>NC_052144.2:15988281-20788281 GCF_016086655.4 Lepeophtheirus salmonis
TGATTAAACTCCGCGTATGGCTTTTGTTTAGCAACTTAAAGTTATGACATATTTAACTGAATTCATGTCAGAACCAGAAAAAACTCTGTTATTTTATTAGTTATTATTCTGAGAATATGGTTAATAATGAATTACAATTTCATGGAGTGTGACGTTTTCAAATCTACTTTAACGGATAAAAACCGTCTAAGTCAATTATGCGTAGTATATCTTTATCAAACATTTGGCTAATAAATACTTTCGTTATACCCACAAAAATCATAATAAAGCAGACAACTGATAAATACTGATGTGATTATCAGTGAGAATCACATCAGTATTTTAAACAATAATACAATATGTCTTTCTCCCCCCTTCTCCTCGCACGCGTTTTTCTCTACAATATTATCAACTATAATTATAATAACTAAATATTGTATATTGCAACATACTACTTTACACAAGAGATCAACATCAGCTTTACTTGCATATACAACAATTATGGCACTGTAACATGATGCGTTTCTAATTGTGTTGCGACGTTGGCTATATATTAATATCCATTTTGATCATTGTTTTTCAAAGTGGTAAATATTGACCCATGGAATTCTAGACGCATGAAATAATCATGCGATTTTTTTAATGAGCTATGGTGTAAAAAATGGGGTTGTCAAATCTTTTCCCTTTCTCAACCAATCACGTCTTTTATATTTTTCTCATATAAGATGCATAAGTGTTCCCTTTTTCAAAAATTCCGTGATTGATCCTTAAAGGTTAATATAGAGCTCTCATGGATTTAGGTTAGGAAAATAACAAAATTGGGGTCGATGATATCATATATCTTTTAAAAAAGGGTGTAAAAATACATACCAACACCAATCTTTATTTTTAGTGTTATATTAAGTGGAAAAGTTCTTAATATCCCGGACAAACCTACTTTAGTTTATTATTAAATGTGAAAATCTGTGTGTGTGCCTGGTAAATACGGCCAAACCAATTAATTGATTTGCTGAAATATTTCATGTTACATATCAAGACTCCAGAGACGGGTTTGGTTAAAAAAATTCTGGCTTTAAAGCCCATGGTGGCCTTAAAATAGCCTATTTCTAAAAACGACTACTTCACGTAAAAAAATAAACACCGTATAGTTCTAAGAATTATTGTCGCTGCATGTTGGTACGTTTCTTTGCACACTTTAAAAAAAAGGAGATTATAAGGTTTAGAGAGAAAAAAAAAGAAAAGAGGACAAAGATTTTATTGACAATGATTTGAAAGTTGTGCTAACGATGACGTTTTGTATAGGGGGTTACATATTTCAGGAAGTCAAATTTATCGTTCTTACTTTTTAATAATAAATTAGTACTAGAATGAGTTTAAAATGTTATTGACTCCATTATAATTGGAGAAAATATTTATCATCTCTTCCGGTATTAGAATAGCACACAAATAAAAAATAAATCTAATGAGAAAATATTGAAAACTTGATTATTTTATTTATATCAGCTCTCTGGCATTGGAAATAGGATACTCTTTCATCTTTAATACAAGAGTCTCAGTATATATTTTTTTATGGCAATACTACTTGGACCCTGTCTAGTGGATCCAACCGATTTCTGTATTTCGTTTTGAGATTTACATGGGTAGAAAAAACTTGTTTGTCAAATTATGTTGTTTTAAAGTGTAACAGCATTTAAGTCGCTACCAAATGTGCAGTTCTATAAACTCTTGCAGCTTTTGACTCGGGAAGTCATCCTTGACTTCAAATTCTATGCTTATTCCACTGTTGGAATAAAGTTCAATAAGTTCTTCTGCCAGTTCCATAGTGGCAAGACTGTCACACAGACATAGGATATTTCAAATTTTTGTTTTGCCTACCCATGTGCATTCCCTCATTTTTGAGATATCCATATTCTTTTTATTCATAACTGTCATATTTAATTGTTTTTAGAAGTATTTCCATACTGTCATATATCTCGTTTAAATGGACAGAAATAGCAAGGGGAATGGATATCATTTTATTACGTTACACAGAAGGACAATATATTTTATGTTATACTTCATTTTAGAAGAATAACAGGGAGATATGTTTACAAATTTTGAGACTCGTAGATCTATTTTTTATTAAAAAAATATAATTTAAATATACAGAGGTTGTATCAAAATTATTGATTTACTACAAGATCCATCTTATAAAAAACAAAATTAGCTTATCTTAAAAACTGTACGTCTTAGAAGAAATATAAAAACAGATTTAGAAACAACAACAACAGCACATACCTATATTTATAAAGCAAAATTTGTCTCTTTGTCGGTGTGAATGTATAAATATATGAAAAGCAGTCACTGGCTGCACTGTTCATAGTGCTCCATGATGTATATCATAAACATATTTTGATCTAACAAATAATAATGTAGCTGTATTAATGAAATATTGTAGGTGTGTGGATATAGCATCATATTTTGTACACAAGGTACACTGTATATGAGGGGTGTCAAACTCATTTCACATCGTTGGTCACACACACACGAGTGTTATGTGTTCGTTCAGGGTAGGCCAGGCTATTAAAATTATAGTATACTTAGCTCTGAACAAACCACAAGATCATGTATTTTCTTTGTTCTTATGTAAAAAAGAGAAGGTAAATTGTTTAATTTAACTAAAATTTTATTCAATATCACTTTTGCAATACATTTCAGTTATTGCATAAAATTTTAATTTAAAAAGTAAAAAACTACACTTTTCATGAATTTTTTGAAGGATTATGAAAAAATAAGGACACTAAATTGCACATTTTAATAAATTAAACAATAAGTAGACATTCTTAAAGATCTACAATCTTTTTATCTGAAAATTACCTGCAAATTCAAATAGCAAGGCATGATTTTAAAAACTTGAATCTACTCTGGACTAGTTTCTCTCCTGAAATCTGGCATCTTTTTTCCTGAACGAGTGTATCAACATCAGGTGTGATGTTCTGACTGGCTGTAACTTTTATAATGTCATTTAAGTGTTATTGGTTATTTTAGAATGCAATTTTGTTTTATTGATATTCATAACTGAGAAGGTTTGTTCACAGATGTAAATTGTTCCAAAAATGCATATAATTTTAGCCGCAAGAGCTGTTAATTTAGGGTATCCTGGTATTAGATACTGATAAAATGTGTCCATAGCAACGGAGTTAAATTTGTCCTTCAAATCTGCGTCACATTACAGATCAATTACTTCTATCTGGATGCCGACCGGAAGATTAATGGCTTTAACTGTGAAAGGTGAGCTAAAAACTAAAAATTATGTCTCAAGTTCACCAAATTGTTTGTTAAAATCTGCCAGAAATCCTGCAATATTGTCTCTGTATTTCTTCAAGTCTGTATTAGGTCTTTCTTCGCACACATTTATCATGCATGGAAAATGAGAAGGGCCGCACCTTTCCATTTGGATTTCTCATAAAGCCAGTTTCAATTTAAATGCGTTTATTTTGTCATAAAACTGTGTAACAACTTTTTTTGTGTCCTTGCAACATTTTATTAAGGTTGTTCAAGTGCCCAGTAATATCAACAAAAAATGCAAGATCCTGTAGACATTCCTGGGATTGTAATTCCGGAACCGTTTTTCCTTTTTTTTCACGAAATGACTGATCTCCTGTTGTGTATTGACGAGGGAGAGGAGACTCAAACTTATTTATAGTTGGAGAGATCCAGGATTACCGAGAGACATGAGGACAAGGAATGGCGTGGAGGAAATAATACAATGTTTATTTATAAGATCCTCTGTATTCTTTACAATACAAAAACCTACTCTAATGTATTTACAAAATACACGACTACGTAAAATACAGTACTTTAATACATAAAAGAAAATATAAGAATATAAGAAGAAGAAGGGGGATGGAAATATGAAATACATTACATCACCCCCCAAGCACCAAATCCATGACGGTACTTACACAGGTTCAGCTCCATGAATAGCAGCTTATAGATCCGTTCCATCCATGTCCAGGCACGGACAAACCATTTTTTCTTGTACATAAAATTTTTATCTCCATAGACGTGCCGTGCTCTCAGCATGCACACCGGAGAAAGGAGAATAATACTCTTCATAGAGGTTTTAGAGACACGAACACCCTGCTCGTCCCTGGGAGACATAACCTTCACCCTTATAAAGGTTTTAGGGACACAAGCACCCTGCTCGTCTCTGGGAGACATATCGATCTTACTCGATGTACCCTCATCCAACTTGGGATGATCCAGAGGAGAGACCGTTGCGGATCCATTATCCAATGATGTGAACGGGAAAGTAGGAACAACAAAGAACCAAAACTTCGTAGGATTAAATCATGTACACCAACTCAACAAATTTTTCAATAACTGTCAATGTATTATCTATACTACGGATAAATATCGCCAATTGAGCTTCATCCTTGATGTCAGGGCTCTCGTCAATTGCAACGGAAAATCAATGAAACACTCATATCTTTGTTTCAATTGACTGGTCAAATCTTCCGATAGTTCCAAGATTCTCTCTGCTATCGTATTCCTCGTCAGACTGACATTGCCAAAGTCTTGTCGCTTATCGGGACATACGAGTTCAGACGCCTTCATCATGCATCTTTTAACAAAATCACCGTCAGAGTACGGCTTTGATACTAATACTATTTCATTGGCAATTAAGTAGCTGGCCTTTACTGATGCTTCACTTACTTTTCGAATCCGAGCAAAGGTTAACGAATGTTTCCTCTGATCCGCAAGAAATATATTGACCTTATCTGTTCTCATATTTCTTTTAATATATCATATTTCATGCTGTCGTGACTTTTATACTGGCGCCGAATAATATATTCCTTGCATACCGAAACATGTTGCAAACATACCAAACACAGTAGTTTTCTTTGCTTTTCCGTGAAAAAATATGATGTGTTCCATTTTTCTTGAAAAATTCTACACTCCTTACCAACTTTTTTTTTTTTTTTTTTTTTTTTGATAACTACATTTTTGGTAAAATGGACGAAGCAAAGAAATAAAGAGCAAAGTTTGATTTACCATCAGATTAGCCAGAAATATATTCGGAAGACTTGCCAAAAGGGGAATATGAAATAGAAAAAAAATTGAACTAAAAAAAAAAGGAATGGAACAAAAATAAAGGATATGGTTTCAATTTTGGACATAAGAATTTATAAATAATTTTTTTTGTATCTTTTATGTATTTTTTTCACTCTGCAATTATCTTTCAGGCCTGATTGAGCATCATTGCCGGTCGGTTCTGGCCTGAAGGCTGTATAATTGACCCCCTTGCTGTAAATAGTGCACCCTTATGTAAAACATATAAATATTTTTGAAAATTATCGAACTAGTTGGTAATAATTACAAAATTCGAAAATCACTAATTGATTGCCATTCATCAAAAAAGTACTTTCGAAACTGGAAGACGTTCAAATGGATCTGCCGAGGTTTTTTCCTCTTAGGACAAGAAATGCAGAGCATATTATGAAAAACAAGTTGATATCAAATTTATTAAGCCCATGAAAGCTGATATAACTTAATCATAAGGTGGTTTTTATCTGGAACTGGCCTCCTAGACCAATTGCAAAGAATTACGAGAGCTAAATATAAAAAAATGCAAGAGAAGGCTGAAAAAGAAAGATAAACAAGTAGTAAAAATCTTCAGCAAATTGACAGTGAATCCAGTCATAATAAAGATTTGGTCACTCCTGGATCATCAAAGAAGAAAACCCATAATCATACTGCTCGTCCTGGAACAGTACCCTTCATTCCACATGTCATTAATAAAAACCTAAGTTGGTTTCATTGGTGACTAGGACGAAGTTATCCCGAGCTAAGTAAGTAGCATACACTCATACAACCCTTGGGGAATCTGTTGGTGACTACAGCAAGGTTGCAAGGATTCTTTTTTTTTGAAAGTGCGAGTGAATGCCGTTCATTTTTTGTTCCCCTCATCGTTCATTTTTTTCCCTTTTAATCGTTCGTTCAAAAATGAACCGAAAAGCGTGAACGCCGTTCATTTTTCTGTTCTATCTCCAAGCCTGATGGTATGCTTTTGGAGTCCTGATTTAATAAAACTTAGTATTTATAAATTTTACCACCTAAAAGAGATAAAAGTCATTCTAAATGAGTTTGTAATGAAAAAGTGTATGAAATTAAAAATATGTATTTGATTCATTCGTGCAATGGACATAATATATAGGTGTTATATATTTGCTTTATCACCTGTTAATAAGTTATAGACTCAATAACTAATCTTTTGAATTAAAGAATGAAATAACAAGGTTTCTCAACAAAGGTGTGAGTTTATGGTAGAGCAGAGATAGTTATTAGTAAGGATGTCATTTTTTTAATATGAAATACTAAGTTTAAAAATTAGAAAAGGATAAACTGTTTTTACGTGGAGTTAACTTCTACATCTGAAGTAAGCATTCCTGCATATCTTTGGTGTAAATTGATTAAAAAATGCAGAATAAAATTCATATATATATATATATGAATTTAAATATGATTATCGCACTTGCTATTTTAAATGTAAAAGGTTCTCCTCTTTAAATCAGTAATTCATTTTCTTCCCCTCAAAATCATATAACAGACAGATGATCCTAAAACAGTTCCTAATTAATTAATAGCTTAAGCCTCGTTCCTTCCTTCCCCTTGTGCTCATTTTTTCTTTACAATTTAGCATCCTTAGCTATTAGTTATACATATTGTCGTTTGTAGGATTAGTGATGCTAATTGATCGCATTTATTAGCTTGTCCTTTTTTTAGATTTGGCAGCCTGAAAGCTGAATTTTCTTTGTCTATGCTGTTATCATAATTATTTCATTCCTTAGAAGTGGAATTCGTTTTCTACTACATACAAGTTATCATGGATATATAAATAAAAAAAAACTGGCTTGAGGATTTGCGTGTGCTCATAAACGACGGTGAGTAAACTGAGGAGTTGTATCAGAGTTATATATATAACTCCTTGTTGGACTTAGAGTAGAATTAAAATCGACATCGGAATATTTCTCTCCTATGTATTTGTTTCCCCCTGGTCACAGTGACTTGTAGATCTGATAAAACGTCATGATAGCTAAGCATCTCTCCTCTAGAACATTCTTCAAATTGTCCGAGATACCAATGTTAATAGAAATACTAGGTTATACCATAATGCCTGTACGACTGGTGTTTGACTTCCACCACGTTTTTAATATCATAGTAAATGGTGGTTGCGTGTTTAAAAAAAATCTTACCCTGCAGTCGCTACAATACAATAAATTGAAAATTATATCAATAGTGACGTCATAGACTATGAGAGGTTGTGTGTTTTGTCAAAATCTGCCTGTCTTGCCCAGCAGATATATCTGACCGTATATAATCTTCGTACGAAGTTAGAGCAAAATCAATCTCTAACTTTTGTCATAGTCCTTGTGACCAACCGACAAACAAACAGGCAAAAAGAAAGAAAAATTATAACCTCCGTTTAACTTCGTTAGGAGAGTTTAAAATGGTCAGTTGGTATTTAGCCAATTCCTCCCAACAACGGAATAATTATTCAATAATTGTTGGGAATTGTTCACTACTTAAAAATATACTCTTCGAATTCAATCCCACCCTGATACCTCACTAACAAAGAATTTGCACCGTTTCTTCTTGTCAGTTGTGGATGTGGAGAGACACAAAAATGTTTCCCTCATTTTTATAATTTTATCTTTCATTAAATGAAGCAAAGTTTGACTTTATGAATGTATGAAAACGAGTCACCGGGCACAATGTATATGGAGATTCATGATGTATATAATAAAGATATTTTCGAAATAAGAAAATATAATATAGTCCTATTTATGAAAGATTGGAGGCGTGTTCAGAGGAGCTATTTCTCTTTGTTTTTGTTATTGGTGCCTTATGTATCTTATACTTTATGTGCGTATATGTTAAGATTTGAATTAAATATAAACACTGGTATGTTAAAATGAATTTTGTTTGTTTTTATTAGTGAGTGCTCTAAAGATTAAAGTACTCATCAATCCCCCCCAAAAAAAAAAAAAAAATTTCAAACTCTTATTTTTATTCTTTTATTTTTGAGGATAGAATACAATATATGAATTGCTATAAGCTTTGAGTAGTTTCGTTTGAGACTGTCCATGAAAACAGAGAATAACACTGAGGATTTCGTTGGGAATTATCTTCTATATTATTAAAGCAAAATTTGTGTTCTAGCCGATGTCTAATTACTCCGTGCAATCCCAAGTACTACCCCTAGTATATAATGTGTATAAATAGAAAAATCCCGTGCATTGTATTTCTAACAATATAACATTAAAAAAAAAAAAAGCATTATCCATGTCGGAGAAATAATAGTTGCTCATAATCTAAAAATTACCCAGTGCTTGCTTCTTAAAAATGAATTGATTTTAATATTTGATATAACGGGTTCATTCAGAGGGGAACCCCAAAACTTGGGAGTAGCATTCAATTACAATTTTCTCCGTATTATTTTAAATTATGAGGTTATTTAAGCAATCAAATGACAGCTGAAACAAAAAAATAACAAATTTTGCCGTCTTTAGACAGGGATGTTGTGTATTTATCTTTAAGCTGTTTTCATTTATTGACTCTTGTATTTTTCGAAGGTAGCTGACTCAACGTATTATGACCTCAAATAAGGTATTCCATTGAATTTGAATTTTTATATTAATTGATATCAATTAAAGGCCTTTGTTTATAATTTTTGTCATTTCAATTCATGCTCTGTCTTTGATAAGACTATCTATTCAATGAATATAATAATTAATAACTACTATCTAAATAATAATTAACATTATAGAAGGAGGGCTACCATAATATGTTTTTTCAAGCTTTTCATTTCCATTTTGAACAAAAAATTATTAAACATTTTGTCTAAAAAAATTATTTGTGTTGCTTTCTTATCTACATAAGAAAGCAACAAAACTGGAAATTAAATTCAAATTTTCAAAAGGCAAAGAAAGAAAGGACCTTGGACAACTATATTTACCCGAGAACCCGATGACGATGTAACCATTATTAATAAGAGATGATAATTTCCCCGAATATAAATAACTGATGCAATACAAAATTTGGAAACACTCTAATTTTGGTTAGTTTTCGGTTCCGTTGTCGATCTATTTTTTTATTTCATGAGGATTTCAAAATAAAAGTTCATGGCCGATTTTTGGAAAAAAATTCTAGAATATTATGTATATTAACAGTAAGAGATCATTAAATTTTGAGAGGGCAACAAGTTCATACAAAATGTTAAAAATACATAATCAACCATAACTTTGGAACAAATGGAGATACCTAATTCAAATAAGTGTCATTTGGTAGGAATAATAAATGCACTTTGTATACATCATAGGCTCAATGTCACGGAAAAGGTAAATATTTTTTTTACTAATAACATACAGCAGAAATTAGTGGAAATTAGTGGTACAATTAGAAAATTGTTTTAGGAGGAGTTTTGCGCTTTACAGAGTTTTTCTACATTTTAGTAAATTAATGTGTTTTCTAGATATAAAAAAAGTTATTTTAGCATCACAATTCAATAAAAATAAAATATTAAGAAAAGTCTTTAAAAAATCATCTCAACAATAAAAAAAGAAGCCCACCTTTCATTAAAAAAGAAGATAAGGCTTCGAAATTAATTTTTTTTAATGATAGAAATACATATATTATGATGTATTTTATATGTGGTAAGAAAATAAATAAATACGTATAAAATCTTATCCTTCTTAGGCGTTAAGTTATTTCAGTTGGAGAAGCTAAAACATTTTCCTCAATAACTTTTTTTTGATATAATTCTGAAATCCACAACTTATAGAGGAGTTCCTGAACTATGTAAACGTGATAGATGATTACTAAGAAACAGAGAACCATCGCAACGCTGTACCATAAGAGTAGAGTGGATGCTATTACAGGATAGAGTATGAGATAGTATAGACTCAGTGAGAGTAAAAAGGTTGATATAATTCCCTCATATAGGAGCCAGGGAATAAGACAATATCGATAGTTATTGAAGGCACCAATGACTGAAATATAAAGTAATCAACTAATTAATATTACTTTAAAATGAGAAAACACATATTTATAGAGCGTTTTCACTGACGTCGCTAGTTGTAGTATCATAATAGAAGGCAAGACTGTCTTAAAGGCAGCTTATAGATTATATTTTTACAACAAAAAATGGACACATTGACATAGATAGTAATTAAACTTTATCAAAATAATATTCAAAAAAAGACGTAGTAACACTTTAAATGATGACAAAGAAAGGTGATATTTGAAATCTAGATATGCAAGAATAGTTAAGCGTTTTATTCTTATAAAACTTGGTTGTTTAGGTACCCAGGATGCCTATTAACAGTAAGAGTCACATGAAAACCCTCTATCGTAAAAAGTAAAAATTAATACAAATAGTTGAATGTCTATTACACAATAATAAGTTGACTAGAATCCCGAGAGAATGTATGGCAAGGAGTACGACATTGAATAGAGTATCACTAATTGCATCCAACTCTTCATATGGTATAACATATTTGTGATCATCCGTTCTACACAACAATGCAATCCCTCCCGTGTGAAAGAGAGATCCAATGACTCCCACAGCACTGACTCCCTCCGAAAGACTCAAACAAATACAGCACTTGTCATTTCGTGCTTCCAAATAGTTACTTCCCATCTTTTCAGGGACCTTACACCATAATTAAATTTCAACTTCATATGATTATTTACCAGATGAAGCTCCATCTGAAACAAGCTACACTTATAGTAAAGTACACGATAAGAATTTTTTCTATGGCAGGTATAGTAAGGTAAGGATGAGTACTGAGTGGTTCTCTTTTAATGATGTGAGTAAACGTCTTTTTTTTTTTTAAATTATGAATAGTGCGTTTTCACTGACGTCATAAAACATAAGTAATATGTACTCAAAATCTTAAAATTTGTACAACTTATTTTTTTTTTCGGATCGACAATTTATTTATTTATTTTTCGTCTAGCGGCGGTAATCAAAGCCTATAAAGGTCGGCTTAAGTTTTGTGTTTATAAAATATAAAAATTATCATTATTACTAAAAGTAATGACACCCTTCTCTGTCACTCATATCATGGGAAAAAAAATTATGGCACGAGCAAACCGATATGTCAATATCGTCAGCAACTTTTCTGATAGTTTGTACAATTTATAAAAAAAAATTTTCTCAGAAAAGTTTAACCGTATGCCGTTGTCAATTTAATTTCAATTTTTACTCAAATGTATCTATGTTTTTCACTATCAAAAAATCGTCAAACACAGTACAAAATACTTCAAACCATTATGCCTCTCACTAACAAACTAAACATATTAGTAATTCATGCATTAACTATATTCATATTATCTTAAAAAAATCATCATCCCAAACGATTTGAGCTCTTATTTTCTTCATGAGGCATTCCTAGGAACTCTTTGCGAAGAAACAGGAAAACTGAGGCAAGGAGACGAATAGATTGATTCCTCTTGACAGACAATAAATATATGTTCTTTTTCGCGGTCAACGTATATGAAATATACGTTGTCCGCGGAATTGGAAGTAACTTTACTGTTTGAATACACCTCATACCTACTGAAAAGTTCAGTGCACTTATTTATTATTAATGTCCAGGCAGTCTCAGGATTGTTTGAGTGGGGGGGAAGAGGTAAAATACTCGAACCACTCAATTGAGCATAGTATTTTATTTATTGATGGATAGTTACCCATGTTAAGATCGAAGTAACTTGTGAAACTGTTTAAAAAAATAAAAGATTGTAAGTTAAGATTAGATAATGATCGAATATAGTAATATCATTCAACACTCAAGTGTGAGCAGAAGAATTGCAGGAGGAGAGCTCCAGATCCTGAATATCTATGCTTCATGGTCTTTTTGTCCCAGAAAAATATCTTGAAATACTTCTATATACAGCCTACTAGTAGATTAGGCTATTACAATGAATATGTGATCAAAATAGTTTGTCTTATTATTTGCTAATAACTTTCATCATTTGGGTTCTACTTAGGACTAAAAATGATTAAAACAGTAATGAAATAAAATAGGTTTATTTTTTAGATATATGTTAAAAAAATTTGGGGCTTCAGATTTTTTTTTTTTTTTTTTTGAAGCATGAGCTACATTGAAAGTAACTGGAAGGTCACATTATGTGGAGTAAGTTATACGTGGACTGAGAGATGAGGCCGCAGGAGATCACATCAAATTAAGTAAAGCACAACAACTTTTTCTTGTATCTACCATGAACCATTGCTGCATAATTACAGGATGAATGTAATTGGTATCATGAAGAGGAGCTTCTGTGTCATCAAATCCAATAACTCATGTTACCGTGAGTACTATAAACATATAGAAATAGAAATATACAGTACAAACTCTAATGATTCTCTAATCCTACGTGGAAACTTATTCGAACAATTGTGATTGATTGAGTGGAAATTCCTCTCTTTCAACTACAATAATGTATTCTTCGTTTCAAATTTATTTCATTATTATTTAAAGACCACAATAATTGATTTAAGGCTATCTGCTATCACTGTCTCCAATTTCAAGTAAGAAAGAGAAAGTATGACTTGCGGGCAAACTTATAGAATGTACCCAAGAACTACATTGAGCCAAGTCCAAAGTTAAAAAATATCATACCAAGATTTTTGGCTACAAAAAAAAAAGTATCTGATCTCTTTCTAGTATTATGAAAGATGGTGAAAACATATTTTATTGCTTTCCATCATCATATTTGGTAGAACAGCCAAATACACCCATTATTTTCATTTTGGAAGAATAACTTTTATTTATGGGGGGGTGCCAGCCTGAAAAAGTTTGGGAATCCCTGGTATAAATAAACGTAGATAGTTAGATTTCCTTCTTTTTTGTTTTTTCATACATACAGGGGAAGGTGATGTAAGTGGATACACATTTTGGTTTTTACGTCCTCAAAAAGTTCAGAACCATCTATTTTGCCTAATATTTTGCAGCTAGGTAGCCAAAAGGGTGACCCAACAAAATTTAAGTATGCATATATATGATATTCTTTTTCATTTTTTCAATAATATAAAAATTGGCAAATGTATCAACTTACCTCAGGACAGGGGCAAGTTGCTACATGTAATTGAACGACTGATTAAGATAAGAAACAATGAAATAAATCGACATATTGATGATATGAAAATTATCAAGTCTATTCAAATTTATTCAATAATTAGGTATACATCACACCCTTGTCAATAAATAGACTGTCATGTTTTTATGAAGACAATAATAATTTTATACATATTGCTTTCCAAATACACAAATATTTCACTTAGCCCATAGATAATAACCCTAATTTAAATAATAAATAATCCTTGTCATTCATGTTTTGGTGGTTTTTTTGTGAGAATAGAACATGATACATTCCAACGTCTTTTTTATGGTCTTTGTTGGGCCATAGGTCATAGTACTTTAGGAAATAATTCACTTATTAATGACGATTTGACATTTTGAATTGGACTACAAGAATTTTCTGAAGAGATGGACAGAAAAGATGCTTTACTCTTGGTTGGTATTTCACATTCAGTCATTTCAGAAGCTATGAAATCCGATTCTTTTAAAATATCATAGTTTAAGGGGAATATACTCGGGTTTCTAAAGCCTGATACAATGCTTTTCAAAAATTTCCCATCGACCAACTTGAATATATTATAATGTTATGTTACCTCACCTTCCCCTACTGTTTGTGCATGCAGAAGAGGAGCATGTTAAATGTTGATACAAGTATCAACTTGCCCCTTAAAAAGTGTCTCAACTTGGACAACCCTATTCCATTCAGTTCAAAAGTCATCAAGAAGTAAACGCAAAAAAAAAAAATGCTCAAATTTAATTATTCAAATCATTCACTTATGTCTAATGAACAATTCCAACAGGTGAAGATTAATAAGATAACCATTTAAAACATAGATATTCAACCAAAAACTGTAGTGACATCAAATATGCAAATTTGACAAATATATCAATTTTGATCCATAAATCTCGTCCACTTTACCAAAATTTTCTTATTAAACTTAATGAGAAGTTAAAATGGTGTCCCCATCAATATGTTAAAAGTAAAGATATTCTGTGGTGTATCAACTTACCCCGGGGCAGTGACTTGCCCCACCTTCCCTTATGTATGAAAAAGCTAAAAAGGAGAAAATCTAACTATCTAAGTTTACTTATACCAGGGTTTCCCAAACTTGCAAGTTCCCCTTTATATAGTACCAAAGTATATAAAACTTTAAAACCTTGAGATAAAATTGTCAATACTTCTTATTTTTCCCTTTTTATTATTCCATACATCAACCTACCAACGCATAACGTCAAATTTTTATTTGAGAGAGCGTTTTTTTTGGGTTTTTTTTTTTTTTTTTCTAAGAGCTATTCAAACATCAAAACATGTAGCAACTTGATTGTGTTGTAACTTGTAGTAGTTCATGTCTGAGATGCAACTTGAATAGTCGGGTTGATTTGTAAGTAATCGTTTGTTAATCCATTCCTGCTTCTTCAAAATGTTTCAAACAATTTATGAAACACTCTTTATGAATGCTATTGGATCATATTATATGATTAAAGAAAGCGTATTCAATACTCACAAGGCCCTAGAAAGTAGGTTCCAGCTGATTTAATGTTTATGTTGAAAACAATTCCTTTCAAATATTTTTTTAGAATTTGATCAAAACCCTCAAAAGATTGTTGTTATCACAGGAGGAAGTAGAGGATTAGGCCTCAGTGTGATTAGACATTTTATAAAGTTGGAATATTTCGTCATTTTAGGTAATTTTTAGCATAACCCTAGATATTCATGTAATCACAGTTTATACATAAATTATTATATTTTTTTAGGCTGTCGTAAAATTGAGGAAGCCAAAAAAAGGCTTGAAGAATTGGAAAATGATTCTGCAAAATATCTTATTCTTCCTCTGGATCTTCAGAGTTTAGAATCCGTTAAATCTTTTGCTGAAGACGTTCGTACAAAAGCATCGGAAATAGAAATTCTTATCAATAATGCTGGAATTATGTTTACTCCTCGAGAAGAGACAAAAGATGGATTTGAATCCCAGTTTCAAACGAATTACCTATCACATTTTCTATTAACAAGTCTCCTTTTTGACAAAATACAGAAACGAATCGTGAATGTGTCGTCATGCGCTCATTGTATGGCATATTTGAGCACAAACTGGGAGGATTTGCAAAAAAAGAATTTTTATACACCTCAGGGTAGTTATGCAACATCCAAAGCAGCTCAAGTCTTGTTCACTAATTACTTACAATCCAAAATCGATGGTTCACCTAAATATAAAGGAAATATCTCCGTTTTTGCTGTTCATCCTGGAATGATTTTTACAGATCTTTATGTCAATACTCCGAGTCTTGTAAGTTCTTTACTTTATATTTACAGGGTATAACAACGAAATACGCTGCTTTTTACCGATAAATTCAAAAAAGACAAACTTAGCAGCAGATACAATCATTGAAAATATATCTCACTCAATCGATCCTTTATTAGTCTCAATAACGACATCGATTTGGGTACTGAATTGAGCACAGGCCATATCTAAATTATGGCATTCGATTAAGTTGATCAAGGACATCTTGATGGTGTGATGAACTCTGTTGACCTTTTACTCAAGGTAGCTACAGACGAAATAATCCATCGGATTCAGGTCGAGTGAGCTATGAGAATAAATATCCCTGGACACACAGTCGTCCAAGGGATCCTTAAGTAATTTCTGGGGTTCTTGGTCTTCACCAGGGCCTTCCTCAACTCTGCAATCCTTTTCCTGCCGATCCATGTCATATTTAAGACCATCATATCATTACTAATATCCAGATCGTTTATCACCAAAAATAATAACATCAGCGCACCTGCGTTCTGCCTCTGAAAATGTAATAGGCTTGAAATCTTCTATTGTTGACACCATGACGGTGTTTGGGCTACTCAGGGATGCGTTTATATGTATACTTCACCACAAGAAAAGCATTGCAAATTTTGTCATCAAATTTGCAGAGTAAATCCGTAAATCTGAGGCCCCGGATTTCGTTGTTACGCTTTGTTTATGTATCTTAATAACAGGTCATTATATTAAATACTTTTCAGCTGTTTAAACCTATTTCCGGCATTTTAATGAAAACACCTGAGCAAGGAGCTGAATCTATTTTACATGCTGCTCTCTCTTCTGAACTTGATAACCAGGGCGGTGCATATACAGAGAATTCCATGGTCACAGAGCCAGCCGCTTTTTCTTCCGATTTATCCAATCAAAAGATCCTTTGGGATATCACATTGAAATATTTAAATATGGATAAATTTGCTGAGGGATTGGAGTAATTCAATAAAACTAAACTATGTTCTAAAAATCATAAAATATATAAGATAAATATATTATAATTATTATATGCATTATATTATACATTATGTATATACAAAACTTTTTTCCATTAAGCAATTAAACTATATTAATTCAAAACAGCTCAACGCTGTACCTCCTTGAGATTGTTTACCAATCATTATTCTTTATTACAAATTTAAAAATACTGATATTTGTATATAATAATGACCTATGTATTTTTGCATTACATAAGATTTAAATTTCCTTTTTTGGATTAATCTTCCTAGTATCAATTGTTATAATATAAAGCAATAGAAACATTAAATAAATGTGTAAAGAAATTTGATGCGTAATATAATTTATAAAATAAGCTTAAAGTATGTAGTTGAAAACAGGTTTGAACATGTATAGTATGTTTCCAAGCCAGGTAAATCTTTCAAAGACTACCACCTTTATATGCTCAAAATTACTACGTTTAATCATGCTCCTATGATTCTATTTGAGAGTAGGCGTCGTTTTCAATCTGATTAATAGCTAAAACTCATGAGTTTATCTTGCACGTCGTTACCTTTATTGGATCACGCAACCTTTTATCCCAAAAAGAACCCAAAAAAGGCCCGAAATCATCTAGTAGTTAGCCAAATAAGTCAATCATACCCATTACCGGACCTTAGGACTGTCGGCCCATGGAATTTTTCATAAAAATATCCATGGTTTATTTAGCCAAAATAAGATATGTTAAATATGCATTAAGATTATTGCATATATTTTTCATTATAATACAAAATATTATATTGTTACTTGGTTATATGATTTATTATTATATAAAGGAATAATTAAAAGGAGGAGGAACACTCTCATTGACGTCACGAAGGATCGATTTTACCTTGTTTAAGGACCAACCAGTAGGACTGGGCTAGACGGCGGTCATAAATAATGACCGACACAACACTAGCCATGACGTATCAAGTGAGAAGAGGGAATAACAGATCACAACAAAATAAATAGGGTATTTTTATTTTAATGAGGTAACAAGGTATCAATGATCACAGAGACTTGCGACTCGACATAGAATTAAGTACATATTTTTAAAAATTGCGACTAAACTTGATCTCACAATCATGGGGTCGGGGACCGACTCAGACTCGAAAACTATTATACACCACAGTGTTGCCTCCCTAGCACAAAAATACCTTATTGTTGTCACCTATCGATTTCCTCGTCTGACTTGATACGTTATGGGTAATTTATATTTTATTATTTTTGATAAATAAACTAAGTAATAAGTTATAGTACTACACTTATGCTCCGTTTCAAATTTTTTTGGTTGACTTCTCGACTTATTATATATATATATATTGGGCATTTTATTATTTCTATGAATAAATTTTTGTTATAATACACATATTCAAAATGTATAGCTACACTTATAATAAAATATTTTAATATTATTGTAGGATTTTAGTATGAAATATATATTAATAAAATTCATTTTAAAAATTGTGGAGAAATAATACGATAGTGATAGTCTGGAAGTAATTAAGAGATAAATGGCAGTTGGTATGATTGATTTATTTGGCCAGCTGCCAGATGATTTCTAGCCTTTTTTCTCTATCTTTTTGCATAAAAGGCTGCGTGACAAAATAAAGGTAAGGAAGTGACACATCCAGCAAAAAATTAAGCCTTGACACTAAAGGGGCTACGGCAATATTTAATTTTTTTGTTGGTGGAGCAAGGAGGCGTGTTTAAATTTTTTTTTGACACTTTAACACTGTCCGTGTTAGGTTTTTTCAGACTTTTGTTTTTTTTCTTCTTATAAATATTAAATTTAAGATGTTACATTTTTTTTAAATTTGAACGATTAATTATTTGTTTGACAATACAGTAATTTGATAAAATGATAAAAATTATCAATGAGGAATGACTACAACCTCCGCCCCCCTCCCATGTGGACGCCTATGCTCCATGGATCGGATCCTTATAATTCTGGGTTAAAATGAAATAGCTTAGGACTCTAACTGGACTCAATAGAAACATCTAAGCACTCTGACACGCTGTTTAAGGGCTTTGTAATCACCATTATGTTTTCTATTTTTATATCAAATTGAATGGAGATAGGATTGTCCACCGTTAGGAGTTGAAGGAGACGTAGTCCTCTTAATCAAGATCCAGATTATCTAGAAAATCCCTTTTCAGTATTTGTATGCATCAGCAGTACCAGAATGTATTTGCAAATTGGCTCGAGGGAGGGTGAATTGTTTTTAAAACCAGATTTTTTCCCTAATATTTTGAAATACTGGAAACATGTTGCAGTGAGTTACTGTAGTGTAATTACATCTTCTTTCCTTCCTTCTCCCCTCTCTCCTTCTTCCTCTTCTTCTTATTACTTGATATGTGTTGTATATATATATATATGTTAAGTACTGTTTCATGACTCATGTATTCATAGTATAAATAGCCGGTCATCATTTATGTATTGGGAATATACATGTCTTCCTTGTAAATCATACTTTGATCTTATTCTTGCACGTTGCTCATCTTTCTATCGGTGGTCCTGGGCTCCTGTTGATTAATATAATACAATAAGACAATAAAAACATATAAACGCATTCAAATATTAATGAAAGCTTAATTGTATTTAAAATGTCATTACAGTTTTTTTAAATATTTATCGCGTACCCGCCCAGCTTGGAGCCGGATGCCTCCATGGTGTAGATGCATAATTATATTTTCAAGATCACTGCGTGATGATGTACTTTATCCTTGGAAGCAAATGTGAGAAAGTCCTTTATGTTCACCTTGTCTCCAAAGTGTTCCTTCACCAGCTCTTCAGGAGCGGAGTAAACAAGTTTTAAAACTGGAATTCCAACAGAAAGTGTGAAGCTATTTCTTTCCTAAAATACCTTAAAATGGCATTTTTCTAAAATCGAACTTGTTGACAAACTTATTATTCTATATCATGTTGGTACCTTTGCGCACTTACAGGAGATTATCAGATTTAGAGAAGAAGAATAAGAAGAGATAATAAAGGCGGATTACTACTCAATGGCCCCTTGAATAATTTAACTACATCTATCGAGAATTTGAAAATATACGTGTATAACAATTCTTCTAGTCAAAATCAATAAGTTCTGTGATTTAAAATTAACCTAGTTTGGAGAAGAGAAAATGCCACAAAAAAGAAAAAAACAACAACATGGAACCACATTAGTTACTCATATGCTTCCAAAATAACTTATCATCAATTGGGTGCCTTGGAAAGACACCCAAAATTTGTGCAAATCATTTTGAAGAAAGCAATAAGAAGCTAATATCTAATTCATATTTTCTACAGGTAATGAAAGGAGGACTTGAAAAAATGATACCAAGTTTCAAACTTGTTGTGTCTTGACGAGGGAGAGACACAAACTTATTTATAGTAGGAGAGATCCAGGATGACCGAGAGACAAATGAGAAGATGAAATGGCCTGGAGGAATAAGACTACACTGTTTATAAGATCATATGTGTTCTTTATAATACAAAACCATACTCTAATTCATTTAAAAATACATGACTATTTATACTACGTAAAATACAGTACTTATAATACATACAAGAAAATACAAGATAAGAACATGAAAGGAAATATGAAATACATAACATCACCCCCCAAGCACCAAATCCATGACGGTGCTTACACGGGCTCCGCTCCATGAACAGCAGCCCATAGATCCGCTCCATCCATGTCCAGGCGCGGACAAACCATTCTTTCTTGTACAGCAAAGTTTTATCTCCATAGACGTGCCGTGCTCTCAGCACGTGCACAGGAGAAAGGAGGACAATACTCCTCATAGAGGTTTTAAGGACCCGAGCACACTGCTCGTCCCTGGGAGACATACCGTTCACCTTTACTGAGGTTTTAAGGACCCGAGCACCCTGCTCGTCCCTGGGAGAACTTACCGTTCACCCTTATTGAGGTTTTAAGGACCCGAGCACCCTGCTCGTCCCTGGGAGACATAACCTTCACCCTTAACGAGGTTTTAGAGACACGAGCACCCTGATCGTCCCTGGGAGACATCTTGCTCGATGTACCCTCATCCAACTCGGGATGATCCAGAGGAGAGACCGTTGCACATCCATTAACCAATGATGTGAACGGGAGAGTAGGAACAGCAGAGAACCGAAACTAAATCCACTTTTAATTATGGGGTTCCTGACCCGGACACGCACTTCACTTCTTGTAAGTGACCAACGTTCTTTTCCTTCCTCCACGAGGCCCAAACTGAGGCACAGTCCATATTGCTCCGCCTTCCGCAGATGAACGAGCGTTCTCCCTATCGACGAAAAAGGGCTACCCAACTCCAACAGGACGACGACGATCCCACAGCAGGGAGGTCACGTGATCCTGATCCCATCCTCGTCGCCAATGTTGCGTCTTGACGAGGGAAAGACACAAACTTATTTACTGTAGGAGAGATCCAGGATGACCAAGAGACAAATGAGAAGAAGAAATGGCGTGGAGGAATAAGACTACACTTATTATAAGATCATGTGTATTCTTTATAATACAAAACCATACTCTAATATATTTACAAAATAAATGACTATTTATACTACGTAAAATACAGTACTTATAACACATACAAGAAGATAAGAACATGAAAGGAAATATGAAATACATAACAAAACTAAACTCATCGTAAGCAGGAAGGATCTGTTAGATTGAATAAAGAGGATATTATTCAGGGACTGGTACTCAAGTATCTCTCCTCAAAAGGTTACAGATACATTCAGTCAAGTGACCTTCTTCCGGCTCCTTGTGTATCAACTTTAAAAAGATTGATTCAAAATTTTAAAATAAATTATCATTATCGAAATTGTGGCTCAACAATTTAAATTGAAATCCTAAAGTAGTATTTTATTTCATTTAAAAAATCGTTATAATTTATTGTTTGTTAATTACGTTTTAGCTTGAAATCCTTTAATTAAATATAATGTGACTTGCATCGATCATCATCAGAATCCCTTTGACATATCACTGGTAAGAAATATTCAATTGCTAATATTTTGCAGCTAACTCAAGGCATATTTTCAGACTTTTTAGGCATCATATTTGAGACAGATTAACACCAAAGTCTACCTTTGTCCTAAGATCTCAGAGGCCATTGTATAAATTGGATAACACTACAGATACTTTTTTAGTATTCCACAAGTTAATTTATATAATAATATATGGCCATGCTTGGAGTAATGTCCAGCTTATATACCCATGATGATTTCAATGGATAAGAAGTTCCATTTTAGAACTCTCGGGGCACATAGTGCATCAGTGTGATACAATCCTCAACTTCTAAGCATTTACATAACCAACAGTACAGTTATCATGTTATGAAATACCTATATTGTAAAAGATGCAGAAACCGTACCTAACTTTTACATTTATAACAATTTATATTTTGGATACCTTTGTATATATTTAAAGTTCCAATCAGATTGTAATATGTATAATATTGAAGGCCTTTAGTTTAATAATCCCATATGTCTTAACATTATTTTAATATTTTTACTTAAAAAATCATTTAATTTCTTCGCTTTCATTTCAGAACATAAATCTTTAACTAACAAATTCAACACTTTTGGAGATTGTTTCTAAAAAGTGGTTAAGTTTGTCTATAAACTGAAAAACATTTTATTCTTAATTATTACTTTATAATTATACGCTTAACTCAATCGATGAATTTAATAGTATATCGGCTGTGACGTTACACTCCATCGACAAAGGAAAAAAAAAAAGAAAAAAGAAAACGCGTGGTGGAAGATACACATCAGTAAGGGTGATAATTTTGGTAAAAATAGAAATGCGTGCGAGGAGAAGAGAAGAAATACTTATGCCATCATTGATTAAATAATATACATCTTCTTCTATCAATCAAAACGTTATCATTCCCGCCTTTATTATTCAATATTAATATAATGTTAGATGGCGATAGGCGATAGAGAACTGAATAAAATGCCTAAAATAACGTCGCCATCTGTCTGGATTTCTGAAAATGGAGGCCCAGGAATTTGGAAAATACTTACCAGATGAGAAACAGATGGTTTGTCGGATTTGTCGATATAAATGTGCCTTTAGTCCCCTTTCTAGAATTACACACCGCTCATTATCCTCATATCATGAGCATGGATATTCATCTAAAAAATCAAGTTTATGAACCTATCCCTTCCCGAGGAACCATCATTAAATTAATGGAAGATGTTGGTACTGATGTCATTTATAGAAATACATATAAAAATGTTTTGATTCATCCACACCAAATGACGATTAAGTTATCAGTAATAAGTATAAAATATTTATTAATTTCGAAATGGAACTAAGGTTAATAATTAATTACAATTTTATGGAGGGGGATTGTAATCAACTCTACTGTAACGGATAAAAAATGTCAAAGTCAATCGTAGTATATCTTCATTAAACATTTTGCTAATAAATACTTTCGTTATACCCTCAAAAACCATAAGAAAGCAGGCAGATGATAATCATATCAGTATTTTAAGCAATGATACCATATGTATTTTTCCCCCTTCTCCTTGCACGCGTTTTTCTCTACAATATTATTAACTGTACACATCAGTCCAAATATGTGTAATTTACATACCTTGTTTTTCAAGTTACCTTGGGTTAAGTATATTCTCTAAACTGACGTAGCAAGGAGCCTACAACAATCAAATTCTAGGAGTCTATCATAATTTTATGAGTATCTCGAAAGAATTGTTTGATGTATTACTATCCAAAGTAATTATCTAATACCTATATACCTTATGACAATAACTTTCAATTTATAATTAATTGATAGGTTGGTGCCAAACTTTCTAGTGGGAAACGTTCTCGGCATGATTATGAACCAATTACTGCCTCTAAGGGGTTGGCTCTTACGATTAGATACCTCACCATTCTCAAATATGATGGTTTAATATTTATTAATTATTTATGATCTTTTGATTACTTTAATATATTTTTAAAACGTCAATGTCATATAGCTTCCGAATTAATAAAAATATGATAATGAAATTGTACATAATACATCCAACGCTATCTGGGAAGCTCTTATGGTAAAATTAAGAATGAATTTAAGTAACATAATTTTTTTTTCAAGCATGAATATGTTAAAGTTTCTAGACTAGATGATTGGCTATCAATTAGTAAAGATAATGATGAGTAGTGGTATTATCTTAATTGTATTGCTATGTTTCATTTATTAATATTAGTTTATAATTATTTAATTTAGTATTAAAGGTGTATAAGATGGAAAGCATATAAAGCGGATACAAGGGACAATTATTTATGGAGCAGAATATTTTAATTTATTAGGGTTTTCATTTAATTGTGTTATTGGGCATTTTTGATACTAACTAGAAGTATTACAATAATTATTTTTATGTTTTTAAACATTAGATCATACTAATATAGTTTACATTTTAATGTGTGCCCTGTCAATGTTGCACCTTTAATATATATAGATATATATTTTTTTTCAATAGGATCATTTTAATTGACATTGAAGAAAAAGTGATGGAGGAGTCCTTTCACAATCTCTTTTTGGCATATCTGTGATAGATTGGATGGATGAAATGCTAAAGATTACATATATAAACTTTTTAATCAAATTTAAAATTTGCATATTATATTTACTACTTGTTCTATATGATATCCTTTGACCTTAATTACATGCTCAAGGCAATGTTGGAAGATCTTGCAGGCAGCAACAAGTTGCTGCTCTAAACCCTTTATTGGTAGCCTTTAATGTTGCGATTGAGTTGCTAGAAAATTCACAAACTTGTATTTCTTATTTGACCTTGACATAGAGATCTAAAGGGTTAATATTGGATGAGTTAAAGAAACAGGTTTCAGGCTACCAAAAATCAAAAATTGTTATGTATTTAATATTTCCTTACATGTTTTTATCTTCTTGTATATTCGTCTATGTATTATAAGTACTGTGTTTTACGTATTATAAATAGTCTCGTCTTTTGTAAATATATTAGAGTATAGTTAGAATACACATGATCTTATAAACAGTGTTACATTATTCCTCCACGTGAATTCTTCTCCTCATGTCTCTTGGTCATCCTGGATCTCTCCTATTATAAATAAGCTTGTGTCTCTCCCTCGTCAAGACGCAACAAAAATATTAACCTTTGTCCATTCATTCTGTTATTTTGACTTTATGAGCTAGAGTTGAATGCCATTGGAACACATATTGCCTTAATCAACTATATTGCTCATCCAGGGCTTCACTTTGTCCTAAATAATTTTTAAATACACATCAGTATAATTTTTTTTTTTAATTTGATAAATAAAAGTTACATACCATGGGACTCCCAGGGACATAATAAAGACTACATTTATTTACCAGCATTTTAATTCTCTATTTTCTAATTGTACATCATATAGTAGTTAAGGGATAGGGGAATTTTGAAAAGAATAAAAATTGTCTTGTGAATAAATGAGGTCCAAACATTTATTCTATTGGCAAGGTCTATGAGTCAGCATCTACATAGTATTGGCAATAAATTGAGGGTTTCAGGTCAGAAAATAATATCGGGGTTACAATATGGTTTTTTCTTTGATAGTGAGCTTTCCATAAAACTCTTCCTTACTCGCAATACGCCTTTAAAACGTTGAGTTACTCTCAGTATTCTGTCTTCCTGTTGTATCACAAGAACGTAGAAATGGTGAAGGAAGAGTGTCGGGCGCGGCAAAGTTTAAAAATGTGTACCTTTCTTGCAGGAAGCGTGCATGGAAGTCTGGAAGGGTTTTGGGTATCCCCGTAGAAATGCTGGATGTTTATTACTTAAATTGAAGAAATCAATTTGACATAATTTATATTTAGTTTAGATACATTTTTAATCTTTTACCCTGTCTAATGTTTTTTTTCAATCTGTTTTTTCAATCTGTTGCTTCGTTTAATCGCACCATTTGTTGAAATTTTATGTCATCTCAAGATAGTCTTCAAAACCCCAGATAGGATGTAACGGATCAAATAAAAGTTATGATGGGACTTTAAAACATTTCTTTACTTGGTATTTAATACAGTTTAAAAAAAAATTAGTGAAAACGATGAAAAATCAATTTAAGGATTTTAAGGCTTTTTTTTTTCTTAATGCCTTGATAAAATATTTAAGAATTTTTTTTTAAACAGCTCAGAATCAAATATTTTATCCGAAAACTTTTTTTAAACAGCTCGAGATTTTCAAATATTTTATCCGAAAACTTTAATTTTTTGGGAACTATGAATTTAAAAAAAAAAAATTTTTTAATTTTATTGTCTGTACATAGCTATGGATTTTTTTTTCCCAAAAATTTAATTTTTGATAGATTTGATTTGAAAGAGATCACATGGGGGCCAATATAAGTCTCTTAAATAAAATAAATATTTTAAATTATAGCTAATACTCTTCGGTATCTTAATTCATCCCACAAATTTGAATACATAGCCTATAATTGACTCAAATATGCACATTTGGGGTGAAGGTTTTATATAAAGTAAAACATTTATAGAGATTTTCTCCTTTTTCCTATTTTTGTTCAAGATTGTTTTTATGTTGACACAACATATATTTTATCCACCAAAATAATAAAAATAATCATTATCTTAATTGTGAATAGTATACTTTTTTTTTAAATGTTATTATACCAAGAAATGGTATAAAATAATTATGCCATGAGGTGTTCCAAAATAACTAAGTTCGATACTATACATTATGCCCTATTTAGACCTGAAATAGGCCCATGAACAATTTCTCAGTCTTCAGAAAAATAAACCAATTACCAAAAAAACTCTTTCTGATTCGAAAGATATGGGTAAAAAGGATTCCAATAATCTATTAATTTAAATAATTTCACAGCAATATTCCCGATAGTAAAAAGTAAGAAGATCCCGGGAGACAATCCTTTTTGGCAACTACATAAAATATCTCAAATAATTGGGATTTTGTTGACTAACTCATTTCATAAAAGAACAATGGGACTAACTGTTTTTCCTTATCTAATAATTTAAATGTAATTTTACAGCTCAATTATCAAAAGTACTGGAACCAAATTACAAGTGAGGGTAGGGCAGCTTCATCAAAATGACGCCATAAAATGATTGCATCATAATCATGCAACGGTACTAGGAAAACTGCCGGTATTTTGGTCAAACTTCATGATGAATAATATCACATTATGATTCGCTTAATATCATTTATTACAAATATCAAAACATATTTGTTTATTTCATACTTCAAGGGAGTACCTTCAAGTGTGAGTAATATTATTAAAATGCAATTTTTTAAATTCAATCCAATCTTCTAAGAAATGAATCAAGAGGATTGGTAAGGAGGAGGTGGAGAATAAATAGCATAGAACCTCTTAAAATATGGTTGAATACCCTACGCCCTAGGAGTGGCCGGGGGTGGTGTGGGATTACTAAAAACCACCGCCAATACATCCAAGGAATCCCTCAAATAATAGTTCCAATCCCTCAAGTTGGGTGGGGTACTTGGGGTTACTGCAGATAGTAGTCATTAATTGATTCACCTATAGATAAAATTGAAATTTGAAGCTCATATACCAAATAGATCCTCAGAAGCATCAATGCAATTTCCAGCTATGATGACAAGATTTGAAGTTAATATTTGGCCACTACATTTGGATATCACTTTCTTTTTGGTTCTAGGGACATTAATAAAAGGAATATGGGTAAAAACAAATTTGAGTTCTGATAATTCAAAAAATTTTAAAAATGAGATTGAGCTACTATCAAAACTTTAGCACTATAACATGAAACTTCATTACTCATATATTAGAAAGAAGTAGTAGGCTCTGGTAACAACGGAATTGGTTCTATACGAACAAAATAATGGAGGTATACTCATCAAAGATGATGTTGGAATAGCTTCTTGATTTAACACGTATTTTTCATTGGTTTATCAACCCAAATTGAAACGAGTACTTGTAGGTACTATTGATACGATTCTTGGGGCCTCGTTCCTCTCTGAATGTTTCTTTTCTACTGAAGAAGTTCGTAGTATAATTGTAAATATCTGTTGTCCTTTCTCCAGATAGACTGGACAGAATTTAGAGCTTTTTCTTGAAGAGAGTTGTTAATAGTGCTATCGTTCCTTTATCTATACTCATTAATATTTCTTTTCAAAGTGTATATGTGCCCAAAAACTTGGGAAATGGCCAATGTAGTTTACATCTTTAAGAAGGGGGGTCCTCTTGATCCTTCTAATTACAGACCTATAAACCTTCCTAGCCATGTCAGAAAAACAATGGAGTGGATTGTTAACCGGAAGCTACAATCAACCCTCTAGAGTAATAAACTTATTTATAGTAGAAATGACGGATTCTGTCCTAATGTCATTTCTGAGATGTTATCGTCAGTCGTCGTAAATGTAATATTGACTGTGTTGTAATATACTTCGATTTCAGCAAGGCCTTGGATAAAGTCCCTCACGGGGAACTTCTCTTTAAATTGTCTAATTAAAAAAAAAAAAAAAATTATATTTTTCAAATATATATCTCCTCAAATTTTATACATTTTTTAATGCGTTCAGGCATACAAACAACTAAATTATCCAAAGTCTCATCTGAAATTTGCAACCAGGCAGTTTTAACCTTATGGAATAGAGGCAAGCGGTAATTTATTGATCTTATTTTGAACTATGGCTCATAGATTTTGTATCAGACTATTGGTAGGTCATGTACTCTTCGCCCAAAATGAGGCCAAGTTAGCCTGAACCATTTTTGAGCCACGTGAGAGCTTAGAGTAGGAGCTCAGTCTTGGTGGAAAATGACTCTTGACATGGTTGATAATATTTTCTGCGTCAGAACCGATCCGTTTTCTCGGCTCCTTTGCATTGCAGTGGTGGGAGACTTCTTGATTATGGTCTCCACATAGTATGAAGATGTCACAGCTTGTCTTCGAGGTATAAAATGAAGCTCACTACGAGCCCGGTAGCTTATAAGACCACATACGTGCATTTTCAAGGGAAACTTAATCTTCAGAGTCTACACAAGATCTTCCTTCTTGCGAGTCCAAAGGTGATCAGTTTGACGATTGGGATTGTGGGATAGTTCAAAGGTGGACTTTTCATAGAAAAAAATTATTCTCCAGTCATGTTTGACCAATTTTTCTTCTCACAACAAAAAAATAAGTCGGGGTTTCTTCTGAATCTCTGTAAGTTTCGGCTGCATTTGAGGCCTGTACGGCAAGACCTTCAGAAAATTCCTTCATGTGCTTGCAGATAGTCTCGTATGACACTAAATGGTCATTTGAAGTCAATCTGGCTCCTAATTTCCTCAAGGATTGACCTTTTTTCGTAAGACTTTTGGCGATGGTTATTTTTGTATCTCTCAAAAGTGTTTTCTTACTTCCACGTCCACCCTTGTTTTCGAGGCTCTCCCTGAAAAGGTGAGAGTTCTACCACTTTCGAATAATTCGGACCAAAACGCCAAGGTCCTGAGCGACCTCAGCCTACCTTTTCCGGCCTCAAGTTACCATGCATCCCTGCTTCGGGTGCTGCGTATTTGTTCCTAAACCAAGACTGATCCTATCTTTATTTTACAATACTCTAATCTTTTTAAGATTCGAAATAATCCCTAGGATCTTTTTTAAGATCTATAAAAGTTCAAGTAGACGAAGTCACCCCACAATTTTACTTATACCGTAACTGAGTAGTTTATATCTGAGTGAAGGATCCATCCTATCTCTAGTGGTAAGTAGTAAATAAATTGGTATATTTTCAAATTAAAAGTGAGAGTAGTTGATAAATTGGCTTCTTCCTTTCACTTTCTTTTTCGTAGGGCCCTTATAAAAGACGAGAAGACCTTTCTGAATCTTTCTCTCTTTTTACTCTCCTTCGTACACACCCGGGCCCCACAATGTACTCTCTTCTCCTTCTAAATGCATTTCTTTATATGTAGTAGGTATAAACAGGCTAAAAAATCCAAATAATACAATAGTAAATTTCTTTCAGGAGCTTTCTCTTTCCAACATTCCACTTTTACTCTTCAAATGAGGAGGAGGAAGAAAAAAAAATGTTTATCAAATTCTTTTTCCGACTTCGACTCGAACTACGGACTGACTCAACCATAACGGAAATACTAGTGCAATATTTATTGGAGTTGGAGATCACTGGATTTAGAAGATTTATCTCCCTTACAAACTAACAAACACGTAGAAAATGTCTGTGAAAACAGTTCTAAAGCCAAATTTTGAAGCAACTAACATTTTTGTGATAGCAATGAGATTTGAATAAATATTTCAATCGTCAAAGAAATCGACTACCTTTTTGTCAAATGTCTGCCTCAAGATAAAAGAATTTATTGATATAAAAGTTATATAGAATAAATTATGTATTTATTTCAGATTTTATCCAAATATATTTATTAATTTGTTATTTTATTAAGAGTTAAATAAAAAGTATATTAATTTCGTAAGTATACAAATTTTCAAAGCACTATGAAGAGTCCTTCGATGTAGTTTAGTCATTGGATTTCCCGATACACTTCTAATCAATCCATGGAACGTCCAATAATAATGAGTTAATTTTTAGAACACTATCCATATATTGATGATAAGACGTTTTGCCTACACTTCTCAAATTTATAACACGTTTTGAGAAACATAAATGTGCGTCATTATAGAATTATGGTGTCTAGAATTTCCCTATAGTGATGAAAAACTTCTACAATACTGAAATAGCATTATAAATCCAAATATGTACTAGCAGAGGTACCCTGCATTACTCGGAATTATTAGACGCCAACGAACAGACAAACTTTGTTTTAATCAAATAGGATATAACTCTCCCGGAAATCCTCTGTGTTTCTTTCCGTTTTACATGAGCACAATCACATGTAGTTAGCTAATCCCTCCTCAAGAAGGAAAGAATTATAAAAACAGCTAGATTAATATTTTATAAAATATATCTGGAGGAGCCAGGGAGTACTTTAGTCTCTAGAGGGCTACCTGGCTCAGCTTTAGCTACACACGCTCGCTGGTAAACCTCATCTACTTATTTTCATTTATTTTTTAATATGAGCCATAGCTTTTCACGCTCGTAGTTAGAAATGAGTCCTCAACTCATATTTTCTTATTTGATCAAGTATCTACATAGTCCATAGATACATGACTTTAAAAAATGACTTTATGGAAAGTGGATACACAAACTTAGTTTTATGAATATAGATTAGGGCGACAATAAAATCAATTTTTTGGGTAAAGTAAAAGGTTTAGGTTAAACAATGGTTCTAAATTGTATACAAAACATTTAAAAAAGGTTTCAACACTTTTGAAGAATATTTAGAGGTAGTTCAAGTGCCCTAAAGTTTTGAAAATTCACATTTTTAAAGTATATATTGAAATTAAAGTATATGCTTCAAATTAAAGGTTTTTTTTTTTTAACTTCAAATTGAGCTTACTAAATTTACAACAAAATATATTTTATAATTATTTCAATAAAAATAATATTGATATGTTCAAAACAACGTCAAATTAAGTTGATTGTAATTTAGCTCATGACTTTTTTTTTTTTATATCAAAATAAATAATTATAAATAAATATGAAAATTGGTAATTACTTTTAAATCACATTAAATTCAACGCAAAAATTTAGGCTTTTAATTACCATAGCCTTAGTTACCTTTTATGATCTTTTCACCGAAAGAGACCATTTTAACGCAAAAAAAAACAGCAATTCAAATTCAAACCCTAATCGATGATCGTACATACGAACAAATATATCATTTGGATACATTTTGTTATTTTTTCTTGATGATATATCAAATAAAGGAACAAGCACTTACTTTTTTCATATTTAGACACAAGATTTATTCCGCTCATATTATTTAATTTTTTAAGTAAGCATATTTTCAAGCCAGTATATTTATATTTTTTGTAACATCATATCTAGATATATAAATATTTTCTAATTTCTTATTGTAAGTTTTAAACAAATGCTAATGACTTTTGTTAAGTATTTTCTTTTTAATGTTAATTACATACGTGGAGAAAACCAACTTTTTATGTTGTCTCCATGTAGTATTCCCTACAATTACAATGTGCTGGGTCAACTTCTAAGAAACTATAAGGCGGCTCCAAAACTTCCAAAAAATTCTTTTTTGCAGTTAAACTTACTCTATCATCAAAGAAAGCGAGTGTAGTGTTTACTTGCAAAATACAACAAAGCTTTCGATAGATAGTTTATTCTGTCCTTTAAGAATGCTGAATATTCCTACATTCAATGAAGCTAGCAGAGTGATGAAAGAGCACCCAAAAAGACCCGTCCCAACTCCCGTGAAGCATTCTCCGAAAAAGAACAAAATACAAGTAATATAGTTTGGAATCAAGTCAAAAATGCTTAAATGAATTAAAGGTGTGCGTTCACAACATTGGACAACGAAAATGATTGGAGAAGGAACATCCTTTTTTAAAGATTCTACTCCAAGAGGACCCATAGATCTAAGTGTTTGAATGCCATCCCACTCAATATGTTTTGTAAATTCATCCCTCCAAATTAGCTTACGGAATTGAGACGAACTCTGATAAGATCCTCAGTTGCTCCTTCCAGACTTATCAAATATGATTGAACACCGCTCTGGTGGGTGATGAAGTCTAATAAAGACGTAATTTAATTAAGGATATTGACTATATGAAAATGTTGCTGGAATGAAGCTTTCCCAAATGAATACTTGCTCAAATGAATGTTGCTAAGATTACCTGTTCAAATGAACAGACAAGATTTAACCTTTACTTTTCTATTTAAAGAAACCGTATTGAATCATAATAAGTAAATAAGTCAATATTAGCAATTACATAAAATATATCACTTGGGGCATGATTCAGAATAATTTATGGATTCCAGTTTATTTATATTCAACTCTCAATGTAAAGGAGAAAGGCAGGATAAAAAAATTGTCAATGTTTTAAGAATCTCCTTAATACCACTATCAAGGTCAATTGTCAGGCTTGTGAACGGAACGCAAAATTGAACGACGTTCCATGGAACGTGTGTTCAATGAAGGGAACACTGAACAGAATTTTTTTTGAACAATGAACGCTAAAAATGAGATTGTAGCGTTCCGTTCGAATATATCATAGTAATTTCCTAAGGGTTGTAGTTGTCCACAGGATAAGTATCCTAGACACACAACTATGCAAATTCAGGGGAAATTGTTGAAATTGGGGCGTGACCTAAAGCCTCTCCCCTGCAGACGCCCCTAATATTGATATTCATGTAAATGTGAATTAACCACTCTAAAAAGTACATAATTATTATTTATATCCCTTTTACGTAGTAATAATTTAATTTATCTTGTACTCAATCAAAAATATCCTCACGCTCTTAATTATTTCAACAGTACTTTACAGCCAAAAAAAAAAAAAAAAAAAGAGGCGCGCAACATTTTTCGTATGGATTTAATTCATATTGAATGGATATTTGAGTTAGATATTTTGTTTAACGTTACTGGCTGCAATCATGGTCAAAAGTATTTCTATTAAGTATTTTTTCAATGTCTCCAACATGACGGGGTTTATTTAAAAAAATAAAAATAATAATAACCTATTTATTTTTATGAAAATTAAACGAATCATACCAAAGGTTCAATTATTAATATTTATTGACAGGCAATATTTCAAAGATATATTATGGTCAATTATTGGCTTTCAATTCATTTCCGGGATTTATTAAGATACCCGTGTGTGTCAACTGTAACTTAAACCTTCTATTTATATATCTGACTTAATTTGGCCCAATATTGTCTCAAAAATATAATTTACTGATTCTAAAAATGTGGTGGGGAATTTTGGCAACTTTAAGAACAATATACCGTGCCTACAAATGATTAATCAGAATCATTTGTTCATTGAAATTAACTATAATTTGTTGGAAAATATATACCATGATCAATTTTGAAAAAAATACTATTCAATCTTACTTTTCGGTTGACATGCTACAAATATGTACTTGGAAGTTAATAATAATGACTCAGTGCTATTAATAGTTGGTCATAACTCATAAGTTATATATAATATATTTTAATAATGAGTTATTACTTAATTCATCTATATTTACATAAGAGGAGATCGATAGGAATCATAATGGACATAGTTATTTTACTTCTGTGAAAATAAAATATCGTTATATTTAGTCGGTTATTAGTGTTTTAAACTTTTGTTTAATTCATTTTTTTATGCTTCCCATAAACATTTCAGACAAATTAAGCTTTGGCACCCAGACATACATGAAAGCATTCTCGTTTTTCTACATTCAATCTCATTTAGCAATCTTATTTGGAGTATTTTATGCCTCAAAAACTGTACAGCTTCATTTAACGATCGCGTTAGTGTATCTATGCATACTGTGCAAGCATGGTACTACCACCTTATAATTGGAACGTGGAATGGAACGAAAATAATGGCTGAACGGTGAATGCTGAACGATTTTTTTAACAGAACACCAAAATAGCAGAACGCTTACAAGCTTGGAAATTGTATTTTGTGATGATTTGTCGAACGTTGTGTTGGGTCGGTCTATTATCCGTCTGAGACGATCACGTGACCGACAAAATAGGTCCATCCAATATAGAAAGAGCCAATAATAAAGGTCTAGTCTGTGACCCGGTCCTGCATCGGTCTACGGACTGAAGACGAAGATCACATAAAAAAGCTTTTAAAATTATACAACCGGCCTGCAGAGACATAAGAATGCCCTATTGGGAAATAACAACAAAATGAATTGTTTGTGACGTCTTTCTTTTTCTAATTTTTATCGTTCCAGACCACAGTCCATCGACTCACTCAGTTGAAACCGATGAAATGTTGGTCCGGTTCATTCATTCCAGACCGACCTGATACTAGTCGAAGGAATCATTTAATACATTTATTAACTCCTTTGGGTTAGTTATGAGCAATTTGCTGTTCACATCAAATCTCCGAGATATATAACCCTATGTTGATGAAATCCTCCTGTTGGTTAGAGAATAGCTAAAGCAAGAACTTTTGCAATTTTGTCTGAATTAATTGAAAGGTTGACAAGCAAGTATTCAAGAGATCTCTATGTTTCCTTCATTTTAAATATTAACTTATTGTATTGAACATTCGTGAACATTTTGTAATGATATAGCGTGGAACGTAAATTTTTTAAATTACTATTAGCTATTTCCAAGAAGATTGTCGTTACTATATAAATTGTAAGGAAGAGAGTGGAATACCTCCGCATGGCCCACTAGTGGCATGGAAACTTTAGTAAAAATTACTTTTGATTTATAAATATATAAAATTTATCATGAACAGTAAAAATACATATATAGTCAAAAAAACAACCATGAAAATTATTGTATAATTTGATATTAACTACTCCTTACTAATATTTTGCTGATGCTCATGTCAAGTTTTAAGATTACAGGGTGCGTGGACCAAATCTCTGACAATCCGTCGGTTTTTGGTGTTAAAATTTTTCCCGGGTCATAGGCTTCATTTTCACTTATAGCGATAACATCATTTTAAGTGCCCAAGAAAAGTCATTATGTTCAATGAAAGAGATCGTAGGTGCGCTGCTCTTCAGATTATGCTTAGTGATCACATGAAATTAAGCAATGCTGACATCTCTGGCCTTCTGTCAATGCCAGTTAGAACGGTCAGAAGTCTCAGGAAGCAGCTGGAGGAGTCATCAGACCCGATGGATGTTGTTGACAGGAAGAAGAAGGAGGAGAAGAGCACCAGGATTGTCCGGGACGTCACTTTCATCAACAAGGTCAGGGACATCATCGACGAGGACCCCCAGTGTTCCATGAGAGACATGGCGAGGCACCTGGGCGTGGCCCAGTGGACCATGAGGGCTTGTGTGAAAGAGGACTTAAGGTGCAAGTCCTACAGGCGTCAGAAAGCCCTACTTCTGACCGAAGAGACTCTGGTTCTTCTCTGATTAGAAGAATTTTGTTCAGGATCGAATCCACAACTCCCAATACCATCGCTGGATTGCCGTGAACAACAGAGACGTCCCCAGGGTCATGAAGACCAAGTTTCCGGCCACTGTCATGGTCTTTGGGGTCATGTCAAGTGAGGGTCATGTCATGCCACCCCACATCTTCGAGACAGGCCTCAGGGTGAACACGGACATCTACCTGTAGGTCCTGGAGGACGTTGTGTGGCCGTGGATCAAGTCTGTTGTCAGCGACAGGCCGTGGATGTGGCAGCAGGACTCGGCTCCAGCCCACAAAGCTAAGCGAACGCAAGAATGGCAGAAAAGCAATGCATTTGCGTTCGTACCCATCTCCTCTTGGCCGCCCTCATCACCGGATTTGAACCCGTTTGACTACTTTGTCTGGTCCTACGTGGAGAAATAGACCCACCGTTCCTCTCATAACGCCAAGCAGTATCTCATCACCTGCATCAAGGAGAAATTCAGTGAGATAGAAGCAGCGCAGATCCAAAATGCCTGTTCTTGGTTTCGTAGCCGCATTGAGTGGGGTTTGGCCACAGACGGCGGCTACATTGAATAGATAGCTGCTCTATATCCTAATAAAGATATTCGTTTTTATTTTATCAATAAATATTATAAAATAAGCTTGTAGTTGTTGTTGTTTTTGAACCGGCAGATTTTATCAATAATTATTTAATATATTTTTTTTTTCAAATCTATCTAAATATATTACATGAACATTGACCAGTGCTTGAACTTTAGCCGTGCAAAAATATTGAACAACCATATTGGCTTTTCTAATGTAACAATATTTTTAAGCATAATAGAGGATATTGTTTGATCATTATTTATTACGATTAATGATAAGTAAGAGATATAATTATCCTCTTGAATACTTATTTTTGCATCCCGTAATGAAAGAGCGGTAAATTACTATATTTGTTGGTCCACTGAATAAATATTTCTATTCTACCAATTCTCCCCCGAAGTTTTCGTTACCCTATATATATTCTAAAAGAACTTGCTCCAAAATGAAAAAGTTCATCATACATTTAATTTCATACTTAAGCTATGATAAAGATTTGCATGAAATAAGGTGATATGAAACACCGTGACCTTACAGAAGAACCTTTTTGGTAGTACACAAAAATAGACTTCTCTGCATAAAAAAAGTTTACTATTTTTTTAAATTCTTAACATTAACGTTTTAATATCTTTATATATTCGACTAATTGAACTTGATGTACTAAAATAACAAATACATAAGGGAAATATAATCAATTCACTAGTAATATTTATACATAATTTTATAATTTTGTTTATGTTGAATAATATATACATATCATATTCACAAATGCATGTAGATATGTTCAATGTCAACACGTTCAAGGCGAATCCTCCTGACACTCCTGTCTTTTTGTGAATACATGCACGCTTAGCGTATCACCAAATCCCTTTGGGTATATAAACAAAAGTTTACGCTGCACAGGGCGCAGTTTCATAACGACTCATTTAATTATTATCACTTCTTCAACTCGTTATTAAGAGTATACACTTTTCCCTTTTAAATCTATAATGTTTAATAATCTGTCTCAATAGGTTTTGTTTGTTCTAATGATGGATTTCACATACGCCCCCTCACCTTTGGAATTGGCGTCTTCTTCGGAAATGACCATCCATATAACTTGGGGGAAAGGTCAACTCAACCAGTTTGATCTCTTCGTTGTATTTACTTACGCTATAAGAGCACTTAGGATTATGTATAGTCTGGGAGAAACCAAAATTAGTATATTCACAGACTCTATTATTTGAAGTGACCATCGTAGGGATATAGGAGACAACAATCTATGGTTAAATTACGAGGCGGTGAAGAAAGGATTGACTGTCCGTATCCACTTAGTGCCTACGCATGATAAGTCTCTTACTGAGGCTTATTTACTCGCGTGTAATGCAGTTCATTAATCTAGGTTATGTACCTAATTTGTTATAATTGTGAAAATTGGAAGTATATTACAGATAATCCACTGAAAATAATAATATTTTTTAAGGCTCTGGGTTGGGGCAAAATTAACATTAGTCATAATCTAATCAGATGGAGGTAATGAAGTAGTAAAAAAGGTTAACATTCCTCTACTCAACAAGAGACTGATCATGCGACTATTTGGTTCAAAATGAGTATTCAATTGAAACATTTGTTCTTCTGCGTAAACTCAATATTATTAACGTAGTTCTAGGGAGTTTTCTTTTATATTTAGGGATTGTATCGGCGGTATGTAATATGAAAGGAGCTGAAAATTAACTTCGTCGCTTGATAAATTGAAAATATTAAGGGGGGGAGCAGGATTTGTCGATATTAATGTGCTTTAGTCCCCTGCCTAGAATTACACGCTACTCATTATCCTCATCTCATATCAAGACCATGCATATTCATCTAAAAAATCAAGTTAATGATGAATACATCAAGTCAAACTTTAACTCTGATCTCACAAAGATGCTTATTGCATTTATATACCCTTATCCATTGCTAATCATCTAGGTTCAAAAATGTATGGAGAAATACACGGGTAAACCTATTCCTTCCTGAGGAACCATAATTAAATTAATGGAGGATGTTGGTATACTGATGTCATTTATAGAAATACAAATAAAAATGTTTTGAGTCATCCACACCAAATGACGATCAATTTATCAGTATAAAGTATAAAATATTTACTAATTTCGAAATGGAAATCTGAATTTTGTACTATTGTACTAACAGTAAGTATTCAATTTTTTTTAAATGGCATAAACAACTACTTAAATGGTCACAACAACGGGACTAGTAGCTTTGAATGGTTCGCAACTAGTTTGTCTGCGACTAGTTTCTTCACTTAAAGACATGGTTATGATCACCAAGTTTTCCAATATTACATAGTCAATAAATATCCCTTTTTTATCACTTAAGGCTTAGCTATGGTTGATAAGCTCCAAGAATTGGTGTTCTGAAAAACTCATAAAAGGCAAAAGAACTGCTTAAATTGTCACAGCAATAGGGGTAGTTACATTGGGTGTAGCAATATAATTAGTAATTGTGTATATCCTTCATGATAATAGTATGTTGTTATATAAGCAATACATCTTTTTTGACGCTCTTAATAAGGAGTAATATCGCCGGACATTACTACATAATTAGCTTTTGCTCTAAATCTTTAAGATTGATTTATTTCTAACATTTTTTGTATTAGTATATTTATTGTCTAATTTTATGATTTTGACATTTACTTTATTATTAATAATTAGTTAGATCTCATCGGTAGAGATATATCTATCCTGTGCACAATTGTATATAGCAACTTCCACATGAAGAAGAGGGGTGATTATCTTTTTGATTAAACTCCACGTCTCGCTTGTGTTTTGCAACCTAAAGTTATGACATATTTAACTGGATTCCGATGTCAGAACAAGAAAATATTATTTGGATCAATCTATTATTTCAATATTCTGTAAAAATAATTTATTGTTAATAGTTATATGATTCCAATTGTTTAATTTGGTATATTTAACATAAATGTATGATGGTATATTTTTAGTATGTAGATTATATTTAATTAAAGCCTTCTTTTTTAAACTTGGAACTTCAAATATATTTCGAAATACTCTACTTTGTCGTTTCATTAGTTTTTTTATTCTGAGAATAAGGTTCATAATGAATTACAATTTCATGGAGTGTGATGTTTTCAAATCTACTGTAACGGATAAAAAACGTCTAAAGTCAATTATACGTAGTATATCTTCATTAAACTTTTTGCTAATAAATACTTTCGTTATACCCTCAAAAATCATAATAAAGCAGGCAGATGATAATCACATCAGTATTTTAAACAATGATACCATATGTATTTTTTCCCCCTTCTCCTTGCACGCGTTTTTAACTTTTTCCTTTTAAACAATCCTTGCCTTATTCCTCCACGTCTTTTCTCTCCTCATTTCCCTCGCTCGTCCTGTATTCCTTTATATAAATAGTTTGTGTCTCTTCAACCTCGTCAAAACACAACAATAGTGGCACACTCATTGATTGAAAATGTTGAAGTTAGCACTCCATGTCTCAAAAGTTGCCTACTTCTGGTTTAGATTATGAATTATCAATAAACATTTCTTATCATCTTATCCTACGGTTTTTTTTTTATAATAATAGAATATCTAAATAAAAATGTGGTATGCCAATAATCATGCACATGACAAAGAAATGAAGATAAATAAAGTACAAGAATAAATAAACTTAAATATTCAAAATTATATTTGAAAAAAAAAAGAATCCTTTATTTGATTCATTGACATAAGTAATTTTTTTCTAAGTTTTCATCATTTAAACTCTGACATCTATCCTAAAATAATGGACCACCTTTAGAAAATACTCTCTCAGTGGTAGCTGAGGACAACAGTGTATAAATCAGAAGGTAATATTTGTGCCTGATTAGATCTAACGGCAATTCTGTCAAATATTCAAATTACATTTAATAACAATGATTAAATTGATATAATTCGCATTGCATATCAATAATATTAAGTGTTATGGGTAGTGGTTCCTAAACAGGATGTCTCGAAGCAAGTTCAAGTGTGTTATACGATTTGAGACAGCCATATATTATTTGTAATAACTTATAATAATTCAAATAATTGGTTTAATTAAAATATGTTTCAATAAATTTTTATTTGTTTTTAGTGTGGATTTGGCAGAAACCACTGTCTTAGGGCACCTGCAATTACGAGGCTTTGTGAACGATCATCCAGTTAAGCCTGATCATTAATTTGAAATTGAACATAGGGTTCTCAAGTTTTTGATCTAATGCATGGTTGAGATATTGAGATCTTATGTCAATTTACTACATAAAACTACAAGAAAATCGTATTTCAATTGGGAAAATTCGTTATCAAAGAAGAAAGATTCATATTTCAACGTAATCTTTACATTTATTATTTAAATGGTTTTTTTTTAAATGTATGTTACGAATTCTGTATTGTTACCTTTATAGAATTTCTGAGATTGAGACTTAAAAAAGGATTAGAAAGAACTGGTCTATCTCTTGAGGTCTAATTTTAAACTAAAATGTTTATTTCTATTTTCAAAATGTAATTTCTACAGTTATTTATCTCATTATTAATTGAAGTGTTTAATAGGTAATAAAAAAATCCACATCTAAAAAAAATCGTCTCATTATTTTGTTTATGTAATGGTATTGTGCTGGCTTGTGAAAGGGAAGCAAAATTGAACAGCAATCTATGGAACGTGCGTTCAAAGAACAGAATGTAATTTTTTTTAACCGCTCAAAATCAGATTTTAGACTTAAATGTATTAATCTTAAGGTGGGAAAATTCTTAATTTTAAAACTTTTGAGTTTTCATTCAGAACATATGCAAGAAAGATTTAAAAACGGAATCTTGTGTTCATCTTAATAAGATGACTTCAAACCCTATCAAAACTTAAAGCCATATGTAAATGTACTATGTATGTTCATTTTAAGTTTTAAGACTTACAAGCATATTTCTGGATATGCGTGTTGTAAAATTTTAAATTTGCTTTTACAAAAATTAAAATTTTTTATTTGAAGCCATAAAGAGTTCTTCCTTTCTTATTAGATTAAAATTTAAATACAAAAAAGAAAAAAAAGAGATGCCTTTTTGAGCCGAATCCCATTCATGAGAATTTTATCCTTTGAAGGAGAACATAACAAATAATAAGTTTTTTGAATAAAAAGGGAAGTTGTGAAGTTATGATTCCCTAACACAATGTACCTTTTAGTACTTAATTTTATTATTTATGCTATTGAAAAGGTTGACTCACTCTCCAGATCCAAATCCCCGAATGGAAGGGCCAAAATAAAAAATAACTTCAGAAATTTTACTAAATTAACAATAAATTAATAATTAACCTCACTTTCTTCAGCAATATTGAGTTAGGACGGTCCAGTAAAATTCATTTGTATTGATGGAGTTTATTAAGAGATCTCTAAAGAGAAAAAATGAAGATAAAGCATTCAATAGCTCACCCTCTGTTCAAAGAAAAATCCAAAGAGCTTGACAACTTCGAAACATCTGAAAATATTTAAGAAATGAATACTGATTTATTTTTACAAGCTGGAGAGTCTAAATAGGACAATAACAATGATCCTGCTATAATGACTAGTCAATACACTACAAATTGTTGATTTGAAATTTCAAAGAAAGGGAAGCAATGTACAAAGTAACTGAAAATTGTACACCCAAAACTAGATTTATAATTTTTAATTAAATATACATATAAAACGATATTTTGGGCACCATCAAAGATAATAGTTATAATTACTAGGATGAACCCGTGTTATAGATTTTATTAATACATATTAAGACAGCCTCACTAATCCTCTTCATAATTCCTTTTTTTTAAATTCGTATCACTTGCTAATCTGCGTGACATACACGTACTTTAATATTATTTTATAGTAGATAGGATTTACTCGTATTGCATATTTTATAGTTAGACAAACTTGCTTATCTGCGTGACATCTATAAAACTGCAATATTATATTAACAGCAGCGGAAAAGATGTTGAGATAAAAAAAGGAAAAGTGTTTAAATGGAAAAGATGGCAAGATTCTTTTAAACTAATATGATATCTATCACCAATATAATATATATTATAAGAGAAATGATAAATAAACAAACACGACAGTGGTTCCAGTGGAAGGAGTGCTAATCACTTAATTCTCCGTTATTAATTACAATACCATTAGACATGATGGACTATTCATATTGGACAGGACTCTCGGATTGACAGACAAGCATTAGCAAAATAATAAGCAAGAGTTGCTATTTCCACTTGGTTATGATCCAGGATGTGTCAAAAGAAGAGGTGGTTGCCTGTGGAGCGAAAAACTAATGAGAGGATTTGGGCAGGTAGGTATTCAAAGGTCGAGTCGTTGGAGAATGCAAAACAAATGACTACAAAATCCAAGATAAGGTGGAGAGATGTCCGTCGGAAATCTTGGTGCAAAGGGATGATAATTACAAATTTCGGAATGGGGTACACGGAAAAAGCCACCCTCATAATCACAGTTCCCGTAGGAATTATAATTCAAGCATCCCTTGTCACAGCTCCTCCAAAATATTCTTCAAATTGTCAGGGTTATCATGTCGATTTTCGGTTTCTTTTTTTACCTGGCGTTGCTCGACCCAAGGAGGGGACGGAAAATCACATTGATAATGACAAAAAAATCCAGTGTAGAATGGGACACTGGATTTTTTTGTCATTATCAATGTGATTTTCCGTTCTCTCCTTGGGTCGAGCAACGCCAGGTAACCCTTTGCTAATTCATATAGTCTATAGACAAACTCCACCTCATCAATGTGATTGAGATGAGTGGTTTCTGCGTTATATACAGCAATGACACAGAAAGACCCTTAAATGAAATAATTTTCTATGAAATAAAGCAGGGAACAACGTGAAGTAACTTGATATACGCGGAGATTATGTTCTTAGAACAAGTATAGGACTTCAATGAAACATCATTTATATTGTAGAAAATAATCTATTAACAATATATAAACCAATGAAAACAAATAATAATACATTCAAGACTCCAGTTTAATAAAAAATATGAAAATGATTTTTTTAAATACCCTAACAGAAAAAAAGTGAGTGTAGTAAAAATAATATTTGACACTGAATATAGAAATATTATACACACAATATTAAATACAATGTTTTTGGATTTATACCCAAACAATGAATTCAAGATACATCACAGTCTATTTCCTCCAGGATCACTACTTCTCTTGCGTTTCCTATTTTCTAGCACATTAACAGAGTGATCATAACTTTTAACTAAGAAATTAGACTTTTTCTAAGGTATTTATTAAATCATCATATAATTTTACTACGCACATAGCACTTAAAAATAAGGGCCATTAAATAACTTCCTATATCCTTATTGATGGTGAAGAGAGCAAAATTCCCAAATTTTAACTAATTAGGTTAAGATACATCAATTCCTCAATTTTCGTAATCATTTATTTTGGTTCCACATTATAGTCCAAGAATAATTTTCAAAAAAGCAATGATGATAGGAATTGCATCAACAATCTTAACTTTGTTTGACCTCACAATATACCCAAACTTTGACAGTGGAAGCTTTTTATGATTTTGATAAGGATAAAAAGTCAGCTCTTGGTCTAAGACAACCTTAATTGGATATTTGACAAATTGTTGAGTTGATTTGAAGAGTGAAACGCGTCTATTTGTTTATTTAATAATCCCAATAATTTACTGTGTCTTGCTTCAGATAATGCCAAATTTGTATTTCAGCTTTTGTAAGATTATGGTGTGTGTTTCGGGGTTAGATTGATGGAAATATATCACATAGCTCTTCACATCAAGGACAATAAATATACATTCTCTTAGTATGAATATCTATAAACTACATAAAGAAAGCAATTACTAGAAAATATAGAAAAAACCCGCATTCTCTCTAATTTTCAAAGTGAAAATGATGTAGTTTAAGGTTATTTTATCTTTTTGAAAATTACATTTTTTAAATCTACGTGAAAAAATACAGTAAAAACACTACCGATTTTTGTTATTAAAAAAAAAAATGAAAAGTATGAACCAGCCAAATATACATAGAGAGTATAAGGTAAAGAGGAGTCATGTATATCAATAAAGAATGTTTTTTCTTATATCTAATTCTGATTGGTCAAAATTGTGCGCTTTGAATTTCTTTTGTACAGTTCATTGTTATCACGTCTTTTGACTAAGATTCATCTAATGTAATTTAAAAGTAGTCAACGTTTCGAATAAGGTTATGTATTTTTTTTATAGATTTAACTACAAACCTAAACTTTTAATTACAACAATAATTCATAGTACCTGAATCATTATTATGCTCTAAAAAATTGGGAAAGTTATTTATTAACAAAAATACATAACGCTAATCATCTACGAAGGTTATTTATATTCTATATTTGTTGATCGAGGTTACGTAAATATGCATAGTTAAGGGTGATAATTTTGGTAAGAATAGAAAAGCGTGCGAGGAGAAGAGAAGAAATACTTATGGCATCATTGATTAAATAATATACATCTTCTTCTATCAATCATGAACGTTATCATTCCCGCCTTTATTATTCAATATTAATATAATAATATTAGATGGGGATAGTCGATAGAGAACTGAATAAAATGCAAAAAATAACGTCGCCTTCTGTCTGGATTTCTGAAAATGGAGGCCTAGGAATTTGGAAAATACTTACCGGATGAGAAATAGATGGTTTGTCGGATTTGTCGATATAAATGTGCCTTTAGCCCCCTTGTCTAGAATTACACGCCACTCAATATCCTCATCTCATAACAAGATTCATCTATAAAATCAAGTGAACGATGAATACATCAAGTCAGACTTTAACTTTGATCTCACAAAGATGCTTATTACATGTAATATACCCTTATCCATTGCTAATCATCTACGTTCGAAAAGTTTATGGAGAAAATACACGGGTAAACCTATCCCTTCCCAAGGAACCATCATTAAATTAATGGAGGATGTTGGTACTGATGTCATTTATAGAAATACAAATAAAAATATTTTGAGTCATCCACACCAAATGACGATCAAGTAAAAAGTACAAAGTATTTACTAATTTCGAAATGAAACTCTGAATTTTGTACTATCTAACAGTAAGTATTCAATTTTTTTTTAAATCTAACCATAAAATATGGTTCTATTTTAGCTAAACATATCAAGAATTATGATACACAACTCAGTAAAGGGCAAAAACAACTGCTTAAATGATCACAACAACGGGGGTAGTAGCTTTGGATGGTTTGCAACTAGTTTGTCTGAGACTACTTACTTCGCTTTAAGAGTTGGGTATGATAATTAGGTTTTCCAATATTACATAGTCAATAAATATTACTTTTTTATCACTTAAGGGTTAGCTATGGTTGATGGGCTCCGAGAAATGGTGTTCAGAAAACTCATAAAAGGCAAAAACAACTGTTTAAATGGTCACAACAACGAGGGTAGTTACATTGGGTGTTGCATTATAATTAACAATTGTGTATATCCTTCATGATAATAGTATGTTGTTATATAAGCATACCTAAATAACGGTGGAAAATCTTTTTGATGCTCTTAATAGGGAGTAATATCGCCGGACATTACTACATAATTAGCTTTTGCTCTAAATCTTTACAATGAATTTATTTATAACATTTCTTTATTAATATATTTATTGTCTAATTTTATGATTTTGACATTTACTTTATTATTAATAGTTAGTTAGATCTCATCAGTAGAGATATATCTATCCTGTGCACAATTGTATATAGCAACTTCCACATGAAGAAGAGGGATGATTATCTTTTGATTAAACTCCACGTCTCGCTTGTGTATTGCAACCTAAAGTTATGACATATTTAACTGAATTCCGATGTTAGAACAAGAAAAAATTATCTGGATCAATCTATTATTTCAATATTCTGTATTTATAATTTATTATTATTAATAGTTATATGATTTTAATTGTTTAATTTTGTATATTTAACTTAAATGTTTAATGGTTTATTTTTTAGTATGTAGATTATATTTAATTAAAGCCTTCTTTTTTAAACTTTGAGCTTCAAATATATTTCAAATACTCTACTTTGTCGTTTCATTAGTTATTATTCTGAGAATAAGGTTCATAATGAATTATAATTTCATGGAGTGTGACTTTTTCAAATCTACTGTAACAGATAAAAAACATCGAAGTCAATTATACGTAGTATATCTTCATTAAACATTTTGCTAATAAATACATTCGTTATACCCTACAAAATCATAATAAAGCAGGCAGATGATAATCACATCAGTATTTTAAACAATGATACCATATGTCTTTTTTCCCCCCCCTCCTACTTGCACGCGTTTTTCTCTACAATATTATCAACTATATGCATAGTTATTGTTTACTTTTTATTTCAAACATCTTGTCTCTTCTTTCCTTTCTAGTCTAGTTAGTTTATAATATACATATAATATTTATGAATCTGATCTCCTTACATATACCCTTTTAAATATCCATTTATTTAATGTAGTTAAATACATATAATAACTAGAAAAATAAAATAAAATATTATTATTACTTGAACAGAATCGACGAAACCAAAATACCACGTGATTTGGTTTAACAGTATCAGTACCAACATTATTTTCATTTTTATGGCACCTGGCTTGCGTTTTCGCCTTGTTTGAAGAAAAAATGTAAAAATATGGCGTATTTTCTCTTTGCTGGTGTCAATGTTTTACGGCCACTCAAACAATCACGAATCAGTATCAAAAGTTTTTTAATACAAAATCTTATCTGCAGTTATAGCCATCTATTGGCAAACTAATGGATTTCGTTTTACTACACCCATTATATAAAAAAAATCTCCTAAATTATGGTTCCCCTTCAGAATATATTTTACCGCTCCTAGACTAATGATTTTTTTTCAATGATGATTTTAGAGCTTAATTTTTTTTGTTCTTAAAATATTCATTGTGGTCAGTCAAATACACAGACCTCTGGCTTTTCTTACTGCTGCTACAAACTATTTTATGAGATTGCTCCTTTTCTTTTAGAGAGGAAATATTGGAAGATACAATAATGATCACATTGTGTCTCTTTAAAGTTAAAGGAATATCAGGGTCTAACAACCAATATCCGAATATTGGCACCAATGTCTTTCTTAGGAGGCTTACTTATATCGAATAAAAAGCCAGCAATTTTTATTTGCCTCACCCCCGATCACAGTAAAACTGAGCCTGATTGGCCCATAAAGTTTTGCATCTTTGTATAAATAAATAAATTTACAAAAAGGGGAACAAAATTAAATTAATATTTTTTATGTAATTCAAATGGTCTTCGACAACTTTCCTCTTGGCACTTAATATCATATAAACTAGGCCCAACTTTATCAATAATTGCAGACCCAAGACATTCATCTCCGAGGTAAAAGGCAGCATACTGCCCTGGCGTGATGGTTCTTTGACGAATAGCTGATATAACTGTCAATTTACACTTTTTTTCCCTATTTGAAACTCTGATAGAGGCTGGAGTAAGGGGATGAGTGTTTTGAGATCGATACTCTAAAGTCATGGGATTCAAACATAAATTTTTAGGTGGGCAATCGATCCAATGTGCTTCTTTAGTTGTAAAACTATCACTAAATAGACTAGGATGATCCCTTCCATAACAGGAGATGAGTTCATTTCTGGATACGTTCTTTCCGCATATGTATACTTTATCTTTGAGTCCTCCAATCCGTACACGTTGGCCAAGTGTCCACTGATGGATTCCATTGTGGGTACCAATGACTATAAAATAATATATCATAAAATATTGGCAAATGAATATGTTTTATGGCTTTTTATTTTGGCTAAGTCGCTTTAGAAACAGTATTACCAAAAGAAACAGCTTAATTTACTACGATTAACTATTTTTTAATATGATCAAATTTTATTAATTAACTACTCCTTCATACAACATATATATATATATATACCAAACCTTTTTAAGCCTAATTTTTGTAGCCATAAATGTTTTAGGTATCTCTTAACAAAACCAATGGTTTAACTAAACAGCAAACTGTATGACTATTGGAAGACTTGCATGAACTGATAAGCATTAAAGCAATAGAAAACATGTCCCAAGCCCCTCAATTTACCAATAAAATCTTTTTTCTTCAAGTGAGATATTGATTTCATCTTGTTCCAATTAAAAAAAAAAAAATCAAAATCCGACAAATGAATGTTGAAGATAAGAAGATTATTTGAATATTGGCTAAACTACGATGAGCATAAATTTAAAAAAAAGGTACATATAAGCTATTAAGAAAAAATTATGAATACTATTTAGTATTTCCCCATCTTAAAATTTTTAATTTATTAGCAGGCAAGGTGCTCTATAGTTTATAACAGTGGTTCCCAAAGTGGGAGTCGCAAGATGATTTCCAAAAAAATAAGGATATAATTGAAATTAAAATTACATTGAGTAGCATCATGACATAAATAAGGATGTATGCTCATATTTTTTAAGAAAAGTATTTCCCAGAATATAGTACTCCACAAAAACATATCTGGACACGAACCTTTTAATACCATACATTTGTCGTCCGATATGGACGATGCACTTATCAAACTCTCATGTAACCAAACAATAAAAACAGATTTAGATTCTAAAACACTCGACGAATTCTGTCAATTTCTGGGGGTTTCCCAGCAAAAATTCATGATACTTTGTGACAATGCTGCCAATATAAAAGAGGCATTTACAGGTTCAGGGCTTAATAGTTTTGTTTGTCTGGCTCATACTTTTCAGGTACAAAAAGTCAAAATAGTATAAATATGCAAATAGATTTGTTGTCTTAAACAAAATAAACGACAAAAAATATTTTTAATGGACTTCATTCAGAACCTATTATCGCGCTGCCGACGTTTAGTTGGCCATTTCAAGCATTCACCTTTAGCACCATCGAATCTGCACGAAATACAAGGAAGACTGAATATCTCCAAACACATGCTCTTGCAAGATGTCCCAACTCGATGGGACTCTGCACTTAATATGATGGAACGACTGCAAGAACAGAAGCAAGCATTGATCACCTATGAGACTGAGTCAATTTTGATATAATTCTCGGCCTATCAATGGAGATTAATGTCTAGGGTGATTTAATGTCTTGGCTATTTTCAAAGAAGCCACTCTTTTAATTAGCGATTCGAAGTCTATGATATCCGGGGTTTTGCTAACCATCAGAGGCTCAAGAAATATATTCAGTCGTTATGCGAAACCGATGATACAGGAGTCCAGACTCTTAAGCAAAATTAATCCACTCCATCAACAAACGATTTGAGGAACACTTCGAACATGAGAAACTCCCCCTTTCTACTGCTGCAGATCCAAGGTAAGGAGTGAAATGCTGAATGTATGGTTTTATGATTGTTCAATATCAGTACAACTAAATCTTCCACTTATATGTGTTGGTGGTTTAGATCAAAGCCTAACAGGAAGAGGCAGGTCAAAAGGCTGAAGAGAAAGAGTTTTTTAAGTCATGTGATTAAGTAATATTGTAATACAGGTTCAAAGCTCATGGTTTCCAGATAATTCAAGTCGGGAGAAGGCTAAGGATCTTTTATGTCATCGTATCAAAAACATCATGGAAGAGAGGGCCTTTGCAGCTTCCAATCACAAAGCAACAAATAGAGAAGAGATTTGTGTCCCCTTTCATATTGGCAGGAAAATAGCAAAGTTCACCCTGAAGTTTTTGAAATAGCTAAAATAGTATCTGGTTGTCCTTCTGGGTCAGTTGACTAAGAAAGATTATTTCCAACTGCAGGCCACATAATAAATGTTAGGCACACTCTTCTTAGCCCAGAAAATGCGGAAGACCAAATTTTTCTTTCTAAGAATCTCCCATTCTTCAACTATAACTCTTAAGGACTATTAATATTGAACTTTTTATTATAGATTATTTATGGTATGATTCACTTGAACGAGCTCTGATCTCATTGTTTGCGTCAGCCGAGTGAACAGGCCCCTTGGCCTGTGCATTTACATGCTATCTTAGAGAACCAAACATGGACGCACGCATATAGTGTAAGTGCGTGGCTGTGTACAACATTATGTACCACTTCCAGTGTGGTTGGAGGTCGCCGGTCTCTGGCACCGTTATTTTGGGGGTCGCAGGCTGAAAAGTTTGGGAATCCCCTTATTTATGTAAAGGCTACTTATTAAAATTTATTTAAATATATTATATATTCATTCAAAACTAAAAAAATGTTTTATCAATTGTTAGCAAAATATATACTTAAATTCCCTTAACATCATTTATCATTATATTTGGTCATATATTGCAGGCTGTATTTATGTTATGTCACCTTTGGCTTCGACCGAAGGTATGTCTGAACTTCGACCCGACTTCGGTTGCCCCTCCTTCCGTCTATCTCTAATTGTAAGTCTCAATTTTGACTTTACTTACCGCAAAAAAAGAGAATTGATAGTAATGAAAGGATCTTAAGTAGTACAAACATACAGTCATGCAAATAAGAATTGCACCCCACATTTTTATATAGATACTCTATTACAGGGGTTCCCAAACTTTTCATCTTATGACTCAATTTTTGAATCTTTTTTCACTCTTTGTTTTTGAAATAAGTTATCCTTATATCTTTTTGAATATTATGATTTACTTCAGAAACTAATTGTTTTGTCATGCACTAGAAAATTTGAACAAAATATAAAACGATCAAATTGATGCTCTTCATTACAATCAACGTCAAGATTTTAAAGCAAATATTTGTCTTCCGCTATTAGTTTTAAAATATTATAATCATTGAATATATTATTTTGCATTTTTTGTTGAAGATATAATTTTTATAATTTATAAAGATATTGAATAATAAAACGTAGACGCTAAAAAAAAGGTAGCACTATACTGAATTTTTTAAGACTTACGCTGCCTTATAACTAGTACATCATCCTGGATTCTTTATGAATTGAATATTGATGTGGAGATCCTAAATCCTTACGATGGAATTATATTAAAAAATAATGACAAGTGATTTTGTAATTCAGAAAATGACTTCTGACTCACTAACTTTTAAAATATGTTAAACAAAATTCATATTTTCCAATATAACTCTACTGAAGTTATAAGATCACCGATAAATTATTAACATATTTATCACGTAAAAACTATTTATGCATATATGTAAGTAATAGGAGAGCTGAATATGTTTTGCGGTTTTGATGATAAAGATATCTAGAAAAAGAGGACCAAATTAAATTCATGCTCCAGGATCTTCTTCTACTTTTTTTCTAATGACAGAAGAGACACACAAGTAATTATGGAATTGGAAGCGGAGAAGAAGTGTCTATAATTACAGAAATAATTCAGCCTAGTAAATGGACTAGGTGTCATAGATATGAGTTGTTTGTTATGTACATAAATTACATTTAAGGACTCAAATCAATGAAAGAGTTTTCTAAGAATATTAGGAGACGAAATTGAGTAGACTTTGGAAGTTTCAAAGGAAGAGATGTAGATGAAAAATTTGTTTGTTCCTCCCAGTACATTTAACTCCAGTATTACTTCTCTTGATTAAACATATCTTCAGTTATTATAGAAGTATACAACGATTCCATACAAGAAATAGAGGAACGGATGTGCATTTGAATTATTTGGGTGATAATATAACATATTTGGACATTAAAATACATATGCACAATGACTGATACTTCCATTAAATGAGATGACATCCATCTCGTAAGGCGCAAGAACCTTTTCTAAAGAGATGAGATACCTGAACATGATGGATATCTGTATGCCATAAACACATAAGAGTTGAATGGAACTATGAGTTGACTCAGATCCATATATTTGAATGTTCCATGAGAAAGATCCATCCAAATCATCCATATTGTCTTATAAGTAATTAATTTGATAAATAAAGTTTATCACAAGAATGGTCTTCACAAATAAGTGCGAAATCATTTCATTTCTTCCTCCTTTACCCGATGAAGTAGTTTGGTATATGAGGTTTCGTTAGATTTCTCATTATATCTTTCTTCGATATTATTGCATATACATATTTGAGTCAATTATAGGCTTTGCATTAAAATTTGTGAGATTATTTAAGATACCCAAGAAATTTAGCTATATTTTAAAACCTATATTTGATTTAAAAGATTTATATTGGCCCCTATATGGCCTTTCAAATAAAATCTATCATTTATCAATTATTTTCTGTGAGGAATAATATTAACTATTTATCTGCAGTTTGCAGCGTCTTAAAAGTGTTATTAAGAATAGTTTATTGATAAAAATCGAGGATTATTTGACCAAGGATACAAATATAATCCACAATCAATTTTGAGAAAAATCATTTCTAATTTAATCCTAAAGAAACAAAAACAAACATACCTTTTTTACTTTCAATATCAATAATTTCACCAGATTGATCAGAAACATACTGACGAATAAAATTTTGAAATCCATCCCTGCGTTTGCCGATGAAACAAATGCCCATAGACTCTTTCTTTTTAGATAAGTCTTCAAATCCAGAGGCGAATGCAATTTTTTTTTACAACTTCTTTGGTTATTGAGCCGACAGGGAAAATTGCTTTTTTTCAAGGAATTCTGAGAAATTTGTGACAAAAAAATGGTTTGGTCTTTATATCTATCAATGGGTTTCAATAATTTTGCTCTCTTTCCTCGGTGTACCAACTCCAGATTTTCACCTAGTAGCATTTTTAAAATTCAATTGAACGCTTTTTAAACTATTTATAAATTATAATACATCAATAATTACCAAGCGAATTTCTTGCATAATGTCCTGTGGCAACGGCGTCGACACCAAGGTTATCTAAGCAATACTTTTGGAATTTATCAAATTTAACTTTTGAATTACATAGTACATCCGGATTTGGAGTTAATCCAGATTGATAGTCCTCAAGCATATTAAGAAACACATCATTCCAGTATTCTTTGACAAAATTAACTGACTTGAAGGGGATTTTTAATCGTTCGCAAACACTTTGTGCAGTTTGAGCGTCTCTTGTCCCATCACATACTAGAATAAAGGTCATTAAGTGAATAAAATGCCAAAGACCAAGAATTATAACTAAGTATCACTTGAATCATCTTCGTCTGACGACTCCCAATTTTTCATATAAACTCCAATGACTTCATATCCTCGTTTCTTGAGCAGTAGAGCGGAAACAGCTGAGTCCACTCCTCCAGATATTCCAACTGCAACACGTCGGATCATGGCTAATGTTGATCTCGATTGACTAGGCAGTACTGCTGACTGCTGCGTCATTCGCTATAGATCCATTCTTTTGAACGACGCTTTTTGGTGAATGTACTGAACCGATTCAGATTTCAGGTGCTGAGTGTCAAGTGATTCCTTCGTCTGTACCATAAGTTTTCGATTTATAAAATACATATATCACTCAACCTCATTCAAATATTATCATCCCCTTTTGCCATTTTGTTAAGTTATTACTTATTATGAATATTTTCAGATAAAGGAGCATATACTTTGGTGTTGCATTACTTTGCTACTCCAGGGACAAAGACATTTTTTACTACAAAAAGATGTCTTTGCTCCAGGAAGCTCTCTGGAGGAGGAGGATGGGCTCTTTTTGATATTTTACAAGCTGTTATCCAAAAAATATTATTCCAGTACATTTACTGTATATCGGATTGAATAAAAGTAGATAATATTATTTCGATGAATTATTCATTAATCAAAAGGCACCTTATATTAAAAATCCTTTTTCAAATTATGGGTAAAAAATATTCCTGATATTTGACCCAGTGTATATTTTCAAAAAAAAATTTCAAAATTTCGTCTTTCCATCTTTTGAAAAATTGGAAATATGTCGAGTCAATGAGTTCTACTCTCGAGTTCAGAAGAGAATATATAATCAATAAAAACACTTATAAGCATATAATACCTTTTTACATCAGTTTGATTCATCATAATACAATTTGGTAATTCTCTTAATGATAATAAATGTCTCTGAACGATAATAGTCTCGAATTACTATAATCTGAAATATTTATGAAACCTGATGACCCAGAGAAAAACCGAGATCAGTTTTGGATTTTGCACTCAAACGATAAATTATATTCTTGGCATAATTTTATTAGTGAAACTTTTTGTAATGCTCTACGAACACCACCAACAGACGGAAGCAACGGACCGGAGTAAAGTCAATAAGAACACATTTGGATTGGGGGTACAATCATACACTAAAACATATATTCTGTAAGGGATTACATTTAAAAGGATGTACATACATATAACCATTAAAATATACCAACTCGTAAAACACAAGGTACATAACTATCTATTTAAAACAAATCCCTACGTCATGATCTAAAAGTAAATAAAAGACAATACATAACATTTTTTGGTCTGTATTTGTTCCCCATTGCTGTGATCTAATAATTTATGTAATTATAATTCATTATATGCCAGCACTCTGTTATGAATTAATATTATGAACGATGTTATTACTTATTTATGACGTCAGCGAAAGCGCACTATACAAGGTTGCGTGTTTTAATAGTAATGCATATCTGCGTTTATTATTGGACGTTATATTATTATGACGTTTGAGCGCGAATGTTAAAAATATTAAAAAGTTTGATATTATAATTAAGGGGAAAATGGACGGTGTTCCGATCCTGGAATTTCATTCATTTAATGGGGAAGAGGCAGATGAGAGTAGTGAGAACCTTCTTTTGAAAATAAGGCCGATTGATTCGGAGGATGAGAGCATTTATATGGAGTTTGAAGAGCCGGACATTCCAAATCTCAAGGAAGAATTGTCGAATTTGTTAAATGCGTGTTCCGAGAGCGTGAACGAGTTCCTTTTTAAGCGGAATCTAGAAAGCCCTTCAGAGACTTGGAATCGTGAAGCATTGGATAGAATAGAAGATTTGTCTAGGGTAATTTAAGGAACTTACCTAAGAGTAGCTGGGGTGCAAGTTCTGCTGTCTCTTTCATACATTGTGTTGTTATTTTTTACTATCGTTTCAGAGCTACGACGAAAAGAAACTTGAACTCCTTGAGACCCTTGAATCGGAAAAAAAGTTATCCAATCAACTTGCATCACTCCAAGCTAAAAAAAATGCTTTAAAAAGTCAAGAAAAAAGCCTAGAATCGAAAATATCTCTTATGGAGTCATCCATATCTCAAATAAACCAGGATATCGATATATTTAATAAACAGTACACTCAGTACATATCCAACGAAAAAAAGAGTCAGGAAATTATGAACGAAGTACAAAAATATGCTCTCGTTCTGGGTTTATCACTCCAATTAAAAGAGGAGAATAATCACCTTATCATCAAACTTCGTGGGTTGTATTCGAATAACCGTGAAAAGGAGTGTTTATGTGAACTCGCCATGTTAAAGTCATCTGAAACCGCCTATAAAATTGTTGATTGTATCCCCAAGATCAAGGAACAGGATGCATTAGAGCGTACATTGAATAAAACTCAACAATTATGTGGATTTGTTGTTACTCTACGTAGAAAGTTTAAGGAGATATTGGCATAATTTATTTATATTTATTTCTTTTGTACAATTTTGACGTAATTGCTGAAAATCAGAATGAATATTCCATGGAATAAATATGATTTTTAAGTTTGGAGTTTTTCTTAGTTAAATTTCATTTTATATCCGTGTTATGAGTCTTAAACTTGTTTTCTAAAGAAATTAAATAATTTGGTAACTATGTGTTAGTTTCATAAATATTTTTAAAAACAGATTGGTCACATAAATATTTATAAAATAGGCCATATCATTTGGATAGCAATCCATGTTGTCCATTAGTCCAATGAAACTTTCTAAAGCTTTTCGCAAGAGTAATTTTTTATTTTTTTTCTTACCTCGAAAATATTTATTTCAAGTATTAAAAAATTCATAGGATTAATGTAATGAAGAAGATTTTTGTATTTCTTTCATAGTTGCTAATAAAAAATTACCTACTTAGCGTGATTACAGATGCAAAATCATACTGATATCTGTTCAAATTTACCAATAGGATTGTTTTAAATGTAAAAAAAGTTGCAATTTGACACATTTTCGTTGAATAGTATAAAAAAGACGTTTTTGGTTATGTTGCATATGTGCAACAAAAAACATTTAATGGTTAGATATTATTGGTATGGATAAAGACAGAGGTATAAGAAAGATCTTTTAATAAAGGCCATTGATAGCATTTTTGTGTATATTTTCGCTATGTCCCATCTAAAACCTCCAAAATTTCAACATCCCAAAATCAGGGGGGGGGGGAGTTGGACTCGAGTTGTAGACTTGCAACTCGATATGATTGCAAAATCAAAGATGCGACTTGGACTCGAAAGTCTTATCAATTTTCAAGTATCTTTACGTTTATGAAGACTTGAACTGGACTCGATGAAAATGTTCAAGGACTTGAACCAAATCCAAACTACTTTCTGTAGAGGTAATAACTAGAAATACAAATTGTAATGTAGAAATTAGACATTAGAAAGAGGGTCCTTGGTATGTTTGAACTAGGGGTGTACGGATAGCAAAATTTAAGTCGATTCCGATTTCATCTTTATGGACGACTCCGATTCTTTTTATGTATAAAGGAATTACATTAACATATAACAAAATGATTTACTTTTTTTAATGTTTAACTTTCTACTGATGAAGACTAGGCAAGAAAATAAATAAATATACCAATCATAATAATGATTATAATTAGTTGTATATAATCTTAAATTTAAAAAAGTTAGCTCCTCTCTGTGCTGAAGAGTCAATTTATTCCTCGTTATGCCTTAAAATTATTACTCGCATTACTTAATAGTTAATAGGCTTTCTACTTTCAATGGATGAAGGTATGCAAGATTTTTGTATATATGGTCCTTTCATGGGGGAATATGGCTCTGAATCAAATATGATTTGTTTCTTAAAGGCTGTAAAGGCCAAAACTGTTGAAGGTTTTGAAGATCATTTTTGTGTCTTACGACTTGCAATTACAATAATAAACATTGTTTTAGACAAAGAAGAAGTCATGGCCTAAATTTTGTAGTGCAAGCCTATTATTATTACACTTCTTATATGTTGAAGTAAAAATTGAAGAAAAAATTGTTTTATCCGGGCATTTAGGAGCCCTAGACTAGGTTATTCCAATCTATGATCCTCATTTCCTTTTATTGGTTGACCATTTGAAATACTAAATTATAAAAAATAGAAAATTACTTAGTTATGTGTATAATGAATTTATGTAATAAGGATATTAAATTGATATTTCATTTAGTGATTTAATTGGAGGAATATTATTCTTGTTTGCACAATAATTTCGAATTTTTAATCCCAAATTTTTAATTCTAAATTTAACCGATAAATAACCTTCGAGAATATATATTTATATAGAAGATAGTGATGAGTTTTTAGTTTTTTAAATAATGCTTAGTAATGATCTTAGAGAGTGGACTCATATTTCAATTTAAAACTGAATCCATAATAGAATCAACTCGACATTATCAACGGAGAAATATATATTATATATGTTTTTCACTTGATCAATAATTACATTTATTAATAATGACTTAATCATTTACATGTAGATAAATAAAATAATTAGGGATAAAAATAACTATGGACTATCTTGACATAATTGATCTCATTTTTGTACATGGATAAACTCGTCGTTAGTCTATAACTTTAATTCCAAATTGAAGACTAATAGTTATATAGGAATTAGGAGTTTGATGAGAACATATTAGATTCTGATTCAGCAAACAGTATATTCTTTCTTCTCGAACTTCAAAGTACTGCTATAAAAATCAGTTCGGTCAATGTTTCCATCGAATATTCATCTTTAGCCCTTGAACATTTATAATAAAAAAACATGCCAGAAGGAACCAAGAATATGTTTTCCTTTTGGAGTTCTAAGTCATTTGAGTGTCCAAATGTTAGCAATGGTCTCAAAACTTGTTATAAGAAGATATTGAGACCTTTGGAGGAGTATTATCTTTATGATCAGTTTTACTCTTCAGGTCTAGAAGAATCTGATTTTAATTCGAAGCCAATAGTTTTGCTTATAGGTCAATATTCAACAGGTATTAAATTTAAATATGTAGCTTACAAGCAGCCAAATATATAATTAATTAATTGAGTTTTATTCCTTAAACGGAAGTAAAATTATTTGATTAATATTTCCTTGATTTTACAGGTAAGACTACACTTGTACGATACTTGCTTGGTGAGGACTTCCCTGGGATTAGAATTGGACCTGAGCCGACAACTGAGAAATTCAATATTATCATGAAGGGATCAGATGAACGAATTATCCCAGGGAATGCGTTGGTTATGGACCCAAAGATGCCATTTCGATCTTTAGAAAGTGTAAGATATTTAAATACTTAAAGATTTATATTTAGCTCTGTTACATTTTATATTAAGTAAGAAGATTATCCTTTTAATTATTTATTATTATTCGTATCTGTAGTTTGGGAATTCGTTTCTGAATCGACTTCAAAAATCACTAGCAAAATCCCCAATTTTGAACAGTGTAAGTGTTGTGGATACTCCTGGAATACTTTCAGGACAAAAACAGAATAATGATCGTGGTTATGATTTTACTAAAGTTCTACAATGGTTTGCATCTAGGGTTGATCGAATTTTAATCATGTTTGATGCTCATAAGCTAGACATTTCAGATGATCTAAGGGATGCAATCGTAGCTCTAAAGGATTATGATGATAAAGTAAATTATATAAATAAGTTTTGAAAAAATATATTTTTTATAACTTGATTGCGTATGAATAGATTCGCATTCTCTTAAATAAATCTGATTCGGTTGAATCTCAAGAATTGATGCGAGTTTATGGTGCATTAATGTGGTCTCTTGGTAAAGTATTTAACACACCCGAAGTTGTTAGAGTTTACATCGGATCGTTTTGGGATCACCCTTTGAAAAGTACAATAAATCGTCAGCTATTCGAAAAAGAAGAGGAAGACCTTTTACAAGTATTATAAAATTCAAAATAATCAAGGTTTCGAGAAGAAACAACAACCTCGGTTTTTTTTTTTAGGATTTAAAATCTTTACCACAGCAATCAACTATTCGAAAGTTAAATGATTTTATTAAAAGAGCAAGACATGTAAAAATTCATGGATTAATTATATCGGAATTAGCAAAGAATATTCCCATGTTTGGTAAGGAAATACAAGTAAAATTAAATATTTTAAATAAGAATAAAACATTATTTTATAAATAGGCCGGGATAAAAAGAAAAAGGATCTTCTCCAAAATTTGGAATCAATTTATTCTAAAGTCCAAACGGATCATCATTTATTTAAAAATGACCTTCCAGACATTAATCAAATGAGAGAGAAACTTCGTAATGTTGATTGGTCCTTGTTTAAGGGCCCTGACAGAAAACTTAATGAAAAAGTTGATAAAATGTTGTCAAAGGACATGTCTCAACTTATCAAAATTGATTCCATTGACGTTAACGACATTAAAATCGATATTAATTCTAATGACACACCTTTTAAAGTAGACAGTATATAAAATATATTTATCTTTTTTTTTTAATTATTAAAATCACTCCTAAAATATGATTGAATTTTTCTTTAATTCAACAAAAAATTTAAATTATAATAAATTTCAGGCTATTCGATTCAAGACGAGGCAACTTGGAGTAAACATAACGTTCCAGCAGCCGAAGAAAATAAATGGTTCGTTGCTAACGAATACGCTGTCAACTACGTAGACTGGGTGGAGAGATTCGATGCTCTTGGACCAGTCGATGGAAAATTATCAGGAAATATAGTTCGAAAAGAATTTTTATCAACAACCAAACTACATAAAGGAACACTAGCAAGGTGCATAATGATATAAATATATTATTTTGGTACTTTTCTTCACTCAATATTCAGCTATTTTAAAACTAAATTGCTTTTTATTTGAAATATAAGTTTTATTTATAAATTATTACATTATAGCTGGAAGTAATTAGAAGGATAAAAAAAATATAGATTTAAAAATAAAAAAAATATTATTTGCATATTCGATAATCACTTTTTTTTATTATTTTAGAATTTGGATTTTGTCTGATTACGATCAGGATGGATTCCTAAATAAAAATGAATATTGTCTAGCAATGTATTTGATTGAGTGTAAGCTAAATGGCAAAGATCTACCGCACACTTTACCACATTTTCTTATCCCTCCATCAGAAGTGATCTAAAATAACGAAGATATATTTTAACAAATTGACTACAATACTAGTATAAAATGAATTTTGTTAATATTTTGAAATATTGGGAAAATATAACTATAATTTCCTGTTATTATAAACCTGATATACTAGTAACAAATATTTTAGAATTAAATAATTTTTTACTGTTCATAATTATCTTCACTCAATGATGAAGGAACTGAAGCTAGGGTTTTATCCTCATCGCCCGTGTACAGGTCTCTTCTATAGGATACGTATGTTGATAATATTGTAGAGAAAAACGCGTGCGAGGAGACAGGGGGGAGAAAGACACATGGTATCATTGTTTAAAATACTCATGTGATAATCACATCAGTATTTATCAGTTGCCTGCTTTATTATGATTTTTGAGGGTGTAACGAAAGTATTTATTAGCAAAATGTTTATAAAGATATAATACATATAATTGACTTAGACGATTTTTATCCGTTACAGTAGATTTGGAAACGTCACACTCCATGAAATAGTAATTTATTGTGAACCATATTCTCAGAAAAATAACTAATAAAACGACAAAATAAGAGTATTTCGAAATATATTTGAAGTACATATATATAGTACATGTTAAAAAAACGTTATCAGCTACCGATTTGAGTTTCCGGTGGAATAAGGAATTCTTTAAAAAATAAACATTTCAATAGTATAATATGATGATATTTCTACGTACGACAATGCTACGAGATAGAATATAATTTGAAGTGACGTCAACATTGTTGATGTTGGATTTAAAAGTCTACTTAGTCTACCATAAATATAAACTTTTGTCTAGTTTTATTATTTATCTGAACCTAAAATGTATTAAAAATATGTTCCAATCTCATTATACATTTGTATATCCATAGTGTAGACAATAAAATACTTATTACAATGAAAATAATAAGATATTTTCCTCTAATTATTCTACTTTATGCGTCCCTAATCAATAAGAAAAAGATAATTATGTTGATTTTTAATAAATATTACATTGATTTATTTCTTCTTCTATTCTTAAAGCCATTTGATAAAGTTGCATCAATATTTGTTGGAAATTTGTTCATTTTATGCAGTAAAAATATCATCACCTATGAGCCTCTAAGGTCTAGTTTCCTTTAATTATGATGCAATTTAATATGTATTGAGTTGAATCCAAATTAGAATCATTTTATGATATCTGAAAATATGAAATGGATTCCTAGTGTTGCGTGGCCCTTATTTCCTACGTCAGCTAAAGGATATTTGTATTATATGATTTGTAGCTCCTTCCATTTTCTTTCCTTTCTTCTCACGTTATCAGGTAAGACCAGATATCATTCTCATTCCTTCTTGGAAACCATGATCTTCATGGCTCCTTGAATTAGGAACGGAGCTTCCACACAAGAAATGGATACTTTAATTCCAATTTCCTAAGTTCCCATGGATCCTTACTGAGTGAGTTTTATCGTTTTAGGATGGGTGCATATCGGTATATGAGTGAGTTCTACCGGAAGAAGCAGAGCGATTGCCTCCGCTACCTTCTCCGTATTCGGTGCTGGCAATATCGCCAATTGACCTAGGTGCATGGTTGCCCAAGGTCCACTAGACCCGACAAAGCTCGTCGCCTTGGACACAAGAATAAACAAGGTAATTATAGGGTCCAAGCCTTGGACTTCTCTCTCTGTAATGATGATACCTTTTCATGCACCACTCTGAAATATACATAATCATGTATATGAATGAGGAGAAATACCACATTTCAACTGATAATTGCTCATAACTTCATTTTACATGTTCCATTGAGTCTGTTAAGCTTATAATTTAATTTTATTTTTCATTAGGTTTTGTTATTTATCGTATTGCCATGCGTCGTGGAGGACGTAAACGCCCTGTTCCCAAAGGTTGTCCCTATGGGAAACCTAAAACTTCTGGTGCTGTTAAGCAACAAAAGCCAGAGAGAAATTTACAATCCATTGCCGAGGTAAGTTTTGATCCCTTTCGTAAAGCTATGCTCCTTCGATTGTTATATTTTTTGGCTTCTCACTTCCCTTAAGGGTTATGAGAGCCTCATCTTTATAATGAGTATAGTTATTAATTAAATTATTTGTATGATGATAATGATACTAATGAGCGTTTAGTGATTGCCTAAAGTATTCCTTCCTTAGAAGACTGAAACCACTCTCATACAATGTTACTTCATCTCTATATTTACTCCCATTCTTAACTAATGCATAATTTCAGGAACGTGTTGGAAGAAGACTTAAGGGATTGCGTGTCTTGAACTCTTATTGGGTCTGTCAAGACTCAACCTACAAGTACTTTGAGGTCATACTCATTGATCCTCACCACAAGGCTATCCGAAGAGACCCAAAGATCAACTGGATGTGCAGAGCGGTACAGAAACACAGAGAACTGAGAGGTCTTACTGCAGCAGGAAAGAAGTCGCGTGGGTTGGGCAAGGGAAGCAACTTTACCCAAACCATTGGTGGTTCTCGCCGTGCTGCCTGGCTTAGGCGCAATTCTCTTAAATTGCGTAGAAAACGTTAATTCTGTTCTTAAAACCATATTTACATGTACATTTATATATAAGTAAGGGTGATAATTTTGGTCAGAATAGAAAAGCGTGCGAGAAGAAGAGAAGAAATACTTATGGCATCATTGATTAAATAATATACATCTTCTTCTATCAATCAAGAACGTCATCATTCCCGCCTTTATTATTCAATATTAATATAATATTAGATGGTGATAGTCGATAGAGAACTGAATAAAATGCTGTGTTCCTAATTGCTCCTCCGGATATGATGGAAACCCAGCTATAGCAAGGTTATCGCTCCATTCTTTTCCACTGGATGAATCCTCAAAAGGTACCTGGCTTAGAGCCATTCCACGGGACAGCAATGGGACTTAGGCACCTTCTAAGTATTCAAGGAGCTGTTCTCTCCATTTTCACGAGGATGACTTTGTATATGAGAGCACAGACCACAAGAGGAAATATCGATCTTATGGAGTTGAAGCTCCAAAAACGTTATTTGAAACCCTCTGCAGTACCTAGTATTTCCCCAATCTTCCGTAATACTTATCATCCGTCTAAAGTCAACGGCCTACATCGAGAGCTACCATATCAGCCAGGATTTCTAAAGAAAGTGAAGTTATCGTTGAAACTTGCAACATTTCTTCTAAAAGATTGTGGCTTCGAATACTTCCTTCCAGGGCAGGTACAAAACGATTTTATTGAAGCTCGATTTAGTTGGGACCGTCAATTGTCTGGTGCAAACTATTTTGTATCCGTGTGCCGAGTACTGGAGGGAGAAAAAAAAATTCGGATCTCTTCCCTTGTAAAATTTGATGGCCTTGATCTGAGTGACATAAAAAATATTCATTCTGACTGATAAAAAAACAAGATTTAAACCAAGAAGAAAAGATTTGTATTGATAAAACTTTGTCGACTTTACAATCCACAGAGTTTAATTTTAAATTAGAGGATGACGAAAAATCGATTTTATTCTTTGTTTCAGGCTATATAGCCAAATCTCTATCCTTAAAGTTAAAATGTAATTTATGCGAAGCCAAACTTGTGTTTCAAAAAATTTTCCTCAAGTTAGTTTGGACAAATCAATGGAGGAGTGTTCGAAAAGCAAGCTCCTAGATCAAATTAATTGAGGAGGACTGGCCACTCCAAGCGATGACTTATTTTCGATTGTCACACAAATTTATTGTTTATATAACTTTATTATTTCAAGTAAAAATGCAAAATCTATTTTTTTTCAATGCAACAATGTAAGAAAAGTATTTACAAAATTATGTTGTGAGATGATAGATTACGAACTAATTATAATTAATCATAATTGTTCTAATGGTCATATTTTTAAAGATTTATTTTTTAGCATTTGTTGTCAAGTTTTCAATATTATGACCAAGAATTTATCTAAAACAATAAATGATAAAATTAATTTGAAGAAGTTGCACGGCAATGTAAAATCTTGTAAACAGAATAAAAAAATTGTTGAAACTTACTACCCAAAAATATATATGTATGTTGTGTCTTGTTATATTATGATAGTTGTCAATAATTCCTTAATTTATTTAAAATAATAAATAATAGTTATTAAAATTTTATCACCTCTTCTTTTTCTTAATTGAATTTTGTTCCTTTTTTATATGCGTCAGACTCATGACAGAATGAATAAAAAGGCGTGAGCGTTCCATATTCTAGATTTCCATTGTCATACATATACAAAATAAATAGCTTAATTATATCTAATTTTGAATAGCTATTTGGAACTCAGATGCAAATGTATTACCCTGGCGACGTAAAAAAAAATCATTTGAATACGTTGCAACTGCAGAAAAAAACCCTCAGCAAATTGACTTATTCATTTTAGCTAATTTATTTTCTATATAGGAACAAAAGTACAAGAACCGAGACCGATAAGTAATATATTGCGGTCTCGGTTCCAGTTTCGGTTCGACTTTGTCGTTTCCCGTTATAGCTATTTAAGAACTGGAACCACTAGACCCATAAAGACAACCTTACTAATTACCATAAGGGATAATGGGTTTGTACATTTCGTTCTGTTAGAAAATTGTAATATCTGTATGGCGAATTAATTTACTTCAATTTAATAGATTTATGAGCCTAAAAAGAGGCATTGAATACAAAAAAACAAACATTAAAAAAGAAAATCTAGTGGGATCGATAAAAATGCATGTTCCACGACAGGTTGACAAAACCAGTAGATTTGATTTAAAAATATGGCTTCCCATTCCCTACGATTTGTTTCCAGGCATCAACTTCGTCAGTTGCATTACAATAAAGTACTTTATTTTAGTAATTTACTTTTTTTACAAATATAAATTATTCCTACTCAATTACATTTTAATCATGGAGTTTATAACATCCTCACAGGGAGGCCTAAAGCTTCGTTATGAGCGCCTTACATATGTAAAGCAATATAATTTCGCTAACCAAGTAACATTATAGGAGTGTGAATTGAGGAGGAACGATTGTGAACGTAATGAGGAGGTGGTGAAGCAGATCAATGATCACACTCATGCTGCTAATATTGGGAGACCTGAAGTACTGAGAATTTCTCAATCCATTAAATGCCGCACCATTAATAACATGGAAACCACAATCAAATTATTTCACAAGAAATGGGTAATGTTTCAGAAGCGTCTGCAACACAGTTTCCAGTAATTAGTAGCATTGACAAAATATTCGGCGTATCTGTCAAACTTCGGTATATCCCTCATCCATTCCTATAAACTGTAGTGAGTTTATAGTTCCCAACAATTTAAAAGTCACTCAATCTGGTGAGAAAGTCCTATTTTACAATAGTGGTCTTGGAGATGAATAAAGAATTATCATCTTTGCAACTAATCGAAATTTGGAAATTTTGGAGAGGTCTAAAAATTGATTTTCTGATAGTACATTCAAAATTGACCCATCAATATTTTTTCAACTCCTGAAATCATTATTTCCAACATTAAACATTAAAGACTGCTTCTTCTACTTGACACAATCTTTATCAAGAAAAGTTCAGGAATCAGGACTTCAAATTGAATATGTGGAAAATTCTGATTTCAGTCTTAAAATTAGAATACTAACGGCTTTGGCTTTAATATCACCAGAAGAAGTCATTGAGGCATTTGAAATTCTTTACAATGTTATGCCCGAAATATCAATCCCAGTGGTTGATTTCTTCGAAGATAGATATATTGGCTCCCTTATTATATTGGTCGACGTCAGCCCTCTATTGATATTTGATATTGATGTGGAACGTTCGTGACCGAATTGATAATCGTCTGCCTCGTACAAATAATCACGTTGAAGGATGGCATAGGCATTTTCAGGCAAATGTCATCAAATCCAAATCTATGGACCTTCCTTAGTTTACTTCAATGGGAACAGAGTATCACCAATGTTAATATTACTGAGATGATGGCTAGGGAAGGGCCTCCTCCTCAAAGGCGAAATCAATTAATAGAAGATTAAAAAACATTGTCGAAAATTAAAGTAATTTAACTAAATTATAATTTTTTAGAGGTGTAGCTCTCAACATTCAATTATTTTTTTATTATGTCAATTTCTATATATATATATATATATTTTTTTTTGTAAAATAAATTAGTATTTTTCACATTTTATAGCTTCATATTTTAGGTTTTTTAATATTTAAAAAACTCACTTGTCTCTCTTCAATCTACACAAATGAAATTAGCTATGAGTCTAGGAATCTTCCATACTTTGACTCAAACAAATCCAGGTAGCGTTGCAGAATTGAAAACTTTTGAGGACTGAGTAGTCTTGAGATGATGATCCTTTGTCTTCAAGAAGATAATCACGTAGTTCAATACCGAGCCGTAAAAAGACTATTCTAGGAGGAGCGCCAAGAAAACAAATTCTTGGACTACGAATGGGACATTATTAACATAAGGCTAATTAGTAATTGTCAATTGAGCTAACTTACAGCACTGCGTTGATATAGACGTTGAGTTCCATTATCTTCTCAAGGAGTTTTTCATATGCAGCCTACACAATTGCTGCTATGAAAGCGAGGACATACAGTAATAAGGCATAGCACCTAGAGAGACCCAAATGAGTGTTGATGACTAGGAAAAAATGATTTGACTCTCCGTAGCATGAATTGGATGGAATGTTTACCCAATGAGTTCCAATAATATCTGGAGGAGCACAAGCTCTAATCAAGCAACCTGTTAGGTTTAAACATAATTTGTGATCAGAATTCCACTTGGTACACTCATGAATTTTGTACAATTATAAAGCTATAATATTTGTCGTAGTTGTAATATTTTCTGAACATCACGTGGTATTTTAGACAACTCTTTCATTTTGGGATAATATTTGAAATCCTAAAAAAAATGTTTTTCAGCAAGAAATGATGGATTGACGTTATGTATAAAACTCATAATCTAAGTAGATATTTGTTATATGTTTTTATAGTAAAATTTAAAAAAAGGATAAAACTAATCGTTTAAACTGATGAAATTCCCCTTTAAAAATTAATTTCAACTTCAAATCGTGTTTGTACAAGATTATGTAATAAGTTTTATTCAAATAATATGAAATATTAAATCTTCCATTGATCTTTGAATAATAATTTAATTAATTCATAACGATGACTATGTATTTATATGTTAGTTGCCGAACAGTAAGAGATAGAAAACTTCATACAGACTTTATTGATTAATCATATTCCCAATTCTTGAGTTTCCAAGGATAAAATAATGCGATTTTAAGTAATTACATTTAAATGAGCCGGGAGTTAGTAAAGTTTAATGTATTTACGCACGGAGTTGAATGGACTTTGAATTATAATAAGTTTTGTTTAAATGATATAATATTCACCATTAGTGTTGCATTAATAATGTAATTACTTTATTGGGATGAACAACATTCTTATAATTTGCACCGAAATGGATCTAATTGGAAGCATCAGTCAGACTGTATCGATTTCCTATATCCCCATTCATTAGCTTAAAGGATCAAAATAATGTAATTTTTATTAACTAGGTATATCTAATTCCCATGAAGTAATAACTAGGTCTGACGAGTTTTTTTCTCACGGAGTCGGTTTGGAACACAGAGAATATGGAAATTTATCTATGAATTAGAGTTGCAAATTTTAAAATACCTGCAGATTCGGAGCTGGTATCTTTAAATATTATAATTCTAACCTCAAGAAACTTTCGAATCATACTCTATAAATTAAATTTAAATTTTCAGTCCCTAAAATAATAAAGCATCATCAAAAAATTTAATTAAAAATACACACATCTAAAAATCAATTATACTTCATTTGTAGTTTTGTAATAATATTTTGTGATCTTGGCTATGAATCCAAACATTTGAGTTATGCGATTCCCAATCCATTTGACTAATAAAGCAAATATACTGACTTTATGAATTAATCATATTAGTATTGAAAAATAATATTTCATATTAATTAGAAGATATGACTTTGCGTCATATTTTCGAAAACATTCAAACTTTTCTAATATTCAATGCTACTATCTACTTCAGTAAAATTTTAATTTGTCCTAGGAGAGAATAAGATTGTAATCTCTACTAGTAGAATTATTGATTCTCCAAGTAGAAATCATGATCGATAGATTACAATCATGATCTCTACTAGGATAATCAACGATTCTACAGGATTTCAACCTCTACTGTGACATATATATATATTGAAGAGGACAAGGGAGAGTTATGTAATTATTTCATATATTGAATGTTAATTATTGTTTGTGTTTATGTTATATTTTCTTCTTAAATGTTTTTAACCGTATTACAAAAACTTTATCAACTCTTTTGATTCAATATTATGTTTAGGAGAATAAATGGCTAGATGATTTGAAAAAAAAAGTAATGAATAATTCATTTATCAAATAATTGTATCAATTTATAAATTTGAGGGATTTTTTCTCTAGTTGATGCCAAAATCCCCAACATTGATATAGAGGTTGGATGTTTGGTCTTGGTGACTGTCCTAATTCTGTTGTCGAAAATAATCGGAACTTTAAGATTTAACCAACAGTACCTATTCAAAACTGAATTTTTAGAAGGTCTCATTACTTTTTGTACACTCAGTAGAATATTTAAAAACCGAATTCATGATAGGAATTTACAACTGTATAGAAGTCTCATAATTAATTATAAAACGGATATTTCCAATTTTATTAATTATATAACCAAGAAGCTTGTCCCATGCAATATTCCACTCCGTTTCGAGAATAATCTAAATTTTGTTAAGTTCATAGAACATAACACTAGAAAAGTAATTCACTCTTGCTCCCCCATTACCATTGTTACACATCACTTGTCTTGCTTACTTACAGTCTGAACAAAATAACAACGTTCTATCCTGATTACTTCTAAAATACAAACACTAAATCATCTCTGAAGTGATTGACTTTTTTTAGAATTCAAGTGATCTAAAACTTGAATTTTTCTATTTTTTTTAATGTCAAAATGTATATGCAGTTTGTGAACATAAAATCAATCTTCAAGAAAATGAGAAAATCCCTATTTTTTTTTCAACTTCATATATCGAAAACTTGCAGAAACATTTAATTACGATATTATCCCCGTTATTTTTCATTAAAAAGCTTCCTCACCGAACCAAACGACATCTGAAACCAAATTAAACAATTAAATTTTATCCTATGACTCTAACTGTAAAAATGTTAAAGCATTCAACAAAAAAGGCAATGTGTATGCAATTTCTTCTATACCGATGTCAGTGCCGATAAGGCTGCAGAGACCGTTGGTATCTCGATCTGGACTCCCTACAACATCAAGAAGTCAATTACAGCCTATACAGCCAAGATAAACCAAAAATTCTTCAGCAACGATATGTTTGACCCGACCAGCCCTGACTTTTCAGGTTGGGGTATCTTGAAAAGGAATATCTTCCTCACCTTATCCAAATTTGGATTCTCTCTGAGCTGCAATCGTGATAGGGAATGGTACGCCATGGTCACGGTTTTTATGGTCAAGAGCTGTAAATCTGTTTGCTGGAGGATGTTATTGCTTGTGAAGGAGGACGTATGGAATAAAATTTAGTATTTGAACATATCGTAATTTTTTTATGAGTTATCTCCAGTTTTTATTCCCTAAAAATCACGTTTTTCATAATTTAGTCATGCTAATGTAAGTTTTGGGTCCCCACTCTTTATATCCCCAATATTTATAGACATGGTTTAGTATTCACATTTTTGGGATAAGTTGAGATATCTAAGAATTTTAACTATAGTTAAGAATCTTTGTTTGATTTAAGAGACTTATGTTGTCCCTAATATGGCCCCTTTTAAATAAAACGTATTCCTTTTTCATTATTTTATTGTGACAATCAATTTTGCTTACTGTAAGTGCAATTTCCAGCATATCCAAAGTCAATTTTCAGAAAAAAACTTTCCAGGTTACTTTTGTGTTGACACACTACACACATATATATAATATTGTATACATAGGTACATATGTATAATGTTTGTATGTTATGTAGATATAAATTAATTGAATAGCGTCAATGATTTGACAACATTCACTGTCTTCTTTTTCAAACACTAAACTATTTATTTAATGAGGTGTAGGTAAATAATAATTGTATATTTGAACAGAAACAAATGAACCAAGTTCCTGGTTTTAAGATTGTGAGCAAATCTGTTATTACTTATATATTGTTTAATGTTTTCTGTATTTGGTTTTTTTTTACTATTACGTACAAGACAGATTTAAGATGTGCCCATGAATTATAAGAAGTCATATTGGTTCTTCTAATACTGATAAATATTGGATTAAATAATATATTTAATATTTCTTGTTTTCCATCAATATAGATTTGAAGGATTAATAAACCACTCATTATTATTAATCGATGGTAACACGATGGAACAAAATTTAAGTCTTCGAACAGCTGCCGGCTTAACCCCACATTTATTTGTTTTATTTTAGTCCTAAAACATGAACATGACCATTAAACAAGAATTGTTTAAACCTTTAATCCTTCATAAAGATGACTTTTTTAGAGTATAATTTCGATTAAGAGACATATTTCGAGGTGAAATGACTAAAAAAGTATATAAAGAATATATATATCAAGTTATCGTGAATACAATTTCTACAAAATGTGTCCAATTATAAAAAAAAATGAAATAAAGGATTTTTTTTTGTATACTTTTTTCAATTGTACTATATTATAGCCAAAACTAAATAATAAATTTAAGCCTGGGGATTAATTGAATTTAATTAATTAATTACTCGATTTTCCTCACACAAAGTAACATTTTATATCATATTAAAAATTCACTATCCAACAAAATGTTCTTATCTCATATTGACAATAATATATAGCGTATTTAAAGGATTTATAAGACTTCAAAGAAAAAACATCAATCTTCAATTTTAAACAAATATAACTTGAGTTTTAAACATGATAAATACATTTTAAAAATTGGGCTTTGCACTATATTCAAATCATTTATTATATTTATACAAGTATTTTTAACATTATGATTGACTTTTATGAGTGCAAAATGAATTGATTAGTTTTCAAAATGATGATAAAAAATTTAAATGACCTTATTCTTTTAATCGTTCAACTTTTTATCATGTAATTTAAGACGTTTTACTTTTGGGATTTATTTTTAATCCAGTTCATAAAAAATGATGTTCATAATGGAGGCTTAAAAATGGAGGAGGGTTCTATGTGTAATGGACATTGTCCATAGATGAAAATAATTTTCTCCACCAGTTTGTAAGAAATAAATAAAAAAAGAAACCGAAAATTAACGTGATCACCATAATAATTTAAGGAATGTTTAGGATGAGAGTAACTTAGCTGTCATGACACTTTATTACATTAACTACAGGAAGTTATGAGAGGAAGGTAGTAAAACAAATCTCACTCAGTTTCAAGTAAGAACATACACAGCAATTATTATGATGTCGATCGTCCATTCTTCTGTGAGTCCAAAAAATACATACACTTATGGTGGTGTTACCACGCTAACACAAAAATACTCTATATATTTTATTATCAGATGTCAATTCCCTTGTCTCACTTGACACACCATGTCTACTTCATAACTTATTATTTTTCATAAATAAACGAAAAATAAGTTATAAGTTAATAAACTTATCTTCTGTTTCCAAAAAGAGAAGAATACAATATCTTATTGATTCCTAGATTTATATATGCACTATGTCTCAAAATAAATGGTACAGTGAATAAACAAAAATGATTTAGTGTAAAAAACATATTTAGCTTATAATCTTAGAACCTTAGCTACAAAATATAGCATCTACACGAGCTGGCATAGAATTAATTATATTTCGAAGAGTCTCCAGAGGAATGTTTTTCTACTTTCTCTTAAGAATTTTCTCTATCTCTTTCAAATTTCGAGGAGCAGAAGGCAGACTGTCAAGCCTGTCTTTCAAAATTGACCAAGATTTTCAATTGGGTTGATATTTGGGCTGTTGCATGGCCACAACCCCTTATCTCAAAACTGTAGATTTTGGTTTTTGAGCCATGACTCAGTCATGACAGTAATGTGTCTAGGAGCACCATCGTGTTGACTAATCACATCAGACCTCCTGTGAACTAGTTTTCTTGATAAAATTGGACCAGTAGACTTTGTTCTGGCCAAATTCGGTTCAAGATGACCTCCAATATATCTGAGACATAACTATAAGCTGTCAGGCGAAAGCTTTGAGGCATTATGTGAAGGTCAAAGAGCTTGGAAGCTGATATTGATCCCCAGATTTGGTTCCTTGAGATTTCTTAACAGTCTCAACAGCCATAACATATCCCAATCTTTTGCCCAAATTCAATTTACCTTCTTGTTTGGGATCCAAAACAGGAGAAAGGGTGACTCGTCACTCAAAATAACATTTATCCTGTCTTCAGAAGAAAGTTTCCTAACAATTTTATAGAACTCATACTTATCACGAATGTTTTTTGATTCAATCTGGGAATTTTTTGCCTTTTGAAGGACTTGCAACCAAGAGTTTTGCTTAGATATCTGCAACAGTGTCCTTCGAGCATGTTTCACCAATCCTTGATAAACAACGAGCCAATTTTTTGCAGCTTTGACAACTTTTCCCCAATTATTTGGAAATAATAATTTTTTGCATTGGTGCTAAGAATTTTCTTCCGTCCCTTTCCAATCTTGTCTCACAGGCTTTCTTGAATCTCATCCACCACTTCTGTATAACCTTTTTGATTAATGATCCGGCTTTTATTCTACCAACAGCTTCTGATCTGACCTCCAAATCATACAAAATGACTAGGCTCGGACTTTAATATTTTCACCTCTGCCTTTGAGCTATAAATGAGTTGTGCTATTTGTATACGTAGTTATAAACAATTGTTGTATTCAAATCCGGTTTTTTGGCGTACTTTTGAAACTTTTTATCCAACAAGTATATTCGTTCGAATTAACAGGAGACAAATAGGCTGATTAATCAATGTACAATTTATTTCGAGACATAGTGTATGTACCTGTTGTCAGGAAAAAATGGCAAGAGAAAAAAAGGAAAATTGTCTAAACGGAAAAAATTCAAGATTCTTTTAAACTGATATAGTGATATAATATCTATCACCAATATAATATATATTAAAAAAACAAAAAAAAAACGACAGTGGTTCCGATGGAATTAGTGCTAATCACTTACTTCTCCATTATCAATTATAATATAATTAGAGATGATCGATTATTCATATTGGACAACACTCTTGGATTGACCGACAAGCCTTTAAATAATACTAGGCAAGAGTAGCGATTTCCCCTTCGTTATGATCCAGGATGTGTCAGAAGAAGAGATGGTTGACTGTGGAGTAACAAACGACTAGTTGGCTGAAGATAAACTGTTAAACTTTTATTGATCATGAAGTTAATTTCCTGTACTTATCGGTACAAGTAAAGGGAAAAAACAGCTGATGGGATAATAGATGGTGCTGAAATGCTAGGGTTTAATATCTAGTAACTTTAGCTTTGCAATTATCCATTGTTATTAAAATTAAATATCTTTTATCTACTAGGATCTTAAAACAATCATGTTTAAGTTTTATATAATTAATTTCCTCAAGCGGGTTGTTTATCAAATGGGATGATCCCTTTCCTCTAAAATAAACTTAATTAATCATTTTATGGTTGTTATGATTATTCGAATCGGTTTCCGTCTATTCAACTGACTGCAGTACTCGGATACAAAACATGTAACTCTTACTTAAATTCAATATTAAGTTTGTAGACGTACTGCAGAAATCGTAGAATATATTTGGTTCTACAATCGCTTATCTTTTTGAAAATTCCTAATGCACCTTATTGGGTAAAAATATATACACTTTTAAAACGGTTTGAAACGTGTTTGTCATATACGGGACTAGATTATATCCACTAGTTTTTAATCATTAATTGAAAAAATAAATAAAATAACCTAATAATTGTTCTTTATTACCTTATATATACAAAAAACCCGAGATTATATCCATTTTCTAAAATAAAACTCAAGAACCCAAAATTATATGTAAAATCCAAGATGTGGGGGTGAGACACCCAAGCATTGCCAGCCATTGTATATATATTGGCCATCATGAAGACATAGAAAGACATATAGAAATACAAATGTATAGCTACACTTTTAATAAAATATTTCTAAGCAATATTATAATACAGTATAGAATAAAATACTGTGGCAGTAATTAAAGAGATATATAAAAGTTAGTATGTGTTATGTATTGTCTTTTATTTAGTTTTAAATCATGACGTAGGGATTTGTTTTAAATAGATAGGTAGGTACCTTGTGTTTTACGAGTTTGTATATTTTAATACTCAAATGTATGTACGTCCTTTTAAATGTAATCCCTTACAGAATATATGTTTTAGTGTATGATAGTACCCCCAATCCAAAGGTGTTCTTATTAACTTTACTCCGGTCCGTTGCTTCCGTCTGTAAGTGGTGTTCGCGGAACATTACAGTATGATTGACTTATTTGTTTAACTACTAAGTGATTTTGGTATTTTTTCCTGTTTCTTAATGCAGGAAAGGCTGCGTGGTACAAAAAAGTAACGACGTCTTATAACTCCGCAACAAATCCTCTATGTTACTTTCCATCTTTCATACACTAGTGATTATTTTATATTTATATGTTTTCTCTTCAAAAATAATGATAACAGCTTTGGAAAAAAACAAAAAAATATGTATATTCAAGTAGAACTACAAAAAGTCAATTACAATATTATTTTCATCTATGGTAATGCTCCATATTAAATATATACACAATCATAAAATTTACTGTAATTCTATAGTAAACATAATATTGATATATGGAGTAATTTATAATAAGTTTGTATTGAATTTGTGTGTTAACGTTTATTTTATTCCTAGTCAACTCCCTTAATTAAAGTGTTTTTAACACAATAGCTGGATCTCCGTCCTTCGTCTTGCTCTTTTGTTATTGGCTAATAACGCGGGTACATGTTGAAAATCCATATGTCATTTTAACATACATATGTTTGTAAGTAAGTAGAGCGTATTTGATACTTGACTCAAAATATCTGGATGGAATCATAATTTATTACCCTATCGAAGCCTCAGATTAACAAGTGGACATGAATAATTAATAAATAAATGTAGGAGGAGATATGTTACACTGCTAATAACTTTAAAATATAAAGTTATCTAACCATCTTGTTCTTATACAGTTAAATGTCTTTCTTTTTTTGTCAAATCGACAATACAATCTATATACAATTATAGAGAATTTTGACATTGAACATTTTCACACAAAATGTAAGCAGTCATTTCTATTATAAAACATGAAATTTTAATTTAATTTTATTAAATGTCATAGTCTAGTATGTCATTAAATTAATTAACATGTAGGTAATATATTAATAGTTTCAATATTCAGTTCACATAATTTATTCTGATTCCAACACTATAAAGGATACTTGTTACACCCATTTTTATATATACTCGTTTTATATATATATAAATATTTAATTTTTTAAATTTCATGTTATACTTTAATTATCAATGACAGTTAATATTAAAAAAAATATATTGATTTTATTAGTGACTATACTCTCTTTCTGTAAATGTTTTATTTGTTTACCTTTTATACGTATTTAATTTATGCTGACGAACTGTATTAAAAATTAAAATAAATGCTTGTTATAACAAGTAGTAGTTTTTACATGTGTCATCCTATTGTAACATGTCTTATCCTTCCTTGTGCCATGTCTCCTCCTACCCTGCATCATGTCTCTTGCTGGTGTATCTAGTATCCTACTTTTGGTTAGTCTCGGAAGCACCAATAAATGGTTATTAATTATTGCACTACATCAAAAATACTTTGGAATTATTTGGCTATGTAATCTTGCCCGGGCTTTGAATTTCTCATATTATTTCTTTGACACTCGACATTCTACCCCTTCAGTATGTTTTTTTTCTTTTAATCTTGAGTTTTATATAGATACGACTCGGGGTTTCTTGAAAAGTTCATTAGCAGCCCTGGTGTAGATACTTAATCAAAGAAATAATATTAAAAAACGAAGCTCTATATTTAAACAACTTACAATCAGAGATGTTCACAAAGCTATTATAAAAGAGGCCTCACCTTTTTCCAGTTGTTACCTGATTCAGTAATTTTGATAAATCTTGCACCCTGACTTAATAGATGTTTTTTTACCAAACCTGTCATTATTATTCTTTTATCCATATTACGCAATCACAAAGTCCAAAAATAAAATAGTGTTGTCGAAGATTAATGAATAACTTCTGGTACAGGATATCTTACCTTAGACGAGATTTAGAATGAGTAATTATGGAATATCAAGATGATTTATAATAAAAATACAAAATATGTAACTAATGATAATTATGAATATAGGTAGATACGAGTATAGTATTATATCTTAATATTTGGTTTCTTATATTGATGATAAGCTCGATGAAAATGTGTAGCGGCCTCATTCACTAGTACACATTTAAGTTGTGTGTATAATTTCCCTATTACAGAGGTTTTATATGCCATGAATGGATAACGTTATTGTCGTTGATTTATTGATTGTATCACTGTTTTCATATATTGTATTGAGACTTAATTGAAGTGATCAAAGTTGTAATCAATCGCTTTCGATCATCAGAATTTAGAAACAAAAATTTTACTTCATAGATATGAGTGTTGGTATTTTCGAAGGAACTAGGACAGAGCGTTGCTATTCTGTTCAGACCATGAGCAATACAAGTAATTTGCTACATCATTGGAAAATGTTGCTGAATGTTTTTGACAACTTTGATACACTAAGCTGCACCATCGATAATGAAAACCTTTAGTCTCTCGCCACATAAATTGGAGCACAAAACGTTGTTAAGACTGTTTACTTAAATACTTGTAATTGTTCTATTTTCAGCCTTCTTAACATCTTCAAAATGTATTAAATAAGGGCAATCTATCAACACTTGAGTCATGGATCGTAGTTTCGTCTAAGAAAAGAAGATTATCTTTTCCAAAAGGTTTTTTCTTCATCTTTGACGACAATACTTTACTTTGGTACTCCATTGACTTTCTGATGGAGTAGCGAGAAGGAATGACTTTACCAGTAAAATGCTACAAAATTTGGACGATTTCCAAAATGGAGTGGGACATTGCTTATAAACGTCTCATACGAGCTCTTGAAGCTTCGTGAATGTCATCAAAGATGTGTGTGGCCTGTTATTGTCTTAATTATGTCATGTTGTCCCAATTCACCGATTGCTAGCTTCAAACAGTCGATTTTTTCATAGTAGAGGGCAAAATTGAGCGGCGGGGGTGGGGGTTACTTGAACCACTTTTCTACAACATGAACCAAAAGAGTGTCGCCCCCTTTTCAGGTAGTGAAAATGTATAATATGGCGAATGTCTTCCTGTAAGACTTCTATATTCGACGCTCGATAATTCACGCTTGAACCGGCCAAGCGCAACACTATCAGAAAAGCGTTTATAGTATACACCCACAACTTTGCAATGTCTTATCGTATGATGCGATATGACCAATAATGAATAAGATATACTTAGTTAAAAAAGAGGGGAGAAGTACGAAATTACATTTTCCCCAATCTAATATATCAATTTAATTATAGTTATAATATTTGGCCTGCAATTAATGCAATTTGAAATATACAAGGTTCTTTTCGTTATCGTAGTAATTCATTTTCTCCCTCCAAAATCATACCAATGGCAACTGATATTAACACAGTTTTTAATTCAATAATACCATAACACTCATGATACATAATACAATACTCATATAACACTCCCGCCTTCTCCTTGCGATCTTGCACAACCCCCATCTCTAGTTACTCGAAACTCGCCAGTCTCAGAAAATGATAAATTATGAACACTTAGTAGACTCTTGTTATACACAAGCAAAATTACCCAATCATTCTTGGTAAAAAATATCAATTTCTGGGAGAAAACATTGTAGCTACCATACAGCCCAGACACTAATTCTCTTGACTATTACGCATGTTAAGATGAAAGCATATAAGAAGCGACATAGGAGTGTGGTGGCTATAAAGACAGATGTAAATCATGCCCGGATTAGAATAGGAATGAATATGCGCAAGAAAAGGGATAACTTCATAATCACAGTTGATGGTAGCAAAATTTGATAAATACATGCTAGGGAATAATTTGATACTCAACAAATTTTTACGTAATATGGATATTATTAGATGTATGAAGCAATTATGTAAAATTGTGAGCTTTTTAAATTTCAAGTTTCCACCAGGTTGATTACTAAGTTGCTATTAAAAAAGTTCCTCACCCTCCGAATCCCTGAATAGAAGGGCCAAGGAAAATAAATTACATAAATTAAGAAAAAAATAATTAAGGAGCTCACTTCCTTCACTCGTAGTGTAGAGTTGGAAGGATAAGATTTTTAAAAAATTGAATTTGAGTCAATTAAGAAAAGATCTCTAAAAAATCTCAAAAAGGAAAAGTCTATAGGAGCTGCTTACCTTTAGTTCAAAGGAAGGAAATTCAAAGATCTTGACTGCCACTTAACAACTGACGATATTAAAAAATCAAATATTTTTGTATTTTTTTATATTTCACTTTTTATAAAAAATTATTATAATTTCTTTAAATTTGTTTATTTTAATTCTTATTCTTATATAATTAAGTAAATTTTATCAATGGATATTCAAGAACACATATTTGTCAGGAAATCAGATTTATATATAGTATATATTAAGGCATAACTCCAATCAAATACAACTACAATATATAAAAACTAAAATATACTTATACAGTTTATCGTAATGCAAGTTTGATGTATTTTAAAATAATAAAACAAAATGATGATTGATACATTTCTCCGAATTTAAGGAACTATTAAGGAAATGTTCTTCTCCAACTGATGATTCTCAACATTGTTGAAAATAGTTGATCTGCTAGTGTGTAAAAAATATCCCGAAAATTAACTTTCTCACCTTGAATGTTCATAAGAAGAGTAGCATATGCTCTCATGACTTTTTATTAAATTAGCTGGGAGCAGCTATGACATGAAGGAAATAAACACAAATCCCACCCCCTATCTAGCAATGATATAGACAGGAATTACGCAGAGGTCAATCCTCAATCTTTTCCAAATCTAACAAACATAACAACACAACAAATATTTCGTGTTACTTTTATATATTATAGAAAATAACATTGCTTATAGGAAAAATCGAATCAAATTTTGATTTAACAGAAAATATAAGGTTGGATATATTGGATTAGTGAACCTTTTTTAGTTTCCAACCATTTCAACAAATAAGTTCAGGTGCTGTTTCTCTACCTATAATTAATTAGATAAATGAAATATTCTTTCTTCCCCCCCCCCTTTTTTTATATGTCTTAATTTCCACCAATATTAAAAAAAACCACTGAATATTATACTATAATAATACTTGAATTTTAGAGGAAAATTAATGGCCATGGAAAAAATTCTTCCGAAGGTATAAACTCAGAGAATATTTCACAGGGTAGGGTTGGTTGTTCAGATCACCTTAAGAGGGCCGTATGCTCTAATGGGTTGTTATTTCACAAAGTTCTGAATTACAACTCGTAGAAATCCTCCAGTGTGAAGTATGTCAACTAGGCCCGCTTTAACCCTTTAGTGGGCAGTCATCTGATTAAAAAAAAATAATAATAATATTTTTTGTTCCTCTTTTTATTCTAAGAAATAATTATTTTTACCATTTTTGGACTTTTTTATTTTTAACCGGAATATCAGTAGAAATGTAAGTTTTCCAAAAAAGGTTCATCGCCTGTTTTACCGTAAATCACGTTAATTCCGGACGGGACTCTTTGTCCATTATGGACAAAAATATAAAAGAAATTGAAGAATGTGTGATGACTCATTATTTTACTATCCAAGACTATTTCAGTCATATTAATGAGTCCTGAGTCTCGAACGCAAATATAATGCAGTTTATAATTTAAAAAAAAAATCAAAACTAAGAAAAATATAGAAGTTGGTTTTTTTTACAATGCTGATGAATTGTGGATTTTTTTTTTTTGAAGTAGTTACGATTATCTGACAAACATAGTGCCACCTTACAAATTTCACACATGTATGAATTTCATTTTTAGTAGAGCAATGTTTTCAAGTTTGCCTATTTAGAACAAATACTGGCATATGATTTTTTTTTGAGTTGAAACAGTCTTCCTGGCTCGGTAACTTTGCTCTTACCCCTCTTTTTGAAATTTCTAAAAGTGAAGTCATATTATTAGATCTACTGAGTCTAGTCGCAAAAATTATTTTTTTAAGAGTTTTTCAAATTTTAAGGTGAACGTTTTTAGGGTCATATATTCTTCATCAACAATATTATAGTCTCGTTTATATAGAAACCAACTATTACAAACACATACATATCCAAAAAGTCTCATGTACCATTTCCTGGCTCTCAAAGGTGATTTGTAAGGATGTGTCAACATATCAGACTTATCGATAACACCCATTTTACCGTTATATTCTTTCACAGCATATGGACTAGGAACATCATGAAACAATACAAGGGTTCGGAAAAATATCAGGACTATCTATAAATATAGTAAAAACACACTTACCAAAAACAATACTTACCAACTGTGAGGACCATCTAAAGTTACATTTACAAAATATTGAATTCGCCCGCCCAGTCAACATCACTTCTTGGAATTATAGTATATACTAAGGCGAGGATTGCTGCTATCAAAATGAAGATTATATTAAAAAATTGGAGAGAAGTGTCCAATTTTATAAAAGAGCCCCCCACGCGTATTGAAAAAATTAAGGCTTGGGACATGAATATTCTTCCTAAAGTTTTTTTCCTTATGAAATATGTACCATATTCTCAGGTATTGTGTGAAGAAGTTTATAAAATACGAGAAGACCTAGTATGGGGGCAGTGTCGTGCATATGTTTCAAGAAACAGCAAAAACACCCCTGTCAGTAGTTGGGGACTCGGTTCGACAAACGTAGAAGTAATGTGGAAGACGCTGAAACTATCTTGGCTCAAAAAATTAAGAAAATGCAAGTTTCTGGGCTGAAAGAATTCGATATGTATTTCAGCTTACTACAGAATACAATTTTAATGACCGGATCTTTGCTGGTCCACTGGAAGTTTTCAGAGCCGTGAATAGATGTGGACAGTACTGAAAAGAGATGGGTTCATCGTGGAGATCAATTATAGACTACATGCTTGCACTTTTGGGGTCTGACGAGACCGCCAACTTTAACAGTCGTCTGAGAAGTCGTGACGAGTATTTCGAAAACCACAGGATAACGTCTGTCGGCCAGCTGCACTCAAATAGCATCGTTTTGAAGAATTTCCTACTTTCGCTCAGCTCCAAAACACTGTTCCGGTTCCAAAAAGCGGATAAAAAGCGTCTGGGTCCTCCCACTCAGGCATATATTGTACTAAAAACTGTTTCTAGTAAATTAATCAGAGAAGCCTTTTACAACGTCCTTGCTATGAAACACCCTTCCACTTTAGTTGAGAGAAGAATGAAGAGACTGGACCTAGAAAGAGACATGTGTATTTAATATGTCCTTTCTGGTTTTTATCTTCCTGTATATTCGTTTATGTATTTAAGTACTGAGTTTTGTGTATTATAAATAGTGTCGTCTTATGTAAATATATTTAGAGTATAATTAGAATACACATGAGCGTATAAACAGTGTGTAGTTTCATTCCTCCACGTCCTTCTTCCTCTCATCTCTCCCGGTCATCCTGGATCTCTCCTATTATAAATAAGCTTGCGTCTCTCCCTCGTCAAGACGCAACAGTACAGGCTGGTAACATTCTCACCAACCCCAGCTTGTCAGATGAACTTCAAGGCAGAAAGGTTGACATACAAAGGCCTGGAAACACGTCAACCTAGTGATTAGGACTCTTGAAGATCTTAAGAATGAGAAAATCTTTGAATCAATCTGAAAACTTGTTGAGTTGAAGTCGTCTGAGATGAAATCAGTATTTGACCAGGAGGACTCAATTGATTTGGAATTCAAGGAGGCGAAGATTCCAAGGAGAATAAAGTGGAAAGGAACAACTGAATCCTACTTCCGTGAAACACATTTCGATGTTGCAATCAATAAGATTGTATTAGAGCTTGAGAGCAGATTTGCCACCGACGATACAAACATCACAATGGATCAATCGTCAATGACAGTGAAGTGGAGACCTGTGTCATTGAGCGTGTCGCCAAGCACTACAGACTTGAACTCGAGCAGCTCCAGTCAGACCATGCAATCTTCCAGCAATTCAAGGTTAATATTATAATGTTTCATTTTGCATTATATGTTTAAAATTTATGTTTCTCTAGGCAGATATTGACACAGAAGACATGGTTTCGTCACAAATTGCTGCGGAGTTAATAAGCTCGGGAGTGTTCCACCTGATGCCGGAGCTATACAAGGTGATCGTTATCCTTGCCTCAATGCCCATCAGCAGCTGTGAGGCGGAGCGGTCATTCTCCTGTCTCAGAAGGCTCAAGAACCACATGAGGACCACCATGGACCAGGAGAGGCTCTCCTCCCTCACCCTCTTGAACATGGACAGGGTGATGGTGGCAAGTTGCCCCATGAAGACATGGACAGTTTGATTGACACCTTTGCGTCAAGGAAAGAGAGGAAAAACTTATTCGTCTAATCATGATAAAGAACACATGCATTTTTTTCTTCATTTTTTTCAAACACATCACCACGTATACATGCGAGTTAAGAACATCAAGACTTGTGAACATAATTTATTTTCTGTCGATGTAAACGTTTCATGGTATATTATAATCTCGTTCATTATCTTCATCCGTTATTATTTTAAAAATATTTAAGGAGGTTGAAATTGTTTGACTTAATTGTATAGTTCAACAATTTTCTCTCATTCTTGCACCGTGCATTTTATACTCCTTCCTTTATGAATAGGTCGGCATTGACTTTCCGTCTAGAGTTTTTCCTTTTCATTTTATTTTTCCCAATGTTTGCCTGAAGAAAATAATGGTCAGACAGTCCATTGGACGATATTCTTGCAAGATTTAATCTATGCTGTAGCATTTGCCCTGTTTAAATATCCCAAGTTCACCACTGAAAATCAACCGTTCACCCTTGTAAAGCGGACCGAAAAATCTTCCTGACATACGGCACTGCTCGCACCCAAAGGTTTTCAAACATGTAGAACCAAGTATTATTTCTTTCCCTACCACATGGATGGTGGAATCTAGCTTTTTGGCAGTTTTGGATATTTTTAGACAAAAAAAAAAAAAATGGATCTCAACAGGAGAGGAAATAACAGACTACGACTAAATGAGTTCGTCAAAAATGATTATGATATCTTGTGTCAGAAATACCAAGATCTAGGTAGTCACCAATCTCTCACGTACACTGGAAAATCAATAAATGAGGTAAATATATATTAGTCAATATTATGTCTGTGTGTGAAGTTAAAGTTTATCCTGTTTGTTGTGAAACAAAAATATTATAAACATTTATGTTATGAAAGTGTTTTACCATTTTAAAAGAAAAGTATGTTTTTTCTACTAAAAAAATAATAATCTATTTTATTCATTTACCTTTTGAGAAATAAATAAAAATAATCAATTTAATTGTTGTATCATTCATTGTTTTATTACTTAATTCTTATGTTCTTATGAAAGTAATAATGTTTATAAATCCTTCTATTTATCAGTCTTTCAAAGTGAACTATTTTGTAGTACATATGATCATACAGTATGTTGTTTAGTTACATTGGCTTAAAATTCTCAGTGGGCCACAATAATTTCTATATGGACCACTTTCAGAACCACTGCTATAGAGCTTATATTATAATTTTGGACTTGAAATGTCTGCAATTACCTTCAAAGAAATCTAAATTCTCGAATTGTACTTGATAAAAAGATTCATTGACTTATTCTTGTGGGTAAATACGTGAGATAAGACTTGCATTGCAGTATAAGGCCTTTTTCCCACCTAACTATCACTGCAAGACATAATTTATCTACTTAAGTATTTCACTTTGTTATCCATGGCTAAATTTAACAGTATTTGAAGAGTTTATTGGTCAATATATACTTTGTAACTTCACTAATTCTAATTAAAGTGCGTTCAAAGTTGGATTTTCTACCTTATCGTCTCTTCTTATAATCTTAATCTGAAGTTTAAATATATCTCAATATCTCTTCAAATATGAGATAGGAATGCTATATATCTATTTCAGTATTTTGAAACTTTAGATAATGAATATGCTATAACTTCGAGAAGATTTGGGATGATTCTGTTTGATTTCCAATGTCTAAATAATAAATATACTAAAAATTAGAAAAAGTTAGCCTGTTTAAGTATTTTATTTCGGTAATCATGATTTCAATTCACCGTATTTAAGGATTATCCAAAAAAAACCTTCTCAGATATTTAATATAACTTCATATACGTACTCATTCAAAAATCCATACCTAAATTCATCGTATAAAATAACCTACTAAAACTCATTATTTAGAAATACTTATTAAAGATTATATGTAAGACGTAGGGCGAAACAATCAGTCTAAGTATCTATTTTAATTGAAGAATGTTCTTTTTTTAATATTAATTTTTTGATTATTTGGTGGGCATACAACTTATGCAACATGCCTAATAAATATAGGATAGTTTGAAGAAGAAAGTAAATTGTCCATATTGATTAAGAATCTGCAATTTTACGTTTTCCTTAAAAATTTATTAAACTTACTGATGAGGTTGCGCAGTATATCTGGTGCCACTCCAGATATTTACATAATTAAATATTCATAAGATCTTATGAATCTAAATTGCGATGTTAGTATTAATGACGGAATATCTTGTACGAAATATTGAACAATGTACATATTTAAGACAAAACGTGAGAAGAGACTCACTCTTTGGAGAAACGGTCGAAGCTAGTGACTGTTAGGGGATAAACTGTCGGTTTGTTGAAAACAGTCATTGTCAACGGTCTGACCGTTTAAATCTCTAATCAGAAAAATAAGCACGGAAGAATATAGTCAGAAACAAAAACTTACTAGGTTTATTCCTTAATATGTACACTTTACATCAATACATGCTTTTTCTAACATATGTATTTATTAAAAAATATAGCCCCAAGAATACTAAAACTATATACCTTTATATTAAATGACTATTTTATTAATAATGAAGATGATAATAGTAATAATGGGAAAGAAATATTAAGAAAACCATTGTTCAATAGTGCTTTGCAAATGTTCCCATTGAATAATATATCAAAAGGCATAACTTTAAGAATACATTTAGTATAAATCTATTCAATTTATCATAGTATAATACGTGATAGGGATATACTTATGTCTTTTGAAGAAAAAGTCTTATTACGAAAACAATTAATAATACCTTAGAAACTTAGACAATGCAAAGTGAAAAATATATATCTTGTTCATTTTCACATTTGATACGAGTCTGTCCATAATTGTCAAAAGGAATAGACAATAGCTATATATATATAATTAAATTAGTTCAAAACACTGGATAATTGAAGGTTTTTTAAAATATTTTTTTGTAGAAGATTCAAGCTTTAGCAGTCCCACCCGTATTTGAATTTATTGTATCTAAGGACATGCCTTGAATTTGATCACGTATTTTCCACTGTAAAAAATTGATTTTTTTTAGGAGTTTAAAATAAAATAAGGTTAAATTACTTTACTTCTTGTTTAAAATTTGCTATAAAGACTTTTTGTATTAAGTAAAGGTAAAAAAAAGGTTAACATTGTTACTATAAGTATTTTTTAAAACTAAATTATTTAATAAATCATAATTTAGTATTAAAAAATACTCATAGTAACGAGGTTAACCATTTAACCTTAAAGTCTTTTTATTTGAAAAATAGTCAAATTTATTTTAACATAACCTGTGTATTCTATTTTGAGTAATAAATTAGCAAATGCTAATAATTTGGGACACATAAATTTATGAGCAGACAGATGGACATACTACAAAAAATGCAAGTTTTGGTAGTCTTTCTTTTTGGCCAATTATCACAAAACGTTAGTAAATAAATTATAATACATTTTCGATACCAAATTTATAGGTTAATAAGGTTTGTAGTACTAAGATAATTTTCTAGTCTTTTAAAAACAGTTCATTATTTATTTACGGCGTTTTAGTATAAAAGGAACAATTTGCGACTCTCGGAGCTCAACATTTCTCAAATATAAAAAAATAGCTCCACCTTAATGCCCATATATTAATTTCATTTTGTATTAGCACCGTTTGACCCCACCTATGAAAAAGAGGTTTTTTGGGTAACCTAATTTAGATAGAGAAAAAACTTTATAGCTCCTAAAACTTTATGCTATATTGAATGAGTATATACAAAAAGTTCTACCTATTTGTTTCCTTTGAGTTTCAGTAACTTTAATTTTTTCTTCTGTTGATATTTTAAATTTGATTTAACGTATACAGTTTGGTAGTTCTAGGACAATTGACCCTTTTTTTTTTGCCGAATGATTATTTGGGACATTTGGCTCGAAAATAATATTTAATAAATACTTTATATAGATATGGGGTTGCATATTTTAATTCAATTAAAAAATATTGTATGTTAAAAGTGTCCGAATGTTATTGTTCATATGCTATATATGTCATATAAGTAAATTAATTAGTGTTCTTTTACAGAAAATATTATTTTATTAATTAGGTAGGTATATTCATTATTAATCAATATATATATAAACACGACACAATAGCATGTAGTTCGAATCTTTTACCGTTGTAATACTTAAAATAAATTAAATAGTAAAAAGTAAAATCAGTCCTAGGACTAATCCAATACTACTACTGACAGAGATGTAAAAATAAATAATCTTTAGTAGGTTTGATTTTTAAAATAGAGAGAACTTAATTAAAGGGCACTAATATCTTGCAGATTACCAAGAAATACTTTTTAAAAAAATGTTCTCATACGGATTTCGATAATTTTCCCATCCCCATATATAAGATTGTTTAATTCAACCAAAATCATGGAGGATACCATTTCTTAGTTCATTATGCTTAAAATAGAAAACAGTTCTTTTTTTAACTTTTGATTTAGTTCAAAATTGAATTTAAAATGAAATCCAAAGAAGAATCTAGTCAGATATTATTTCCACGTATTAAATAACGTAGTGGCTGTCGGAATTGTAAGGACATTTTTTTTGTCAGTTTGTTTTAGTGAAAAACAATTAACAATCTAATTACTGCATTTATTGGCTTGTCTGAAATGTACTATTTATGGTGCTAATTAAAATCACTCACTTGTAAAGATTTTAAATGGGACATACAGGATTTGCTAATTCTTAATGCCTACTCATGTTACCAATAAATCATCTTAGAACTTGTTTTACGAACAACTATTGGACTGATAAATTTCAAAAAGATAATGTGCATTTTACCTTAAAAAACCAGTTAAATCCATTCAACTCTGTTTGAAAGTTAATTGTGTGTCGTTGTTTTTTAAAATTTATTTTCAAGTGATCAAGCATAGATTCATATAAAGAAGTTTTTCTTAATCTTTAATTTTTTTATAAACCCAATAGGGAAAACAAACGTACACACTAATGAGATTTCCATAATTGATGTTTAATTCGATTGCATAAGTAGACCATCACCACATATCATGACGTTGAGTATGTGCATTTTTAGCTTTTGATCATATGTTGGCGCAACAAACGAATAAATCTGGATCTAACAGAGTAAGATGATAAAAGTACTTGGTACTTTTTATCAGCGTAATTTTTCTTTGATACATACCAAATTCAAAGTACATAACGTTTATAACAAAAGTATGAAAGGAAGGAGAGGATAATGATGTCCAAAAAGAAAAAGTAAAAAGGACCAAAATCCGTCAAATTCTTCTCACCTGTTGGACAATTATTCAATAATTGTAGAAAGATATTGACTGCTTACTAAAAACTAATTGGAATCCTGCCAATCAACATTTAGAATTCTACGTCGAGCTTTTTTCACTCGTAACTCAAGAGGAAAATTTCAAAAAAAAACCTACACTAGCTAAAATTATGTGTTTTTCTTGTTGTTAGGTATTAATTATTTTTAGAAGATAAATTATAATAGAAATAGATTGATATGTACATTGAATTGATAAATTTTATCAATATAAAAATCAATGACTGAGTATGAAATGACACGAGTTCTAAATGAAGGAATTTTATACTGTATACATATAAAAATGATAATGGTATATGTAATACTCTTTTGGAGTTCATTCTACGTAGAGTCAGTTAATTAAACCATGTAAAAGAGTCAACTCATAAAAACAGTTGAAAGGACAATTCTTATTCGTACAACCTGTTGTTACTTCTATGGTATCTTTCATTAAAAAAAAAAAAACACCATTAAATTTGTTGGTGGATATACAGTTCTTCCCAAATAGAATTAGTATCCAATTAACTATTGGGAATTGTTCACAGCCTAACAATTATAATCTGAATCAATTCGAATCTGAGCGATCAACCTTAAGAACACTGATTATGGAAACAGAAGCTGAAACATCAACAGTTGGTAACACTCTGAGAAGTAAAATTGGCAGTTGACAAAAAATACATTTGTACATTTTTGTGTTAGTGAAGTAAGATTTTCAAGACTTTAGCATAAAATGGCCGGCTAAACTGTATAAGTTTCCCACACGTGATAATTTCTCTTTCTATCTCGAAATTGGAGAGAAGTACAGTAAAAAATTGAAATTCAATTATTGTAAACTTTTAATTATAAGAAAATAACTACATGAGATTGTGAGTTCCTCTCTTATGGATAATTGAGGAGAGGGACTCGGGCCTCTTCCCTTAGCCCACAAATAGCCCTCTACATACTAAAAAGAGAGACACTCTCACAATCTCTTACATATCTTTCGACCAGTGGTTTTTCACCTTATTGGAGGTACTGAACCCTGCATGCTTTATCAGTGCATTCATCAATATGAATTAAGATTTTTCTAATTATTTTTATGAGAAGTAGCTACTTCCATATAAAATCATATAACCCTACCCTATAATATTTTGACTAAAAGTAAATGATATTAGATTGCTGGTTAAATAATGAACCAAAAAGAAGCAAGAGCACACACAATAAACGCTTTTTTTTCTTCTAATTTTTAAAAGTAGTTTGTTTTTTCATTACAAATTATTCAACTTAACTATTCGTATTTTACATACTCTTAACATATACTGTAAATGTATATGATTTATGATATACATTAAAGGGAATATTATACTGTGCTCCCTGCATGTTATACTTTTATATTATATTTTAATACTATATAGTTTTTTAATATATATCACGGAGCATTATATAGAATGCATTCTGTATACACACTCGATGCTAAATGTAAATGGATTTGAGACTTCCTTTTTATTTTTTAGATTAGTGCACAGTCCCTGATATTGTATATCAGTGGCTCTGGAACCATAAGTGCGAAGGGGTCATTTGTTTTACTTCTTTAGACTAAGAGTAATAGTTTTTAATAGAACGATAAGATTGTTTGACTAGGCGTATCTATTAAATAATTTGTCCTAGTAACTAGATAAATATTACAAGCCATTAACGTTATAGGAGCAAATGAAAAAATAAAGCGTGATAATCCCTGCTAGATAACTTTTTTTTCTTCTCCCATCTACCCAACAGGTTACTTAATATATTTTATGTAATAGGATTCAAACTACATGCTATTTTTTTAGAGCTTTTTTAGCTTATGTAATGATAATTAATGAATATAATTAATAAAATAATATTATTCGGAAAAAGAACACTAATTAGTTTACCTACAAGACATATTTGCCATATGAACAATACCTTTTTATCATAATATACTTTTAATTGAATTAATAATGCAATCGCGTATATCAATATATTAAGTATAATTTTTTGGCTAAATGCCTAATTGGCAAATTGGCCATTGTCAAAAAGGTTTTCGGTAAATAGTCCACTCACAAGAAACAATATACTATGATGTACGCATTGAGACAGTCAGAAAATAACTGTATTTTCATGCTCAAGATGCTTTACAAAATGACTGACTACTCTAAAGTTTCAAATAAATAGGTTTACTTGTAACTTGTACAACATAATATAGGATTTTTAGTTGGCTAACAATATTTTTCCAAATAGTGGAATTAAAATTTTGATTTACAGTCTTTTTTAACAAAACATTAATGTAACCAATTACCTCTTAACGTTGGTTATTCGTATTATTTAATCAAAAATATTTTCTAATCTACGTCATAAATAATTCATAAATATAATTCAAAAGTTTATTAGTCATTTACTTTTATTATATAAGCTCAAAAAAGGATTAGAGTTATATAATAGTGTATGCCATTTGAGCTTTCTTGTATTATTTAGTTTTTGAGCTTAAAATTCATGCTTCATTAATATTAAATATTCTGACAATTAAAACTATTTTCCCTAAAAATGTATGTAAAAGAACATTTTCATTGACATCATAAATGAGTACACAGAGCCACCAAACTGAATGGTATGTATTATATAAGATAACTAACATTAGTTCATTTACTCCAAACTGGTGGCTCTATCTGTTCATTGTGACGTCACGTCACGTTATGTCACACAAACACTCTACAGAGTGTGGACCCAAAACTTGAAGAAACTTTTAATTACTATTTTATATCTGTTATTTTTAACTACGGGGGTTTATTACACAACCAAACGACAGCAGAAATAAAAATAAACAAGTTCTATTTTTATCCCATGTCTCTAAGTTTAAAAATGTCGGAGCAACAAAAACAAAGCAATGCGTGTGACATCTCCTCTGCGCAGGTGTTAGTGCTGAGAAGGCTACAAAGACAGCTCCACATCTCATTGCAGTTTGCTTGCAACATGAAAAAGTCCCCATACACCCCAGAAAACCAACACTTCTGCCGCAATAGCATGGCTGACCAATGATCTTACTCCATGTGGCCCTCAACCAGCCCTGACCTCAACCCTTCGGACTTTGCAGATTATACCGTCTTAAAGAAGAATGGCTGCCACACCTCTCTTCCAAATTTGGATTTGCGCTGAGCTGCCATCATGACAGTATGGTAGGCTATAGACACGGCTTTCACCAGCATGTCGAGGGTATTTTTGCTATTTAAAGAGGAAATATTGAATAAAAAATATAGCTAAGTACATATAGTATTTAAACATATCATTAGTAGGTTTTGAGTTGTCTTTTCTTGATTCCATAAAAATCACGTTTTTCGTAATTAAGTCATGCTATTGCAAGTTTGTCTGTACAAGTTTTTAGATAAACATTCACAGCATTTTACATTGTTGGCTGACAAATAATTTATATAAATGTTTTGTAAACAAACTTATATATAAATATATAACTTAAATTGACTTATTTTGATAAAATGGGGTTAGTGATCGAATAATCCAATATTTTATGTGTACCCATATTTCATGCTAAATATATAAGAAATAAATTTTTAAACCATGATCTTATATTTGATCTTGCATGTCGAGCAATGTGTTTTCCTATAACATGACAGATTAACTATGTATGTATTGTATTGTTCACGGTTGATATATTGTATTCATATCCCCATATTTGTGCTTTGAACGTTTATTTGTTGAATTTGAATAATTTTTTGATTCACAGTAAACATAATCCTTGTATTATATCCAGAGATGTGAAAAAAAAAAAAAAAATCCAGTAAGTGTAAAAACCATGTCTGAAATTATGTCATAAAAATGACAGTAACTTATAGAAAATATATATTTACTGAGAGAGATCACTATAAATTATAGTGCTCCTTGCTGCCTGATATTTTTAAATGTTCCAAATAAGGAGGGAAAAGAGTAGAAACATGTTTGGATGTTTGAAAAAACGGCATTTCGTACCTATAAAATAACAACGTATTCATATAAATGAAATTACAGAAGTTTTTACTTGTAAAATCGAGCGTGTGGTCAGGATACACTGTATATAGTGCTCCTTGATGTATATCATATATATATTTTAATCTAAGAGATAACAATGTAGTCTCACAGGCGTTTTGCATGTAGTTTCGACTGTGCTTTCAGGGTTCTTTGTATATTGTGCTTCATGATGAATAGCTTATACTTACACTGTATAAAGGGGAGAAAAAGTACAATATACAGGCATCACTATATAATAGTTCTCTCTTATGTACCTATATTATAATTCATTTAATAGGTGTAATAAAAATAAATCCCATATTTTTAATAGACTTTTTTTAAAATGTTTTCGACATTAATGTTCATCTCCTTGGCAGTCAAAACAGTGCTTGTAAGAAGATCGGACTTGACGATTTCCATTATTGTATCCACATTTTTGATTTAAAGAATGGACAATAATGAGGAAATTAAGACGAAATAGTGTGTTAAGGACAAAGGAGACACAAATCTGGGATCATGAGTCTATTTTGAAAGGACTAATTGACTAGTGGCACCTTACATATTGTCATGACTTTAGTTGATTCTCGAAGAAATGTAAGAAACTCCATGGAGAAATACTAAAGGTAAAGTAAGAACCGATAATATAAAAACATAAAAGGAAGCGATTATGTCATGCAGCAAAATCTATCCAGAAGACCAAATTACCAGAGGAGAAAATGACTGGCGGCGTAAATGCTCGATTAAAAATTACTTACAACCGATTTTTTGTACTTAAAAATGAATTTCCAAATATACCAAATCCAAGGAAATTCATTAATATTTTTTCCATACATTATTCATTCATAACTTTTTCCCTTATATTTTTTAAGTAAATATGACCCTCAAATGTCTGTTAGAAAATCTGACTAAATAATTTCAAAAGTTTTTGGTTCCTTAATTGGAACAAGTTGATCAACGCAATAAACAATTTGGTCTTAATTATACATGAATCTAGCTTAAAAATAATTAAATAGAAGTACCTAGTTAGTTTTTACATTCCTTTTTTTTTATTATTTTAATTAATTATCCTTTATAAACATATACTTTTCAATTGAAAGTAACGTAATAAAGTGTAATATAATTTCAATTTCACATCATTAGATGAGCAATAATGCTATGACAAAAATAAGGATGAATAAATGGAAATGTAATAAGAAAAAAGACATTTTTTATTTTTTCTTATGATTATATAGCTACCCAAATAAAAAAAAATATATTCATATAACGATGAAGAATTTATTAATATTATGAATTATTTAAGAAATGGTTTACATTAAAGAACTTTAGATTACAACGGTTTTCATTTTGTTAAACATAAAAATAGATTTATGTCTCTGTACAAAGAACTATATATGAGATTTTCGAGTGTCTAAATGAAATTTTTGTTGCTTTCATATTTAGAAATGTAAAAAAGAGTAAAAACCTGGAATGTACAAATATTACAACTTTGATTATATGGGAAAATATTCATCGTACCATTGTGAGAGCTGTTGAAATTTTTGTTAAGTCAGTTAAATATTTAATTAAGCAGTGTCTTTACTTTTCTCAGAAAGCCATGTTTAAACATTACTACCTCAACGAATGAACATAATTTTACTTTATTTTACCCTTTATACACACTTGATGCTATATGTACACGCCTCCAACACGACTACATTATTATTTCTTAAAGCAAAATATGTTTATAATATACATCAACAAAAATGAAGTGCATCGATAATAATAAAAAAACTATCAATACTAAAACACATCCCTGATTGTTACTATATAAAAATAATTGAAACCAAAATAAATACACGCAATCAAGAGTTCGGGTTAGAAATTATGAATCTTCTGACGATTGACTTTGGTAGCATCTTATGTTGGAGTGATATTGATGGATAGAAATTATTTTCTTTGCCGCCAGGATCCAAGACGTGTCATCAGTATTGGGGATTTTGAAGGAAAGGGTGGTATATCTAGCAGCGGATGCCATATAAATTCCTCTAAGTTAGTAAGGGTATATTGTCTTATAGGATGTAAGCTTTCTAGCAATTAACGCCTTATAGTTTAATAAAGCAAAATCAATGGTGTTAGACTTCTGTGGAGACTACTTCTTCTTTTGAGATAATCCAAAGAGTATATAAGCTTTGATTAAATTCAAAGGTTCATTTCCAGAGCCTTGATGTTGATGGGGACGAATCTTTGCAGAATTTTGACAGCACCGCAATCTACAAAGGCATGCAGTATATTGTTAAAAAATTTCCCACAATTTATGCAAGCTTGATAAAATTTGACACAACTGGCAAAGATTTGAAATTGTGCTGCAAATTTCCTACCATTCAAAATATACATAAGGGAAGATAAAATTTTCTCGAAGTCCTAACAAATTTAAATAGTAATTATAATTAGATTGAGCTTCTTCTGTTGGTTTAATGATAGTAATTTTAAGATGCTAGGGTCTAGGAACAATAAAATCTTTTGTCGCTCTTTTTAAAGGGAAGTAAAATTGACTTTATATTGATAGATATAGGAATAAAGCTTTGTTTGAATTGTGTTTGAGTGCATTATCTTATTTAATAGAAAAGTAAAAAAAAAAGACGATAAAAACACAGAGATTGAATTTTTCCCTAGTATTTTTTTAATTGGAAGCTTCATTTTAAAAACATAAAATGGAAAAAAAGACAATAAGAGCGTTCCACTATCAATCAAGAAGCACCAGACTCAGAGCTCTTTGACTGTTTTCTCTTTCTTACAGGGGAAAGATCTGTATCCGGTTTACTTCTTTTTCCCAGAGAGGAAGCACGAGAACGACGGTCTAGAATTGTATGGACGTCCAAATGAACCTTTGATTGTTTTTTGGCTTTCTACCTTCTCCATAATTCGTCTTATCTCTTTATGAAAGAGAAAATTCGTTTCCCTTATACAAATACAGGGTCTATACTTGTTCTACATTGTCATTTCCCGGTTCATTTTTTAATCATGGAAGACTTAACTTAATCTTTTTCTTTCATAGTTTGGGTCTCACTAACCTCTTCGATTTGTTTTTCGGATATAGTATGTTTATCAATTCAGGATGAATGATCTTCATTTTTGTCTTCTATCAATTGGGCCTACATATTCTCTTCAATTTGTACTTTTGATGGAAAACGTTATTGCATGGCCTTTTTGAGGTCCCTTTTATATAACATAAAATATGTTATTAAGATTAAGAATAAATGAAAAAGAAGAAAAAAAACGATTGCATTAAGTGTTATTAGAACCTTTTCTAATCTCAAAGTGGTTATTTTTCTAACTCCTAACCTTCGTTGTCTATATTATTTTTATTTTATCATTTTTATAATTTCATTATCCAAGAATATTTTAATTGTAATACTTACAATTTGTTCTCAAAACATTGATATGAAATAACCAAAATAATGAATAACACACATCAACAAAATTTATTTATTCAAAAAAACTTTCTAGCTCAATATGTAATTATGGCAGTATCTACTTGACGCGTAAATTATGAATCAGTAATTTAGATTTTCTCTAATAAATATGATTTAAAATAAAGTTTGATTTGGACTTTTTGATTATTTTTAGGATAGAGTCCGTTTTTGAATAAGAAAAAAAATCAACTATGCACATGAAAGTATATTAATTATATAAGAAATGAAACGCTAATTTTAAATATGGGCTTATATTTAATGAGGAGTTATCCAATTCTAAGTAAATGAAATTTAAACATAATAAAATTACATTTTATGTAGATTTTGTAATCCCGGAAATGTGTCCTTCCATAGATAAAATAAAAAGTGGCCTTTGCAGCCTCAAACGGGTTCCCAGCCTCATTTTTAACCAATTTTAAAACTGCGGAAGGTGTCACACCAAACCATGTTGGACGTTTCCGAATGGAACGAGTTATCAAAATTATTACTGTTATCAGTTGTAGAACTATTATATTGGTCTGTGTATCAAACTATTCAAACAATATGAATATAGGTATGCTTTAGAAAATTTTATTTCCTGAGTATCATTTAAATATTTGCAAAAATATATATGTCTAAAGAAATAATAGTCAAAATCACAAGGCTTACTTAAGATATCATATTCAGCTATGTTAGCAAGATCATTATATTAAGCTCTATATTTATTATATTCAGCATAAATGACAAATTAAGATCTTATTATTAGTCTGTTTTTGACATGATCATTTCATGTTTATTACATAATATCCGATTATTCTTAATATACTACTTATTTCTCCACTATTTTGATAACTTTATAATAATATATATAATGTTTATTCCTAACTAAAGAAAATATATTGAAAATATTAATAAATGACGAGGATGCCGTCGATCAAAGTTACATTGTAACTAAAAGTAGACTACCATATTAATAAAAGTTTTTGTAGAATAATCGCGTTATACACAATTTCGTACGTCCAATGTATTTACCTAGACTAGATCAGATCTATCCCTTCTGAATGAAGATAAAGAATATTAATATCATTAATGTGTCTATAGATTTAAAGATATTGTTGTTACATCAATCAAAAATTTTAGTCAAACTCATAATAGAGAATCTTAGAATAAATATATGAAATAAATTATGAATAAAAAAAGAAATGCTTGTAGTTGTATTTGATAGCCAGTTACAATGCACATACTCGTTAAAGAATGAATTTTATAGCAAGAATACATGTAATAATATCTTAAGGTTAGTATGGAATATACATAAGTGAAGAGGTTAATATTTTATTGAAAGCAAAAATTTAGCCGAGTAAAACATATTCTTTATTCAAACAATCTTATACTAAAATACTACAGGACTGGTTTTTTTACATGCAGATCAAATTTGGTGATCGTCGTTCACAAAAAATGATCCATAAATAATCCACCCAATTAAGTTTTTAATACTAATCGTTTAAAGTCAATGTAAAGGACTTGCTTCAAACATTTGTAACATATTTCTAATTATTCTCTATAATTGACTAGATCTAAGATGTAAACCAAGGGAGTCCGCTAGCGGGAATTTTTGAAAAATTATCGAAAAAAGGTCATCTGATCAAATTTAAGCCCAGAAGATTTTTTTTATGGGGGCCTTCCCCTCCAAAAAATATATATAATCTACTGTATAGATATAATTGAATTAGTAATTTGTAACTATCTCCCGAAATTCAAAATTTCCCACAAATTTTTAATCCGCTGTTGATAATTAAAGATTTGAATTACCACCATTTCATAATTATTCAAATTGAAAGCATAGCAACAATTCAAAGTCTGAACTATGGAGTTTTTGAATAGCAAAAGAGGATCAAGGCACTTGTGCTTTAATGGATTCATATATAGAATCGACAGGAAATCTACGGAAACCTGGACTTGGCAGTGTATCGAAGCAAATTGCAAAGGACGAGTGAAGACACAATTGAGTCCACAGAATGGGGATGTGCCCATTTCTGGTTTATTGAGCCATTGTCATGTCCCAGTCCCATCAAAAATAGAAATAAAGAAATTGTACACTACAATAAAAAATTATGCTAAATCATCTTCCGAGTCCACTAGAGCAATTATTGCTAGCAATGTCAAAAATTTAAGTGAAGAAGCATCGGCTTCCTTAGGAACTAATAGAAACTTGGCCAAAACGATTAAGAGGACACGGCACAATAACATAGCTCCACCATCATCGGAACAAGAAATGGATTTGAAATTCCAGAGGAATTTCAAAAAACGAACGCTGGAGAACAATTTCTCCTGTATGATTCAGGTGTCGATGATGAACATCGAATTATAATATTTGGCACAACAAAAATGTTGGACTTAATGGCCAAATATAAGCATTGGTTCGTGGATGGAACATTTAAAGTCTGTCCTACTATATTTTACCAACTTTTCACTGTCCATGTACTTGTTATGGGGACAGTAATTCCATTTCTCTATGGATTACTTCCCAACAAGTCCCATGAGACTTATAAAAGATTTTGGAATGGACTTTTCCTTAGTTGTCATGGCCGAGTCTTCTATCCTAAAAGTATCCTGACAGATTTTGAACAGACAACTATAAAAGCAACACAGGATGCGTTTCCACTAACAAAATTACTTGGTTGCTTCTTTCATTTGGGGCAATCCCTTTGGTGACATATCCAAACTTCTGGACTGAGGCAAACATACATAACTAGCGAGGATTTTCGATTAAAAGCAAAAAAAACTACTTTCTTTGGCTTTTTTTTACCTCTGGACCAGGTTCCAGGAGCCTTTCAAGAGCTGACAGATACTTTTCCAGACGAATTGCGAGTCGTTGTAGACTATTTTGAAGAAACATACATAGGTAGACGGTACGGTGTAGCCAGAAGAGTTGCTAGGCATCCACCAGCTCTCTGGTATATGTACAATAGAGTGGCACAGGGATTACCAAGGACAAATAATTCTGTTGAGTCGTGGCATATGGGTTTCCAGTCCTCTCTTCAGTGCCATCATCCCTCTATCTGGAAATTAATAAATGTACTCACGCGAGAAAATGGACCCCAAGTACTAGATTTCTTGCGCGGATGTGCATTTAATTTTGAAATGAATGTATAATAAATATAATTTATATGTTTGTACATAATTTTAAAAAATAAGACTTTTGACATTATATAATTAATTTTTGTGTTAGTATAATTTCATTTAGTTCTTCTGTTCTAATTTAGAAATGTAATTCTAAATCTATACAATTCCACAGCAAACATTTAATCCCATTTATTTCATTGACAATTTTCGGAATAGTTCATTTTTATACTAAGGAAGATTAATAAGTATATTGGGGCATTTAGGCTACATTTATAATAAGAGCCCAAGGCTCTGGAGCACTTTTTCCAGAGAACAAGTTTAAGAAGTTTGTTCTGTATTAGAATATGCTTTTGACGAGTCTGTGTATAAGTATTCTTGAGTTATAAACAAATTCAACAAGAGTCCAAAGAATTTTCCGACCATATTGTATCAAGCACCAAATCCTAGAAGAGTTGGAATTAAAAAAAATAAAAATTGTAGAGTTTAAGTATGATATACCAAAGTCAATAATCGAGATGAAAAAACTGAATGATACAGTTGACTGAAAAGAAAGTTAAAGGAGTTTAGTGTTGGAGGAGATATTATAAGGCTAGTGTTGGAGGAGATAATATAAGGCAAGTGTTAAAGAATGAAGTACGGGGTCTCATCTTTGAACGTAACATCCCTTAGAGGCAGTGCACACGAAGTATATAAAATAATATAGGAGTTTATTCTAATATACCATAGATCAACTAAATTAAGGTAAGAGTTGAAGACGTCAGGGATCTTCTTAATCTACGGAGTTGACCATCGAGTCTTGTTCGCTTCTTTCACCCTTCAATACCATACTAAACTTCTTTTCTTCTTTTTTAAGAACAAGCTTAAGAAAAGCACACTCTGTGTTTGGAATATGTTTTGACAAATCTGTGTATAATTACTCTCGAGTCATAAACAAATTCAAGAAGAGTCTTAAGTATCCATTTTCCCCAATACATTGTATCAAACACTAAATCCTAGAAGAGTCAGAATCAGTAAAAGATTATTGTAGAGTTTAAGTATGATTTACCTAAGTTTAGGAGCGTTCCTAGCTTTCATCCTTTGGGGGACTTCGCCCCAAAAATTATCAACACCTTAATACAATACTTATATAAATTGTTTTATTTTATATATGATAAAATTTTGGGGGTGCCGAAGAAACTTTTGGGGCTAGCGATGCCACTCTTTAAGTCAATGATAGACATAGTAAAAACTGAATGATATAGTTGATTGCAGAGAAAGTTAAATAAGTTTAGTAAAGGAGGAAATAATTTAAGACATGAGTTAAAGAATGAAGTACGAGGTTCATATCTTCAATCTGTAACATGGATAATCAAGAAATTAGATCTAAAAGGAAGATAAACAAATAGAAATGACTCTGTAGCTCAACAACAGTGAGTATTTATCAAAAATAAGAAATTTTGAATGACAAAAAGTATCATGGAGGAAAAGATCAATAAACACTCAAATTTCATGCAATTTTCATAACGGGGAGCCCCTATTCCATACTATAGGTGGAAAATACCTTGAATTTTGATTTCAATTTTAAGAAAAGTTTATGGAAGTGTGCATTCTTCTTAATCGAAGGTTTCTAATCCATCCTTCTGTCACTCTATTCGTATTCCTCGTTAGAGAGGATAAATCATGTTCTATGCCACTTGAGAAAATAGATCAACTGATATAAACTAAATTTCAGAGTGAGAATGATAAATGATTGCACTATGTCTTGCCAATTCTCTCGCTCCCTTAGAGACGGAGCACAAAAGTATATAAAATGATATAGGAGTTTATTCTAATACACCATAGATTAACTAAATTCAGATAAGAGTTGAAGACGTCATGGATCTTCTTAGTCCACGGAGTTGACCATGGAGCCTTGTTCACTTCTTTTATTCCTTCAACACCACACAAGGAGATTTACCACAAACAAGCGAAGAAGATAGATATAGAAACAATAAATATTATTCAATTGATGAATTAGGGTTCTTAGTTATGGGGATATGCAATATTTGCTAAGCTATTCTACTGAGGGTGATAAATCAGCACTTTTCAACCTGCCAAATAGTGATCGAAAGACTGTTTCTCGTACAGAACGAATCTCTAGAACAGGATCTCCTCCACGAAGTATCAACTTCTTATCATCTCACTTTGCACTCCATTTCTCCTATTAAGATCTTGGGCGAGATTTAACTTCGAACAGTCTCAGCACATCATAAGAGCAAAAGCTTTTCCGCTTTTCCAACACGTTGGTTCAACGCCCCCCCTCTTTTGGTCATTGCGTTGGGCAAGACTCCCCCGGTATTATAGTAGAGTCTATTTCAAGACTCTATGCAGGCATACTAAATGCCACATACTAAGTAAATGGAATGCTACTCCTTATCTGATGACTCCATGCGTGCTTAGTTTCAGTATGTGGATAATATATTCTATTGTTAGTGACGACATGAACCTCTTGATTGAAAGTAATTCCAATATAATATAAATAAATAATACGCCGAAATGATACTACGCCAAATAGAAGCAAGCTAAAATGATCCGCCCTGAAAAGAGCCTCGATAAAAAGATGCACACCCAAAAAAGCGCGCCCAAATGAGTGGACAAGATACAAATTATATTTTGATTTTATACGAGTATATAAGACACATTTTAAAAATAAAAAAGGGTTAACTAGATTTAGTTGCAGTAGTGCATTTATTTATGAAAAAGCTGTATTCATACATTATCCATGCAACAACATTTATTAAAGCCGTATTACACGAAAATGACCCTTAAAACTTTCAACTTTTACAGGTTTGGCCTTTAAAGCCTTTAAAAAAAATCAAGCTTTTAGTGTATAGCTACGTTTCAGTCCCATATTTTGACCTATATAGTTAAACATTGACGTAAATAACAATATTATACAAACCAGCAGTATTTGAAAAATGAAATATATATTAATTTATCTTGATTAAAATTACTAAAAATTGGATTTAAGCACTAAAAAATTGATTAAAATGTAGTATTTTGCTTAGTAGCGAATATTTTTTTATTTTTTCTACAAGTGCTTTATATCTTAGCTGAAGTTAAATGATTATAACTTACATTTTAGTTTAAAATAGGTCGATTTTGATGGATTTTTTGTCTATTTTGTTTAATATTTATCAAGGAATTCATATAAAATAAGCTATTTACGTGACAATATATTAAGATATTTTTCCGTACGAGAAAAATTGAATCGGTAATATATTCATAAATTAATTAATGATTTTGAATATGAAGCTTCTATAAATTTGTTAAAGCCCTTAGATCTAAATTTTTATTCATATTAGTATATATTATTGTTGAAAAACGCATGAATAGTTTAATTTTTTTTACGGAACATTATCGTAATTGATATTCAATACAACCTGCCAGCTTATTTTATAAAGATTCCTTAATAAATAATAAAACATGATAGACCAAAAATCAATCAAAATCGACCTTTTTTAAATGCATTTAAAAAAAAATCAAAATATAAGGTCTATTCTAAAACTTAAGCTAGTATATAAAGCATTTCAGGAAAAAGTATAAAATGTATTCACTTCTAAATAAGGTCTTCCATTTTACTCGATTTTTTAGTGCTTATATACCTTTTTATATTAATTGTAAGCAAGATAAATTAAAAAAATATTGATCTTTCCTTTCAAAATATGGCAATGTATCATAGATCTAACTTAAAAACTTTATTTTTTGTAAATGTTTTAAAGGACAAAATTACATTATTTGAACATTTGAATGGTCATATTTGTGTTCTATGGCTTAAATAATAATAATAAAGGTGGATTTTAGCCTATGGGAGCTCCAAGACCTTCATTTTGTTGCATAGTGTAATAAATATTTATAGTTTGTACAAAATTTCAAGGGATTTTGGTAATCTTTTTGTATTGCTAAATCAGAGACTACTTCAACCGTCAATTAATCAAAGGTAGATCTATAAACACACCTTTTTCACTATAATTATTGAGTGAATAAAATAACAAATTTAGTTCTATAAAGTTGTTATCAAAAATATTTTATAACTTTTAATGAAAATATTGTAATTACTGTCCAAAAAAAGAGTAATTGTCGTTAAATCAATCGCTGCCTTCCCTCTCTCTATTTCTTCTTTAGCATATCACAGTCAAGTAATGTATCCAAATTTGTACATGTATATTTTACTTAGATTAAACCGAAGAATATAAACTTGTATCCACTCACCTTGGTGAACGATTATCTAAAAAAGTGTATTTCTTGTGCTAAGAGCCAAATCTTCGTAACTCAAATATTCACTTTACATAATTAAGCTCAAAAACTACGTTTTTTCGATATGAATTATGGTATTTTTCAATTTTTACAATAAAATGGACCTGAGAAATTTATTTCTATAGTATGAATTTCTTTGTTTTTAGGTAATATTATACTTTTCTGATAACACTTATATTTTTGACTTACGACAATTAGGCCCTCAACCCTCAATTTTTAAATACTTTACTTTGACTTATATTGATTATTTGTGGGTAAAAATGCCATTTTCCAACAAAAATTATGAAATTTAAAATCTTGAAGTACGATGAAAAACCTATAAACATTAACCAATATGTTTGAAACTTGATATTTCTTCATTCATTTTACCAAAATAAACTTTTTTAGGCAATGCCCTCCCCTAAATTTAAAAACAAGTTTAAGAACCTGTCTTGGGTACATTATACAAAAAATCCCTAGGTTTGTTTAACTTATTACTGTTGTCAAGGAACCTAAAGAATTTACTTTGCATGAAATTTTAATAAATTATATTTTAAACCCCTTTCTCTTGAAATAATATATAATTTGAAGTATTACATACAATATATCGAAAATTGCAGTAAAATGTAATCTAAATACAGTAAATGGATTTTTTGATGAAGATGAAGATAATTTAATGTTAAAATTGATATTATAAGAAAAAAATTCCTACTTATGATAAATATGTAATTTTTAACAAAATTATTCATTAATTACTTCAATTTCCCGCGAATTAAATACAAAATATCTTATATAAATATAGCCAATTAATTGTTTGATCTTTATTATATAATAAGATTCCTGAAACTACTAAATGTGTATTGCTTGTGGTCCGCCGAGATACTTTATGAAATATTAAATATGATGAAGGTGAAGTTTCTTCATTTGAGAAATTTAAATTAAAAAGAAACAAAAGTATTGAATGCAAACAACACGTTTAAGTTCATTGCGTACTCTTTATTTAATTTAACGGAGTTTCAATAATCTGTTATGGTGCAGTGCATTCTATGGTATTTTATAAACTCACAGTGGTGTCTCTCCCTAGTTTTTTTTGTCTTCTACTTCACTACTTAGATGAGAGTTACTTGAGTTAATTTTAATAATCGAAGTCCTTGACGAGTCTGTGTTATGACAATATATTGCGAGGAATAATCTTCTGAAAATAATGGTTTTTCAGATAGAGATTCATCTCACATTAATTAGCTTCTAGCATTGATGAAGTACTTTCCAGCCAAGGCAAATGGAATTACCTATGAAAAAAGAATAACCATTAATTTTCCGGTGTAAGATCATAGGATATTAGTCATGAGATAAAGAAATATGGAACTATCAGGATCCCACCAGAGACTGCTATTTTGAAGATGAAAGGTTTAAAGGTCACATGAATGGATTTTTTTATTAAATCTACTTTCAAAAATTGTGTTCTTGGATTTATACCTATTATAGGTTTTCAAACTAGGATAACCTACTTAGATGAAAAAAATATTGTACAAGAAATTTGAAAAGAAGAACAGGCCTGAGGACTTAGATGAATTGATCCAAACTCATATATCATATATCTTGCAATCCTCACTCTTCTCCTGGAGTTAATTTATATTTAGGCTTAAACATCCAGATTTTAAGACTATATAAGTCTTTTAATAGCCAACGTGCATGCTGTATTGCACCAAGTAATAAATTGAACTCCTCGTTTAGTATTAGCACCAAGAACTATTATGACTAGATCTAATAATTGCTAGTTATTTTCCCTTAGAAATTTATTTTCAAGATGTTCGTTATAAAAGTTAATTGTGCCTTGTCGCATGTCTTCAACAAGCCACTTTATTATATGCAATTCCGTGTTCCTACTTCGTTTTATTGATTGATTGCCAATTGTCTTTGAATCTTTTAGACAATTTAAGTTTGGGAGAAGATGTGCCAGCCAAACGCTCTTGGAAAACAGTTCCAATAATTAATTCCAGTATTCGTGATGGAAGCTTGGGAACAGAGGAAAACTTTAAAATTCCTATTCTTGAAACTAATACAAGTAGTCGTTCTACTTTTTTTTTTTTTTTTTTTTTTTTCAATAAGATTTGGAATCCTTTTTCCATCCAATGAATAACATGGGGAACCCTACGTTGGATTGCTGTCTTAATATCAAAATTTAAAAAATATAAAAGTATATAAAATATATCAATTAACTATGCATTCTAAAGGTGGTGCTATTGTAAACTTTCGAATGGTTAGGGTGTTAGATTCCAAAATGTTGTTTTTGTCTAAAAATATAATTTGTAAATTTTGAACTGTTTTAAAAAATGAATATTAAATGATGATATTAAAACAAAATCACGTTTTTTTTACAAAAATATGTAAAATTTTGAAACTTTAGGGTCATTGAGCTGCCTCTAAATATTCATCAAAACTGTTCAAACTTTGCAAATTGTATTTTTTTTTAATCAAAAGGAACGTATTTGAATCCTCAATATTTTTTTTTTCACTAAATTTGATTTTTTTTTCAATTAAATATAACATTCACAATATATGTCAGTAACATGCCTATATTTCATATTAAATTAACGTGACCATTATTGGATCAAACAAACTATCTTCCAGAAAAAAACCCAGTAAAATAAGTATTAGTTGGCCAATTCTTCCTAACTAAGAAACTATTGTTGAATAAAGTTGGAAATTATTTATAGCTTACAAAGAGCTATTTCCTATTTAAACAATCAACGTATCTAAATACTGATTTGTAAAATCTCTCTATATATATATTGTATATTTTTTTAGAGATGTAATGCAATCTAATATTATAATTTAGGGAGTTGTGGACGATTTGAGGACACCATTTAAAAAACCTGTTTTTTTTATCAAGATTACAAAATGGTAGCTTATTAAAGATAGAGTAGTTTATCAAAAAAACTCGTTGGTTTGGTCTCTCACCTTATTTGAAAAACGTGATTTTTATGGAATCAAAAAAGTTATCTTAAAAAAAATTTATGACATGTTTAAATACTAGACTTAGTTGTATTTTTTATTCAATATGTCCTCCTGAATAAGCAATAATAGTCTTGACACGGTGGAGAACAGATTGACAGCTCTAGACGATGAAGGCCGTTTCTATGGCTTATCATGCTGTCATGAATATAAATTTGAAAAAAAGTGGCAGACATTTTTCTCCAATACCCTTCTAACTGTAAACTGCAGAGGGCTGAGGTCAGGGCTGGAGGAGGTCCTCATGGATGCAAACCAGAAGTCCGCTGTATTGTTGCTGGAGAAGTTTTGGTTATTCATGGCTGTATCAAACTGCAATGGAATTCTTTATGTTGTAGACAGTCTGCATTGATGAAAAAAGACTGCAGCGTTTTTGACAATGACTCTGGCGTGGAGGAGACATGAGTTGCCTTTTTTGTTGTTGCTCCGACATTTTTCAATGCAATAGATATTGTAATTTCAGAGGCTCTAGGGATCACTTTTTCGAGTGAAGGGGTAAAGGGCCTAATTTAAATAATTAATTCATAAAAAGAATAGACATCAACTATTTTTTAAAAATGGTCTTCTACACAAAAAGCTTAAGATTAAATATAATTAACTTTGTGTTCTTATGAACATATAAAAATCTTTGAATGAATATGAACTATAAATAGTTGAAAAAAAAAAACCTATAACTTTTCTTGGTGGTTCACTAAATTGTACAGAAACAGGAAAATTTAGGAACAAAATAGGGCAATAAGTAACAAGTTGTCTTTCATACTGAAATTTATAAATTTACATAAAATTGATCGAAGGATGAAGGAGCTCTTCAAATAAATGTGAAGAAAATTGAAAGACACAAACTGAAATAGTGAGGATATACCAGACCCAAATTTCGACGTTCCTTCTAGTGGTGGAATGGTATGATTTTACAAAGAAGGTCGACTCCGATTTTTTTTGAAAAGTTACATATTGATTAGATTTGTAAGTCCATATGTGTTCATGATTTATCACTTTTTAAAAATAATTAATTCTGTCAAGGATGTTGTGTGGCTAGTGCCTATCCAGATGTTAATTAACCTATGATCCTTCATACAAAAAAAATATATAAAAAAGTTTGCAAATTATGTCAATTTACTCAATTGTAGGAACTATCGAATAAATAAATTTAAGAGATACGTTCATGGAACCAAGTTCAATATTTGTATTATATACTAAATGACGTTTTTTCGCTAACATAACAATTTACACTGTATCCTTTCATCCCTGTTGATTTTTCAATTACTTATGCCCCTTATGAGTGTTCTAAACATTAAATATGTTCATTTTAACAAGTGAATTTTTAGAATTGTGCGAGAAAAGGAGTTTAATACGGGCAATGCACTTGAAAGAATATATACTCCTGAAATGAGGGTGCAGAGTTCAAAATTAGGTAATTCTTTGAGAAAGATATATATTTCTGTTATGTGTAGAATGTCAAATAGTTTAATTACAAACTACAATGTCTACTTAAATCTAATTTATAAACTCTATCTGACCAATGAAGGGGGAAAAGAACAACAAATGGATAGTTGGTAAAAATTGATAAATTGTAAGTGCCAAGTGATGTTCGTCCTTTTATTTCCTTATCCTTTTGGAAAAAAGGTTAATGGATATGATAAATATGACGTCGCGACAAATGTAATCAACAGCTTACACAAAAAATAAAAATATTTTTATAGTATTGGGAAAATGCAAGAAGTATGATTGGTTATCAAACTTTTGTGTGGAATTGGTATTATGGATAGAAATAAGTACATTTCTTGTGAGTCAACAGTAAAGGAATTTTGAACAAAAATCAAGAAATGAAGAATAATCCAATTTATTTTTTATTTCATATATACATACATCCCAACATTTCATAGGCCTATTGTAGTCAATTATAGGCATTTAAAAAAATTGTGGGATGAGTTAAGAAACTGAAGAGTTATAGATCCAGTTTAGAACTTTTATTTTATTTAAGATACTTATATTGGCCCCGATATGGCCTTTCCAATATAATCTGTCAACTTCTTCTTTATTAATTGTTGTGATCAATTTTGGCTATTTGAAGTTCAATTTACAGCGCCATCAACAAATAATTTGTTTATAGAAATATACAGAAAAATACAAACAAAATCAATTTCTATTTTGTTTTAATAAGAAAACTATAACACATAAAAAATATGGACTCATCATTTATTTGAATATTAAAAATTGGGCTTTAGACTTTAATTGGGTGATATCGTTAAAGGAGTTAACAAAACCCTTAAATTTCTCACATAAGGAAAAACTTTATATTTCAAAGAGGCTTTTCTTTTAAATAAGATGTGTGTTTCTTTATTCTAGCTTCTCATCTAATTTAATGATTATGTCTTTCTATTCTAAACATGGTCGGTTGAAAAATGTGAAGACATTCCTTAAAATAATTCCATTGATTTTCTTTCAGTTTTATTTCTTTCAATTGTTATATAACTATCTATACACAAAATAACATTTAATACTGAATTTTATCAATTTAGAGGATACACATTACACATATTCACAGTATTCTACATACATAGGATATTTAAAGGTGACAAATATTTATACGTTTAATTTATTACTATTTCAACTTTTTATATATCTAAGTTGCAATAAATTTCCTTGAAATATTTTATGCATTTTAAACTTTTATTTCTCCTTTATATCGATTTCTTTCTACTTTCTCACTAATTCCATGATCAATAAATATGACGTGGAATGGTGTTCAAGTCATTCAATGCATTCTAATCTTTTATTCTTCATCACTTTCATAATATATTTCCTTCAGTATGTAAATTAGTGATTTATTAAATATCAAAAGTGCATGTAGGCAATTATGCAAGCAAAAAGGCTTAGACATAGATATGGATGCATCACGACCCTATATTTTATATTTTTGTTATCCCAATATTCTATTTGCGTATCCATTCGTGTTATAAAGTTTGTATCGGTGTTTCAATACTTTTTTGACTAGAAATATATGTACAGTAAGAATTTCCTTAAGGAAAATTCTTATTCACTATTTGGGTTTTTGTTTGAGGTGGGGAAAGTGTGTATGTGGAAATTATGACGTCTTCTTTTATAAGAAATGATTTTTATTCTTGCTTCTTATATGTGGTGGGTTGAATAGAAATGAAGAAAAGGAAACAATCGTAATTAATTTTTTATTTTAAAAATAAACAGAGCCAAATATTTCATAGACATACTTTAGTTTATTATAGGGCTTGTATTCAAATTTGTTGGATGAGTTAAGATACCCTAGAGTTTATACATAGTTTTGAACCTTTATTTGATTTGAGAGACTTATATTGGCCCCGAAATTGTACTTCAAATAAAATTCATCAATTTCTTCTTCTTTTATTGTGACGATCAATTTTGGCTACTGTTTTTTTTCTTTGAATTGGTAAGATAGAGTTGTGCTGATTAAGTAAATATAAATGTTACAGTATATTAAATTTACTCCATCTGACCTAAAAATCGTCTATGAATTCCGTATACATTGAGTTCAAGAGAATAATTTATCCCTAGAGTGCTGTCCATTCTTCTATATTTGGCTACTTTCAGTTCAATTTGCAACACACACAAAGGGTAAAATAAAATAATTTGTTGGTGGAAATCGACAAATGAACTGTTCCGAGAAATGTACTGTTGTAACTGACTTTGTTTTTAATAATCATATATAAATTGTATAATTTTCTTAAGGTTACAACTTATCTCCCAAGATTTTGAAACAACTTATTTTTTTCTTTTTTTAAATTTTTATACTGGAAATTCCTTGTTGTAGTGTGCTCAAAATTTAAGCAAATATCTATATAATTGTAAATAATATATTTATGCATAGTTTTCAAAAAAAAAAATTCAAATTTTAAGAGATATTCAAAACTAGTTTTAGAATATATTATCAAATATTTAGATTGAGGGAAAAAAGGGGATCAACAAAAAGAAGGTATCAGATTTGCTGTTGTTTTTTGTAGCACCATTGTAATGACATCCTTAAAAAGGGATAGAGTACCAAAGTCTATTAAGCTTCTATCTTGCAAAAGTAAATAAGCATAGGATATTAAAATATTCTTTGCCCATCGTCAAAAGTTTATTTTCAAGTTCTTTTATAAATGGATTCTAAATTTGTTGATTACACAAATAATGTCATACCGTAAAATTTTAAAAATAGATTTAAAACTTTATAAATCAGTTAAATTTCTTATCTAACACAAATTAGATCATGGGATAGTATATTCACATGATCTAATTTGTGATAAATATAATCTTTTTTTTTCTTCAAAATGTTGTATATGCCAAAAATGAAATTGAGAAAACTCAATTGATAATGAGTAAAGCAACTGATTAAAGTAAAACTGCTTAGGTATAAATTAGGAAATAAATATTCCTTCATCCCCCCGCCCCATATTCCCATTGGTTAATATACTTTATCATCTAGATTAAATTTAAAAAACAAAGAAACAAAAAAACCCCAGAAAAATCAAATAAATGCCTTTAGGTAAAATGTATTATTCAATTCTGTTTTTTAGGTATGAAGTATAATCAACTGTTATCGCTCATAGCTTAATATCTTATTAATATATAATATATTCTCAGAGTTATCTCCATATTAATATATAATTTTTCTCACATTTCGAATGTACCGATAAGAAATTTGAACAACTACTGACTAGTTGGCTTATTATTTACTAATTCTTAGTAAACGTCATTTCATTTCAACAGTTCATAATTTTTTTTAAATCTTGTAACCATATTTCATACATTTTGTTCATTTTTAAACCATTAGTTTAAATTAATAAGAATAGATTCTGTGCAAAACTTCTACCGAATATCTGTATTAAAAAAGAAGGTATAATCCCTTCAAAATTAGAAAATTTTAGTCTAGAATCAAAATAAAAATCTTCTCTTCCAAACTCCCTCTTTTCTTCAAATCCCTATAATCCTAACTTTTCAAGAAGGAATCATTTTTATTTTATAGAATTTAATTAACAATGTCAAATATAACAATGGGTATTTAAACAAATGACAAATGATAACGAATTAATATAATTGTCAATACAAAATAGCATGAGACAACTAAGATATTGATTACTCCATTATGATTTCTATTTGTGAGGCTACAATATTGTAGTTCTTGCACTGAAAGGCATAATACAACGCTAATAACAATTTAGTCAAATGTTGAAGTAACCAACACATTTTCGGTAGATAAATTCTGGATGGCTCTGTTCGTTATCTTATACTATATGTTAACTTTTGTTAATATCTGTTGGGTCTAAATTTGTTGAAAATTACATTCTTATTTATTTTAATTCTGACTTTAAAGCTTTGTTTTATTGGGTGTAATGATGAAAAATAGTCCTTATATTTGATTTAATTACAAGAAATTCTTTTTAATTTACGATATTACCGGCCTGTTTAATATATATAAAACAAAATATACAATTTATAGTACCTTCGAGGGTGTTCTTTTTATGATATATTATTTGTTAAATTAAATACATGATATCATTGCCAAATTTTGCTCTTAAGAAGTGATGCCACACATTTTTTAATAGTACACCTCAAGCGATTTTTAGTTAATTCTTTTTTTGTGGGACATGTGTATATATATATTCCTTAAATTTTTGGTATTCTATGTAACGTTGGTTTTTTTTTCTTTTTACTGTCACGTTATTTTAAAAATTTTAATATTTGTATTTTAAATGATTAACTTTTATTAAGAATGATAATTTTTATATTTTACAAGCATTAAATATAAGTCAACCTCTATAGGCTTTGTTTATCGCAACTGGTTGAAATAAATGAATTTATATGGCAAGAATAATCATCAAAATCACGAACCAAATTCACTGATATGATATTTTATGTCTCATAAACTAAAATATAAATTAATAATGTTTACTTATTTCAAATTTGAAGATTATAAAAATAAGGACTTTATAGGGATTTAAAGTAACAGTTCGTTTTTTGGAGGGGATTCTCTAATTTTCCAATCTTTAAACACACATATCTTAATTATTAATAAATATATTGGCTTGAAATTTTATTCGTTAGGTGCAAAAATAAATTAAATCAATGAGATAAATACTAAATACAGTTAAAACAAGCCCAGTAAATGGTAGTAATACCTTTAAAATGATAAAAACGTACTGATTGTACACCCTTCTAGTGTTGAATAATTTCTCACTTAGTTAATTTCTAGCTATTGAAAGATAGCTACTACACATTCTGCCTGATCCTTAACTTGCATCTATAGCGTACATTTTTTTATGTAGTTGGATATCTAACCTTTGTTTTTACTTTTAAGACTTAATTAACGGAATTTACCGCACACCAATGAAGGCCTCAATAGATTTTAGACGGATATTCTGATTACAATTTCTATTTTTTTTTTTTTTTTTGTGCAGCAGACGCTTAAAGGGGAAAATTAACTAATATAGAGGATGAAAAATTTCAGCAATCCTATACTGGGATTTGAGAGAAACATTTGTTATAGATTGAATTGAAATAAAGAGTCCTTAATACGTCAAGTTGACTAATTAGATAAGGCCGGGGCTATGAAGTGAAAGGGAGTTCATAAACTTCAGGGGCGCTTTAATCAATGATCTATGACCAGGATAATTTCCACAGGTATAAACAAAAGGTATTCTTAAATTGATTTAAAGAAGTAGCCTTCCAAGAGGATCGATAATTGAACCAAGATCCATATGTCTTCGAATTCATCAGGATTCTTCTCTCGCAGTAGATTGATGGTGAGTGATGACTCATCTTCTCACACAAAATTCAAAATTCGACAGCTGATATACTGTCTGTCAGTAATAAGGGTTACCATTTTTATTTCTTATTATCTTATTTCTATATATTTAAAAAAAAGGAGTTATTTTTTTAATTTATTTCCCCAAGAAATTGATATGTTTTTGAAAAATAGATCAATCATTAATGAGGCCGGTTACCGATTAGTTGCTAATCAATGGTTGCATAATTTGTTAGAATCAAACAATTACTTCTTTGATCTTTTAGAGCATATCACAGACGTCATAAATTCCACCATAATTGAATTAGACGCTATCATGTTGGTATCTGAGATAATCTTTTTATTAATCGAAATGAGCCAATTTAATTCAAACCAAATATAAATATAAAAGAAAAACCATCAAATGGTTTTAAAAAAGAGAAGAAAAAAACAACAACTACTGAACGCCTATATATGTAGAATACAGTTTGATACCAAAAATAAAAAGTGATAACCAGGTTATTTGGTACAAATCCCTACAAAATGACTAGATTTTGTACTGTTCATTTTGTCTCAGAACGATTAAGGACTAGGAAAGTTGGATAGTTAATCAGAAATTGATATATTTCTATGCAATATTTAAAAAAAAATTCTATGTAAATGTAAAATGATGTAATAAATTTAAAAAAAAATACATTTTGGGTTTGATATATTGTACTCAAACTAAACGTTAGAGGGACATATTGTTGATAGACGTTAAAATTTTAAGTTTTATTTTTATTTTCAGCCCAATTTTGTATCTAAATACGCAGTAGTTCATCATTTCCTTCATTCTAATGAAAAGTAATTCTATTCTATCAAACCTTGATTTTTTTAGTCCATCAAGAAGACCGGCATCAACAATACTGACGTCACGTGAAAACTAAGTGCAAGAATCTTTCCGTACATTTCAGCAACTTTTTTTATATAATTAGGATTGTATAGATAAGATCAATAACATCGTTATTATAAACAGGGTGCTCGGGGATTTCGTCCTAATTTTTTTAATGCAGTCATTTTCTTCTTGGTATTTTCGTCCCCTAATTTCTTCATCATGTAAATTAAATTCCCAAAATTTTATATTCATTTATCCAACACTTTAAAGTCAATTGGGCATTACTTTTCTATTTTACGTATGAGTATGGTCATTATACTTTAAAAGATCTTAAAGCTAAGTATAGGGAGGTTCTTGCAATTTCTTTTCTCTGAATAACACTATCTGATCCAAAGAACATTTTTACACAATAGTTATAAATTATAAAAAAAGTTGAAATAATCAAACATATTGAACAAACAAAACGGAAAATGTATAAATATTATACATAATATTTGCAATGTTCTCAGCTGTTTATATTTTGTACAATGAATTTTGTATATACAATTGTATTATTTTGTTAAATTTTTAATTATTTTATACTATAATACAAATTATAGTAAACTATAAAAAAATTCATAGGAAACATTTAACTATAGTCGGTGAATACATGTGTTGGATACAATATCCTCGTACGGGTAGTATGTATATATTTGAAAGCTATTTATTAATTATGAAGATGATTCCAAATGCTTTCAAATTATAATGATACTCAGATCTTCCAATGAAAGACTATTGAGTTAATAAGTCATTTATATTTTCTCCCTCACATAATCATGTAACAGTTCCCAAGAAATATTAAATGAATATAATAGCAAAATAAAATTTGCAAGAATGACTCCAGTATGGTTTTTCAATTATACTCTGAGTCGAACAAGTACTTACAATTATAACTACGAACCAAATCCTCAGGTACTTTCCGTCTTTTATGAACACATACAAATGCTCAATCCGGCTTCATATATATCAATAATAGTTGTTGTTTTTTTTTGTATAAAACGAAGTTTACTCCTCTTGAATTAAGTAATAATGAAAGCAGATTAGGAAAAGAAAATTCACTGTTTGGGTGAGAAAAAAAAACGGGTGATTTATTTAATACTACACTGTGCATACGAATATATCACTTGCATACTTGCAGAAGTATCTGGCATTGCTCAGAGTTATTTGTCAAATTATAACACTTTCATTGTAATGTCGATTGGAAAAATTTCACTTTTTTTAATAGGTCAAGTAAAAAGAAATCCATTATTTTTTCGATAGATAGTTTTAGTTGTATCGTGTTGTATAACTCTGATCTTATTACGCTAGATGGTATTAGAAAGATAAGATTTTGTATTAAAAGTACTTCTCAAACAATTTTATTATTGCTTGACTCCGTATTGTTTAATCGAGCATTAAAGATGGACACAAACAAATATAAAATCCGCTATATTTTCTGTTTTTCTTTGATAAAGGCAAAAACACAAGCCAGGTGGCTAAAAATGTAAATGATGTCTATGGTCCGTATACTGTAACGACCAATCACATTTAATTGATTGTTTTCTTCGATTCCGTTCCGGTAATGTTGATGTCAAAGATGCACCAGGCTCTGGAAGTCCAATTATCGAAAACATCGATAAATTTATGGAAATAGTCTAAGTCGACCGTCATGTAAGCATGTTTTCAATTGCTTAAGAGCTTATTATGTACAAAAACCGTTTACAACTACTTTAATTAGGCTGGATACAAAAAGAAGCTCGATGTATGGATACCACACGAGTTAATTCAAAAAACCTCATGGTCCAAATTTTCATATGTGAATCCCTTCTAATCGCAACAAATCGATCTATGTCTGAAGCATACATAATTTTGGTGAAAAGTGGGTCACTTATGACAAAATCAAGCGAAAACGGTCGTGGTTCAATCGCGGTGAGCCGATATAAACGGTGGCAAAGCCAAGATCAAGGGCCAGGAAGATTTTACTCTGTATTTGATGGGATTGGTAGGGAATCATCTAGTATGAGCTACTCCCCTGTGGCCAAAATCTTAATTCGGAGTTACAATTTCAACAGTTGGACCATCTGAAGAAATCAATATCCCTAAAGCGGCCATATTCGGTCAATCGGAGAGGAATTGTGTTCCATCAGGACAACACCAGGCCACAAGCATCGATATTGACTCGCCAGCAGCTCCAGGGGCTTGTTTGAGAGGTTCTTATGCATCCACCTTATAGCCTGGACCTGGTACCAAAGTGATTACCCCCTGTTCCTCTCTATGACGAATTATTATGTCGCTGAAAAATTAGTCTCAAAAGAAACTTGTAAATATTGAGTCTCCCAGTTTATTGCCGATATGAACGAGGGTTTCTGTGAAAGAGACAGGGTAAAATTACCTTCAAAATGGCAACAAGTTATAGAACAAAACAGTGCATATTTTACCTAAATCTTACTATTTCTTACAATGATAAATAAAACATTGAAATAAAAGAAAAAATAATTGATTTCTTTTACTAGACCTTATATGTATGAACAGCTATGCCAAGTTCTCATTTAAGCATGTAGTTAAAAATTACATTATTTTCAAGAAGATTAATAAATATTTCAAATAAAATTATTTAAAATTGACGACACAGTACTAAAGTCTTTCTTTTTAAACAATATTTTAGTGCTTCCATCTTGTACTAAAATATATAAGTCTATTTAGTTCATTACTCTGACCCCATTTTAATATATTTTTTACGGAAACTGCAAAACACGTGTCTTAATATCCTTTTTTCCTCCTTTCCTCTAACCATTTTTATCAAACAACCTTCAATTAATTATGTATGCTTTAACTCATTATTCTTAAAGGAACATTTATTATTTATTTATGAAATATTTATTTTATACATATTTTAATATCCTAGTTCGAATAGAAATCTTTTGCACAAAATGGAATGCCAAGTTACATAACGTATGGGTTTTAGACCTGTCAAGTATATCAAAATTTATTTTTTAAAATAACATAAAATATAGTGCATAACAAAAGTGAAAGCCTTTATATATGCTGACCGTTGCTATTAGCTCTAATTTGTACATTTACAATATTTTATTGAATATTTGTAGCTATTTTATATGTACCGGGAGTGGATATTCAATCTTTACAAATGAATTCATTAACTTCAACTAGATGTATTTCTGTGCTACAACATCTCCAAATTTAATAAAACTTTTTAAAATCATTATTTTCAGACATTGAAATAACAAATTTACTACATTTAATCTACCTCAGCCTCGATGTCAGCAGTTAGCCTCCTCCTGAATGAATGGCAGTACTTCTTTGTGAAGTTTACGTTCCTGGTACACCAACACTCATCAAGAGAGGCTCTCAAGGCGTCAAAATTGGGGTGACAAATTTTACAGGCTTTTGATTCAATGTGCAGACAGAAGCCAAAGTCCAACGGGCTCGGGTCTAGCCTGCATGAGGGTCACATCTCCTTAGGCCAGAAGTCCATCTTGAAAACATTCTTTCCACTTTTGCCGTGTGTACAGGGGCCTGTACTGCTGTATTACCACATTTATCTCTGTAAATGTTGTATTTACCTAAGGGATGAACTGTGTTCTTGGGATGTCTATATTGTCAGCCTCAGTGAAGTTGTAAGCGATGGTAAATAAAAGGAGGAGTCATTAGATGTCTCTAAGCCCCAAGACATTACGCTGCTGGCTGGTTTCTTGGTGGTTATAAGAATTCTCCTTTTGTCATTATCATTGCTTAATGCAAGGACCTGTCATTCCGCCTGTTCGTGTCTCTGTCACACTCATCCCTGCAAGATATAATGCTGACCTCTTAATCATATTGTCTTTATCAGTGCTCATCTTAAAATGAAGGGGAAAATGCTATTGTTAAAGCACTCTAGCTGATTCATTATGGAGTCCTATGTATTTCAGACTTTACGAAATAAATGTCTCAAAACACCTCAAGAAAGAAGGTTAACTTTTTATAAAGATTGAAAATTTGTACTACTTATTATCAAGTTATGACCTCATATTGTAAGGTATTTGGCTATATTAGATGTGAGCGAAACAATGAAAAACGTTTGGTGCATTCGATATTTTTTCTTTTTTGTTCATTCTTTAATTTATCATCGATCGAGGTATTAACATTTCTCTCTGAATGATGAATTTCTCCCTAGTTTTGTTCAATCTTAAAAATATCCATTATAAAATATTTTTTTAATAAATAAAAGTTTGCTTCGATTAAGTTATGTGCAAAAGGCTGCCCCAGATTACAAAAATATGCTTGAAACCCTCTCAGCTTTTGACAAAGGCTGTGCATAACCAATCTCATGAAAAAAAATTAATAATCTAATTGTATATCTTACGTGGTAACCATTTTTTATGATTATTCAGTCGCCACAACTAGTTGCCTGCTAAAACACTTTTTTATGCATGTATTGTACATGCATTGCTATCACTAAAAGAATTCTCAGCCTATTGTTTAGTATCATTTTCATAAAATTAAAAAAAAACTATCCCCATGCTCTTCTTTTATAAACAACTTTTTTCAAAATTATTTATCTTTCCAAAATCTAATTAGCTGTAAACTAAATATTTTAATTAAAAATCTCTCTCAAAGACAATATCTTTATTTGATTGACGTATCTGATATATATGACAATCTGCTATTTTCTTAAAGTGGTCCCTTCCATTCCATTCTTTTTAGAACCTATTTAGCTTATTTCCCATTAATTACTTCATTTTTTCCCCAGACTGGGCTTATATCCTTAGTTATCCGACAAATTAATTAATCATCCTACGACTAACACGATAATTACATCAATAATAATAATATTTAAATTACATTTATTAAGTTATTTGAAGAATATAAGGTTATCTATAAATGATAAACAACATTATTCAAGTTATATTAAAATAGTAACTCTTATAGGTTTGATAATTGTAAATAGAGTAGTAATTCTTGTGTATATCCCTACTTGATCCCACATCTCTATATTAATTGTGTCAATATATACGTAAATAATAACAATGATTATTCATATAATATTTCACATGCTGCAGTCGAAAAGGAAGAACCGTATTAATTAAAATTCAGAAAATTTGTATTAGTATTTAATTATAAGTGAAATAACAATAATAATAGTCCCAGAAGAAGTCAAAGATGGACGACCAAAGGTCCAAATCTATCAAGACTCTTCGTCGGAATATTGGGTAAGGATGTAATCAGATATCAATGTCCATAGCGAGTCTTAAAGAAACTAGTAGTGAAGTTACAAGTATCCCAATTACAGATCAGGGTATTCAAGCTAAATTAGCTGTTTATGAGCATGGATATAGTGAGGCTGACTCTAAATTAAATAAATGCAAGGATCTCATAGAGGAGCGTGCAGAATGGGAGAATATGTCAATAGAAGATCTTTGATAATCTCAAAATTACAAAAAGTGTGTTGAATTAGAAAAATCCATTCAAATTCATTGTGGAACGTTTTAAATCATACAGTTAAAAATAGGATGAATGATTTTCAACATATTACTACAGAGTCAAGTATAAGTACACAAATATATGTTTCATTAAAACCAGAACCTCTAGAAGTCAACGACAGTCTTATAGAATTCAAAAACTGGATGAAGGCGTTCTGGAGATTTTATTCTTTGAATTAATGTGAAAATTACCATTGGATGAGCAGTGAGGACATCTTTCTTGGTTTTGTCGGGGTAATCTCGAACAATTCTTAGATATGGGCAACCCTCAAAGTATTGATGCTTGTTTAGATGCGTTGAATGGGCATTACAAAGGAAAATACTCCGTCTTGAATCGGAGAGTTTACTTCAATACGCTTCAAACGCAGCAGAAGAAGACTAAGACTATATAATGGTATGCCAGTCATTACTAGAAGGAAAAGAGGTAAGGAAGTTAAATCTAAGCCATCCATTGTATCTTTACAAGAAAATGTGGAACCATTTACCTTTGAGAAAGAAGCTAGTGGAAAATTAATATTAATGGACAATTGTAGAATTATAGTGCAACGGAAATTATTCAAAAAATTCAGACTTCTGAAAAATGTCAACGATTTCGTCTCCTGAGACAATTATTGAGGAATTTGTAAAGAGACCATAGGATGAGATGTTGGCAGACATTTTCGATTATGGACGGAAATATTTTCAAGTTTATGTAGATCGATACAGTGGACGACCCTCCGTGATCTAATTTCACAAAGCTCCGAACAAAAAAGTGTAGTCCGTGACATAAAAGGCAACATATTGATATTTGGAATTTCAAACCGTTTGAGAACTGATGGGGAACTTCAATACAAATCTGTAGAATTCAAAGAATTTTGTAATGATTTTAAAATTCAACATGAAAAATCAAGTTCACACTATCCCCAAAGCAACAGACATGTTGAAGCAGCTGTTAAAGGAATGAAAGATCTGGTAAAAAAGTAAAACACCAAAGTGGCGTGGTCTATCACCTGCAGAGTGGTTATTTGGAAGAAAAATCCGAACTTTGATTCCTGCACATGAATCACAATAGCGAAGAATATCTTACTCTATAATTAAGATCGCGGAGAGAAAACGTTAGCAGATTGGAGATAAGAATTCTATGGGTGCTCGGGATTTACCAATACTTGAAGTTGGACAATAGGTCTGAGTCCTAAATCTTATTAAAAGAGAGTGGGATTCTATTGGGATTATCGATTCTATTGGCGAAAATTATCGGTCACATATTGTCAAAGGTGAAAGTGGACGTATGCATTTTATAAATTGGAGGATACTCAAACCCAAATACTGATCAAATCTAAAGGGATGATGTTATATGTTTCATAATTGTAAATCTCGAAATTAATTGTGTCAATACATATGTAAATAATAATAATGATTATTCAGAAAAAAAAATTGAATTACAGGTGCTGACGAGAGCTTAATATCAATTTGATACCTTGATCGCTACTTCAAATGAAGATTACACAAATATTAATTTTCATAAATACATTTCAACTCGTTTCACAATTAGCAAATATAGGTATGTCTGTTGTGTGAGAGTTTGGTTTGTCTAATTTGAAGTATCTCCAAGTAATTCATTTAAACGCGTTTCAACATGCCCTTGTCCATTTTACTCTGTATAAAGTGAAAAACTTTCAGCTTATCTTTCAGAATTGATAAATAATAGGACTATGTTTCATATACTTATTAGGATCATTTTTAATTAATAACACAATAAAATTATGTTTTAGGATATATTTTCTTTTAAGTGTCTTTATTTTAGTCGGAATATATATTTTTATGTACAAGAACGCAACGTAGTAGAAATGTTTTTTGTTCCTCATTTGCTGTAATTAAACCATGAAAGTCTTTCGTCAACTACTTGACGGTTCTAATCATTCAGAACTTTTTTGGGCTATATCTGTAAGCAGAATGACTATTCCATAAAGATGGAGCTTGACGGGAAAAGAATCATTTATTTTGAAACGGGAAAACGATGACATGCTTTTGTCCGATATGAAATCACATATTTTTTTATCCGAAATCAAATTTAATATAATGATAAATGATGAAACAATAATCTAAGTTATCACTAGATATAAACATTCACGTACCAAACAAAGAATCATCAAATATGCAATTTTATGCAACGTATCGTTTGCCATGTGTTTATTAGTCAAATTTACGACCATTTTTTGGTTAGTTTCTTGATCAATATCATCATCTAAGAATGAAGGGGCAGCAGCTTTATCAGTCAAATAATATAAATCTCTATAAAATCTATGTATCTTTAAAGCAGCTTTTGACATTGTTTTGTATATATTTTTTTTGGAAACTTTCAATGATTTTAACAAGTATAGGTAAATCATTATATAGTGCTTTGACTGCTAAAGTACATTGAAGCCAAGGCTTAACCTATAAAGTTACAATAAATAAATATATATATCTAATATCGTTTTTTTATCATTTTTATTTATTTTAAGCTGGGAACTTAAGAATGATATTTTTAGAGAGTATATTGCTCTTTCTATCCAACGAACTTGGTTCATAACAACAAAAGGTAGAATCTTTTTTATCATTGTATCCCTTAAAAATATGATACGCAGGTTTATGAGCTCCATATAATCATCTCTCACAAATTATTTTGATAATTCACTCCGATAATATTTTAATAAATCTTCAATTTCCGAATATGATGGGTTACTTTGTACTAATGATTGCAAGGAGTCTATTTGAAGGATTCTATTTTAAAATCAATTGATGAAAATGAATGAAGACAAGCAAATATAAGCATTTATCTTTTTAATTTTTGCTCCAACAGGATAACGGTACCATTAATACGACCAGTATTTAAAACTTTGATATGGCATCAGAGAACTTGCAAATTTTTCTTTGTTGTTTAATTTGATGGCATGTCACATGATTATTCGATCATAGCTGTTTGAAAATCTAAATGAAAATCATATTTTCTTCTACAAATGAATTTAATCCCAAAATATAATTTATTTTATATCAAATAGTTGATCAATTTTACAGTGCATATATATATATATATATGCACATACATTAAACAAATATTGTTTATTTGCAATAATATCACTAATTTTTATATATTGACTATAAAATGGAATAAAAATTACCTATATATATATATATGAATCTAGGTACGCAAAAAGTTCTATTGATGGTATATACTTTTTACGAATGGTTTCTGGTTCTAAAGACTTCCCAACAATATAATGAAATTGTGTATACTATGGTATCAGAGATAAGTGTATTTTTGATATTCTCAGAAGAGCAAAAGCGTTATTTTCCTCTATTAAGATAAGAACCTATCTATAAATGTATATATGATATGTGTAGTTAATTATTTTTAAATAGAAGTGACTTTAATAATGTGTATTTCGCATTATACAAGTGTTAATGGCTCATTCTAGTTAGTGTTAAAAAAATAAGATCTTGTACTAAAACAAAGTCTTTTCAGTTTTGTTACTGTTTACTTCAGTATTGTATGAGTACACCAGCAAAGACAACATAATACGCAATATTTAATAATTTTTCTTTGATAATCGAATAACGTAAAATAGGTGTTTTTAAATGTGAATAATGTTTATGGTTTTGATATTGTAACAGCCAATTACGAGCAATTTTGGTTTGTTGATTCTATTTTGGTAGTTTGGATATCCAAGATGCACTACACTCTGGAAGTCCAATTGTAGAAAATTTGGATCAATAATGGAAATAGTCTAGTTCGGCCGTCATTTAAGGCCTGTTTCGATAGTAAAGGAGATAAACTTTATTGGGAAAAAATAAATCCATTAATAATACTTTATTTGTACTCACTACATCGAATATATAGTTACAAGAATTAATAATATCAGGTGTCTTTCCTTTCATACATTTTATCTATCTTAAAAACATTTGGGTTTAAGTACCTATTCTAGGAACTACTTAGAAAAAAGTTTCTTTCAACATTAAAGACATACATACAATCTTTGCGTTATCTTTTTTTATATAACTACCATTTATTTAGGACCTATCTTTAACTTGATACAAAACAGTTATAACAAATTGACAATTGTAATGTAAGATAGAACAATTTTAATTATATTAAAAGTGGAAACATAATAATAATTTAATACATCATTACCTTAAAAACTTCAAAGACTCCTATCTGAGATAAAAATAAAAAAGAAGTAATAAACAACAGGTTTAACAGGCACGCGCGTGTGAATAAAATAAATATTATAAAATTAATCACAGGGTATAAAAAGTGATGTGCATCATAGAAGGGTCATTATGTTAATATAATTTGGTAATGAGTTTACTAAGAGTGGCGTGGGACAGCTTGTTTATGTTCATAAATTAAGTGTTTGTTATGATGCTCTCCAACTTCATATTTTCTTCCAATGCCGGCTTCATCATTATGAGTCAGTCGCTCTCTAAAAATCATAACTCTAAAAGCGCTGAACACTAAACATTCTCCTGCCTTACAGAAGGGGACCACCCTAAGGCAACTATAGAATAGATGGCTAGAGGACTCTACTTCAATTTTACAGAATGTACAATATTTCCCCAGTGGGTTCAAGGTCTTATTATTTGTAAATAATGACCCAGTAGCTAATTTATAGCGCGACCACTTTTGTTTTTAATCTGTGAAGGGATTTTGAAGAATGGATCCCCCATTATTTAGAATAGGGGGGTTTGGGGAGAAACCTTACTGTTTTTTATTAAATATATCTGGTTATTCTCGGTCCCAATTTCATGTAGTCCCCATGTTTGTTACTTCGTTGCTTAATGTTGTGGGATGTCAAGGAGGGCTTCCTACCCTTTAATTGTCCCTATAGTTTTTCATTACAATGTATCCTTATATTATAATTTAGGGGCTCGTATGATCTAATAAAGGAAGGACCGACGGGAAAACGGAATTCCAAGAGTGCACTATTTTGGCCAGAAGGAGTCGAAAGTCTTTATTGTTTTTGTAAGTTCTAATGGACCCATATGAGTTCTTTAGTTCAGCTGATATTTTGTCCTCATAAAGAAGTTATTTTTTATCCTTAGAGCCCAAATTTTAATCATTTTTCAACAGCCTTAAAAACCATGAGTAGTTGAAGGATTTTCATAGAGATTCAGCATTAAAACATCCTAACCCTCAATCGTGAATAGATGCATCAATTTTGCATTTTGATATGTACGGTCTTATTTTACTCCAGAAGAAGTCATCCCGACTACGATATATTTTTCGACAAGTGTCTTCGTTATATGGAATAAATCTTAGCAGATGTATAACTTTTGGAATAATAACTCTGCAACAAAAAACAAAAGAGTATTGGTCCTGTATACATCAGCTTTTGGCGTATTTTTCCTTTTTCAGGTAGTAAAAATGTAAAATATAGCGAATTTCTTCCTTTGAGACCTCCATACTTGACGCACGATAATTCACGACTATACCAGACAAGTGCAATACTATCCAAAAAACTTTGGAGTATACACTTACACCTTTACAACACCTTATCGTATGATCCCATGTGATCCATAATGAACAAGATATACTTAGTTAAAAAAACGGATAGGAATTACGCAATTACTTTTACCCCAACCTAATATATTGGGTTTAGATAGTATTCTGTGAGTTTTATATGATTGCAAAAAAGAATTCGGGAATTTTTACCGATTCTTCAATATATTTGAAAGCAGCATAGATGTTTTGACATTTTATTAGATTAGCTACAAACAACTACGAGAGGAGAAACTTAAGAAACTTAGGAAATAAACTAGCAAATCTAGCAAAGCCATATGCAGAAATTACTTTAATATCCGTCCTCAGTTCTATCATAAGTACAACAAGGACAAAACTTATAACTCCCCAAAAAATATGTCTTTCATAGGCACACACACTTGTTACTTGATTAGATTATTACTATAGTTTTAGTTCTATATTTATAAAGCATAAATAATTGGTCATACTATATTTTTTTAAGGAAAGGTTTTTTTTGATTTTGTTTTAAAACAATAAAGCTAGAATTTAATTTTTTGACCTTAAAATTTTCCAGGTAAGTAATTTCTGCTTTTTTAGAATTTTAACTGTCTAAAGATAGATCACGTATAAATCTTTAATTTAAAAAATAATCAAAAAGTACCAACACTGTTAAAACCTGGATATTTCATAAATAAAAAAATAATCAAAATGCATTTTTCTTCATATTTGAGACCTCAAAACTGAAGGTTGCATTGAGTTACAGATCAAATATTTTATTTCTTATTAGCACTATTGCCAATTATACCACATATCAAATTTGAGCAAAATCTGTGTACTTCAGATAATTTTTCGTTTAATAACAAAATGTTAAAAATTTCCAAATACTATTTCTCCAAGCGGTGATGTTTCTGCCGGTAAAAAAGCGCGATAAACTTTCTTGTAATCCTCTTTTTACTCCTTATTATCAAACACTAGTAATGGCTACGATAAAGCGAGTAAGGTAAAAAGAGCACGGTAACATTCATTTAATTAAAGACCAAAAATCTTTATATGAAAGTTCACATTAATCATAAAACTCTACTAACTTTTTTTTTTTTGCATATATCTAAATAAAGATGTTCCAATTTACATTTTATATTATGTTAACGAAACGGATGAAAAAAGTTTTTATAGCATTAATAATTGTTGAATAAAAAGAAAATTGAAGGTTGATTTAATTTGTTACTAAATATTGCCAATAAATTTATAGAAATTTAAATCATACTATTGAAAAAATCATAAAAATGACTGTAGTTTACGCCTCGAAATAAATTATGTGAATTAGAAAGACAAAAACCATATGCATTTGCAAATTTTTGACATAAATTTATGAACCTCAAAGAAAGCACTGTTGTACAGGGTGTAAAAATCAAATCAGCACTTGCATCTGTCTCATGGAGTCTCTTTTTTTTTTTTTTTTTGGCCAGCAGAAGCGTTGTCGTAGCAGCAAACTTGAATGAATTTTGGGGTATCATGGCGACAGCTACTACAGATATAAAAGAAGATTGATTTGGAAGTAATGATGATTTTTGTCCACAACAACATGGAGATCGGCCTTGGGTCTGGCAACAATACTCAGTACCTTTTCATGTCTCAGATATGTCGATGAAGTGGTTGAGTAAGCACTACTCTGGCTTCATTGGAAAAGACATATATCCCTCAGAAAGTCTGGATCTTGATCCGATGAATTATTTTTTTCTGGGGCTCTGTTCATATAATAAGATCAAGGACTTTCTTATTTCCTCTATCAAGGAGACATTGACCAACTTGCCAAAGAACTACCTGAACGCCTACTTCAGGTCCAGATCCAGGCTGTGATCGATACTAGAAACAAATATACCAAACGAGCTCTTTTTCGAAATTCATATGTACAATTTAAGCCAATTTTTAATTAAATACGCAGAAAAATGTGGCCTTATTTAAAAATTAAGATTTTTGAAAATTGATTCGATTTGATCTAAACACCCTGTATACAAAAATACATTTCGTAACTGACTGACATTTCCCATGTATTTTATGAATTATCACTTAAATATATGTAAATTACAAATAATTTCCAGGCAGAAAATATATAAACGATAACAATGAAATTTATGTCTTGCACATAGGACTCAATTTCTTCCTAGTTCTAAGATAATAGTAAAAACGAGAGAAGTAACAGCTATTTGATGCGTAAACCTAAAAACAATCTTGTACAAAAATCAAGAAAAAGAGAAATTTCCAAATTTTTTTTCTTCTTGTATACATACGGCCCAATATTTCATAAACATATTTGAGCCAAATGAGAGCTTTGTATTCAAATTTATGGTTTGAGCTAAGATACCTATTATTTTTATTTATCGTTTTAAGTGCAACTTGTTATACCTCCAAAGGACTAATAATTATAATCCACAATAAACACTGAGAAATAGAACGACGTAGCGCAATGTATATTTGCTCAGAAAAAACTATTCTCTTGAACTCAATTCGCATCTAGGTCATTCCTAGAAAAGGAAAGATATTTTTATGTATATGGACTTCAAAGACATTTCCTAGGTCAGACGGTAAAAAAATTTACTCTAGCTTACTTTTGTGTTAACGGGCCACATATATTTCTTTACAAATGATAATTAATTTCTTGTCAAATGAACCTGTATTATATTACATAAGTATAATGTCCACCAAAATATTTTTTTCAAACTTTTAACATAAATACGCCAATGAATAAAATAAGAAGTATATTATCATATTAAAAAAAAAACCGTCATATCCAGCCGTCATTATTGGTTTCTTTTCTTTGAAAAATAATACTTTTATTTAATATTAAATAAATTGGTGTAATAATAAGTATAAGTGATAATTAATTTAACACCTTTTGTAATTATGTTTAATACCAATTTGTAAGAAATACTGAGTAATCAATTATACAAGTCAGCAAACAAATAATTGTTTTTGCTGCTGAGCTAGACTTTTTACAATCTTTTGTAAACGAAACTCATATTATTCACGCTTCATATGAACCCCTTTGGCGTATAAACAATTGAAAAAGGTTTTTTTGGTTTTTTTTTTCCAAACAAAACCCATAAAATATCCTGGGTTTTTCATCTATAAAATCCAACTTTTTCAAAAATAAATAATCGTATTTTAAAAAATAGGTACATATTTGAAATAAGTATAGAATAATCAAATAATATGTTGGTTATTGATTTTTTTTCTACTTAGAATTTGTCTAAAATCTATAAAAAGGAGAAAAATAGAATGGAAAAATTCAAATCGAAAATTCTAGAAAAACAGATTGGATACGGAAAAATTGATTACAGATTCGTAACGCGACAAGTATTGTTAAAATTGAATATGAAATTTGAATTGATTTTAAAAAAAATAGTTTCACTTTTAATTATTAAATCTGTTTATTAGCTGTATACTCTGAAAATAAATTTTATTTAGACAGGAAGTGATAGAATAGTAACACTTGAAAAAAGAAAAATAAACTAATAAAATTTTCGAAAATTGGTAGATTAACCTTTTTTTAGGCTAGTGGTACTAAATTTTTTAATAGTGGGTACATCAAGAGAAAAAATAATTATCTCCAAGTACCATTATGACTCAGCTGAATTTACAAAAGCAAAAGCTTAAATTTTTTTTGAGAGGGGATGGGGGAAACTTTTGAAGGTCGTCAATTTTTGGCCCGGAATATTATTAAAAAAAATTGAATATCATTTTTTTTTAATATGAATATCTTTTTTTGTTAATCCCAAATAAAGATATAAAAAAGTTGGCAAGGACTCAGAATATAATTGGCCTATTAACAGTTGAGAGAAGACTGATAGGATAAAGCGGTTCCAGGGAGGACGTCAATGACCACAAACTGTTATGTGAAGCATTTTTTCAAACTCAAAACAAAGATGGTTTTGTTATTGGAAGTTGACTTCGAGCCTCTTAACTTACAAATCGAATCCATAAAGGGGTATTTAGAGTTGTTCATTTCTAAAGACTTCTACGACTACTCAAGGATACTCGGAATCTGTTCATTCTAGAAAAAACAGTTAAAGAAGACCAAATTCTGGGTGGATGTGAGTATACTAGACTGGATGATCACTATCTCTAGTTAACATACAACTCATCTAAAATAGTCTTTTTAACTACACGTGTCTTGAAGATAATTTACACTTTTAGATGTCAAGGCGGATGACTTTCTATTTGCTTCGAAACTTTTATTTAACTGAGTAATTTTTAGATGAGGATGTTTGACAATATATGTTAACAAAAATTTATTATTTTGTATTTTTTATATAATAACTATAATGAAACTTAAACAGAAAAATTCAATGCTGCAAAAATAGGTAAAACCTTTTACCTCAACAATCGTTACACTTTTCATAAGTATTTTTTGTTTAGTCTGTTTGAACTGTAGATGGTCCATCAAATTTCAAAATATCGTCATAACAAACATAACAACGCATACTTACATATTAATACTAAATAATTTATCTTGCAGTCGACATTGACTATTGAGATTCAGTATAGCACAATAAAATTTGGCCACTTAATAGATAAAAGACCAAAGTTTACCCAAGATATATTCAAATATTCTTCAGACCAACCAGTGAGACTCGGAATTCGAAAAATATAAAACATATCTGGTACACGAATTGGACAACTGGTCTTGCATTTGACATTATGTCTATTGAAAATCAGTATAGTATGATAAAATTTGGCTACTTAATGGATAAAAGACTATAGTTTACCTCAAATATTCCTCAAATCAGCCAACAAGACTCGGAAGTCGAAAAATATAAAATATATTAGATATAAGCAATACTTAAATAATAAAATATTCACTGAATAACTAGTTTGAAAAATAAACGTATGGTAGAGCTACTAAACCTAACTGTGAAATTTTTTGTAGTGGTGCCTTCTAAGTTTTTAACATATTAATGTAATACTTAGTTAACTTTACTAATGTTGTTGTTTGCTTCTTTCTTTCTTTTAATAATAATAGCACCGTAACTAATCAACAATTAATATCATATTAATATACGAGGATTGTTTGAAAAGTCAAAGCAAAGTTCAATAGATGACACTAATGGCGCGTAGTGAGGTTATGTTTAGCTATTAACATCTCTTGGAAGAACACTCACCAACTTTCAGCCAGATCGATTAATTTCTTTCTGTTTGGCATTCATTTGAATAGACAAATCGGCCGAAAATAACATTTTTTTGATGACGTTACACCAGATCCAAGTTCAGTGTTACTGACTTGTGTTAACTTATATTATTCCAAGAATTATATTAATTGTTAACAATTGGAATGATTGCATGAATACAAGTACTATTTACAACAAGCCAAAACTTTCATATGGATTCGGTTAACATTTTGAAGAACAACTCCATGCATTGAATAAAATATAAAGATTAGTTTTGGGAATGAATGTAATTGGTAATTCTTATCAGCTTCCATTTCAAAAGTGAATATTGATCTCAATTAGGTCAATAAGAGCATTGTTTCAATGCATGAAAAATGAAGGACTGAGCTTTATTTTAACACATCACTTAAATCAAGTCTGTTTAGAGAATATTTTCTCCCGAATTCGTGCCCTCACAGGAAGTAATGAGCACTCGTCTCCAGTTGAGGTCCTTAGAAGATTAAAAGTTATCATGATTGCCAAAAATCATAACTTAATCTTTCGAAATCTAGCAATTGAGGAAGAAGCTAATGAAAATCATCAAACAGCTTTCAGAGATGATGTCAAAGTTGTTACAAAATCTTTGACTCTTGACTTCTCTGTCTGTACAATTAATCATCTTTATGAATCATATTAAGAAATATTAGAAATAATTGAATGTTAGTAAGTTTTGGAACATTCTGAAAATTTAGAAAATAAAAAAATGTTCCAGCAAAAATGTTTCAAAGCTTCCAGAATTCAAAGTGATTTCTCAGACCAGGGCCTTGCCAACATTGCTGATTTTTTATCAAAAAAAAAAAAAAAAAAAAAAATTCTTTATATCCGCATCTTGGACAGAAGACAAGTAAAAAAGAAACTTACGTGTAAACATCTATTTTTTGGACTATGCTTGTTTCTTGGGGAGGACTGACCATTCCTTCGGAGGAATTATTGAAATTTTGACAACAATTAGAATGTAAATTCCAAGAATTTCACAATATTTATGAGGGCGGCATTGACAAAATAGCAAACGCTTTTTACAAGACTATCTGATCCTCTTGTTGTACTTTATCCTAGTTGGCCTAAGGTATTGATTGTCTTTTTTGTGAAAACTAGTGCAAGAATAAGAGTAAAGTACCTAAATTACAAACTTCAACTCAAAAATGCAAATGTTAATTTGAGAAGATTGAAACAAATTGGCAAATTTACAAATTAGTAATTACAAAGGTATTTAGTTCATGAATAGTATAAAAAATAATTTTAATGAGTGAAAGATTGTGTTTAAATATTATCATTATTAAATTTGGGATCTTTACAGAAATAAATCAATTACAATGTGCCATACGTGCTTGTGATAAGTTGTTTGATTGAAACCAATATTATATATGTATCAAAATTATATTAAGATTATTTGATTCATTCAGCATTATTTTGGACTTGCAAATGCTATTTCGTTATTAAATTCTTGCCAGGCGAGTAGTAACTTAAAAATAATTGTTATTATAAGTTTAATAACTATTATTGGTTTGTATTACTAACTAAATAATAGTGAGGATGCTTTAGAAAACATGATTTTCCTACTATTTATCTGTAGAGAGAAGAGTCAAAATCACAAATTAATATTTTCTTGTTAATTTATGTTTTTTAACTTATTCGCTGAACTATATTTAATGGAAAATGTATGTTCTGATCTATTTTTTAATTTTTTATTTCAAACAACTAAATTAATTTTAGAACTGTAATTGTCGGAGGGTAAAAATTTAACCTAATATAATTGTTTGATTAGAAAATAAAATACTATTATATTATTAATAGCCAGTACAGTTGTAAACAAAAGTTATCAAAACACCTTATATATAGTCACCTTGCAAAAAAGGAAAGAGGAGACAAAATGGTTCAAATAAAAAGTAAGTAAAAACTATGTATATGAATTATGTTCAAGATTCACGTAACCTCGATCAAGAACAAAATATATGTTATAAAGATAAGGACGCACTAATTTTCAAGTATATATTATATTATTTTTATAGGAGAAAAAAGTTTTACATTGATCAATAGAGATACTTATTTATGAAAAAAATGTACAAGTATTTAGTTTGTTGCAAATTAGATGGTGCAACTCCTCTTTACAGAAGTTCTTATAAATGCCTTATTGTCAAAAGTGATTTTAAAATGTTTCATCCAAATTATAAGAAATTGATTGTAAATTTTTTTTTTTCTTTGGGAGTGAAACTTTTTTTTATTTTTGACACTCAAGTTCCAATTTTGGGATATACTCTACAATTGATTATCCAAAAAAAGATAGAGAAAGTGATAAATTTTATTTGAAAGGCCATATTGTGACCAATATAAGTCTCTGAAACCAAATAAAGGTTTTAATTTATAGTTAAACGTCTTGGTTATCTTCACTTATCCAACAAATTTGAGTACATAGCCTTTAAGACTCAAATATGTCTATGAATATTTGTCTGTATCCATATATAAAATCAAAAATATATATTGGGACTTTCTCATTTTCTTGATTTATCTTTAAAATTGATTTTATGTTGACACACCACATATGTTCTATTCAATTCTACTTCCAAAAAGTAACAACAAAAATAAATGGAATGAATATCATTTGGTTGTGAAATTTATCCATTTTCATACAAATATATCTCTGGTACATCTCATTTGTCCAAACATTTAAATATTTAGAAAATAAATACTACTGTCAACTTATATTTGACGGATAAATTCAGGAATGTGTATGTATTAGAGTGGTCCTTAAAAATCAATCTTTTACTTTTACTTGTTTCTACTTTTTATTTTGTTCCCTTTAACATAAAACTTTGCCTTGCAAAATATTATTGGCTATAATTAGTATTTATTGGTGGTCCTCGCTTCTTAATTTTTTTCTCTATATTAAAAATTTAACGAAAAAAAATCGATATCTCTAATTTTTTCTAATAAGATAAAGTTACAATATCAACTTTGTCCTTATTGGCATAAAAATCATTTTATGCTAATACCAATAATTTTACTGGTTTCTGTTTATGTAGTTTCAATATTCAATCTACTTTAACATCAATTAGATGAATAATTGTGTATTTTATTACAAAGTATTTTATCTGCAAAACTAATCATTAATTGATGCACTCATTTATTCTCAGTATCGGTAAAATTTTAATTTATTCTACTTTTTATTATTATCAAGGTTAATATTTATATGTATTGGTATATATACTTGACATAATAGATAAATGAAGGAGGAAGGATCATGTAAAAAATATAACATAAATAAATATTTAAGTTTATAATTATCCCGCCCCTTAAAACCTGGCTTATCATTATGAACATACCACAAAGCAAAAACAACTCATTAATATCCGTCAATATACATAATTTGGAAGATAAATACAAGTATACAACAAGAAATGCACGAGCAAATAAGACTAAAATACACTAAGTAATTCACCATTAAAAATATAAATAGTTCCCACAATCCACTTTAAAGAGTCCAAATATTTTGATGACATTGAGGAGTAATACTTAATAGCAGTAGTAACATATTTCAATCCAGATCCTGATATGTCCAGAATCTTCAAAGAGAAGGGAGCATATATGGCAATAACTGATATGATAAATGCTCTTATACCCTCTGCAGCTAAGTGTTCATAAATGGTAATTTTGCTGGCAATAAAAAAGTTTGCAATTTTAAGAACGCTAATTCCAACACTGTCGTCTTTCTCCTTTTTGTCTCTTCGTTTTGAAAGTACCAACAAAACCATTCATGAATCAATATTCATTCCAGATCATCTATATATCTATATACTATATTTATGGCAATAAATTGTTTTAAAATTTGGACACTGGGACAATTCAAGAAAGCTTCTATAGAAGAGTTGTTTTTCCACAGTTCATTACATAGAGCGTTATAAAAAATAAACCCAGCTGAGATATGAAACTGTGCAGTAAATTATTTGTTGTCATAAATATATAGTAAGTACCACTCAATTTTTTATCCCAAGATTTTGGGAGATCTAAAATTTACAGATATCTCAATTATATTATCTTTACAAAACCCTATAATAAGTCAATTTCAAATGCCATGGTGTAAGAGAAAATGTGGTCTTAAGCACTATTTTTAAATGTAAATTAAAATTTATCCTCCACAAATACATAACCAGAATATTTTTGAAAGTAATGAACGGTCAAAACAGAACAACGTGTAGCCATTTCTTCTTGACAGCTCAGTCCCTAAGTAATGTTGAAGAAATATTTTCTTGCTCGATTTAATAAATTACATCTATGGTAGTGTTCGACTTATACGTTGATGTTCAATTTCATAAAACACGATGAATATTTTTATTTCAAAAAAAAAAAAATCTAATGTTTCAGAAACAAGGGTCACACCTCTGAATGTCGGTCAAATCATACAATTTTTGGAACTTGAATATGCTTTCCTTACTAGAACCATTGAGAGAGTGACAAAACAGAAATAAAATATTGGTTTTTAAAGTAGATAATGACAACTTCCTTGGTATGTATATTATATATTTACCAGTTGCAAGAAATTTTTTAAATAATTGACCATAAAATTCTAGACACATAGAATAATCACGCATGCAGATTAGCTTGTTTTTCTCTATTTTTCCTCTTCAAGAATTGAAATAAAATATGACGTTGACTCTTTTTTTTCAACAAATCACTTTTTTTATATTCCCCTTATGTGGGTATAAAAACTATATATGATTTTCCAGATTTCTAGAATTCCATGACTTGAAACATTAAAACTTCAACGATCATTACTTTTTTGTAATTTTATAAACACAACCTTACAGAAAATATATCTAAGCAATAATATCTTAACAAGTAAGAATAAGAGGGTTTGTGTAACCTCTCTTATCCAAATAACTCTAAAGGATAAAAAAACAATAATAACAAAAAAACTAAAAAAATCAAAATAAATCAAACATATTGAACAAACTAAACGGAGAGTGCATAAATATTAAATAATAACTGTGTAATGTTCTAAATTGAATCAAATTTGACCAATAAATAATAAAATAATTATATTATTTTATATTACCCAATATGATGTCTAGGCAGTTCCTGAATTTGTATGGGAAAATCACGTCTCAATTATTTATATAATCAGAATATATTTCCTCTCAGCATTTGATCAAAGTGTCTTTGAAAACTTCGATGTTAGGGGCTATCCACTAAGCCTTCCCAAGGCTTATAAAGGATACTTTTGCTTCTAAATCTGAAATGTATACACAAATATTCATTTTTTTCTCTCACTAGAACAAGGATAACAGATGCCGATTTGAAGCTAGAAGGAACAGGACATTTTATACATAAATACAAACATATGTTATTGAATTATAAACTTATTTTTAAAAAAAGAAGTTTGTTTATTTTTTGTGTAATAATTTAGTATTCTTATATGAAGAATCTCAGAGTAATTGAACAAAATATCTAGAGTTTCAACATTTCATGTATTATAAAGAAATTATAGTGAGTTTTTATTTTTATTTTTAATCATTCACTTTCATGATATTCCAAAAACATTTCAAGATAGTGAAGAAAACATTAGAATTAGTTCATTTTTAAGAAAATAAAATTTTATCAATTAATTAATTATTTTAAAATGTTTTTAAAACAGAAATAATGGAACCTTTGATACATATTTGATTTATATTCGAAAACACTTTTGAAAATCAATGTGTACAATGAATTCAACCTATTGTAATTACTTTTGTAGGCAAACGTCAAGTTATTTTTTTGTATTGAAGCTGGAAAAATCTACAGGAAAATAATAGCCATGAGCTCTTGGGAAGGTAATCTTAGAGTCAAAATACAAAACATTAATTTTCATTAAGCACATTTTTTAGCATTTGTTGAATTTATAAAACTATTTGTGAACTATTAGGCAGCTTCGTAAACGTGATAACAACAAGCCAATATCGCATTTCTCTTTCAAATTTCCCTTAAGCTTAACTAATTTCATAGATTGTTCCATATTTTGCGTCAGAATAATTCCAAATACCACGTGATGCAAAATCTGTAGTGATTAAAAACGTTTTTTGCATGGATTTCCTGTATGTTTCATAATAATATGTATAATCATAAATATTTTTAAAGGTTTTAAACTCCAGGATTAAAATAATTTTTCCTGTATTCTTTTTTTTCCTAATTACAATTTACTAAAAATGCTTTTTCATTTCTTTACTTCCTATGTTTTTCAAAATGATACTTTAACAATTGTGTATAACTCAGATTTTTGTACGATTAGTCCTAATAGATATATTACAATGGTTTTTTAGTATTATTGTTTTTCTTCCTTAACATTCTTCTAATTGAATTGAGTATATACAAGTGTTAAAACATCAACACTTTTGGGGATTAATTATTTTCATGAAAAAAACAAGGTTAGATAAGGTTGGAAGTTTTACTTATGATCATTTGAAAAATTGTAAAAAGTATTAAGTTTGATTCAAGCAAAAACCAAATAAGTTGAAGAAAAAATATTATTTTACTTTTTGTGTTTTTTGGTAGAGTTTTTTTGCTCATTCATTTTCCAACCCCTTATCATATAAGTATGAACTATGAAAATCAATTATTTGTCCATCAAAATATTATATATGTGTAATTCCATAAAATTATAACCACAAGGACACCCACTCAATACACACAGATTTAAATGAAATTAGAGATAGTGTTGAATATATGTATATCTAATTGTTTTAAGTTTATAATTTCAGGGCCTAATTTGATTCGAAACAAGAGTCATGAACAACGGAAATTTGACACAATTTTTTTTTGCTTTAAGACGGGGGATTTGATCTGTCTGTACAGAGAAACTTAGGAAATTCCACAAGAAGCATAACCAGGGAGCAGAGGTAACTTTGCATTTTGCGAGGAAGGTCGACCCAAAAGTTACGAATCAGCAATTGGAAAACTTCGTGAAGGATTGTAAGAAAGCATAGATCCACACTCAACTACTACATTCAGAGGGTATCTCGGTGTTCACAGGGACTGGAAACGTTTGGCTATTGACTTTACACATTATGAATGGAAGAATTTTCTCACTGTATTAATTGTGGTACGAGTCGTCTTGCCGTATAGAGGGAGGTAGTGAGAGAAAGTGAGGAGGAGATAACAAGAATGGTAAACCATATATTAAGTGAATTAAGCCCGCCTAACGAGATCATCTTTGATAACGGCTGCAGTTTCAGGTCGACAATGCTTAGAAATTTATGTTCAAAATGGTTGGTGAAAGTTCTTTGCTTATTGCCAGTTTTGTAATTAAATTATTAAGAGGTACCATCGATCCGTGAAAACAATGGCAGCGAGTATAATAACAACCATTGAGGAGTGTCTATTTTGGTACCATGAGATATCAACATGTAGGAACAGAGAGACGCCAGCAGAACCTATTCAAGAGGAAATGGAGTAACCCATACTTGGAGGAAAGTGTTCATGGAACCGGTGAAAGAGCACCCTATAACATCTATTTGAAAGGAGACAAAGTATAGTTTAAACCTACAGGGCTCGATTATCGACTAGTAGGAATAGAGGGATAATAACAAAAATAAATTCTAAGTTCAGTATATACGTAAACGGTGTACCAAGGTATATTTACGGCATGAGAAAAATGGTTGAGTCATCATCTCAAGTCCAATGAGCCACAGAAGTCTACAAGATCGGACAGAGGAGACTAAGCAAGGCCTTTCAAAGTAGGCCCAGCCGCTACCGAAGATTCCTGGTTATTTTAAGGTTTAATTACCATGACAAGTTATTATCGGTGTTTGATATTTTTTGTTTGTTTGTGAATTATTAGTTTCATTATTTGATGTTTCTTTTGATAGTATTTGTAAATATGATTTTAAATGTGATATTGAGATCACAGTGAGAACTCAAGAGAGGAAGATATACTAAATCAGTTGGTTAGAGCATATTTATTTAGAGCGCCACATTGTCCAAGATGAACAAAAATGAAGAAGATCATTCTGACTTGCTTGTTGTATATAATATACCTATATTTGTAGTTATAAGTCCCCTACACTTGTTTTTTTCTTTTGTAAAGATTAATTTCACTATTTATTATTGTATATATTTTATAGAATATATATATCCTTATATTGCTTTCAATATGGTGAAAAAGATGGTGTGTCCAATCTATGTAATAACAATATCTATCCTAAGGGAAATTGGTTTTTTGAAAGAGGGTTTTCATAAATCCCCTCTCTTTCGATCTAGCACTGATAGTGCATCTCAGACAGACATACTGGATACTGTTATCTTCTTCCTGTAAATGTTGTATCTGCTTATTTGGGTAAGAATTCAGTTTCTACTCTGAAACGATGTTCAGTAGCTGAAAAAATGCATAATGTTTGTTGTTCATTTTCCTGGAATTGTGAAAGAATACTATAAGAACACGGGGGGGGGGGCCTAATAGATATGCTTGTGTCTCTGTACAGAACAAAAATAGGTGTGAAAAGATTCCATCTCAGAATATTATATCATTTTTTGGATGCAGCAATGGTCAATATATGTTTTTTTGGAAAAAAATCAAAAAACATACTTTACTTCATGACATTCTACAAAAATTAACTATAAAATAATCTTTCCATATGTATAAGGTACAATAATATAACACTTTCTAGAAGAGGAATTAAAAGGAATTTACTGTTTTACATTTGTATTATTTGAATTATATTATTTGGAACTATAAATATTTTTTGCTTTATTTTGCCTTTCAATTATGCCATATCCTTTCCCAATAATGCCATATGGAATCATTCTAGTTTTGTTTTTTAAGCTCAAAATTTAACATAGAAATGTGTATATATGCGTTATATGATGTCATTCCAATAAGATTTTGTTGCTAAATATTTTTTTTCCACGCATAAATTAATTCGGGAAAGAAAGGGTTATTTGAATTTTGAAAGGTTTTGATTAATTTTATCCAAGGTGAACATCTTTAAAAAAAAACAGTTGGGTGGAAATTTGAAATTTACACTCTGTGACAAAAAAAAATCGGAGAATCGGGTTTTTTTCTGGAACTAAAATCGGGATCAGCATCAGGGGAAAAGAATGTTTAATTTGTTATTCTGTTTATTTATTACTGGTATTTAACTTTTTATTAGGTTTTTAAGTTATAAAAAAAATAGCCTCCCACAATTTAAGGAATTTTTGCTTTTTACTAGAAAAACTTAATATTTAAATCTTTTTTTTTTACATTTTATATTTGCAAATTTAATTTTTCAAATTTTTTTCCAAAAAATTTAATATTCGAAATTTTATTTAATTTTGCATTTTTTTTTTTTTTAATCCGAAAATAAAATTCTGTAATATATCCTGTGGACACCCTTGATAGTAAAATGGTATTTTTTAACTATTATTTAAAATATTAAATATTCAAAATTGGGAATGTTTATTAGAATCGCATGGGAATTGTGATATGGATTATTTTTTTAATCGTCCCATCACTAGTGTTCGTTGTGAAAAATATAGTTATTCACAGAAAATTAGTTTATTTGGAAAAGTAAATTTGCAAATATTGAATTATTTGAATAAAAAATTCAAATTCGAATTTTCTAGTAAAAAGCAAAAGTACCTTAATTTGGGAAGAGGGGGTGATATTTTTATCAAATGAGCTGAGATGCCAAAAACGCTATTCTAAAAGATTATTTTTCTAGTTGTTAACTGAATCCAGAAGTTCTTACTTTAATTCTTACGTTTTTTATTTAACAAAGCTGTCATTAATATCTTTTCTTATTCTCACTACGCCATTACAAAGTCAAAGAAGTCCTAAATTAACGTAGTGTTGTTAAAGGTTAAGAAAGAACTTGTGAGAAAGTATCTTTTTCTTACCTTAGACGAGGCTAAAGGTAGATCCGGACATTACTTATTTTTCCCAGAATCCGGAACATGATGACTTACACTCGGTACTAGAAAAACCCACGGCACATAGACTCGGAACCAGAAAGACCTGGATCATGAAAAGACGGACTCGAATACAGCTCTGAATATTTGACCTAATGGATTTTTCTCTTTCCTTTAATTATATTTAGAATGAGTATATCATCCATATCAAGATATGTTCGAATTCAGATTCCAAATTCTACGAGGAACGATGGTAGGATAGTTCATCCAAGGAAAAACACTACACCTCACAAAGGAGTAGAATGGACTCTTTCCTTGGGGATGAGATACCAGGATCGTAACAATTATACAATCAATTCATGATGAGTAGATAATTTTAATATTCCAAAAAAAAGAAAACCCTACCGAGATTGGCTACCTGGAGGATCTGGCGACCTGACAGATTGGTAGAACGCTAGTAGAGAGGAAAGTTTGAGGGGAGATCTTGTTTGAGTTAGCTTTCAGTAAGCTTTCCTCCATCTGAACGTGGGATGGGCGTCTGGAGACGTTTGTCAGTATAAAATCACCAGAACAAGATGGGATCAGGTCACTCATTGTAGCATTGACAATTTGGTATTTTCATTTCGGTCACATTTTTGTGAGAATTTTAGAAAATCTTGCAATCAGATCTGGAGAAGCTTGGGAGATGTGTCAGGGAGGGTTTTGGGTATGCTGAGACGAATAAAGAAAAACATTTTTTTTTTGTTTGACTTGCGTAACTCAAAAATGTAACCGTAACAGTCAACTTTAGGGTTAGGGTTGTCCCTTGTGGGGATGGAAAGGTTGTTGAAGTAATCTATAATCTCCAAGAACTAAAAAGCCGGATGGAACTTCCCTGCTCAGCCCACTTCCACAGGAAGAAACGGGATGAATTGCAGATCGAAGATGGAAGACAGTCGTGATGGTCCATGTAGCCACTGAAAATTAAATAATTTATCTTTAGCTTTTGCTCCTCTGAGAGAGGCCATAAGCTAGCTTTTCTCCAGTATGCCACAAAAACATTGGCACAATGTACCTTGTGATCTCCTTTTGAAGGCATCTTGTTTCTTAGTGCTTATTATATTCTTCTAAAAAAATCAAAAAACATGGCGTCTAATACACTTATTTACGTATTTTAAAATTGAGTTAGCTGGTTCTGTCACTTTCAGTGCGCATCTACTACGCTATAAGATGCCTGGAGATGACATTGTTAATTAATAAGTAATAATACAGGAACAAAGGATACTAAATATACACATTTAGTATCCTATATTTTGAATTGTTATAAAGCCCCACATGTGAGATTTTATAGCAATTCTGATAAAATCATAATACACCAAAAAATTTATAATCCTATGGCGACCAGAAGCTTCACTAGATTACAAAAGCCATTCTGTATGTTGGTTAAAATCATATTTTTAACCACATTTAGAAATTGAAAAGATGACAAGTATATTTCCTTACCAAGAATATTTTATTCTCGATATATTTTGAAAGCTAGATGTCACAGGGTATGAGTTTCTTGTGTCATTTTGATGATTAATTTTGGAGTAAGACAACCAACAATTCTCTTAGTTGGACTTAAAAGACAAAAACACAATTTTTTAATATACAAAACAAAAGAAATACATAATCTGACAACTAAATATTTTAATAGTAAAAAAAAATGAAACTATTATACAGCTCATCTTTTAAAAAAACTAAATTGATCTAGCTCACTGTGACGGGCAATGTTGAAAAATGGGAATTTGCATAATGCCCTGGCAATGCGCAAACAGGTTGTGCAGGTAGAAACCTGGTACCTAAGCTCGGTTGAAACCTATCGCCACCACTATCTTGAGTATCAAAATATTATCAAGGATTGTACAAGTGCCCTACTGGTCCGAAATTTGGATCATCATGCACCACCACCACTTCCCTCAGCATCAAAGACGCAGGATGACAATAGCAAATATAAAAGACCTAACAAAAATTTAATATCCTATAATACAGGGGTTCCCAAACTTTTCATCCTGCTACACTACACTGAAGGTAGCTTATAATAATGCACACAACCGAGCACATGTAAGAGTCCCATTTGTCAGCAGCACTGATTCTAGCTCACAGGTTAATTTATCTCCATGCCTGCCCGACTCATAGTTGTAGCAGCAGGTTCAATTAAGGTTTCACTATTTGTGTGGGGCTTTTTAGCCTGTGCAATTAAATATCCCACTTCATATTATGCCATTTCACCTTTGGCTAGAATTCTTGTTCGGTCGGTAAGGACTTGCTTTTGGCATTTGAACCTCTCGCTCCTATCTACAGAAAAAATCTGATGGCTTATCAGCAAGTGATCGATGCATGATATTCAAGTGTCGGAGCATTTTTGTCGGCTTGAGTCTCTCATGTGCCAGTATCTCAGTGCATATCAGACATCGGGAATTTTGTCGTTCGTTGATTATTAAGCATGTAAATTTATACTGAATAAATGCATCTCGATATTTTCGATCCTTGGTGTGTTGTTCAGACTAGAGATGGATATTGCCACGGAGGCCTCCACCTCTGCCGATGGTAGACGCACTTGAGGACGGGAAGCTTGTCTACTGTCTCTGCTGACCTCTCCTGCTCCGCTTGCATCTAAAGCTACACGGGCCTCTCCTTCTCTCTCATTTTGTCAAGCTCAGACAGAATCTCCTTCTCCGCTAGCCTCTCCTGTTCCTGTGGCCTCCTCGATTTTGTTTGTATTAGTTTTCAGTTGCTTCCAAAAGAGTTTTAGCCAACTGCCGTGAGACTAGTGCTGCTGTAATTTGAACTGTAAGTACCTGTGCCGTAAGATTAATTTTTTTTTTTTTTTTTTGTGGAGGAAAAAAGGGAAAAAAAAAGAAACTGATGGGAAATGTATATGTCTCATATGTCTTCTTTAGGCTGATGCCTTATTCAATACTACAACTACCGCTAGGCCACAATTGCATGATTTGATTCTAATATCAACTCATATGTATTTTATTATACAAAAAATTTTCTAAACATCTTTTTTAGAAAATAAATAAATAATTGTATTTGGTTATTGGAATGTATTTAGCTGCCCCACATCTATGTGTCACAATCCCCCCCCCTTTGGAGCCCCTCCTACAATACACCCCAATCACGAGTTATGCAATTGAACCGCTTGTCCACAAGCTATCCTGAGTATCAAGGACCCCTTCTAATATCCTAGGATACATCCCGGCCCACGGGTTGTAGAAGTGAACCTCTGGTCCAAAAGGTGAATAATTACCCACTGCTACTACTTCCTTGAGTATCAAGGACCCCTTTGGATATCGTATAATATACCCCACCCACGGGCTGTACAAGTGATCTGTAGGTTCAAGAAGTGGATGATTACACGACACTTCTGCTTCCCTGAACATCAAGGATCCCTTTCATTATCCTATAATACACCCCAGCCCATGGATTGGGCAAGTTAATTGATTGTCGAAAAGGTGGGTCATTAATTACCCACTGCTACCGCTTCATTGAGCATCAAGAACCTTGGTTATTATCACAACTCAAGGGATTTAACTTTTTTTGGTATATTACTTAGTGGGGTCAGTAAAGATATGTGTACTTGTGGTGGTAGCTAATGGCTGTCATGCGACTCCTCTGCAACTGGAGGGTTCAGGTGAGTAAGCGTAAGCAAAAACGGTGAGCAACTTGAAAGAACGTGATAAAATGTGGGCATTTCAGGATGACAATAGCAAATATAAAAGACCTAACAAAAATTTACACTAGAATTCTTGATCCTATTTAATAATATTCGACCAAAACGGTTGCATATTTATTATAAATTTTATTAGTTACTTCAAAATAGATTAAGCAAAAAACTTATTTAAATATAATTCAAATCAAAATAAAATGTAGTAATTTCAAAAAATCATCTTTTTGAACATATCTAACATACCTAAAATTACTTATTTTTTTACGTAAATATTTCTACCTAATATATTTTTAACATAAACAGATTCACCAAAAAAGATATTTTTGCATCAATTTGTGCTATTATGGTATTAGCTATTACCTAGGTGTCTCTTTTTTGCAGATTAACTTATTTGTTTTGAGTCTGTACAATTGCACCATTTAAGGCCTTGTTCATTTCCATCCGACTGAATTGATAAAATAAGTCGCAATGTACTTCTTTCTGAGAACTTCATGAAAACAGAAGAATGACTCATTGCAAGTTATATACTGGTTTCTTACATTGGACTATTTAAAGAAACCATTTTTTGGTCACTAATCTATAATATCTGTTGTTAACTACTTGATATCACAAAAGCCAAGACAAATTACATTGAAAATGGTCAATTTCTTCTAAATGATATGATGCGGTGCGGGCGAGCATTATAATTTGGCGTTTGTATAATATTGTATTTTTATATATGTAATGTGTTATAAATTTCAAATAATATAGTAACATATGCATGAAATAATTTGTCTAGATGAGAAGTGCATCTTTTATTTTTGTCAAAAATTGCCAAATAAGAAATTTGCCAAAAAAATGGAAAACACTGTTTTGCAAAATTTTGCCAAAAAAAATGGTAATAGTATTTATTGGCATTGTAAAGAAGAACACAAACCTACAAAGATTTTTTCGTAAATGCAGATCCAAAAATTTTATGGAGAATAATGTCGTCGAAAAAATAACCCTCGAAAACTGGTTCCTTTGTGCAAATATTGCAAAAATTATCGAATAATATTTTCTGGAAATTGCACATACTCTCTTGAACTGATGTGGTTAAAATTATTATTTCCAAAAAGCATCTTTTTGTGGCATTACTTCTTCAAAATTGAAAATTGACGTTTGATGAATAAAAGAGAAAAGAAATGGAAAAATTACAGATATTTCGTTGTAACATCAATTTCTATGAGTCAAATTTATATGCAAACAAATTTGAGGAGAAATTTTTAAAAACTTTTTTTTTATCTGAAAAAATAAAAGTTCATTTTCACCGATTTTATTTACGCATAACTTTTAAACGTACTTAGTCATTTTTTCTTTACACTATAGTCATTTTATGATTTTTAAATTAACGCCCTATCTAGTCTCTTTGAGCTCTAAAGAACACTTTTTGTGTTTTGGGTACAGAATAAGCCCCACTTATACATGACCCCCCCCGAAAATCAGCACCTGCATCTTGGCCAAACCAGGCTAAAAAAAGAACCCCATGCAAAGTTTCATACTTCTTAGCCCAACAGTGTGGACACACATAAACCATCACAAATTGTATTTTATATATGTTTACAGATTAAGGAAGACTTCAAGCAATACAGTTAATTAAATTTTTATTTTTTAAATTGGACATCTTTCTTATTTAATTTTAATAAAACATTGCTAACATCCATCACAATTGTACATTTAAACATTTTGGGTTGCCTTTTTTTGGTTATTGATGATGACAATGAAACTATTCTATGGCGTCCAACAGATATTGAATATGATTCTTGGTAATAACAACTTTTTTAATTAAGAAGCTTATATGATTTTAATTTTAAAAGGACATGGCAGTTTAATATTTTAATATCAAGGATCCATATCGTCAACTGTTCTCATGATTTGATTGAGAGCATTGCCATTTTAGGACGCAAATTTTAGGACTGGATCATTTCCTCAAATTTGAACATTTAGTGAGATATTCAACTTTGATAAAAACTAAGTAAGATAATGGATTAATATTGTAAGTGTTCTTGGCTATAAAACATTGGTTGAGAAGTTATGGTTGCAGTTGCGAAATAAAGTTCTTGTTGGAATAATTCCAAAGTTTAGGATCCGTTTCGAAGTAATTATGACAATACTTTTATTAGACAAGGAGTAATGTGTTTACTTTTTTACACATTCCTCTTAGGGCTGCTGTCAGCTAATTAAATAACACATCATGACAGTTGACTTGCTCTTCTTCAAAAAATTCTTCCAATTTTCAGGGTTACCACGCTAATTGTCAGTTTTTTTTAACATACCATTTAGCATTATTTCCATTTCTGATAATAGTTAATAAGAAAGATATAAAGTAGAGTGCCTCTTAGAGAAGTGAAGAGTCGCTTGGTGAGCAATTTTATGTGTTTCTGTTTTTCCTTGAATTTTGGGGATTTTTTGTTTTGTTTTAGTACAGCTTTGTAAGTATGCCTGCTAATTTCTCTTTAAATTAATATCTGAAAAGGAATGAATACTCAGATAGGTCTCCCCTCCCATCAATATCATTAAAAAAATATTTTAAAAAGGGATCTAGGAGCAAAAGTTATTAAAAGTAATGTTATAATACTAATACATATACTAAATGCTAATAAAGGTTACATATGTACTACTAAATTACGTTACGTTTTTTCACACTCAACATCCCTCAAAACAGGAGAATGGAAGAGGAAAGATAAAAAAAAAGCAAAGGAAGAGTTCCCACGTAGCAAAGATAATTTCAACTAACAACACAATTCCCATCATTTATTCATACTTTTATCCAATAATAAAAATACATTATTCGTAAATAAAAAATCAACATTAAGACATTAAAAATCCCGAACACTAAATTCCCATCGCACTAAATGAATTAAATGTCCGGTTATATTCCAGTTGATTTAAACACGTCAAGAGCCAACTCCACCAATCTTGATGAAGGGCGGATACCACTAAAACATACTGCAGAGATAAGAGTCTGGAGCATGTATATTACTTTCGACACCAAACAGAGTCCCTCGTTGGTTCCTTCAGAACCGTACAGAAGCTCATCTGGTTGAGGGTTTCTCCCTATTTTTTCTCTTCAACCCTTCCCAAACTTATCTATGATGTCACTCAGAGTTCTACAGTCCCAAGAAAATGTGAAAGGTTGTCTTTACTTGATTGAAAGCGAAATAGAGCGTCCGAGTGTCATTAAGTTGTATTAAGGAAATGATAAAAGGTGCTTCAGAAGTCTTCTCCTTTTACGTGAGTCCTAAAATTCTAAAAAGATTTCCAAAATATTTTTCAGTCGAGAGGAAGATTCAATGGAGCAGAGATCAAGGGAGAAGTTCAAGTTTATCTGAATAGCTATTATACAGTGGAAACAGGAGTTTTTATGTATTAGTGACTTTGTAATTACAATTATTTATACTTTTATCAGCTATGCAATATACATTTGAAAAAAAAAAAAAAAAAAAAAACAACACCACCAAGGCTTACTGAGTTCAAAGAAAGCTTAGGAATAGATCATATAGTTTCATCCGCGGGGGAAAGTTAATTAAAGTCAGACACACTCTTATGAAAAGACTAATTAATGACCATAAATCCAGATTTCATCAGTCTGCAGCATATTAGAAGTCTACTTTCCTCTGATAAGAATTTAGATTATCAGGATTTGGTTGTGGATAGGTGAAAAAGTTACTTATCCATTTTTTCAGTTTATCTTCGTTTATTCTTTTGAAAGTATTAAAGGTTTTATTTTCATCTTTCTCCTACGATCGAATTAGAAGTTATCTATCCCATTAGTTCTCATTGTTATATTTTTAGATTTGTCTCTTTATCTTTCCACTTCAGTGGTGTATTATCTCTTCAAATTTTCCATACGTACTTGACAGACTAACTTTTTATGTATCCAACGATGTAAAAACCATGTTATACAGCCTATGTCCAAAGGAAAATCCTTTGGACACTGGAGCGAAAAATAATTTTCTATATTTCTTGAAAACTATATAAGTCAATCCAGTTTGCAATACTTAACGGTAAGTCTACTTGGTATAAAAAATGACTTTGAATGATCAAATGAATAGCATTGAGTTAAATGGCATACTTATACTAGATGTTTTGAGATATATGGCTTTATATTTGAAAATTTCTGCGGTCATTACATCAAAGTTTGCCCGGTGGATATTGTACGGTATTTTCCGGATAACACTATAAAGTACATTAAAATTTTCAATCCCATTATCAGGGTCTTCAATAGGCATAAAAATAGGCCTATTCTAGTTCCCCATTTTTACATTTCTGACTTTTTGGGTAATTTATGATTTTTTTTTGTTTTTAGTATTTTTTTAATTAATAATTATAGACACATAAATTTATACAAGGTAACATTTTTAAATCAATAATTTTTGGCCGATTTAAGTGTGGATCATCCCTATTTTTATTTCAATACAAGCAGGTAATATTCCACACAACTCTTATTTATCGCTCAAATCATCAAAAACCGAAAAAGAAGCAAAATAAATTTAAAAATTCATAATTTTAAAGGCATATATTAAATTAAATTATTTTAATATTAAATTCAGGTTTATAATAAAAGAGATGCTCATAAAATTTGTGCAGTATAAAAATCAGAAAACATACTTTCTATCAAAATTAAATGAGATAAAAAGGTAAAACTTATTCAGTATGCATCAATTTGGAATATCTTGAAAATGGAAATAAAGTAACGTTGGGCTAATGACAATCGATATTTTACGTATAACAGAAGTATATTTTTAATATATAAATATTTTCTCGCGTCTTTGTAATGTACATATATATAACATATTCGTAAGCAACAATGGAAGTCTTACCATACTCTAATATTATATACTCATATATAAAGATTTTTCTATTTATGATACTTCGAGTTTCAAGCGTATCAACTCATATCCACTTCTCTTTCCATTAGAACCACATAAAATATATTTTTCCTACTCTTCTCTTTCAATATACACATTTCAAGGAGAAAGGAAATGCTTTCAAACATTGGATCAACAGTTGAGTACACTTGAGGGAATATTGTACATACAAATGTTCATACATATTTATGTAGAGACATCAAATAACATTTGTATTACTCATTCAGTTTTTTAAAAGTTCCCAGGGCTCAATAATCAATATATAACAATTCTTGTCTTAGTCTTTGTTGAAAAAACAAGAATGCATTCACTGCCACAGATTAATATAGTCGTTTGTATACTTTTTGGGAAAGTGATAAAACCATATCTTTCTTTGCAGTAAGAGTAAACCGTAAAGACATGTTTTTTTCTATAATTTTATATTCTGGTCTGCACGCCAATTACGACATTTTTCATCTATTTCAAATAAATAACCGGTGTTCAGCATTTCTCTCAAATAATAATATTGTAGCATACGTTTTAAATATGGTTTCATTACCTTCTTCACAATCGATTAAACTTAAGTACTCCAATATCTCACAATTCGACGCTCAAGATGAAATTTTCTCTTATTGTAACACTAAATTCAAGCTGAGTTTATTCAAAGTAGAATAAGTTTCTCCATTATGTTTTTATCCAACATTACTGGCCTCAATCCACGCCCAGTGGTCTCTTAGTCTTTAAAGACGACATTATTTAATCAAAATTATTACTAAAACTATGTATCGCATGATTTGAAGAAAAAAAAGAAGTTTTGAGTCCGCAAAACCCTAAATAAGTTAATTACTCTCACATAAGGATACATACATTTGCTGGGCTTCAGACGACCTCCAGGATTTTATATTCGACTAAACACTTCATTAAAATTTGAAAATGTTTCTCTTTACTTTTGGAGAATATGAGAATATCATAACAAAACAAGGGTTTCCTTTTCACCGATCTCCTACTAAAGGCAAAGTTATTTTCTGACAAACTTATTAAGGACTGTAAGAATGATGAAGTTATTGGAACGTGCATTTAGAGGACAGTTAGGGCTTCTTAAAAGATTTTTTTATAGGTAGGGTATGACATCATCAGCCAATCAGTCTTGGATATCTATGTTTGAAACAAAGGCTCTAAGAGCCTCACAGTACCGATTATAAAGTGGCTTACTTACGAACATTTGTAAAAGGACTGATAAAAGGTTTCCTCTTCTAAGTAACAGAAGGAACAATTTTTCATCACTGTCTCTTTCAAAGATTTATTTGTGAATATAAAGAGGTCACTACCCTGTAGGAAAACCAATTTTCCTCTTGATTTGTGAAGAGGTTACCAAAGAATTAGCTCGAGTCCTTTGCAACAGTTTCATTAGCAAGGGATCCAAAACGTTGGAGCCTCATCTTGACTAAGTTTACGGGAGTTTCCTTTATAAGGCAATCTCCAAATAATATACAAGGGAGTTGGATGAAAAAGGATGTATCCATTAAATCTTTTTTTAATCTAATTAATTCCGTTAAATTATAGAAATGTCTTGGAGCACCTCTTCACAGATTTTTGTATGGTTGGCCAAGAGAAATAAGCTACAGGTTGGCATAAACTTGTTTATTAATAATAATACATATATGGCTGTGCGCATGTTGCTTTGTATAATAATTTATCAATTTAACCAACATATGTAGCTAGAGTTGTATAAAATATGACCTTTATGCCCCAAGCATTTTCCTTGGAAAATGCATTATCCCCTGAGGGTGTCCATGGCACGGAATATGGCTATCGAAGTTACAACTTCAGCTTCATTATACTAATATTTCCTGATTATTTTCTTCCTGTTAATTTTGTTTTCCTTTTTTTGTTCTTTTTTGAAGATCTCTTTGTTGCTAGCGGGTTGTACTCTTTTTACTTCTATATTATTATTTGTGTGTGTTAAAGTTGACACGTAGTTACGTTATATAAAATCATAATTATAGTAAATTAATTATTTGTGTTGTGAATTTGATCTATCATTGCCTACGAAAGGAAAGAAAATGTTTGACAAAGGTTATAAACAGAAAACTGCACAAAAAGAAATACATTTTTACTGTTGAGAATAAAATGTTTATTAATTAAAGTTATACATTACGAATCGCATTATTATGTTATTTGTAATTAAAAGTATCTTTATTTTGTATTCTTTGGAGCGGAGATGAAAAAAAAATAATAATAAGGTTTTTGTACTTTTAAAAATGTATAACAAATAAATATATAAGGGGGAACTTGATAAACAATATACAATTTAAGACTTCCCAAATCATCTGCAAAACAAGAATCGTTAATTTTCAAAAACACTCGAAGGAAGAATAATATTATTGTTCTTCTTGTTTGTTTGTTTTTTCATTCATTTTTTCAATCAACTCAGTGTAAAAAAAATATTTAAAAAAAATACACAACAGATATATATGTTATAAACACAATTTTCAAAGTTTGAAATTGATCACTAAAAAATGAAAAGATATATACACGATGCAATATAATATACAACCACAAAGACGAAATAGATCAGTAACAAAAAAAGGAAAGAAAACACACGCAAAAGAGGGAGGGAGTATAAACTGGATTATTACTTACTTTTTTTTTTCGTAAACATTTTGTATCAGTATTTAGCATCGATGGAGAGGGAGTTTAAGATTATAATTGTATGAGTGAGGAAGGGAGCTCTTGGTTGTTGTGCTTCACTGAATATATTATGCATCTTAATTTGGAGATGAACCCCTCAATTTTCCACCTATCTTTATATCGTGAGGACGCTACAATGAGCCAATCCGAAGGACATAGTCTCGCCTCAAAGTTCCTCCAGATCTTTTTTTCCACCATCTTAAGGATTGGGGTAATTTGATGTAGAATAGATGAAACGAGGTCTCCAAATCATTTTGGCAAAAATAACAGTTTAGATTTTCAGGATATTCCCATGACTAATTTTTAAAAATATAGGACGTTCCTAATCTATATCTAAACCATTTTTGACGTGTATCAGTGGATAGATTCTTCAAAATAACTGATCCCAAATGTTAAATATATGCATATGTAAAGAAACTATATCAAGTAAGAAAATCAGCAAATTATATAAAAATTGGTTAACTCTTGCGGTTATTTTGACGGTGAATAAACTAGAAGCAAACTTTACTACTCTCATATTTTAATAAATATGTGCATCTATGATAGGTTTATTTTTACAAAAAGATATATAATCAGGAGATGACAGCACATAATGCTGAAAAGATAAAACGAATTACTTAACTATGAAAATCATCCAAATTTTTCTTACATTCTTTTTAGAAAAATATGTTTCTCAAGATGCCCTAAAGAGATACTAAACGGCTCCTGAAACGTTGCTTATTGGGTTTTCTTTAAAAATATGTTATTGTAAGAGGATAAATATCAAAGAATCTTCATAAATATGTGTTTTGGCAACACCCTGGAAAAAAGTTAAACACGTGATATATATAAATAATAAGCAAATTTAAATTTATTTATTTTAACTAAATGTTGCTAGATTATGCATAATAAAAAATATCTTTGCTTAATGGAATCGTATTTATTTCGATGTAATATTATATTGAGTGAACACCATAAATAAATGGTAGTACGGTAATTAGTATGAAACAACCAAAAACACATTACAGGCAGTTTTGTGTGGATCTAGCATCGTGTACAATGTCAAAGCGCACTATGACTTAGAAATGAACTTTTAGAGAGCGCAAAGAGAAGGAGGGAGCGAGATTTATGGTATTACTCAATAATTTTGTTAATATCATTGTTTATATGATTTTTGATGAGAAAATGAACATGAATTACTACTTTAAAGAAGAGAACCCTGTGAATTTAAAATACCAATTATATTTGAATTCATATATGTATATTTATTTTATAATATATTTTTTAATACAATGTAGACCAGGGTTTCCTAAACATTTTCTGACTGGCACTCCCCTTGACTTTAATTTAAACTTCTGATGCCCCCTCCCCCAATAAACACATACATGTTTATTTTTTTTCCAAAATGAACATATTTGGTGTATGGACAGTAATAATAGTTTCTCTTTATCAGGTTTAAACTTACTAAACAGAAAAAGTAGCGTTTGGTCATTCTAAGCTTGTTCATTTGATTGAAAAAAAGGGCTAAAAGAACTCTGCCCTAAAAAATTATCGCCTTTAAAGGGCTATTAACAAAAGTTATATAAAAAATATTATAATTGCAGGTTTTAATTAATTATTTGAGTAGAATTGGAGAGGAGGGTGGGGGTCATTGATAGGGATTTAAAATTGTTGAGCATGTTAGTATTAATTGGTAACCTCCAAGATATAAGTGATCGTATAGATTTTTTCTCTGTATTTTAAAAATGCAAACGTATTCGCAAACAAGGAGCACTAAAGTTTTAATAATGATCCTTTCAGCAGATATGTCGTCTATTAAAGTTCCTAACATATAATATTACTATTTCATTTATACTCACAAGGATATAGCCAACTTTCATATCCTTACTCATCGACTCTTAATTTATGTAAAAAATTTCTACAGTTTAAAATAAACTGCAGTGCAAAAAAAAAAAAGTGGAAAAATCTTTTTCTTAAAAAAGAAAAGGTTTCCTCCGAGAAGGAAAATGCTGGTGAATTTACTCCAATGGAATCAAAAGATTTGTACACCGGATTTGAATTTCCTTTCTTCTTGGGTGGTGAAGAACGTCCCAAACTTCTTTTCGACTTTGATGGAAAAGAGGCTCCGGAGGAACATCCTTCTTCAATATTGTAGTAGTCATCTTTCTCAGGGACATCATTATGATATGAATAAAACTCCTCCAAAACATGGAAACAAGAATGTTCGACTAGGTCTCCGAAACTGGGAAATAGCTCATTACAATTCGTACAGAAGAATTGATCGGAGTTCGACGAAGCTTTTTTGTTCCCTTCAAAATGTGTCTTTACACAATCAAAAAGATCGTAGGCTCCCTTGAAGGACCGGTTGCAGACGTTACAGATTAAAACATTATCCGAAGACTCCAAAAGATTATTCTTGTCATCTGACATAAGTTATATATATTTAAAAAGCAATATAATTAACTAAATATATAACTTTTTAAAGACTAGAACATGAATATATATATTTATAAACAATCAACACGTTTTATCGTCTTCAGTATAAATTTATGAATGACTTCATAGGAAAAGGGACATCAAGCAAACAAATATGAAAAATACTGAGTATAATATTTTCTCAACACATTCACTTCGTACGTACGCGCAGGCTGAATAAGGATGTGTGAGAGACAGAGAACGAAGAAGAAGTGGGGAGAGAAAAAAAAAGTGAATCTCCTTCGTACTTTAAATGTGAATTAGATTGTAATAATTTGTATAAAATTCACTCCAGTTCCATAGTGTGATGTGAATTTCCCAGCATTTATTTTGGCAGAAAATATACACACCAAAAATCTGCCCTGTATAAGGAAATCTTTTGATTGGCCCATTTATTTTTAGTCTCCAAAAAGAGTGCAGAAAATCTTGTTGTCTTTTTGGAACATAAAATTGGTAGGTCATTTTTGTAATGTCAGCTATAAAATGTGTTTGAGATCAAGTTGTATATCTGGACCTCCATGGAGATCATCAATAAGCGATTTACAATGATTCAATTTCATTGATGTGTCAAAAAACAATCTTTAATTTAGTTGTAGTAGATATTTCTTTAATCACACTTTGAAGTGGTAAATAACATACCATAATATCTTTGACTGCTACTTCATCATATGGTATCACTTCAAAGAAAAACAAATTGAAATTAATTTACATAGGATTCCGATATGCATTTCCAAATTCAGTTTTCCTACGAAATAATGACTGTAGTTTATTAGAGCTATATCTTTTGACTTCGACATGTCTAAAAAGTCATCCACCAAAAGTAAAGGAGCCTCAATGTGACCATTTTCTATCACTTTAACCTTAGAACGAAAAACTTGGTCAGATTTCAATTCATTTATCATACAATTTTCTTATTAGAGATAATAATAATTTATTCAAATTTCCAAAATAGGGAAACATCATTTGAAAAAAAAAAAAAATCGTATATTTTTTAAAGGATTCTCTTCTTTAAAGCAGTAATTCATGTTCATTATCTCACCCAATATCATATAAAAGATAGATGATATTAACAAAGTTCTTAATTAATTAATAACATAAGTTTCGCTTATGCGTTCTCCTTGCGATCTTTAAAAGTTCATTTCTAAGTCATAATGCGCTCTGGCATCGTACACGATGCTAGAGGCCGCATCAAAACTGCATGTAGTGTGTTTTTGGTGGTTTCATACTAATTAACGCAATACTATTTATTTATTGAGTTCACTCAATATAATATTACATCGAAATAAATGCGATTCCATTAAGCAAAATCAATTTTTTTTTATGAATAATCTAGCAACATTTGGTTAAAATAAATAAATTTCAATTTGTTCATTATTTATATACTTGCTCAACTTTTTTTACAGGGTGTTGCCAAACACATATTTAATAACAATCTTTGATATTTATTCTCTTACAATAAGATATTTTTTAAACAAAAATTGATAAACGACGGTTCAGGAGCCGTTTAGTATCTCTTTAGGGCATCTTGAGAAACATGTTTTTTTAAAAAAAAAAAGAAGGAAACCACCATCTGAGATGTAAGAAAAATTTCGATGATTTTCATAGTATAAGTAATTCATTTTATCTTTCAGCATTTTATGGTGTCATCTCCTGATTATATATTTTTTTTGAAAAAACAAAACAAAACCATCATAGATGCACATATTTATTTAAATATGAGAGTAGTATAGTTTACTTCTAGGCTATTCACCGTAAAAATAACCGCAAGAGTTCACCAATTTTTATATAATTTGCTGATTTTCTTACTTGATATAGTTTATTTACATATTCAAATACTAAATATTTTGGATCAGTACGTTACAAAAAGACACCGAGATAGCCTTATGTTCTATTTTTCACATCAATAGTTTGCTCAATGATGATCAAATTATGTTCAAAATTCGTGTGTTAATTAACTAAAGTAGATTTTTTCCACAAATTTAAGTATCATGCAAAGTCATAGGAGTATTTTATACGTATAATCTCTGAAATTAAGCTTGTAGTAATTTACAACAAAAAGTTCAATACTAATTTTAAGTATGTGGAGGAAAATCGTAAATAAAATTATATTTTCGTAAACTTCACAAACTTTTGTACTCAATGTTGAAAAATTATCTAAGGAATCCAACGTGTCCAGCACTTAGTCAAGTTGAAATAAAATTCATATTTGTATATAATACGCAACAAAAAATTTGTTTAATAAGTAACACATGTCACGTTATTTTAATATTCAATTTCTCATGTCTTTATAATGTATACATATATAACATATTCTTAAGCAACTATGAAAGGTCTTTCAATACTCTAATATTATATAAATAAAGATTTTCTATTTTATGATACTGGAAATTTCAAATATATCAACTCATATTCAGTTCTTTTTACATTAGAACCACATAAAATAAATTCTTCCTTTTCATCTCCCTCAATATACATATGTCAAGGAGAAAGGAAATGCTTTCAAAATTGGATCAACAGTTGAGTATACTTGAGGGAATATTGTACATACAAATTTTCATACATATTTATGTAGGAACATCAAATAAGATTAGTATTACCTATTCCAATTGTTTAAAAAGTTTTAAGGGCTTAATATATATTTGTTCACAAAACGTGAATACATTCACGCCCACAGATAAGTTTAATCGTTTATATGCCTTGTGGGAAATTGATAAAAACACATCTTTCTTATTTTTATCTATAGTTTTATATCCTGGTTTGCACGCCCTAATTAAATTTTTCCACTATTTCACAATACACTACAGGTATTCAGCACATATCTGGAAAAATACGTTCCAAACGTTTTAAAAATGATTTATATGTTTTCATTACCTTCTTCACAGACGATTAAAGTTAAATCTTTTTGTTCTTGCGCAATTCGAAACTCAAGATAAACTGTTTTCCAATTGTAATACTATATTTAGACTGAAATTATACGAGGTAGAATTTGTTTTTGCACAGAAACTCGTTAAATTTTTTTCCAAGTCCCTGCTCTGGCACATACGAACTGGACTTGAAAATTTGTGTTAGAAATTACTGGAAGCTATTAGATTTTGTAGAATTAAAATGCATTCATTAACTACGAGACAAATACTCATAGAAATTGAGTGAGTTATTGATATTGAAATGATAATCATGTAAAATTAATTTTTTGGGAAAGTATATTTAAGTTTGCTAACTTTGACTAATTAGTAAATTAATTTCAAATCTTCGGTATTGTTCACCTAAGTAGTATCTATATTTTTTAAAAATCAACAAACTCTTAAGAATTGTAACTATTTCCTTAAAATTTTTAATGCCTGAATATAAGGTTGTTTTTTATACCCGTAGATCATATCATTTACAATTAACTATACTACAAAAAATATCACTACAGGGTTATAACTTATGCTCTGTTATTGACTTGTAATTACCTAAAATGGGAAAAATTGATTAAATTATTATAATCATTTATGATAATAATCTTAAAAATTTTATATACAATAAAGTTTACAGATACAGAAATTATCTTCACAGGGCTTTGTTGGAATAGCCTTGATAAAGGCTAAACACTATTTCTTGATATTTCATTCGATTTTTTAAATGAATTCGTAAAAAAATTAAGGTTAGACAATAATGAAAAATAATTTAGACCATTTTTGTTTTTTTTAAATAATCTTTTTAATTCTTTTCAGAGCATGCTTGGTTATATATTTTTAATCTTGAAATATTTGTTGAACCCATAACAGTAAGTCATTCTAAACCCTCTTTGATTTTATACAACCTAAGGTATATAATAATACTTTTTATACCTTTGAATTTACATTTTATAGACAAAGCTCCTGTATGCTCTTAAAACGTTAACTCTAATTATGTACAATTTTGAACTTATCTTAATAATGCATTGGATGGGGTTTATTTGTATATTTAGCAGTTTCAAATTGAGACTTAGTTATTTTAATTGACTGTTTTCCCTTTTGATTTTTGGATTCTTTCTTTATATTTGATATGAAGGGTAAGGCGTATATCTGTACTTACATAAATCTAATATTGTATGCATTATTTTATATAATACACACTACCTCATCAAAACTTGCATAAAGTAATAAACATTTAAAGAATTTTGTATCCAAAATAAAAAAATTATGTTATTAAGATTATTTTAAAACCAGGATGTATTTAGATTGATATAAGAATGTTTAGGATTCAGTTAATATTTATGAGTGAAAAAAGGATTGAATAGTTAAAAAATGATACAAAATATTAATGAGGTAATTAGTATAATCGTCCAACAGGTTATCATGTAATAAAATACGTTATATTTTTGGGGTTTCTTTCTTACCCAGTTCACAAACTGCGTAATTAAATAGATGTTCAATAATGGTTGTTTTGTGTATTAGAGTTAAGTAAGAATCCTGTAGTAGGCAGTAAAATCATAATTAAACCTACTTATAAACCTAGAACATATGTAACTTTTAATCTTTTAAATGTATAAATATGATACGGATTATAAAAAAAATCTTTTAATCAAGAAACTTCTCAGAAATTAATATCATAGCGCATGTATATCTTTTTTTATTACTTATTAAATAAACATTAATAGTTGTAATTATCCCTCGAGTAAGTCTTTACATAAATTGAATTTAAAAGGATTCTCAGCTTACTTTCCTAGAAAGTCATACTTATATGACATATTATGTAAAAATAAAACGATTATCGCAGGAAAATGATTCTTTTTTGTCTTTTCAAACAAAAAGTATAGATTTCTGCAGGGTGATGGGAAAATCTATCGATTTGCGCACAACCTAATATATTGAAAAAAAGTTAGTTTTTCTGGGTAGGTAATTCATTAGTGGTCTCTTGAATGACAATTATCGTGATAAAAATCAGAAGTTAAGAAAATATCGAAACACAGTTCAAGATATGAGACGAGTGAATTTGACACTAATGAAGTGTTTAAGTACTATCAAGAATTGTACAGATGCCGCGACTGTGTGTTAGGTATTAAGTGAAAAAAAGTTTGAATTGAATAATGCCAGCTTTGCCTATTATATTCGTGTTGAACTTCCAGAATACATCAGGAAACTGAGAAACACTTCACGGAGGAAGAAATTGTAGGTGCAATAGGAAGGTGTGGCAAAGAAGGTAATCTCCTGGTTTATCAGGCTTTAGTTTTGAAATATATCAACTTTATGCAGATGAACTTACACCGATTCTAAAGGAATTACTTGAGTGGATACTGATGATGGGTCCCTTTCCATCATATACAAACGGTGGTCTACTTATTACAATACCCAAAAAAGGAAAAGAATTCATTAAGAATTTGAAGCCAATCACACTTCATAACACTTCGTACAAAGTATTTTCACATGTAATTGTGGAAAGACTTAAGAAGACACTGCAAGATACAGTACATAATTACTAGAGTGGATTTATAGCTGGTCCGAGAATGGAATACATTGTTGCACACTTACAGACTGCTTTAGGTAATTTTGCCAATTGTACTAAATTGACCATTGACTTGGACAAGACTTTTGACTATGTCTCGCATACTCACATTATAAGAACACTGAAAGGAAAAGGATTTGGAGAATTCATGTTAAGAGCCGTTGCTACAATGCTTGTAAACTACAATATAAGTTATGGGTCAGGAAACATATTAAGATCTTTCCAGGTAGAACGTGGATACAAGTAAGGAGATCCTATAGCAACAATTATTTTTATAGTTGCTCTGGATTATTGTTACAAATGAGGGATAACGAAGTATTGAAAAAAAAACAAGGATTAGTGGCTGTGGATTCATTTATGCTTATGCAGATGATACATCAGAAATCATAGCGGCTGGAAGAGTTTTAACGATAGCATCCATCATTGAAATATATAGGTTTCTGTCATGGATCAAATTAACTTGTCAGGTCTAACAATTAATATAAAAAAATACGACCTAATATTAAATAATAATGACATCAACTCAATATATTCCCCGCATGCCAAATCAAGAATTAAGGTACTTGGAGCTATTATTTGGAAGGATTCCATTGACTACAATAAGCAGAAAATTATTTCCCGAATAAAGAAAAATACAAATCTAATGAAATCATGGATGGGAGCGAGTTCAGATTTAGAACTCATATATAGTTCCAAAGGTAACTCATCTTCTACGTATATGTATGTATGACATCGAAATCTGCTCAGAGATAGATGATACATTGAGGAACTTCCTAGACCTTCGACGCAAACAGAATATAAAAAGAACCACTACTCCTAAAAGCCTTTGTGGGCTTGGAGCAATAGATTTAAGAAGCTTTTGGAAATCTCTTTTAGCTAAATGGATTCTGAAATATTTAAGAAGAGAGGACTTTTGGAAATCTACAGTATCTTCTGATTGTTTTAATCTCCATATTCCAACTATGAGGTACGTTAAATAATAAGTAATTTGTGTAAACTCAAATATTGGTGCTCCCTTCTTAACACAGTAAAGGATACTTTTTATACTCTTGAACTAGTCATGGATGGGTGGGTACGCTCCGTTAAAAGGTGCCTTGATTGAAATTCCCGTTTCTCTCCAGAAAATGCCAGGTTTTTTTATTGGATGCTCTTCTTGATTACAGGAATGATCTTATAGCTATGATGACGCATAAAAAAAGTTCTAAAATGCAGAAAATACGAAATGGGCATACTTATGATTTTAGTAAGGAGCTTTGTTTAAGGCAGCAGCTCGCTAAGATAAAAGTTGTAAGAAAAATGTGGTGTGGATCATCATTACTACTGATGAAAAGTGTTTTAAAGAGGAGAAGCATACAGTTAACTGAAGGACATAGTTTTCAGAACCATTTGCTGACTCCTTCTGAAAGATGGTTTTCTTACCGTGTGATTACTGGATCCCTGGAAGAGTCAGCTTTTTTAAGCAACGACAAACTTTGCTACTTTTGTAGGAAGAGCAAGAAACAACATCTCACATCTATATGAATGTAAAACAATGCGGCCAATATATGACACATTGGCAGAAGAACTAGAAGTGGTTTTTGGAAGCCCAAGAAAGCAACAGTATTTTTTTGTTCTAATATCAAAAAGTGACGTAAACTTGCATGCAGTAATCGTAAAATTACAATACTGTGAGTATGCAATCAAAGCAAAGAAAATGGAAATTGGTACATGTATTTTAAACATTGCAAGAAATTATTTAAAAAATTTAATGAACTTGGGTTTTTACTTATTTGGTTTCTTTTCTGTGTGTGTCGTTTTATTTTTCCTGGAAAGTTTATATGGTTTTTATATTTTTCTATGTACTTAGATACTTTTAGTGTTCTTGTATTGTTATTAGTTGAGCACCAGAATAAATTGATACAGGCTATAAAAAAAGTATTTTTACATCTGGAAAGAATGGAAGAATATAATACATTTATAAAAAAAGTATTCATAAGTAGATTTGTATGTTTAAATAAAATTGAATATTCTAAATGCAAATCGATCTTTAAGAGAGTTTTGATATTTAAATATTTATATTCTTCCATTCTTTCCAGATGTAAAAATACTTTTTTTATAGCCTGTATCAATTTATTCTGGTGATAATAAAACAATAAAATAAATATAATATTATATTTGTAAATTTTCTTCCCTGAAAAACGATTAAAAATGGAACTTTTGAGATAAACATATATACAATGGAATTATTTCTTTAGTTGTCATCATTTTCCCTTTTTCTAACTTAAAAAATAAAATGCTACAGATTATAACTCTTATTATATATTTTTCTCTTGCCCTATAGTCACAACTCAATATCTCACATATTTTCATTAAAAATCATTTCTCTTTTAAAAGTCAAAATTTCAAAAATCAAAAATCCCTCAGTGATAACAACAGAGGGTCGTCTCTTTTTGTCAAGAGAAGATTATTGATACTGGGCATGAAAAAATGTAAAGGTATTAAACACTAAAAAAACAACTAAACAGATTCCCTGTCAAAACTGTGATTAAACTGCAGTTTACTATTATTAATAACCGGTATTTTTTTTATTTATTTTTGTTCATCTTTTATTATTTTTTCATTATAGGATTTTAGAGGAACAGTTATTTTACCCAAAAAGACGAGAAGTTATTTTTACAAAAGCTTGTGTATAATTGTGGATCCGAAATTTCTAAAAATTTATAAGTCTTTAGCTTTTCCGGAACAAATCACATCAATTTATAACCCTTCCATGATAACAAATTTTTAGTTCTTGAGCATAATTATACGTTGAGCTATTTGCGCTCAAACATTATAAAAATTTCAAATTATGATAAATGAATTGTTGAGAATTGAAGCAGTAAACAGATAGAAAAAATTCAATTTATTTTTATTTTGAAAATATTCTGTCATACCCCTTCAAAGACAATATATTGATTTTCGATGGTAAATTCAAGTTTTTCAATACTCCAACACCTGATAGCAACTTACTGTATAATAGAAAAGAAAGTTATGTTGCTGCAGCCTGTATAAATGAAGTTTTATATAACACACCATTACTTCCAGTTCCATAACTTAACCCCTCAACAGTTAAAAAAAAAAAATTAAGTGTTGTATTTTCTTATGGTTAAAATTTCGAAAAAAATAAAATAATAATGACCACCAACATTACTATAATTAAGGCCAGAAACTTAAGATTATTGACCATAACAAAAATCAAAAAAATTGTAGGCTAGTTTTTTAAGCTATTTAATAGCTTTTAATAGTGTTTTAAAGGTATTTATCATTGCTTTGGTTTACGCTTTATAACTAATTAAAATGCTAATTTCTTCATCTTTATCACCTCAGAGTTGAATTGAGTTACGGATTCAATATCTTGTTACAGAGTAGGACTACTATCAATGGTTCCACGTATAAAATTTAGTCAAATCTGTTTCTTCGTCTTATGACCCATATATATTTTATATACACTAAGATTTTCTTGCTTAAAGGGGGGGGGGGCAGTGTTATGTATTTCATATTTCCTTTCTTGTTCTTATTTTCTTGTATGTTCTTTAGTGTATTAAAGTACTGTGTTTTACGTATTATAAATAGTCTCTTATTTTGTAAATAAAATAGAGTAGGGTTTTGTATTAATAAGAAGACAGTTGTTCTTGTAAAGGTGTTTACTCCTCCACGCATTTCATCATCTCATCTCTCCCGGTCATCCTGCATCTATTGGTTTAAAGAATTGGAACCTCCTTACCTTCGTCAAGACACAACACTGGCGACGAGGATGGGATCAGGATCACGTGACCTCCCTGCTGTGGGATCGTCGGCGAAGCTAGCCCTGTTGGAGTTGGGTAGCCCTTTTTCGTCGATAGGGAGAACGCTCGTTCGTCTGCGGAAGGCGGAGCAATATGGACTGTGCCTCAGTTTGGGCCTCGTGGAGAAAGGAAGAGAACCGTGGTCACTTACAAGAAGTGAAGTGTGTGTCCGTGTCAGGGACCACATCATTAAAAGTGGATATAATCCTTCGAAGTTTTGGTTCTCTGTTGTTCCTACTCTCCCATTCACATCATTGGTTAATGGATGTGCAACGGTCTCTCCTCTGGATCATCCCGAGTTGGATGAGGGTACATCGAGCAAGATGTCTCCCAGGGACGAGCAGGGTGCTCGTGTCTCTGAAACTTCGTTAAGGGTGAAGGTTATTTCTCCCAGGGACGAGCAGGGTGATCGGGTCCTTAAAACCTCAATAAGGGTGAACGGTATGTCTCCCAGGGACGAGCAGGGTGCTCGGGTCCTTAAAACCTCAATAAGGGTGAATGTTATTTCTCCCAGGGACGAGCAGGGTGCTCGGGTCCTTAAAACCTCTATGAGGAGTATTGTCCTCCTTTCTCCGGTGCGCGTGCTGAGAGCACGGCTCGTCTATGGAGATAAAAATTTTTATGTGCAAGGACAAACGGTTTGTCCGCGCCTGGACATGGATGGAGCGGATCTATAGGTTGCTGTTCATGGAGAGGAACTTGTGTAAGCACCGCCATGGATTTGGTGCTTGGGGGGTGATGTTATGTATTTCATATTTCCTTTCTTGTTCTTATTTTCTTGTATGTTCTTTAGTGTATTAAAGTACTATGTTTTACGTATTATAAATAGTCTCTCATTTTGTAAATAAATTACGAGTATTTTTTTGTATTATAAACAGTGTAGTCTTATTCCTCCACGCCATTTCTTCTTCTCATTTGTCTCTCGGTCATCCTGGATTTCTCCACCTTATAAATAAATTTGTGTCTCTCCCTCGTCAAGCGCAACAGGGAGTATTTGATTGAAAATTAATCAAATACAAAATTACAAGAAATTGTTTGTTTATTCTTTTAAAAAGTGATATTTTCAAGATTTAAAGCAGCACTGATAATTGATAACATCCATTTTGAATTTGTCTGTTCTTTGAACTTGATAGTTCTTATTTTGAACTAATTTATGTCCCATTTTCAATTAGTGATGGTATAGAAATACAAGTTCAATGGCTTACCATATTACATTATAATAGATTGTTTTTGTTATTAAAATAATATTTAATGTTAAATAGGTAGGTGAATAGAAAAAAATCATAGTAATGCCGTTGGTTATTTTATACGTCTACTTCTTAAATTTCAGACTGATTTTTTTGACCATTTTGGCTTCCACGAATAAAAAAATATATACTTATTATATGTAATATTTAATAAGAAAATTAAAAGTTAAAGAGAGGTTATGCTTTAGTTTTAGCTATAATATCAAGCAGTAGTTAAAATATTTGCTTTCAATTAAAAAATTTCATTTAATTGCAGTTTTGATTAGACACATTTAAAAAAAGTTAAAATCATGATAACATAATAAATCATTTATTTTGCATATAATAGAATGTTCTTTGTTTTTAATTGATTTTTTTAATAGTTATTTCATGTTTATATACATATTATATTTCTACCCTAAAAAACGTATTTAAAAAAAAGTATCTAAAGGCTATGTATCTATGTAGGTTAATGGTTTGAATAGACATTTTTGTGTTTTACGCCTTAGATAACAATAACCAAGCGGGTTTCAACCGGCAGGTAATAATGCTGTTGTATATATTCAATATTTATTTGCATCAATATTTAAGCCATATTGTATATTTCCAGGAGAAAAGTAAATGAATGTTTTTCTATTGAATAATAACTTATTAAGATTCAGTCTTAAAAAACCACAAAAATAAATATTCAAAAATAAATGACATAAGCTATTTAACTATAAATGAATAAAAATTATCTACTATATATGTATATATCCTATAAACCAATTGAATGGAAATTATATTTTACACATATTGAAAAATAAATATTATATAAACTGCCGTATTTATATTTATTTATTTTTGAAAAAATAAGCATTTAATATAGCTTTTCTCTTATAAAATGTGTGAATAAGGTATAACGAGGTGTTCAAATAGTATTGTAATGTTATTACAATGAAAATTTAATAAGTTTTGTAGGCAGATTTTTGTAAACACCTAGTTCAAACTAATTGGCAGAATTGTTACAATAGTGAAGCCAGCTGATCAGTCAGATTAAATAATCTTAAGTAGAAAATGGAAGCCAAAAGAAGGAGAATTACCCTTCTTTTCTGCACCGGTCAACAACTTGCTCTCAATTAGCAATCAGCCGGTCTAGAGGATCTGGAAACAACTTAAAGCTGGGAATAACATTGAAGACACGCCTCAAACTGGCTAACCAACCAAGTTAACTTCAAAAGCTTATATTGCTAACTCCACAATGTCAAGAGTCGTATAAATTACAATGGAAATTTACGAATTACTTTTACTTGGTCAGGTCAAAAAAAAAAAAAAATTGTCGTCTCAAGTACTGTAAACGCATCAACAATCATAAACATAATAAAAACGGGGGTTTTCCCGTAGTGATGAATAAGCCTGCACTCTTCAGACAAAATGATAGATATAACCCTTGAGAGAATCCCGTTTCCCTACCTTTCAGAATAAGTGTACTATATAAAAGGTCTGGCAATTAGAGATTTCTTTGCTTTTGTTTACAATTCTACTGGCTATTTTGAGGACATCACAGTAGTGTTAATATAGGAGGAAATTCAAATTTATAAAATTAAATGTATCAATAATAAAATAGTGTTTAATTTTCTTATCAGACAATGCTATTTGTATAAATTGTTACTATCAAGTCCAGAAATAGCTTGATCTGTACGAAATAAATATTTATCATTTGAAGAGAGAAACACATTGAGATCCGGAGATGTCTGTATTTTTGCTTTGTAGTGAGAAATGCAGTAAGATATTTACTGTTTTCATCATGAAATGTAAGAAAATTAACTTTCTATGCGTCAAATTTTGCAATACCTTCGATCCTGTAGGAACTGAAGATACGATGTCTGAAGCAGAGGGAAATGAATGTACAGGACATTCCACGACTTTAATCAGTTTAGTGTAGTCCATAATTATTCGTATTTTTCTTTCTATCTTGCTTGGGAATAAAAAAATCCTGAAGATATCCAATCCGTTACTTCTCCAATAACTCCTATCTTTTCATAACTGTACAAATCCTTAGTTTCCAGGTCCTCGTATTGGATCGGAATCTTGAGGGTAGTTAAACATTTGAAGGGTATGACTAGTTCATCTTTGAGTTGTATTTTCATCAAAGGACCCTGCCTTGCTTTCAAATCATTCGAATAATAATTTTAGCACTATATGAGTAGAGGTGAAGTTTTCCTTGAATTTGTAAATTTGGCACTAATATTTTTAACTTTTTGAGTGAATTGGGATTTGAAGTATTCAATGAAGAATATCCAATTTACCGAAGTTTCCCAATCATGTCAAATTTGAGATGTAGTTTTCCTCAAATTTTTAAATTTAGCACTTGTACTTTTAGAGTTAATTAGGATTGAAAATTCCCCGTGAAGAATGTCTAATTTACTTACGTCTTCCAAGCATGTAGTTTATCATTTTGTAAATGATCTATCACAGCTGCCTTGATGTGGTTCAGTAGATTTGTAACTGTTTACTCCAAGAGTTTTGTATTGAGGTTCTGGAGATTTGTACTAATGTTTTGGAACTAGATTTAGAGTAATAGTTAGGTGAATTATATCTATCAAATTATTCGAGTATTCGTTGACTTTTTCATGATAATTTTATCAGTAGAGGAGTGTTCAACTACCTTTTGACCAGTTTCTTCCAAATATACCAAACTTCTTTGGGCTTTTTCTATCCTATTTTTAATATTTTTGGTATCCTCATGGTTAGGTCGTTTATTAACAAAATCAATTAACCTTTTAATCCTTGTAATTCCTCTCGTTACAGTGCACTTGTGTGCATAAAAGCTCTTACTTATAAAATCTATACTCTTGGCCATTGTAGTAAATAAATAATAAGTAATCTCTCTTCTCGAAAAGAAGGGAGGTCACATCAAGAAGTATTTGTCGTGAAGGGAAAAGGGGAGGAACGTGAAGAAGTACTCATGTAGACGTAATGGAGGATATCACCAGGAATTTCAAATATATATAATTAACTCCAATTAATTATATATGCAATAAATATGATAGATAAGTGTAAAGGTAAGTTCACGAGTAGAAGTGTATAAAGAAAGAAGGATTTCAATATAGATCTTGTTATTTGTAAAGAGTATTGAAGAAAGAGAAGAAAAAAACCACTTTGGTTGTAATCGTTTTTTAATATCATTGCACTTAATATAATATTAGAAGTGTATGTAGAAGGTTCGTAGTTGTCCCGTATTAATGATATCACTCCTTCAACATTCATTACTCTTAAAACTCAAATCCTTGGAAATAGATTCTTTTCGACCACTGCGGCATATTGGATAGTGCAAAGAGTATTGAAGAACGTGTAGAATATAAAAATCCTGTGATCAAATCAGTAATAAACATAACTTCGTAATTTAATACTACTGTGTAGGTTCGAACCCAGCCGACTGTGTCATGTTGCATAGCGTATGTATAACTGAATGCATTACCATATGAAAAAGGAAATAAATATAAACAATAGCTATAAATACGTAAATATGGCGACCACAAGTTAATCACGAATCTGTAATTAATATATCGTATAAAAATTGATTTTAGATCATTGTCAATTATAATTTTTTTGTATCTTGACCCTTTTGTAGGTTTGAGCCAACTTTTGTATATGTAAAAATCAATAATTCATAAAAAAATATATTTATGCAAAATGTAATGATAATTTCAAAAATGCGTATTGTGTTTATATTTGATATACAGGGAGCGGGGATTAAATTCTCGCCAAAATATTTTTCTACAAAAAACAACACAAAATATACATTTTTTAACTTTTTTATTGAAAATCAAAACTATGACGAGCATATAGGTATAGAGTAGCCATTCATTCGATATAATCACCGTTGGCATCAATAAAGGCCTCAATACGGCCTCTGAACCGGCCACAGGCTCTTCTGACCATCTCATTGTCCATGTTGCCGAATACCTCCTTGATGGAGTCCATCAGGCTGGCCTTGGTGCTATGGGGATCTCTGTTGGTATGTCTCTCGACATAGCCCCAGACAAAATAGTCCAAAGGATTAAGATCGGGATAGTTAGGAGGCCACAAGTTCTTGGTTACGACGTCATAACAGTTCTCGGTTAACCACTGCATGGAGATTTTGGACACATGGCAGGGTGCTGAGTCCTGTTGCCACTCCCAGGGCCTGTCTCCGGCCACCCCTTAGATCCAGGGCAGAACCACCTTCTCCATAACATCCAGGTAGACCTCTGTATTGAACTTTAGACCTGTTTCAAACATGTGGGGAGGCATAACACGACCTTCACTACTGACCACCCCGAACACCATCACCGTTGCAGGGAACTTGGTCTTCATTACCTTCCTCACATGGCTGGTGCAGGTGGCTATCCACCTGTTGTTCTGCTTGTTGACCTTCTGATCTTGACAGAAATTCTTTTCATCAGAGAAAAACCACAGCATTCCGGGCTGCTTTGGGTGCTTGAGCTTGTTGAGCAATTTTGTTGACTTCATCAGCCTGTTGTCCTTTGCCTTCTGGGTCAAGATCTGGCCCACCTGCATCTTGTAGCTCCTGCAACTTAAATCCTCAGATACACAGTCCCTTTTTTTTTCTCATGGCAGCCCAGATCCCTCGCCATGGCCTTCATGGACCTGGTAGGGTCATCCTCAACCATCTTCTTCACCTTGTCGACAAAGTCGGTGTCCCTGACCTTCCTATCGGCGCCCTCCTCCTTGGGCGCCCTCTTTATGGTGGCATCAACATCCCAGGTGTCCTCTAGCTTCTTACGGATAAGCTCAAAAGTCCGTAAATTCACTCCTAAGGTTGAAGCAATCGTTGAATTGGAGATTTCACCTCCATTATTAACCAATGCCATGACTACGGCGGACCTCGAAAGCTCCTCGTTCCACTTATAGCTCTTTATCTCCTCATATGATGACAACATGATGCTAACTGAACTGCGTATCGTCAGCTGACCAAAATAGCTTTCCTATTTGGTAACCGGTTTTTTATTTGATAATGTCGTCTTCAAGTTATCAAGGTTTAAAGTAGGCAACAATTTGATCCCCAATCCCTGTAGATCATACAATCTTGAAAAAATCCAATTTAAAGGTTAAAATACCAATTTATATTGAGAGTTTTGATATAAAAGGAATAAAGCCAAGTTTTTCAAATGTTCTTACGTGAACATAATTCATTTTAAGAATAAATATTTTGTGTTTCATATAAAAAAGAGTTTATAAAAAGCCTAGTTTAGAAGTTTTTTGTTTTTTTCATTTTTATTGAGGGAAAAATCCTTTCAGGTTCATATAATAATATATAAAAACTCTAGTGCTTAACACTTCATATTTTTGCTTTTTTATTCAATATAAATAATTTTATCGGAATATTAAAACTCTAGCTCTAGAATCCGATCAGTTTTTGCTTCAAAAAAATTAAAATCATATTAATACTTCTACTGAACCAAATACTTAACCCTTATTATTTTATCCTTAACTAGAACTTTTTTAGCGCAAAAACAATATATATATAACAAAAACATAGCATTTTATCATAATTGTATAATTACAGATAAAATCAAAAAAGAACATATTTGAAATTCACACAAAATTTTGCACTAAATATACTAAATTTGATGTGGGTTTTTATTTTATTACTTACACAAAAAATTAAAAAAATCAAATAGAAAATTATCAAAAACCAGATTTACTGTGAAAAGAGTAATTACTAATTTTTTTAATTAATGCGCCAAGTACCATTGGAATTACATATAAAGTTTAAAAGATTTCTGGTGTTGTCATGTTTTATTGTGAACTAATAAGCTACACAGAAAAGTACATCAAAGATTATGATAATTGTTCAGAAAAAAAGTTTTCTTGACTAAATTTGTTTGATATATCTGTATTGTTACAATAAAAATGCTCAACTAAAGAAATCACATGACATGTGACAACATCCTTAGAGAAAGTTTTTTTTTCACTTCAATCATCTTATATCACGCTCAAATCAAATATCGAATATAGAACCTTAGAAGTGAATAAACTTGAACAATTTGTTCTATTAACAGGGTGTGCAAGTTCTCTTTTTTTTCTAATACAATTTTCTCTCCGACCAGTTATAAGATTTTTTTTTAAATTAGAAAATGTAAGCTTATTCAATAAAACCACTCTCAATTACAGTATCTATACGAGGTCGAAACCGCATACAAGCCTTCTCATCTTGGTCCCTGAAGAATATTTTTCATTCAGCAATGCTGCCATCATAACTTTTGAAGATAAAACAATAAGTATAAAGTAATCTCTAGTGCGTTAAAGACGAAAAGTATTGATGAGGATATATTATAGAGTTATCTTGATTAGAATTTTGATAAAATTGAGGAAAAACATCGGAGTAAATCCAATATAAATCATTACTAGATACAGATTAGAATTTGGGTTTAATTTGCTCCCATTTAACTTAATCAAACATTATGATAGCTGCTTTGCTCTCCTCCCCAGCATTCTTGAAATTGTCGAGGTGACCACTCTCATTTTTGTTTTCCTTTTTAACCTTATCGGTATTTTATTTCAGGGGAATTTACAATACATAAAAAAATAAAGGTTATTTAACATGAATGTATGCATCTTCAAAGTATTATAATAGCTATCTAAAAAAATATAAAGGAATATATTAGAGGATATAATGAGAAAATTCATTAAATGAAAAAAATATTTGCATCAGAATATATGTACATGTATATTCAACGATAAAAAAAAAGGTCTTTCATAGACGCGTTTGAATTTGAAAATCTGTAAAATGTCAAAAAAAAAAAAAAAAACGACATTTTATGTATTTTTTTTTTTTTTAATTATCGATTTGAATCTAGTTACAAGTTTTTTATTTTATTAAGTGTTATAGATGAAACATATATTTACAACAATATTTTAACAATTTTTATCTAACTTGTCTCGTGGTATGAGTATTTCAGTTCCAAATATGTTACAAATAAATATTTTTTTTGAAATTGCATATTAACCGCATATATTTTAAAACTTTTTTTCATTTTTACTATTCAAATCTAGTTTTTTGATATCAAGTGTTGTTCATTTATACCAAATAAGAGACCCTATATTATCAATTTATAATTTTAAACTACAAAAACTGTCAATTAAACTCTTAAAAATACTACCTTTTATATATTATTACTTAATATCTAGGGTTGATTTATTTTTATTTAATCATATTTCTATTTTTATATTCTATAAGTTTGATACTTTTTCAGTTATTATGAATATTTAATACCTTCTTATTTCGATAACCTTTCAAAAAGAAACTATGAATGAATAATTACTATTAATTATTTTTTGAAATGCTGTCAGCTACTACGAAAAGGTTATATATGACCTTTAAACAAGTACAATACTCCATCTATGATGACTGATTCCATTTGATTCATGAAAGTGAGCAAATGTTAATCTTATCACGATCATTATTGACACAATTAAATGATTGAAAGAGCAAAGTTTACATAGGATATTCTTAAAAAAATAAATAGCAAAATAGGGAGATATTATTAAAAAGCTTTGGAAAATTATTGCTATATTGGTTTGTTTTTTTTCGTTTTCAGTCAGTTGTCGAGATAGAGAAACACGATCACTCCTCGAGTAGTATTTTGCTAATTTGAAATTCTTAAAGTTATTTGAACACAAATAACTCAAAAATTGCGATAATTGATGCCATCTGAGCTCCCATTAATCAAAAATTTGAAATTGATACAGTTGGTCCCGATCAAGTTATTGGAAACAACTGTGGGACTGTTTATGGAAGATTCAGTTTTTTCTTTATAAAATAAAACGGTTTTGATCTTTTTTACTTTATAAATTCATATAAACGTAAATATTGACATGTAAGAGTTGAAATATTACAAAATTTCAGCAATACCAACTATTTTAAGTGATACCATACAACCAAATAAAGTTTTAGAATTTATATTTCTATAAAAGGATGCATTTCTTGAAATAGTGCGGCACAGAAAAAAATAAAAAGCTACTCCAGGTAATGTTAAAAACTGTGTATATAAAAAATATTTACTAATGCTAAAAACCATTAGTTGGCTGTAAAATAAATAATACAAACTCTGGAGCTGCTGATGCAAGATTAATATTTTTCTTTCTGTAGTGAAATTGTGATTTCGTGAGAAAACTGAATTAGTTGTTGAGGCCCACGGAGGTCGTATTAAAAATTAATATGTTATTGCTATCTATTGCACCATTGAGTAAATCCAAAAATTTGTCACAATTCATTTGTTCAGGATCTGGATAGGATCAAAGTTTGTTCCAATTGTTGTGCACGACCCCGTAAATTTAATTGTTGAATTAAAGCGGTCATAAAATTCCAATATGAGTAGGCTGTTAGGCACCTAAAGAACCGGCCTTTATTAAAACACTCTGGTGTTTCTGTAACTACTTTCATTTTTAAAATATACATAGAAAATCATTTAGTAAGATACACACATTATTAAATTTCGAATAAACATGTCTTGAGAAGGACTTCTTAAGTTTATTTATTAGCATCACCTCTTGTTATAAGAGATGATTGCAACTATTAATTATATTATTAATCTAACTTTTTAATTAAAAACTTGTACTTGAACCTTAATAACTTCATAATTTTTTACCTCATAAAGATATATCAACAAAGTTTAGTGTTCTAAACGTTTATTTGTTGAATTCCATCAAATTTCATTAATTAGGACACATGCCCCAACAGCTGAGGAGTAGATATAGGGCGAATAGGGCCTACTATTATGTGACTATGTGTCTTCTTTATTTATTTTTATAGAAAAGTAAAAATATATATTGAGCATTCCTTGTTCTTATCAGCTGCAGGATAAACGGCAGTCTGACTTGTAAACTAAGGGGACACTCCCCCAAATCATTAAATTTATTTTTAATGGTTACTTTAATAACTCAATTTAATGAACTCGTATCTTATGGATAAGTTGTATTTTACATTAGGACAGAATGGAAATTTGAATAATACATAAACATTAGAGCTCAAAACATAGCCATTTTGTCTTCTTATGATATAAATTTAATCAATCTATGTAGAATAATAATATTCTGGAGTTTTAATAGTTAGTTTATATTTTCTTTTATGACAAAAACACATAAATCGACATTTTAATCTTTATAGAAAGTTTTTGTGTTCTATATATGGATTTATTGGAAAAGTTATATTTATAATCGTTTTATAACTTAAAGAAAAGAAGAAAATAAAAAAAACCTTAAATAGGAGTGCCCTAGACAGTAGCAACAGTCCCTCTTCCTAGAACATAAAACAAACTCGCAGTCATATTTAAGTCAAAAATGGTATTTTTGTGGTTTGAATAGGAAAATAGCATATTCAAACCTCTAAGTTAGACTAAAGTCATTGAAATGTTAAAGGACCAGCTACTTGAAGTGATACATTTTTCGTGGTATGGACGATAATTATCTAGATGTACAGATTGATAATAAGAAGTATGATTTGAATCTACCTCATTTCGCAGAATGTACTTAATTGATTGGAAGAGTTCACAAATCAAATTATGCAGATGTCGTCTATGTATAAACATAATACATATCTCTCTTCAATAACATTTTTTTAATATTTTAAGCTTCAATGAATCCTATTATATTATTATTTAATATTTATTTAAAGTCTTATCAATTTCATTGATAAATTATATGTTTTTATAAATATTAAATTCCCAAAGGGAAATTTCTTTCTTCATAGGGATAGTACAAGATGAATAAATCGTTGATATTATTAATTAAAAAATCAGTAAACGACAAAAAAAAGTTGTAATAATTCCACTATACTTTTATCGATGCACTTAACAAATTTTATATCATGACTCCTTCAACCTTTGACTAAAGCGTTATTACGCCTTAAAAACCTACTGCTAAATAATTTTTTATGATTTTTACCTCAAAGATAATATAAAACAAATATAAGCTCATTCTCATATTTTATTAATTTAAATTCTCAAATAACATTAAAATATTTTATCATATTACCGGATAAGTCTTCCATTATCTTGTATGTAGTGCTTCATTTTAATCCGAATGACGTAATATAAATCCAGGCATGATAGATGTCAAAGAAAGACTTATTCACCCATAGAGACGAAAATTATTTGTGAGCTTGGCCAAAATGTGAGCCTCCATGTGATGCCAGGAGGCCGAGCACACATCTGAAATATGTTGCTATGGAGAACTCGGTATGCTTTTAAATCCATTTGCCACCTGATACTGTAATCCAATGTGTTAAGTTCCGGGCAATCGGGTTGTAAGAAATTATTAAGAAGACTCATATTTCCGTCCGTAGGGAACGGTTGATGCTTTTGGGTTAATATTAGCCTCTCAAAACTTAAAATTCTTTGACTAGCATACAACTTCAAGGATAATTCTAAAGCCGATCTCATCTTCGAGACGCTTGCAAATGTGGTAAGTGGTGTGGCTGTTAAACCCAAGCTGTTTGATGATATTCGAGATATCATTTCTGGCACTTTAATTTTGCAATCACTGATCTTTTTGTTTTCATCTGTATCCAGAAGTATTATATATTTGTTTGCAATTTCTAATATCCTTGTATATTGAATTTGTTCTTGATATTATGAGAATATACCTTATATTAATATATTTTATTCGTAACTTTTTTTAATGATTTAAGATTCAATAATTGCAATTATCTCAAGCACTTAAATTTGGCAAACGTTTGCCCATTTTGACTCCTTATATAAGAAGATTTAAACTATTATTCATTTAACTTTAAACTTAAGTAACACAACTCCATATTAGTCTCAAACACTAACAATATTTTCTAAAATAATAATAATTTGTTTATACTACCGAAATATAGATAAAGGATTGTATTACAGTCTCTTAAACAATAAGTAGATTTAATTTTTGAGTGCATACATCTACAGATTAGAATTATTTGATTGATTTAACAAACTATTTCCTAAGTGTAATACAACACTAACAACATTCCAGACAAAGTTGAAGTAGTCCTCACACTTTGGTTAGATAAATTCTTAATTGCTCTGTTGGTCATCATTCACTATATTTTTCTTTTACTTGGTATACGCCAATGAAATGAGACGTTCGGCTTTTGGTCCCTAGGTGTCACCAGTTAGACATTATAAGCCGGTCCAAAAATGTAAATGCTTATTTCAACATGTGTAAACAATATTTAATTCATTGTTTGGATAGTTTCATTCAACAATACACCTTTTTCACTCGTAAAGTTGTCTTATTTTGTGCCTACAAACTACGAGTTGCTGACATTTTCTATTATCAATTGAAGAAAAAGCTTCTCAAGCCCATCAAATACTTGTGGAAGCTTACGGTGAACATGCTTTAAGCAGAACACAGTACTTCAGGTGGTTTGAAAAATTCCTATATGGTGATTTTGACGTAAGAAATGAAGAGCGCAGCCGGCCACTGAAAAAGTTTGAAGACACCGAATTGCAAGCATAGTGCATTGATAAAAAATAATCATATTACTTCGTTTAATTATTCGAATTTTTTTGTGATATTATCTGTCTCTTTCATATTAAAAAAAAATCCCAATTACACTTTCTAATAGCTTAATTAAGTATAGGGCTAACCGTTATTGATTACTCATATCTATTATGCAAGTTTTCAAAAGTTGATCTTCAAGAAAAAACCGAATCCCCCAACTGCTAACAAGACTAAGAAGATGAACAATTCCCAATCAGTACTGTCCAGGGCTAAAAAAAGGCAAGAAGAATGCCATTGAATAATGATGACTAGTCAACGATTTACCAGTATTCTAAGTTTGAATATTGTACCTTGAAAAATAAGTATTTTATGGAGATTTCAAGTGGGAGTATGTTTTCAGAAGTTGACTTTCATTTTCATCCAGGACTAGAATTTTCCAATTTTGAACGCTTACATCTCTGTTGTTAATGAAGGTATTGTTTTCAATTTTTAAATTTAGTCTCGTCTTATTATTATAAAAAAAAAGTTATAAAATATAACCAAATTTGTAATATAGGATTACAAAATTGTGTGTAGGATTTTATGTTATTTGTCCACAAAAATACAAAAAATCGCAAAATTTTAAATCATGTAAAACTACTGTTCTAAACTTCATTTTTGCACTATTTGAATTTAAAGATAGAATATACGACGAATTGAATTAGTTAAACAATTATTCTTTAAAAATAATAATCCTTAATTAATTATCTTGTAATTATTTCACCTTTATACATGTCTTAAAAAAATACTATTCATTATCTATAAATAGTTTTTTTTTTCTCAAGCAAATGAAAAAATCAAATTAGAAGAACATGATTCCTCAAGCAAGTTCCACTATTTCAAAATAGATTCAATCAAAAATAACTCATGTATGTATATTGTTTGAATACTCAACTTAAAAATAAAATTTTAAATTATGCCACACTTAACTATTTTATTATTTATCTAAAACTTTTTTAAATCAATAATATATAAGTATTTACATAAAGGCATATTTGAAGAGTCGTGGGCAAGTATTTACATATTCCAAATTATTTTTGAATGGAGAATATAGCTCAAAACCAAAATGATTTTATACGGACGGTTCTATTTTTATCTCTTTTTTAAACATTTCCAATATTTATAAAAACACTTATATTAAAATAAATGGATTTTCGTATGTATTTAATCGTAAATTTGTAAATTTAGTATAAGAAAAGTAAAAATTTTTAAGTAGAAAATTCAATAGTTTCTATTATAAAAATATGAGCGAATTAATTTAAAAACAGACTCATTACAAAATGGTTTTTTATAAAATGTACTAAAAAAATCAATATTTAAAGTAACTAGAATATGAACTCAGCAGAGTGCAAACATTCGTTTGAAATATTGTATATAAACGATGGTTAATGATGTGTCTTTAATGTTTTTGGCAACTTTGACCTCTCAAAATTTCATAACCTTTTACTATTAATTTATTTATTCTACCTACAAAGTTTTACCATAATCTGTAAGTTACTTTTTCCCTAATCTTGGTTAGAGACAGACACACAAACAAACAAATGGGGCACTTACATAAACTTTGTTCAATGTCGTTGGTTGAAGTAATGAAAAAAAAGATCAAGGAGAAGGATACTTTGATATCAGCTCAATTATTTTTACTAAACAGCATCACTTTTGCCTTTATTATAAAGTAGAACTCTGCATCTTATTTTAAATGTATGAAAGTCAATTTTTTTGTTTAAATCGACATAACCCAAAAAATTTCATTCAATGGATTGATAAAAGATTATATAGAAAGTTTGTAAAAACGACATGCAAAGGAGGACAGTTGGTCACTCAAGACTAAAAAAAAGTTAAAGTTATTGCCCCCTTCACTTTCAAAAACAATGTGTATAATTTTTGTATGTGCATAACTTTGGCTTAATATTTTATCTCTATGTACAAACTCTTCTGCACTGGACAATAAAAACTAACTTTTGCAATGTTTAGGCCTCTACAGCCTTTTTTGGCGTAGTACAGGGCATATAGCTTGAAAAAAATATATGTTATTTTTGTATCATAATTGGCCATTTTTAGACCTCTTGCACCATCCCAAATATGATAATATGAAAAAAAATTGTACTTTTTATATTTTGAAGTATTTGGTCAAGAGTTAAAAATATTATCTTATGTTGGATAATAAAAGGCATAAAATGTACTTAATGAGTTGTGGTTTCTCTGTTTTATCTAACATAACATATCAGATTTTAATCCTAGTTGAAATTATGGTTGTTTAAACAAAAAGAGGAACATTATCTCGTGTTATTTTTGATAGAACAAGGAAACTGCAAACCATTGAGAACATCTTAGATGGTACAAGAGGACTAAAAATGGGCAATGTAATATTTTCTCTCGTTTATATTATTATAAAATTAGCAATTTGTTTACTTGATCCAATAAAAGATGGAAAATTGTACTTAATTCCTTAAATTTTGGAAGGAAAAAAATTCGGACCATCTATAATTAACACTATCTAACTAAATTAAACTTTTTTAAACACACATATGCTCAACTTAGTAGAGTTTTATCACTTGATTCCAAGTATGGCCTTATTTTTTCTCTGTTTGCCTCATTGCCTTCAGAAAAAGGCAATAAAGCTTGGTCTATTTTTTTCTAATTTTTAAGGTTCAAAGCTTTTTTAAACCCTTGGTGTTGAAGATAAAGATAAATCATGTGAATATATATTTAAAAACCTAATGTTGAAAAATCATGCTTATAACTCGAGTTTACTTAAGGTTGAAATTGGTAATTGTTATTCAGATTTTCATAGCTTTAAGACGAATATATTCAAAAAGTTTAAAAGTATCTCGTCTGATAAAAGTCTGAGCTTTAATTTTAAAAAACCGCTCTATATCTTTGTCAATTTAAGATAAGACCACGACGATATTTTAAGCATAAAACTCGTTTTTAAATTGATCCTATAAGGAAAGTCCATAAATTTAGACTTAGGAAGAAAGGGGACAACACCAAATAAAGGTAAAGAAATAGAAAGAGAGAAACTAAGCGATAAAGCTTTGAAATGTAATACTTCTTGGCTCTTGAGGTTAGGATAAATAATTCTATATTGTTGCTCATCAATGAAGATGAAAATGTACAGTATAGAATTCCTGGTAAACAGTCACTGGACACTAGGATTTTATTTTGTGGGGGTCTGCTCCAGACTCCATCGAATGTACGTCTCTTGCAACACCTCACTCACTACGAGTCATCTTGTGTCTATGGAGCTTGAAATAAGGATGCATGAACAGTATAACTTAAACTAAGGAATTTTATTATAAATATAAAATGAAAAAACTTTTTTCTAAGTTTAATCTTGGATCTGTGTTAATAGATAGGGGTGTGCTGCAGAAATTATAACGTAACTTTTCATTCAATTATCAATGTGGAGGCATCTAATCATAACCACAGAAGGAACCCTTGATACGTGATAACAAAATTTCCAGATAACGGCTCGTTCTTACTCAGATAAGAAAGTTGGAGGCACCTCTTCCATATCAACTTCTATTGAGCCTTTTTACTAACTTTATAATTTGGAGATGCCATTTTGAGGACGCAAAATTGATATTTTTATTAAATAGAATGGACAAATTTTCAATAAATCTTGATGAAATTCCTTCAAATCGGCTCTAAAAATAAAAATGCTTAATATCTGCATTGAATACTAATTGATATCAATGATAACAAGTTATATTTTAATTTATTATTATAATTATAAAATTTAGTTATTTCAGCCCCCAAATGGTTGATATTAACAATGTCAAAAGATTGACCATTTATTTTTTTCCTAAATTAGCCTCATACTTTCAAGGGTTTCTTTCATACCCAATGCATGCAAAAGAGGAACAGATGGAAGTATATTGCCGTTTGCAGTGGTAAATCTTTGAGGCATGTATCAGAAAAGTCAACAAATAAACACAACTACTTTATTTATATTTAAAACAATGCTCCTTCATTATGGAATTAATGTCATTACAGTAAACAATGCCTTCTTCAAGTGAGAATTTCTATTGGAAATCCAAATCTCATTTCCTCTAAAAACTGATTTTAGTCTCTTTTTTCATAAGATTCCTTTAATCTTAAAATTAAAATTTAGGAAGATTATTTTGTTAATGTAAATCTCGAATGAGATCATTTAGCTCTTCTTGTCCCAATAAATGAAGTTTGGTGAAACAGTTTCATGGAACTTTAATATATTGATCTTCCATGTCCTTACTGGGATGGTCAATTATTTCAATTTAATTTAATGGCGTAAAACGTTGTTTTAAACCATTAATCAATTCACTACAAATAAAACAAAAATTGTCCCAATTGTTTTAGCAGTCTCTTTGCTTGTTGAGTTTGTACTGAACAGAAATTATAAATACTTATTTTTCACCAGCATATAACCTAAGCGTCATTTTTGAAATTTTGAACTTATCACAATTTCAAAAATGGTAACATTTGATTTTAGTGTTACAGTAAAGTGCATATTTAATATATTTTGACTATGATATAAGGTGTTTAGGTATTTTTCTCAGCCGGACATGATCTTATAAGGATCAAAGTTTTGAAAAATAAAAGTAAATTTGTGCATCCTTGACTGTAAGGTTCATATTATAATCTTATGATCATATACACATGTCGTTCCGTTCAAATATAGGTGGATGTCAAAGTTACTTGGCAATTGATAATATTCATGTCAGACTGAATTATAATTGTTATTCGTAAATAGTATTTGATATCATTTAAACTCTTGTTGATTCGAATATTAATTTTTTTTTTGTTGTTTAAGAGTAACTTTCTCTCTGACAAACAAAAATATATTATTCTATAAACCAATTCAGAAGTAAGAAATTTGAAGTTAAATTATTCGAATTATAGCAACTATAACAAATTTATGAAGGTAGATACTAACTCATATCTTCTGAATAAAAATAATGAAAGATGATTGCCAAGAAATTTAGAACGACAAAATATTCAAAGGGTAAACTCTCAAGAAAAAGCTTATTATGATCAACACAATTCATGAATTAGGTATAACAATCCCTGTTGATGAAATTGATTAAAAAATGTCAAATTAATTTGTATTGGCAAAACTATATTAAATCGATATGCTATGAAATCAATAATATATTGACTTACTATATTATGGTGGTCTACGAAAAATAAGATTTTCTTGGCACTTTGGAAAATACATGTCTGGATCAAAGCAATAGTTTTGTTCGTATCAAAGAGATTCTTAAATCTGGATTTATTTATAAAGGTTAATAAATAAATAATATTTTAATTACAAATTATGTAAAATACCTTTATTTTCGCTTAAACTGTTACATACTATTTACAATTTATAGAAATTATGTTAAACATATTTCAAATTCAATGGCTTAAACATTGCACAATTATCACATTCGCCATAGGTAAACGCATATTTATCAATATTTGAAACTATGATAAGTGGTGATGCATCCAGATAATCAAAGACTTTTAAGCAAATTATAGAAGGAAGATCCAAAAGAAAAATTAACTTTTCTTCAGAAGTAAGAACATTCTTCGTCTAGACATTCATTTTGTCTTGATTTCAAAGAAAATATACCAAACACATTTCTAACTCAATGGCATGAAACATTTTATCATTTTCATCATTGGCTAAAAATATATTATTTGATTTATCAGTATCTGAAACTCTGGTGTTTCATCAGGATAAGTAAAGTCTATTAAGCAAATCATAGAATTAATATTCCAATGAATAATTAACTTTTTATTCTGTGCTATGAGGATCCCTTTTCTAGACATCCATAAATTATGACTTGATTTCATACATGCCTATTTTAAGCTCCCTCGAAAACCTAATTACTCGTTGCAGACCCGTAGTGATTGGGGGATTTCAAAAATCAGACGTTTAATGGAGTCCTCTTAGCAAATCCTCACAAAATCAAAATTCTTGTAGTTAGGGGCAGTTCAGCAGGGATTCCTCACTACAAATTCAATCTTCTCTATTGACGAAACCCGTACCAGAGTTCAGGATCCTCATCTTAAAAGGATATCATTTCAAAGCTTTGGGACTTAGTTTCTCTCTTTTTCCCTCTCTTTCCTTCTCTCTCTTTCAGCTAGGTCAGTCTAAATTTATGGATTTTTATCATGAGATCACTTCAAAAATGAGTTTTACCCATAAAATATTATGGTGGCCTGGTATCTCAAATTGACAACCATATAGAGCATTTTTGGGGAAGCTCTTTTTTTTTAATTAAAGCTCAGACTTCAGCGATCAAATGAGGTACTTTTAAACTTTTTAAATATGAGCATCTTAATAAAAATAATATATTTTTAACTTTAAACAATCACAAATCAAGTTATAAGAATGGTACAGACATTTCAAAAGTATTTTTATAATTTTTAAACATTAGGTTTTAAAACATATTCAGATAATTTATCTCTAATTTCAATTGCTTACAAAATCTTTCAACCTTAAAAATTAAAAAAAATGGATGGCTTTTTTCTTAAGGTCGAGCCTAGTAGAGAAAAATAAGGCCATATTTGGAGTCAGGGGATCAAACTCAATTAAACTGAGCATATAATGTTTTTGTACCATTTTTGGTGTTGGACAGTGTTAATTTAGGTAAATTAATATCCATGATTTCATGAGATCACAATATTGAAATTTTAAACATGAATAGTGTTTTCTTGATACCATCCAACAGAAAAGACAGGAATTATTATTTTTTGTAAAAATAGGACACTCTAATATACACATAAGGTGGGATCGCCGAAGCGCTTACGCACACATATACAGGCTGATAAAACGAAAAGAAGACTGTTTTTAACTGTTAAAAATGAGGATTTAAACCCAATGAACCTTGCAATATTGAGTATCTTGATTAAGCCTGTTCTTCAAATAATTCAAGTCTTGAAGTTCTGATGGTAATATTACTATAAGTCCCTCATGCAGTAAACTTCATGACAGATTAAGGTGTGAAGGCAATGGGAGGATATATTGAAAACTAAATTTAGTTTACTTTTCTCTGTATTTTTCTTTCAATGTTTCGTTTTTTTCTGATTGACTGTATTATTATTTATAATTATATCCCTACACTTGGTTTGATCACCCTATAGTATGCATATCTTCTTCCTTTTTATTATTAAGTAAGTGCAATGATAATAATAAAAAAGGAGAAATTATACGTACATAAGCAATTCTGTGAACCCACCTTTAATGTTATTGTTGAGGTTATATCTCATGTTTATTATCTAACCTTGGATAATGAACATTATTCATTTTCATTTATTGAAAGAAGACTGATGTAGAAGGCCTATTGTAGTTGTAATTTGATAATATTTGGAGACATCTGGTTGCAAATACACATATATTAGAAGGTTTCATATCAATAGAAAAAATGGTATACATAACTAATTAAATTGGTAAACTACAGATTATTTTTTATATAATTTTCCATTAACAAGAGATAAATGACACTGTTATGTAGAACGTCAAACGTACTATTAAGTGTTAACTACCTGAAAAAAAACTTTTAACAACTAGGCCGTCGGTTTGTTCTAAATTTTTGTTAATTATTTATTGTTTTCAAACAAAACTTTAGTGCCATTTATGAAATTCATGTAAATGCCATTGTAATTTTTATTTTAGTACTTTTTACATACTGCTCATGAATCTCTAATTAGTTACTCTGTATCATATCTTTTTTCGATAATTTACGATTTTCATGTTTTTGAGACTTTTGAGACATTTTCAGGTTCTATAGACGTTTTATCTAAGAGTCAAATCAATAATACAAATTAAAATATACCCTATATCTACACTAATTATGTACACTAATTTCTAATAGGGTTTTATATTAAAATTGGTAAGCCATGGCCTTTTTTAGAAATTAATGCATCAAACTCGAGTGATTTTGCGTTAATAAAATTTAAAACAAACCAATATTGCTGCTGAATACTCCTTTGTTAATGATAATAATGAAATGTGGTGTTATCAATAGAATTAAAAACAATATATTGGCTGACGGTTATAATAAGAAATTACTTTGATATAATATCCAATAAGTAAATATTTATAAAATGATGTTTTGTGAAGTGGTAGGAAACAAAAATATTTATCAATGTTATATAAGAAAGAAGTTTTTAAATTTCAAAGCAATTTTGGGATAATCCATAAGTTTCACAAGTTAATCAACTCTTCCTTATACTTTACTTTATCCTATTACATACTTACAATTGGTTATATTATATTACAATATCAAATCAAAATTATATAACCTTATCTCTTGTTCAATTTAATTTTGATTTCTCCAGGCTATTATTTCATTACATAAATGTATCAAAAAAGATTGATAAATCTATTTAAAAACCCCGTGACCACAAAGGTGGGTTAAGGCATAAAACCAAGTCAATCCTTGTTAGGGAGGAAAAGGAGATATTAACATAAAACCTTAGAGATTTAAACAATATGCCATATATGCTGTCATAAGGAAAAAAGGACAAACATTTAAAATAAAAAAGTAAGGCCTTTTTCCTGTATGGAAAAAGAGTGCCCTCTTCTAAAAAAGATAATTTTAGCATTTGAAAGAAATATTTCCTCCTTTCCAAAATAAGAGTCCTTAGATTAAATTAGTTCAAATAGGTCCCAAGAAGACTTTTCAACTATGTGGAGTTGAAAATAAAATTTAACATAATAAAAAAATAAGAACCTCATTTGGTTTTTTTTTTTTTTTGGGGGAGGTTATTTCAAAACACGTGGTTTGAGAGGGGTGGGGAATTAAAACACAGAACAATGTAAGTCAACTTAATAAAAATTACATTAAAATATCCAAAGTGTCTTATGAATGAACACCTCGATTTGACTTCTTTTCTTGGCCTTGTTTTTGAAAAAGTCATCATTTTATATATTTGAGACAGTTATAAACATAAAAAATTATACCTGAAAATCAGCCAAGCTTACTTAAAATCTATTATTACTAGTAGGTGTAGTTAAAGAAAATCCATCATTTTTTCCATAGATGCCTTTAGTTATTTGTATTTTGCATTATATAAGTGTGATTAGTGTATGCTAGATTGTGTTAGAAAGTTAAGAAGATATTGTAGTAATAAAACTTATAAGATAGTTTTCTGATGGTTTCACTTAGTATTGTTTGAGTGTACGTCAAAGGTGAACAACAGCAATGAGAACATATCCCAATTTTTTTTCTTCAATAAACTCTAAAATGCAAGCCAACGGCTGAAAATGTAAATAGAGGTTATAGTCCTCCTGATACTGTAAAATCCATAAATATGCAATTTTTGTTTCGTTTATTCTGGTCTGGTAATTTTGATGTCAAAGAACAAACACCAATTGCAGAAAATGTGGATAAAATAATGAAGTCTGACCGTCATGTATGCGCTTTTTTCAACGTGTGTGGATGGAAGTCGCAGAATAATGCATTTTAGTTCAAATTTGGCCTCTCTCTTCACCTGATCTTAGTCCTGTTGAATTATCACTGTAATATATCTAAAAAAAAAGGTCTATACTGAAGAGTCCACGTAGGTAAAATATTCCGAACTAATATTGAGCCTACTAGTTGCAGGTCAGTCGACTAAAAGATATTGTTCAATTGTAGGACAATACTAACCACGTAAAATATTGATACATATTTATCTACAAATCATAATCTATGAGTTATTTAACCATTTTGATGATTTGAATTCAAGATCACCCTGTATATGTAAATTTGACTTTTGATACGTAATAATTAATAATGTATTGGTTTTTGATGTATTTATAATTGCTGATAAATAAATATAATAACTGTTAATAAATCAATAATATTCCTTCTTGTAAATTTTATGTAGACCACAAAATGCATTTTCTTAGAAATTTAACATAAAATAATATAAATAATTATTTGTAAAGGACATTTTAACTGAAAGTTATTTTTTGTTTGAAGAAATTTTAAATGACTTTTTTATATAAACACAAATATAAAATTTCAATATACCGTGACTTTTTGACAAAATATTTTAAAGTTTGACAGAAACCGTAATGCTTCACGAAATCTATTTTAATATTAAGAAAGAAAAAAAGAAAAGATGTTTTTATCTAGGTATGCTTTTTTTTATAAATTTGTTTGTTTTAAAAGAAACATATGATATCATACCTGGACCTTTTTTTTTAAAGTAATTCGAAATGTAAATAAAATGTTCGTTAGCGTTTTTATTATAAAAAAATATTTCAACAATATTTATAAAAACATTAGTACTGTCATTTCCAATCTCGAGGAGAAGACTGAGACAATGGCCGTGACTTGTGACTCAGAAAACTATATTTCCGATATGTCCTACAACCCAAACACCAAATATCTAACAAAAAATCAAAAAACAAATGTAATTATAAAAACTGTGAATATTTGTATGTATCATGGTTTTGTTCTTTGGGTTAAAATAGAAAAGGAGAACACCGAGTAACCTAAAATTTGGTAATTGAATATTTGGCTACAACCCTGGTAATTTGGTTAAATATCATTTGCCATTCTTATTGCAATACACTCTAAGAATAGTAATATATAATTTTTGTTTTTTTTGACCTTTTATTTTTATTACAAGAGAGTCCAAAAATTTATTAAATTTAGAAAGAATAGGTAGAAAGTTTCAAAAATCCAATGACCTTCTTATAGATCTGAATTACGCAAGGGAAATTATTAGAGGCAAAAATATACGGAAAAGTTTGAAAAACTTGCATACAAAAGTCTTGAAGATTTCAAGGATTTTGTTTTTTATCATCACATAATTGGGAGTCTTTTATATCCTTTAAACGAGCCAAAAAATATATCTGAACAAATCGGTTCGTAAAATCTACTGTAAGTAAGGAACGACGTTGTAGCATTGAAGGTTATTGGTAATTGGTTATCTATACAATACCCAATATTTTTAACATTACATAATTTATATCATCGCAGCTAATGTATTCTACACCAAACCATTCTTGTCAGGGTGACTTGTTGGTTTCGTATATTTTTTCTAATAGACTAACGGGCTTTCATGTTATTTGAATTTCTGTCTGTTTTGTTTAGGGACTACATTACAACTTCTCTAACTACTGGAAGCGTATAAAAGGAACATCACAAATAGATTTTCATCATTAATCTTTTAAAAATGTTATAAAGACATTTTCCATTTCTTTTTTCCTTATTTACATATAACATCTTTATATGTAATATCTGTAGACCCATTATTGTGAACCCCTTTTTTTGCTCGTATATAATGATATATACATATCTCCGTTCCACCATTTATCTTTACTATCCTCCTTTTCTTTGTTATACAGTCTGATTACCATAACCAGATACAAATATAGAATGTGCGGTATTTTGATTATTTAATTAAGATCAAGGCTGGATTCAATTTTGACCTTGTAGTATAAATTGTCGGTAGAATAGTTAATCTTGAGTGGTCATGATTGGGCATTAAAAACACACTGCTGTTGAAATTAAGAACAAAGAAAATAAGCCTGCAGAAATTGCACGGTGTTTAGAGGGATTTATTACTTTATTTACTTGTATATACATTTTCAAAATATATTGAAGAACTGGAACCCCCCTTCTCAAATCCAAGGTAAAAAATAATTGGGAGGTTGGAACTCCAAGATAGGATAAAATTGCGTTACATTGAGAACGTCGCAGAATCCAGTAAGATCTATGGAAGCTCTCCAGTAGAATAACCGACATGAAATTTAGACTAAATACATCAATCACGTCCTGGGAGACAAAAAAGTGACAAGACGAGTCAAACCTCCTGCTTTAATAGTCTGAAATTAAATGAAATCAAAACATACATATATCGAAATGACTGACTTTGAAACAAAGACTCTGCAGCAAGAGACATGATGGCTCGGGATATTATATTCCAAATTAAAGAATGAGAAAGCAAAAACAATTAGTTGGTATTTAATAATTGATGAATTGTTTTTGTATTTATATGTGTAAATTAGTTACTAATTTAATTACAATTATAAAAATAATATACAGAAAATAACTAAAAGGAAAAACTATTATTATTTTTCTTTTTGTTTTCTCAACTGAAGTTTAATAATTTCTTCTATATTTAATAAATAGTATATGCGGGATTGGTTATTGTTTGGTACACTCAAGGAAAGTGAAGTGATAAAAGAAGATATGACACAAAATAATCTTTATTTGGTTATAAAAATATGTTATATTTCAACATGCTTCTTATAAAACCCATAATATTTTTTTTTCCTTCATACACGTTTAGAAATTGCAATTGTGCTAGAAGTAAACATTAACCAAATTTGCTAAAATATTTATTACACAGTTGTTATACTAAAATTAGGTTCAGCTGATTCTAATAATTTTGGGGCAACTGCATCACTCCAGCATATATATGACATAATACGTAGAGTCAACTGCTTTAAATCTTTCAAAAGTCAACTAATAAAAACAGCTGAAACGAAAATGCGTTGTATCTTTGTTTATTTTAAAAAGTGAGTTGTCTATATTAACAATATAATCCTAAATAGGCTCCCCAATAGGATGATCGAAGACAGCCTCTTTGTAAACTGAAGAGAAAAAAATAAATGATAATAAAGAATTTTTCGTAAATAATTACCTACAATTAAAACTCCTGTTTATTTTTAATAAAAGTTTTTCTACCATTATTGTTGTGTTAATAGAAAGTCCATACTCACTACATATATAAAATAGTTTAACTAGATATAAATTTGCCTGTGTTTACAAGTAATTAATATTGTCTGAGAACTCTTTCTCTAAAAGAAAAAGAAAAAATCAGATTTTACCACTTACAAATAAACAATAACATGCCATTGCCCTACATTGAGGGTCTTTTTGTACAAAATGTGAATCTATGAAATTAATGTTTTATATTTGACATCTCATTTACTGTTGTAATATGAAAAAAGATATTGACAACAGGAGTTCAATTGAATGTACATATATAATTGAAAATAGTACTTTATGATATATGGCATGTACATAGTAAATATGTACATATATACATTTAGTTGCTACAGCAACAATTTAAGGAGGATTTTTTTTATATATCTAAAATATTGAGTCAATTTAAAAATTGAAGGAGAATTTTCTTGTAATTTACCTATATTTTATAATTATTTTTCATTTTAGTTATATATTGGCTTGATAAGCACATAAAAAATCATTTTTGCTGAGCTTTTATAACAAAAAAAGGAAAACAATACCCTAAGAGATATGTAAAACGTAAAAACTTATTGAAAAATGTTTTACGTTTGTAGATATAGATAACTGAATAACCTTTAAAATTTACGTTTTTGTAACATTTTCAAAAAGAATGCCAAAACTATATCCCGTACAAATAAAATTATTTTTTAAGGTGTCTGAAGGTAACTTAATGGTAAATTTTGTCCAAATAAAAAAAAAACTCTTTACAAAATTCACACATATTAGCAATTGTTTCAATGTGGGATTATTTTGTTTTGCATGTACAATTTAAATACATCAAAAAAGCTCTACACCTTGTTTTTGGTTCTTCTTATGTTACAACTGGATTAAAAAAAGAGATTCACGGTGTCAGAAAGTTCTTAATTTACATATAATTACTAACAAAAACCCAGAAAGATCAAAAATGTAATCCTTTTTTCATTTAAATTATAAAATGTATATATATTTATATTTGTACCTTGGTTTCCCAAATTTAATATTAGAATTGTAAAAAAATCTTAATGTACATTTTTGAATTAGTTAATTTAGCAACATGAGCAAGTAAGGCTATTTTGGTATATAAATCATATAATTTTATATTAGTCATTTAATATACCAGATGGTTTTATATTAAAGTCCTAAAAAAAAAATGTACTAAAAACAGCTTATGTTTTGTATTGAAATATGTATGTATTTAATTTTTTTTTAAATTTAATACTGCCCTACAATTGACCTATATATCGGTCAATTTGCTTGCTTTTATTACGTATAAATTGGCTTAAACGCCTCGTCACTGACTCGCAACTAGTTAATACTGCGTTTTTTCTTAGTTATTCAGTCTTGTCTTATCTTAGATCCAACTTATCGGTCCTTGGAATTATCCCTAAAAATGTCGATGTTTTATTAACCTAAATAATATATATATATTAAATGCATTGTACATATCTTTCAAAAAAAATTATTTTTTATTAAATTGCTATAGTTATATATATATTATTCCATTTTATAACAGGAAATTAAAAAAAAAAGGAAATTAAAAAAAAAAAGGAAAAACACCCTCAATGCTGTCATAAATGATCAATTGGACTATCTTTCAGGACCAAAAAGTGGAATTGAACTAGATTGTAATACCGTCCTCAGTCCTAAATAAGGATTGAAGCAACACAACAAGTAATATCTTCCGGAATTTTTGCCCAAAACGCTTCCGCTCCTGCATCAATGAATTTTTGCTGAGCCTGGAAACTGCATTGCCCACCCCATCGATCATAACCTACATTGAAAAGTTAAAAGCTTAAGATCAAGTGAAGAGTAAAACTAAAAGAACACAAAATTATCTTTTTACTATTATTACACTTAATTTGAACTATTGATTTGGTTCCACACTGATATATTTCTTCTGACAAAACGTCATTGCAATACTTCTGAATTGGATAAGGAAATTTTTACACACAATATTATTAATTTAATTACGTTGAAGCTAATAGGACTCTATTTCTGTACCAGTTTGTACTTATATTTATAATGCCGGGGAAGTAGATCATTATGAATTTGTATATCTCAGATATATAATGTTCAAGATAAAAAAACTACATATCAATATAATTTTTTTTTAGTTATTTATAATCAAAAAATTAAAAAAGTATAACAGAAATTTGATACAATTTTTATTTGGGTAGCATTATCAAACAATGCATGATCAGGATTATCCTAAATATTAAAAAAATATTTATATTAACTTCTAACTTCATCTTTAACTTTTCTTGATTATGCATTAGGTACAAAATTATTTTTTGTAAAGGACATATTTGCAATTGACGTAAGTAAAAGTTTATTTCCTTAAACGATAAGTTAACTGCAAGCAATAAATAGGACAGCTGACTTAAAAAATACGGTTTAAAATTTGCTGTGAGAGAAAACGCCGTGATAATTAAATCTATATGTTTGAAAATAATTGATTATATACAATGAATATGTTTTAAACAGTATTCTGAAGTTTTTAAAAATAGTCCAAATGCCGAAATTTAAAAAAATACGATTCAAAAACCTTCTCATAGTTGTTCTATCAGTCACTATGTAATATGCATGTATTCACTGAATACTATTGATCATTGCATTTTTAAAAAGTAGATATTAATAACCAAATTTTATTTATGAAACATTCTATATACATTCAGGCATATACAAAAATATACCATTTAAGTTATACTGTTTTTTATTCTCAATTTATAAGTTATGACTCGAAAAAAAAAGTCTACTCGGTATATTTCAAATATCAACATAATATTTATTAACGCTTTATAAAGGACCTTATTTCATACTGCAAAATGTACTGTAGGTTCCCCTGGATTTTATCATTTTTCAAGAAATGGAAAGTTATATTAGTTTTGACAAACTACTCTCCTCTTACTGAAGTTGTATATAATAAATTAATCTATTTTAATTTATGTTATTTGTGAAGGTGTGTGTCTCTTCAACAGTGCATAAATAATTTGAAAAGTGTGTTTCAGATATTGTTTCTCAAACGGAAAATTATATATCTCAAATTGTAAGTTTCAGTGTTTATTTTAGTGTAATATAAGTGCTCTGGCTTTGTGCTAAATCTATAATTTGCTAATTTTCTTCATGGATTTTCAAAGTCTCATTACTTAATATAATCTTTTGTTTCTTCCTTTTGTCTGAAAAAGTGTCGACGCCTTCAATCGAGTGCACTTGCTCTTCTTCCTTATCAATATAATAAATACTTGAGTATATATATGGGTCATTCCACGTAAAGTGTACAAACCCTCACGGCATGACCATTGCCGATTTGTATGATTTTTTGTGAGCTGGATTTTCTATATGAAATAAGAGAGTGTGTGAAATATTAGGGTTCTGTGACTCACCTGGACCGTTCTAGGCCCGCTCAAATTTGGGCCTGATGCGTTGGATTTGTTGTGTAGAAGGCCACAATTCGGCTCGCAGATTTTAACACAAATTACGTCAAAATATGTAGAAGAACACAGTTTTTATATTGGGCCGCACACCCGTCGGAAAAGTAATATGTTTTTTTAATATGACTCAATTTTTCCTTTAAATGATCTACAAGTCATTTCTGGTAAAAATGCACGGCTACAACATCGTGATAGTTGTTATCGGATATAATAGTGCAAGAGTGGTGACATAGCTTACTATTATTCTTATAATAGTAAACCCAAGGATGTATTGTTGCCTGTGCTTTATTCCAATGAAATGCTTGAGCCACATCCTGGACAATAAAACTGTAACTTTCTGATAAGTCACCAATTACCACAACTTCTTCCTCCATAATTTCTTCTTTGTTAAGAAATTGCTTTGGGCCTTTGCATTTAAGTCGTGTTTTGCTAGCTTGACTGCTTTTTCAAAGAAACGCTCAACAAAATCTTGTATTGGAAGTACTGTAGAAGTTAATTCTCATCTATCAATGAATACCCACTGTTGAAATTGTACCTCGTCGATGTTGTTCTTTTCAAATTTGCTGAGTAATATATTTTCATGATCCTCAGTACTTTTGCAGGAATCACAAGTATGCATACAATAGATACAATAACATGACTGTACGTTTGGTAAGTTGTTATTTCGGTCATTCCCGATCCTTTTGATGAAAAGTGCAAGCACATACAGAGTGTGTACCACTAGTACCAGCAAGAACACATTCTGCTGGTCGAAGGAAAGCGAATTTTGAAAATTCAATGCTCAAATTTGGGCTAGTATCTTTATATCTCTGATAAAGTTATCTTAAATTGTTCATAATTAATCACTTTTGTATGTATTTCTTGCCAGTAGGCTCTCGTATTACAACATAATCTTTTTTTACAAGGTACTTGAACTCTACTTGAATCATCACAACGATAAAATTCGGCCACTTTTTTTTATTAAATCAGGTGCTAGTGGCTTGTCCTCCTTTAGATTAGGAGATGACAACATGCCTCTTTCATAGAGTAATTTATTTGTCTGAACTGCCATTCGTTGTGAGTAATTGAAATTCTGCATCATTAATCTGATGCTAAAGTCTTGGCGAAAATTGTCAAAATCTGAATTTTCTGTTTATTATTTTAAACTTCATAGTTTTATTTTAGGCCTTTAATCACTTCAGACATGCAGTATTCCTTACATATCGGAACATTCGATCTATTTTCTTCAGGAGAAATAATGACTAAGTCTAGTTTTCTTTTTATGGATTCCTGTACTTTTTTCGCTTTGATAATGCATAGGTTTTTGATTTATCAGCTTGTTGTTGGTCAAATGTTGGTCCTCTAAAAGAGTCAGTGACTGATTTAATGTATCCATTTCAATATTTTTCTCCAAAATTTCATCCTCAGTAAATATCTTATTAATTTCCGTTGCTATTGGAGAAACAATGATTTCTGTTTCTGTTGGTGATATAGGATAATCTGTTTTATTGAGTGTTTTCCTGCATTCACTGCAAAGTCTATCACCTGCCTTTAATAACGAAGAAAGCTTCATAAAAAGGGGATTTGAAACATCCCGTAATACTTCTTTTTGTGTGCTTTTATAGGATCTGCACAATACTTACGAAAATCCTTTTTATTTGTAGATGCCATTTTATCAGCTGGTTATATCAATTTTAGAATGTGTCTGACTTAATAGTTTTCGTCAAAATGCATCATCAATTAAAGTACAATAATACATTTTGATGTTCCAATTATTTAATGCACAATAAAACTATGTGGGGATTTAAAGTACTTTGAGTACGTAATTTCTTTGTTATGAGTACTAACTTATTGATTTTATCAATATCATAGTGTTATTTTATAAAATATATAAATTTTCAATTATATTATACTCAAATAAGAATGATATTTTATTTTATTAATCATCAGAAAATATGTATATTATATATAATAACAGTTTAAATATAGAACAATAATACCAATATGCTACATTTTCTAAATAATTCTCTTGTTGGAAGTGATCCCATTAAGATCCCACTCTGAATTTAGGATATATTTGAAAATATATACTGATACATTTTCAACAAAAATTAAAGCAAAATCAGTTTTTCTGCTTGGCAGGGGCGCCATTTTGAAGGCCACACCAGATCCCAAAACTTTTATTTTTGATTAAATAGGATTATGATTGAATATAAGTTAAAATTTGGGTGTTCTTGTGCATATTTTAACGTATTTTTTTTTTTAATTGAGCAATTCGAAGCGGAATTATGCCCTTCTAAACAACACTGATCCAACGCATTAGGTTCAACTTCGAGCGGCGCTAGAACGGCCCAGGTGAGTCACAAAACCCTAATATTTCACACACTATCTTATTTTATATAAGAGGCCAGTTCACCAAAAATCATCAAAATCAGAGATGATCATGCCATAAATTGCAAAAAGGTGTGTACACTTGACGTAAATATAATCATACATATAAATCTGGTGATCACGTTTTTCATTTAGTTATTCAAAGGTTATTTTCTATAACTGGTGTGATACTTTGGACTTCTAATAATGCCACTAATTACATGTTCAACACTCGTAAAAAGTAAAAAAATGTATATTTTTGAACAATAAAAAGTCCCTGTTTCTTCCCCGAGGTGGATAATTATCTACATTCTGTCAAAAAAAAGTAACGGGAACTGTTAAATAAAACTCAGATTTCACAGTTAATCATTGAAATTTATTTTGTCACCTTCAAAGTAATGTCCACTGGATGCAATACAAATATATCAAAGTTTTCCACTTCTCGGAACATATTTATTGGCATGACCTTTAATTCCTTACACGAATTTTGTTTTATCAATTCAATAGACACAAAACAGGTTCCACAAAGCGGCAATTTAAGTTTGAAGAACAAAAAAAAGTCACAAGGAGCTAAATCAGATGAATAGGATTACTGATCGATTGTATTTATTGGGTGTTTAGATTTGAATTCACTCACAATCGTGGCTCTGTGCGATGGTAAATTATCGTTTTGTAAAATCCACGAGTTGTTCTTCAATAATTGGCCGTTTTTGACGGATTTTCTCACGCAAATGCCTTACTAAACTGACATAGTACTCCTTATTGACCGTTTGTTCCTTTGGAACGAATTCATGATGTATCAGACCCCAGATATCAAATAAAATGTCGTACAGAACACGTCATGTCTTCGACAATATCCTTCAACGCTTTTCATCACTCATATGCACGGATTTTTCTCTATAAGACTGATTCACCAAAAGCTTTTTCTAACATTTTCAACGCGTCAGTATATGAAATTTTGTTCGCAATACAAAATTTAAGGCAAACTCTTTATGCAATAATTTCGTTCATTGTAAAAATTGTGGAGCACTAGTGAAGTAAACTGACATATCCAGCTATGGTAATAAAATTGTTCCACAGAATGTGCTCAAACTTAGCATAATAATGAAAGGCAGTGTTGCTGACCTAGAAAAAAAACATTTTTGAATCCCTTCAGCACCGCAATTTAAATTAACAAATTCACGATAATTTTTTGACAGAATGTACTTCATTGTCGTCATATGGATTTAAAATGTCAAATTTAGCTCCGAAACATCAAATGTATATCTTTCACTGTGGCTGAGGACATCCCCGTCCTTGTGGAAGAACTTTTATGAGAGGAAAAGAACATGTACCAAAGTGATACCTCATTAGTTAGAAAGGGAATTTCTGACTCCAGGATTAATAATAGGAAATGAGTTTTTTTTCATTTGCATAATACGAGGGATTGACCAAAGAATACATGTACTAATCACTAGAACATATATCTACGATATCGGAAATGTCAAGTACGGAGAGGTTTTGGAGGAAAAGTTATTAGCATAAGCTTGCTAGTTTAATATGAAATTTATTGCTGAAGAAAAAACATTGATATTATACTATAAGAATATTGACAATGATTTGAAATTAGCTTCAACTGTTCTGCTATAAACAAAATGCAGTCATTTTGTATTTCTTGCGCCAATCCATGCACAATAACAGTATAACTTCAAATAATTAATATCATATCTTTATTTGTATTATTTTCATATTTTGGAATAAAAAAAGCAAGAAAATTTAAGACTGAAGTATATGAACTAAATAAGAAGGTGAAAACTTCTTTTACAGGAACCTTCATATTTGATCAATAAATTTTCAATTAATTGATATGATCAAAATTGTCTAATGATTGGAGATCTTGAAAAAATTTAATAGAAGTCTATAATAAGCTAGATATTATTTAATATGATAGTGTAAAACTATTGATTGAATTGAAAAATGTCAAATGAGCTAAATAGCTTCCGATTCTTTTTTATACTTTCACTTTGATAATACAACTATTAAAAGCTTAATATAAATTTGAAACTTCTTGTTGGTTGTGTTTGACTTTTTATTATTGGATTTTTACTATTATTATATAAAACAAGACATAATGAATGTTTTCAATACTTTATGTGAATTGGTTATATTTATATCAATTTACATTTTTTTTTTATCCAACATATTCCAATTTATGACTGTTTAAGAATTCAAATACAGCTGTTTCTTTATATCCATGTTTTTATGAAGGACTACTAAAGAGATTATATAGTTGTCCTTTGTTATAATTAATAAAAAATGTGAGGTTCTGTTGAACTTAAATATTTCAGCTCATCCATATCATAAAAATTAGGATAAAAGGCTCTGAGCAACTAAATGCGACCAACATTAAAAATATAAAATTGAAGTGGTAAATAAAATTGGGAGAATCAAAGATAGCTACATGGCTATCTCAGTTCAGATAGGTTATGGACCATGATTGAATGATGTGCCCGCTTGGAGGGAGAATGTTGAGGGCTCTGACATCAGACTCAATCTCTTGTCAGGGGCATCCAACTGAATACCAAGAATGAAGTTGAACTAGAATGGTCCGTACAAACCGCTGAAGAGGTCTCAACAAACATAGAAAGTTGGATCTCAGTAGAAGGGTTAAAGGGTGTACAATACAATTCAAATATACAAGAGGAAGTTACATATTCCGTTTGTAAATCTACAAACGCTATGTGTCTTAGAGATGACAGGAAATAGTAGCGATAAATCTAAATGAGTAGGTTCAGTAACCTACCTTAAATCCAAAACCACTTAATATTGAAATATCAAAAAGACCATCAAGCTTGTGTGAAGAGTTAATGGAAAAGAGATAAAAAAAAAGCCTCTGAAGATGCATCCAGAAAGGGGCCCACACCCTGTTTTGTAAATAAAATGTATAGAACTGTGTTAGAACTAGGAAGTTGATTCACCTATATTTTAAAATTAAGCTTTGAGATAAAAAAAATGCAAACCAAAATGGCGTACTTCTGTCCTGTCAGAATTTACAATGAATTAAAAATAAATATGGGCATGAATCAAATATGTCTATAACTTAAACCAATATAAATATGTACAACCTCTATTTCATATCTAACATATGACCCCCCCGATGTTTACTACTCTTCTTTTATCTAGGCAAGGACTACTAGTAGTCCTTGACTACTAGAAGTAGTCCTTGATATTATATATGTATATTATAAATAACAAATGGAACAATTGAAATATTTATCACATTCACTTTTCCAAATTATACCATTGTATCTTTCAACTTGTTCGTTGGGGATGATAAGGAGTTGTTCTACTTATTGCGATTCATTTTTCTACTAAAAATTGTTTTAACTCTTTAGACATGAACAATACTCCTTGGCCACTATGAATGTAGGACTGCATTTCAAATAATAAAAATAATTCGGCAAGACAATTAATTACCGTAGATGAGGTCATTTCTCGACATGGAAAAACAAATGGGAAGCGTGAATATTCATCTATGATTGTCAAAATGTATCTGTTTGAAGATCTGGAAATAGGTAAAGGACCCTTAAAATCGATTCCAATCCGCTCCATAGGTTGAGTTGCTTTGACTAATGTCGAACTATGACCTTTATAAAAAATTGGTTTAAGTTCTAGACATACTTTACACCCATTTACTACTCCTCTTATCTCTTCTAGGGAATAGGGTAGATTCTAAGACCGGACAAAGTGAGCTAATCTACTTATTCTACGATGAGCTAAGCTTTCATGTAAGATTTTGAGGTCATCAATTGTTTGAGTTGAAACACATATTCTGGAAAATAAGTCTGCTGTAGCATTCATCTTGCCTGATCTGTATGTAATATCATCTGAAAAAAACGAAAGCTCGAGTCTCCATCGAAGACATTTATCATTTTTTATTCTACTTGAGGCTTTGAACATAAAAGAGACAGCTTCTTGACCAGTGATTACCATAAAGAGTTTTCCTATCAGAAAATGTCGCCACTTACAAATAGTCTCTACGATGGCATAGGCTTCTTTTTCTATAGATGAATCTCTAATTATCCTTTTATTTAAAGTTCGTGAATAGAAGGCTACAGGTTTTGATTTAGATCAGCTCCAATTGTGAGTTCAGAAGCATCAGTCTCGACTGTGATTAACTCTTCTGGGTATACTGTACCAAGAATAGAATTTGCCATTTCTTTTTTTTATTGTATTAAATGCTTCATAGGCTTTTCCCCCTATCGGAAAACGATTGATATTTATAAGTGGTCTTAGCTTTTCAGAAAAATTATGTACCCATTTGGAACGGTAAGCAAACATTCCTAGTACTGGTCTCTATTTAGAAATATCGGGATACGGCTGAACAGACTGATTTTCTATTAAATATCCCAGCAGAGTTATTTTCGATAGAATATATTTACTTTTTTTCTTCATTAATTACCAGAAAATACTTTTTAACGGCTTGTTTAAATTTGCTTAAGTTATTTTCATGTTCTTCTTCACAATTTCCACATACTGTAATATCATCTATGTATACATACGTTCATTCCAATTTTTCAGTAGAAAGGATATAACCTATAGCCCTTTGGAAACCAGACACTCCATTGGTAACGCCAAAAGGAATTCATGTGAGTTGATACAGTTTCCCACAAGCTTCAAAAGGTATGAAAATATTCTCTATTTTTTCAATGGCTATATGATGATATGCTCTTTTCAAGAGTCAATTGTGCTGAACACCGAATATGCATCTAATAAAGTATATTTATTTATAGTTTTTGAATAATCTATCACAAGTCGTTTTTTTTACGATCGTTTGTAGTAACAAGGACCTGAGTCCTCCATGGGTATTTAATTTCTTCGATATTTCCTTCAATTAACATTATTTCAATATCTGGGTCTATAAATATTTGATCAGGTTCTGAGAATCGCTGTGATTTGATAGTTTTCGGTCGACAATCAGGAGTTATGTTTCCGAAAAGCTTTCAACTGTTCTTTTCCAATGCGTCCATTCCTTGTCAGCACTTGAGGAGCTGGGATCAACATTGAAACGGTCGAACTTCAGGTATTTATCCAGTTTAAGAATAGTTGAATAAATTGTCTAAACCGAATGTAGGCTGTATTCAACTATATCTACAATGGTTTAATAATAATAACTATTAACAAACATAATTAATATAAATATGTACAGCCTCTATTTCATATCTGGCACATGACCCCCCTATGTTTACTACTCTTCTTTTATCTAGGAAATATTATATATGTATATTACAAATAAGAAACGGAACAATTGAAATATTGTTTATATTAACTTATTGTTGTGATAGAAGTTTTAAGTATATTTTTGGCTTCATCACCAAGATATGTGGTCATATTGCTAAAAATTCCAAAGATAGGAAGGGATACATTGTCCACAGCATCAGAAGTGATCAAGTATATTCTATCTATGTTATCCAATAAGAGAAGAATTTTTTTGCAGAATAATTAAGAATTTTAGAGCTTGTCATAGTATCTTATTTTATCATTTCACTTGCTTTTAATTTTGATATTTCAGTGAATTTGTTCTGCATGTATATTTGAGTAAATATGGTGCAACTCCTGGGCACTAAATTTAAAATATAATGTTTTTTTTTTAAATTTATCTACACGTTTATTTATACGTAATTACCCTGTAATTTATTATTATTTTATTTATATGATCTTTTTTGTATATATTTATATTAATATAAAGGAACTGAATAAAAAAGTAAAATATGCTCACATTGGCAATGTTGACAATATTTATGTGGCTTTGAATGACAGTTTTTCTAATGAATATCCGTTTTTTATGTATCCAAAATTAAGTTATATATTTTTATACTTATTAAAAAAATTGTATTGATCATTTTCCCTGGGAAAGGATTCCACTATTCACATACATAAATTCAAAATATGTATAGAACTTATCCTGCAGATAAGTGGGGAATCAGTGTTATGGGATAAAACGGCATCTACCTTTTTAAAAAAGAAGACACTAATATATTATATTACTAAAGATTCTAAAAAAAAAGTCGATATTTTTTTTTATAAAAATATATAAATAGTCTTATGAAATCCTTTCAAATCGACAGGACACTGGTGTCCCATACTTTGATTCCTTCTTCATTGCATTATTTTTCATTATAGTTAAGATATTTTTAAAATATTAGAAAGAATAATAGTAGATCTCTTAAATTAATAAAAAATATTTTATTATAGGACTTATGTTCGTGATATACAAATCTTCAAACTATTTCATTTTTTGGAATCCGATAAAATGCACTTCTTCCAATCAAATACTTTTCATGTATAGATTTAAATTTTTTATTGCTTATTAAATATTTGTCTAGTATATAAGGAATAATTGTTGAAAATTTCGCTCTGTTTTGAAGAAAAATACAAAAGTTTAAAATTGTGGGGACACTTGCACTCTGGATATGGAAATGGAAATAAAATAAAGAATCAGACATCTTAATATTTTTAGCAGCACTATGAGGGACCAAATTTATAGCATACGAATTAGACAGTGCTGATGAAGAGGACATAAGACAATTTATTAAATGACTCTAATACTGAATTTATAGGTGATGAAGCCAGTATTCACGTTATTACAAAGATAATAAGAGCGAAAAAGCATATAAAGTATGACTACTGATGGTCTATCTGAACAAAAGGTTAATAAATGTTTTGTCCTACAACTGTAATTCTCTACAAATACAGGCAAAGGGGAATAGATCTAATAGATTCAAGAAACACTTTATACCAATTAGATTGCAAGTATTCAATACGACTTTATCTAATAATCTTCTTTGATTTTCTAGATATAGGTATATTGTTTATAACTTTAAATATCCAAATAAATTATCACTTCTTGACTGCAAAGTTGTAATTGTGAAGAGTCTGATTGAATATTATGAAGGACATCAGAGGGCAATCCAATCACATAGAATAACTAAAAGAAAACAATTATCTGTAATAATGGACAATCATGGTGGACATTTACCAGATTTTGAACAAAAAATCAAAAATACTATGCAAGCAAAAATAAATATAATCGAACCTTGTGCATTTGTATAGCTTGTAATCTTGCTTTATCCTTTGTAAGAGATGGGAATTGCTTCGTAATGTTTCACATATAAATTAATATTAATCAATTTTCCATGGTAGAATTACTACTTGTTTGTATTAGAAATAAAATGTATATCAAAAGAATTAATAAATGTTAAGAATTCAACTTTATAGCCAACTAAGTATTTTTTTTATACAAAACAAAGAATTACCGTTCACACCCAGAGGAACACGAGTATCCTTTAAAATTTTGGCGAATCTATTAAAAGTTATTAAAAAAATATTTTTATTTAGTTCTAATATGATTAAAAAGATCAAGAATTGACTGTAGTTATCTTCGATATTTTTAACAATCCATTGGGTTATTAGAAAAACTCATTAAATTTCTGAGCAAAAAATATGGAACGGAATTGATTTATTGAGAATCTGAAATTAGGTAATTTAGGCAAAAAAGTTAACAACTGCTCTAGATACTTTCCCAGCAAATACTGTCCGTGAAAATTATCTAGTATTTTTCTTTTTTTAAACAAATTGTCTATAAAAGATATTCCAGATCAATGTATAGGGTGGGGATTTTCAATCTGGAACAAGTTTAGACCTCAATATCATAATAACCCTGAAATCAATATTTATAAAAGCGTTTACATTAGATTTTACTGACAAAACTGTATAAGAAAAAATAAGAAATCCTTGATATGTCTTCCGAATTCAAACGCTATGCTGCCATTATTGGGTACCGCCGTGCTAGGCACACACAAAAGAGTGCAAATAACTCCATAAATAATTATGCAATAGGTCTTAAATTAATATTAAAAGATCCGATATTACGTTAGAATTTTATATTGTTGCGGTTTGTTCAAATCGGTTAATTGAAATCGGATTATTCCAGTAAAACCAACATTTTTAATACCTTATAACTCGCCAAATCTGAACCCCTTGGACAACTATATGTGGGAAATCTTGGAAAGAGAGTCCAATAAACATGTACACAACATTATTGCCCCCTTGCAGGTTTCTATTCTCGAGGCAGTGGCTAACATGGACAAGGAATTCCTCATCAAGGCTTATGCCAGGGTCAAAACAAGGTTGAAGGTTGTGAAAGAAGCTGGTGGTGGTTGGTTTGAATGATTGACTTCAATATGGATCCTTACAATATGTGAGAGCAACAGGTTTGTAAAATGCTTAATTAAGTTTCGAAAATAAGTTGTTACATACATTATCTTTCAATTTTCTGGATTTAAATTCCCACCCTGTATGTGTATTGAAAAACATTGGGAACATTTCTTATGTTTTTATATCACATATTTTGATGAAAAAGGTTTCCACAAATTGTAACACCTTCAAATATGAACAATAATATTGAATACAATATTTAGGGTCTTTTTTTATGTTCTGTTAATTAGTTAGATGGAGTTGCACTGATAAAGTATAAGTAAACATGATAGTATTACATTTACTCCATCTAACCTAGGAATCTTTTGATGAAATCCATAAACATGAAGTATATTTCTTTCTCTAGGAATCACCTGAGCGCGAACTTACACACATTAAGTTCAAGAGAATAACTTCTCCCGAGTACGTTGTCGATGAGATACGGCGATTACATATGGTTTTTCTGATTAATTTAAGAGATTTTATTGTAATTGACTGAATTTTATCATACTCATGTTTTCGGATGGGGTGCCATTTAAGTGGTTAAAAAAAATATTCGAGAAAAGGGCATCCGAGCTGGGTTTATCCTCTTCTTTATTAGCGCTATAAACAGTGATTGGTTGAACTCGAATATAACTTTTTAACCCTTTGGGACGAACATCCTGTGTCATATGTTTAGAGGATGATCATAGTTATATTATATTTTTGTAATTTTTTACAAAATGGTGGTTTTATTTTATAAATATCTATCTCTATTATTATACCTAAAAAAAATGATAAATTGTATATAATCAATAATATTGATATTATAAAATAAAGATATATCACAGATATGATAGAATATAAATTTAGGCTTTTGGATCAAAATATACAAAAAAAATTTTTTTAAATATAAAAAGAAACACAACAAAACATAGGTGTATTGATACTTATAATAAAATTGTATACAATATCCCTATATATGTCAAAAAAGTATCTCATATATGTACGTATATATTTAGGATGGTTATACATTAAAAAAATTCTCCTACACCTTTTGGATGCATGTCGATGAGAAGGCTTGCAGTGTCCGTCATCCATACACCAAGGGCCTGAAAGCCAGAACTGGAACGCCATAACAGATGAATACATCTGCAGCGGGTTTCAGTCCCACCACCACCGCCTGGAAGCCATCATTGCCGCTGAGAGCCGTTTCTTTAATGATTAAGAGAGCTCAGAGACACATCTATTTTTTGTATTAATTTTTTTGAGTTTTTATTTTTAATTAAAAGATTATATCTTGTCGGAAGTTTAAATTCAAATTGTTCTGATTTTAATAAACCACTCGGTACTCACAAATTTGTTACCATAATAAAAAATAAAAAGATAATTTCTTGTTACAAATTCAATTCTCAAATTTATGTTTTATCATATTGGTACCAGTGTTAAAAATATTAAATTTTTTGTGAATAGCTATGGATTTTGGAAATTTTTTCAAAAAATTCCAAAAACCAAGCCCCCTCAAAATATAATCCTGCGGACACTCCTGAGTCATCATCAATAATGGGGGTCTCAGCCCTAGAAACGTTTAAGTGCAAATAGCACTTGTTGAAGTTAAAAAGTAAAATACGTTAAAAATTTTGTCTAGTTAGTAAATCATTCATGAATCTGTGAGAAAAAATATATTTTTTTTTTTACAGACATTATCATTCTTTGTGGCCAGTATTCCTTTTTATTTGTATTCGTAGTCGTAATAGACGAATATTTACATATTTAATTTGTTTGGTGTTCTATAATTTATTAATTACCAACAGCAAAAATGGTATAAAAACAGTATATGCTCAATTTAATTGAGTTTGATACCCTGATTCCTAATATGGCCTTATTTTTTCTCTCAGAGCCTCGTAGCCTTCAGAAAAAGGCCATAATTTTTATTTATTTTGGGCTCTTTTAATGTTCAAAGCTGTTTTAAGACCTCGGTGTGGAAGATAAGGATAAGTTATGTAAATATGTTTTACAACCAAATGTTAAAAAATTATAAAATCATTTTCAAAATGTCTGCATCATACTTATAGCTCGAATTATCATTGTTTAAAGTAGAAAACTTATTTTCACGATTTTATTCAGAGGCTCATAGTTTCAAGACAAATAGATTCAAAAAGTTTAAAAGTATATCATTGGATAGCTGAAAGTATGAACTTTAATTTTTAAAAACAAAGGATATCTCCAAAAATGCTCTTTATCGTTGTCAATTAGAGATAAGGCAATGACAATATTTCAAGGAAAAACCTCATTTTTGAATTGATCACATAATAAATATTTATTGAAATGCCCCAGCTAGAAGTGATAGAAAAAGAACAGAGATAGAAACAAAGAGAGGGAAAAAGAAATAAAATACAATTTATTTTAACATATGTTAACCTGTATAAATAAATTATTTCAAGCTCCATAGACACAAGATGACTCGTTACATAACCGTAGTGAGTGAGGAATTCCAAAAGGCGTACATTCAAGGGTGTCCTAGGAGTAAGCAAAAATACGACGCTTTGAAAGAAAAAATAAGGACATATTTGGAATTAGGGTATCAAACTGAACTAAGTTGAGCGTATGCTGTTCTAGTGCATAAAAAAAGTGTGATTTTGTTGGATAGTGTTAATTAAAATAGAGTACACTATCTTTTGAGATGTAATGATTTTACAAAAAAAGCGTACAGATAATAAAAATATCGGTGCCAGTGATCGGAAAAAACTTTGTAAGAAATATTCATTTCATTTTTCACCTGCTAATTACGAATTAATATGCAGTTTATTCAAAAACCATTACATACAAATTCATTGACTATCCTAGTTCACAATCTTCAAGTTCGAATCCATGAGGTGTATAATTTGAAAAAAAATACGTACAGATAAATATCATTCTAATTCATTATTGTTATATTCACGACTTTTTCTTCAGATTCCCCCTTCCAAAATAAGAAAAACGTTAAAGAGGTATTTAGTGCCTATTTACTGTAATGATAGATACCAGATGTACACTCATTACCAAATATTATCTAGTTAGTAATTCAAAATTATATGAGACCATTGTTATTAAACAATATTGCAAAACACCTGGGCCTTCAATGAATTAATTGAAATGAATTAAATACGTAAATATTCACGTATTACGACTACGAATACAAAGAAACGCGAATAAAGAATGTGAATGTTTGTAAGAAAAAAATTATTTTTCTCACAGAACCATGAATGATTCGCAAGGTACTAAAATTTATCAGATTTTGTATATTTTACTTTACAAATATAAAAAATGCTACTTTGCAATTTATAGTTATTGCTCTTAAATGTTTCTACGCCTGAGCCCCCCAATCTTGATGTTGACAGCCTTAGCATAAACAGCATGAAGTCAAATGGATCATATAAGTAAAATTTTTAGTTAAACTCTAGAGGTTATATCCAAAAGCAGTGAATTAGCGTTGGGTTATGAGCCCACTACATGCTCCGCTGGAAAAAGTAAATAGAGTCACGCATAAGGGGTTTATTCCCCAATTACAACGATTTGGCAGTGGGTTATGAAACTACTCCAGGTCATACTTATATATTGAACAACTTGTGGACTGATGAAATACATATGTTGCGGGCAATGTGGAAATTTGGGCATTTTGCTCATTGACCATGCCCGTTAGAGTAGGCAATATATAAAATTTCCAATAGTGTGGTCATTTTACGTTCATTAACATTGTCAGGTAAAATGAGTGTGGGTAATTTGATTATTAAACAATTCATTGCAACCAATTTGATAATTAAGGATATTATTATGGTACAACTTCATTGCAAGCAATTTAATAATCCAGTGCATTGCGGCCCGCCTAATGTTTAGTTGTTGCCCACTACTCATTCCCACATATCCAGAGAATCAAATTATAGTATGAAAAGAAAATATCAGAAGAGAATCAATTTTATTTTAAAAATATAACTATATTACCTACCTCTACCGCTTCCCTTAAAATAGATCCCCACTACGTCTTTGGTTGTTTGATCCATGTAGCAGATTATAGATGAGGGACAAAAAATGATGTATTAAAACAGTTCAATGTAAGAAAGAAGTCTGATCCTTGTAAAGAATCATCCCTCAGTGTTGATGGAAGTTCCAGAGACTGGAACTTACATTGCGACTGACCACATCAATTCTGTCGGATGAAAATGAACAAGGCTGTAACAGGTGGAATTGCACAGACTCTCAACAAATAAGTTCATCTGCAAAAAAAAGGGACACCTTTGTAATATCAAATGCTATAATAGCATAACATGGGGCAAAAGTAGTTTATTTGGTGAATGTGTTTATGTTTAAGATATATTTAGGTAACATTAGTTATGTTAGGTATGTTCAAAAAGATGATTTTTTGAAATTATTACATTTTATGTTGAAAAGTATATTTAAATAATTTATTTCTATTTTGAAAAAACTAATAATATTTATATGAAATATATAACTGGGTAGTTCAAATATTATGAAATAGGATCATCAATTCTAATGTAATTTTTATTAGATCTTTACTTGTTGCTATAGTCATCCTGATATGCCCAAATTTTATCACGTCCATTCAAATTGCTCATCTTTTTGGCTTGCATTTTAGTATTAAAAAATATCTGAACCTTTGGCTGCAGAAAAGCTGCATACCAGTCATAAACCACCAACAAAGTTACACATACCTTTACAGAGACCAGTAAGTATAATAACAAAAAAAGTTCAAGAGTTCAGCAAATAACCACCCACCTTTTTGACCAGCGTTAACTTGCCCAAACCATGAGCCGGGGTGGGGTGTATTATAGGATATTGAAAGGGATCCTTAATGCTCAGGGAAGCGGTGGCAGTGGGCAATGATCCACTTTTTGATCTGGCAATTATTTTGCACAACCCGTGGGTGGATTGTATAATAGGATATCAAAAGAGGTCCTTGATCCTCAGGGAAGTGGTGGGTAATGATCCGCTTTTTGGACCAGTAGTTCACTTGTACAACTGGGTTGCTTTATAATATATTATAAGGGGTACTTGACACTAAGGATAGTGATGGGGATAGGTTTTGATCCCTCTTAAGGACCAGCTGTCCACCTGCACAACATGTTGGCCTAGGTATATTTTACTAAATATAGATAAGTCTCGCGTGAAAATTTCTTATCTTGCAATTATGTAACACTATATCTATTTCAATGAAAATATACCGGAGTATCAAATTCATAGTAATCAAATTGTATCATAATCATTTGACCTGACAATGTAAATGAAGTAAATATGAGAATTGACCACACATTGCACAATGCCCACATTGATGCGAATTTTGCATATTGCCCACTCTGACGTACATTTTGCACATTGCCGGTAACACTTACATACAAATTACACAGAAACTTAATTATTAATTAAATTTAATACACTTTAAGAAAAGTTTTGTGTTATCAATTTGTATTAAGACCATGGGGCATGTTGCACGAACCATCAGCATCAGTAATTGCATTGGTATTTTTTTGGGTTCGTAATCGTAAGTCATTATATTTTGTGAGAGTTTTGCCAGTGTCATATATTGATTTTCGTCAGACATCCTCATGTTTCGTCGTAGATATCTTTTATTTGGTCTTTGTCTCCTCTTTGTCAGATTTTTGTCTTCGTCCGAATTTTGTCTTGGTCAGAATTTTATAGTATTGTGCTTTTCAAATTTAACTAACGAAAAAACTGGAACAAAATGATAATTTTTTTTAAAAAAAAGCAATACAAAAAAGAGTCCCTAGAAATAATTTATTTTTTAATTTTTTTTCAATACAAAAAATCGAAAAGCACACCACTAAACGTTTAACTTTTTTTCCTTAGTAAAAAACAATCTAAGAATCCAAACCTTCTGTACATGAAATTTGAAAATTGAATGATAATTGAATTTGAAATTAGTATAACTATTTTTTTTTATATCAAACCTAGACATATTGGTGTTGAAAGATGCTAAGGAAAACTTAAGGGCCTAGGTGGGGACGTATTGTGTTGTGTTGATCCTTATTTAGGACTGAAGACTGCTGTCTAGTCGAGTTCAGTCTCTGTCCATGATGACGACACTGAACTTTATTTTTTTATTCATTTCTAGTACTTGCAATGGAAGAATACAGTCCAAAAAACTGATAGGACTTGTTCTAAGGCTGGACTGGACAGAATTAAAAATGACCAACACAAAATTAGGAATGTATACAGAGTATCTAGGTGTCAACTTTAAGATGTACATTGATATTTAGCCAATAGCATCATTCTCTCCGCCTATTTCAATTATTTATATTGAATAGTCGAGATATATACATCTTAAGAAGATAGAATTCGAGATCAACAATCAATGTTGAAAATACTAATCTCAAATAGCTTATTTGAGATAAAGCAGCAAAATAATGACATTATCTTTTCCCTCCTCTCTTTTTTAAGATCCAAACGTCCTTAACTTATATACCTAGTAATGAGTCCGTAGTAGTGATCGTAAGAAAGATCTTATTTTGGTCAGCCTTGATCTCTCTAGCAAGGATGTCTGTTGACAAACTGTATTATATATTTATGTTTGCATCATAATTTCTAAATTCTCGTGGATGAATCATCTATTTAGCAAATATGTTTCGGTACTAAAATAATTTAAAAAAACTTTAATCATATCCTTCATAACAAAAAAATGCCAAATAATACATATTTTACATTATTTGGATTTTGCTTATTTTTGTGGCGATATGCTCAAATTTGTTAAAAATAATCTGCTTTAGGATAAAGAAGCAAAATAATAAAAGACTCTTTATACCTTCAGCTAACTATATAAACTATATTAGTTGATATGATGTCTCACCATATTATTGGACGTCATCTAACACATTGTTTTTACTAACGACGATAATTCTTCTTTTTTTAAATCTCTACATAAACATCACAAGATATTTGAAAATGGTTATAATCCTGTTGATTGTAAAAAAAGGGTAATATATTTATATATAGAAAAAAAAAATCTATGTTGATAACCTGCTGATAATTTGTGCTCTTATTAATTATTATTTCCTATTTTGAAGATACAAATTTCATCAGCAAACAATGAACTATCTTCCCGTGTACCATTTTTCTTGTGATTAGGGATTTGAAAATTACTGTAATCCGGGTGAGCGTTAAACCAATTTTAAGATATTTTGCATATAGTCATAGATGCATATATGGTCATATATGGTACTACGAAAAATGGGATTGGGAAAATTTCCAGTGGAATATTGCTATGGAGAAAATTGCCCTGGAGGAAAATTATCAGGGAGAAAATTGCCCGTATTTTGATCAAACTTCATGATGAATAATAACACATTATCAATTCGTTTAATATAATTTGTGACAAATATCTCAACATATTTGTTTGTTCCATCCCCCGAGGGATTACAATTTCATTGCATTTTTTGAAATTCAATTCAATCTTCTTATAAATGGATGGAGAGGAGTGGTAAGGGGAGGGGGGATAAACAGCTTAGGGCCTCTTGAAATCCTCGGCCAATGTCCCGGAGGAAGTGTGGGATTGTTAAAAACTACCGCAAATTCATCCAATACATCCAAGGAACCCCTCTAACGCCAGAAACTAGTTCAAAGCCCACGACTTGGAAGGGGTCCCGAGGGTAGTGTAGTATTGTTAAGAACCACCGCCAAAGCATCAAAGACATCCAAGGAACCCCTCTAATATCAAAAAATAGTTCCAAGCCTTCGGGTTGCGCAGGGTAATTGAGGGTACCTCTTGATTCCAAAAAAAAACACCGCCAAACCATCACATACATCCAAAGAACCCCTCTAATACCAAAAAATAGTTTAATTGAGTACACTTTATTTTAAATTATTTTTTTGTTTTTCTTTTTGGAAAGGCTAAAGTATCAAACTGATTTCTGTTGAAAATAATGTATCTAATTCTATGAGTAATGGTAAATGAAATAAAATTTTAATAATTATAATTTTATTCAAACAAATATCTATATTTTAAAAAATCCTACAAAAAAATTATACAATAAATCTCTTACAATAATTTTTGAAGACCTAAAATAAATGCAAATTATACGATAAATCTTTTAAGTATAAAATTTTATCATCATATTCGTCATATTTTCAAACAATATTGAGAATACGCATATTAATTTCTTTATATTTTTTAGTTTATTTAAAAATTTCACCTCTATCGTGTTGAATAAGCTTCGATCTGGACATATTCCTCTTTTTTAAATATTTCAATTAGATGCCAAAGATTAGGATGCGAAGATGTAACACACTTATTAATTGCATTATGGAATCCCTCCAACCCATTGTTCGTCCTGGGCTCACCATTCTTTGTTCGATCAAACACATTCCATAATTAGACGGGGTATCTTGGTGTATCTCTTCACATGTTGTTTCTTCTTCCTCTTAATTTTCAAAGTGTCCTCCAATTCGAAATATACAACAAATTCAATGGGGACTGTTTCATCTTCAGTTAGTTCTTCAAATATATCGATCATATTATTTGGTGGTAGAAATGCAGTGAAGAAAATTATCTAAATTTTAAACTGAAGTCACTTTCTCTTTGATAACGCTGTTTTTAGTCAAGATCGACAATTTTTTTGTTTAAATTTTGAGAGAAATGGAAAAAACAACCATTCAATTTACAATTAGCGAAAATAGTCTGAAGTGCATTGATAGGGGCCATTTCAAAATCAACTAAAACAGAGTCAAGAGATTCTGAAATCATTTCCTCTAATTTTTGATAAAATTTCAAGTATATCTCTTCTGTTTTACTTGGTAGGAGTGCAAATATTCTTGGGATAGAAGTGCTTTGAACAAGTGCATGAATTGTAACGATTTGTTAGTATATATCTTGTGCAATTTTAAAATTCCCATCTATTGCCAATTTTTTATGCATTGCAAGGTCTTCCAATCCTGGAATTATACAAAATATAAGAATCCGATTTTGGTCATTTACCCCAAAATTGTATAGTAGAAAATTTTCTCAATTCTCTTGCAATGCTGCAAACTGGGGTGGAATGAAATGTCCTGTCCGAGAGAGAGGATCAGATGTAAAATTGTGAGTCTCTTGTTTCCAGCTTCTAACACATCTGGATATGTTTTTTAATGCAAGTTCCCCGAGTAAAATTTGACATGTTCTTGGAGACAAGATAGCTTTTGGATTGATGAGGATTGGTTTTAGAATTTTCTTTCAGATCTCTTTTGAATTCAATAGTCTTCAATTTATCATTTCTCGCCTTATGACAGTGTTCATCAATAGATTTATGAAATTTGACATTTTCTAAGTCTGAATTAGTATGAACTCTGGCCTTGCAATGCTTAAACTTTCTTCGAGAGAATTTCCAATAAGTTTTTCCTTCATTCGAATTTTCGCCATTCTTGTAATAAATGTATTGAAATTCATCCACAAGGAACAAACTGTTTCTTTCACTTTTGCAATTTCGTAGAAATAAGTAATATGATAGTAGAGCAACCAAAAGAAAACTGAATATTAATTTGAATGATGCGTGGCAAATATAAAGAAGATTAATAACAGAATGCCCAATAAATTTATGCGTCAAACGTGCAACAAAGAAAGAATCCAGTGTTCAGATTTCACTCAAAAGTATTTCGATGTATTTACTTTGAAAAAATTCAGTGCTCAGATCGCACTGAAAAGTGCATTGAAGATATTATTTATGTGTATGTTAGAAACAAATATGTTTAGAAATTTATTATTACACAAGTTCTCGGATTTTGTGGGGGTACCATGAGAGTCAGGAGGTTGTAAAAGGACAGGTACTGAGGTAATGCCAGATCCATCTCATGGATTGGACAAAATATAGAATACGAAAGGGCCTCACGCTTTTAATCTTTAAAAAAATTGCATAGTGATTATATTGCATATGCCTTGAAGGAGGGTTGAATAAAATGTAACCAATATGTGCGTGCTGAAGTAATATTACAGAAGTATACATTGAACTAACATAGATTTAAAAAAAAAATAGCGAATGTGAGACATGCACCTTGTTGATTCGGGCCGTAATACTTGACTTTTAACAGTACCAAGACTTCCAAGCCCAGCCCGAGGTCTTGAAACTATTTTTTGGTATTAGAGGGGTTCTTCGGATGTATGGGATGCTATGGCGGTAGTTTTTAAGGATCCAGGCTTACCCTCAATTACCCCGCGCAACCCAACGTCTTGGCACTATTTTTTTGATATTAGAGGGGTTCCTTGGATGTATATGATGATTGGCGGTGGTATTTAACTATCCCAGACAACTCCGGGAGCCCCAGCCAACACGAGGGCTTTGAACTAGTTTGTAGTTTTAAAGGGGTTCCTTAGATGTATTGGATGAGTTGGCGGTAGTTTTTAACAATCCCACACTTCCTCCGGGACATTGGCCGAGGATTTCAAGAGGCCCTAAGCTGTTTATCCCCTCCCCCCTTACCAATCCTCTTGATCAATTTATTTCAAAAAATGCAATGAAATTGTATTGCAATAATATTATTCAAACTTGAAGGTACTCCCTTGGAGGATGGAACAAACCAATATGTTTATATATTTGTCATATATAATGTGTTGTTATTCATCATGAAGTTTGATCGAAATACGGGCAATTTTCCTACATGGAAATTTTCTCCGTACAATTTTCCCTAGAGCAGTTTTCCGCGGATGGTCATATATATATATATATATATAGAAGGGAATTTATCATAGTTCAAACAAATATATATATTTATATACAAATAAGTAAACTTATCTATAATTTCATTTTTGATAATTAATTGAAATAGATTATTACTATGGAGCAGTATATGTACATAAAACTCATGTTTATAATTTTTAATTATTTATACATTAATCAAAAAATAATTATTATACTGATAGATTTTCAAGTTTCATACCTCTTAAATACTATCTAGATTTTCTCATTAACAGTCATAAGCTTATCTAGATTAGAAGTATTCAAACATTTTTTAACATCAAATTAATAATAATAATTTGAGCTATATTACCTTAGGCTATAAGCAAATATATATTTGTAAATTATTTATTCGGAAAATCTATGACAAGGTCATTTTTTAAAATTGATAATTTATTACCTCTGCAACTAAGCATTTGTTTGTTTGTTACCAGGATTACGGAAAAATTTCAGATCTAAACTACCATTACTAAATATTTGTTAAGGTTGGTGAACCGAATGCAAAATTGAACAGCGTTCCATGGAACGTGCGTTCATTGAACGGACCGCAATTTTTTTTTTTTGAACGCTGAACGCTAAAAATGAGATTTTAGCGTTCCGTTCCAATATATAATAGTAATTTCGGAAGGGGTGTAGGTGTCCACGGGATAAGTATCCTAGAAACTATGCAAATTCAGGGGCAATTTTTGAAATGGGGAGGTATCTAAGGATTTCACCCCGGCAGACCCCTGATATTAATATTCGAGTAAATGTGAATTAACAATTCTAAAAAGTACATAATTATTATTTATATCCCTTTTATGCAGTAATAATTTAATTTCTCTTGTACTCAATGAAACGAATTCTCACGCTCTTACTTTTTTTTTTGTTTTTTTTTTTTTTTTTTTGTAATTTTTCGAAGGGATTTAAAGTACTTCACATTGAGTGGATATTTGAGTTAGATAATATGTTTAACGTTACTGGCTGCAATCCAGAGTAATATTATTTCTATTGCTCTTGGCTGCAATGTGTTTTTTCAATGTCGCCTAGTCGAAAAAACAGTGGTACTGATCGTTTGAGTATATGAAGTATTTTGTTGGGCTAAACTTTCTTTTTCTTCAAAATGAAAATTAAACTTTTCAAATTCAGCAACATAACTTTAACATTGCCAATTCTGAAGTTGAGCAACATAACTATAAAGTTGAAACTTCTGAATGACTATAATAGAAGACAAATAAGGCCTTTTGAAGACTGAAACTTAACAAACATAATTTTTTCATTAAAATACAACAAAAAATCGAATTAACATGTTACCCAAAAAATTGGACAGTTTCGTCCACACGAAAAAATAAATTTTATAAATAAGTTTACCTTTTTGTGATAACTGAACTTTTATACGATCTTAAAACTGTACTTTAAAAACTGAAAATGTTCTATAACTACACATATAACCGTAAAAAGGGTTTAATGAGCACGACATTCGAGAGTTTCTTCTTAATACTTTGAAAATAGATTTAAAAAATACACATTCATGGATGAAACAGTAATTAATTAAATTAATTTTAGCTGATTTTTTTTTTCCAATTGCACTCGAAAAGTTGAGCTTAAATTTATTTGCTCATTTCCATGAATTAACATCCCCCCCCCCCGTATTATTAATGGTAGTCATAGATTTGTTGTCTCACAAAAGACAATATCGTAGTGCATAAATATTGTTAGTATATACCAACTTAAAGATTTCGATTTTGTTATAAGTTTTAACTTGTAAAAGTAGATTAAAGAAGTTGCTAATATTTTATTTCATTATAACACCAACCGTTTTAATAAACTACTAAACATGGATCCTATCGTTTCATTTTTATACGTTAAAATTATTTATTTGGATGTAATTTGACTATCAGCATTTGTACAGAAATATAATGTGCTAGCGAGTAAATATCATCCAAAAACCTCAAATATTTTAATTACATATATTAATCATCTATTGAAACTTAAATACTATAATTGTCACAAGGGACTTTTATAAAATCTTGTAAAGATCTTAATGCAATTCCAGCTGATGACTCTTAATTGAAACCGAAATGAAGTATATTTAAATACACAAAGTCTGATACTAAATTCATTCTGTAGAGTTTAATAATGATGTCTATTTAATCTATCTTTGAAAATTTCAAAGAAAAATGTAATGACTGAGTATAGATTTATATTGCTCATAAAAGACGAAGAATAACCTTGAGGATTTGTTGCGGATTGTAGGTTCTTGTTGCGGATTGTAGGTTCTTGTTGGACTAAATATTGTGTCAAACCATTTTTTACCAATATTTATCTTCAATGTCAAACTAACGTTCCTGACTACTCAAACGTATGATAGCCACTGACTGTATTTTTAAGAAAACTTTAGAATCTTGCCTTAAGAATGAAACCACTTCCACTCTGATACCAGCCTGCACTGTGCCAAGCACTGTATAAAATAAATTTAATTTGTCGCACTATATAAATCGTTACTATGGTCGAATTTTGCCCAAAAAATATATGTGGGCCTCCTCAACATATTTTGTACCTCTCTAGCTAAAAATTGATTCCTACGATCCTGAAAATTTCTCACTATTTTCAGAAATTTTTAAATATTTACACCTAACTGGAAAAAGAACGTGCTGCAGCCATCAATAAGTACCTAGTAGAGTTGTAGAATATAGGAACTACTGATATGGTAAAACAGGGGCGTCCACAGGATTATATTTTTCTGTAAAAGGGAGTTGGATTTTGGATTTTTTTTTTGGAAAAAATTCAAAAATTCAAATTTGTTGGAAAAAAATAAATTTCACATATTCATTTTTTGTGGATAAAAATTTGAAAAATTCATTGTTTTTTATGAAAAAAATCGAAATATTAAATTTTTTGGGAAAAATTTCAAGAATCCATAGTTATTCACAAGAAATTGTATTTTTGATTTTTTTTTTCAAAAATCCACAGCTTTTCATAAAATTTTCTTATTTTTTTGAAAATTAAATCGGAAAATTTATTATTTTTTTAAGGGGAGGGGGAGTGCTACAGCCCTTCGAGCCCATCCCCTAAAGTAAACTAAACTAACTAAAAGTAGGATACTTGATACACCAGGAGGAAAACATGATACAGGGTACATCATTATACATGTTACAAGAGGACTGCATTTGTTATATTCAAGAATTTATTTTACTTTTTATTACAGTTTGTCAGCATAAAGCATAATTCCGTATACTTATAAGATAAACAAATAAGACATTTGCAGAAATATACCATAGTTAATAATAAAATTTAAAAGATAATTTTTTGCACTATTTACTGTGATTAATAATTAAAGTATAACATGAAATTACACAAAAACTAAACACCCTCCTCCCAGCTATTGTGGGCGAGAAGAAGAAAGAACAATGTTCAGCCATTTTGGAGGATATTATTTATATATATTATATTGGTGACCAGCCTGCAGGCTAGTTGCGGGACAAACTGCCTCCTTTTTTCTTTCACTTCACCACCTAGGAAGCATATCGCCGCCATTTTGACTGTGAAGAATATTTATTACTTTACGCACCACTGTGATAGTATGACATTGATCCTTTCCTCCTTTTCTCTGCTTCAATATCCACACGTCACACAACCAATAAGATTACATAGACGCTTCGTAGCTAATATGACTAGGATTCATCAGTAGTAATGTTTATAACGTGATTAATAGTTCTATGTTCAGGTACTTTGTTATAACCAGTGTCCATGGATTCGGAAGGTAGGGCTTTGATTTTAATATAGCTCACTAATTTTTAGGGTTATAAACTCACTAAATTTTATACTTGTATAATCTCTTTCTAAGACGGGATCCCTCGCATCTGTGTTAATACTAAATAGCATATGAATCGAATAGATAATTTATATTAAGATGTATTTATAAACTGTACCTAAACTACACGATCTGGTTAATACATAGCTCCTTTAGCACTAAGAATGATTTTTCAAATAGTACACCTGACCAATTATAAAGAATTTAATTTTGGAATCCGTAATTAGTTTGCTGAGCATTTCATTCTATACTTTTGCATTATATGTCTAGCATATCAGTTTTATGGTTGAGTCAAGGTCTTCCCTCCTTTAGTTACTATCATGTCTGGCTTCATTAGTACTCCATCGACCTCAAAAATAGCCTCAGAAATGGTAATGCTTTACATAACCAACTAATTGATCATGTCTTAATATCCGGAACCCATGCGTCGTGACACATGACTGTTGAATGTGGTCAATATTTTTAACCCTATCACTGCACCATTCACACTTGTTACCCCCCACGTCATCTCTGAACTTACTTTCTTTAGACTTGGTTAGAAGGTTACTAGCCATTACTTTACAAGAGCGTCTAAATTCATAATTCGACTTAGGAATTGTTATATCCGTGAACTATTTCCTAAGGCTATTGCTTGTGGAGAGTATTTATAAATTTTGGTGTCGACAGATCCAATAAGATTTTTATGTTCCTCCTTCTCATAATCATCTTTACTTGAGCCCCAAAAAAAAAGTCTTATAACTCCAGGGCTTTTGCAGGTATGGGCTGGAGTGGGTGTAGCCCCCTCCTCCGAAATTAAAGATTTATTTTATTATGCAAGATTTATTTTTCCCGAAAAATTTAATATTTGTATTTTTATTCAAAAAAATTTAATATTTGCATTTTTATTCCAAAAAATTTATTTTTCGTATTTAGTAATGAAGTCTATAATATCTTTTGTACAAAATTTAATTTTTCAAAATTTTTTTCAAAAAATTTTAATCTTTGAAAATATAACTTGATCTTTGAAATTTTTTCAAAAAATTTAATATTTGGAACAGTATTTTTGAAAAAATTAAAAAAAAAAAATGTTAATAGTTATACATTTTAGAATTTTTTTTCCAAAAAAATTATTCTTTGAAAATGGCACTTGATTTTTGAATTTAAAAAAAAATTATATTGGAACATTTTTCCAAAAATGTTATTTCATGTGAATAGCAATAAACTTGATTTTTTTTTTCCAAAAATTTTATATTTGAAATTTTTTGTGGGTGGCTATGGTTGTAGTAGCACCTCCTCCTAAATCAAGGATTTTTTTATTTTCTCGAAAAATTTTATATATGCATTTTTATTCAAAAAAATTATTTTTCTTCTTTTGAGATTTTATTCAAAAAAATTATCTTTATTCTTTAGAGATTTTTTCAAAAAATTATCTTTATTCTTTAGAGATTTTTTTCAAAAAAAATTTAATATTCAAATTTTTTTTCCAAAAATTTAATTCTTTGAAAATAGTACTTGATTTTTGAAATTTGATTTTGAATTTTGATACTTTGATAATAAGACATATAAAAAGTGTTATTCGAAAATGGTTATATTTTAGTCTAATGTTTTTTTTTCATAAAACGATGTGCTTTATCTATACTTTTTGTCCAAAAACTACGCAAAATTATAAAAAAAAAGCATTTGGGAAAATTTAAAGCAGGTTACATACATATTTAGATCTCTATATAATGATTTTCGAGCTTCCCACATCTTAAAGCATGTGAAAAAATGAACAAACTTATCAAAATTCTAAAAATTATATTTTTGAATAGGTCTACAGTGATAGGCAGTTAGTTGGGCTTTACAATTAATAATTAAAAAGTTGGGGTTCTTGTTACTTCAGAAGTTCCATTATTTTTCTTCCAAATTCCAAAAAGAACCAGACTTTTTACGATTGTTATCTTCCTATTTGTCAACCACTGCAGGTTGATGGGTTTCAAATTATTAAAGGATGGAGATGACAAGGCTGTTTACAAGCACATGAATATATAATATTATTATAGAGTCTTTGTGGGGCTAACTATTTAATACAATCTTTAGAGCTTTTTAAATGTACTGTGAATGTTTTGGCACTAAATAGATATCGAACGATAAAATGAACAACACTTCATCCCTCCTTTGCCTTTATTCACACTTTAATGGACTCATGTTCACATGACATTGTTGTTATTTATTTTTGTTAGTCCACAAAAAGAGTAACCCTTCAACAGAAAGAAGAAAAGTAAAGGAATATTTTCATTCCTTAAATAGGCCAAAGTATAAAATAAGGGCGGATTCCATGTAGTATAGTATTCCCTGTCTAATCCCACCCTAAGTTTGCTGATATTATCCCTCCTTTAAATTTGCTAATCCTTCCATCTAAGACTTGATATCAGGTCCGCCACAAAAAAAAAAGTAGAAATTGTAAAAAAGATATATCATGTAAAAATTCGTTAAATTGTTCAAGTACTCATTATAAGATTTTTTTATTTCTATTATCTATTTCATTTCATAAATATTCTAATACAACTAACTTAAAAATTGGCTGTAAGTGTTGAAAAAAAAAGGAAGAGGTAGAAAAAAAAGTATAGAGTTTATTCTACCTGTAATTTTCATATATTTTGAAAATTAAGCTATGGAACACATAAACTCAATTTTAGAATGATTTACTTAATTTATAGCATCTAAAAATATGTTGAGAGAAAGAGAATAAAAACTTTAAAATAACACAAACTTGATATGATATTAAAAAGAGCTCATACAAAAGATTTATTGTTGCTATGCAATTCTCATAAATTTAACCTTCAGTTCTTACGTAACTACAATTGACTAAGCTAACTTTTGAGTCGCATATGTAACAACTTCTTGATAGGTATGTACATATTTACCATTAGGCATTTTTTGTTCTCTAAGGAAATATTTAAAAAAAATAAAAATATTTTGCACATATCTCTCATGAGTTTAAAAAAATAATTTTAAAAGCTATATTTCTCATAATTTATTAATATTTGTGTATTTTTATTAATATTAATAAGAAATAATATAATTTTAAATATATGTATGTTGTTAGTTGTTTGTTGAAATTGATATTTAATAATAACGTCAGGTGTTGACTAAATGAAATAAATTATTTAAAAAAGAAAAAAAAAAGCTTAAAGCAATTTTGAAATAACTATGGATTTATTAAAAATACATTGCAATTTTTTCATCAATAGAAAGTTTACTGCGAGGCGAGGAAATAGATACAGTCTAATCTCAATTTAAGGGATTTTTTCGTCAGGGTATAAAAATTATTATATCAAAACAAAAAAAATATTGTCCAATACCTAGATAAAATAAATCTTATAATCCTCACTATAATCCCTAAATGTCTTACTATTTATGAAGCAACATTTTTTATCTTATTTTGTTCAAATATAGATACTAAAACTGCTATTATTCTTCTTAAAACACCTACCAGTTAAATAAATTCTAATACAATCTAATTAATCTATGATAAAAGCAAATTAACAAATAAACCCAAGTAGTTACTAAACTTGATATATGTATTAATAAAGTAACTTGATTCGGGGCATCTTAGCTGCTGGAAACCAAGATTTAAAGAGTAACTGAGCCCTTTAGGTACAAGTAACAAAAATAATCATAAACTATTGATAATAATCGTTTATTATTAGGGTGAATCCTCCAGCATTAGAAGAGTAACTCTTATTACAGTAACACACTAATAAATAATATTCAGAATTTTTGTAGCTCATCATAGTTTTATGTTTGTATTACTAGAAATAGTAAGATACTTTCTTAATCAACTTATATTAGTGTGGGATGAATAAGCATATTAAGCATTGTTAATAAAAAAAACTTCAATTAATTAAAATTAAAAATCCTTTAAATCGATATCTATCATGAAGTAAAAATTCGGCCAGTCTCAACTAATTCCTTCAATTGTATTCATCCATTAAATCGAGATTGTACTGATTAGAATTGAAAAAAAAAAATAGGGAAATGAAAATAACAGTTGCTACTACTTTAATAAATTAAATTGTGTAACAATTTGTTTAACAACACTCACGTTGAGAAACCTTGTTTGTCAAATGGGACAGGAAAAAATCCTACAACACATATTGTAGATACTGTTCTGATTTTGCTTATTTTCAACTGTTAATTATTATTAAGACATTGAATTGATCATTTTATCAATATAAAAATCAATGACTGAGTAGAAATGACTCGAGTTCTAAGTAGAGTGCTTTGATTTGTAAAAATTAAAATAAAGGAAAAAAAATCATATTCTTATAATATTCTTTTTGATTTCTTAATACGTAAAGTAAGCCACTTTAAATCAAACAAGAGTCAACTAATGAAAGGAGTGGGAGTCGTTGACATTTACAATTCTAGTCTTATTTGGGCATTTTATAGACTGACTCTGCAGCCTTATTTTTAACGAAAAGAAATGTTATTAGATTTTTGGTACCAAAATTGATTTCGGTATTTCAATACTTGCGACTTAAAATATAAAACAAAACGTCAGAAAATGCAATTGACATGCATTTACAAAAGTGTAAGAAGCATTCTCAAGAGTAGAAAATATATTAGAACTCTGCACTTTTAGCATTGGATGGAGTCTAGAATATTATAATAATTGGCTTGAAATTAACTCATAAGGGATCTAAGGACTCGATATTAATATTAAAGGACATGGATTTGTGGTATAAATACTTTTCCGTACCTCTGCTAATGACAAGCAAAATTTACAGCACAACAACTAACAAAACAATGAATATTTTTTATAATGTAGGTAGGTCGTTATGATATACATAATATGATTCCTGAAATTTATTAAGGCCCCGTGTACTTTGAATTTTAAATCGAGAAAAAATATATCTTTATTTTAAAATAGTCTAAAAAAAATTAGTTTGGAATATCATTAATATATAATTTCTAATTCTTATAGTAAAAATGAAATTTTGACTCCATGAAATACTCATTACTCTATGCAAATTTTGAGAATCATATAAGTACTCATTAGTTGTGATGAGGTTGTATGTATTATCTAAAATAACATTAACAATATGCCATTTTTTTAGATCAAGGCGTTGTACGCCTAAGTCCTGACATTGAAAAAAAGAAAAATCCAAGAAAAAAATAAAGGAACGACTTTTAAGCAAAATAGTCAATAAAATATACTAAAACTCAATTAAAAATGACTAAATCTACGAATGAATTCTAAATAAGCCATTATTAAGATTAATAAAGGATTGCATATATCTTAATTTCATCTTTGAGGAGCATGATAAAAAGTATCGATAAAAAATGTAGATTTAAGGGAATAAAAAACAGTTTTATAATCTCGAGTTGTATAATTGAGAGGTGTACTAAGGGAGAGTTGAAATAACCGTATTGTTTGAAGAATATAAAATATTTTATACAAGCATAGTAATAGGCATAAGTGAAACTATATTTACATATAGTTAAGGACTATTTAATAATGAAATTGAGAAGAATAATTTGTGATAAAAGTATCATTATTTTCAGAAAATATATATTTTTTGAAAAGGACATCTTTAAAAGATTTCAAACAAATACTGATTGGTCCATTGAAATCTGAACACTTTATAATTGAATAATTAATGTAGGTTGATTGGTTATAATTAATTCATATTTCAATATATTAAAGCATAAACAATTTGTTACAAAACAAAACAAACCTTAGCTCTTAGCTTACGTACAATTCGAGAAAAAGGAACTTTAATGTGATGGACTAGTTTCGATTCACACACTCCAAGCATTTGGCGTCTCGTAAGACAACCGTCTACGCCGTCAGAAAATCAGAAACGTTGGAGATGAAGGAGGGGTCTAAGTAAAAGGCCAAACTGTACCTGGAGGAGCTGAAGAAAACAGCCTAGCCAATCCTATCAAGTTCATGAGAGCCCATACATGAGATATCGGGGTTGCAAACCAGATTGTACAGAGGGCTATCAAAAAAGTGGACGAAAAGAGCCTTGTGAGGGAGGAACAGCAACATTTGGCACCAGTAATGGAAGAAACTCCTTTGCAAGATTCTTTTGAATAAGTCTTTGAAACTTATTTTTTATACTTTTGGCCCCCCACAGCCCTGATGCCAACCCCCTCGACTATATCTGTGTCCGTCATCCAAACACTGAAGCCCTCAAATCCATTGTCAGCTATCACTAAGACGCCATGACATATGACTACATACGCAGTGGTTGCCAGGTCTTCCGCCGCCGCTGCATTGAAGAAATCATTGCCCCTATGAGCGGTTAAAATAATGATTTAAAAGAACTCAGACACACATATATTTCGTAGTATTAATTTTCTTGAAATTGTATTACTAATGAATGGATTAAATCTTGATAAAGCTTAAAATTCAAAGTGTTCATATTTGAATGGTATTTCTGTACTTTCGTCCGTCTCTCTATTAGGTAAAAACTCAAAAACTACAGAATGTATTAAGCTAAACTTTGTAGTGTAACTTCTTTTAAGACATTTCACTTACCAAATATATATTTTATAAGCTACAAACTTTAGGACTCCTTTAAATTCAATTTTTGCTCCACTTTAAGCTATAATCTTGGTGTCAATGTATAAACTTATTTTTACAAAACCTATTGTTTAAGCTTTGGCCTGAGATTTGAGATTTATAAACTGATAATTGAGGTTTTTAATCTAAAGATGTAATTCCAAATAATGTAGGTATTCAAATTACTATTTTTTTTTTGGAAGGTAGTTTTGTTAAATTGGAGCAAGAAAAGAGGTAAAAATATGTGTTGTCCAGTCTATTGATTTATGAATCATTCTGTGCTAAATTTTAGTTGGTATATAGGAGGTATAAGTTAAAGTGCAGGACAATGTTGGCTATGGGGTTGCATGTTTTCACAGCGTTTTAAAGACTATATGCTAATGTTACTTTGTTATTAGTTATTATTTTTTTTGCAATGCTTTTGAAAGCTAGCATATAGTTAGTAGTTTTTTGCCAAGCATTTATAAGCTAGTATATAGTTCGTATTTTTTGTTTGTTTAGGGTTTAAACACTTGCGAATATGTATTAATACGCTACCTTTCAAAAACGTGTATGCTATATTAGTTACTTGTATAATGTTAGCTATGTTTCAGTGTTGGACATCTAGCAAAAAACAAAACATATATATATATATATATACTGTTAGCTGGAACTAAAAAAGCAACAAGAGGTTTACATGGTCGGTAATTTTTGATTAAATCTAATTTTTATTGAGACACCAAAAGGAAAATATCCCATTTTTTGCATTGTCAAATATGTGTTGGCTATACTTAATTTAAAAGCCATATTAATATTTTAATTTTTCCAATATATAAAAAAGTGTAGAATCCTATGTCTATAATTGATTTATTTTAGAGAACTATTTAAGTCTGAGTAAATATTAAAGAATAATTAACTAGTCTTTTGTTGATTTAAATAAAAAAAAAGATTCGGAAATTGAAATTATTCATCTAATATATGTTGAGAGAAGGTACACCGTTTGGTAAAATTATAGTTTATGTCAAAAAAAAAAAAGATGGAGAAAAGAAAAGAAGTAGGTATTGTATCATTTAAATAAAATATGTTCATTTGTGTTAGTTCGTAAAGCTGAAAGCATTTCACAATAAAAGAATAATTAAAAATTTACACCTACCTCTGTCGTAAATTTGGTAAAAAATACATCATAATGTATGTAATGTCTATGCTATGTTATACACATTGATTACATTATGCTATACTATTTAAAATGTAAAAGTATACCATTTTCCCTTTCAAAATCATAAAACAGAAAACTCAAAATGACTAAGGGTCTTTAATCAATAAAATAACAGTTATATACATACATTTTTAGAAAATATTACCTTTGATATACATGAAATTTTTTGTAGTTACAATCTAAACAGTGTTTTTTATTTTCCTAAGCTACCTCTTTTATTCTTGATAAGAAAACATCTAAGTATAAACCAATCACAAGTCTGTGTGCTGTGTGTGTGACGGAGAGTTAATGCCAAAGATTTGTTTGAGAGTTATTAAGTCCATTTATAATTAAAGTAGGATTAAGAATTAACAAGGGGGTAATTCCTGTCTATGCCTTTGAAAGATAAGGAGTGGGGTTCTTGTTTATTTTCTTCATCTTCTAGCTAATCGTAGCTAAACTACTGCAACGTCATGAAAACTAAGCTGCTCTTTTCCAAAGCATGCTTTAAATTGTCAGGATTACTATGTAAATGTTCCGTTTCATTTTTTAACATAACAGCAGGTCATATTTTCAATACTTCTATTGATGAATAGTCTTTCACATTTTTTCTCCTCATAATATGTACAAGTCCCATCAATCTAAATATGAATATGAAATATGGATCTAAATCTTCATGAAGATATGAACAAAGGTCAAATCCAGAGGAACTTACATTTAAAAAAAAAGTTTGTTGCAACATGTACAATATATTTTTTTTCAACAGAGCTTGTGTAATAATCATAATGATAAGTTAAAGGAAGAACATAACACAAAACACATTACACACCACAAAAATAAGCTAGAATTATTTTTATCAAAAAACACAATTGTATTTTTGACTAATTACTCTCCATTTTTATCAATGAATTAGAATTTTATCCCATACATGAGTTTTATAAAGATTGTTTTTTTGTTGACGCATTAAATATTGCAACTTAGGGCTTAATTTCGTTTTTTTAATAGTTTCAATATGCTACATAGAAAAGACTGCGAAAAAATACAAGAAGTAAATTAAATAGACACAAACTCGGATATTTGTACTCGTAATAAAAGTGTATTCAAATGAGTATGTATTTTTTTAGCGCGCCCATTTTTTTGAGTTAGTAAACTGAAGAGTACATTTACTCTTCCTAAACTGTTATAATTATTTTTTAATTTGCTATGAGTGAACGAACTTCCCTTTTTAATTCATAAAAATATATATAAATCCGTATAGAACATTGAAAATAGATAGAGAGTAATCTTGAGGTTCTCTTTGTGGAGTCATAAGTATAAGTCATAGTTGGACTCAGAGTAGAATTGGGATGGATATTGGAATAATTATTGACTATGTCGTTGTATATTTCCTTCTATCTTTTCCCCTCGTCAATTATGCTTGTTCTTATCTAATGAAGTTTCTTGTAATCTAAGCTGTTTTACTCCAAAATATTCGTCATATTGTTAAGGATACATTGTTGATTTTCAGTTTCTTTATTTTTGAAACCGTTCAAAATTCTCTCGATTTTAAACTATTAGCATAATTTTATGTTTTAGTAAAGATTAAACAACGTGGGTTTATTTTTTATTTTTTTAATCGACAATTAATATAATTAAAAATTGGTAATAACCATTTGTATTGAGAATTCAGCTCTCGTTCGTTTTATACTTGGCAAACTACAAAAATTAGAAAATATTTACGCACCATAGACATATGTATTGTATATGTAAATAAAGCTTCAAGTTCAAGTATCTAAAAGGATCACTGCATTTAGAAAATAAAATCTATAGAGGAAACTATACTAAGAATTTTTTTTCTCAATACAATTTCCAAACATTTTTTACACCCTCAATAAATAATTTTATTTATTTCTTTTATTTAAATTAAAGTGTGATAAAAGTTATACAAATAAAAGGCACAGAATATGAATTCAATCATTAAAGTTTGAAAAATAATTGTACGTACGTACATATATTGCAATAGAGAAAATGGTTTGCAGAGAGAAAGAGTAATAAAAAACTGTTGCTTCACCAACTCTCCATATATATTTCCATTGCAAACAACGAGTGTTCTTCATGTCCTCTCTTATGTATTCATGGAGTGGTATTCAAAAGCTTTCTATTTAACAAAATAACAAAAAAAGTTTTTTAATCATTTCAATTTTTCAATATACATTCATATGTACATACTTAACCAAACCTTCCCATCACTTTTATGTATGAATATAATTTTTTCCCTCTTTATTTCTCTGAGTGATGCTTTTTGGATATGTTCAGCATCATCATAAGAAAAAAGAAGAAAAAAAGAACTGCTACCGGAGTAAGAAAGAAGGACTCAAGAGGAAAGGTAATTTTTTGTGCGAGAATAGAGATGCGTCCCTGCTTTCTTCTCTTAAACCTTCTCCGCCAGAATGAATCCTACTCAAAGTACCCTCCTTCCCCCTTCAATCTATTTTTGTTCATCATCCGTGTGATAAGTCCAAATATCTTTTACAATTTTTTTAGTCCTTATTTGTAGGTCCAACCCTTTAAAAGATTTTTTACCTTTAAAAAAAAAATCAATTCAAAATACACCACTAGAAAATTTAACAACCTAAATATCACAAAGTGCCATTCCACGTGTTTCCAATTTCCTTCATGTACAAAATATAACATGATTTAAAAAAGGTAGGTTAGTTTATTAATCTATATATTTCTGCCTCTCAATATTTTTTGTCTTCAACCATGAAAACTAGAATCCAATCAACAAGTTACTTTTTTTCCTCTTTCATATAAAAAAGAGCATTTTTACCACCTTTTTGAGTTATTTTATCAAAAGAATTTTATAACCACTTTTCCCCTAAATTATATACCCAAAATAAATATATATCACCATTGATTAAAGGGACATCTATTTTTATATACATATTGCATAAAGAACAACTAATTTTAAAATGAAAATTAATGTATTTTTTTATGTCTTATAATGTTACGTTAAAAAACTGTTCATTCAAAATAAGTTTCTTCCCTCAATTATTGTTTATTTATGTTTGACATGAAAATACAATCTTCACAAAAATATTATGGAGAGGTCCCTAGCAAATTGAAGGGAAATATATTTTATGAATAGTAAGGGTTAGAGTATTATTTGTATAAATGTAGTATCGTATCTCTACCAAATTTTAGACCCCAAATCAATCACTTTTTGATTGAATAGTGTCCCTAAATAATAAAATATAACTTCATATAGAACCCGTATCTCATGTACGACTGATTATAGTGAACTAAAATTTGGCACAGATCTTTTCACATAAGTAAGAGCTTCCCTAATAGCAATCATAAAATTATTGATAATTCAGTTGTTGTAAATGTTTTGTGTAAAATACTGTTCTTTCTTTGTAAATACATACGTAGGATTACCCAGGGTCAAAAATGATTTTTTTCTATGAAAGTTCAAAGTTTATAGAGATTTATAGGGGTTACTTTTCAAGGGGATTTGTGTTGTCATATTATTGTTTCTAGCTCTCAATTTTCTAAAAGTGTTGTTTTTTCTGTATACATATATTCGTACTTAGATAATTAATATTCCTTGTTGTGAAACAAGTTATTTTTTAAAAGAAAGTTAACCACTTTTTCTTCGCATAAAGGAAGTATTTATTCTTAAGTGAATAAAGTTAAACAATTATTTTACCCAAGATTTCTGGCGAGGAGGATAAAAAGTATTTTAAGAAAAGTATACAATATAATTTCGTGAAAATACTTACATTAGGTTCAACAGATTTATTGACAACTTAATGCCAAGGGCCTTACTGAAGTTTATTTCTGGTCGAGGCTACTCTTCCACTTATAGGTGATAATGAGCAATAATTTTATCAGTGGAAACCATACTTTTGTAATGTGACGGATAAGAAATGTAAAAACGAGTAAAAGTCCACATATCCCTTTCTATATCACACTTGAAGCTCTCAAGGTGAGACTGATTAGCAAATAAATCGAAAAAATAGAGTCACAACCCTACGGTACTCTTAGTTTCCAATCCTCTCCGGATGCTTGGAAGGTACATTGAGAAATCAAGATGGAAATCAGTCAGGAGGAACCCGTTTACCAACTCCAGGGAGAAATGGTTGATATATCGCCTTGCAATATGTACTATCTTCACAAATAAATCTAAAGAAAATGAGTCTGATAAAGTTTAAGAAGCGCATCGAATCCTCCTTCCATTTGATAAATGAAAAGTTTAGATCTAAACCTTTCAGGAAAATTGGTGAAAAAAAGTAGAAGAAGAATATAATATATTAATTCAGGAGAAAGATTGACTTGTGACAATGCTCCCTACAGCTCCGGTTCACCTAAAAGCAGAATCAGTTATAACCAAAATTTTGTGCAATATATATTTCAACCGAACAAAATTTCCTTTATAAGAACATCTAGCCTCGATGGCTAACTTCCATTTGCTATTTTTAGTTATAGTAGCTAATCACTTTTATTATAGAAATTAAACTCGTAATTTCGAACTTATATTGATAACATTTAGTTGAAAAAATTTCACATTAAAATAAACAATTGTCTTTTAAAATTTATTTATTAGCCAATAATTCAATAATTGCATTCACACATTTTACATTTGCCAAAGTCTTAACTTTTTTCTTTAATAATCCCAATATTAAATCGTAGCGAAATAACACTAAATTTTTTGCATTAAATAACTTAAAGACATTAAAATAAAACTTATTTTTTATTTATGTTGTAGAACAATCGTATATGAAGAGCCAAAAGTTTATATTTATTTATCGTTTAATTTTTATCGACATTAAAGCTATAAGTTTTTGAACAAATGTTTCTTCACAGACAGTCAAGACAGAATAAAAAATATGAAAGGGTTCTATCAGTTGTTAATAATAAATTAGTCAGAAAGGTTGTCCCACTCCACACTAGGGTTAAAGGGGTCCTATTCGTCTCGGACTCCAAAACGACACAAACAGCATAATATGATGGATTAATGTTGGGCTATTATTAGGGGAGAAGTTTGGGCAAGAAATCAGCCATAAAGAAAAATATTCGACTTTTACTTTATCTACGATTCCTGACTGTGTTCTCTAACTTTAATCTTCATCAAAATAATTTCTGATGCTTAAGACATACCATCAATCTGAAGTCGTTTTTGGTTGCAGTTGTTCGCAGACATTTTTTTTTTTGTTTAGACGTTTTCAGTTTACGTGAACATTAAGTGCATCAACAAAAAATAAATATCTTTGTTGAAAATGTTTTTTTTTAAAATAACCTCTTAATATGAATATTAACAATAATCATAATATTTAAATTACATTCTAAGTTTTTGGTCCGCTCTCTGTACATACTTAATTTTACTTCAAAGCCTAACTTTGACCATCAAACTATTGATTTGTCAAAAGCTTTTAAAATTTATGACCATAATACTATAAGCAAAAAAATGTACAATTTTACAAAATTAAACATAATAAGTATATTTTATTCAATAATAAAACACCCAATGAATAAAATGTTGGTCATTGGGACGTTATTGGACCATCTTAGTAGCATTTAATACGACTTTAATCCTGGTAATGGAGGATATTCTTTTTTCTTTTAAATGAAGAACCTTCCAACTGATTATACGTATATATCTTGAGACCAACGCAAAGTGATCGCAATTAACAAAATTAAATAAATTGCTAATTCAAGGCAATAATAGGTAATTCTTTATAATTTTACAAAAAAAAGAAGAAAAAATCATTATCATTTAAGAAACAAAAACCCTTTTTTACTTGCCTAGAATAGTAAATCAGAAAACTATAACCAAAAGTTAATTTCATTTTTGTATCAAACACTATAAACACAATAATAAATCCAATGGTTTATCATATAAGTACTAGCTGATTCAATAAAGAAGAAAAAATCTATTACCTTTCCTAAACCTTTGTTTTTATTTTGTTTTATTAATAGAAAGTTTGTCAACAAAAATAATTGAAAAATCGTTTTTGTGTGTGTTTGTATAGGATAAAAGTAAAAAACAAAACAAAAAAATCTTCTTTTTTTTAATATAAAGTATATGAAACATTATATAAAATGAAATTTTGTTCAATTTTCTGACCATTTTGGTGAAAAATTTGAATAATCATAAATTATTGATAAAAAAAACGACATAAAACACAGATACATTCTTTTAGATCTTCATATATGACATAGTGATATCTTAATTAGGATTTGCCCGTTAGATTGGTAAGTCGATTAAATTGATCGATCATAGCAAGGTCTATATGATAAATTATGGACAGAAAAAAAGAAAACAATAGCTTTGTTTTTATAAAATGACGTCACTGGGGTATGAAGTGTGTAATATATTTAAAGTGTTAAGTATGAAGATAAAAATTGGCATAAATGTATTGATCTTCTCAAAATAATATTTTATTTATTATATTCTTTATCAATGGCCAGCTCAACTTAATTAATAATATATTTCAAAGTTCATAACCCAGCGACGTCATTATATAGTGACAGGACTAGAAATTATTATTTCCCAGTCTACTGCATACACTTTTTTATGAACCTCGTATTATAGACCCTTTGATAAAAATAGATAGATGACCAACTTTTTCATATTATTATCGATTTATTAATATTTCTGATTACTTACGTATACTAATCAGTAAAATTATTTTCAAAGGCCACAAATAGCTAATATTTTTGAACCAGTGTTGGATATGATTTTTCAGACCAAAAAAATCTATGAGAAAGTACAAAGTGTAATAAATTTATTACAATGATATTACATTTGATACATTGATCATGAGAGTCATTTTCAAATAATGGGCTGATTTTTGCACAGAATTGTTATTTGCTTACAATAAAAATCTGCATTGGTCAGCTTCGAGTATAATTGACTTTACCGAAGAATGAATAATTTTCGTCAATAAAATCGTATATTTTTAGAAATATCACTAATATAATGATTCTATAAATAATATTAATGCAGGAAAATATAAGAAAACTGAAAAGTGCTGTAGCTTATTTACATATTACACAAGGCAGTGCTTCTTTCCCCCTCCCCTCATTTCTATGAGAGTGTTTGATACAAGGGAGAACATGCATTAATATGCAAAAAGTTATTTTGTAGTTTAGCCAATATCTCTTACAGAAAAAAAAAGTTCTGGGTGGGTGACATGAAAAATGTTACTCGTATATAAATAAATATGAAAAACTTTTTCCGTAATATTTCATGTCAACAAAAAAATAATGTCCTTTTATTTATATATATTATTGTATTACTATAATAGTAAGACACCTCTCTTAATTTTCTGGCGTGTTTATTCACCCAAGAAATTGAAATATCTTTGAAATTTATTTTGTGCATCCAATTATTGCTAGACAATTTATTTTAATTCTTAACTTATGATATAATTCCGGTGTGAATTTATTTTTATTTTTTGAGTAATTAACCAATTTGGGAATTAATTATCGAGAATTGAAATAATTTTAATTAAGCCTTTCTATTATTTATCTATCGAAAATATGGTTATGGAAAAGGGGGATATAAGATGTCTAGTATCGGAGATGTCTTGTTTGATAATAATTTATTAATGTAGTAGTAAAATATTCTCTACAGTCTACAAACTTCATTTTCATTTTTTCTATAAATAATGGGGAAAGTTGAAGCATTTATAATGGCATTTGTAAAAACCATTTTATCCAAAAATGAAGTGCTTTACTTTTTACACAGACAATATTTATGTAACTACCTAAAACCTAATTTGTTCATCACTCACTAATTAATTTTTTAAACATCCGGCTCACTATAATTCATAACTATAGAAATGAACTAGAGGAGAATTGAGAATTTAAAATGTAATATTTCCTTATGAAATATGCTTAAATTATACTTTATTTATTGTTTAGTAACTGAATAATTAGAAAAATTACTTTTCCGGATCCCACTCTAAAAAAATTCACGGATTATTATATACCCTTACAGTTTATGAGCGAGAAATAAACTTAGACAAGGTTCAATCGTGAAATACAAAGTTTTAATTGAATTATATTCAAAATGATATAGGGGAAAAATTCTTGTAAAAACGATGTTCTATAATATTGACGATACATTTTTTTAGAAAAATAAATAAATACACAATTTAGCCATTTAAATTTTTCATTTAAAATAGTGGCACTGGATTAGAAGAATTTTCTAAGAACCCTTGTGAATAATATACCTAAGTACAATTAACTTAATGAAAACAAAAAAACTTTAAAAAAAATTTGTTTATTTAATAGTTTAAAAAAGTATGTTTTAGTTACTATTGGCTATTTTTTCTGGATATAGTCACCATTTGTCCAGACAAATTAGCTACAACTCCCATATTCATTATGTGTTTGAAGAAGTGTTTTTACAACAAAAGAACCAGATAATTGTTAAGTTGTACTGAATGACCAGACTACACTTCTTTGTTTTGTTAGAAAGATAGAAAAGTTTGCATTTTTATTGATGTGGATTATGTGACAATTTGCAGAAAAATAGTACAAATTGTTTTTTTACTCAATCGAGGCAACTAGGTTTATCCAATTCCTTCATTACTATGGGTAATATAATTTTCCATTTAGTAATGTTTATAAGTGAGTATTTTGGAACAAATATACTACGAAAAAAGAGTATAGACATAGCCTAGTAGACAAAACTCTTGAGAGAAATTATTATTTTTTGAAATTATGAGCTTAGGTTTACGGTCACTCCAAGATATATACTTATCTGACCAATAAAAGAAATATTTAAAAAAGTTAATAAAACATAGTTTGGAAGTTATTGGAACAAAATTTCATTTATTTATAGTTTGTAATTTTTTTCGTCCGATATTCATAGCCTTTTAAATGGTTTTTAGAAGGAAATTGGAGAAGATATAAAAATTGTTTGAAGATTAGTTTAAAAATGTGTATTCCTTGAAATCTATTAGATATGTGCATGTGTTTAGAATTTATGGGAATATAGAATCAAACTTTTATGCGTGTTCCTATATACAAATAATCTAAAATCAGTAAAAATTGAGCCTCCCATTCAAAATAAAAGAGTTTTTTTTCTTTCATCCTAAGATTCCTCAGTCTAAAATTACAATGAGTTTGGTGTTTTTCAATATTATGAAGATTCAAAGCTTATTAAACCGTTTGTTGTTGATATGAGCATATTTAAAGTCCAAATTAAAAAAAATCCAAATCCTTTTTTATAATGTATTTATCATGCTTAGAACTCGAGTAATCTTTATTTTAATAAGAAAATTAAAAAAAAATTTCTTCAGAAGTCCATTAACAATGAATTTAAAAAGTTTTCAAAATCACATTTGATAAATAACAGCTTGTATTTTAATTTTTAATAGATAAACAACTCTCAATTTAAGATAAAAAGTCATCAATGGACGATAAAATACAAACCCCGATTGCACTAACTTTATTTGAATTAAAGTCGACTTGGTGCAACAGAGGATTAAAGAAACAAAGTAAATCCCTAATAATAATAAAATCGTGAATATTATGAGGTTTTTAACTATTAAGACTACGCAACGCTAGATGTAAAAAAATAAAAATTCTTAACGATATGTCTAGTCGATATGTCTTTTTTCCTCAATGTAATCGTCTATATAGAAAAGTTGCAAGATGCAATTATTACTTCCATTTTTTTAAGATAAATAATATTTTTTTCCATAAACTTACAATTATTTGACCAATATCCTTTCATTCTAAAATAATTTTTGTTTAAATGCTTAACATTTTTTTTAAATCGTATTTTACTCATACATACTCAACTATACATTTTTCGTAACCACGGATTTTTTTTTCTAACAAAGAAATTTGGATATATATAAGTATTCATTTTTTTATTTAGAAGAATTATTTTCTTACACTCCTAAAAACCTTATCTTATTCCATTGTGTTCTCTCTTTCATTGTAAAGAAAAGTTTTTATTTTCATTATATGGTCATTAATGATGGAAATTTTTTTTTCATTTATATATAAATACCTATTAAATGTATACTCATTATAACTTCAAATTTTTGATGGGTAAATCTTTGTGTGTTCCTACATAAAATAAAATATTTTATGATTTGTAAAAATAGTGTAAGAAAAAATAGAACTAAATTTAATTTAACAAAGTTTACATAAACCATTACATTACATATTTGATGCAACATTCGAAGAATTTCTTGGTTAGTTCAATAATTATTTTTATAAAATATTTGTCAAAAACTCTAAATAATTATCTTCAACTCCTTCTCAATGAATAAAAATGTATACCTGAATCTTTTAAAGTTTCTGGATGATTTTTTTATCGGTTCATTAATTATTTACAGGAATAACAATCAAAAATTCTTCGTATAACTTTTCTCTTGAGAAAAGTGTCTGCAGTTACACCTTTTAGAGTTTTATTTTAAAAACTTAGGGATGTTGAAACTAAATTAAAGACAGAATTTTCTAAGTTCTGGTTATTTTTTTTTTTTTATAGCTGATATGTCGGTCCAGACCGTTATTTGAAACCGATAACTGAGGGAAAAAATGAAATTATCTTAAGAAAATTCCAAAAAATTCCAAAAATATATATATATTTATTTTTATCAAATTTATTATTTATACATTTGTATTTTGTGAGATCGATCAATAACGTTTTTTTTCTTCAGGGTAGACCTAATTTTACTACAAGACCAGTCTACATCTAAGTTATTCGGCCTTTCCAAAAATTATTAAGGTATCAGACAAGACCCGGATTGAAAAACCGAAACTCAACACTATATATTGCTTAGCAGGGTTGTTGCTAGTTTTCTTTCATCAAATAGGTGGGGAGGAGGGGTCTCACCCCCCAAAAAAATTCAACAACGTTATATAATTACTTATATAAATACTTTTATTTTATAAAACATTTTGGGGCTAGCAACGACTTTGTTCTTAGTTATGAAATTGTAATACTAATTTCAATCAGAAAGTCAATATATTTACATTCTAAACAGATCATACATTGGTTTATGAAGGTGAATACTTATCATAACTTAAAATATTGAAAAAATAATTTTGATAGGATATGCAAAATATTTTTGGACAACATAAAAATTAGACCTATGTAAATATAGTGTTTCTCAGGGAATCGTGAATTAAATTTTGATCATAAAAAACACTTTTACATGAGTTTATTAATACTATTTTTGATTTTGGGATTGTTTTAAGATTAAAAATGATAATAATTCCGAATTACTATAATCCAGATATTCAAAATTCAGGTGACTTAAGGAAAAACTAAGATCAGTTTTGGATTTTGCAAAAATAAATAAAATCAATTATTGTCTTAAATTAATTTGTACAAAATTCCCCCCCCCCTAATATTTTCCCTTTCCATCTCATTTTTCATACTAATAATAAGTATTTGGTTATACCCCATCTAATTCGTTCGTTATAAACCTTTGAAGATTTTCCCAATTTATCTGGAGTACCCTATGATTAAATAGTCACAACCAATATTTGAACTTATTGTCAATAATTTTGTACCTAAATGCATTTATTTACATACAATATACACCTTGCCAACATCTAATTATCATTATTCATACATACATACGAATTAAGATAATATTAAAAATGTAACCATTGCCAAATATTGTCATTTAAACAAGTTGTATGTATATCCCTCAAAAATATTTTTAATGATATGTACTCCTTTTAAAATATGTAAAGCAAAATCAAGAGACTTTATATTAAAGTTAATTGATATCAAACATAGGAACGAAAGTGAAACTATGGATGAATAGTCATTAATATATCCAAGGAATACGCTACATATATAATTCCGAATTATTATTCATTATTCATAGTAATATGTTTTTCTTCACTTTTTCGGCCATTATTATTATTATTTTTTACATATTTAGAGTAGATTAGATATAAAATGGAAATAACAATTGAAGCAATGGAATAATTAATGTTTTAAGTAGTTATTTTATATCATAAAAGCTTAAAAAAAAGTTATTTTAATTCTTAAGAACTTTCATTAGAAATAGTTTAATTAAATTATATCTTTCATTTCATCAATATTCTACTAATAAAAAAACTAGTCCTTAGTTTGTCAAAAAAAAAAAAAAAAGGAAAAGAAAAGAAAATTGTACTGCACGTTCCATTATATTCTTTGATCTATCCCAATGGAGATCATACTTCTCTAATTGTAGATTATAAATCTCATAGATAGTTGTAAATTATTCGTTTCTTAAAAAAGTCGATAAATATATGATATTTATCTTAGTAAGTTATTATTTAAAAATAAAATAAAATTACCTGAATAAATAGTACCTATGTGATAAAAATGGTCTAGCATTACTTAGATACATACACTTTATAAAAGCAAATATATTGAAACATTCCGGACAATGTATTCTATTAAATTGTGCTATATTTTATTTAGTACATACTTTATAAATATATAAAACACTAATTTTCTCTTTTAAAAACCTCTGAAAATTTGGAATAAATACAATACATAAACTTAAGCAATTGATAGAAATCAGTTTTTTTAATAATATTAGCAAGGTATTAGAGCAATTCTTTCAATGTAGATATCCCATTTTTTTCACTCGCTGTTAATGTTACTTTGAACACCTGCAACAGTTGTGCATGAAGAGCTAGAACCTTGTTTGTTATTTTGGTGGCTAGGCAGAAGTGTTCGGCGTTGTTTAAAAAAAATAACATCGATAAACGGAGTATTTATTTCACAATCGTGAAAAAAGCTGAGTGTTCTTGTTGCAATCTACGTCGGATGTACCTTATTTTGGAGAGTCTGGAAGGAAAAGGAAGAACCTGTAGGTGATTATAGATTAACAGCAAAGCGTCTTAATCACAAGAAAATGTTGGACACTGTGTTTGGCCTCCAATCTCTCTGGACCTTCACACAATGGACTTCTTTGTGTGGTGTTCAGTTGAGCCACACACTAACAGATCCTCCTGCAATACAAAATCCGAGCAGATATACAGGATTCCGGAATCTATCAAATGAGACTGTCAGCAAGACCTGCTACTTCTTCTTTCATCCGTTGAGGCCGTTTTAAAAGTTAAAGGGGATTAATTTTTTTTATTTCCAGCTTCATTAAAATTGGGTGATTAGTTAAGGAGAAAATCTTTTTAAAAAATGTGTTGGTTGTTTATATTCAAAGTTGCACCCTATACACTGTACAGTAAAACATAATATGAAAAAAGGCTATTTCTAATATAGTTAATTAGGAAAAAGAAATATTCTATTGTCTAACGCTTAAGTAAAAAGGATTGATTGTTAATTTATCGACTTTTTAATGTGTGTTAATAGTAATGATATTACCCTATTACAGACAATAGGTTAATTAGTTTACCACAATATATAAGTTTGTATTTTTTTAATCTAAATGTATCATTTATTAATTAATCCCTATTTGTTTATCGACTTGACTACTTTACTTAAATATTATGTAAGAAATATAAGTAAACATTATTTAGGGGTAGTGGACCTACATTAATCAAGAGACCTGCTCGAATCTATAGTCCAGCTTAAATCAAAATTATGGCTGTAAGGGAAAGGCAAATATCTCTTTAAGTATAAGGTATAAATATTAAGTATTGATTGATATGTTTTTGGTTTTTATAGTTAAAAAATTAACTTCTTGACAGTAGACATATAGTGATTTATAATAACTTTTTTCATTGGAAATATCTTACTGTTAACAAAATTTTAGAAACAGTTCAAAATATATGTAATTTTCTCTGGCAAAAGGATAAAATACAATTGAAAATTTGTATGTGTACCTAACATTTTCAAATAACGTTTCTAAATGTAACAAGGGCATAGGAGTATTAATCTCATGGATAGATTTACAGCTGTCTATGGAGAAATGATTAGAGAAAATAATGTATTTGGCATTCTCTACAGTTTCAATCAGTTTGGCAAATTCATGGAATCAATTATCCCACTTTCCCAAGCTGAATTAATGAAGCAGATGTAAGTTTTTGATTAACTTCAACATAATTATGCCCAAATGTATAATGGGAACCCTGTTACTTCTACATATATATAAATTAGCAACGTTTGTTGCTTTTCATTGCTATATATATTTATATATCTATATTTATCAAGCAAAGTTTGTCTGTTTGATTGTCTTGTGAAAACTTAATTTTAACAACAAGCGGGTGTTGCTATTGTTCTATGTGTCATATCAAAGGAGAAAAATGAATTACATATTAAAAATAATAAATAATGAAAGTTACTAAAGATAAATTTTAGCAATGAGCGTGAGTAGGGGCAGCAGATCATATTAAAAAAGAATAGAAAAGAAAAGGACATAGATTTAAGGCTGTAAGGAAAAAATATTTATTAGGATGGTAGTTTTTTTGTTGTTGGCCTCTTAAAGATTTTTTTTTGATTTTTTCAAGCTTTTATTATTATTCTTCTATTCTTAAACAAAGGGCATCTTAATATTGAGAAACTATGTGTTGGTTTGCTTATGAAAAACAGAGAGTGGCACTGATCATTTGTTTGGGAGTTATTTTCTATATTAATAATGCCAATATATATTATTAAAGAAAAACATTGTTGTTCGCGACGCCTAATAACTCCAGGCAATGTCGAGTACTACCACAAGTAAATATATATGACCCATTTTATTGCATATTAAAACTCAATTTTTTATTCGATTTAATCTGTAACTCAATTCCTCTTTGAGTTTTGTAATCCATTTCATGATTAATTTGGTCAAAGATCGTCTTGTGTTCATAAACAACAAAGCTGATTGATTTATATAATAATTTCTTAAATAGATTTTGCTATAGAAATAAATTCTTTTTTGGTGATATTTAAAAAAATGTGTAATGTTGACCTCGGCCATATTTTGTAAATCATAATCCCTGATTTTTATAAGAAAATTATCAGAACAACATAAAACCAATACCTCAGAGCTAAAAAACGATTACAGTAGAAGGTATATGGGCTTGGGCAATATTAGAGTTGTAATATGTTTTATATATAAAATTATATAACAGCATTTCCTATTTAATTGTTTTAGAGGTGTAATGTTTTGGAAAAATAGGCAAACGTTGTGATTTTTAACATAATTACGTGAAATATTCATTCACATAAATTGTTATGTTAAAATATATTTCTCGATATATAATCGAGTGTAAATGATCCATGGAATGACCCATATGCAAATGTTTCTCTCTTAATTATTAAAAAATAACTAATTTATGAATAAGTACCTTGTATACCCTTAGGTGTTATGCCTCAGAATTAGAAAATTTTCTAACTAAAAATAACAGAACAAAAAATATGGGGTAAATTGAATTGGATCTGGATATATTTATTCCCAAAAGAAAAAGAAAAATAACATATTGATGGAGTTCACTTTTTGAAATATTTTTATAAACATTTTTTTTAAATTTTTCTAACATTTTTAAGTCTTAACATAATATTATTCCTTAAAGTGTACATGCATACATAAAAATCTTATTTTTTAAGATCCATAAATGGTCCACCAAAAGGAATAATTCAAACTAAATAATTTAAGACCTAATATTACAGTAATTATTTCTCAAAATATATTGATATACTTTTTAATAATGGAATTTAAATTACTTTTATATCTAATGAAATTAAACCATACGTTATTTTAAAATATGTATGCCTTTTGTGAAGAGGAAAAGTCGTTAAATATCTCACCGGCTTCAAGAATCAATATCCGGGTAGTGATAATAAAAGGTGTATACAAAGATATCCCAAAAAACATACTTGATCTCAGCTACACAAATGTGATTTTTTTTTTTTGGGGGGAGATTATGCTTGCCAACTTGAGCATAAAATTAAACTACGAGTTAAGTGTTAACGATACCCAAATATTTCAAAACTAAATGCAAGTAACAGAAAAAGTATATACGGAGTGGGGATTTTAAATACGAAAAATTTAAAAATAGTGTATACTACAATTATTTCTGGAAATTAATTTAGCAATTCTTAAATATTTTGTTCATAAAAATAAGGGTTCATGGTGAAGTAAACCACTCATAGTAATAACTTTCACAATTGTTATATGTATAATTACTTTTTCTGTAGTAAATAGAGGTCAATTTATGGTATATAAATTTGGTATGTTGTATCAGTATTCTCGTAGAGTAATTGAACAACACGTAGATTTTAGCTCTTTATGTCTCCCCATAAATATAATAAATAAATTATTTTTAACGTATTTTATTATATTCATTAGAATGGCAATTTCCAAGAAGTCTTCAATTTTATAAACTGTTCGAAAACGGTAGAAAAAAGAATTAAATTAGTCCATTTTAAAGACATTGATTTTGGATCAATTAATTAAATATCTTATAATTTTTAAAAGAGATAAATTATTGCTACTTATTGAACAAAATATACTTATTGTAATTGTATATGAAGACAAAATCAATTATTTTTTGTTTTGAGGTTGATCAATACTATAGGAAAATAACAAGAATAGCTACTTAGAAGAACTAACTTATAATAATGAGTATGGGTACTTCTTATTATACCTCATCAGACATTTTTTTAATTAATATCCAGGATAGTAATGGATGCAAAATGCAAATTTCCTTCGTAATTTATCATGTATTGAAGTAGAGAGTCTCTTGATCAGCTTGTTTTCATCTATAGATGACTTCAAATCAAGTAATTCATATCTCCCGTTTTGAAAAATTGATTCTATCTCCCTTTACTAATTGATTAAAGTATTCAAAATAGTGTTTCAAATTTGATTTCTAAGATGTTTGTGGTTCATTTTTGAAGAATTTATTATCATTTCCTCTGTACATATATATATATATATATATGTACAGGATATCTGCTTGAGCATTTACCTTTAACCTCAAGAATTTTAAACTTATATTATAATTTATGAACCTAAGTGTGGATTACTCAACATGTTAAGCATGAATTAGTCCATCTTTTTCCTATTTTAATGCAATGAATCATCGTCACTACTCAAACTGAAGACACGGCAAAAAATTATGTTGGGTAGACATTTCTTTTATTTCAAATTGATATTGATAATTTATTGTTCAACTATTACCTCCTGTTACTTTTTACATTATATTTAGATATGTATACTACGAATCTTCTTTAAATGGAAAAACTCATGACTACATTGGTCAATGAATACTGATTTCCCTCTAAAATAACATGTTAGAATAAACTTATAATTTAATTCAAATTTTAAATTCCCAAAATATTATATTTATAAAAAAATTCTATTTATTTATTATAAATGTTAATGGTAAATTAATTCATAGATTTTAACTTCCATTATTTTTTTTCACTGGGATACTGAGTCTTTATTTTTCTTAATTGAACAACAATTATCTTATTATTTCATTTTGTGCTATTGCAAAGTTTTCATCATAATATTGAAATGTTTAGTGGATATTTTATCATTTTTTCACTGAAATTATACTAGTCCTTTGTTTAATTGTCCCTTCTGTTTTTTATCCTAAAGAGGGTATATAATTTTTTTTAAGATACGTGTTTTGAGTTTTCAATTTGTCCATCTAGCTTATGTTTCATAATCTTCATGTTTAAAACGAAGAGTGTAAACAACTTTTTTAGAGCTATCATGGATTTACCATCTATACAAACAACAATAATTGTACATATAAAAATTCATCAGATATTACTAGAATAAATATATAGTACTTTTTAACAGGTATCTAATAAATTTGTATAGCTGATTTTCATTTAAGAATTTCCATGTTTGATGTTGGAAATTGATGCGTAGGAGTTCTTATTTTATTATCCTTGAGCTTTCAACCAGATGCTTTACCAGTGTTGAAACAAAGAATCAAGCAAAATGAAGTCATATTTCACATCTAGGAAGAATAATCACTTTCTATGCAAATTATATATTTATTTTTAACTAATTGACGATAAAATAATAAACTTATTGAATCTTAACTGTAATGATTATAATGGAGAGATTGTATGATCTTAAAAGTGAATAGTTTATCCATATATTAATTAATCCATGATTATTATGAGCAGCCAGAACGCTCATTTAAAATTATTTTGGATTTAGTCGGCTCTAAGGCGCCTTGATATAGCCGTTTTGTAACGCTTTGAATTATAATTTTACTATTATTTAAACATTTTTTTAAATAAAATTATGTACGTTGAAAGGAAATAAAATTCTGTATAACTAGCTTTATTTATCACTGCAAAAATATTGATGATACCCTAATATAACTCAATGAGTGTAGAGAGAGAGAGAGGAAGATTATATGACTTTTATAATGATTCTAAGTAGGAGCTTAATATGGATTAAGTTTGTAATCTATTTGCTGTGAAAACGGATAAAGAAAATATCAAGGGTAATGAATGTAAATCGACGTCATTTTTTGTTTTCGTGTGAGATTAGTTTAACAGGATTAATCCAGATTCGAAAATCATATTGGATCTCATTTATGATACATTTCTATTTTTTTATATTTTTAGTTATGAGAAGAAAAACAAAATTATATAATCGTATATATATATATATAAAGGTCTAATGAGGCTAGAAAAAACATATTGTAAGAGTGATGACTAAAGATTTTAACACTTGATCGATGGTAGTATAGCACCTCCATTTGTGGACTGTTGGTACCGAAAATGGTTCAGGCTTTTTTTAAACAAGACAAATAAGTAATTTTGGCAGCAAACTTATTTCGAAAAAAAAGAAAGATGTTAGAATATGTTCTGATTAATATTAACTCACTGCTAATCATCAAAAGAATTAATTCCAAGATGCCTGAGTATGATATTTGAGTAAGTAAAATTTGTGGTGCAAAAATTATTCTAACATCTGCTGAGGTAAAATAAGCTGTTATAAGAAAATCAAAACACAGCTCCAAAACTTGGATGCCACGTATTTATCACATGCTTTATCACACACCTTGTTTTAAATTGACAGCATTGTATGAAGATACCTATCATACGACCCAAATTCAGTGTTTAACTAATTCAAAACTGATAAAAAATTTGCAGAGCCAAAAATAGATTTTGTGAATATTTTTCGTTTTGAAATACTAACATCAGAGGACATGGATCGCTCAAATAATATTTCAGGTAAATTTGAGCATCAATTTTGTGAAGGACAACTTAGATATTAAGAAATCCTTTTTAGATGGAACACTTCATTTAATGTAAGACACTCAAGAACTCAAACTTTAATATTTAGATTCAAATCAAACACTTGAGAAATTAGCAAGATATCCAAGTTCAACTATTAAAAACTAAACTGAATATAAATGCAGCGGAGTTTTTTTTTTTAAACTGTAAGAGGTAGTGTGGTACTACTTGAAACCGTTGGTATTATTTTCATTTGATCACATTTCAAATCTTACAATCCAATATTTGAATTTATGAAGAAAAAAAACCCCATTACAATTTTAGATATAAAATAAAATTAAACCATGAACGGTCCCAGAGTTATTTCAGTTCTAAGACTCTAGCATAATTAATTATAAAGTTATCACATTAGCAAAATATTACTTGATGAGTGATCGTGTTTCTCCATCTCGATAACTGACTAAAAATGAAAACAAACTTAACCATACTTAGTATCCCTTAACTTCTTGTTCGACCAGAAAAAAATCGTCTCTGATCCACTCATACTGTATCTTGATGAGGTTAAATTTTGTTCCCATTGTAGAATACAACCCTGTATTATACTATTAATTCGAAAAAAAGAGAATTATTTTTTGGTTATGTTATGGAGAGGAGAGTTGGGTTACTCAACTGCCATTCAAGTTCAATTTTCAAGAAAATTTCTAGTAGTTGTGTTCCAAAACATGTGAGTGAGTAATAACCAACAAGATCCCTTTAAAGTTGTTGAATATTATATTGCTTTGTTTTTTAGATATTTATATTTTCCAGTATAATTAATTGACTTAAAAAAAAAAAATTGACTAAAATAATGGACTAAAAATCTATCAGTAATTTGTACATAATGTTACAAGAAAGGGCACATTTTGTATTTCTATGATTTAATTATGTTAGCTATTGTTGTTTTAAAAGATATAAAATATCATCTTTGTATGATGTTATACGGAAAGGATTTTGGACTGCAATTTTTTTTTAATATTTAGAACTTGTACAATAATAAATACAGATGAAAAGTGTCTACGACAAAAGTCAAGACAAAGAAAAAATCCTAATTTATATTTTTACTTCATATATTTGTAATTATAAATACACCCAAAATTTAGTAGACATATTTGAGTCAATTTTAGGCTTTGTATTCAAATTTTTGTGACGAATAAAGATACCAAAGTGTTTTAACTATAGTTTAGAAACTTCATTTGATTAGCAATACCTATATTGGTACCAATATCCCCTTTTCAAAGAATATATATTAGTTGATTATTATTTTATAATTGTTATTTTGACTACTTAAAGTACAGTTCCAGGGGCCTCCAAAGGGTTGATTTAAATTGTTTGTTTTTTTAGAAATTGTCGATAATTTGTAAAACTGTGGATTTTGATTTTTTTTCCCCAATACAAATGAAATCTAAACTTAATTCATAAAAAAGTCATTCAAAGCTGATCTTGTGTTGACACACTACATTTTTTTTTACTTGGAGCAAAGCAAGTAGTAATTTTTTTAAAGTATATTTATTATTTACTTTTCTTGTAAAGAGGATATTTTATGAATATAGAATTGTATGCTTCCTTATTATTAATTATATATGATTATATAAGCGCGAGGTAAAAAATTGAATACTTTTTCTCAAATATACTTTATATCGGTTAATTCATCATCTAAATTAGTAGTTGAAGAAAATAATATTAAATAGTGTAGACTCTAGAGAATGGACAATTCATTCTACATATATATATATATATAAGGAGAATATTCGCTTACAACTTCTTAAGTAGGAAAAGTTTCTTTTTCCTTGACATTGTATTAATAAGGACTATTAAAAGTATTAATAATTAGTATGTATAATTTACTAGTATGAGCCTATTTGTTTCACGAACGCGTGGGGGGGATTTGGACACAAAATGCTGGTGGTGTATAGTTCATGTCTAATTATTTAAAAATTCAAATAAATAATGTTATTTATAATTTACCTAATTTATTCCAAGACAATAAAAAAAAAAAAAAGAAAGAGTCGAATCATTTTATCAATAAAACTCAAGTTAAACATTTTGAGTGGTGTCCTTCTAAGTTTGTTAAAAATAAAGTTTAAGTTTGTCATAATTACCTGAACAGGTATTGTGTACGGTGATACTTCAATTATGGCTGATTTGAAGATGACCGAATAATTTTGCACTTTAAAAGTGAAAATGACAAGATACAAATTGCTAAAGTTCGGTAAATCAAATAATCAGTAACAGTAAACAGTATGTTGATAAACGCAAGGTTAATAGAAATATAAGGTTAGACCATCATATAATTAGACTTGCTATAATTTTCTATTTGATTAATCGTACCGACTATTATGTGTAAAAAAGACAGATTTGGACAAACCACGCAACCACTCATACACTATGACGTCAATATTAAAAAGCGTGATGGAAAGTCAAACATCAGTCGTACACGCGTTATTTTATAACGATTATATTTCTTTTTTCTTTGAGATTAAATTAATGGAGTCCACTAATAATTATAATGGTCTCAGAACGTCCTAGGATTTTCGGACTTAACCCCAACACCAATTATGATGTACTGTTCTGTAACTTCTCTTTCAATACTTTTATTTTGGCTCCCTCTTACTCCTTATAATTATTTATATTATACTGTTGTAATGATTACAATCAATTTTTTTGTCTATATATGAAAGTTATTTCGTGCAGATAACTTTTCCGAAAAAAAGTTGTTGTTTTATCACTTGTTATAACTCACTCGCACATAACTTTTTTTTCATAATAAATAATCATTCTTCCTTGAGATAATATTATATAAAAAAGGAAATTTATGTTTCATAAATATATATAATAAATAATTCGGAAGAAAGAATTCATCGTAAAGACGATGATGAAGAAAAAAGACACCCCTCTACCTAAATTTACAATCTCACTATCCTTGATGGGATGATTTTTAATACATATTGATGAAAAAGGGTTTCTCTATACTTACATACTGGGTGCGTAAACCTATCTTAGCGTAGAAAAGGATCTTTTTTTCTCCAAACAGTTTTAAGATTTAAAAAATAAAGCCAGATTCTAAAACTTGATGGAGTTCCATTTACTTAATTTTATTAAATCACATCCAGTCTCAATTACAGTCTCTATACTATGCCGAAATTGGGAGAAGGCATTCGGCTTTTCTTCCCGTAGTAAATCCAGGAATTCCTTCGTGATTCCACTTATAAGTTTGTCTTTGGTATTGCAGGGGGTTCTGTGGGGTTTGTTTCACCCCACACAACTAGGATTTAGATCCGGCGAGTTGGGAGACCAAAAGTCCGGAGAGATGAATTCGTAAAAATTGTCTGGGAGCCATTTGATAATTGCCTCAAAATTACCTTCACAGGCCTTAAATTCCCTCGGACCCTTGAGAACATACGTCTTATTGAGTCCCAGAGTTGGAGGAATTTTTATGTTGCCGCTCCCAGTGCGGATTCCAAAGATGTCTCCCTGCCTTTTCCAAATATTTGGAATAACGAATTCGTCAAATGATTCTATTTAACAAAAAAAAAATCAGCTGCCTAAATTCCTGCATTTTCCTAAGAGAGCGCACCAAAAAAGCAGCATAGATAGCTTGCGCACCCTGTATCTTTTTGAACTAATTTTTCTCATTACATGTACAAAAGAATGAATAATCAATATATATCCCTATTATTAGAAAAAAATTATATAGCATTAATGACCTGCCCCTTTTTTTGTTAACATTTTGAAATTTAAAGGATGTAATCATTGTATAAGTAGTACAGATAATTCCTTGTGCAATCGACAGAAACAAAAATAATTGTCACTACAATTATAAATAATCAGATTATTCTTGAATAATTTTATGGTTTTCATGGGTTTCGTTCTCTCCTCTATGACATAATGCGTGGCTTTTTGACCTACACTCACAATATGGCGTTCTTTATTAGTTCCCACGGAAGGCTAAAAATGTATTTGTATGTTTTTTTTTTTATTTTAAATTTATTATTATTATTATTTACAGTTCCTATCATGCTCTGTTCATTACTGTGCCTAAATAAACAAGACATTTGTATTTTTAAACCTTGAGGTTTTATACAAAAATAAAAGTTGCTCTGATTGAAAAAGTTTAAGCAACGTTGTTCTACATATTAGTTCTTAATTATAAACAAAAATCATTCTAATTTGTTATCGTATTATCGTTTTTGTTATCGTACTTGAGGGAGTTGTGAAATTTTTATTAATGTTCTGTTCTTCATGGATTGTTTCAAATTTGAAACTAATAGATAAAAATTTCGTGTAACGGATTAAGTATTAATATCTAAGAACAAAGAGTATTGCCAGTGTGCAACGTTAACTAAAATAATTTGAAAATAACTACCTAGTTTAAGAAAATGTAAACTTAAGAAAGTCTAATTCAATTTAAAAAATACAATATTAATATTATTTGTACCAAGTGTGCTTCATGACATTATTCAAATTCAATATTGAATAATTTTTTTCTTATTAGAAAAATAATGTATGACTTTAAACTTTTCAAGGTATATGGACTTATATTTTTTTAAATCATACCCAATAATTTCAATACTTTTTCAACTCAAAATGAGCTCAAACCTTTTTATTGTATTCTCAAATAAAACTATCAGCGAACAAAAAAGAATACTATTGAGAATACGAAAAAGGAAATACAATTAAATATAAAGCTGAAATAATTTTTAGAAACAAAATGGTACATGTGAATAAATATATTTAACAATCTGATAAGAAGCTAATATATACATATATATTATGTAATATTTGTAGAATATATGTAAAAGTTATGAATAAATATCAATTTTAATAATATATATAAAATTATTTATTTAGTCAGCATAATTTAATGTTGTTCCTATACATATGTATATATATTTGTTTGGCATCAGTGGATATTTAAACAGTTTTCGTCTCTTCATCAAAACTTATGTGGGTACATACTCATTGCTTACATATAGACTTACCACGTGCGTAATTGAAAACTAGACATTTGAATCTGGAATTTCACCAAGTTTATATTCACAAACTAAAGGGGCTGCATTTACTAAACTTTGTACATGTGTTGCCATTTCTAATTTTCAATGCTCCCTCCATCGACTTTGATATTGACATTAATATGAGCTAGAAGCTCTGCCAGGTGGTTATAATGTAAAGAAGGGTTACCATATCTATCGTGCGTGTACACGTCTAAGTACATATTTAGTTAGATATATAAATAAATGATATCGTGAGAAAAGTTGCTCTCACAAAAATATCATTTATTTTTATGTAAATAGTTTTAGGCCTGTAATCAACACCCCCGGTCTCCTTGTACCCTTTATCTTGTAATGGACCAATGACTTTGACACTTAGAGGTCTTTCAGGGCCTTGATAATGACCCTACAGGTCTTCCTTTCCAAATGAAGTAAAATGATGGTGCGCTTTGTGTTATTATGTTGTCATCAGAGGCTCAAGAACACGTTTTACAAAAAAGTTAGTTTACAACAAACAAATATGAAAGTTGCATAAATCATATGCAAAAAAACATAATTTAAAAATGTACACATATTTGGAAGAAATATTAGGTTGAAGTTGCTGTTCTAAGACTTATGGGTCATATATACCTATATACACTTACCCGTGTACACCCACTGTAGATGTGGTAACCAGCCTTAATTGGGGCACATGGAGCTCAAATGCTCATTCATAGAAGCCTTGAGTGCTTCAAGATTCGTTGCCTTTGTCCGGCAAGTCCTGGCCTCGAAATACGGACAGAAAGAAAATTCGAGGTGGTTGATATCTGGCAAGTGCCCATACTACCATTCATTACCTTCTTGTCGTTGTAAATAGTCTGTCTATTTTCCGAAGTTAAGTTTTGAATCGATCTCTCGTGCAATTTGAATTATTTTGTCTCTTTGTCAGGTCCTTCTTCGATTAATTATGTTTTTTTGGAGAGGCGTCTCAATACACACAGTTTGTGAGCTGATTGGAGGAATTATCAATTTCTTTCATTTGTGTTCCTGATTTCTCTCCTTTATAAATGTCCAAAATTCAACTACGCACCCTTTATATATAATAGTTTAACTTTATTAACGAATATAAAAAGAAAGCAAATTGAAAGACGCGGGATGAGCAGTGAAATATGATGTTCGCACTTTTCTATTCCTCATGAAAGTTTAATGGGAATTCCAAATAATATATCAATATTTATACAAATGATGTTCTAACGTTCAAACCTGTAGCTTATCTTTTGATTACATTTATACGTACTTACAAAATTTTATTTATGTAAATGTCATTTCAATAATGAAAAAAAAAAAAAAAAATATCCGTCCATTTAATGGTTACATACAATCTCATGAGATTACAATGATTAAATTAGGATAAAGGAAGAAGAAAAAATGATGGCCACTTCCATTATCTATTATTACCATTAACTAGAAAGAAAGGATTATAAACCTCGATGTACTTCCTACATATAATTATATTTATAAGGTATGAACACGTGATTCAATTAGGTATAAATAGATCCAAGGATATTGATATTAACGCACGGTTGTTCATTTCTTATCTCTCCATGCATTTACGATAATGGTATGTATCTACAACCATAAGATTATCATGAAGCTGTTATTACTAAGCAACATATTTCAGTAGAAAACACGCTCGAGAGAAGTTATTCACTGGATCTCAATGTGTATTGTTTCGATTCAGACTCACTCAAAACGAAGACAATATAAACAATGTATATTATATTGATTATATTTTTGATATTGATATTTGATAGGTAATGACTGAGGTTATAAATCGTTAGCAGGTTTAGCATAATTGTTTTTCGTGTGTGGGCAACTTGAATAGTGTTGTTTATTTTCTAAAGCTGTTATTATTATAATTTCCTTCTTGAGGAAAGGCATAAAAGTATCAAGTGTAAGCACGAGTTTGTGAGTTTATAAATGACAAATAACAAATCTAAGGATTTTTTTGGGACGCTTCGAGTTAGTACCTCTGGAAGTTGGAGTAGAAATGGGGAGTTATTCCTGCCTATGCTCTTGCTTGATACGGAATAAGACTTATTTTCTTCCTCTTGAAGCTGCTCATAGCTAATTTAATAAAAAATCATTACAGCTAAGCTGCTCTTCTTTCAAACATTCTTTAAATTATAAGGGTTACCATTATAATTTTCGTTTTTATATATATATATATACTGAAAATCCTTACAATTTACAATCCTTAAAATGACTACAAAACCATTGAACAAATTAGAAATATATTTTGGCTTTTTTCTATAAAATAATTATATATTAGTCTTTAAATTACATTATATCTATGTATTTCGGTGCCCAGTAATTTTGCCTGAAGCCGTTTTGCCTCAATGATACTTTGCCTTAATATTTAAATAAATGAAGTTTATAAGTCGTTATTGTTTATTTTTGGTTGAAGTTGATGTTCCCTTCGATTTTTAAAAATCAAAATATGCAATATTTATCACTATAAAACGCATTAAATTTTTATTTGTTGTTGGGAGTATGCACTTGCCTCATATTATGCTTGTTTTCCAATCTATGAGTCTTTTCTAGGATGAAAAATCATGTCTAATGATAATTACCAACGGAGAAGTGATTATCAATTCTTCTATTCGAATCGTTCTGTGTTTATTTTTATTTTTTCTTAATATACTAATTTCATTACCTATTTTGTCTCTCGTTCGAATTCATAAGATTGTAAAATTTTGTTGGTGTATGCATTGAACTTTTGGGTATGATTCCATCATTTTTTCAACCGTGAGCAACCATTTAATGCATTTAATAGTATTACACATTACATTTTTTGATTAAAAATTTGCAACGGAAGATCAAATTTAATCAAAAATCTTAAAAACGAAGTATAGATCTTATTTAATTATATATTAAGGCAATCCTTGTGGCAAAATGGTAAGGGAAAATGTCCTGAGGCAGAATAGTTTAAGGCAAAATTATATAGCGCCATATTTATTTCATCAGAATGACACGAAGTTATTTAATTACAACCTATTGTAAATATGATATTCATATGTGCTAGTAGTCAATTTAGTGAAAAAAATCGACCCAAAGTTGAATAATAGTCAAATAGTTTTTCAATACACATTGATAGATTGAACTAAAACTAAGAAAAAAAAATTAAAAATTGTCATTCTATGACTTTTTGTGTTGAGGTGTTGAAATGCGACAAAAAGTTTTCATCGTTCGAATGTGAAGGATGATGAATATATTGAGTGGCTAACTACCGCATAACGTTGGGTCATTATTTTTTTCCTTTTAGTAGGAAAGGTTAAGTGAGATAAATATTTATTTTGATAAAAAGTACCGGACATAATAAAGAATTTTTTTTCGATTCTTTGTATAATTGGCTTTTTTATATCATTTTTATTATTATTTACTTTATCCCCATAATACTTTTAAAGCCATTGCTTAGCTTGAATGATGTTTTTTTGCAAAGCTAATCATGTAGTATTGCAGTATTTAAACAATAAATTTTTTTTGATCCATTGTTTTGTAAATTACTAAAGTAGCGTCACACTTAGCTCACATCCTAAAAAACAGAATGTAATACATTTTTGACAACTGTCGTTTGAAAGTTGGTACAAACTTAAAATGAGGTAAACTAATAAAAATGCACCATCTATATGTGAAGCCCAGGACTTTTCAGACCATATGGGTTTGACCAATCGGATTATTCTATTTTAAGAAAAGACGTATGAAGATTTCGAAAATTTGAGATCAATTTAGAATTAATTTTAAATATATGGGTGTGGACATATACATTGTTAGAAATAAAATGGAGTGACGCAGCTCAGTAGACAACGCGGATGGAAAAATTATTCTCTTGAACTCAATATGCATAGGTTTAATTTACGGTCGCTTTTAATTGTGCAACTATAATCTATACTCATTCTTCGTCGGTGTAACTCCATTTGACGAATTAGAGAAAAAATTATGAAAAGTTAATAAGAGTTGTTCTTCAGGTTCATCCGTAAGTCCACGAATGGACTCCACCTGATACTTTTAATTTAACTATGAAATTAAAAATGAAATTTAATATATATAATGATACTTATAGCTATATTTTTTATCTACTTTTACGATTTCCTAATGGCTTTATCCTGCTTCAAGACTCAAAATATAGATACATAGATTCAACTAATTAACATTAAAAATAATATAATGATAAAAAGAGCTCAAGAGACAAGATAAAGTTTTTGTTTATCCTAAAAACTGAGTCATGATGAAGAATAGTATCAATTAGAAAAAGTTAAATAGATTATGCAAGCAAGTATTACATGGTACATGCAATATTTTCTCTAAATATATATAATTAAGGTTTGTACGGGTTTATTTTATTATTGTAAATTGACAAATTGTATTTATTTTGAAGTTATCCCTTGACTCTTTTTTAATTGTATTAATAAATAATTATTTAATGGATTATTTTATTATTATTTTAGGTAAGTGGATGTTTATTGTCGTTTGATAATTATTTTATCTTTCTACTAATTCTTAAAGATATATCAAGTAAGTATAAAGTAATTACTTGTGAATGATATCATAACAGACGGTGACTAAGAATTAGGGGGTACTTGACAGATGTAAGTATAAGTTCCTATTGGACTTAGTGTAAAACTGAATATCGAAATTTAAGTCCATCCAGCATATATTTCTTTGGTATATACAGAGTGGAATTTCTGTTTATTTCCTTCCTCTAATGACTGCTTGCAGCCGGTCTAATAAAATATGACAGCTAAGCTGCTCTCCTCTTTAACATTTTCCAAACTGTAATATTATAGCTTCTTTTTTTTGTGTCTTTTATTTTTACATACCGGTAAAACATATTTTATGCATCACTGGCCATGAAAGGGATAAAACATGACAAAATGGTGATCAAACATAGTAAAACTCCGTACATACTCATATGCGGTATAAAATAAAAGAAGGTTTCATCTCTCATAGCCTGGTTATAAATCATAATGAATGTATGAGTAAATAAAAACAAAAAAGGAAAAACATGAGACATAAGTTGCAAGCTTACAAATGATTTATAAAAGAATTCTAAACAAAAATATACTTTTGTCAATAGAAACGATGAATACCTCATCTCATATATAATATTTATATATTCACTTTCTATTGGAAATGTCTATGTGTTTTTTAATTATGCTAAAAATTAAATTCTAACCTTTTCAATCCATATTCATTTCATTCTAAAATGATAGGCTAAAAAATATAACTTTTCACTAGTAGGGTAAGAAAAGGGATTTAAACAATATAAAAAATATCCAAATCCTATATAATATGTGTAGCAAAAAAAAACAACATTATTTTTCTTATAGAAATCTTTAGTAATTTGTTTCTTCCGCTGTACAATCACAATCTCTTTACACTAGATGACGTTAGAAAGATAAAAATTTATACTTAAAAAAACTTATTTGACATTTTTGATTCTTTGTCTCTGAATTGTTTAAGATGTCTTCAAAGATGGACACCATGAGAATACACCATGATTTAGAGTTTTTCTTTTCCAACACCTATCAAGGTCTTGTGTGTATTTAATAACACAGTGCAACAATATTTTTTGCCCGCTGGATGAAACCCACATTTATTAATGTTATTTAAGGGGTAGAATACGAATATGATCATTAAAACTTTCAATCTATGCGTTCGGCGTTTAAAGCCTTTTTTTTAAATCAATTTTTTGGGTATAACTAAGATTCATAAGATGCAATATTTCGACATGAAAAAACGATATATATGAAAATCGAAGTAAATAATAAATTAATAAAAACATTTCAGGATTTAAAAAATTAATTATTTATTACGTTATCTTGATTAATTTTAATAAAAAATGTATATAACCACCAAAAAATCGAGTAAAATTTAGGACTTACATTAGATGCTAATATTTATTTTTATTTTTTCTTCAAATGCTTTATATTATTACTGAACTTATGGAATAGACCTTATAGACTTAAAAAAAATTACCTTTAAAAAAGGTCAATTAAGTTTATAATATTTTTTTAAATATTTAAATATAATAAGCTGGTTAGGTTGCATGAATATAGATAACAATAATTCACTAATATATAATTATTAACAGTAAGTAAATACTAATAAATTAATTTGAATATGAAGCATCTATTAACTTGTTTTGATTCCCTTACATATAAATTATGTAATTATATAGACACATAACTAATTAAGAATATTTATTATATGCATTCACACAACCTAACCACTTTATTATATTTAATTAGTTGAATAAATATTATAAACTTAATTGAGCATAATTATAGATTTCAAAATAATTTGTTTGCTTTATAGTTTATTTTTAGTATTTTTTTACTAATTTATACTAGTGTCAATATACAAATTTGAATTGGGGATAAAGGGAAAAAATACTAATAGTACGTTATTTATTTGATAGTTGCACATTATTGTGGAATTGATTATGATTTCCCTTCTTTTAAAAATAAAAACAAGGTTGCTCTTCTCCCTTTTCAATTCCTTTTTTAATTAAAAATACGATCAAGTAATATAATTACGTGAATAACAGATTGTTTTCTAAGTCAATCTGATTTTGTACTATATTTTGTTAGAAAAAAACCCGACTAGAATGTAGCATTTAGTTATGGAATTGACAGTAAATATATTTAAACAAATTATTGTTGTAAAAACCATACAATTTCTTGGAAAAAAGGTAACAAAAATTAACAAAAGTCAACTTTTTATTTATTGGAAAATCTTTTATCTGGCTATTTACCGTTTCGATATAAATTAAATCTCATTAAGCTCCGACAAATGTACAAAGAAAATAAAAAAATGATAAAGAGATGCTACAAAATTGTAAAAAGTATAACAAATCTGCGTTCTTACATCCAAGGCCAAGCGTAATTACATACAAAATTATGACTTGTGGGAGCTCGTGTCTAATAAATATATATTTTGGAAAAAAGACCAATTTGACAGAGCGACTTAAAGGAAGGAGGTACTATTTGAAAATATAAGTGTGTATACTATATATGAAAACAAAAAAACAGGAGAGAGGGATTTTCTCATAATTAATTCTGGGTTATCTTGAATTTATATCAAGAAATTATCCCTTGGAGGTGCTACAAATTACATTGTAGATAAAGTTTATATATTTATTAATCAGATCATTTTTTTAACACATTACACTATGTAACAAAATGAAGGTCTTGGAACGCCGCAGAACGAAACCCACATTTATTAATGTTATTTAAGGCGTAGAACACGAATATGACCATAAAAGCTCTATAATATAAAGCTCTTTTGTCTCCAATTTTGAATATATTTTTTAACTTTTCTGTATGTGCAATTTTTAGCTAAGTAAGTGTGAATATTTATATTTCCAGAACCAATAACCAAACATCAACAAAATAAGTATATTTGATTGTCTGAATATTTAATTTAAAAAAAATATTTTTATTCAATTTATACCTATTTTAATACTTTTACTTGGGTGTGAAAATAATTTTTCTCGAGCTCATAATGTGTTCAATTTTTCCTCTGATGTTTTGAAAAAAAAGAATATAATTTTTTAGAGAAAAATTGAACATAAGTCTATATAATCGAGTGAAAAAAATTAAAAAGGTAAAAATCGTGTTCTGACTTTTTAATAACTTTTTTGATAATGAATTAGTGAATGTAGTTTTGTTGTCAGGAAATGAATTTCCTGTATTACTATTACTATTTGGCATTTCGATACTATTTCCAGTAAAGTAAAAATGTCACTCCTAGTTTGTTTATTTTAACATTAAAAGCTTTTCCTATGTACACAATTTCTTTAAACAAAACATATAATTGAAAAAGTATACATATCTATTGCGGTAAAAACTCGAATAACTTTATTAATGTTGTTTCCTATAAATAAAAGGCATCAAGTTTAAACAATTAAAAAAAGCTGTTTCTTATTCTTTTTTACATAAACTTTTAAATTTTAATTAAACATATATGTATTCCATTAGTATGTGGGACAAAAAATAATATAAAAGTATGTGTTTTATCAAATTTTCTATACTATTCAATTTGGATAAAATGTTGCGGGTGAAGTTCAATAATTCAAAAGATACATGCCCCCGCCCCCAGGCTCAAATTAACCAACTTGTGCGCCAAAGTAACGCAGAAACATATATGCTTATAATAAATTTGGACCATTTTTCAAAATACATTTATGGGAAAACTTCATGCAACTTTTAAATTTCGACACTAAAACAGAACTTTACATTATTTATTTCTTATCCAGTATTAAATGACAGGTTAGGAAAACATTGACCTCCTCTACAAAAAAAAAAAAAAAAAACACCTTTTTTTATCATTTGAAAATGATGTATATCCTTTTGTTACGTTTTTGCGAATTTGTTAACTTTGTGTTACGCATGAACGAGAGTTATAAGTAGGAATTAATGGCTGGCGATGTATATTTGTTAAATAAAACAGAATTCAATAATCATACAATAGAGTCATATATCAATATGAACTTAGTTTGCAGGAATTGAGACCACCTTTCCGTTCGAACAGCATATACACTGTATTAACTACTCTCGCGTGGTCACTTAATTGGGAATAAAAAGCCCTGTATAATATACTCAATCAATGAAATGCTTTTTGAAATAAATTCCTTGCTTATATATCCTGTAAAGATGATGAATTGTTAAACTTTTACATTTAGAACGCAGCATAAAAAGGTTATTGTAACTTTAGCTCCATTGGAGTAGCATTCATTATATTATGAACATTCAAAAGAAAGATTAAAGCTCGTTTCTTTGTAGAATAAAAGCATAGATTGAAAGAAGATGGATAGGTTGTCAAAAATCTTCAATAATCCTTTGGGTATTTATGTTGATAAAGAAGTATATGTTCTCAAAAAGGCAATGCTTTTTATCTCGAAATCCTATTTGCATCGAAATAATACACTGGGATTCTTAATTCATACAAATAAAGATAAGTTATGGTGTAAACTTAACGCCACAGGGTTATGTGTTTATGTTATATAATTTACCAATAAACAAGTTTTTTAAGTAGGTAAATCAAAAAAAGGTATTAACTGTGAAAAACTCTAAGAACATATATTTTTGAGGACATAGTCATAAATTTTAAATGATTTCTTCTTCTCTACATTTCCCTTTAGACAAACTAGAAATTCATCATATGTATACATTTGTATGATGAACGTATGACCTTTTTGCTGTAATATTTGAAAAAAAAAAGAAAAATGTACATCCAAATTCAAATTATTTTATGAGTGTTTAGCTTTTATTAGCAAATATAATTGCGACATCTCACGTTAAATCCACCATGTTTTCTATAAGGACAATTTATGGACGTTGATTTTAAATTTGTTAAAATCAATTAGCATTTTTTAAGCAATATCATTATTGGTTTCAAAAATATGTCTTTTTTTTGTCATCAAAAATATTCATCGATAAAATTATCACATCAATTTTTAAACACACTTTTTTATAATAATATGAGTTAAATACGTTTACAACTAATTAATATTGTAGACTACAATATATAATAATTAATTAAGCACCTTCGCAACATTAATTGCTACCAATTGTTTTCACCAGTGCTTTGTAATAACTAATATCAAATTTTTTTTCATAACATGTCTTTATATCAACAATATTACCAACACGCCAAATTATTCACCAGTAAATTGATTAAACGACCAATTTCAGCATTCCCTTGTTTGATACTACATTTATATTTATTAAAGATGTTATTATGGAGTTATATTAAACTCAATCAAAGGGCATCAATACAAATAAATGGAGACTCCTCAAACAGGCTTCTCCTCTCTTTGCCAAGCTTGTTATTTTGTTTGTGTGACATAGATGGGGATATTTATATATTTTTATCATTTAAAGAAAGCTATTTATAAATCCCTGGAACATATTCATGTTCCAGCGATTCGACGTCATATGAGAAAGACCATTTCTAAGAAACCTATAAATAACTAGTTTTACATAGATCCTTTATTTTTTGATCCTTTTTAATACTTTCTATTTTTGAAGCTAATTGATAGATTTTATTAGATCGTTTTTTTAACTGTTTCTTGAATTTCGATGACGGCTAGTTCGGAGAACTTATGATATGTTATGAAACTTACCTATGAAAAATTGCATTGTCTGTCCTACTAGGTCATCTTTGGGTAGTACATCTAGTTCAAAGTTTCAAAGGAGAGTTATTTATCTCGTCTATAAAGATTATAATACAGCATTAATCATTATTTTTAATTAACTAACTATGACATACATTATTCTAACCTATAATAAACATGAATATATATTTTTTAAACTACCCTATGGAGTAAAAATAGAGCATAATTAAAAAAAAAATTTGTTTTTTCCTTTATGAAAATGTAAACAAGGCTGTATGTTTTTCTAATTTTCTAAACTTTTTTCTTTTGTTTTAGAATTGAATTCTGTATAAACTTTTTACAGGTTAATAAAATGTCTTAACAAAATTATATCATGCAAAATCACGCGTCTTATTATTATTTTTTTAACTAAGTAAAGAGTTTTGTCTTTTTTCATAATTTGATCGATATGTGCGACTTAAAAATGACCTTGCTAGACAATACAATTTTGCATAAATAATTTTAATACCATATGATATCTTTTCTGATAAAAAGAATGCTTGATGATAGCAGGGCAGACATTCTTTACAGATGACAGAATACACAACCAATTAAGAAAGATTCCCTTGTCCAACATACAAAATACACAGCCAACTTAAAAACATAGTGCAGACATAACCGTAACTCCAATTGGAAAAAATTAAATAAACTTTATTTATTTGTATTGATGAAAGTTTGGGTAATACGGACATAACACAATAGCAAATATTGGATCCATTTTTTCGATTTCAACAGTTTATCCATTTGGGAGGAACTTCTTTCAATATTGCCCATGCAAAGGATTACAGCCGGCCAGGAATTTTTTGCAAAAAACATTCAATTCTTGTGGCGAAAATAAATACATTAATTAACGGTGGTGCCCCATCAATGATGGCCATAGAGCAAAGTGTTGCTTCGAGAAGAAATACAGTTTGCCTTGACTTACTATTATATAATTGTATCATACATATATAATTGTCTCTTGAGCTGTAAAATTAGAGATAAATATTATAAATTATTTAAAGAAGGAAGTTTTCTCTTTGCATCGTCCAATTAAAACTTTGTTGATGGAATATTATGAATAGAAGAAAGTTTTAAAATCATTTTCCACTAAGATAGGATTGTAAACCAGATTCGAGTTTCAAAAATAATTCGGTCTTTGTGTTTGTAAGGATAAAAAGTATAAAATAGATAAGAGATAAAAGGTTATCTCCCATCATAAATTTTAGCTTTCCAAGAGACAATGATGGAAGGAAGTTGTAGGATATCCCATAAAACGTTTAAATTGTACTCCAATTAATCAACTTGATATGTGAATTTGCAATTAATTGTTTAAAGGAAGTATACTTTTAATTATCTTTTAATTTTAGTTAAGTTTATTATAACAAATTATGATTTTAAAGTGTTTGTAATATTTCAGAAAGTAAATCAGTTATTTTTTATCTTTGAATATAATCTAGAATAAACATAACAAAACGAAATATTAATAACTGTTTTATAAAAAAGAACAATTTTATTTTATGAATATTAAAAGAAGAACAATTATCTTTCGGTGCAATAGTTAGTAGATGAGACATATTTTTCCCTTTTATTTATGTTGCTGTAGTTGATTTTTATATATATGCTATTTCCCTTTAGTTCTTAAGTAAATACTATATCCATGAAATATAAACTTTTTTCTATTCTTTTATCTTATATTTGAAGTATAGTAATGAAATTAAATGCAGATTTGAATTATAATCATCGTATGATGATTGTTTTAAGAAATGAAAATATTTTTATTCATATATTTATTGTATATTTTTATAATAATTAGTAAAGCTTTATAACACAATAGCTTTAATTAAAATTTATCCTTCATTTCATAGCTATTTTAATATTTGTAAGATAAAATGAATAGCCTTTAGGTTGTCAAAGAATAAAAAAGAAAGTCAAAATGAGTACGAGTTGAATGTAAAAATTATACCTTAATTTCTAATTCAAATCGTAATATTGCATGAACTTAAAACTAAAAATACAAACCCATCTCTACGATGATATAGTTTGATTTACGAGTTCAAAGTTCATAATATTAGTTTATGGTGCAGAAAAAAGCTAGCATGGAAACTAGTTATATATTTAACTTGTTATTAGATATATATTTTTTTCAAAAATAATACTTAAAGTCTTAAAATTGTATTTCAGAAGATATCACTATTTGAAATTTGGTGTGTATATCATCATAGCCTTCTCAAAAATCATATCAATAATGAAATACGTATAAAAGGAACAAATTATTTGATTTCAAAAAAATATTTATTTTAAAATACTTTATGTATTCCATACTTTATCTAATCCTGAGTGTTTGTTGTAAAAACCTTAGGAAAATGTTTTAAGGAATGACCTTATCATATCCATAAAGATATGTAAGGAGAATAGGCCATAATAATCCCTGTATAAGATTTTGGGATGAGCTCCCTTCCCTCCCTCATTGTAGGAAATTCCAGTTTGAGTAGATGTTTGTTTAAGGGAATAATACATCAAAAAACCTTTTTGATGGAAGATGTTGACAATATAGAAATACTCCAAGATACTGACATCCTTGTCTTTGCCTATACTTCGTGACGTCGCGGCATGTAAGTTACACCACAAAGATACTTTTAGAGGAAGTGTGGCAATTATCAATTTTTACCAAGTTAGACAGACTTGACGCATGGAAAATTGACTTTAACTCCTACCTTGGGTATCCCAAGGTGGATAAGATATGTATATATACTTTATATTTGTTAAATGTATACTTATTACGTCACACAATTTGCTTGTTTTTTTTCATGAAAATAGTGTTTCTGATATACCTTGATTCTAGGTTTCTTGAGGTAAACTATAAAAACGTTTATGAACACTAAGACATGACGGGTGAAATAATAATTCAACAATATGATTACATCGTCAAGTTGAAAAAACCACACGAGTCACCCACCTACATTCTAGATTTAAAAAAAAATCCATCACAAGTCGGATCTCTCGACTAATGGAGAAGCTAATCAATTCTGAAGTGAGAAACTTTTTTGACAAACACAATTTGATATCTCCCAGAAAATATGGAGTCCGAAGTGGAAGGTCTTGTGTTACATACCTGTTATCATTCTGGGATGATGTCGCTCGAAGTAGGGACTCCTCACTGGATACATGTGTATTTTACTTTTACTTCAGCAATGCGTTCGACAAGGCGCTGCATGGTGAGCTCGAACACAAACTATATTGCATTGGGATTGGGGGTTAACTATTGCAGTGGATTTCATCTTTTCTCAGAAATCGAGAACAGCGAGTTCTGATAAACGGCATTGGATCAGCTTCAATAGGTATGTAATCCTCTTTATCTCAGGGTATCCTTGGACCTACCCTCTTCTCGGTCTATATTAAAGACCTGTGTAACAACCTCAAATACAAATATATGAGTTTGCTGAAGACACAAAGCTTGTTTGCCACTCAGAAGAGGAGGCCAAACATGACCTCAGAGAATTTCTGAGGTGGGGCAACCGTTGGATAATTTTTGTAAATCTTGAGAAGAGCCCCTTTATGATATTTTTGGCGGCTCTGTTGATCTTGGAGGGATGTCTTTAAGGATCTTGGAGTGGTGACATCTTCTTATAGAAATTCAGCACTCACATTTACAATATTGTTGGGAAAGCAAACAGAAGGCTTGGGTTTATTAAAAGGAGTTTTAAAACCAGAAATATGAAGCTGATGAAGAAGCTTTATTAAGCATATGTTATGCTTATTTTAAACTATGCTTCTCAGTTGTGGAATCCAATGTATAGAAAGGAAATCAGAGCTCTTGGAAGTGTACAGAAACGCTTTATTAAGATAGTATGTGGCGATATATCCTATGAGGTTGGTTTACATCTAGTCGGGCTATTGTCGCTTGAAAAGAGGAGGAAACTTCAGGGTGTGGTTATGATGTTCAAAGTTATTAATGGACTGACTAATTGTAATATCAAGCCCAAAGTATGTAGTAAGGTGTACAACACTAGGTTGTCTTCTGATTTTTACTTAGTTCATACATCGGCAAATACTAATTACTTCCAAAATAGCCTTTTCATTCGAACTATATGGATATGGAACAGCCTCCCCGGAGAGGTGTGAAGAACGTCTTCACTTTACGTTTTTAAGAGACTTAAAAAAATAATCTGCACCACATTATATCATTTCATTTTACCATATTATTTCATTAGATTTTATCCTATTATTTTATCCTAATGTTTTATTATATTTTATAATGAGTCGACAATATTGGGCTTTTTTTTAGCCTCGAAACCAAACAAATAAAAATATAAAAGGTATGAAAATTATGTTTACTCTTGTACACACCCTCGATCAAAAAATGAATAGACTTGGAACTTTTATATTACGTTGAGAAAATAAATGTAGTTTTTGTACCCATTCCTTAACAATGCCGGGAGTACAAAGATGAAAAATGTGTAGTAGGCAATCTTATATCTATCAGAGTTCAAGGTGACATTTTTTTGCGTAGATATTTCCCCCCTTTTCCACAAAAGTTTCTTTAAAAAAATTATTATATCTGAAATAAATAATATATTATTGTATATTGGTATAGACTGAGTAAGGTTGTCCTATATATATGTTTGTATGGTATGTATATACTTGAAGCAAAAGTAGATATGTATCAATATAAAGAGAGTATTTGGAATTCGTATTGAAACAGCTTCTGATGCGAGTTTGTGAATGGGTTATTTAAAATACGTCAAGAACACCGTGACTATGAAGTAGCCGTTTTTTAAAGGAAATCTCTCTGGGGTTGTTTTTGCTTTATACTCCTGGCTGTTACCATTTTAACCGAAATTCTGGTAACATTTTTTGGAGTATAGCCAGCTTTAAATCATTTTCTAACAAACTTCCAAAATTAAAGCAGGATCTTTTAAGGGATTAAACAGGTACTAATTTTCGAAGAATACATATTAAATGATTATAAACATCCTACTTTTCTCTGTTACAATCATTATCAATAAAAATTACAAATATATATTTTTTAACTTCCACAATCAACACTTTTCATAATTAAATACAATTACACAATTAAATATTTTTAAACCTTTGAGTTAACTTCTTCCCAATAAAAGAGCCCAGACCACTAATGTTCCACTAGTGATCTCCATGAGGGACTGTATAACCTATATATCCATTAATATTGCCATGATAACATTTTCATCTTTCTGCACTTGCGTTATTACAGCTTGTGAAGGTTAACAAATGTTGAAAAAGATCAGATGTTTTTTTTAAATTCTAATTCAGCTGGATAAAATCTACTACCTCCCAGGCAAGAATTCTGTTAATTTTATTACTTTGTAATTTTGCAAGGCAAATTAAATTTGTAGCAATAAACTAACAAACCAAAAATGCCCAAAGCTTACACACAAAACTTATTTGGTTACTTCTAATATATTGTCTCAAAATGTTATTGTATACCTTTTCACTATCATCTCATTTACTACAAAATGATCTTCAAAAACTCTATATCTCATAAATGAACCTTTTTCATGCAGAAATTAGCTTCCTTACTCTAAAACCTTAATTAGATCTATAGCAATCGGCTTTAGTATCATTACAAAAATGTATAATGGTTTTTATTTCCTGAAATTCAAATGCTATCATCGATCTTTTACAATTTATACCTTCTAAATTTTCATCATTTGACCAGTAATGAGTTTTCGAAGATATGGAGTGATATCTATGAAATATGATAATCCCACTAAATAATTTGATACCATTTGAGTTTTTGGAGATTTGCATATCTTTATACTCACTTTCTTCCAGTGATCTAATTTCAGATTAGTCATTTCTGTATGGTTTTCACAGAGATGATATCATCAATTACTTCTTTTTTATTATCCATAAATAAGTTTGATATAATACTTTTTGCAATTAATAGAGTATGGAATCGTAAAATTTATATAAACAATTATTATTTAAAAAATACCTTTTCAGTCCTGATAAGTCCATTATTGAGATTTCTAATAATGTAATATAAAATCAATATTAGCTATTCATGTGATTTTTTAAGGATTCAGAAGTTTTATTATTAAGATTTATTTTTTTATATATATACTAAATATACAAAACTTAGACAGTTAATTAATGTTTATTATCTCATTATTTTGAAAAGTTTTAGCGATTATTTTTTGATATTCTGTTTCCACTGTCCTTTTTACAAAAACAAACTATACTAAACGAATCGCCCCGTCAACGACTTCTTTTTGGTCCTAGCCATTATGAGGGATATAAAGCACAACTTGGGATTACTTTATTTCACAAGGATCCCACGCCACCTTCTGACAGAGGACATGAAAGCCAGGAGGCTCCAGAGGTGCAAGAAAATCCTCACATGGATTAAGGGAAATGGTTCGATTGTGAAAATTTTCTCGCACAAGAATATCTTCATAAAAATTCAATAAACTTTTTATTAATCCGGCTTACTCCTCACTAAAAATAAAATATTAGGCTGCAATGAACCATCAATATTAAACTACATTTATATTATGAGAATCCACTTAAAAAATGAAATGCGTAGATATATTTATCTTTTTTTTGGTTCTATGTAAGACATTTCAATTTAGGTATATTCTATGAAATTTTTTCACCAATATTTCATTATAATTACTGGGGGTCCCCGCATAATGGGATTTGGAACACTATGGATGCCGCATAATGCGTCGTTTAGAACAATTCAGATTCCCCACATGGTGCGGTATACACTATAACTATTTATTACGGCAAACAAGAATTTGTATCTTATTTGACATACATTATTTTAAATAATTTATAATGATGAATAAAATGTTTTTTATTGTCCTAATAAATATTGAAAAAAATAGTGATAGGACATTGAAATATATTTTCTCCCCTTTTAAGGTTTTAGTACTAGAAAACTCCCTGTACAGTGCAGATATTATATATTGTATATTTTTTTGTTCTCAAAAACCGCAATAAGCAGGGATTCCCCTGTAATTGTATGTACAATGCATAAAGAGTTTTTCAAAAATGTATTTATAATACTTCTGTCTAAGTATTTGGATAGTACAAACTTCAAAAAAGATATCTAAGTTGTCTTTACTTTCATTTTTGTGGAAGATGGAAGCAAAAATTTCTACAATATCCTGCATATTATGTATGCTATATAAAATTCCATTTTAAACTTATCTTGCACTATTTCCTTCAGATGGCCTGAAATCAAATGTTTTATTAGCAAACAAAGAGTTTCAACACATTAATAAAGCCCTGTATTGTATATAAGCAAATTTGTAAGGTTTTTTGTAATCAATTTTCTTCTTTTTTTTCGTTTATTCGTGTTTAGAAAGTTGATTGATAGAACTTGAATTAACTTTAAACAGTAATGTACAAAAGTTATATTACAATATTATTTCGGGAAGCATTTGCTTATTACAACAAATTTTGAGCCCTTTCAATATATATTTTTTTAGAAAGAAAATTGCTATATACAATAATGATAGCCACTTGGAACATTTTTATAGTTAAAGTAATAGAATCCATTTATTTGAATCTCAAATAAAAAGTTAGTTTGTTTCTTCAATACAATATACATTCATTTTTATAAACAGTCTTAGTCATTTATAACTTTAATTATAATTTAAAAGATTGAGGCTAAGTTAAAAAATATGGGTCATACACATTTTTCACAATTATTAATAGCTTCTTTATTTAAAGTGATATTTAAAAAATATATTTGAAGGGTATATATACCCCAAAAGCAATAATTAAATATTTTTTGTGTAGAATTTGGTTGTATATAATGTTTTTTTGTTTTTTTTTACATAAAATATAAAATAAAAACATTTTTTTATACTTAAAATCATTCCCCAGGCACTAAATCAATTATTTAAACATGCAACGATTTTGAAAGAAGGAAATATATTGCACAAAATATTTCAAAACTTGACTAATTTTATTCAAGATTTCTTTATACTTTCAAATTTAACTTTCCGGTAATATTTCACAATGGTATAAACATACATAGAAATACAAAGACAAATATGTATTTATGTATATTTCCATCTATAAATCAAATTTGTATGTTTGCAGATGTAACCTTAAAAGGTATAATAGTAGTTGCCCGGAATATACAAAATATAATTGAAAGTCCTAAATTTTCTTTTTATTATGTTTACTTCAACGAAACACATTTTCTTATAAATATAATTTTATCACTGTCTACAAAACGATCAATGATCATTCACTAAGTATGAAACAAGTATTGTCTTGTTGAATCAAGATATCAAATCTGTCTAAAATTACTTTTGAACAAATTTAAGGTATAACACATCTCTGAGAACTCTGTTTTGTTTGTCTTTCGTCTGAAGGTTCCAAGGAGAGTTAACAATCAAATACTTATATGAACTACAACAAATATTTAGATAACGAATTTATTAAGATTTTACCTATAGATATTACTTTAATATGGCAGTACATGGGAAATACAAATTTAATTCCTTCAAAGAATTTCTTATATTGTATCAAATCACTTTGTTACATTTTAATTGTAAATTTAGATTAAGAAATACATTTATATCAGAGCCTATTTCCCCAAAGATTCATCAGTCAAACCACTGTTGATGTATGTATAGGTTCATATATTTGATTTTATTTACTGCCATTGAAGAATCTATAATAATTGATTCATTTTTTTAAGGAGAAAAAGTCTATATAAAATTGCATCATTTAATCCTTAAATCATTTATGTATATTCAATTTAGACAACTTCAGACACCAAGATTTAACTTTTCAAATAACTTTACTACTGTTCAATCTGTGCTTTAAATAATTGGCTAATTTTAACTGTTGTAATTCCAAAATGATTATATTTCATAATTTAGGAAAGTATACTTGTATGTAATTTCGACAATATAAATTTATTTTTCCGTTCTGCCTTGCCACTTGCTTAAAATTTTGGCTAAAAAGTTTGAGTAGGAAATTATGAAAAGCTTTTTTATGTAATACTTAATAAAAAATATCTTCTTTTTTTAAAAATTATCATACTCTAATAAACCTTTATACAAATTTTAATTTATAATAAAATGAAAATAGATTGATCTTTTGAAGTTGAAGTGAGTATTTTGTTTTATTTTAATATCTTTCGTTAAGGAAAATACATTTATTTTTATTTGTCCATATTGATCGATTAAACCAATTAAATTATCCCAAATTTTCTTAGTAATCTACCTGCTGTAAAAAATAACAAATAAATAGTTCTTAAATATATGCATTTTTATATGCTAATGTTTTGTCGTGGAATTACTCTGTAGAAGATACAGTTTCAAATGAGGAAATATCAAATAATAGTCTAATAATTTTTTGCATAAAACTATATATGTTGAATATAATGAAATAGAATGCTTATGAAAATATATTATTGTCGAAAATTTCGTTCTGCCTCAAGAAATACAAATTAATTTACATTGAAAAAATATATAAGGCCAATTATCAATGTTATGTATATGATTCTTGTGTAAGGTGAAAGGCTTGACTCAGAAATAGTGTTGTAATCGGTAAAAAATTATATTCCCTTCTGGAAACAAGAATTATACATTTTTTTACTAATTTTATCTGGTTTACTTAAGTAGTTTGCTTACACGAACTATTTTGAAAACCTATTTCGTATTTTTGTTAAAATTGAATTCTTTGATTTGGATAAATTAACCCTAGGGAAGTTAAAAAAGTTTCCGGGGATTCTGCTTCTTCTACGTTAACTATTAAAAAGTGGGCCGTAAAATTTATACCTGGTTACAAATCCATTGAAGATAGCCCTAGTGAAGTAAGACCATAGTAAGCATGCTTATTAGTTATCTTGAAAATGGTATAACCATTTTAGGCAAATGTTACTCCAAGCTTCTTGGCCAGCTGGACGCCAAAACTCGTTAAAGTAGGTATTGCTTAAAGAGGAAACAACCATCTTGGAACCTAGGTTTCATTTGAAAATTTATGATTGAAGGTGTTTTAAATTTGATAGTAATGAAGGACAAAGAAAAACTGAATTTATCAAATTATAGTCCGATATCCTTCTAAATACAATGTACAAAATTCTAAACGGGATAATCGACAATAGAATAGTCCTTCTATTATCCCAAAATCACTAAAGCGCTTTAGAAAAGGAAGACGAGCAGAAGAAATACCAAGATCCATACAAGATGCTATTGATATTGATAAGGTTTCATGAAACTTTATAGTGATACTGGTGGACTTTCAGAAAGTCTTAGACTCCATCTCACATAAATATAAAAACATCGGAATTTCCCTTAAAATTATTAATATGTTATGAACACTATTAAGATACATATATTTTAAAAAGGGGATACAAGCAAGAAGATCCTTTATCACCAATCCTTTTTCTTATAACATTAGACTATTTACATGAAACCCTCCGTTCCATTTATACAAATGAAATGCCAACTATGGCTTTCTTTTACGCGGATGACTTAACTGTCTACTGCACGGGTTCTTTGAAAGAGATAACTACGTATATGAGAGCAGTGTTTGAGATCCTGCAATAATTTTGTAGCCATCGGATCTAATGGTCAACACCATCAATACTCAAAGTCTTATCTTAATCTCTGAAGCTATGTTTTGTGTTCTTTGAGTCTTAGTAACAAAAAAGGATGGAATGATTGGCATCAACACTAAAGTAGAGGGAGTAATAGATTCTATATCAAGTACTATGTTGTGCTATGATAAGTACCATATAAATGTCTTAGATATGGTTTAAAATGTTGAATGAGGTAAGAATACCTCATGTAGTCCACAAACTTTTGTATACCCTTTATTCAGATAAAATTAAAGACAATATATAGATTATCCATGGAAAATTTATATGGGGCTCAAAGCGAGCTTATATTTTAAAAAGCCATGAGTATATTTCAATTTTATCGTGTGGTATAGATATAAAAACTATGAAAAAATCTATTAACTTTACATGGGTGATTACACACAGAATTGTTCGTATTTCCGGGAAATTGCTGGATAGATAATTTTGTATAGTTTCAAGTATAATGCTACGAGTAAAAATTGTTAAATCATAATTCGTGGTATTCGATTTATCATTTCAAAATAATATGCACCTTTTTAAAATAATTTAAGATGTGTTCAATGATTTACAGTTTTCCTGTTTTATCAAACATAATTTTCTTTCTTGTTATTCTACAAATACCACTTCAACTATGGTAATCATTTGATAAATTATGTTTGATAAAAAATGGGAACTGCAAATCCCCAGACCAATGTCTATTTGACACTTTACATCAGCAACAAATAATGACAATAATTTACACCAATATACTGGTCAATTGTTTCTATAAAACCATAAACAATATAGTCATTGAAAAACAAGATATAAAACATTTATAATGCGTTTTAATGATTTAAAAATGAAAAAAATATTAATACAAAAATCATTCAACTTTGAAACACGACTTCCTAAAAGAAATATTAATCGATATACATTTCAACCTAATCAATCACAATTCTTGAAATTAAAATACAAATATTATATTTTTAAATTATTAATTCAGTCAACCCGGTTATATTTACAAATTGTATAACTTTGAAAAAAAAGAAGATTAAATATACAAAGAAAAAAAAACAAGTCATAAGATGATTTTTTTAATAGCTGGATTTGAAAGTTATACTCTTGGGTAATACATGAATTCGATGTTGTAAAGAATTTGCTGTCATAAGTAAAATACAAAAAGGCTGAAATATTATATATGTAGGACGTATTTACATTAGGGTTGTTTGTTTTAAACTTCATTCAAATTTCGATTACGTTTTGTTCGGAAAAAAGGATTTGAAATAATTTATCTTTTTTTATTTCATAAGACAAATTAAAAAAAAACAACTTAGTATATCTTTTTTATTGACTTAAAAAATGTCTATCAAAGTTTTTTTATTCAAAATAAGTAAAACGTCTTTTTGTATCTATATTCACAGAAGATACGAGGATCCTCATATTTTTTTTCACTTTGTTCTTTCTTTTTTTGTCCCATAAAACAATTTTAGAAAAAACTTTTTTTTACACCTTAAATTTGTTAAAAAAAATTTCTATCAAAATTACTTACTGCAAGATGACTTAAAATGTCTTTTTAGTTCACTACGTAAAGAGATTTTGTCTTTTTCATAATTTGATCGAGATTTGTGACCTAAACATCACTCTGAAGGACGTGAAATGGAAAATCAACTCACATTAATGTACATCTTATTTAATTAACATTAAGTGATTTACGTTTTTATTGTTCTACCAATAGAAAAATTCCAGCATTTTTAAAATATAAGTATTTCCTTATACAAATTGAAATGAATCATTTTAATGTCCTTTACCCTATGTGTATATATATTGGAAGAACAGATAATTTAGTTAGCTAAATGTAAATGTATGAACGAATATAAAATTCGTAGACTCACAAAAAATTATGAAATAAGGTTGCAAGATCGATTTAAAGGCTTTAATACTCCTAACTTTACTTTTTATGAAGCCAATGTTATTGCTTTTTAAATCAATTTGTCAAATTTAATATCACAGGCATGTATTTCCAAAAACTTTATCTATTTTTTTATTCAATTCCCTTCTTAAGGCAATTTCTTACAATAAACAAGGGAAAAATTTGCCGTCATAAAACCCTTTTTCAGGGTCAAAATATCTTAACAAACTGCGTATTGTTAAGGTTTTAAATTTTATAATTATTTGTATTTGAAAAAAAATAAATAATTAAAATTAATATGTAATTTTCACAATCTAAAGAATTTTAAAGAGGAAATGAGCTTAGCTGTCATTGTGTCATTTTAAATTAGCTGTGAGATGAATGAAATAAATATCAAGTTCCACCCTGTATCAAGCATGAATATAGGTAAGATCGACTTTGTTTTAGATCATCAATTCAGCTATGGGTCCAACAAGGTATGATTCCTTAGTATTACTCTCTTCATCAGTACATACACTCGTGGTTACACTTTATGATAGTTTGTTCTTTCCTCAAGAATGAAAGAATAATTATTTGAACTTTATGAAATAAAAACACCACTCAAATTATCAAAGACAACAAAGCTACGACGCTAAAAATGTACAGGACTAACAAAACTATTCATTAAAAAAATATTACTTTTGAAGAGAACAAGACTTTTTGAATTTACAACCTAAATAGGGTATTTTATTTTCCAAAGCTGTTATTATTATTAATTAAATTCATGAAGGGAAAACATTTATGTATAAAGTGCGTGAGCTCATTGATAATGAAGAGTAAAACTGAAGATAGTTGAGATGGTTATAAGAGTAAGTTTTTGTTGGACTAACTAAGACTATAATTAAGGTTGGATATAAAAGTAATATAAATATATATTTTGATAGATACGGAGTGATTATTACACTTGTTTTCTTCCTCTCATGGCTCATTGCAGCTAATCAAATTCGATTTCATGGGAGCTAAGCTACTGTCCTCTCATAAATTCTACAAATTGTAAATTTTTAGATTTGTGGACAGGTTATATTGTTAACAATTACAACTATGTGAATTTTCAACATAACTACCATCATAATAATATAATTATTGTTTCTATTTTACTATCTTCACATTAGTTGCATTTGATTTTCTTTTACTTTCCTGGAGTATGTTTTTGTTCACCGTGTATCCTTGTTTCTCCTTGAAGAAATATTCCTGTATCATCTTCATAATCTAGTCTATTTCTGTTTGTTTTTTCTCCGAATATTTTAGAAGTTTTTAGAAGTCATTATTTTAGCTCATTATGACCGATGTAAAATAGGATAAAAATATTTCATTTTTAACTGACCTTGGATGTTAAAACTTTAAAAAAAAAAGATTTAAAGAGGAAAGAAGAAAAAAAGTGCAAATAATGTAATGACCACAAAACCTTTTTATAGATGGGGAATTTATTTTTTATTTCATACATTTTTCATGGGGTCATCAATTTTTTCTTTCTTTTAATAAAAGTTAATGATACAAACTCTAGCCTATATAATATATTTTTATTTCTTTATAAAAATAGAGTTGTATTATAATAAAGACCAATTATTTTTCTTTGTATATGCTCGGTGTTACAATATAAAATAAGGGAGATAGAATCTTGAAAATGCTCCAACTGCTGAATATAAAAGTTGGAGATTTTAAATCCGGAACAAGTTTAGAATTCAATAATTTAGCAACCTAAAACACAAGTTTATAAAAGTGTGCTCATAGGACTAAGCTCACAAAACTGTATACGAAAAAATACAAAACATTTAATAAGTCTGTGGTGAACAAGCTCAGTCCTCCTTATATGAATCCCGTGCAGACATTATTGCGTGCCTCCGTGCGAGTTTCACCCCAAGGCGATTATTGATTTTACGAAGCTGCCAAATCAACTGTTAACGATATTGCCAAGGATTTGAAGGAGACCGATGGGTCAGGAACACCTGCAAGGAAGACTGATCATACATTAATGGAATCACGATTACAATTAATGGAAATCTGTCCACGAAGTTCGCTAGATCTGAACTCCTTGGACTACTATGTGGAAGCTTGCAAATAACACTGTTCACTCTTTGAGTGCTTCCATTCTTGAAGCACTGAACAACATGGACAAGGAGCTCCTCATCTAGGCTTGAGCAAGGCTCAAGGACTGATTAAAGGCTTTCGATAAAACTGGAGGTGGTTGGTTAGAGTTATTGATTTGATACGGGACCTTACATATTTAAGAGAAAAATATTAATTTTGAGAGATAAATTGTAATATATATTATCCCTAAATTTTCCCCACCTGTACGTATCTATAGTATATTTTAAGGATATTTTTTGAAATTGTCATACGATAACTTTTTGTAATGAAATGTTTAAACCTCTTAGGAAAGTATACACGCCATGATTTGAAGTGGAAGTAACAGAAAGTTAAAAAGTTTTCTTTTTATCAAAAGTTATGAAGATAAAAAAAAAGTTGATTCACGCATATACAATATGACTTAAGTCAATACAATAACATGGATATATCCTACTTACATTGATGGTTCTTAAATATGTATATATTTAAGTATCGGCATTCAAAACTATTTTATGTAAATGATTTATTACAATATGTATTACTGTTACTGTATGTTATTTTATGATTTATTACAGTAAAAAGTAATTTAGTTTTTTTGAACCTGTGTTAAGTTAATAATAAATAAAAAAACTCGTAATAGGAGTATACTTTCAATTATATTATTCTGTAGGCTATAAAAGGAATCAACTCTTTTTTGTCTAATCAAGTCTTGAATACATCAATATAACATAAAAAATATTTAAATCCGTATTATTTAGGTCCTAAGAAATTTAAAAAGGATTAATTTACAACAGGTGAACCCCAAGTACTCATAAATTTCTCATAGAAATTAAAGATATCGTCATAAAATTTTTGGTGATAAGATATATACTAATTGCTTACAAAGTTTACGTACACATTTGTTGGCGATCTTTCATATATAAGAGAAGAAAGTTTCAACAGAAGCAAGAATTTCGACCGTTTGTTGATGCCTCACAACATTGTTTTTAGTCATGACTTAGTTTTTTCTATTGAAGCTAAATTCAATAAATAAAATTATCAAGTTTTGGCCTAAGAATAATCTGGTTTACTCAGTAGAATCTGCTGGAAGCCAAAAAAAAAAAAAAGTGTCAGTGATGATATCTAATGTTATCAGTGTATCTATTAAGTCTCTTATTGTCTTTGACCCCTCTCGGATTAAAATTGACAGTATTGAGTACTTGATCACAAACCGTGAAATAAGGTCTTTTGGCATGGGCCAATTCCCTCTTAAAGGGGAGGCTTAGATCTTTCAACTAGATCATACTCCGGCTCACTCGTTTAATATGACGCAAAAGTGGTGCAAGACATATCTTCCAAGGTTGAGGAACAACAAATTCATAAAATCTAAATTTGAATTCATTGGATTTTGCATTATGCTCCATTTTAGAGAAAAGGTCTCTGTTAAACCCCATACAATTTTACATGTACTAAGCACCTTCCTAATTATGAATTGGAGTAGCATCCCTTTGAATATGGTTATGCCTACTTCGATGCATTGGCTAACAGATTAAAGGCTGTATTTGCTGCAAAAGGCAATATTTTTTACTATTTTTTTTTCTTTTTTTTCCACAAAATATTAGGATTATAATTATAGAAACCAAAAAAATATATATAATTATTCATTTTAGGAAAGTAAAAATTGTCAGCTTTCTATTAAGGGGATATATGTATACCTTCATTTAATTTTATTACATAAATAGTCAATAATTGCAAAATATTATTCATAATGCTCATTTGTAGTCTAAAATCGATCAGCTACGGATCTCTAAGCTTATCGCCCATAAAATGTATAGTTTTATGAAAAAAAAAAAAATCGAAGAAAAATAAATCAATGCCATGAAAGGTGCGAATTTTACTCCATCCAACTTGACATATTATCTGATTTGATGATATTTGATTATTTAGACTATTATGTTCATAATTACTTTTTAATATTAGTAAAATATATTTCCCTGGAATATCTACATATGACACACTCGATATCAATATATCTACATACTTACTTGGTAATAAAATAATAAGGCTTGAAAAAATTATTGTACATATTCATATGTGTGATTCAAACCGATACAAAACCGATTTTTCGTTTTTTGAAGAAGAAAAAAAGAAGACTGTTCCTTCTTCTTTTATTCATCGACTAAGCCATTTTAAGGCATTTTAGTGAATATCATATACACTACTTAAATATATATATTCAATTATCAGAATGTTATAATAAAGGCTACATATAGAACAATACAACTGTAAAATTTATATTCTCATAATTATACAAATGAATAAACAAAAATTCCCATGGTTTGAAACAAATCACTATTTTTTACATATCACATAATACTCAATGATGTGTGAATTTAAAAAAAATGAATTTGAGGGTTTTAAAATATCATAAGATAATCATCCTATTACATTTATGTTAAAAAGAGTTTTCTTCTAACTCTATAATCAATTCCATTGATTTTGCTACAACTCAATCAATTTTATGTAGATAATATTTCAAGTTACCTTATTCATCATTGAATTAGTATACCTGATATTTGCATTAGTATTTGATTTACAATATTTTTTTCACATTAAGTAATTTACGATATTTATCCATTTGTGAATTTATGAGCCATAAAGTTTGAATTATAACCGTATAATATTTTAAAGAATGCGCTAAGTATTAGACATATAGCTGCGGGTGGAGTGTGACGGATGAGTAAACAAGAGCCCTTAAAAATAATCTATAATTATTTTAACCATTTTTGGTTTTTGTATATACATATGTATAGTAGGCTTAAAAAGATTAATGATTCCATATTTGGAGTAAATTGTCAATACAAGAATTAGTTATAATATCATAGAAATGGATTCTATGACTCACTCAAATCTATTTTTTATGCAAGGTTGCGACAATTTTATGCAATACACAAAATGCAGTCAGTTTATTATGTAAAGTAGGTAACTTTAGGATCTATATACCTACATATATGAGTTGTCCTCATACTATTTTTATAAAGACTGCACGGCGGTCTCTTTACATATAACATTTTAGATGGCTTAATAAATAAGTCCTACCGAAAAATCTGCAAAAATCTCTCAAATCACTTTTTCCAATCCTCTGAAGGACCACTAACCCCAATTTGAGGAACAACGTTATATATGATAACATATAGTTTATGTCTTCTCCAATACAGAATGAGGATTTGACTGATATACACTAATAGAGCTCAAGACAAAATACTGATTAAACATTTAATGCCCTAGTTGTCTGTCCAAAACAGCTTTTAGACCAAATTGGCAATGGGAAATAAATATTTAATGTGTATATATTTTTTCAAACAATTTAGTGAGGTCTTGTCTGTTTTGCAGACGTAACTTCTCTAAATTAGAACGCACCCTCCCTCTTTAGGTATGCTTCCCTATAACATTGAGTATTATTATAAAGGTTTATTAAATTTATATATTCAGTATATACAACACATTCTTAAATATGGATACAAGAATCATACAATGGAATCTTATTTGACAAAATAATCACATTTATCCTTGTCATTCCAATGATTAATTTGTTAAACAAAGCTGCCTTTTAAAAAAATAGATAGGTATACATAATTTATTTAAAATCAAAGTGACGTGCAGACAATAGAGGCTGGCTGATATATATTTAAATATCCTAATGATATTATTAATGTATTTTAATGAATTGTTGAACATTTGTGCATATTATATACATCACTAAATATGGTACAAATTTATTCTAAATAATATTTATTATAATAATTTTAATTAAAAGATGTTATCCCACATTGACATAAAATAAAAACATTTGTTTTAGTCAATTCAACTGTTCATATAAAATATTAAAAAAATATATATCGGAAATTGGATTCAATCTTCTCATATTTCATTTTATTATGTCCATTTAATAACAGTAATTTTGTATTTCTGTATTTTTCAAAAGCTTTTAATCAAAAAAACTAAAATGAAAGAAAAAAGTCAAAATAAAATTAATTAATCACTTTATTTAAGACGAAAATACTATTTACAAATTCTCAATCTTCTTCATTTTTATGTCGATATCCCACTAAGATTTTTATTGGATTTATTTTTCAGCCGTCCATTGTTTACTTTTCTTGAAATGTATTAGTGTTCCGATCAAAAAAATTATTAAACTCGAATGAGCTCTGGCTCCATTGTAAACAATTCCCATACTTAATGAAGAATATTCCTACATTTTTCCTACTACCTACTGATTTTGAGTCATTTTTTCTTTCAATCGGTAGGAAAAAAGGATGTGGTACATATACTTACTATAAGGTTAATATTGTGAAGTAATATCGAGAATATGTATTGAAATATATATAAAGAAATAAAATATACTATTTGAAAAATGAAATTGTTGTACTTATTAAAGATGTATATCTTATGATTAGAGATGTTCATTAGGCCGGATTTATTTTCAACTTTTTTTGAATTTCGATTACAAATAGGACAGAAGATTGCCTTGGTGTATGAAAATAAGGTGTGCAAAATTTCCTCACTTTACGATTTCATCTTCAGGATGCACATTCTGTTCAAAGTTTTTGAAAAAATGATAACTTTCCCTCATTTTGGGTATATTTTTTAATAAATGCATAGATCATATTTTTTAAATATACAATTGTTAGATGTTAGTACATTCTACATATAGTATTTAGTAAACTTTTTCATAAAATGATAGTTTATCCCTCGAAAAGGGAAAATTCATATCAATTTTTTGATGACTCGCATATAACGCGCACCTATTTTAATTAATTATTTAAATAGTAATTCATCAAAAATTTAAATTTCCTCACATTCACTCGTGAAATTCGAGTAGAAAGATAGTTAAATGTATAATTTTGATAAATATCTATTTAATGACTTGCACCGAAAATGCCATTTTAATTAACATGTTTTTCCCTTTTAAGTAAAAGGTTGCGTCAGTTAACTTCAACCTTCTACTTACGATTTCTCAAATTTCCAGATAGAAATAGAAAAATAGACCTACAGGCAAATTTGTAAACCTTTATGCGAGGGATGTCATTTTGATGACGATCTATCAAAGAATGATAATAATTTCAAAAAAGAAAAAAACTATCTATTGTTTTTCTACTACTATCTTAATGTTTTGCCCATCACTAATAATGATGATCAAATTTTTTCAATGAAGAAAGGAATTGCCACTGTACTTTTTATTGATTTTACAGAACAAAAAAATATTTTGTTACATTAATTAATTCCTAACTTTTGGAAATGGGTAGAAAATATTTTCCATTAGATCTACTTCCTTTCCCCTCTTTTTAATATATTCTTAAATTATGTTTCTGAGGGGAGAATATATTACGTACATAATATGTATATTCACATATCCATTTCTTTCAAATAATGAATTATCTTCAGAAAGTTGTATAACTTTAACATACACATCTGTATTTGATCCGATATCCCATCTCTGCTCTCCAATAAGAACAAAAAAAAACTATCCATACTTTGTCAAATAATACCTAGATATATGTAACATACCCTGAATATTCATAACTCAATTATATATGTTCATATTCTTAAGAATGAGGCTGCAATAGATCTAATTACATTATGATTAGATATAAAATTTATAGAATAAATCAATATTTGTTAGAGCTGTATAGAAGTACTGAATAAAAGTGAGTGTAAAATAATATATTAAATATTTCTATTAAAATCTCTTTTACACTTTGTCTGCGAAGATTTGGAAAAACTGTATTAGTATTTCTACACGTCATTCTTTCTATCTCGAAATTGGAGAACACTCAAACAGAAAGTTGAAATTCAATTATTGCACCCTTTTAATAATAAGGAAATTACTTATGGAAATAGAAATTTGGAAGATCATGAAAGTGTATGGAAGGTCTTATTACCTATGTGGAGGAGCAGGGGCGTTTAAAGCTTAGTGCCATTATAAAAGTATTAGTAGGGACTATTACTAAGGAGGATATTGTGACTTTCTTGTGGAGTATTAAGAGAGGGGGCTCGTAGTGGATCTATGGACTGAGGGATCAGGCCAGAGGAGATGACATCTCAATATGAAAGACCTTTCGACTTTTTTGTGCATATATTGGTCTTATTCATCAGACCACGGATATATTTTAAGTCTATTTCATCCTGCCTGCTTGCGAATTATTCGTTAGAGACTAAATAACAACATCCTCAACATAATGATATTTTTGTTATTCCTTCATGATCCTACTTTTGTGCCAATTGTCCGAATATGTCCTTCTCCTACTCCAATTGTATACTTTTTGTGACACGTCGGTTCTCTTAGCAGAGTTATTTTCTTTATTATTATGATGATCTAATAATTGAATTTCAACTTTTCCACTTGAGCAGTCTCCAATTTTGAGATAGAAAGTATGACTTGCTGGCAAACTGTTACAATATATCTTTAGAGTTGTAAAAAATATGTGCTACTGTTATGTAAATAAATAAAAAAGCGAGATGACATAATGAATACAATCTTCTTTTCAATATTTTTAAAGGTATTTTTCTTCTTTTTCTTTTTCACATACCGGCAGAGCTTATTATTTACAAATCTAAATATATTTCTGTTTCCTTTATGATTCGATGTAAGAATATGACAGGAATAACAATAAGGCAAGATAACTTATGCACATTTAAGCGTGCGAAGAGACCTCAAAACAAATGTCAGTTGATACCCTGCAAAATAGAAATAAAATATTAATTCATCAAGCTGCTGTTATTTTTTTGTTTGTTCTTCCCAAAGCTATAAAACCAAGGGGTGATAATGAATTTTAGCTTTAATTGATTCCTTGGGTGGTACTAAAATCCTTTTTCTGGGCAAATGTTTTTTTTCTTAGGCACCAAATGACGTGACTTTATCGTACTCTTTCATGACGTGTCTAATTTTTTCTTCCCTTTAACAGAATTTACTATGTTAATTCATTCTAAGGGATGAAATAATAGAAGTTAGTTATTACTTATGTTGGATATGGATATATCAGTAATGACGAGTAAGATAATTACTTTAATTTTTTCTTTATTATAGAACAACACGTCCTTTATATATTTATAGATATGGGTATTATATCATTTACATTCGGGTTTAGCTAGACGTAAATATAAGTAATAGCAAGAATGGATGAAAAGTGTTATGAGTAATTTGAGAGTACTTGAAGTATTTGAGTTAATCGTCAACAAGTTATAAAGAAAGTTTCAACACATTTAGCGTACAAAAAAAAGTGTTGCATAGAGGTACAAATATTGATCACGTAGACTTTGTTTCGACATTTGTTCTATAGATGTGGTTCTTTGTGTAAGGTTATGAATATGACAGCCATTTTAGTAGTGTTGCATCGACAGCATTTAGGTTGCCCACCATGGTTTTCATATCATTTTTGATGTCGTTAAGAGGAAGGACTAATTTTCAAACACCCAATTTTTCTTTGTAATTAACATCCCTCTAGAATATGAAAGTTATCATGTTTAATTTATATAGACCTATATTATGTGTTTTCATCATCGTTTACTTTGGCAAAAGATGAAAACACATAAGAATTATATTTAAAAATATATCTTATATTTGGATATAGCTATCCGACTACCTATGGAGTAACTTTACTACGAAATAATATTTTTTTACTTAACTATATTGAAAATAAAAAATACTTTTTATTCTATTTGTGCCTTTTTGATTAGAATATTAATGTATTTTGTATGGAAAAAGAAGGAAAATAAGGTATAGAATCGTGAATTTATCACTTTATTATTTATCAATCATTAAAAGTATTTCTTTTATGTTGTACAAGATTAAAGATAGAAGGGGCTAAAGTATTATTTATATTATAATAATAATCGAACTGTATGAAGAGGTAGGGGGAATTGGTGAGTTTGAAAAAACTCTGAATGTAACAAATATTTTTATATCACTGTAGGACCTCAAGAGATAGAGTAAACCAGTTAACTCTGAGAAAATACTTTTGCTTTTGTCCTCAATATCCAGAGTGAATTATACAGGGTCTTGTATTACAGTTAGTTATAAATTTGATCTCATCCAAAATCTTGTATAAAAGTCCATCACAGGCAATTTTTTCCTGTTCATATGGAAGTTATGTGACTGCTAATATAAATTTACGTATGTTTTTATTTTTGGTAAATTGTTGAGATAGAAAAACACGATCACTCATCAGGTAGTGATTTGCTAATTAAAAATTTTCAAAACTCTTTGAACGCAATTAACTCCAAAATTAATTATGATAAGTACTAGAGTTTGTAATATTTGATTTCCACACATTTAAGAATTTCAAATTAATGTGTGTATAATTTCATATGGAACCGCTTATGGAAGACTTTATAAACTAAAATGGTTACGACCCTTTTTACTTCATAAATGCATATAAATGCAAATGTTGAGCTATCAGAGTTGAAATAGAATAAAATATCAGTAATACCGACGGTTCCAAATTGTAATACAAAGCCGATTACAGCTTTTATTTTTTTGAAAATTTGAAATTATTTCCTAAACTCTATTTCATTGTTATTTATTAAGATCTACTAATTCCAAAAGTACAAATTGACTGTAAAACCAATATTACCAACTTTGGGACTGTTTATTCAAGATTAATATTTTTCTTTATGAATGAAAAAGACTACCATTGGATAATTGAGGGAGTGATTGAGGCTCATGAAGATCATATTCAAAGTAAATATTCGATTACCATCTATGCTACTAAATAATAAAAATCGTCATAATAAATTTGTTCTGGATGTTCATGAGGTCAAAGCTTATTCCAATTATTGTACTGACCCTATAATGTTTTTCTCATATTTTTGTTTAACATCATCTTCATTAAAAAGTGTTAAGACAATGAATAGTTCATAATAACTCCTAGAATATTACAGAAATTGCTAAGAAAAACTATATATATATATATAGATTAATCCAGATAAGTAAATAAATAATTTCAAGAAGAAACCAGAAATTTATAAAAATAGAGGTTTTCTTATAACTGATATTATCAAACATCTTAATAAGGTAACAGCAGATTTATTATTGTAAAAACAAAATAACCAAATGTAACAACTGAATTTTTTATCTAATAAACTAATTTGAATGCAGAAGTACCTATCTTTCACATCGATAAAAAAACATACGGCCTATTTTTGAAAAATAATAAATGGATTTCCAATTTTTGAGGCTAATGAGCTAAAATCAGAATTGTTCCGTAAATTACAATTCTGGACCATGTTTATATCAAATTTTAGTCCATATACATATTTATAATATACTTATATATATAGTCATTTTTCTTTTTATTCAATATAAAGAAAGTCATGTTTTTTTCTGGTCTTTGATCTTTTTGCCCGCATTAATGTTATTTACAAAAACTCAATTTGTTATATGGGTGTTCAAAGAACGGCAAATGTAGGTTTACACTGAAGTGTAGTGTAGACTTATACGTCGAGTCTTTTGTAGTTGTTAAACAAAATGAAAAAATAGAGGCTCGATGTAAAAATTGATCTAAGTTGGTTGTTATGTGAGCATGCTTTTAAGCAGTTTACGTATTTCTACTATCCAATGTAGAGTGGTTTACCAGTGTGGAAGAATGACGTAGCTGGCCAACCTTCATTTTATTTTTTTGGGGAAAGTCTATGAGACATTATAGATAAGGTTGTAGAAAATATAACCTGTTGTTATACCGAAGAAAAAAACTCGAAAAAGGACTTAGTAACCCTGACAAGTATAAGAATATTTTAGAAGAACAGTTCTTGACGGGTTTTAGATTAGATGGGAGTAGCTATGAGAGTATGTAAATAAACATTTTATATCAATCAAGTATATAGGCAGTATTTACTCCTTTTCTAAATTAAAATTAATTCTAAACTAAATTTCGACAGAAGCTTCAACGTCCAGAATGACAGGTGGCTTGCCAAGGTGCAGTCTTCACCACATAGTTCCCGGGTTCCATTACGAGGGAGTGGAATGCTGTTGATTCCGCGGAAGTCATCAGGGCATGCAAATCCTTAGGGGCAGGATGGAGAAGATGGTGGCTGCTGAGGGAGGACATGTTGAATAAATTTATTGTTTAATATCATGTCTAACTTTTTCATATTAACAAATACACTCCAAATTCCATTTTTATCAAGCAGGTTGAATTTTAAGATAGTTCCAATTTATCGTGGACGCCCGCCCTATATTTGTGCAGGCCAGGCAACAATAAATCCGAATAAAAAAAGTAAAAAAAAATTAAAACTATAAAGTGTTAAATTAAGTATGTATAAAATAGCAAACTATTGCATGTATTATAAGGAATTTGCGGTAAATGATCACAGTTAATATATTACTCAACAAATTAATAAATAAAACTAGATTAATAAACGAAATTATCTTCAGATGTGTTTTAATTTCAAATTATATTACCACAAATACATAAGAACTATGCTGTTACATTTATAGAATACTGTTTTAATTAAACAGGAAACACGGGTTAAACAAATTTAAATGAAATAATTTTAATGCGTTAAAGTAAAAATGTAACAAAATATAGAGACACTCCTTAGATCTAAAGATTTTTCTATTCAAAAGATACACACAAAACTATAAATAAAATAAAAAAATTTTAAAAATTAAATTATATTTCGTGTCCAAAATAGCAAAAATGTTTTGTTTTTATTTCTAATAATTTAATATCAATTTTTGTTTTAACGTCAATACTCAATAATTTTATTATTTTAGTATAAATCCATTGAATCAATTTTAAATTGCTTGTTTGACTTTTAAAGTAACTCTTTTAATATATTTACGAATCTTATTTGTCAATAAAAACATCAAAATAAATATAACCAAAATATTCAAGTTTCAAAACAAAGAATTATTTATAAATATGTCACATTTGCCATTTAGTGTCGTTAAATATATATTTCAATATTTAAGTTAATAGATTTCTAATGATGTTGACTCAAAGTTGCCAAAAGGGAAAAAAAATTTTTTGGGATCCTGGAGAAAAAAGGGAAAAAAACACATCACTTCCGCTATCAAATTCCAACCAAATTTATAATTGTACACTACATTTAATGTAAAAATCATTTAAATAAATATTAAAAGAGTCAAAATCTTCTTTTTTTCCCCCCGCAAAAATGTATTTCAAATAAAACTGAAATTATGATATATGCTATAAATTATTAATTAAAATCATTAGAAAATAGCATTACTAACGTTATATCATAAATTGATATTAAAAAATATTTTCACTGTAATCAATGATATCCAGACGTGGAGATGGTTGAAAAAAATAAAGTGTTAATTTACGAATTATAAATTTTATCATTTTATCAAATTTTTGCCTTATTTATTTAATTTTTTTATTCACTTAAGTTATTATATACATATATGTGTTCGTGTAACTTAAAAAGTATAACTATTTCAGTGTGAAGAATTTTTTTTTCAATAACGAAGCAAAGAATAAATTGTTAAAAAAATACAATAACTTTCATTCAGTAAAAGTCTTCCCACTGACTTCTTTCTCCAAATTACAAGAGAAATACTTGAAAAAGTGTACATATACGTTGTTAGATATAAATTATAATCTAGACTGATAATTTTATTTATTGACTTTTATTCTTGATAAGATGTGTGCATAAAAATATAAATATTGGCAAAAAGTTGATAAATATTTTTAGTAATAAAGATAAAATTTTAAGAAATGTTTATATTGATTCTATTATACCCTTCCTCAATTTTTATTTCCATTGATCTTCGTATTCAAAATGCATACAATATTTTGTTCTTTCGTCAAGATATTTTTTTATTTCTAACTTTTATTTTGTTTGTAAGTAAATATAATATATTCGCTTTTATTAATACGGTTGGGATTTCAAATGAACAAAAAGTTAAGAAAAAACACAATTATTGACAGTACAGATGATATTTCGATTAGCAAACTGTTATTGATAATTTCTTTTTTGCTTTGATTTTATGAAAGCAATATATCTGTCGTATCAATATGTGAATAAAAACTAACGTATCTTTTTTTGATATGTAATTACCAATCACTTATATCACTTTGATTTAAAAACAAAGGCTTTCATCAGAAGCTGTTAGTTATCAGATTTATATTATATATCATTTTTTAAACTTATATGTACGATATTTATTTAAACTGTACAAACTACAAGTTGTTAGTTCATTTATAACCATTCTTAATTAGAGAATCTAAATCCTATCGTGTAATTTAATAAACAATCGTAAAATATTAAATAATTTTAGCACGTACATTTTTATTTTCTTGAGTGGAGCAATTACAATAAAGAAAAAATTATCTAAATAATAGATTCTTGATTGACACTTCCCACCCAATAAATATATATTTTCAACTACAAAATTTACATAATAGATCTGCCTATATTAAATAAGGACTAAAAATGTCCATAGTTATATACATAGGAATTTGAAAAAGAGCGTAAATTTCCCAAAATGCACATTGAAAATTAACAAATAAAACAAACATTTTGTTGGTATCTAGCAATTCATATGAAAATAGAGAGCAATGCTATGAGCTAATATATTTGTACAAAGTTTTTGAAGATATTAGCCTCATGGGTTGAATTTAAGTGTACTATTATTTTGTATATTTAATTCAATTGACAGTACATAGTATCTAGTTTTTTACTAAGCATTTAAACGCTTTTGTTCAAAGTTTTTAAACTACCAAATATATATCAATAAATTACCTTTCAGCTTTGAACAATTAACCTTTTGAAGGTTTGTATTTCTCAACTTTAAAAAAAAAATGTCGTAAATTATGTGATAGTTTGCAAATTAAGTAACTTTTCAAATCTTTTGGGCCATTACTTTTTTTTTAATATATGGAATATATTTAAAGATTAATTATGTTATATTTAATTTTATCAAATCAGTGTTAAAAGACTTATAAGAGACAAGTATTATTTTTCAATTACGGACAAATGAACAACTGATCACATTATCATCTTAATATTTAATTGATTGATTATACCGAAAACTATGTATTTTTTATTTATTATTTCATCATAATTTAAATTTTTTATTGTATCCAATATATATTCTGTTTCTTACAGTTAGCATATTTTTATGACGGTATCTCAAGTGTAGTTTTTAACATAGCAAAACTTCATCTTTTTCACATCTTTCGTTTTTTAACATATTCTTTAATTTTTTTATCTTTGGAAAGAATCTAGACAGAATTGGATACATGAAGTGGATATTACATAAATTATGAATTGAAAAAGAAGATGGAACAAAAATAAGATATACACAATATGATACAATTATACAGGTGTGCGCGTCTAAAACTGAACACTCCTTTAAATTTTACGGCTTGAGGGCTTGACGAGGGGTTCTCTTGTAGACCTTAAGGCCAAGATCTTTCTTAACTAGCCGGTCCATGGTCCTTCTGCTGACGTTGAACTCCCTGGAGAGGCCGCTGACGGTGACTTTGCCTCTCTTGTCCCCGACAGACTTTTTCACGAGCAACCATTTCGTCCGACCTTCGAGGGCTTGACTTAGATCTTGTGGTCACCTCATTTGTCCCTTTGGCTACCACGCTGTAAATGGTGGTGCGGCTGCAGTTTAGAACCTTGGTAATTTCAGTGGGAGTTTTTCCCCGCGCGGAAAGTTCCAAAATTGCGACTCAACGTATCTCCATATTATCGGCTGTTGTTTCACTTTTGCTATTTAGATTTTGCTGGAGTTTTGTTTATAACTAGTCAGGACCCTTGTCTTAAAGTATAAACCAGTTTCAACTCAATAAAATCACGAATATGTGCTTGGCGTAAAATTTAAAGGAGTGTTCAGTTTTAGACGCGCACACCTGTATAATAGTCTCTGGATTAAATTAACAAACCATAAAAGTAAGAAAGGTGATAATCATCGAATATATTGATTACTATCTGAAAAATAGTTGAATAAATTTTGATTCAAAAATAAAAAAGTATTTGTACATAATCCCATATATACAAATATATATAGTAAAACAAATTTATTTTATTTCTGCTTGAATTCATTCATTTTTTTGGCAAGTATGTATTTATGTTATATAAAAATATAAATACATACATTTTTCAATTTATTTACATGGGATAATAATAAAATGTTATGTCGACAATTTTTGGCAGGGAATTCTGATTCCACTTTGTACGTTTGATATAATACTAAGTGTCGTTGTGAAGGATGAAAAATACATATAAAACCATTACTCAGCCGTCTGTATTAACCGTTTAGCCTAAAAAGCAATGTACTTAATGAATTAATGTTGAAATCAATACTGGTAAATTGTTAAATATAGTAGGTAACTATTTGAAAAGTAAATTAATATATATATATATAGGTACTTTTGGTAAGTCCAGGCTTTTACGTCAGTTTTTGAGTAATGATCGTTGGAAAAGAGATGAACCAAATAATATTAAAATTATATGGTACAAAAAAACTAAAGCTTAATCCATCATGAACTTACTTGATACGATTTGAAATAATATCATTAATAAAAACACGACTGTGGATAAATTCGTTGAAGAGCAGGTGGCCAATTATAACCATAATTATTGGTAGGCCCATAGACCAAGGAATAATAAATGATAATATATATATTCATGGAACGCACACTTTTTTTTCTTTTACTAATAAGAGCCTCTTTTCAATTTTTGTATTTGTGAAATAGTTATGAAATGAAAAAAGGAATGGATTTAAAACAGTCGTGTAATGAATGTCTTAAGTAATTTAGATTTTGTATTTATTAATTATTATTTTGATGAAAAAAATGTGTCAACTCTAAAAAAATTTATTACTTGGTAAAAAAAACACAATAAAAAATAGTGCATCTTCCATGTATAGAGTATTCTTTGCGTAGATGTGATGTATGTTTTTTGTATTTAAGAAAGAGATCATTTTTTTACTGACAGAAGTAAAATTAAAGTTCATTAATTAATTTTAATTAAGTGAATATAACTAATTAACATTATGCGTAATGAGTTAATCATGAACTTTACTATGCATGAGTTAATAGAGGGGAGTAAAGGCTGGCGGTTGGATTGATGTCTTGGAAAAAATTGGTTAACATATTCAAAAGAACAATGCATCAAAATTATTAAAATTTGAACACTTCAAATCTTGTAAATGTTTGTAAAAACAATAAATCACAATACATCAACTACAATTCAATGTGTAAATATAAGAATACAAAATATTTCTTATAATTAAGTGTGGATTACATTTGTTGTTTTTACAAACATTTACAAGATTTGAAGTAACCCTTTATGTGCGCAGTAAATCTGGGAATAGCTTATAGGTCATAGCTTGAATACTGTCCATAACCCTCAAATTAAAGCATTTTTGTAAGACAATAATTTGACCTTACTAAATTTAAAATAAAATATATTTTATAATAATTTCTAAAAAAAATAATGTATACATGTTCAAAATAACGTAACAAAAAAAATTTAATTAAAGAATTATGGACAGTATTCAAGCAAATACTCAATATTTTATTTAAAAATGTAAATTTTCAAAACTTTAGAGCCGTTGAGCTACCTTTAAAATTTTTTCAAAACTGTTCAAACTTTTTTTAAATCTTTTTGTAAAATTAGGAACTATTTTTTAACCTAAGCTACTTACTTTTCAAAAAAAAAAAAGATTTTATTGTCACTTTACTATATATACATTATCTTATCCAACTTTAAAAAGATGTTCTTGTATAAATTTATATGTAAATATCAAGTTACATTCATTCTGTCCTTTATGTTTTTTGATTTTTTTTATTATTATTAAATTTTTGGGTCCAAGATCTTAAAATATTGAATTTTTACTTGTGTATACGTCTTTTGTATGTCTCTAATATATGGAATATGCGCCTAAAACCACAAAAGTAAAAAATAAAAGATTCACTCTAATCCCTTAAGTATATTGGAGCATAAGTCAAAAATAGACTGTTGAGATTTAATACTGACCTTTCACAGACAAAATGTGTATGTTGTTCGGGAAAAAAATTATAACCCTTTTAACTTAATTAAAAATTGTCAGAGATAAATATCTTGGTTTACTTGTTCTTGACAATTTAATTTATTATGAGTTTTTCAACAGAATTTTTCTTCATTATGAAATGGGTAGATTGATATACTTGTATGTTTTATACCTCATGTAAGCTCAAAGTCATGTCATTTGAAAATAAAAAATATCTAATTTAGTGGCTTTTTTAAATGCTAGATTATGAAGATGAAATTATTTACAAAATATAACATAAAATAATAACATAATACAGAAAAGATAATCTGACCTGTATGGTAATCTAGGATTACTTAGAAACATATTATTAAATAGCATTCATTAATGTTTCCCACTATTTTCTTTTAAAAGTTAATATAAAAATTATTAATAAAGAAAAGTATATATAATATATTTATTTAACAAACTTAAGAGATATGCTAGAAGATAAATTAGAAAACACAGATTAATTTGGCCAATAATAAGATAAGAAGTAAAATGAGAACAAGAGTTGACAACAAAATGCAGCTTAATTTATTATCATCATAAAATGATGTTGTGCCATTGAAATGTGTACAGTACATAACTCAAGGTTTCCTTCGAAAATTAACATTTGCAACATGGCAAGATTTGAGTTTGATGAACTGAATGCATTAAAATACTAATTTTAATACTATTTCCACCAAAATATAATGAGTTACAATGCTCAACGTTGATCAATTAAACTCAAATTTACTTAATTTAAGTTGATTATAACCAGTGATGAAAATTATGTGTATTTATTCTTTTCCAATTTTTTTTTAATTGCCAAACTGAAGAGTGGATTTTCTTATCTTGAGTTATTGTTATTATTATTTAATTTCTAAGAAGTTAATTTCCTTTTTTACTATATAGAACATATCTTTTATACTAGGTATAAATTCAATGTAGCTGTAGATTTGTATCATTTCCTCCGTCATTTTATATTTTACTTTTAAATGATAATTCTATAAGAATCATAAACCATAGGACGGTTGCGACTAATTGTATCTAGAACAACGAAAATAGATATTTTGACAAATTTTATTAATATATTAATTATTAAACTTAGAGGGATGAGTCGATCCTAGGCCTAAATTATCAACGTTCTTTTTTTTACTAATTTGCAACCCCTTCCTTTTTAGTGAGAAAAAGACAAAATACGTTAACAACTACGAAACTAATTCTTTAAAGTCACTGTTGCTTTTAGTCCGTTGTAAATGGAGAAAAAAGATGGTTTTGAAATGTATATACATAGGTTCTACTCCACTAATAAAATAATTAATGCTTTAGAATTGGTATATCTCAGTTAATTAGAAAATAATTTACAATTATCTTACTAAGAACTCACGTTTTCACTAAATTTGAATTTTATTTTTTCCTGAAATTGTTATCGTAGAAAGTACTTAAATATAAATATATGTTGGAAACATAAGAAATAAAGTTCTACCATGCAGCAATAAAAGTAACAAGTCATAAGTTGTCAAAATTAGGTCTACTTCATTGGGAAAGTTTCCAAATTAAATTATCTAATTTTATAAGCCTCTGATGTCAATAACTATCTATATATTAGATAATTATTGACATTATTTAAAAAATACAAATAAGTATTTTACTATTGTTAAACATCCATGTTGAATGTAGTATTACCCTAAATAAAATAAAAAAAAGATGGGGAACATATATAAACACAACATCTCAGGGATCAGTGAATTATTTGATCAATATATTTTATTTTTAATGTGTAGGGGTTCTTCCTCAAGATCCCGGGATTTCTCGGGGTAACACCTACAGAAAATCACTGGGAAATATTACATTCAATTATTTTATAGTATATTATAACCTTTATTTAATTATATTTTATTTTTAGTATTATATGTTTCTAATGTAGCATTTTAGTTGTTTCGTATTTTTATAAAAAAAGAGTTACATGGATTCTATCTCTGCACAAGTTGACTTTTAACCACAAGGGTAGGATTGTGCATTTCAAAATTATTAAACTGCCAGCTCCATCAAAAGTTAATTCGTTCATTACTTACTATGTAAGTTTTCTTTAAGTTCAGTTGGAGTAACAGAACAAAAAAAGGAACCGGAGGTTCTAAAAAAACAACAACCCCAACATAAATATTTACAATTATATAAATAAAGCGAAATAAGATTTGAGACAATACATTATTTTCTTTCTTGAAATAGAAAATAAACAATTAAATTTCAAAGAATTTATTATTAATTAACAGGATCCAGCTATTTCTTGAAATCCCTTAATTTAAAAACTTGTTTCCCGGGATCCCGTTCAAGACAATTTCCCGGGAAATACACATTCCTTGTTAAATGTATTTGTTTATATTATCTACATATAATAAGTAACGAAAAAAGGGAATGGGACATCTGACATAAACATTTATCTTCTTTCTAATTTGGGAGGATAAAGCAAATAATCGTCGAATAATAGATATTGTATACATATATCTTTATAAGTCAATTTATTTCCTTACAAGAGATTTAAAAAAAACAATTTAAATACTATCTATTCATTCCCTATTTTTATTCTTTAAATGATTTTGACTTACAGAACAAAGCTTTTTCATTCTTATTTTTCTATTCATTCCTCTTTCCTTTGAACTTGCATCTTATTAATTAACAAAGTTAATTTCGTTTTTTAATATAAAGTTGTAAACATTGTTACTTTTATTGAATTGCACAACCTTTAACTAAAAAAAAACTCTTGAAATTTATCAGGATAACTTATTTATCTAGAATTTTTAGAATGAATTATATATATATATATATATTGAAATCTTACATAGTTATTATTCAATACTGTATTACTATATAATATTATATATTCGTAAAAATCGATATCAAAATATATAGGATATTTTGTGTAAGTGAGGTAACGCCGTGTGTTATATCTTACTAAAAATATTGTAAAATAAGTAGTCCTTGATAGACAATATATATCCAACGGGGAACCAAATTGGCTTCATTTTGTGATCTTCAGATGAAACAATGCCTAGCATCATTACTCAGGACAGATGTTGGGTGGTGGACACTTCAAGGAGGTTGCAGTTGACTTTTCCAAAACATACGACTCAATCATTTTGCCTTTTGTACACAGGATCCACGGTAAATTTCTTCTCGTCCAAGATATACAATATTAGGTTTCCATGATTCCTTAGATCATTTTAAGGGTTTGTGAACGGAGCAAAACTCAACAATTATTTTTCTTGTTGAGTGAACAAGGGTCACTCAATATTTTTGAGGGAATTTCCTTCAGCTTTTTACGGTATTGTACACCGTGGAACTGCTCACCGACCGCTTTTTCGCCAAGTTTTCGGATTAAAAAAAAAGCTTTTTTTTCCGTTTCGTGCTTTAATGGATCGGCCTTCCATTTTTATGATGACCTTCACCATTGAAACCCTGAGTATTTTTTCACAATGTGGTTTCTTTTTAACCTTTAAATTGTATTTCCTCAGATTAAATGATTACATACAACATGTAATCCCGTATACAATATAAACTAATAATTATGCAAATACAATTAAACTAATATTTATATGAATTATTGATTTTTTTGCCTTTAAAATAGAGAAAGTGTAATTATACATAATAAATACAAATAAAAAAATCCACAAATACCAGATCTGATACAAAAAAATAAATAATAATAAACACAGATTTGTGATCAACTCGTCAAGTACTACTAGAATTAAATAGTGAATTTAAAAATTTGTTTTGCCGAATTGTTTTATCAATAAATATTTGTTATAGGTATTTTTTATTTAATTTTATACAATATATCTATGAATTCTTGGATTTATAATTATTCGAATTGATAATATGCATAACTCTCTTTCTATTTTCTCATTTTTAAAGTAATTTAAGTCATTCTTTGCTGATTAAAATTGTAATTATTTGAGTAACAATGAATCTAAGAGATTGTCTTGTTTCAAAGAAAATAAATTTTATATTTTAATCTGATTAATTTATGTATGTAAAAGGAATTCTACCATTTTTATCACATTCTAATTATTCACCAACCATAAAATCCTTTAATCTACAAACAGTATATTTTTTTCTCATATGATGAGACACAGCTATCACTCTAAAATAATAAGAATAAAATTGAATTAAACAAGTTGTCTTTAAGAATTTGAAGAAAATAACTTATAGTGCTCGAAGATAAAATCAGCTCCCTTTCTCGTCCTTGTTCACAAGGTCGTAGCAGTTCTCCTCAAGACAGGCATGGACTTGTTGGACACATGGCAGGGCTGAGTCCTGCTGCCACACTCAGGGGTGGCTTCTGGTTACCTGGGTGATCCGGGGACCACAGTCTGCTCAATCACTTCCAAGTATATATTGGGGACCGACAAAGGATGTTTCATACCTTTTCAATTTCTCAGATCATCCTGTCACCTTTCAGGCCTTAAAATAGTCATCTGGTATTTCTTCGAATTCTCCAGTTTCTTCGTGGTTTCCTGGACGTAACTTATTGTCAGCCTGGTGGTGTTACATATGCCACAGTTGCTGATTTGTCCTTGATTATTAATTAAAAGCAAGTACAGCGCATCTCGTTTATCCTCTGGGAACTGAATCTTTGGCAGCTCTGAGTATAGTTCTTATTTGTTACAAAATTAGACTGTATGAATGGTTCTTGTCTATTTATTATGCAAAATTTAAAAAAAATTATATGACTATGATATTTGGTTGTAGGGCGACCCAAAGGAGGGGGGGGGCGAATTTTTATCTTATCTTCGAGTCCTGTATATCCTGAATGAGGAAACAAAAAGAGAATTAAAGAAGAGATATCCATTTTATGTATATTTAATGAGATAAACATTCAGAGAGTCTTGAACATAAATCTACATTGTTCGTACAAATACCCTTTCTAAAGTGTTTATCTTATTATATATACAAGTGTTTAGAGAAAGAGTGCTTTGTATTATGTTCATACACTTTGTTTGTGCGACAAGAAAGAGTACTAAATCTCTAATATGGGATTTCATACCCTAAACAATCTAAAGGCTTCTTTCAAAGAAAATACACAAAATATTTATTGGATGTCTTTGTTATTAATTCTTCAGTAAAAAATACTTTTGTGTGATTATATAGTTTGTAATAAAATACACCATTTTATTACAATTTAATTAAGTATTTGATTACTTTGAAATTTTACTTACTACATAGTAATTAAAAAAATACATATTCTAACTTTCTGAATTTAATTCATATTAAGAAAATTAATTTATATTTAATAATTATTAATTTTTTGGTTGAGTCAACAAAGGTGTTGCTCAACAACCAAAAATACATGGTTAAAGTATGAAAAGATCAAAATAGTCATTTATTTGACATTAGGATCAAACAAGATCATTACCTAACATGGCTTAGTTTAGGAACTCCCCATCAGCTCTCTCATAATTAAATACTGATTACTTCTTTGTACACATTAGGGATCTACCTGGTCATCTTCGCTACTATAGAAAAGTTTTTAACATTTTTCAGGGAAGGGAAAGCAAATTGGGCTTTGGCCGAAAATCTCCCAAATTCAATTTTTTCTGGCTAAAATATTTGTTTTAAATATAATATTTGAAGTTGAAACGACAGAAAAAGTGTTAAATTGTTATATTTTTAGAACCTGTAATTATTCATTCTTAACTATAAAGAAGAACACATCTACTAAATAATTATGTTTTGAGGCTACAAATGAGTTAAAATAATATTTACCTCATATATTATTGGCATTGAATAGATGCATATATATATACATTTGATTGGCAATGACTTCTTGCTTTTTTCTCATTGCAAGGTGGTTCAAATGAATTAACTAATAAAATTATTTACTAAAATATTTAAAATAATTAAATTTGAGAAGAAACCTGAAATATTAGATCTCATGACATAGTTCTCATATTTGTTACTAGCGGACGCACACGGCATTGCTCAGGTTATGAAGCGTCGATGATTTTTGTTTGAATGATATATACTAATCTACTTTTTTTTTTAATATGACGCATTGAGCTTTAACGACACACGCTCGTTACTAAACCTCATGTTATGTATGTTGCACTGAGCTTTATCTGCATAACCTCGTTGTTTAAAATGAGTCCTTCTCGACAAAAACAAAACCAAAACCATTGCTTTATTAATATAAATGCCTTCCTTTTAGGCGCTGTTTTTACCCAAACTAGAAATAACTCTCTTTCACACATGTCTAATTAAATATGTCTCTCACAATTGCATAAACTTTACACCAGTTGTGCTTATAAACAATGAAAGATATATAATCTCTCTTATTGACACCCATTACTTACAAAATCAGTAACCCTTATCATATTAAAAAAAAGACATTGATTTTGTTGTAATGAAGTAAAAAAAATTATCTTGTATTTTTTTTTTTTTTTTTCAATCTCTTTGAATGTACTCAGTACGGATATACCAAATTGACCAGTCAAATTTCGTCAATAATTCAACTATGAAAATAATCAGTAATTTAAAAAAAAATTAGTATCAATATACAAATGAACCCACACATGACACGATTTAAATATATTGATAGTGACATATATTAAGGTTATTTACATATATCTACAAAAGGCATACATTTTGAACATGTGTATGTCTATTAAAGAATAGAGAAGATAAATAAAAGACTTTCCAATAATTGAACATTTATTTATTTATATTTTAAAATAAATTTTACAGTTGAATAATTTAGTGGAAATCCTTGCAATTCTTTTTTAATTTGATGTCAATGGCAAATAAGCTAATGCTATTTTCTTATAAACCTATTTATATGTACTTTATATTTTTCAAATACTCCTTTACAAAAAAGGTTTTTAGATTATATGTATATGTTAAATATAGTTTTAGATTAATGTATATTGTAGTTTTGAAAGTTCTATGTTATGGAAATAATGGGATAAGACTCATCCAATGTTCTTTTTTACATAAGTATGTATGTACATTAGAAACGATTTTGGAATAAAACGAAAATATGAAGCAATCATATTTATTAAAAATCAATGAGATTTAATGTAAAGAAAAACACAAATGAATAAATATATTTAAGAAGAAATTGAAAAAAGGATATGTTTAATCTCGTTGAATATAAAAGTGTTTATAGGTTCAAAGTATTTAGGCTATTATAATATATTTTTTTTAAAACAATACACTATACAGATTAAGGTTCAATTTTTTGTGAAAGAAATACGGTACAACTACATTCCCACTTATTATTTTATAACAAAATTAATTTTAATTTTTGGTCATATAAATACAATATTTTACAAAGTTACAGTAAATCCGTAAGCAATGATGTTTTTGTGCATCTAAAGCTATAAATCAGAAATTGTACCTTCACAGTAATGTAATTAATTTCCTCTTGAAATGAGCCGCTATAAAAATATAAAGGCTATTTAATTCAAGTCTCAATCTAAACTTGGAACAAAAAAATCTTTATCAATAGGTACATTATAATGGCTATATTAGTACACTCGAACAAAAAATGTTGAAATGTCCTCAGGTATTGTTTACAAAAGGAACATGTTCTCTCTTCCGAAGTTCCACCATACCCATAGTTGATAAGTTTGTAACCACTCTGTACGTCATCTAAAATAAGGAATAGTATAGAATCATATCAAGCCCTCTGATTATATCTCTGACTGAGGCTTTAAAGCCAACTCTATCTTTTTTCTTGTTTATCTGATCTAAAAATTGATTTCTTTTTTATTTCCCCGCTAAAAGCATTATCAGCCTTTAGTTTTATTCTTTTCGAGCCTTTTTTCTTTCTCTTTTTGGTGGAAGGGCTGGGGTATACACTCAAACCATCACTTTTGATGTTAAATTCTTGTTGATAAATTCATATGAACTATATACATCTATAAAGCTCCAATATTAATTTTTGGTTGTAATTTTATATTATTATCAACAGAAGAGTAATGAAGACAAAGTTTCGTACGGAGGTAATATTTTTTTTAATGTACAATTTTCTAACCAAAGTTGACAAGAGGAAGCTCTTGATTGAGTATGATCGGAAGAGAAAAAGTTCCATAAGGAAAAATAGGTTTCTGGAGAGTGCGAGAGTAAATCCAAGATATATAAACAGGAGATCAATGACTAAGAGATGGTCCAGTATGATTATTTTACCGACTATCTGGGATAGAGATCATCTATAGTAGTTTGTCCTGATAAGATACTTTGGTGGTAAGAACACTAAGTGAAGTTGATGCAAGAAAAGAAATGGACCTTTGTTAGTTATTTAATACACTTGATAGTAAAAGTAGATATGGTAGAGAAATATGAGGCTACTCGGCATGAAAGAAAAATAAATATTTTGCACAAAATTGTGAGTCATCAAGAAATATTCCTTTATTTCTATTGATAAAGTTTCTCCATTTCTTCAAGCCTTAACTAAAACGACGACTATGATTAATTAATGTGCCATATGTCAATGAGTCCTTTCGAAATTGACTCATCATACCATAACCGTGATTTTTCATATATTATTTTATAACTCTTTTCCTTTGTTTTTGTTCACCTAGCAATTTATTAATGTAATTAGGATATAATAATCTGATCCAGATACCACAGTAAAATTCGAACCAATAATATTAATAGATAAAAAGGCGGCAAATATGTCATTTTGCAAAATCTCCTCAAGCCAAAATTACCAATAGCAAAATTATCGGTGCCGAATAAGTTCGCGGTAAAATAACTACTCGCACATATTTTCAACAATACAAGAACACCCAAAAGGGGTAATTTTAACTCGAAGGTTATAAGTTAGATAATTTTGCAAGGTATAAACCTAATTGGGAACTTAATGGAACCACCTTAGTCAAAAACTCTCCTCTCGAATCGTAGATTTTCTGGTCTTAAAATAAACATGACTTTATTCGAAAGTCCTTAGATCCACAGCTTTTTATACATTTTTCCTTTCTTTATTAGCTATCAACAAGCCAATTTTAGTTCCCCTATCTTCTAACATCTGAATAAAATATCCATGTTATAATTTTTTCTTTATAAAGGGACGAGATGATGATAAATCTGAGAAACTATGAATATATCAATATAATCACTGTATATTCATTTAAGATATCTTATTGACCAAAATAGGTTTAAAATTAATGGTATTTTTGTAACTTTTTATTCAATTTGACTTTATAAAACATTTAATTAAAAGTAAACATTCGGTAAACAAATAAAATAACTTTATATATGTATGTAGTTAATCAAATTACTAGATCTTCAAATTTCAAAATCATTGAAATGACTGTTTTGGTTGTTTTATTTGTTATTGGATTATAATAATGTCTGCACCTAATCTTACGTAAAAAAATTATTTTTAGATTTGGCTGCAGGAAATATGTCGTGAATGAAAATTGTTACTGCCAAAAGTTGTCTGTCGTTTACTAAGCTATTTAATTGATATATAAACACTGCAGTATTATTCAACTTGAAATTTTGAGTAGATGATGAACAATTTTCCACTCAGCAATTTTCTTCCAGATCAAATTAAAATATTTTATGCGAATCTAAAACTTAAATTAGTTCTATAAATATTACTAACAATATGTAATGTGTAAACTAAAAAACTAAACGAACAACACTAAGACACAATATATCGTACATTTATATTTTGGCCACGTCTTATTTTTATAAGGATATAAAAGATTTATGACAAATGATAATTATATTTCATGTATACATTTGTAATATTTGGACATTTACTATCAAAATCTAGGTTAGTTGTCGTCAAAAACATACATAAATATAATATGAAAATAAGGGATAAAGTATGCATAAAATAATTTGTATCTTCCTAAAATAGACCAAGGACACAGTCCTTCTTGTCCATCAAATTATTCCTTACAATCTATTCATCCAATGGCACAATCATAAAAGTATTTTCTAAGTATTAATTTTCCTATTTAAACCGTTAATCTATGCTTCCCATTCAAATTCTTGGACAGAATCATATATGAAAGGAACACGAAACTTGAGTAAAAATATGAACTTTAAAGATCTTTATACAGTATTACTCAAAAGAGGTTATATGTTATATATTTTTTAAATCAGCATGCACGCTTATTATAGGGCCATAGTTACCCAAAGGGTGCGATTTTAAATTGTATCTATATATAAATACTAATAAAAATATTCATCAGTCTTGGCCAGTGACGCGTTTTTGTAAGTTAGTGACACCATCATTTGTAAGACACATGCACTCAATGTATTTTTAAACTATATTACTTTTTTATATTTTTCTTATATAAAACGGATTTCCCCATCTTCTAACAAAAAGATAAATAAAGTAATTTCATGTCAAATTAGATCTTTTCTCATTTTTCAACTCAAATTTAGTTTTTCTATGTTTAAAAAAGTTAAAGTCAAATTGTTCTACAACCTTTTACTATTTAATGAATTAAATTCTGCATATTCAATTTAATACATTTAAAGGCTTCAAAAAATGTTTAATTCAACCAGTAATATTTTCTATAAGTTGTATACACTTTCGATACTTAATATAAACCTTTAAAAGTGCTTATAACTATTATTAAATAATATTACGAGCTTTAAAATTTTCAGTTGTTGATGTTATTTAAATCTTATCCAATAGAATTGGGTTCAAATTTGAGAAACACTTCAAATAAAATAGTTTTTGGAATACAGATATATATATATACACACATAATGAATACAATACATCCAAATTTAAAAAAAAAACATATATATAATTTTTATTTTGAAAAATAAATTATAATTTGAGCAGTAAAGGGTTAAAGATGAAGAACTATGATGTCAAATGTTCGGTCATTTCAAGCTATAGAATGACAAGTAATAAAGTATATACAATTTTTTCCTGGTGTAATTTCGTTTTGAGGGTCAATGTCAAATTGTTCAAAACAATCTTTAAAAACGAACACGTATAAAAATTGTGAATTGTAATAAATCTGTTTTAATACATAGAGACATATTATGTTCTTACAACTGATATCTTAAGATCTTTTTTCTGAAGATTGAATATCTCACAGTGCAAATTTAAGAGGGGCCGTACCAACGACAGATAAATTGTTAAAGAAACCATTTTTAAATTATCGGCACTTATGTTAACTAAATTAAATCTAATTCAGTTATTGTCATGAAAATGTAAAATATCATGTAAGGCTTGGATTTTTATTTTTAACATATTTATGCTCCTCTTAAAAAGACATACAATGAATAAATACAATTAAGGCAGCACAATTGTTGGTGGTAATAAAAATTGTTTCCAAATTTATATAAGCATATATTACATACCTGATAATTATAAAAAAATCTTCTTTTACTTACGTTTCTCTAAAATTAAAAAAAAATCTTTGTACTTTAGGCAATTATATTAATTGTAAGGACAGTTTTCTCATAAAATGTATGTATAGTAGGAAAAAAACATAGTTGGACCGCTTCCAATGTACATATATAAGTAATCCTATTTAATGAAAATAGTAATGTGTGAACACTAAGGGATATTTATATACTTCTATTCATAGTTACTCGAAGTGGTATTTATTATTAAGTAAATTTATTAATAATTGTATAGAGCAGACAAAAATTACCCATGTTTCAATTAAATAAATATTAAGTTCCAATAATACACAATTATCATAATTTAATTACGAGACTTCATTATAATTTGCACAAGGGTTAAAATTTCTTCTAAAATTCGGAGAAATGAACTGGTATCAACCTGTATTGAATACATTTCTTCAAATCTTACTAAAAGTAACAATTTTAGTTAGTGAATGGTGTAGATAGACGGGATCTATAAGTTTTTATAAATATTAATATCGAATTCAATCTTATAAAGTAGTGAACACATTAATGTCTTTCATCTAATTTAAGTCTTGTGTATATGCTTTGAATTACAATTTGATTTTTTTTTTTTTTTTTTTGAAAAATAGATGAGAAAGAAAGTTGATCTGGAATATTTTGTTAAGATAAATCATTATAAAAAAAAATTTAATATAATTTTTTTGTTAAGTGTTAAAAAAACCCAAATGTTTACACGTTAGGACTTGATGAAAAACAATGTGAAGATTTTATTGTTCTACCTACTTTCAATGTAATTTATTTACTATAGGTGTTAAAAACATATGTATAATATTATTAATGCTCGTAAAAATAATACTCATGAAATATTTATGTAGAAGTGTGTAACAATGAAAAAGAAGAATAGCAAAAAAAAAAAAAATTAAACTCGAATTTTAAATGAAAAAAACTTTTTTCAATAGGTAAAATAATTAAAAAAGAAAAAATAACATTTAAATTTATAAATAAATGAGGAAAAAAATTTTTTTTTCTCATTGTCACAAACATCATTTTCATTTCCTATTTCGATTTTTTCTTTTATAAAAATACATAATAAAATCCAATCATTTATATGCAACATTATTTACCACTTACAAAGTGGAAATTGCCACACAAAATATAATACTAACTTATAGGTATAAGCTTTTATTAGTTATTCTAAAAATCATTAAATTATTTGTATGGAGGAGTATAGTATATTAGTAGAAAATAAATGTTTTAGCCCTCTTTCCCCCACACAAGAATGATTTCCGAATAAATAATATTTAAAAAATTATTTATTCTTATAAAAATCAATATGAATAAAGAATTAAGCAATTCTTAATTCAATAGTTGTTGTTTTTTATACTCAAGGCTACAGACTTTAATAGTTTACTTATTTTTGTATTGGAGTTATGCCTAACAACTTCGAGTTTCAGAATGGTTTAGTGGCAAATCAAAAATAATCTATATGTACAGAGATGGGAACAAAAATTTGCAATAGTATGAATAAATTTTATGGAAAAAGACAACTCAAAACCAATTAATTTATGATATGTTAAAAAATACTATATTTAGCTATATATTTTTTTATTTAAAATGCCCATCTTTTGATGATGAAAGCCGTGTATGAGCCCTTTATATGAGCTGGCGCAAATTCAAATTTTGATTATATGTTTAGCAGTTCTACCCTTCCCGGTAGTGAAACCGATACGAAGGTGATGGGCCTCTTTTGTTCGCATATTTTTACACTTAGAAACATGGAATGAAACAAGTATTGTTAAATTTTGTTTGAACTGTTGTTGGGTTGCGTAATGAAACCTTGTTATTAAAAAATACGGGAATGAAATCCTGATTAAATGTAAGAGAAAGTTTTGTGTTCCACTCTGTATATATTTACAAAAGTTTTCATAAGTTTTTCCAAAAATAGAATATAAGGACATATTTGCTTCTACAAACAGAAGACGATTATAAATCGTAGAATCTCATTATTTTTAAATGGAACATTCTCAAAGTTTAAAAATTAAAATGTAGAAAAAATTTATAAATTAAATGTCTATTGGTCCGTTCCGGTCATATATGTAAAGAATGAACAAGAATTTTTTTTGTAAAATAAAGCTAAACTAGGAATTTATATTGAATAAGTAACATAGCACGCAGTAAACAAGTAAATACTTGCTCTTAAAAAATTAAAACTTGGTTTTCAAAGTACTCAAGCTAAGTAGTGAAAGCTTTAATAATTTCATTAATATTAGTTACATTATGATGTAACTTGCTTTTTATTTAAACTTATTTTTTTAATCTATTAAAAAGTTATACCATCATAGGTAGAAAAAAGATTATATAATGGAATTATATATTATATGAGCTATCGTTTCAGCACATGAAAACATATTAAAGTCATTCCTAAATGATGATGAATAAATAAGAATTATACATCATCATTAAGGTCACATCTCCTAACTAACACAATTGAGAGTTAATAATTTATAATTATTGGTTAATGATTACCAAAAATGTATGTACTTTATTTTTGAAAATCAAAAAGTATCTAAAATACACTAATCAATATAAATTAAACAATTTACAAATATGTATATCTTATGTAAAAATTGAGTTTAAAAATAAATAAATAAACAAATTGCAAACTATTATGGTGATTAATAATTTTAAATGAAGAGGTTACAATAATTGTTCAATGTGAATAATGTAACAATATTTTGATAGTTCATTTACATGGTGAAGCATCATAATTTCCTTTTTTATAACTCATTGCAATAAAGTTGTAGAAATAGAAGCGTGGTAGGCGTGATTTCATTTTAAAGGTAAAATTATAAAGTTTGCTTGAAAATACAGTCAGTTACTATCAAGTAGTGGAGTAGTAAGCCGTATGCCGTTGAAATAAATATTGGCAAAAAATGTTCTACAGAATATTTTATACAATTAAGCGAATTTTAATTAAGATTTTGAATATTTAGTTTTGCAATTTATAAAAATCAATTTAATGATTCAACTTCTAAAATTTAAAAAAAATGATATGAAATTGGCAAAATTCTTAGAACACATATAACTCTATGAATAATTATGCTAGAACTGGTTCCATCAAATTTGGTGTGATGTAAGAATGATAAATTGTTGATATTTATTTAAGCAGTGTATTGGAACCGTATTTATTTGAGAAAAACCAACATTATTTAGATCTTTGCAAAATACATAACTATAATATAACATATATTTTTATTATATTTTACATCTTTGCGACTAATAATTTTCCTTTTAAACCCCCCGGTCCTCTCCAATCCAATTTAGTAAATTGAGACATATCTATCTGATATGGGTTTCAAAAAATCAAGTTTAAATGTGTGTGTTATCATTGGAAAAAAAAAGATTATGAAGCTTGTTTAATTGCTGATTAAAGTTTATGATACTACCTTTGAGATTTTTTTGTCAATATTATTAATTAATTAGATCTGTTTAAAAAACAAACTAAAGAGTCTTATCAGTCCGATCTTAATAAAATTTGTTAGTCCTAGGACCGATCCTTTTCGGTCTTTAATGGTAACAATAACAGCTGCAATGACGTAATTATTAACTATGTCCTTTCAAATGTTCAACATAACCTCTTTCAAGAGACCAAATAGCTTAAGTTTAAGGTAGGAAGTGTGTGGTTAAAACTTATTATTATACGTCCTAGCTAAAATTTATTATTGTCTTCGTTTTTATATTAGATATGAGGGAAGAGTTCCTTCAAAAATATTTAGAACCCAAAACTGTAGGAGTGAAGTATCGGTCTTTAGGACCATTGAATGGTAAAAAAGATATGATCGATAAAAAAGGAGGGAAGAGAAATCAGTCCTAGGCATGTTCTAACACTTCTAACGATAATGGTATTATGTGGCACATTATATTCAAATACCCACTTATGTAACTACAAACTAAATAATAAATGCATTATTTAAGAAATTAAAATCAAGTGATAGTATCACTGAATAGTTGTTATTTAAAATGACTTTTATTGAAATAAACAAAATGAAATGAAACGTACACATTTTAAATTGTACAATCTGGTTATACAAGTTACAATTTGTACACAATATATAGATATAATTCCTTTTGTTAAACATTAGTTTAATAGTTAACAACTTTGTACATATATTTCAGTTTGGTATATTATCAATATGTATTCATATATACTCTCCTACATACTTCAATTTAGGCTATAATATTTTGATAAAAAATGAACCAATCGCGAATATTTGTAGATTTTATTTCTTTTCAATATACTTGTTGTTCAATCTTACAAAAGGATGTTAAATGGATGAGCAAACATAATAGATATAAATGATAAAAAGATCCTAATTCCGGTGAGTGTAAAAAAATACATCTGACAGAATGTAATACAAAATGTCAAGAGAGACAACATAATGCTTCTAGTCGGATGATAACATTTGAATTTGCAACATAGGAAGAAATAATTTTAATCTCGGCGTAACAATGTTCTTTATCGGATGTCATTTTTTTCCTGCTTATTTCCCCTTATCAGTCTTCTGAACATTAATAGAATGAATTCAAATAAGCTCTTGTTAAATTGTGAGCAATTCCTTACTAATGATAAACTCTCAAATTTGAAGAATTTGCAATCTACAAACATTTTTTTGATATTTTTTTATGTTTCTCAGAAGAAAGGTTGTGAAATATATAATGAATAAAGACATAAAATGGTAAAACACATATATTGTTCAACTAAGTTATCAATAATGTTGTAAAAAATATGAAAGGCGGCAAATTGAACAAGGTTTTTCTTCAATTTTCCAAAGCTGTTTTCATTATTCTATCATTTTTATAGAGGAAACATCAAGGTATAAGTGGATGTCCTTATGAATGACAGAGGGTAACAATGCGGATTTGTTAGGCTTAAAGTATAATTCAGGATCGACATCAGAGTAATATATCTTTGCTAGATACCGTGTGAAATTATTGTATATTATATTCCTCTTTTGGTATATGCTTGTAGCTAATCTAGTTAAGCCACATGAAAGCTAAGATGGTTTCATCCCAAAACATTTTTCAAAATATCATTGTTAATCTGTATTTTTTTTTGACATAGCGGTCATAAGACATAAAACTATAATAATCAACGTACAATTTCGTTTAAATCTTTTACGTGATTCTAATTTTTCTATATATATGAGTGTGGACTGTGGAGTTTTTGGAAAAAGGGTTCCAGGGATGTAAATATGTCAAAAACAAGATATTAGTAGCAACCTTGACCAACAATAATTATTTAAATATTTAATTTTCTCATACTTAAAAATACCTCCAATTAATTGAATACGCTGTTATACTCAGAAATAAAAATATATCTATATGATGAATATTAAAAAACTGGCACAAATACAAATAAAGTATTTCAATGCTTCATATGGGGACATAGGTGAATAATATGAACAGAAAAAATATTAATTTTCATGCTTGAAATGCTTATCATTTTTTAAAAAATCAATATTTTGAGGGTCATTGTTTTTTGTAAGAAATTTTAAAAAATATTGTCGTAGTGTGTTATAAAAATAATTTAACTATCAAAAATATGGTTGATTGTAAAACAAAAATTATAAATTTAGTGTTAGCTCGATAATAATACTTTTGTATAGGTTCTGATACAAAATTTGATATAAAAATTTAGATAATTTTTAGACTAAAAATATATTTTTAATTAAAATGTCAATGAAAGCAATGCACATGAAATTACAAATGCGTGCAATATACTTTTTTGTTTTTGGAAGAAGGTGGTTTTGTTTTTTTGTAGAATTGATGGTTTTAAAACAAAGACAATTTTCCTTATTATTTTATTACATACTCAAAAGTTTGAACGTTACAACATAGGCCATCAAATATCATCATGATTTTTTATTCAAGATCAATTACCAAATAATAACATTTTAAATAAATCTAGACCTTGATATCACTATAAACTTTATCTGCTGAACAGTATCATTTTACAGCTAATCAATCTATGTTTCCACATACCAACGTTAAAAAGACTATGAAGTATGAATAACTCATTTATTCAGCCCAATTGGATATTAGTCCATGACTTAATATTGCATAATACAATCATAGGGATATGTTATATAAAAGAAGGAACATTTTAATAAAATGTACATAAACCATTATTCAAATTCTTGAAATGGACAAAAACCTGTTTTAGTGGATTATATATGAGCAAGTTTATTATGTGACACGCAAGAATATTTTACGTTAGCTCGGTAAATGAAAAGAAAATTAGAATGTAAATAAAACAAGACTCCGATGAATAATAATAAAATAACTGTTGGTGCATATATATTGGTCTATATTAGTATAGTTCTATGTAAACAATTATTTTGGTATATTTGCAATGTTTATTTATTAAAATATAGTTATGATATTACATTATAAATAGGTTATATTTGTAAATTTAGTTATAACAGTTATTATTAACTATTCAATTACTTTTTTTAATATTCCATGATGTTTAAAACGTGACAATATCTTATGAATATATAAATAAATACACATGAAGTAGGGTTCGAAGATTAAATCCGCGCCTTGAACAAATGAAACACATACATTCAGTCTAATTTTGTCACAATCAAAGAACTATACTCGAAGGTACCGGAGATTCAGTTCACAGAGAAGGGACAAAGATGCACCGTAAGCAGACTCACAAGAGGACTCTAGGAAGGTCAAGAACGCGGAGCTCATCGATAATGTACACACCATCAATGACCAGTCTCCGTTAAGGTCATTTTTCTCAAGTATAAAGGAATTTGAAGTCATTAACAAAACAATTGAAGGATATGCTAACAAGGATCTCAAATATCAGTCTTAGAAGATGCAAATTGGCCAGATATTGAGGCCCCTGTATCTCTTTCTTTTTATTTGCTTAGAATTAAAAATTCTAGTTATCTATAATTATATAAGTACTGAACATTGATTTGTTTGAACTAAATCTTGTTAAGCTGTGTACATACAAAATCGTTTAAATGGCTAACTACTATAAAATTTGCGGACTTTATTATCTTTTTGGAGAAGGCTTGAGAGATACAACACTTAAACTGCTATATATACGCCCTTTAGTGATGTTATGAGTTATAGAGAAATTATTTTTATGTGATACTCCATTTAAGTCTGTATACATGTCCATAATGCAAAAAAATATACATAATTAAGAAATAGTTAATTAAAGCTTTTTGTCATTAAAAAAAGCAACTTAAGAATATCAAGTTAATTTCTTTATATATGGTATTAGCTTGAGTATGTTGCGTGTGTCGTACTTTGTTTCTTTATCAATTCATAACAAAAAATAATTATACTCATTTTTTCTTTTAGAAAATGACCGAAGTGCTTAGAGTTTATTAATAAATATATATATACTTTTTTCATGACAGGACAAAATATTTTTAGGACAGAAAGTGATGAGTTGTAATGTATGAAACTTATACAATTTCCCCCTTAAAATAAAGTATCTTATGTCATGTTTATACATGCTTATGTAAACCAAAATGATAATGATACTTTGTTGTAAGAGGGGAAGAGTAGATGGGGAGAGGGGGGGGGGGAAGGCTGTATGTATTGTAAATTTTGTTTAGAAAAGCACATAACTATAATTGAATGTATTGGAGGAAAGACTAATCAATGTAAAAGCCTATTTTTAATATTCTTTTATATTCATATACGGGGGTGGTTTAAAAAGTTGCTCACCTCAACGTGGAGATGTCGCCACTCGTAATTAAAAGCTAGTCACATCTATTTAGAATCTGATTTTCAGTAGCTCCACCAAAGTGTCATTCATTTTGGAACCGTATTTATTATAAAACAGTCGTTTGAGTGAGTGAGACGTGAGTGTATTTGAGAAAAAAAAATTCTGAATTTTGTATTTTTTTTTTTTTAAAGTCTCCTTGTAAGTCCGCACAATTCTCCAAGCGATGCACCCATCTCTGTAACTTTGTTGGGAGAAGTGCTTAGAGTTAGAAGGAGACTAGGTATGTTGAAAAAGGCAGATTTTTTTGTACAAACGTACTCACATTAACTCGCTAAAACGACAGTTACATAACAACTGTGCATCCAAAATGGCTGAAACTTTGGTGAGTAACTGTCAACATATGCTAAATAGATGTGAATAAAGAGACTATAAGGGAAAAATGCGTCGTTTATATCAATGAAGAATGTTTTTTTCTTCTTATCACTAATTCCGATTCGTCTGAAATTCTATATATGCACTATTTTCATCTTTTTTTCAGTTCATTGTTATCGCGTCTTTTGACTAAGATTCATCTAATGTACAATAATACAAGTCAAAGTTTCGGACAGGGTTGTGTATTTTTCTTTAAAATAAGCCAGAAATATAAAATATTAATTAAAACCATAGTTCATAGTATCTGAATTATGATTATGCTCTAAGAACTTTAAAACACAAATACATAGCCCTAATCATCTACGAAGGGTATTTACGTGTTACGTGAAGCATAAACATAATTAAATTAAATGGTTTAAAGTACTTTAAAAATCCAAATTGAAAAACAAATTCGTTGAAAAGAAAAAATTAATTACAGATTTTAGGATCAGCTCGTCAAGTACTAAGTAGAATTATACATAAAATAATATAAAAAAATCAGTTAAATTGTGTAATTGCTAAAATTTAATTTGCTTTTACGAGTATTTCTCAGTTTTATTATTCCAATAATCGTTTCTTTTTAAGCCATTCAAATATAATTGAATAATCAAAAACTTTAAAAAATACTGCATATTTGGAATTTTTTATTTGTTCTCATTGGAAACATTAAATTCAAAGGAATTTTTACATTTTAAAATATCCCTCCGAAATACTTACTCACAGTACAAGGTATAAATTAGTGTTGGGTTTTTGGTTATAACTATGAGTGGAACGAACTAATTCTGTCTTTTTGAGAATTTCGGCCTGGGCTGGTCTCAAAAAAAATTCGATATGGTTAGTCTTAGAAAAAACTGCAATTGGATCGGTCAAATTTAAAATTCGGTCCACACTGATACTATAAATGCATCGTTTACATGTGAGCTTCAAAATTATGAACATCAGCAAAATATGTTATTGTAATTAGAAAATGAATGTGTTGAATAAAATACTCTATAATATACAACTCATAGGTCAATATTAGTGAGAAAATGGCTCTAAATATTAAGACCGAAAAAATATATTTTTATATTGGGACCAAATGACTTGGTCTTTTGTTTGCATCAAAATATTGGTCTAATAACTTTTGACCGAACTGAAAAAAAAGTTCAGTCTTTGACAGAGTCTCAAAACCACGATTAATAAATAATTATTTCTCTAACTTGTCTAAATGATTATTAAATAAATGAAAGTAAACCATTTATACAGTGTTATAGTTCTACTTCCATTAGGGATTAATATATACTATATTTTTCTTCATTTCTCTTTTGGATCTTTTATATTATGAAGGTGTGTTATTAAATCTTCCCCTATTCTCTTTAACACAAAAAAAATATTTTATGTAATCTATTTATTCATACTTCTATATAAATATATGAACACCTACTTATATAAGAGGAGTAGTAAAAGGAAATTCATAAAAATCCATTATTTTGAATTATTTTTATTAATATGCAAAAAAAAAAATGATAAAGGTTTATCTCTAAGGCAATCAAAACAATACTTACATTACGGTCAGACCTTACAATTTCCAGTATTTGATGGACATTTTCGACAATTTGCATTTAAGAGTGTGGTAAATCTCGGACATCAAAATTGCCGAAAAAGAAACAAAGTAACCAAAATGGCGCGGGATTGGCTGTTAAATTATCGGGATCATAAACATTATGCACATTTTTAGTCACCTGGTTTGAATTTTTATCTTGTTAGAAGGCAAAACTATAAAATATGACGTATTTTATCATTGCTGGTGTCTATCTTTTTTTTTTTTTTTTTTTTTTTTTTTTTTTTGATAAAAACTGATATTTTTTTATTGTTAGCAAGAAATTAGAATTCTTCATATTTAAGTAAATGACTATACATGTTCCTGTTTTCTTTAATTCATCAATTCTTCCTTGTACCATCTCTAAAACTATATTTGTAAGTAAAAAAAAAGTAGTTTTAGCACTTTTTACGTTTTTAACACTAGAAATAGTACAAAAGAATCATATTATTATGGTTAACTAGAAAAAGGGTAAGCTGGCGTTACTCGGCCTAAGAAAGGAGTGGGAATGCATAGACACCCTTTGGTGTGGGCGAGCATTATAAAATAGAGCCTGCCTATTAAATGAAATGTATTATTACAAATCCAGTAATCCATGGGAAATACATTTTTTTGCTCCTAAAAATAAACGAAACTGCCATTTTTTACCGGATTTTTTTTTATGCAAATAACTTTTTTGATTTTGAATTTAGATAGAATACTAATTCGTATAGTTGGTTTGTGAAACGCCAGCCACTTTTAGATTTATATTTTAAACCCTTATCTAGCTTCTTTAGCTTCAAAAAAAAAAAAAAAAATGTCGTTCGGGCATAGAACCCCCTTATATGACCCCCCTCATAAAAAAAGCAACTGTGTCTAAGCCTGACTAGGTTTAATAAGGGAACACATACAAAGTTTCAGCCTCCTAGGACACACATAAACTCAATTATTTATATAAAAAACTGTATAGATAATTCATTGGTTATATGTTTATAATTGGCAACATGAAGCTTTAAAGATTTGAAAATGTAGAACTAATTAAATCAAGGATTTTAAAACTTTTGTTTCAAGTAGGATTTAAAAAATTGTTGAAGCTTAATTAGGTTCTTGAATGACTACAACCTCTAGCTAAATATGAGATAAAATTAATTCGTTTGACTGTATAACACTGAACTCATTAACTTTTATTTTTTCAACAATTTAGAGAACTCATCAATAATCATTCATTTTATTTTGCAGACTTGTGTATCAAACATGACTTCCATAACCCAAGAATGGTGCAATAATTGGAGGAAGTTTAAAAGGAAACATACAAATAACTAAAATTATTTCAATGCTTTTGAAGACCTTCTAATGGATTTCTAACAACATTATAAACATCGTCTTTTTCAATACTCGTGGACTTAATTAGTTAGATTGGATTAAATTTATAAGAAAAAACAAAAAAAATGAACCTCTACCAAAAAAAAAATGGAAACAGCAACAAAATAGGATTAATTATTTTTGAAATTTTATTCCTTATTCAAGGTAATTTTTGTATAAATTGTACCAAAACTGATAAAAATGTAGATGACTATAAAAGAATAGTAGAGTACTTGTATTTCTAAATAGTAAAAATATTGATGATTATTAATATAATATTATTTGATCCATAGATATGAAAATGTAATATTTAGAAAATAGAATTTGAACAAACTAACTGAATATTTTTTTGTTATAAAAAGAACTTTTATAAAAACAATTTAAAATGTATTTTCTGAAGAGAAAGTTTAAAAAAAGAATGATTACTGTAAAAAATTAAAAGACCACCTTTTTTACTCAAAATCATTCAATTATTGTAAGGCAAATACTTAAAAAGTTACGAAATTTGATTTTTTCGGATAATTTAACATCTCGACGCAAAAAATTTGAAACAATTGAAACACCTAATTTTTATTTAATTATTTCTTTATATTTATGAATTTTTAAAAACTATTATTTGCGTCATTTTTATTTATATATTCATAGTTCCATGGAAATTTTATATACTAATGTCTTTTTTTAAGTACTTATTTACAAAACGGTATTTCATTTAATTGAAGATGAAATATCAGCAAAAATATCAGCTGATTGGAGAATAAGCGCTAACATTCGGGATTTAGACGCCTATCAGTATCATTCTTCATTTAATGTAATTTTAATAAAAGGTTACTTTATATTTTAAAACAGAGGTAACTAAACCTCTGCCTTTGGAATCTCTCCTTTCATATTTTTATATATTATTTTGTGGAAATAGATATAAAAAAATTTCACTAAGAGAAACTTTACCATAACGAAAGTAATATTATGGAAATTGGTTGATATAAATAGATTAAGACTAAAATATGTTTTATTTACATTTTTAAATGTAATTGATATTATTTTAATACTAGATAATTTACATTTAATAATGTAAGATATACATAATTTTTAGCTTTTGGTTGCGTACCAAATTTGGGATCAAATTTGATATTTAGTTTCAATTTATAAAAATTATTAGTTTAGTTTACAAAGTATTAACTTTGTTTTCCTTTAGGATTGAGATTGTCTATTCCTGATTAATTTTATATCGAAAAGCATAAAATTACTTTTACCACATAATATTTAACATATTTCATTTCTTAAGGTGCTTATTTAAAGATTTACAATCTTTTATTTCTCCCTTTTATAACAAATCATGATTTTACTATTGTGACCAAAAATGACAAATTTATTAGACATTAAATTATTGTATTAAGAAAGTATTTTCTTTTATTCAAACAAAGATACAACAACATTTGTTAGGTTTTTTTTTAAATTTTGAAACATGTATCTACAAACAATAAATTATGTTTTTGTCTTTTATTAATACTTTTTAAGGCTATGTATATGATATGAAATAAAAAGTTCTAAAAAATACATTTGTATCCCACAAAAGTAAAAATTACTGTCTATAGAAATCATTTTCATGTTTCTTGAGGGGGAAAAACTACATCTATATCCATATACAAAAATTGGTTGACAAGTGTTTTTCAAAAAGATTGTTTAGCTAAAAAAATAACTAAAACAATATAGGTATTTTCTTTATTGATATTAATTTCAAATAAATTACAGAAAAAACATAATTATTTGTTATTATAATTTAAATTATGGTTGTTTTTTATTTATCAAATCGTTATGTTTTATGATTTAATATAAAGTATATCTTTATTGTTTAAGAGTAAGCATTAAGCAATTTTTTATTTGGAGTTTCTATAGTTCATCTTTAATTTTTCTTCTTTACTGTAATTCAACATTATCTCCAAGAAACAAATATGATAATCAATGAATACCTGTAAGTGGTATCGTTCAATCTTTATAAATACACTTGCCAAATATATACGATTAAGCAAATTATATAAAACGACAGATTTTTTTATTAATTATATCGAGTTACATAGTAAGTGCATTGATACAGTAATAGAAAACCTACATGGAAATAAATAAATTCACTTTTATCGATGTAAATATTGAAATACTTTTTTTTTAAATAATACCAATTCCATGTCCAATGTTTTAACAAACTTTATTATAGGCTATTAAATACAATAATTATAGTAATAGATGTTGATTTTAAGCCATTAAAGACTATACTTAGACAGTTAGAAAAAATTTAGATATATAACTTTTGGATACTTATTAAAAAATCTCAAAAGATCTTAGGACCCCGATAATTGCAGGCTAATTAATAAACCTATCTCCAGTATCAGGATACTTAAGATATAAAAGTAAATATATAAATATTTTTCCTGTTACTAAGATGATCATCAGTAAAGATCATTTTGGATGCGTTTAGAAGGGCTGAAGACGCGTGTATTTTGGACCTGACTATGTAAAGGTCGTTTTTAAATCCCTAAGGACTTTCTAACAATAATTGTTTTGACACTTTAGACTTCGAATTTTTTTTTTCTTGGACAGTTCAGTCATGTTTATTCTTAGGTTATCTTCAAAGGCCTCTGAGGTGGTTTCTTGAGTTAATTTGGTTATTTGACCACTTTGAAGTTTTTCTTCGATGTTATTTCCAGCTTCAAGCCGTTCATATCCCTCCAGACAGTCCGATTACTGACTTAGAGCATGTTTACGATATTGGTGTGAACTGCACGAACTAGAGCAGCAGCCTCCTTTCATTTGGCTTTCATTTTCCACTTAAGATTATTTAATATGACCTAAACATCAAAAAGTTTGAACCAAATCTTTACAAAAAAAAAAGCCTCAGAAATATTCAATCTATCTTTTTAATAACCTTTCAAGTCATTTTGAACACCTAGATCAAATTTGGATCTTTTTAATAACATTCAAGCTCCATCATAATGGCTCCAACACAAAATTTAATTAAAAAATTTAACTTTTGAATATTAAAATAGTAAATTTGTATTATTGAATTACATACTTCTTCGTTTTGAAATCAATGATTTTTTGATATTCGATAAAATATTCAATTAAATTACTCTTACAGAATGTATTTTATAAAAAAGGAAATTAAATTATGTTGTTGAAATCTAATAAAGAAGAAACATTTTCTATAGGCATATGGTACTTACACTGTACACGAAAGTAAATTCTTTTAAAAAAAATCAATATATATACTTCATAAGTAGGTAAAGTATTTATGCCAAAAAACAAACAAAATGGGGAAATATGTTCCTTTACAGATATTCTGTAGATATGTAGAAATAAGTTAAAAAGGAAGATAGGTTTATCTCCATAGAAAAAAAAATTGTAAAATAAGAAATGAAATAAAGATTTATGTACTTTATTTTGTGTATATGGAGATTAAAAAACGGTTGTTACTAAGTAGAAGAAAAAAAATGACTTGTAGACACTTACTTATTTTGTCAATTCTGTTTGGCTTTCTAATCTACAAAATACAACATCTTATTTTGAATGGAATTTAAGTATTATCTTTTTTTTTACAGAGATAATAGTTATCTTTGGGCAGGAGTTGGCAACCTAAAGCTTTTAAACTGATTAGGGTTCCTTCACATCTCTTTAAAAGCCAATTGACAAAATAAGTTATAGAATTTATTTTATCATAAATTACATATAAAGAAGAGGTAAATTCATTCTTTAAAAAAATGGGATCAAACTTTATTATAAACTATTTTTATATATCTATCAATAATTCCGACATACTTGTAAGGAAATGATGTTTTAGCGGATCTGAATTTGTAGAAGATACTCTGAACTTTTGTGGTATTAAAATTGATTTTTTTATTCGGGACAATATAAAAGCTTTAGTATTTAAAATTATTTTAAAGTTCAAATAAGGAGTTGACTTCTTACCTTTGTAATATGAACACGTCATTCGTGTTGTCTTGGAGTTTAATTCGTTTTAGAGGAGTTTAAAGTACATTTCCATATTTTTATTAAGTTAAAAAGTGTTATAAGGGCACATCCTTCTTCTTCTGAACCAGCATTGGACCTCAGGTATCTTCATTCCACCAATAAATGGATCAATCGAAAGCTAAGATAATATCATCTTCTTCTTAATAAGGGCGTTTCCAACTCTCTAATTGAGGGGAACATTTTTGCTTATCTGTCACTCAACCTTTGACAATGGCTGAAAATGAATAAAATAATACTGATGGATATCTGGATATAAATAGAAATGACGTCGACCTAAAATGGGAAACTGTCACATACAACAACTGGTGTAATAGAATAAGAGCTTCTCCTACGATGGAAGAACAAGTTTCCAAAGAACCTCAAAACAAAAATAACAAACTTGGAGTCAAAAATCCTTACTCCATAAAAAGTAATAATCAGAACATGAAACACCGTACATGAAAAAACTGAAAATCAAGCCCCTGGATGTAAGAAACGAGGTGGTGGCGGGGAGGGGGGGTCATTTTACTGAAACTCCTCCATCCAAAAGGCATCAAAGCTCAAAGAAGGAGTCTGCTGAGCAACAAAAGCTTCCACAATCAAAGCCTAAGCGTAAATTTCTATATGCAAAAATTGCCAAGGGGGCCACAGAAATCACCATTGTTAGAAAAAATGGTGATCACAAGTCCTTTGTTGAGTAGAACAAAGTAATAAAAATACTGGACACATGCTATACACATATCTTATCCACAACAGAATCCTCCACAAAACCGTTGTCTGACTATGAAGGTCGCCGCTACACCAACAAAAGGACATTGATCTATGTTAGTAATTACGCTACGGAACAATATGCCCGAAGGGTTATCTTGAACGATACACCTCTCTTGCCAGGCTCGTGGGGAGAGGTGGAGAAAATGAGAGAGGAAAAAGAGTGCCATGAAAAGGCTTACCGGCTTCATCAAAGAGGTCACTGGAAACAATTGCGATGAGATACTTGCTCAGATTATTGCATATCAATGTAACTCCCTTCGTGTTAGAGGTAAAGTCGAACTGACACAATCTGAAATAACAAAAGTTAGGAAAAGTCCTACACCTTGATGTGGATCAAGCATCATTTGATGATCTGCAAGCTATTGACTTCACCCTAAAAGTGAATTCAAAAGGAAAGGTGCGCTTTCAGGACCCTCGGAACGTGCCCGTAACTCTAGAAAGTGAGGAAACTGTGGAAAAGGTGATAGACCAAGATGAAATTTGTAACCCTGTGTTGATAAGTCTAATCAACACAAAACAACCACCATTGTTTATGATTGTGCAGGTAGTTCCACGGAGGAAATTGTAAATGTCTGTGTTGATGCTGGCACTTATAAAAATAATTGTAAAGATACTCCAAAGACCAAGGAAACTGGCAGTGTCAGAGAAACTGCTACTGAGGAACACGGAATGCCAGATGAGCCAAGAAAATACCTTCTAAATCAAGCAACAGGTGTAAAATACTCTTGAAAAAATTCAAATATATATTCAGAAAGTCGTGATGGCAAAAAGTAGTCCCAAATAGATATGTTCTTCGTTTTGGTTTCCAAACCAAAACGAAAAAGAAAAAAAAATGATTAGCTGCTCTTATATCAAGAGGATGAAGATCTCCGTAAATTTATGAAATGTACAAAAATATTAAACAAATTATTGATAATAACCATAAAATTAAGTAGGACTTAAGATCAACTTCTGATGTAATAGCACATATACCCCTTTGTGTGGTCGTGCTCTTTGCCGTATGTATGTACAGATTTTTTTGTAATGTATGCATATCTGTATTATTTTATAATGTATGTATGTATGTAAATTCTTAACTAACAAAAAAAAAGCTCAAATAAAAACACATCTTAAGTGTTCCCAGACATTTGCTATATGCTCACATTCAAGTAAAAATACTTAAAAGTTTATACTTATTAGTCTTCACATAAACGCTACCTAGAATTAATTTTTTTGCCTTAAGTGCATTATAGGGCCTTGAAAGGATTCATCAGAACTTTTTCTGTTTATATATATAAATTTACGTTATTTCCTTAAAAAGTACAAATCTAATCCTGACTCAATCCTGAAAAAAACGGACATTTTATCTTACATTTGAATATCAGACCTTTTAACGAAAAAAATACTCATGAAAGTAGTTCTATTTGGAAGAGTTTATTATTAGCGGAATTAGCATTTGATTTGTGTATTCAAAGCAGTTATTATATTATAGTTTACAAAATAATACACAAATGATGAATTACACATTAAGTGAAAAATTTATATATATCTATTAAGTCATTCCTAAAAAATCTTTAGTCCTAAAGGACGATTGGAATGTATATATATCATTTCAAAGAAAAGTAGATATAAGTTGAAATAACTTGTCGAACAAAAGTTTTACAATTGTATTAGTACTTTGTAATTGTATACTGTACAATATGTTAGCGTTCATCTTACGTCTTTTAATTTATCTATTTCATTGATTTCGAGGTAAGATATGGATAAAAAAAAAATTACTATAGTATGTTATAGCATTTAACTTATTTTGTCCTAAGCTACAAATTAGTAATTATATATGCTATTTAGAGGGAATATTTTTATCATCAAATTAGTACACATATGTTCCATTTTAATAAAAAGTGGATTATTTTTTTATCTTTTCTCCCAGTTATAAGAGTATAATAAATGACGCATATTAATGCTAAAAACATACTAAAAACACTTTCAAATTTGTCAGAAAATAATTGGGGCTTTATAGGGTTAATCAATCAAGTTATGAAATTAAAAACATACCTATATCATGTATAAAAACTGCCTTTTTCCATTAAAATCAGGCTTTAAAAGAAAATATTAGCATAATAGTACTATGTAAAACCATGTATATTGGTTGTTCCTTGACAAAATAAACATTATTTTTTTATTATAATAACTTATATATATTATAAATTGTAACTACTTATATGGATTTGTAAAAAAGTTTAATAAATTTATTATTAAATTCTGTATTTTCTAGTATAAAATTTACTCAACTAATTTTTGAATAAAAAGGATTATTTTTTAATATATTATGCCTATTTCAGCAATACTATATTTACAAAATGGGTATTCTTTTTTGTTAGTGGAAATTTTTTGAAATGAAAAATAATTAATTAAAACAATCGTATGAGGGGAGGATGGTGCGTGGAAGATAAATTGTTTGTAATTAAGTGAAAATAGAACAGGCAAATGCTACTAGTGTGAGTAGGAGATAAAATAAAAAAGAGTGGATTGTAGTTGTTTTATTTAAATTTAACATAAAAAAATACACTATACATGTCATATTTGTGCTCATGTTTAAATTATTAATATTGGGTTGTTTTTTTATATTAATTAGAAAATAGATTGTTTATAAAAAAAACTAACTATTGTTTAATAAATGTTTTAAATAATTTTATATATCATTTTGAGAGTATATATTAAATAAATCAATAAATAAGTTCGATTCACGGTTGCTCCTAGAAAATGATATGTGCATTATGTATATTTATTTCACTGACAATTCTTAGGTCAGATGGAGTAATTAAATGCTTAGAAGTTTTTTCTTTCTTTATCTTTTTGTTTTTTACTTAACATCGGATCAATTAAAGGAAATTGTAAAAAAAATATTTAAAATTGTTTTTAAATGTATTACTCTTACCTTTAATTGCTATTCTACAAATAAAACCATTTTTTCAACCTATCCTCCAAAAAAATAAAGAAAATGGATTGAAAAATATATAAGTCACCAATTCAGTCAGTTTTAACTTAACTGTTATATATTTTTTGGTGCCAATATGAAAGATATAAAAAAAACCGCCTATTTAATATAATATGATATTCAACAAAATTTGTTAAACATCCACATTTGTACATTTGGGAGGATCTTGTTGGATGTTTAATTATTTATTTTTATGATTTAACAGAAGTACACCCGCTAAATAGGTAACCATTAGCTTTGATATTACTAATTTTTTAATTCCTTAATTAACCTAACACACCTATTTGCTTAAGAGAAAATTGTTTTTTGACAACTTTTCCTACTAAAAATGTCACATTAGAACGGGAGGGGACTATTGGCTGAAAGTATTTTTCCCGAATGACATTTCGAAGGACAATTTGTCTAACGAACATTTCGCCGAATGTATATTTTGGTGAACTACATTTTTCCGAACAAACATTTCGCGGAAAACTATTTTTCTGCAAACTAACACTAATTTACCTATACGACATATATAGCATGTGAACAATACCTATTTATGTTAGTATCATTTTAAATTGAATTAAAAAATGCATTACATATATTAATAGAATATTTTTATTACTTTTCGACAAAATGTGCAAATGGTGTTTGGCAAAATGTCTTTCGGGAAAATGTTTTCGGCCAGTTGTTTTAGAACCACATTAGAAATACCATATATGACTTAACTTTATCAACATGATATTTTTTCCTCCCTTTCCTCCTTGTTAACTTGTTATTTAGTGAGTTCAGAGAAATTAATGGAAGTATCCGCGTCCTCAGTAGACAAAAAGGTAGTCATGTTGAAATTATAATTTTNGGAAATAAATTTAATTTGTCCTTATTATTGTTTACCACTTTAAAACGGCTTAGTACGAAGTAATTTGTGTTGGGCAATTCAACGTTTCGAAAACTAATTATTTATCCTGTATAATTAAAATAATTTATTAGTGTGTGTGTGTTTGATGTATATTTCACTTTGAAAAACAGTGATAAAAACGCATTTATCTGAAAAACAGAGAAAGAACATACTTTAGACATACATAAAAGTTGTTCAGAATTTTTAGTTACGTACGTAAGGCTATGTTTAACTCGGATCAACCCCGATTCATGGGCTCTGAAGGACAAGTTTTATTTTTCGCTAATAAGTTGATTTTTTTCATAAAACAAGATCGACTCCCCGTGTCTCAAAGTTTTTTTTAAAGGTATGGGTTGTAGATTCGAAAATACACACCAAATAATCAAAAAACGAATTATGTAACAAATTGAAAAAAGAGAGAATGTATATTATATACGAATAAAAAAAAGTGAATTATGTCTATGAGTACAGCACAGGAAGGAGCGGATTAACAAGTTAATCTTAGTATGTATATTCCATCTTCATTGTGGCTGAAGAAGGAACATGGCAAGCTAGCAATGGCAATAACAATAAATACATCACAAGGTATTTTTAATGGCTATCTTAAGATAGCCATTAAAAAGATTTTAAGATAGCGTGTTCGTGCTAGTATTGGTTTAAAGATATTGATTGCAGACAAAGTAAATAAAAGAGTACTTGATAGTTAAGGTATGCATATTGTGATCTGTTTATATCACAATATGTTATATTCCCAATGTAGAGCGTGGATGTATTTATACATTTGTGGGGTACACTGCAAAGGTTAATTCACTTATTTATATAGCACAATACGAATTAATGTTATCTTTTCCCCCTCAAATTGTATATTATTAATATTTTTACCAAGCAAGAATATTCATGATAAGTACAAAAATTTTCTTTCTATAGAAACAATATGTGGATATCACGAGAAGCGTTTGCTCTTTGCTCTAATCCAAAATTACAATCAGCTAGAACGGCCTGTAGTGAATGAATCCGAGCCACTAATGCTCACTTTTGGCATTACTCTTCAACAAATCATTGATGTGGTAAGTAATTCATTTATTTTCAAGTGGTGTATTTATATATATATATATATGTAATTATATGTCTTAAAAAAATTTCAATGCGCAATGCAAAGATCCACAGTTTTTCCTACATCATAATTAAATATACTTTTAAGAGTGCACTAACTGAATTACACTTTTTCATTCATGTTCATATATTATGTACAATGGGCGTGTATGAAAGAATTGAGATATTTTTGTTGTATGTAGTCTTTTCTAATATTTGATAACAAAAGAAAAACAACCAATATAAAAGTAGGTTGTTGCTTTGTATTGAAATTGATAATTTTATAAATATACATATATTCACATAAATTTTGATTAAATGTTTTATATATTTTCATTGATAACAGTATGTATTATTAAGTGTATATATTCGGGTTACCGTACTGATAAAAGTTGGGAGTTGGTGGGTCTTCCACTCATAGGTTTGTCCCCATAGGCCAAATGATTTCTGATCCGACAGGCAGTTGCCTTGCTGACGTTTAAGGCCTTCTTGATGCCCTCTGGGCGCAGATTAAAATGCCTATAATGGCTCTTCTTGCCTCCATCGCGACATATATAGATTTTTTGTTTAGAATATGTACATCAATCCTTTGTTTCAATTTGAAAGGCCACACCGGCCAAGAAATTTTCAGTGAAAATCTAGTTGTGTCCTCTACTTCCTGTCTTTTTGAAGAGTATCTGGCCAAAGTTAACAAGCTTCTTGACTTTTCGGATTGGCTCAGCAGAGCAATTCACAATGTTACAAACTCCTCTACAATGGGATGTCCGCTCCCAAAACCTACAACCCCTTGGCTTTTTTCCTCACTGTCGTTGTTTGTTGACGTATCACAGCCAATAATACAGCGTATGAAACCAAATAATTTTTGGAACAATTTTTCCTAATAAATTAACTTTTCAAGTAATAATGGCTATATGGAGCTCTAATAGCACTTTACTATTTCCTTACGTAACCGGGATTTGCAAGGCATTTTGTAAATATATAAGGATTAATTTTTAACAATAAAGGCAGAGAGCTTTAACATATGCATACTTATTCTAAAAAGTATCATTTTTTTAAATTCAAGTATATTTCTTTGTCTTATATTTAATGGTAAATAACATTATTATTCTAGCATGAATAGAAACGTATGCCATAAATTTTATTTTTGGTTGTCTTACCCCCAAATATAACTCATTGAAAACGTTTTTAACGAATCAAAGGTTCTTTTGTAAAAGTTAGATTTCATTTTATTTCATGATCAAAATTAAGCTATAACCTGTAAAAGTTTCCTAGATACATTAAAATTGTATTTATTTTAATAGACAGAAAAATGTATGTATTTGAATAGACGGGGGGAAACTTAATGTATTGACAATCGTAATTATCACTTCTTTGTAACGCTTGAACATTGGCTCATAAATTCAATTGTATGTAGTGCTAAAAGGCTTAAACGATACAAAATTAATTTTTTATTCGTTTCATACAATAGTATGATAAATACTACTAACAATTTTCACTTTGTATTTCAGGATGAGAAGAATCAGCTTTTGATAAGTTGCCTCTGGTTAAATTTGGTAAGTTTAATTATTTAATTCTCTTTTAAGTGTAATGATTATACGTTTAACTACATCAATTAATTAAGTAAGTTTTTTTTTGTATAATAATTTATTAGGATTCTCAAAAAAAAAAAAAAAAAAAAAAAAAAAAAAAAAAAAAATAGTGATTTTATTATTTGAATTAATCAATATATTTTGTATTTATTCTTTAGTCAAAGCTGCAACAAATAAAATGAATCATATTTGAGTTTGAAATTTAAGAAATTATAATAAATAATTTTTTTATGAATAATCAGCTAAGCCTTTCAATGTAGTATATTAGACTATGATATTATAACTGGTGCATAGTTGAAATATGGTCACTTATAGAAGAGATTAATAAGAAAAATACATGGAGGAATGGATAATTCCTACCATCAGCTGACAAATTGTGCGAAATTGCCCCCTCCCCCTGTCCCTCGAATATAAATAACGCAATCCCTCAAAAAATGGCTTCACAAAGAAACAAAAGAATCAATAGTGCTGCTCTATTGTGCACGGAACACACTCCAACAAGAATTCGAAACTTGACTTAATCAACCAAGAAGACACATTACAACCTCAAGAAGGCCATTAATGATGGTATTGACAACAAGATGATCCACCAACACACACAGCAGGGTTACACAGACCTTTTTGGAGTCCAACATTCAATTCTGGCGGAAAACAATGTGGCCACCATACTCATCAGATGCCAACCCACTCAATTTCCTTATAGCCTCATGTCGAGGCCTGGGTTTGCCGGAGAAGGGCACCGAATCTCAAAGGTCTCGAGGCTTCTGTTGATGAGCTTTGGAACTTTATGAGCCCCAATTACAAACTCCAGATTCAAAATGTCTAGTTTTCAATTATGCAACCGGTATATATTTAAAAAATAAAAAAGGATAACCATTAGGAAGAAAATTCCAAAGATATTCGATTGTTACTTTTACCCCTAAAAATAAGTATTATCTGGTATGTTACAGAAAAGTTAACATAAGTTATTTTACAATAATCTTTATTATATCATGATTTTTAAATATAAGTGTTATGGCTGTATGTAGTTTTTACAGGAGATATCTGCACCTGGTCTTTCTTAATTTACTGTATATAATATTAAATGATGATTTGTAGAAGCTTTGATATAATTTAAAACTTTTTAAAGGAAACACAGCTTGGAACCTGTTCGATTATAAGAATGGAGAGAATTCTATCAGCTATATTGATAAAATAATCAAGATAAGGTGAACTTGCATATCGGAGTTCAAGTATTGAAATAGAAGTGATTTTAGGTGTAAGCTTTAAAGACAGTCTGCTTAGAACATTTTAAAAAAATCCTAAAAATATCTAATATTATTGAATTAATATAAAGTGAAAGTGAGTAAGTCAGAATCAGAACATCTGCTGTCGTAACACTTATAATCACAAATTATAAAGATAAGTTAAACAATGTACTTTAAATGATACTGCTGCATTTTGAATCTACAATAAATAACTTAACACAAATAATTGATTAATTAAAGATTATCAAATTCACCCTTTTATCTCTTTTTATATCTCATAGAGGATATATGTAGAAACTATTAATATTGTTAAAAAAACTTCTTTTATACTCTTTGCAAACTTGTAGCTCCCTTAGCCTCAAGGAAATTATGAATTAAGAAATTTCTTTTTTTAGATCAAGACTTTTTCCTTTTGAAAAAAACAACGTCAACAACAAAAAAGAAGATTATTCTGTATACTTTGAAACAAAAAAAAAAAAAAAAAAAACAGTTGTAATAATAAAACATCTATGTATTTTTTTTTACAGAGCGTTTACAATATTTTTACACTATATTTTTATCGTGAGTAGTTTGGGAAAAAGTAATTTTGTATTTCCCACCTTTTTTAACCAAGTATATCTTGTTAATTATTTATCACATCGGTTCATACGATAAATTGTTGTAAATGTGGGAGGGTAGACTTCAAATAATTTGGACAGTATTGCGCTTGTCCGGTTTATTCGTGAATTATTGCTCGTACTGAAATAAGATCTTATTGAACATTAGCTGCCTGTTATATGCTCTTTTTCGAGTGGTGAATTAACAAAATTAAAAAACTCAAGGTTGGATACACCAACTGACATAAAATTTAGTCGAGTGAGGGGGGGGTCTCAAAAGAAAAAATCACCATATTTTATATTTTCACTATCTATAAAAAACATCCAAAGTGACCAAGAAAATTTAAAATGTTTTCGGGGACTAGCCTCTTTTGGTTATTGTTGCAGAGCAGTGGTTCGAGCGATTTCATTCTGGTGTAGTGGAGATGAATAATGTCCCAAGCAGCCTTGTTGTCGATAAGATTATAGACAGGACATATCGAAATAGACAGTTATGTTAGCAGTTGTAGCATGACTCTGGAGCTGAACATCGATTATAAAACCGTTTTGAAATTTTTGCAGAAGGCTGGATACAAAAATAAATTCGAATAAGAGAGAAATTGTGCTTTATCAAGAAAACGCTAGGTCGTACCTAGCACCAAGTGACGACTATATGTTCCTGTATATGGGCAACACGCTTGGGGATACGAATTTGGCCTCAATAGAGGCCTGTGAAAATTGGTTGTCAGAGTTTTTTGCCAATTAGAACATTGAATTCTATGAAAAGGGCATTATGAAGTTGGATTCTCGTTAGCAACAAGAATTATCAACAGGAAAACTTGGCTTAAATAGGAAGATTGTAACGTAACACATCTGAAAAAACATTCAAATGAAGCGAAAAATACGAAATTACTTTCATTTTGTGTTAACATTTATTAAGTATCAATTATTTCCATTTTGTATACAAACCTGGTTCATATTTGACTTGATAGTCGTTAATAATTCCTACTTGATCAACGACTATAATTTCGAAAATTGAGCCTAATTTATATATAGCTTTGCATAACTTTCTTTGTAAGACAAAATGTATTGGCATCAACCCCAAATCCAATTTTATAGTTGAGGAGTCGGAGGGAATTCAACATAATTCAATTTGGACCACTTATATATAGTAGGGGGTATCACGGGATCCTAAAAATGAGTCGTCACGCATTCTTACCCCTCACAAGTTGCAAATGGTAAATAAAATCCGTTTTTACTAAAAAAAAACTTGGAGAAAAATCCCCCCCTCCCCCTTCTTGTCCGGAAATTATGAAATAAACTTTTTTTTCCTTATGAAAAAGCTTTATGTGCTTTAAAAAATGATATTGCACGATATATAATTTTTTGATAAAGTTAAATCCCTTACTTCTACAGCGAAATAAACGTTGCGCGCCCCCAAATTTAGTGCGATAATAGACGAAAAAGATAAAAATTACTTATGAAAAGGAGAAAATTTTGTCAATATCTTATTTTTTAATTTTATATAAGTTAGTATATAATAATTTGGATATACTTATTCTTTGCTGAATGCTATTTTTAAACATATTATATGTAAATATATCAAACTGGGTACTGACACTTAGTTTTAAGCTTTATTGGTTTATCTCTTGATTTTAAAGATGACGAAATGTATCCGTGTCTTTAATTATATCCGTAAACCATACACGAAGCCTCTGAAACTAGTTTCACTGCCCTTTCTACAGATTGGGAATGGCATAGGTATTTCTCTAATTTCAAAGTTTTCTTCTTTGCTTTCATAAGTTCTTTATCTAACCAATATTGTAAGATTGGAGGAACTGAAATTACTATCTGACCATAATAAGGGGAGTTACCCTAATCTTGCAATAATGGCGGACAGATTTCGGTTGTCAGATACAGCAGTAGCTGCTATATGTAATTCTCTTTTAGAATATATATGGAATTAATTGCGCTTTCAAATATACTAGATTGCCAAAAAGTTAAAAGGGAAAGACATAAGTACAGGAAAATTCATGCAAAATCTTTAAAAGAAGAATCAATGAAAATCAAATGCATTGGTTTTGATGGCAAGATCGACCTTACCAAAATGGGTAAAATTGTTGAACATCAAGGGATAAGCAATGTCAGCTTCCTACCAAAAAATATATTTTGCACAGAAAAAGAGGAGCATATAGTCATTATTAAAGGTACTCTAACATGAAGTTGTTATAATTTTTATTCTTATAAAATATATATGGGTGGGGAATTGTAGCTTTCATGATTTGAAACTAAAAAATTAAATTAACTAGAATAAACTTTCTTATTCTTTTTTGAAATTTAAAATTATACAAACAAATTAATGTTTGTCTTTCCCCGATATAAGAACCCCAGTATGAATACATTGACCATGTTTCACCAAGAAGTGGGAAAGCGGAGGATCAGGCTAGAGAAATATAATCGGTTTTAGAAAATCATGAAAACTTAGAATCCATAGTTGCTATCATATGTGATGGTTGTAACACAAATGTAGGAATTTGGTCTGGCACTGTAAGGAGGCTTGAACTTTCCCTCTAAAGACCCCTGGTGTGCCAACTTCACATGAATGAATTGGAGGCATTCAAACTAATTGATGGTGGTCAGCAAGGACCTAATATTTATAGGGGATCCATTGGAAAACTAATAAATGAAGATTTACAAAAAATGTCAGTCGTCAATTTCAGGCCTGTGTAGGAAAAGTTATAAAAATTCATGAGGATATTTTAGCTGATCTAAGTCATGACCAACGCTACCTTTGCAACATTGTTTTATCAATTCAGTCCAAAAAAATTCCCAGGAACCTTGAACGAGGCTAGATGGCTTACTAAAAGATAATCACATTTTGCGATATTATATATTGAATAAAAAGCCTAGCAAAAACCTTTTTTTTTACTTCATACAGAAACCATTCTGGACCCAAAAAAGGGGGGGGTAAAAAAATTCTCCGGGATTTTTTTTTGTGTAAAACGGATTTCTATTTACCATTCGCAACTTTTTGGGTCAGAATGTTTGATAGCTCAATTTTGGACTCCTTTGATACCCCCTAATATGTAGTCTTTTAAGTGTAAATTTGTGTGCATTTCTTTCTTCATTACTTAGTGAGGTATAAACTATATATTTGTAAATTTTATGACTTTTATTTGGGATCAAAACATTTCTGTCTTTTAACAAAAAAAAAATCACATTTTTTTGTATTGCAATAATATTAAGCCACTATCATAGTCATCCCTAATGCCCCTCTTTACAAAGAATGTAACTACTATTCTTGATGAAAAATTAATAAATTATTTATTCGTTAAGCTATTTAAATTTTGATGTATCCATTGTTAAACGTATCAAATTTTCCACCAATAAATAGATACAATAATGTCTTGACATAGTTTAATTTGTTCCTCGACAGAGCACGTAAATCGCAAAAAAATATCCTTTAAAAAATTTAAAAAAAAAAGAACTTATAGCGACTTTCGTGTTCCATCGTCAACTCTTGACTAGCTCGTATTTAAAAGAAATCCTTGTCAGTTATTATAAACTTTTGCTCAAAATTCAGCTCATATCTCAAAATAACTTGTATATTCAAGCACTAAGTTCTAGAAGAGTTACTGTTTTTAAAACTTCGCTTCTGAGAAGTCGTTTATTGGTGATTCATTAAAAATCAAAGAATCATTATTAATTGAACCAAAATAACACGATAAAGACAAACATATGTGCATACTTTTATCACATTTTTAAATTGTCCCCTTCATCGGAAGCAAACTGTTACAGAATAAATCAAAGTATTTTTCTTCTGGAGACCCTCCAAAAATGACTATACTATGTACCATTTTTTACTCATAGCATCATCATATTTCGAATGTCCAATTTTAACCCAAAAAACTATGTTTTCCAAGCTAAAATGTGTTGTAATACACCAAAAATGATATGAGAGGCCTCAACATTGCCAAACTCATTTTTTTATCGTCCCTGGTAGAAATGATCTAAGTGCAAGGGGGGGGGGATATTAGTCCAAAAAAGGGTTAGTCGAAAGTACATGTACTGAACACGTATTAAAATTCAATATTGATCTCAAATAAGTGAAAATTCAAATCAATGCATACAGGATCTGTTATATTTTATGGAAATGGAATTGATATGTATATATATATATATATCTTCATTTAATCATCAATTTTAGGTATTCAAAATATATAGAGAGAGATAGGTATATACTAGCTTTTTTTATGTATTTATGAAGGTATATCAATTACGTTTTGGCCTGTTATTACTTTTTTTTAAATTAGGGAGGTTTAACTCAAATATTTTATAAGCTATATCGACATATCTTACTTTGCATTGAGAAAATAACTTTTATAACGTACTCACAGGTATGGAATGACTATAATTTAATTTGGAATAAATCGGAATATGGCAATGTCGATGCAGTTCGAATTCACCCACGGAAGATATGGACTCCTGATCTCTTGATGTACAACAGGTAAGAACACTTTTGCTGTACATATCAATAAGTAGATACAGTCAAACCTGGTACAAGGTACATCTGTTTTAAACGTATAAGCGGTCATATCTCATTTTCAAATTTTGAATCGTTTCAAACTAATATGAAAGTTGTTGTAAAAGGTCATCTGTACTAAGCAATCACTTTTCAGGGGTGTTTGCAGGGATTAGGCTGGAAGGGCTGTAGCCCCCACCCAAATTAAGGATTTTTCTCTTTTACTAGAAATTTAAATTTATGAAATTTTTTGAGGATTTTTTAAATTTTTTGCGAAAAAATTTAACTTTCTTTGAATAGTTGTGGGGTTTTGAAATTTTTTTCAAAACAAATTAAATTTTTTAATTTATTTACAAAAAAATTTTTTTTTTTTTTTCAAACCAAATTTTTATTTTTGGATTTACAAAAAAAAATTAAATATCAAGCCTCCCCCAAAAAAAAAAATTCGCTGTTACTATCGTAAAATAATTATCAACACAAAAGCAAGCCAGAAAAAAAAAAAAAAAAAAAAATTACAATTTTTTCTTCAACTAACTAATGATCCTTTATTTAATTAATAAATTGGAGTCATCGCACTTGCACTTTAAGGTCACTAGAATTTTTGTTAATAGACGAAAAAAAATAATTAAAATATATGTTATATTTGAGGAACCATTTCGGAGCAGCCAAATACACTATTATAAACAAAATAAGGCTCTGTACTATAGCTATTTTAGTCTATCACCGAAATTTAGATATTAATACAGTAAATATAACCATAATAATTTGTATATGAAATATTGATTGAAATTTTTAAAAAATAATAATAATTATGCTGTTTGATTTTTTTGTTCTTAACAATATGCTGCTGATTTTTAACCAAAAAAACAAAAATTCTTATCATTTTCATTCTTAATTTTGAATTCATCAGTGCGGACGAAAAATTTGATGGAACATTTCAAACCAACGTCGTCGTAAATCATGAGGGTAACTGTCTTTACGTACCGCCAGGGATCTTTAAAAGTACTTGCAAGATAGACATTACATGGTTCCCGTTTGATGATCAAAAATGCGAATTAAAATTTGGTAGTTGGACTTATTCGGGTTGGAAGGTATTTTTGAAACACAGATTGATGAGTTCGTTTCCCTCCTTTGATTTCCCCCTTTTTTTATGAGAAAGCCTTTTTTTATATATTTGTAAAATGGTCTCTTACAACCTCAAAATATTTTGATTTTTAAATGAACTTTTATCATACTTATTAATATATTGTATACATAGTAATACATAGTAATATCCAGTCTAGACCCGTAGACTCTAAAATAAATTGGAACAAAAATGTATATTTCAAAGTTAGAAGTATTTTTGACAACATAGTATTTGGGTCTGAAGCTGTAAGTATTAGAATATGTAGGCATGAACCATTATTCATGACAAATGACTTCAATGAAATACAAACAAAATATGTATATATAAATATATATTTTCTTCTGTATAAATCCATTGACGAAATATCGTTTCAAATATTTAATACTTACAACTACATTCAGATTAACCTTTATAATTAGGAATTGAAACAAGTATATAGGCCATAGACTTAGAGTATGTGTTTTAGATATATCTTAGCACAGCTCAGTTTTGATCAAACGGTAAACCATGTAAGTTTAATAGCAACGAATTATATATGAGAAAAAACATATTTGATAGATTCTTTATGACATTGATATATGATTCTCTATCTATAACTTTATTTTTTGACCAATGGCTGTATAGATATACAGTAGGAAGAAAAAATATTGTTATAAGATGGAAAATTGTAAAGAATCTACATCATCTGGCGAACATTTTATATATATCTTTGCTTAGAAATAGAATTAAGCTTTTATGTTAATTTATTATAAAATAAATAGAAAGTTCATATTTTCTCTATCATTTTGTAGTTTTAGTCTTTACTTAACATTTTTCTAGGAATTGCATGATTTTAACATTTAGGGTTGATGATTTAACGGAAAATATATATTCTTAAAAAATACATACTCGCCAAAGTGGACTCGCAACCTAAGGAAAATTTCATAAACTTGTATCTTCTTATTCTTACCTTCTACCTTTTCTTTCTTCTGTGCCTACTCGTAAACAAATATATATACATATATATACTTCACCCATTTTCAATAAAACCTTCTTTCTATGATGATATGCTCTGCAAATGTTCACAATATCTACTACGGCTTATATAGTAGAATTGTATAAAAACAAAGTCCTAAACTTAAATTATACAAAATCTACATCATTTTTAATTTAAGTATAATCATTGTTCCTTCAATTACTACAAAAAATTTGTAAAACCGTAAATTCAATCTCGTATTTCTTTTTTATCTTTTAAATGGGGCAAAAAATTCTGAAGAGCAGTGACGATTTTTCACAAAATCCCTTTGTATTTATAATTACTAGTACAAGATTTTTTGTGATAGATTTTTTTTAAATGATTGTAATGGTACTATAATATGTTTAAATGCTTCATAGTTTGTTTTGTAATACGAATTATAAATCTTTTACCCAGAGCGAAAACATACCATACGGACAAAAGTTTAAGTGGAGATACATAATTAAATTTCAATATTTTGGTAACTATGTCTTCGTCAATAATAAAACTAGGAGATTCAAAATTTTCTGCCATAATCGGCATAATTCAGTACATAGATTGACAGTTTTTTAATCATTTATGCCTTTTACTAATAAAAAGTTAGGAAAAACATTTAGCAGATTAAATTTTTACAGGGCAACATATATATCAAATTCAGTATTAAACATTGATTTGGATTTTATGATAAAGCTTAAATTTAAAAGACTTATAAATATTAAATTGAATTTATATACTTTAGTTTATAAACTTCGATATAGCAACACAAATAAAAATTATAAAATTTGCCAAGGTTATCAAGAAACTAGAAGCCTTTCCCAATGCCAATGTTAAGACATGGTTTAGGACCAAATAAATTTATTACAGTTTAAATTAAGCATATTTTCGGTTTGATGTATGGAAAAATATTGACTTCTTATCAAAAAAAAAAAAAAAAAAAAATGTACTATTCGAATTTATTTAACTCATTTTTTTCTATTTTGCCACTTAGTATGTTTTTGCACTAGGTCAACGAAATATACTGAGAAATCAGACTTTTGCTTCCAGAAATGTACTATATTTTTTTAAAGAAAATAGTAACATCTTATTTTTTATCAAATTTTGATAGTTGATTTAAAATCCTCATTATATATATATATTTTTAATTCATTTTTTTTAAAAGGAAGTCTAATATTGTACTTTTAAAAGTATTTTTTAAACTTTGATTATTGAGAGTTTTCATTTACGTAGTATTTCTAAAGTAACACCAAGTTTAATTACTTGATACATTAAATATATAAAGTACTCAAATACCTGCTATAAAAATATTAAGAAAAAATTATATATTTAGCATCTTAAAAAAATTGATATATATATATTTAATGGTGATATTAATTCCTATTAAACTGCTAAATTTTTATAATTATTTATGTTTTGATAAAATATTTACCAAAAAATAGAATAATTTGTGAAATATATCTGGTTTTTGTGAAAGTAATTACTAAATTATTAAGTTCAATCTGTAAATTTTGATCTAATAACATTTTTGGAAACAAATTGGTGTCTCGGATATTTGTCATAAGGAGAAATATATTTGTAAAGAAGGTATAATATAAATTATATTTTTTATATAGTCATATATATATTTTATATATGACATTCATATAATAGGGTAATTGTTCATCATTTTGCTAATTTAAAAAGGAGCTTTTATTCCTAATTTTATTGGTTGGTTATGCCTTCAAGCTGGCCAAAATTAACAATGATAGCATCGAGTGACTCACAGCGGCTCTCGCTCAATATATGTAAAAAAAAAAGTATATCTAAGGCACATTTGATTATTTATAGGCAGTTTTATTATAAATATGTTTATTTTAGATTTTACAGACGTTATTAGAATGCATATTTGTGTTATTTGGAGGATCTTTCTACAATTCATTATTTTATTATTCTTTTATGTAATAGTTATTGCAATTTAGTTGGTTTTTTTTAATTTTCAAAAATATATTTAAAAGTACAAACAAAAGTGTAAAAATTAAATATATTTTTGAATGATAGTTTTAGTTTGACAATATTGTATTTATTTTCAATATATTTTTCTTTTGTTATTATGTCATTTAAAGAATCATGTAAATAACAAAACTAATCCAAACTTATTTACATTTCAGATGAAGAAAGGTTTTTAAAAGAAATATTTTATTTGTTATAATCATTTTTAAAACAATATCAAAATTAATTTGATTTACTACCTAGTTATTCTAATTTTAAAAGTCAAGGGTTCAGGTGAGTCATTGAACATACGTAAGAGCTATCCACCTTAAATATCAACATTATTCGTTAATAAGTTTCGTTTTTCTGAAAACTTAATATTTAATATCTATAAAATTATGACTTTTTTTTACTTATATACATTAACACCGTGAAACAGGATTAGTAGATTTATTTATTTGTCATAAAACTATAAAATAATAAGTTGTAGTTGAATATTAACTAGTTGATTAGTGATTTTTCTTTTCATTACTAAATTAAAAATATTGATCGCATGCAGTGATATAAATTCTTATGTACGTATTAACTAAATTTGGATAGAAATACCAAAAATAAAATTAAATTGATAAGTTGCACATATTGTACACGCATTTAGATTAATTCGAAATTACATATATACAGTAAAACCTCAGTAAATGAACACTACTTCCTTGGTTTGTAATATTAAAAATTTAATTTTTAGATTGAATTAATATATTATATATGTTTTAATTAGTAAATACCACAATGAGTAAGTTGCTTATATACTGAGTATGTACTGAAAGGTTACTCAAAACAAAATTCCACTTTTTTTTTTTTTTTTTTTTTTTTTTTTTCGCTTATTTATTTATATTTATGTACAAATTTTTATTTTTTTATTTATTGCTTAATAAAATTTCGAGAAAAATAAAGGATTATTTTTATTCTTACATAAGATATTATTCTCTGCTATATGAATGATTTTTAAATCATATACCAAAGAATATTCAAACACATCTCCCGTAAGAATCAATTAATAAAAGATTGCTAAATTTGGTCCTTTTTTTTTCCTTCTAATTTACTTGTTTATAACAGCCATCATTTAAAATATTAATTTAATATTTAGCGTATCCTTAAATTAAATTTACTATTTTTAAAGTATTAAAATACATATTTTGAAAATTACGTAATTCATAAGAGCTTCAGAGTTCTAGTTGAACTATTTTTCTTAGTGGTGTCAATGAGCTCTGAAGACATTTATTTATATATATTTTGAGTTGAATTCTAATTTTCAGGATATTTTTTAATATAACCCTCTTTCCATTGTGTTGAGTAATGCTACAATGTTTTACTCCTTAGAGAAGAGGCGAAAGTTTTGATTTATTCTACTAATTCTTGGTAAAATACAACAAACAAAAGTAACTAAAAAAAACTTGGCTATTTTGTATATACTTACGTTAGTGTTACTGAGGGATTATTCCAAAGAGTAAAATAAATTAATTATCAGGGAGTCAAATATTAATGCGTGAGGTTAGGTTATTATATAAATTCGATTATTGCAATCCTAGTTTTTTAAGCCTCTAACCTTAAACGCTGTTGTTTTCTCTTATGTAATCTTAAAAAAAGATTTCAAAGTGTTTGGTAAGTGCTGCAAGGAGTGTTGGATCGGTCTTCGTACTTATTTCCTAATCAGCCTCCCCCTTTCAGTCTTTCTTTGATCGATACCATCTTTTTTACGATTCAAGCCCTGGATATCCTTTTATTTTATTCGCTCAGAACTTGGATTGAAGAATTTAAAAACGAAGAAACTAATAAATGCCACACACCTCTTTTTTATGTTCCTTTGATTGGTCAGATGGAGTTGCACTGATTAAGGATAAGTAAACACTATTGTGTTACAATTACTCCATCTAACCTAGGAATTTTCTTTGAATTCCATACACTTAAGTATATTTCCTTCCCTAGGAGGGCCGGGCGCGAATCTATGTACATTGAATTCATGAGAATTATTTATCCCGAGCGCGTTGTCCATTGAGCTACGTCGTTCTTTTTTTACTTCAGGTATCTTGTCAATAGCTAAAAAGACTTAATTAGTAAGTATACTATTCAGCTGCTGTAGTGACCATAAAAGACCAGTCCTACAACTGACATATTTTATTAGGACTAAACTGATAGAACTACAGTCTTTTTAGTTTTTTCTGACCAATCCAACACTAGCTGCAAGTAATAGAAATTCATTTAAAATATCACTAAATTAAAATTTGTATATCTGTAAAGTTGAAAAAAATTTCAATCTTTTTTGAGCTTCATTCCTGCTATCAACAGCTTTTATATAAAAAAGGAAACAAGTTTATATGGATAAAAATCACTTTGTTAAATCATTTCACTTTTAATGATGTTAATAGCGGTCAAGTGGAGCTCAATAACCAATGATTGTAGTTAAGAAAACTCTTTTTTTTGTATTATATGATTATTATTAACCCATTTGAATAGATTAGGTGTTTTTTCAGATAATAAATACATATCCCATTTTTGTATAAGATCTTCATAAACACTGAAACAAAAAAATAACCATTATCTTTTGGTACATGTACAACTTTAAAATTTAGCTTCGCCAATATTTTATAGTTATAGATAGATTATCAGCACAGCTAAGTTTGTAGATCGAAAATCTTAGCAACAAAGAAGGCATCATTTTTTAATAATTTTTGATTTTTTAAGAAAATTATATATTCTACTAATGAAAGAATATAAAAAAAAGGTAGAGACCATTTATTTTTTAATTACTTACAAACAAACAAACAAACAAAAAATGTATACACAAGGCTACCTCATCAAAAAGAAAAAAAAAAACAATTTTATTTTACAAAGACATAAACTAATGGATAATGTGTTTTGTATATTTAATTGGGAGAAACTAAATAATGAACACCGATTTTTTCAGCTGGACCTAACCTTGAAGGATGAGGGAAAAGGTGGAGACATTAGTAGTTTTATCCCGAATGGAGAGTGGGATCTTATAGGTAAAGGCATTGAATGCATATGGTGATGTAAAAAAGAAACATAGATGGTACAACTGTGGCATACGCTCAGTTCCATCTATGGTTTTAATCTTAACAATACTTTTTCCTTTCTATATTTTATTGTTTTTTTTTGCATGACATTTTTTGACACCTTCCTTGCACTCGCTTTCAAAAAAATAATCGTAATCATAAATAATTATTCATTGATTTGTGGAGTTCAATACTTATTATTGAATAAATATTGTCGACCTTTGCCTCAATAAAAAACGATACTATGAAATAATCATACCAGTGACAGTTTTCATATGTGTGTTACATTTCTATACTTTTCTGTTATAAGACATGATTTCTCATATACCACATACGAATTTGACCTGACGTATGGACTACATGTTTTTTTTTTTACTAGTATGGATTCACTTATTTAATTTTTCAAAAATTTAAAATGCCAGAAGGATCATTAGTGAGTTGATTAGGAATATAAGCATATGAATAGGGTGCAACAATAAAATTTCATTTTTATAATGCGTGGCAATCAGGCTTTGGAAGTAGTAGCGGAGTACACGTTGTTTAATTCTAGAGGGAGGATTCTAAAGTTTTCTTGGAAATACAGTAATTCGCCATCATATGATATGCGATATTTCCCAATAAGTTTAGTTTCTCCAAATTGGCAATAATTTTTTACTTACTCAATTAATTATATAAAGCTATTGATTAAGATATGTTAATAATTAAAGTTAGTTTTTTTTTTTTTGTATAAAATTACTAACTCTAAATCCTTTGAATAAAAACTAATCAAAAAAGAAAACCCGCTGAGTATTAAGATACCTAAGTTCATTCATTTCAAAACTGTGTAAAACATACTTTAAATGTTTAAATCATTATGAAACAAAAAATAAATTTTTATGATTTATTAAACTTGTTTCATTGCCCTTTGAAAAAAGAACTTATGTTGTTGCACTTAGTATAACACACAATTTTTCTAGTAGACTCTGCTTAATGGTCGAAGGTGTAACTTTGTAAATAAATTAAACATTCGCTTTTAAACTTTCACTTGATAAGATGTTAACAATGGGATAAAATAAATTATGGAAACGTAGGCATGATATACTCGTATTTGCTATTTTTTTCCTGAACAAAGTGAAAATAATTTTGTTACAAAAGATGAAATTAATATTTAAACTGATCATATAAACAGTAAATGTAACATACATGCAGTAAGTCTAGAGTGAATGTGTAGTAATTCACTTTTTGTCAAAATTTATATTTTTCATCTCATATTAACACTAAAATACCACCAAAAAATATTCAACACAATTTGCTCCAAATTAAAGGTGATTGCTTATAATGTAGCTGTGAAATCTAAAATACTAAAAACTTTAACGATTGGTTAGTTATGATATTTTCAAAAAAAAAAAAAATATTTTACATTTTACACCACTTTATAGTCCATTGAGCAGAATCGATTTATTGTATAATAAATTGTCTATGAATGTTTAATTTTATTATTTGCTTGAATATTACACTCAATAAAACATTTAAAAAAATTTTTAACATGATTTAGACTCTTTTTACTTTTGTGATGCAAATAATTAAAAAAAAATCTATTGACAATAATTTCATAAGCATGAGAATGATATTGTTTTAGTCTTCAATAATTTAAGACATACTTCAATTTCAAACATAATGCATTGCTTAAAAAAATGACATTTATTTCAAGTCTAAACATCATTATATGGCTTTATATGGACAGTTATACAAATTTGAAGTTATTTTATAATAGTTAGAATACTGTTGTATATTTGAATCCTCATTAGCGTTATATAATTCGTTTTTACTCAATTTTTGTATGATTATCAATTATCTGAAAACCAATATATCCTTTTCGCCTGATGGAATGAATTTTTAAGTTATGACTTTACTTTATTAGCAGAACTATCCTAACTTTTTCAGATTTTAAAAGGTTTATTTGAAACATGCAATAGAAATCTTTTAATTCAAACCTTTCAGGTCTATTTTAAGGACATAATGCGCCTTTAATTAAATATTTCTTCAAACAAAAGTTGCTTGAAAATATTCTTTTTTTTAAAGCTTAAATTTAACTCTACTCCTATATAGGTATATATATAGTTAAATTGAGTAGATTGAAAAAAAAAAGTAATAATTGAAGTTTTGAATTGACTGACATAAATATATAACACACCATGACTTGACTCACTAAATAAGTAAATTCTTTATTCAAGTTTTATTTTATTTAAGTTTTTTGGACATACACTTTTCCTGGACCGTTTTAATAGATATTTCAATCTATAGACATACTGGATTATTCTTTAGCAAAAATTTGAGTCAAAGTGCAACACCAAATACAATCATTCTTAACAAACGATAAAATTTTTACCTTATTTTAGGAGTTCCGGGCACACGACACGAATTATTTTATGAATGCTGTCCAGAGCCTTATGTGGACATAACATTTACTATACACATTAGAAGAAGAACTCTATATTACTTTTTCAATCTCATAGTACCCTGTGTTCTTATATCCTCAATGGCCCTTCTAGGCTTTACACTACCTCCGGATTCAGGAGAAAAATTGACTCTAGGTAAGGCATTCTATTTATTCTATATTAACATATACATCTTATAATTTGTCTTTCTGTCAAAAATATGCAAAGTTATTTTATAGGGTTAAGATCTTTTAGAACCAAGTGAAACATACAACTGTTAATTATTGATTTGAGTCAAAGAAAAATATACATTATTAAAATATAAAAATATATTTTGCAAAAAGCAGGTTACAAATAAATCAATTTGAATATTTTATCATGTTTACATACTTTTATTAAAAGGTAATATAATTTCATTTCATTCAAATTATTTTTATTGCTATTTATTCACCCAAAACTATAATGATTCCTCAAACTACAGAGTTAGATTAACCTGTTGATTGATTTGTACATATACACACTATAAAATATATTCTTCCAGACGTTACAGTTTTGCTTTCATTGACTATGTTCCTTAATACCGTATCAGAATCTATGCCAAGTACATCAGACGCCTTCCCATTATTAAGTACGAATCTTTTAGTCCATCGTATTTAAAAAAATCTTTATATATAGTTCAAGTTTTGTCAGTGTAAACATTTTGCTTCAAAACATAAATCTTTATATTTTTAATTTGTATACTCGTACACTAAGAAAAAAATAATCAGCTTTTTGTTAAAACTATTGCAATGGTTTAAAAATTATTTTATTAAATATATATAAACGCAGCAAAGAGGAAACCAAAGTAATAGTTTTCACAGATATCATTCAATTACTTACTAAATTAATCATTTGAAGTACTTATTAGAAGGCTCTACTTTTCTTCTTATTTGATATAAATTCTGTATAGTTATTATTTTTAAATTATTTTTTATTTATAATAATTTTTTTGTCGTTGATATATGAGCGCTAAAATTTAACATTTTTTTTTTACAATCTGCTTTTGACTAGTTACGTATAATAGAAAAAAAATGTCCGGGACTACAAAACGATTTATATGAACTAGGACTTTTTTAAGTATACAAAAATATTAAAAATATATTATATCAACATAAAAAAAAATATATTATGTCTATTAATTAAAGCTGTATTTAAACATAGTAGACAATTATACATTAAAACAAGTCATCCTACCTTGCAAACAAACAAATAGATGGTGTGTTACTTTCAAAATGCATAGTTAATATATTTTAAATAAGAATTACTTTATTAAAACGGCATATCAATAATAGAGCAAAAAAAAAAAAAATACTGAAGTCAAACTAATGATAAACATGTAAATAAACGATGGATAAAAAATAGAAGGGTGGGAATTATTAATTATAAAAAATTGAACGTGTACACAAAAATTGAACTTGGAAGCGTATCAAAACTTTGTGTAAATAATATTTTATTATGATATCCAAAAAATACATTCAGAGTATAAAAATAAAACAACTACTAAATTCCAATAATTTTTCGTTTATTTTTAATGTGTCATGCAACTTTTTAAAGTCCTTTTGAATTTTTTTATTATGTTAGTCAAGTCATCCCATGGTTCTTACGGTATTATTAGTGAAATAGGTCGATGAAAGCTTAATTTACTCAAATATGTTCTTAAAACGTTTAGTTATTGGAATTTGGTTTCTTTGGTTTATGTTTTGATATGGAGGGAGGGTTTTTAAGTCAAAATACATATATTCTTTGTCCAATAATGCCAAATGTTAGTTTATAATAAGAAACTACTTGACAAATTTGTATATACTATTCCAGATGTTACAGTTCTTCTATCACTAACCGTTTTCATGAATATTGTGTCACAAATAATGCCAACAACATCAGACGCTGTCCCTTTAATAGGTCAGAGCAATTACCATAAAAAAATATAGGATAAAAATTTTATCACTAAATTTCCGTAGAGCATTGTTTTCCTCTTCTTCGATATCTTCTTCTTAAAAAACACATTCTTTCAAAATTAAACAAATAAGCTGGACACTGAAATAACAAAGATTAATTCTAATTAAATTAAAAAAATATATATGTATATATGGTTTACAATCTTTTTTGTAAATTTATATTATAAATTGTTACAAAAAGGACAGTAACTTTAATTGATACTTGCTCAATTTATTAGATTTTTTAATGGGTAAACAAAAAACAAAAAATAACTAATAAAAAATGTGTTTTTTATTTTTAAATATTCATTTGTATTTTCGCACAAATTTTGTCAATTTTCTCTTTAACAATTTTTGATTTTTGTAAAAATCTAATTAATAATTAAAATATATTGTTCAAAGAAAATTTAGGACTTTGAATTTTTTTTCAAATTAGGATTTAATTTCTTTACAATAATGCATGAACCTTAAATCATTAGCATTTAAATACACCTTAGTTTTTTTTTTCTCTCTATCCATCTATATAAGACGCCGCTTCAACCTTTATGCTTTCTTTTTGTTCTACTCCTCTTGATTTTTCACTATGTGATTAGTTTTTTGGCTTTAAATTTGATTTTTATTACTGTCATTTCTGTGTATTTTTAAATACATAGAATTTTGGTTAAATGAAGTGAGCCACATGCACATGTGTAAATTCATCAAATACTTTCTCCATTGCTCTGCAATAATTTAGAAAGCCTTATATTCTCTTGAAATCAGGGGCTGTGTACACATATATACAAAAACGCATATATCAGGTCCACCAAACATTTTTTCTTAGATTATAAAACAATGCTTAACCATGATTTAAAAAAGCAAAAACACACACATTAAAAAAATTAAAACACTTTAAATTACATGGAACACTTTAAATTAAATGGATTTTCTCCATCTCATGCATGAAGGTCCCAAACTTACATATCATATGTAAATATATACTATAACACTATAAAATTTAGTACAAAGGAATCAAAACTATATTCATAGACAGATATATATTATTACACAATAATTTACAGTTCTTAAATTAGATTTAATTTTCCTCCTTAAATAGTAGTTTTGTTACATTTTTCAGGCGTTACAATTCTTCTCTCACTGACAGTGTTTCATAATATAGTCACTGAGACATTACCACAGGTGTCAGACGCTATGCCACTGTTAGGTACACTCAAATAAATGTATTTTATTTTTTATATATATATTTATTTTGTTCTTGTTGGTCAATATCTTTTCATTCACACCGAATCCCACCTATGATTTCACAGATTAGGTTTATCACACTAAAAAATCCTATTGGTTAAAAGGATCCAAGATCCAATCTGTTGAATTCATGGACGAGCCTGCTTTTAATAATTATTAAATATATTTTGATACATCTTTTACTCATAAAACTGTTGAAACGTTGGAAATATGAACAATGAAATCTTTTTTTATTTTAAATTGCAATTATCGTCCTTTCCGATCTATAAGCTACTACATACGACCTAAAACCTACAGTTTATACGACAACAGGGCAGATAACTCATATATTATGGGAGCTTGAACATTAAGTTTAAAAGACTGGTCTGGAGCTTCAAATGTATCCTTTAGTCTGGAAATTACAAGATTATTATCAAAACACACTCTTATAAAACATATTCTGTATCAAAACATATGGAACATGTTCTCGAATTGTTTTTCAATGTTTAAGAAGTAAAAAAAAAATGAAAGACATTATTCTGTAATAAAGAAATCTCATATAAATAACTATTTTATATATATATATATATAATAAATATTTATTGATTTCTAATGAATGTTTTTAAACAAAATATAAATAACACCCCGTAGTTAAAAATCACTAAAAAGAGATAAATAAAAAAATATTAAATGATATTGTTGATGGTTAAAAGAAAGTTCACTGCATTCTTTTCTTCAAAGGAAAATTAATCATACTCAACTTACCGTGAACAAATTTCACAATTGCGAAATTTCATTGTGAACATAAATTTATCAAAAATGATATTATTACTGATTCTAGTAGTAAAGGGAAATTTTCAAAAAATCACATAATGCTATCTTGTTAAAATTAAAATTTATTAGTTCTCAAACTGATGTACACAAAACCCCTCCAAATAATTTTTGGAATATTGACTCATATAATTTGTTATAAAATATCATCAAAAAAAAATTACATTATATTAGGACAAAAATAGACAAATTTTAAATAAATATTACCTGGAAGTATTGATATTTAATTAGGTGGTACATGAGACTTCCTTAGAGTATTGATAAGTTTTTAGTTTATCAGTAGGGTGTATATTTGGTAGGCCTCTGGCCTTCTGTCCAGATTACCCTTGCATTAAAGCAGTTCTGTTAATATGCAATGTTAAAATTTGGAGAATTACTGTTATAATTAATATAAAATAAATTAATTAAATTAGTTACCTAATAATGGGTCAGAAGTCCAAATGAATACAAATTGGTTTTGTATTTTTACTTAATATTTATCAGAATAATTTATCATCACTCGAAATATTTAATTCAGTCTTTTTTTTTGTTTTCTTTGTAATAGTAAATATGAGTAACTATACGTTTTCAAAATTACTTCTAAATATTATTGATTTCGAAATTTGATTGTCTTTTCCTAATCTTAATAGATTTTCAAAAACATCCTATCTGTCAAAAGAGAGTAGTGAATTTTATATGAAAATTTTTGAGCTAAGTTACCAACAATAATAAAAAGGTTTCATTGTTTTAAAAAATAAATTCCTATTTTGTCAAAAAAATCCATTTAATCAAAAATATTTTTAACAACATGTTTTATATTCTATAGCATTTAAGCAATCACACTTACAAGTTCAGCATATGCATGTTAGGGTTAAGAAATATTAATTTACAAGATGAAATTCCTTTATAGACCATTCGTTCTTTTACGTATACTACCTATTAGCTTAACATAACTAAATCAATTAAATTTCATTATTATTTTGTTCATATTTTAATTAAAAAATATATTGTAAAATCAGAAGGTCGTTTAATAAATTAAGAAATAACTAAAACGAAATTAATGACATTTTAATCTGAAAACTTTTTTTTTTTTTTGCATGATTCTATACTTTGAATTAATATATAAAAAAAATATTTAAACTGAATTTTTGAAATATTCATATTGCAAATAATCAAATTAATATTTCAAATAGCTACAAATTTTTAAAGGTACGATAGCTCTTTATAGTTTGAAAATATATTTCTTTGATTGTTTTAAATAGCTTTGTAACGCTTAAAGACCTACTTGAATATGAGCGTCAATGTACAAGATTTGAATCAAAAATCGTGCGTATAACAAAGACATGTTATTGAATTTTGAAATAAATTAATCTTCATCTTTGATTCTTTTTTGCATGTTACATCTCCTCATGTACCTATTTAGCTGTAAAATAAATATATTACAGATATGTACATATCGTGTTTTAATTTTAAATAAAAAGAACATTCAAAAACTTGCATTGTCTTTTTATCTTTTTGGTTAAAAATTGTTTTTGGATTGATAAGATTAGCGATGAAAACAATAAGTTTTTAATAGAGGATGAAGCAAAATTTTGTATTAGAGCCAAATTAATTAACCTCCCATTTTCTCGACGTATACATGTTTTTTTACTAAGTCGTTGTTTTCTTGAGAGGTAGAGCAGAAGTCTACTAGACACCTATTTCTTTATTGAAAAATTTGCATGACTTTTATTGAAAATGTGCCTCACATAGGAGCCATTAAATTTGGCATGATCTGATGTTAAAGACGGAGAGTCATTGATGCCAGTTACACTCCCCCAAAATCCCATCCCTCAATACCGCCTATAAAACCTAATTACTTAGCAACATTTTATTTTACATTTATAAGTAGAATTGCATGATATTGTGCTTTTTTTGTTCCTTCTCCGATAATAAAGCTATTCTTAAATGTTTGTTGCATGATGAAATCATAAGTAAATTTGTAGATGCACACAAAATGTTGTGAAAATAACGTTGTAGTTTGCCTTCTTATATGTACGTGCGTATATACAGAATATAACAAATATATTAATAGTCAAGTATTGGAATGCTAGTATGACTTATTGTTCTAATAAACAATTGAGTTTTTCGATTGGGATATAATGTAATTAATGTTTTTTTGTTTTTTTTTTTTTTAATATCGACATTTAGGTACATACTTCAATTGTATAATGATGATGGTTGCATCGTCTGTTGTTCTCACTGTGGTAGTCCTCAATTATCATCACCGAACTGCTGAAACTCATGATATGCCTCCTTGGGTATGTATATAATTAGTACTATTTCATATGGGGAAGAAATGATCTTTGTTGCTATATAGGTAAGAACAGCATTTCTACAGTGGCTTCCATGGATCCTACGAATGAACCGTCCTGGAAAGCCCATAACTAGGAAATCAATCCTTATGACAAATCGGATAAAAGAACTGGAACTGAAGGAAAAGACATCCAAAAGTCTTCTTGCTAATGTTTTAGATATGGATGACGACTTTAGGTATTGCCTATTTCTGACTTTTAGAAAATGATTTTAGAGTTCTAATTTTCCTGATAAAAAATTATCATTGGGAGGAGTTTTTAGAAATCTCTTATTATTACTTTTACAATAAAGAATTTTCATACTTGATTTGATTAAAAGAATGATTTTTTTATATGCCATTTTGCAGACCTTTTAGCAATTTAAATGTGAGAATAATTGACTGAATTCAAACAATTAGAAAGGTATATGAGAATCAATTTTTCATATCACATTATTTAGATATCAATCTTCATTTTTTTTTATTGGAGTCCAGCAAAAAACAGCTTTATTCTAATTAGATCAAATACACATACCAATGAGAAAAAAACAACATATGGGGTAGGAAATATGGATGTATTCATTTTTCCTTTGTTCATTCACAGATGATTAAAATTCAAAACTGAATTAAATCTGTTATTAATATACATTCTTTGCCCACTTTAAAATGAAATATATATATATTATTTGATGCAGAAGTTAATATCTGCTCTAAAAACCACATGAAAGATATATAACAGTCCGATACTTATAAATATTTTGATATTTTTCCTATATCCTAGGAGAATTATATTGAATCAATTACTCTTAGCTACATAATTTCTATTGAATGTAAGATAAAATATTTTTTTAAGTAGTTGTCATAAAAAATATATCTAAATCTTTAATATTCAACAATATGTAACCTTTGGGCCTCAATTATATAATACCGTTTTACGGTGGGGTTTTCTCCTTGATCGAATGTTCTCAAAATAACAAATCTATAATAATGAAAATAACAATAAAAACAATTTTACATGTATTAGGAAAACACAAAAAAATTTCAAAAATAAAATTGAATGTTTATATATTTTTAAACAAATTCATCACTAGTGTGGGATCAAATTTCAAAAAAAGGACTTGACATAAAATAAATTATATTATAATAAGAAAAGTATAATAAGAGCTTATTCTTTGTATTAAATACTTTACATGTTAATTTAATGTACTATCTGAAATAATTTGTACTTAAATGTGATATATTCCTCAGCTGTTATTTAGAGTATTATGATAATTTCATAATTAATGATAATCCTTAATACAGTAGCCCCTAAATGGGTTCATCGAAAAATTTCTAAATAAAAAACTAAAGAGCTCTAGATGAAGATTATATATGGATTGCGAAGGCACCCAATTTTATTTGAAAAGTCATTTCTTTTATGACAGTTCCATTCAAAATTTATACATATGTATAAAAATAAAAACACTTTTCAAGCATAATATCCAATTTATTTTCAGGCCAATGTCTGTTGCGGGTGGTTATGGAACTGGAGCGAACAGTGGTTCAACTCCAGGAGCTAGTGGATTCATGCGAGTGAATGGTAATCCTATGGATAGCAGTGGTGGCGCTCCTGTCACGGATAAAGCTCCTCCACCTCCAACTTCTTCTCCTTACCCAATCCACGGAGCTCCATCCGCCCCTCCTCCACCCCCTCCTCCAGGGTCATGTACATTTGGGACTGGTGGATCCAATAGAGAGCTACAATGTATCCTAAAAGAACTCAAATTTATTACGAATCGCATGAAAATTATGGATGAAGAAGAAGAAATTATGAGTGATTGGAAATTTGCGGCTATGGTGATTGATCGGTTCTGTCTAATTACATTTACTGCTTTTACTGTCATAACAACGGTTGCTGTTCTACTCTCTGCTCCTCACATTATTGTTGAATAAATATGTCTACAGCAAAGGAACAAATAATCAGCTACAGGAAATAAGAATATTTTAAATTATTAATGGATTTGTATATCGTAGTAATTTTTTTTAAATTTACAAATACTCATAAATGACACTTTACAATTGCTGTTTTTCATATAATATATTGAAAAGCAAAAAGAACAGAGCTAAAAATTTCGAAATGAGCATGAAAACTTAGGCAAAGCTTTAAATACAAAATCTTATTTCAATACATTATTAAGAAGAATAATATTTTTAATTATGCATGTTGAATGTAATATTAAGAAAAACTCATAATTTTCTCTGTAAAAAAAAATCTACCATAAAAAGAAGAAGAAAAAAAACTCTTTTTCGTTTATCATAAAAAATATTCCAAAAAAAAAAAAAAGATTTTTATATTTTAATTCACAACTTGCGTAAAATTAATATTACTTTTTTTTATGAACGACAATTTTACATATTACTTATGGAAAAAACATTAAAAATTTATGTTTTTAGAGAGTGTCATACTATGCATATTTATAAAAAACTTGTTTATATTGTAAAAATTATAAAAATGTTAACTGTTCAAAAAATAATTGTGAAATGATAAATGTCTATTCTCATTTACTGGTGCATATTAATTATAAACGTAAATAAAAGTAACATTATTTAAATGTAAAATAGGATAATTAATTAAGGAATGGTGATCATTAACAATCTAAGAATGTGTTTTGAAACTTTGTTTTGACATTAAACATGGGTTGATATATCGGATCGAAATCGAAAAACCAATATATGGGGCAAAATATCAAATATTATCATATTTGTCCGTTTTTGACACCCCACCACGTGTATCAGTGATAATATGCGCACAACATTCTTAGCAAAAAACAAACAATACAATTTCAAATAACAATTAAAAAATATAATGAATTTTTCTTAAATTATGGATATCTAACCTTTCACACGTGTCTATACTGTGGCTCACATGTTTATAAAAAGGAAACAATCAAATTAGATTCTGAATCTGAAGATTTAGAATCTAATTTGATTTTTTAAGCCTCCGCCCTGATCCGCACTCCAACAACCACAACTTTCATTTATTTTAGAACACACCTTCGGAAAAAATAATATTGTTTTAGACATGTATCAAGAATTAAAATTGTTTAATTACATTCTTTACCTTAGACCAAGAAAGCTTCAAACATCTCTATCTGTAGACCCTTTTTAAGTTATACTTAATACTGTCAAATATTGCAATATTGTTTCCAGGTAAAACGAACCTCCATCTACTGATGAATTCAGAGTAATTCCAGATGACGCCATACCAGCTCACACCACCCACACACCCTCCCATGCCCCTCAAAAATTACAATAATATATTGTAAGTATTTTTGATGTATTGAAAAGTGAAGGCGTGTCAGTCCTTTATTATGCATAAATAAATCTAAAAAGTGAGGTTAAAGGTTGTTCACATACTTAAAAAGTAAATATTTGGGATTATGAAGTTTTAAGTGCTTCAATTAGTGTTCACATATAGTGTTTATTTTATTTGAGGACTTTTAAACGAGGTTTTTAACCTCTCATAGGTTTCTACTCTCTGGAATCCTTATTCTTTGTAAATTCTGGATAAGATTGTTATCATCTTTTATGAAATAGCATTATTATTATTTAATATTATTCATATTTTTTCACTCTTTGCACTCGGAATATTCATATATAAAAAAATCGTAGAGGTTTTTTTTTGCTTCCATTTTCTTCTTATTTCATTAATACTATTACTAATACAGTTAATGATGTGATATTGTGGTGTACATTACTAGAAGTGAAGGGAATCAAGTTCGAACCACGCTTGTCGTTTGTATTTTTCTACTATATTTATATTTAGTACAAATTTAGGTACTTAGGTAAAATACGTATATAAGGGGATGCGAAGATGGGTCCAAAAACCTCACTAACCAGAGTGATGAGATTATTGATCTAGATGTTCACATAAAGGAAAATGTACAAGAAAATACTTGTCAAGAGGACTGTGACGGTTCATTCGATGAGTTCCAAAATACAATGACTGAAATCTACACTGTTATGAAAAAGGCGTAGAGAAAAAGGTTGAGACAAAACCCTGATTCTCAGAGGTGGTTGGGAGGAATAGAAATGAAAAAAAGTCATTATTCATTTAAACGTGATGGAAAGGATATGCAAAACTTGAAAAATAATTTGTTGAAGTTCTTGTTATTCGTGCAAATGAGTCTGGATAATGTTGCCTGTATAGCTAGAGATACATTAGGTGTTAATTTAATTGAGGTAAGATCTGTTACTTGTGAAATGCCCTATATACCTGAAATAACTTTGATGAAACCTCAACTGCTGAATACGCTATGAGAGAGAATAAAATTTTCCTCTATTCATTGATCTGAAGAATTTGTAAAATAATTCTTTCCTAGTAATAGTCGAATGTAGATAATTCTTGGACCGTTTAAGTAGAGACAGAAAATTCCGTATATGTCTAAAAATGTGTGGGGCTCAGTGACTTATGATGAAGTGGCAGACCAACTATCCCAATTCATAAAAGTAGAAAGTATTAAAGTGGCCCAACCTAAGTTCATGAATAACGAAGTTATGATAAATCCCCTTTTTTCCAACAATTTATCTATCTTTTATAGCAGCCCAGTACTTCTTTAAATATTATGTCAAAAGGAACCCCTAAAAATGTACCTTCATTTCTTCCTATAAATGGGGCTATTTATGAATTCAAATTTGATAGGGCGATAAAACAATTTTCTAAATGCTTTGAATTTAGACATAATTGAACCTAATCCAGTCAATTAGCTAAGGGACCAAAGGCATAGTCCCATGGATTAAAAGTAAGCTTCGGCGCCAGGCAAATGGTCACAACATACATTTCATAGAGAAGGTCAACTCCAAGGAATCGCAGACAAGATAAAGTTAATGAAACACCAAAGGAATCTACAAAACAGCACAATGAGAATGCCACTGAAAAGGAGGAGGCGATCCCACAAGATAAAATAAATAAAGCTGCAGACGATACAACTAGAGAGACTCAAGTCTGCTCTGGAAAAGAGAGGTGGAAGGACCCCTCCAATGAATTTGGGGAAGAATGTCTAAAGAGGAAGGAGAAGAGAACTGAGTAACGAAGGTGACTATCATCATACGAATTCAGGTGACAAAAGTAGAGAAAGTGATAAAGAGGAGGGGTTTGAGAAGGACAAAGATAGCACTGGGGCTGTAGATATACAAGGGAGACCTAGGAGTAAGAAAATAACCAAAAATATCTTAAACCTTGATTCACTTTCATAAAAAAAGATCAGAGTTTGTGTCTTCTATTATAGATAGTGGGTCCAAGCCTAAGATATAATTGTAATTGTACCAGTACTAAGTACACGCTGTTATTGTAGAAGTTTAATAATGTCTATCAAAGTAGGGGAAAAATTCGAACTCTTTATTATTAGAATTGTCTCACTCAATATACTGGGATGAAGAAGCAGGGAAATTATTCACGCTCTTATGAAGAAGTTGCTTTTCAAAAATGTTAGGTCTTCTGTGTCATCTTGAAAAGAAGTGTGTGATGGTGCTTACCAAAAATTATTGCAATTTCTTCAACAGAGATGGTTTAAGTATTGGTATCTAAAAAAAATTGGTGTTTCGTCTTCTAAAAAAGAATTGCGTCGTCACGGGCGTCAGTGATTGACATATGATTAATATCTCTCAAGTGGGCGATTGAATAAAAATGCTTACTCTCCTTCCAGACTATGATGAAAATACAAAAGTACTCCTTTATTATTAACGTGAGATCTGAATTTAGATTCGAAAAAAGTTAGAGAACCAAAGTCCTAACTATAAGATTCTTCAAAAAATGATTGTAGAGCTTAACCAACATTTTTAAAATGAGGAGGCCAGATGACAATATATCCTGGAGATCAAGACACAAAACATCAAGAATTGATCTTGCATTACTTTCCTTGGGCGTGTTTTTTAGGATATTGGGCGTGAATATCGACCCGAACCCTCCTCAGATCACAAATTAATGGTGATAAATTTCAGATACCAGAAATAAATTTAAAGTGCTTTATGGGTTATAAACGGCAGGATATTTGATCAATTCCTATGCCGACGGCTAAAAAACCACTTCAATTCGTACGATTGCATTTGAAGAACTGGTCTTACAATAAACAAGAAGAAAACTTCCATTCTTCGTTTGGGTTCATGGAGACAATCGGCAAAATCGTATATGGGCGGTTTTATTAATCAAAGAGCTTAAATACTCAGATTATAATTGATCAGAAATGTAGTTTCCGACGAAAATTAGTCCAAATTGAAAGGATAGATTTTGATAAAAATACATGATGGGAGATATTTGATTTTCGAAAAGCGTATATACCTTTACATTATCCTTGTATTTCCTTTAGCACTATATATAGCAGCATCGAATCCAAAATTGAGGGAAATAATTTTAAACGAAGAACAGTCTTGGTTTAAAAAACTTTTTCATGTTAGATATATCCCTTCTCTAAAACGACAGAAGAAGTACCAAGGAGGTGGCCTAGTTTTGTTGACAAAAAATGTGGCAAAAATGTATTCATTGATCTCACAAAAAGTCAAGATGCTGAATGGAAAGCACATATCTCTTCAAAAGGGGGCCTTAAGTGGATTTTGTTTGGTACAACTTTATCAAGCTATCATGTTAGGGGTATATCATTACCATTGTATATAGAAGGGAGAATTAGTTGGTGAGGTTCTCCAGTGTATGATTCGAGTACCACAGTTGACATCATCCACCAAAATTATAAAATATAGTTCTTCTTCAATCAACAGGAAGATTCAGCAATTTCGGAGTAGGAAACAGTGGAGAAGAATATTATCTCTGTCTATATTATCGTCTGCTTTCTCAGACGATAGTTTCTCAAAGGGGAAGTTATTATATCTGTTAATAAGAAGCTCCAAGTGGAACCAAGCTCATGGACCTTGGCCAGTGAAACTTAAATATTGTGAAATCACATTAGACGAACTAAAATTCCCACAAAGACGAATACTAAGATCCGTATTTGGAATCTTGGATGGTCGTAAATTTACGGCTTAGTTACAGATATCCGGAGGAGGTATTTTCTTTTATGAACAGTCTAAAGACTGTGGAAAAATTTATAACTCGGTCATCCACGCAATTGCTGAGTTCCCCCGTCTGGAAATACTATTTGTATCATGAAGAGTCTCATAAATACAAAGTCAAGTTATCAATCAGCCATTATTCTTTTTGGATTATCTGTGAGAAGGAATTCGCCTCCAAAAGCTAAGGCACTGTACTGTGGACTTTTAAATTTCAAAGTATATATTGCCAAAAAAACTCGCTTTGAGAGAGCCGATCAGAGTAGAAGATTTTGAAGGTATTTTAATAAATGCCAAAGCAAGATATGTTGCTTTTACTATCAAAATCAATGGAAAGTTATGGATGGGACTTTGCCTCTGACATAAGGTGGTTCATTACCTCAGAATCAGAACGTCACTTGAAAAATTTAAAACATATTGTAAATATTTTTTAGGAAGTATCATTGTCCTTCAGATAAGTTATAGCTGTGGAATTTTTTATTACTGTAATTTGTATTATAACTTTTAACGTGTTTTTTTTAGTATTTGTGTCCATTTTTCAATATTTTTATTTTTTTTTCCAATTTTTACTTCCAATACTGTTAAATGAACATTTATATTTTTAAAGAATTTTTAAATTAAGACGCAACAAAAAAGTACAGAGGAATTGGTGTATCTTTGGAGGTCTATTTTTAAACTTAAATATTTATTTATATTGTTATAATACCAGGTATTTAATTTAATTATTAAGTGTAGTAAAATGATGTATTTATTCTATTTCCCTGCCCGGAGATTTCTCTACGAAAAATGTTACTACGGACAGGTAAACAACAAATGTTAATATTACTTAAGATTTTGTTTATTATTATGTATTTTTTGTAAATTATAATTAGCTCTTACATTTTATAAGCAGTACACTGCTTTTGATTATTCATCCTCGTGAGACTTATGTGGTGATTTCTATATGTACAGGGTGTTGCACCCTATCTCATGAAGAATCATCAAATTATATTTACATATATTAGGTTCATAATGAAATACTTTAAAATAAATTTTTAAAAAGAAAACGATATCCCAAAATATACTTATTTTTATCAATTTCTTAAATGAAATATTCATACTAACTAGAAAGAAAAGAAAGGCTTCCGATCCATACTTTATTATTGGTACCTTTTCGTGTATAATTGTAAGGCTGATATAACATGACAGGTTTTATATTATTGTAAGAACTCTGAAATGTATAATCCGGTTTTTTTAGTAAGTTCATTTGATGCGTTCCTTTCTTGATGACCCCGATATCAATTTTAAAATACATGGTCAAAAGATATTTACCCTGACTGTGATTGTCCTGTCATTTCGAGGTGTATTCCTCCCTCTATTCAGAATACTTCGGAAATAAATCATACGATTCAATAGTCCAACATATGACTCCCGAGGTTTTACAAAGAGGATCGTTTGTCCTGGCTTTTCAGGGCAGAGTGCATTGTTAAAGCTATTGGAGTTAAGGACAGTCCAGACAAACTGAATATATTTATATCTGTACTCCCTTTACATAAAATGAGAGATATACCTCCACTTGTTCTTAATTTGTCGAATGAAATTTTAAAATTCAAGAGTCCTGAAGCAATGAGGCATCTCAACTAAAGAACCGGTTAGAAGTGTAAACTTTTATCGCTTATTGGTTAATTCCGACACATTGATTCAAGATCCTGAGGATATCTGCGTTTAGGTACCATATACAAGGCATTATCGCTGTTTACTTCATAATCATTCATTGGGTTTCTGTTTTTTAGCATGAAAGGATTCTAGTCCAGAATGCCCTTTTCAATAATTTCCGAAAAACTTAAATTGTAAATATTGTTATAAGCTTTCTTTACTTCTAGTGAATTTTCCAAAAATGTATCTTGATTGATATCTCCAGTGTTGCTGCTGGATATGTGTGTATGATATTTATGGTTAGATACTGCAGATGTTACCTGGGTATTATCCAATTTCAAAAAAAAAATTCCAGTGATTGATGTGTTAATGCAACGTTAAAAATGGTTTTCTCTCCTTCTGATATTATAATCATGACTAGGAAGTACGTATACAGACTGGACAAGGTAAATCCGGAATAGCTTTAACGGCTAATTATGAGTATTGGAGAGGTTTTGTAATAAAATATCTAATACATGTTACAAGCTAAATGTGTTGGCTTTCGAATTTAATAACAGATTTTTTGGGTATTTCGTCGTTCAAGCATGGAAATATTCAGGATAATTTCCTCATCGAAGCTCGCTGCGCGGGATACTCCGGACAGGAGATAATTTCCTTCTTCAAATATACAAAATCAACAGTTTATGGCCTAATTAAGGCCTATGATGAGGAGGGAAAGACTAAGAGAGCAGCTTATTTAACAAGATCTTATAAAATCCAAACTAAAAAGTTCGTAGCTGGATCAATTGACACTCATCCCGACATTCCAATTGCTAGGGTGAACAGGACTACAACGTGAGCAAAGGGATAATCATTGCCTTCAGGATTAACATGCAGTTCTTGTTTAGGGTCACAGCCTCAAAGCATCTGCTAACAGAGCAGAATAACGCAGATAGAATGAGCAAAAGCAAGATTCTAACTAACCAAATGAAGAGCAAAGGTGGTTATGTCACAATTATAAAAAATTTAAAAGCTATTCCAAATCTACGGAATAATTATTTTCTTTTACTAATCCTGTTATGTTAAATGTTATGAAACTCATTATTATCTTTTATGATTTTTTCCCCATTTTGTGGTTTTGTTTTGTTTGATAATTTATTGTTGTATTTCTCTAAGGGAACATTTTGTTAAGAATGAATTTTTAAATACCGTCATATACAGTAAAATATTTGACTTTTTTTAGTGAATTAATTTTTAAATAGAATGCTTATTTATCTATATATTATGTATGTAACTTCTCTAAATGAATAAAGTCAGTAAAATAAAGTTTTTGCATATTATTTTTAATAATTTATGGGACCTAAGATGTGTTCAATGATTTATCACTTTGCTATTTTATCAAATATAACGTATCAAAATTTAATGCTAGTTGAAAAAATAGCTGTTGTACAAAAAGAAGAAACATTACCTTGTGATATGTTTGATAAAACACGGAATTTACAAATCATTGAACACATCTTATACGTTTTTAATGATTAAAAACAAGATGCACTATTTTTTTAACTGTTAAATTGAATTCCGGAATATCTAATTTAATTTCTTACTTATATCATCATATTTGGGACAGTACAATTATAATTAATTAAGTTAAAATTATAATCGAAAAATACCGATTTTATTCAAACTAAAATGACTTGTACCTGACCAAAAATCGATTAAGAGACCACAAACTAATCTTAAGTCGTATTTTTGATTTTTTTTCAGCAGAAGAGTACGAGGGGTGGGGGAAATAATAACCCAAAAACTACATATAGGCATTTGTATACAGGGTGGACAAGGTAAATCTGGAATATCTTTAACGGCTAATTAGGAGACTTGTATAAGAGATAGAAAGATATTTTTTTTTTACATTTGAAAGCCACATTGAATTTAAAATGAAAATTTCATAATGAAAGCCTTCCTTCTTGATCATGATCTGTACACAGCACCTGAATACCTTCCATTCTTTGCTACCTAGTGCATATCCATGTCTATCATCGTTTTGACGATGGAGGCCTTCAAGACTTCAACTTAGGCATAATTATTCTTCTAGGTGATCATTTCTAATCTACCCCACAGTTAAAACCAACAGGCATTTAGAACCGGGCTGTTGGCTACCCAATAAAATGGAGGTCCAAGATCTGACATATTTTGTACAAAGAGCTCTTGGACAATCTTGGCCTTATGAGCAGTTGATGAGTCTTCTTGGAATATATTGGTTTCCATTAGTGACTTTATTCATCCATGGGATGGGCATGTCCTTGAGAACGTCCTTGTAGACCTCCTTGGTGAGCAAGTTTTCATCCGAAAATGAGGGATAGTATTGTACTAAGTCTCCAGCATTGTTTCACGAAGAATAATACACCCTGGGACATACATAGTCTTGTTAAGAGTAGCTGGAACAATTTGGTAATTAATTTGGATTATTCTTTTTTGGAGATTAAATTTTTTCTATTTATGAATAGAAGAATAATTAAAAAAAATTCGATCGGTCTATTTTGTATAACTTTTTATTCCTTCAATATCGACCCTTTTTTTGATAGAGCAATCAGCTATTTTAATACCTTCAAAAAGTATAATGTGGGAGAATAACTATGTTTGTATTTTTAATCCAAAAACCAAACCTTTTTTAATATTTCTTCAATTAATTCCTACATCAGAGTGTTATTGTCAGCATACGTATCAATAATATGTTTTGACGTTCCAAATCGGCTCTAAAACCTACAAACATTTTTATAATGGAACCTACCAGCAGCAAAAGGAGAGGGCTGAAGGACAAGCCTAGCGACAATAAGTCCCCACCCCTCCAGACATTTTGATATTCCTTTTACCTTTACTTAGCAAATTTATTGATTCGTTTTTGTTATTGAATCCAATTAAGAACGCTTAACTCATTGATTCTTTTTGAATATGTTAACAGTAATTTTTTTCACTTATTGAGATTAATTTGGTTCACATTAATACAACTTCCATTTACATTTTTAAACATTTTTGAAGTCCTGTAATCTAATCTTTATATCTATCAGAAATTTGGAGTAGAAATCCGCTTAGATAGTTCCAAAGTTTGGATTTGTTCCTGCTAATTCATGCTCTTTAAAACCATACAATATGCATTATCATATACGTCAATGTGACTTTGACCTTCAATACTGAAGAACTTTCTTCAAATAAAACAAAAATATTTCCTATTTAAATCTCTTATCCCAGTGAATAAACTTTTTTCATTGACACTTCTACCCTGCCCTTGTTTCATTATTCTAAAATATAGTATACGAGAAGATGAGTGAGATGATTTCTTTGTTGTTTCCTCGTCTGGTGGAATATCAGGCAGGAGCAAAATATACTCAAAATACACGAATTCTGAATAAACAATGACTATGCACTTTATCTTTTTATTATATTACTTTTTAAATATGTCGAAAGAGAACCTATTTCAAAGAAAAATACAATTTTGTGAAGTCTTCAGAAGCTCAAAACTGTCCAAATAAGTCCCTCACATGGAACATGGAACAAATCGATTTTTTAAAAAACCGATGTATTAACACTTTAATTGACACATAAATAATTTTTTCTCCCACCGAAGAAAAAAAATATAAATATATCATACAATATTTTTAACCAACTAACTGAATATTAAAGAAATAAAAATTTCAACTTTTTACAAATAAAATCATATTTTGGGACGGTATGAAAGGCTAAGAAATGGGCAATTCTTATCCAAAAATAAAAAAATTCCAAACTAAAAAGACCGCAAACTTTACCAAAGGCAGCTATTTTATTATCATCGGCAGAAAATATTATTGAGCAAGGGGAAAAAATACAAACCTGAAAACAGGACTGTCTAATTTACTTACATTGCTTATTTTTCCTACTCTTTATTATTTTTAATGCATTAGTTTGGTTTGATAGATGGAGGAAGAAATAACTGAATACTGTTTTTGTAATCAATTCGTACTTGTAAACAACAACAACATCCGATTAGATGTGTATCTCCGTTCTTCATTTATATAATGGAATCATCTCCTCTTTTATTATTGATGAGATGATTTTAACTGAGTATCTATGTTTAGTCAGCTTAAAAAAAACGAAGAGTGCACTTCTAGATACCCCTTCTGGTTTTTCTTAAAATAATAAGATAATGTGGGAAAGAACGGACCTAAAATATATCAAAAAGGGCTTACAAACGAATCAAATTATATTTACAATATATACATACAATGTATTAAGAAATTGACATCATGTTATTTTCTCATTGCCTAGTATTTATTTCATTTTGAGTTTTACCATATTATTAATATAGGATTTTCTTATATTATGGAAACTTTTTTTTCCTTTGTTCTTACCATCATACCAATGGTTAAAACTTCTTCCTTTCCTTTTGCATGCACGCCAACATTTTTTCCTTCTTTTAGAAATATATATATATATATGTTACCCGCCTAAGAAAGGAAAATATTGCAAAAGCTACTCTCGTCCATGGTTTAAAAAAAAAAGAATCTTTATAAGTGTATTTATCCGTTTAAGGAATTAGTAACTAGTATAGGGATTTAGAAAAAAATGCCCAAAACTTATTCTCACTACACAAATTATCCTCAAAAATTGGGGTTTTTATTATGTTTCATAAAGAAATTCCTTAACTTCATTGAAAAATAAAAAAAGGTGTTTTTCTTATAAGAATAAGTAAGGTTTGGTTCTTTTTATTATTTAGTTCGTGCGGAGAGTACATTTTTGTATTGAGAAGTTAAGTATAAGTTTGCTTATGAAAAAGGAAAAGTAACCATGAGGATTTGATGAGTAGTTATGATATCTTCTTTATTATTAAAACAAAATTGGTCTGTTATTCGACGCCTAAATACTCAAGAATAGTATTTAAATGAATTATAAAAACATTTTATTTTTTTGTTCTCACGCCATTCTTCGAATGATGCGTAAAACTACATTTTAAACTTTTTCCAATTTAATCTCTTTTTCTATTTTTTTCTCCTTATTTTACCTGTAAAATCCAGATTATATCCGGAAATATATTTGACACATAAGTAACGACTGACCTATTACTCTATTACATGTCATTTCAAATTATGACGGGCATATAGAATATGAAACTGACGGGAGTATTTCCAAGAACTATTCCAATTGAACATACAGGATTCTTGAGATCGAGAATATCAGAAGACTTTCCTCTCATTATCCAGAATTCCACCATCGAATTAAAAAATGAGGGAAGGACTTTCCTGTATCTTTGATTAATTTTGAGAGAGCTTTTGACTCTGTTTCACATAGTCATATACATCGGTAACTAATCAGAGACTCCTTTTCTCACGGGTTAGTACATATAATTACCACTGTCCTTCCTCAGGCTTCCTGCAAAATATAGAGAGAAGGCTCCTCCTCCTCCTAGTTGCATAGTACAAGAGGCTGTAGACAAGAAGATTGCTTGTACCCTTCCTTATTTTTACTAACAGCCAATAGCCTACACCAAGAATTTTAGAGTAATGACTAGATAATACCGGGCCTATCGTTATTATTTACTCATCTCTATTTTCCAAATTTTGAGAGGTTAAGACTAATATTTTTACATTTTTCCTTCCAGCAATGATATAGAACACATAATTAGCTGTCGATTACTAAGAAAAACATTGTTCTAGTCGCCACCATTAGCAAAAAGTACAAGAAGAGGATTAAGATAGTATTGCTCCCCTAGCGGGACTGTCGTAAAATGCCATCCCCGTGTCTTAAAGTTTTTTTAAAGGCATGGTTTGTCGATTCGAAAATGCAACAAAAAAATTGAAAAATCTGAAAACGAATTATGGTACAAACGGAAAAAGGGAGGACTTGTATTAAAACGAATTAAAAAAAAAGAATAAGGAAGAGGATTGGGGAGTTAGTCTTAGTATGTATCTTCATTATGGTTGAAGGAGGAACATATTTCTTATTATTATGTTGTGCTATCGACAATTTTTACTAAACTCTGGAGTTATTTAAAGCATTAACAAAATATTTTGAATTATAATATAAAGTATGGGTACGTTGTAGTATTTTATATATATCAATCTTAAAATGTCAAGTGTGTCAATAAATGTAGAAATATTATTGATTTTTCTTTAAATGGGATAAAATAAGTTCACTTAGTCATATTCTCCTAATTAAAAACATAAAAAAAATCATTACTTAGCGTATTATTTGCCATTGTTTTTTTAAAGATATACATAATTACAAATATGGCAGAAGATATTTCATTAAACATAAAATCTTACTGTTTATTTTGTATTAAGGTATTTTGTACCCGAAAAGAAGTTATTATCTTTATTGAAATATGTATGTATTACATATGAAAAATAAAACGAACATTCCATCTGAAAAAAATATATATATATCAATTTTTCAACTCATTATTTTATCCCTTAGGTATTATGGTTTATATAACTATAACTTTTGTTTCAACTTGCTATATTTTAAGTTTACATATTTACATAAATTAATTATTTATTCTATAATTGCAATGAAAATGAAAAAAATAAGCTCACAAAATGTAGTAAAAATGAATAAAATCATAAAAGAAGTAATAAAGAATTAGACTAAAAGTATAACTATATGATAAACAAAGGTGAAAATCCAGTGTGGAATGGGCATGTAAAAAGAAAGAAACCGAAAATCAACATGATAACCCTAACAATTCGAAGAAGGTTTTGGAGGAGAGAAAGAATAATACTCATGATGTTTCATTAATCGGCTACAATCACCTGTGACAAGAGAGGAAGGAAGAAAGGATATAAACTACAAACTAGATTTAGTTTTACTCCGATGTCGATCCCCAATTCTACTCTGAGTCCAACAATTATATCTCTGCATCAAATCCTCAGGGGTCTGCTCCGTCTTTGATGAGCACACACGAACATTCAAACAGGTTTTGAATATAATTGAATCTATTTAGGAAAGGAGGTTCACTACTCAGGAATTAAATAATAATGTCAACTGCTTAGAAAAATAAAATTCGTCCTTTATATACTACCAATTATAAATTAACAAGCCAGCTAAAAAAACAACAGATTATCTTGTATGATGATAAGAATATCATTCTTACAAAATCAATCATGATGTAGGAGAAAAAAAATCAAAGCGTTTGATAAACTATCAAAAGAAGAAAAAAACTTATTACTACGTCATAAGTAAAAGTTATCAGTATTTTGTAAAGTCCCCAGAAATATTGATTTTTTTATACAATTTTTTACCTTTAAAAAAAATTCGGAACCTAATGGCATCTGGCAGTGGCAATTATTTCTTTAATTTTGCTGTGAATTGTTTCTATTTTGAAAACATTTTGAGAATTGAGGATGGCTCCTATAAACTGTTTATTTTTATTACTGTAAGTGAACCGAAGTTTAATTGTTATTTTGCCAGGAGGAACAGGTTTTGCTGGTTCCTTCAATATAAGACTTGTTTGTAAATAGAGACGATGTTGTAATTTGATATAACAGATATATACTTTGTGGTAAACGAACACGTAAAAATTGTTGGTACTGAAGAATTGAAATAGTAGGACCCCAAATTAGTGTGAGGTTTGATAAGAAGAACAATTCATTCAAAAAATCAACTTATATAAACTTTATTTAATAGTGCCGCACACAAATTTAATGAAAGCATTATTATACGAATCATCCACAAATTTAAAACTTGATTTCTTTATTTATAATATAATATATACGTTATTAACAATTGATGCAACTAACATTTCAGGGGTAAATCTTAGATAGTATTCCTTTTTCTAGTGCATAGAATATATTAAGCACTTTGCACTAGATCAAGAATCATGATCCCGCTATTTCCGATCTAGAGATAGTTGGTATTGTAGTATCGTTTAACTACAAAATTAATATAATGAAGACAACATCATGAAAGAATGTATCGATGAGAAGTTTATATGTACAAATGTCTGGAACATTCCACATATATTACTCATATCACACAATGTATTTGTTTTTTTATTATAAATATCCCATATAAAGGAGTATATTTTTTAATTTACATTATTATTTTATCAGCCATTGTAAACGTTACTCTTTACAATCAACGTAAATAAACAATACAACTCTGCAAGTTTGCATAATTACTTAGTGTTAAAACCAGGGGTAATAAAGTTAGTCTATCGACTTATAACGAAACATTCTTTTATTTATTCTTCTTAAATAAGATAATTATTACTTTAAGTAAGTCAAATTCCTTCGAACCTTGATATTAAAAACCTGTTCGTAGTAGTATTGATATTAATATTTTTCAAAGTAGAGTAAATATTGAAAGGCCTTCACTAAATCCATATCATACCCACCACACTATAGAATCCAATGCCTTTCTTTACTCAGTACCGTGTAGAACACAGTCAGAAAATGACCTAGGCTGCAACAGTTTGTTGACCAACACTTAAAATAGTAATAGATTATAGAAGATTCAGTTTTCACATGGAATTCGACAGAGTTATGACTGATAGCAAATGATATTGAGTCAATACAAGGAAGAAAGTTATCTACAAATAGTGATGCTCGCGTCTAATTTTTCATTATTTATGTATAAAGGAAACATTGAAGAATGTAGTAAAGGCTGTTTTCAATGAGGTGACGCAGTTCTGGGAGATTGCAAATTTACCTTGTGCTGATTATGGTGATATAAATAAAAAATATAAATTAATATTTAGATAACAGAGGAATATAGAAATCGATAATCAGGGGTTAATAGACAGTTGATATATAGAAAAAAGTTATATTTTCAATGGAATGTCTCGATGAAATATTAATGTTGCATATGCAGCAGCTCTTGAAAAGTTCACAGTAGCTAAAAACGGGAGTTTTTTAAACAATCATCGATAAAAAGGAACACGGGGTTACCTAGCAGCTGTTGATCAAATATTTTATTTTGCCACACAACAGAAACTGATATTTTTTCCGTGGTAGTAGACAACTGATTTTTTAAAGAAAAATAAACAATCTCATTTGTATAAAGGATTTTTTGGAAAGATTTTGTTATTCCAATATTTAAAACCTATTGAGCTTTTTAATTCGAAGAATGATACTTATTCAATTGTTCTTGAAACAACACTGACTGTTGTTGTTTATTCATTAAATTTAAAAGTAATAATTCTTACTATTGAGTTGTATATGTCCATAGTATTAAAATATTTCAACAGTTGGAAAATATGACCTAATTGAATAAATTTTGAAGTATTTTTCTTTTGACAAAATAACTTTTAAGAATACATCATGAAAAGGGTATATTGAATTTGTATTTGTTTTATATAATATTTAGTAAAAATATTTCATTATTTATTTGCAAATGTTTAAGAAAAGAACATGCTTTTGTAACTAATTTTCTAAGATACATAATCCAAACCAGATCATCTTTTACACTATTTCCATTTACTTACAAAAAACAACAGCACAAAATTCAAATATCTCTAAATATTTTATGAAGTTTATCTTATTTAGACATACAACGGCTCTTTTTTTAAAAGTTCATTGAATACTATAGTAATTTTGTAATTTACATTAATGATTAAGAGTGTCTGATTTACTGTGTACCACTAGAAATACAACTATAATATCATAATATTAAGATTATCCTAAGCAAAGCTTGGAATTTAAGGTTCTGTCCTTGTTTGTGGTAATTTCATCATTGAAAAACTGAACATTTGGATACCTACAACTGATTTGATGCTGCAATTATACTAATTGTGACATAAAGATGACTGTAAACTGCACGTTGACGAGTAACTTGCCTAGAATACATTTAAATAATTTCAGCAAAAAGGCATACACTGTCTCATGCACTTGATTGATTTCAACTTGTCTAAATTAAAGTAATGTTTCTCCATGTCAAGTTTCAGAAGCGCCACTGTGAGACACGATAATGGAACACCTTTTATTTGTAATTAGTTTTTTTAGAAGTATAAAGTTTGACAGGACTAACAAAAAAAAGTTTAAGGATCCTCTTATGTCAAATGTTGGCATAATTATATTGGTAATGAAGATATATTTTAACTAGTTTCTTAATCTTATATATATTTATTTTATTTTTACGACTAACTACTATAATTTAATGGTTAATTTTGATTATAAGTATTATCGAACGACTTATAAATGTATATGTAAAACCATTCAGTAGTCATAGGCTTATGATATAACTCAAAACATAAATTTAATACAGACTCATTTAAAATTCGATGTAGAGCAATTTTTTAATATAAAAATCAGTTTTCATTCTATAAACAAAATTAGTAGTTGAACAAATTGGGCTTCTGTTAAATAATGCATCATGTGTACTTCTCGTTATAGAAAATATATTTACTACGGTTATACAATTGAAAGATAAAATACTGTACACTTCCTTTTTCGAAGAATATCCTCCTTTTCCTTGATGCAAGCCTCTACTCGATGGTAGGAGGGCTAGCAAGATTTCTCTATCTCAAACTTTTTCATCCTGGCGAATACCTAATCAATATATCTTTTCAGCCTTCAAATAATGTTATGTCTGTTACTACTAACCTCTTTTCAATTCGTGTCCACCCGTAGTAGTTGATAGATTTTAGATTATGAGATGAGTGTTGCCATATCTCCAAAATTTAGCAAAGAAATAATGCTGACTATTTTGTCTTTGCAGGTGTCCATCTTTCACGCACGCTCAACTAATCACAAAGCTTTCTTATAAGTTATTTAAGTACACAATCTTTTCTTTCTAACACCATCTAGTGTAAACTGATCACACTTATACAACGCAAGATACACATTACTAAAGCTATTTATTGGAAAAATAATGAATTTCCTTTTACTAACTCCATTATATTAAAATATTAACTGATATGAGCGAATTGGGTAGCTATTGAGATATGAAATTAATTTTTTTGTTAAATTATGAAATATATTGTGTGATCTATTCCAATATCAGTATTACGATACAATATTAATTGTTACTTTTCATTTCAAAAAATAAATTTCTAAAATTTATAAAAAAAGGGAAAATATTAATCATTTTTTAGAATAAGAGAAACAAGTATTGGTCGGAAATTGATTAAGATATACCCATAAGAATTTTTTTCCCAAATGTTAAATTTTTTGTTATATTTGTTGTCAAATTTTGTATTGATGAAGTTAGTTAATCAAAATTTATCTTAAATCATGAGTAATAATGTCACCCAAAAAAAAAAAAAAAAAAAATACTGAGCTATTCAACATAAAAAATAAATTTGATAAGTACGCACGTTTTCTTTTTTCTTTTGGAAGTTAAGAAAGATCCACATTATGTAATATAAGTTCCAATTTATTTGATAACTAAATAGGTATCTAACTACCAATTTATTTGATAACTTAGATGTGTATTTAAAATTCATTCTACTCAACGTAAATGAATTATTTATAAATTACATAATTATATCAAAAGACAGTAGTTCTTTTCATTCTTCAATAAAAGTGCTGATCATGGTTAATTTTTAACATAAAATTAGATTAACTTATTAAAGGAAATATTTAAAGAAATAAATTGAAAGTTGATTAAATAATTTGTAATAATATATATATATATCCCAACGAAGCCCAGAAGATTGTATAAATACTATAAGAATTAAATTCCTAACTTCTCGTTAAAAATGGTTGAAATATCGTTTACTAAAAGGTACACTTGAAGCCGTTGACAAGTATTTCAAAGACAAAAGAAATTTATACTTTTTTGCAAATAAATGCCTAAAACGACAGATCACATCATGTGGGAATGCATCTAACTACATTTGACCTACATGGGTATTATACAATTCATTGAAGAGCGACATAGTAAGAAACTTGGAAGGATAGACTTTCTGAAAACCAGTAAAAACGATAATATGGACGCCATGGTACAGTATATTTTATATAAGCTATGAACCTTAGAAGACAATGATTTAAATGGAATAATTCCTATTTTAACTTTATAGTCGAGTACACAAAAATTCCATTTTATTTGAAATATTAATTTAGTTTATTCTCACCACCTAAAAAACATTTAAACCTACAAGAAAAAAGTATTGACTTGGTAAAAAGTTTAATATTTTGGGTTATTTACTATGTAGTAGGATTGGGACAGTACGCTTTACCCAAGGTTCGGTACGACCCTTTACGGTACACGCTTCGGAACGATATAATAGTAATATGTTTTTTGAATAGAATTAATATAGTTTTTCAACTTTTAACGATATTTGATTCTTTAATAATATATTTTTTGTACGAATAAATTAGTTCTAAATATACTTAACTTCAATACAAAACATGTGTTATTCAATACAATTAGTCATGAATTTATTAATATTTCTGCAAAAAAATGAACTTGTCTACATTTTCCAGTAATAAATAAAAACGACTAGCAAGTGTTGAAAAATTGTTGTGAGATGTCGTGAAGCTAAAAATTGTTATTTAAATTAACCTTTCATCATACCACTGGGTTTTCGTAAATCAGGATGTTTTTTATTACTTTTTAAGTCATATTGTATAAAAATACGGATATTATTTGATATAAAAATATGCTTATAGGTTAAAATATTACTTACTATATAAATCTATCAATTAAAAGAATATATACATCTAACCAAAATTTTATAAAATCAAAATTTTTAATATGGGATTAAATATATACATATTAGACTGTACCGTAATAACCAAAGTTGGGAATTTGGTATCGCCTGATATTTTACATTTACATTTTTTCTCTCAAAACAACAAAATAAACATCAAACGTCCGAAAAAATGGTCCTTAATGGACGCATTTTGATTTGCAAATCTGTAAAATGTCGAAAAAAAAATGGAAATTCTGATGTTGTTTCTATAAAATTATCGATTTAGATCAAGTTACAGGATTTTAATTTTATTAAGTATTATGGGTAAAGTATATATTTTTCAACAATAATTTAACAACTTTTCTCTAACTTGCCTCATTATATGAGTATTTTAGTTCTATGTATACTGCTAATATACCAATATTGTCTTTTGGTACCGCGTATTACACGCTTTTATTTTGATATATTCCTTTATTTTTACAACTTAAATCTCGTTGTTTGATACCAAGTGTCAAATATATTAATATCAAAATACTTTCAGTCTTCATTTATGCCAATTAAAACATTCTATAGTACCAATTTTTAATTTTGGACTACAAAAACTCTCTTAATACGAACTTTAATGATCTACATATGATTGATGTCAGTTTTTCAATCACTATTATTGATTGTTTATTAACATAAATAATAACTTTTCAATAATATTGCAATTAACTTTAAAACCTTTGTAATATAAATAAAGGATTAACTGGTAAATATTTAAAACAAAGTATGCGACAAAGAAAAATAAATAACATTTTAGTTAGTAGAAGAATTAGAACATGACGTCTAAAAAGTGCTACACATCTGCTTTTCTTCTGAACTACCGAAATCAGATTTACCAACTCTTCGGACATATTGAAATGCTGTCGGCTACTTCGAAAACGTCATGTAGAACCTGCAAATAAGTACGATACTGCATCCATGATGGCTGACATTCTTCCACTTGACCTTACTACATGGAAACAAGCCAATATTAATCTTATCCCTATACTATCCTTATTATCAAGCTATAAGCAAGAAGATAAAAAATTTGGAATATCAAAAATAAGAGATGGAAGTGTTTTGGGAGATATCAGTGTACACCCATACTGTTCATCTAAACTCAATTGGGATGTTATGCCAATTACTAATATCCAGGATTGGAATAACGCCACTGAGCCTTTTATCACGGCAGTTATTCCTTAAAGTCAACTAATTAGTTTTGTCTCTTCACTGCTTCGACTTCCTAAAATACCATGCCACACACAAAGTTGTGAACGTGCAGTAAAAAAAGTAACTACCACTTCAGCTCTAGTTAATGGAGAAGAGAGACATATACAAAGAGGATATATCAGAGGAAAATTAAAATCGCGTTTGATTTTCCCAATTAATGAAACAAAAAACCATTAGAAGCTATAATTCATTCATAGTGAATAATGAAAAATGTGAAAATTTTAGAATATAAAAATATCAATAAAATAACACTAGACTTATTTTTAAGAGTTTAATCGACAGTTTTCGTAGTCCAAAATTATAAATTGGTACAATAGGGCGTTTTATTTGGCAGAAATAATGAAGACTGAAAGTATATTTGATAATAATAAATTTGACACGTGGTATCAAAAAACGAGGTTTGAGTTGTAAGAATGAAGAAATACATCAAAATAAATGTGCGTAATACGCGATACCAAAACACAATAATGATTTATTAGCAGTATGTTTGGAACTAAAATACTCATATAATGAGGAAAATTAAAGAAAAATTGTTAACTTTTTTTTGAAAAATATATATGTTTTATCTATAATACTTAATAAAATTAAAATCCTGTAACTTGATTCAAATCGATAGTTTCAAAGAAACAACATCAAAATTTCCTTTTTTTTCGACATTTAACAGATTTTCAAATCAAAACGCGTCCATGAAGGACCATTTTTCGGATGCTTGTTGGTTATTTTCTTGTTTAAAGGGCAAAATGCAAGATGAAAATATCAAGTGATACCAAATTCCCAACTTTTGTCATTACGTTACACACTAATATATATAGGTACCGTACAGCAAGAGTCGTACAGAACCGAACAACGGTACAATTAATTATGTCAGAAAATAGATAAAATTAAAAATTCTTAATTACTCTAGCAATCCATTATTAATCAACTCGTTTAAGCCCATATTCACCTACATTTAAAATAAAAAACATATTTTTTCACCTAATGTATCATATAGAAGCTGAATAAGATAAATAGTTCCAAATGATGCATATATCATGTTGAATATGTTGTGCATCAACATATAAACAAATATCAAGAAAAGAAGAATATCCTAATTCATTTGTTTTCTTCTACGACAATTTTGAGTAAATTATAGCTTTGTATTTAAATTTATGAGATGAGTTAAGATATCCCAAAATTTTAGCTATAACTTAAAATCTTTTTTTGATTGAACATAATTATATCGAAGGCGATACGGTCTTTCAAATAAAATCTATTAATTTCTTGTTTTCATATTTTGACAATTAATTTCGCAGAGTGGTTTTTGAAAGCCCCAGCTGATATATTGGTACATATGTCAAAAGCCTACATTATGCAAATTATATAAAAAAACACAAAAAAAAAAATATTATTGGGAAATGATTCTGTAATGGTTTTCTGTTGATTTTATGTTTTATGGTATATGAAATTTCATATTGGTTAACAGTTTAATAATATTACTCAATGAAATTATTCAAAATATAAGATAAATGTAGGTAATAAAATTTTCTCAATTTTTATCAATAAATACAATTTTGAAGACACTCTAGTGACTGATGTGTATCCAAAAATGTATTCATTGCCACGATTTTATCTCATTTACAGGTAATGATTTATCATTTTTTTTTATAAATAATAAATGTTGTGGTTGATTTATATATATAATTTTCAAAATTATGGTCCTTGAATAGTTTTTTAAGCTTAATTAATATATAGTTCGCATAAACAAATCGTACTATTTTTGACATTAAGACTTAAATAAACTTTATCAAGAAGAACATAGTATCTGAAGAATTTTGTAATTATAATTATACCGTATTATATCAACAACTATTTCTCAAAATTTCCTTCTTTTGCTCCAAAACATGGACTCCATTCTGGACCTGAATACTTAACCCACTTTGATGACGTGGTTAACATATCAGCCAACTTTTTATCAATGAAGACCCTCAGTGAATAAAATTATTGTATATTTGTGTAAATTTCTTTATCCATATTCTTCATGATATATGTAAACATGGATTTAAAATAGTATAAAATGTTAGGAAGAATTGCGTTACTAAAAATATACATAATCATTGCAGTTAAAAATTAGACCAACTTGAATAATTCCAATGATTTAATAACAAATATGTCTAAAAATAATATATATTTTCTTACACGGAAATGGTACTGATACTGGTGAAATGGCAACTAATTAACTGGGTCCTATCAGTGTCCCAGAGATCTTTTGAGATTATTTAATAAATATAGTTCTCTCATTTGAGATATATATATATGTATTTCTAAACTACATCCTCAAATTATTTCTAACTATCCTCAATAATATTGATATAATGATTTAAACATCTTTCCTACAGTCTTTACATGGAGAATTGAAATAGAAACAACCCCTGGAAATCTGGAATTGTGATGTAAATTTATTTTTTTCCACTACTCCCCACAGAGATTCCAATAGTTTTAAAGCTTTTATAATTTTTTTGCACATTTTAAATGACTTCCCATTAAATGAATGTGAAAATTTCATTTTCAAGCCCTAAAGGCTGGGATGTTGATTTTCTCTTTTAGATCTTATGGGGAAAACGTAATTTTCCTCCATTTAATCAGGAGTCAAAGTTTTGATGTAGGTAATGCATAGTAAGAATGTTAGGCTTCATTGCTTTAATCTCATGTTCTTGAGATGTTATAGCCTTATGGCCACGTACTGAGTCTTGTTTCCAACAGCAATCCCCTTTGTAGTATTGCTACTGAGCCTCCTGACCTTACGAAGAAGATCTACAATCCCTTACCTTTATGCCTCCATTATTGTTTTTTGTTGACTTATTTTAACTCTGTACAATGTATAAAACTGATAAATTTCTGAACATTTTTAACACAACATCGATTTCAAACAATATGTACTTATTGGATTTGAATTGGCTTGGTACGATTTGATTACACACACTGTATTCCGATACTCCAATAATAACAACATATTTAAGTAAATGCATCAAATATACGTAAAATTTATATATCAGATAAAATATTTAAATTGATTAAATTATTAGAATATTCAAAATTCTAATTCATAAAAATTTCAAAAAAAAAAAAAAATCATTATTATTATTTACTTTGATTTCATACGATTAATACTTTAATTTTACAACAACAGCATGTTAGATTAGTTTATTTGTTTATGTAAGGGGGAAAAATTCTCCCTTTATAGTAACTATTCCTAACTCTTCGAGTGTATCTAGTTGGTCGTAGTATTTACATTCATATAATAGATGGGATTTTGTTTCCTCTTGTTTCTTACAAAAAAACAAATCGTAATAGCTTCAGCTTCAAGTTTCTGGCACTCATATGCTAAGGACCTAAAAATAGATTATGAAAATTCTTACCCTTCAGTTGATCGGTTGTTTCTCCTCTTTAAACATTTTCTTTGTCCTTGAATAGTTAAAAAAACAACTACACAATTATTAAATAAGTTGAAATTACCTTCAATTTAATCATTTGGATTTTCCTAATATTGAAGACAGAAATCAAATAAACATAGGATTTAAAGTCTATTATGGAAATTAAAAACAATATATCAGGGATAAATGCATCCCAAGATTTCTCAATTATCAAAATTTGAACTAGAATAAAAATAAATATGGATATTTGTTTGGAAACATTTAATTATAATATCTCGCCACATATGTATTACTATAGCATTATTATAAATGAAAATATCCTTTAGATACTAAATTGCTTTGTGCAAAATATATACGCCCACATTTTTATAATGTTACTTTTTTAAATTAACAATTTATAAGCCATTGTTAGATAAAAATATACAACACAATATTTTTCCGCCATGAGTTTTATCTTAATTTGCAGTAAAATAAAACAATTTGAAGTTACTATTACACAATAACAATTTTTAAAAAATCTGCATTTTTACTTTTACTCTCGATTAAATGCAAATGAGTTTAGTCCATTATATAATTCAATACTTAAACATTATAAGGATATTTTATTAAAAAGTATTAAGTGTAAGTGTATTGTTCATTGTTCCTCTCCTCTGTAGATGTAGTAGCATTAGATATTTTTGATAGTTCCAGACTTTCCAAATTTTCCCTCATTACTATTTTAGAGCAGCATCCCAGAAGACTAAGTATTATTGGCAAGAGAACCATTCCATGGAAGAGTCCAAATACAACAGTTAAAAAAAAGACCTGAAAAAATAATAATATAAAAAAAAATAACTTATGGAATCGCCTTAGCTCTTAGAAAACGTGCTCGGGAGAAGTTATTCTCTTGAATTCAATGTGCGTTAGTACCCAGGTGATACTAAGAGAAATAAATATACTTTCTGTATATGGATTTTACTTAATCAGTACCACTCCATCTAACCAATTAAACGAACATTTAAAAAAAAGTATATGGACCGGCCAATGAGGCGTATAGAAGTTGCTTTACATCTTGTTTTTGATAGACCATTTATTTAAAAAAAAAAGTATTTTTAAACTACAAAGTGTAATTGAGTAACTCATTAATTCAACTTTAGAAATATACATTTAAATTGACATAATTGTTGGAAGGAGTTTATTATTCCACTTGAATTTATATTGATTCGATTTCTACAAATTTATGCAAATAGTTACCCAAACTTTAGTAAATATAATACTTCAATGACTCACTTTTTAGAACTTTTCGAAGAGTAATTATATAAAAATACATTATATATTAACGTTTAGTTTGAAATATTTGTAAAGGTATATCATAAACACAAAAAAATTTAAAATCACAAATATAGAGTTTTCAAAAGTTACTTTATGTAAAAAGAAGACTTTCAAATCAAAAAAAAAAAAAACCATTACTCGCCGGTTAGCCCTTTGGATTTGGCCTGTAGGTTTCCGTTTAAAGAAAAAAAATTGTTTGCAAGTTATTTTTTTTACAATGATTAAATTTAGATATGTTAAACATATTTTATTTGAGTTTTTGGAAATATTATTAGACTTGTAAACAAAATTAATAATGAGATAAAAATAAATTAATCCCTAAAGTATAAACTTATATAATTAAGGTTCTTGCATTAAAAAAGGTGTAGTATAAAGAAATATATTATTTTTCAATGGATGGCTTTTATATGATATATTATTTCATGTTGTTTAAGTGTGATCGGCTGAGAAAGATAAGATTTCTTACTAAAAAAGCTTACTAAACACTTTTGTGATTGTTTAACTCAGTAGTGTGTGAGCGTGCATCAAATTTAAACACCAACATAGAGACAATAAGCCATATTCTACAGTTTTTATTCGATAAAAGCAAAAAAGTGAGGCAGCTGTCTGAAAATATGAATGGACCTGATACTGTAACAGCCAATTACATGCAATTGTAATTTTGGTTGCTTCAATTCTGTTCCGATAATTTTGATGTCAAAGATGCACTACACTCTGGAAAGCCAATTGTCAAAAGGGTGGATAAAATATTGGAAATCGTCTCCACTGTTTTGATTGCCAAAAAGATAAATATTCAATGGAAAGAAAAAAAATCAAATAAAAAATTCCATTGATATAATGGATTTCATTTAACTACACTTTTTATTAGTATAAACTTCCTGTAGCTGTTCTTTCTCCTAGTTCCGTGTATGGCACCATTACAAATGTATTTTCTGTACAATTAATTTTTAACGTTTGCACGTTAACTATCAATTAGTCTCTTTCATATGAATGCATTTTTTTAATGTTATTAGATATTTACTTGAGGAAAAAAAAACCAACTCGGGGTAAGCAGTAGTCACAAAAAAAAAATTATTTAAAAAGTCAAAATGACTTTTAAAAGCTTTAGATATTTTTCTAAATTTTCTGTCGTTGGCATATCGAAATACTACAAGACAAAATTTTAAAAACATCCCTTTGCAGATTGTTCATTTCAAAAATGATTTCAACGATTTATAAGCCATAAAAATTAGTAAATTTGCGTACATTATTTGTTCAAAGCTTTATAAAAAGGTTTTATGAACATTCAAAATTTCTTTTTTACAAATAATTTTGAATCCACACTTGAATAACGATGGTATAACAACTCCCTTCCTAGACTGTTGATATCAAATATGATCCTGTATGAATTTTAAAGCTATGCTGACTAACATACCGGGCCGTGCAAAATTATTTACCGATGATGTAAATATACTTTTTAAGAGGTTTTGTGGCAACCAATCTGATTGTTTCGTATTTTTACTGTTAAAATAAACAAAAATCCTTCCTGTGAGAGCGTAACAACTTCCACATGTGAGACCGTGTCAATCAGGAAACAAAGAGGATCGAAATTGCAGCCCTCCTCCGAGCGGGAGTGCCTCATAACAACATTAAGGAACAGGTTGGGGCCTCGTTGAAGACAATTTACAACGTTTCCAAGCGCTTGGAGGCTGGGGGTGATCTCAAGCATTCCCCTGGGCTAGCAGGAAGCCCACTGTCTCAACATGGCAAGTAAAGGCAGTGTTCAAGAGGACTCCCAACAGGTCCATTGCCGACATGGCCAGAAAGATGGGAACGTCGAGATCAACTGTTTCAAGGGCATTGAAAAGGGCTGGAGGAAAGTCCCATAGCCGTACTGAACGCCCTCTGCTAACTCAACTTCAGCGAGAAGTCAGACTTGAGCGTGCCAAGAAAATCTTGAATGATATCAAGAGCTCATCTGGACGCATCATCATTTTTTTAGATGAGAAAACTTTTACGGTCGATCCTGTTTTCAACAGGCAAAATGACCGTGTTGTGAGCTTTGGAGATGTTTGGAGATCCAACGGGAAGGCCATGAAGCCGGTATGGTTCCCCACTGGCTCAGATTAACAGCGGAGGATTATGTGAAGATTCTGGCGTCCAAGGTCCTTCCGTGGATCAAATCCATAGTCGGCAACTCTCCTTGGGGTTTTCAACAAGATGGAGCACCCACCCACGCTTCCAAGAAAGCTCAGGAGTGGCTCAAGGACAACATGAACTTTTGGCCAAGGACTACTGGCCCCCTCAGAGCCCAGATCTGAACCCACTAGACTTCCCTATCAAGGCGCACGTGGAGACCAAAGCCTGCAAAAAACGACACAAGAACATAAAAGCCTTAAATGCTGCTGTCAACAAGGCCTGGGCCTCCATGGACGCCGATTACATCCAGCAAGTCTGTGGCAGCTTCAGACGTCGCCTGACCAATGTCATTGAGTCAAATGGTGGCTACATTGATTAAATTTGATCACAAGCTATTTTATTATACTACAAATGTATGAATAAATTGTTTCTCAAGTCATTCAAATGTCATTATTGTCCGCGATATGTTCTGAACAAAAATCGGTAAATAATTCTGCACGGCCCGGTAAATATTATGTTTGAGTATGCTAAGATTAATACCATAGTAACAAAGCAATCATTAACTTGCTTCAAAATATCAAAAGAATGAATTCCAATATGTTTGAGTAGATATTGCTAAACTAAATGAAAATCTGTGGATTCCAAAATGATTCCTCAGAGGTACAATAAATTATTTTAGATTAATTAATGCAGCTATGGGTCAAAACTTTGTGTATACGTTGAAATCACATCCTTTAAAAATATATTTTATTTTAAGATTAGTGTTTGGACATTAGACAATTTGTTATGGCAAAGTCAAAATGGTATCAAAAATATTACCAGCGTCGTTTTAGTGTTAACCTATATTTTATTTCCCACCCGTGTTAACATTCATTTTCTATTTAATTCATTTTTTTATCAATGTTTTAAGAAGGAATCTAACTAAAGGCCATTTATTAAAAAAAATAAAAACTGTGATGTAGGAAACTTATATTTGAAATAATTTTATGTATGTGCAACCTTTTTTTTATTCCATTCGTTACTGCTTTAGTACATGGTGTTACCATTTACAAGTAATATATATATTTTACGATGTATTTTTTTATTGGCTGTTGATGTAGCTGCACATTTCTTTTATTAAAAACATTAATTTTGATCTTTTGAACTCAAAATGAATCTAGTAAAATGGTAAACATATCCTGATCGTCAAATATTTATTAGAGAAACATTTGTAGAGATATACATAAAAAACTGTATATAGTTTGATTTCAGCATTTTTTATTTCTCTTTGTTGAGGGAAATTTAATATTTCATCAAGATCTTCTAGTAGTAGACTATTAACACAAGTAAACGAAAAAAGACTGTGGAGTGCAATGTTAAGTTTTAATACAGGGTAAGGACTCAAAATTTAGAATCCTTTTCCAGGCCGTCTAGCCTCAATTCTAAAAGTGTTTTTTTTTCTAAAAGCCACTTTTCTGAACAGGAGAAATAATTGCTTCTTGGGTGAATCAAGAGCTCAGGTCCAGAGAACCTTCGGAGCTAACACCCAGATCAGGCCATGGTCCTCGTCATCGTAGCTCCGACAGTAGCAAGATGTCTCCCTACTTCTTTAAGGCCAACGAGAAAATCAACACAGACGTCTACTCAAGGTCATCAGGTACCATGCCTTGCTAAGGTAGAAGAGCACGTTTCTCAGAGACAATTATGTGTTTACCCAAGACGGCACCCCACCACACACGTCCAAGAAGGTGCAGCATTTCTGCAAGGAGAACATGGCTGACTTCTGGCAGGAGGATTCTTGCATTAATCTTCACCCGACGTGAACCCTGTAGACTACACTGTTTATTGCGTCTTGGAGGAGAATACAAACAAAACTTCTTACTGGAAAACCGATCCCTTGAAGGCCGTGATCACAGAGAAATAGAAAAATTAATCAAGCAAATTGAGCTTCTGTTTGTCCACGTATTGAATAAAAAATATCGAAAATTGTTGAATTATCAACTTTTGCTTCAAAAGTTGGCTCGAAAAGGGCACAAAATATAAATATGTAGAAGTGAAAACGGCTTTTGAAATTTTGTAATTTTTGAGTACACACCCAGTCGTATTTTTTTTTTTTTTTTTTAATGAATATTTTATCTCTTTTATAGTATTTAGGGCAACCTTCGAGAAAAAAAAATTCATTAACCTACATTAGTTTATTCATTAAAAAAGTGTATGTTATTTTGAAATACAACAATTTAAAGGTTCAAAAACACCTAGAAAAAGATTGAGGCCTCTATGGTTCAATTATTTTTACACAAAAATGAATTTTTGCATAATAAATAATACAAATTTCATTTAAAAAGAGTGTTTTGTTCTTAAAAGTCTAATTTTAGGAGCATAACTTAATTTTCATGTAAATTACTGATTACACTATCCAACAAAATCACACTTCTTTCTTATGAACATGAGCAACATATGCTCAACTTAGTACAGTTTGCTCCTTTGATTACAAATATGGTATTATTATTTCTCTCATAGCCTCGTGGCCTTCAGAAAAAGGGCATACATTTTTTTATTTTTGGCTATGTTTAAGGTTCAAAGCTGTTTTAAGCCCTCAGTGTTGAAGACAAGGATAAATTATGTGAATATATTTTAAAGTTGAATATTCCAAAATTCTAAAACCATTCTTAAAATGTCTGCATCATACTCGAGTTATCTTTGTTTAAAGAGGAAAATAGATGCTTTTTGTTCAAATGATCATAGTTTTAAGACGAATAGAATCAAAAACCTTAAAAGTATTGCATTTGATAAAAGTATGAACTTTAATTTTTAGAAAAGACCCTCTCCAAAAACGCTCAATATCGTTGTCAATTCAAGATATGGCTACGACAATATTCCAAGGAAAAAGCTCATTTTTGAATTCATCTCATGATTAAAGTCCATAAGTATTCGTTTGTCCCAGCTAAAAGAGATAGAAACAAAGACAGAGAGAAGAAGAAAGGATATAGAAACAAAGAGAGAGAAACAGAAAAAGGGGAAAAAGAAAATATATATTATACAATTTACTATAACATTAAGCCTCATGTCTCAAACTGTATTAATGAATTATTTCAAGCTTCATGGAGACAAGAGGACTCGTTGCAAAGTGAGTAAGGGATTCCAAAAAACGGACATTCAAGGGAGTCCTCGGAGCAAATCCTTTTTCTTTTTCTTATTTTCTATTTCTTTTCTTCTTCTCTATCAAAGACTTCCATACTGATTTAATACAAGGGGAGCCAAGGTCCCAATTCCGAACTGAAGCTTCAAGTCTGGTTCGAGAAATACATGGTTTTGAGTTAGCCCGGAAAATACAATCTCTTATCTTAATTATTTCTTGGTTTATGTGACTGGAAAAGTGTGTATATCTTATTAAATGGAAGATCTTTTATAAATTGCTAATTTTCTTCAAAGAAGTTGAAAAATGAAGAGGGTAAAAAATTAAAACAAAAAGCATGTGGGCTAAGACACCCTTAAAATTTGTATCGACCAAAATTTAAGTTAAGGAATCAACCTTTATGCATTTTTTTTCTTAATTGAAACTTACAGATGACCATTAAAAAGTGTGATATCACATAATGGTGAAGGAGCACTCTTTAAGAACCCGAAGCAGCACCATAGGCCAACTTGATGCAGAAAAAGGCAGGTTGAGGTCGTTCGGGACCTTGGTGTTTCTGTACAAACCATTTAAATGTGGTGAAACTGTCACATTTCGAGGGAGAGCCTCGAAAACAAGGGCGGACGTGGAATGAAGAAAAACATTTGAGATTTACAAAAATAACCATAGGCAAAAGTCTTACGAAAAAAGGACAATCCTTCAGGAAATAAGCGACCAGATTGACATCAAATGGTCATTCAGTGTCACACGAGATTTTCAACAAGCACATGAACGAATTGCTGAAGGTCTTGCTGTACAGGCCCCAAATACAACCGAACCTTTAGGAGATTCAAAAGAAAAACCAACTTATTTTTTGTCTGTATAGGGAAAATTGGTCAATGAATGACTGAAGAAGAGTTCTTTTTTCTGACGAGTCTAGCTTTATACTTTTTTTTGGCATTCCAATAGTCAAACTAATCGCGTTAGGGGTCGTAAGAAGGAAGTTATAGTGCCGACTCCGAAAGTAAAGTTTCCCTTCAAAATTCACGTCTGAGGTCTTATGAGCTACCGTACTCTTAGTTAGCTCCATTTTATACATAGAAGACAAACTGTGACGTCTTCATACTATGTGGAGACCATACTCAAGAAGAATCTTACAACTGCGATGCAAAGGAGCCGAGAAAACGGATCGTTTCTGACACGGAAAATGTTACCAGACATGTCAAGAGCCATTTTCCAGCAAGACAGAGCTCCTGTTCATAGCTCTCACGTGACTCAAGCATAGCTTCAGGCTAACTTGGACTCATTTTGGGCAAAGAGTACATGGCTTAGCAACAGTCCGGAATTGTCTCCGAAAGAATATTTATGATTTATTGTTCAAAATAAGATAAAAAAATTCTTGCCGGCAACCAATGAAGAAACTCTGGTCCAAAATGTAAAATTTTCCCGGTAGCAAATTGCAGATGAGACTTTGGGTAAATTAATTGCTTGTATGCCCGAACCTATTAAAAAATTTATAAAATACCACAATTCCTAATTTACTTTCATTTAAGGGATTTTGAAAAAGAGTACATTAATTTTTTGACGTACTGCCTATTTATATCCTATGCTTTCAAAGTTTCATATCGAGTTATTATAAATTGCAACACTTTTTTCCTCAGATTCTACTAGAAATAAGATAAAGTTATCAGCATACAATACCGACTTTAACAGAAATTCTCGATTTGTAGTCCCCCGATTCTATTATTTAGCCTTACTTTATTCAACAAACTATTAATAGCGATAATGAAGAGGGCTGGCGATAACGAATCTTCTTGTTTGACACCTCTGTGTATTGTAAATTTGGAATTTACTCTCGGAATATCAACTCTCGACGTTGTGTTCGTAGAATACCCGAGATGATATATATACAAATTTATCTGGAAAATCATTTATGTATAGCTATTGCTTCATTGTTTTTATTTGAGGAACTGTCTGAAACTTTTTCAAAATCTATTTGGAGAGCTGCAAATTTTGTTCTGCTTGACAAACATAATATTTATCCATTGCATCTTTTATTGACTAGGGAATATCAATCAATTATCTGCCCGACATGAAGCCTTTCTGATCAGGAAAGATGATCTGCGGAAAAACATTATTTATTCTTCTATGTGGAATAACCTGTACGTATCTTGAAAGATGTATTCTGGAGATATATAAGATGGTAGTTCCCAATTTTTAAATTCCAAATGTTTTCCATAGTCTGTTCGACTTGCATAATTCGACTCGAATAACTATGTAATTTGGAATAAAACCTGCACGTTTCTACGGTTATTTCCCATAAAGAAATTTTTATGGGTGCTATTTTTTCTCAGGGAAGTGATTTTTCCAAAATGAACACTCTTCTTTAGACCCTAATATTTTATTCATAATACATAGTGATGCAAATATCATAGCTTATAAGATTTTTTTGAAATATCTATTTAAAAAATTTATGATAGTACTAGTCACTATTTATTATGAATAAGTTATAAGGGTCTAAAGAAGAATTTCGTTTTTCACCCTAAAAACACTTTTAAAAAAAAGTTTTATTTATCCTACTTTTAATTTGGGAATGGGTTTACGGATAAAAAAAGACTGAACAATAATAGTTTCGAATTATTGTAATACCAGATATTTCAGATTTCAAATGACTGAGAAAAAAACTGAAATAAGTTTTAAGTTCTGCGCTTATAGATAAATTTTATCATTGTCCTCAATTTATTCATTCAAAATCCCTCGCTTCTAATTACCTATGTGTTATCAAATGCTATAATTTACAACAAAGATAATGAATAACTCATTCATTGAAATAATAAATATTGATTCGCTAAAAAATTACTTCAACTCTTAAAAATTACTTTTTATCTAATATCTCAAACAAAAGTTAAAAACCACTATTTTTTATTAAAATCATATTGCAAATTGTATTGTAATTATGTGGTAATATTTTTTTGAATCGATACAAAGGGTTTTTTTCACAATATATCTTAATCCATATATTTTTTATAAGAACAAACTGTCGTATTAAACCTAAAGATTTTTTTTATCTTTTTCTACTAATGGATATTCTATGTGGGATGCATTGCTTCCCTAACAAATTATATTTCCTTTTTCTTTAAAAATTTATATAATTATATCTTTTCCTTTTGCATTCTTATTAACAAAGAATATAAATAATGATCAAAAACTTATTGTTAAGGTCTAAACAATTTGACCGATAGATTTGCGTGATATAGCGACTTTAGTTAAGTTTATAAATACTTTGATGCATGTATTGTAGATTATAATAAATTATATTTTTTTTCGATTTTCATGCATAAAGTTATAAAGAATATTAAATTGCATTGTCGTTTGTTTAAATTACAACCATTAGGATGATATGTGATACACGTCAATACATATTAAAATTGTACCTACTAAGAAAAATAAACATCTAGACGATGAAGAATGATGTTTGATATCATTATTCCTTTGTGTAATGTACATTAGAGTTGATCTTAAGATTTTTTTTTTTTTTGAAAAATATTACTTTGAAGGACTTAAAATGTTCCTTCAGATTAAAAAAATAGGTGCTACAAAATTGTGCATCCTCAATAAATATTTAGAGGTAACACAACGACACATATTAACTGATATTTAAATAAAACTTGCTTGTTTCCTTTTAAATATACAAAATATGTAACGATCTTTGAAGAAAGTTTGACAACTAACTCCCTTAAATCAACAATACAATATCTGAACGGTGTAACCAGTTATAGTTTGAGGATGCAGTAAACATTTCTATTAAGCTTGGCATATTTGTAGGATGTTAACTTGTACTATTTGATAGGCGAGAGTAATAAGCAGGATATAATTGCTGTCGATGTAAATTTGTTCAATTATAGAAGGATTCAATGATATTACTATAATACAAATGTGTCACATTTCAAAACGAACTAAGGTTTCATTAATTGGGATTACCTGTCTGTTAGAACAGCATTTTTAATGTATTTACCTGTCCGACAGGAAAATTTGCCTGTTCTGAACGGTGGGGCTAGTGTTAATGTAAAGCCCTTATAAGCATGTAATATTAAAACATAAACGCCATCTTGTTGGCCCTAATGAAAATAAAAGAAAATAAAGATTTGATGGGGGAACTCATTTGGATAATTTGGATCTTCCTTAATGGCACTCTTCCATGTGTAATAATACCCAAAGTCCAAGAGTAATTAACTATGCAATAAATATGATCAAAATAAAATATTTCTTGAAACTGGATGGTTAGAAGTCAGTTTGAACTTTCAAAAACAGAGAAGATAGATACATAAAAAATTGCTATATTTTTATCAATAGTTTTAATAAAATATCAGATTGAGCGTCAGAATTCCTATATAAGCGCAAGAAATGAAATATGTTATCGCAGCGATTTATATGAATACAGTAACACAGAAACTAAATGTCTAAATTAAAAAGAAATCGTTCAATATAATGGTGATTCTTAGAAGAATTAGCCACTTTATGGAAATTTGCCTCACAAGAACTAGCAACCACCAAAAACATAATTCCTACTATCAAAACAAATTATAACAAGGTTAAAAATTTTAATTTAGTAGATTATGTGACATCAAAAACCTTTTTAATAAAATGAAAATTCCAATATTTTTCTATGTGGATCTTTGGAGAAAATAAAAAGCAAAAAATGGAGTAGAAAGCATTGAGGTACCAGTGGAATTACTGAATATAATTTAGCATAATAAATTAACACAATAAATTTATGACAAACAACGACGTAAAATATCGATTCATTCTTCAAAGTGTGTCATACAAACGATATTTGTTCCATATTTCCGTAGATATACATAAGTTGATATAAGCTCTTTTCAAAATTAAGTACTTAAATTAAAAGTTTTATTATAAATAATCAATATTTTTATTTACAATAAATGTCAAAATGTGAGTACATTAAGTAAAAACGTACATTTAACTTTTTATGCCTTTTAAATAATATATATAGAGAATTTAGGGTCGTTGTGCTACCTCTAATTTTTTTTTTGATTATGTTCAAATTTTGTATTATCATTTTTATTTATCTAAAATAATATATTTAGACTTGAAGAGCACTCTTTTCCTCCAAAATTTTTATAAGAACCACTCTAATATAAGTATATACTATATTTATATCTATCCAGAGAATAAGAATTTAATATTTGATATAAAGGAACATCATGACTCAAATATAGGTCACAAATTGAAAAAAAAAAAAAAATGAATAAAAAAATTTAAATAAGAGTCTTTTTCTTTTCTTTAAAATCGACTAAAATAATATTCCCTATCTTTGTAACATTCCAAATACTTTTTGTATCCAAAACATAATTACTTAACATACCCGAAATAAACAGATATTTTCTTAATTAAATTATAAAATTTATTTTTCGATTACTGAACGGGACTTCAGCTCATACAACATTGTTGTGTTAGAAAAAGTTCGAGCACTTCTGGAACAGGTCATGTTGGCTTCCTCCTAGCCTGATTAGACTTCCCTTTCCTTCGTTATGAAGGATAGGTCGAGAGGGATACCAATTCTATCTCCAAACCCACCGAGGATGCGTTAATTGCAGCTTCCGAAACATCATGACAGAAAATATCTGAAGAATTAGTCCGTAAGAGCTGTACTTTGGCCTGTAATTAAGTACAGAAAAAACCAACTTACATAACTTTTTGTAAAAGTAGGTGTTTTTTTTAAATTAACAATTCTAATATGACATACTGTTGATCGTAGGAAAAATTGCTTAAAAACACACAACTGAATATTATTTCTTCAAAAAACAATACTTAATAATGAGATCTTGATAAATTGTAGAAGATACATAAAAACTTGCTAAAACCTCTTACTCTAAGTAGGAGGTTCATCATTGAGTCTATCCGTAGACATAACTAGGATTTCTTTTCCCAAAAAATCTCCAAATGATAAAATTATTTTCCGACCAACTTATCGAGGCCAGTAGGTATCATGAACTAATAACGTGCAGCGTAGAGGGCAAGTATGATTTTTAAAATAATTAGTCCTACTCTGTTGAAGTTTTCATAGGATGGGAATGACATCACTAACTTATTAGTCTGGGAGATCGATGTTCGAGACGAAATCTCCAAGAACACCACAGTCAAACTTACCAAGTGGGTTAATTTTGGAAATTCGTAAATTAAAATGAGCAATTGTTCATCTCCTTATCTTTCAAATATTTATTAGTGAATAATGAAGAAGTTGCCATCATTTAGCGGAAGCCTTTCTCCTTTTGACTTGTAAAAGGGTTTCCAAAGAGTTTTCGACAACAATTTCATGGCAAGATATACAAGATGTTGGAGTCTTCTCTTGTCTAAGTTTGCTGGAGTTTCCTTTATAATGCTTCCATTGATAGATTTAAAAACTTGCTTCAATGGCACAGTATTCAAAGTAATATAAAGGGAGACTGAAGGACAAAGAAAGTAATGATTAAATCTTTTATAATCTTAATAATGGTGTTAAATTGTAAAAACTTCGTTTTGGACTTCTTCTCTGAATCTTTATGCAGTGAGCTGAAGGATGGCAAATATGGCACTATTAAATATTTTTCATATAGGTAGGAGAATCAGATGATGTGCTCTCGATATCGAATTTAAATTGAATAAAGCGCTTAGACCATTTGCCGCTATTAAAATAGGCGCCTCCCTGTTTGCATCCTTGGGAGATGTCGCATCTATTATGACCGTACATGGAGGCCATTTATGAGTATAAATTTCTAATTATAGTTGCAACCATATTGATACTTACTTAATGCCAAAAAGATAAATTTGTGGCTAATGGAGTAGAAGGCATTTTGGAAACCGATAAGGACGGTAGCAAACACTTTGTTTTACTACTAGCATGGTCCATTGCGTCTTGTATTGAGAGAAAAATATCTTGTGCTTTTTTTATTCTTCCTTTTTGTAAATTTTTGTAGTACTATTATTGAAAAATAACTTCAAAAACAATTAGAGGCTAATTTCTAAGTCCAACTAAATATGGACCACCCTTTATACAATTTGTGACTGTTGTTTAACAATTAACATTGAACACCTACTACGGCTGCACATGCGCAGGTAAGACGCTTTTGGTTAATTTGCCGGCTAGTTAGAATTGTTTGGGGTCAATTAAAAAAGTATTCATCAAAGAAATATTTATTCCATAATCGTAGAAAAGGCACTTGAAGTTGTTTTTTTTTTACATTTTTTCTGGAGAGTCATGAAGAAACTGGAAAAGTCTGGAGGTGATTTTTAATCACCTGCCATACGGCAATGCAATGAGACCGTTTAACTGATTGTTACAATTTATTTTTGACTTTGGCGTCACCTGTGTTTAGCCTCTAAGTTCATCAGACCTCAATCCCATGTTCTTCTTTGTGTGGGCAAAGTTGAGTGACACATATCCTCCTTAAACACATAATCCGAGATATCAGGATATCGAAGGAATTCTGATATCTGCCAAAAGAGATTGTCATCAGTTTGATATGTTAGAGTTATTCCTGGCGATCTTGATATTTTATCGATTTGAATCTAACTGTTAATCCTCTAGTTTTGAAGTTCTTAACACTAATATCATTCGCATATATAGATTGGGCAGCAAAACGTTACTCTCCAGCCTCCTGACCTTAATGATCTCTGTCAGAAGATCGCTATGGTCCTCGTGTATGAGGACAATGCCAAGTTACCCTCCATGACCCTCCTGATAGTCCTAGGCACTGAGAAGTTGTTGGCGTAGCGATTCATCGATTTGGTGGGGTCTACGTCGATCTCCTTCTCCAAGCTGTACTTGAATTCCGGATTGCTCTTTAAATTGTGAACTAAACTTATTGCTTTCCTAGAAGGGTCTTCTCCATCATTCTTCATCTTGGCCGCTTTAAAACTAGGCTCCTGGCGCACTTCACAATATCCGAAATCCTTGCAAATTCAACTTCAGAATCTAGGAGATCTGAGATGCCCTACCTTTTGCAATTTTGCTCACTCATAATAACGAAATGAAGAAATATTTATTATAATTTGTTTATATACAAAGGTTGGCTGAACTAGAACGTCAAAAATATTAGTTAGCCTTTTACCAAGGTAAATAGAAATACAAGGTTCGACAATCATGTTTTGGTAGAACTTTCCCTGTGTTTTACCGTACCGACTGCTGGGCAAGAAATACATATTTTGACGTCATAGTGCATAACAACGGTATATTACACCATATAATACTAGAAATTATATGATTAATAGTAATAATATATATATTATATACGCTTTGACGTCCCTATTAAAAAGCGTGGTGGAAGTCAAATATCAGTCGGAAAAGCGTTTTGGTATAACCTTGTATTTCTTTTAACCTTAGTCTTATACAACTCTATTTATCTTGTAGTTTTTATTTATGTGACAATATGAGTTACATGGGGTGCGTGTGTTTGTTAAGGTTCATTTGGTAAAAGGATTTACTTGAGTTTTATTCCTTTTTATATTCCAGATATTAATTATATGTGTTTGAGGAATACAATGTCAGTTTCAGTATTGACTACTACATACCACATAATATTTAAAAGTGAATGTATTATTAATCTGGGAAACAATTTTAAAGGGAGAAAGATAAAAAATGGCTTGTCAATAAATTAAATATTACACCGTTAATAACTTTTTAAAACGAATTTATTTCAATAAAACTTTGGAAAATTAAGCATATACCCTAATGAAAATTTAATAAAAGAAACCCTAAACATCAATCACAGCTTCTTTAAATAAGCGTTTCACTAGGTTATCTCATTAATTGCATAAGTTACTATATTTTTTGGTAAGGTTTTTTTTATTTTTTTTATTGTGTTTTAGAATTTATATATTATACATTGTATTTTTCCAAACAATACAATGTATTACTTCAAGCCTAGGTACTGTATATAGGGTCGTGCACTAAAATTGGAAAGCAATTTTACATGATAAAGTTCCCGTATGAGCAAATAACAGCCGAGTTTTTCTTGCTCATATAAGAGGCTAGTTTACTAATAAAAAAACCTTTCTGCTTTTATTTTTAGTCATTTGTCCAGATAGATAAACATGTTCACTCATCATATTGAGTTTTGCTAATTTATAATTATTGAAATCAAATAATTTTAGTATCAATAATGCTAGAGCGCTATCATTGGTTCCATCTAATCGCCTGTTATTCAAAAAGTCACAAATTAATTTAGTTGGTTCTGATCGAGTAATTGGAATAACTCAAGTTCCAACTATGAAAGGGTAAAACCTTTTCATTATGAAGTAAGATGGTTACAATTGTTTTTACTTTATAGATTAATATAAATGCATATCTTGACTTGTAAGGGTTGAAATAGGAAGAAATGTCAAAAATACAATCGATTTCAAATGGTACTAGACGGTTTTATTAAGTAATTAAATTTCTAATTTTTCATTTTAAGTGTATATTCCTTGCAAAAAATACAAGACAGAGAAGAATGGAAATCGAATCCAGATAATGCAAACTATTTTATATATTGAAAATGTGTTTATTTCAAAAATATACTAATAATAAAACAATGATTAGACTGTAAAATTAAAATAATCAACTCTGTGACAGTTTATGCAAGATTAATATTTGTCTTTCGTGGGAGAATTGTGGAAGTGATTTAAAACTATGGATGCCATTTTAATATGCAATTACCATCTATGCTATTAAATAAAACCTACAACTTTGTTACAATGCATATATTCAGGATCTGGACAGAGTAAAAGTTTATTCTAATAATAGTGAACGATCTTGTTTATAATACTTTTTCACTTTCAACACTGCGAATATTCGAATAAAACACCTTCATTAAATGTATCCACAAATATTTATTGTTCAAAGATCCAAATAGGAATAACTGAAAGTTTTTAGTTGACGCTTACAAAAAATACCAATTTTTGCATCGTTTTTCCGCTAAAGATGCTGCAATAGGAAGTATGTTTGTAACAACTCTGTATTTGAAGCAATACAGAGAAGATGAACAAACTTTAACTTTCTGGTCATTTTATTATGTTTCTAGCTGAATATTTTAACCCCGTTCTTTCACCTTTTCCTTAAAGTTTCTTTAAAAATTGTAATTTAGTATTTTTAAGTAAAATGTTTTTTACATCTTTATTATCAATCTTACTTGAATAATTATAAAAATAATCTTTTTAATTGAAAGCTATTTCCTTTTGAGAATTTTACTAAATTTTATAATACAATATTACTCCTATACAGCCAATTTTGTCTTTTATTAATAAAAGTGGTTTCCTATTATTAAATTAAGAAGGAACTGAACTTAAAATGATATTGTTATAAATAAAAAGGGTTCCTTTGCTCTATATGGAAATTAATGGCGTTTATTTTCAAATTAGTAATTTTTCGAATTTAATTCAAATCATTTCTTGCTTTTGTAATACAATTAATTAAAAAAAAAAATTTAATTTATCTCTACGATGAAAAATATTTATAATAAAACTAAAAAAAAAAAAAAAAAAAAAAACAAAAAAAAAAATATATAATACAAAAATATTTTCTAGTTGATAACAATACCTATATATAACAAAATCATTTAGATAGATTGAGTTGAAATATGTGATTACGATATTAAATATTATTATTCTACCAAATGTTCCAAATTGTGACTCGACCAAAAAACAAATGTATTAATGGTCTGCTGAAAGTGATTTTCAATGTAAGCTTGCTCGAGGAACAGGAGATAAAGAGAGTTTTAAAAGGGATAACGTACTACCTTTCAAGTAGTACATTGGTTGAACCAATGTATAATTTGTTTAATTTCATAAGGGGACTGGGAAATCGACAGATTTGGAGATTATAGTAATTTGAATCTACAAAACCATAATACATGAGATCAATTAACAAGAAAAAGGAAAATAGATCATGTTAAGGAAATATTGCTCCTATAAATATTTAAAAGACTGGAGTTTTCCATGCACTGGTTCATTTACAGAACCTTACCAAATATTTTACGCTTTATAAACATAAATGGAAAACACTGTAGAGAGACGATGGTTTTTTTTTATAAAATTGAAAAATATATCTTGGAAATTTTTTTCTCAAAATGTATGCACACTAAAGGGATAAAGAGATATAGAGTTACATTAAAAACAAATCATTTTCGTTTATCTATATTGGCCCCAATAAAGAGGATATTAATTTCATTATAATAAAAATAGTGTGCGTGCTTCTTTTTTTTTCTTGGCCTAACGACATATTTACAACACATTTTATGCATTTACGTAAGTTATAATTTATAAAACAAATTTAAGAGCATATATCGATATATATTTGAAATTAAACCAATGCAGAACAATTAAAAACACCGTAAAATATTAAAACCCAAAAATGGAAATAATTTAAAAGAGAAAACAAAAATAAAATAAGTCATCTGAGTCACTTTAACACATTGCTATATAATTCTATACAGGGGATAACACCTCGGAGGTTTATGTCTCCTTGGCCCCAATCGTATATGTAATTTGCTGTGTCTTTGTTATGATGGCGTTAAAAAAATATTCTTCTCTTCCACCACTATAATGACCTAAAAACTCATCACCCCCAGTCTTGACCTTAAATGTATACATCAAAAACTGTAAAACTCTGTCATACAGATGCTTCGATATCTCACACTGTCAAAAGAGATGATCCGTCGTTTCACTAGCTAAATTGCAAAAAGGACAAGGCCCCCTCTGATCCTTATAAAACTTTGACCCCACCTCCAGTGTTCCTGAAAGTAGGCGATATTTAAACCATTTTTCAGCCGCTGACAAATATTTGTTTTTTATAGCTTTAATGCTACAGGCCGCATCTCTTTTTATTTCTCTCCTATCCAGGTTTCCAAGAAGAAGGGACATGGAATGTTTTTTTTAAAAATCTTTTAATTTCAGAGGTAGACATCAAGAAGCTCTCATCCGGAAAGGTATAAAAGACACCTCTAAATTTTCCAAATTTTGCATGAAAATTATGTTCCGCCATCTTATTTATTAGGGGTTAGAACCCAGGACATCTACTGCGATTTCTGCAGAGATTTTTTCGACTTTCGTAAGGCTCAGACATTTATTGATGCGTAGCTCCCAACCAAGAGAAAACTCCAGCATCTGGGTCACATCTCTCGCTCCTTTGCATAGATCTTTCATGCGCTTGGAATAGGAAGCTTATAGTTTATATATTCTCCCATAACTGTCACATTGATTTTTTAACAAATAGAAATATTTTTCCTCTAAGAAAATTTCGAGGGTTTCGCAGCAAAACTCTTCACTGTCCCACATTTGCCTTATTCAATAAAAATTCCACATCTCTGAGATACTCAATACAGATAAACCTCCTGTATTTATTGATCCGTGCAGCCTTTCATATATATAATAATATTCTTATTTTTCTTTAGCTGGAAGAAGGAAAAATCTATCTCATTAAATTTTTTTGTTGTTCTCTCATCATATGGAGTGACCTTCACTAAGTGGATTATTGTTAGGATGACGCAAATGTTCCATGCTTTAATTTTGTCCCACACATTTAGGTTCATGCCAATGAAAAAGGCATTCCAATTCGTCCGACAATTTCTTCTTTATTTTTCTGGCATCCTGAATTTCCCACCCAAGATCCAAGTACTTAAAATTTCCGTTCAAGTCCGGAAACTTCACCAGCATTTTCCTAAAATACCCATATAAGAACTCTGTATTTACATCATTAATCCCAATATGAATGAAAAATCTCTTAGAAGTACCATGACCCTTTTTATTCATCTTATAATATCCAAGGGGTTCCACTTAAAACCAATGTTAGATCGTCGGCCTTACAGAGACATTTTGGATGCGCTGTAATAGATGTGAAGCCTATTATTTTGTTGTCCTTCTAAATAGCTTGTATAATTTTTGTCAATACCTATGATGAACAAAATTGTAGACAAAGGGTCACCTTATCTTACTCCTCTCTTATTGATGAAGTAAGCTTTCTGATTTCCTTCATCAATAAGTGTCCTAGACCTTGCAAGAATAATTCCGACTATTCTAATAATTAGATCTCCGAATCCCTTCTTATATAGTATACGAATGATGTATTCGTGAGACACCTTGTCGAACGCTTTAGAGATTTATTAAGCTTGGCATTTTTAATTTTTTCACGTGTCAAATATTTCTCTACTTGGTTTTTATCTTCTTCTCATATTTTAAAATCATTATAAGGTTCTCATCTTAATTCTTCACAAGAAGAGGCTGTGCACATCATGCATCTTCTACATTTGACTAACTTTCGTACGTTCATAACATGAACATAGCTTGGAGTAGAAATTTTTTATCTCTCTACATATGTACTCCAGGTCATTCGATGCTATGCCATTCTTATCCATTAGATAAATATTTTTAACCTTAAATCTGATTTTTTTTCTTGTCGCACAAGAAGATTTGCTCAATTTGCTCGGAAGATCATTTTCTCACGAACATAAATCGTTTTCGTGTTCAACCATAATGATTCCGTTATTTCCCTGTGGTTTTTCGGTTATATTTTCTTTTTTTTTGACACGCCATTCAATAGTTTCTTTAATTTTCTGGTTTAATACAGCTTCATATTCCTTAATTTGTAGTCTTTTTTCGCTGCAGTTGACACAAGCATGTACGAACTCAAAGCAATTTTGACATTGGAGCCGTACAAGAGGATACCTTAAATTCACCAGGCTTCCATTAACTGGTATTATTTGAGGAAGGATATAGGGGTCTGCAATGACTTCAGATATATAGTTTGAAGTTCTCCAAATAGAGTTATAACTCTTGTATTTATCTTTAGCTTCCTGATCTTGTTTCAGGGTAAGAGTCTAGGACGTTGGCAAATTTACCTATCCATGCTTTCAAATCACTTTCCCCAACTCTTTTAAATTGATTGCCTTAATTTTCATTTTTTTCCCCTTGTCAATTTCAAAGTTTTATATCCCTTTATTTTTCATACATATAGTTTTTAATTCTCCATTCAGTCCTTCCACATCTGTGGTGTATTTTGTTAGCCGAGTTCGAATATCAGTGGACTCATTAGTATGTATGGGAGCATATCCATAAACATTCTGTACTTGTTCTCCAGCAATTTCGTCTTCTTTAAAAACAAAATTTAATGCTTTATTATAGACCGTTACATGTTTTAAGTTTATGTTGTTATAAACCCTTCCAAACAAAGTGATGATAAAAAATCCCATTTAAAAGTTGAATTCAAATTAATTTTTTTAAAACATCATTGATGTTTTTCCCTCTTAGTCAATTCTTTAGTGTCCTATATTTCAACCTTGTTATGATGATTGACAAAGAATTCATTTGAATTTTTATATGGAGTACGACTCAATTTCATTTAGAAAATTAAAAAAATGAAAATCAAATCACAAATGACAACAAAGTGCAGGATAATTTACAAGAGAATATAAAAATGAACGAGTTCGGAGACCCATTCAAAAGAATAAAGTCGGAAGAGAGAAATAAAAAAAAAGGGCTTATTCTACCTTATAAAATGAAATCCTTTGTTATAATCCTATGTCAAGGATTTTGGCATTATAGGGCTTCTCTATTATAAATATGATTATTAAAAAATGAACGGTAATCTTACAGCTCCGATGGTGAGAAAAATTTCTTTTTTGAAACCTTTTTAATCAACAGTAATATATTTTTTAACAGAGCGTGTGCGTTTTTAATAAATTTAGAACACCTTACCAGCTGACATTTAATATTTTTTCTATGTGTTAAATTTACAACTTTATGAATTAAAATAAATTAATAATGTAGAATAAGAAGAAAGTTTGAAATTGTATTATCAAATTAGAATAAAGTTGTACCATAGTACAAAAAAAAATGAAAAAAATAAATAGTGCGCTCACAATATGTATCGCTTCAAATCCTTCAAACTCCTTTACCAAGGAACAAAATCATTTTCATAACTTTATTGTAGCCTTTATTATAAAGGTGTTTTACTTCACCTGAAAATATGCTTGGATAAATTACTTCTTTAATTTAATTTTTCACACATTTTCCTTCTTTATAAATTATCGATGATCTTATTGGTTAGTCTTTTCTTAGCTATGACAATGTCAATTAGCATCAAGATACAAAGATGTCATTAGAATATATCCAGTATCAATCAACGTTTTATACCTTTATCCTCAAGAAGAGACAGAAAAAAGGTTCAAAATTAATTGATAGCTCCTCAAATACAACATTATTTCGAATTGTTGATTATTCTTTATTTTACACTATATATATAGCTTGGCAATAAATAAGATGATTTGAACAAATCAACATTCAGAACACAAAAAAGGGACATGAGTGGACAAATTAACAGTGGATCAAAACAGATTTCAGAATCTCTGGAGTATATATATAGCATAAAATATAATTTCATATCATCGGCCAATCACAGTTGGATTAGCAAAACAAACAACAAATGGCGTCGTTTTAAAAATGTAATAATAAATCATTAATTTTTCTAAGCGAAATACAATTCTTAGTTCATAAAGTAGTATTGTTTTAAAATAAAAATTAGTCTTTTTATAAAAAAAAAAATATCTGATAAGGCTTTAAAATTTTACTTGTAGTTTTTTTTTTTTTTTTGCTCAAAAGGATTTAGAAGAAACACTTTTTAGTACTTAAATTAATAATAAATGAAAAATTGTTAGAATCAACATCATATGATTGTACATATATATATATATATGTGAACCTCTTTCACAATTCTCTACTATTTTTTTTTCTTTTTCATTAGATTCTCAGCTTGAAGCATATTTGTTGAACTAGCATATCAATGAAGGGGAGAAATGTAAGTATATCGAAATGTTGGTTAGGTCTATATATATATGTATAACAACTTTCTTGCAGCAAAAACTATAACTATTTTGTTCTCTATTTGTGCATATGCTGACGTATCTAAGTACATATTAGGTATAAACAAAGATGAGTAGGGGACAAAAATCAAAAATAACATGCTTGATAAATCAAAAATGAATATTGGATCATTAAAAAAAAGGATGCAAAAATATTTACCTTGAAAAAAGTAATGAAAATATGAGACTCTGAGAAAATGAGGAGAATGAGTGCCATGAATGTTGTTGTGCCACCATTTATAATTGCAATTCCAATTGATTCCACACTTGATGCAGCTCTTTCAGCAGCATCTCCTATAGTAATAATAATATAAATAAGTTATGCACCTATACATACAAGTTATACAGGTATAAGTGGGAAATAGACAATGTATTTCAAGTTCAAGAAGTGTAGTAAAGTTTTAAGTACAGTGTTAATTTTGTATCTTCCGTATTAGATTTAGTTGCGTATAGGTTTTGTCCAGAAAAAAATATATTTGTTTAAGTTAATATAACATTTAAAAAAATGGTTCCGCCTTCGTCTTGTAATTCTCATGCAAAAACATAACAAATGCAATTAACATTAATATTATATCCCGTTTCAAGTCTTTTTAAATAAGTCGATATTCTTTGATATGTTTGTCAAGTCCTTCAATGAATTTTGAGTTTATTGTAAGTCTATAATTATTTATTTGTGAATTAAAGTTCTAAGAGAGATTTTCACTTTGATTACTCAGGTAAATATATAGAAGGCTGTCATATAATCTAGCCCTTTCATCATAATTTTTAGATTCTATGAATTCAAACAACATTTTGTTTTTGTTTGCCTTTTAAAAGTATTCAAAACTTGTTCTGAATACTTATTTTGTGTTAGAAAAGCTATTTAATGAAGTTAAGTAAACATTTATTTAAAATTTGTTGTTTTTTAAAATAGAAATATTATATATGAGTCTCTAAGATGATGTTGTCTTCAATTATGATGCAATTTGAAAATTTTGAATGGTTGTTTTTTTGTTTACAATAAATAAATTTTTTAGGATCCAAATACTCTTTTGTAAATGAAACATTTATGCTTCAAGTAAATTATTTTTGCCGTAAAAAACACTTAAAAGTGGTCTTATGGTGGTATAAAACTATTATAACCTTATACAATAACACAAATCAACAACAAAAAAAAAAAAAAAAGATTTTGACATTTATTTTTAAATATACTGCATGCCTTTGTAGATTGCGGAGTTGTCAAAATTCTGAAAAGATTCGTTTCCATCAACATCAAGGGTCTAAAAAATGGACGTTTGAATTTAATCAATATACTCTTTAGATTATCTCAAAGGAAGAAGTAGTCTCCAAAGAAGTCTAAAGCTATTGATTTTGCTTTATTAAACTCTGAGTTATTAATTGCTTGAGAGCTTATATCCTATGAGACAATATACCCTTACGAACTCAAAGCAATTTTTGTGGCATCCGCTGCTAGATATACCATCCTTTCCTTTCAAATCTCCAAAGCTGATGACACATCCTAGATCTCGGTAGCAAAAGAAGTGAAATTCTATCCATATCTATCACTCCAAACTAAAAAACTACTAAAGTCAATCCTCAGAAGTTTAAAATTTATAATCCGTACTTTTGATTGTTATTATTCATTTTGCTTTCAACTATTTTTATATAATAACAATTATGGATGTGCTTTGTTAATAACGTTTTTATTATTATTATTGATGTATTTCATTTTTTAAATCAATGGCACTTAAATTCCCCCTCTAGAATACATTGCTTGCATGAAATTCTATTTTGGGTTTTTATTTTTGATCTAGCCTCTTTGATATAAATTTTTGAAAGTCATTATATAAAAGCAATAAGTTTCAACTATAATGTTTATTTATGTATATTTATTTACGTAATTGCTTTGTACATATAAAAGAATAGCGAATAAAAAACAATATGGAATTCAAATATACAATTCTAGTATTACTTCACTAGTTGATAATATTGATAATATTCTATTTTTTTTGTTAATAAAATTTAGTTTTCTAGAATTTCCGATTTGAATTTTTCGAGTATTTTTTACCCTTTTATAGGTGTTCACCAACTTTTGAAGGTAAAAAATTCAATAATTTACATAAAAGATAGTTTATTATGTGCAAAGTTTAATTTTAACTTTAAAAATGTGGTTTATATTTGACATCCAATCTTGAGAATATACAATTTAAAGGTTTAAAAAAAATATAAAAAATAAACCACTGTACTTTAAGAGGGATGTTTAAAAAGAAATAACGTGTTGATTTTTACGCAAAAAGAAGTTATTTAAAGAATAAAAAATACGGGTTTCATTTCCAAAAGAGTACTTCGTTCTAAAAAAATCCAGTTCAGTTGTAATACTGTTTTATTTTCGATTTTGAAAAATCTATAATGCTATTGTTTATTTCGAGCATCAATATTTAGATTTTAATTTACAAAATAATATTTTTCTAAGAAAACTAGTTCAGCAGCAATATTGATTTGATTTGAACTTTTTTGAAGCAAAAATTTTTCAAAGTTAAAAGAAAATAGTTATATCCAATTGTAAAAAGTTCAATAAAGAAGGTTTTAATTTATTATTTTGTTGATAATTCTTAAATTTAAATAGAAACTTCTTGAAAATTAGATTTGATACAAAAAACGAATTATTGATTCGTGTTCAGCATTTCAAACAATAATATAATTATATAGTAATTTAGAATACACTTTTTGTTCACTTCTGTAATTAAATGAAATTATGCTGCTGCATATAATTTGGGAAAAGATTAAGCTTGGAAGTTCGAGATAAATTGAATCAAGCTTTCTGATCCCTATTATAACTAAAATATTGCATGTTGTGTACTCACAGAGTTTTAATAACTCATATAATATGCATGCATTTTACCATAACCCACATACAACAAACTAAACAAAACATGCATAAAAAATAAATAATTATTTTCTTTCTAAGATGAATTTAGTATGTGTAATTAATTTTAAACTTTTCCTGGCTCATTTTTAATAAATTATTTGGTACATTTTAAAATTGAACAATGAAATTTCTAGAAATAAAAATGTATTCATTACAGGAGGCATTTGTTCAATTTTTAAGATACAAATATTGCATATAATTAATTTTAACAAAGGAAAAGGATCCTATGGGAATACTGTTGTAACTTTCTAGATGAGAGAAAAATGTTAATTCATGGTACAATACCTACCTGATGCACATAGAAAGAAATGAGCGATATGTATGGAGTAGTCGACACATAGACCAATAGAAAGTACAATATTAACACATGCAATTGTATCTATAGTTATACCCCAGAAATGGAGAAAGCCCACAATATCAACCTGAAAATTAGAAATAAGTACATTTTTTTATTAATTTATCCTTTAGTATGTAAATGTATTAAAGCTTACAACAGTAATGATGACGTTACATAGTACTAAGAAAGAAACAAGGAGATTAGCGAGGAAAAGAGATAGGATGACAAAGACCACGATACAAGCGATGCCCATATTTCTCCAAAGTTCAAAAACAATTATTTCTTCCGTTTCCCAGATTGAATATATCTGCAATAACATATAGGATGTAAAAAAAGCCTTTAAAATTGTATTCAAATCCGATTATAAAAAAGTACAACAGAATAAAACCAAAATTCGATGACTTTGCAAAGTTACATTTAAACAACCTTTAGAGAAGTGAGTTAATAATGACTCAGCAAATAATTTTGAATGATTTGTATCTAACTTTTAAATAAATAGAAATAGCTAATTATGTTGTAAGGGTTAAAAATTCTACAGCATTTTCAAATGAGTAGGTCTTTCTATAGAAAAAAAATGAAAAGTATGAGTGAACAACTTAGGATAATTGAGTAAAGAGAACTTTAACTCATCAAAAAGTATATTGTATTACTACTTTTTTTTCTGAACTTGGTATTTGTTTAATGATGCATTATACATTATGAATTGTTCTTATAATTTCAGGATTAAAACACAATGACTAGAATAAAGTATTATCATTTTATCTAAAAAAGATGTATCTTATAAAAATAATAATAAATAAATAACATAATTTAAAGTTTTGAGACTTTAATATCACTGATACATTATTTTGCACATCATCTATTTATCGTCCTTTTTTTTTTTTTTGTTAAGAAACGACTTTAATAAAATTTCTTCTTTCTGAAAAAAACAACCATGATACTACCGTTAATCTTTTTTATTTCATAAAAGAAATCCAAAGAAACATTGATCAATTTGATTATGTACTAAAAAGCAGTTGAAGAAAAAAAAAAATTGAGGAGTTCTTAATTAAATTTTCATCCATTTTACATTAATATATACCTATGAATGTTTTTATATACTCTATGTACAAAAAGATGAATTCATATATAAAAAAAGTAATATATTATTATTACAAAAGATTAAATGAATAACGGCAGTCACGTTTTACATGTCACATAAGACATCATATATTTTGGTATCCTATTTTTTTTATACAACTACTTAAATGTAACTCAATACTACCTAATTAACAAATAATTGATTTTTTCAATGGATATCATCATTACGTTTAATATACAGTACATATGTGAACACTTGATTTTTGGAAGCCCATTATTTTTTTAAAGATAAGTTTACTACATACATATTGATTTGAGTCTATTTATAATTATGTTCCTGTTGATTTCTTTATTGCTAATGATTTTTTTTTTCATATTCACTTTATAAATATTATATTTTTGAAGCTTTTTAAAGCATAAGTACATAATTTGATTCTCTTTTGTTGTTTATATTAATTTTGACTACGTATTTCTTCTTTACAACATAAAATTATCAAAAATAAAAAAGACGGAGAAGAAAAAAATATTTTCATTTGAAAGTTAATATTAAGAAATAAATATGATGGTCAAAGAATAAAATTTGCTTAATGAAAAATTATCAATTTTCTATCCACGTTGTTTAATTAGGACTTTAGTTAGACAAGTTTATTTTGTGTCACAAAATTTAGTGGTATATTAAATAAATGAAGTACGAATGCAAACTTTGATTTTTACATATACGAGTCCGTCAGGTGTACATGAAAAGAAGTAAGCATCAGTTACTCATAAATGCTGTTTTGCGTTAGAAATATTTATAAATAATATTTTATAATATATGAACAAAGAGAAAAAAGTTAAATAATAGCTATTAACTGTATAAATTTGAAATGTTTATCAACTACAGACAAGGGTCAGTACTTATATGCTTTTCATGAATCACAGATTGATTTCTCAGAAAGCTACTCCTGTTCCCGGAGAATACTAGCTTTAAGAGACGAAATATTTTTCCCTCAATAAATCCAGATATTCCTAAACGAACTTATCGAGAAAATTTAAATCTGGGCTCAAGGGAGACCAAAAGTGTATTGGGCAAAAATCCATATTTGATTCCAACCGTTTTTGAGTATTTTTTTCGTTATGTCAAGGAAGGAGAGGAGGATTATGAAAAAGGACTAATTATTTTTTTTCTTTTCATGTTCATATTGTTTTATTATAAGTTTGTAAATTTGTTTTTAATGTACCAAGGGAGTACTAGAGGTTCTGAAATCTCGGATCTATGTATAGCGACCCTAATTAAAGTTTAACACCTTTTTGAGGTAAATTAGTGAAATTTTTTAGTCTGGAGATTGAAATTTCTCCCCATGCCAATACTAACGCAGCAAATTTCGATTTCATAATCACTTTTTTTTCAAATGGGGCATCCTTATAGATTATTCTACAATTTTGGCGGTCAAGTTTAAACTTTTTATCATCTGAGAAAATAATATCTATACCTATCGTGACTGATATATTCAAACCAAAAAAATTGATGAGGCGACATAGTTCAAAGAACAAAGCACTCAAGAAAATGTATTCATTTGAACTCAATGTGCGTATGTTGAATTCCCAGTAGTACCATAGAAAGAAATATACCTTTTGTATATAAACTTTAAAGACACTTCTTATATGAGACAATTGTAATACAATAATGTTAATGTACACTTAATCAGTGTAACTCCATCTGACCAATTAAGGGAATATATATGAAAAATAGACCCACATAATTTATTTTTTATTTTTAAAACCATTAAATTCATCACTGAATTTGTGAAAAAAATATTTTTTATCTGCTTTTTTGGTAACATTTGCTATTATTCAAGTGATTCAAAATGGCGCTTGGATGGATGAAAAACTATACTTTAGTCACCCTTAAAAAAATATAATGCTTGCTATTGTTTGTATAACGCAATTCCTCCTTGCATTTTATTTTATTATTACAAATATCTGTATAAATATTTTGTTATTTAAGAAAATAAAGAAAAAAATCAGAAAGCCCTTTCAATTTATTAAATATTAAGTTGTAAGCCTCATTCAGAGCCCTCAATTATTTTACTAGGTCTTACCAAAAACTAAACTTAATTTCTAAATTTGGATTTGCATTCACTAACTTATAGGTTGTTTTTTTGTTGGTAAACATGTCAAAAAGGATTTTATTTTTTGTTTGTTTTTGACATTTAAAAAGGCAAGACTTCTATTGTTGTACTCTGCACTTTTCTACTTTAGAAAAAAAGTGGAAAGAAAAACAATTTAATGGAAAATTACACAAAACAATTTGAAAGATAGTTTATTTTTCAAATACATTTCTTTCTGTTATGTAATATTTCTAAATAATTAACAAATGCCCTGTTTTTATGTCATCAAGGATATCCAAACTACGTCAAAAATATTCATGCAGTTTTATACAGGAGAAATATATGTTGGAATATCTAAGATGTTTGGAGTTCATGTGAGCCCTGTCACCAACATTTAAAAGAAATTTGATGCTACTCGAATCTTTAATAACAGGCAGGAGCAGTAGAAAATCCCGTACATTACATACCAAGGCCAATATCAAGGAAATAAATACAATTTTTTATCATAAATTCTCATTCGGACATCTACCTATACAACTCAGCCAAGAATGCTCTACCAGAATTAAGGTATGTAACTCAGTCCAAACTACCTGACAGTCATGATGTTAGGTTATTTTGGCTCTGAAGAAAAAGTTTTCCCTTTCATATTTATTCACATACAAAAATCTGCCCATCCAATTAGTGATTCCTCTCCTTGGGACTAGCTATTGTGTAAGTAACAATGTTTGGATGCCTGATGGTGCTCCTACACATACCAGCAATACAGTTCAAGCCTAATTGATGAAAAAATTGAATTCAAGTGGATTTTGGACGAAGGAGTTTTGGTCACCATCAAGCCCAAAGCCTGAATTCACTTGACTTCAGTATGTAACTGCATGTGGAGGATAGAGCCTGTCATACTTATCATAATAAACATCCTAAAACTTCTCCATTGCAAAGAAATGGAACAACATGTCGGGCGAGTATATCCGAAAAGTACGCTAGTCCCTTAAACCTAAATTGGATGCTAATATTGCTGTTAGTTGATGAATTTTTTCATAAATAATTGTAGTTATTAAAAAGATAAATAAAAAAACGTTAAAAAATTATTTCGTATGTTTGCCGAATATTTTTATAAGTATCACTCACAAGACATTCTTAAGCATATACTATATTTACGATGAAAAAATTTCAGAACATCAGAATCTTGTCATAGCGATGCCACTGTTGTCAACAAACATTGTAAACATGTGTACAAACATAATAAAAAATAAATTTCAGAATTGAATTTAAAATTAAAAAATAATTGTGTCTATTTGATCTGAGTAGTATGTCTTAATAAAATTTTTAGATATTGATATTACATTAACAAATTTTTTTGGTTCTATAAGTTATTTATTTGTGAGGATGGCATTCATACACAAAAAATAATTTTTTTAATAAAGTTATTCAATAAAACTTGGCATTCAACACACGTTTATATAAAAAATACATTTTACAAAAAGTATATATATTTGAATGAGAAGGTATTGTAGAACTTCTTCACTTTCAAAAATTGTCTCATAAAAATATATGAATATAATCAAAAATCATATTGACGTGATAAAAAAATTAAACTTAGTTAATATTGTCGCAGTATTTTACTTATAAAAATGTTAATTTGAAATTGAAAAATATGAAGATAAAAATTTCAAAATTTTTCCCTCGTCCCAGTATAAAATTTCCAATCCTACATTTGACGTATTGAAATACCTGTGGTGCAGTGAATTAGGTTTTTTTTTTTTCTTTTGGCTTATGTATTAGATCTGATAATTTTTTGTCCTTAATGTTATTCATACAATCATACGGAACAAAATTACAATCATTATTTTTAAAAGTTGGACCAAATATTTGTATATCTCTTCTATGTTATCGTCAGAAACATCAAAATCAATATCCGATCAAGGTACATTATGCTCATTATGTTTATAACGAAATGTATCACCAGAATGTAATTTATATAAATCTATGTTATCTAAGATTGTAGGAACCTCAGAGGGTTTTAAGCTGTAAAAGAAAAAAACTGTACAAAAGAGTAATTTTTGCATAATGGTCAGAAAAACGGGCAGTTCAAATAAAATTAATATAACTTCTGCATGATCTTGTTTTATGAACAGGTTTACTTATATGAGTTAGATTCATTAAAGTTATAAAATACTATTCGATGCACATTTTAATATATTTTACTATGTAGTTAATTATATTGTCTAAAAACTAATCCATGTATATGACCTAAATGATACCATGATGCAAAGCTAAAATATATTACTTAATCATTCGTAAAGTAAAGGAAAAATGCATTTAACGTACTGGTAGTCAATGATTGAAAATAGTTAAAGGTATTAGTTGATTAAAATAAATGTAATATTAATTGAGTAATTATTTTGTTATAGTGTCCAGAAAAGGGGTCACTATTTCTTAGTGGGTTAACTTTATATATCCAATTGCAACATTTGCATCCCTATTTAAGTATTTACTGTCATTTTTTCTGCATTCCAGATACAAATTATGTAAACATTGATGATCAAGCAATTTTTCACTTTAGTCCTGCTAATAAACTCACGTAATCTATAATTGGAGTCGTATGTCAAACAATGCTTAAAAGAGTTGAGCAATTTATTCATTTTTTTAACGAGACTGACAATAAGCTCAATTGAACATAAAGAGAAATGATTTAAGACATCCAAATAAATTTTATTCATTGTTTATCATTTTATCATCCATTTTAGTGCACATTTTTTATATATGAAATAAAATGCAATCTCTTGAAAACTCTAGGCAAAGGACTTCTAGCTGCCGCAGAGTACAGACTTCAACCCCGTAGAGACTATTTCATCTTGGCGTACGTGGAGTTTAAGACCTGTAGCAAATACCAAAACAGCACTTGCTCCCTAAAGACGTCCATCAATAAGGCCTGTCTCTCCATGAGCGCAGAGTACATTTAGAGGGTCTGCAGCAGCTTGCACCACCGCCTGGAGCTCACAATAAATTCTAAAGGAGGATTCAGTGACTAAAAAATATTCTTTGGGTGTCAATTAATAATTAATAGATAATAAACTTGTTTCCAAATTCACTCAGGATCCTGCTCTGGACTTCAATAATTTGTGTGTTAAATGGGTAAATAATAACGGTTGGATCGTTATATGAACTACTTGTGTTATGTACAAGAGCCCTTGTCCCCTAACAAAACAATGATGAACCTTTAAAAATTAAGATACTTTAATTTATAGGGCTTTGCTGATAAATTGGAAATTATTTCTATTACTATTTGTCGGCTCCCACTTTGAATTTCTTACTAAAAATTGTTTCGCTGTGACTTGCTGATTTTTTCTTTCGTATGAGACTATGTTTGCAGAGAAGGCCAAGGATTAATACAGCTGAGTACCTAAGGATCCTGAAGGATGTCTTGATACCCTGGATGGAGGAGAAGTTGAGCCTGAACAATGTGGTACTTGTGAAGAACTCTACTCCGTGCCTTGCCTCCAAGACAAATTAGTCCTTCCTATCTGAGAGGGTCCCGTTTTCCGTGTAGGGTGAAATTTTGATTAGTAATAATCCAGATTTGAACATTCTTGATTACTATCCGTGGATATCTTCAAGAACAGGTCATTAACACTCCCACAACGTTGTTAGCTCCCTAAAGGCTAACCCAAAACTGCAGTATGATCCCAGCCGGCCATCTAGACTGCAGTATATTTACGCCAAATATGACAATAGTTAATGAAACCGGAAGATCTCACATCGAATGAATCAAAACACCGTCAAAACTTGACAAATTTTCATTAGATTTGTATTAATAAATCACCATGCCATTCAATATTATAGTTTTCCAATAATAAATACTCAATTTATTTGTAATGCTCTATAGTTGCATTAGACTAGGTAATAAGCACGAGGCAATGACAAAAAAAAGATAATCTAGAGTTGAGCCCATGGCAAACTGTGACAAAGTTAACCAGTCAATATTCCTATATATTCTATATAGTCACATCATATGGGCTCATTCTATTATATTGTAAATGTCAAAGGAGCCCAAGCTGACATCCATAAAGATAAAATAATCTTTCCATTTGTTCATAAACATTTAATAGTTTTAGTCGAATTAAAAAAAAAAGAAAATTTACTTTTCTAAAATTCTACATAGAGCACTTAAAATACTTTTAGCAAGAGTTTTTTTTTTTTACTCTTGCGCATTAAGTTAAACTTGAGCTTTTATATACTTATGTACTTACACACACAATCATATATTGATGTGAAAAATAAAAGTGTTGTCATATATATATATATCTTTTTTCCCTCGAAATTTACAGTCCATTTATTTGAAATATTATCATAAATGAGGAAGGGGGGAGGAATGCTTTTAGTGAATTTCTTTTCATATTAATGTGGGAAGTCAGGAATAAACTCATACATAAACCCCAGAAATAACCTTATGGCTCATATTAATAATCAAAATGATTAATCAAAGTAGCAATAGAATGTTGCTTAAAACACTTGGAGAGATTTATGCGTACATGCATTGCTTCAGACTTAAGAAAATACAATATGATTATAACCTTCTTGTTAATGATTTAAAAGACATATAAATCTTGTGTAGTAAATTGACATATAATCTCAAATTTGTATGCTAATTCAAAATTTAAGAACCCGGCATCACAATCTGGGTTTATTAATCTAAGCAAACACCCACTATTAATTACTCCAGGGGAGAAACTATTTTATATCCACATAGATTAAAAGATCCTTTATTATTTTAAGATGAATGTTATTTAAAATCACAAATTTGAGCATACAACTCAATTTCAGATAAATTAAAACAGATAAGTATTCATTATTCAATATACCTTGAGTTGTATAACACATATTTCACAAGAAAAAAAGTTGCTAGGAAATTGCTTGTAAATACTCATCATGCGCACCTTCATCCATTGAAAGTAAAAAGACTATTCTGTAATTCTAGATATATATGTATATTGACCAACCAGGAATAAATTGAATCCTGTGCTCAGAAAGGAATTACCTTTTTAAATTTCAAATTATTTACAACTTATCATAATTATAATTAAAATATATATATGTATTTTTTTCTTTTGCCTTACCCGTATCATTAGAAGGTTAAACATTAAAAAAGTAAATCATTTTGTTATTTGTTAATGTAATTCCATTATAACTAATAAAAAATCGTTATTGGAATTGTTCATAAAAGATAGAATCGGAACCGGCATCATCTTAAATTTTGATATCGGTTCATCCAAAATTATTTCCTATCTTTGGTGTAAATTGATTTAAAATTGAATGATAAAATTCATATACGAGTATATGAATTTAAATATATAATTATTATATATTTCCCCTGCCCTAATGTTATTTTAAATGTAGAAGGCTCTCCTTTTTATAGCAGTAATTTATTTTCTCCATACAAATCATATAAAAAGCAGGTGATATTAGCAAGTTTCTTAATTCAATACTACCATATGTCTTGCTCTCTCCTTCTCTTTGCTCTTTTACACAATTCCCATTTCTAGCTATGCCATATCATCACTCAAATATCCTTGTAATATCTAGTATATGTGCCTTATATTTTCATTTCACCTTCTCTGTAATTTGAAAGAATTAATCATATACTTCCCCCATTCAATTTTATGGGAATGACATTTTTAAGTTTCTGAGCTATTATTAAGTTTCTGAATTAATTATCGAAGTTTTCAAGAATATTAGTTCTTAATATTTCTTTGCCTCAAGGATGAGTGTGAAAAGGGAAATGACAGTGTTTGTGTAAAGAACATGTCTTGTATGATTATAATTTATTAATATTCTATACTGTACATTCTACAGAATTTAATACCATTTCTCCAACGACGTGTATTTTAGGTTATGGACTTCCAAGTATAAAATATACGGGTAAAAAGAATTTAACTTGTTTATTAATGTTTATAGTAGCATACACAACAACTATTACTGGGTAAAAAATTAATTTGAATGTTTGAATAATTTAACAGCCTTGGGAAGTACTTGTATCAAGACTTGAAGGGAAGGAATAGAGGATAAAAGCATAAAACTAACCACAGTCATCATATTTAGTGAGTTATTTTTATTAAATCTCAATGTTTTTCGTATAAATATAGTTGACCCACAAAGTCACTGTGTTTTATTTTTTATTAGCAAATTAAAAGAAACATATTAGTCACAAGGTTTGGAGGCACAAAATATAAAGGTTAGTAATACTTATAAATTTTGTTTTCATGTGGTACAAATAGAATTTTGAATTTTCAAATATGAAATGTATATAAAATATCGAATATTGTGAGAGGTCTTTTTACTGAGAGACACTCGGTCACATTGCAAAAATTTCAATCGATTAAAGGACTCTGAGAGGCAAAATATATAACAATGAGAGCGGTGTGAGAGAGAAAATTAAAGGAAAATCTTTTCCACATGAGCTTATAAACGGCTTCAAAGGACCCAGCGAAAACTCTGTTTGTCATCCAAGGTTGTATGTAAACTCCAAACACTTATCTCTGCGGCGCGCTTCAACAATGTTTACCCTTCTGTAACAATAGCGGAAGTAGTCCTCAAAGAGTTTAGATTAACTCAAATACAGCCAATTTCGTGATTATTTTCTTACTTGATTAATAATAGTGTTTTTATTCTTTTTTTATTTGATGAAGAGTTTTTTATTGTTATTCATGTATTTCCTCATTATTATTTTGATGAAATGTAAAAAAAATTACTTTATTTATTGAGATAAATTAAGTTCATTAAATCAACGTTAAAACGTTTATATAAGCAAAACTTTAAAATGAGCTAAATTTAAATTTTCTTAGTGGAATAATACTACATCCTATTTTTATCAAAATATTTTTTTTAAATTGTACTACCTACTTATTTTGTTTCATTTCCTCATAATAATCAATTTTTTCGTAAAAGAAAGTTATCAATTTGATAATAGACAATAGAAAAAATACAAAATCAGTTTCGCTTCATTAACTTTAGGCTTATCTCCCCCTTTCTTGATTAATTTTCAATTTTATGTATTTGTTAAGGATTCTTGGACTAAAATTACTTTTGTCCAATATAATAAAATACTTAATCCACCTTTTAAATTAATCATAGTTATAAATAATAATCAGAAATAGATATACCTTCAATTAATATTAATGATGTTTTACTTTTTGAGATATCATAAATAAGTAAATTTCAATGTTTTTTGTTTTTTCACTGAGAAAAAAAATATATGTTTGTGCATTTAATGGACATATAAAGTTTTTTTTTCATTTACTAATCTACTTATAAATACATATAAACTTATTCCTTTACGTATTTACTTATAAATGAAAGAACCAATTTACTAAATTGGTTATTTTTCAATATATCTCTATATATTAAGAAAGTACATGCACAGAAAGGTAATTCTGGTTATTGAAGTTTTTTAGTGAAGAAAAACCTCACTAATTTTATTTAGATATATATTTCAATCCTACATCTGGTATATAAATATTGTTTTTAACTATTTTTATTACAAAAAGCAAAGACGTGAAGTGTCTACAATTTATTTAGCATATATATTTACAAAAAAAAAAAAATAATAATAATTGATATTCTTTCTAATGCAATTAAAAACAAGAATGGACATTTGGTTTAGCACAAAACTCCATCTTTATCAAATTGAGTTATCATTTTTTCAAAATATTATGGTCGATTCTGCATTTTTTTACGTTTTGTGTCATTTTGTCCTTAACCTTTTCAAAATATAATGGCCTCTTAGTGTGACCATCAATAATTTTTGTACCAAGTTTAATCAACATCGATATAAAACTCTTGCCCTAATCCGTAAGACTAACAAAAAGAAGCAAATCAATAAATAAGGCTTAACTTTATTGGCATAGTTGAAATTATTATTCTTTAAGGCTTCTGTAAATCTGGTTTTTTTTTTTTGTTCAAATCAGAATTCAACATATCCCAGAATATATTGTTGTTTTTTTTTCACTTTTTTCGCCTCATCACATGAGATAATAGTTTTTTACTTGATACACAGTCGATATACACCATTTAAAATTAAACAATATAAATTTGTAATGTTCTTTCATATCTTTTGCATTAGCAAATATTAATTAAAATGTTCAAAAAACTTTTAAAATAAATACTTTCCAAAAATTAACATTTGTAACAGTAAATAAGATTCTAAAAAATATATAATATGTTATTTTTATGCCTAAAAATCATAATATGTGACTCTCATTATCAATTTCTTGTGAATATTCATGATTTTAAATGATTTTTTTTTGTACCAAATATATACCCATCATTTTTAGTGATGCTGTGTGTAATATAAAAAATTGCAGTTAATATTACACTTGTAGTAATATGTACGCTTTGCATAAAAAACCAAAATATACGATTAAATTTTAGAAAATGCATTATTACAACAACAAAAAATTGCATTAATTCTGACAGTACGTTTCATATGCATACTAAAAACTTATGGAAATAAAATTTAGTTTGAATATAATTAGAAACATTTTTATAACTTAGGTTTTTCAAAAATCCCATTTCTCTAACAAGTAGTTATAATAAGAATACATGATATTGGATATATATTCATGTTTGACAAATTAAATGCGAGATACATTTATAAATCTTGGTCATAAAAGTTCATATACCATAACATGGATATTATATTAATTAATTAGGGGGAATAACAGTAGAAAGGGAATTTCAATTAGATTTCTATGATAAAATTATTGAATTAAAAACTGAAAATAGCCTGAAGTGGATCTGTATAATTGAATGTGTATAAAAATAGGTTATCTTAAGGAAGGAATTTTATATATATTTATTCCAAGAGTAGAAAAGGTGTTTACATTGTAAATAGAGCATTAATGTAATTAATGAATTAAAACCATAGCAAAACACTGTACAATAACATAAAGGATAGACAAATAGTATGTTAAAAACAACACTTTGTTCTTATGTGGTTAAAGAAAAGAATCAGAGAAAAATAATATTTTAACTGTTTGAGATATATGTACGTTTTTATACAGAAAGAGTTATTACAAATTATGATATTGTCGAAGGAGTTATGACCACAAAAAAAAATAACTTTTACGGGTTCTGACAGTACTCCTGAATGTTCTTTATATAAATATAGTACACCCCGAAGAAGAAAATAACTTTTTTACGTTTTAGACTCTTAGGAATGATGATATAATCGTTTTTTTTCCGTTTTTTAATACATTTTTTTAACATAGACATATAAAAAGAGTAGATAATGACTAATTGGAGCAAAGTTTACTATGTGGCATATTACTCAGCTTATAAGAGAGAATGATATTTTCACCCATTTTTTAAAGTTAAAAAAATATATGCAACTTTTGGTATCCATTACATGTCATGGTCAATTGTACTTCATCTTTAACATCCTAATATTGGCTTTGTATCAAGTTGGACCACCAACAGGGAAAGTTGGGGGGCTGTTATATTGATAAATAATAGTATTTATTGGTAGAATTAGATTAAATTATACTTTAAACAAAAATTTATGCATATTACATTTTTTTTTTGTACCGAGGTGTAATTTAATTAATATTCAGATCTGGCTGAGCACAGAAAAACGTCAATATGGATATCCTTATTTGAATACATTATACATAGTCGTAAGTAAAATCAAAACAGACATATTAAAATCATCAAAATTAGATTTGGGGATTTTAATATACAACTGTTATACTAAAGATACTTAGGGAGTTTTGAGTATCATTTCTAGATAAGATTGATAAAATATGACATGTGTGATAAACAAAAACTAATTAAACAAAACAACAACAAAAAAAAACTACTTGCATTCCTTTATACTTTTCATCATGTTTATTAAAGTGCCCTCGTTTTTTTCTGGTATGGGAGAATAACTCGGTTTTAAGATTGTTCTGAACTTGTTGAAATAATTATATTACTTGATTTATGTTCTTATTATAATTTTCAACCATTTTTGCACCTAAAGTTCAGGTCCTTCTCTACTCAGTGAAAATTAGAAAAATGAAATATGCTTCATTTTGTTAAATATGTCCCAAATCGTCCTACTAGAGTGCAAAACTTCCCTTAGCTATTACATATCTAATATTTAATATACTAATACCAATTAAGTTAGCTCCACTTAACTTTAAAAATAACCACATGTACTTCAATTTTACAAAATAAAAAGAAATAAACGATTTAAGTTAATACTTACATTTCAGAATTAAAAAAGTTACTCCTAGATTATATATTGAGAAAATGTGTAACAGCATTAGGATTGGATGTATTTGGCACCTTCAAAGAACTAGTGCTTTTTGGAGAATTTAACGAAAAACCTTTTTTGGCGAATTCCATTTTCCAAAACGGACACTTTGATGAATGACCACATTGCACAATTTGGCCAAAAAAATAATAAATATGTTTGATTATGATTGATACTGCAATACTAGGTAATTAACTTTTAGACCAACTTATCTAGATAATTATGGAGTCCAAAATGACCTCATGACAGAGGAATGTTAATCAGTACTTGACCAAAACTAAGGAGCTTAAAGATCCAACGATTGATTCATTCCGATTGTCCATTGAGTCCCACATCCTAATTACTGATTAATTGTTTGACTCCTTCTCTTTTTTGAATAATTTTTTATATTTTTAATTATTTTATTTTTTAGGGAGTTGACATGATTTTTTTTACTATGGTTTTAATAGCTGTTCCAGCAAATTGTTGAAGCCCTTATAAATAAATAAATCACTTATTAATTAATGAACGATTAATTATTACATTTCGTGACTAACAGTACATCTTTTTATCTTTTATAATCAGTGTAACATGAATGGAAATCATAAATACATAGTGTTGCAATATAAATCATCATCAAATATACTTTTTATTTCTTTGGGCAAAGTGTATATCCAGCAAAATGGTTATTCGGTAATGTGTCCGTTCGGCAAAATTGCTTTCGACAAGAAGATTTTCAGCTAATTTACCTTGGAGAGCAACTAGTACAGCACTTATTGTTGGTTTTTGCTTTGAAAGGTGTAGTATATAATATAAAACTTATACAAAATTGAAGTTTAACACTTTACCTTTGTACCAAATCTTCTCGTACACTATTTTGAAATACTAAAGATACAATTAAAGAGATAGAAAACTCAGAACTACGGGGGTGATATTAATGTGAGAAATAGAGTAGCTCTTTTGACGCACTGCTCATAAAGGAATCAAAGGTATTTTATGTAGTATGCGACAATTACATTTATGTATTTTATGATACGATTATAATAAATATCAATACCGGGCCGTGCAGAATTATTTACCGATTTTTGTTCAGAACATATCGCGGACAATAATGACATTTCGAATGACTTGAAAAACAATTATTTTTACATTTTTAGAATAATAAAATAGTTTGAGATCAAATTTAATCAATGTAGCCACCATTTGACTCAATGACACTGGTCAGGCGACGTCTGAAGCTACCACAGACTTGCTGGATGTAATCGGCGTCCATGGAGACCCAAGCCTTGTTTACAGGAGCCTTTAAGGCATTTATGTTCTTGTGTCGTTTTTTGCAGGCCTAGGTCTCCACGTGCGCCTAGATAGAGAAGTCTAGTGGGTTCAGATCTGGGCTCTGAGGGGGCCAGTATTCCTTCGGCCAAAAGTTCATGTTGTCCTTGAGCCACTCCTGATCTTTCTTGGAAGCGTGGGCGGGTGCTCCATCTTGTTGAAAACCCCAAGGAGAGTTGCCAACTATGTATTTGATCCACGGAAGGACCTTGGCTTCATGGCCTTCCTGTTGGAGGCCACGAGACCCAACATCATCACCAAAGCAGGATGCTTTGTTGTTGCCACATAGCGGTGCTTATCTTGCACATCTCCAAAGCTCACAACGCGGTCACTTTGCCTGTTGAAACAGGATCGACCGTAAAATTTTTCTCATCTGAACAAATGATGATGCGTCCAGATGAGCTCTTGATATCATTCAAGATTTTCTGGCACGCTCAAGTCTGACTTCTCGCTGACGTTCAATTAGCATAGGGCGTTCAGTACGCCTCAGGGACTTTCCTCTAGCCCTTTTCAATGCCCTTGAAACAGTTGATCTCGACGTTCCCATCTTTCTGGCCATGTCGGCAATGGACCTGTTGGGAGTCCTCTTGAACACTGCCTTTACTTGCCTTGTTGAGACAGTGGGCTTCCTGCCAGCCCAGGTGGAATGCTTGAGATCACTCCCAGCCTCCAAGGGCTTGGAAACGTTGTAAATTGTCTTCAACGAGGCCCCAACCTGTTCCTTAATGTTGTTATGAGGCACTCCCACTCGGAGGAGGGCTGCAATTTCGATCCTCTTTGTTTCCTGATTGGACATGGTCTCACGTGTGGAAGTTGTTACACTCTCACAGGAAGGATTTTTGTTTATTTTAACAGTAACAATACGAAACAATCAGATTGGTTTCCACCAAACCTCTTAAAAAGTATATTTATACCATCAGTAAATAATTTTGCACGGCCCGGTATGATTAATTATTATAATCCTGTTTTAAAAAAAATGGTTTCTACAAATAATATTTAGGCATGACAAAAAGGAAAAGTTCAGGAAATCATAACTTCTTATAAAGTTTATTCAAATATTACAATATATGAAATTACCAGGAGTAACGAACAAATAAATTTATATAATATTTGGAGATTGATATACTTACGTCAACAAAATACAAGAGACAGATAAAGTTGTTCAAACCATAAAAAGTTATTGTTTTATTTTTTCAAATGAATGTTTTGAAATCAAAAAACTTTCACAAAATCGATGTTATGTTTTACATATTTCATAATATTACTAACAATAAGTTTACACTTCTATTTTTCGATTGGGATTTATATATTTTACAAATAGTTACCTCCGCCGACAAAGTTGGTGTTCTTCCCCCTATTTTTTTTTTTTTTTTTTTTGCCCCCATCAGAATAACAATAAAAGGGACTTATTGGTTTGTATCAACTTGGTACGAAGATTATATATGATCAAAGTAAGGGGCCACAAAATTTTAATATGTCAAGATTAAGGTAATCCAAAATGTAAAAAATGCATAATCAAGCATAACTTTTTGAACAAATTGAGATATATAACTCGAGTTGATTTTTAGCAGGAGTTTTTGTGCTCTACCGAGTTCCCATTCTAGTTATGTATTTTTTTATTTTTCATCAAAAGAAAATAAATCAATAGAATAGACTATTAAACCAATTTTAAAGAAAAAATTACTTTGTGTTAAATACATCTTTTCCATACTTTGTCATTTAAACAACACTCATATCGCACTACTAGACAACATACATACAAAGTGAATAGGGGGATTACATCTAAATACATCAAAAAATTATGGATGGTAAATGTGCCAAAGTTCAATATACTGTTATACCAATAGTAAAAATGCCAAGGGTAAAAAATTTCAAAACTTTATTTATAATTATTCAGTCTTGTTTCTGATAGTAGTGGTGTGGTTGAAATTTTATGTAGCTTCAAAATAGCAGTGCCAAAAAATACATTATACATTAGGGCGGCCATTCAGGATCAATTTTTTTACTCTTCACTTGTCTTACACTTCCATTTTGTTCCCTTAATAATAAAGCTGCCAAGTGCAAAATATTTTTTATTTTAATAAATATTTCAATGTGGCTTTTTAATGTGTTTCTCTACATTGAAATATCAGTTGAAAAAAAAATTGATATCTCCAATTTGTTTGAATAATATAAAGCTATACCACCAACTTTGCTCGTAATTTTAAATTACTTTTTATAATAATAACCTAGCTGCTATACTAGTTTCTATAGTTTCCATATTTAATCTATTTATCATTAATTAGATTATTTAATATTTATTGAATTACAACGTATCTACTTTGTTTACAAAAATAATCATTATTTGATTCACTCTTCTCCTCTCCAAGTGTTTAAATTTATATTTATTCTACTTTTCAAAAAACGTCAGCACATGTTGAGAAATTAACACTTATTGAAAAGGAAAAAAGTGCACCTCTGAATGTCACTCAAAGTTTCAATTTTTTGCAAAGGAATATATTTTTATGATAGAACCAATTTGAAGGATTAGAAAATAAAAACTTGATTTTCATTCGTAAACAATAAGAGCTACCCTAATTGACATAAAATTGCACATTTTAGTAAGAATTGCAACATGTAAAATAGCTTCCTTTTTTTTGTGATGAGTAAACCATCAAAAACTGTTTACTTACATGAAATAATGATTATCCTTTCAACAATGAAATAATTCAGTAGATATTATATATCAGAAAGGTCTATTTCTAACCTTTTTTTTAATGGGGAGCATTAATAGACTTAAAATATGCACCTTGATAAAATATAATCCCTGAAAAAAAAATTTAAAACTTAAAATTTTATAGGTCACCCAAAATTTATTGTTCATTTACACTTCAAAGTCAGATAGATATTATATTTTTATTTACATGAGTAAATTATCTTTAAAAAATGTTTATGTTACTTTTTATTAAAAGATTATCTTTCATTAAAAAAAGATTAGGAGTGAAAGGAAATTTTACAATTATTTTACTCACACTCCGCATTATCGATATTTATTTTATTTTATTTAATAAGTTTAGAGTAGTTTTCTGATATATGATATAATTTATAATATGATTTTTTTTTAGAATTTTTATTTAATCCAAGATCCCTTCCGATGGTACAGGAATACTCGTAGTATTTGTTATTTCTGTTATTCATCATTGGTTATCAAGTATTTAAATTTAAATCCCATCTCCCCAGCTCTATTTATTATTGCCTTAAATCCATAATTAGAGAAAATTAATGCATCAAAATATATATAAAAGGTATTTAAGTGGAAGAGATGGAAAATAAAATTGAAGCTTTCGATGATGAAATTACTATGATTTATTCAGAACGTCTTTTAAGCAGACATTACATATTTTAGAAGATAACGTGAAAAAATCTGGATTAAGGATTAATCTTAAAAAAAACGCATAGAATGGCTGATTTTAATGATTTTTCTAATTTGAACGGTATAATTGTTACACTTAGGAAGAAAATGCTTGGAACATTCATAACTTTGGATGGAAGTGATGTCTTTGAAAACATAAAAATTATTGAGCAAAAGATTAAAAAAACAAACCTCTAAGTACGCAATTTTTCTAAACAAGATTATAGAGGCAAGAATACAAATATGGAATTCACTTATTTTATCTAAAATAACTCATATTTTGAAACTGACACCTTTTTCGGATATATAATGCCAGAAGATTGACAAAATATGTGATAATTTTTTATCACCGGAAGGAAGAAGAAACATATCTTGGACTCGTATTAATTTCCCAAAGATGTTAGGCGGGCTTAGTTTATTAAGATTGAAAGATTTTTGGAAAACGATGATTTTTACTTGGTTTTGCTAAGGATTCAATATGAAATAAAATACTGGAACAAACGTTCCTTGAAAAAATGGGCACTGCATACGAAGGAGAGAAAGGCAACGCACCATGCAAAATTATATGGATAACTAATTATATAAGGCCATTCTAGGGGGGAAATGAAGCAATTAATGGGGGATTGACGAAAAAAGGTTAAAAAAGGTTGAAAAAGAATGGAATGCCAGGAATCAGTTTAGAGAATAGCAGATTTGCATATATATCGGATACGTCAATCAAAAGGAAAATATCGTTCTAGGTAGAGATTTTTAATAAAAATTGTGAATTTACAGCAAATGAGATTTTGGAAAGATAAATAATTTTAAAAAGATTTGTTTTTAAGAGAAGATAAATTGGCCCTAGGGTTAGTTTTTTTAATTTTATGAAAATGATAGAAAACAATAGGCTGAGAATGCTTTTACTGGGTAAATAAAAACAAAATCAATTTTAAGATCAAATAAAGAAGAAGAAAGATAGGGTTGGCTTTATGCCTCGGTGGGGGAGATTATAAGAAGCCTTAATAGGATGACAGACGATTCATTATTTTGGATGAAGTACAGAGTAGTCACTAACTTACTATAATATTGAAGATTACTGTATTTAATATGTTAAAAAATTAAAACTAATGTTTTAAATATTTGCTCATAAATAGTCTCTTTATATATATATATACATATTTATTTATTTTTTACTTTGGAATATTTGATTAATTATGGACCTTTTTGAAATTTTTATTGCTTTGATATTAGTTCGTTTTCTTTATACGATACTTTTGTGTAAAAATTTCCCGAATTTAAATACTTAAGGTTCCTGAAACTTATTTGTTGCAGACTCTAAAATTGTTGTATCTAATATGTTTAACTTTACAGAAATTCAAGATCATGGTGATGTGAAAAGATAATATCAGAAAATGTGAACTAAGCTTTGATACATATTTTTACACTAACTATAGAAAACATCACAAATTCCTCTGGTTACATAAGCATTGAGTTTGAATTGATTACGAAATATATATAAAGAGAGAGAGCATAAAATGTTTTGTTCATTGAATATAGTTCATAGATATTGGAATAATAAAATATATACTCAGAGGAGGATTATCTCCAAGAAAAATATACATAAGCTTTAAGCTTGATTGAAGACCTTCAAGTTGTTTGATAATAAAATCAACACTTTTATTCTTCATATCATAATTAACTTTAAATCATTCCGTCATAATCGTATGTCGGCCATTTAATTGACATTTCTTTGTTTCTACTAGGAATGGTTAAATACTTGAATATCATGATCAGATGATTAAACAAATCAAAAAGAAAATATACAGGCTAAAATCAATTTAAAATTATGATTTTGACCGGGTAAATATTTAATTTTCGTTCTTCCAATTTTGACTTGAACATTGTTCATATACCATTGATCTGACCAGTTTTGGTGGCTGTTGTGACACGACAGAGTACTCTCAACAAATGTTTGATTTATTATTCCTCTAGAAATTTGTAAATAGCCTGAACCTACCCAGTTCCAGAGAATAACTTTAAAAATTTGGAAGCTCTGAATTTAATCAATGAAAACTACAGTGGAACATATATGTCTGTCGGATACTCATCCAAATATAGAGTAAATGTAGATTTAGGCCCAATTTTTTTTTCTAAGTTATTGTAAATTTTTATATTATGTATGCACGTCCTTTGTATCGATGATCTGCTGTTGTTAAAGTCCACAACATTTTTGATGATATACTTAAAAGTTGATACAAGTGGAAGATTGAATTTTGATATCATAACTTTGCTATGCTAACCAATGAGTCAATTCAGGCCAATGTGTCAATTCGGGCATTAAAATAGTTATTTAGTTTTTTTCCCATTTAAGAATGTAATTTATATTCTTTATCTATATCTTCCACAGTATTTTTCTTATTACTTTCATGACAAGTAATCATAATTTTCTTGAGTTCACATTGTAAACTTTTTGTAGTTATAATAACTTTTTAATAAACTATTACAAACCAGAATGAAGAATGAAAGCTGTCTAACAGTGTTGTATAATTTTCTTCCGAAAAATTTACCAATATTGCTATTTTTTAAAAAGTATATAAATAATGGACGCTGTGAATAATATATTTCCATTTTTTTTATCACTCTTATACCGTTAACAATTGATAATAAAACTTAAAAAAAAAACACTAATATTTTTAAAAGATATTTACTCTTGTAAAAATAAATTATAATATTAAATAACAAATATACATATTTTTTTTTTTTTACTAATTTCATATTGTACATTTACATTAAACAGATATAATTCTTATATTTTATCATTTTATAAAGTAAAAAATATCTATTTATTAATTCAAGTCATTAAAATATTTTTTTTAAGTACTTATGTCCATACATATTTTGTACATTTTTAGTAAAAGAAAGAAGACGGGAAAAATAAAAGGAGGAATAGGAGGGGGGAGTAGGCGCACAAACACAAGCCTTGATACCAAATATATTACCTATTCTCTCTTCTCTTTCCCACTCCCACAGACTATTCAGGGAGCGTACTAAAGTACTCCCTCACTCTTCATCTAACACAAGAGATAAACTTATAATTATTAGTTTAAAGGTCCTGGCGAAACCTGGTTTTTCGAGGGGAACTCCGAATCATCAAAGTTTTATGTATTTATCTATACCGCAACCATTTTTGGTGTGAGTCTGTGAAGGGTTCCTCATAATTACTAATGAGTCCATCTGTGCCAGCTTCATATTAAGTCCAATTCCCATCAGTCTTCTCTCTACGATTCGTGTTTGGCCCTTGTGATCCTGCCCCTTCATCAAGCCTCAACGGATATCCGTATATTTTGTAGACTTCTAAAGCTATGTTATTTTACATAACATTTTGTTGCAAGGACTGTCGTCTTAATGGCTCTCAAACACAATATATATTATTTTTATTTTGACTTCCCCCTGGAGCCGACACTGACAAATAGAGGTAATATTATATTCGTTGAGGAACTCGGTCCTACTTTTGATCCCGGCATTAAAGTTGGCAGGATCATTATTTCCCAGTAGAGGAGGAACCACTTTCAAATTCGAGTTCCAATATGATCCCATTTCTTTCCAATAGTGTCGATATTTTTGTATTGTTTTTAATAGTTCCAACGGACCCATGGTAATCCACTCAAAAAAACAACGTCCCGCATCTTTTAGGAACTTTTTTTTAAATGTTCATTGCCCAAAAAACTTTATTGGGAAATATCCTTTTCCTCCAAGTTAAGTTCTCAAGGACTTCCACACTGATTTAATGACAAGGGGAGCTAAGGTCCCTCCCAATCCTGAATTGATGCTTTACTCTGGTTCGTGAAATATATGGTTTAAAGTTACCCCACACTAGACCATCTCTTATCTTGATTATCTCTTGGTTTATTTGACTGTCAAGGAACATCTACCAAATATCTGCCCGACATGAAACATTTCTTATCAGGAGAGATGATGATATAATGTTGTGTTAGGTAGAAAGTTGAAAAAGATGACAAAATTTTCGAGAGAAAAAAATAAAATTTTTGAAAACTTCAACACTATTGAGGGACATCAAAAACATTGTCAAAATTGTTCCAAACTTAATAGCGATCATTTTTTAGCAATATGTATATTTTACGCTTATAAGTGTTCTACATTTTCAAAAAAATTGAAATGTACCAGTCTAGTATATTTACGATTACATATGACTTTTTTTGAAAAGAAAATAAATAATTCATGCTGGAAAGTCCACCACCATACATTCAAATCAAATGCTATTTTGTTTTAATAATTAAACTACGAAAAAAATTGTATAATGGTGAACTACGTACACAAGTCATTTTAAAACCCAAAGAATTTTCAACTTTTGTTGCTCACAAATCATCTTATATTGGAGAAAAATTTATATTTAAACTTTTTATTAATTTTGTATGATACTTATTATCTAATAATGTAGCAAGTAACTGATGAAGTCGCTCACTATTGTTTTCAAAAGACATGTTTTAAAAGACATTATCACTTCATATTTAATGAACATAAACAGAAATTGTATGAATTCTTTATTTATCATTATTAATTTATAAATAAAAAATTAATAAAACAGTCCTTACTTACTCATTACAGATTAGGTGATATACATGTACTTTAATGGGAAATTATAGGAAGTCAAAATCAAAAGTATATTTTCATTAAATTATATTTGTGTTCGATCTGTCTAAACAAAACTAAAAAGACTCCAGTCCCGATTAATTTTGTCAGTCCTTGTCGGTCTTTTATGGTAACTACAAAAGCTGAAATGATGTAAATACTACTGTGATAATTTCAGCTGTTGAAGTTTGATCAAAACTTCTTTCAAAGAGATGGTATACATTGAGTTTAAAGTAGGATATGTGTGGCTAGAACGTATAATAATACTCAATTATTATACTTTATAGAAATTATTAAAAATTTTCTTTCTTTTTCTTTTGTCCTAGTTAGGAGTGAAGAAAATAAAAAAACAGCTAGAACCGTAGTTTGGAAGGGCAGACTAATCCGTTCTTAGGACTGATTAATTTTGAAATAAACTAAACCAATAAGAAAAAATACCTGATTAGTATTGCCGTCTTAGGACCAATCCAACACTAGTTAATATCGATCTCTATTTATATTTAAACACTAAAGATTAATTTAAAAAATAACTAAAAAAACTGAATTCTTAAATTTTTATATATAGAATAGCATTTAGTATTTCATGCCAACCACTAAAATTTTATTGGTTTATGATAAGAAGAAAAAAGTTACAATCAAAAAGACTGTTATTTAATGCTAACTGACTCCAATAAGTAGATTTACTGCTTAAGGGAACCCTTATGATCTAACAAGTTGATTTTAATGGTTGAATATTGCTCAACATTAAGTAAATTTCAACATGAATTAGTAAATAGAGGAATTGCTTAGAATATATTCCAGTGATGTCGTATTTATAACGAATTACGTAATTGATAAGCAAGAAAAAAGAAAGAAATACGAAATAACTTATAATATTAAAGCTTTAAACCAAGTAGCAAACGAGGACCCACGTGACCAATAGCTGAAAAATGTATTGGTGCACCGAAACTTTTTTTCTTCCAAAGAGGTACGGTTTAATTAGTATTTGGAGATATAATTAAGAGTTATGATGTTATTTAATATATTTTACTTTTTAGAAGATGCACATTCAAAGTCCAGAAGACGGATCTAGCTTAACTAGAGAAGATTTTTATAATATGTAGTTATGTTTACCAAATAATTTGTTTATTCTAGTTCAAAGATTATTATGTTTATTCTGCATTATTTTTTCATATATAATTAATGCAAAAATATATTTTTTATATTAAACTATGGAGTCCAAGTCATGTTTCGAGTCCAATTTCTCACCTCTGACAATAATTGGCCATTGTATCTTAAATCCTACATTTATTATAATAATAACAATCAATCATAAATATATAATTGAAAACTCCGGCTTCTTCACTTTAATGGGATATTCAATAAAGGAAAAATCAAAGAATAAAATAATTTCTTCTTTCAAAGCAATTTTAGAGTGAGTTAGGCGTGCTTCATCGATCACTCTCTTTATCACATAACCAAGGCACTGATCCCAGCTTACAAGGTAAAAGATGTCTTTGCTACGTCGTTAGTAAGAAAAATGACAGAGTGACGTTATATGAATTGTGACATCTTGTGGGAAAATGTTAAAACACTTCACCATTGTATTTCCTCAGGCTAACGGTTGCGTTTCGTTACTTGGTTTAAGGTTTTTAATAATATGAGCGTATATAATAAGTTGCTAACCTTTGAATGAGAAAAGGAAACAGTTGAAAAATTAGCTGCCTTAATTGCGTTATCAATTGTTTTCCGAGCTTTGACATGATCTTGGAGACTAGAAAACTTCTTAAAGTCAATGCTTAGTTCCATGGCCTATAATTTAAAAACAAGCAAACTCAAGTTTTAAAAAAATAACTCATTTGCCTGCATTCTACAAGGACTAATGTTAGAGAAAAACTTACATTAATATTAGGTGCAGGTTGGTTACATCTAAGCGGAGTATCAAATCTAAAATTGACTTTATACTGTGCACCAATGCTTGAGTATAAAAAATCGGATAGGTGCACTCGAAATAAAAAAGAATCATTCTTGAAAAGAGTTGATCTCCAATGACTCACATTTTTGTCTCGTAGAATGTAGAGTTTAAAATCTGTCCACCAAACTTCTTTAGCTAAATAAAAATAATGAATTGTATCCGTAATTTATTGTTAATTGTTAGTTATTCAATTACTAACTTATAATATAGTCCTTTGAGTCCAAAAGATCCTGAAGGAATTCATCGACACTGTTCAATTTTGGAATGTCTAAAGGAGGGTCAATCCTCCCTAAATAGATATTGCTTTGCCATCCCTTGGAGACACTGTGCTTCTCTTTGATTTCAAACCATTGCACGAAATAGCTGGATGAAGGCATAAATTTCTTAATATCAAATTCTTGACGAATAGAGAAGGCTCCCCAAACGCCGAATGAGAACAAAATGAGTGATATTATAATCACGATGACCTAAAAGCAATTAAATGTATAACTATAAATTAAATGTTTTGAGAGATGTATTTTTAATCATGTGAGAACTAATATACTTAAATTTACTATAAGAAACAAAGAAGCATCAAATTACGTCTTTTTATTCCCACATTTTGTTTTAGTATAGTGAAACATGATAATTCAGAGCAGAGATAAAGTATGTAGAATGGACTTAAACAAAATGTTTCATGTTGTGTTACATGTATAAATAAGCACTCGTAACTTTGAAACAGAATATTATTCTTAGATAAAAAACCCTTAGAAATAGATAAAAAGAATTTTAAAACGGTATATTAGTCAGTTGTCAAGAAAATACTAGATGAGGTATATCTCACTGAAATTATTGCTGATATTTTTTCTTCTTGTATTAGTTCGTGAAATGAAAGTTCAGTTAAACGTGAATAAATTCAGTACACACCAACCAAAATTATATATTTATTTTTAAGAGCTAACCCATCAAATAAGTTCATAAAATTTACACGTCAAAACTAACAATAAAATAGCCACTCTATTTTTTACGACGTCAATTTTTCTACTTCTCTTCCTTTAAACAATGTTTTTAAAGACGATTGATTGAACTTGAATTAGGGATTGCTACTAGTATGAACGAACTGATTTCCAAACTATTTTTTCTTCCTTTTTTGTGGGTTGGGAGATAAACTAATATAATATAATTATTGTTTGAAAACAAATAATATTTTATTTCAATATTGGCTTAAATAAATGCATCTATAAAAATTAAATATTTCTTTTTTATTTATTTACAAAAAGTTACATATACTCATTAGAGATAAAAAAAATTATTTTATAAAAGTAATTCACACTCTATCACGTTCACACATGTGTCATTCTTTAATTAATTTAAAAGTATACTCAATAATATTATGGCTGATGTATGTTCATTTATTTATTAATATACTACCATCTTTTTTGTAGTACAAAAATGTGATAAAGAACTAAACATATTAAAATATAAATATGTGAAATAAACCAATGTATTCTAGGTACATACGAATTATTGCTATATATCAATTAAATTTCTTTGACGGGAAAAAGATAATTTTTTAATATTAAAATAGAATGCTGACCTCGATACCAATGAAAGTGAATGTGGTTTTAATTTTTGATCTCCAATAAGTATTTTTAATAACAAAGTTTATAAACATTTTTTTCACAGAGATGATTTATTGGACTCATTAGTACAGCTGTAAAAAATCCCATGTCATTTAGACTTGTCAATAATTAAATTAACATACATCGAATTACACTTTTTAAATAATATAAACTCTCTAGACTTTCATAAGATTTTGAATATGATTTTTATAAGGTTGGATCACTAACTTAACTCTTTTGTCATTGTCTATTACTAGAAACTAAAAAATTAATATTATTTGTAAATGATTAGAAGAAATTAAAAAATAAGTTTTTGTTACAATTTGTGATCCAACTTATTTTTACCCTCCAATATTGTTCAATGACAAAAAATGCGTTTTTAATATCATTTTTTACTATTGCTCAATTTGGCAGATATTTAACAGCCTCATTTATTACACAAGTGTACGGAAAAGTATCTTTTAAATTATATATTCAATGCTAATTTGTGACAAAGAGTACTATTTTGTTGCCAAATATATGCTCAATTTGGATTAATGGTGTCAATCCAGGGCTTGAAGACGTCTTGGAGAACCTGAATATTTGCATCAGAGTCTATTCTGGGCCCATTTACAGGAAAAAAGTGAGTGGCATGACTTTATAATCTGATTGGATGACACCCAAAATCATAATTGAGGCTGGAAACTTAGTTTGGGTGACTCCTAACCCTTCCTCAATTGACCCCGCAATACGCTTGTTGATTCTCCCATTGTAAAACAGATCCATAGTTAAATGCTTTTCGTCGTAGAAAACATTTTGCAGTCGACAGGGGAGGTGCTTGAGGATAGTGTTTCGTTGTAAGTACCTTCAAATCCTCTTCTGCTTCATAATGGCAGTTCAAAATTGTATGGGACGACAGACATGGCTTTAAATCTCCAGCCTCTACGATTGCGACCTATGGTCAATTGGACGACGGAAAATTCCGTACTTATAAAGTTAGTTCAAAAACCACCCATTCGGCGATCAATTCATCCCAATCGTCCTGACCAACTCATCAATATCTCTGGGTCTGTACCACAGCTCAATCTTGGGGTTTTATCCGGATTATCCAGTTTCCAGATAGTCCTTTCGATCACTCCAATGATTTCTGCATTTTTTGTGTGTGATAACCCACATCGACATAGAATAAATCAAAAATTCGCTGTCTTTAGTGTTGTTGCTTTGACATCTTAGAAAGCATAAAATGACAGCATTGAATAAGAAGAGTATGAACTGTTTTAGGAGTAAAAAGGAAATTACATAATATGAAAATTTTCTAGCTTTCCTGTATATTAGATAAATGTTGACAAATCGATAATGTTGTTAAGTATCACTTTAGTACTCATTTTCAGATACATTTAGAAGATGTTACATTAAAAAAATGAACATTTGATCTTTGACATCAAGAGACGCCATGACATACTATTTCCTTTCATTACCCTTTAATTTTTTTAAAAGAAAGAAATTATGGCATATAAATAATAAACTTATTAATTTTGTAGTTAGTTTTAGTAGTTGAGTTAAATATGAATATTCTCATAAGTACCTTAGTGGGTAATAGACTCAATTATATTTTTTTAAATTGTTAGTACTTAAATATACATTCAATATTAAATACGTATAGCTATATGTATTTACAAATTTTTCAAGAAAAGATAATATTGAAAAGTTAACAAATGAAAGCTCTTTATTTGTACGAACAGATACAACAGATACTTTTTACTTATTTTGGGTGTCTAAGATCGCAGAAGAGGAAATGTCCAAGAAAGTATACAACGAAAGCAGCCCTATGAAAAAATTCAAAAATGCACTATCTAAAAATGATATTTCAGTAAAAAAAATTATGATGAGAAAGAAAGAACTCGCAAGTCCAAAATTGATACTTTATTTTTTTCATCATCATTTACAAAAAGTTGTTGGTGGCCCTAGAAACAACTTTACCAGAACAAGAAGAGGAGACGATCGGTCTGTGTTTTCCTATAAAAACATTTCAAATTATATTGGGAAATATTATAAAAATGATAAAGCGTAGGGTCCAGATTGCATAAAAAGTAAATTTTTTACTCTTTGTGCCGAAAATGTCATCCCTTGTCTTTTAAATTTTGGAACCAATATGGAAAGGAAGGGTAAGCTTTTCCATCCCTTACCAGGGAAAAATATCCCTTATTCAAAAAAAAAAAAAAAAAATGGGAATGTAACAAAACTCAGCCATTTGGAGACCCTTGATAATTTTGAACAAATCTTATAAGATATTGTATATTGTCAGATGCTATTTCTAAGCAAATAGAACATATTCTAAATGAGAAATTGGGACCTGAGCATAAAGGTTTTCTTAAAAACAGAAACATTGCAGATGTATAGGGAAAAGTACAGTGCAATACATTGCTATTGATTTTAGCAAGGCGTTTTACCCAATTTCCCATTCATTCAGCTGTGAAGAAGTACTTACCTCGACGTTTTTTTAACCCCATACGTGATCTTATTTATAATGGAACATCAACCATATCTATTAATGGAATGCAGAGTAAACCAATTGGGTGGGGAAAGAACTGTAGAAAGGGCTGCCCACTTTCTCCTCTCCTGTTCGTTGCAGCTATGGAATTATTGACATCCAATTTATTACGTAAGTACGGAGGTTTTGGCATCTTCCTTGGTCAGAAACATCATTTAGTGGATTCGTATACTGATGATCTCACCCTCATAGTGGAGGCGAATTCAGAAGCTCAACAAATGAAGAGAATTTATGTTCTCTTTACTTTCTTGAGTACGTTTTCAGTAAAATCAGGATTGAAAATCAATGGGGACAAAACCTCAATTATCCTTTTAGGACAATGGAAACCGTTACCCTCTATGGTTATCAACACATGTAAAGTGAGCAACAATGTGAAAATTTTGGGGATTGTATGGAGCTTTGAAGGACCTTGTCCCTACAAATGGTCGAATTTAATATATTTTGCACAAAGATATTGCTATGAATGGCAAAAATTTAACTTGAAAAAAAGAATCGAACTGTATAATACCAAACTTGTCTCGCAAATAATATATGTTTTGTCCGCCGTCCCATCAGTCTATGAGAAAGCCATGAATGAGAAAGAAGTTTGACTGAATATACTTTTTCATAATAGGTATATTTTCGCATTAAAAAGACCGCGCAATCAATTAGGAGGGGGATTATCTTTAGTGGCCGATATTCTTCGAAATATATATGGGAAGATATTAGTACAAGGCCTCAATTAGAATGGAGAAGATTTGTTACGAAATCGGCAATCTATGATATTCTTATGTTTCCTTTTGTTATCTCCAATGATTCCATCAGTATAATATCTAGTGAATGGGCAGCTGTACAAAGATTTGTTTGTTCTAAGAGTCCGAGATTTGACACTAACAGTACCTTTGACATTATCCAACAGAATCAACATATAATACAATTTTTCAAAAACCTTCTGGGACCTGAAGAGCTGGAGAGGTTTGTCTTGGTTGAAAAGACCCTTAAATTTCACACACTAAAACCTGGTTCCTATTTTAATAGTGGAAGATTCCTTTTTACTCTTCAGAGAACAGCGAAAATTCACCTAACCCTGGTTCCATGGTCTCTGAAATTTCATTATGGGGCTGTGAAGTCTTCCAAATCAAAAGACTGTGTAAAAAGTATATATTGTTGTTAAGCCTGTCGGTATCTTGAGAGAAGTAAATACATTGTCACTCAAATGATGGGAGGAAATTTATTTCACAGTTACAGATCTCTAATTATATTATTGATTTCTTCAAACCATACAAAGACTTTGGAAAAATGTTCAATAATACAGTGTACGTTTTTTATGACTGTCTGGTTCTATTGATTGTCAGGATTTTTTTTGAATTGATTTGAAAGAAAAACAGTTTTATGTCTTCAAAGCTTCTTTGTTATTCGGCATTACCTGTATACAGTTAAATAACAGTGACGAAGAAAAGTACTTGAATGTTGTCATCAGTAGTGTCAAAGCCTATGTGGCACTGAGATTGACGGAAGACAAACTGGTTGAACCATCGGATATTCAAGGAATATTGATCTCTGCAGTAGCGAGGTATTCGATGTTTTCCATCAAGGTTCCACAGATGCAAGGAACAAATTGGGACTTTGCTGCCAATTAAGTGAAATTTTATCAATTGGTCTAAACTTAAGATTTTAAAATCAGACAGTTCAAAAAAACATTACCAAAAATTAAGTCAGACTGTGTAGTTGCTGTTTTAGTATGATCATTTTTTTGTTTTTGTTTTATCATTCTTATGTGTAATGACCCCCTTTTTCATACATTAAACACCTAATTGTTTTGTGTTAGTGGTTTGATTTTATTTGTTGTTATTTTTTTAGGTCCTTTGGAGGAAACAAATTTTTCTACTATAATGTTGAATGATGTTATTTATTTTAACACAATTTTCCTTTGATATATTTATATTTTTATGCGCGGATATATATAAATAAATAAAGATCTTTCTGAAGAGAAAAAAAATAAAATGAAGTTAAAGTTATAAAATGTATGTACCTATATGACAATTTGTATATATATAAAAGAGTATCTGTGTGTGTTGATGTCCTCTACACATTCCCACACCATTGATCCTAGGATGCTGAAGTTTTGCTTGAGTCCCTCTTTTGAGCTGGGACAGGCTACGACTGGGGTGCTTATGCTATACTCAAAACCCAAAAACCGTTATTTCAGCTCAAGGAGACTAAATCGCGGCTGGAGATATTTATCAATAAGGGATTGGCGTTTCGAAAACAACTATATATTACTTACTACGTTTTCTAAATTTATACAAAATTAAAAAAGTTATGGGCTAAAAAAAGAAATTGGTGAAAATTGCAACTTTGTTTATTTAAGTGAAAAAAATGAACTTCCAATGGAATATGGTATTAGTAAATGGAATAAAGTTTGTCTGGAGATTCGTATGCATATAAATTTGCCAAATAAAAATTGATGTTTAATTGAAATATCTGAATAATTTTTCAATTTTTTATTTATTTTTTCTCTCTTTTTCCATTTTTTCATCCAACGTCAATGTTCAGTTTTTTAAGAAAAAATGAAACAAAACAATGCTTTTTGCGCAAAAAGAATGCCGATGCAACGTTCAAACGCAGTATTTTCAATTTCCAGAACATATTATTACATAATTTGCAAAAATGAACCAGTTTTCGAGTGTTATTTTTTCGAAAACATTATTTTTCATAACTTTTATTTTTCTTTGCTAGTACAAATTAATATTGGTAGATTTGTGTTTCTTTTACATTTCCAATATATGTTTTAACTATTTTTTTTTGAAAAATTAGTGCAAAAAGGTTTTTTTCAATTTTTTTCGCGAATTTCGATTTGAGAATTTTTTTAAGTAAATAAAAAATGTACTTATCATCTTTTTTTAGATGCATATATGTTGGTATGTTATTTCAAGTTTATAACATCTTATTTTTTTTTATATTCATAATAATATTACTCAGGTTATAAGGGGCAATAATAACATTCATATTATAATTATTAGTTAATAGAAGTATTTTCTGAATATTTTCTCAATTAATTTGACCATTTTCAATATGATTTCCCTTTCCCTCCTTAGGATGAGCAACGCCGGGTAATCCTTTGCTAGTTATATTATATTATGTATTTTTTTTTTTAAATTATTCATTTTTGTCAATTTTAATTTGAGATATTGGAGGAAAATTTATTTTAAGGTGGACAACATTAAATAACTATTTGCAAAACATTTTTTTTTGTAAAAATACAGTCAGCTTTTCATTGTTTTTACTTTAATTTGTGGTGTGTCAATATAAAAAGAATTTTCAACACAAATCAAGAAAAAAGAAAATCACAATTAACTTTTTTAATTCATACATTTATAATTATATAATATAATACTTCATCTATCTTTAAATATATGTACATAAATACAACCCAATATCTCATAAATATATATGAGTGCATTATGAGTTTTTTATTTAAATTTGAGAGATGAGTCAAGATACATAAGTATTTTTATTATAGCTCAGAAGCTTTATTTACGATTACTACAATTTTAAAATAAAAGTTTTTTTTCTTATTTTGACACAAAGTCAAGAAATAAAAATAAAAATTTGGAGACAATATTTTTTTTCACTCTACATATATAAGTAAAAAAGAAATAAATTTATGTGTGCAAATTTTAGCAACAAAAATGAGAAAATTTATGACTTAAATAAATTAAATATTAGGCAACTGTATGTGATCAAGATAGTTGCTAAGAAATTAAATATAAAATATAATATAATTTATCTGCAAATCAAGTTATAATCATAAGTTTATAAGAAAAATACATATATACAAAATGTCTATTCAAAGAAGGATATTGATAAAACTTTATAAATACATCTAGTTATATACGGCAATAATTGAACAATTAACTATGTCATATACATTTGATAGTGGTCAACATTTTAAAGAACTGTCTGTTCCATTTTGACTCAATTTATTTAAATTGTATTTAAGCAATAAATCTTAAATTAACATATTTTCCATTAAAAAACAACAACATTATTCTGTTACTTTAAAAAAAGCTTATATTTGACATAATTTAATTTTTTAAATATTAAATATCCTTCTTTAAAATAAACTTATAAATGATTTTTTTTTCTCATTCAATTTGATTCTCTGAATACAGAATATGAATTGAAAGGTTTTTAATATCAATATAAATTTATAAAGATATATTTGAATACAATAACAATAATAGGAATCTTAATTTGAATTCCTTTTTTAAATTTTTTTTTTTTTAAATATTTTTAAATATTCCTATTTGTTTTTGCAAAAAATGTTGTTTACAAATATCTTTGGATTAACATCAACAGATATTAAGTAGACCTTTGGTATTAATAAGCTTTGAAGTTGTTTGACTTTATTTCCATAAAATTGTAAAGGAATTGTATAATATTTGTTATTAAATTGTTAAATATTCCATAATAAAACGTTAAAATAAGTAATCAATTTGTTATTTAAGGCATAAAAGAAATTGCAAATATTACACATTAAAACTCTATATATAATTGTCATATTTACTTAATTTTGCATTTTATTTCCTTAAAATTCTAACATAAATACCTTCCTGAGCATTTTAAACACTTGAACACAAGATCTTTCTTATGTGTATTTAAAAAAAGATTTTTTCTAAAATAAAAACATTAAAAAATATTTTATTTGTTTTTTAAATAAATCATGGTGAGTTGAACATTGAATATTAAAAACTGTTAAAATTCTAAGTGCAAGACGGCATAAAAAAAATATTTTAAAAAAGTACTAAAATATCTGTGTTGCCAATTGTAAGTATTTTTCATTTTCTTAAAATAATTTCTTTTATAAATGTTTCAATTATGACTATAACTTGAAGGATGAGTAATTTGGGATTTGAAGAAAAGTAAAAGATCTCAAACAAATTTTGCATTGTTTCATATAGATCGGTTGACATAACTTGATTCTAAAGAATGAAAAATCGGTCTTTTATGGGTGATATTTGATATTCCTAAATATTGGCTCTATGGAAAACATTCCAAAGACTTTAACTATAAAGCCTAACAGAACCAAGATTTATGTAACGAAGGTTACCTTAAATAGATATTCATAAATTCATATAAATTAAGTAAAATTAAACAAAAGATTGTGTGTAACAAAGGCGTTAAAAACTCTGTATTATAGTTTTGCAAATTACTTTGAGCAATGCCAAGTATACCTACTAGTATTTTAATAGTTGCAATTATATAATTCAGAATTGCTTGTGAATTATATATTATAATTGATACTATACATTTATTCCATAAAATTAGACTGCAACAAAATCAATTTCATTTCTAATTAGTTAAACTTATGATAAAAAGTAGTATACGTTTAAAATTTATGATTAATAAAAAGTACAAATATTATACTGGTAACTTCATTTTATGAGTAAATGTAGTAACATGGAGTAATAAGGGGTCAAATAAAATAAAAAATTGGTTGTAATAATATAGAAGACAACAAATCGTTAGTGTTAATCGGCGTTTTTTATTAACACACACATACGTAGCTTTTCAATACTTGAATGTTCTTTTCTCAAGAATGAAAGAATAATAATGACATTTTTATTATAATAATAATTATCCTTTTTGATAACCCAAGAAGTATACTAGTTTCTAAAGCACTACTTGGCTCAGTTCTCAACTCCTATTAAAAATACACTAAAAAATGCAGACATCCTGATGGAAAAACTTTGCTTTATTAATATAGATTTTATAACTGATGCTTAAATGTGATCAAAATCGTTGACATACTTCCTGTGACAGTTAATTATTGACTATATATCCTTGTACGTTCTATATTCACTATAATTAGTAAAATACTAATTGCGATACTTTACAAAAGTCTTGTAGTTTTGGACTCAACAATGTATCTTAATTATGTACTCTGTTAATTCCCTAGGGACGTGTATACACTCCAGAGACATTATTTATAATTTATCATATAAATTATAAATAATGTCTTTATTAATTTATAAATAGTATATTCCCTACTGTCTAAAAAATATTTTTTTTATTCTTCAACTACTATAATATATTTTAAATTTACAGATCTATTATGTAAATATTAAAAAAAAAAATTCAATTTGTTTACTGATGTATAAAGTATCATAGGTAACTACTAATAGGCAAAATAAATTTTTATAATGCTAAAATATCAATTTTAATATTTTATTGACAAAACAAAGAAAGTACTTGTCTTAGGATTTAAAGAGAATAAACAAAGGGTTAACCAAATCTTAAACAAATATTGATGTGTTTCATTGGGATCGATTGAAAGAACTTGATTAAAAAGACTGGATATTTGTTGAAAATATTTGAGACTCTTAAAAATTGACTCTATAGTAAGCTTACAAAATACTCTATATATAAAAACCTGCAAAAACTAGGATATATATAAAATCCATCTTTTGGAGTTTGATCAAATAAACTACACACATCATAAAAGTATGTTTTTTTAAATTATAACTTAGTTTTTCAATCTATTGAAACCTCCTAATCAATGTTTGTCATAAACTGATTAGTTTGAAAAGATACTCGTATCAAGTTTGATGATGATATATCGCTATACCTAGGTAATATTTAAGTTCATAGATAAGTATAAAAATATAATTGTTAAAAAATTAAATGAAGAAAATCAATCACGACAGTAAAATCAAATTCGTATTATAATTCTGTCTATATCTCATGAGATAATGAATTACACATATTTCTTTGAAATAAACAATCATAAATTTATATATGCACAAATAATAGTTTTGTAAGACGGATAACTACACATTTATTAAGAAATCAATACAATTTTATGAAAAAACTACTTCAATATATTGAAATATAATCAATATTTAAATGAGTCTAAATAAGAAAAATCCGGATTAGTTTAAACTTAATTTAAAAACAAGATGAAGGAAAAAGTGCTATAAAATTATCATTAATAAAGAGTAGAGACTTAAAATCATACATTTATTTAATATAATCCGCTCCAGCACCAATTCCTGCGCAATACTCCATCCCCCCTTTGCTGTGGCTAGTGGATTTTTCTTCTTTTTTTTTTGATAATTTAAATTTTTTTATGATACTAAAGAGGACATAACTTTATTATTTTTAATAATGACGTGTGCAACTTTTTCTTCTGTTCATAGAATTCGACTGTGAAAATTAGTTAAAGCTATATTCTTTTAGGTATCATTATTAGTTATAAATATAATATGGGACTCCCTTTGCGAACATAAAAGCTTTGTTTCATATATATTGAGCATGTTATCTTTGTTTTGTCACTTGGTTAATAATATTGGCGTGAGGTAGTTCACAAATTGTACTTCTTTCCTTTTCTGAGTATCACATTTATAGTGCGTGTTTATTAGATATGAGATAACAAATATGCTCTCAAACACATAATCTCATACTTCCAAATAATAAATCTCTCTACTTGCTCATGATAAAGTATATGATAAGATATTTCCGGACTTTATATGTATATTTGTATGTCATCATAAATATATTGTTTATTCTTCTTAATATATACCGGGTGTATAGTTGAAATGTGGACACTTATTAAAAAAGAGGATTAATAAAACACATGAGATGAAATGAAAATTTCTCTTATCAGCTGTCTCGCCAAGAGACAACTGAGTCGAGATTGCTGCTCCACTACGAGTGGAACAGACACCAACATAGATCCGAAACTTGACTAAGGCAAGTAAGCAGATCGGTGATGAGCTTTGGATTTGTTGTGCCCAATGAACTGGTGATGCCACTCATATGGTTAAAAAAAAGGTACAGACTCAACGCTACTGACTAAGTTGACATGTTGAGGACTGACTTGATTTTTCTGTATCAAAGGCTGGATCTGGACAGAAATGTGATATTACAACAAGTTGATACATCAGCACACAAAACAAAGGCTAGATAGTCCTTTCAGATACCAACATTCTGTTCTAGGAAAAAACAATGTGTCCTCTATACTTACCAGATACGAAGTCTCTTGACTTTTTCTTCTAGCAGCATGTCGAGATCAGGGCCTGCCGGAAAAGGGAATCGAATTTCTAAGCTCTCAATGTTTTTTTTTAAATTGAGCATTGGAATTCCATTACCATGAATTAATTATATTATTACTACATGTCAGAGCTTCTGGAGGCAAAATAACACCATTATCAAACTTGATAGAGTCTACATTAAAGATTAAAAATGGCAACACATGTGCCAACATCGGTACAAACTTTAATTAATGTGCCCCGCCTAGTTTCTTAAATAAAACTTTTTAAAATTACAGATTCTAAGAAATTTGAATAACGCACCCGGTACATATGTTTAATATATCTATATATTAAGCATCTTAATAAAAAAATGGAATTCTAAGGAAAATCTTTTGCATTTGTATACAACATAATATGCACATAGATATGTTATATTAAGATTAACTAAATTGGATGCAGTGATGCATTATTAATCCAAGCTCATGTTATAGTCGAAACTTTATTAATAGTATCTCAGTAAAGTATCGAAAATATTTCTGGGTAGTCAGAAAAAAATACGAACAGATTACATTCCATATTTTCTTTTCAACTTTATGCTTTTGTGCTACTAAATTTTTCTGTATTTCATAATGGACTAAATTGAAGGCATAAATAAGTAAGTTTATAGATTGGTCCAGGACTTGAGCTTGACCTTGTTATTTTTTTATTATTTTTTTATAGTGAAGTTGTTTATCGAACTCTAGAAGAGTTTTCTGAAGACAAAATATTACCTTGAAGGAGTTCTAGCCATACATTTATTTTAAGGCTGGGAGAGTGCACTAAACCCTCAGCCACGGTTGGGTACGAACCGCGGTACACTCTTCACGGTATGCAGTTCAGTATGGTATAATAATATATATATAAAGTTTTAATGGAATGGATGTAGTTTTTTAAGTTTTTTCGATATTTTATTTGAGAATAATTTATTTTCTGTAACAAGAAACAATGAATCAAAAAATATTAATAATTTTAAAGACACTAAAACGATTTTTCTCCATATGATATTTATCATCAATTTCAAATCAAGTAAATGAACAAACTTTGTACATACCAGAAATGGAGTCGCAGGGAAAAATATGAATTCTACTTCATAGTTTAATGCCAATTTTGTTCACATAATCTGTGTTACATGAACTATAGGTTAAACTGATATATCGCTAGCCTCTTTTATATTTATCTCAGCAAAGATATTAGGGTGTTTATAATTTTGATGGCTAAACCTTCCACCAATAAATAATGAAAACTAACATACCCCTACTTGAAAGTATTATCACTTCATGCAAATGTCAAAGAGATTTAATCAAATAGATAATACTATATATATATATATCATTTATACAAAATATAAATAATAGATTTTATAATGATGTCTTATAAAGAAAAATAGGCTAGTTCTTGCTCAAAATGTTTATCTCAAATGAAAAAATCCCCAATGTATGGACTACATAATATATATATGTAGAACTGCGATTCAAAAATCAAAGGAATACATTTATGTGTATGTAGGAAATTGAACTACATACTTGTTGTACATAGAGTAGAGAATCAAAGAGGCTACACGAAAATAAATTACATCCAATATGTTGGTATTGAAAGAGAAGTTTATAGATGAATTAAAATATACTCGTATGTTGTTCATCCGTTTCCTGTGTCTTCTCCCCCTCTTTCATTCCTCTGTAATTTTTTCTTTGATATTAAATACTAGTGTTGAGACTCGGGTCTTTTGCTCTCAATTTATGAACTGATCCTCTTCCCTATCCTGATTTATATGAGCTGTAAAAATATCCTTTATATAGCACATTAAACTTCCTGTAACGTTATTGTAGGTCGATGTTCAGAATTTAGAAACATATATAAATGTTTGAGAAAACGGGATCCTGGGAGAAAAACCTAGTCACTGACCTCCCGACCGTCTGGTTTCTGATTGAGAGCAAGTTCATGTTGGTGTGACGGGTACGGACTCAAACGACAAATTCCTCTCTTTTGATTTCCATATTTAACTTAAGAATATTTAAGTTCACCTAAACACCTGAGCTCATTATTGCAGCAAAAAGTTCGAACCGGATGAATTAAAAAAAGTGCATACAAAACCTCTTCAGTTTTGACTTTCAAACACCCGTTAGACGGAATGTTTAATAAGAAGGATTTTTAAATTGAAAATTGGTCCAAACCAAACTTCTTAATAGGAGCACATTTGATCTGTCCATAAAAAATATAAAAGTCTCAGACCGATTTAGAATTTTGTGACGGAACTGTAAGACTAATAAATATATATGTTTGTTAAATTAAATCTCACTTTCTTTCTTCTTTTGATCAAATACATACAAAGGTAGATAGTATACACAAAAAAATGGAAAATTCTTGTTGTTTCTTATTGCACAAGTATTTGTTTTCTTACAAATCATGTTTTAAATTGAATATATGCATTCAAATAGTACTCGTTTTTTTTTTTTTTTTTTTTTTTTTTTGAACTTGTGATAACTACCTATATGCATAAATAAATATTCATAAATAAATGATAAGAAAGTTTGCCAAATGGTTAAAAAAGGGATGTTGAATGCTATTCAGGGATTAAAGGAAAAACGCGGATACGAAAATCAATTATAACTTATTTACATTTTTAATCAATACCATTAATTTGTCAAATGCTTGGTATATTTTCATACTCTATATTCAAATATATAATAGTAATTAGTATAGTTATTGTAAAACAGATACAAAAAACAAAAAAATAATTAAGATGGTTAATAAAATAGCGAAATGAAACAGCAGCAGCTTCAAAAAGACAAACACCTATAGAACCAGGATCTAGGGTTTGAAGACTCCCCAATCTTAAGCTTATTTGAGTAACTACTTGCAACACTTTGATCACCGTAATTGTCGAATCCTTACGGAAAGTAAACACCTATTGACCTATCAGCAAAAATGATATACATAACCTTAATCATGATATAATCTGTTATGAAGTGATTCTTGCAATTCGGGACAGCACAATGAACCGATTCTTAATATGGAATCTTAACCTACCGTAAAATCAGTGAACAGATTCAAAAATTAGTTTTATTTTTTTGACAATTTTCTATGATTCATATGAATTGCATGGACGTGCTCCTTAACAATGTTTAGGTAAAAGACATTGCCTGAGCCTTATCTCGTTTGTATTCACAGATCTGTTAATAACTACAGTAAACTCAGCGTCATTTCTTCAAACTTTCCTAAACTAGTCAAATGCCTTTTGTCAAGGGTTTTAGAGTTCATCGATCCCTATTAATTTACATTATCAAATCTCCTCACAACCCTTTTCATTTTCCAATATTGGACTATTTCCAAAGACATACCGGCTAAACTTAGGACTAATAAATATTCATTATGGATATATAAAACTTTTGAAGCACTGCTTTATGTTTGTAAATAGCCATTATCTTCAGTTTGGAATTACACAACTGAAAATATCTTTGTTATTTGACTTTCCCTATAAAAAATGTTGACAACTCTAATCCTCAAATAACATTGCTACAAATTTACGAGTCAGTTTCAAAATTTAACGAAGGTAATGGAGATCCCAAGCTTGGACTAGGATTTAATTACATTTTTATTCCCACTATTTTTCATTACCAGGTTTCATTACAAAATCAAACAACAACTTTTGTTTTTATCCTATGTCTCTAAGTGTAAAAATGTCGAAGCAACAGCAAAAAAGCAACGAATGCGGGATCTTTTCTACACCAATGTCAGTGCTGAGGAGGCTGCAGATACCCCTGACACCTCCATTTGAAGTCTCTAAAACATCAATAAGTCCATTAAGGAGCTCCCCATCTTGTAAAGTTAAGAAAAGTCAAAACTTCTGTGGTAACAATACGGTTGACTTCTTCCCTGCTTCCATGTGGCCCTCTTCCAGTCTTGAACTCAATCACCTGGACCTGCTGTTTGGGGCATATAGGAGACTTTTTTTTGCATCATCTACCATACAAATTTGAATTCGCTTCGAACTCCCGTCATGACAGCAAGATATAAAATGGACAAAGCCTTCATCGTTAAGAGCTGCCAATTTGTTCGCTGATGTATCAAGGCTATTGTTACTAAGGAAGAAGAATATCTTGAATAAAAATATATCTAGATATAATATTTAAACATATTAAAATTTGATTATTATTTATCCTTAGACGATTCCATAGAAATCACGTTTTTTGTAATTAAGTCACGCTAGTTCAACTTATTCGTCGGACCCCACTCTGTATTCCATGTAATTCACATTTTACTGATTTTCTCCTCTCCCTAACCTAATTGACAAATGTATAAGGACATATCAATAATAAATGTGAATAAGATATTGGTATTTTTTTCCCGAATTGTCAAAATATTTCATTTGTACATACATAAAAAATCAAATGGAAGCATTTTTTTCGTTTATTAATAATTCTCTAGATTATATAAAGAACATTATAAAGATTCAGCGGAAATAAACAAAAATATATATGCATATATATATATATATATGTATTTTTTTTTTTTTTTTTCCAAAAAGCCCTTAATACAAATAACAAATCCCTAGGATATGAAAGAATAAGAATATGTACATACAAACATGTATATTTTTTCCCCTTAAAATTATTTGTTACTTTATTTTATTAAATATCCTTATGAATAAGATGAGAGTGGAGGGGGGAGAGAGAGAGAAGCTTTCAGTTATTGTGATTCATTTCTAATTCGGAAATGAAATTTGTTTTTATCTTTATAAAATTCAAAACAAATATCCATTATATTATAAGATTTCTATTCATATGGTATTATAACCATCCTATAAGCGGAACCAAAAATATCTTGTACATAAATTGATCAATTTTTTATATAATTTAAAAGTTTATTCATGTACCTAGAGGGTGGGGATTTTACATCCGGAGGAAGTTTAGTTACCCAGTGGCATATGTTTATAAAAGTGTACTCTTCAGATTTAGCTGACAAAACTGTAAACGAAAAAATTCAAGATCCTTGAGATGTTCTCCGAATACAAACGTTGTACAGCCATAATTGTGCGCCTCTGTGCTAGGCGCACGCTCAATGAGATTATTGAGTTTACAATGTTGTCAATATTTTTAAGGAGTTTGATGTATCGAAAGTATACTCAAATGAAAACTCATCATCGTTTTGACCTAATATATGTATAATAACTGATTATTAATTAATACAATCTACGATTTTAATAATTGGACATGTGTCCTCACAGGCTCTTTGTAGGCTGCTATTATCGAAGCAGTAAAAATTATTTCCCCATCAAGGTATGTTCGTCACCACGTTGGAGGCTGGAGATGGTTGGTTTGAGTGATTGCCTTCTCTAATGACCCCTTAATGAAGGAGAATAGTTAATGGCTGAATAAATTTAAGTAAATAAATTGTAATATACATTATATATATATATCTTTTTTTGATTGAAGCATTCATTTTTTTATAGGCTTTATTTTACAAAAATATATAACGATCATAACACCATGAAAAAATAAAATTAAGAGGGAATACGAAAATAAAGATGATAAATAAACATTCTAGTTTAAAATTTTCCCCCTCAATTAAAGCCCACCATCCCATTTGTATTCCTTTGAAACATAAAACATCCAAAAATAAATGTATCATAAAAAATATGGAAACCATTGATATAGCTGAAACAAGCACTTATTGATTAAAATTACTTTCCGAAATCAAAAATACGCATACCACCGAGTAACACATACAACTAAAAAAAAAAAAAAAGAACCAAAGAACGTTCATAATAATATTATAAAAAGATAATGTTTATCTCTTTCTTAACTACCCGGAATCTATCTATAGTCTTTGGTTTATGATGATATCTAACCGACCAAGAAGGAAAATATCGAACCAAATCCAAGGCAAATTCAAAATGCAAGGAATTCCCCCAAGGAACACGCAAGGAAAAAGTGACATATCTTGCTGCAGATGCAATAACTATTTTCTTAATTTCCGCTAATCGTAGTTCATTGCCGGATGCAAGTCGACTTGCTATAAAAGCTTTTGAACTTATTAATGCCCAATTTATCTCACAAATTTCCGTACTGGAATTGTTTTGTATGGAAATCTCGAACAAAATATGGACTTTCATATGGTTTGAAGGCAACCCCTCCAAGCCCAACAACTAAGTATTATACCTTATTAAACACAGCAGCTCCAATACCCCTTAACACTCCACGAAAGCATGTAGGACTGTATTGTATACTATACCACAATCCTTGCAAGGTGTACAGAAGGAAATATATACCGTTGAAACTTGGAACTGGGTCATAAATTTCTTCTCTTCTCTGACAATTTTTGTCGATTGCATGAGTCTTTTCTCCCTTATTGGATGGAGATCTAGTAGATCCATATATTTTGAATTGTAAGAATTTCTTTATTTATAATTCAAGATCAATTATTTTATTGTCTGATGATGGTTCTGGAAGCCTCCTTTATCCTGGACAACACGGACAAAGAACCAAAGCTAAATCAATCCTTGATTAAAGTTGCCCACTTCTCCTAGATATTGCAGTGCCTTCATTAATAACTTTTAACGCATCTACCAATTTCCGTTGAAAAATAAGTCAATTGACCATATGCTTGTTTCGATGAATATTTTGCTCTTTGTCCAAATCTACATTTAAATCCCCTATCAATATCATAGGTGTTGCATCCGTTTTCTGGTAGTTAATAAAAAGAAAGGTACATCTCCTTGGGACCATAAATATTTATTATCGCCAAAGTTGACCCGTTATGGGTCACGATGATTTTGTGCAACTCATTAGAACGTGATAATTATTTTTCACAGGTAGAGCTATCTAACTTTTTATATACTAATGATAAAACACCCTCCCCCCCCTCTTTGCTGTCATAGACAGTAAAAAACTAGTTAATGACAAAGGGAGGTAGAAAGAGAAAAAGGAACCACATGTCAGGGACACACGTGACTTAACATCTTGTAAACAGATTATATCTGGTTTCATTGAGAGTAAACGTTTCATTAAAGCATGCCGAGATTTTCGTTCTTTACCCCCTCAAATATGTAAAGAAATCCCTTTTCTAATACCCATATTACTATTGAAATCGTTACAATCAGTGACTACGAAAAAGTCACTGATTTATTATTGATTTCCCAGTTTGCAGAATAAGTTTAAAGTATTATTCATCATCTGAAGGAACCCAGACCGAATTAAACTCTAATTTTCCTCTGTCTTCATTTAAGAGTACTGAGTGAGACAATTCTATTACAATCATTCTGGTGTTTAAAGGAATTATTTTTTAATTACCATATTTTTATTCATAAAGATAGAATTAGAAATACCCCCCTCCCAAAAAAAAAAAACAAGACTATGAAACTTGAATCCCTTGATTGCTTTCCACGCCTTATATGAGAATGACCCGTGTGTCAGGCTTTTTTTAACCTATCAATAGGGAACAAGTGCGATGTTCCAATATCTTTGATAAATTACGATGTGATTTACTAGATTCTTAGGACTAACCCAACTTCTCCTTTTGCATACCTCATCAGAAAGACAAACTGACCTTGAATTGGCACAATTTGGGGGATGGAGGGCGGATCTGTTTATATTTAACAATATAATCGATATTTCTCCAAATTTCACTGTAATTTGAATACTTTACTTGTGTTTTTTTTTATCGGATTATTTTTCGGATAGTGGTTCCCTACATCACCAAATTGCTCCAAGAAGGAGACAATCTTTGATTCAGCAAACTGTTTGAAAGTATTGATAAGTGTAATGATTTTTTTTTTTTTTTTTTTTTTTTTTGTCTTGGGAAAACTTGTCTATTCCTTTCAATTTAAAAAAAAACCCTCCTCCAGTATGCCCCTCCTATTTTTAAGTTTCAACTTTTAAGGATTTTGTTGCTCATTAAGTGTACCTCTAATATCAATTAGGAACCTCGTATATATACAAGTCTGGCCCATTACAAATGTAGGGCTGGTCCCTGCAATTTCGTGTTCAAAATTCAATTAAGTATCTGTACTTTATCAATGCTGTATCTTCGTTTAAGGGACGGTGGTAAATTGCCTTAGTAGAAAGTTCAAGGAGTGATCGTTTTTATCAGGGGATTTGTCTGTTGGTTCATCGGGCACTTAACAAGAAATGAATATGAAGTACAGTTCAAAGTCGTAAGATACAAAAAAAAAACGAGGTCTAACGCACGCTCCTTTTCCAAAAGGAGGAAAAAAATAGTGATATATATCAATTAATTGGTTCCTTAGCTTGGTTCTCGGGATAACAGGGACGAATTCCAAATCACACTCCGAGATGTCCGGGTCTCAATTAAGAAAAAACAATAATTCACCGTAAATGAATAAAACCACACATAATAGTTACTATCCACTAACACTAAATACTATCAATGCAGCAGAAAGGAACACGTCTCCACGAAGTATTTACTTAAACTCTTTTTTTTATATGTTTCAGTGTCTTAAACGCAACACAATATCCGATTTGATGAAAAAAATAATTTTTGATAATTTAAAAAGAATAACAATATGATCTTATCAGGTTTAGCACATTTTGAAACAAAATAAGACTTAAAAGTCCATTCAGAAAACAAACAATTTTGTAATTTTGAATTTTCCATATTTGAATTATTTTCTTCATAAATAATGAATGAACTGTAAATGATCAGTAAAGGTTTTGATAATTTACAGTTCATAAAAAAATAAGTCCCAATGTATACTCAATCTATAACCATGTTCGATACAGAATTTAAAAAATGTAATAGACATATATATATAATTGTTTGTAATTATTTCTTTTTTATGTGCAGGCATTCCAAGACCTTCATTTTCTTGCATAGTGTAATTATTAGCATCCGTACTCCAATTATAAGTTAGTACAGAATGTAAATGTAAAATGCTATTCCACAAGAAAATTTATTAGTGTCTTTGTGGGGAAAATGTATACGAGTTTTTTAAGGGATGAAAATCATCAAGCTAGAAACAATGTCATTTAGCAAATGTTTAAAATATCAATCATCTTATACAATATAATATCTAATTCTATGTGACTAAAACCAATATTGAAAGAAAATATAAATTATTCAAATTTGTGAAAGAAAAATAATACCTTTCTTATGTTATGGAATAAAATTAAAATAATTCAAATATTGTCCAAATATCGCCAAATTTGGAATAACTGTTCTAAAGATTAAACCTCAAGACCAGAACAAAGCCCAATCATATTTTTGTTAAAACACCCTACAAATCAATCATAAGCAAAAAAAAGATGAAGTTATATGTACATTTTTGGATTAACATTGTGGTATCTATGGTGAATATATCTACTTAGTATCCTCACTTTTTATCAAAAAATAATAATACTATTTAGTCTTATTTTTCAAGAGAAAATGAAATAGGTGTAACTTGAAAGTACCTTTCAGACATTCAGTAGTATTGTACTATTTACCATTATTTATATAAAAATTTACTATTTATAACTCCTTAAAGTGTGTATTTTTCTGAAGATGGATTGGTTAAATTTGAATTAATTAAATGAGGTTACAATTCTTTAAAAAAAAAAAAAAAATGATAAACAATTTTGAGCTTTTTTTTTCTGTTTTAAAATATAGTTTGTAATAGTACATTTTCGCAAAAAATATTTTTTTTCTTTAATGCGACTTACAAACCAAATTTTATAGGAACTATAGAGTATTAAGTTTACGGGCTTTTTTAAATGTTAAAAGTACATTGATGGAGTGTTTTTTACCTTTTATTACATTTTTTGAGTCTTTGAAACCTCAGTTTTTAAGAATAAGTGTTTATTTTCTTATTCAATTTGTGCTATTGCTCCTCTTGCAAAATAAATTTCTAACTTAACTTCATTATTCTAGAGGCTATAAAGCAACCAACCTAATTTTTTTACATAATTTTTTTCTTATTTTCCTATTTTAATAAAAAAATAACACTAAATGAAAACTGAATAATAATAACAATATCATTATTGGATATAATCGTCTTTGGCTTCAATAACGGTCTCTACCCGACCTTGGAAACGGAAGTTGGTCTTGATGATATTCTCATTTAGCAAATTTCCGAATTCATCCGCATCCTATACATCAGCTCTGATTTTTTATTGCAGAAGGATCTGTTGGAGTGTTACGTTACAGTACCTCAAACAAAAATGTTTATGGGATTGAGGTCCGGTAAGCTTAGAAGCCAAATACTGTTTATACAAAGTCAAAAAAAAATAAAAATATGACAACCAGGTCAACTTTTCTTCGCAGTTACAAATGGAGAAGAGTCTTGTTCCCAGATTAACTTTCTGATAGCTTTTCAGAATAATTAAGCTCCCTGATAATGGTCCTCATCCATTTGAATGGCTCATCAAGAATAATTTTATAAAATTTGCAATGAAATCCTGATCCCTCTGGCATTCTACCTCATCTTGTGAACAAGCATGATTTTATAGCACAAAACTAAAAATATATGGTACTTAAAATTTCTAAATTTTTTTTATTGTAAATTAACCTTTATATTTACGACATTCTTTAGGCCATTTCAAGGTAATTACAATTATATTCCAATAACACAAACAATTTAAGTTACTTAATATGTTTTTGATCTAACATTAGGATATATCAATAAATCTTTGTTTAGATGGACTAATTATTGCACTAAATGTCTGGATCTACAGGGTTTTTCCTTAAGAGCACTGTAACTTTTTAAAAAATCAAACATAAACTGTTAAAAGATTTTGCCAAATTTAATTTTCTGTAGAAATTATACTCATGAATTCAATTAACTCAATTTTCCACTAATTTTTCCAATAAATTGGCCAATATTGCAGAAATTTTGCGTTTGATTTATATATGAGCACTTCTAACGCCACCGGCTGATTAATGTAAACCAATGACTTCACGTGACCCCCAAAGAAAATAATCTTAAGGCGTTCATCTCGAGGCATCTAATCAACCGGTACATTTTTATAAATAACAACCTCACCAAAATTGTTTTGTAATAAATCACCAGATCTTTCTTTGTACAAAAGATTTAAAGAAAATTTCTAATGATTCATCAAAACTAACTGTCCACATGGAACTGCTGATGAAGAGGTGACCAGCATTTTGAAAGTCATGCGAGATAGTATATTTGAATTTTCAAAGAATATCTTTTTAAAAGTATTCTAGAGATGAAACTATAGAAATATTTGAAATACTAATTATATTTCTTGTCGATATACCTCAACGTAGAGTTAAGTTCATGTGACATGGTACAATGCAAAATGTCTGTTGACTTTCAAAAGTGATATTTTGTCTCAAGATTAGGATATTTCAAACTTAAATAATATACTTTTTCTTTGTCAAAATCATTTATTTATATAATTTATTAAAAAAATCTTGATATTATAAAAATATAGAGATACAGGTTTGCGCGTCTAAAACTGAAAACTCCTTTTAATTTTACGGCGTGAGGGCTTGACGAGGGGTTCTCTTATAGACCTTAAAGCCAAGATCTTTCTTAACTAGCCGGTCCATGGTCCTTCTCCTGACGTTGAACTCCCTGGAGAGGCCGCTGACGATGACCTTGGAAATTTCAGTGAGAGTTTTTCTCCGCGCGGAAAGTTCCAAAATTGCGACTCGACGTCTCTCCATATTATCCGCTGTTACTTCACTGTTGCTATTTAGATTTTGCTGGAGTTTTGTTTATAACTAGTCAAGACCCTTGCCTCAAAGTATAAACCGGTTTCAACTCAATAAAAGCACGAATATGTGCATGGCGTAAAATTTAAAGGAGTGTTCAGTTTTAGACGCGCAAGCCTGTATACTCCTATAAAAGTTATATTTAAAAATTACAGATCCATACAAACATTTACTTCACAATAAGAGGGAAAGTTTTTTTTTTTTTTAAATTTAATAAATACTAATAATATTTTTACACTACACATAAAATATTTTCCTTTTAAGTGGTTTTACATCAATAAAAAAATATAATTACCCTACTGTTCATAGTAGGGTTCACCTTATTTTTGCCAATTAATTGTTTAGATTATAACGATTTTACAAAATTACTTTAATAGGTGGAAAACAAATTATTTACTTTTGGTTTAATTTATTTACTATTAGGTAGGTTCGTAGAATTATCAGTTTTTCTTTCTCTTCAGCAAGGTATTTTTTCCATTTGTTATTATAAAATACATATAATTAAATAGATAGAATGAAGGAAACTTGTGCTGTAAAAACATAAATAAACATTTTAGTTTAAAATTAATTTCCATTTTTATGCCCTCTTTATCCATGTTAAAAAACTTGTACCAGCTTACATAGAAATAAATCTTACTTTTTACTTAAATAATATTATCAAAAACTTAATATTATTCAAAAAACACCTAAGCAACTCAAATTTAAAAAGATATGAAAAGCACTACTCATTCTGTAGTTTATTTCTTACACTTCTTATATCGGTGAATAATTAGCCGAAAAGTACTTTTATACCGATAAAATTAATAAATTCGGAATCAGTTTAAAATAAACTATCCCTCAACTACTACTGCCATCTATATTAGTTCATCAAAGTTTATCTGGATGTATTCCGTAAATAAAATATTATATAAGAATTTTCAATGTATCAACAAATACGTGTAGCTAATCAATAACTTGTCATAATCTAGAAAAAAGCTGTATTGTAATGCTCAACGCGTCATACTAAAAAGGAAAATAAAAAAAGTACATATGTATTATTTAAGCATAGTCAATGGACGCCAAATAACTCCGAGCAATAATATGTACTCTGTCAAGTAATTTTTTTTTTTACTGTATCTGATGTTATTAATGATAAATATGAATGTATTTAATTGAAGAATTTTCGATGTATCTCTATATTTATCGCATGATTCTTTTTAAATGGATTTGTTATGGAATAATTCAGCTTTATCATTAACTAACTAGTTACAACTACTAAGGAGAAATAAAGTATTATATTTAAATTATCAATTTTATTGTTATAATTGCCAAGGACTCCAGGGATGCACTTGTGTTATGTCTATAAAGGTTAATAACAAACTTTTAGGAAGTCATTGAAAAAATAGCTTAGATAAGTTGTTGTTCTATCCTTTTCTTGGTTATATAATGCTAGAAACGTGTCATTGAAGGCTCAAGTTCAACCACTACAAATGGGGTAAAAGAACTGAGGAATTACAAAAATGAAATAAAATAAGTTCATAAGGCCTTTATGAACCATTTACCATATTTTTATGAAAAAAACCCATTTATTAGATTTCAATATGTATTTATACATAAAATAAGAGATCTGTGATATGCTAAATATTGAAATAAAATAATTCGTAAAAACATGTTATTTTATAAATTCCACAGCCGGATTTTTTATATGAGTAAATGTTTGACTATTTAACTGTAATAAGTACTATTTTTTCCATAAAAAATTTACAAATGGCCTTTTCAACTTATGTTATGCCATAGGTGTAATTTCTAAGGACTTCGACCCCATATGTAAGGGGTGCACTTGAGCCTTTGCTTACAGGTTTTTAGTTTTATATGTCTCGATTTTCACAAAAATGTAATTTGATTTTTACTTGTTAAACTGTTGTTATTGTTGAAAAAGTAGGGGGTGATATATCATATTTTAGCATTATAAGAATATATTTTTTGTATCTTTTATGTTTGATGGGTTATCCAAAAAGGATATTAATATGCATGTCAAAGAATTTTAGTGTCATATTAAACAATAAAGATCATATTACAATACATTTAAATCTACCTGGTACTATTTCGAATAAATTTGTATCTCTTTCATACCTGAAACGTCCTATGCATGATTGTCCTTGAGAAAGCGCGAATTAGTTTATTTCCAAATGAAAATTCAAAACATTTCCCATTTTCCCTTTCACTTGTATCCTCATACTGAATACAGCATGGAAAAAATCCACTTTTATTATTCAAAATTCGTTTTTGGTCCAAATAGAACCAAGCAGAGAACCAGGATATTTGGCAGAGAAATACTGCTGCAATACCAATGGCACAAGTGATGCTGAAATGACGTAGTCCTGGCAAGATCTAGAGCAAAAAAAGGGGAAAAATGAAAGAGAGGTAATAAATATATGACCATGTTTATATGTTATATGTTTATACATAGCTATGTTCCATACCATTTGTTAATAAAAAGGGAGATATAGTTTTTCTTCCTTCTAAATTAATGAAGTAGAAGTGCTTTTAATTAAACTTATTTAATTAAATAATTAGATATATGAAGAAATATGTACCCACACCACAAATATTTTTCTAATAGACTTGTGTATATTTGCTCCTTTTTTTTTCTTCCCTCTCTCTTTTATTGTTAATGCACTATAGAACAATTTGTATTGTTCAAGAGTTGAAAAAATATAGAACTTACACATACAAAGTACTTATATATATTATTTGCGCAAAATACTTTATTTTTGTCACGAAAAAAATAAGAACACAAAAATAAAAGGATCCACAAATTATCGGACTATATATTTTTTTTAAATGCGTATGAAAGTACATTAAGGTAATGTAATTTTATCCATATATTTATAAATAGAAACAGTGGTCAAGAAGTAGAGTCCTGTTAAAAAAGATTAAATACATTTAAATTCGGATTTAAGAAAAATATGTCCTTTTACAGTCAACTTTATCTCAAATACCCATTTTTAAATACATTAAGTACTTCTCATAGAAGTAACATTAAGAAATTTTTATGGCAATGAAGAATTCCCACGACGATATTTCTTTTTTATTGGTACAAATCTTAAAACAATCTTGTTATGTATGTTTTTTATAAAATCATTTCAAATTGTCTTTTAATTAATACAAATTACATATCATGAGTACCCCCCGAAATACATTTTTGCCAAAAGAGAGTATATATCTTCGATTATCTGTCAAAAAGAAGGAACTAATCAAACGCTAGTTGCCCCAAAATCAGAAGTTTCAAAATTACTTACTTTTGAAACACAATAATACAAAAATTGTGGTTTTTGTAAATACATCGGATATACGAAAAATCCTGTTATAGATAACTTTTCATCTAAAAAAAAGAACCAGTTTACTTTATCCAGATTTGACAGTAACTAGCTAATGAGAGATTTATTAATAATTTTTAATGTACTTCCATTTCTTTTGTACATATTTGTGTGAGACGCATCGTTACTTACTCAAAATGTAACTTATAATATTTGTTCTTGCCGCCTTGGCAACAGTAATGAAGGAGTCCTTGCTAAACCTGGAAACAACATTGGCTTTTTCGTTGAACACATCATACATAACAAAGTCAAAGAGGCTCAGACCACGAGAAGAATATAGTACATATATCATTATTATACATAAAAAGACTATTAATACATACATTGGATTGTGTAGGTTTGATTTTTTTTTCTTTAAATTGTCAGTCTACTTCGACTAACTAATTTCTCCAAAATATCAAAAACTTTTTTGTCAGTTGTAGATTTGTCTAAAAACTTATGTTTCATAATTATTAGTTTGTTGGACTTAAATTATTCTTTGTTAAGCTGTGTATATCTAATTAAGAAAATTGGATAAAATTTTTACCACGTCGGGTTTTTTTTTTGGAGTTGCCAAACTGAATAGCAAGTTTTCTTATTCTAAGCTGTTCCTAATATTATTTAACTTCTGAGGAGTAAATACCACATTCAGTTATATTCAAAACCTTAATCAAAATTTGTGAGTGCTCATAAAAGACCTTGAGTATTTGTTGCAAAGTTATAATTAAAATCAGAGTAGAATTGATGATCGATATCAGAGTAATTCTTCCTTCAGTTCTTGCTTACTTCCTTCTCCCACTCTTTCTTCGACATTACTGCTCGACATTTAGCTGATCTAATGAAACGTTACGACAGCTAAGCTACTCTCCTCCAAAACATTAGTAAAATGATCAGTTAACATATTGATTTTTTTTTAAATCTACCCAAAATGCTCCCACTGTGTATCCTTACTAGTGTTGCCACGATACCAATACTTTCAAAGATGAGCACACTTTTATAAACAGATATTTTAGTTTTGCCAAGATATTGGGGATTAAATTTATTTGCAAATTTAAAATCCCCACCTTGTACAGGAGCTTACAGAAGCGTCCTGACATAATTTTTATTGAGAGAGAATGTAGCTCAGGTATTCTATTATAAAAACAATTTCAGCTCTTTTTCTGGGTTTATAAAGCAAATTTTGTTTGGGGCTTATGTCATCAACAAATCATTTTTTGTGTGACTTAATGGCACTGCAAGCATCAGTTTCAGGAACAATTTATTATAATACACTCTAAATTGCATGTTTATCTTGCTTTAGTATAGGTATATGAAACAACATTAATTGCTAATAATAAATTGATAACATTTAGATATTAATATAATTACGTAATTGCTTGATTACCAATTAATTTTGAATCTTGACTCTTTCTCATAGATATGAAAAAAAAAATATATATCTATTTTTCAATTATTTGTTAAGACAATAATTAAGGACTCTCTTCTATTTTTTATTTTTTTTCAGGCACACCTTTTTATGTCAAAACTTAATTATTTAACAGTAGTCAGAGAATATTTGTACAAACTTTGATTAAAAATTTCAAAAATAGATACTAAAGAGCTTCTGCTTAAACAATATTTATACTTATGTACTATTAAGTACTATAGTAATATTGTCTGTGATAGCCTATGTTTCTATCAGCTCCAATTTAGCATTGTATTGTTGTATTATTGTGGAAATTTCTATAAAAATTACACAATGAAATCACCCTTCTTCATATTTTGGACCACCAGAAACAAGTATTGCAAGACATTCCAGTGGGGATGTTTCACCAAGAACATCTTTATACGTTTTCTTTCCTAGAGTAGTGTGAAATAATCTGTTGTATTTCCTTTGAAGCGATTTATGTAACTTTGGTAGAAGATTTTGGAGAATAATTATTCTATTTCATCTTGTAAGGGAAGCTGATACAACAAATTCATCAAGATATGCACCTCTTGTACTCAACATAACAGACATCATGTCTCTAATCTGCTTGTTACTGAGTAACAACCTATTTGAATTACAAAAAAATACCTATTTTCACAGGTAAGGACTACACTTGGGAAGTGTAAGCGTATTGTACTTGGTTTTGATGAACATCTTGATGTTGTCTCAGTGAATTCTGAGCCCTCACTAGTACCAAAGCCTTGATTGTTCTCTGAATTTTCATAACTTGAAATTTCTCCAACTTCAACAGCTAGATCATTCACTTATGAGAACATTCTACCTTTACTTGGTTCTTGGAAGCTTTTCTCATACTAGACCCTTAGTCATATGTGCTATGAATGTGATCATCAATTTTAGTTTGAAGTGTAATTGTCATTATACACGTGTATTAAGTTGAACATTTTTGAGATTAAATTATATATAATAAGAAATATGTATGTTTATGAACTTAAAAAATTATATTTCCCCAGGATGTATTTGTATCATAGCCTGCTAAATTTTGGCAATAGTTGTCACTTTTGTTTATTTAAAAAATAAACTAAAAAAATGAAGGAATGAATGAAAATAAATTAGGGAATGCGCATCATAAATTCCCAGAAAACAATGGATGAATGGAAAGAATGTGGGTGGGTTTAAACGGTTCTACGACAGTTTGCCGAAAACCTTATTGCCAAAAGCCACTTTCGCGAATGTTGAATCATTATACAATATAAGATCTTTTCTCACTCTTTGGCCATTTGGCAAACTATCCGATCGGAAATGTGGTCACTCGGTAATGTGTCAACACACGAGCTCAAGCCCGGTAAGGCGGGTACAGTACAGGGTTGTTCCACTGTTTCTGTTTCGAACAAACCTTACGGCGTAGTGCGTATATGTATTATCACATATTAACTATTATAACATTTTGGTTATTTTTTCAAAAATAAAACCTGAAGTAGTCCATTCAACAACACTCCACTCTCCTTGTGAAATAGATGATAGACCTTCGACTGCTAATAAAAACTTTTATGGCAGAAATATTATGGGATACCTACCAATCTGAGTCAAAATAAAGCATTATCCGAAAAACTGAGATAATGACTTATAAATGATAAAATGCATTTAATTTGACAAAAACTAAATGGTATGGTGGAGGGATAATATTTATAAATTTGCCAATGTTTCCAAATTAGCTTCACGATACCTCACAAATACAGGTATATATGTACAAACTGATATAACTTTTTTGACAGCTAATCAGTCTTGTTTATTACCAAAAAAATGTTGACAAGCACGTCTTTTTGTGAAAAAAAAAAGTATTAAAAAAATTATATAACCCGTTTATAATTTATATCAACCTTTATTTCTAAAAGAAGTTATTATATTTAGGAATAATTTATTTGCACAGAAAAAAATTAATTAAAGAATAAAATTTCGAAAAAAACAACTTAAAAAACTACATTAATTCGATTAAAAAAAAACCAATTTACTATTATACCGTACTGGACCGCGTGAAGGGTGTTCCTCTGTTTGTACTACTTAAACTTATATTCTCAGAAATAAATAAAACGTTTTTTTTTAAATTGTGACATGAAATTAACATAAGAAAAAGAAAAATATCCTATGCTGGATACACAGATGTTATATTAACCATTTTTCAATAATAAATTATTTAACCGATAATTGAGTAAAAATATACACAATGCGAAGCTCCTATATTTTAAACCATATAGAAATGAACTATCTGAGAAAAGTTATTTTGTAAATACTTTCTCAAATGAGTTGAAAGATATGTGTTCAAGAGTATACATAGAAATATGCACGTTTTAACTCTTCAAGGATTTTTTGTATATACCTATAATAACTCCATACGTATAGAAATTGTATACGGAGGGATTCCCTTGTGTACAAATTGTACAATGTACATAATGTGATGAGTATATTTTTTATAATTTATGACTTTAACGCATGCATATCTTTTTCCTAGTAGACAATTTGAAATGTGTTGTTTTATTTTCTGAAGTTGTTCTCATAATGATTTAATTTTTGAAGAAAGTAATCACTAGTGTGTGTGCTCATGAGACAAGGAAAGTAATACTGAAGCTTTGTTGAAAAATTAATAATTGTAAGTCTTTCTTGATCTCAGTGTAAAATTGACTATCGACATGGAAGTTAATCCTGTATATGTCCTCGCTAAATACATAGTAAGATGTGTCTTTATTTTCATGAGCTAATCGTAGCTAATCTAATAAAACGTCATTACAGCAAAGCTACTATTTTTACAAGCAATCTTCAAACTGTCAGCATTTAAATATTAGGTTTTTAATTTTACATACAGATAGGCCATATTTTATACGACTCTCTGGATAATGATCGTAGCACCTTGGTAAATGTTTCCAAAGATTTTTTAAACGTCTTCATTCATATTTTTGATATTTCTACACATAGATTTAAAATAAATAATTACGTAATAAAAAGAATAAATAAACATGGTAGTTTAAAATTAGACCAATCGACCAAGACCTAACAATAATAAATGTATCAAAAGTAATTAATTAATTAAAAACACAATGATAATGTGAAATATTATATGAATTATCATTTTTATTATTGACATTTGTATTGACACAAGTAATATAGAGATGTGTTGCTCTACGCTAAACCTACGGTTCGGTACGAACAGAGGAACACCCTTTACGCGGTCCAGTACGGTATAATAGTAAATTGGTTTTTTAAAATCGAATTAATGTATTTGCAATTATCAAACCTATAGCAACTGCCCTTTAGATTCGATCAGTATTAGGGGTTGAGTAACCTACGATTTCTCAAATACATATGTCCACTTTCACCTTTAACAATATAAGACCGAGGATTTTCACGAATAGAATCGATTAATTCCAATAGAATCCCAATCTCCCTTAATAGGATTTCAACTTCACGTATTGGTAAATCCCGAGTAACCATTCAATTCCTGTCCCCATCTACTTTTCTCTCTGCCATCTTAATTATAGAGTCAGATGTTATTCGATATTGTCATTCTTGTGAAGGAATCAAAGTTCGGAGTTTTCTTCCAAATAACCACTCTGCAGGTGATAGACCACCCCACTTTGGTGTATTCCTCCAACCTAGTATTGCCGAATTAAATTTCGACATTTCCATTTCTCAAGCATTTTGTACAAGATCTTTTATTCCTTTGACAGCTGTTTCAGCATGTCCGTTGCTTTTGGGAATAGTACGAACTTGATTTTTCTTGTTGAATTTTAAAATGATTACAGAATATTTTGAATTCTACAGAATTGTATTGAAATTCCCCATCAGTTCCCAAACGGTTTGGAATTCCAAATATCATCATGTGACCTTTTGATGCACTGACCATATTTTTGTATCGGGAGCTTTGTGAGATTGGAAAACAGAGGACCATCCGCTCTATCGATCCACATAAACTTGGAAATATTGGCCTCCATATTTGAGAATATCTGCCGACGTCGCTTCGTACGATCTTTTTACAAATTTCTTCATAATTGTCTCAACAGGTTGACTATTTCAAAATCATTTACATTTTTTACAAGTCTAAATTTTTTGACTAATGTCATTCTGAAAATTTGGTTTAAAAGTAGAGTGTTCTTACTCTTTCTTTCGCTCTTGACATCCCCAAATCGGCTTCATGGAGTCCTTTGAAAACTTTGGGACGGATCTTCCTTGGCACTATATAGCTACAAATGTCCATTAATATTAATCTTCCTCTAGCTTCTTTCTCAACGGATAAACGGTTCCACATTTATATGTAAAGATACGATAGATGGTTTGGTGGTAATTTCCTGACGTCCTTTCCCTCTAGTAATGCCTGAAATACCCTTATATAATCTTTGTCTGCTTCGTCGAACATTCCATCTAAAGCTATGTCTTCTTTAATATTTTATAACAAATGGCTTTGCATTTGTTGGCTATCTCAATTTCTTCTTTTCTTCTTCCACAGGTTTCTCAATTGGAGCTCTGCTCAATGCATCTGCGATAAAATGAGTCTTCCCCTTCGTCCATTCTATGTTGAAGATGTATAGGCTATTTTTTCTATAAATCTCTGTATAAGTGAGTTATTGATTGCTCTCATATCAGTTACATTAATAATACCAATCAACGGTTTATTATCCGTCTTGATTTAAAAATATCTTCCTAAAAGAAAGATTTTGCATTTGTCGATGACCCAAAGTATAGCAATTCATGAGTTGTGTATCTTGATTCAGTCTCACTTATAAAACTGGACCGGCAGAGTACCAATTGTTAACATCCTCCTTCTTCTTGCATAAGTGCGTATCCTAATCCATGTATTCTTGATTCATTGGTCCTTATTGTTACTTACTTCTTTAGATCATAGTGAGTGAGGATTGGTAATGTAAACAACATATTTTTACTTTTTCAAACACCTTTGAGTGTTCAGGTATGTATTGGAATACATTTTTTAACTTCATAATCCCCATAATTTACTCATAGGAAGTACAACATCCTTTGAAAACTGAGTTAATTGGTTTACTAAACCAAAAAAACTTCAAAGCTGTTAAGTATTCTTGGGGTCCGGGAATTTAATTATTGCTTCAATTTACACGGATCCACTTTAACACAGTTTTTTCCTATTATGAGACCCGCAAATTTAAGTTTATATCTTATTTGGATTCAACCTCATCCCATCTTTGTCACATCTCTTTATTACTTTATCCATGAGGTTCTTGACTTCTTCTCATGCCTCTCCATATCCCAACATATCATCGACTATTTTATGAATGTTTTTTAAACCACTCATTTCAGAGTCACCTTGGCGGCAATATTCATCTCCTGAAACGTTTAAACCCATTGGAGCTATTGTGAATTGTTTTTTCCCCAAGAAGTTGGGAATGTGGTTAAAGCTTTATTTTCTTCATCCAAGGGAACTTGCCAGTAGCCTTTAGATGCATCCAGAGTGAAAAGTATCTTTGCATTTGGGGAAATGACATTTGCTACTTGATTTGGTGTAGGAAAAGGGGGAATTGGCCTATCTACAAATTTGTTCAATCCTCTATAACCCACCACAATTATCACATCCCCCAGAGTCTTCTTAGGAACAATATGTATCTGACTTTTCCATTCTGTTGGCTTCTCAACTGATTCAATTATTCCTTGCATTTCCATTTTTCGTAGCTCAGCTAAGTCGCCTCTCTATATGCATATGGAATTAAACGTGTTACCAGAGTTTTAATTGCTTTAATTTCTCAGATATTTTTTCAAATATACATGCCTTTTCTTGCTCTTCATTGATTTTAAATTATCGTCTGTATTAAATACAAGCCGATACTTCTTTTTGATCAATACAATATGATTTTCAAAATATCTTGTATTTATTGATTGTATTGAAAAAATTGACTTTGTTTAATCATATCTGGAAAATCTCCTGGTATTACGCCTAAGTCCCTCAATAAATGCCATGAAAGTAACACTTCGTCGATATTAGGAGACACAAATCCTTTGGTGTTTACCTTGTGACCTTAAAAATTGACCATCATACTCATAGGCTTTGATCTCCTGCTAATATTATCTTGACCATTTGTCTTCAATCTATCTTCAACTTGGCTGCCCTTACAACACTTAATGAAACTAACGTCTCCATTACTCCAGTATCGGGTATTGCATTTACTTCAAATTCTTCACCCAAGGTGTTTGGCACTGGTGCAAAATTATTCGATTTAAAGCCTTAATCTCTCTTTTTTTTTAAATCATACTTCCGGGCGATCCTTTTCGACGTAGAATAGTATCGAAGTGAATCAGATATACGATACCTAATCACATCAAGGACATATTCCTAAGAGCTACCCATCAAGATATTGATTTTTATATAAAAAAGCATATCTCGAAGAGACAGATATAATTATTGCAATTAATTTTACATGCCGGTAGGTCATACTTAATACAAATCTATTATTATGGTCGTAATATATGATATACGATCCCCTATTTAGAATATACATCCTAAATAAAATACTAATTGGAAATATTTGTATGAATTTTAAATAACATAATCACATAGATAGGAAGTTATTTTTCTCCATAAGAGGTTACTACCTAACATATTTATAAGAAATGTACCTACCCACACAACATTTGGATGGAATACACCAAGCTATGTGCAAATAGAGAGTAGTGCAATATGAGCAATGAGACTATGTGTTTGCTTAGTATTTTTAGTATATGTCAGCTTTATCAGTTGTCTGTTATTTGTACTGATATTTCTTGATCATTTTTTAATACTAGCATATAGTCAGTAGTTTTTTGCTCACCATACTCAAACTAATAAATATATAATATATATAATAAACCTCCGTTCAAAAAGATCATATTTTATTTAGCATGAATAATGACGTCAATTTGACGTCAAAATTTTAAATTAAAGTTTATACTATGACTCGAGCAATATGATTTCTTAAGGAAATGGTTGTTAGGTTTTTTTTTTTTTTTTTTTTGCTCATTTTAACACTTGATAATCCATTTTTACATAGCTACAACAGCCATTCTATAGTTTTTCTTATCAGCATATGAAAATAAAACAAAGTTTTTAAAACATATTTCATTTTGTCTCCTAATAATTTTACAGCTCTAAGTACCATATATAGAAGTTATATAGATTGCTGATTGGTCATGTCTCAGATTTGATTCAAGTTGTCTTTCTCTGTAGAAGTAAGTAAATATTATTGTTTCATAATCACAGGGAATTTTTGGAGCAGATTCTCTACTTATCTTATTCTAACAATATACAAATAGCAGATGAGTTGGTAATTCCATCCTTCATAATAAAAGAGTTGTTAATGTTTTTTTTTAAATAAAGACTTCCTTAATTATTAACACAGATCCCGGGATTTTACTCTCAAGATAAATTTACTTTTGTACTTCTTAAGTTCTACTGCCTCTTCATTCTCTATTTGTCTGTTTATCTTTCTCTCTTCCCTTTTCTTCATGTGACCTGCTTATAAATGATCTTATGTTATACAATAAATTCGAAACAAAGCTTTATTCTTAAAACATTGTGATATTCTAATCCCAAATAGTCATTGATATACCTATATGTAGTATTTCCAGAAGAAATTTTTTTTTTTTAAATTAAGTTTTAGACTTTCAACTATGAAATGAGATATTTTACACTTTCTAAGTTTACTCTTCTCTGAGCTCCGAACCTCTAAAGAGAAATAGCCCATTTTCAACTTCGAAAAAAGATAATTTGAGTTCCAAACATGATAAAGATATTTTTATATAGTTTTATAATTTTTCAATGATGAGCTATGAAATTTATAAACTCATTTATCTATATCTTCAACACCAAGTGCTTAAAAAAGGTTGAAAATAAAAAAATAACCAAAATACTAAAAAATGAAGACTTTGAAGATAATAGAGAAAAAATAAGGCCATATTTGGAATCCAGGAATCAAATTTTACAAAAATAAGTGTATCTTGGTATTGTCACGTTTTTTGTATTGAACAGTTTAATTAGTTAATGTTACAATTGTTGGTATTATTATTATTATGTCAATACTGATATGTGTAAATATGATTAGAGTTTTATATTGTCGTTGTCCTTATATATTATCTGTTTCTGTTTATATTAATTCTCTTGTTGCTACCTGGTAGCGTGTATGTATATAATAACTCTTTTGTTTTTGTTGATTAAAGGAAGTCTCCGTACGAACAATTATTCTCCCGATATCTCCTTATATCATTACAATCCAACAACAATTACATGTGATAACAAAAGTCTTAATTATATTGAATATCAGATACAAGAATATAATGGAGAAAGCTTTTGAATCCTCTTTACACAAACTGACCGACATACACAGTTTGTTTCATTTCAATAGATTTGAATTTTCAGAATACTAAAGAATGCATGAAGCCAGAAAATATAATATTGAGGTTATATTGCTCCCATAGTTAGTAAAATAAATTAAGAAAAGAAAAGAAAAACAAGATTGCAATTATCTTAATAGTTCAAATTATTTAATTCCAATTTCGATTTGAAATAGAGCCTATGCCATATAAGTATGAAGTGAATATATAAGACAACAGGGAGAATATAGATTTTTGTGTGGCGATAACATAAAAGCAAGCTACGATACTTTTTATCCATATTGCGACAATATGATCATACGCGACAACATTGATATGAGTACTATAATTTATATTAATTCAAAAAATTGATAACGTCCTGTCCTTAGGAGCCGCGATTTTTACGGTTAACTGAACCTGATAAGAATTGGTTATTTGGTAACACTGATCATAAAAGATACTGAGACGTCATGATGTGAAAATTATTATAAAGCCTCACCAACTGAAATTTATATTATTGATGATATCATCATTCAATTTAAAGTTCAAATTTCGCACAATCAAATTGACTGAACTTGTAAATAATATGTTCATGTAAAAAATTTTAACGAATATCAGTCATATTATTAACTTGTTCGACAGTTGTTGAGTGTTTTAATATTGTATTTGACTCTTCGGTTTTTCATTGAAGTAAAAAACTTATAATGCGTTTTTCTCAGTTTCATCAAAAAAATCCCAGCTTGCTTTTATGTTATAGCCATACAATTTTGTATTGGCGTGAATACTTCTTCCTTTTTTTTATTAAGGGAAGGGGATAAAAAAAGGATAAAAATATAGTAATCATACAGGGGTGCTACCTGTCCGTGCCGAGAAAAGGTGTTTATTCAAAAGCAATTTCCTCTCCAACCATTTATCAGATGAAAAAAATAAAAATAAATCAGGAAGCTTGATCGATTTTAATATATTATACTTAGTAAAATCACATCCAGTCTCTATACAAGGCCAAAAGCACGAGTAGGCCTTTGCAAATTGTTCCCTTGGAAAATCCTGGAATTTCTTCTTCATTCGACTAATAAATTCGTCTTTGAGATTGCAAGGGGCTCGGTTGATTCGTCGTTCGTATCCTACACCAGAAAATCCATCAGATTCCAACGGTTTTGAAGGCCAAATGTCTGGTGAGATGAAGTCATCAAAATTGTCATGATGCCATTTCATACTTTTTTCGTAGTGTGACAAGGAGCTCCTTTAAAACCCCAAATTCCCTCCTAACCTTGTAAACGAACGTCTGACTGAGTCCCGGAGTTCAAACAATAGTAATATTATCGCTCCCAGAACATATGCCAAGTATTTTGAAAAATGAATTCATCATTTGAGTTTATTTTTTCCAACTGGTGCAAGATTGTCCTAAGTACCCGCGTTTGCCCTAGAAAGCGCACTAAAATGGTGGCATAGACAGCATGCGTGCCTTGTATATCGTTAAAATGGTCCCCAAAGAAAAATTTAATTTAAAAATTATTGTCACGTTGGCAGTCAATGCAGTCCCTTCATGAAAAATCTTTTTCAAAAATTATTGTTGCATTAGCATACATTGAAATGTTTTTAATAAATTTAAAGTAAAAAATTTAACACATATAAAACTATTTATTCATCAAAAATATGATTCATTATTATTTGCTCAATATCTAAATCAAGCTCGATTTTTGAACTGGTTCAATAGTCCTTGGTTACATGGACAGTTGAAAAATAGTACAGATCGCATTCAAATGAAATTTGTAAAAAAAATAAAATAAACTACTTAAATTTTCGAGTTTGAAATATATATTAAAAAGTAGCATGCACATAAAGGTATATTGTGCCAAGTTTTAGCGAATTTAAATCAAAACAACTTTGAGGAAATTAATCAAAATAAAAAAAGTTTCAACTATTCACACTTTATACTTCCTTAAATTGTTTATATCTATAACAAATAAGTATATACAAATGCTTGGACGTTGAACAAACTTTTTTTTGGCAAAACATAAATTAATTTTTTTATAAATTGCCATTGATTCCCATTTTCATTATGAAAAAGTTTCTAAAATATTATTGTTTTGGTGTTATATATATATTTTTTTTTCTATTTCAGAATAATGTCAAATGAGAATGAGCATAATCATTGGATGTAACTAAAAATAAATCCATAAAAGCAATTATTAACATTAATCACCTCTAGACACTATAATTTAATATTACTACTAAAATTAATATATTTAAAAAAAAAAAATTGGAATCATTTATTTTTTAAATAAAAAATAAAATTCAAATAAATAAAAACTATAGTCAACTAAGTATGACAATACGCACAAAAGGTACAAGCAAGTATAATAAAGCTTAATAACTTTTTTTTAGGTACATTTTATTCGATAAAAATTCAATCAATGAATATACAATGTTTATTAGACTAGTTATTGATTTATTTATTTTTAAATGTTGCGAGAACATTTGATCAAAACGATTAATATAAAGTATAGTCAATAAAATAATGAGTCATTCCTTTGTCCGCAAAAAATCTAAGAGACTAAAAAGTGAGTTATAATCTCATGAAAAATTTACTGCCCAAAAAGAAATGGGTGAAAAATAACACTAAAAGCATTTGCAGGCTGTGTGATGAGAAAGAAAAGGACTATTTTCATTTATTCTGGAAGTGTCATTATTCATGAAAGGGGAAAAAATGAGACTTAAACAATATTTAGGAATAAGGGGAACTTTTACTGGCTGTCAGACTTAACTAGAGCTTAAATTTTTTGAAGAAATTGGTATCTAAAATTTATAGATTTTTAATAGTTGACAAGATAAAAATGAATGCTCTATTTTAAGTCATAAATTAATTTTGGATATGTCAATATTATATTTTGATATTTTAAAACTTATGATGTTTTAAATATCTGTATTTTAAATGTTAATTTGTTTGTTTTAGGAAGAAATTATAATTTTGTTACTTTTATGTGTTGACTTAAATTAGGACTTTATTAGGATAATAAACCTAATCAATTTTATTAAGTACCAGAATTTGAAATTCTAAATTTCATAATGCTAGAAAAAAGTAATAGCATTTAAAAAAAAATTATATAATAAAAATAAAAGAATTAAAAAAATTATGCAGTTTTTTTTTTTTGTTTTTTTCCTCTCCTTTCGAAAAAAATAATAATATCATAGCTAGTCCACTGCACAGAAATAAATTAAAGTAATTTAGAATTTTAAATGTATACATTTTTATGGTAAGTAACTTTCCTAGATTTCAATAAAAATAACACAAAATGGTAAACACATAACCTTTTTCCTATATTATAATCATCATTTATAATTAAAAATATATCAAAATCTTGATATATGAGTTGCTTCACAAAGGTGATGAAAAAACTATTTAATGGACAAAGTGGGTATAAATAGCCTTTTGTGTATTTTTTTTAATGTATATAAAAGGTTAATGGAAAAAAAAACCATGAACGATAAGTTTAATTTTTTTATATTAAAATAATCCATTGGCTTTCAAAGATTCTTATTGGTAGGTTCTTAATCAAAATGTTTTTAAAGTCATTTTCATTATAAAAATCCCTTCTAGTAAAGTAATTATATACATTAATTTCGATTTAATGTCGTAGTTGACATTAATGAAATTTGACATTTAGAAATCAATCATTTTATTTTTAATGTTTCTTTCTTACAAGTTTTCAAAAACAACAATTCTAGACATACATATAATCCCCTCAATGGAAAAATATGTATCATATAAATCTAGTACAAATGGACTTTAAAAATAAATATCAAACATACATATAAATGAATGCAAAACTTTGTACATAAATAATACACCTGTTAAAAGTAAAATAACTTCCATCCAATTCATTACTGCTGTTGCTGTATCTAAAAAAATTCAAAATGTTAAAAACTCATAGAAATGGTGTAAAATATATTTGTAATAACTATCAAAATGTTACTTAACTTGTAAATTTATACAAATATTAGGAAAATATTTTTTCCCGGTTATAAAAATAATTATAGATTTTTTACTCTATATTTTCCGTTAAATTAAAATTATTAGAAAAAAATAAGACGTTAATTTAATTTAGCTATTATTTTCTTTAATAAGAAAAGAAAGAAAAAGAATCCATATTTTTCTTTGGGAAAAAGATTACTGAGAACTGCTGATAACATAAATAATAATAATACAACACTAAAGTATTGAAATTTGTATTTTAAATTTATATTTATTTCGTTGTAACATTTTTATTAGTTGAAATGTTAATTATTGTTGATTGATTATATAATAAGCGCTGCTTTACATTTATAATGTTTATTTTACGTAAATTTATTTAGGTTAAAAAATAAAAAAAAAGTTACTAAAATGAGGGGAAAAAACCCTACATTTTCTTAAATAGCTTCCTTAATTCGATTTTTTATTATGTACTAAGTATTCATATAGTTACTATTGAAAAAGGTCCCAAGAAAGAGTGAAATATATTTTTGTATACAAAAAATTGTGGTTTTTTTTTCACAAAGTCCAACTAGGAGAATTATTGGTTGTTTTACTCCAAAACTAATCATCAGTTTGTTTTGTATGTTGTAGATATCGTAATTATATCAAATAGCTAATGATAATAGATCACATAAAAAGGAGATGAGAATCTTGATACATAATTAATACAGGGAAAAAAATTACCTTAGTTAAAAATCAACATTTCTCTAGTTTAAATTCTTTTTCTTTTTAATCTCCAGTCTTTAGCAATTAACGTCAAGCATGGTTAAAGCTCACAACAATGACAAAGTAATACGATGGATTTGTATTAAGTTACAAGCTGTCTGAGAGTTGATAATGGAACTAGAGAGCCCTTACAAGTTTAATATTTTTTTTTTTTAAATGATTTTTTTTTAACTTACGAACTCTGGTTTAGGAAAGAATTAAATTCCTCACTTGATATTTTATTATCTCATTATGCTATTATCATTTTATCATAATTTCAATGTCAGCTAAAGGAATTAAGTTAATTCATTCACTTTTTATTGCACCATCAAAATAGAGTTCAATAGAGTTGAATTCATCATTTATCTAGTCGGAATTGCTGATTAAAAATGCTCAAAAAATAAAAAAATGTAACAGCATACATTTTTTCAATCTTCCGTGTATCTTTTCACATCTATGTATTTCTTTTAGTATGTTCCTAACATATTACTTTGTTGCACTAATAGTAAGTAAATAAACAACTTGTGATGTATTTTTATAACTTAAAATAGTTGAAATTTTTTTTTTTTTTCTTTTAAAATTATGAAATAGTATCATAAAATATATTTTAAATACAGAATAAGATATTGATTTATCACTAACAATTTATTGATCTTTCTTCTCTTTTCCCAAACCTACCATTTCCCTTTTCATTTTCATTGTCAAGAAAAATAAATAATATGAACACATAAAAAATATTCTTTGAAATCTCGTTGATTAATTTCACAATTTGTAAATAACTCAGCAAATAAGGAAGAAGTTATATCCCCCTTCTCCAATAATAAATGGTTACAGGAAGTCTGTGATAGATTAAGAGTGTACAAAAAAGTTGGAGCAACAATATGATAAACACAAAATAATACTATGGAATAGTTTGTTATTGACTTTTTAAACATCATTTACTTTCATTATTTTTAACCCATAAAAACCAATAATATAATCAATACTCGTATACTTATATAAATATTAAATATATTATTTACCAATGGAGAGAAACCAAACATTAGTTTATAGCTTTTCTATTATAACCTCGTTAGTAGAAGTAATAGAAAGTATATATGTATTTATAAATAATTCTTTCTTTAAGCTAGGGATACTATAAAGTAAAATTGTTTTAATGATATTTAACATTTACTAAGGGTAAGTAATATTTTCAGTTTTTCGACTAGAATATACAATACATTTACCCTTGATTATTTTTAATCTAAAAATAAATGTTTTTCATACATATCAACTGCATATTTAAACCTCTTTTGTTTTTCTCATGTGGGTTCCTCCACCCCGGGAAAAATATATTTTTAATATCTTGTTTTTACCTTATTTTTGTACCAAATTCTGTTTAAAATATTAGTTTGTCATATATTTTTCTTAATTCAATTTCTTATTTTTTAAATTCTTGAATTTATTATTGAAGTTTAAAATAAGTGCATTCTTATGGTTTATATTTAACATTGATAAATATGGCGAGATTGGTGACACAGTGCTAAAACATGTTATCTGGAAAAAAGCTTGAACTCAGGTATGTAACTTTCAATATTTGGGTAACCATACCTTTACCTTTATTGAAGCTAGGAGATTAAAATTTTGCTATCATCATAAGCATAATCTGTCATTAAATTATATATATCTATATATTAATGTACGTCTCTTATAAATACAAAAATTTTAAAATGCATTTACCAGATAATACTTTTTTGTATGCAATATATCTAAATTCAGCGCTGAACAATTATATCTAGTTTGAATTGTATAATACAGGTTATATTTTAAGTAAGTAAAAATATTTTTTGGAACTAAGACATGATAGATTTTGGTAAAAATATTTTTTTATACGAGTAATTGCAAATATTAAAGTAAAAATTTATGATAATTATATTTGTTAAAAACTAATAATATGGATTGCTCATGATTGCAGCTGATAGTCAAATTAAAATAGTGACAATTTCTTTAATTGAATACATCACTGCATTGAAGATATCATTCTTAAAGGCACAGAACATAATTTTGTACTGAATAAATTTATAGAACATTGACAATGTTGACATTTGGAAATAAAAATTGCAGAATTAAAATCTCCATCTATGGTTATCCAAAAAAAGTTATTAAACTTTTTTTTTTGCCAAAATTCTGTATAGAACATGTCTTGTTTGATATTATTTCTAGAAATAATGGAATAATAATAATATATTCTTAACTGTCTAAAAAATTTAATACATTTTTCAACATCTAAAATTTTCAGACATAAATTTATAAGTATAAAATTTAATTTAAAAAAAAATATTAAACTTATTTATAGATGATTATAGTATCATATGTAACAAATACTAAGAAACCCCCAATTTTTTATTGCTTAACATCTATTTTTATGTTGGGGTTGCTTAGTACACCAGGGACATGCTAGTGTTAGTATATGAAGGTAAGTTCTGAAAGTTACTGAAGAATGGACGGGAATTAAATATTTTATTGGATAATTATTCGTTCACAAACATAAAAAATTATATACCTACGGGTTTTCTAATATCATAAAACTTGACAAGCTAAGTTTAACTCTGTATAAAATATTTATATTGGCATAAATAAGTAATGAATTAAACAAAAGGAATACTGTATGAGCATATGAGTTTATAAAAATTTGCATACATCAAAAACAAATTATAGAAATTTTAATATATTTTCGAATAAAATTTAAAAGTCATTTGGTTGTTGACATTTGAATACTAGAAAAGTATTGATGATTTCATAAAAAATATCGTATAAAGTTTAATGGACAACTCATAAGGTATAAATTTTTATCTAGAACTAAATTTGTTTAGATTTGGTTTACAGTCGCTCTTGGAGAAGAAAATATATATTTTGTATATTGACTTCCAAAGACAATTTTTTAGTCAGATGAAGTAAAACTTACAAATAAAGTAGCAAAACGTCTTAGTGACACTAGGATTGTTGAATATTACTTCATACCCAACATCACATCCTCCATGAATAAGCCATTTTAAACAAGGTAAAATTTGCGTAGGAAGAAATTGTTGGCTACAGAATTAGGAAAAATGACAAAAAAAATGATTATTTTAATTTGTTCAGGTTTACATTTACCTAATTGATCGGTGCAAGACCATTTGTGCAACGTAAAAAAATTATCCAATTAAAATTATTATAGTTATATATTGATGTTCATAGATGACTCAGCAGCTGGTTCTACATTTTATAATTGGTATTGAACTCTATTTATAATGAATAGAAAAATTATTCTAACCAGTACTTTAATCAAAATAAAATAAAATTGTAAATCATATACGTGATTTACACATTTATGATGAGTAATTCATATATTTTAACCTAACTTCTCCTGAAATCCTAATGCAAAATCTGAATAGATGTTTGTTCATCAACCAAACGTATAAAGCCACATTATCATCCTTTTTAAATTTCCTTATAAGGTATTTGGATCAAAGTAAGGGTATCGATTAATAATTTTTGCCATAGAATCTCAGCAATTTTTAGAATAGTAATAAGTTTTTTAAATTTTAAAACTGGGGAAACATGAGCTCATTTCGAAATATTTACAAATTAAATCTAATATCCTTAATCTAATATACATATATCTGATGAAAACCCTTGATATTATTAAGGTTAGGAATGTAACTTTTATTCCTTCAACCCTTGTACATACAGGCCTGAATCTACTGTCACTGTAAAGTAATTTTCTTCCAAAAAACCAATGACCCAAAATTAAAGTGGACAAAATTGCACACACCACTGTCACTTTAGGTGGATACATTGGCATTTCATGTAATTTTCGGGCATTGATATCATCCCAGTAGTTCAGGCATTGTTTGTTTACGCGGATAGTCAAATGAAAATGTAATTTATCACTGAAATTAATACTCGTGTCGTCAGAAACGTTTCCCAATGCGTACCTTCGTGAAATGAGATCACGTTCAGAGAGCTCTTACACAATCGCCATTTTGTCACATCCTTTACAGGATATATAAATATTATTTGGTACAATGCTGACAAGATACCATTATATTCATATTCATTTCGGTACCAAAAAATTTAATAGTTCAGCCCGTCAGTACTATCAAATTAACGGTATTCCGAAAAATACAACAGAAAGTCAATTGGAGAACTCCTCTCTAAAGAAAAGAAATAAATGATCACAATTCACTTAAAAAGTTGTTAATATAATATTTTACCTTTTGATTTAATTAATAAATGAATTATGGGTATCTATGTACAACGTAAGATAGATGAACATAATTCTGTAATTTATTTCATCTGATTTATATTAATAACTTTTTCTTTTTATTTTATAAGTATGAAGCTGTATAAATATATTAATCTACGTACACAATATGTGTAAGACATGATATCCAAATTTGAAAGGCCTGTTCATCCATCAAATAAGATATCTGATTGCATTTGATCACTTTTACTAACAAGAACGAAACTGTAGCTATTTTATACAAAGGTATGAACCAAAAAAAGTACATTTATGTGAATTCATAAGTTGTTTTTTTATGTATTTCTTGAATAACTATATCTTCCTAGCTTTCTAAATAATATATGTAAAAAAAAGGAAATATCTAGAAATACATACAATATGTAGGGCTCTTAAGAATATTTAAAGTTCTTTGATGTCACTAAAAATAAATTTTAGGCATACGTATATATTATATTTTTATAATTAAAATATATGTTTGTGAGTATTGAAACGATTAAAGGTTACATAATACTTTTTTAGCTTTCATTGTATTTTAGGTATTGTGTATAATAGAAATGTATTTCTTTATCAATACAAAAAACAAATTAGTAGATAATGAAAACAGAATATACCAAATAAGAAATGAACATAAATTAATATTGAGAAATAAATCCATTAATGACTAAAAGCAAAGTTTGTTTATCTCTCTCTAGAGGCTTAATTTTTGAGAAGGAGCTTAATATCTTAGAACTGCATGATTACGTATTGTAGAAAATAACAATGTAACAAAATACATGGGTCCCTCTCAGCGGGTCATATAAAAAATTATGGTCAGTTAAACGTTTTATATAAAATTGATAGTAAAAGGATTTTACATACCTTAACCTTCTATGAGAGAGCAACCTTTATATAATGCAGTTAGTGAGCTGGGTAAACAAAAACCAAAAATTGAAATGTATTTAATTACATGATAAATTTTTTTGTATCATATATCATATATTTAATCAATCAAGCCGATAGGTAAATTAATTTACCGCTGCATATAAGCATGAATTTTTAAATCTACATGGAACATTTATTAAATAATTTTTGGTTATTTCTCTGCATTAGTACTTTACTTAATATTAAATAAAAAAAAAATTTACAAGGGCGCCGCATTATTCAAGGGGTTAGTTATAATCGGAAGTGTTTTTCAAATGAAAATTAAAGATTCTGTAATAAAGGAAATATCTCGTGAAAGATAAGGTCTACATATTAAATTTTAAATATATTTTTTTTATCCTTAATCTTGTCCTGGATCAATTTTTAAACACTTCCATTAATTTTTTACAGTGTCATTTCATTTTTGAAATTTGGTTATTAAAAGTATATTAACCTCTCCCCAGTTGCCTGAGAATACTGATTTATATGAATATATTATTTTCATAAAAGTACCTTAATGTTAATAAAATTTTAGAGACAGTTACAAAGATTTTAAGGCAAGAGAGTTGAAAAAAGTATATGAACCTGCCATTTTCTGATAGCATTTCTAATATGAAGAGTTGATCTCTTGGATGTAATAACAGCTGTATATGGAGTGAGGATTAAATGAAGGACCATATATTAAATAAGGTTGTAGTGATTCTACTTTTCAAGACTGACGACTCATGAAAGTTAGAAAATATGGGTATCTGTCTTGTTAATAATTTATCCGCTATTTGGATCCGGTTTCTATTCATTTTTTTAGAGAAGCAGTAAGCAAAAACTTGAAAGTTGACAATGTTCTTCAAAATTAAACAAAATTAACAAATCCTAAAATGTTTAGTTAAATTGAATCCAATAATTTAATAACAAATATGTATCCAATTTAAATATTTCTCCATATATGTAAATGTTACTGATACTAGCGATAGGTTAATTAATTAACTGACTCCTATGGGGGTTCCGGGATTTTTTTTTTTTACAAATATCACCTGTAATATTTTAAATATCAATTACTTTGCTAAAAAGAGTTAATAATTTTATACAATTTCGTGAAAAAAATATATCCTGATATTATCCTATATTTATTGTTTCGATAAAAATTTCTATGAAATATTCTTTACTTTATAACAATTTTGGGAATCAAATTAGTACCAATTTATTTTTAAGAGGTTACGTATATTATTTAGAATAATAGCCACAATATTAGGTATAATTTTGTACACCTTAGTTCTCAAACTGAAAAAAGAAAAATTCAAGATATCAAAAGGAAAAACAAATAAAACTTTTAAGCAAAACAGTTAAATGTATTCACTAAATTCATAGTCTAATAGATAAATAAGAATTACATATAATCAAATTTAATGTTGCCGGAGCAAATTGAAAAGTGTAAAATTTTGATTCAAAGCAAAAAGAAGGAATTTGTATCTATCTTGGAGTTTATAATATCCCAAATTACAAACAGAAAGTTAACACAATGCAGTACTAAAAGTATTATTAAAAAAGAAGTATTTTAGTATTTCTTTTTTAAAGTCTAATTAATTTTCTTAAGAATCACCGGAATTTTGAACGAAATATTTAAATTTAATTCTTTATAAATATAAAAATTTACATAACATAAGCATTGAAATACTTTGTTTTATAAAAAACCGAAAAAACACAAAAGTAAGGAATTCGATATTGCAGGATATTTATTTTTTTCAATTTTATTCATCTAAATAGGAGTTATTCTCCTATTTAGATGAATAAAGCACTTTAAAGCACCTTTTTCATCCGAAAAAGGTGCTTTAAAGTAGTAAGGAAATGTGTAAGAAAGACAAGATAGTTGTATCAGACACAAATTGAAATTCCATTTAATGAAACAAAGGAGAAATAAGAAAAGATTATTTAACTATCACTTTTTTTTTGAAATATGATAAAATTAATTTATATGTCTTGTTCAACAAATTAAAACAGAATATATCAAATTTTGTATTTCTAATAATTTACAAAAGATTGCATAAATAAGCATTATACTTTTTCCTATTTGGCATAAAGGAACTCTGAAAGTAAATTTGAAAATAATAACCATACATATGTGCGTAATAGTTGGTATTATGCGCATATTGATTTACTTGTAACATCTTTAGGACCAAAATAATTATAATGTGAGAAAATTAACAGTTTAACTGTTCAAATATTATGGAAAGCTTTACTAATAATATGTTTAAGTAAAAATATTATATCTCGATTCAATTCCATAATTTTAAAAGGAACAATACATATCTTACAAATTGTTAAATGAATATGCGTGTACAAAAGATCTTTTTTTGACGATTAAAGAAGATTTTCTTGTTTAAATCAATAAAATACCAAACAAAAATTATTCTGATTTACCAATTTCTGAACTTTTAGCAGCACAGCACAGTCTAATATACATACAGAGAGAAAAAATGATATTCATATTTTAACGTTAATAACGAACATTTTTAGCCTTATTTAAAGAAAGACAACATGACTGATTGTGTTTTTATGTTCCATTTATTTTTTTTAAAAATGATGAAGTTAAAAACTGTACAATAAAGAAAAGGAAATTAGGAGTCTTTTGAAAGAGTTATATGTAAAATAAAGTTTTTAGATATTATGTATGTAGACTGTATACTTTATACTTTGATAGGTGTATCATAATTCATTCTTGACTGTAGTTGTGGCTACATTCATAGATTCAAGTCATTCTTATGTTCATACATTATGAACTTTCCTCACAATTTATTTATAAACATGTATTTATGAAATAAAGTGACAAGCTTTCTTTTTTATAAGTTTAACGCCCCTCTTATATAATATATTTTTTTGGGATGCAATGTAGTTTTAATTATGATTTATGTACGCACTTGGTTATTGTCATAAAAAAATATCATATTTTGATGTAATTAGCTATCTTAAAAATCGTTCATCTAATAGGTGATCGAAAAGAAACGCTCATAGGACGAAGGATATCAATAAATTAGCAATCAACATTGTATTCCTTAACTCTTCCTCTTAAAAATAAAAGTTCCACCATCAACTAGTGGTAATTTTATTTACACAAAAATAAACAACAATAATAAAATAACTTTTTTTAAATTATATGTTGTGTGTCAACAGGAAAACAATTCTGATAAAAATTAATGAAAAGAAAATAATCCAATTCATTTTTTAACTTCATATACGTCTACAACCCAATGGTCTTATTTAGATCAATTAGAGGTATTGTAATCAAATTTTCAGCATGAAGTAAGATATCCAAGAGTATTAGCTATACTTTTGAACCTTTATTTTAGTTAAGGTACTAAACTCACCACTATATATACCTTTCAAGTAAAATATATCCATTTCTAAAATTACTTTTGGTGACTAATTTTTGCGTCTTTAAATACAAAAGATAAAAAGAAATGGACTATAATTTGCCAAAAAATACAATGAAATCCACAACCAATTTCGAGAAAAAGTATTCTATCTTACTTTTGTGTTGATGGACCATATATATAAGAGATATATTGATTTCAAAACTTAATCCTATCATTATGAACATTAAAAATAACATTTCAAAGTGTCAATAATCTTCAGTCCAATTTGTGTTTATATTTAAAAAGCAATGCCAAAAAAGAGTAAAAATGACTTTTTAGTGTTAAAAGTGATAAAAGGTTCTTAATCAAATAGTAATCACTACTTACAATAAAAAGACAAACGTACATAATTGTTTTTTAAAATATATATAAAGGCAAAGAAGGCAATGAACAAAAATCTACCAACTCGATATTAAAATTTTTATATAAGATTTGGAAATTATGACAGCACTCCCCTATTTGAACATGATCCGTCAAAAAAAATAGTTAAACTGTCTTGGAAGACGGAAGGTGCAATCATCATTACATGACAAGGATACTTAGGTCTGACTTGAGGAATACATATCACATCTGGATAAATTTTTTAATTAAAGCATGGCGTGATAAGCGATTATTTTCCTCCTTCGTATTTAGCTACATAATCTTTCCAATGCCCATATTTCTTTTAATATCGATATCATTAAAAAATACTATAAGCCGTCACGGTATATGTATACAAAATTCCAATATTTCCTGATAATTATCATGAAACACTCTGAGAATTGATTTTGGATTTGTAATGATTTCATTATGGACAATAATTGTTTCTTGACTTGACTGATTATAAATTTTTCTTATAATGCATCATGGCAAACAAATAAATAATAAAATATTCGACAAAACTCTTATTAATTTTAAGGGTGTTTCTTTAAAGTCAGAATCTATCTTTTTATACATCTATTAATGATTTGAACATAATTTTAAGGCAATGGCGTTCTAGTGGATCTGAATTATTTTTAAGATGTTCTGAACTTTTCTATAAATCAAATTAATTTCTTTTAGATTAGGGTCAATGTAAAAATATATAAAATGTGTTAATTTACTTTAGATACTTTTATTGGCAAATCCACTGTGTATCTCACGTTGTATAAGTGCAGTCACTTTACACCAGATGGCGTTAGAAATATAAGACTTCGTAGAAAAAAACAACTTATAAGACAGTTTAGTGTTTGTTGAACTTAGTGATGATTGTATGCACGCCAAGATGAACACCAACAGAGAGAAAATACGCGGTATTTTACAGTTTTTCTTAAATAAAGGCGAAAATGTAAGCCAGGGGGCTGAAAATTTGAATAGTGATTATTCCTGATACTATAACAGCCAATCACGCCCAATGTTGGTTTTGTCAATTCCGTTCAACTAATTTTGATATCAAAGATGTTCACGCAATTGTCAAACATGTGGCAAAAATAATGGAAATCATTGAGTCTAACCGTCATGTAAGTAATGTTTTAATTGCCAAGAAAAAAAAATGTAACAAAACCCAAAAAAATAAATTATGTATTTATTTTTAATATATGATTACTGCAAACTCTTTTGCAATAATATTTATTTTTAATTTTTTTGTTTTTTTGTAACTAGAAATATACGTGAAGATGCATTTTCTATAAGCTTCGATATGACAATTTTAAATTGAGTTAAATGCAAAAAATATACATTCAATTACATAATATGTAAAACTATTTAGTTGCAAATAACGTCATAATATGCATCAAAAGATTAATGCCATTGATGTTAGACAATATTTATATATTTAATAATAACCACTTTTATTCTTAAAAAAGAACTCATAAATTGAACCTGAAATATATATTACTAAATTTGATTTTTTTTATAAAATACAAAATTTGAACTCAAAAACAAGTTACCTATAAAAAAAGTACTTTACAATTATGCAACCTCGTTACCAATTGATAGTGATACCTCAAATGGGGTTGAGATCAATTTGCTAACCTTTTCGACGTAAGGGTGTTTAATTGAACAGAAGTCCTGCCGAATTTATATTTATTTGGAAATATAATTAATTTAGTTAGGTAAAATATATACATAAATAAACATTTTAGTTTAAAATTAAAGCGGCGAAATAAAATTACATTACAATCCTAGTAAAATTTACATAAAATACTTATAAAAACAACAAAAATTATCCATTTAAAATCAATACAATCAACCGTAAAAAAATATGGCATTCACAATAAAACTAACATAATTCATGGAAATACTATTAAAAAAAAAGCATACCTTTTCGAAAAAATTTACCATTTGTGTACTTTCAATACATTAGATACTTTATCTCAACGCTGTCCCTAATAATTCTACAATGATTTGCTTTTAATTTGCAAAAACAGTACGCGGTCTTTTAAACAATAGATCAGTGGCTCCATAATTATATAGGCCATGGAATATTAGCTCCTACTTTTTAGAACAATAGGCAATAATTATATATTAAAAGTTGCATGATATGAAGTCACTAATACATAATTTATCACCTGCAACTAGATTCTGATTTTGGTTATAGATCATTATGGTCTTCTTATATTTAATATAAGCAATAAGGTTTTAAAAAACTTATAATTTAAGTATTTTTAGATGCTTTTACTCTAATTTGGTGAAAATAGTCAATATTGACATAAGTATTAGCTAGTTAAATGTAGATCATTTATTGTGCAAAATATTAAAACAAACTTTAAAATTATAAATCCCTTTTTACAAACTGAGATTTGTGGACCTAAAATGATTTATCAAAATGGTTTGACAATAACAAACTTGATGGAGTAACTATATAAAAAATACGGAAATATAGTGTACAAAGTAATGTCTAAAATGAAATTACAGCATATTATTAACAGTTGAGACAATCTAAAACACTATAAATAATTCACGATACAAACAGTAGTCAACTAAAAAATATATTTTGTTTAATATTCCAAAATGTACGTCGAGCCGTAATGGGTACTTTTTGTATGTATAATTATTTACTAGCCATGGGTAAACCATTTAACAAAGTATTCCGTAAATTATTAATACTCCTTAGATAAGATTATTCCAAAATTAATCAATTGCATAGATTATACAATATCCAGAACAACAAGGGTTATAAAATTATAGTTTTTTTTAAAGAAAAGTTAAAATATTTACATTAAATGCAGGCTTTTAAGCGTTCCGCTATTTTGGCTTTCCGTTCAATTTTTGTTTCATTCAGCCATTATTTCCGTTCTGTTTCAGATTCCAATCATAAATACACTAGGGCAGGGCGTTATAGGGGGTTAAAACCACTTTTTGGAAATTGATAAATGTCTAGTGATAAAACTTGATACTTTCTGTTAAAAAACAGTTTGCAAAATTATAATTTTTTTATCTGTCGACACTCGATTGAAATTTTCTGTTTTATTTTTGTTAAAATGTTGACTTTTATTATATCAAGAAATATTCCATTGAAAAAAATATAAGTTATTTTTTTATGGGTCATTTCTAATCATATTGATAACTAGTTGCATATAAAGTATTTTCTATGTGAGTAACAAATAGAATTGAGAAAGATAAAGGTTTTAAAGCCAAATAAATCCAAAAAGGAATGTTTTTCTGACTTTATATAGCAATACCTGGATTTGTTTTGAAAACCTTAACTTTAGTTCTTTTTTTAATAATAATTACTAAAGCGAGTGCTGGTTTTAAGGAATACTTATCCTAGGTCACGCTTTGACGTATATAGGACGTAGATAATATAGGAGCCTTGCATTTTATCTTTATTTAGGGGCACACTCAATGCAAAGCCAGACCTGACGACAGACCTTTTCATGAGAATCAATCAAAGTAAACTGATTATTCGAATATTTTTCCCAATATGAAGAATAAAAGTAACTTATCAGTATAAGTACCCCTAATATTTTAAACTTTCTTTAATTCCAATAACACATAAATATATCCAATTCATATAAGTAGATAAAACAATATTTAAATAAACAATTATATTTTCGCAATGTATAAATATTTTATAATGGGGGTGGGAAGTGGGGGATTCAGTCACCTCTCCTGCCAATAATTTCATATTAATAACTGCAATTAAAATTTAAATAAGGTATTTTAAACAATTTAGGGCACGATTTTGAAGGACTAGTTTGAAAAGATGGAAAGTTTTTTTGAATTTCGTTATTTCAACCAAAAGCCATACTCGTCAAATTTAAAATAAATTATAATTATTAGCTTTTTAGATAACCCTCAGGGCCGATGTCACCTATAAGCCTTAAAGGCGATTGGGACCCACTTAATGAATTAAAACACTGAGGCAACCTCGAACTGTATTTATTTAATATTTCATTGAGAGTAATTTCGAAATCTGCTACACAAATTTTTATTGATAATCCGTTCAAATAACTTTTATTATATATTTTACCCTATGAGCCAAGTCGTAGCAAAGTAATAGTTATAGAAATAGCTATTAAATTTCTTTTGAAGACATTTTTTTTTTTTAAATTAATAGTTGTTTCAATGGTTACCCTAATATTGATTATTGGGTTTATTCCTAGTCCTTTTATTTTATGTTTATTAGTCTATCATCCCAAATCATACTAGGTAGAACGTGTTTGAACTTTCTTTTCTTGATTTCTCATCAATTTTATTGTTAGAAATATATGCCTTGCACCATTTTTTACAAGTATAAAAAAAGCTAATAATTCTATCACATAAGCAACGAGCTTATCCAGTATTTGTGGTAATATGTCTTAAATACTTGTTATTGGGTTATACAAAAATGTAAAACCAATTTTAGACGTCTATAGTGGAGTAATTCTCAAATGGGAGACGTGGAGAATCTCCAGGAGGTAAATGAGATTTATAAAAAATATATTTATTAACTAAATACAAAAAAAAAGTTTGTGCAGGGTAGGGAATACGTAGCTGAATGCATATTTCGAAAGGGGTATGTCAAAAAAAAGTTTTGGAAAACCGCCGGTGTATACTTTTGAAACTCTTCTAAGCAAGCTAACAATTTAAAATATTATAATTTATACACGATTACTCTTGAATTTTTCAAATTACTATGCAATCTATGCTAAAAAATGAAGTATAATAAAATAATATGAGACATAATATTTCAATCCCATTTCCTAATACACTGTACGACAACAAATCTCGACTTTGATATTGTCGGATAGGCCTCATTTGGTAACTAGGTTTCAAGATATTTAACACAATAATTCAGTGAATATTGTCGTTCAAATGAGCAACAACTGACTAAAATCGGTTTATTCATTGTCGAGATGGACGCCAAAATACAAAGTATAGCAGATTTTATCGCGCCCAGTACAGTAACTAGATAAGAAAAACTGGACCGTGGACTAGTCGAGAAACTCCAGGAACGACTTTTACCCTGCATACGCGGTAGATGAGGTTCCGTTGCATGTTCCATGGAACATTGTTCAATTTTGCGTTCCGTTCACAAGCCTGTTTCAGTACATCAGACATCAGTTGCAAAAATAATTTACCCCAATCCAAAAGGTTAAGTTTGACACCTAAAAAAGGTTTTTTTTTGTTTAAAAAATAAAAATACTTTCCGTCAACCAGGAGAGTTTTTGGCTTTATGGGCTAGATTTGAATCTTGTTGGAACAAATATATTGTCCATTCAGGGCTTCACCTAACCCCTTATAGCCTTTCAATATGCATCAGTATTCTATTTTTCCTCAGGTTAAAAATAAGGCGATGACATCTATGCTTGTTTTTATGTTGAGAAGATTGCAAAAAATCACAATAATAATATTTCTGAAATATATCACATATAATAATATTTGGGGATTTGTAATAATTTACGGATAAAAATAATTTCGAGGTTGGCGTATTTATTATTGATTTCGATTACATTTATAAGAAAGTGGATAAAATTCTAAAACATTCGTTAGTAAACTGGGATTTGTGTACTCTAAATTTTATATAATTTGTCAAAATAAATTTTATCGTCAGTACATTTTGGTATACTCCGGTTTTTTTAACTTCGGTATACTCTGCTTGTAAAAATGTAATGTGTTGGAATTATTCGAACCTTGCAGTTTTTAATAAATGTTTGGTGAATATGATTGATTTGTTCGCTTTTACGTCGTTCTTTTGCTTTTTTTTGTATTAAATTTAAGTTATACGTGAGGCTACTAATGTCATATCCATTGTGATTCTATAAATCCCAATCAACCTTACCAAAATTAATCAAAACCTTTTCAGTACCGAGAATTCGTTGATATTAATTAATATTTTACATACTTTTTTATTGCAAATGCAATGACAACGTTTTAACTATAATAATCACAAAATGTATCTTATTGATACCCAAAACTAATTATGTTAGGATTAGTTTAAAAAAATATTTATCATTTATCGATGTCTTACAATTATATTCATATAAGTATTTTTAGAATTTTAATTTATATTTACAAGTGCAAAATGGATTTAATAGTTAAAATAATTTTATAAATTCATGTTGCGTAATTATGAGACTATTCGACTGTGCATCATTTTTTAAATTTGTTTAACTTTTGGTAGTAACTTTTAACCTCACTAAAATAAATCATATTAAATAGCAAAAGATTAATTTGAAGGAAGAGTAGAATATTTAATTAATATATAGTACAAAGACAATAAATATCCATTGACAAATAGAGATTTTTAATTTTTTTTAACATTATAGCAATTTGAAAATAAAAACATTATTTTACTTAATAAGATATAACACTAATTACGTCTTAATAAGAAAGTATCTAAATAAATATACATCTACGTATATAGGTAGATGTAATGGAGTAACATAGGCTCCTTTGAAAGTTGTTTTGAATACTATCATGAATATAAGTCTAAAATTACGTTAATGAAGATGAAAATGTTAAGATTTTTATTATAGATAATCTGTACATTTATTGTCTACGAAGCGTTAATTTCCTATTCAATTAAAATTTAACATTAATGATTCCTTATAAGCACAATACCTCCAACAACTATTTGATTAAAAATATTAATAAGAAAAATAAAACCCCTTACATCTTCAAATTTTTAAGCATAATTTGGTTAGTTATTCAGCGGTAGTTTAAATTTCATATGTATTAGATAATGACTTATTTTTAATTCAAGTTTGACGTATTTTGACGTCATGCTTTCACCTTTATAATTTTCATGATGTCACTTATTAGCCAGTCCCTATCATTTATAAATGGGGGAAAAGTAAACGCATAATACATATCACATGGTTGCCTTCATTGTATATCACAGCCTTCCCACCCCTGTAAACAAAGAAGGTTCAAAATCTGTCAGTAGTTAGCCAATAACTATTTCAAACTAAGGAATTATCATTCAATAACACTGTGCAACAGCAATTTCACCCGCTAGAAAAAAAACTCAATTGATTATTTTTATTCAACACGTAGAACACGGAAATGACCATTAAAATTTTCAATAGTAGTTAGTTTGGGCTTTAAGTCTTTTTTTAAATAATATAAAAGTTAAGTCGATTGTTGGACTAATTGTAATAAGTAATTAATATTTTACAAGCAGGAAAATTAACCCAATTTAAATATGCTTCATATCCAATGTATTTGATTAGTAATTATTGATAATATTTAAATAATCTAATTGATATATTTATATTTAATTTCTGAACTCATCCGAATAAAAATCTTCTTTTTACTCAATTTTGCATGATTAAACCCATTTTGTAAGAACTGTATTCAAGATAAATTAATTAGTATTTTATCTTGAGAATGATGGAATGTTTTTTATCTATTAATAGTAATAGATTTGCTTAATAATTAATTTGCTTCTAAATAGTAATTTCATTTCGAAATATGACTAGAAATCGAAATTATACTCTAAAAACATAATTAAAAAAAAAAAAAAACTACTGCAATCAAAAAAATTTAAGATCATTTTTATGTTTTATAGTTTAAATAACAACAATAAATGTGAGTTTTAGCCGGAGTGCATTCCAAGACATGAATTTTATTGTATAGTGTTATTCTTGGGAATTCTTGGAATTGAACCAATCAACGTTGATATCACCGATGAAAGAAAAAGACGTTGACAAAAAATCTACATTACTATTTCATTTTAGTGAAGTAACGCCATAGATAAATAAATAAATAGAGGTGGAAGTTGGAAAATAGCTTGAACTCAATTCTAGCTATTAACAAAGAAGTATGATACTCTATTTGACAATTGGTTTCTTAACAATTTTTCTCCACTTAATTAAGAAATAATGACAAAAGATTAAAAAATCAAATAAGCATACGAAGATTGGTTAAACAAAATTTATGATATATTCTTCTGAAATCTAATTCCTAGCCGAATTTTAAGACAATAAATGTTGTAAATGGGAAATTTTGTCAAATATATTATATTTTATAAATATACTATTTATATGAATAATTCAAATAAAATTTGCATTCCGTTTGTATTGCTTTTCATTTAAAATCATATTCATTTGGTCTAAATAAAAAAAGAGCTATTTTTACAAAGTATATAAATAAAAAAAAAGGTAAGTCCTTCATTATATTTAAATCATTAAGAGCAAAATATGCATAATTCAATTTGAATGATAAATTGCGTATGTGTTTTGTGTTAATCTACATTCCAATTGTTAAGTTAAGGATTTTTTTGGAGAAATAATGTTGAAAAGTGTATCAATTGTACACGTAAAGACAAATAATGCTTACTGAAAGTATGACATTAAGTTATATCAGTTAAATAATCAAATCAAACTGTAGCTTGGAATATAAATTAAAAACAAGTTATGAATTAAATTAGTCTCATCTTAGCTTGTAAGTTTCTTGTCTGGTTGTTTCATTTTTATTCCTTTATATGCACTTTTTATTCTTAACATATAATTAAATTTGTTTATTATTTTTAGAAAATAATGACTATTTTATGTTTGTAAAAATATGCAATAACACTAACAAAGGATACTGTTACCAAACTTTACATTTTAAAAAAATATTGAAAATGTTTATTAGTTACTGGAATTTTATAGCTACTAGTATACAAAGTATTCTAATAATAAAATAAAATTCTTATATCCAGTGGGAAAATAACTAATGTGCACACCTATATTGTCTATCAATCGATAACCCTCCATTAGTGAACTGGGATTTTATACAGCAAAGATTTATAAAAAAAAAATTAAAAAAACATATTACTTCATTATATCCATATTTTAGGCCTACAATTATGAATGTTTAAGCCATCTCCCTTTTTGGGTATCAGAATAATTCCTCCTATAATTTTAGCTTCTGGCAGATATCCCTTCTTTCCAATAAATTTACCAATTTTATAAAGATACAGAATGACCTATCATTTCGTAAAAACATCTTTCCCCTATCCCTATTTGGCACCGAGGCCATACTGTTTTTGATTTTTTTTTTCTAATTTATTCAGATAATATTCCATTAGAAAATAAAAAGGTTATATTCCTTTTACAAAAATTCCTTCTGATAACTTTTCATTTAACTTTTGTAAGGTTTTACAAAATGCCACTGCAATTTCCTCTTTCTTTTCTTAAGTTTTACTCCCATCCTAAACTCTCTTTATTACAGGCGCTAAGTAATTATTTCTCTTAGTAAGGTTTTTAGACCTTCGACGGAGATTACTTAAATTTTCTAGACAGGGCTAAAATTCTGAAGATGTTATAGAACTCATGTTATATTTTTGTTGAATAAGTGAACCCATGTTCAAGGTACGTTCCAAATTATCGTTAAAATCAATAATAACTTTTTTTTCTTACTAATGCATCCTGTGGCAGTACTATGCATTATGCGTATGTATGTAGGAAAAACATAACTTCTTCGCAGAAAATGACGAATTTAACATATTTGATATGTTAGTTTTCATTTTATTTCATGATTTTCTATCATCGATCAAATACAATGAGATTTTCTGGGCTTTAAGAAGTTTCGAATACAAAACTCAACACCACCATTTTGTGATTTGAAGTTAGTTCAGAGTGATAAAAGGCATATATAGTGCTTTTGTAAATCATTTTTGACGCAAGAGCTTAATCAATTTTTGACGTTAACTATCATATAATTAATTACTACTATTTTTTTTGCACAGTTAGCTAACGACGATATTAAAAGGATGTTCACTTACGAAAAGTGAACTAACACTTAAAGAATAAATGATATAATCTTAAAAACGCATCTCCCTTAATGTCCATTAAGAATAATGATACATTATTTAAGTTTATTAGATGTTAAGGACTAAGAACCTCAGTCACTCCCGTTTAACTATATGTAGCCTTTTGCTATCTTTCTTTTATTTATAACTTAAAATGGTTTAGTTTTGAATACAGTAGAATTTGAAGTACAACGACTACTTTCTTCATTTTATATACTTAAATTCATGGGATATATATATGTAAAAAGTACAATATAGCACATTTGTATATAATGTTATTTCATTTTTAAAGAGAAAAGTTAATGAAAATTGGGGATGTAATATTTTCACTGAGTATTCAGTATTTTATCACTGAGTACATATATTAACAAGTATACTTGAATGAACTGGGCGAAATATTTTTAAATGAAATCATCATTATTATGACGCCACTAAATATTAGTTTGGGGAAAAAGTAATTTCATATTGTTCGCTTTATTTCAATGCTTTATAAAAAGTGTTACAATCATCTAATTTAAGCCAAATATGACCCGATCTGTTCAATAATTTGTTGCCAACGAGAATTCAACTTCATAATACCTTTTTCATAGACGCCCTTGTCCCTTTTGCCGAAAAACTCGGACAACCAACTTTTACAAGTCTCTAATGAGATCAAATTTGTAACCCCGAGCACGTTGACCATAGATGGGAACACGTCGTAGCAATTGTTTCCAGGTTCATAATGTAGAGTGACTGCATAAGAGCATCCCATCTGAGCCCCCGAAGCATCTGGTGCGTCATCAAATATGTGTGTGGTAAGGAGTACGTTTTCTTGATGATTTTTGGTTGTCTCCTACTCATCAATGCTGGCTACTTTAGTTAGATTGCCTGCTTCAAACGGTCGAGTTGTTCACATTAGATGGCAGAATTGAACAGGAAAAACATTTGCTGGAACCACTGTTGTGCAACAGGAAACAAAAGAGTATCGGCCCCGTATACATCCCAACTTGAGTGAGTCTAATAATCCACGTTTTAAACTCTCAATAGAGACTGTATCCTTTCGAACTGGAGGAAATTAGATGAGGAAAGTACGAATGTAATAAAAAATTGGGAATAAATGTTATTTTTTTAGAGTTGTCATGAATGAAAGGAAATTTATTGCTCTTTGGACCAAGTTAAATTTGTCTTTTGGTACATCAACCTGATCATTTCGGTAATATGAAAAACGATTTGATCAAAGTTGGGAATAACATTTCAATAATAACCAACTATTCCCACCAACCTACGAAGAGCTTTGGGATCCCCTGGTTTAGGGAAATTTCAGATTGTAGATATTTTTGTATGAGGTTTGATTACTTCGTGGAAATTCAATTTTGACGAAATAAAATTCACATTTTCAGTTGCAAATCTTAGGTTATACTTGGTTAAGAGTACCAAAACTTGGCGAACGTGAAGATTGTATATAGATTCAGATGTACTAAAAATGTGAATATTGCCTAAGTAAATGAATACATACGGCCAGTGACGAAATAAGGTGTCCATGAATCGTTGGAAAGTTGCACTGGCATTTTGCAGCCCAAAAGGCATGTAACGGAATTCAAACAGTCCGAAAAGAGTCGTAATAACTGTTGGTGATCCTTTCTGACGGGAATATTAAAATTTGCTGGATAAAAACCAATATTAGTAAATAATTTCATGATATATAGTTTGTAAGATAGGTGAATGGAAGTGGATATTTATAGGGGACAGCTTTAGAATCAGTCCTTGAAAATCACCTACCATTCTCCACTCGCCAGGCTTCTTTTTTTTAACAAAATGAATAGGCGCCACCCAAGCAGATTTTGAAGGAAGTATTATTTTAGACTCTATTAATGAATTTAATGTTACTTACAGATATCGAGCTTTTCTGGAGACAAACGTCTAACTTTAGAAGACATAGATGGAGCATCTCCTGTATCAATTGAGTGGTGGACGTCTTCATATATATTGATCTGATTATTCACTTGTTCTGCAGAATTCAAAGACAGTTCTAAAAGGTCCTTGACAATAGAAGACACTGAATCTACTTCGCATTTAACAGAATACATTCCCCTACGTTCATAGAGTTATCCCTTAGCTTTTATCTTGTTTTCAGGATCGAAGATCTCTCCAGATTGGCAATCTTTAACAAAGGCATAAAAACTCAGGAAATCCATATCTAGCATAGGTGAAGGTACTAAAACCACTATAAAAGTCAAGGAAATTACTGTCGTAATACTAGAATTGATAAAAAAGTAGTAATTTCAACTAAATACATCAATAGGGATATCATTTGCTGATGTTAGCTTTAGAGGTAAAGTGACGATAAGAGAGTGAGACACCAGACCATGGGGGGATGATTGAGACTGAAGCACCAGCGTCAATTAAAATTTCATTTTTATAAAGTGAGCTTCCAAATGTTAGGACAACTTTAATTAAATGTAAGCTAGACGCTGTTCAACTAACCTGGCCATCTAGTTTTCCGAATACGTGTTAGGTTAAGGGATACTAATATTGGGAGTTAAAGAAGAGCTATGAGGTGATAAGGAACGTGATGATGTTTGGATGTCAGATTTCCAAGAAAGTGACACCATGGTTTGCATTATTTCGCATTTCTTCCAAAGAAAACATGATATCTATATATTTTTGGTCTCTGATTACTATGAAAGGTTCCCAGAGTTTATGGAGACAGCAAAATATATAGAGACAGTTTTGTATCTATATTTTTTCTGTCTCCATATAGTCCGAAAACGTACCATATGGAGAATAGCAGATTATTTAAATACAACAACTAGTTCGAACTCATGGTCATATTCGCTTGCTAGATGAATTATTTAGTTCTAGTGACGCTTTCACCTTGTAACGTGTTTGCCTCGTGACATTTTCACCTTCTACCGTTTTTGTATTGAGACTGTTTAGCCTTGGATAATAATAAAGGGAATATTATTTATAATATGCTTTTTTTTTAAATAATTTTTTTCGTTGTAATTGGAGTTTTTGAGAAAATAGAAACAACAAAAAAGTAGCAAGACATAATTTTTCAAACTTTAATAGGTAGGCTTCAAAGAATATGGACGGAATCACGGATTTACTACTGCTAGGATCCGTTTCGAAGAATCCTCAGCATTCATTTGTCGTTCATTTCTTCAACAAAAGACACCGTGAAAAGATATTGAAATCGTTACTTGCATCAAAGATTGTACTCGTACCAGAGTTATAGTCATTGTTCAAGTAATGGATCTCGTGCATGATTTTTGTATATTATATATCGATTAATTATATTATAAGTGTATTTTGTTTTTGTATGTGTGCACCAACTCTGATCCTTTCAAGACCCTTGACGAGATCTGGGGATATGGCGACTGTGCACATCAAGTCATGAGAAATTAATCTTGGGTCTCTCTTCTATTCGTAGTCTATCTACAACACGAAGTCTATTCCGATTCCAATACGGAATCCGTTAAAACTTCAATCTTTGATTTGAATTGTATAATAATAATTCATATTTCATAATTGTGTTTCTTACTTTTCTTTTCTCATCTTTTTTTTCCTTTTTAGGAAAAAACGGTTCGAACTTCTAATTTTATCAAAAATGTCTCGAAATAGTGAGCAGTAATTTTTAATTGGCGGTCTCCATATAGTCCACTGTCTTCATACAGTCCAGCTACCACTATGAAAAGGTACAAGAGCAAGATGCGGTGATGATAATGTAATTTTATTTGATTCTCCCTGTGATGGAGAGAATTGAAGTGCAAATGCTTCTTTGTCTTCTTTAAATAGTATCATTGGTCAGGTAGATCTCTTAGGTTCCCTAACCAATCAGATGCTCTAGAAATTAAAACAGTAGAAATATCAGAGGAACATGTAGACATACATTTATGGCGGGTCATATCTTCAGGATCCTTCAATCTTTTTGCGATGAATTGCAGTTCCTTTAGGTAGTTTGATGGACGACCAATCATAACATTTGAAGCAATCAGCTCATCGAACATCTGTGCGGACGACGTTTCGTAGTGAGCCAAAACTCTTGAGCTTGTCATATAACTCTCCTTTACGTGTTTCTTTTCCTACTTTCAATACCACGTTAGCTGGTAGCCCAGTTATGGAATGAAATAATATTGTAGAATCTGTAGATATTTGAGAGTATAAATTGGGGCTCAAGGATGTCCAAGAAAACTCCTGGATCAACTACGTCGAATTCAGGAGCCCTCATGCCCACTTTCCTTCTCACTCCTAGGATATAGTTGCCATTAAAATAATCCCCTTATATCAATTCAATCCAGATATATAATTGTAAAATAACGCTTCCACCAATTAAGGATTGCTTAATAATACTAATGAACAATTAAGGGATATTCAGAGTTTTATAATAGATGAATCAATTAATGTAAAAAAGGAAGGCAACTTTTAGGTAAAGTGTAACTTTTGTCTATTTTCTTTCACTTTCTTCGACAAATAAAGTGGTAAATAACAAGTAAAATATATATAGCATTAAGTTTGATTATAAATCGTTGTTTTAGACTACCTAATAATTAAAAAATAAAATATTTGTTGATTTCTAGAGATATCTTGTACAATAACAAAGTCAATTTCTTTTCTTTTTTGTGGATTTCATCATAGTGAAGTAGTTCAAATATTATGGACGGAAGATTAAACTTCCATCTACCTAGACCAGTTACTAGGATTTCTCTGAAAGGGGTGGAGGTACTTTTTTAAGAAAACTTTGACATATAATTTTTTTATTATTTTAACTTTCACTACAGAAAATTATTAATTACAAAAAAACCAAAAAAACAAGCAATTTATTTTCTACAAATTTGACAGAAGCTTTTATTCACGGGATGTAATAACTCCCACAAAAACAGTCACATGCCTCCACCTACCTACTACAAGGAAATAAGATCAACACTTTGTATCATGTCAGTTGGTATATTCGTGAGTCGTAAGTAAGTTTTTACACAAACTCTCGAGGGATCTAGTCTTACATTTGTGAGAATGGGTAACAAAATTTATGAACCTTTGGACGTTTGATGCACCCTAATATATGTACCTATTTTAATCAAAAGAATTTGTTTATTAAACTTAGATTCATCATTGTATTATTTGCACATAACGTCAAATGTAATCTACAAATAAGAACATTTTTATTCAATACTCATATGACGATTGGATAATGTTTATATTACCTATTTTCATAGTTAGAGCTTGTTTTATGAATACTATAAAAATTATTTATGAATGACTTGTCAAAAGTTTGAATTATATTGATAGATTCAATGTAAAATTAAACATAACTTTAATTAATTAATTGGATAAACAAAGTGCAGACGTGATTGGTTATATTATTTTTATGTTATACATATCGTTACTTTTATTGTAGATTGCAACTTTTCCTCTGAAATAAAACATAAAAAAGGTTCGAAATCAGTGAATAATTAGCTAATTTTCCAGAACTATGTAATTATTGTTCATAAAATTTTAGGGAATTGTTCACCGCTTCACAAAAGATAAATCAAATATAACTAATCAACATTCAGAGACTAAAAATAGGTTAAGAAGTAGAAAAGTCGATAACTGACATTAAAATACTGTGTAAACTCTTATCTTAGTGAGATACGGCGGTGTATATATAGATAACATAAATACCAATTGGTTAAACACTCAATTACTGTTAGGGGAGAGTGAGAATACTTTTTACAGAGGAGACATGTTACACTGCCAATAACTTTTAAAATGTTAAGTTATCTAACCACCCTTTTCTTATACAATTGAATGTCTTTCTTTTTTTATCAAATCAGCATATAACCCGGGTTGCCTAATGCTTAAAGTTATAGAGAATTACGAAATTGAAATGTCATAGTCTAGTATGTTGTACAATTAATTAACGTGTTTGTTATATATTATTAGTTTCAATATTCAGTTCACATCAATTATTTTGATTCCAATACTATGGAGGAGACTTGTTACACCCCACTATAAATATATTATATTTAATTATGTTTTGTTTTTTGTTAAACTTCATGTTATACTTTAATTATCAATCACAGAAAATAGTGAAATATATATTTTTTTAAATTTTATTATTAACTATGGTATATTTCTGTAAATATTTTATTTGTTGATCATATAAAACGCTTACACTTTACGTTGATAGGTTTCGAAAACGACGTCATATTTGTTATTGTTTCTTTGACAGCTGTGCTCAGAAATAAATGTAGTTTTATCATAAAGCACTACATACTGGAGCAACGCTTGAAAATTATTAACATGTATTACAAAAGTGGTGAGTCTTTGATCCAAACTTTAAGAGCGTTAATGCCAATAATCGACCTGTAAAATCAACAATTCAACGTTTGGTGAAAAAATTTGAGTCCACATACACACTACATAATGTTCCTGTGCCAGTGAGACAAAGAAATGCACGAAGTGTAAAAAATATTGCTGCCGCAAGCGCAAAATGACCCAAATTTGTCTCTTACGCGCCGTTCTCAATCGTTGGCATCTCTGTGACATCGTTGTAGCGAATTTTGCGAAAAGATCTTGGCATACACCCGTATAAGATCAAGTTGACACAAGAACTGAAGCGGTTTGACCACTTCAAACGTCGGAAATTCGTAAAATGGGCTGAAGGAAAATTCGAAAATGATCCTGATTTTCAACGTAAAATCATCTTTAGCGATGAGGTACATTTTTCGCTCAATGGCTTTGTTAACAAGCAAAATATGCGCTATTGGGCCGGAAAAAACCCACATGTGATTCATGAGGCCCCATTACATCCCCAAAAAATTACTGTTTGGTGTGGATTGCATGCTGGCAGTGTCATTGGGTCGAACTTTTTCGTTGACAATCACAATCGCCACGTTACTGTGAATGGAAATCGTTACTGCGCCATGATAAACGATTTTTTTTGCCTAAATTGGAAGATATGGACTTGGACGATATGTGGTTTACACTTCACTTCACACACCGCAAATGCTACAATCGATTTATTGAAGAGTAAGTTTGGTGAGCGTCTTATCTCCAGAAATGGACCAGTCAATTGGCCGCCTCGCTCGTGCGCTTTAACGCCTCTAGACTATTTTCTTTGGGGTCACGTGATACTCTGGTCTACACCAATAATCCGTCGACGTTAGAAGAGTTCAGACCAAATATTCAACGCCAAACTGCTGCAGTTTTAGCCAATTTATGCGGAAAAGTAGTCAAAAATTGGGTTCAACGAGTGGACTTCATAAAACGTGACGTGGTGGTCATTCAAACGACATCGAATTTTATTCATAAATTAACTTGAATGTATTTTAACGGCAAATAAAGAAATCGTCGATATCTTGAACTGTTTTCGTTTTATTTAAAAAAAAAATGTGAGTGCTGTTAATGAAAAACCCTTTATATATGTAATTATATATATATACTTTATGCTGACAAACTGTAATAAAAAGTAAAATAAATGCTTGAATATAAAAAATACATGTTTCCTCCTATTTTAACATATCTAATCCTAACCTGTACCATGTATCCTCCTATCTTGTATCATGTCTCCTCCTGGTGTATCAATTATCCTACTTTTGGTTAGTTTCGAAACACCAATGAATGGCTATTAATTACTGCACTACATCAAAAAAAACTTTGGAATTATTTGTCTTAGATAACTATGTACCTATGTCATGTTGTCCGGGCGTTGAATTTTCTTTTAAATTGGGAAACTTATAACAGTTTTTTTAAAATTTGATTTTTCGTAACATGTTACCTCACTCTCACCTACTTATTAAAAACTATCATCATACCATCAATTAAGAATATCGTGAACATAATATATATTTTGTTGACAGTAATATGGTGGTTTTTTCTAAGTAAAGATAATTGAGTTTTAACTAATGTTCGTTCTTTCTTGTATTCGCTAGTGATAGGAAGAATGCTATGAATTGTAACATTAATAATTTCATAGAAGTTTTTTCCATAACTATAACATAAAAATGTATAGAGGTTGCGGGTTTTTTTCGTTGTTTTTTGTTGCGTTTTATTTTTATGAAGATTTTGGACTTACTATGCCTAAGGAATTTGTTTAATAAATTACATCCCTAAAGGAATTAAAAGTATTTTTTAAACAAAATATTAATTTGTAAATGGAAGATAATTTATGACTTGAATAAATTTAACATAAAGATGCATAAATTTTGTTAATATGCATATCAAATAGTTTTCAATAGAAATTATTTAGAAAATAATTATAATCATTCCTTAGAAACTGTAACCCATTAGTTTATATAGTATATACATATAAGTATATATAATTCAATAAAAAAATATTCAAAAAAGTAGCTCAAACAGGAAAAGGGTTAAGATGTTAATCTTATTCTATTATTATGCATCTTATAAATAATATAAAAGGATGAGTTAATAATGCATCATTTTTCCACATTATTAAACTTCGAAATGCATTTTTTTCAAATAGAAGTTGAAATGGGACAGTAATAATAATATTTTTGGATAAGAAGAATAATCGATGGAAAATTCATACTTTTTCATGTTTCTACATATATTTTGTTTGAAACATTTTTTTTTATTCCTTTCACATCATTTACTTTGTATGTATATTTGATGGTGTCCCAAGACATATAATGAAAAAATCTTGAAAATCCCCTCCCCACATTTCCTTTAATTGATTTAAGCTCCACATATAGGAATCTTTTTTCTTCTCCATAACAAGGACTTAATTTGCCAACTTGGACTGAAAGTCAATTGATGTCTTAAGGTTACGGTGAAACGGGAAATTTTCATTCAAATGAACCTTACAGATAAAGTACTTATTATAATTAATTTAAAGTCTCACTTTTTGAACAAAGTTTTAAGTTTCTTACCTCAAATTTTTTATTGTGTAATTTAAAATATCTTTAAGTGATTTAATAAAACGTGTTTTAACTCTTTCCAGTCTCAGCGAAGTAAGTAAAAAGTAATGAAGTTGAGTTGTTTAATTTTATTTCATGTTGATACTATTCTAATGTGTATTTTATCATAGAAACTATTTCAACACATACAGAGTAAGATTACATAAGATTGGAATGAAGTTTATTTTAATTTTTTAAATTGATGTTTTACGAAGAAATATTTTAATTTTTTAATGAGGGAGATGCTGAGACTCATTGTGCTTGTTTGATTTTAACTTGCAAGACAATCCTATAGTTAAAGTTCTAAGATAGTCTACAATACTTACAGGTCCCACCCTTTTATACACTCTTTAAATTAATGGACCTCTGATAATGACTAAATTGTCTACCAATTAATGAACAAACAAGTATAAAATAAATTTTATATAAATAGAAGTACAGTAACATCCGTCACAAAAAAAGTTATCTTTTTTTTTATGTACTCTTCAATCTATGGTGGTTTTCTTATAACTAATTAAAATTGTAATCAAACTCAAAATTGTTTCCTCCATAAACAAATATGGATGTTCAATTACTTAATTTAAAAAATTATTTATCTAATTGGTAAACTTATAAAATCAAATAATGGTCTAAAAACTTTTCTCAAATATACAAGTTCTTAGAGTTATATTTTATAACATTAGTGAAACCAATATGTCTATTAGTCAAAGGACTAATTTGTTTATCTGCTAAGAGTAGAAAAGCAAACCAAATCAATTCTAAATTTTATTAAAACACGTATCTATTTATATCAAGTTTGGAGATGCTTACAGAATAATTCAATAAATTAAAGGACATGTATATTCGGAGTCTGGCCGAAGTTCTTAATGAATGGAAATGGTGTTAGATAATGGAATAATTAAGTTTATATAATTTATGTTCTACTAAAATGAAATAACTGACCAGATCTTATATTTGATGACCTTAAATAGATTCAAACTTAGATCAATTTATTTATCATGTGCTCATTGATCTCGTACATCTTCTCCTCCAAACCCCCCATCAAAGGAGGTAGCCTTCCAAAGCATGAACTCGCTTACATTATATTGTTAGGTTATGCTGGTCCTGTTTATAATAAATATTTTTTAGTAATTGTTGATAATCATTTCAAAAACTTAGAAGTGTATCCTACTAAACTCTATTTCGTCTCACTCTTCTACACCATTACTAAACAGAGTATTTATTTACATTTGAATTGCCTACTAGTATTGTGTCTAATAATGATTATTGTTTTACTTCAGAAGAATTTCGGAACTATAAAATTAGGAATGGAATAAAACATATTACTTCGTTCCCTATCATCCTTCTTCTAATGGTCAGGCTGAGAATTATGTTAAACAAATAAAAAAATTATGATGAATTGGTCAAATACGTGGGACAATCGATTCTCATTGTTTAGGATGGAAGGTAATATTCCAGCTATTAGTAGGTAACTGTATATTTATTGCCATCTGTATTCTATATTTCCTTTCCCTACATGCATAATATGCTTTAGCACTACTTATCGGGGCGGACACGGGCGTTTTCCTTTCATATATAATAATTAATAATTCATTTTATATAGGGTCTAAAGCAGGGGGTGGCAACCTTTTGTAGAGTAGAGACCAAACAGTCATGTAGTGTCATGGCAGAGGGCCAAACAGCTATCACTGCGGAGTCATGGTAGAAACCGTGTTATTGAATATATAATTGATTTTCTGAGTGTTAAGAGGAAAAAAGGATTTAATATTATTTTATTTAACCAATACCCTTATTTTTTCAACAGGAATTATAACAAAAGAAATGAAATATCAACACCATTTAAAAGAAAAATCTATATTGTACTAAAAATAAAAGGAAAGTAAGAGAAATACTAAATATTTAATGAGACACTTGTTTCTGCTTATTTTGTGATATTTTCTCTATATCAGGTGAAATATATGTATATTATATAATATTTATGTACAGGAGAAAAAACTTTTATAATGGTAATGTTAAGTTTCTTAGTGCCGTTTAATGATAGTTTCTTTCATTTTGGATTAGTATGACTATATTTAGATGATTATCCATGATATGATGGCGGGCCGGTCAAAATTCAATTGCGAGACAATATGGCCCACGGGCCGGGGTTACCAAACTCTGGTCTAAAGTAAGGAAGGAAACAATGAAGAAATAATTAATACTTTTATGTGTTGTTTTTTATTACAAATATAAAGCATACCAACGAAATACATTTTTAATATATGCTGTGTCACATAATTTCTATATATGTAATTAGTATCTTAGATTTCAGAATTGAGGAGAGTGGGACAGTAGTCTGTTTCAAGAGCCTTTGTCACATATGAAAAATTTCTGATCGCATGGTGTTGTAACATTACGCACGTCGTTGCCTTTATCGCATTTCGCAACCCTTCTTCCAAAAGAAACAAAAAAAAGGAGCTCAAATCATATAGTAATTAGCCAAATCAGTCAATCATACCAACTGCTGTTAATTTCTCATGTATTCCCAGATGACAGCATCATTTTCATATTATTTCTCCACAATTTTTAAAATTAATTATTTCTACATTTATCAGAATATAAAAATCCTGTATAATATTTTATTCCATACAGTATTAAAATATTGCTTAGTAATATTTTATTATGAGCGTAGCTTTACATTTGTAATTTAAAAAAAAAATCATTTAAGTAATTAGATGGGTAGTATAAATATTATGTATATTTATAGGACGTGTGATCAACAAGAAATTGTATTCCTGTCCTTTAGGAAACGCAGCATAACTATACTGTATAACTTATCACATCGTTTATTTATCAAAAAGGATCATTTATTAACTAGCCATGACGTACCACGTGAGACGACAGAATCGACAGCTAACAACAAAATACTTTGCGAGGGAAATAATTCAGGGGGAACATAAATAAATTTAAAAAGTATATTCCTCTCTAAATTATGTTGCTTGCTCCATAGATTCAAATTTGGATTTCCAAATAATAAATTTATATAATTATATATATTATCATTCAGGAAGTTTTATTATATGACCAGAAAACGGTACCTCTCTTAATCGTTTAGTCAACAAACTAATATAAATAAACAATGTTCATGCCAAATTATAAGTAAAAATTATTTTTTTTTACAGACCAAGAAAGCATTTAATTTTCAACTACTTAATTTAAGCCAAATAGGATAAATACTAAAATAATTTAGCATATTTGTTCATAATTAGATCAAAAGCATTTCTTAACTAGACCTAAATGCGCCATTGTATTATAAGGATATAACGTCAAAAATATTCTACAAATTAGACTATTTATTACAGTTGTTGTACATACACCTATAATGTTTATATTATTTTCATCGTTAGAACTCGTTTCATCAATAGTATAAAAAAATATTTATCTTTTTTAAGAATATAATATGAATCATGAATGACAAGTAAAAACTATGAATAACATTTAATGTAAAATAAAACGTAAATTTAATTACTTAATTAGATAAACAAACTCCAGTTGTGATTGGTTATATTTATCTTATAAAAAAAACGTTATTTATAGGGTTGCTTTTATTGTAAATCGTAACTTTTCCTCAGAAAAGAAACATAACGAAGGCTGAAATCAGTTGATAATTAGTTAATTTTTCAGAACTATGTAGTTATGATTAATTAAATCTTAAGAAATTGTTGATAGATTCACAAAAAATAATTCGAAAATAACTAATTAACATTCACAATACTGAAAATAGGGGGAAAAAGTAGGAAAGTTCTTACCTGACTAAAATACTGTCTAAACTTTGATGTTAGTGAAATAAAGAGTGAAATATTGACTATAATACATATAATATTGTAGTTGACTAGGATGTACTCGTATAATATATTTTATTTCCAATTATTTTGTTAATGCTTTAAATAAATAACTCCATCATTTAGTAAAACTTGTCGATGGACAACATAATAATTATAAATATGTTCCTCCTTCAACCATAATTAAGATCCATAGTAAGGCAAACCAGCAAATCCTCTTTCTAATTTCCTTTTTTAGTTCGTATTCAATTCTACATTCTCCCCTGTTTCGTTAGCGAACATACATACATACTAGTGTTGAGACTCGGGCGAGCACTGAATTTTTTTTTTTTCGGTTCGGTCTTATGTGATTTTTTCTAAACCGATTTGGACTGATTTTTCGATCCGACCCGCAATCTTAGAACATGGACCGATTTCTTTCGGTCTCATATATTATGAAAAACCTTTTTTTTTCATAGATCAACAGACATTCATTATTTTAAAAAAAATTTCATAAGTACGCGATAAGTTTATATCAAATACTGTATACATATAAGGGACGGCTGGATAAAAATTAATCCAAGCTATATCTGTTTAAACTTCGTATAATATCATTCTACTTGAAAAAAGATAAGATGTCATGTTATAAACAATTTATCTCTAAAATCGGTGTAGACCGATTTTTTGTGGACCTAACTAGACCGAATTTTTCCTTTGGACCGATCTAAACCGAATTTTTATAGGAGACCGGTGCAGACCGAGCTTTTTTATGTGACCGAACCAAGTCAGTCCAACAAAAAATATAATGTTCTCAGACCAGTCTAGGATTTCCAGACCCAAACCTAACACTAATACATACATACGTCATCACTCATCTACTATATTATGTACGTGGCGAGTTGGCACTTGAGTAAAAATCAAGTTATCGAGAAATTCCCCTTTTATTTATTTACTTAGTAAATATTAACGGCCAAATAGTTTATAGACATATTTTTTTCCATTATGGGATTTATGTTCAAATTTGAGGGATGGGATGATATACTCAATAATATAATTTAGAGCCTTCCATTAATTAATGTACCTCTAATTGGCCCCGTTATGACCTATTGAATATAATTGGTAGTATTTATAGCCTCAAATATTTATTAAAACGGAGTTGTCATAAAAATAAAGCAAGTTAATCTGATTTAGCTTTACTCCCAGAGGAACAATATCATTAATTATTATTATCTCCGTATTATACATATAGAAATCGAGGAGACATTATATAAGGTGTGCCAATAAGAAACTTGCTATGGTTGACACTAGCTGACAACTTTTTGATGACGTAACAGCGGTGCCAATTTCAGTGTTACTCACTACTGGTACGTCAGACAAGTGTTAATTATAGATAAATACTGGAAGCCGAAGGAGAATAAAAAAGTTGTAAACTGTGTGCAAATACATTTAATTCATAGTGATGTGGATGGAGCTTTTGTAAGAATGATTCAAATGTATTAATCCTCATCCACCCATCCTTCTTGTTCCTTGGAATTAATATTTTTCCTATTTGGATATCTAATAGGCTCTCTTCAACTTTATGTTAAAAGGATCTCGCATCTTAGTATTTGTGCCTCCCTCGATGGATATCATCTCCTTTAATGGAATAATCCTGCATTTTGTAAATGCGCTTCACACCAACGTCTATGATAGTGACTTCTAACCTCTTGAATCATTGCCTCTATGCTCAAGAATACATAAATTCCTCCAGATCTTTTTCGATATCATCGTATACTTCTACATATAAGAACTATGGAGTTCTATAAAACGACAGAATAATCTACTGAAATATCCAGCGAAGAACAGGGAGAGTTCTCATCCTCGATTCACTGCTCCTTAATTGAAGTTCTTGAGTCCTTTTCTCCTTAAGTCAACTCTACTTCGTCTTCTACTCTCTGAAAACTATTTCATTGGTTAGTGTCCTTGATGCATATAATGCAGAACTATATGGATAATTATATAATCTGGAAACTTAAAGCCTCGCTAGTGATATCTTTATTACTTTTGAGTCCCTCTTGTGATTGGGAAAGAAATGGAAGATTATTATAGACTATAAAGATAATGTGCCTCTCTTTTCTAGATTGTTTTGCCTGCAAAGCATATTCTATTCTACTATTACATATAAATAGTTATTGAGAACTATTAAGTGATTATGTGTTAAAAAATTTAAGAGGGTTAACTTCTGTAGATTTTATTAGAATATTTGAATGTCGTTGGAATTTCCAAAGTTACTGACTCAGGAATCATCTTCTAAGCGCTAAATTGCTTGTTAGCATATATGAATATTACTCTCTCGAAAATCTGAGATCTTAACAAAAATAAATAAATTATTAAGTGTGTGCCGTACGAACTAATTATAATTTGTTTGATTGAAGACAATAGTTAAAATGTATCAAAATTATATGAAGACTTTTTGAGTATTAATTGACCAAATAAAAATAATTGGAATATAATTCGATATAATTTTCTTCTAAATTTAAAATTCCTATTTATGAGTACTCTATTATTTAATTTTTTTATCTTATTTATTCATTCGGTTTTATTTTAGACAAATGCTATTTCATTATTGAGGTCCTTGTCGGGCGAGTAGATACTTCAAAATCATTCCTATTATTAGTTTAATAACTATTATTGGTCTGTATTACAAACTATTCCATGCTATATAAAAAACTTTATTTCCCTAGTATTATTAAAAAATATATCATGTCCACTCATTTGGGCGTGCATCTTTTTAGCGAGGCCCTTTTCAGCGCGGATCATTTTAGCTTGCTTCTATTTGGCGTAGTATCATTTCGGCGTATCATTTATTTATGTTATATTGGAATTACTTTCAATCAAAAGGTTCATGTCATCACTAGTAGTCCAATAACAATAGAATATATTATCCACATGCTGAAACTAAGCACGCATGGAGTCATCAGATAAGGAGTAGCATTCCATTTACTTAGTATGTGGCATGTAGTATGCCTGCATAGAGTCTTGAAATAGACTCTCCTATTATACCGGAGGAGTCTTACCCAACGCAATGACCAAAAGAGGTGGGTTGAACCAACGTTTTGGAAAAGCGGAAAAGCTTTTGCTCTTATGATGTGCTGAGACTGTTCGAAGTTAAATCTCGCCCAAGATCTTAATAGGAGAAATGGAGTGCAAAGTGAGATGATAGAAGTTGATAATTTGTGGAGGAGATCCTGTTTTAGAGATTAGTCCTGTACGAGAAACAGTCTTTCGATCACTATTTGGCAAGTTGAATAGTGCTGATTTATCACCCTCAGTAGAATAGCTTAGCAAATATTGCATATCCCCATAACTAAGAACCCAAATTCATCAATAGAATAATATTTATTGTTTCTATATCTATCTTCTTCGCTTGTTTGTGGTAAATCTCCTTGTGTGGTGTTGAAGGAATAAAAGAAGTGAACAAGGCTCCATGGTCAACTCCGTGGACTAAGAAGATCCATGACGTCTTCAACTCTTATCTGAATTTAGTTAATCTATGGTGTATTAGAATAAACTCCTATATCATTTTATATACTTTTGTGCTCCGTCTCTAAGGGAGCGAGAGAATTGGCAAGACATAGTGCAATCATTTATCATTCTCACTCTGAAATTTAGTTTATATCAGTTGATCTATTTTCTCAAGTGGCATAGAACATGATTTATCCTCTCTAACGAGGAATACGAATAGAGTGACAGAAGGATGGATTAGAAACCTTCGATTAAGAAGAATGCACACTTCCATAAACTTTTCTTAAAATTGTAATCCAAATTCAAGGTATTTTTCACCTATAGTATGGAATAGGGGCTCCCCGTTATGGAAATTGCATGAAAATTGAGTGTTTATTGATCTTTTCCTCCATGATACTTTTTGTCATTCAAAATTTCTTATTTTTGTTAAATACTCACTGTTGTTGAGCTACAGAGTCATTTCTATTTGTTTATCTTCCTTTTAGATCTAATTTCTTGATTATCCATCTTACAGATTGAAGATATGAACCTCGTACTTCATTCTTTAACTCATGTCTTAAATTATTTCCTCCTTTACTAAACTTATTTAACTTTCTCTGCAATCAACTATATCATTCAGTTTTTACTATGTCTATCATTGACTTAAAGAGTGGCATCGCTAGCCCCAAAAGTTTCTTCGGCACCCCCAAAATTTTATCATATATAAAATAAAACAATTTATATAAGTATTGTATTAAGGTGTTGATAATTTTTGGGGCGAAGTCCCCCAAAGGATGAAAGCTAGGAACACTCCTAAACTTAGGTAAATCATACTTAAACTCTACAATAATCTTTTACTGATTCTGACTCTTCTAGGATTTAGTGTTTGATACAATGTATTGGGGAAAATGGATACTTAAGACTCTTCTTGAATTTGTTTATGACTCGAGAGTAATTATACACAGATTTGTCAAAACATATTCCAAACACAGAGTGTGCTTTTCTTAAGCTTGTTCTTAAAAAAGAAAAGTTTAGTATGGTATTGAAGGGTGAAAGAAGCGAACAAGACTCGATGGTCAACTCCGTAGATTAAGAAGATCCCTGACGTCTTCAACTCTTACCTTAATTTAGTTGATCTATGGTATATTAGAATAAACTCCTATATTATTTTATATACTTCGTGTGCACTGCCTCTAAGGGATGTTACGTTCAAAGATGAGACCCCGTACTTCATTCTTTAACACTAGCCTTATATTATCTTCTCCAACACTAAACTCCTTTAACTTTCTCTTCAGTCAACTGTATCATTCAGTTTTTTCATCTCGATTATTGACTTCGGTATATCATATTTAAACTCTATAATTTTTTTTTTTTCATTCTGACTCTTCTAGGATTTGGTGCTTGATACAATATGGTCGGAAAATTAATGCTTTGAACTCTTGTTGAATTTATTTATAACTCAAGAATACTTATACATAGACTCGTCAAAAGCGTATTCTAATACAGAACAAACTTATTAAACTTGTTCTCTGAAAAAAGTGCTCAAGAGCCTTGCGCTCTTATTGTAAATTTACCTTAAATGCCCCAATATACTTATTAATCTTCCTTAGTATAAAAATGAACTATTCCGAAAATTGTCAATGAAATAAATGGGATTAAATGTATGCTGTGGAATTGTATAGATTTAGAATTACATTTCTAAATTAGAACAGAAGATAATTAACTAAATGAAATTATAGTAACACAAAAATTAATTATATAATGTTATTTGTTCTTGGTAATCCCTGTGCCACTCTATCGTACATATTCCAGAGAGCTGGTGGATGCTTAGCAACTCTTCTGGCTAAACCGTATGGTCTACCTATGTATATTTCTTCAAAATAGTCTGCAACGACTCGCAGTTCGCCAGGAAAAGTATTTGTCAGCTCTTGAAAGGCTCCTGGAACCTGGTCCAGAGGTAAAAAAGCCAAAGAAAGTAGTTTTTTTTGCTTTTAATCGAAAATCCTCGCTAGTTATGTATGTTTGCCTCAGTCCAGAAGTTTGGATATGTCACCAAAGGGATTGCCCCAAATGAAAGAAGCAACCAAGTAATTTTGTTATTGGAAACGCATCCTGTGTTGCTTTTATAGTTGTCTGTTCAAAATCTGTCAGGATGCTTTTAGGATAGAAGACTCGGCCATGACAACTAAGGAAAAGTCCATTCCAGAATCTTCTATAAGTCTCATGGGACTTGTTGGGAAGTAATCCATTGAGACATGGAATTACTGCCCCCATAACAAGTACATGGACAGTGAAAAGTTGGTAAAATATAGTAGGACAGACTTTAAATGTCCCATCCACGAACCAATGCTTATATTTGGTCATTAAGTCCAACTTTTTTGTTGTGCCAAATATTATAATTCGATGTTCATCATGAATCATACAGGAGAAATTGTTCTCCAGCGTTCGTTTTTTGAAATTCCTCTGGATATTTTTGTATCTTATTGATTCCTTCAACTTTATTTTTATAGAAAAATGCTATTTAATTATTGTAATTGTAGACATACGAGTTATCAAAATTATTACTGTTATCAGTTGTAGAACTATTATATGGGTATGTGCATCAAACTGTTCAAACAATATGAATATAGGTATGCTTTAGAAAATTTTATTTCCTGAGTATCATCTAAATATTTGCAAAAATATATATCTCTAAAGAAATAATAGTCAAAATCACAAGGCTTACTTAAGACATCATATTCAGTTATGTTAGCAAAATTATTATATTAAGTTCTATATTTACTATATTCAGCATAAATGACAAATTAAGTTTTCTCCACTATTTTGATGACTTTTTTATCACAAAAATATACCTAGTATTAAAAAATAATATTTATTCCTAACTAAAGAAAATATATTGAAAATATTCATAAATGACGAGGATGCCGTCGATCAAAGTTACATTGTAACTAAAAGTAGACTAACATATTAATAAAAGTTTTTGTAGAATAATCGCGTTATACACAATTTGGTACGTCCAAGGTATTTACCTAGACTAGATCAGATCTATCCCTTCTGAGTGAAGATTAAGAATATTAATGCCATTAATGTATCTGTAGATTTAAAGATATTGTTGTTACATCAATTGAAATTTTTAGTCAAACTCATAATAGAGAATCTTAGAAAATTATATATGAAATATATTATGAATAAAAAACGAAATGCTTGTAGTTATATTTGATAGCCAGTTACAATGGACCTACTCGTTAAATAAGGAATAAATAGCAAGAATACATGTAGTGATATCTTAAGCTCGATTAGTATGGAGAAAATAACGGATAACTCATAAATAGGGAATTAAATTTTGAGGAATATATTTTATGTTTTAATTTATTTGTCCAATCAAATAGTATTATTATTTTGTTACATTTTAACTATTGTCTTCAATACAACACACTATAATTAGTTCTTATGGAAAACATTTAGTTATTATCTATAATAAATTTATTAGTGTGGAGATCCTAGATCTTTGCAAGAGTAATATTCCAATATGGTGAGAAGCTGTTTAGAAAAGGATTCCCGACTTAATAAGTTTGGGAATTGCAACGACATTCAGATATTCCAATTGAAGTATGCGTAATTCACTTATATTTTTTTAAAACACATATTTACTTAAAAGTTCCCAATAACAATTTATATGTAATAATATAACAGAATAGAATTATCTTTCACATGTTTTCCAATGACAAAATAGACTCAAAAGTAATAAAGAAATCAAGGGTGAACTTGAAGTGTTCAGGTTATATAATTAGCCCTAAAGACCGCACATCCCAAACTCCATCTTATAAATTGAATTATATATTTGTGATAGATATGAATGACTTCAGCATTTCAGGACACTGAAGGACTCTTATCAATGAATGTTTTCTTAGAGTAAGAGACGAATCAGAGTTGAATTAAGGAGGAATGGACTCAATAATTTCATTGAATGAGCTGTGGATGGAGGATGATTATTCTGTGTGTATTCCTCACTGAGTTTTTTAGTCGATCATTCTGTCTTTTCATGAAACTCCTTAGTTCTTAAAGAAGTATAAGATGATTCCTTACAAGGAATTGTTGTGTTCTTGAGCATAGAGGCGATGATTCACAAGATCAAAAGTCACTATCAAAGATCTTGATGTGAAGGGATATCTGCACAATAAACGATCCATCCATTAAAGGAGACAAGATCCCTTGAACAGAACATGAAGTTGAAGCAAGGATCAGAAGGCAAAAGACTAGATATCCAAAAATAATTATATTAATTATTAAGAATGGAAACGATGATCCAGTATAACCGAATGCTTCGTAGGAACGATGCAACTAACTTCGTTTGTTTATTTTTCTTTCGATGTTAGGAATACAACGGCAATTACTGCCATTTTCTAGCTAAAATTGGAACAAAATTTGGAATATTTTGACTAGATTTTGGAAATTAAGTAACGTAAAATAGATATAACTTTAGTTAAGGTTATCAATATTGTATTAATGTATTCATCATAAATAAGGAATATTTTGATGGGGTTAAAAAGAGCCATGCGGAAAAGCAGCACGCTGAAAAGAAGCTGTGCTGTAATAAGTGCACCCAAAAGAGCCCTGCTGAAAAAAATCACGCTGAAATATATGACTGTCAAAATATAGCTCTCTCTAGAGAGAATAGTCAAAATCACAAGGCCAAATTGTCTCATTTAAGGCATCATATTCGGTTATTTAAGAAAGATAATTACATTGAACTCTATATTTATTATATTCAAGATAAATTACAAATTAAGATCTTATTGTTAATTTATGTTTTTCAATTGAGCATCCATATTTAGTGCATAATATCCACTTATTATTAATTTATTATTGAATTTCTTCAGCATACTGATGGCTATATTTATTTGAAAATGTATGGTCTGAACTTTTTTTTATATTCACAACAACTTTTAATCTTTTAGCGTAAAACCTCCCCCTGTGGACATTTTTCAATGTGACCTTGATCTTGACCTTTGCCTCTTACTGTGACCATATATAATCTTAGTAGCAAGTTTGATCAAAATCGAGCATTAACTTTAATTATTATATTATATTTTATTAAAATCCATTATACTAAAATTTTGTATCATTTGTAGGGCTTTACCGGAATTCAAATTTTCGTAAAAATTTACGTTTTTCCATAATTAAACTGATTGCTTAAAATAATAAAAAAATGAATATTGAAAGGTATTTTATCATTAAAATCAATGATCCAAAATATAGAAAAATAATATAAGTAAATTATAGATTATAATGCACGACAAAACTCAGAATTTAAACATATTTTTGTGTCCAAAATTTGGCATTTTTGCTCGAGATTGCAATCTATTTCTTATAAAGCCATCTCTAGAACTAACGTTATTTTTACTTTGTGAAGCATCTGTTACCAGTTTAACACATCTTTCCACTGATTGCGTGTGGCAAGGAAAATCAACAATTTCTAATTTCTTATTTTTGCCCATTATTTGAAGGTCCTCATTAGAAATACTTCAAAGAACCGGTGGTGTTGTAACTTGACATTCGTGCCACACAATACACTCGGTGTAGTCCCTTGCAAAAAAGTTTACTTTTGGTGGTTTAAATATTCTGATTTTAGTGCTAATTTCAGTTCCCCTAGCTATTATTATTATTCATAATGCCAACTCCCGAATGTGGTCCCGCTCATCAAACAACATAATGACAAGTAGGTTTTGTGGGTGCACAACAAAAACAACATTTCTTTCAATAACAGGGACAGACCTAAGATTTTCTGGTAAAAATCTAGAGCAAACAATCAGTTCAAAAAATGTTCAGGTCCATCCTTAAAATATGTTTTTTGCTTGATTAGGAACCACTCCGCAGTGTAAATTTTAAGCACGTAGTTGACAAGAACTTGAAAGATTTTTTGATGTATTATGACTACTTGCATAAAGTTTGTGTAAACGATTAGCTGTAATAAGTCATCTTGAGTGTTTTGTGTTGAAACGGATTGACATATTTTATACAGATATTTATGATATGCACTTAATTCATCAACAACATTCTTCGGCAAGTTAGGCGAATTACCAGTCACCGCAGAAAAAGGAACGACAATTTCATTTTCACAGCCAGCCAATCATTTTACAATTGGTCCAAAATATTATTTAGGACACAAAGTACCAACATTTAAACTCAAAAATAAATGACTAAGGGATAAATCATTGCCATAAAAAGGCATCATTGTAACGGTCTCTCTAAATATTGAATCAAGCCACCTTTCCAACCAGTGTTAGTTGAAGTTCCGTTACATCCAACGGAAATTATACAATCTAAATTCCAACCTTGTCCCTCTAATAAATTTGTTATCGAAGTAAAAATGGCCCTACTTATAACACGACTTAGGTCCGGTAAAACTGAGATGTGGTCTTCTATAACTTCTTTGCGATGGTAACGATCCCCTATTATCTTATTTATCTGAGTTTTGTCTTTTTTTCCATCAAAGTAAATACTTTTAATGACAACTCCTTCAAAAGCTTTTGAAGCTTCTATGCAAGCTTTACATACAGCTCTGTGCATTTTGTTTCTATCAATGACCAGAGTTGAATTTTTGACATAAACTAAGACAAAGACAGGGGAAACTGTAAATGCAACAGTAGCAACATATCAAGTCGATAAACCATATTTATCACAGACCTTCGCAACTACTGGCAACGGCAAATAATTTCGATTTGCCGTTGAATTCGATGGTGTTTCTGTCGGGGAAGCCTTTATTATTAGACACGTTTTCGAAAAAATACACTCTCTAAATCATTATGGAAATTTTTGAGACAAAATCCGATCCTTTAGTAAACATAAATGTTTTATCTCTCTCATTGACTATAATCCTGCCTCTGACGTTATATATGGTCACAATAAGAGGCCCTTACATTTTGAAAGGTCAAAGTCGGCGTCCAAGGTTAAGGTAACAGAAAAAATGACCATAAGCGGAGGTTTTGCGCTCTACCGAGTGTCCATTCTTGTTTTAATCCTAAAATAACTCACAAAATTTATTTATGTATTATTTTAGATATACAGTTTAAATATGTGAAGACGTAAATTTTTACGAAACTTTGAAGAGCGGTAGAGCCCTCCAAATGTTGCACAATTATTATTTTTTTTCTAATATTTTCGTAATTTGTGTAAAATTACAGCTTTTTTGATACCTCTTGTGTTTGCATAGCTCAAAAAAATACATTCACGGGACACCCTAATGTACACCTGTTTTATAAATTTTATACTAAAATAAATTGCTAATCGGCGTGACAGACGGACAATCAAACATACAACTATAATATTATAAAGGGTGATTCAAAACGAGCGGTTTTTGGATTGTAGAAATAAAACACATAAAATATTATATTATGGTCAAAACTTTATTATGAACCGAAAAAAGAATCCTTTACAATTATTTCTAGAAAATAATCCCCTTCATATGTTGGCCGCAACTGGCCTTTAAATGGTCCATTCTTTCGCGCCGATTTTCGATGACGCGTTCGAACATTGTGACCGGAATCTCACGAATAACTTGCTCAATATTTGCTTCCAATGCTTCAATCGTCGCTGGTTTATCAACATAGACTTTTGCTTTTACTTAGCCCCAAAGAAAAAAGTCCAAAGGTGTGATTCACCGTACCAAAACGTGAAATTAATTGCTCACCAAAATGATGTCCCAATAAGTCCATTGTTACGCGCACTGTGTGGCAAGTGTCAACGTCTTGTTGGAACCAAATATCGTGGAGACCATGCGCTTCAATTTGAGGTACCAAAAAGTATGTTACTATGGCGTGATAACATTCGCCGTTGACAGTAACGTGTTGGCTACACTCTCGGCTACGGTCGTAACATTTTCTACGCTGCGAGTTGTACGTGGCCTACCAGACGACGGGACATCCCAGCAAGTTGCTGCCCCTTCAAATTTTTCGATTATTCTGCGAATTGTGGAAGGTCGATTATATGGACCATAAGTTGGGCGTAATTTGCGAAAAACTACTTTCACAGAACGCTGATTTTCATAGCACAATTGAACAATTTGTACACGTTGTTGTGGCGTATATCTTTCCATGAAGAAACAATATTGAGTAAAAATGACGTATGAATTTGAAAGAACTCGCGCGGGCCTGTCAAAAAATCCCTACTGGAAAAAACCGCTCGTTTTGAATCACCCTTTACTATAGTAGATGGTGTAAAAAAAATGAAAGGGAAAAAATGTCAAGGAAAAAATGGTAAGGGAAAAAATGGCAAGATAAAAAAAAGGAAAAGTGTTTAAATGGGAAAAATGGCAAGATTCTTTTAAACTGATATAATATCTATCACCAATATAATAAGAGAAAAGAAAAATAAACAAACACGACAGTGGTTCCAACGGAAGGAGTGCTAATCACTTAATTCTCCGTTATTAATTACAATATCATTAGACATGATTGACTATTCATATTGGAAAAGACTCTTAAATTGACGGACAAGCATTTGCAAAATACTAGGTAAGAGTAGCGATTTTCACTTTGTTATGATCCAGGATGTATCAGAAGAAGAGTGGAGCGACAAAACACTGAGAGGATTCGGACAGGTAGTCAAAGGTCGAGTCGTTTAAGAGTGTCAGGAAACTGTAAAGCTCAGTACAGTTGGAGAAATCTGAAATTGCAATAGAACGATGGTCTTCGTCTCTTCATAAACCTTTTTCTTGCCCAAAGAGAACGAAACAGGCTGCATTACGTAGTTATCTAAAGGACTGAATTCTCAAAGTTGTTTATCTAGGACTGTGAATTCATACTTCCAATGTATCAAGCCAAGTATGAGAACCATAAAAAGTGACTTATGGGTTCTTTCAACTAATTTTTAAGTGTATTTTTCTAGTATGATACTATGACATTTGAATATGTAACTACGTTTGTAATAAATAATAATGGTCTTCAGTGATATTTATCAAAGAATATGAATATTATAACTCTATATATTCATTCATTTCAATTTAGAATGAGAATACAGCTCCAACTTCATTAACTTGTAAAACAAATATTAATGTAAATTACTTTGTCAATGTTTAATTCCATCAATTAATTTTTTTTTTGAATAAATGTAAATACATATTTTATGACAACAGAAACGGCTCAAAAAAAATATATTCAACACTCATGTAATTATCTAATTTGGTTAATTTATGTACGTATAGTTAGAACCAACTCTATGGGAAGGTTTCAGGTCCTCAAAGATTTCAGGTACCTTATATTTCCCTTAACTACATTGTATTTTAAAAGTTTGGCATTTGTGAAACTGTTGTGTCTATTTAACTCAGGTTTACCTTTCAATTACAGAGAAATACAATCTTTTTTATTTCTTTTGATAATGTTCAGTATTATTCCACTTCTGGTGATCATAAATACACTAATATTTTTTCAAAGGTCCTTAAGAAGTTCGTATTATAAATAACATATTCATCATCAAATTAGTAATTTCAATCGTTATTTTCGGCTTATGGATGTTTGAAAAATACGTAACTTTCAAGTAATTTAGATCTTATTCCATGGGAAAAAATCATACAAGTTACATCTATCAATTTGTGATAAAATAAATATATTTACTTAGGATTATCACAGCATGAATATGATATATTAGTTATTATTTTAATGCTGAAACATATCAAACATAAAAGATACTAACATTGGATAAGTGAAGCGACACATTTTTAATTTAGAAGTGATCGATCATATGCTTAGATCGATCTTCATTAATTAAAGACAGAAATACTTCCATGTTCTCTAAGAGTTAGTACAAAAGAAGGGATCCGAGATACTTTATCCTCAACAGGAGATGCTTGAATTTCAATTTCTACGGGAACTGTGGTTATGAGGGTGGCTGTTCTCAGGATCACCCATTTCGAAATTTGTAGTCATCCTCCCCTTGCACCAAGATATTCGATGGGCACGTCTCCACCTTATCTTGGATTTCGTAGCTATTTGTTTCGCACTTTTCTAACGACTCGACCTTTGACTACCTGCCCGAATCCTCTCAGTGGTTTGTCGCTCCACTCTTCTTCTGATACATCCTGGATCATAACAAAGTGAAAATCGCTACTCTTGCCTAGTATTTTGCAAATGCTTGTCCGTCAATCTAAGAATCTTGTCCAATATGAATAGTCAATCATGTCTAATGATATTGTAATTAATAACGGAGAATTAAGTAATTACCACTCTTTCCATTGGAACCACTGTCGTGTTTGTGTATTTTTCTTTTCTATTATTATATTGGTGATAGATATTATATCAGTTTAAAAGAATCTTGCCATTTTTTCCATTTAGAACTTATAGTAGATACAAAGAATACTTGCTTATCCGCGTGACATATTATAGTACGTGTACCTAAGTCTGGTTTCATTCTGGTTAGACCAGAATTCCTGGCATCTGTAGGGCAAGTTTGTTTTTTCAGAAATAAAGTGAAATAAAAAAGGGAGAACGTAAATATGTTAAATACGAATTAAAACAGGGAACTATGAAGAGGATTTGAGAGTTTGCCATAGTATGTATTAATAAAATAATTCGAAATAAGATCTATAATACGGGTACATCCTAGTCTACTATAATATAATATTATAGTAACTTGATTTACTAATTTAGTGGAGTTAAAGCACTTGTTATTAAATCACTTAATGACATTTCGAATTGCACAATAAAAACTTTGTGCAAAAAGGGAGTATCACTAAAAAATACTGAAAATAAGTACCTTATTTGTAAGTTTCATTTGAATGAGAATTTCCCGTTCTACTGTACCCTTGTTACATCAATTGCCTTTAATTTCAAGTTGACAAATGAAATTATTGTTCTAGAGAAGAAAAAAGTGTATAGCATAGATAAATTTTTAAAAAAATGGGGGAAGGGTATAATTTTCAATAATTTTTCTTTATTTATCTTGGGACATTTATGAAGAAACATGAAACTGTATGAATTTTCCATGGTTTATTTTTCTAATCCAAAAATATTATTATTGCTTTCCCATATAATCTTCTATATCAAAAATTGCATTTGGAAGTTATATAAAGAGGGAGAAATGATGCATTATTAACTCATTCTTTTCTATTAGCTATAAGTTGCATGATAATAGAATAATATTAACATCTTAACCCTTTTCCTGCTTGAGCTAATTTTCGAATATTTTTTATTGAATTATATTAGCTTATATGTATATAGTATATATAAATTAATGGGTACAGTTCCTAAGGAATTATTATAATTTTTGTGAAAAACTATTTGATTTACATGTTTATTTATATACTTTTCTATTAATACATTATCTTCCTATAAGAAATTAATATTTTTTTTTAGGTAATGACTTTTCATCCCTTTAGGGATGTAATTAAAAAAACCATTCCTTGATTATACGTACAAATAGTGAGTCAAAAATCTTTTTAAAATAAAACGCAACAAAAAATGTGAACAAAAAACAACGCAACCTCGCAATACTTTTTATATATTGGAAAAAGAAAACACTTCTAGAAATTATGAACGTTCTAATTTATAGAATCGTCTATTCACTAGCGAATACCTGAAAAAATGAACATAAGATAAATACTCCATTACTATTACACAGTAAAAACTAATCATAATATCATCAAATAAACATATAATATGTTCACTTTATTCTTTATTGACCGAATTATGATAGTTTTTGATAAGTAAATGTAATTGAGTATTTACCTTGTAAGTATTTTCTTTATCTATTCTTGGACGTACCCGATTTATATATATATATTTCGAATTATTTTATTAATACGTATTAACACAAACTCGCTAATCATCTTCCTGATTCCCTTTTCTAATTCGTATTTAATATATCTACGGTTTTTTTACTTCGTTTTTTAGATTTTTAATTTTTTTGTTGCATTTTCGAATTTACAATCCATACTTAAAGACAACAACTTTGAGACACAGGAATTGATTTTGTTTTATTAAAAAAATATTAACTTATTAGCGAAAAACAAACTTGCCTACCAGAGACGAGGACCACTACCACCACTGGTCCCACCAGAATGAAACATAGCCTCAAGTACGTAAACCAGTATTCTGAACAACTTATATTTTATGTTTAAGACATGTATCTGTCTCTGTTTTTGAAATAAATGCCCAGTTTATGGGTACATACTAACACAATTTAATCAAGTTGAAATGTGTTGCTTTCATTAACAATAAGGATATGCAATTACTTCGTTTAAAAAAAATATATTATCTTAAGGATCAATTTTATCCTCTTTATTTTTATCCCAGCATCTTATCTTTGTTCAGGGGGTAGAGGAAGTGTTTCCATGTTTAGGAGGGGGGGACAGATCCATAAAAATATAATTTGCTCTTTCATTGTTAAGAATAATTATTACCCCTTCAAATTTTGGAAGAATTAAATTGCTGTTCTAAATTATAAGAAAATGAAAATTTCATATTTAATGGAAAAATACAATTTTATTTACTCTTCTTTTCATCAAATTATGAACATTTTATTAAAATTTTTGAAACAACACTACTTGAAATGAAACACTGATACTATTATCATGGTTTTGTTAAATTCATTATAAATAAAAATATAAAAAAAGTTGTTTGTTAAAATAAATGAGTATAACAATTTTTTTTAGGGTTTAAAAAAATTGAAGTACCTAAGCTACTTCTTGTTATTTTCATTTCCTCCAAAAAATTTATCATCTCATTACCATCCCCAAATTATGAATATATTAGGTCAACGTATGTGGTTCATCAACATTAAGTAAGCTAGAATGATTTCCCCTAAAAATTATTATGTATAACATTTTTCTCCGCTGCTGAACTGGGATATTATTGACTCTGATATTTAAAAAAATGGTTTTTATTCTTTTGAATCTACATTTTATCGCCAATACTGTTCAGTATCTCCTGAAACATCAAATCTGATTTTATGCATTTCTTTATTTATCTTAAAAATGTCTTGCTTAGTTTATTCGTATATTTAGCAATTTAAAAAAAGGTTTAGTGAGTTTAATTAATAGTTTTACAAAACAGTCATTATTATTTTTTCTTCTTGATTTTTTAGGATAATATTTTGTTCAAAATGAGGACTGTCGTAAGTTAAAATAAGAAAATTTACCATTTTATTTGATATTTACAAGTAAAAAAAGGATGGATTAGTAAAAAAAATGATACAAAATATCAGAACGTAGATAAAATAATCGTTCAACTGTTTATCATGGAATAAATTAGGTTAGATTTAAGGGGTTATTTTTTACTAACCACGTTATATAAAGGATGTTCACTAACGGAAGGTTTTACATATTAGTCTGATAAATCCTTTGAGAGGCCTTAATTCATAATTTTTTTTAAATCGTTGAAATTTTTAGCCGACCAAGTAATTGTCAAAACTTTTCCTTAAGCTAAACAAATTAATATTCAATTAAATTTGAATCTCTTCAATTCGAATTTTTTGTACCATTTAAATGTATTATATCATCAGAAATTATAAGTATACTCCTGAAACATCCAATCCGAATGAATGATACTTTCTTGTCGTTATTATCATGTATTTCAAGCAATTATTTGTATATTTTGCAATTATAAGTAATGGTTTGGTGAATTTGATGAATTTGTTTCCTTTAATGTTTCTATTTTATTTATTGTGAGACACACTTTTTCGACAAATAATTATATTATGTATATTATCTTCAGTTGTTTTTGTCAGAGGACTCTATATAATTTAAAGTGGCTAACTCTGGTAGATACTTTAACATGCCAAAACTTCAAAGTAAGTCAAATATTTCCTCCGGCTGGATTAAAAAGGTCGCTGTTACACGTTGTTTAAATGTAATATAACGGGATATTTTATCATCATATTTTACAACCGGATCAAAATTTATGAATATTTACTTGATACTCAAAAACACACACAGACACACAAAACAAATATTTGAACTAAATTTTTATCGAAAGGAAATTATAATACTTTAAAAATATTATATTTTCAAATTATATAATTTTTTATGAAGATGCCAAAATAATTTTGTTTAGATTAATTTTAATAAAAGATGTATTCATATCAATACACAGATATAAATAAGTACGTAAAATACAATTGATATTATTACATTATTATCGGGATATGAAGCAGTGAAACAAAAAATAAATATAACTAAATATTTTTTTCCCAGTTCATAAGTAGAAAACATGTTATAAATTGCCTTCTTGATACATTATTTATTCATATAAATACTTTTCCTAAAACATAACTTTTTTCACATAATGAATCAAATAGTTGCAGAATAAAGTTTCAAAAATGAGTCCCATGTGATATGTTTGGCTATCAAGCTGTAGTTCGATGATTTATTATAATCTATCTCATGAGAAAAATTGACAAACATTTTCACTTTGTTTTAATATGCCATTTGATGTGTTGTTTTTTTCTTTTTTTTCATGTAACTATGTCATTCTTTTATGACAAGTTATTGTTTGAATTGGATTGCAAAAAAATCATACATATTTATGTGACTATTTTTTTAAAAGATGGAATGTACATAAATGCTACATATATTACTTGACTTACTGTAATACCTCCGATTCCAAAGGCAAAAATATCCGTTAGCGAAGTGATTGTGATCGTTACTCCTGCATCTTTCATAGTTTCAGCCATCATTTCTTCCAAGGTTTTTATACTTTGATCGGTTGAACATTCTTTTTTATTCTGTTCTAAAATGTTATACCAACATTGAACAATGATAAACATGTCATCAATCCCAATTCCCAAATATAAAAATGGGAGCATTGCAAAAACAGGTGAATATTTTAATCCCATTGCAGAAATAATTCCTAGACTTACAACCATTCCTAGTAAGATTGAGAATAGTCCGGCAATCGTTGCAAAAAAACGAACTTCCACACAATTTAAACGTCCCAACATGATAACCGTATAAATACACATGATGAAAAAACCTCCAGTCAGACGGATTCCATCAAAAAATATTGATTTTTTGGTTATGTCGTTAAAACTTGAATAATGAACAATGGGACTAATTTTACAAATTATATAAACAATTTTTTTTTTTTTTGATAAATTTTGAATACATTTTATGTTTTCTTTAAATATAAAATTTATTTCTAATTTTAATTCAAAATTAATCATATTCAAACTTTGTTTCAAAGCTTCTCACCTTCTTGCAGATACTCCAAAAGCTGAGATGTTCTCAGTTGATGCATTCAAAAAAATATCGACAAACTTCAACTCCCATTCAAGACTTTCCTTATTCACAAATTCATCAGTCAGTCCAATCACTTCACTTACATTCTCAAGATTAACTTGAGTAAACCATACGGAATTTAGAGTTGAAGCAGACACAACATGCCCAGTTTCATTTCGAATGATGGAACCCATGTAGTTATCATAGTTTGTTTTATACCCATATACAGGGCTAAAGAAAATGCATACATTAGGATATAAATAAATGAACGTCCTTAAAATGATAATTTACCTATTTTGTATTCTGTTTATAGCCTGAACAATACGATCCTTTGTAAGCCTTTTTATTCGTCTCCGGTCAAATTTCCATATTTCCAAAAGAGACCTTTCGAAACAGCGATCATTAAGAGTTTCTACAAAGTCGCAGTAGACCTTAGGACTTAGTATTTTCAATAGTTTTTCGTACCTTGAACCATTCTTACTTTCATTTTCATATTCTAAAAATGCATCATCATAGTCTATTTCGGTTTTTTCATTTTGTGGAACAACATTATCATCAGATATAAAGAGATCATCCACACGATCAAAAGTTGTATTCTTATCGTTTGTGAGGACTTTGTTTCTTTCCAGAAATACATTCGCAACAGGAACTCTATATTATGTAATTAGATAAATTAAATGAATCAATTGATGAATTAAATATAAAAGTCAATTTAAAATTTATGTATTACTTAGTTAGGAAACTCATTGGTATAGTTTAAATAAATAAAAAGTTATCTGTATCAAATTGTAGAATTTTTTGGTGTCTTATATGATTCATTTTGCAGAACAGTTAAAACTACTTTTATTTTTGAAATTACTTTAATAGTAGAGTATTAGGCTCTTTTGGAAATATATTTGACTACCATATCATAGTTAAAAAATTGCACATTATGTACTTAAAACAAAGATCCTTCCATCTTGTATTATGTCCCGCAGAAATCTGTTCCACTTTTTCATGTATGTCCAATAGCTGAAATAGAATTCAAATGTATGAGTTTACCAAAAATTTTATGCTAATATCAATAAAATATGAATAAAGTAAAAACTTATTTAATTACTCTGTTACCCAAAAAATAATTATGCCTTGCAGTCTTTCATCTTAATTCTAAACAAAGTATGAAATAACACAAGAGTATTCGAAGGAGTGGGAATGCTCAAACATTTTAAAGTCGAGTTTCTCACAAGTTTAATTATATAAATGAGTTTGATTTGCAAATTTAACAAAAAATTCTTAGTCAACCCGGTTCTAGAATAATTTGGGAGTTTTTTTTTTTTTTTTTGCCAAATTATATAATTTTGTTTAATTGTGGCACGTATGGTTGGGGCTAACTCTATCAGAAAGTTTGAGGCCCTTGACAATTTCAAATAAAGATTCGCACTACATTCAAATCCCATGCTACTGTGCGGTGTTTATAAAAGGATAATTAATGAATATAATAAAAAAAAAATATTTTTCTGCAAAATTAAATTAGTTTATTTACCTATATGATATATATAACATATAAATGATTTATTATAATATCATTTTATATTGAATTAAATCATTTATTAGACAAAAGTACCAAATGGTTATTTCAGCGAAATGCCCACTCACATCAGTACGGACATAAATTCCTGGGCTTATAACAAAAATTGCGGTATTTCTTTAAATTCATTTTCAGTTATTAACAACCTTTCAAAGACAGCAGTTACAATTTCATCATAGTCTGTTTTTTTAGTTTGTGAGTTATTGTGACTTTTGTAATATCCAAAATAATGAATCAAAAACAATTTCGTGTTTTAATATTACACTGCTTCTAGATAAGAAAAAATATCGTTCAAGCTAAACAATGGAATAAAAAAATAATAATAATTGAAAAAAAAAAGCCAATAACAAACAAAAAGAAAACGTATTTTATTTGTTAATTCTGAAACTTTTCAGGCCATAGGGTTATATCTAAAGGATCTTTGATTTTTTCTTTAATTATATTTAAAACAAGTAATATTTATAGAAAATAAAGATAATATTGTTTCATTTGATGATTAATTATTATCATCTATCAGTATGATTACTCTTATATTGAGTGTTTATATTCTTAAGAGTGGGCAAACATTTATATATTATAATTGAGTGCGATAATGTGAATACTTCATTAGAATAAATTTTTTAACCAACTACATCCATTTAAGCATCAAAGACATAATAACATGCAACAAGAGAGTTATTTGTTGGAATGTAGGTAATGATAATTTTAAAATAGGTTACTTTATTTATTATTTTAGAATTATGAGTTTTAAGCGATTTTTTGGGCAAAATGAACAACAAAAGAGCGCTACAATTTAAAAAAATGATCACCAAAAATATTTTTTTCAGTAAAATGTTTGTTTCTGATCAATATTAGTAGTATTAAATATACTAAGTGAACTTTTAACGTCCACATTTGTAGTTGGCAAAAATTTGAATTTGATGATGTCTTTAGAAGTCTTAGAATGGAGGCATCTCATCATCACTATCAAATGATTTTACGTCCAACCTTCTGGACCAATGAAAGGTAAGGATTTCTGTAAATGATGGAACTTATTTTTCTCTGAAGTATTTCCCACCACCTTTCCTCTTAATAGTATTTTGAGCTTTTTTTAGTTAGCTTCAGGATATATATTCAGATAATCATAAATGGTCATTCCTTCTGTGTCAATTTTATTAATAGCTTTCAATGAAAATAGCAGATTAGCTTTGATGAAAGACAAATTGCTTCCAATAGAATAGTTTCAACAATTTATACGTCTCTCGTGTATCTAACTGCAAATTGTGGCACCATAAATTGCTAATCTATATTTATTTGTTCAATTAGATTATCTGATTTTTTTATGACAAAAATAGCATTTTATTACATGTATAATTACATTGTATTTGCAAGGAACACAATTACTCCTACAATGTTATCAATAACAAAAATCAAAACTAACATAAAACTTACATATATACCTATAAAGTATATATATAGTTCAATAACATTCAATAAAATGTTTTACATTAATAGATATTTTCTTAAAACGAAGTAGACAATCAAATCCTTTGATCCACTTTATTTACAAAAATCAATTGAATCAAGTTTTATGAAAATACAAAGTATTTTTACTATAAATATATTTATAGTAAAAACTAAACAGTTGACTTTGAGGAATGACTACCATGATAAAAGGCTCAATAGCCTTGTTCCAATCTTGGATATTAATAAATGAAGTAGCATCTCAATTGAGTTTAGGTGAACAGTATGGCCGTACACTAATATCTCCCAAATCCCTTCCATTTCTTATTTTTGATATCCCAAACTTTATATCTTCTAAGAGCTTGATACTAAAAATAGTATACCAGTCTCAGAGTGCATTGTCTACAAATTTCATGGTGATCCTATTTACTTTTTTTTAAATCTTTAATTTTTTAATGATTGAAGCTTCAATGGTGCAGATAGGGATAGTAAGAAAATTAAAATTTGTTCGTCTCCATGTGGGAAAACTTCACCTATCATAGATTACCAAAAGAGGATATTTAGTTATTCTCGTCATGCTTGGAACTAAAATACTCATAATTTGAGGCAACTTAAAAAAACTGGGTAAAATATTGTTGAAAAATATATATGTCATCTATAATATTTGATAATATAAAAATCCTGTAACTGTACTCAAATCGATAATAAATAAAAAAAGAAACTAACTTCCAAATTTCATTCTTTTTGACATTTTACAGTGTTATTCAAATCAAAACACGTTCATGAAATACAATTTTTTCGGACGTGTGAGTGTTATTTTCTTGTTTAGAAGAATAAAATGCAAAAATAAAATATATCCTGCGATACCGAATTACCAACTTTTGTCATTACGATACAGTCTAATAATATATACGAGTATATATAGAGCTGAGGATCGTCTCTATTTTTCAGCTCGCCAGTTTTTTTGGAATTGGTAATATGGAGAATTAATTTTTTTATAGGCGGCTATCGTTATTATTTAACTCCTTAGTTGTAAACTTTATTTGCTACTACAATGAATTATATTAAAGATCTGATTATACATTCGGGTATAACAATAAAAGATGAAGAGTAACCATGATGATTTGTTTCAGAGTTATAATAGTAAGTCATTGATGGACACAGAGTAGAATTTAGGATTGACATTGGAAGACTTCTTGCGAATGTTTATTTCCTTGAACCCCTCCTCCCTTGTCAAAACTGATAGTAGTTAATATAATGAAACTTCATTGTTCTCCTCTAAAACATTCTCCAAATTGTCGGAGTTGATTTTCAGGTTCTTTTTTTACATGAACAAAATGGACACGTTTTTCATCACTATGTATAAAATTAATTCAATTCTTACTCATAAAGAAATTTAAACTCGCAACTATTATTATTATTTATTTTTTTTCAACATTCTTTATTTGGTTAATATATTATATAGAACATACATATATAAATAAATAAACCGGAGCAATTGCGTAAAAAATTACATACACAAACATTATAGTTTATACTTAATGCTCCGGGGTAGAATTTCAACTAAATAACAATCTTATAAAAAACAAGAGTAAACATGCAAATTAAAAATTAAGATGCATATTTATTAAAAAATTTTAAAACCCTTTTTAAAATACTTCGATGATTCCGTGAAGTTGATGGAAGGTACCGGATTTCTTCCCCTGCAAAATTCCATGATTCACATCCTGATTTAGGAATTTTCATTGTGAGAGAGACATATCGGGTTGAAGCTGCCAAGATGATACATCTCAACTCATCTTCCCGGATAGGCGGATAGTTAGTTAGTCGGCTGGCGATGAGAGTTTTACAATTAAGAATTTAACCCTTCTTCTTTGAAATTCCAAAAAGAACAAGACCTTTAACATATTTTTCTTCCCCATGCGCAGCCCTTTTAGATTTATAGATACAAAATATTTTAGGATATAGTCCAAAAAATTAAGGCAGTCCAAAAACGCATGAAGTGTGTTATTATATATTTTCACTCAGTCCTTGCAGGGTCTAGTATATTTAATACAATCTGTGGAGATTTGTAACTGCACGGTAAACTTTTTATCATCATTTATTCCCTCAGAGAAAACACAATTTTTCTTTTTCAACCCATAGGGAGGCCCAAACACTTACTATGCAGCTCCCAGAGTCCATTCACAGCTGCATCAAAATTTAGGGGGACCATCTTAACGTGCCACGGGCATGGCATTCAATAATATTTTGAAGAATGAACAAGTGGAATTCTTATTCTACTATCGTTGAACAATTCTTACGGATTTAAATTATGAACAGTAAAAATATCTCGTGTGGTTGCACGCTCTTCTAAAATTGAGGGGTCCTTTAAATTTCTAAAAAATAACTTTTTATTATTATTTTGCCGCATTATATCAATGGTTGAGTCATTTTTAAATTCAGGGGTGAACATCCAAATTATTCTCTGAGCTGAGCCAAACTAGAGAGATCAAAAATGTAATTTTGTTGGTCAGATTAGTCCCCATCATAAGCCAAATATGTACAGTTCTCGGTTTGTTATATTTCTTCTCCATTCTACTGCTGAATTTCTTGAAATATCCACAAAATTTTTTTAGTAAATTTTCGGGACAATATGAGATAGTTGGACTACTCCACCACCTATATGGGATTTAGGTCTTTCCATGGCTTCGGTATAATTCTTATAAAACAAACAATTAAACCATTTGTCTCCTTCTAAAATAGCTTTTTCAGCTAGTTGCGGACTTGATGTAGCCTTACATAAAATTAAAGGTATTACCAAATTGTTATAAAAGTCAACTCTTTTTTGAAGGTTGAATCTTTTCCAAAAAGAAATTCTTTTGTTGACGAAGGTCCGAAGTTCGTTCCAGTTATCTTCATGAATACCACTGCTATTCCGTTGGATACCCAAAATTTCCACCATCATTCTAACTTTGCAACTTCCGACTTTAAGATCCTCTTCAGGCTTCCAGGAGCCCAAAGGTAAAATAGAGGTCTTATTTTTATTCACAGTCAACCCTCTTTTTTCTTTAAACTTCCGAATATAATTAAGCAAGACTTTTATTCTGGCAATTAGCTGAGACTCAGAATTAGCTTCTACGGTTAAAGTTACATCATCTGCATACCAATCAATAATATGCTGAGCTCCCTCAAAGCTAATCCCAAAGCCTCTGTATCTCTTTGTAACACCTAAAACGAGTTCTGCGATTGCAGCTATGAAAAGAAGTGGAGCCGAGGGCATCCTGGGCAGATTTAAGTTCCGTTATATAGCAGGGTATTAACGGGGGTTAAAAAAACGTTTCGGAAGTAACTTTTTTACAGATCTAAGAATGTTACTATTTAACTACTATCTGATTTAGCCAGTATTTGTTATTAGGGTAACCATAAAATTATAGAGAATACTATTTAGTTATCATACTCAACAAAGAATTCCATAGTCTTAAGATAACTTTGTAAGAAATGTACAAAGTTTCTTTATGAAAAATGAAAATAATTTTATGAAAATAAATTAGCTTCGGAGAAATGGGAATAAAGTATAGATAATAAATGATCCGTTAATGTAATTGATGTAATCAAAAAGTCAACAACATAGGAAAATTGATAGCTAGCATATTAAAGAAAAGAGTAACAGATCCGTTAATACTTTAATTAAAAATCTAAGGTTACATATGAAATTTTGCTATGGTAGGGACATCATGGAAGTCTATCAATGTTATTTTGTTTTCCTTTTCCCCCACTTGAGGCTTATATCCTTTTTCTTATAAATAGTTTATATATTATAGTTTTTAGATGCATAATTTGTAGTTATATACATTCTTAATTCTTTTAGAATGAAAAAAATTAAACTATATCCGTGGATGTCATGGATTTTTTTAGGTATTTAAAAATGATAAATTATAAAAAAATAATTGTTAAGATTGAAATTTGAAATGAAAAGAATAAAAGGAACACAAATTTTGCTGAAATTTGTAGTTTGACTCTTAAAAAGGTGTAAGCATATATATATTTAATTTGAGTGGGCCTTATTTTACTCTGAAATATTTTTTTTTTAGATGGGATTTGTGTTTACTGAATTAATACCCTTTTTAATATTAGCTACCAGCATTAAGAATTTGGTAGAGAAAATGAAATACGACTATAAAGAAAAGAAATCAAAATTTACAATATAATTAGTGTTGGTAAAATACTATAATTATATTTAAATTCATATATATTTATGTATTATGCATTTTGAAATCAATTTACACCATAAAGGGGCAAGAATGTTTGATTAAGAGAGAGATTTTAACAGCTAAACGACTTATTAAATAATGAAAAAAAAAAAAAAAAAAAGAGTACACGTATTAATCGTTTTTCATTTTCTAATAGTTTAACTTAGTTTTTTCTTATTTCTTATGTTTCAGAAATTGAAATGACTTAGTTTAAATGTTGGATTTCAAAATTTTATACACAAAATTCATCGTTTTGTGGCATTTCTTCTTAAAAACATCAAAATTGAGGGTTGACGTTATTTTTAGAGACAAAAAATGAAATAATTATTCACAAAATGAAATATCTATTTACGAGTCCAATATTTCATTAGAAGTTAATTTTTTTTTGTACCTGAAAAAACATAATTTCAATTTAACCGATTTATTTTATTGTCGATTATTTTTTATTTTTTTAATCAATTTAGAAAACATTTTTATTAGTATAGTTGTTTTTAAGAGGCCAATCACTTTTTGATTTATAACTTAATCCCCTTCCTAGTCTACTTGTGCTCCAAAAATAATTATTCTGTTTTGGCTATGGCATAATACCTCCATAAAAAAAATATCACCCTTAACGTGTGTGGGCACACACAAACTTTTCTATGTATTTTTATCGTTTATTCCAGAAATTTAATTTTATTTTTGGGAACAAACGATTAAATTGATAACTGTAACTTTTTTTAAGCCACTTTAAATGAAATAATGATGTTTTGTTTGATTTGTTTAGTAATCTCAAAATTTTCCTTGCTTTCATTTTTGATAGAATAACTTATTTTATTGTAGAGTCCAATTTATAAAGTATGGACAATTTTTTTTTGAATTTTTCTTTTGCATTTTTGCATTTGGTAGCATGAAAAGTGTAATTTATTGAAGCTTGTTTTTACTATCCCAAACTACTCCTAGCTGCAAACTTGCAAAAGATGTTGTTTTTAAAAGTCAATCATCCGTCTTCTATTTTGACTCTAAAAACTCAAACCTGTAGTTTGAATCTTATGTATTAAAGCTAAACTATGGAACCATCTTTTATCATTGTGTTTCTTTATTCAAACGTGAGATAATTAATAACATACAATATAAATTATCTACTCCTATAACATAAAAACTATTAATTAATTATTCATTTCCGTATTCATATAATACAAAGATACCGGATATTATATATAAATATCAACATTTGAATGCATTGAGTATTAATATAGTTATCTCCTATACATATGTTTTAGTAAAAATATGAAATTCTATAAATTTAATACTTTAACAAAATATTTACATATATGTACATTAAAGTAATCAGTTTTATGTGATCAAATATTAATGAAATAATGTAGATAGAAAGTTATAGATAGTTACCAAAAGTAATGCCTCAGGTGTTAAAATATTTCCGCTCAAAGACAACAGTGAAATAATTTGAACTCTGTAGTTTGTCGGGAAGTTCTCTTCAATCCATTTCTTATTGGAGATAAATTCAGAATTCTGAGGTATCCAGAGTTTTTCCATTTTATACTCAAAACTATATATTAAAAAAGTAGATCATGAAATGAACGTGATATAGAATAATATTATGAATTTTAAAAATAGAATCTTCAATTTTGTACATACTTATGTAGAGTTTTAAATCATTTTTGACTGTAAGTCAGTAACTAGACTAAAATATACATAATGGGCATTCACAATCCACGTTCCCTCTTGAAAATGATCAAGTCTATCCTCTACTTTATTATAGGGGGCAAAGGGTGTCATTTATAAGACTGGAAAAATCATTTTTATTTAAATAAAATATTATCTTATAAAAATAATGTCATTTGATTTTTATAGCAAAAAAATCATGTGAAAAGTCTGGATGAAAATATATTTTTTCTTCAGTGGAATAACAAAAAAACACGTATTTTTAGGGAGGGAGTGACAAAAAGAGCCACGTAAGTCCACATATTGGAGGGTAGTGGGTTATAATTATGTTAAAAAATAAGTACGATGTAAAGAATGACAATTTTGTTATTCAATAAAAGTTAATACGCCCTATTACTTAACCAGTGACAGTTTCAAAGATATTCCATATTATAAGACAATAAGGTATAATCAAGGTTAATAGAAATACAAGGTTATACCATAACGTGTCTACGACTGATGTTTGACTTCTACCGCGCTTTTAATATTGAGGTCATGAAGTTGACCCATGAAAGCTAGAATGTGGTATGGAAATCAAGTTATGGATCTTTGAATTTTCTAATGTGTAATAAATTTCAGAATATCAAGGGCTCTGTAAATGAGAATATTAGGATTATTACTAGACGTATAAATTGATATGTACTCATTTGTATTTCTTGTAAATTTATTCTATTCCAAGAAAAAAAGGATATGTTTTAAGAAATTATGATTTTTTTTTTTTTTTTTGAAGCACTTCATTGGTTTTATTAAAATTTATACTCCTAATTATCCTAATTTATATTTCCATTACCTTGCTATTCTACACTTTTTTTGAATTGTCTTATATTTAGATGGTTGAAATTTCAAAGAGCTATTAAAAAAATGATTTTTTGTGTCGTTATGTAACAATTGATAAAACATCGATCAATAATTACATGCTTGAATCAAAAAATTTGTAAGCTAATTGAACAGCAGCTGGTGGAAGTTGTTCACAAAACTGGCGTCACTAAAACAACTGAAACCCCTAAACTAATGGCCAGAATACAATAAAACTTTGACACATATTGTTTGAAGGTTAGTACTTTCTGGAAATGAGGTAGTCTTGTCAACAATTACACTGTTCAATTTTCTCTTTCTACCTATATATTGGAAATCACGTAAGCAAAAATTTGAAATTCAGTTATGGCAACCTTTTTAAGAATAAGGAAAGACTAAGTGAAACAACATAATGAGAAGAATAAAATATTGGAGTAAGACAATTTTTGCTTTTGTCTCAATATTTGAATAAAGTTTGTCTCTTATGGAGATTTCATGGATGAGAGAGGAGGATGTAGAAGGAATCGGAGTTGTTCCATGGACTAAGGAATAATGCCACGATAAAAAAAATGCTGAGCCTTAGATAGTGAAATGTGATTCTTCACTCTACGGATCGACTCCAAGTACCTTTATTTCGAATACTCCAAGAGAGACTAACTCACAACCTCCTCTCTCCAATAATATATTCATTGCTTCGTGTGGTATCTCTTCACTTAGCAAGTAATTTTATAATAATTGAATTTCACCTTTTCGCTTGAACATTACACAATTTTGAGATGGAAAAAGAAGGTATGACGTGTAGACAAACAGTGTACCCCGTCATCAATGTTGCCATACACGCGTCAGACCGTGGACTTATTGAGTAATGTTTTATATTTATAATTAAACAGAAGTATTTGAAACTTCATAACTCTTAAAAATTTGCCAATCCTTTCGATAGGATAAAATACATCAAAACTAAATTAAATATCATTTACTTATGGTTCAGTTGACATATTATATTTGTACAAATCTTATTGTATTGAATAGTTTTTTTATACATTTAAGTTATGAACCAATATGTATATATTGTATCCGATATGAAACCAAATATATCATAATGTAATCCATTATCCACTAATGAGGAATTACTTTATAAAGAAACCATTGAGTGATGCATTTGCTCACATACTTCAATGCACTTTATGTACCTGATGAAAAAATAATAATTGCCGTAATAACCTCTTGTTTAGGTACATCGATATATTCAATGGTTTTTTTTAGTAGGGGGAAGTTATTAATTATATATTAGCATCTATGGGGTGTTGCATGGAAAAATGGGACTCCTATTAATTCTTTCAACTCCATGTTGTGCAAACCAATTTAAAAGCTTCAAACAGCTTTAGAACTACTGAGTGTATGTTTGTTTTCCTGCATTGCACGTCACTCCCAAAAAGGGGCTTTCCTGTAGTGAGCATGAAAAAACGTTGTCAGAATCAAAAATGGCTGTAGTGGTCTGAAAAAAGATTATATGAGAGCCAAGAAAGAGGAAATCTAAGCCAATCTGCAGAAGTGAATGACATTTATTGCAAGAGACTTGGGGGTCTCAAAGTATCGACGTCAAGTACTCTATAAAAGGAAGTCTTTTCGTTCTGGCCGAATTTATAATCAAGGATTTGCTGTATCTGCTACCTCAAGATAACTGCCCTAAAGGCCTCCTTCAATGAGCACAGGGAAGGCATGAGCGAAGAGTGCAGCCTTTACACTCTGCATTAAGTAGGGCGACAATAAAATCATTTATTTTTTTATTTTTTTGAAAAGTACATATATAGGTTAAATTAAAAAATGGTTCCTCATTGTACAAAAAACACTTAAGAAAAGTTTCAATAGTTTTGAAATTTTTTTAAGAAGTATTTCAACGGTCCTAAAAAATGAAAATTTACATTTTTAATGAAAAAACTGAGTATTTCCTTGAATACTGTCCATATACTTCAAATTAAAGTTTTTTTGTAAGAACAATAAATCGAGCTTTCTAAATTTACAATAAAATATATTTTTATTCAATTTTAACATATAAATCCAGTAATTAAAATCTAGGTCACACTAGTCGAAGATGGTACCTACAAATCATTTGGATAATAAATGAACAAGTACTTACTTTATTTATAGTTACATATTTAGACACAAGATTTATTTCTTCAAATTATTTCCTTTTTTAAGTAAATTTATTTTGTAATCAGTATATTTATATTTTGTTATAATATGATAGATGTAAATAATTTCTTATTGTAAGTTTTAGACAAATGCTAATGACTTTTTTAAGTATTTCTCGTGTTGGGGTAGATCCTTCGATGGTCTTCTTATGACTTGTAGAAGACATTGAAGTTGTGACTCGTCATTTGTTATTAACCCACTATATTTTGTGATGAGCGCCTCTTTTAGCAAGATGATTGTAGACTTAGAAAGAAAAACTTTTTTCTGATGCCTCCATGTAGTCTTCCCTACCATTCCAAAGTACTTGGATCAACTTCTAAAAAAACTATCAGGCTGCTTAAAAATTTCCTGATTTTTTTTTTTTTTTTTTACTTTTCGTGACAAATTTTATTATAAAAACGATTTTTTGTATAAAATCATTGAACTAAGCATTTTTCCTTTTTTTAGTTAAACTTACCCTATCATCGAAGAAAGCAAGGCGAACGAGTTCCTCCGACAAATAACATAAACGTTTGAAAAATTTGCAAGACGCAGATTTGTAAATATATCTATTAATTGAAGAATATTCAATAAACAATCATTAGACTGAGATCGTTCAAAGAGAATTGGAGGCCTGAGATACATTGACCCAAGTTTTGATACATACCCTTACAATGAAAACACAAACATCACGTAATCCTCGTTCTTCTTTGTAGTCAATTTGAATTCTAATCTAAATATCCAAATCTTGAGACAATATATCACTTTTGAAAATCAAGAGATATCGTGCATTGTACCAGGCGATATGAACTTAACTCCATACTCAGGGGCATTGCCAAGAAATATAATTAATATATTTAGTTCTATTTTTGTCTCTTCAATATATTTTTTAAGATTCTCTTTTGAAAATTCAATAGTACTATCTCGTATGCCTTCCAAAAGACTGGTACCCTCTTTATCTGTAGTTCCATGCTCATCAAAGGAATATCTGGGGACTATGTGGCACCCATAAAATCTTGGAAAACAGTTCCATTAACTAATTCCATTATATGGTGCCTTCATACAAATGGCAGAAGCTTTTTGCCTAGTAATTTTTCAGGTAGAACACTTATAGTGTCAAACCACATTACTTTTTTTTTTACTAAATATGTATGTATGTATGTACTCGTTGTTCAATTTAAAACTCACTCATAATTTATTTGATACATCTCAATAGTTGGGTTGTGATATGCTAAAGAAATAAAAAAAGAAACTAAATTTCAATCAACTTCAATTGACGTTATTTTGATCATTTAAGTATTATTTTTGTTGAAATAATTATAAAATAAATTTTATTGTAAATTTAAAAAGGTCAATTTATTGTTCTTACAAAAAAAAACTTTAATTTGAAGTATATTGACAGTATTCAAGAAAATGCTTGGTTTTAAATTTTCAAAGCTTTAGGGGCGATGAGCTACCTCTAAATTTTTTTCAAAAATGTTGAAACCTTTCTTAAATATTTTTTGCACAATTAAAAACCATTTTTTCGACTAAACTATTTTCTTTTCGAAAAGCATTGTCACTCTAGCCTGGAGATCATCACTGTCTAGGCCTCTACCTATTTGTTATTGAAAAATATGCTATTGAAATTATAATTGAAAAGTGTCTTAATGCCCAAGATGCACGTAGTGTTAATGGATCTCTTTCCCTTTTGAAAATTATTAATAATTTCAACATATCATTTATAGGGGTAGAGTTATTGTTATTTTTAAATTATGGAGGTTTGATGATAAATTTATATATATTTCAAGGAAAAAAGTCAGTTAAATATTATATTCTATATTTGAAAAATACTTAAAAAAACAATAATCTAAAAGTTTTTATGGATAATCGCTTTGCTACATTTCAATTTGAATTATTCACATTTTTTGGGATCAAATTCTAAAGTATGTTTAACATTATTTTGGACATTTTTAAACGTTTTGGTGTGGAATGACACACATTTTCTTTGTTTTTCCGTCATATAGTTTAATTAGGATTATTACGTTGTTTGCAAATTAATTGTTACTCATGGAAATACCTGAGTGACCAATATAGTATATAACATGTAAAAGCACATTACATGAAAAACTCTTATTCATTTATTAACAGAGAAAAATATTTTTTTAATGGGGATTACATACATAAATTGATGAATAAAATTTTTTTAAACTGTTATAAGTACATACCTGTATATGTTTGTCCACAAAATAATGAAATTTCTTTCATAATCAACACAAGTTCTTGTTTGTACTTATTATACTAAAATTTAACTACACGCATAAAAACCAACATAATTATCTGCATAATCATATTTTACTCTGTGCATTAAAAGATTAAAGATATTGTACAAAGTATATTTGTATATTTTTAAATAATATTTTACTAAAACAAAAATATTAATATTTACCTTAATCTTAGAAATCCAATACTTGAAAGCAGTGCAATAATAAGGACGCTAAAGATGACGAACAATGGATATCGCGAAATAAATATTCCCCATCTAGATTGATAACGATAAATTAGTAACTTTTTTTTTCATATATGGTTTGACAAAATTAAATCAGCATTATTAATGTCGGCTATTTTGAGGGGGCCTAAGTAACCAGGTTTTATACAATTAAAAACTTTTTTTATTAATATCAAGGCAAACGGAGAACGTTTTCCTTGTATTCGGATGTTAAAATTGGACCAACAAAAAAAAAGGATATAAAACTTTACTATCTATCAAAAATATTTATCTCCAATGTCTAGAATTATTTTATACAAAAATGTATTAAATATAAGTTATTACCTTACTATAAATTCGTATATACGTAGTGTAAGCAAAAAATTAACTGTTATATTTGAATGGATCTAATATTTTTTACTTACTGTATCTTACTTTAATAGTCCGAAATCTATACAAAACAAAATTAAGTGTACAAATCTAGCACCTTCATACGTTTTTTCAACACAAATTACTTTGATTTGACTCAAATATCACTATTAATCAATAACATAGCAAATTGATCTTTTATTCCATAAAACCAGTTAATAGAATTTCATGAAGATTTATGGGAAATTTGTTCATTTTTCCTAGTAAACATATGCATTATGAGCCTCAAATATAGCATTGCCTTCAACTATGATGCAATTTGAAACGTGAATGAAGGCGTTCTAAACGAACCCTAAAATTGATTTCGTTCATGCCCTGTTTAGTTTTTGTTTTCATTCCTTTAAAAACAATCCAAATATTAAAATATCTTCTTGATGGTGGAATTCAAATTAGTGTTTCTCAAAATGTAATACGAAAGGGTTATAGTAATGATGTCTTATAAAAAAAGACATACATAAAATATATCTTTTGATATTTTTATTTAATGGAAATCTATTTGTTTAGAAAAAAATACTTTTTAAATTTACTAAATCAATGTTTTAGGAGACATCTTTTCAAATAATCAGTTATTATTTTTAGTTTCGACTTAATCATAATATTAATTATTTAGTAAGACAAATTTTGATCCTTATCATAATATTATTATCATATCATCTTTAGCACAACTTCTCCATCGGACGGCTTTTGCGTCTGATTCGCATGTAAAAGATTAAAGACTGAGGATCTATTTCTTCTTTTTAATTAAAAAAAAATACATGTAGTAATAATTATTAATTATGGATTTATTACTTTTTCAAATTATTGGGTTACAAATTTCAAGGGTTCACTACGAATGATTTTTGAATATTAAGGGAACCGTAAACAACTGGCTAAATAAAGTTTATTATAATATTCAAACAATTGGGCCAGAGAAAGTTCTTTATAACCTTGACATATCTTACTAGAGCGTGTGTGTAAAATAAATATTATAAAATTAATTAGATTATATGTATAACAAGATATGTGCATCAAAGAAGGGTCATCATGCTAATATAATTTTCTAATGTGTTTACTAAAAGTGGTATGGGACAGCTACTTCTCTGTTTATGTTCATAAATTAATAGTAGGAAGTCTGTTATGATGCACTTCAACTTCCTATTTTCTTCCAGTGCCGGGGCATCATTATGAGCCAGTCACTCTCCGAAATCATCATTCCAAAATCACTCAACAGTAAACCTTCTCATGACTTTCGAAATAGAGCCACCCTAGGGCAACTATTGAATAGAAGACAAGATGACTTTACTTCGATTTTACAAAATGTACAATATTTCTCGAGTGGGTTCGTTGTCTTATTATTTGTTAATAAGGACCCTGTAGCTAATTTATAGCGAAACCACTTTTGTTTTGAGTCTGTGAAGGGATTTTGAAGAATGCATCCTGTATTATCTAGAATAAGGTGGTCGGGGGAGATACCTAAATAATCCAGACTTTTTTTTATTAATTATGACGGGTTATTCTCCATGACTCTTCCAGAAAATAATCTCCTGACTGCTGATGATCAATGTCCACAGAACAATAATACCCGGTGTGTAGGGCCCCAATTTCAGGTAGTCCCAATGTGTGTTACGACGTTGCTTAATTGCAACAACTCTCACCTAGAAGTTGTGGGAAGTCAAGGAGGGTTTCCTACCCTTTAGTTGTCCGAATGAGGTAAGTTGATCTGATATATATATAGTTCTTTATCCCTATGTATTCTTACATTATAATTTAGGGGCTCGTATGGACCTAATATAGGAAGGACGGGCGGGAAAACAAAATTCCATGAGCACACCATGTAAGCCCAAAAAGAGTCCAAAGTCTTAATTGTTTTTGTGAGTTCTAATGATCCCATATGATTTCTTTAGTTCAGTTGATATTTTGTCCACTTTGAAGAAATTTTTTAATCCTTAGAGAACCAAAGGTCTTTGCTTTTCACCAGCCTTAAAAATCACGAGTATTTTAAGGATTTACATAGGGATTCAGTGTTAAAGCATCCTAGCCCCCAATCGTGAATGAAGGCCTAAATTCTGTATTTTGATATGTACGTTCTTATTTTACTCCAGAAGAAGTCATCACGAATACGATCTATTTTTAGATATGCGCCTTCGTTATATGGAATGAATCTCACCAGATGTATAACCTTTGGAATAATAAATGTATTCCAAACCTTGACTTTATCAAGAATAATGAGCTAGAGGGATGAATAAAAAATTTTAAATTTTGTAATGAGTTGTACCTCGTTTCTTTCTATAACAGAATCTCCAACTGAGACGTCAATTTTTAAGCCTAAAAGAGAGGAGAATTGCAAAACCTTCAGATGTGGAATACTAGTTCAGAATACTTCCTTCTCAGACGTAAGGACCTCCGTTTTGTCGCGATTCACTCTTAGGCATGATTCATCTTTAAATTTATCAAGTGTTTGCAATGTTGTAATTAGAAGGTGAAGCTACCTGGAGTATCCTCAAGGATAAGTGTGAGGTCGTTGGCATACCACAATGATTTGTTTAGATAACTGGGACCTTTAATTTGGTCATTACTCATTCATTATCATTAGGCTTTTGGCCACCAGTAAGAATAAGGAAGGGAACAAACAATCTCCTAGTCTATAGCCTCTTGTATTATGTAACCAGGAGGAGTACCCTTCTATCTCTATTTTGCAGGGAGCTCGACGAAGGACATTGGCAATCATATGGAAGAACCGGGGAGGACATGTATCTCTGATTAGTTGCGAAGTACTTAACTATGATAAACCGAGTCAAACGCTTTTTCAAAATCTATAAAAGATACAGCAAAGCCTTTTTTCTCATTTACTAGGACATTCAGTTTCCAAAAAAAAAAATTATCGGGCAACCTGATACAAATTTGGCTAGGATGGGGGAATGATCCGATAGATACGAAGAGATCACTTTGAAATCCATCATATTTTTAGCAATGATTAGAAAAGCTAACATATAATCAATTTCTAAAGACGCCGTAATTGAACGCACCCCTTTTTGGATTCCTTATGATGTTAAGAGCTCTCCTGGCATCCACCTGTTTATAATTTCACTCAAAAAGGCTCCAGAGTCCCCATTTGGACATAGATGGCAAAAAATCTAGTTCGAGCTCCTATGAAATCTATGTCGATAATTACAAAATTACCCCTTGGGTCTGCGTATACTAGAATTTGATTTAACCATTCCTTGACTAATACCACGACTCCTCTTGAAGGATGAGAGGTTAAATATTGAGATTTGAACAGAAATAATGTTTGAGTTTTTGGCAATACATTAGGCAGGACATTGCCCAAGCGAGTATTAATTACAGCTAATACGTCAGGGAGATGTAATGTACTCAAATACTGGAATATCTTCTTAGTACGAGACTGTTTGGCTATGGAGTTAACGAAATAAATCCAAGCTTATTGAATTTAATGAACTATTTTGCTTAAACGTTATTCCTTTGTTTTTCCTTTTGATTTCTTGATTTTTTTTCTCTTAAATTTGAGAAGTGAGATGTACAACAGTAGCTACAAAATTATATATAAAATTGTGGTTATTATCTCATACAATATTCGCAACATCTTCAAAAACTGATTTGTACTAATTTGATTGCTATGTTTTGCATAAATTAGAGTATTTCGTTTAAATTTTTATCAAAATATAAATTTATTGTTTTTACTATAAGAATAACAAATTATATCTTGTTGAAACTCATTTTGTTAAAAATATTTTTAAATAAGGATCCATTTTTTCTCAATGTCTTAAATTTTTTAAGTATTTCTAGCAGTTTAATTGATATTTACGGCTGCAAAATTGTTGGAACAGCTACAAAATGATACAAATTTTAAAATTATTTTTTTAGTTCATCATGTACTTAAATAGGTTTTTTATTTTTAGTATTTGTATTTTTCCGCACTAACCGCGTTATAAAATGAATGCTCACTAACGTAGGGTTAAAGTAATAAATATGATAAAAAATGATTAATTACTGTTGTGCTTTTTTTACAATAAAGTAAAAGCGATAACCGATTTATGAATTTTGTGGTTATTAACTAATTATAATTTATTTGTATCCTTTTTATAGTTCTCTTCCAATCTTGTAAATGCATCAGAGAAAGATTAAAAATGAGAGTACGTTGCCATAGTTGAATTAAAACCATTCGATTGAGTATAGTATATTATATTAACTATAAATATTGCTTTTAAGACATCATCATTTATATAAAGATTGATCAGGCTATGTTTTTATTTTCAAAATAATTATAAGCAGTACTGCTATTTACTAACATTATAATTTAAAAAAAATAATAATACTAACGTCATTGTATTAGGGTGGCCAGAACAATTCATGTTTTTCTTTCATTTGTCTAACTCATCCATTTTTTTCTCTTTATACCGAATAAAATTTCTCTATGCAAAACATTTTTGAGTTTAATTAATATTTAATGGTAAAAATTCGAAATATCCCATTTTGTCTAAATATATTGTGTTCCATTACCAACTATGTCGGTAGGCATAAATACATTTTACTGGTTTGGTAGTTTTTGTATATATACTTTACTAGAAGGTACATTGTCTACAAAACACTCTTCTTTTTTTTTCTTAGTTGTAACATTTTAATCATTTTCTTGTGCTTAAAGTAAAACGTCAGTAAATGTTGAAAAATTTACAATTTTAGCCGAAAGTTTATGACATTGAGCTGATCCTCAATGTCACACAAATATAATCACATTATATTTCTTGCACTATTTTAACTATTTATAAATAAAAAATACCTTTTCTACTATATTTGTAAATTTAACACAATTGCATTTTTACATTTATATAATTTTCTATATTATATTTACATTTTTTCAGTATACATAATTGTCTTCTACTATTTTAAGACCATTAGAAAATTTAGGAACTCAAGTTCTCCATTCAAGCGAGTAAAAATTAACTATTACTTTTTTCGATCCAAATATATAAATCACGGAATTTGTAACAACCAAATATAAAACTTACACTAGCCAATGTCTTGAACTAACTTAAGTGGTATATAGCCAAGACGTTTGATCAATTTTATCTACTCTAAATTACATTTTAATATAATACTAGCAGTAGTATCCCAAATTGGCCATAATTATTAGGGGTCGACGAACAGACAAACATATTTAATTAATATAGAGCAAACTCCCCCTACGAATACTCAAGGTTCCTTTCCATTTTTCATAAGCACACTCACTCGTAGTTACTCAATACCTAAATGTTTCTTAGATTAAGTATCTACACATTCCTTGGATACACTCAAAATGACTACAAATTCAAACATCCATATATATAAACTTTGTTTTATTAATAAAGATAATGTGTTTCCTTTAGATTAGATTAGATATGAGCTTTAGCTACACAAACTAGTTTTTAAAAATGATTCCTCACTTGATAAATTAACAGACATACAGATAAATATACAAAAAAAAAAAAAAATTTTTTTTTGATATAGATACTTCTGAATCAGTTAATTTATTTTTAGTATTGTTAATTAGTATGTTTCCGTTAATAGAGCTCAGAATTAATAAATTTAAATTGAATTTTAATTAGAATGCATATTTGGGAGTTAAATATGTTTTTTTTTTCTAATCCTCCCTTAAATATGTTTTTTTTTCTATGCCTCCCCTTAACATAAAGTTAACACTAGAACGACGGTGGTGGTATAGCACCTCCCATTGTGGTATGCTGGTAATAAAAATGATTCAACTCTTTTGTGCAGAACAAATTTGTATGTTTGAAAAAAAAAAATTTAATGCCAAATTTTAAAAAGATTTTATGAACAATATTCTGAATTTCTTTTTCATAAATAACAATAAATGACCGTGGTAACCATCCAGCCTTTTGTAGACTGCAGTATCAAAAATGATCTTACCAAATTTTAAAACTACGTTGGCCCACAAAATAATAATGTTAGATCTTAATCTGTTAAGATATTGATGCAATGCATCAAAAGAATAAATTTTGATCTGTCTGTGTATATATTTGAACAAATTAAATAGGTGGGTGCTAAAATGATTCCACCCTCTACTGAGGGAGCATGATCCGTTTTGGGATAGTTAAAATTAATAATTTGGTCAGGACGTAGTGTTCACATACTTAACAAAATAATCAACATAAAAAATATTTTACGACAAAGTCCAGATGGCGAAATTTATATTTTCAAAAATTATAACACAGAATGATTAAATTTAATAGATACAAATCGATATTAAGAAAAAACTAATTCCATCTAATGAAACTACAAATAACAGAGGTATCAAAAAGTTAATCTCTTTTTATTTTGTCAAAATACTTCATATTTATACAGTATTTGTTTATGTTTTACATGTGTCTCATGAGAGATAAGCGAATATGAAATTATCATTAAATAACTATTTTTTTCAAACGTATATTTAAAAATCTGACTTTATAATTAACATAATTATCTTTTACTAACTACAAACCAAAACCAAAAGCGCCGAATGAAAGTTTTTTAACCATATGAAGGGTCGATTTAAACAAATTAATAAATTTTAGAGGATCTGCTGTATGTGGAGGGGGGGGGGGATGAGGGAAGAAAAGGAAAAAGAAGATGGAAATTATATCTTACACGCGCCAAATTAGTTTTTTTCAATTATAACTTGTATTATGTATTTAAATTTCACTCTATGTATGGGCATTGATTAAAATTTTTGGAACTTTTCATATTTTTTGATTGAAATGTTTGTTTTTTTTTTGGTTTATTTTTTCCAGATTGGAATATGGATAATGTAATGAACATGATATTTACCATTGACATATATTGCTATAACTTTGTATCTTTCTTAAAAATAAATAGGTGTTATTGGAACTAAAAAAGAAAAAAAAAAGATTTTCAAATCATTTTGTTTAGTTTAGACTACTTTTATGTGTTTTTCCTAAGTTGAATAACAACATTTGGAACAAATCAATTCGAAACCCAGTATCTCAAGAAAAGCCAATATTCCTTATTTATAATAGCATTCATAACTTTAAAAACATACTTAACTGCTTTCAAAGAAGAAAGAAATTAAAATGTCCAAAATTTATGGACCTCGAAATATTATTTCCGAATTTCTATCATCCCATCGAATTATACAAAATGAAAGAAACAAAGTTAATGCTTTGTTCCCATCTTCACTTGAAAAAACAAATGTTCTACTTGCGGATTCTATATTGGAGCATTGAATTATTACTTGTTAAATAATCCTGAATGGTCAGACACCAAAAACTTCTTAACTTTAATTAGAAAATATTGGAATATTGTAAATAGCAGGGCACCAAGTGCTGGCAACCGTAAATGTAATTCTTCTAAGGCACCATTAACTTTAAACCATGATAGTTATGAGTTTTTAAAGAATTTTTTGGCGTGGTTAACTCAGTGGAAAATGTAACGCAAAGATCACAGATGGGATTAACATCGGAAACATTTGCAGCTCTTGAGCTCTCAACTAAGTCACTTATTGGAATAACTTTATATTTAATTCAAGAATGATGTAGTTTTAAATATGTTCTTCTTGGACAATTCTAAAGTGATTTTCTTGAAGCAAGATTTAGCTGGCATAGGCAGTTATCGGGTTCTAATTACTTTCTTTCAGTACGTCAGATTTTTGAAGCTGAAAAAAAGATACGAATTCTATCTCTTGCCCGATTTGATTCTTTCAATATGAATCAAATCAAGCAAATTGGCAATGATAAAGATGTATCATTTGAAGCTCAAAATTAGTATTCCAAGGATTTAGATAGTACCCTTAATTTTCTTTAAGACTGTGAAGTCAGTACAGAAGAAGAAGATAGTGATGAAGCTCTCATTTTTTATATATCTGGATTTATCTAGATCTCTTTCAAAAAAATTTGAAATGTGATAGCTGCTGTCCGATGCTAGTTTCTTCGAAGGATACTCCTACTATATTAGTTGAAAGTTCAACTAAGGATGAACTGAACAAAAGAAGATCTAATTTTCTTGATTTGGTCAATCGAAGCGGACTATACACTCCATCCGATCTTACTTTTACCATGGGACAATAGGCTAGGAGAATTTTTAATCAGATATCAAATAATAATGAAGTAAATTATATTCTAATGGAAAATAATAATCCTGGATTTCTCTTTAGTGAAATATGTTACGTTTTAGTTAAAGATTCTAGTTTTTCTAGCTTACTAACAAGTAAATGTTTCAATGGTCATTTGTCTCAAGATGTTTTCAAATCTTTTTCGGGGAAAATGTTCAATATTTTTCCCAAAAATTATACTAAAGAAATTAATAATTAATATTGCAAAGCGGCCAACAAATTCCAAAAGAATTAATGAGTAAAAGAAAATGTAAAAAATTATCGTCAGCAAGGGCTTAAATATTTCGTTATATTTATTATTTTTTTTCTGAGTTATTTATTATAATAATTGTTACATTTATTATTTTTGTTCTGAGTTATTTATTATAATAATTGTTAATATTATTATTTGTATTAAAAAATATGAGGAATACCAATCTTTGCTGACATTTGTATATTCACTTTTTTTGAAACGTTAAACACAATATATTTAGCCCCTATATTACTCTTATTTATTATTGTATACATAAAATAAAAGTTGACTCATATGGGAAAAGGAAAAATGCCGCCTTTATTCCAAGTATTTAGAATTCCATGGTTAGACATTGTTTAAATATTAAATAATGTTTTACGACAAAGTTATAATAATACTATCATCGTTTTAGTATTTAAAAAAAGTTAGTCAATAATTGTAAAATTAAATTATAATTCATCCGTCTTTTTGTTTGTCTCTCTTTAATTTCAGTTGTTTTTTGAAACGCCAATCACTTTTTGATTTATAACTTAACCCCCTATCTAGTCTCCTTAAGCTGCAAAAAAACGGTTATTGTTTTTCGGGTATAATATAAGCCCCCCTTATATGATCTCCAAAAAAATCGACATCCGCGTCTTAGCTTGACCAGGTTCAAAAGAGGGCCCATGCAAAATTTTAGCCTCCTAAGTTCAACGGTGTGGGCACTTATGAAGAACAGACACGCATAATATCTTTTGAATTATACAGATTATAATCCTTTTTTATATTTATTCTTTTCGCCATCGCCGCAACTACCATCATATGGAATTTAACTATGCATTTATTCGCTAATGCATACCTCTCATTATTTTACTATTAGCCTATACTTTAACGGATACTCTGATAGTTTTATTCCAATAAATGCCCTAACGCTCTCTTTAATTGAAGTTCTAACACTTTTTATTATTTTTTTTGAAAATAGCTATAAATGTAAATAAACTTAGATTTTTAAATACCAAATATAATTTCTATATAAACATTTTGTCATATAGTAATTGAAGATTTAGAACAAAAGAAAATATTATGAATTTATTAAAATATGTAAACACTTGATTAAGTGATAAACAAATGTAATCGAAGATTTTTGTAGAAAAAAACTGGTCCTTGGAAATCAATAATGTACCTTGTTTTTATTCAAAGTCTAGTTTTTATCATCTTAATTGAATTTAACTAAACTCAAATGTTCACTTTATGACACAAAAAAGAATAATTGAGAAAAATTAAACTGTTTATTGTCATATAGTAAAAGTTGAGTTGATATAACCTAACTTTTTCAAAACTCTATAACTTTATTTATCTTGCATTGATTGGTACCTCTCTTAAGTTTTTTTCCTGGATATGTTATTACATTTATAAAACTAATGGATGAAAGTTACGACCTTGCTCTGTAAAAACAACTTTCGAGGAATAGCCTAAATAATTTGATGAACTTTTTTTACATTAGTCTCTTTATCATCCAAGTATTTTATATAGAATATTAATTTTCAAAAGTCCTTAATAATATTTTGCCTCTTACCAAATACAAAAATAATCAATTTTATTATTTCAAAGATTGTATTCTCATGAGAACCTCAAGATGGATATTGAGAAAGATGCTTAAAAGTAAGTACATGTACCTTGTATAAGTTAAATTATATGAAAATAATAACTTAAAGTATACGAGTATACTTAGGTAATGTAAACTTTATTCATAAATTTGATTATTTTAAATGTTACTTAGGTTATGGAGGTAGATTTATACTATTGTCAGATTTAATGTTCTAAAATCTCAAAGAAAAGAGTAATTTAGAAAGACATATAAAACAGAAAGGCTAGTCAACACAAAATCAAAGTAGGATATTTTTTATCTCTTAAAAATGAGTGGGGATTTTATTTCTTTGTATTCTTCAACTCATTGTTAATTTCGTCAATAAATGTGTTTTTTTTTTTAAATCTGGTTTACTAGGTGAAGACGAAACACAACAATTTATTTTGTTCGATTAAGTTATATTTTTTGTTCTTACGAAATAAGTACGGGATTATATGTGACGAAGGCGGAACGAAATGAAGTAAACCGGAGTTTACTTTTTAAACTATTTATTTAAGAGGGTTATAAAATACACTAATTCTGGATGGAATTCTGTTAAGCTGTTATTTTGAGAATTTTTCCAATTTTTGTAAACTTTCCTCAAATAACATAATATATCTAATTCTACAACAACAAACCACTAGAGGTCACACAAAAATTATTTTATTCATGACAAAAAAAAAAAAAAAAAAAAAAACCTTTCCGTATTATCAAACACATTGATTGAATATTTGTTCGATTTGATAGAATCACAATTTTTAAGGTTTTAACTCTATACAAGTGAACCCAATTTGTTATTTCGCAGTTATTTATGATTGATTGTTCGCGTTTAGTTTTTGTTCAATTTGTTTCCTATCAGTTTTCGAGCATTTTTTATCATAAATTATTTTATTAAAATATTTATAAAATTATAAAAATCAAGTAACAAACTCTCATGGTCGTTTTTTCTATCTTGGAAGATATATTTAATAAATTTTTTTCATAATTTAGAAAAGTTATTAATAGTTCAATACCATTAATAAATAATAATACATAAGAATTGGAAACGTAAAATAAAAATTATTTTCGCGATACTGTTTCCAATTCCGATTCCAGAAAAAAAAAACACAATTCCCGATTCCGATTATCCGTCCCATCACTAGTTTTTAATACGACAACCTGGTCTTATTAATTAAATATGTATTAGACTTACCCATATTTAAATTGATATTACATCATCTTAATTCAGTCGAACGGCAACCAACGTCATGGTCAGAGTTGGTGGTTTCATTTAAAACTCAACAAGTCTTTACATATAATATATATATAAATATTTTGAGCAAATATTTAGATCGATATTTAACCGTGTACATACATATTGTAGTTAATAAAAAATGGAACTCCCTATTGCAGAAAAAGCCTACCTAATCGATTTCTACAACGAACATGTTGTTTTTCATTATGCTTTATAGTTTTTTTATAAGATCAATTTTAAGTAAGAACCATCCATATCAATTTTTATTTTATGCGACAAGTCATAAATATACGTACTATGACAATCAATATTCATGTAAATACCTTTAAAATGCATTAGCTAAAAATATTTCAGAAGAAATGATTATGATTAAGTTAGTTAAAATCCTATTATCGATTTCAAAGAAGAAGAGATCTACATAGATATATATAAAACATAAAAAAATATTTTATAAAATTGAAAGTAGTGAGTAAGAAGCATAATTATATTTAAATTTGATAAAATTGTAGTCTAAAGATTTAAAATTGTATTTATGCTTGTCTGATATTATATAAAAATAAGTTGGCATATATAGATAAGTTGTATTACATTTTGACCAGCATCCAGTATTTGAACCAAAAGGAATAAATCTTGAATAAATGTAATTTTTTTTCCATATCGATATGCTAATAACTAATATTTTAACATTTTTTTATTATGAAAAATTATCAAAAATATGGCTTTCAACCTTTATTTAAAAAATATATATATATTCAAATGATCAATAAATGTTGATTGTACTCCATTTATAAGTTATATTATGAATATACATATATAATTTTTATATATTTTGCAAAAAAATAATCAGTAGGCTACAAAAAAAGAATGTTTGGGTTATAAATGAAATTATTATGTTTCTTCTGGTACACAAATCAGCGATACAACATTTCAATCAAGAAACAAAAAAGGAGTTGTAATTGTTGTCTTTAGTATAATTTTGGTAATAGCTATTGATGTGACCTTTCATAAATATTGTAATGAATATATTAATCCAGGCTCGTAGGCAACCCAACGGGGCAAAAGGAATAAAAGACAGGTGACAGAGATGTGAGCCGACGTACGGGTAAAAAGGGAGTGACCATGTAAAAAATTAAAATATAAACTTGATTGTATAAAATTTTTAAAAAGGTACAAAATGTTTAAACAAATATACAGAAAAAGACACCGACAACTATCCTTTTTAAAACTGTGTTACTTTTTTGGTTTTTTTTTAAACTCTACTTTTAAAAAAAATTTTTTTTTTTAAATAATAATTGTGTATTACTCAAAAGAGGAAAGTAGAATATTATAAATATGAAAAGTAATGACCACAATAAAAAAGTAGAATCAATGCACAAATTCCTCATTGGCTCGTTCAATTTTTATTGTTTATTTCCATTAAAATTAAAGTTAAGCCTCAAGTTCAAAGGATATATATTTTTAAAAGCAAAAACTATTTCATTCTATGCTACAGTAAATACTTAATTCATATTTACTCGGAATTATGATATGAAAAAAAAATATTTTTCTCGAACAATAGACGAGACACAAATTTGAAAAAAGCTCCAAACCTGTAATATCTTGTAATGGGATAATCTTTGAAAAATAATCTTATTGGGAATGGGAAAAAATCCAGGAAAGTATTCATGTTAGGAATTGAGAAACAAAGGATTTTCAGCATATACAAATTTGTACCCCCTCCCCCATTTTAAACAACAAAAGAGTTGTCTCTGCTCCTTATATCTTCTATATTATAACACATTATAATTAAACATATGGTATATGCATCTCTATTATATTTTACAATAATAATAAATATTTTATTTGCATCATATAGTCGTTTAAAATCGATTTTTATTACTTTAGTTCACTTTTTATAGCATTTTCAATCTAAATAATGACAGTATTTATTTACTATATGTAATCTAATATATTTTTATAGTTATGAACAGACTATTTATATAAATTTTTTTCTTTTCATTCGATTTACATATCCTTTATATTTTAATTTTAGAAAAATATATGTAATTGTATTTCATGTAATATTCGATTTAATTTAAAAATAAAGGTACATATGTATGTTAAGGAAACCAATTATGGTAGATGATAGAAAAATAGTGAAATAATAAGTTGTCAACCAAACTTATTTAATCTGGGATCTTATACAGCCTACAGTTTATAAATATACTTATTTACAAATAACAGTTAATTTACAGTTATAAAAAATAGTAAAAAAAAACACAAAATACCTTAACAAGTAAGGATATATGAAAGAATGGCTCCGATTACAATACTCCATTTTACTGTGTGTCTAAAAACGACAGAATATTATGTCTACCCAGCCTATGATCAAAGTTGATCCCAGTCATTCATGAACCCACTCCCTTGTAGTTACTTAAATCCTCAATATCATCTCCTCAAGAATGAAATAATAATTATGACAGCTATTGAAAATAAATAAAAAACACATTTTAGATCTGCAACTAATTTTTTCCCCAAAGGAATACATCCTTAGAATTTACAATTAGTTATATACTTTATGCAGAAATAAATAAATTTACAAAAACAACGAACAATCCATGTTGTCAACATAATTGTTACTATCATATTCAAATGAACTACTTTCAATCGTTTAGAAAAGTTGTTTTAAAAACTTTCAATTACTTTTATTTCCTTTTGTCACATTTTTTTTTCTTTGATCTCATTACGTAAATTGTAAGAATAACATATATTTTTTTATTGTCAAAAATCATACTTATGACGCTTTCTTTCAACAGAGATTCCTTGAAAAGAAAGTATATCTTTATACAGTTTACAATTTAATAATATACATTCCTTTTACAAAAATATTTGTAAATTCCGTTTACGACAAATAAATATTATTCACATTTATCTTCATAAAATAGCTATCATTTTGAAATCAAAGCAACTATAATGTTTTGTAAATACACTTATTTTCCTAACATATTAATTTTGGACAAATTGAAATTCCACCAAAAATATATTTTATACTTCTTTTGCAATTCTAAACATTACAATCGTAAATGTGGCAAGTCATTAATGTTGTTTCGTTTAACCTTGTTCGACAAAATGTACCCTAAAATAAGTTTATAAACTTATAAACTTATATACTTCACAAAACTTTCCAAATATCATTGTAAAAGTAAGTTTAATTAATAAATGATCAATTACCAAAGTTTTTATTAAAAAAAAATTTATCTTTTATTTATAAGCATAGAAGATAAACATGATGCTACGTCAAGCTTCACACTTTGACGAAGAGCAACCCACAGATTTTTAAGCCATAAATTTCATGAAGTTTAGGATAGCCTTCATAAAATGCACCTTAGACTAATATATGGAAACAAATATTGTCCAAGGTCCTCTTCCAAGGAGAAGGAAAATTCTCATTGCTAGTGCAATCTATCTATACAACTTGAAAATGAGAGGATAGGATAAAATGGACTTTATATATATACAGGGAGCGGGGATCAAATTTTCGCCTACTTTAAACCTTGATAACTTGAAGACGACATTATCAAATAAAAAACCGGTTACCAAATAGGAAAGCTATTTTCATCAGCTGACGTAGTTCAGTTAGCATCATGCCGTCATCATATGAGGAGATAAAGACCTATAAGTGGAACGAGGAGCTTTCGAGGTCCGCCGTAGTCATGGCATTGATTAATAATGGAGGTGAAATCTCCAATTCAACGATTGCTTCAACCTTAAGAGTGATTTTACGGACTGTTCAGTGTATCCGTAAGAAGCTAGAGGACACCTCGGATGTTGATGCCACCATAAAGAGGGCACCCAAGGAGGAGGGCGCCGACAGGAAGGTCAGGGACACCGACTTTGTCGACAAGGTAAAAAAGATGGTTGAGGATTACCCTACCAGGTCCATGAAGGCCGGAGACAGGCCCTGGGTGTGGCAACAGGACTCAGCACCCTGTCATGTGTCCAAAATCTCCATGCAGTGATTAACCGAGAACTGTTATGACGTCGTAACCAAGGATTTGTGGCCTCCTAACTCCCCCGACCTTAATCCTTTGGACTATTTTGTCTGGGGCTATGTCGAGAAACATACCAACAGACATCCCTATAGCACCAAGGCCAGCCTGATTGACTCCATCAAGGAGGTATTCGGCAACATGGACAATGCGGCCGGTTCAGAGGCCGTTATTGATGCCAACGGTGATTATATCGAATGAATGGCTATATACCTATATGCTCGTCATAGTTTTGATTTTCAATAAAAAAGTTAAAAAATGTATATTTTGTGATGTTATTTGTAGAAAAATATTTCCCCGCTCCCTGTATATAGTCCATAACATTCGTGGGAAAAAATTGTATTTTCCAATAACTAGACTTTTGATTTATATATGTATTATTAAATCTTGGATATTAGGAAGAGAAGGAGGTTACAATAGCGTCTTATTATCATTTAAACGTCAAGTTGCTAAAGAAATACTGACAAAGTATGGCAAAAACCAAAATATGTGGGTAGACTTAGATCAATATTGATAACTTCTAGTGAACATGAACGATTCGATAATATAGCTCATCAAAAATTTGATCATTCATTTTGACGTAGCCGCAAGTTGCGTAATAGCTTTACTATATTTATGTTTACAAAATACAAGATGCTTTTATATCACAAATGTTCTCAAGACTATTACACACAAAAAAATCTCTTTTTTTTTATATTTAGAATATTTGTAATATTGTTAATGCCCATTTTTAATAATAATAATAATTATCAACCTTGTTCTTTTTTATATATTTATGAAACAAAACAGAAAATCATAACAACATATCCATATTACTTAATTTCTGGTGCTATTCATTGCATTTATTCAAAACCCAAAATGATAGATATACGAGTTGTGTTCTAGCACAATTTTTTTTTTTCTTTATTTATTTTGCAATTACGCATATTGGGAAGGATTTAATACTATATACACGAATTTAAATAAAAAACTGAAAAAAATTATAAGTTTGGGCTTAATGGTGTAATGAAGTACGTAATTGTACATCCCCCCTCCCTTCTGATACTAAAATAAACCCAACCCAAGTTATCATCCCAATATCATACAATAAATAAATTAACCTTAAACTAACTTGGGATTTGTTTAGAACTAAATACATTTATTACTCATTTTATTATTTCTTATCTTATATATACAAACATAAAATTTGAATTTTCCTCCTCCTCCCCCGTTTTTTTTCTGCCTAGCAACAGTTTGTATTATTTATTCTACTATTAAAAATTAAAAGGAAAGCACTTAATTCGTCTTGGATTGCTACAATTCAAATGAACTCTTATGATAATATAATATGTTCAATAAAGCCAAATAGTGACATAATATAAGTAATTTGACATATTACTCAGATAATATTTTGAAGTACCTATGGCCCATAATCATTCTATAGAAGCATTGGATATTACGCATAATACTAAATTTATTTGGAGGTTAAGTGATTTTAAAGTAGTTGGTGTATGTATTAAGCAATATTTACTTTAGGCAAGTTAGGAATAGGTTAGTTTATTGACATGGGGTTGAACAGGGCTTAATTTACAAAGGTTATTATAATAAACTTGCTTTTTGTAATTTAAAAAAACATCAACAAAAAAATTATTAATCATAAATTTGGTTTAGCTACATAATGAGAGGAATGTTACTTAGTTATCTGTTGATTGTTTCGATTATTTATTATATGTGCAATTTGTTGGGTTTTCTTCAAAACATGCATAACTGTGGGAGTATCCCCGTACACAATACTTGTTTAGCAGTAGTCTGACGAACATAAACTTTTTTTTATCAAACCCAGGAGGCTACCAATTTTTTTTTCTTTTTGCATTCTTGTGTTTTTTAATTATTGTTCTGGAATAAACATAAGTTACGAAGAAAATTACTTATTTGACCATCAGCATTTTGTGTACAAATGCGTTATACAAAAATATATTTTTGAATCTTCCTCCTTCCCCTCCTCCTACTTTTCTGCCTAGCAACATTTTTTGTTCTACACTCTACTATTAAAAATTAGAAGGGAAGGGGAGATTGCATTAACCAGTTAATTCGTCTTGGATTGTTGCAATTCAAATGAACACTTATGATAATTTAATCTGCTCAATCGAGCCAAATAGTGACATTGTTTAAGTAATTTGACATATTACTTTGGTAATATTTCTTCTTGATTACTTAATACAACATCATCTTTCTATATTGCATGGGGGTACAAACATCGATACATTTCAAAACAAACATCACATCACACTTTCATTATGCGTATGTGGAACGGGCAGGCTCATACTAGTCACAATATTACTACAAAAACATACTTGACTATAGATAAGCTAAAAATAAAATACCCTTTTTCACATAATTCAATAAGTACTCTTCACATGAAACCCTTTATTAATGGAAATATATTATTTAATAACTCATTGTTTTTAATTATTTCATCATTTTTTAGATAGAAACTCTTTTTTACGTGTCTTGGATCTGTACGAAATCTATATATTGATATTAATTCGACCTGAACCTGCATTTATTTTTTCCCCTAATCTAGGAATAGTTCATACTTGTAATACACATTTGGACAATACTACCTATATATAAGCTGTAATATTCTTTTAATAGGAAGAGTTAATACTAATTTATTACAAAAAAAAAAAATTTCTTGCCCCCAAGCCAAATAATGTATCGTTTTCAGGAGTTTTACAAAGTTTTTTTTGGATGCACTTAAACTTTTAATAAAATAAATAGGTATCTTTATATTTCTAAAATACATAATTTACTATGTTTCGCAGATTAAAGATGAAGAATAGCTTTACTGGTTTAAAAATGTATTTTCTTTAGCAATAGGATTTAATTCTTAAAGAGTGTCTTGAATTGGGTTATAAGCAGGAATGAGAATATCAAATGAATGAGCTTTTGGAAATTTCTTACTTCATAAATGTTAAAATGACATTGACATAAATTTGACAACTTTTTTATTAATTAAAAGTTAAAACCTTTCCACGTGGTGTTGATAAAGGTCTGTATACGAAGGTTGAAACTACCTACTTGATACTTCTCTCAGGAACCGTATTTCAAGAAAGGTTAATGTCTTCTTTCATTAAATCCAAATTTGGGTTAGGAGTAGAATTGGAATCCCTTTCGACGATGCTCGTCCAGAAATAGTCAAGCACGTTGTGATCAGGGGATGAGAGAGGCCATATATATAAAAGATTTTTAGGCACCTTTCATTCATTTTGCTAACCACTTGATAAACATAGAACGGATCAACATTTTTTCGGATCCAAGTCGGTTTGGATCATTAGAACCAAATATCAAAATTAATTTAAGTACTTTTGTAGGATAGATTTATTGTTACTTCATGCTATGATTTGTTTCCATCTTTTTCAATTATCGTAACAATAAGATATTGTCGTATTTATTGAAAACATGTACTTTTAATAGGACACATTTGAAACTTTATGAAAAGGGCTGAAATATAATTTTTTATGAAAGATTTGATTTTTGTAGATTATTTTCAGAAAAATAACATGATCAATCTTTTTTTCCCTAAGAGATATTTATTTTTCCATAAAGGAATTGCTATCTGTATATTCATAGTGTTTTATAGTGTTCAGGGGGTTTATAAAAATATAAAAAATATAATTGGTCACAATATTTTTGATGCTGTATACATGTATTTTGTAAATGTTGTAGTAGGTGCAAGTTATAATTTAAATGTTTCATAACGTTTTTTTAATTGTAGCCCAATTTTCCATCTAATTATAATTGGATTTATTTAAAAATATTGTTTACCCATTTATATTTGTTTTGCGAGTAATGAAACTATTGTATTTTAATTTCATCATTGAACATTTACCAATTAGTAATTAAACTATTGAATTAACGAAAAGCGTTGTAATATGTATATCTGTGTGGTAATTATATTAATATGATTATTCTATATCATATGAAGCAAAGTATGTTGGTCTGTCTGTGGATGACTAATTCTTGAATAATAGTCTTATTATTTAAATTTGAGGGATGAGTGAAGATACCCACAACTATAATTATAATTCAGAACCTTTATTTGTTATAAGAGCCTTACATATATTTCTATTATTATTTTTTTTTTTTGTGAAATTTTTTGTGTATTTTAAGTGCAATTTGTGATGCTTTCAAAGTGTTAATAAGAATAATTTCTATTAAAATTGAAAAATATTCGTTGAAGAAAAAAAATGTAATCCACGCTCAACTTTGGGATAAATAATTCTAGTTTGCTTTTTTGTTGACGGGCCACATATGTTCATACAATGAGTATATCTCATAATACAACTATAATTTTATTTTTTACAAGAGAATCATTACATTTAAATCGAAATATTATAGTATTTAGAAAATGAATAGAATTCCCATTTGAGCATTGATTCGAAAGAAAAAAATAACAAATTTGGATAGTGGTATTACAATAACTGACTTTATATAACATTATTAGTCGAAGTTCATAAATTTTGTTCTTTATCTACTAGGTATGCGCCTATGAAATGAGACTTTCGGCTATTGGTGCCTAGGTGTCACCAGTTAGACATTATAAACCAGTCCAAAGATTTGGATGCTTATTTCTACATGTGTCAACAATATTTTATTCATTGTTTGCATAGTTTCATTCAACAACACACATTTTTCGCTCGTAAAAATGTCTAATTTTGTCCCTACAAACTACGATGTGCGTACATAATTTATTTTTGTTACCAATTGAAGAAGAACGTTTCTTAAGCCCAACAAATGCATCACATGCATGTGGAAGCTTACGGCGGACATGATCTAAGTAGAGAACAGTGCTTCTGGTGATGACAAAAATCCAAATTGGTGATTTGATGCGTGGCCAGCCACCGAAAAAGTTTAAAGACTCCGAATTACAAGCATTACACGATGAAAATGATGGTCAAACAGAAGACCAGCTCGCATAACAATTAGGTGTTAACTGTCGTACCAAATTGGCCGATTTGAACCATGATATACGCGAAAAACGTCAAAAATATGAAGCCAGACAACACAAGGTAATTTTCCTTGATGACAACGTACCACCGCATTTCTCTATAGCCACCCGCCAGCTTGTTGAATCGTACAACTGAGAACCTCTTGCTCATGCAACTTACTCACCAGACCTGGTGCCTTCCGATTATTACCTGTTTGCATCGATGTGCCACGCACTTAATGATTTACTCTTCGATTAACACGCTGAAGCCAAAAAATGGATCGATGGCTAGTTTGCAGCCAAAGATGAAAAATTTTTTTGGAAGGCATCCATAATTGCCTGAAAGATGGGGAAAATATGTGGCTAGCAAAGGCGCATACTTTGAAAATTCAATTTGTAACCATTTTTTCAAAATAAATGTTCAATTTTTTTTTAATGTCTCATTTCATAGGCGCATACCTTGTATATTATTAAAGATAAGTTTGTTTGTGTTTATATATTTCTGAGGAAGACCTATTTTTAACAAAGGGGGTTCATAGATCAAGCTTAGCGCTGCATATTTAAAAGAAGAAAAAAATAAGCATATATATTTTAGGTTATAAATCCAAATAATTTTTTATGCTTGTGAGTTTTGTTGTTGTTGGCAACTTGAAAATGTTTTTTTTTTTTTAATTTTATCTAGCTGTTATCATTATTAAAGATAAAACATCGAAGTATTGAGTAACTACGTGTAAGTTTACTCAAAAAAATACTACACTGAGAATTTGTTAGAGTGTTATCTTCTATATTAATTAAGCAAATTATATTATAAACGCAGTTTGTCTGTTCATCTATAGCAAATAACTCCGACAATTACTGAGTACTACGGTTAGTTACAAAAAAGAACGCTTTAATACTGATTTTTGAAGCAGGTGTATATTTTCGAGTCCTTATGATAATTATAAGGTAATATTTTATCCAATTTACTAAACCAAATATATTTGTAGAATTATATATTCTATTAACTATGTTTACATTAAGTTTTTTTAATATATTTTATAACTATTCCACTTACTGAAAGTGTTAGAAATCAAACCTTTTTTTGCTTAAATGTATAACAGAAATCAAATAAATACTAATTTAATAAAATATTACTATCAAAGTTATTTTATACTTAACTACATCTATGACAAAAATTGGAAATAATACTCTGATAATAGTCTATAAATCAGTTCTTTCACTTAAATGATGGAGAGTAAATATCAAATAAACTTCTTATTTTCGCATGGACTTCAACACCATTATGTAGAGGATGATTGACGAATGATCCAAAGATGTTGGTCAGGCTACAATTAAGTAAAGAAAGATCATGCCCAATTGGATATTATCTTTCTTTGAATAGTATGATCTTTTCCCTGTGATACGGCGCCAGTCTCTGAAGCCTTGATTACAAACTAATAAAAGTAATGCTCGACCCACGGAGTCAAAGTCAATTTGTGCATCTCCAGAATCTATTTAACTGTTTTTTATAAATATATGATACTTAATGCAATATTTCATATTGCTTCAAGAACCTTGTCTTTATTTCCAATTCCCAAGTGCATTCATATACATATATATATATATATATATATCAATTTGTTTATGTCACTGTGTGTATAGGGAATAAAAAAAAAGGAAGAGAAACGTATCATATTGCTACAGTACTAACTTTTAAACACTTTGGTACTTAGTTGAGGATAATTAATTATTTTTTATCGTCAGACAAGATTCATCATGTTTAATTTAAATTTCAAATGTTTTTACCAAGGAAGGCGTGGGGCAGCTACTATGTACTCTGTTTATATTAGCAAATCTGTTATTACGAAGTCTAACTTCATTTTTTCATACACGGTCGGGTCCATCATTATGAGCCGGACCTCTCAGAGATGTTAACTCCAAACGCGTTAAACTTTAAAAACCTTATGCTGCCTTACAAAGGAAACCACCTTAGGGCAGCTATAGAATAGATGGTGAGAGCACTCAACTTCGATTTTACAAAAGGTTCAATATTTCTCTAGTAGAGTTGAGGTATTATTATTTCTAAATTAAGAGCCTGTAGCTAATTTATAGCAAAACCACTTTGGGTTAGAGGATGGTATTTTGTAGAATACATACTGCATGTTATATTCTAAAGTGGTTGGGGAAATGATCCAGATATGTTTTTATTAAATATCTCGGATTATTCTCAAGTAACCTTTCAGAAACTGTTCTCATAACTCTGTTAATACTCAAAGTAGCCAGAGCTATAATACCCTGAGTGTAAGGTCCCAATACCATATAGTCCCGATGTGTGTCATATTGTTACTTAATTGCACAACCTACCCCCAAGAAGCCTTAGGATGTCATAAAAGGTATTTCTAGTTATCTTTTATCATGTAACCTGTCATTATAATTTAGGGGTTTGCACACACATAAAATCTATCGAAATTAAATACAATTAATTTTATCTTGGATATATAAAATTATAATAAAATTTACTATGAGCTATATTTATTTTTACCTCGGTATGTATATATAAATTAATGTTTGGATTGAAACATACATATTAGCAATAAGTTCTTACCTATAAAAAGCTTTTTTCAAAGAGTCTAATAAGATATTTTTTCTCATGCAGTGCTGATGTCCCATAATGTTATCTGTAAGTTAAAAAAGTATAAAATACAATCAGGTTAAATACGTTATAAAGATAAGGTTTTTGTACTATTTAAAATAGTTCATATACAACTTTTGCAAAAAATATTTTTATTAACCTAAATAAACACATGATCACTTATTTATGTTGCAATAAAAATCATAAATAATAACTTTAAAATATTATATTTTGCACAAAATAATCTTTGAAGAAATTATTTTCTTTATTTTTCATAAGACATAAAAAAGTAAAAACAATTTTTTGGTCAGATTTGTTACTACAAATAAGTACTTGAGATCGGTCTTGGCATCATCTTAGCTTCGATTTAAAGTGTTTGTTTGATCTGGATTTTTGAGGAATCATATACATATAAAATTAAATGTGTGTGTGTGTCTTTTATTGGTGTCCACACCGTTGGGCCTATGAGGATAAAACTTCGTATTGTTATGTATTTTAATACTGATCAGGTTAAGAGTGGGTTGCTAATTTTTTTAATACCCAAACCCCACACACACACAAAAAGAGCTCAAGGAGAGACTAAATAGGGAATTGAACTCTAAATCTAGAAGTGATTAGCTTTAAAAAAAAAAAAGTACGACTAAGGAAGTTTTTAGAAAATAAATTCAAATCAAAAAAGTAATTTGCAAAATAAGAAACTTTTTTTTTTTGGCCGAAAAAAAAAAAAGCAGGAAGACGATGGAATATTGGATTTGTAGACACAATAAAGTTTCCAAAAAATTGTCTGTAAATATATTAAAACATAAAAATTGATATTTAACTTAATATTAGTCATTTTTTGAATAATTTGTCATTTCGTTTCATTTTTCACTTTTTTTTTATCAAACATCAATTTTCAATTTTTAGGAAGAAATGCCACAAAACGATTTATCTTAGGCATAAAATACTAAAAATTTAACAATATAATATATTCTATTTCCAGAACATTTTATTTAATAATTTTTGCAACATTTGCAAAAATGAAACAATTATCGAGTGTTATTTTTTTGACGACATTATTCTTCATAACTTTTTTGTTTTTGCTCCCACGAATTTTTTTTTTTAAATGTCCATAAATTTTAATACTACTTTTTTCGCAAAATAAGTGCAAAAAAGTTTTTTATCGATTTTTTGACAAAAATTAGAGATGGACTTCTTATCTAGACAATTTTTTTTTTTTTTGCATTGATGTTGTTACGTTTTTTTAAGTCTATAACACTTTTTTTTTAAATTCACAATAATACATTTTATATAATAAACTCTTATCCAAGCAACACCGTGTAACCTATTGCTGATCAATATATTATAAAATATTTAATTGACAAGTAAGTTATGAATTCCTATTCTATAAAGAAGGTATTTTGTAAATATGTAAAATTTAAATAATTTTTAAACCATTCAATCCCTTATAATATATGAAAGTATTTTTTGTTGAATGATAATTTTTTATGTCTCTAGAAACATACTGACATTATACAAATTAATTTTTTTTAAATATAGCTCATCTCTTATACTAAGAAAATAATGGGACACTTATGTCCATTCAGGTGGGAAAATAGTTGTTTAACTTAAACAAATTTAAGTATATTTTTATTTCGTGTTGATTAGTTATTTCAAATACTTATATTTCAGATCCTATTTGACAAAACAATTATAGGTTATAGAATTGCAAACAATTTGTTTTAATTTAAGATAAATACCCAAATATTTATACTATTTTCTAGAATGAATTATAATATAATTTACAACTCATATTTTTAGAAGCAATTTCTATCCTTTTGAAAACAAAATATACAACAATACCTTTTTCTTTACTAAATTTCTCTTGTACAATACAAACATTTATATCTATATTTAAAGAATAATTAGGGCTTCTGAATTATTTGATACGAAGGCGTAAAAATTATAGAATATTTGTCATTTATAGGTTTATTACACTTGGATGATTTGGGATTAAGGAAAAATAAGAAGTCACTATATTACTAACAAAATTGGAAAGATCAATCATTAAAATGAGAGAGGATTGATGACACATTTACTAGACAATACTATCTTGATCCAATGGAACCCTTGATAAATTTATTTTAAAAGGCTATAAAATATTTATTTTTTTAGGTTTTCATATTATATTACATATGTATTTCAAACTTGATTTATAGGATTTAAAAAAAAATTAACTAATTCTAAGCTTAGATATTTTGAAAATATTAAGGTTTATCTTTCAAAAGAAATGAAGATATTTATTCTAAAGTGTAATAACCGCTGGTAATCAAATGTTTTATAAGGGGATAAATCATTAACCAATAAGGAATACATCTAAATAATGTAGATATTAAATTAATAACTATGATTGAGTTTGTAAAAGTGGTTCCTGCAGGTTTTTTCTCTAACCCATCTTTAGTTCTCCGCTAGACTTTTTACTTCAATATTTGTCTCATTCATATGAATGAGTTGTCTTACAAGGAGGTTTTCAGTAATTTGGTGTGCAAAGAGAGAGGATCAGGGACTTAAACGACTAATTTTCGTTGCTGATTAAGTAGATGAATCACATAGTATTTTATTTTATTTTTGTGTTTTCAAAAGTATTAATTCAAAATACTAGCAAAGTTGAGGGTCTGGAAGCATGAAGTCAAATACAGTACAAGCATTTATCATCTGTTGTACAGAGTGGGGACTCTAAGCTTGCTTTCATATCGTTTCAAATAATAATGAGTTAAAACTAATGAAATTAAAGGACTTTAGTCAACAGGCTACTCAATTTCGTTTGAAGTCCTTTATAAACTAGTTGTCCTTGGCCGGATAATGATAATTATTATTCAGGGAGTTGAATTATCTTTCTGTAATACGGCGTAACTAACTGTTGCCTTGTTTAAAAACTAATATAAGTAAACAACATTCATGCCCTATTAATGAAATATCTCAGGGGTTTTGTATATACTATCAGCCATGTATACAGAGTACATTGTATATCGTACATCCTGTTGAAGGTATATCATATTCAAGTCCATATTTTTTATCTAAAAATTACAATATTGTCATATAAATAAAATTTTGCAGGCTTTTCAAAAGCAACATTGTGCGTGTATACAGGGTGCATTGTATAAAGTGATCCAGTATGTATATCAATTTCCGAATTCAGTATAAAGAAGAAAAAAAGACTAAAATACACAGGGAGCCTTGTATAATATTAATTTCGATCTTTATCAAAATTAATATACATTTACATTATATGTTAATGGTTGTATAAAATATACAGCGCTGCAATATAAAAATGAATTAAATCCTACAATTGTTTAATTCAACTCATTTTAAAAAAGAAACAAAAAAGTGTGATATACTGTACATAAAATTTTAAAAAAATAATGTGACTTGAGATGAGGTTTAGAAACGAGCCAAAGTACCCTTTGGCTCAATAAATCATTTTTTTTTTAATTCTTAAGAAGTCGTCATTATTTTTTTTTTTTTTTGAGGAGGGAACAACTCAGTATTGAGTAGCAACAAGGGAGTGTGAGCATGAAAAACGGAGATTAAGACAGAAGATTTTTTAGTTATCTTTTATAATATTAAATCAAAGTTTTTTCAGCTCGTCTACGCCAAATAAATCCGGACAAGGCATGTTACTACATCTATTATCATAATATGAATATTTTAGGAATGAACTTTTTGGAGAAACAAAGGCAAATAAACTTCTTTCCAATAACTGACGTCATCACTCGCTATAAAAATGGAGGACAAATACTCATTTTTTACTATCACATGGAAACAAAGTTTTTCTCATTCTGGAATATCACTGTATGTGTATACATGCACATTTATAAATATATTATTACGAAAATATTTTGTTGTACTTTTATTTCCACATAATAACAAAAAACTTTTATTAAAAATAACTTTTATTTTCCTTTATCCCTTTTCTCATGAAATTCAACACAAATTTAGATTTGATGATAATTGAATAATAAAACTGCAATTCTACATGATATTTTAGCATTGTTTTAAAGATAAAAATACATTTTCATTAATGAAACAGTCGAAAATGTATAACAAATAACTTTCAATTCTTATTTAATTTGCAATCCGTCAAAATGTCAAAAGAGTTAAAAGAAGATTTGGTTTTTTTAAGGCAAGATAAACAAACTTTTATAAAAAAATTATAAGGTGGGAAAATATTTTTTGATAAAAAAAGTATTTTTTCTTTAATAAATAAATAAACTGCAATTTCTTAAACATATTTTGTTTTTAGATTTTGTCATTATACCAATTTTTTTTTACATTTAAAGTTATATTTATTTATATCAAATAAACATTATAATGAATAATAGTAATTATGAACAATAGTGTCATGGATAATTAAGCAATGATTAATATTTCAACTTATAAAAATGTTAATAGGACCACTATTTAAAAAAAAAATGTAGTTATATATATTTAGTCAGTATTCCATTTTCATTGAAACACATTATAACTATCTGTAAACCATATTTAGGGATAATTTACCAACAGCATGCTTTAATTTTATGGAAAATTAAATTTATTTAGGTATAAATCTATCTGTTTTTATTCCAGATTAGTGTTCTGAACGCTGACCTGCTTAACCTTGCTAATTCGGATAAATTTTAATTATTGGAAAGAAACACAATTGACAATCTATTATTTATTCTATAACCTATTTATCTGTATATTTAAGGAAAAGCTGAGAGATGCAAGGAAGATCCACTTTGAAATATACATATTGCTGTACATTTTTAAATGACTCCACTTGGCAGATCGATCATGCCAAACAAAAATATGTGGAACATTTAAAACAGAGATTTCTTCAAATAAGTTTAGCTCAGCTACATAATAAATTCAATAAAGCTATGTTTATCTGTGTGTATGTATATATTCCTGAATTTATGAAAAATACTCACTGTATAAATATAGTTCCCATTGATATTTATCATATTTTTGAAATAACATTGTTGTATTATTACTGAAATATTGCAGGCGTGTTCATTTATATAAGGAGAATTGTTTCTGTTAGTTTTTGTTATTGCTCTCTGATGTATTTATAATATACCAGTAAAATCCTTAGGCAAAGGTGTTTTTGTGTATCCAAATTTATATATCAGAAATTGTACCTAAGTAATAATGAAATAAATTTCTTCTTGATATAGGCTGGCATAAAAATAAGAAAAAAAAATTAATCTCCAGATTCAATTTAAACTTAAACTTTTTAAAAGAAAAAGAAGTACATTGTGTTATTGGAATATTCAGGAATTGGTAAAAATCTTCTTTTCAAATTCAATACGGAAATATTTAAGAAACATTGGATAGATAGGGCATTTCATGACTTAATAAAATATAAATTTTATGTTATCTTTCGTCAACTTCTTTTAGAAATTATTTGTGTCTACGTAGTTCAAGAAACGAACCCAGATTTCAATTGTAAAAAGTACAAAACATGGTTTGCAAGGCCTCAAGGTAGTTTAGTTTACAATGTATTTAACAATTATTTTTAATAAACAGTAACAAACTTAATACTATGTAATGACTACTATACAGTTGAGCCCAAAACTATTCGTGCCCTCACAAAAATATAATTAGATGTTCATGTTGTTGATCAACTAACTCATTTACAATATTCCTAGTCAATCAAAAACTACTCCATTATAATAATTTATTCATTTTTTGTAGTAAATTAACAAAATATCATTTTCGGCGTGTTATTAGTATTCATATCCAAAGAGAAAAAATACTTAATATTTTTTGAGATGGATTCTGGCTTTCTACAAAATATTGAATACGCTTGGGATAAGTACTTACCAAATTGATGCAAACACTGGAATCGATTTTGGCCCACTCTTCTTGCCAGAATCTCCAAAGGTCATCATCGAGAGTTGTTGGATGTCTTTTCCACACTGCTTTCTTCAATGTATTCCATAGATTCTCAATAGGGTTTAGATTAGGATTTTAGACTGACCATTGTATTTTTTTTTTTAAATTATCTAGCCATTTATTCTTCTACACATAATATTGAATCATATGAGTTGACAAAAATTTAGTAATACGGTTAAAAGCACATAGGAAGAAAATATAACAATAATTAACATTCTATATTATATTTGAAATAATTATTAATCCCTCCCTTCCCCTCTTCAATATACATATATATATAACATATTAAAACCGGTAGATCTGATAGGCAAGCTACCACGTGACTAAAGAAGAGAAGATTAGGACCCAGTTCTCATAAATAATTATCCATAAACACCATTAGTTAAAACTGTTGAAGCACCCTTAATTGTCCGTCAATGAAATCATCGAGACCTGTCGTCCTTATTTTAGATTCCATAGTCCGGGTGAAGTATAAAGTACAAATAACTCTTGCGATGACTGCATCACCCTTTAGGTGAGCCCGAGTCGTCAGTGGCATAGCCACTGCCCAATCTTCGTTTTTTAGTTCTATTCCGAGTGGATCCCTAATTTTCTGTTCTGTTTTCTGTTCCTTGCAGGCATCAATCACTCTACTGCATTCATAAAAAAGATGAAAGGATGACTCCTTGCGATCCTGACAGAAAGAGCAGAGCCTCTCCGTTTAATCTTTTTTCGACTTTTTGGTGAACAATGTTGACGTAGCGAGAAGAGATCTTAGCCATCTCTCTCTTGAATCGTTGAATTGGTTTCTCATGACCGATCTCCATCCCATTTTATCGATCCCCGTATTCGTCTTATTCAGCTTTTGGAGTCGTTTGGAAACTAAAAGAATGGGGGTTTTTGATACTTTCATTTTCACGAGCTCCTTTTGAACATATTGTATATTAAGAGCCTCCAACGCAATATAAAATGGGGTGTGTGGACTTCCTTTTTATATATATATATGTCGCATGGAAATGATACGGTTAGCCGTAACAAAATTTAAAGAAGACAGCCATAGGAAGGAGTTAATTTACCCTGAGTAGACAATTCCCGAATGCTTTATTAGCTCATCTCTACTTTTGAAGAGGTCATTAAAGATTACAGGCTCATTATCTCCCAACGGTGGCAGAGTAGCCAACAAAAAGGAATTCCTAGAAGACAATAGCCCTTTCCAGTAAGTCTCATTCTTGTTTATGGTTGAAAAAAGCTCTCCTGGACCCATTCCTTTAAAATAATAGCCTGTGTTGTTCTTAAAATAATTTCTTATTCTTTTAGCCCAGAAATCCGGACTCAACCTTAATCGTCTAAGCCAGGAATAGTTTAAGGACTTCCACTGTATTTAGGTATTACATAATCCAACCCCCAGTCCCTAACTGGAGTATGAAGTATTTTTTCCGATATATAAGGTGTTTTTTTCATTCCAGATGCACTGTCTTTTATCATGGTAATGTCTTCTCTAATTTCTTCTGTGAAAGGGATGAATCGAAGAAGATAGACTATCCTTGCAAATATATTTGCATTCCAAGTCGTAACTTTTTATAAGAAATTGAACTCAAATTTACGGTAAAATGTTGTATATTTAGTTATTTGTAAAATAACTTCATGATAAATTTTTTTATGCCTTCTTCTTCTGTCGAGGACACATGGATTCCTAGCAACTTTGTTGAGGTCGTATATAAAATTTTTGGATACGCTTGCAGCAAATAATCTTCAGCTGTTGTAATTATATGGGAACTTTGGACATTAATCGATAGGCCAGAGTCTTTTTTGAAGTCATCCAGTTTCTCAAGGAGTTCGCAAATCAACTTTTTCAGTGCGGTAGAGTCACCTGATAAAAATACTGTAACGTCATCGGCGTATAGCATGCATTTTATGTTTAAATCTTGGTACTCATATCCATTTATCAACTTGTTGGAGTTAATTTGTTCATATGAGCTATTTACAGTTATTATAAAAACAGTTGGTCGAAGTATGTCACGTTGTGTAATAGTGATACGTTTGATTAAATTTACATTAATTTATATGTTTTTATCACCTGTAAATTTGAAAGAGATGATGGGATCTCCCTATTTTATTTACACGTTAAAAACAAATGAATTAGTTGTCTTCTAGAGACTCACGCGAACACATGTGTCTCATATAATAAAACTTCACAAATACTCCTTTTTTAAATTCACATCATTAACCACTGAATAGTTTAACTAGAAAGAGTAATATTAGATCACTAAAATTTGTAACAAATATTTAATCATATCAGTTTATGTTCGCGCAATATAAGTCTTCCAAAAATGTCATTTTTTGGAATTCGATAAAATAATATTCTACCTATCATTTACTTTTCATGTATGGATAGTTCAAATTTTTTATAGTTGTTTTAATATTTCTATAGTATTGGGAATAATTTTTGAAAATTTAGCTTTGTTTCGATAAAAAATGCAAAAGTTATGCCAGTTTAAAATCGTAGGGACACTTTTGTCCTACTGGGTTTGAAAATTATAGTTTCCTTTTTTTTTTATCAAATTTAAAAAATGTCTTCAGGAATAGACTTTGTATTTTTTGTTTTTTGTTCATTTAGAATTTCGAGTATTCATATTAAAGTTTTATTAGTAGCCATATTAGCAAGTAAAAAATCAAAAAAATGTTGGACATTTACCGAAGTTTAAACAAAAAAACGAAACTGTGCAAGCAAAAATATAGAAAATCTAACTGGTTATTTTAACTCATAAGAATTATACATAATAAAAAACTACCGTTCACACCCAAGGGTGTCCATCAAATTCCGGCGAACTTATTGAAGTTATTTAAAAAAATATTTCTTATTATTTATAATTTGATCAAAAAGATCAAGAATTGACTATAATTATCTTTCATTTTCTTTTCAATTACTGAAAGAGTTAAACCAAAGACTTCGTATACTATAGGATAATAACTCATTGGTTAAACCTTCAGTGAGTTTGATTGGCTTTAAAGATATATCTACATTGATAGTTAATAGAACAAACTAAAATTTCAAGAAAAAGGCTACACATGTATTACATTGCTGAGCATAAGGATACATTTTTTTTAATGTTTGTATCTTCATAATAACATAATTTCTGCTGTTCTTTCAACCAATATTCCTGATTTATCTTCATTATTATATATTAAGTTTTTACCTGCGCTTTACCAAATATTTAGGAAGTTTCTATAAATTAATAAATTTTTTTCTTTTTTTTTAGTTGAGGTTTTGTAAAAATAAATATGGGGGTATTGCGTTATAATTGACCTTGGATGCTAAAATTAATAAACAAGAGAGAAAGAGGAATGAAGAAGAATATATACAAAGAATTTAATAGCCACTAATTCTCATAAGAAATTATAAATACATTTTTAATTAATAAATTCTTATTGGATTTATCAAATTCCGTTTTTCTTTTAAAGAAATATAATTAAAGTTAATAGGTATATTAGATATAATATAACATTTAAATATATTAGACATTCATTTATAACTTGGGGGAATGTTAAGCTCCAATAGGCTAAAAATCGTATTGCATTTGGGTAAAAAGTAATGATTGTTAAATTTTGAAAATGTTTTAAAGTTCACCCAATGGCCTTAAAGTTTTGAAAACTGACGTTTTTTTTCGAAAATTTTGTCTTCTTCTTTTATGATCTTCCAACCACAAGCAAATATCAATGAGTTCTTATACTAGTATAGTATAAGAACTCATTTCAAATATGATTAAATGTATTTTATTACTTTGTTTACATTGTTAAATTATTTATTAAAAAAATATTTATATTACTTATTTGTTCAATTAGTTTCTTTGATTTTAAATGGAATAGGTGTGAAGGATATTTTTGTGACCTGTTAATAAAAGTGCACATTGTCTATTTTTTTTAATCAAAGAGTAATATTGACAAATCTTTATTGTAAAAAATACAGAATATATTCAAAGGGACTTTGATCTTTCAAATTTTATTTAAGATTTATTTTTATTAGTTCATTTAGTTACAGTAAGTCATCGAATTTCTTTAAAAAATCCAACATTTATTTCCTTAAATAATCTTTTTTTTTTAAATGAAGCTAAAATACGACCAAATTATTGATTACTAAAACAATTTGAGTGTTGTTAATATTGAAACAATTACTAACAGTCTTCTTAGTTAATTTAATTTTTGTTAAATTGGGAAATATCTTCGATGGACCTTGACTACTTTTAATAAATACTGTTTCTGCTCTTGATCATTTTTAATTAAGGAGTTGAATTCTTTTATGAGAGCAAACCCCCCCCTTTCAACGGAATCCTGAACACATGTTAAGTTGTTAATGATTGAACATGCTGCCTTATAATCATTTCTTGAACTGAATGTTTCAAAATCAGCTGGAAGGAAAATAATCGTTATGCTTAAACATTTAAAAAAGTTCAGGATGCTTTATGATCATATTTTGCTAATGATAGTTTCCAAATATTATTTAAGTTTACTTTTATTCGTTTTGGAATATTTGATGGATTAATGGACCCCTTCGAATTTATAATTGATTTGGCCATAGTTCGTTTTTTTATAATTATACTTTTGGATAAAAAAATGCCAAGCCTATATTTTCTTTGTTTAAATACCTAAGGTGCATGGAATACTTTTTTGTTGCATTTTCTGATACTGCTGGATGTGTATTTTTCAAAATTTTAAAGCTTCAAGATCTTTGAAAGGAGAAGATATAACATCAACAGTTGTTATCTATATTCCAATATATATTTTTGCCATAACAATATAAATATTACGAATTCCTCTTATTTCACTACCAATGAGTTTGAAATGTTTTTGCAACATATAAATCTTGGGAGCGTACGATGTCCTGCTCATTCAACGAGCATGGTACAATTAAGTATTTATCTCGAAGATAATTACAAACAATAAAAATGATAATAAGTTCTTACAACTTTTTATAATCATTTCTTACTTAAACACTGGACAAGTTATATAATCATATCTGCTTGTGGTTGGAAAAGAAGAATAGAATTTTTTTTAAATGTCATCTTTTTTACTTAAATGCATATTTTTAAGCTTAACATTTCCAATAAAAAAGTTAGAAATGGATAAGCCTAATTTATAAGTCACTAAATTAAAAAATTGAATTTTTTTCATACGACTTTAATAAAATTTGGTACGACAGTTTTCCTGTTTTAGAGACACTCAAAAAGGAGAGTTTTGATCTATAACTCAATTCGACTATGATTTATGAGCTTCTTCTTATGATGAATTTGATCAAAAATTATTTTGAAGACCTAGGGGCGGGGGAGGTTCTACAACCCTTTCAGCAAACTTCTTGAGGACGCCTCCGTAAACTCTTATGTAGATTTAGCTATTATATGGAATTAATTAAATAACTTTTTGAGAAAGTTGAATTTGTCTTAACAGATCAAACAGCTCACAACTTCAATGTGGATGAATTTGTCGCTAATTGTTTAAACTCTGAACAAAATCCTGTCCACCTCTTTTGCAATGTTCACCCAACTTGTATGCTCAATTGAAGTAGAACTCTTGGAATAGGCAGGTTAAATTTCTATTTATTTTTCAATATAACAACATCAAGGGTCAATGAAAAAGACTTAGACTGTATGCTTAATGAACCATGACCTTAATCACAAGTCTTGTGAATTGGATATCTGCAATTCACCAAAATTAAATAAGTAAGTCAATCTGAAGGATAAACAATGCATTCATTTGTCCCTGACATACACTATTGCTCTGTCCTATAAAGAAGATGTTGCATCTTATCTTCTCAAGTATGAAAATGTAACTAATCAGGTAGCTTGTATAGTAAGATACTTTATCGACTTAGAATTCCAGAAAGTTATATTTTGTCATTAGGCCACATCTGCTTGAGCATTTTCTTTCTTTTACTACATCCCCAAAAACAAATTACAACAAAAATATTTGGGTGTTCCAAAACTTACAGAAGGAATTATTAGATATAGATCCTGTACTTTTGCTACTAGCAGAGGAACCAGCATTCAAGTTTGTTCCCTAGGATAGCCTCCATAACTGAAAGTATTAAGAAAGAGGTTGTAATACTATAATTGATGTAGCAAGTTCATTCTAACCTGAAGTACTTTAGATGATTTGGCCAAAGATTTTAAAATCAGAAAAGTGACATTTTTGTTTTGGTAAATATGATGAGCCTGCTTAACAATTAGTCATTCATATGAACCACCAAAAGTACAAAGACATGATCCATGCAAAGTTAGACCAGAAACATGTTATAATTTTTTAACTTATTCACCTAAATTATATTAAAGTTTAATTTATTTAGCATTGGGATATGACACTTGTTTTCATAACATTGGATATCTCCCTCATTTTTCACAAATTTGATGTAAGGGGTGATCATCCGGGCGATGCTTATTTTCATCATTATGCTTAAAAAATTAGAAAAAAAATGATAAAAACACATTTATTTTAAAACGGAGACTTTAGACATAAAATAAAAGTTGTTCGGAATTTATAGTTACGTATTTCAAGCTATGTTTAATTCTGAACAGACCATATTCCTTGTCTCTGGCGGGCAAGTTTGATTTTTTACAGATAAGCTCATTTTTTTCATTAAACAAGATCGATTCCCTGTGTCTCAAAGGCTTTTTAAGGGTATGCATTCTCGATTCGAAAATTCACAAAAAAAGTTAAAAATCCAAAAAACGAATTATTGCACTAACAGAAAAAGGGAGAACGTATATTAAATACGAATTAAAAAAGTGAATTATGAAGAAAATGAGCAAGTTACTCTTATCTTGAATCTTCATTATGGTTGAAGAAGGAAAATGACAAGTTAGCAGTGGTAATGACACTTAATAAATCACAGGGTCAAACATTTATAAAAATTACTTTATATTTACAAAAAACAGTATTTTACATATTGCCTTTTCAAGAGGATGAAAAGAGGGTTCAAGTTTGATTATATGTACATCAAATGGAGAGAAATAACAAAAAATGTTGTATACAAGGAGGTTTTACAATAGAAATTTATCTATTATATAATTATAGTTCATAGTAAATCGTTGAATTTAAGAAATTTAACATAAATAAGGTAGATAGAAATAAAATCTTTCCAATTTTTCATTGGCTATCTTTAAGATAGCGTGTTCGTACTTGTAGTTATTAATATAAATAGGTTTATTATAATATATATATATAATGATAATGTGTTTTCATTGGGGGAGGGTGGGGGGTGAAGGGGCTCTAGTCCAAAGGAACCAATGATACCTCTGTTGATCCTTATATAATTAAATATTTGTAGAAAAGTAAACATACATACGAGGTTAAGAAAATAGAGAAGGAGATATATGTAATGAATATAAGTAAATGAGCAAACTTGAGAGGGTAGGTACGGGGGAGTTAACCTGTATTGATTCATTATTTTGTAGTATTTTTGAACTCAAATAGACTGTTTCCATATTTTAGAGGGGGCCTTATATGAAATTGGAATTAATGCTCTCACCCCCTATTGATAGCTATTGAGCTATGACACTAAATTTTGTTATAGTTATATTATAAAAATATTGTTGATCTCGATCTTACATCTTTTAATTTTGATACAAAAATTATCAGAAAAAATAGAAAATAGATTCAAATGGAAAATGACTTGGGAAATCTAAAAGTTAAATTTATTCATAAATATATAATACGTTTTCACATTTAATGATTTTTAGAGGTATAATGCCTGTAAAAGTTAAATAATTATGCTGTTTTTAAATAATTAACAAAAAATACTAGTCAAGATATACAAGAATTTCCTATTTTATTACATTTTAATTGTTTAATTAATTGCTATCCGCATTTTTTTTTCTTTAGTAATCATAATTGGCTTCTTGCTCAAAATCATTCAGTTATACACTATACTTTATCAATTGGGTCGTAAATATGTAACAAGAATATTGTTATTGTTCCATTTGAATAGTCGTATGTTTTGATATTTTTCTTTATTCATATACAATTTGAACCATTTTAAAGAATTACGTATAATTTAATTATTTTAACAGGATCAATATATTATAGAATTATGATTATTGTCAAATCCATTTATACACATGTTTAAATTATGGAAAAAACGATTCATGAAATAAAGTAAAATGTCATTACAGCATGGCCGAAAAATATATTTATATATATTAGTCATCTGTAAAAAAGATGTTGAATAAATGTGCCAAATCGACAAGAAAATATAAAATTGATTTATTTACTTTCTTCTATGATAAAGTTTAATCTATTGATCATATGAAATTACTTTTTTATTATTTCCCGGTATTTCATTAATACATAATGTTAAATATATTTAAATGATTTTGTGTGTTGTGCCTTATGAAATTCCAAAATAATGAACCACAAAATTAGAACTGAACATATTAAATAGTTTTTTTGTGTTGAAATGTACTTTTAAATTTTTATTCTTCATATTCTTTCCTTGAATGAATGAAACTTTAAAAAAAGACCTGAAATCTAAATTTTGTCCTCTAAATGAATGTTTTGTAAGATATTGTGAAATCTAGTGGAATATTTTTAATTACTCAAAATTTTAAGAAAGTCCCATTACCTATTAAGTATCTTATTAGGGTTTTTTACATATCCCAATCTCAGTAAAGCTCCAAGTACTAATCTAAATTTCATAACAAGTACTATATAAAACAGTTTTCTGGTGATTTTCTCAATGAAATCTTCATACTAAATACGGTCCTTAGAGGACAAATATGCAATTTGGCTGATATTATTTTCCATTATTAATGGCATATCTTTCTCTTTGCATTGAAATAAATATCCGACGATTTATCTCGAAAAATGACAGTTTTCTTTGAATATCAAAATTATATATCTTATAGGAAACCCCTATATAAAAAAGTTATTGCAAAATCTCAACATTTGGTAGTAAGATTTATACGAATAAAAAAAAGTTTGTCTTCAAAGATTCATTTTTATATTTCAGAGACACATGAGTGATAAGTTTTCGTATCTTTTAAAAAAATGCTTGTATTTTATATAATCCATAGATTAGTAATTTTATAGAGTATAAAATGATTGGATTGATTAATGCACTTTTTTCGAAGCTTGTTTTATTTTTAAATTGGTTCTTTCCATTATCTATCTTGATATGAGTATCAAGCCCATATATTGTTGAAGAGGTTTTAATTTTTTTCACGTTCTTAAATTTTTAATTTATTTCAGTAAAATTACAAAGAGCCAAAAATAACAGCTTTTCAGTAATCATCGTTTTTAATTTTTATAATATTCCTTCTCTTGATATATAGGGTTGATCTTATCAAGTGGTACATTGGGGTATATATTTTAATATTTTTAATGAAGAATGAATTTGTTCAAAATCACAGAGGAGGACAACAAGACATCTTATCTTAATGTGATTGTGCTGAACAGTTAAAATACATTAAGTTTTTCTAATACTGTTTGTTTACAGATAATTTCAAAAACATTTTTTTAATAGAACCATATATTTTGCTCTCCTTTTATCCTTGCATACTAAAAAAAGTCACCATTCCAACTTGTTATTAATTTTTAACGATAAATTAATTTTATTCTAATATATTTCATAGATTTTTTTACATAAATAAATTTGTATCGGGAAGAATATTATAACTAATAATTTTGTTTTAAATATTTTAATAGATGTAGGTACTTCTGGATATTTTTTTTAAATTCTTAAAAAAGTGGATTTTTTAAATAATATTGGACCTTGTATATTGGGCTCTAGCTCCAAACTTGGTGATAAGCTTGGTGACATCCATTGCATTAATTATCATATTTTGAATTTCAGAATTAACTCCGTGCCAGTAAATGGTACTTCTTGCTCGTTCTTTTTACCATTCCTTGATGGGATACGAGTAAATTTTGTAATTTTGTTCCTATGGAATTACGATTCTTCTATTATCCACTGTTATCAATTTTTCGAATATAGTTAATTCGTTTCGGAAATCCCAATAAATCTTTATTTCATCGGGTAACTTTCTAATATTTTTCCCGATTCTGTTGATAACATATTTTAATAAAAGTTTTGATAACTTTTATTATCTTTAGCATACTCTTTCAACTTTTCTAATCTCTTGTCTCTTATTTATCCTCTATCGGTCTGATCACCAAGAATAATTCTTATTAGTATATATCTTGTTTCCCAAACTGTACCAAATTTTTTCCCGGTTTCCATTTCACTGTAAAATTATATCTCATTTGAGTCCGTTCTTTTATTTCTCTCAGTCACGGATTCTCTATATCATCTAACGTTTTCTTATTCATGATAATAACTATAGCTTTATGGTCGATTTCTATCACAAAGTAAATATAAATTGAGCTTTTTTGTGACCCAATAAATACACATAATTTCCATAGTTGTTGTCACATAATTTTCTTCCCATTTACTCAACCATCTTGAATTAGCTTCGATCAAATTTCATTTTCCATTTCCATCTATCTGCTTCATGGCATAATCAAAACCCTTTTTTTCACTGCATCAGCCTCCAATACAGCCATTCTTCCTGGAACAAAGTGACTCTTCTGAGGCAGTTTCCCTATACACTTCTTTAACTTTAAATACGCTTCTTCTTGCTCTCTTGTCCATGTAAATTATTTTTTTCTACATAATAATGGACGAAATGGCATAGCAAATATCTTTATAAAATTCCTTCATTTGATTGATCATCCCCAAAAATGAACGCAGTTCAAAAATGTTTAATGGAGTAAGGAACTTTTCTAAAGCTTTTGTCTTTTTAGGGTCGATGTTTATACTTTCTTCTCTAACAAACTCTATCAATATATTCTACTTCTTTTTTGCCAAATTTAATATTTCAACCCTCATTATATGATCTTTTCAGTTTTTGTCGTATATCATAATATCGTCTACCAGTTTCTTCATGTTGTTAAGGCTACTGTAGGCTGGCCCATCATTTGAATAAAAAAATCCCTCGGTGCGTTTAATCCCCTCTGCTATTTTTTGAACATATATCTTCCCAAACATTTAATAAACGTCGTTAATTCCTGACTATCACGATCCAATGGTATCTCTCAATATTCCTTTATGGTGGCAAAAATATTAAAGTATTTATCACACAATGATATATTGGAAATAATATCCATAGGACTAGTCAGGCTAAGCCCCCCATACCCCCCAACATTGGGTGTATTGGCCTCCCACAAATTTATTTAACTTTGTGAGATCTACAGTAATTGTAGTAATTCTTATACCTCCTCTTTTCTTTCCAACTACGACAAGAGGGTGACACCATTCTGTCGGCTTGTTTCCCAGTTGTGTAATAATACCTATTTTTACCATATCATCCAATTCTTTTTTAGTTGCCTCTCTTTGTGCAAAAGTTATAGTTCTTGCACTATACAATTTAATCTTTATACTTATTTTTATTGGTTCGCACTTAATCTTTTTCAATGGCTATATCATTTGGTGAGAACATTTTGATATTTTGCAGTTAAATTTTTCCGTACTTTTTCAATCTTATCCGATGTATGACTCTTTTCTCCATTTACCTTACCAATCTCTATAGCATCACGATTCATCAAACAATCTGAATCTAATTGTGCAGACTAATCCTCAGGTAATATTTTCAATTCATTAAAGGTGATTACTTCTTCCACTTCTTCCGATCCAACGCTGATGTTAAGATTAATCTTTCCTAATATCCTGAACAAACTTACGATTGCTCCACTAATACAGTTAACTATAGATTTTTTCAACATCTTTTGAGTAATACTCATCCTCTGAAGGAATTGTTCATCGGTTGTAGTCATTTGACATCCTGAATCTAGTACGGCCTGGTAACTTCCCCTAGTGATTCCATCTTTGTTTTTTACTTTTACCTGAACCACAGGAGATTTTTCAAAATTTCTCAATTGTTATACTATGTGATTATTTTTTATTTGTTAAAGGATTCTTCTTTTCTACAAATTCTTGAGTACCCGAAATGGTCAATTTTTATACAAATTCTACATTCTTTTACCCATGCAGGACACTGTCTTCTAAGATGATTTTGTGAACAAAATCTGCATTCGACTATTATCTTCATTTCTCAATGTGTATGCGTTTTGCTTTTCGTTGTATTCTTCCATATTGTACTCTTATCCTTGGTCTCATTAAATAGTCTTTGACTATTTAACTATCTATTTAACAGCTATTTTGCTTAAGCTTTGGTCATCATTTTTAGTAATTTCTTCAGCTCTATATATATCAACGATTTTTTGAAGTCTGCTTTCAATCTCTTAATGACCATAAGCTTCATTCTTGTTTCTTCTTGTCTAAGTCTAACAATCAATTCTACCCTAATATTTTATCTCCTTGTTACCACATTTATCATTCAATTCTGCACAACTAGAATTTATATATATTCTGTGAGATTCATGTATCCCTGTAATAATTCAGGCTGTTTTAAGGAATTTTAGCAGAATTTGGTATATCTCTAGCAACATTTTCTTCACCTCCAGCCAATTAATATTTTTCTCTCTATTTATAAACTTTCCACAAGCTTGTGGAACTCCTCACTGTCTTTAATCATATACGTTGTTTCCACTAATTGATCCTCTGCTTCACTTTTCAATTCCAGTAGCTCAATTACATCATCCAATGCCCCTAGTTTTAATAGCGACTCCTGATGATTTATATTCAGGCCTCCCAAGGTGTTTGATCGTCGCGCATAATTTATCCATATAATATCTCTTCTAGTAAAATTCTTGGTTAAACTTAATTCTTCCGAATATTCTGAAGCACTTTTTTAAATGCTCTCGACTGCACCATGTTGTATATGAACTGTACGTATTTATTATACACTTGATAATACATTTTCATAGGTAGATATTTCCACTATAGATGTTGGAATATCTATGATACATAAAACATTCTAAATATAACTTTTAAATTATTGTTTTTTTTTTTTCTTAACAGCAAGGTCCTTATTTATGAATATTTAAATGCACAAAAATAACTATATATGAAAGGACATTTGTGTTATTATGGAAAACATCATTTTATATTATAGTTAAAAATAAATTTCCTTCTTAAAGACCTAACAACTCAAAACAATCAACCAATAAATAAGAACTTTTGTATAACCACATATACATAATCAAATACTCTTACCCAATGTACTTAACAGAAAAAAACAATAGCAAAACATCTCAAATAAATAAAACATTAAACGAAAAAGCCAACTCAATCCGTATTTTCTTTCCTATACTTCTTATATCGGCGAATAATCACCATAAAAATACATTCATACTATAGTGATATTGATGGAAAATATCTAATTAATTTGGTGTAATAATTCAACGATGATAATTCAAAATCTAAAATATATTTGGAAATACAAAATCCTTTATAATTTTTAAAAGTGGACAGGAAACAAAAGCGTGTTTGACATCGTTATATATTCTTCCATAATCTTTACAATTTAGAAAAAACTAATTTACTTTGTCGATATCTGAAATTGTGAGGTGAACTTCCTACCATTATTGATACATTTCAGAGAACGAATATTTCTCTTCTCCCGTGTTTGAGGAAGATTTAAGCTTCTTCTGTATTCCTTAGTGATGAGACACGCAACAGAAGATTTCAAATCTTCAGAATTGAATTTCAGATTCAGGGTGTAAGCGGAACAGTTTACTGATTTTTGCAGGGGTTAGTAAAATCTTCCAGCATTCAGAATCGATTTGTGATCCATATCATGAAATGTAAGAACGTCCTACTTGATGGCAATCGTTTCCAACTCTGTCGGTTGTTTTTGGAGGTTCTTAAAGAATTATTTCCTGTTTTTATTTTAACAGACTACATCTATTGTACTATTGGAGTCAAACACAGGTAATTTACAACATATGATTTTTTTTTTGTGCAGCTCCCCAGTTCATGACGTGCAATGGTACTGCATCGATGGAATATTCCGTACAAAACATCAACATCTTAGACGAATGACTCATTGATGAATTTCCTTCATTCCAACTAAGGTTTGGTCAGTAGATATATTTTTCCTTTTATATTGTAAGGTCCATAAGCTTTGTCATCTCAGTAAAACTTATAGATATAGTAGTCCAATATATTATCATATGTAAAGATAGAACAAGATGCCACTTTTTTTGGTCTAGGAAATCCACTCTTTGAATATCCCAATATTCCTTGATAATCATCCTGAACCACTTTGAGAATTGATTTCGGATTTTACTTTACTATAATATTTTCAATTATTTTAGGATAAATTCTTGTTTTCATCGATACATGTTTTAATCTCTTATAAGGATTTATTTCGTGAGTTACCTTCTTCTTCATCTCTTCTTCGGCAATTTTGGCAATCCCGAATGTATTCATAGTAATTCTGAAGTTAGCATACGGACAAATAAGAATAATTTATTCATGATTTCTTCTATATTTTCCTCTAATTGTTTAACTCTTTTCCTCTTCTCACTAATAAAAGTAAGAGTTGTGTCCCGAATAATTTTATTGAAGACACTGTTAATAATCTGTTACAGGATAGAGTATGATCGTAGAGAAATTTTCAATCTATTATTTAATTTTATTTTAAATTCTTCTAAACCAATGAGGCAATAAGGAATCCTTAAAGTTTTGTTCACAGGAGCTGATAAAAATTCTAAATTTACCATCTTGTGGTCAGAAGAAGGTTTGAATCGAAATGACATTTTTTTATTATAAGAGCATAAGCATCAAAGAAAGATCGATCCTTGATGACTGCTTCCCCTTCCTCCAAGAGAACATGTCATCATCCTTATTTAATTTCATAATTACATCAACTAGATTACTAGGATGAGTTAATTTTCTGAGTATTCGGATATACGTATGGTCTTTTATAAATATCAACATTGAGGTCGCCAATTAAAACAAAGGTGAAAGAATTCCTTTTTATATTATTGATTAAAAAAGTGGGATTACTTTACATTAGGCCCATACACATTTACGATATTAAATTTAAATACACCAGACGATACTAGGGTTTGGTGTCACTCACTCTTATTGGAGTATTCTTTAACAAATCTTGATTTCCCCTCTGACCTAGCAAAAAAATGATTATCCCTCGAAGTGGGCTGCATCCAGTATAGTGCATTTTGAAATCGAAGGGAAGGTATACTGTATATGAACTTAAACAAAAGGAAGACACTTTAGATCGTATATCCTGTAAGCATGTTACTTGTGGTTGTAGAGCGAGAATCCTTTTCATCATAGCATGTATGTTCTCCGTTCTCTCCCTCCTCCGGTGCTTAATGAAACTATTCTTTTAATAACCATATTCCTTCTAATGTCATATGACTTGACTGCTTTTGAAGCTCATCAAAATGCCTCATGTTAAAAAACAACAAATAAAATAAACAATAAAATTATCTCCATTATTACAATTATAATTTTTTCACAACTTTATATAAGGCTCAGTACCACTATAAGTGTGTTTTTAATAGACATTTATAATAATTTTATTTTATTTAACTTAGCAAAATAAATTACATTGTATAAAAGTCATTTATCCTATGTTATAATAAAAAAAAATCACTTTCTCCATATTTTTTAAAGTCATTTGTATGAATAAATTTCACATTTAATTTAATATGCACCTATAAATTAAAATAGTTCTAGGAGTATTCACATTGAACAGTTTTGCCTTAAATGTGTCCATCTTGTACGTATTCACCTTGTGATATATTTATATAAATATGATATATCAGCATACTTCATTAACTTATCAGTTATCCCAATCATAGATTTTGATGTGCTAACTTTGATCCTCAAAATTTGCTTTCCTCCATGTGCCTTGGGAGTGAATTATTCTTGCAATCTCGTGTGTTTATATTTTGTGATTTTATGTAACCATTAACCATCTCCCTATTACTGTGAGGATTTTGGGTCCTAACAAATGGAAGAAAATCATAATTTCAAGACCCTTCCCCCAATAAAGTATTATTTTTAGTGGTTGATAAATAGTAAATACAATAGCACAATTGATCTGTAGAGTTGTCGAGCTCTGAGATTTTAATATGATAAAAAAATCTTCACAGTTTGAGTTTTAAAGTTGGAATATCATTTGATAATATAATACCAACTATAATTATTATAACATAGCCCATTTCAAACTCATAAGAACTGAAAGAGTACATAACTAGGATTACACATTGAACATCGGCGACTCTGAAATTCCAAGGAACTTAAGCATATCCTACAATTGTTCAGCTAATCTTCCTTAGACATCAAAGGAATCTTCTCTGCGTGATGCTAGAACCTGAGATATCTCTGGGCAAGAATTAAAAAAATTGTGTCGGACAATAACATCTTTCATCAAAGTTCCTTATCTCATGGGATTTAAAAGAATAAAATCATCAATTTCCATTTTGAATAATGACAAATTGTTGATCAGTGAACTATTTCGGATACTCAAACAATCACAAACACTACATTGACCTCCAAAATGCATATAAAAAGTATGTGTGAAGGTGTATAATTTATAGATGAACTGTCAGAAATCCCTTTCCATTGGAAAATAAAATAAATTGTATTACATTTAACCTTTACTTTAATATTAAAAAAACTGTATTTAATATTTTAAAGTAAATCAATCAATAATAACAATTTCTTAAAATATATAACTTGGGGCATAATTCAGAATAATTTATTGATTCCAGTTTATATAAATTCAACTGTCAATGTATAGGAGAAAGAGAAGAAAAAAAAAAGTTTTCAATTTAATAAGAGTTTCCTTAATATCACTAAGGGCATTTGAAAATGTATTTCATGATGATTTGTATATGGAGTCATTGAATGCATATTGAACATCTTTTGGTTAGGTATGATCAATTTGCTGTAATCAATTGAAAGGTTGAATAGGAAGTATATAAGAGATCTTTAAGATTTATTGTATCCTTTATTTTAGATATAACTTATTGTATCGAACATTCGTGAATATTTTGTAATGATATAGGCGTTAGGAACTTCATGTTATCATTTGTTTTCTTTTTTTGAGCCTATTTATTAATTAATATTATCTATTTTCAAAAAGATTGTCGTTACAATATAAATTATAAAAAAAGTGAGGGTCATACCTTTACATGGTCACCGATAGCATGGAAATTATAGTACAAATTACTTCTTGATTTACAGAATATACAAAATTTATCATGAACAGTACAAATACAGTATGTTCAAAAATTGATGGTGGTATTAAAAATGTCCGTTTTATTGTAAAAAAATAAATCTGGTCGGAATAAAATGAAATATGACTAATACAATCATTAGGCAATATTGACTTTTTTCTGATGCAATAATTTTCGATGATTGCATCATACATCAGTATAAAATGACTCAGGAAACACCATAGAATGTTAGTTGAAATTTAATATCCGAAATGGTGAGAGATCACTCTTTGGAGACCAGGACCAAAGCTATTGGCATGATATAGGGTGAATCAAGCCAGAGAGACGTTACTCAAAGGTTACAGATTCTTCTAAGGACCATTGAGAAATGGTGTAAGAAAAGGAAGGATGGACAAACCCTTGCAAACCAGAAGGGTCGAGGAAGGAAGAAAAAAATTAGCAAAGTTCCCGAACTGATGATTTCAAAATCTTTGACCAAAAAGAGGCAATCCACAAGGAAACTTGCAGCAAGGTTGACTTCAAAGGGCTATCCAATATCCAAGTCATCTGTCCACAACTACCTGAGGCACTCTTTGAATGCTTTGCCATACAAGCTCGTCTGCACCCCAAACTTTTAGAAAACCAAAGGAAGGCCCGGCTTCAATTCTGTCGTGAGCAGAAACACTGGACTGCAGATGACTGGAAATATATCTTCTTCAGTGATGAAAGTCCATATGAGCTATTTCATGCCCCAAATCCCCAAACAGATCGGGGTTGGGCAAGGGATAAGGGAGATGTGGAACCCACTCCAACTGTGAAATTTCCTCTGAAAATTCAGGGTTGGGTCTTTATCAGCCACCAGGCAGTGCCAGATCTTCATCTGATTCCACGAAACCAAACTGTGACAGCTGAGTACTACGTAAAGGAGATCCTCAGCAAGTCTCTGATGTCGGCTTTATCTCGTACTGAAGAAACTGGACCTCCTTTGAAGAGGAAAATGTTGCCTGACACATCAAGAGCCATTTTCCAGCAGGATGATGCCCCTGCTCACCACTCCAAAAAGACACAAAAGTGGTGTTCAGATAAATTGGATTCCTGCCAACAGTCCTCATTGTCTCCCATTGAAAATTTGTGAGCCTTGGTCCAGAGGGAACTCAATGAAAATGCGCCAGCAATTTCAGAGGATGAATTATAAAAAAAAACTGACAAAAACTTGGGTAAAAATTTATCTACATACTTTGAATAATTTATATGAAGGGATGTCCCAACGCATATTGGGAAGTAAATAAAGTTTTTCGCCAAAAAAAAAATCACTTGTTTAGGTTCTTTCTTGATTTTTTTAAAAAAACCACCATCAATTTTTGGAAATACTCTACATAGGTATTTGTCAAAAAAACAGAAAGAAAAATGAAGTAAAAATTGATATTAGCACCCCTCCATATAAATATTTTCCAGATGCCAATGTCAAGTTTAAAGATTATATGATATAATCAATAATTGTTTAATAAGATTTTTTCAAATATATCTAAATATATTAGTACATGACCAATGTTTGAACATCAAAATATCGAAAAACCATGTTGGCTTTTCTAATATAACGATATTTTAGGCACAATAGAGGATATTGTTTGATCATTATTTATTACAATGACTCTGATAAGTAAGAAATATAATTATCCTTTGAGAAGAGTAGTAAATGATTGTATTTTCTAAATATTTTTTTGATTTTAGCCATTAATTGGACCATTTTCAATGTGATTTCCCTCTCCCTCCTCAGTCCCAGCAACGCCGGGTAACCCTTTACTAGTACAATATATGAGTCAATTCATGAAACATTTTTAACAGGAATTAGATTTTACTAAATGTAGCTATATGGGAATATTGAAAGTAGACTAGCTTAAAAATGAAATTTAAGATCGTTAGACCAATCCATTACTGAGTTTTGAGGTCTTAATGATTAAAAAATTAGCCTTTCGATTAATATTTGGTTTGTGATATATTGAAAAAAAAATGCAATTATAGACTAGTCTAATACATCATTCAAGAGCTATCAGTTAGCCTAACCAAACTTATCTTATATTTCTTTTTGTTCTGTTATGAAAAAAAGTAAACCATGACCTTAAAGCATTGGATTTTTATTTTATAAATCATACTGTTACTCATAATTCCATGAATTTTCTACTGGACAGTGTTTATCAATTATAAAGATTATATCTTTATATTATAATTACTGATCCAAGATATCATTTTCGAACTAATCTCCAGTTAACAATAACACACAGTAAATTTTAATCAAATACGTTTTTTGCAAAAATTGATCATTTAAGGTTAATTAATAAGTTATGAGCGTTTTTTCTAGTCGCCATTAGTGAGTTATATCTCACAATTAAACATTGTATAAAAAAGACGAAGCTTAAAATATCACCTATTTTAATTAAACCAATCATATTGATTATTATAAGCGATTGCAAATAATGTATGGTTGTCATAAATCGTACGGCACACTTGAACTTGCCTCAAGATACACCGTTCGGGAACCACTTTCCATCAGCAATTAATATTATCTGATTTGCTTGTGATAATGTTAATTCTATCAATTTAATCATTGTTCTTAATAGTAATTTGAATATTTAGCAGAATTGCCATTAGATATAATCGAGAGCGAATGTTCATTTCTGATTTATATATATATTCGTCTGAATAATAGATAATTACTTAATTTATTTATTATCGTTTTAAGGTTAGAAAATATTTTACAAAACTGATATTAGAATAAAATCTAATTCATATAAGCGTTTTCCCTCATGGTTTTTAGACGTATTTTCCATGAACATCCTGACGCATCCTTGGCAATTAGGAAGAGAAGAAAAACAACTACTAAAATTATACATTAAGATGAGTATGTAATGCATTCATTCACCATCACTTTAAAAAAAATTAAATATATAAAATATGGTCATATCAATTTGTAAATAAAAGAGATACTTAATTAAAATGGCTCTATATCAATTCATCAGAAGAAAAAAATACGAGAATATCCCTCCACAAGGACGCCAACAAAATAATAATAAAATAACAAAAAAACAAAAAAGAAAAGAAACAAAATACTCTTCGATTGTACCATTGAAGTACTTGGTAAAAAGGAAAGAATAATTACCAATAAATATGCTCAAATTCAACTAAAGCCGTGAAGGAAAAAACGCAATGTATTCTTCTCTGTTGCAAAGTACTTCATTAATAGAACAGATCAATCTAGAACAAAATTAAACGAGGATTTGATCGATTTTAACATTAATAATAGCACACCCTCAGTGAAAAAGACTCATTTTTATGTTGCACTTCTGAAAGTACTACTCATCTATATAGAGTTAAATTTTGGTATTAATTTGAACTAATTTGATGACATTTTGAAAAAATCGTGATAAAATCTATTAAAAATGGAAGCAGAAAAATAATCTTTGAAATGTGATTGGAACTTGGAACCATTTTTTTCTTTTTTACGTGTTGAAAAAAAAGTTATAAATTCCATTGTGAATTTGGAAAATGTGGGAAAGAGGTAACAGCGACTGAAAGGTCGAAACTCAATTTACGACGTCATTTAGAGTCTCGCCATTGTACAGAAGTACTTGAAACATTTGAAAAAATCATTTAATCCCATGAAAGGGAGAAAAAGTTTAAATCTTTTTTTGAAACCAAAGGTTCAAGTTCTAGAGCTCACATTTCTCAAAACTATTTAAATTTGTTAATAACTGAATTTATCATTAAATCTAAGTCATCTCAGCCGTCAACTTTAGTGAGGGATGAACATTTTAATAGACTCATTCAAGAAATTTGTACAAGCTTAAATGTCCTTTCTTAGGAAACACTAATGAAAAATATTGATCATCAATTTATTAACATGAAGGAAAAAATGAAACAAACTTTCTCAATTATTAACTGTTTCCGTTTAACAGCAGATTTTTGGTCAGATGCAAAGCGTGGCTATATTGATGTAGCTTGCCATTGAATAAAACTGGATTTTTCTCGTGGTCATGCAGTATTAGCATGCTCTAGATTAAAAGGCAGCTACACTCATGATAAAATTGCTGAAGCATTAAAAACCATTATTTTCGACTATCTATGGCTTGCAAAATAAGTGCAATTGAGGAATCATTACTGACAATGCAAGAAATTTCATTTGGTGTTTTGAAAATTGTGGAATCCAAGATGATGAAAAAGAAGAAGAAAATGATTTCCTGGATGAAGATGTCAAATTTTTTTAATTAACACCTGACTTTATAAAAGATTCAGAATTTCGCCGACCAATGATTTAAGATGTGCTGCTCACTGTATGAATTTGGTATCACCGAAAGAGTTAGATTCAGCTTTCAAAGATCTTGTGTTTAAAAAATTATTTAACAAAGCTTTTGGAAAATGTCAATCACTTTGGAACAAATAAAGTGATAGTATTACTGCAGCTGAAACAATTAAAGATATTATAGGGAAACTTCGGAGAGTCCCAAATGAGACAAGGTGGAATGGAAAATTTGATGGTGTTTTGGACATTTCCAGACCTCTTGAAAAAAGTAGTGATAAACTTCATAAGTTATTTGACAATCTTGGATTGATGTATTTCACCAAAGCAGAGATAGACTTAATTAATGAATACATTTTGTGTTTTAAGGATTTTGGAGCTGCCATAGATATATTGCAAGGTGAGAAGAATATATTTCTTGGCTAGATTTTGCCTTCACTTTCAGTGGTGAGAAAAAAACTGAAAATTGTGATGCCCAGTCTTAAATTTTGCAAGCTTTATTAGCTGGAATTGGAGAAAGATTTGAACACCTTTTTAAGGATAAGATCCACTTGTTAGCTACAGCTACTCATCCATTATTTAAAGATTTTGAATACTTTACTGATTCTCCAAAATTTAAAGAATATATGAAAAAAGTCTTAGTGGATGAGGTTAGCCTTCTCGTCCAAAATGAGATTGTTAGAGAAAATCCTGAGGATTTAGTAGAAATTGAGTCAACATCAGGCTTCCTTCCAATAAAGAAAAATGCAAAAGAAATCAAACTGCCGCTGAAATTATAGAAAGTTTTATGAATTTTGAAGACAACTCTTACCCAAAAATTCAAATAAAACAAAATAATACAACACTGCCGTCCTCAGCTGCCGTTGAACGAGTATTTTCTAAAGGTGGTCAAATATTTAAAGATAGATACCAAAGTTTAAACGACAAAAATTTTGGAAAAAAATTACTTTTGTCAATGAATAATATTTCATAGTTAAACCATTGTATTAATCATTTCATGGATATTTTTATTTTAAATATAAGTTTAGATCTTTAAGTTTTATTTATTCTTGTACCTAATTTGTCTTTTTCTTGAGATAAATTTTTGCAATTTATTTGCAATCATAAAATAAGTACGTTACATAATGCCAATTTACGGAGAGGGAATATCTTGCCGAAGGTGTGCGCGAAAGTTTAGAAGTGTTTCAGGGACCCTTGTAGAAATGCTGAATGTTTATTACTTAAATTGGGAAAATCAATTTGATGAAATTTATATTTAATGAAGATAAATTCTTAATCTTTCACCCAGTTTTTTTTTTTTTTTTTTCAATCCGTTGCTTCGTTTAATAGCACATTTCGATAGAAAATAAGTAATTTCAAGATAGCTTTCAAAATTATAGATAAAGTTCAATGGATCAAATAAAAGTTAAAATATAAATTTATTTTTCTAGTATTTGATAAAATTTTTATAAAATCTGGTTATACGACGTACATCAATTTTAACCCGACATATTATTTAACAGATTTTGGTGTAAGTTATAACATTTAACACTACGAAAAAATGGCGTAAAATTCCCATGATAAATTGGTCATAACTTCCTTAATATTGAAGCTAGAGATATGATTTTAGCATCAAAATGTCTTTTTTACCATGACCTATTAGATAGCACAGGTTTAAAAGGGGAAAAAATGAATTGGATTTTTTTTGTAACATCCATACATAAAGAGTTGTCAAGTGCAAATACGAGCTAAAAAATAAGCACCGCTCATTTTTCATTGACCAGGAGTGGGAGCGCGCTCATTGCTTTACAGAACGAGTGGGGCTCGCTCACAAAATTAGTCACTGAGTGGGAGCGCGCTCAGGATTTCTTGAGCGGACTAACGCTCTGAAGTTTGGTCGTTCCCATGAATTCATATCTTTTAATTTGGATATCTTAGCCACACGCCTCCTACTTTAAGGTTTATATTGAGGGATTTGGTAGCTTAGGACGAGGTTCTCATGTCTCGCTCGATTGATTTCATCGACTTATAATGAGAGGTTGTTCATTGTACCAATGCCCTTTAAATCACTGTGTGTGACAGCAAATTCCACCTCGTAAATTATCGCCCGTAGGCTCAAGATTACACTAGTTGCTCTGTATCTGGTCTAGAATGATCCCACGCTCCAAATACTACTGTAAGAATTGAGAACTGAGGAGGACTAGAGGCAGAGTATTCGACTAAAAAGTCCCTGGAAAGAGTTCTCATCCACCACCAGCAGCCCTTTTTTACTGAAACTCTCGAGTCAATTCCTACTAAAGTCAATATTGTCTCCTATTCCACGATTTTTAATTTTTTTTATTCCTTCGGTATCCTTGATGTAAAAAATGAACAAATAACTTATCTTTATTCCACTTATATTAATTTAATTTATAAAACCACGTATAGTCTGTAGTCTAAACAATAATTATATATCCGAGACTAGAGATTTTTAACCTCAGTCCTGGCTCTATTATTACTTATCTTGGCATTGAAAATAGAGTTAGACGATCTTGGACTCTCAAAAATAACGTGATAATATAAAAGTTTATTTTGCTATTATAATTAATAAGAACTGATGTGTGAGATAAAATATAAGTGACTTTTTAGCTTCTATATAATTCCATTGAAAAACTGAATACTATTGCAATTACAAAACTTAGTGAATCAAGAATCATCTACTTAATTATTAACCCTTATTTTTTTTTTTTTTTTGACCTGACTATATTATATTATAATGTGAAAAACGTGTCTTAGAAGTAATAGATCGCATTTTTTTTTTGAATTATTTTATTTCTAACTATAAATTAATCATTACCACTTAAAGTTTTTTCTGCTGCAAAATTATGCTAAAATTTACACACACTTACCAGCAGGACTGTTTCATTTGTAAAAAAATACAATTCGAAACATTTTAGTTAAATATTTGATAAAAATATTTTTTTTTATTATGTTGCCTAAGGAAAACCATTTGTGGGTTAAATTGATTGTCACTAATTTGGAATATTACCCTCGTAAGAAAATTGCATTTACTCACAAATAAATTATTTACCAACTATAATTTAATATTTAACATAACAGTTAATTAAGTGTATTTATTATAAGTTGTTTTATAGAAAAAAAAAAAAATTAAAAATGAAACAAAATAACGATTGATTTATTGGGCAAAATAAAATGCAGTTTTTGTTTAGTTTTTTTATATGTTTTAGTATTTTGACCTAATTTTGTTTTGTTTACTGTTCTGCTATTATTAAATTTTTTTAGTTTTTATTTTATATTGATAATTCCAAAACTTTCTCCTCGAATGACACATATAAATATAGTTTTAAATATTTTTAACTAAATTAATAAATTTCAGAGTCCCAAAAGAGCCATTCCTGTCCTGCTGTTGTCAATATTTATTATAAATTAAAGTATTTTATGTTATATCAACTTAAATTAAACGTAAAATTTTAAGTTCAAAATCCCTCCTATTCCTTGTTTCACAGTTAAGGACTCTTAATTTATATTTTTAAGTAAATAATAATTATTTCAATATTTTAACGTGAAAATGAATGACAAAATGCAAGTTTGTTCGTTTGCAACATTGTATTTTATGTTTTATGAAGTCCAACCAAATTGTCAGCCCTTAAAGTGCAGAAGTTTTACATGTAAGAATATTTGAAAATCTGAAATTTTTTTTAAATGTAATTTGAAGATAGACATTTGCATAGATATTTGTAAAAATCAATAATATTAATATATTTAAGCAGACACACTTGTTCATCAGCCAATGAAACAAGCATTTAATATAATTAACATCTATTTTTTTAAAATTCATTTTATGAATAGTGTTTATTCCTGGTCGTCAGAAAATGTAAATTTATTGTAAAAATAAATATTGAATTTTTTAAAATTCTATTTCCTCTAGTTTAAGGCAAAAATCAGTATATGTAATTTATTAGTAGATTTTATGTACAGTAAATTTAAAAAATAATTGTTCCTCATATTTACTTTAGTTTAACTCTCCGTTTCTTTCCCGGTGTCTCTAGAAAATCATTTTTTCCCCGAGTGTGTGTCTTCTTATTGACATGTTTTTTGCTCACACATCAGCACCAATTCCTGATTCATCTTCATTACTCATCATCTAGTTTTATATAAATTGCATTTATATCTGTGTATATTCCGTTAGTAATAAATATATCTCTGCAAAATTAATCTTACTTTTCTTATTAATGCCATCTTATCTTTTTTCATTAAATAAAGTAAGTCGCTTATTTAACTAATTGTAGTGAGTAATTAATATGTTATCGGCACAGAAATTATTCCCAATTTAAATATACTACATATCCTACGTATTGAATTTGTCTTTAATACAGATTTAGTTATCTAATCGACATATTTATATCTAATTTCTGAACAATTTTTATACAACCTTACTTTTATTTATTTTGCCATTAGAAAATCAAAAGTTGAACATAAAAAAACAAATAAAAAAAAAACAATCAAAATCCAAAGATTTTTGGCAGTGAATCTTTTTAAGTTGTAATATAAGGGTTATTCTTTAATTTAAACTATATTATAGGCAATTGGAGAAATATTATTTTCCAAATGCGATCATTCATTTTACTTGATTTTTGTATGATTATACACATTTGTTAACTAATATAAGATAATAAATCATTAATCATTTATATGCTGCAATGTTTATATCTGTTGATTTTTACTCTTTTTTATATCTAAATTATTATTTCAGTTCGAAATATGCCCTGAATCTAAATTATACTCTAAAAACAATTTATTTTTTAAAAGAGGATATCAAGGCCTAACCTATATTGGCTTAAGGTTTTAATCGTTAATTTATAGATTTACGGCTTAAGTAACAATACCTAATGTTGGTTTCAGCCTGCGGGCATAAATACTATTCCATAATGTTATTCTTGTATTTCCTTTTGATTTTTATATTTATTTTCCACAAAACCTCAATCACAAATAACATTACTATCAATAATTAAGAATAAAACCTAGTATATTTGAGAATAAACTAAGAAAATTCAAATATATAATAATTAAGACAAATTAGAAAATTATGTAAAGAAGGAACAAAAACAGGCAAAAAACAATCAAACCCATACGTTTTTTAATTCTGTAAGTTTGAAAAACTCTAGATATGTAAACAATACATATTTTAGTATTGTATTAAATATTTTGTCTTATAGATTTAGCCCAACTTTATATATTTTTTTAATATTTGGAATTCACATTTTCTTTTCAATATTTGCTTGCCTGAGAGTACAATGATACTTAAAGACTTTGTACATCAAATGTTTTTATTTAATGATGTAAAGCCTATCTTCATCTTTTGGTAAGGAAACTCTTAAGAAAATAAATGTTATGTCAAAGTAAGTTGTTATTTATTATATTTATGTAACTTCAATGTATCTTATACATTTATTTCTGTACAAAAATTGAAATTTGAATCGGGGGAATAAAATGTTTTAAGAAATGAGATAAAAGACATTTTTATTTTAAGAAAGAAATATCACCTTGAAAATCTTGGTGTTGTGTTACTTTATTTTATGAGAATGTTTATCCAGGTTTTTTATTATTCTAACAAGATGTTATAATATTAAGGTTTAGATATCACGTCTTTTTTGAAGAAAAGTTTAAGACATGTAATTATAATTGACGTTGCATTATATTATGTAATCAACCTTTTATTAATTATTTATTCAATAAAGTTGAAAAAAATCAAAATTGCAACTGAACTAAAACTTCTGGAACAAATAATCCTTTGTAAATTAAACCAGTACTGTTTACACTTCATATAACTTCTTTTGCTATACTTTTTTGTTGAAAAATTGAGGTGTTTTTATTTAAAAAACCTCATAAATTATAATAGTTTTTTATATAAAAAAATCAATTTCTCAAGATTGGATGATGGCATATATAATATTCATACATATTAGTAATCACTAATATACATAACATTTTCCATAAAGAAAACTAAATTTTCATGTGAAATATGTTGTTTGTACATTCTCAAAAGTTGGCTCGAACCTTTAAAAAGATAAAATTTAAAAAAATTAGTTCAAAAATTTTCAAAAGCCAAATTTGACACATAAAAACAAATTTGTATTCAAAATTCTATTATAATTGATTTTGGAAAGTTTTTTTTTTCAACCAAAAACATATTTTATCAAAAAATAGGATTTTTATTTCCTTTATAATCAAATGAAAATGTGCAAATACTTTCTGTAAGGTAGAAAGGTCAAAAAGTTTAGCAGCTATTGTACTTAAAGATAGTGCAATGTTCATACAACTTGGTTTAATCTTCCATTACTTTCTAATTGTCTCTACAAAGTTTAAAATTTAAGGAAACAACGTAAAAAAAAATTATTTACATGCTTTTTTTGCTCCTCTTTCAACATAAATTCATGATTTATTTTTTCTTTAATTTAAAAAAAATAATTCCTGCTGTTATTATCAATTATTATTATTATTTTTGGTTTTTCTGATCAAGCATTATATTATAGTCAACCCTGAATGATGAAATTAAAAACGGATATCAATTATGCCTTTGTTCATGTCGTAAAAAGAAAATACTAATCATGCAAGGGTAGAATAACTATAAATAAATAGCAGGAGCATGATAGCACCAAAGAATATCTTTATAAATAGTTTATATATATATTATAATTAACAAATGTTTGAAAAAATTTCACAAATGCTCATCAAGTGAATAAAAATATGATACATCTATTTATATGATTAGATTTAAAAAAACTACATTAAATTCAAGAACATTGTAGAAATGATTTTCGTGTTTACTTGGTATAACAATGTGCAAATAATATTTTTATTGAAAAATACTCGAATACACATAAATAATGGAAAAACCTCAATAAATCTTTCACGTGCTGATTCTGAAGGAAAACTAGGAGTAGGTTAAAATTAAAAAAGAATTAATATTTTATATAATAATCAATCTTTTGTATTAGTGAATATCATGACTGTTTTATTAGAAACATTCAACTATAAATGTACTTTTAAAAGAAACATAGAGTTGAACACCACAACATAGACTTGAGAGGTTTCGTTTTAAATGTTGCAATTTTTTTTGATTTACAATAATTAAAAAATTCCAAAATAGTTTGATGATAATTATTTGGGAAGATATATTTCAATATATCACCGGAATTCATAATTTATTGTCTTATCGTTCTAATATAAGAATGTAATCTATATTTATTTTTCGGCTTTTGATCTTTCAACAACTTACACTCCCTTACATTACCACCACAACAACTTATTAAGGTTAATTAGTTAAACTGATGTTACTTATATTTTTTTTGTTGAAAAATATTACTACTATTTTAAAAGGATTAACATTTAATGTTTTTCATAAAGAGAGATATATTTTAGTAACTGTCATCCTTGTGAGATTATTGAGATAAATGTATGACTAATGAATATTTCAAAAATTGAAATGAATATGGTAACTGTTGTTAGAACTTTATATCTGATTATACGAATTAACAGTTTTTCACAAAATGAAACTTTGAAATTTTTTCTAAGTCATGAATAACACACGGGTTTTTCCCATTCATAATTATTAACAAAATAAATCCATGGGTTTGTATGATTAGCATTTTCTTTTTACGACATGAACAAATACATTAATCATGGAATTATTGCTAAATGTACTTAATACATTCAATATCTGGAAAGTTCATTCAAACCTAATTTATAAATATATTTATATTTATGTATGTCAGTTAATATTTTTGAAGCTCTTTTTACTCATCGAGAATAAATTCGCACAAAGTTAAATTATCTTTCAAATTGTTTTATTTTTTAGGTAATCATTTCATATTTTTGTCACAAAATATTATTTGGTTATATTTTTACGTTGTATATAGTTGGTTTGAAGACAAATTGTGCAAAATGACATGTTTAACTAAATATATCTAGTGTTTTGTAATGAAGTTTAGGAATTACTTTTATAAATAATATATTGCTAAAAATTGATTTACCCATTTTCTACAAAAATGAAGTGAATTGTCTATTTCGAATTTATGGCAAAATATAAAATATTTTAAAATGATATTTCTCTTATTTAAATTAAAATATTCATCAAAACTAATTTTTAATATAATATCGTTTGTGTTTAGTAAGTAAATTCAGTAGAACTGTGTATTTAGAATGATTATAATTGATAACCTTGTTAAACTAAAAAAGATAATCAAATATTTATAGCATTGGATTACAAATAAGCCTTAGAGGCCCAGTTACTTTTCTTTTGGTTATCAATGGAATCGTATATACAAAATTAAAAACTATAATTCAAAATAATTTTTACAAGAATAAAATAAAGCTAGTAACGTTAGTGTAATTTTATTTAATTTTTAAGTAATTTCGTAATATAACTTTACAATGTAATAATTGTTTCAACAGTTGCAAGATTTGTGTTTAAAGTTTTCTTCCTAATTCCAAGCTTGTGAAAAGTTATCCTACGATTATTCTTTTGTATCGATCAGACAGTTTTATCACTACAGAAGACCGTTAATTTGTAGCTCCAGTTCAAAATGTTTATCTTCATAAATGTAATCATGAAATGATTTTGTTTCAACTTATATGAAAAACAATCATATATACAACAAAACGTTTAAAGAACTTGTCAAATGATGAGACCAAAACAACACATATAATTTGAAACCGGTTATCATTTCTATATATGATTTGAGATCCGGGGTTTCTAAATTTTTTTACCATAATTTATCCCATGAAATATTTTTTTTTAAATGTTACATCAACTAAAACATACAACATAAATATATATGATCCAATGACAGGTTTCTCAACGTTTATCCTTTTTCATTCATTCATTAATCTTCAGAAATGTTTTCGCTCGTTCTTTATTTTCTCAAATGGTCAATGTTAGTCGTTTATTCATTCATTTTTTCCCATTTATTCGTTCATTTTTGAACTTTGTAATACCCATGAATTAATTTTTCCGAAATATAACCATTTAGGTAGCCTGGTTTAAGAGGTCACTTGCACTCATCTCTCGTTTTTTTAGTTTCTCATGCATAAATGTTTTATTTAGGTTTGACTTTGTTTGTATTTTGGGCTTAATTATTAAAATGTATTTTTTCCTAATAATATTATTTAAGTTTATAGTGTAATATTCACTTAAGTATTTAATATTTAAGAAGTAATTTTTTTTTTTAACTTTATAAAAAATAAACACTTAAATCATGAATCGTGAGAGACTAATAACTATTAATTATCGGTCGGTACATTATCTGTAGATGAAGAGCTTATTTATTTCCCTTTTGTTGTTGTTGTAGATTTTTTGTCGGTCCCCTCTTTCCCTTGATACCTTTAGGTAAATCCAATTAATACTTATACCAAAAAAAAAGAAGGCGTGAAAAATATGGGAAATTCTTAGGTTTTTTTTTATGTCACTTTAAATAGTAGTAGATTGTGGTCAATTTGTGTATTTATTCAATATTAATAATAATAATGTACAATACAATTAGAAAAGTGAAATTTTTGTATAGCTTAAAGTACATAATCAATATTTCTAATGAAATCAATCATCATTTTTATCCTCGTAATTCAATTTGGAATCCTTTTTTACTCTTTAGTTTTTATTATAATAATTTTTTTTACTTCTTTTTGAATATTATCATTTACTTAAGAAACTAATTTTTATGCCATGCACTTGAAAATTTGACAGAAATATCAAATTAAGATAATTCATGATATTCAACTTCAAAAAATTACAGGAAGTATATGTTTTCTGCTATCATTTTTAAAATATAATAATTAATGAAAATATAATTTTGGATTTTTTTTGTTGACAAAATAATTTTCCTTAATATCGTTGTTTTTAATTTCTGAAAATATTAAAGAACAAAACATTTACACTGAGAAAAGAATACACTCAAGTGAAAATTTTTATACTTCAATACCTTGTAACTGCTACGGCATTCTGGAACAAAATAATTATTCGCCATATCGATGGAGTAAGACCCGTGAGTTTAAACTTATAAATATTTCCTGAAATAATATTAATCCCCCACATGAGATGGCCATTAGGAAAGCTTTGTTGGTACTTCAATTTCTTAACTCATTTAGGGTCGCCTTCTTTTTGTTTTAAGATCGGACTTGATAGACTATTACTGATGCCAAGTCATCATCATCAATTAAATGAGGTTAATAAAATTCATTTTATAGATATAATTTTTTATTTATTTTTACTGTTATTAAAAAATTAATCCTATTCTAAAGATTCGCCTAAAACTCGGGAAAAAATGGAAAGTGTATCAAATCATTATTTTTTAAAAAGGTTTTCTTGTAATTGGTTGGTATTGTCCAATGCATACATCTTTTAGAATAGTTTAGTGCGACTTGAATCACATGGAAAGTGGAGGAACCAAAAATATGCTATTACATTTTTCATAAATGAAATAACCTTATTTATAAATGACAAAACATTATTTATTACCCTTCCTTGACCCTAATATGACTGGTTTGTTCGTACATAATCTGAGGCGAACTAATTTGGGCCCTCCAAGACTATAATACTTAATTTGTTTACATGTATCCCCTTGAATTGGGTTGATATTTCACTACATTCACCATCTTATTTTAACCTATTACTACCTTATGTTCTTAAAAGTATATTTTCATTATTATGATTCAATATAAAGTGGTAGGAACTTATGGAATAAAGCAAATGATGGATAATAATGATAGAAATATTGTGTCTATTTATTCAAAATCCATAACTCCTATCAGCTTCGCAAAAATTGTCGATAAAATAAGGTAATATTCCATATTGTATTAATCCATGTATCTATCTCATTTAACAATAAAAAAAAACTAACAATTTTCAATTTTTCTTTTATGTAAATCTAAATAGGATAAATATATTAATATGATAAGACTTAAAAATTTAAAAACAAAAAGGACGCCTAAATTCAAGTTTGAACTTATTGTGTACTTAATAGATTTCCCATTATGTCTCTAAAAAATAGTTTTTTAATAATTATTATTTCAAATGATCATTTTTGTAGCTGTTTTTCTTCCCCAATTATCAAAATATTTAATTTCGGACTTATTTCCAGTAATTAGAAGGTAAGCCTTTCGTCTGAACTGTCTTTTTGGGATATTATACGAAAAAAACCAAATAAAATTGATATTTTACGATTAAAATTTTGTATTGAGTCAAATATTACTAATTTAGTGCATGATTGAATAGGAAATATATATAAACATTTTTTTTTTATTAACAGGAATTATTCTAGCTCGAAGTGAAATTTAATTTTTGATAAAAAAGAACAGCATATTAAAGTATTGATGCTTAAATTCAAATGTAAAGGTTTGATGGAAGTAATGGGTTAAATGAAATCTAGATTTCTATGAAAATTTTTGCAAGACAAATTTAAAAATTATTGGCTATGCAGAAAATTATAATCTTACATAACTTAGAATACCTATTTTATACATAACTATTCCATAGCCCACTAATTTATAAATGGTGTTATATGAGAAATTTCATAGAAAATAATAAATGTACACAGTACTATTTTTCAATATATATTCATTTTATTTTATAGACCATAAAGGATAATTATAACCATTATGAAGAAAAAAATAGTAATAACTTTTGAAAAAAATAGTATTACAACAACTCTTTGAGACAATAAGAAAATGAAAAACGAATTGAACATCTTTCATTTTTTCCCATTCATTCGTACAAGAATGAAAGCGTGTTTCTAGATCATTTTTCTTTTCAGTCTTTAAGCCTGTCCATTGATCCCAACATATATACTAAAAATATAATAATAATAATAACATGACCCAAAAAATGAAGATTCAGATTCCTTTTTTCAATCCCTTTTATATAATTTTATTAATTTGTTTTTAAATAAAATTTATACAATATTATGTCAATTTAATAACAAATTAATCAAGAAACAAATAATGCGACAAAACATCAACAACTCTCAAGTAACTTTATTTTAGGTCTCAATTTGTATTTTAATAAGTGTTAGGATCGTTAATTCATGGATATCTTGCTTTCATTTTAAGTATTGAATATATTCTTAATATTAAATATTCCAATAATTTGAGAGAATGATATAACCGGATTTCGAGTTTTTCTCCTCCCTTAGGAGGAGAAAATAATTAGAGTTACGAATATATTCATTGAGTTGTATAAAATATGATATATATAAAAAAGACTAAAAAATAACACAGTAACACTGACAGCTTGAAGAATGTTTCAGTGAAGTAAAGCTAAGCTGTCATGACGTTTCATTAGATTAGTTGCGAGCAGCTATGAGAAAAGAAAGACAAACTCAAGTATCACTCCGTATCAAGCAAGTATGCAGAAATAAATTAAATTTTTTTTACTCTGTGTGTAACAAAGATGTATACTTTTAACTCCTAAACAAATGCTTCTTGTTACTCTTCATAATTAATGAACGCACATACTCGTGGTGAGACTTTATACTAAGGTATTCACTTGTCAAAAATCAAATAATAATGATAACTGCTTAAAAAATAAATAAAACATATTTAGTTCCATTGGATAACAAAACAAAAATCTTGCACGCGAAAAAATAATATTTTATATAACTTTATGTATGTATTTCAAAGCCACAATTTTTTCTCCAATAAAACAAATCATAAAATCACATTTCCTTATGTTATAATTTTATCGAATCCCAATTCAGTCAATTTTCATGAAATCATGAAAGAAACATATGTAGTACTACTCTTAATAGATTTACGATGTTTTTATTCGCAGTATAGATTTCCGAATTTGTCCATTGAAAATTTATAAAAATACATTTTTTCCCTTAGTCCCTATTTTTAATTGAAAGTCATTCATTAGAAAAATATTCGTCAGATAATTCCGTGAATTTTTTTTCTGCCTCACAATAATGTACTAAGTCTTACAAAGCAAATAATGTGCTTAGTAACTAAAAATACTAAATTAATAAGATATTAATTTTATGCCTGGCTTTCATAAGAAGGTAGTTCTTATGAATAAGTTTATTGACAATTCAACGTAATTGTTTATGTAAGAATTTTGTTTGATGCCTTTATTAACAATTATCCTTCAATACAACATCATTTTTTGGGTATTATGTAATCTAAAAATGTTTTGTTATTAAAGAAACAAATGTGTTGTTGCATTACTTTAATTCCTTTGTTTTAAAATGTTGTCTTGTGTCGAAGGATCTTCTGTCTAATTTGATCTTTAATTTATTTTTTAAAATATTTATTAACACTATTTAAAAAAAAATATTTCTTTTAAGTGTTTGGCCATCTGATACACAAAAAATACTGAGTAATAAAATACAAATGTTTCTTATTACAATAATTTAAAAAAATACAAAAAACTATTTTTTTGCATTTGTCCTTTTGTAAAAAAAATATCCATTTAATAAAAATAACAGTTTTTAGTGATTAAACTTTCTTGCAGTAAATACTTTTTATAAATGGTTCCAAATTCCGCAAACTTCACAACCTCATAATGAAATTTGATATACCATGGCATCAGTGGTAGGTGTATTTTCGATGTTCTCTGAAGAGCAAAAATAACTATTCCACTATATAATAATTTTAAGTTTTAGATGGTGAAGCGTAAGGTTTTTTTTTTTTAACATAGCAATGTTCTCAAGCGCCTTAGGTTCTTGACGAAGTTTATACTATGTTCGTTTTTGTTGGATTATATCAATAGTACAATTATTGTCAAATCTCGAAGTCCTGGACCAAACAACTCTTTGTACAGCTACACATTCACTAGATTTCACACTTATGGAATAATTGGAGATAACAGAAGCAAATATAGGAATATCATAGATTCACGATGTCGTGATAAAACTTCCCCATTCTCATATAGGTCTTTTATAAATATCCGCATATAACTTTCCATATATCTTTGGCAGTATACCTGCCAATAAAGACAATCGCCCCCCCCCCCCTTCCAAATTACATGAAGGGTATTTTTAAGGTGGAAATCTATACTATATGGAAAAATATTTTCCGCCAAAATTCTTCATCTTTCATGAAATTCTCAGTCTTTGAAACTAAGTTCTTCTTTTATGATTGAAGATAATTTGAGGAAGATGAATCTCTGTCTCATGACCTATTCATGTCCGTAGATTATTTCTCACACTATTCTTACAAAAGGGTGTCAAACACAATCTCGCAAAGGAACTCTTCCATCATTAAAAAGGACCCCTCATCTTTTATTGAAGTAGAAGACGAAAAATTGGGAGAGATAGACCTCTTTGAGTTTATAAAACACTAGAATAAATAACACTATCACAGATCCTTGAGTCTCTGTTAAATAAAATTAAGAGTAGGTGATGAAAACAAAACACAATTTTTGTATTGAATCATAATAAACATTCAATTTTTTTTTGGATTCATAATGGTTAATCCTTTTCTAAATAAAATAAATGAAGATTTCTGTATATTCTACCAATGGTCTTTTTAAGACATTAAGACACCGCAATAAACATATCATATCTATTGAAATCAACATTGAGTAATAAAAAACAAAACCGGATAGGATTAAAATAAAGAGTGAAACCCAAAACGAGAGACGAGTATGCATAGTCATGCAATTAAATGTATTTTTGGACTTACCCGTTTTTATGCAGTTGATATACTGAAGAGTGTCTATTATTTTTATAAACTGTTGCCATTATTATTTAATTCCTGAAGAGTGAAGTTCCTTTTTTTTTGTATTCAACTATATTCCAAATCAGATTGAAATTTGTGTATGCTCATAAAGAGTAGAATTAAGAATTTGTTACAGAGCTATAATTGTAGGTTGTTTTTTTGTGACTCAGAGTAAAATTAAGATTCGGTATCGGAGTAATTATTCAATTGGCCTTTGTTTATTTCATTTACCCGTTTTGTCACAGCCGCTTGTAGCTGATTTAATAAAACGTCACGACCAATAAGCTGTTCTCCTCCAAAATTTTCTTCAAATTGTCACGTTACCATTTTCATCTTATTTTTTTTTTTTTTTACAAGCCCAAAATGCACCCAATTTGCGTCACGAACTATTTATATACATAATTAATTTATGAAATGAAGCTCATAAGATAAGAAAACTGATCTAAACTGGCTCTTCCATCGAATCACTTGTAAAGAACATCCAAAGAGGTCTATTTTTTATTTATTGAAGTTATCACTTGTTACTTACCAATGACATAAGAAATAAATGAAAGGGATCACGTAAAAAAATATATCATAAATAATCATTTTAGTTTACCATAACTATCCTTCTTTGAATCATTATACACATATTACACATCAAAAACAACTCATAAAATTCGCCAATCAACATAATTTGGAAAATACATACAATCACACAACAAAAACCAGAACATTATCAAATAAGACTAAAATACAAATACTTTTCTGGCATCGATGGGTAATACTAAAGGACTCAAGGGACAGAGTAGACACTCAGTAGAAGAAGATCATTTTTTTTCCTTCTCTTTCCTAATTGGTTTAAAATTATCAGCTGGCATAACGTCTATTTTAAAGGATTTAATGGCAATTTATGTACTACTTTGTGGACTTAATTTAATTATTCATCATAATTACCCTATACTTATAAATTGCAATATATTTTTCATAATGGTAAGGTGTAGTGCAGTGTATTGTAATAATAGATGAACTTTGAGTAAAAAGTCTCCAGACTTATTGTGTCATTTTCGAAAAGACAATTAAAGGAAGCTGTGGGTCAATGCCATACAACGTACGAATTGTACTCCCGCCAAAGATTCAAGAGTTTGCCAAGTAATATAATAAACTGTTTTTCAATTTGTGAGGGATGTGAAAAGTAAATTGTTGTTTGTATAAAGATGCCTTTAGCTCCATCTTCTAATTATGCTTACTTAATTTTTTTTATTTAGGCTCACTTTGAAGTACCAATATTTCTGCATAAGTCTCCAGAAGGAAGGGGGCGTTCGGTACATAATGCACTTCCTACTTTATTTGAACATTCTAAGATAAAAAATAAACAAAGGCTCCCGTTTACCCGAAAAAAAAAAAAAAGAAAGTTTGCATGACATTCTGCAACACATGTCTTGATTATGGGTCACATTTAACTTGTACAATTAATTATTAAAATGTATTTTTTCCTAATAATATTATTTAAGTTTATAGTGTAATATTCACTTAAGTATTTAATATTTAAGAAGTAATTTTTTTTTTAACTTTATAAAAAATAAACACTTAAATCATGAATCGTGAGAGACTAATAACTATTAATTATCGGTCGGTACATTATCTGTAGATGAAGAGCTTATTTATTTCCCTTGTATTTTTGTTGTTGTTGTAGATTTTTTGTCGGTCCCCTCTTTCCCTTGATACCTTTAGGTAAATCCAATGAATACTTATACCAAAAAAAAGAAGGCGTGAAAAATATGGGAAATTCTTAGGTTTTTTTTTATGTCACTTTAAATAATAGTAGATTGTGGTCAATTTGTGTATTTATTCAATATTAATAATAATAATGTACAATACAATTAGAAAAGTTAAATTTTTGTATAGCTTAAAGTACATAATCAATATTTCTAATGAAATCAATCATCATTTTTATCCTCGTAATTCAATTTGGAATCCTTTTTTACTCTTTAGTTTTTGTTATAATAATTTTTTTACTTCTTTTTGAATATTATCATTTACTTAAGAAACTAATTTTTATGCCATGCACTTGAAAATTTGACAGAAATATCAAATTAAGATCATTCATGATATTCAACTTCAAAAAATTACAGGAAGTATATGTTTTCTGCTATCATTTTTAAAATATAATAATTAATGAAAATATAATTTTGGATTTTTTTTGTTGACAAAATAATTTTCCTTAATATCGTTGTTTTTAATTTCTGAAAATATTAAAGAACAAAACATTTACACTGAGAAAAGAATACACTCAAGTGAAAATTTTTATACTTCAATACCTTGTAACTGCTACGGCATTCTGGAACAAAATAATTATTCGCCATATCGATGGAGTTCAATACAAGGCACTTATAATAAACTTTAGAGCAGGGATGTGCAACGTCCATGATAAAGAGGGCCACATGAACACGCATTCCAAATAACCGGATATGACATGCACTACAAATGATTTTCAATAAGAACACATATTAAATGTATTTACATCTGCATGTTTATTGCACCAAAATCAAAACATACCATTGAAATTGGTGAAGGATACTCTTCTTCCCATTTTGGCTGAAAAGTACGATTTTCTCGGTAAATTTTACTTTTTTGCAGCTGTTAGTAGCCTTGGCTCTTTAATTTTTTCTTTTCTTTTGAGAAAAGTAGCCTGGACCACGCTGTTGTTTGCGTATAGCGCCCTCTATCGGTTAACATATTAATTACAAGTTGTTTTAAAAAAAAAATTATTAATGATCAAATTGTGGACGGTTCTGAGTGAGGACGAGGGCCGTGTGCGGATCCCAGGCAGCAAGTTGCCCATCCCTGTTTTAGACCAATGAGAAAAGTCAACAACAATCTTACATTTTTTTTATAGACCTAGATATTTGGAAGTATACAGGCAGTGTAGCAAAACGTTAATTTATGTTTATTTTCTTATAACTATGAAAAAGTTTATTGATTATTTTTTGATATTCCGTTTCTTCTTTCCTTTTTACATAAACAACCTATACTAATGATTTAGTTTTTTTATCATCATGAGCGAGCAACTATCAAAAAGGCAGCGCATATCAGATCTCCTAGAGTTGATATCATGAAGATTACGGACATTTCTTATGTATTCTAGCAGCTTGGTTTTTAAGTTGGCCAAGATGAAAAAAAAAAAAAAACCTCTCCAGGATATCAAGAAGTGGAGGGCAGAATCAGATAGTAAGCCTACTATAAGGTGCTTTGGTACACCATCTTGCCATGGCTGAAGACCAACCACCCGGAGGGTAACTACATAAACTCGGGACGGCGCCTAAATTTAATTCATTTCTCCTTCACCCCATGATGTACTTTGAATGTAGGAGTTTTCGCGGCGCTTCTTATTCTGTCTTTTTAAGATATTATTGGTAAAACCAATCAGCAATTACATCAGCACCCTATTTCCATCTTGATCCAGAGGTTTTTGGAATATTCATAGAGATGAAGAATATCTCACAATACCTAAGGGTTCATAATTTGTAATTATCTTCCAAATAAAGGCTTTGAAATTCAACGACGCTAATTCCAACGCCTTCCTCTTTTCCTGGGGATCCAAAAGTCCAAACTAAACTGGTGCTTTTATAAACTTTGATTCTAGGTGAGCCATTCCCTTTATGTTTAAAAAAACAACAACTTTAAAGTCTATTAATAGTTACCAAATTCAACTATTCAATCTTAAGAACACTGATTTAGGGAAAAGAAACGTAATATAAAGAGTAAATAAATTACATTGTAAGATATTGTATTAGCTATATGACATATTATTTAACTATTATAAAAAAATATTTTGTATCTTATATACTATAACTTTTACAGAGTCCAAAATTTTTAACCTTCTTTTTATGTATGTAAATACATTAAATTTCTTTCATCTTTGTATTTTTATTGTGGCCTAAATTTGTCTCCTATGACACATAATTACTCATGACATACTTCCTGACTATATATCATGTTTTTACTTTGAGAATGAACATACTCGTATATGGAATAAAAGTGTATGTATATAATAAAAAATATAAGAATATACTGAGTGATCCCTAATTACAAGTGAGGATAAAAGTTCCATTAGTCATAAAAAGTAGTGAATAAAGGGGGGCAGGGGAAGTTGGTTGGTTGGTTGGTTGGAGGGAGCACAAAAAATAAAAATTGAACATGAATCCATAGTAATTTTTAACCCTTTGATTTATTCTCATATTTTATTTCTATTTTTCTAGTATATGTAAATATTTAATACGACGTTTCTTTATACAAGAAAAAATTCCCCTTAAGAACCAGATATGGTAAATTTATAGATATTACTTTATAATATGTACATCTACAATATGGGGCATTATGAATTAAGAAATCAAATTTTTTTATATATAGTAATATTTTTAATGTAAATATGAAAGTTGATCATTTAATTTCAAATATTTGCTTATTTATTTTAATTATGAGACTTTTGACGTAAAAATAATATCAAAATAAAAAGTATATATTTTTTGGATATAGATTTTCCAAGTAAAAATTTAAGTATTTATTGTACCAACTATAAAATATTATCGTAAAAAGTATTTAATTTGATCACTAATGCTCTTAGTATCATATGTAACAAATAGTAAGGTCATATTATTTATATAAATAATAAAAGGGGTTATGTAAGCATATTTAAAAAGCAAATAAAGTTTCTGAATAAGACAAAACGCAGGATGAGGTGCATGAAAAAATTAAATTCACTTTTAAACAAACAAAGGCTAATATTTGAATTTGAAGAATCGGGGCTTAAAATGATCCTAGGGAAAAAAACGAAGAGTTAAGCTTTACAATGTTTTGGTCAGTAAATCTCTTTTATTGATAAGAAAATTCAAGTTAGTCCCATAATACAAATATTCAAATTGTAAAATACTAATCCAGTAATTGTTGGATAATAATTTTATGCATCAAAATTAAATACATGATTAAATTATTCATATTCTAATAGAATTAAACTTTGAATAATAATAAAAATATTTAATGTTTTTTTAACTAGTTGATTTTTAAATATTTCAATCGGCCACTAAAATCAATAACTAAAAAGTATTGAGAAATTAAAATTAGTTGATATTATGCCCAAATATATAATTTTAAAGGTACTGAATGGCACATTTAACCCCCGTTTAAAAATAATATATGTATAATTAAAATAACTTTTATAATATCTCTTAAATTATTTACAATCAAATTTACAATATTCAAAAAAATAAATTGCAACTAAAATATTTATACATTTTCAGTTGGAAAGTTTTAAATTATAAAAAACGTTATATTAAATTTTTTTAAAGTAAAATATGTATATATATTTCTTTTTTTTAAAAGCATTATAAGTAGAAGAGACAAACGAAAGTTGTAACAAACCCTTTTTTCAAACTACAAAATATACATTACAATTATATAATATAGTTCAGCTTATAGTAGTCAATAGAAACAAGTCGTGCAATTTTTAATTTATTTATAACTAATTTTTTAATTTTACACTTCATAATAAACCAAAAACCAAGAATTGTTGCAACTAACCCCAGCCTCCCTTACTAGATTAAATAAAACTATTTCTTAGTTATTTTTCTTAGCATTTTGTTCCTAAAAACTATTTGAATATATTCTACTTACTTATAAATATAATTTAAAGAATAGCCTTTGCACATAAATTTGTCAGCATAATAATTACATTAAAGGAAAATAATTATTATAAATTCTTTTGATGTAGCAAATTTTATATTTTTGTTTGATTTTATTATTATGAACAGGTTTTTTTAGTAAGTGTATTATGTGTTTACATGTGAGTTGTATACTTTTTGTTTGAATTTATTATGGAAAATATATATTTTAAAAGGAACAATAACAAATAAATATATGTTAATGTTGATTTTTGATAAGAATTAAGTGCTAAAAATAATAATTGTTTATTCATTACAAATAAACAATAATATTTTTAGTATGTTGAATGGTTCTCGCAAAGGTATTCACACAAGTTATTTCTTAAGTATTCTGACTTAAATCTCATAGTCAAACTTTATATACAAGTTGTTGTAGAGAGTTCGTAGCGAAATAAGCATTACTAGATTTACGAACAAGAAGTATATTTGAGGTTTTCCTATGAAAGGATCAATTTACATCTAAATCCGTTTCCACTGATCTGAAAAATTATTGAGTTTGATAATTTATCAAAGAAACAATATTTAACATCTGATTTGTTAGTTTCGAAAAAATGTAAAACCCATTTTACATTAAATAGCTACATCATTCTTAATTGCTGAATTGAAAAAAAAGAAAAGAAAAAAAAGATCCACACCAAGGAACGGTAACATTATCGAGTCAATTTGAATTTTGCAATTGCAATCAAAACGTAACAATATTTTTCTTTCGAGATTAAAATAAATCATGCAGATAAAATAAAACAGGTTTTAAGAGAGAAACTGTTTAGGATTAAACTTGTCAATAGTTTAATCCTTATAAAAACTTATTTTATTGATAACTTTAATCCTAAACAGTGTTGTAAAATCAAATTCAATTTTAGCCCAATTTTTTAAATTCAAGATGATTTTTAAGCACTTTGGAAAAAAAAAAAATAACAATAATCAGTCCAAACCACCCCACCCCGAAAATTACTTTTTTCATCTCGTGTCAATGTGTATTTTTTTTTAATAAATTTTCAAAGCAATTTTATACTTAAAACAATAGTTATATAGCATTTTAAGTTTATAAAATACAGTTTTTCAGGTCATATAAGAGGTCAAGGTTTCAAAAAAGACAACTGCTTCTAATTCAATCTTATGCTGTGTTTTCAGTATCAGTTTTCAAGGGGCGTTTTTGAATTATATAGCCATTTCAAAATTACTTTTTTACAACTTTCTCTATTTGTAAAGGGATTCAATTTTAAAGTTATGTTTCTGAACTTCGGATGTTTGAATTTTAAAGTAATGTTGTTGAATTTCAAAAGTGTGATTAAAGTTCTTTTTCTCAAGCGATACATAAGATTTTAATCCTTATTTTTTATTTCGAAGACAAACAAATTGTAGCCCAACAAAATTCTTCCTATACTCAAATGATCAGAACCACTGTACTTTCCTTCGATTGGCAACATCCACTAATGTTTGTACAAAAAGAATAGTCCTTAAAATGAAGGAACTTTATCTTGATTTGAAAATAATAAATCCTTGAGATATCACATATATTTTCCAGGCTGCAAGTCTTTCTACTAATTCCTACATTATTGTATTATTAATTTCTCTTCTTAAACTAAAATAATGATTCCATCGACAGAGAACATAAGTTTTTGGTTTTGAAGATTTTGATATGATCAGAAAATTGATAATATCTAACAAACAAGAGTTCAAAAATGTATTAAATGATTTCTTAGACAAAGTAATGAGGGTATCAATAAATATAATGTCAGTGGCCCATGATGGTGATCTCTATATGATGTTGAAACTATAATCAAATGACAACTTTTGTTTGGTATTATTATCTTTCTCCTGGAAATTGAAAGAAGAATAAAAATCAACTGGAACCCATCAATCATTCTGAATCATGCTCAAAGTGTTATATTTTATAAAATTGTTAATATTAGGCAATTTACTTGCAATGATAAATATGACTAAAAGAAAAGTATTGACTAAATTAGTCATAATTTCTTGTATTTAAATGGTTTATTTTACAGTATAAATATGTTCATCTTCACTCATATTTAATATGGATGCAATCTCGCAAATGGTTTTATATAGCTACATCAATCCAAATATATATATTACGAATATTAAAAATACTCGTTATGGTATTTGCATGGAAGCCTTCAGCAATATTGAATTATTTTTCTACGACATTAATTATATATTTCTTCTCTTACTTCAAATACAGTTTCCCTTATTATCCGTTGTCCAATTATATGTAGATTTATTTTTGGCATTCCACTTAACGATAATTTCTATTACTTTAGCCACTTACAACAAACTTTTTGATTCGATGTGGAGGTGGTTTAGATCATTTGAGTATCCAGAGTATTTCGTTGGACTACAAATCACTTTTCTTAATAACTAATCCTTTTTTGTGACATTTGACCTTAAAACTGTAGTTTATAAACTTAAAATGTTATTTAGCTATTGCTTTAAGAATAAAAAGGATTATTTGAGTGCGTCCATCGTGAGTTTCTTCTTATTACATTGACAATAGATTTAAAAAATTCGCATTTATGTGTGAAAAAGTAATTTGGGGGGGGGGCGGATTTTTTTCTCATCTGTCTTCTCATTACATGCATTAAGTAAATAAAAAAATAACAATAATATACACTCAAAACCAATGAAAACCCTTATAATTGAGAATATTAAATTTGAGAGTGTTACAATAAAATTATTACTATTTTTTTTACTCTTCTAATTATTACAATATATATACTTTTAATAAAATGACATGTTTTTGCATAAATATAGTAGAACATGACTAATGAGTGGTTTGCAATAAAATAACATTCCTACTTCTCTCCCTTGCTCTCAAATTACTCGGTAGCAATAAAAGAGATTAATAAGAACTAGTAGTAAATACTTAAAACTTAAAATGACCGTAATATTTTAAATTATCTATTTATAAAATCATCGAGGCAAGACATTTTTAAGACTTTGCCTGTCGTTAGGTTGAGATATATTTTGCATAAAATTTTCGTTACGACAGAGTTTACTTGTAGGTGAGTAATTGTTATGGGTGCATATCCACAAGCCAATTTTCTTTCTTAATTTCTATTCCATACTCCTCTTCCATTTTTGTTTCCACATGTTCCCTCACAAGTTCAATTCTTCTACATTCGTAGAACAGTTGAAAGGAAGATTCAATATAATTCTTACAGAAAGAGTAGAGTTTATCAGCTTCACTTTTCTTGACTTGTTAGTGAAGATTTTGGAGGTTGCAAAACGATATCTCAACCTTTTTTACTAAGAGTTGATGAACAGATTCCTTAAGACGGACTTCTATCCCAATTTTCCAATGTCTGAGTTAGACCAACCCAGGTTCTGGAGACGTTTGGAGACTACGAGGACCGGAGGGGTAAGACTCTGGGTTTTCTCTATCTCTCTCCTTTTTATTTATCAAGACATCGACCAGAACAGTAGAACAACTACTCCAAGAAAAGTATTAGTAATTAAAAAATGTTTTTGTTTGTGTGTGGGTCTTTCATAATTTATATAATTCTCCATTGAGGCTGACAATTTTTAGATATATATTATTTATTAATATAGATTAACAGTTAGGCACTTTATCTTGTAGTTGAATGGAAAAAATGGGTCAAATGTTGTTTTTTTGAACAATTAAATCTTGTGATGAAAAAGGGACAAGACCTTAGATATTCGCTTGAAATGTTAGTTAATTGTTTAATGTGGAAACAAACCAGCCCAACTCTTTACAAACAACTTCAAATGCAAGGAATTCTAATAATACCCCATGTGTCCCTTTTGATGAGAGTTTTTCTCGAGTGGTTACTATCAGTATTGGCATTAATGATGCCACCATTAAATACATGAAATGTAGAAGTGAAAATTTGAATCCAATACTAACAAATAAGTGTCTATTATTTGGCGAAATTGACACATCAATGCAACTATATTTAAGGTACATTTGATAGATTGAATGAAAATTTTGTGCCCTCAAAAACTATCTTAAAATTTATGATTAAAAGTTCATGTGAGAAGTACAGTACAAACATCAAATTTGTATTCGAAGAATTACTTTCCGGTTTGACATTGAGCTATTCACTCTTCAAAAGGATAATGTTGGAAAAGTTTTCTTATTTTTGATTCACCCATAATTTTAAAAACTTATGCGATAATTTCGTCAATAGATGAGTTTTGGAATGTCCTAAATTCTGTGGAATAGAAATTGGATCTCCAAAGTTTGAATATCTTTAGTCTCTATACAACATTGAAGTCGGAAAGTCAATATGCTCACAAGTTGACTGATGTCGAAGTGCAATAAAAAAAATGTTAGCTGATTCTCTGTTCTATCACAGCATTATTGATGCCCTGGTGATGTACTCTAAAATCCACCCCATTTTCTTGAAATAATCCCTTTTCTAAAGTTGATTCGTAATTATTGGAATATAGGGAATGTGAGATCACCCGTCACTGGATATAGGAATCGGAAAACCTCAAAATACCACACAATAATATGGACAATGAACAAATCAAATTTTGTTTGAAGAACAGCATGGAAGGGGAAAAAATATTCGAGTGAAGTCACTTATCTAAATCTTTATGTGAACATAAGTGATATTAAGGAAGTGTTGGTTAAAGAAAACCCAACCCATAATAAGAAAAATTCGATAAAGCTGACGTTAGATGCTGATAGTTTAATGGAATGTGATGAACTTGATTCAAATGTATTATTTTTTATAAGTGGGTATGTAACTCGAAACCTCAATAAATCTGTGTCATGCAACTGTTTTCAATCCAAATTTGGTTCACTTACAGAATTTACCAATATTAATTTTGAAGAAGGATTTATGGATGATAAGTCTCAAACAGTCAAAGATTCTTTCATCAATATGCTAAATCGAGGAGGCCTTGTATATCCTTCAGATTCTATTAATTTTATCTGGCAAACCTTTTCTTCTTTGTATTGTCATTAATCAAATGTTTTCTTTCCTTTTAAACTTTGACTTAGCTCCAAGGTTCACTTTTATGATCCTATTCACGATTGTTGCTGACATACCCATGTTCCTAGCTATCCCTCTGATTGTATGCTGGTGATTCCGTACAATCCGATCCTGGACAGACTTCATGACAACATTTTTAAGAATATACCTCTTTCTTCCTTGTCCAGGCTTTCTAGAAACCTTTTTTACGAATTTAATAGGGACTTTTACTTCATTAAACAAATGTTATGTTTATGAAAAAATTCTTGCTGATATTCATGGGAAATGTATCGTATGAAAACATTAGAACCACAAGTTTTCTTTTCGCTTCCATTTCGGCCATCTTGTTAATAGAAAAAATATAAACAAACCTGAAAGTACATTCTAATCATGTAACTACATCAATAAAAAAGGCCTGCTTTCATATATTAAACTAATTTGATTACAAGTAACTGTTGATTTATATAATAAACATGTAGTACGTAAGTTTATGGGTTCTTTCTTAGTATAACTTAATGAGCTAAATAATTAAATGAAGCTTATGTTATAAAATAATTAAATGCAGGATTTCCTCTAAGTGTAAAGCCCAGAGAAATACAGAGAAATAAATCCTAATTAAACTCATTTACATTTATATATAGCATAATTAGTACATTCAAATTCTCGGTACTTTTTGATCGAATGTACCTGAGGGAACTATTACTTATAATGGCGTCAACCATGTTTTCCTTATCCTACTCAGAGTATTTTTCTATTCAATGAGGCTATTTGTATTCAGTTTATTTTTGATACATACAACTATTAATATAGCTATTGAATGAAGAAATGAAGTAATAAAATAGTTGGAAGAGTGTAATTCTTATTGTAGCATTTATCAATAGAAAAATTAATCTTTAATACCGTCTCAAGATTAACCCGAGAATCATTCCATCTTACTCCACATCCACAGGGGAGAAAATGTTTCATTCAATAGATTTGGTTCATAAGGAGGAGCAATATCCTTATTTGGTATGACCTCAAGATACAAGAAAATGTTTCTATAAGTAGGGAACAAAATATAATAAACCTGAAATACGAGTATGGATGATAAAATAATAAAGTTATTTTTATTTCTAAGTCATAAACAGGGTAGAACAATTTAACGTATATTTTGTTGAAACTCTACAAGATATTCGTAAGAGAGACCTGGTATAGTAGTTTCACAAGACGTATTTCATTCTGAAAAGTTACAAGTATGACTTTTGAAGGAAATACATTATTTTTATATATAATAATCATCACTCTTTGGCACCTTAGGAATTTTTTTCTCTTGAAAATTTAACAGTTTTATTTTAAGATATTTTGCTAGTTTTAGAAGTACAGCCATAGTCAACTTGTAAATTTATCTCTGCTTAATACTGTTTAACATACATTTTTGATTGGTATTTATGAAAAAGATCGTGATTATCTTTTCCAGCATTAATTTCCCAAGTTTTTAAATTGTCTTACAAGGGACAATTTATAAATAAAATTTATTGATTTGAAAGAAAATTTTAGTGATATCTCAAAATGGACATCTTGCGAGGAACCAACTAAACTTGGACAAAATGTATCTCGTGATTGTATTTTCTTTTGAAAAAAATTAAACGAATGAGCGCTTGAATATATTCAAACCCTGTAATGCTATTGATATGGATACTGTTTAAAGATGAGATTAAAACATATGTTCAAAACTCCCTTCATTTTTACATAGAGACAAAATCAGCACAATACAATTTCATCATTTTCTAGAAAATACACCACTTAAAAAGGAACGACAATGTGTTGGTCGTTCATGCAAGTCAATCATGCGAAGCCAATGGAAGAAATGTGATGTAACTCTGATTATCTCATGTTTTGAATGCAATTACAAAACAGATAATTATACAAGGTAATTTAATAAAGCGTAAAATTAAATACACCATGTAAATAGTTCATGTTTTTGACAAATAATCAATAAAATTAAAAACTTAATTTTATACCATTACAGCATATCTTCACCAAGTCCAAAGGTTAGAATGACTCCATTTGAGAAAAGTATGAGAATCATTGAGTTTGAATCTGTAGAGTTAATCATTGGGGCACAATTTTAAGACTGGTTCCTGGATGTGAATCCAAAGAAGAAGTACCTACTTTTTGTATACTATAATGAAGAAGACAATAAAACTGTGATTACAGAGAGCATGGATAGGGTTTCTCGAATCGGTCCTTACATTTTCGGCCCTGGATACTTCCGGGGGAAATAGAGCAAATATACTGATTTACTATGATCTTATTTTGACAAGAAGTTCGGTTTTTGAGGCTATAGAGGGTTGAGCGGAATTGAAAGGATTTAACAACTTCTGATGAAGGGTATAACTGGGGATACATAGGATTAACAGTTGATCTCTCTCTCTCTACGGTCTGCATTTATGAAAGAAAAAAAGTAGTGAGTTTATATGTAAATATCATTATGATTCATTTATTACAAAAATGGGGAATGAACATTATCATACTTCATAGATTTTCAAACTTTATTTTCAATCTGATACATATTGATTATATAGCTTATAAATTATTACTCGTTTTTGTAAAATTCATGATGATAATATATGTAATTATACATTGTAGTAAATTAGAAATGGGAAATAAATAGCTAGATAATTATTAAAAAGTAAATAAATTGTAAGCATAATATGTAATTTTTTTTGGTAAAGAAAGTATATTTTTTATTCAATGAATAAATGTTTAGGTATTATAATAGTGTTGCAGTTAATATTTCAGCATCATATTCACATAAGCCTTTCAAATTTCACTTACACACTTCAAATGAACTCTATTCACTTCATTTTAAAAATGAGGCGATAATATAAGGAAAAATAAAATATTAAAAAACAAACAAACTATGAATATAAGAGTTGATATGCTACATTCAATACGCCTGTGAAATTGTATATATATCCCTAGATTAATATGTATCAGATCAAAAATGACTATATCAATTAAATTCATACAGATAGACAGACAAACTTTGTTTTAAATTAAATTTTTTGTTTTTTAAATCATACTACACGCTATTATTTTTTTCCCTATAATTTTTGATAATATTAAAACAATTTTAAATAATATGCAAAAAAACTGTATGTAAGCATTTTCATTTAATGATACTTTAAGAATATAATAAAAATTTGAAAAGGGGAAATATGTACATAAGTATGCTAAAAACACAATGCTTTAGAATCTACTTAATTTCCAAGATATATTATGTAAAATGATACATAAAATAACCATGTTTCTCATAAAATGAGATCATATTTACAAATGTATACATATGTTTTACATCAAGTATTAAAAAAATGTGAGCAAACATTTGTGGTACACGTTGGGTATCAACACAAAATCAAACATAAATAATTTTTCCCAAAATTAAGTTCAAAATTACACTTGTATTCTTATATCTCGAATTATATCCAATCTCAATAATGCTATTATTGTTATTACCCTTTTGAAAATGTGTTAAAAACTGCATTTAAATAGTCAAAATTAATCGTTACAATAAAATGATTTAATTTTTTGAAAACCCATTTCGGGAATAAAATAAATTTTTGTCATTAAATTATGGTTTAAACTATTTTTAACATTTTTGAGTATCTTAATCCGTCCCATAATTTTGATTTCAAAGACTATTTATTATTTACTCAAATATGTATAGAAAATATTGGGTTATATGTATATATGAAGTAAATAATAATGTGGGATTTTCTACTCTTCGTTATTTTTGTGCGAGATTATTTTTATATTGACGCACCACAAATACTCTTCATCATTTTTACTCCATGTTTTTGGAAAAATATGTAAAACTTAAATGTATTCATAATTGCAATTTCATATTTACATTTAACTTTTAATCATACAACATTAGTTTCTAAGTACCCATTGATTGCCGCACTCCCTTTTCCTGTGAATAATATTTAATGGTGTAGAATTTTGAAAAAATATTTACTCTAAAAAAACAAAACAAAAAACGAATTCAAATTTAATCCAATTAAATATTCAAAAAATAATTCTAGCTTGCTTTTATGCTCCCGGCTCACACATCTTATCTATGAAGCTGTTTTTGTCTGTTTACTTTGTTTAATTTAGAGTAGCTTAATCTATGTACTATTAAAAAAAATAATATTTAATTACTCTCTTGAGCATTCCAAAACCTCATATAGGTACCATAATTTTTTTTTATAATTGTTTTCTTTTATTTTTGAAATTCAGGGCTTAGATTTAACAAAGAAGCTAAACGTGATAGTCATCAAATTTAAATTAAACTAAAACGAGAGGGAATTTCCAGGAGTTACTCAATGGTGAAAAAATGAATATAAACAAGGACATACGAGTAAGTGGTTTTTGAGGTCAAGCTTTTAAGAATATATCATCTTTCTTTAGTTGAATAAGGGTTTTTAGACATTGAATTAATTATATTTGTAATTATCGATAATTCTGAGAAATTTGCATTATTATCTCTTAGATATACATTCTCAAGAAATATATGCATGTATTCTTAATCTGCATTTATTTTTGTGGGTAAAATAAATGCAATCAAGTAATAATACTAACAGAAGAAAGTTTCGATTTGATAATTTTTTTAAAGGTCAAGAGATAAATGAAATAGAACTGGCTTCAATTTTAAGAATTGGAAGGAATCAAATATTCTTTTTTTTTAAATACCATCTTACTAAAATTAATCAATTAGGATCAAATGGACGAATCCGTACTTTATAACTCATATTTTTTATCCAAATCAATTTTTCTCTAACAAGCCGGTCGTTTCGATCAAGTAAACATTAACCAATAAGTGATAAAGCAAGATCCAAACAAAACACAATAATTGTGTTAAATCCCCGAAAAAATGTATTCAGGGATATGGGTATGGGACTAGGTACTTTCGCCTTAAAATATTTTGCATCTGGACATCTTGCCTTAATCCATTTCGCCTTAGGACATTTTGCTTTGAAACCATTTTACCCGAAGGATATTTTTCCTTTTAATGTAAATAAATATTTATGTAATTGTCCGAACATTTCACTAGATATATACTATTGAAATTTTACTATTTAAAAAGCTCGAACCAGAGAAAAAATAGTTAATAAAATCAGTATATCAAGAAAAATAAAATACACAAACAGGAGAATGATTCGAACGGAAGAAGTTCTAATCACAGCTCCGTTATGAATTATCATTAGATTTGATATATTATTAAGAAAAGACTCATGGATTGACAAACTAGCATAGTATGAGGAAAGAGAATACCTCTATCATTATTCTAACAGATAAAAATCATTTAAAGTATTTTATAAAATTCACATTTTATATTTTGATTAAAAAATTGAAAGGAAACATTAATTTCAACCAAGAATAAACAATCAAGACGTAGAAACTTAATTTATTAATATTTTAAGGGGAGAAAAAAGGATTTTATGGCAAAATGTCCTCCAGGAAAATTGTTGAAGGCAAAATGTCCTGAGGAAAAATTGTTTAAGACGATAGTTATGAAAATCATTTGGGTATATCTAATCATTTGCAAAATAATTTTGTAATGCTATTGAATGGGAAACTATTTTGATTACAGCCTATATTTAGTTGAACTTCTGAATGAACTTTACTATTCAATATAAATGTTTTAAGTATTGAGATTTAATTAAATTTTATATATATATATCTTCTTCAATTATTTGTAATGTAATATTTTTGGATAAAGACTCCCAAAAACCTCTTGAAAAAATATAAATTTCACTTTGAAAAAATTGCAACTATCGTAAAGAACAACTTTTTTTTCATGTTTGAAACTAATTTAAATCTAAAATGCCATAAAAAGAATGATTAGATTTAAATTTTAATACCATGAAGTTTACACCTATAAAAACTTTCAAAAACATCTTATCTTTTAAGCAAATTACAGTTAATGGAGCATGATTATATTTTGTAAATGACTAAATTAATGCTTTATTATAAAAAGAAAGGTCTTATACGATATATAAGTTTGAAAATGCTTTAAAAATCTATGAATTAATTATATATACTTTTTTTTAATGAAATAATGTAAAAATATGTCTACAGTAAAACCATAGTTAGCATTAGTCTACATACAAAATTAATACTTTGACAGGTAATGTTTTGAGTGCCACGTTTATTGATATATTTTTCATGAAGTGATAATGAAAAAATCTATAAGAATTATACACTATAATGATCAAAAAAAGGTATTTCCAACGAAATTATAGATAAAAAATCCGGATGTTATTGTTTACATAACAATATAATCATTAAAATATTCACTTTAAACTGAACAAATCAATTTTTTTCATTTCCGCCCAAATGTTAAAATTTTTGAATGGTTCACAAGTTTATATTTTTTATAAAATATATATAATAGTTTGACAGAATATATTTGTATATTTTACAAACAAAAATACTTATGATATTGATTTACTTTAAATATCAATATTCATTGGGTTATGAATTTTATTTACACTACATATTTGTAAAACATTGAAGTACCTTTTATATATTATGTATCGTACATTTATCGGAATGAATACTTTTTCAAATATTTGCATTGTGTTTTAACCATGAATTCCATGGATTTAATCTTAATTAACTATGAAAAATATATTAAACTTATCATTGTAAATTCTTTAAATGTAAATATTGACGTTCATTTAATACTTTGCTCATTTTTATATATATATACATATAAGTATGGCTACTTTAAAAAAAATATAAAGACTGTGACTGTTTCCATTCAGATTGGAGTCGGTTGGAAAATAGTTCGATGAATTTTCGTAGTATGGAATTCCTTTGCAGAGAAATACCGATCAAAACATGGACTTTCATGTGATTTGAAGGTAAACCCAGTAAGCTCAACAATACCAATTATACCTTAATAAATATTACAGATATGATACCACTTGCCAATCCTCAGAAGAATGTAGGACTGAATTGTAGACCCTCCCACAGTCATTTTAATGTGTACTGAAGAACATACACCTAGTGTATAAATTTATTATCTTCTCTAATAACTTTAGTAGATAGCATAATTATTTTACCCATATTGGTGGCAGATCTAGTAGATCCATATATGTTGTACATGTTACCTCTGCATGAGAATCAATAATAGTGTTATATGTTATCTTTAAATCCCATTATATTGGGCATAAATGCAGTTTGGCCAATCTAAGTGGCAGATATCAAAATTTCCCCGTATTTGTCGAGTAGTTTCATTGGTTTTTGTGTTATGAATTGTTAAAATTTGTTTACTTATAGCTTTAGTTTCCAGTTTTTGGCCTCTTTTCGTTCAGTCCAAAAAAGTTCCTTCTTTATATTTTGCCTTATAAGGCCTATTGTGGAGCTCCAGTTAAATGTTATAGATGCCTGTTATACTATTTATAAAAATTTCTACAAGAGGGAGATAAGGCACATAATGTAGAATTTGATAGATTCGTTCCAATCAAGTTAAAAAATAACTATAGGAGATCTGTTATGACCACTTCTTTACTAGGTCATTAATGAAAGTTTGCAAATAAACAGTGTAATTTTCAAACTTATCATCATTTGTTAATTAACCAAGTATATGGGTTCTATTATTCAAGCGCAAAATGAACAATAGAACACTTGTGTACAAATGATACAAAAAAGTTTATTATATAATTTAATATACTTTTTTAGGAGGATTGTGAACACAAAATAATAATAATTCATAACTCATTATTATTTTTTGCTTTGTCATTGATGACAATGCCATTATCATGGTATTAAATGTTTTACACTGTTCTTAGTTATAATTGAGAATATTTTCTTATGGAGTTTTTAAAAATTATGATATCGTTCTATAAAACAGAAATTTGTAATCGATTGGTCAAAATCGAAGAATGTAGATAAAGAGTAAGAAATATATATACATTTTTTTAAAATGAAGGTAAAAATATTAATATTTAACCACAAGTGAGTTTTATTTTTTTTAATACAACAATTTGTTCATCCTAATTCGAAAATTAAGCTGTCTTCAAAAAAGTTAGTGATATACGAAGTACACTTACAGTGTCTACTTATTTATTGTCTTTAGTTGAATAGGAAGGATCCATTTTTATTGGATGACATCGAATATATTGATGACTGATGATGTGTAGTTCTAAATAACTTATTCTGTTAAAATATCGTTTGACTTAATTATATTTTAAAAGTAATTTCATCTAGAAAATTCATACAGGGTGGGGCAGCAAAACGTGGAGTCAAAAGTTGTTTAAAAAAATGCTTCATTTTATTCTCAGTAACTAAATATGACCACCTTCACCATCATTCAAGCCTTTACACGTATCCGGCAGACCTTGAAGGTTTGATGACAAACACCTAAGACAAGTTGTCCCATAGAGCCACTATGGCACCCTAAAGTGAGTCCACATTTGGCTGTGGTGTTTTGTTGATTTCCCTCTCCAAAGGGGCCAATACAGAAAAGTTCAACAGGTATAAATTTGGCGTAGAAGAGGGACATCTTCTTGCCTTTTTAGCTCTTGAGCCTCCTAACCTCTCATTTCCTCTTCAGAAGGTGTCTTAGGGTCCTCATCTAGAAAATACATATCACAAGTCGCCCTTCACAACCCTTTTTATGGTCTTACCTGCCGCCGAAAAGTTGTTAAGAAGGTGATTCATTGATTTGGTGGGGTCCTCCTTGATCTTCTTCTCCAAGGTGGACAGGAACTCTGGACCCCTCTTTAAATTATGCCCTTTACTTGCTGCTTTCCTGGAGAGTTCTTATTCATCATCTTGGCCACATTGACAACCGAGCTCCTTGAGCACTTTACCATGTCCATAACACTCGCCACCTCAACTTCAACATCTCAGACATTGAAAATGTACTCCATTTTTGCTTTTTGCTCACTTATAATGACAAGATAGATAATGGTTTATTTTAGTTTGTTTATACGCCTAGAATGGCTGAACCAGAATTTCAAAAAAAATCCTATATTAATGAGGAAATTAACAATAATTAACAGTCCACGTTTTTCTACCCAACCCTGTACGGAAACCATAACCAAATGTATAATAATGTACTTAATAATCTGTTCGTAATACTGACATACTACACTTCTAACGTTATAAAAAGTTCACTAACTATGAGTTATCGAAGACATATTGGGGTCCAAACTTCATTTTTTCGAGCTAATAAAAAAATAGAAAATTCTACATAAATAACAATTTTCTCAAAAAAGACCAGATAATTTTTTTTAAACTCTCAAAATCGATAAATATTGACATAAAAAACTATTAAATAGTCTTAAAAAGTTTTGAGAACGATTTTGACAAAAAAAGATCATGTTTTTACATGCGTAAACATGAGACTTAAGACAGCAATATTTATTAATCAAGACCTATGTTGTAGATCATGGGGTTTTATCAGACCTACATTAGCAAATTGGGATATTCTGTTCCCAAATTTTAATAAACAGTCTTTTATCATTTTAATTTTATTGACAGAACTATTAATAATTCATCTGAAATGTTTATTCCAAATTACAACTTTTGTGTATAAATGTCTAATCAAGTAATTATTCGTATTTTTGCAATCATTAATCAAGGTTTGGTGAATTTACTTAGTTGTTTTTTTTGCACATAACTATTTAAATATGAGGCTTAGAGAACACCACAAATGTTGCTATTTTAAAAGTTTTATTCATCTTATTTAAATGTGATAAGTACTAATTTAGGAAATTGATAAACTAAAAAACTGACAGCAATGCAAATTTGTCAGTTTGTCTGCAAAATTATTTCGAAATTACAGAAAAGAAATGTTAATGTACATTTTTTTAAACAAACAATAGAACAATTTTGCTATAGCACCCAACTTCACAGATAGCTGGTATTAAAAATGATCTAATCAAAGTTTCAAAACTTTTCTGGCCAACAGAAGAAGAATATTTGAGTTTGTCCGGTTTAAACAGTTACAATGCAAGTATTAACTTGCAGCTAAACATAATTAGAAGGAATTCCCCTATGTCTGAGTAACATATTTAAACAGGTGAAAATCGATGGTTACAAAAATGATTCCATTGTAGTATAAACTATTTTAGGGATAATTATAAAGTAATAACGTTGTATTTTTATGATAAACAATTCTATTTTTTTTTTTTTTTTGGGGAATAGGGCTTCAATATACGATGATATTAAATAGCATAGTCAAAATAGTATCAAAAATAAAACAATCGTTGTTCTAGTTTTAAAATAGTAAATATTTAATAGGAATTTTTATTAAAATGTTTGAACAATAATAACACATTATATCTTCTTGAGACACTTTAAAAAGAATAAAGTGTTTTTTCTCACAAGTATTTTTTGTAATATTATTAATATGTACGAGTACAAAATGAAGGAGAGAGTTTAAAAAAACAAACAAACAACGTACAACCTAAAATTATGCATGACTATTATACATTTTGTGAAAAATATCAATAATAAGCTAAATAATTATTTAATTGTTATGATGCGATAAAATAAGTTTTTAAGATAAATATAAGGCAATCATAAAGTATTTTACAATGAAAAATAGAGATTATAGATGCTTTACGGACGTCAAATAAATTTTCATAAAAACAAAACTTTGTTTAACTTTATAAAGCTGAAATAGGGTTAAACAATGATTTTTTTTAGTTATGTGTTAAATACTTTTTTTATAGCGGTATGTTAAAAAAACTAAAAACACACACATGATATAAGTATTTCTCGGAGACATTCATTTATAAATAATTAAAAATAAAATGTATAAATTAATCAATTTCCATATCACATTTATTTGATTTATCTTTGATTCTAATGAAATAGTATTACTCAATGTATAAAATTACAAGTAATTTTTTATAATATATATGGAATTTTGTAAAATATCATCTTTCCATATTTAAAAAAATAAAGAGGAATATGTTATTGTAAAGTTTGTAGTTTTAAATTATACTATCATGTCGAAAATAATAGAAAGTGGAGAACAAAATTATAAATAAAAAAATAAGTAGATGGGATTATCACGATGGGATTTTGACGAACTTAAAGAACCACAACTCTTAGATCAGTGAAAGGACCTGCTCTTATAGGGAGACTACATCTCTAACAAAACCTTTTAATTATTTTTAGTCATCTTTGTCAAAGAAATCATGGATTCACATCTTTCCAAGAGTACCAGAAGTTTACTAACTCCCTTCCGCGTTGTAACCCTAGCCAACTTTTATAAGTATATTTTTTTTTCAATTCAATCTATAATCTCATTAGTATTGCTATTAATGAGGTTTTATATTTATTTTGAAAAATGTACATTTTTATTATTATTTAATCCAGACCAATGTCGTAACAGGAAGGCGAGCAGTGCATCATTTTTTCTTCTCTATGCTCAACTTGAGGTGAAAAAGAGTACACGATGAGAAGATTAATTCCCCCACCCCCTCTTAACAAACAGAGATGTTGCATGGATTTTTGAATTTATGTGATAATAATTCAGGTTCCAAGTAACAAAATGAAATTCCCTACTCTCGTATCTCCACGAGGATATGCAGAAGTTATTCTTTCTACCCTGAAGATGTCATCTACACTATTCAACCTTAGTTTGTAGAATTTTGTTCCTAACTTACTCTTATGACCTGCCCATCTGTTTCTAGTCACATTTTTTCATCACCTATGGTTACATAAATATTATGTCAATAAGATAATTTCATATTTTCTATTGAACTTATTCTTGATCAGCATAGTCTAGAAATCATTGTTGATCTTTATCAAGTAAACCAAGAAAAGTTCAGAACTTTCAATATAATTTCAGCATGTGCTGATCCCAATCCTTCTATTCGTATAATTATACGACATCTAGAAATGTACATAGGTTATTGATTGGCCTCATATTTTTTAAGGTCTTTATTTTACAAAATATAATACAAAAATACATAATTAACATTGTATGCAGTTTAAAATAAGTTTCCAAAGACACAGACCTCTTTAGTTACGAACATCCACTAAATATATATACAATAAATAAACATTAAAAAATAAGATTAATAAAAAATCCCAACATAAAAAAAAACATAAAATACACAAAAAGTAAAAAATCTAAAACTAAGTATCTAGGATTTGCCTATTTTTATGTCTATTAAATTTCTTGATAATGTGATTTAATATTTTTATGTATTTAATTGAGTTTTCCTGAATATTTCGTATAATATTCAGAATTAAATTGAACGTCAATGTATCTTCTTAAGGTATTTTCAAGACGTGTATCGTGACGCAACTGCAATAAGTATGCCACTTAACTCCTTGTAATCAGTTGGTTCCTTTAATGTCAACTTTTTTGCAATATAATACTTTGAGTTAAGTAAGTCAAAAACGATTACTTTAGCCTTCTCTGAAGGAATTAACTTATTTTTCAGAAGCCCCAAAAAAATTATGGCCGAGATATGGTTTGGCATGGTGTTTATATGCCCTTCTAAGCTCCATTCAACAAACTTCCTCAATAACAGAAAAAGTGACCCTCAGCAAAAGCATAAAAAACAGAATTAAACATCTTACCTCAGTCTTTGCAATAATCATTAAATGTCTTTGCAATAATCATTAAATTGGCCAAGGAGTCAGGTATACAACCCCAACGCTAGCCACATGAAATTTACGGCGAGTGAATTTCCTGTCATTGGACCTCCAACCAACATCCGGGTTCATTTTAAATAAGAAAAACATTTTTTTATTATATGCATAACTTTTTATTGAATAAGAGATATTTTCAACAAACCTTGATGGCTTCGGTTGATAATTTTTTAAAGGAATCCATTTTCATTGGCCAAGGAGTCAGCATGTTATTTATTGATGTTTCTTACTTTCATTTTAAAATAGAAAAAAAAATCTTCCCAATGGAATCAGTTATAAAATATCATCAAATTTTACATAATTAAAGACTGGCTGGCTGGGAAATTACATAATTAAGGTTACCAACGCATTTTTTTCCATTTGATTATTGGAGGAAAGTTTTCATTCTTACTTTCCCCTGTTTTATAATCACTTGAGAGAAAATGTCTATTGTCGATTTTGAGTAAAAAGCCGATGTGGTTCAATCAACATAATTCAAAATTGAAACTGCCCCAAATAAAATGTTGTTAAACGAAGTATTTTCAAAATTGGACCAAGACTGCGAATTTGTCATTTTTTTTTCGTTATAATACAACAGAATAAATTAACAGGTCAACTAGATTCCAGGAAACCACCCTAGTACACACGCTCAAATAAAAATTTTTATAAACTTAAAATGTTATATAACTATTGTTTTAAGAATAAAAAATAACTTTTAACCCACTTTAATGATACTCGACATTCGATCCCTGGAACTATTTGTTTTGTCTTTGCGATAAAGTATGGCCTTGCAGTCAAAAGTATAAAACGACAATACTATAAATTAGTAAGTGGACTCCGATATATTACACTGACGTTGGAGGTTACATAATACGAGATAGTTAAGCAATTCTTCGGATTTAGTGGAACAGACACGCATTCATGGGTGAAAAAGTTATTTTTGGCGATAGGGGGAGTTTGTCCGATTTTTTTAAATTTTTCAGAATGCTTAAAAATTATTTTGCATCCGTTAATAACTATTGTTTTAAGAATAAAAAGCTTTAAAATTGATTTTGCTTTGCATTTTCATGAAAAACGACAATTAACACCTGACGTTGGAGGTTTCTCTAAGCAACTTCCAGACAGATTCATTTCAATGTTTAATACTGGCTCAATTTGCTTGTCTAAAACTCCAACTAACTGCTTAATAATGCACAGTTATGGCCTCCAATCAATGAAGTCCGTCTGTTACCTTTGTTGAATAAGAGCAATTCTTCTCTTAGTCAACACTTTTGGATGACGCCTGTCTTTCTCCATAGATTTACCAATAAATGTTAAATAAGGCAGAGTTTCCAATTATTCCATCTGGTCCACAAGTAATATTTGATTTAAATTTCTTGTCTATAAAATTTCCAATAATGTATTCAGCAAAGATTGTGACCTGTGTATCCTTGCATAGCGAAGTTATTTTTTTCCTCACCTACAATATTTTGAAAACATTCATGACAATAGTGTAAGATATCCTCTTTTTCCATCCCTTATTATTAACTTAACCCCTGTTGTTGGAGGACCAAATTTTCTTCCCAGTTTTTTAAGCCAAAGACTGAAGTTTAATTCCTGTTCAATTTTTCTATTCTTCTCTTCATCAACTATAGCATGAATTATTAAAGTATTGAATGTATCTGCCACATATGACCTGACAAAAGGAGAACCTTTTTGTCAGAATAACATCCAAGTTATCATTAAATTTTCTGTTTGCTTCTCTTCTTCGTGTGAAAAAATTTCTGGTAGTCACTTGAATAGTATTGATAAGTCTAGAAACTATCGTAGAAGCAGATAATACACGATCAAAATTTGTTCTAACCCTGCGTTGAAGACTTAGCTGAAAATTTTCGTCATTCAAGATCCAGCAAGGTATTTTGTATTGTTTCATTTTATAATCATGCTTGATATCCCATTGTAAGATCTTGTGGTCAGATGAGTGCTCTGGGAGTTATTTTGCGTTCGTTGTTTTATCAGTAAAGCTAGATAAATACTGCACCATTTTATAAATAAAATAAACTTTTGCACAATACTGAAACAAGTAAATAAATTTACAATTAAGTAAGAAAATTATGGTTAAGTACGGTTGGTTTTGGAAGTATAAATCATGTCTACATGTTCATACAACTGCTTGAATATTCATGAATTATACACATAAAAGTATTTAATAAATTACTGTTAATTTTAAATACATTCATAAGCCTATTCAATGTAATAAAAATCTATTGCTTCAACTTGCAAGCGCTTGTTACTCCTAAAAATACTACTAACAGTATTGCGTTTTTTTTTATTGGATTGTTTGTCCTACTTTACCTATTGGTTCAGCAAGTCAAAACAATATGGCTTTGTTTGTAGTTATATCAAAATATTAAATAAAGTACAGGTATTTTATTTCCTTAGTCTAATATTACCATTCAGCATATACATATGTTTATAAACACAAATAAAAATATATAATACCTTTAATTGGTCAAATGAAGTTGCATTGATTAAGTATAGGTAATCATCAGAGTTTTATAATTACTTTATATGACTTAGAAATTGCCATTTTAAGTCCAAATATATGATATATATTTCTTTTTTGGGAGCAATCGTGAATCAAACCTACGCACATTGAGTTTAGGATAATAATTTCTCCTTAGTGCGTTGTCCATTGAGCTATATATAAACTGAGAACTTATTAGACAATGTGTTGAGCTAAAGAAACTCCCATATTTACTAAAAAATGGACTAACTCAAACTTTTGTCCCATTAAGTTTTTAAAGCTTATTGGAATGTTGCTTCATCAATAAGTTCATGGCTACGAGCAGAAAAAATAAATAATATTTTTTTTTGACAATTTTTTTTGTTTTTTTAGAATGTTGACAAAAATTCAATTATTTTTAAAATCGATTTTCTTCTAAATTAAAAATCTGTTTTTAATAGAAACTAATCCTAAATGAAATGACTATTATTCAATATAATCGCCTTTGGCGTAAATAACGGTCTACACTTGACCTTGGAAATGAGAGCCAGTCTTGATTACAGTCTCCTTTGGCAGATTCTGGAATTCCTCATGGATCTTGGGCATCAGCTTAGATTTTGGGTTTTAGGAAGATGAGTTTGAGTATCGCTCAACTGCACTCCACACTAAGAAGTCAATGGGATTGAGGTCCATTGAGCTTGGAGAACAAACACTGGGACCAACAAAGTGAAAAAAACTAAAATAAAAACATTTTGACAACTAGGTAAACGTTTTCTTTACAGTGCGGAATTGAGAAGAGTCTTGTTGTCATCTCCAGACTCTTCCTGTTCCCTCCTGAGTAAAAGGGACTGCCCATATTTATTAAGTTTTTGCAATCTCATAATTGTCGTGTCTGACAAGAGACCCAATATGGACACTTTGCCTATTCCACGATTTTGCAATAAACATTTCGTTAATTGATACCATACATTTTAACTGACACCAAATACTACATACAAAGTCATCTTTGCGCAGGCAGAGTTCGTTGTTGGTAAGTTTTCATATTTTGCGATGAAGATGTTAAAAAAGTTGTATAGTAAATAAATACCCATTGAGTCCGGGAGGTGCAGTAAAGTGTCTGGTAATTTATGTGTTAAACTTTGTAAAAAAATAATGACTTACTTTAACAAAAAGCAGATTACAAAGTTAATAACGATTCTGAAACTTTAGATAACTTTTTAAATATTTATATACTTACATCTCACTCACCACTTTTAAATGTAACTCAATTAGCAATCAGTACAAAAAAGGAATACTATTTTTAAAATTGAGTTAGTTTATAGACAAGGATTGATTAATAATTAGAGGTGAGAAAATTACAATATTTCATTTTTTTTTATTAAACCTCCTCTAATGAACATCTTTTTTATAACTCAGTATGTAAAATTGTGCAAAAGAAATCTAAAAAATATTTACTTACATAATAACTTGTTGATTTAATAGTAACGTCATTTAAACGTGATATCATTTCATTGTTTTTTCCAATCATTTTGTGCCCGTAAATATCAATTTCAAAAATACTTCTATGAATATATTTACTTAATTTAAGATAATCAAACAACATGATTTATGGATTTCAACAAATTATAATTTCTTATTTTTTTAGTAATATAAATATTCATTACTATACACAAATTAGTACCTATCAGTTTTTGATAAGGGTGTGTTAGTAATATAAAATGATAACTACAATATTTATAAATACACTTTATTACTCATATGCAAAAAAAAATCAAGAAATTCTAAGGCAATACTTTCAATCAAGACAGTTAATTACAATCACAAAACCTCTATTAACAATTACTAAATATATTATCAAATCCTACAATAAAACATTGTCAAGATAAATAAATAATAGTATAAAATTGAATCTAATGTTTCAGGTGAATAGTGAAAACTAATAGCTACTAAATATAAATTGAAAGGAATTAAAAGCATTTAAATCTCGAGATGTATAAAATCTTAGATTATTTACTTAAGGTTAATGAAGTTATTCCTTTTCAGAATTTAGTAATATTTTGAATAATAACAAGAATTTTAAATCGTATTTAACATTTTTAGAAATTTAAATGCAGCTTATTCCAGTGAATCGTGAACGAAACTTTGGAAAGATTTTATTGACAATAGAAAAAAATATAAGGATTTTTAGTAATATCCAATAGTAGTAGAATAAAAACTAAATTTTTTTGTAAAATACATTTCTTCCTTAGACCAAGGAAAAGTCAGATGGAGACCAAAACAAGTTGTTTGTCAGCGCTTCTTCACTCGGAAATAAGTTATCACGAGATAGCATTATTTCCTTCTCCAAGGGTCTCATTACTATAGTTAAAAAAAACTAAGAACGATAAAAATATTATAGTTAAAAAGCCTAAGGACGATAAAAAAAAACGTTGATATAAATGGAAAAAAGAAAGCGTGCTTCTGAGACTGTTGTGTCTCAGTGTTGTGGGTTTCAAAATCTGGGAAGACATGTACATGCAGATTATGCAGACAGTCATTTCCCTACTTGAAAGCAACCTACCCCAAAGCCAATTATGCTTTCAGTAAGATTCCGCACCAGTGGTGTTAAGACAGCCTCTTGAATTTTTAGACCTGATCAATGTAGACTTTATCTTCACCAGACTGCGACCCTCTTAACTATGAGATCTGGAGAACCATCGAAAGGAAGCCCTGTACCTCTTTCCATGTGCTCAAAAGGTAACCACTGAGGAGTGAACTGACATGTTAGATGAATACTTGAGCCTGCAGCTCCAGAAGAGATGGTCAGTAGTCTGTCTAGCTTTATTACAAAAGGGGCAAATACTCCACTCGTCAATAAATAATTTAGCTCCTATCTCCAACGTTCCTGAGAATAACTGATATATGAAACATCTCCTGATCTTTGACGTAGAAACCATCGAAGCTTTGATCCTGGCCTTTCGACACCCGTAAAATGATCTAACCTTGATCTGAAGGAAGGTCAGCCATTTTATCAATAAGTGAAGTTGACCATCGAATGCCCGCCGCAAAATCGGCGGAGACAGTTTGCACTTCCGGGAAATTAAAGGGTCCCCCTATGGGCAGCTCCCAACCGAGACACAATTCAAACTTCATAGTAACATCTATGCACCTTTTACATAAATATTGCATTCGTTTAGAGCAAGCTTCTCCAGAATATTTTTACAACTAGCATAGGGGTTACCCATAAAAAGGCTTGTCTCTCTTTCAGGAAGTCATACAGAATAACAGAAGTTCTTCGCTATTCCCCATCTTTCTAAGCCAAAAAAAGTGCAGAACTTCCATATTTCTGAGACGCTCATCACAGAAAGTTCTCTACTATTCAGTGGACCGTAAAGCTTATCATAGAAGATGTTCCTTCTCCTTTTCGCTTGGAAAATGAGCTCTCCATAGAAGATATATTTTTCAGAGTGTCCTCATTGTATGGCGTTACTCTTAGAGGATAAAACACTTTTAGAACAACGTAAAAGTTCCTTGCAGATATTTTGTCCCACATATTGAGGTTGAAATTCGTGAAGAAAGAGTTAGCATTATTAAACCACCGGACGATCTCCTCATTATTCTTTTGACAACCCTCATTCCCCACCCAGACTCCAAGGAGTTTGATGTTTCTTGTGGTACGAAAGTTTGGCTATCTTTTTTCAATCAGTCCTCTATAAGTGCTCAATATCTCTGTTTTTCTTGGATTAATATTTAATCCAGAAGTTAAAGAGAACTTTCTGAGTAAGGTCATAGTTCTTCTGATTGACTTCATATTTTCGAAAGGGCTCCCGCCAAAGACCAAAGTTAAGTCGTCAGCATAGCAGATGCATTTAGAATGTGATGGGATCACAAAAAATCCCACGACTTGGTCGTCTTGCTGAATACTTTTGAAGAAATCTGTCAATCCCTACGTTTAACAGCAATGTTGTCTTACCCTTCCTCTATTCTTAAAAATGAACCTTGATTCCCATACCTCACAATGGTACGGAAACCCTCTATCATTACTCCGACCATTCAAATTATTCAAGCCGAATCCTTTCTAATATAGTGTACGAATGATGAACTCATGAGATAGCATGTCAAAAGATTTGGCAAAATCTAGAGTGATCACAGAGATTTTATGGGATGATTAGAGTAAAATATGTAAAGAAAAGGGAATGACGTCCATAAGTTTACTTTTCAGAAATCCGTACTGTGCATATATGCGTTTGTGGAACTACTTATACTGTTAAGTCAAAACAAAGGAGACAATTTTGTATATAGAGTTGTGCATGGTTAAAAATCGGTAGTAAATGGTAATCCATGGTTTTTTATATATTCTTAATTTAAAAAAATTATTATATTAGAGATAAGTAAATTGATTGAATAAAAATATTATTAATACATTCCTATATATTTGATATAGTTCTATAGACTCTATAGTCTTTCATTTGAAATGAGTACTCAACAAATGTTCTTTTTATAGATAAGTATGCATGTTTACAGATATAGTAAGAGAGTAATAAATTTTCAGAGTAGATATTATCTTGTAAGAAATGCAAACATATTTGTGGGTAGTAACAAACCATTTGGAAATAACTACTAGACGTTTCATTATTTTTTACAGGATACAAAGATAAGATAGTATTAATATTTATTTGTTAATATTCAATGTCTGCTCTCAAACTAAATCTTTGTAAATATATATTTTACCTTATCAAAATTAAAACAATAGTTTTCAAACTTTTTACGTGTTGTATCTATCACCTGAGTATATATTAAGGTCAATCGATTATTTAAAACTTTTCAATATTAACCATTTTCGACAAAATTTTATGAACGATTTGGAATAATATATTTATAAATTTTATATTCTGTAGATCATATTCTTTTTTAAATTGAACATTACTTGGATACTTTGAAGAAAATAATTTCTAAGAAGAAATAAGACTAAATTAATATAATTGATATATGTTCAATATTTAAGTTTAAGTTTGAAGAAAAATCAATACAAATTATTCAAAGATGAACACACACCTTCCATAGAAGACTCATGTCTTATATATTTAGAAAGCAAAGGTTGCTTGTTTGTATGTAAATACTTCGAATAGTCATTTTTGAGTTTAAATTTGGATACTTGATCTAAAAAGTAAGAATACACTCGAGCTGTGCATCATATTAAAAAAGAAAAGGAAAGTGAGTACAAACTTATACAGTTGTATAAAAAGGAACTTCGATAAAACTCTAAAATACATCATGTAAAAAGTCAAAACGTAGAACAAACAAAACGTACAGGGTGTATCATATAAATTGAGAAAATATAAAAGGCTTATTACACACGAACTGGATGAGGAAAAAAACAATACATTTTTAATTATTTGAAAGCTGCATTAAACGACATTCAATTAATTATCACGACATGCGCCTTTCTTGATAAACTCGGCCGTACGGAGCGGGAAGCTTTGCAGCCTCAACCTTGTGCAGACCCACTTTGCCAAAGTGTACTGTTTCTGGTTTGCACTTTTAATTTAAATTCCCTGATGGATGGATGTAGTAGTCCAAGGAAGAAATTACATCTTCCAACAAGACAGTGTATCGGCCCATAAGGCAAAAAAAGGCTGGATATCTCAGACACAAAATGTCCTCATTTTTGGAGCCCAGATTTTATGCCTGCAAACAGCCTGGACCTGAACCCATGCGATTCTATCTCTGGGGGAGGGCCGAGCATAAGGGCTGTGTCAAAGTATCATTGGACTCTGGAGACCAAAAATAAGTCAATTCCCCGTACAAAGTCAAAGTTGGATCCGCACGAAGTCGCCCAGCCCTACCAAAGCTTCCGGTGACGTGTGGCTGAGGTTATCAAGAAAGACATATCAAATTTTATTATCTTAAATCATATTGATTAACTAATATTTTGATATGTATATTTCCAAGTCTAAAAAGCAACAAATGCCTGAGAGATTTCCAATAAAACCCCCAAATGTCATAGATTTGAGAAAGAAAATGTGAAAAGAGTTTAAGTCAGATTCATTGATGCAAAAAAAGAAAAATAAATAATCCTATAATACAACACACAAACCAACTTTTCTATTTCAGGATTTTATGTTTTTTTCTTTTTCGGTACATCGTCTCAAGTGAAGCGTATTTACATTTAATGTTACAGGTTACATTTATCTACTTATACGTATAAGTTGTCTCGTAAATAAGTAGCAACTCTTTTGTGTATATCTGTATTTGGTACTCAAAGTTTAAGTACGCTCCTACTCATAAATACATTCCTGCTCCTATAATGAGTGTTTTGTTTATAAAAAAGTAAAAGTAGTATTTTATGCAATAACATGACTAGCATTATTATAAATATAAAAGCTGTTTTAGAAACGTATCATAATATTTTGATTTTCAATAATGGACACAAAAAGTCATTTATATTATAAAAAGTGTATCCAAAATTTCTTTTAACCCTTTGTTAGTGAAAATTCTTTTTATAACACGTTTTGTGAACTGAGTTATTTCCAGAAAAAAATAAAAATAATAACGTATTTATGCCATGATAAACAGTTGACCGATTATCATATTTACATCATTTAAAATTTGCATCATTGCTTTAACTATTCCAACCCTTTTACACTCGTAAATATAAATTAAAATGCTGAAAATAATTGATTCAATACAAGTCGTCTGGAAAACATCAACCCATATTTTAAAATATACTTCATAACATGTGTCTGTAGTTATTACAAGATATAATGTGTTAACATTGATAAAAAAAATTTTAAAATATTATTTGTTTCATGCAAATTTTGTCAATCAAACATGATGACTGTATTTACTGCGCTAGATTGAAGAGTACTGGTCTGTTTTCAAGTGCTTAAATCTTTGTGATGTTGATGAATTGGAGTAACTGGAATTGGTGCTAGAAAGACAAATAGTGAGATCGCGCTTTTAAATAACCTCTCTATGAATATTGTAAATTTTGTACAAGTTTTTCATAAGTTTATAGAGCCTGTGGGGTTGTTGATGCGTACTTTGATATAAAATAGATGGGCCCACAAGCACAGCAGTTACTCTCACAGCGATAATCTGATGGACACCATCCAGGATCTCATCAATAAAGACCTTGGACAGCCCCTGAAGAGTCACTCTTGTGAACAAAATAGTGAAGGATGACATTTTCTACAAGAATGAGTCTCTACAGAGTAGGGCAGCAAAACCTGGACTCGAGAGATGGATTTAAAAATATATCAATAATTTTATAATTTCAATAATAGGCAAAAAAAAAAAAAAAAAAAAAAAAAATTACTTTAAATGTCGACAAGGTTTGTGCAAAACTTTTTTTTTGGTCAACATGGCCACTTTCATTATCCATCACACCCTTTACACGTCACCTGGCCTTCAGGCGAATCACACATGATGACTGTATTTACTGCGTTAGATTGAAAAGTACTGGTCTGTTTTCAAGTGCTTAAATCTTTGTCATGTTGATGAATTGGAGTAACTGGAATTGGTGCTAGAAGGACAAATAGTGGGATTGCGCTTTGAAATAACCTCTCTATGAACATTGTTCATACAAGAGTTGATGACAAACACCTCTGACACATTGCCCCATACAGCCAACATGGAGGACTTTAGTGATTCCATTTTTGGGCGTGCGGTACTATTGGGTTCCCTCTCCAAAGTATCCCATAGAAAAAAGTACAGTGGGTTCAAATGTGGTGAAGAATGGGCCTACAACTGTATACTATCGGAGTGATTACTTTTGGGACTTGGTGGACGTGTGAGAGGTGGCACCTTACTGAGTCCACACGTAGTTACCCTCCGGGTAGTTGGTCTTCATCCATGGCAAGATGGTGTACCTGAGCACGTTATGTTAAGCATCCTGCCCGATTTTCTGTCTAGCCTTAAAAAATAACAGATACATCTTCTTTCCATCAGAGGCCAAAACGCCAAGAACTATTTTTTGGGCCGGATATTTGGTTTGGTAATCACATATACTTTTGTTTCATCAAGCCAGGGGTAGTTCCGGCGGGTGTGGAATTGATCAACTGTGAAAATCTTAGAGTCCAAGAAATTTTTCACAATTGACCCATTTGCCTTGATCCATGTGAGGATTTTCTGGCACCTCTAGAGCTTCCTTTCATGGCCTCTGGCAGAAGGTGTCTTGGGGTCCTAGTGAAAGAAACTAATTCCAAGTTGTTCTTTATAACCCTCCTGATACTCCTAGGGCCAACAGAGAAGTCATTGGCGAGGCAATTCGTCGACTTAGTGTGGTCCTCCTATATATTCTTATCCAAACTTAACAAGAACTTCGTAACCCTCTTTAAATTATGCCTTCCAATTCCAGCATCCTGGAGAAGCTTTCTTCATTTTTTTCTATCTTGGCCAACTTAAAAAACATGATCCTAAAACACTTAACAATGACAAAAATCTTAATCACATCAACCCAACCATCTAGGAGATTTGAGATGCGATGCCTTTTTTCTTGTTGCTCGATCATTATGAAGAAATGAATAAATGATTAGTATAGTTTAATTATGTAAAAAGAATGGCGGAAACAGAATATCAAAAATAATCATTAAACCTTTTTATAGTAATGAGAAAATAAACATTAATTAACAGTCCAAGTGTTGCTGCTCTACCCCCTATATTTTTTAGCTTTAGATATAAATAGAAATCTTATTAATTATAAATAATCATTTTTTCAAGGGAATCTTTTCTACAGTTAAGCACTTCAAAATACTATTCTATGTTACATACAAATATATTTTTTACATACATTACACGTAAATTTTTCTTTTACTCTTGAAAAAAAAAAGGAATCTCTTTTAACTTTTATATCGTTGAGGAAGATGATTCCTCCGAGGTTTCATTGAATAGTAATGAAGTAAAATCTCGAATATTACCATAAATCTTTAAGTTTTAAAAAAATGTTCTAACGAGATGGCATTTCAAAAGATTGAGAGACACCTTTTTTATGAATTTTTGACCCTTTATTTTGTTTTGCATATTATGGATGTAGAAGATGCAAAAATTTAATAAGTTAATATTTAATAGTGCAAAGAAACCAGTAAACGGGCATTGACGACAATGTCTTGATACACAGAACGAACTTGCAATTAGTTCGACCATATCGACTCCTTCTTCCGGTTTATTTTTATACACAAAAACTTCACTATCACTATAAAAAAATATAAAGTCCTATAATATTAAGTTAATATGTATATTACAACTAATATATTTATTTTATACTAGGTTCCTTCACCATTTGCCACAGGTTATATACATCATACCCCATCCTATATTGAAATAATCACCATACTGTCCTTTGATTTTATTTACGATAAAGATTTTGTTTTTTTACTTAATTAATAAAATAGAGTAAAATGGATAAAATCCCAAATCAAAATAAATTTTGCAGTGACGATTTCTCTGAATGAAGTTCTTTATCATTTGAAATATAAATTATCATAAATCATCTTTGTTACAATTAGATATCTCCTGTGTCAGGGGTATTCCAATAAAACTTCCCCACCAATATTGTCTTTAATATGATTGATTATGATTAATTGTGTCAGCATGCAATAGTATTTCTCCAACTACAGACTCTCTTCTATCTTTCAGACCATCTATATTTTAAGCTGAATATTTGGTTCAAATTAGACCCTTATCTAATACTAAGGTACTCTTCTTTTTAGCATGCATTCTGAAGACTCTTCCCCATCTTTAAGGGTATCCACGTTTTCAGTTGAATCTTCATTCTGACTTAGAGCTCCTTCTTATACGGAGCGAAGCTACTCTTCTCATTTTATCATTTAACAATGTCTTAGCAATGACTTACTAGAGGATGTTAGCATTACTTTAAGTTGTTACATACATGTATGGCATGGCCAAGAGCAAAACATTTTTGGCATTGTAACATGGCTCCTCTAAATTTCAACTTAATAAGTCAACCCTGAATAGCAACAATCTCTGGTATAGTGATAGGATCTGTCATAATTTCCATTCCTCCATCCCTCCAAACGTCCTTATAGTCCTTGTATTTTGTATCAACAATTTTGTTGGTAAGATTCTTTCGTGTGTAAATATTAGTAGTGATCTAAAATTTCCTCAGACTTTCTTAACAACTCTCAATTCATGGTCTCTTATTAAAGTGTTTAAAATTGTAATCAACACTTTTTTCTTATTAATGAGACTGATCTTCAACCCCAACAAGATTTTCATCATCATTTTTTACCATTAAAGGGTATACTCTCTGTAAATCCTCTAGTCATACTCTTAGATCAATAGGGTTTTTGAGTAAAATCCAGCTTGGATGAAAACAAAGGTGGGATTTGCACCTTCTAATTTATGTTCCTTAAACTCGCAGAGTATGACCATGTGGTAAACATCAATATGTTTGAAACCCTTGAATTAAATAAGTGTCCATCCATATCATATTCTATGAATATGACTAATATTTTACGTTTAAATCTCTTGTCCCAATCAAGAGTTTTATCTGAATTCGAATTTAAATATTTATCTTACTTGAGAGTTAGCAAGTATAGTACGCGAAGAGCTCCCTTCTCCGGTAGTTAATCAGGTGGACGCCCTCTCATTATCAAAAAGTACTTAGCCAATAAATGAAATGATATTATTGATTTATCTTTTAATGGCGTAAGGGATGAAGAAACCAATTCTTTACTAATCTATGGTGAATCTTCTTTGACGACAAAAACCAATTGATGTTATCCTCAAGTGCCCAAATGAGTCGAAAAGAAACGTTAAGATGTTTAAAAACATCCAGGCGATAAAAAGAATAAGTAAAAATCCTTCGATTCACACAAAATTATATTTCACTCGACACAAAAAAAGGACATTAATGGATTGCCAATGCCTTGGCATTTGAAAATGGAACTAACGGCGGCAAATATAGATGAGGTGAAGAAATTATGCTATAGAGTTTTAGATGCTCTTGTGCTATCGGAGTCTTTGCAAAGTTGAAATTTAAAATCTCTTTCTAGTACATCAGATGGTAAGAAGTTCACAGGACAATTTAGAATATCCTCGGGATGTATTTATTTCAATTCGCCCTGTAAAGACTGCGGTATTCTATTTAACTCTGCGAGTTTGTTTTGCTCAATTAGAAGGGAGTTACAGACAGATCAGTCTTGTGTGAGGTCATTCGTAATTTTACAAAGTTCAAATCTTTTTGGTTTTTTTTTGTTATTCTAGTCATTTTTTGTTTATTTTGTGGTTGCTTATTAACATTAAAAAACTTATTCTTGGCTTATTGGTTAGTTATCCTTTTAAGCGTTTGTATTGGAGTGCATTGATATATTTTGTGGTTATTTTTTTCCAGGAAAGTAATTTTAAACTAAAATGTTTATTTATATCTATATGATGCAACTTTTCTGGATGAATAAAGAAAAAAATATAGGACATCCTTGTCACAACCAGTAGATACATAATCTAGTAATTTGTTTATTTCTGTGCATATCATAGGTGTAGATATATAAAAAATTAATATAAGTTGATTTGTTAGGAGGTAACGTGTGACACTAACATGAATAATGATTTCTAGTTTTACATAAAACATTAAGAAAAGTTTGAACTATCTGAAAAATATTTAGAAATAACTCAACAGCCCTATATTTTTAAAGAAAAATCGGAGTATTTGCTTGAATACTGTCCATATACCTCAAATTAAAGCTTTCTCGTAAAAGCAATAAATTGAGCTTACTGAATTTTCAATAAAGTTCATTTAATAATAATTTCAAAGAAAGAATATATATATATTTTCAAAATAATGTCAAGTGAAGTTGATTAGAATTTAGGTTCAGGTCCGTTTTTTAATCTCTTTAGCATATTGCAAACCAACTATTGAGCTGATAAATATGAAAATTTACAATTACGTTTAATTTACATTAAATTCAACGAAAAAATTTAAATTTTTAGTCACCATGACCTTAGCAACCTTTTTATTACCTTTTCATGGAATATGCCATAAAACCAGCAATAATCCTTGTCGATGATGGAATCTAAAAGAAAATGTACCATTTGGATACATTTTTGTTCTTTTTTCTTGATGATGTATCAAATAAATTATGACTTGTACCTCTGTATTGCAAGAAAACAAATACTTCTTCTTAGGCTAGTGAGGAAAAGGACGAAAAGGGTTGGAGTTGATAAAAACCTTGCAGCAAAAGACTAGCGAGTTTTTTTTTAAGCAAGAGAGGAAGCAAGACGGAACTTAATCAAACAATTTTCAATGATTCCAAATCTTAATAGAACAGAAAAAATTGTTCAATTATCTTTGTTAATTTGAGGAAAAGGAATTTCTAAACTATTATCGGTGGACAAACTTTCATCTGAGACAGGAGAAGAACAAGCCAATGTTGTATTTAAAGCAATTAAAGAATGGGATATTAGAAACAAAATAAATGCAATGGGTTTTCACACTACAGGTTCAAATACTGGCAAGAATAGTGCAACTTGTGTTCTACTTAAAAAAACCAGGAAAAACTTATACTACCATTTGCTTGTAGACACCATATAATAGAATTATATATTAGAACTGTTTTCCATGAGTGTATGGTTGCTACATCGTAACCAGATATTCCTTTGGTCATCAATCATCAAAACTAACTATAAACTTGGAACTACAGATGAAAAGGCGGTCCAGTCTTTTTTAATTGCATACGAGATTGTACTATAGAATATGCAAAAATAATCTTAAAAATATATTTTTCAAGCGACAAAAATTGAGATATATTGATTATTGATATCTTGACGATGCCCCTGAGCATGGAGTTAGTTCATGTCACCTGGTTCAATGCACATGCCCGCTGGCTTTCAAAAGTGATATATAGTCTCTAGATTTGGATATTTAGACTAGGGAATTCAAATTTACTCCAAAGGAAGAACGAGGATTACGTGATGTTTTTCGTTTTCATAGTAATAATATAAATCAAAAACTTGGGTCAATGGATGTCAGTCCTCCAATGCTCCTTTGAACGACCTCAGTCTAGTGAATTTGTTAATCGAATATTCTTCAAATAATAGAATATTTCAAAATCTGCCTCATGCAAATTTCCAAACATTTATAGTATTTGTCGGAGGAACTCTTTGGACTCGCTCTCTTCTATAATAAAGTAAGTTTAAATACAAAAGAAAAATGCTTAGCACTCTCAATGTTTAGCACAGGAGGCCAAAAAAATTAACCAATGATTTTATAAATAAAAATATTGAAGACTTGCGTTATTAACAACTGACAAATCACAACTTCTATAAGTCGTGGAAGACCTCCGAAAGATCGACCCCAACACCAACAAGAAAATACTTGCAAAAAGTCATTAGCATTTGGCTAAAACTTACAATAAGAAATTATTATATTATAAGAAAATATAAATATACTGATTTGAAAATAAATTTACTTAATAAATTAAATGATTTGAACAGAATAAATCTTGTGTCTAAATACGTAAATATAAATAATGAATGTATTTGCTCATTAATTTGATATAAATTTAAAAAAAAAAGAACAAAATGTATGCAAATGATATATTTTTTTGTGGGTACTGTATTCGACTAGGATTGCTTAGATTTTTATTTCCGGGGTTGTTTGTTAAAAGTGATTTAAAAAGGTCACTTTTCGCGAAAAGGTCATAAAAAGGTAATTTAGGTCATGGTAACTAAAAAGTTGTCCCTCAAGAAAGTGTTCTTACCACCTCCGAACATTTTTTTAAAAAGTAGTCATGTATTTAGATGAATCTGATAGTTTGTATTTGACAATGTAAATTTCATAATCCCAATAATCCCCACACATCATTGGTATTTTTAAAGAAAAAACAGCAAATCAGAGAACAAAACAATTGTTCTGAAGTTATCTTTAAGAATTGACACTCCACATTTCAACTCATTGCAAGTAAGAGCTTTGGTGCTTAAAAGAGCAAAATATTTTGTCCATTTTTCAAATGAATTAACTTTTTCGGCATGTTGAACAAAAAAGGTTGCTTTTAAGGTATTTAACCATGTGGTACCATATGGTACCTAAACTGTCGATGATTAACAGTTAATGAGGATGAACCTACTTGTCCAAAAGAGTTGCACCTTTCTGATTTCCTTTAAAGTACTTTTAACTCCTATGTATGCAAATTCTAACCTCATTGTCAGATCTACAAAATGTACATTTTATTACGATTTACAAAAAAACAGAAAAAAACAATTTACTTTTCCTACTTTTATTTTGAATGAATATAGTGTTACTTATAATTTGATACAAATTTTTGGATCTCCTTAAAAAAAAGCAAAAAAAAAGAAGATAAATATTTTTCGTTTTAGGTACATATACTCATTCTATCGAACTCTACAGATTATTCTCTATGAATAATATTTTAGACTTGATCTCAGAAATTAACAATGAACACATTGATTTTATTGGACCTCCAGACGTCAATGATATCACAGATGAGGATTTTGATGATGGAAGAATTGTTTGAGTTGTTTTCCAGTAAAAATATTCTCCACCCTATGAAAATCGAAATGAGTAATACTCAATCAATTATCTGAACTAAAAGTTTTCATTGTTATATTGATACTGAGTGGCTATAATCCTCTTCAAAGAACCCATATGTTCTGTTCTAGTCTATTGATTTTTTTAATCAACCTGCTTCTAATGTGATGAGGCGAGACAAATTTCACAATATCAAAAATGTATAAATTTCAATACAAGTAATTTGGATATTTCTCGATACACAAAACTTTGACTTCTTATCTATCACCTACAAGAAAAAGTTTATTCTTTATCTTGTACAAACGAGAACTAATTCCCACGAATACATTATTAACAAGCCATATTTGGTTATTTGTTTTGCTGCATTTAATTTTTGATAACTTTTTTGAAAGAAAAAAAAAACTACGATTTTTCTTTATTGGCATTTTACTGTAATGAAAAGAATACATTATTGGCCTATCATTTAATTTTTGCTTTAAAGAGAAAGAGGATATGATGGAACTGGTTTCGACGTTCGAACCGTCTTGAAGAAATTTATTCCTGAAAATTAGACTATCCATGTTTAAAATGGATAAATAATATTTGGATTCTATCACATGAATCTGTGAGGAGACAAAGTTCCATGCTACTCGATGGAAAGATAACACTGTTGTTACCGTTGCATCGACCAAGAATCAAGTGTCTTTTCGATACTTGAAAGAGATAGTTTTATTTTATTTCTCTACAAATATAAAATTTCATTTTATGGAGCAAATTCATGATGCTGTTAGTGTTATTTATAGTTTCAAACCCTTTTCAAGCTATTTACATATTTCTGAATAATTAGTGCAAGTTGTTATATTAAAACTAATATCTATTTTCATAATTACGTATATATACGTATCTCAGATGATTTATACAAAGTTACAAAGTGAAAACTTATGTATTCAAGACATGAATGAAGTACATAATATATAGTTAAAAATGTGCTATATACAGATGTACATTAGGATACAACAAATGACCTAACTATGCATAAATAGCCAGTGCCTTTGCGATGTTGCTACTTTTGACAAATAATGTGTATGTTAAGTTTAAAATAATTTAATTTTAATAAAAAAAGACTGCAAAAATAATTTGAAATCTTAGGATTAACCGTGTTTTTAACAAAAATCCTTGAATATTACAAATATTTTAGTTCAATTAATAAAACCAATCCAAACTAGTGAGGAGAGGGATTGAGTTGGTTCATAGCTAAAGTTTTAATAAATGTAAAGGGTTCCTACTTCTAAGTGTTATCGTAGAAAAGCGTCGTTAAAACTATGATACAATTAATATTTCTTTTCATGCTTGATTTTATTTTGTTTCCGAAACAATTACAAATTTGAGTAACTTGTAAATTACGATGGATTCAGCATATGGACAATTAGATGATTTTGAATTTAATGAAGAGCAGAGATGTTGCATCGTTACGATAGCTTGGGTGAACTCATAGGGAAAATAACGAATAGAGACATTGCTTATACACTTGGATTAAAATTAAGATTCATCTTAAGGATCAGGAAGAGTTAAGATATATGGAGCACCCTGACTCAATCATCAATAAGAAGTTGAATTCAAAGGAGAACAGGAGAAAGACATGGACGATAGCTTCACCATGAGGGTAGAGGCTGTCATTTTGGAGGATCCCAGCAGGTCAATAGCCAGCTTGGTCAGGGAATTTGAGTTTAACTGGAAAACAATAGCAAGATGTATAAAGGATTTACGTTGCTGGACAAGTTATTTGTTGTCTTGTTCGACTTCATCTCTAAAAATACAAGGCCCCCAGCTCTCCCGATTTTAATCCAATGTATTACATTTTCTCGTGCGTGTTGGAGTAAATTACCAATAGATGTGCCTACAAGACAAAGACCTCCCTAATCAACAGCATCAAGGAGAAGTACAGTGAGAGGGACCAGGGAATATTGGAGGCCGTCAAAGCTCGCTTTAGAGACCGAGTGTAGGCTGTGGTGAAGGCTGAGGATGGCTACATCGAATAAATTGTAATTTGAATTATATAACGTTTGTTGCCAGTTTTTGGAAATATATTGATTTTGTGCCGAAATATACTAATTTTTGTGATTTTGTTGGGAGGGCGACAAATAGAAGATACATTCAGAGATTTGATTCAAAGTAGAGCTTGGGTGATATTTGTTATAACTTATAAGTGTCTATAATGGATACTGATAGTATTCATGGTTTTAATACCAGAGTTTATTCTATAGCTTATGAAATCTCAATCTGTGTCTGAAGATAAATTCTATTTACCTGTTTATATATTACCCACTTTGATGATGATGTGAAGGGTCCAATTAATCTGAGCATGTATACAATAGATACATTCCGTGTCAATCAGTTCTCATTACCAGTGTTCAAAATCATATGTGAACAAATCAAAGAGATATATGGTTGTGGTGGGATTCTTCTAGTTGCAATTAGAATATAACAATGACAGTGTCTACTTTATTACAAATTAAAATAAGTTGTAACGTAAATCGAAAAGTTAGTCTACTCAAAAATAAAAAAAAGACGTCGAGCTAAGAATGTAGAAATGATTTCATGTTTTTGGATAAGTCATAAAAATCATGGATACATGACGTTCTCCAACAAACGAAAATAATGTTGTAATATCAATTATGGAGGATGGATGACCTTATTTCAAATTATTTTATGCCAAACTAATGAAATAGACAAATAATTTCTAAATTTTACAAGAGTTTGAAAGATGAGAAAAAAAAATATATAAACAAGTCCACGAACAATTCCTGTTTTCTGTGTAGATGATCATACGACAAAATGGCATGATTCTACAGTTAATTAATAAAAAAAATGATATTTACTAGTAAGACCATACCAGACTTTTGAAGGCTAGGACATCAGCATTTGTGCCTCATCATATTCTGAAAGATCCTCTACTTTAACAGCATTGCAAATGCTTGAGTCTGTCTCCAGCACAAAATACTTCACCAACAAGAAAAAATGTTGAGAAAACGGGGAGAAATCCAAACCTCTCTGTGAATATGAAACTAATATACCGGGTGGTCCATTGAAATCTGAATCCTTATATGCCAAACTTCATCCTAGCTTTCAGGTTGTACAGATGAAGTAATGTATGTGCCAAAATATAGTTAAAACTCTACTGCACCTGCGTTTTTAGGCACAAAGGAACCCTTTTAATATTCTATAATACTAATAGATTACTTATAAATTATTATATTATACAAGATATTATTAATAGGAAGACGCGTTATGCAGATAAGCTGCTGTGCCCGAGGCAAGTTAAGTGTATCCGCCGCCCCTTCCCTAAGCGCCAAGAAACCTTCATAATATCTCAAAATAGACCCCGGCCCTCAGGTTGTATAGGTAAAGTACCTGGTCTCAAGATAGTTTAAACTGCACTGCCATCCCATTTTCTGTTATACGATAATGTAACAGTAAAATAAAAACAAATAATTGTCAGTAAAATGTTAAAGGCATATCAAAAATACAATTTACCCAAAAAATTGTTTGGTCCAGATTTTTACTGAAAATAGTTAGAAAAAGATTAATTGTTTAAAATACAATAAAGAAACCGAATTCTTGAATTATTTTTAATAAAGAAATTATGATTCAATTTAGAATGATTTTATATCAATAAGTTTAAAATAAAAATTTCACAATCTTTCTATGAGAGAAAATCAACAGTTAGGGTAAAACATAGAAGGATTAGATTACTTTATTAAATTTTTTGGGGCATTTCATATACGCTAATGTACATATATGAGGGCTGGTTCATTAATAAACGAAAGTTAATTAAATCAGAACGAACGTCTCTTATTTACCTTTTTCATTAAAATAAACTATGTGTACCTAAGAAAAGTATGTCAGGTAACCAAATATGTAAACATAAAAACATTTCAATTAATAGACTTAAACGAGTTTGTACACGTGATTAAATTCATTTGTTAATTTAGAGGGGGAAATGTTAATACATAGTGATCCTTAATTTTTGAAATTGATTTATACTTGTTCCTAAAGTAAATATTATATAATAATGGAACTGATCTGTCTTATTAAGTCTTTAAAAAAATTTTGGAACTTTTTTCAATTAACAAGCTTTTCTTGAAAAAAGAAAAACGTCATTCCCTATCAAGATTCTCAAAAGTTTTCATCTCAACAAATCAGAATTAGATGAAATTTAGTATACATATGACCCTTTTAATACTAAATAAAACGAAAAAAAAATCTCAAAATTAATTTGGGATTATGTTTGTAATCTTTGACGAATTATAATCTATTTCCATAATCAACTTATTGTGGTAAATTCTTTCTAAGCGCTGCAAATTTTACTTGAAGAAACAAAAGTTCATTGTTACAGTAAAATAATTAAAAAATTGATAGGTTTTATTTGAAGGGTAATATCTGGGCCAAATGAAGGATTATATATCAAATGAAAGCTTAAGCAATAGTTAACATTCTTAGGTGTATTAACTTTTATACAAAACCTATAGTTGACCGAAATATGTTCATGAAATATTTTACTTTATGTATATACTGCATAAGATGTACAAAAATATATTAAGCATTTCTTATTTCTAGATTTTATTCATTATGATTTTGTGATAAATCACCATACATGTAAATGTTTACTTCCAAACTTTCAACCTATTTATTTAGCAATCAAATGATTGGTTCACAAGATTTGAAGGCATTTATTTTTTAATTATAAATAAAACACAGTAGTATAAACCAATTTTAAATAGTCATATTTTCTGAAACTGTGGTTTTGTATCAAGAAACAAAGTACCATGATGCTATTATATGAACTTTGACTTTGTAAATAAAACTTCAACTTGATCAAATTTGATTATTTTTTTAGCCGCTAACTTATTTATGTAAATATTACGCGGATAATTTTTACTCAAATCTTATTTTTTGATAATAAGTATCTGATATATTATTATCAAATATAATTTTGTTATTCAATTATGCCAAATAAGACAATTTATAATTTTGGACTACAAAAATTGTCTATGAAACTCTCTAAAATACCACCTTTTATATATTATTCCTTAATTTCTAGGGTTGATTTATATTTATTTTTATATTATATAATTTTGTTATTTTTCATTTATTATGAATATTTTATTCCTTTTTTTTTTAACCTTTCGAAAATAAATTATGAATAGATAATTGGTTTTTTTAAAATATATACCTATCAATATTAAACACTTAGTATCAAAAAAACAAGATTTGATTTCTAAAAATGAAGATAAAATATTTGCGCGTAATACACCGTACTAAAAAAGAATATTTATTTATTGACAGCATGTTTAAAACTAAAATACTTATACCGTGAAGTAAGTTACAGTCAGATTGTTAAAATATTGATGCCAAATATATGTTTTATATATAAAATTAATATGTAAAAATCCTGTAACTTGATTTTAATTGATAATTCTTTTAAGAAAAAACATCAAAATTTCAATTTTTAAACATTTAACAGATTTTTAAATGAAAAAGTGCTCATTATTTTTTTTTAGAAAGAGATGGTAACACCAAGTCGACCTATAAAATAATTAACAAAATTAAAAAAAAAGAAATAATACCAGTAGTTGCATAAATACACGGACTATTTGTGGCAAATAATTAAATGTGTAATAAAATTCGTATGACGTATTTTTTTGATAATTATATAATAGAGAATTTATTCTGCTATAAAATTTAATATCATTACTGAATATAACCGCCATCAGCTGCTATGACACCCTTCAAGCGCCCGCGGAAGACCTTGCACACATTGATGATGTAATGGTCTTCCATGGCTGCCCATTGCTCATTGACGCTGGCCTTCAATGAGTCCAAATTGGGGTGGCGGGTAGCACAGGCCTTCTTCTCAATTTTCCACCACACACTGTAGTCAAGGGGATGCAAATCAGGTGATTGAGGTGGCCAAATGTTTTTGTTCCAAAATGGCATGTTGGCAGCGAGCCAATCCTGAGTCATTCCAGAGGTATGGGCAGGTGCCCCATCCTGCTGGAAGATAAAGGGGCCCATTAGAGATCTTGAGGGCCTATGGAAGGACCTTGTCCGTCAAAATCTCCAGGTAGGCCTCTGATATAAGTTTGATTAAGAGTGGCAACCATATGACGTTTGACCTCGTCATTCATCGTAAACGACTTTGTTTGATACGAGTAAGAAAAAGAAAAACAAAGCCAAAAGATTTACCGAGTTACTTGTGCTGGAATTTTTTATTTCCGGTGGTCACGGAACCTCGAGATATAATCGTTTAAAAATTAGTCCTCGTATTTATGCAACTACCGGTACATGCACAAACCGTTTTTTGCTTTTATAATATCCAAACTGAATTTTTACTAGACAAAAGTCATGTCGACTAATCTATACTAGTTTTTTTTTTCAAGGATACATTTGAAACAATACTAAGCCATCCATGTTAGGGACTTTGTTTATTTTCAAGAACACAAATAGTTTGGAATATCAATCGGTCAAAATCGAAGTTTTTAGATTTATTTTAATTCAGATTTTTGTATGTTTTCGATAAAAGTTGAGAAAATATATTCTTTCAAAATAGCTGACTTACTTTTTTTGTTGATGCTTAGGATTTTTGGGATGGGAAAATATAATTTTTGATATGTTTCTGCATTTTTACCTAAAAACATAAAAAATACTATTTGGAAAATATTTCAAACCGATAAGGCAGGGTATAGGTACGACATATTTATATAAATAAAATAAATGATTTTCGAGCTTCTCACATTCTTGGGGAAATATATATATTTTTTTAAATAGGTAACAGAGTATATATATATTATATTACTACAAATCAATTTCTTAATATTAAGGATGTATTGGTCTCAATATTGGAAATTCCTGAAATATATCATAAGGACCCGCCCCAATTGGACAAAAAAACTGAACTTTGCTAAATGACGTCATTTTCTCCATAAATGATGCAATATTATAAAAATAATAAATATTTCAATTTGAAAGAATCAAGAAAATGGCAAGCTACATTAGTTTTTAGATGTGCTTTTCTTTTACTTAAATTTATTTAAGTAAAATATACATTAAAAAAGTAATACTTTAATTAGCTAACAATACTTCAATTAATAGAATTTTTTATGAAAAAAAATCGAAGTTAATAAAATTATTTCAACACCCTACTTCTTTCTATAATTAAATATAATATAATATAAATTTAACCAGTATCCTATTATCATCAAAACTATCAATCATTGATAGTGAGCTTTTGACCATCTTCTCCACCCCTCGAGGTATTGCCTTTTTATTAGTCCTTGCTGCGTAAATGACCTACTGTATTTTTGCTATCAAGGCTTATATTTTGATTTTTTCTGTGTGACTTGATGCCGTTGACCAATCATCCTTCCTTATTTTTATATTGGGTAGAAGAATACCTTGCTATCCTTTCATTTGTTCCGTCTCACCTTGAAATCAACAATAAAATTATTGATGGGACGACCATCTTAGAGCTTAACTGATCAAATACATTTGGCACTTAACTTAACTCTTTCTCCTTCAATGGACAGCGGATTTTATTTTGTAGCCTTCAAATATAATTCTTAAGCCATGCTCTCCGGCAAAGTTAAATTAATGTGCTTCATGTAAAGCACTAATTTCATACTTACGTTATATTTATATAAATCAGAACAAACTCAAACATCATAATTTTTTAAGAGCATAGTTTAGAAACTTTGATTGACGAAGGGAGTTGCTATACCATTGGCGCTCTAATTTGAATTTACAATTATTTTTTCAAAAAAAAAATTAGAATTTTCATTATTTCCTTTTTTTAAATTTAGAAATAATTTTGTAAATAAATTTAATAATTTTTATTGCCTATAAGCAGATGGAATCAATTTTAATTACCGTACTCCACAAATAAAGATTTCATTTCACTGTTGTTCTACATGGCTTTACTTCGCTAGAACAAACAAAAAAATATTTTTTGTCAGCTGTGAAGTCCCTCGTCTCACTTGGTACATCATGCCTTTTTCATAATTTCTTATTTTTGTTAAATAAACAAAGTAACAAGTTATATATATACTTATGTAGTGTTTATTAGTAGACAATAAAAAATCCCTTGCCTTATATATGTATACATATACATACTAGTAAAGGGTTACTCGGTATTGCTCGGGTTAAGGAGGGAAAAGGAAAATCACATTGAAAATGGTCAAATTAAAAAAATGTTCAGAAAATACTTCTATATACTAATAAATAAAATATAAATGCTTCGTTGTTGTCAAAAAAGATCCTAATAATTATAATCCTAATATTCTCAAATTCTTCAGACTATATCAATCCGCTTAAGTAAGGTAATCCACAAAGTCTTATCATAGCACCTCCCCCCTCCCAAATAAAAAAACCCCAACTCTTATTATTGGCTCTTGTAACCTTAGTAGTAGTATTATGAATGTAAAAAAATATTGTGTTATATACTTCAAATAACATACCAACATATGAAGTAAATTTTTATTAAATTCAAAATATTCCCAAAAATTTTTGCACTAATTTTGCAAAAAAAAAGTTAAAAGCATTTATTGAATTGTACAAAAACATAAATCTACCAATATTTTTCTCGTACATACAAAAAAAAAAGTTTTGAAGAATAATGTTGTCGAAAAAATGACTCTCGATTACTGGTTCATTTTTGCAAATATAGTCAAAATTAATTAATGTAATGTTCCAAAAATTGAAAATACCGTTATTATTTGTGAGAGTTCTGAGATTTTATGTCCAAAATGTATCGTTTGTGGCATTTCTTTTTAAAAAATTGAAAATTGAGGGTGATGAAAAAATGGAAAAAAAAAAAAATTAAAAACTTTTTAGAAAATGACTGATACTTTAGTTAAACATTAATTTTTATCTAGCAATTTATATGCAAACCAATCTCTCAAAAAAAAATTTACATACTTTATTTTATTTATTAATCCAATATTCCATTAGAAATTCCTTAATTTTTGCACCTGAGATAAACCAAATTGCAATTTTCACCGACTTCTTTTTTTGCCATAACTTTTTTTATTCTAAATAAATCTAGAAAACGTAGTTATTCATATAGTTGTTTTTAAAACGACAATCTCTCTTTCATAAATAACTCAAACCCCTATCTAGTCTCCTTGGGTTGTAAAAAGCAGTTTCTGTGTTTTGGGTATAGCATAAGCCCCCTTATATTATCCCCCCCCAAGTGACACCCCCGTCTTAGCCTGTCCATTCTCAAAAAAGGGAGTCCTTCAAAATTTCAGCCTCGTAGGTTCTACAGTTCAGACATAAGTTCAGAAATGCGTAGCTTCACCTTGGCAAGTGTCACTCTCATTTGGTTTTCGCAACAGAGTCTGTTAATTTTCTTTGTTTTTATGTCCACCATCCTCAAAAAAAAAATCTTGTTACAAACGGTATGAGTATATCCAAGGTTTTCCTTACAATAAGAGGGTAAGGTACGATTTCCTGACACAAAACGTTGACAGTGTTGTTGTTCTGAAGAGTTACCGTTGAAGCTAGCTCTGCTGAAGTTCAATGATCTAATCGATATATTCATCGTTCACGTTTGCTGTCGCAACACTAAACGTGAAAGGATGTCTCACCCATGCTGGATATGATCCTGTAGTGCGGAAATATCCCTCTATGGACTTTGTAAGATCTTCTAAGTGACTGGCAATTACTTGCTTCAGCTCTTCAGAAATACCTCAAATTCCGAAGTACATTTCCTTAAACAGCTCTTTGAGGATATGGTGCTTCATAGCACTATTTCGCACGTAGTTCACACATTCAACAACAACTTTTAATACTTGCCCTACTTAGAGAGGCAAGGTTTGTGTTGCCAACGAATGCCTGTGCATAACACATTGCGTAATAATGATGTGTGGTACATCGGATTTCACCAGTGCTTCAAAACCAGAGTATAGTCCCAGCACGGCTTGAGCTCCGTCCGAACTAAACTGCAGAAACCATATTTCATGAAAGATTGTTGTCTCTGAAGAAGTCATCCACGAGTTTCTTAACATCGACTTCCCTGGTTGTTGTTGTAAGATGCTTACAAAATCAAAAATCTTCTTGTATCACGTTATCTTTCATATAGCACACAAATACGACAAGCTGGCTTAGATAAGAAATGTCAGTGGTCTCATCGAGTTGGAGGCTGAATTTTAGAGGGCTTGAAATAAGATCTGCAACTACTTGAGCCAAGATGTAAATGCTCATGTCGTTTATTCTCTTGCTGATAGTGTCATTTGAAAGAGGAATTAGAGATAACTTATCTTCAGCACCTTTTCCCAGCATTATATTCGCCATCTTCAACGCGGTTGGTTTTACCGGTGTTTCACCAATGGTGTGTGGTTTGCCCTGCTTTGTGATGAGGTGGGTAACTTTGTACGATGCTGTGAGGATTGGTTTGTCGATGTGTATAAAGCGGAGAACAGGCAGAGTAGCCTTTTCATCAAATTTAGATCTGTTCATCTTGAATTTAGTAAGTGTTGAGTTCATTCATTTCCCATCTCCATGAAGCTTTAGGAAGTGTTCTTTCAGTATTGCAGGTACTAGACTAGAATTGCTCAACTTGGAAGTGCAAATCATGTATTGAGGACACTGACTCCCATCACGTTCCTTTATACACGTGAATCCATATATTGTGTATTCGTCAAACCACTTTTTTTATTGGACATAGTAAGAAGGGATTGAAAGATTATCCATTAAGACCAAAGTGAAGATTTTTCTACATACCCATTTATACAAATTTGAACATGTAATATCTCCATGAAAATTTAATTTATTTGAACTTTTGTTTTTGCCAAGGACACTCATGATGATCGAGATAATACCTTATTATTATACATTTTAAATGTGAAGTACTTTTAATATTAATATTTGTTCCTATATTCATACGAAAAAGCTAAAAAATGGCACACCTGACATTTTTAACGTAGTGTGATGACATTGTTTCCTTTTTTTTATCCATACTTCTTTTTTATTTTATACGATATCGATATATAAGAAAACATTATACAATTATATACAAATTTTGAGACTTGAAAATACATTTTCAATTAAAAAAATATCACTTAAATATGAGGGAGGCTTAATCAAATTTTTTCTTCTTTAACGACAATTAAAATAGTCTCTTCTGTAATTACAGTCTAGTTAGTAAGTAGATATGGGGGTTTTCCAAATCCCTGAGAGTGTCTCACCGAAATCCTGGGGTTCGATCAAACTTAGGTTAAGACCCACTGGTTTAAGAGTACTTAAGACATGAAGAACAGTAAGTATAATAGACTTATTTGACTAACTATCTCTGTTTCTTTGTAGGTAAAAGGTTGCATGATACAATAAAGGTTACGATGTGGCTACTGTTAAATTAGGCAATAAGTATATTTATTAACTCTTTTTATCGGATATTTCCATGATTAATAACCCTTATTATCATAGTCTATAATACATTAATAAAAAAATGATTAAAAATATGTAAAGTAATCACTTATTAAGGGAAAATTTATAGTTTATTCCTCATATAATATCTTTAAGCCATTGTACCATTCAATTGGGTCAAAAACTCATAAGACATTGAAAAACAAACAAACAAGATAAAAAGATTTAATTTATCTTGTTCATTAATTTGCAAACAGCATAGAATATAAATAAAAAGTTTTTGGCTAATTAGAGCCATCATTGTTCCAAAATAAGAGCATGTATGTACAATTAATTTGAAAGCAAAAAAAACAAAAGACAAAAAAAAAACCAATGGATATGTAAGATAAGTAGGGACACAGTTGAGATATTGTTTACCTTTGAACGTCTTCTATTTTCGTTTTTTTTTACACACTAGGAAAAAAATTATTTGATTACAAATCAGTTTGTAAAAAGGGATTTTTAACTAATTTCTAATTAATTTTTGAAGGCAGATTCTCATAAAAAGTTCCGTTTGTATTTATTTGTATATCTTTAACTTTCTTTTAGTAAATTAAGTAAACAAGAAAAAGAAAAAAATATATTTTATTACATGATAAATAGTTAAACGATTATAATAATTACGTTTTTTTAAATTTTGTATTATTTTTTTAGCTATTCGATCCGTTTTACCCACATAAACAGAAATTAAAATACAAAAAATACTTCAATGAATATAAGTTATGGATAAAAAATAAATGATTATTTTAAAATAATCTTAACAATTAATCTTAAAGTTTGGGGGTTCAACAATGCATATTTTTTTATTCTTATTGGAAAACTTGAAATATTTATTTATTGATAATTTTTTTTATTAAATATTAATTAGTTTATATGAATTTTGTCAAGCAATTAATATTAATCAGTTTTTGATTAGTTTGCATGTATAATATATATACCTTTGTATTTTTAAATCAGAATATATAACATCTTTTACTTTAAAAAACAGTTTATTGTTGTTTTCATTTTTATATAATTATAATTTTAAAATTTCAAACCATAACATCAAAATCTCACTTTGTAATGAGCTCAAACCAGAGACAAGATAGTTAATATAATCAATAATAAAAAAAACACGACTGCCCTTCCGATAGAAGGGTTTGCTAATAACTTCTACAGTCTCCGTTATCAATGTATGTGTCAGAAGAAAAAACAGCTGATTTTTAATTATGAATCAACTTTTGAGTTTTTCCTCAAATTTTCTCAATTGTTTTCCTTACAACAGACAACTCCATCTTCTTCTGACAAATTCTGGATCACAATAAAAAGGAAATCTTTGCTATTTGCTCATAACAACCATTCAATATTTTTTAAAGTAATAAACATTACATATTTTGATTTAAAAATTTATAAAGATTATCAATTTCAACCAAAATAGAAAAATTACCACTTATAAATCTCAATTATTCCGTATCTGGCAAAATGACTGTAGTATATAGGTTGTGGACAAAATCAATTGAGCAATATCTTTGCGTGATAAAATCGTAGTATACTTTTTCATTGTTAGACAAAATTGTTGTGGGTAACATCATTATGATGCAAAACCATTGGAAGCAATATGATGGTCATTAATTTCTTGGCAAGAAATTAACATTGTGAACAATTTATATTATATTCTGGTAATCAAACTATTAAATGATAAAATAAATTCCACCGCAGACTATTATTGACACTTTTTACTATTCAAAATGTAACCCAGCCCACAAGTTGTGTATATGAGCTGTTGTGCCCCAAGTCAGGATAAATTCTTCCACCTCCACTTCCCTGAGCATCAAGGAGCCCTTCTTATATCAAAATTACAACCTGGCCCTCAGGCTGTTAAGTGAATTGCTGGACCAAAAGGTAGTTTAAACTTTACCATTGCCGCGCTTCTAAGCACCAAAAACCTATTCTAATATGCTATGATACACAGTGACTTACAGATCATGCACCACCTACCCCTTAAAATCGGGTATTTATAATAATCTATTAGTCCAATGAAAAGAATACTTTTTCTTGAAAATAGATTGATAAATAAATCATATAGGGTAAGTTACACATTGTCGGACAAATCTAAGAGGTGTTTATGTTCATATACTCTATATAGATATCGCACATTATATTTGAGAATTTTTTAAATAAACATATGGATGTTAGTAAGAAGTTTTGTATCCAAATATTTTCATTAAAATATCGAATAAAGAGGTTATTAAAGATTTAAAAACACTATCAAAACATGCCCAAAATTCATAAATTCGGACAAGTTTCAAATCATTTTTTTAAATTTCGGACGTTATTTGAATCAAGTTTCTTAATGTCAGATACCATAAAATAGCAAAAGGAACAGACCCACGTTACATAAATTAGAAGAAGAAATTTAAAAAAAATAGAAGAATCGTCAAATAAAGGATCATGTCTTTGTTTCCAACTCCGTCTCGGGAAAGAATATAATGGACCTAGTTCTGCGATATGATACCATGTATACCTCCAATATCCGATTACTGTTCAATCTATACTCGGATTCTAACTCAGGCCAAGTATCTAAGGAGTTTTTCGGAGTCCAAGTCACTTCACGTCAACTCATGGAACCTTGGGAAATAATCAACTTTGCAAAGATATGCTATAATTTCGTCTTTTGTTTGCTCCTATCGACAACTCCATAAAGTTAAATCCTCATTTCCAATACGATCTTACATTTTATTTAGACTTTTCCATGTCAAAATGTATATAAATTATCATCCTCATAATATGTTATATCAATTATGAATAGGAATTGTCTATAACTCTAAATCCTTCAACAATCAAGAGTTATCATTTATATTCCGATAGATGACGTTGATGTTATAGCCTTTTACATTCTTTGGTTTCATTTATCAGTATTAATTATGAATTACAACATAACTATCTGCATAGACATTTTGCATTACCATTCTACGAAATCCAAGTTATCCTTTTTGTCGAGAAAAGCTTCATTTACAAACTTGGAACGCTCATGTTCAATTTATTAATAAGCAAGGAAGTTTACCTCGTGCCTCGATAACTCAATGTATTTAAGAATACAAAACGAAGCTGAGCTACTACAGGATTAAGGGACTAATAAATTACAATTTGCCACTCCGCTTTAGCTAAATTCAGTTTCTCATTGATTCAATGATTAAATATTGTTTTCATATTGTATAATTTATAGTTTTATTAATCAATTAATTTAATATTATAATATACATTGTATATATGAATCAATTTGAGTTCTTACTTGATTAATTAGTTCGCATATACTGTATTGATTGGACCATTGGGACTTACCATTTGCCGAATTGGATCCATTATATTCCTTCCGGAGACGGAGTTGGATACACGGATATAAACTTGATCTCTTTTATTATTAATTATTAATATGATTGATGCGAGGCGTGAGGGAGTTGAATGTACCTTACGTCTCTTCCTCCTTTTCTTCTTTCTGATCAACAACTATTTGAATGATTTTCTCTTCGGTATCTAGCTATTTAGTGAGCTTTTTCCAATTTTATTCAATTTAAAACTCTGTCCGATAATATGAATTTGTCAATTATTTGGTTCATATTATCTGATAGCAATTATTTCGCAAATAATATGACAAACATCTAGCTAATAAATAATATACTATTGTCAAAACTTCTATTGAACTCTAACATGGGAATATATAAGTACAATTAAATAATTTATTTATTTGAACACTGATACAAATATACAAATTTTAGGAGTATTATCTTTGCATAATGTTTACCATGTATCTAATATTACTATTATCGTCTTCCACTTTTTTTCAATGACAAAAGAGACTCACAGATCGAAGTAATAACTATTAGGGAATTGGAAGTAAGAATTGAATATGTAAATGTCGGTAAGGACTGAATAGCAGGAATTCAGCCTAATAAGTGTAATTGATACCTCTGATTAATTTGTTTTTGCGATGAATATTTTGTTATGTTTGTGTAAATCAAGGACACTCAAGGACTAAAATCAATCAAAGAGTTTTCTTAGGGTAGAATTCTAAGTATGGTTGACTTTAGGAGGAATAAATTTAAGATTTTCAATGAAGTCGTTGGAAGATGAAAACTCTCTCTATTTTTTACTGGGGTTTTATTTGATTATTCTAGCTCTATATCGAATTCCTCAGTTTTCATAAGAGTTTACAATGATTCCATATAAGATTTGGACCTGCTGACACATTCTCAAGTCGATGATCTACTACGAGATTAGATATCACTATCATGAACCTTTATGTTTAAGTGTAACTCCACAATGAATTATCCTTCCATAAATCCTCCTCAAACGACGAGATCTGGAACATCAAGCTAAAAGTAAGGAGTGTTCTGTGTTCAGATCCAAATGTCCCGTTGAAAGGATTTATCCAAATAAAGTAAAAATATAAACCAGAACTACTATTCTCTTCCCTCCCATAGACATAGTCAAAACGTATTTTTACCTTAAAAGGTAAAAATGGCGATTCACATTCCTAAATACTAAAGAAAAAGTAAAGATAAAATATATTTACGTAGGAATAAACGTAGGTAATTATTTTCATTCAATCATATAACTTATCCCTACGACATATTAAATTCCTTACGAGTGGCAGAACTAAATGTGGTTGTCCACCTTGAGGCGTACAAATGTAGCTAAAAAATGATAATATTATAGCTAATCATCTAAAACTGATGGGTACTAATTTGATACCCATAATTGAATGAATTTTTCATGAAATTTTTTGACAAATAACAATTTCATGTTTGCTAAGATTAACAAATTTTATATTGTTGAAACCACAAACTTCTGTTCTTAATATTATTTTAAAATAAGGATTTATTTTTTACGATGTCTTATTCCATTTTAATTGATATTTATGAATGCAAAAATTGAAATAAACTAATAAATATAATAATTGTTAAGTTTTTATCAAGTAATTAAATACGTTTAATTTTGTGGGTTCTTTTTTTTTACATCGTTCATTAACTACATTTTAAAAAGGATGTTCACTAACCTGGGATTAGTATAAACTATATCAAAAACATATTGCTTAAAAAACACACTTCTACTTATTGAAAACACGGAACCTATTTATCTTATTTCTACATCTATTCATCTCAAATCTATTCATGCTCAAAACTTTTTAAATTAATTAATAATATTATATACGCATTACATTATATATATATTTTTTAATATACTCAAGAAATTGAATATAAGATGTCTTGAGGGTATAAAAACATAATAGTCGTTAGTCAATTACTTATTTTCTTTCTTTTTTCATTTCCTATTATCTCAATATATCTATGTACAACGTATATATATGTATATATAAAAGACTCAATTAACAAAACCTAATGAATACATATTTTCCCCTCTTATTTCAAAGAGAAAAAAGAAGGAAAAAAACTTTTGAGTTATTTTTTCTTTATTTTTTTGTCCCCTACTTAACAAGTTGGGATATGTCAGGGTTAGTTTAAGTTGACTATTGTACTTATTATATGTACACATATAATCTTTTTTTGATTATAAATATACAATGTTCTATTCATGAAATAATACAGACAATGATATTAATGAATGGTGGACTCCTCTGATGAACTACTCATTTCATAAGATGGCACATAACATGAATAAAAAGTTATTTTCATTTCACTAGGACTTTTAAAAGCACTTTATTTACAGACTGGAGACCTGGAGAGCCATAAAATTTCAGTAGCATGACCAAATTACGAAAAAATGTGATTTTATCGAATCAAGGAAATACAACACAAACTCAGTTTGTGTTATGTTGAAATACTATAATTAGTTTTTTATTTATTGATTATGTTCTCTATCACAAACAAAGAAAATAAAGACGACGACAAGTCAGAATATAGATTATCAGCTTTTGACGATGAAGGCCATTTTATGGCGTGTCATGCTGTCATGATGGTAGCTTGGAGCGAATCCAAATTTGGATAAAATATACAGCAGGTATTCTTCTTTAAGACACCCCAAACTATTAAAGTCTATTTGGATGGTGATAGGGCCATATAAAGGCTAATCCACAATTGATTTTTGATGTTATTAGCAGGTTAGATGGAGATGCTAATGCCACTGCAGCCTTAAAGGCACTCGCGTTGTCTTTTTGTTGTTGCTCTGACATTTTACACTTAAAGACGTTAGATAAGAACAAAAATTGTTAATTTTTGTTTGAGCTGTCATTTGATTACGTAATAAAACATGGTAAATAAAGACATCGTAGATAAAATTTAATATTACAGCAAGTTTTGTGTCCAAACTCTGTATATATATTCGACTGTAGCAAAATGAAAGAATCTGGTAAAGCAAGATATGTTTTGTTTTACATTTTGTTTTTCTAAATAAATAAAAAATTTAAAATCGTTTAAAAAAGGTACTTAATCGATGTGTTTTGTTGGAAAATCTGTAAAATATCGAGGGAAAAAATCATTTTATGTATTCTTTTAAAATTATCGAGTGTTATCAGTTATATTTTGAATATTGGTAGGGGTTTCAAATTTTTTTTAAAGATTTTTGTATCAACTTACCTTTCAGAGTCGTTAGTTTAACCCTAAAAAATATTTAATATGACATGACCGGGTAAGGTTATGACTTGTTTTGAGAAAAAGTTGAGCTTAACTTTAAGAAATAACAATAACAATTGCTACGACAATAAGCTCTACCAAAAAATATGCATTATTCATTGTTACTAACAAGTAGCTCATAGAATAAAACATAGGGAGGAGATATTTATTACAAGCTTGCTCACATACCTAAAAAAAAAAAAAAAAAAAAAAAAAAAAAAAAAAAGTGGCAGCTCTAGTTATGAGTATGATCTGCATCAAAGTATTACTTAATATCTCAAATATTGAACAAAAGTTTTCAAATTTGTAATAAATTTATTAACCCTTGAGTCTATTAATATTTTTGAGATTAAACTGTATCATTAAATTAGCTCCAATATGAGCTCTTAGTTTTGCTCTAAATTGACTTTGTTTTCTTACTTACAGCAAACTCAAACGGAGTTTTTCTTTCGTGGGTACTGAAATAATATTTTTTTCAATCATATAATCATGGTCAAAAATTTCTTATGAACTAAAAACAAGGATAATATATCCTTCTATTCGTGATACCTTTTGCATGTTTAAACTATGGTGCAAGTCATATTTAAATAACAAATAACCAAACTATATTGTCACTCTGTATTTGTTGAGCTTTTAAGATTAATTATTATTTGCATAATATTAGAAAATATTATAGTCCTTTACAAAACTTAAGGTATTAAAATAAAGTGAAAATAAAATTGTTTTATGTAGTGACTCTATGTCCAAGAACTAACAAACAAAGTGTCTCACAAAAAGAAGCAATATTATTTCTACGTAATGATCTTTTTATATTCATTAACCCTTTGGCATCAACAGGACACTGCTGCCCCGTATTTTCATTCATTCGTCCTTGCATTATTTTTCATTATATTTAAGATATTTTTAAATTATTAGAAAGAGTAACAATTTCCTATGAAATTGTTACAAAGCTTTTTATCATAGGACTTTATATTCGTCCTGTATAAGTCTTCAAACTTTGTCATTTTTTGGGATTACATAAACTAACATTCTTCCTATCATATGCTTTTCATATATCGATAACTTAAATTTTTTTATTAATTGTTTATTTTAGGAGTATTTACTGAAAATTTTGCTATGTTTTGATTAAAAATGCAAACGTTATGATAGTTTAAAATTGTTGGGACACTGATGTCCCTCTGTGTTTGAAATGTAATTTTTATTTTATTTTATTAGATTTTAAAATGCGTTTAGGATGAGACATGGTTTTTGTCCTTTTAGAGTATTCATATTAAAGTATTCTTTATTAGTAGACTGATTAGGAAGTAATTCATTTTTCACAAATATTTTTATAAATACTTTATTATTGATTGTAGAGTTGTTCATAAATGAAAAACAACAACAAAGAATAAGATATTTTAACCTTTTTAGCACCACTATTAGTCACTAAATTTATAGCATTTTAGATTAAGCAGCCATTACTGATGAAGTAGACAATAAAAATTAATTATATAATTCTAATACTTAATTTATAGCTGATGAAGAGGTTACCAAAGAAACGAATGCATAAGATGCTTCATTGGCTCTTGAAGCCAACGTACATGTTGTTAATATGATATTTCGAAAATTTCACTTTGATGATAATTTCAAAGATGATTAGAGTAATAAAACATTGTTTATCTGAACAAAAGGTTAACAAATTTTTGGTCCTACAATTGTTAAGCTCTACAACAAAAGCATGGGGGAGTCGATCTCATAGATATCACTAAGATTCAGTCATCAACATAATTTTATCTAAGAATCTTCTTTGATCTTCTTGATATCGTATGCTATATCGTTTATAGTATTAAATATCCAAATAAATTATCGCTTCTTGACTTCGAAGTTATAATTGACAAGAGTCTGATTAAATAAAATGAAGGGCGTCAGAGGGCAACCCAATCGTTTAGGCCAACTAAAAGAAAAAATGTATCTGTTATCATGGACAATTGTAGTGGACATTTACGGGAGTTTGAACAAAAAAGAAAAAAATGTGCTTACTGTGCAAGCAGAAATATAAAAAATCGAACTTTGGTCATCTGAATGGATTGTAATCTTGCTTTATACTTGGTAAAAGATACAATTTGCTTCGTCATGTTTCACTTGTAAAGCAGTTAGTATACTAATTTTAATCAATTTTTCGTAGTAGAATGATTACTTAATTGAATTATAAATTAAAAGTATATCAAAATAATAATAAAATGTTAAGAATTCAACTCAGTAGTGTCACTTTAGTATTTTGTTTATACATAATAAAAAATTATCGTTCACACCCAGAGGGACACTAGTGTCCATCAATTTCCGGTTAACCTCTTGAAATTATTAAAAAAATTAATTTTAACTAGTTCTATTATGATCAAAGAGAACAAGAATCGACTATAGTTATCTTTGATTTTTTTTAAATTTCTGTCTGAAAGGGTTAACATATAAATAAATATATTTATTTGTTTATAAATGAGAAAAAATATTTTCACTCTTTGGAGGAAATTTATCAAAAATGTAAAGGATAGGACTCCGACAATATATTTTCATAATTAAATAACGTTTGTAGTAACGAAATCTTTCATTTTTTAATAGTTGAATGTTGCAGGTTGAAGATAGCGTATTACTTAGTTGTAATAAAGACAACAAATTGAAAAGTGTAAAGGAAATTAAAGTACCTTTGTGATACCTTTTGAGTTTCACTACTCTTATACCAATGACAACACATGTTATACTTTTAGTCCAGTGCATTTAGTATATGCAAATGTGGTTTATATACTATGGGTACTTATAATCCCAAAACTACGTGTAGTCTAAATTAAATCATAAAGAGCAAACAGATAAATTTAACTTTAATTAACTGAATATATAATCTTAGAAACGTAAATGAAATATTAATGATCCAATTGTGTACTAATATTTAGAATATGCATAGGAATTTTAACTCCCCAACAAATCCACAGTGATTATCTCCGTCATTCATGAGACACAGACTCAGGATTACACTTTATCCTAAGATTTTATATCCTCAAGAATGAATTAATGATAATAACAGCTTCATAAATTAAAAAAAAAAAAAAAACTCTCTTCAGGCTTTTAGAAATGAAAAAACTTGTATGGTCAAAAAATTTATTAGGATTTACAGAACTAAATATAAATTATTGGTTTATATCTGGGGTTTTGTAGAGACGCTGAGCTTTAACTACGCACGCTCATTACTACGTTGTAACTTTTTATCAAGTAGTCACATAGTTTTTATGGTAGACTCACTGATGTGCAGGATATCTTTCTTTTGTTATTATTAATATTATTATGTAATAATTTTAAAACCATACTGTATATTCTATGAAATGAAGTCTAACAGTAATAAAAAAGGAGAAGATGTACATTTGCAAAATAAAACTTTGAACCCATCTTTCAATATTAAGTGTTTATTCAAAAATTACTTGACAGCAGACACACAGACAAACTTTGCTTTATTTATACATCTAAATTATCAATTTTCATAATTTTGTATTTCTACCACTTTTATTCCAATTCTAACATTATGAGTATCTATTCTACAGCTCTAAAAAATATTTTTTGTGTTTCGGGTATAGAATAAGCCCTTCCCCACTCCCCCGAAAATTGTTACTTATATCTTAGCATGACAAGTTCCAAAAGGCGCCCATTCAAAGTTTCATCCATTTAGGCTGAAGGGTGTGGGAACACATTAAAGACACACAAACATACTCCATTATATATATACAAATTATTTAGATATAGTATTTATTACAAATATGTATATTTGAACGAATATTTTTTCTCCATCAAACCCCAAGAGGATTGAAATATCACTAGTCAAATAAAGAAACCAAGAACTCTGTTTGCCTTTTCCTCTGTAGTTAAATTTTCCTATTAACCAAAATATTATTGTTAAAGTTTCATTCTTCTCAAAATAAAAATTAGCATTCTTCCATTGGATATTTTTAACAATACTTCTTCTCAACATTACAATACTTTTAAGGGTTTCTTATAATTTTAATCAAAATATATATATGTATATCGTTTTTCCATTTGTCGGTAAATTTATATTTCCTGTATGTCTTGTGGGACTTTTGTCCCTGTATATTGATTACCTCAAGAATTACCTTACAGGGGAGTTTTAAAAAAAAAGTGTAACTAATGCTAATTTACTAATTTTCGTAGCTTCATTTTGTATAATACAAAATTCTGAGATAGACACAATAGATTTGTACCTAAATGTTTTATGTACGTTGTAAAGTTTATAAATGAGTTTCTACTTTAATTTACATTTATTAATAATATAGAAAGAAATTACATGTTAACTTTAAAAAATCTTAAATAGTCTTACCTTTTATCAATTAAAGCAAGGAAAAAAGTATCAAACAAGATATAAGCATATGTACGTAGACAAGGTAGTATCACTAGAGAAATATTACTGAAGTATTTATTTTTGTTTCTAGCAACTCAAGGATGAATATAATTTTACTTTCAATATTTCCACTTACAAAAATTGATGATTAATAAAATAAACAAAATTTCTGCAGACTCATGTTACTTTTTTTGTAATGGTTGAATAAATTGAAATTGTAATCAAATGTCATAAACCATGGAAATAATTTTATCATCCACATATAAAAAGACAACAATAAATGTACTTATAATAGAGGGTGGTGTTAATCTATGAAAATGAGCAAATTAAATTTTAGCCCAATTTATCGGCTATAATACCATATTTTAAGTACTCTAGGAAAAAAAAAACATACAAAAAAAATACGGCTATCCTTCCCCCTTACCCCGAAAATTACTTTTTCACACATAAATGCGTAGTTTTTAGTCTATTGTCAAAGTAATAAGAACAAAATCGCGAATATCGTGATCATTAAATCCATTTTATGCTTCAAGCCATAGTTACTTAAACTTTCATTAAAATACAACAAAAGATCAAATTAACGTGTCACCCTAAAATTTGGACATCCTAGTACACACGCTAAAGTATAAATTTAGAAGAAGTTGACCTTTTTGAACTTTCTACCATCTTCTATAAGAATAAGATGTTTTAACATTCAACTTCGTCGTCATGATATTTACAACCTGTCAAATATTTTCTTAGATCTCATCATCATCAGCCGTTGGATATTCAATTTTCCAGTACCAGGGAATTAGTAACAGATAAGAATATCATTTCAAGGGGAATAAAAGCCATCCATAGTTGAAAAGGAAGAAGTCATTAGTTATTTCATAGATTTTTGAATTTTTTTTTTTAAATGCTTCAATTTCCAAATTTTCTAGATCCATCAGAAGAAACAGTGTATTTTGTAATAGATGATAGGAAAATTTCCTCATCCCATAAAATACCTTAAATTTTCATTTTGTAAAGAATGAGGACTTTGGAATTCAACAATGCTAATTTCGATACTTAATTTCTAATCAGCAATCTTTTTCTTTTCGAACGTCCAAAATTGTCATTAATTTGGGCTTATATTTTTTCAAATTCTTGTAAATTGATTTTAGATCTTTAAAACAATCAAACTTTACGTAATTATTGAAAAATTTTAATTTAAAATTTGCCCACATCCTTTAAATGAAGTGTCCTAAAAATTAAGACAAGGGAAGTTTGTAACCACCCCCTATTTTTTTGTCATCTTAAGTATAGAAAAGAAATCTCCAACTTTTTAATGACAAGATTTTTTTTTTCTTGAACAAATAGTCTTTAAAATGAAGTTTAAAACTTATGATTTTTGTAAAACATTAAGAATATAAGAGCATAATCACATAAAAGCTTACGTAACGTCATTTTTGGCCAAAGAGGTATACATCAATAACCTTTTTTGTCCAATATTTGAACCAATCTATCTAAAATGTCGATAGAACATATTTTGTGCAATCAAATAAAATTTATATTCGCTGAAATAACTTTTTAATGGTTTTAATATGATTTATGTTGCATTATCATCATTGTACATTGATGCAACAAGCAATATAATATAAAAGTATGTAATGGTTGTACTATAACAACAATAAACAGGTGTTTATTTAAAAGTTACATTATCTACAATCATCATATGATAAAAATGTAATGTTGATCACCAATTTTATGGTTAGGATTCCACAAAATCATCTTTATTAATGGCTAATAGCTATTTTCCTAAAAATATGTATATTTATATATTTGAGTTTTGATAAGACTAAAAATAAATGTTTAATAGTATGTAGCTTCAAAAATACTTCAAAATAAAATTTGTTAAACGTTCGATGTTTGTAGAGTAATATGATTCATACAAAAAAAAGTAATCTTTATTGTTTTTTTAAGTGTTTATATAAGTAATAGATGGTTTGTAACATTTAATATATTTTTTATATGAAATTGGAACAAGTTCGATCTTAAAACCAAAATACCCTGAAAGTATAAACAAACAATCATTACCAATCGAAAAGAAAAATAAATGTTATTTTTTTATTCAATTATTTGAATACAAATTGCTGTTGATATTTAACACTTTTAGTTTTAAACAATTATTGGTTTTTTTATGCTTTTTGCAATTCTGTTATTCAATTAGACATTAAAGACCAAATTATCTTCATTTTGTGACAATTGCTAGCCTAAGTTTCAAGATATTAATTTGGACACTGGTATTTCTATTGTCCTAAATGGTAAAAAAACAAATAAATAATTTTAGAAGAGTTTTTTTATGAGGAACTTTTCGAAATACATTAATATTTTTTTATAAATACGGAAATATTTAAAATATTTTTATTAGCAGATTTAAAAAAAATTAATTATCCATACTAGATTTTATATTTTTGCACATGTATATTCTATAAATATTTTTTTGAATTTTGTAATAAAACAATAAATCAGATTATTTTGCAGGTACTACTTTTAACATCATTTTTATTTTTGATGTTTTCTACAGTTCCCTCTTATTGATTGAATTACTGGAAGTTGGAGTGTAATGGATGAAAAAATAACTTCTCAGAGTAACACTTGACTAATTTTCAAACTCCACGTACGACAACTGTAATTTTCAATAAGTGACTTTGTCGAAACAGTTTTGAAATCCAGTAATTCCATTCCTGCTATACTTTGTGTTATTTGACAACACAATCCATGAGATCCATTTATCTATGAGATAAGAGTTTTTTTAAATTTTATAATGGATGGACATAAGGTAGCTAATTTAAAGCAACATTCAAAAGCCGTGCCAATAAGAGTAGCTCATATAATGTCAAAGCATTTTATTGGTAATATGTTATTCATATACTTGAATTTTCTATAACTTATTTTCATATATTTGTCTTTCTTCATATTTGCAATATTTTTTCTCTTTTCTTACAGTTTCCAACATACATTTTCATATACCAGGTGCGGCGAAAAAATCTTTACACTTCGTTTTTGGTACATAAACCACACCAGACTGTCCAGAAAGCTATCAAAAAGTGGATGGAAAGAGCCTTGTCAGGGTAAAGAGGCCACTTTTCCCTCCAGTAATGAAAGAAACCTATCTCTTCTATTGAAAGACTACTTTGAGTTCTTTTGAACTCTTTTTTGACACTTTGGGTCTCCTACAGCCCTGATACGAAACCCCTCAACTACAACTTTTGGGTGCATGTTGAGGGGAATGCCTGCAGTGTCCATCATCCAATCACTGAGTCCCTCAAAGCCACTGTCAGATAACACTGTGACTACATGACAGAGGACTTCATCCACACCGGGTGCCAGGCCTTCCGTTTCTACCTGGAAGCCATAATTTCCGCTACGGGCGGCTTCATTATTTTGTTAAAATTCTATTGTTAATTAATAAGTTATATCTTATTAAAGTTTAGAACTCAAAGGTTCATATTTTAATGGACCAATCGGTACATATAACATAAAGTTTGTATATAAATAATGACCATTTAATACAATTTCCATCTTTATGAGTCAAATTCTACGAAATTTTATTATCGTAAGGGTTGACTAAAATGTTTATTTTCCCTCTGTTAAAAATTCTAATATCTTATCCGGCATCTTAGAAATTGTAGTCGAATACAAGGTAGATATTATGAATTAGACAGATTTTATTAGAAAATTATTCAGGAGAGATGAAGAATGATAATGTTTCAATTTTTCGGAGAGTCCTTTTACAAATTCATTGTCAGAATTGTGATTTAAAGGCCTTTATAATGACTTTATAACTTGAAAGTAAAACTTCAGTTATTTTGTTATTATTATGTCAGTTGACAAATGATGTATATACAAAACATAGCATGTAATACCAATGGGTCCAATGTGACCATAAACAGCAATATAAATATTTAGAAAACGTAAAACCTATTATAAAATAAGTCTAGTAATATAATGTACATTATTTACAAAGAATAATTCAAACTTTTTTCCTATAAACTCCAAAAGCTTATTTCAATGTTGTTTCTCCAATAAGTACTAACAAGAAACAAAGGAATATTCTATTAGTACTTAATTTATTTTGTATATTTGGATATGAATCGGTTAATCCATATATTTTTAATCTAATTTTGTATAAAAACGGAAGAAGCTTATTTAGTAATGAAGGCATAACAATGATGCCAAATCGAAAAAAAAGATGGTTCCATGGGTCCAAAATTGACATGTCTGGTACTTTAAGGTATAAAGGGATTTTTTTTTACAATGCCTTAATTATGGCACTATAATTATAATACACACATTATGATATAGTAAAAGGTGAAATAACCTACTACATGCGATAATTATTTAGGACAGTAAGAAACAATTCTGTGATCATGTTTATGAATAAATATGACTCAAATATGATAAGTATATATACTAAAAAATATTGAAAGATCCCTGGGATCCAATAAGAGTGGATTAATTAATAGGCTATCATCAATATCAGTAGTATTAAAATGTAGGTAAGTAAGAAACATTTAATTTGGATACATATTTGTTATTAAATTATTGGATTTAATCTTAAAAATTAAATAAACATATTCAGATATATTCATTTTGTATTTGAATTAACAATTTCTTTTCATAAATACTGGTATAATTTCTATTATTTGTGATAATTGAAGAAAAATTGTGAATATTGGCCAATATTCTATGTAAAACAATCAAATTTTGTCTTTCCCTTACACATTATACCTTTTCAACGTCTTAACCGAGGGGTATATTTAATAAAAAGAAGAAATTTGTCGCCTCCCAACCTTTTGCTAGGTGTAAAAAATAGATAGAAACCGAATCAATATTTCCGATAAGTTATAAACGAGATAGATATACATTAGTTCTAGCTTTCCTGAGTCACCAGGCTTTAACAGTAGAAGTTCTACTGACTGTGTAAATATGGACCACCACTTCTTCTTTCATCTAATTCTTCCTATATAGACAACTCTTATTGTATATCAGAGATCAACTCTTCATATAGCCTTGTTATATTTAGAAATACTATTAGGAAACGTCAAGTTCATATACTTTTTCCAACTCTAGTCTACTTTTCTTGCCTTATAAAATGGAACTTTTTTTAGTCTCCAAAATTTCTTTAACAATAAGATATTTCCTATGGAAGCAATATATCCTTGTAAATCACAATGCTTCCACTACTGGCAAGAGGTTACTTTTTTTACCAACTTATTTCAAAATGAAGTAAAACTGTAAGAAAATGTATAGAAATGATTAAAAACTGATTTCAGGCAACATCACAGATCACAAAAACATTTTTAATTGAATTTAAATATGAAAACGTTATGTTTAACGAGATATTTGACATTTCCTAGAATCCCTATTTTCCTTAAAACAACACTCATGATTCGATTTGAATTCTTGCGTAATGCGGACCTCCATTAAATAATTGATATTTTTTTTTCTTATGTAAAATAAAAGAAAATATTCAAGAGGACACATAAATAAAAATTAATTAATGAATGATAATGTAGATTGAAAAATTCATACTTATCTGTAGTTGTAAATTAATTAAACTATTGTATGGAATGGGTTTTAACTGAATATTCTTGTATTATACATACATAGGTTTGTAAATCGTGTGACTTAATTTTATTCAAAGAAAATTAATTTTTTTGAAACACAATTGACAAATTTTATATAATTTATGTAATTTTTTGAAAAAAAATTCAAACATTAAATTTCAAATAATAAATTTTTTTCTCACCTACATAATTTTCCCGGATGACAAAAAAATTTGTTGTAAAAAGCAAAAATTCCTTAATTAGGGGTGGTTGGGCTGCAGTCCCTCCAGCCCCGTCCCTGTGGATGACCCTATTGCGAGCAGCTATAGCTGTAAGAAAATTAAGACATACCTATATGTGATGTCGATCCTGAATCCTACTCCTAGGTCAACATGGACCTTCACTAATAACTCAAAAAAAAAAAAAGAAAAAAAATCATAACTGTTACTTTCCATTTTTCATGAGCACATGCACTAGTGATTACTTTATACTTACATTTTCACTCATTAATAATTAGAAATTATTATAAGAGAATTAGTAAATAAAAAATTATAACTTTCACTTTGCCAACAACAAAATTCAAACCCTAAAATACGCTAAGAATTTACAATCCTAATCTTATAAAATTATGGTGTTATGAAGAAAGGAGTATCTTAAAGTATTTCTATAATCCAATTAAAATCAATATAGTATAAATGTACAAATATTACCCTTAGGTAATATTTTTTATCCTTGATTAAAGTGACCATAGGCTAGAAACAGAATGTTGCAATTAGTTTCCTTTCAGAAAGGAAAATAAAAAAATTATATACGTATTGTTTTATATTTGTTTATACTTCGTTTTTCTGTTGTACATTCTATAAATAAAAGAAAAAGGATATTGATATTATTTATATATAAAATAAGTTATGGATTTATTTACGTACCTATGATGATAATTTGTATTTTTTGCTACCTATTCATATCTTTTCAAAATATAATATATGATTGTTTTTTCGAACAAATATAAAGTTTTACACCGTAAAAAATACATAATGACATGAGTTTTTTCCACTTTTTTCCTAAAATATATACAGAAAACAAATAATATTTTGATTGATAATTGATAAAAAATTGTAATGATGTTTTAGGAAATATTTTGGACAAATAAAATTGTGCTCTATGGGAGGTACAGAACAAAATAGCAGTATTCAAAGAATAGCTCATAAAAATATTACTTTTTGATTATATAACATCTTAATCTTTAGTTAAGGGTAGAATCTTGGGATTCAGGATGGAATGTAAATTAGAAACTGTTTATGGTTTTTTTATTAATTTGTAGTGGAATCATGACATGAAGAACAACTTTAAACAAATTGACTCAACTTTTAAAATATGTGAATATTATCCACGCAAATTGTTAGTTATATAGTTATTGAGATCGGTAATTGTTTGAAGACTAATTTTAGAAAGTTTTTACCCTCTTTTAGTTCTAACCACTCAAAATATTAGTGGCTTAATCCTCATCCCATTGTCAATAACAATACTAAAGAATTAGAATGGACAAAATTGCTGCATTATATTTTTATCAGTCATATTTGATTATTTTCATTTGTATAACTTGAATAATATATCTATATTGGTATCATATAAAATGAATAGCCCATATGATTGCTTAATGAACAAGAAGGTGTGGATATTTACACCTTTACTTAGAGTGCATAGTAAGTAAATAAATGATATGAGTATTATAAATCTCAGAGTCAATATGGTTTTTTATCATGAATAGTTTGTCGATACATAGTTTGAAAACACCAAATTAGTATTTATACATATATGCATTTACCACTGCTTCAAATGACATGAGGGTCTTGACAAAGGCTAGAATTTTTTTTTCAAAAATGTAACTTCCCCATCTGTGATCATTCTGATGTAGTATTTTGTTCATCTTATCGCTCAAGAAAATGTTTTTCTTTTATTGAACTTCATTAGTTGAACAATATTTTACAATTTCTGACCCTAGAAACCTTTATTTATTTTTTGTTTATGTGTGACATCTGTATAACTTTATCTTTGTTCACATATTACTGCCTTAGGAGACAGAATGGGTATGATTGCGTTTTTTGGTTAGGATACTGTTATAAACTTAGAAATTGACCTGATGGACCGTTTTAGGTCAGCAACGAAGATAACACCCATTTTTGTGTCACAGTTTTGCTTGTGAACATTTTTAATATCGTTTTAATATTTTTCAGCTAAATAAGCCATTATAAACTGTGAGAATGGAGCTACCAAGGTAGCTCTAAATTGTATTAAGACTCTAACCCATTTTAGCTAATTATATCATTGCGTAATAATAGTATTACCTTAATACTAATTGTTTATTTCGTTTGAGATACAAAATATGTTCACAAACATCATTGTCAAACATTCCCGAAAATAAATTTGTGATACCTACTGTAAATGAAGTTTTTTATATCGTTTAAAATATTCCGGATTTATCAAATAGGCTTTATATATGTACGTAGTTGAACACTTGCCAGAATTCAGCAATTTTATTTCTTTAGCTTTATTTGGATTTTATTTATAAATAAATAATGTGAAAGATTCGAATGGGTTTTGAAATCTCAAAAGACTTCATATATTTGAATTTATGAATTTAAATCTTTGTAAATTTTCTCTTAAATACATGTTTGAACTTTAGTATGCTTATATATAATTTCATAGGAAACCATAGAAAAAATATATTCCCTTTGAAACAACAATAATAATATTAGTAGTCAAATTTGAACAATGAAAATTATTATTATTATTTTTTTAAGAATAATAAATTTTTTGTAAAGTGATAATAATTACAATGTTGCAAGGAAATTTCAAAAACTATGTTAAGGAATTTATTTCTATGAAAAATGATCAGACGGAAATACAAAAGTGAATATTTTTGAAGACTTTTTATAATGCATTGTTTGTTTTAAAATCTAGCACGTGATAAAATCGTATATTTGATGCCAACCAATGCAGAATTTTTTTAAGGCATGAATGGGTGCAGAATTTTGTACAAAAAAAGTAACAATAATATTTTATTCTTTGTTGTATTTTCTACGAACCGAGGATTCATTACCGGCTCCTAGATGGAGTGTATATAAGTAGTGGAATTGATTTTTACCTATTGATCAAGAAAAATTAGTCAAAGTATCTTCCTTTCCGATGAAATTGCTGCTCAGACCAAGGCAGATGGAGGTTTGAAAAGTCTAAATATAATTTTATTATTTTTGGAACCTTAGGGATATCTATGACTCGGATTCTATATCCTTGATTATTTTTGATATCCGTTACAGTGAAAAGCTTTTTGTTAAAGAAGAACGAAATGCCCACTTCACGTTACTGTTTAAAGGAAGTTCCTCAATAAGATTACTAACATTTGTTTTCTTCATTCCCGCAATAATTGTTCAAGAAGATCAAACCTTTTACTGAGTTATTGATTAATGATTAATCTATACTCTTCAGTTGAAGCAAGGTTTCTGGATTGACATTAATATCTGTCCTCCCCAATTAATCAAAATAAATACAACTAAGATTCATATAAAATTAATTTTTTTGCTTATCTTAAGTTAAGGTTTTATTGCTCGTTTAGCCTTTTTTTTTTGGCGTTCATATTACAAATATTTCAACTTTCGGTCATAACAGGAATAATAAAGGCTATCACAGATTTTCAAGATTCCTTCCAATGGTCCTTGTTTTAATATGAAAGCAGTTAGTTTATTCAACTAAATATATATATATATAGTAATAAGGAGTATTATCTTCCTAATAAATTACGAATATATTCTTTTATTCATTATTCATGATTATTTCTTCGTAAAAATGAAAGTAAAATACTTATGCTTAAATCAAATTAATGGATAAATAAATAGATAATGGGAAAACTATCTTTTTCTCCCAAAAAAAAACTTAGGAATTCTTGCTGTGTTTTTATTGTGTTAAGCGTCTATTTATAAATTCACTAAATCTTAAAATAGCCTTTTCCGATTTACGACTCTACAAATTAACATGAAAAACGATAGTTCTTTATTAGAAAGGAGCAGATACAAAACCTGCAGGTTAAAACTTTTGAACAAAAATGATAAGTGATACTGTTATATATGACGTGATCACTGATCCATTTTTTTTTATCTCGACCAGCGGCGATAAACAAAGCCGATAAAGATGGGCTTATATTTAATGCTTATAATATATATACGTGCCAGACAAAAAAAGAATTCACTAAAAATCACTTGAGAACAGCCTCACTTCCCTGGCAAAAGCAAAAAGGTGTTGTATTGCAAAGACTTGTGGATCTGTAATATAAACTATGCTTAAAGATGCCAATCTTTAGTTTTGGTAGGTAGATGGTATTGTGAGTGGAGGGCCTTGTTTTGTGGAAGAGATAGCCTTTATTTAGTATCCAGGGTGCGGCAGATTTATCTTTTAGTTTAAAAATCGGTGAAGCGTAATTATATTATTAATAGGACGTCTATGAGACAAAGTGATGATGCCTAGTCTTTTGATTTTGCATTCATAGTTCTTGTTATCTCCCTATGATGGAAAAAATCTCACAAATCTGGCTTGCAACTTTTCTAAGTACTTCATAAAGTAGTTTTTCTTGAAAGATTCCAGATCTCAGATCCATAAATTAAAATTGAGAGGACATTAAGTTTATAAAGTTTTACTATAAATGAAGGGTCACAAGTTTTGAAGCTTCTTTTAATAATTCCCAAGTTTTGTTTGGCCTTCCTTATAATGTAGTGTATATCACTCAAGAACCTCAGATCACGAGAGATATAAATTCCTAGTCTAAGTAATCATCTACCACCTTAAGACTTGTGTGGATGAACTCTTTTTTTGGAGAAAGGAAGGAGGACACATTTGTTAACATTTATAGGCATTATCTAAGTAACTCTCCAGTTAATAAATATGGTATGGACATCACTGACAGAGTTTCCATCGGAATAGATGATTTTCGTATTATCCGCGTATAAGAATGTATCTTCTGACAAATTATCCACCAAGTTATTAATGTAAATGTCAAAGAGCGTTGGTCCAAGTACACTACCTTGCAGAAAAGATGAAGTAACGTCATAAGGCTCAGAAACAATGAATTTGGATCCCTACACTCTGTATCCTGTTTATCAGCCAGGAACTAAGCCAATGTAACAACCGACCCTTATACCAATGGTAGAAAATTTAAAAAGAAGTTCCCCATGAGGTGAAAATCAAAGTATAACACAGTTAAGATTTCAGTTTCGATGACTGACGATAACACCGCAGAAATAAATTAGATTCGAGACACACAACATATTAGGCCAGATTAGTGTGGCCTACTAGAAATAAGCTTATTACTCCAACTTCCGGTTAACGATCCACTACATTATTTTACCGACATGGCTTGTAAGGGTTATAGGTCTGTAATTAGAAGGATCAAGAGGATCTCCCTTCTTAACGATGGGAACTACATATATTAGCTATTTTCCAATCATTCGGCACATATCCACTTAGAAAAGAAAGATTAAAGAGCCTAGATAGAGGGGAGGTAACATTATTAAGAACTCATATTCCTCCCTTACCCCAAACATTCCATCATCAGGGCATAAAGAGACACTAAATCTTTATGTCATGATTTATTGCTAGATAAAATGTTTCTAAGAGGCCCTTCCCGTCTTTTCTCTTTCCCTTTCCATGGTAAAGTATCCGTAAAATAAAGAGCTTAAAATGCTATTCATGTCAAGAAGTGAAATATGTTTGCAAACAAAGTAAATGAAAATAAAAAACCACAAAAATACTATAAAATATATTTTTTTATTTCAAAAAAGAATATTTTGTGTTTATATGAATATGCTTTATTTAATGTATCCATCCGCTGTGGACGGATAATGCTCTAAATTATAGGAGTAAATTTAATTTTATTGCTTATACTTTCTGAAAATAAATTATGAATGTGTACAATTGAAGGGGATTTAACATTGCTTTATCCACTAACATAGCAATACATACTGTATCATTTGTGAGTTGTTGAATTTTTTAAAACTATTGCCATACTAATTTTCTTTTTAATTAATTTGTATAATGATCACCTATTTTTTTTAGATAATCTTTTTTAAGCAACTATCTGAAATTCGAAAATAAGCATATATGTACAATAAAGTAACACGCTTTGATAAAAAATTGTAAAAATATTTTTATTAATTATTTAAAATGTCAAAAAAGAGATTTATATATGAGATTGAAATAAATAAATACCTACGTAACTGTATTACTCTATTGATATAAAAATGTCTTTGTTTTGTGTCATTTTTCTATTTTTCAACAACCGTTGATGCTTATTAGTGTTTTGAAAATAGATCAGTTGAATTCGAAGAAAATTTCCTTACTATTTAGTTAAAACACTTCTATAATCCTACAGTTACAAACTTGTTTTTTCACAAAATTTTCATATTTGTCAAACCTAAAAGAATACGGATTTAAAAATAATATTATTACTATTGACAGGGTGGTCCATTGAAATCTGGACACTCACTAATTCAATAATTATTGAAGATTGAATTTTATTGACGATTTCCATTCGTGCACTCCCCGCAGTTGGGCGTCTCCAGGACTATCGTCTACACCGTCATCATGTCTAAAACGTTGGAGAGGAAGAAAGGCTCTGTCAAAAGAGTTAAAAAAAAATAGGCTAGGCCAATCTCCTCAAGTTCATGAGGGCCCATGTAAGAGATATCGTAGTTTTACACCATACTGTCCAGAAAGCTATAAAAAAAGTGGCGGCTGGAAAGAGCCTTGTGAGGGTGGAGAGGGAACTTTTGACACCAAAAATGAAAAAAAAAAAAAAAATACATCTCTTTCTTTGCAAGACTCTTTTCAGTTCTTCTGAACTATTTTTTACACTTTTGACCACCTTACATCCTGATGCCTACCCAACTACATATTTTGCCGTGCTGTGTCCGTCATCTATGTAGCAAGGCCCTCAAAGGCACTGTCATCCAGCACTGGGACATCATAACAGAGGACTAGTTTCGCAGCAGGCGCCAGCCGTCCTGTACTTCCTGGAATCCATAAATGCCACTAAAGGGGGCTACATTAATGATTAAGAGAACTCAGACACACATCTAATTATATAAATTATGTCTTGTTGAAGTATAAAATTCAAAGTGTTCAGATTTTAACGGACCGCTCAATATGATTTAAATTATATATTTTCTTTCTTTTTGGTGTACCTATTTTGATTACTTCATACTGCGTATGAAGTAATCAAATAATCCTATAATCTTTTTTTGAAAAATAAAAATACAATTTTTTTTATTTGAAAATAACAATTTATATTTTATTAAAACACCAAGCTCATGATGTTATAAAAATTATGTAAAAATAAGGATTCATTTTTTTCAATGTTTTTTATTAAAGTATTTTCAGCATTTTGATCGCCGCCATAAGATCAAGATGGAGGGAAAAGTGTAACAAATTATACAAAATTTTAATGACATTGCCATTATAATCGTTCAACTGTTTATCATGTAATTTAATCGGTTATATTTTTGTGATTTCTGCCAAGATCAAGGAAGAACCTACAACCTCAATCTACCAGATATAAAAGAAGATGGGCGTAGACCCCGAGGCCCTGCCTAAGACTATCCTTGACAACTTCATTAGCCGTGTTATAAATAGAATATTCTTTAACGGAAAATCAACATATCAATATTTCAAGGCTATCATAAATTTTGAGGAAGATTCTACTTTACTCTTTGAGTGGATTAAAGAATGATGGTGGATCCATTCGAAATCTTCAACAAATTAATTAATTTTTTGTTGCCTTACCAACATAGTGGCAGCTTTTAAAAAATCTAGTATATATGATAATAGAAAAAAAAAAACAGAATACACAATGAGGAAGCAATGACCCTAAAACCTATAAATATGTAAATAATTTTTATAATATTAACAATTTTCATTTGTTCCTTAAAGTTTGCTCTTTATTTCTATATAAAAATTAAAGCATAAAACACATAATAAACTGATATACCTGTAGTTCATCTGAAAGACAAAAAAAGTTACATAGTTACTAGAATGCTCATATCAACATTCTTTATTATTAAATCCATGTTTGCTTCTCTGAAGTGGACTACTCATTTTAGAGAACTATATTATTTTAGAACTCCATGAGTTCTTGATCTAAAAGATAACGACGGAGCAACAAGCGTCTATAGCTAAAGCTTAGTGCTTCATATTTAAAAAAACACAAAACAAGAAACATGTCCAATTATAGAGTTGATATTAAAAAGGGTTAATACATAGAGTTGAATAACATATGACCTAGAACCCGTATGATACTTCTTGCAGTTGCAATTTGTTCACAAATTTTCTTATTCTACGAAATTGTTTTCGTCATTCTTGAAGAGAAAACATATGTATATGTAGGAGGGGGGAATAATTCATCAAAATTCATCAAAATGAGAAAATTAAATTTTAGCCTAACTTTAGGCACTCTGGAATAAAATAAAATAAAGTCCGGTCAATTCTATTCTTATGTATCACTTAAGAAAAGGAACATTGGTGAAACTTTTGAAATTGGGTAATATAACGTTAAAATTCAATTTCTGACAGTCAACAACATAACTTTCAAATTGAAACTTCTGAATCCTTTTACAAAATAAAAAAAGATAACCTAAGAATTGTTGCCACTTTTGAAAAGTAATTTGGAGATAAACCAGCCTTATATAATTGGTCTACAATACATTTATGGCTTATAGAGTCGAAAGGCTTCTCGAAATAAACAAGTATCGTTGCAAGTTCTTTAATAGTTTTTCTTATCACTTCTATAGCATCTTGAAGTAATCTTTGTATGTCCTCTGCGAGTCTTTTTTCCATGACACCCTTTTGAGAGGTGGACACTATATATGGTAAAACTTTCTTTGGACGACTGTTCAAGATACCCGTTAAAATTTTGTAAGTTGTGTCAAGTAGTGTAATGGGTCCATAGTTATTAATGGACAATGGACCTTTTTTGTAATGAGAGTTATAATCCCATTATTCATAAATTTGGGGATCACTCCTTCTTCAAATATTTAAACGGATACTTTCTTCAGAACGGGCGGAGAAGTTTTACTTGCGATTTGTAGAACTCAAATGGGAGTCCAGAAGGGCATCGATACTTAATTTTTTTTTAATAATAGTTTATATAATATTAAATTTTTTCTTTCGTTATTTTCTTGTCGAAATCTTCTATTATATGAACCGGTAATTACTTTTTATTTTTCTTCTCCCTTTCACTGAGCAGAGGAACGAAGTTGTTTTTTTCATCCCTCCACCTTAGCAAAATTAACACATCTTTTCCTCAGAGCATTCCCAGCATTTATATAAGTCAGTATAAAATCCTTGAGCTTCTATCGCTATTTCAGTAGGATCCTCTGTTACTACGCTAGACGCCAATCTTAGTATTCTCCTCGCTCCTTGGTAAGACTTCTCAAGATATTTAAGGTTTAATTTTCCCTTTATATTTGCGCCGACAAGATTGTTTTTTATACTAATTAAAGCTCCTTCGGACTCGTACTCGATGAGGGAATTAATTTTGTCCTGCACATTGACATCGCTATCATCAAGATAATTCAGGACCTCTAATCTATGTAGAGCTTTACTTCTCTCTGTTGCAGCGTCGCACCCTTTCTTAATTAATAGTGAGATACATCTTGTCTCTATTTTTTCGAGAGCTTTACTGCTGAAGAACCTGTCTCCTCATTTAACTACTAAAATGGCTTTTTGACTCTTATAAGGGTACAAAGCGTTGCGAGTGATCTGAAAGGTATGGATTAAATACCATTAGTTTTTAAGGAGCACTGCTAACCTTGGATAGGTGAGTATTTACTCTCAATTTTTACTGAGTTATTTTTTATTCCAGAGAAAGTCAATTTTGGATGGTTTGGATTTTTACATTTTCACTTTAATTCTCACTTTCGTTTCTCATCTCAACTAGTATTTGCTTTACCAGTTTTATACAAAAATATTTTATTGTAAATTATATTAACTTTGAGATGTAGCCGAGCTACGAAACTTAAAAAATATAATAATATTAACATTATTGAATACCATCTACATATTTTTAAAGTTATCATATCACTCACAAAAAATTCAGTTTTTATCTTTTGGAATATTTCAATCCTATTTTATTGGGGTTTTTCTAGGACCTACTTATTACACATTTAATCATTCCTGAGACAAAAAAATATTTTCCTGGAAATGTCCATTTATTTATTTTACAATAATTAGATTTTCTTACATTTTTCTTTTAATAATGTGGTTAGAAGTTTGAGAAGTGTATCCGCCTATATTTAATGGACCAAATGAAGAAATCACAAATGAAAATAAAAATATACATATTTATTAAAGTATATAACGATAAATCTTGCAATAAAAAAATTCCTTAACGTTGCACCTATTACAAACGAGAAAAACGGATAATTTGTAAATAACTTTGCTTCTATGATAGGAAACATGTATTAATTTTGATTCTTCCTGAACCAGTTCCAGTTCCATGTATTGTTTTTAAAGTAAGAAATAAATTATTTACATTTGATAGTGCCGACAAAGTGTGGACCTAAAACTTGAAGTAGCATGACGAAAAACATAATTTTTATGGGATCAAGAAAAGACAACTCAAAACCAATTTTTGATAAGTTTAAATACAATATTTGCCTATACACTTTTATTTGAAATGTCTTCCTTGATTAGCGATAACAGTCTTGACATACCAACAAACAAATTAGCAGCTTTTTGACGATGGAGGCCATGTTCATGACGTACTATGCTATCATAATGACAGCTAGAAGCCCCAAACTGCAAAGCCCTGAGGGTAGAATTCCAGGCTGGAAGAAGCGCACATGGAGGTGGCCCAGAAATAAGCCATATTATTGCTGCAGAAGTTTGGGTTATTTTCGGGTGTATTGAAAGGTCCGTATCTTGTGTTTATACATAATTTTCCTGATGATAGGTGCTCTTCAACCACGACAAGATTGTTTACCTTAGCATCTTGTTGTATTCTCCGTGCTCACTCTCTCTCCGATATTGAAAAAAACAAACAAAAAAAACAATAAACAAAACAAACCAGCAGCATCTTCTTCCTTACTCAGAAGCATCACTTGGGCCGTGTACTTGGTTTGTGTTATATATTGATGTAGTTCATACTTGTGGATATTATATTGTTACTATGTATATATATATATATATATATCTCTCTGTCATATAAGAGGATCGTGTAAAGTAGTAATAAGTGTACAGTTTTAATATTGACCAAGATGGAGCAAGGTACATAAATATTACTGTTAAAGATTATTATATGGCTCAGTTGGTAGTTTTAGAAGAACATTGAAGAGGGCAGACTCGTAGATTCCTAAGAACACAACATGGTGTCAACTGAAGAGAAGGGTGCCAAGTTATTCGGAAGCGAATATGAGCGAGTAAATAATATAATAACAATGGGAGAAGAGCTCGTCGAAATTAAATCTTGAGTAGATATGTATTTGGAAATACGTTGGAAAAATTCAACGGACCCTTCAGTCAAGAGCGTAAGACAGGGACCGAATCTCGTAGAATTCTTAAGTCTCTGTTGATGAGTATTGGAATACATAAAGGCAGATATTATAGGTCAAATCCAAATATTCAAGCAAAATTACCGAACCAAATTGAAAAAAATATCAAACACGAAGAGATCCTCAAATGGATTTAGACTTGCAATAGTTATGTTAAGTTGACTCATTTGGAAGATAAGACCAGAGAAGAGAAGATTGCAAAATGTGGTGCTCATCTGGATTCCTTATCAAAGTCCACCACTTGGTTGAAATTCCAGCTAGTACTACCAAAACATTTGCACAAATTGCGGCAGCAAGAAATAAATTAGTCAGAAGAAAACAAGCTAATTTTAAGGATTTTTAATGAATTTTATAGTATATTAAAGATGTTGGCGGAGAAGTCAGAAACTAACTACACTTATAACACTGTATGGTAGATTTTATTTTAATCGAGCACCAATGGGTTTCATTTCTACATGTGATGCATATAATTGTAGAGGCAATCAGGTTTGAGAAGGAATTCATAATGCTAATAAAGGTATTGATGACGTCCTTGTGGATGATGAAAATTTCGAAAGTGTAGTTGAAAGTATAGGTATGTAAAATATTATTGGGATGTAGAGAATATGGCTTTTTGCTGAGCAAGGAGAAATTTCAATTCGCATATGAAGAAATCAATTTTGTTGGCTGTATAATTTATAAAGATGGGATAGCATCGGATGGAAAGAAGTTGAAGACGATCCATGAATTTCCTACAACTACAAATAGAACAGAGCTTAGATCATTTATTGCCTTAGCAAATCAACTTGCAGACTTTACATCAAAATTTAGCAAAGCAGCAGAAACATTAAGACATTTGATGAAATTAAAAAATGAATGTTTATGGAACAATAAGCATACCAAAGCTATGGAAGAAGTAATTGAAATATTGGCGAATAGCCCTGTTCTCGCCATTTTCGATCCGAACAAGAAACACGCCTCTAAACGGATGCATCCAGACTGAAAGGTCTCGGATTCGATCTAGTACAAAAACATAATGATAAATGGAGATTAGTTGAATGTGGTTCAAGATTTGTTAAAAAATATATCATTTCTTCTGTTGATAAAAAGCGTCCAGTATGAAGATCTTCTTGTATGAGTAAATATTGACTCTTTCACCGTTACCCTTTGGGTCATTTTGTACCTGACTAGCCTCCACTGTCTCATGGAGTAGGTGAGGAGATGTCTCGTTGCTAATCCTATGATTTTACTCCCAAGTTATCATGGATACCTTTATGGATATTATTAAAATTAAAAATAGAACCCTTGCTATAAGTGTTCCCTCAAAATATATGTACATACATGTGCATTCCAAGACTTCGTAACGTGAGGGTTCAGTTCTTTATGAGTAAGACTTGATATTTATAACTTATATGATATGTTTGCTGAAGTAGTATTAATCCACTGATAATGAGGCACTTCTGTAAATAACTATGATGATAATTACAAAAGAGGAAACTTTACTGTGATTTCAACTTTTTAACTGATTCAAGCACCCTTATTTAAAAAAAAAATCAGCCTCTGATTCCTCTGAAAAACCATTATTGATTCCAAATCATTATCGATTAAAAAAAAAAAAAAACGTTAATAAAATTCAATATATAAACAATTTTTTATCTATGTTTAATATAGAGAAAAAATTGAATTAAATCAACCAACCCATGTTCATAGGTTCTCTTAAGACTTAAGTTTTTTTCGGAAATAGGGTTGAAATTACTCCGTTGATTTGCCTTATTTTCCGTATACTCTCAAAAAACTATTATTTGAAATTATTATTAATATAAATAGGAAACTGTAACAAATAATTATTGTTTTTGGGGTCCTTTTTTTTTGCAAATGCTTGGTTATTTCCACAGCTGAAGACTTTATAAGAGTAACTTAGACTAACTCAGAAGCAATTAAATAAAATCGTATGGGAACGAATACAAAATAATCTTCAACATAATTAAAAAATTTTGAGACCTCATTTATTACGCCTTACTTTGTCTTAACATCACCCTTGTGACACATAATCTGAGACCAATCACTTCGGAGCACCCAAATGTTGTTACTTTACTCATTTACATACATCCACATGAATGCGTTTGATTTTATACTGCATTCACCATCTTGTCTCCAGAACGTAGACCGAAAAAATGTATAATAGATAAAAGATCGAATAGACTAAAAGTCGAATAGTCTAAACGTCTACCAGAAGAAAACGTAAGCTGTAGAATATAAAATAAGGAGCTCCTCCAAATGGTGTTGCAATATACATCTCATTCAGAAATTTCGTGCCTGAAACATACTCACACCAACACCACTCCCAAATAAGCTAACAATAAGGGCCCTTACCAACCCCTTTATACAACCCCAATTTTGGGGCTGTTTTCGGGAACTCCTGTGTTACAAAATAATTTGAAACTCACCTCAACTATTTAAGCAACCACTAAGAGCCTCTCACAACCCTTCATTTACACACCAAATGTTGGGGCTATTTTGTGTTTTTGTTCTGTAAATCACGACAACCTGTGGGCTCATGGTTATTTTGTATACACATATGAGGTTATAGTGCTGTTTTTTTAACCTGTTTAGTGAGGCTGTCATTGCAAAAAACCCATATTCCGAGTTAAATATTGGGATGTTGAAAGGGACAAAAAATGGATGGCTCCATATACTTTATAATATTTTTTTTTTTCAAGTGTTTCATTTTAAAATGAAGTAGAAACTGTTTTTTATATTTTAAAATGTAATATTTTCTGGTCAACGTTCTGTCGGTCGAAATTTGGTCTATTCGACGTTTTGTTTATTCAACATTTTGTCGTTCAACGTTTTGTCTGTCGACGTGTTGACCGACTATCTAGCTAAGGGTCCCCACTTTTAACTATTTACTATCTTATATCAGAATTTCAGGATATCCAAAAATTCAAAAATTGTTTGCCAAGGATCTTTATACATAGTATTTTTCTGGAAAATAAGAAAATTTAAAAAATTATATATCAAATAGATTGTAAAAATGACCTATTTTTTATAATACAAAAACTTAATATTCTTTATATTATTCTAATTGTAGACCTTTTTATACAAAAAACTTATCCGCAAAATTTCATGATTATCTATCAAAAATATGTATAATTATAAAATCCATTAAGAATTTCTAAAAAACCAATTGAATGCATTTATTTAGATCAAAATAATAATATAAAATTATTCAATGAAATATTAATCAGCATCATAAATGAGTTTGGATAAAAGTTACATGTAGAATAAAATATATTTTATAGGAAGAAATAACTATAATATTTTTTTTCTTTCCTTCTAAAAATGCGACTATAAGGATATCATATCTAAATAATTTTTATGTAAGCCTAACTTCTATATTTTACCTCTCCTTATATTCCAAAAAGAAGATGTTTAAAAGTAGAAAAGTTTATTTCAGAATTATTTTTCTTAAAATAAAGAATTCAAAATGTTGTTAAAATGTGTAATGTGTATAAATGTTGGTATATTCAAGTCTCTTATTAAAGATGTATATCCTTTGGTTAATCATAATTGTACTTAGATAATGTAGAAAATACACTCTGAATGTAGTGTTGGATTTCAGTTTGGAATTTTTAGAGTAGTGTAAGACTTTTTATGATTTTGAGGGGACTGACATAATTTGGTCCTTTCAAGAAATGGGTGTGGACTGGTCCAAAAAAATTGGTATTGATTGCTACTAAAATAAAATTTTTGTCTGGATTTGTCTTATAACATTTTAGTTTAGACCAATTATGTTGATAATTTTTTTTTACATCGACAAAATAATTTTATATTAAGTTGATAGCGTTCCGTTAATCATATTTGAGCAACACATGAATCAGAACGGGGGAGACATTCAGATTCAAACTGAAAAAAAAAAATTGTTCTATATATTGAGACTTACAAAAATTGCTCTAAATATTTAGACCAAAAATCCACAACTAAATTTTGGTCTACGGTCTAATATTATTGTTTGGACCGAAGCATTGCTCTAAATCCGTCTAGAAAACTACTTTTAACCAAACCCGAAAAAAAATCGGTCTTGAACCGAGTCTCAACACTAGTATGTATATCAAATACTTACAAAGGAATAACCATAAATGAACGAAGCTATTTATTGAGCTCAAATAATAATGGAATCAAATTGAACGTGTTTGCTCAACTATGAAATTTGAAAGGAAATCTTTTTTAGCTATATCTCTATTTAGAACTAATTTATATCCTGGGATTATAAAAGAGACGTTTTCAAGGACATCATAAATTAGTCTCTGGCAGATGTATAACAGAATCAGTAACTATATTTATTTTTTATTTAACTTTACGCAACTATAATCAATTTTTGCTATTCCATTGAATTATATCTAATGAGGAACTGTTACAGAAGAAAAATGATTTTCCATATTGTCTTCAGTGTAAGTTTACCCCTAAAATACTAATCATGTATGTATGATCAGTCCATTTCGAATCAATAAAAAAGATTTAACCATAAAGTCACATAATTTTTTGGTTAGTTTTTGGTAGATAAAATTTTATTTATTTAAAAAAACGTATATATCTTGTGTTTTTTTTCTAAATAAAATTTATACGTACTGTAAGGATTTTTTTTTGACAGACAAGGTAATTTCTTTCAATACCATAGAAAATAAAACCTGTGAAATTTTGCACTATTCAAAGGATTACTAATTCCAGAAATATAACAAATAATTCTCATTTTTTGTAAAAATAATATGTTGAAAAAATTGTAGTTTTTTTTAATGGTAAAATTATAGATTTGATCGGTCATACAATCTACAATGCAGTTGAGCAAATTGTAGACAATTTGAAAAATAACAAAAATTTACAACTTATGTAAAAACCTCCTAATTGGAATGACATAAAAAAAATTACGATACAAAGTTCAACCATTTGATAGTTTAATTTACCTGAACCTAAATGGACTTAATCTTTTTGTATACAAGGGACAAATGGAGCCATTTATATTTTATTCCAATCTTAACATATATGCACATGAATTTAGAATTTAACTAATATTTATAATATAAAATAACTAATTACAAAAAAAACCAAAAGCAGAAGCAGTGTTCTGGTGTTATGGAAAGTAATAGGTCAAATACGGTCATGTTTCATTAATACGGCCATGTTTCATTAATACGGCTACATTATTATATAATATAATTTTTTTAATATGATTTACATCGGGAAAGACTATATACAGTACACCCTGTAAACACATTCAGTGCCATATGCACATGCCAACAAGATTCCATTAATATTGTCATTCCTTAGATCAAAATATGCTTAAAAATAGATCCTCAAAGACTATATATAGTGCACCCAGTGACTTGTTGGATCTATTATTACAGGCAGAAATACAATATTTGCTTGATTAATATATACATTAAGTAAATCTTATATTCCCTATACATTTTGCGACCATCACACATGTGTGTTACATATATGTACAACATAGTGATGAAAATCGAGTGTATTTTTTTCTTGCCCTTATTTTGGAGTTAATAATCTTAGAAAAAGAGAAAATGAGACCAAATGATTTTTTTGCCCGTTTTATTTTTATTTTTAATCTGAATTATGAATTTTCTTTTCCTGTGTTGTTGTCATTATTATTTAACTTTGGGGAGTAATTAACTTCCTTTCCTAATATATTCAATTAAATTCAAAACCTGATTAAATATTCGTGTGTTCTCATAAAAGACGGATAATAACTAAGAGGATGTGTTGCTCAGTTATAGTTTTAAGTCCTTATTGGACTCAGAGTATAATTGAAGATCGACATCGGAGTAATTTTTGCCAATGTCCTTGTTTATTTCCTTTTCCTCCTCTTCCCTAACAATATCTAATTGTAGATCATATTGATTTTGGATTTTTTTTTTGGCATTCCCAAAAAACACACTATTTTCATCACTACATATACGCTTCCGAACAATTTGCTCAACCCCACTTTATATTTTGTGTTTATATACGTTGAGAGATAAATCATCCAAAAAACATGGCTATTTTTGTTGAAATTATATAAACTGTTTGTACAGTTCTGAATGAACTGACAAGTTCTTTTCAAAGAAACCGATGATAATTTTCCATTTTTTGATTACGTAAACACTTATTTGCAATATGTTTTTACGTAATCCGGTATTTGCTCTAGGAAAACCTGTACTTACTATAACTTTTAATTTTAAATTAGATTATTAAAATTTCAATGTACATTTTATAATTTATTTTAGTTCAAAAAATGTCCTTAAATAACAATATAGCTAAACAATGTACGTAAAATAAGTATTATTGAATTAAAAATATAACTTAAATCACAAGATTTGATATATATTAATCATTTCGTTCAACTAGTTTAAACACAAAAAAAAAACCTTAATACCTTGACTTTTGTAAGTACAAAATATTATTTTTTGATATATCATCAAATATACTAATTCAAAATATATTTATTTGCATAATATAATCGATTAAATTTTATATTGCTGGATGTAAAGTAAAGATATTGAAAAAAACTTTTGATCAATTTTCAAATAATATCAAAAGAAGGATTTTCTCAAAAAAAAAAAAATATATATTTAAAAAATATGATTATTAGAACACTAGCGTATTTAATGTAAAAATATAATTTCATACGTCAAATGTAATAAAAAATTAAGATAATGTTTTCAATTTTATAATATGTAAAAATTTATTTTGATGTGTAGTTTAAAATTACAATTCTTTTAGAGCATATATCTCGAAAAAAGGTTTGTAAAATTTAAAAAAATCTTTTAATTATATGTGCATATTAATTGCACTGTTCAACGGCAAAAAAGAATCAAAAACAGCATATACTCAACATAGTAGAGTATAATTTGCTACCCGCCTCCTTATTATTCTTTCTTCCTCTATCTTTCTTTCTTTTTCTTCGCTTCGATCTAGCTAAGGCATGCAAATATTTGACCTTTTCTTATGAGATCAATTCAAAAATGAGTTTTATCCTTGAAATATTGTCGTGGCCTTTTCTCAAATTGACAACAATATTGAGCGTTTTTTTGCGTGGCTCTTTTTTAAAATTAAAGTTGAAACTTTTAGCTATCAAATGAGATACTTTTAAGCTTTTTGAATATATTCGTTTTGAGGCTTTGAGCCATTGAATAAAATGCACCTATTTTCAACTTTAGTCAAAGATAACTTGAGTTATAAGTTACGTTTCAAAAAATGGTTGTATAATTTTTCAACATAATACTTTGAAATATATTTAACACCAAGTGCTTTAAAAAAAGACAATGAGGCTAATAAAGAAAAAATATAGCTATATTTAGAATCAAGAGATCAAATTTTACTAAGTTGTGTATATGCTGTTGTAGTGCTTAAAAAAAGTGTGATTTTGTTGAATAGTGTTATTTGTATCAATCAATTTTATTCATTGAAATTTATAAATAGTTACAAATAGTATGTCTTAATATCGCTTGGACACTATTATAATATTTACAAAGAAGTTAATACCTTTGTTTCATATTAATTTTTTGTAATTATTTATATATATTATGTTAGATTAAATACAAGTTGTGTTAAATAAGTAAGATGCCTTTTCAAATTTCGCGGGGAAGGTACATTTTGTACGATCGATTTTTCTTATGTTAGTACACTTACCACGAACGTATATTTACTGTTTCAGATATATAATATGTTTAGTTTGTATGTGAGATGCATAACAGTTAGAAGTATTTTGCGTGCTCAACCATTTGATGCTATTGAAAGATATGGACAAAAGAATTGTATCAAATTTTCTGTAAAAAATGAAATTAAGTGCTCCAAAACACTCAAAATATTGTACATGGCATTTGGTAAAAATGTTATGATGCCAATGACGAGCCTTGCTCTGAAGGCTGAATGCACACGCACGCCAATAACAGATACAAACGTTGAAGCAGTGATTGTTTTTGAAAATCGTCGAATCGCTATCAAATAAGTTGCTGAGGATATTGACCTATTAGTTGGCTTCTTGTCATAATTTTTTTTTGGAACGTTTAGGGCATAGGACGAGCGAAGTTTGTTCCAAAACTACATGATTTTGACCAAAAGATTTGCTGCATTTTTTTGGCAAAAAACAACACCCTAATCATGCCTCAGGCAACATATTCACCGAATTTGAGCCCGTGTGACTTTTTCTTAATCCCAAAACTAAAGAGACCTATGAAAGTACAGAGATTTTTTATTGAGGAGAGAAAGACTGCATCGCTGTAAGAGCTTAAGACTAGACTGTAAAGTGCTTATGAGGGGTACAATATAACCATTGATGAATAAATAAATATTTTCTCCTAAAAAAAAAACAATGTCACCTTACTTTTGAACACACTTCATATACATAGGAGCATAACTTTTCCAAAGTTGGGTTGCCTACAACAATACAAATCACCAACACTTTTGGCACAATAACTTTATTGCCGGAGCTTAAATATAGGCAAACGCTCCGCTTCAGTGGTCGTTAAGTTTGTCGTACTAGGCACGCCGAAAAAATCTTTACACTTTCAATCTAGAACTTTATCAAAATGTATTTCAGCAACCAGTTATAATAGAGTATGTCAATAAAATAAAAATAACTAATATGATGTATTTTGCAACATTAGGTCATGTACCTAATGCAAATGTAGTGCTAAGTGCGGGTTGACGGTGTTTTTGAGATTGTTGATAGTAAGGTGAGGCACGGTGCTGGCCTTGAACTCAATATGCACTAAAAAAGGAAGTCCAATGTGTGAGGAGGGGTTCATTTTTTCTTTTGCAAGAAAGGCAAGCTGTCCACCAACCACTTCGGTGCTTTTTTGGTCGTGTGTGCTGGTGTATCATCCTGCTGGAACACATCATTCATATATAGGTAGTAGGTCTGGATTTACAACTGTTTTGCAATTTCCGTTAGCTTCTTGACAGCGTCCAAAAGTGCGCAGTCTGAAATTTGTTGGTCATGTTCCAATAGGAAGATCTAATTTTTTTTTTTTTTTTTTTCATTTTATACTCATTTTTAGTATTTGACCCGAACAATTTTACCGCATTCACAAAAACTCAAAGTGCAGCAAAAATGAAGTGCAAAGATTTTTTCGCCGCACCTGGTATATTGGTGATAAGTGGCATGCACCTATTTTTAAACGATGCTAACCATATAATAGTCAAAGGATTAAGGTTTGGTGATAACTAAGGACAAAAATCCTTTAAACATAAAATTCTTCATCCCAATTTTATTAATCAGGATTGAGGGGTGTTTGATGTGTGGCATGGTACTCTTTTTGGGCGCATACCCCATTCTCAACCCAATTAGAGCTTTTGAAGTCCAATAAATTTTACAATAAAGTTTTTTTTTAATGTTCCTTTAATTCAAATTTAATTTCAAAATCTCCAGAACAGAATTAAAAAAACGAAAATTGCCGAAAATTGGCTATATCATTTGTATCTACAATATTCACACTTTCAGTAGCCAGGATTGTTTTTTGCCTTTACCAAAGAGAAGCTATAAAATATGGCGTTTTTTTATTTGCTGGTGTCGATGTTTGACGTGCACTCAAACAATACTGAGTAAAACAATCCAAAAACTGTAAAAAAAAATTTTTTAGTACCAAATCTTATCTTTCTAACTGTATCCAATAGAAACCAATTTCATTTATACAACGTAAAATACACAATACTAAAGTCATCTATTGAACAAAATAATTGATTTTTATACACTTTCTATTTATGAAAAAATTGAATTTATCAAAAAAAAAAAATATATATATATATATATATTGTTACATAAAGGAATAATAGGCATGACTGTATGTACTATCCGGAATTATGTCCCTAAAAAGAACAAAATAAAAATTAGAGTATTTTTGTTAAGTACATACCTATGTAAAAATATTTTTATCAGTCCTTTTTAAAAATAGAATATATATTTTTTTCCTTGTAATTAATCTTCATCAATAAAGGTTGAGTATTAAAAAAAGGAGAAGAAAGGATATTTACTTTCAAATATAAGAAGATCTTACATGCAGTGAATTGATAAATTATCATCGAATTTGCAAAAACATAAGAAATAATAAAACATACTTGTGGTTTGTGGGATATTTTGCAAATCGTAGCAATAATAATAATATTATATCATACAATTACAAAAAAAACATGTAATATATTGTTGCATTTAACATACATTGACTAAAAGAGGAAGAATTAATATAAAAACTGTTTTGATGTTGTTCCAAAATGAATTGAGTGTTTTCACAAAAAATTACCTCCTAAAATAACAATGTTAAGGAAGAAGTGGTCAACTTAGTATAATGGTTCATAGTATGCAGCAAAATTTAAGATCCAGCGGCTAAAGTTGGTTTACCACATTTATCGTGCGTGTACACGTTTTAGTGTATATATACATATATGAATAAATGATATTGGGAGAAGAGTCGCTCTCACAAAAAACTTCCTTTAATTATTTATGTATAACGGGCAATGTGCAAAATGCCCATACAAGTGGGCAATGTGCCCAATGTTTGGCATTGTACAAAATGCCCGTCAGAGCGGGCAATGTTCAAAAACCCGGGCAATCTATAAAATTTCCAATAGAGTGGTCAATAGTCATTTTAACTTCATTTACATTGGCAAGTAAAATGATTTTGATTATTAAACAGTTAATTGCAAGCAATTAAATCATTCAGGATTTACTTAAGATACAATTTCATAACTAGTAATTTGATAATCTAAAATTGAAACAAATTTATATTTGATATTTTTGTTTTATATAGCCATTTTTCAATAAATTTAACTTAGTAGGTTCTGCAGACCATTAAAATATTTCATGTGACAATACGGTCCATTTTATTAAAGGGCTAGGTATTACATTTTTATGGAAATTTATGTTGTATTCTGACAATCAAACTATACTATGTTTAAAAATTGTCACAAAAGACTCCATTTTATTTTACAAAATATATTTTGGCCAACAGGTTGTGCAAGTGGAGAGCTGGTCCTTAAGGTCGATCAAAACCTATTTCCACCAATATGCAAAGTATTGAACATCCCTGGAATATAATCTAATAAATTACAGCCCACGGGTTACGCTAGTGAACCGCCTGTCTACAAGTGGGGTCAAAATCTATACCCACCGCTATCCTAAGTATCAAAAATCCCTCCTGAAATTCTGTGATACCCCAGCCCACGGGTTGTACAAGTGAACCACTGCTCCAAAAGGTGGATTATTACTCACCGCCACAGTTTCCTTGAGCATAAAATACCCCTTTTCAAATTTTATAATAAACCCCACCCACGGGTAGGGAAAAATAACCACAATTTCAATATTTTGGCTTATTACCCACTACCGCCGCTTCCTTGAGCATCTAGGACTCCTTTCAATACCTTGTAATACACTCCCGTTCCATGGGTTGTGAAGGTGAACCACTGGTCGAAAAGGTGGGTCATTAGCCACCTCCACCACTTCGTTTTGTATTAAGAACCTTCATTATTCATAAAATTCAAGGGATTGAATCTACGGTAGAATTGTTGATCCTATTTAATAATATTCAAACTACACGCTTGTATATTCCATATAAATTTCATTACTTTCTTCAATATAGACATGAATAAAAAGACTTATTCAAATATACTTTTAAACATCAAATATAATAATTTCAAAAAATCAGCTTTTTGAACATACATATTACATAAATATTTTTTTCTTAATACATCCTAAGCATAAACACATTTACCAAATAAACTACTTTTGCACCATGTTTATCTATTATGACATTTTCTATTTCAGAGGTGTCCCTTTTTTTTTCCAGAGGAACTCATTTATTTGGAGTATGTGCAATTACACCACTTAAAGCCTTATTCATTTCCATCCAACAGAATTGATGTGGTCAGTCGCAATGTAACTTCCTTCTCTCTGGGAACTTTATCATCACTGAGGAAAGGCTCCTTGTATGGCGCAGACAGCTTTCTTACATAAAGCTGTTTTAAGACATCATTTTTTGTCCCTAATCTATATTATCTGTTATCTGCCAGATGGATCACAACAACCAATACGTAGTGGGGATCTGTTTTTCCACGGTCGACATTTGTGAGCTTTGACTTTGACTTGGATGTGGGACACCGGAAGTCCCACTGGTCACAATAAAAAATGAAATACGAAAAAAAAAATGTCTGGTTGATGATTCATGTTGTTGGAAAATAAAGAACTTTTTTTCTCGTCTTGATGAAGGATGGAAAATATATAAAGAAAGTAGAACATTAATTAAAGAGTTTTAGGTTTTGCGACTGGTCATATTCCCTTGAAGAAACCTCTAAAGAGGTTGAACTAGGTCGAAGATGAATCTTGCAGATTGTGTGAAGAAAGACCAGAATCTGTTGTACATATAATAATGTCATGTGAGGCTTTTGAAAGTTTGAGAAGAAGTATATGGGGGCTTAGTCGAGATCCAAAATGGAATAAGAAAGCCATTTTATGTTTTTATTCATAGAATTGATTCTTTGCATCTGTAGCATCATTAAAGACCGATGTTTGATCTGGCAGCAAGACGGGGTACCCTGTGACACCAGCAAAATAATACACGATGTTCTTGATTCTAACACTGTGATGTACATCCACCGAGTTCATGGCCTCCTAACTTGCCGGAACTTGCCCTTTTGACTATGTTAATATTAAATGGATTTTTAATGAAATCCTCACAGCACCACAAGATCCCTAAGAGCTTGCATAAGGAGAACATTCAGGACTTTAGCCAGTGGGACCCTCAAGATGGCAGTGGGAAGTTTCTGGGGACGTTGTTAACGAGTAATCCAAGCTAATTGCTATTTTATTGATTAAATGACAAATTTATGTAATATATTTGAATTTGTGAAAAAAAAAAAAAAATCAGTTAAGAAATAAAGTCACAGGAGAGTTTTACTTTTTTTCGCCATCCGAACAGTTAGATGAACCGCCACTTATAACAATAGCTGTCATCAATTTATATGTTGTTAAGTTTATAGTTTTGTATGATTACTGACAGCTAAATACAATTAAATGAAAATATACATGTATTTTATGACGAAAAAATATCTTGAGTTGGTAACATCATTATAGAAGAAACCTATAAGAATGGTTTTCTTGTTAAGTAGAGTAATTCATTTAAAGTATTGATACGTAATATAGATCAAACAACTTTCAAATTTATATCATATTGACTTATACGAGTATCTACATAAAAAAATTTCCTTAAGTTCTAATTTGATGGATGGATTTATCTATAATAGTAGATTATAGAAGTAGCTAATTTTATATTTATTCAAAAAATCGACCAAATCTTAATGAATAACCATTTAATGATAGTAAAACAACCTACTTAACTAAAGTATCTTTGTAATATCTTGCGAGCTCTTACTTTTGCTCCACATTCTTTGTAAACTTTGAATTCAGCAGATACAGGGTATAACAACGAAATCCGACACTTTCGACCTATCTAACTAAATTAACATAAAATGGTACATTTTTTAAATGTATATATATATATATATATAACTGAGTAGCAGATACAATCATTATGAATATATCTACTTGAAGTCGTCTCCAAGTTAGTTTCAATAACAGCCTCAATTCGGATCTTGAACCATGTACAGGTCTGGAAAATTAGAGCTTGAACAAAAATGCATTTAAAAAGAGAGATAGAAAAGAAATGGGATATGTCTTATTCTGTAATGAACTGGAAATGATTGATAATAATTTATTCATTCCAAAATAATCTGGAATTTACAGACTGCAAAATTTAATTTTAATATTTGTGATACTATTTCAAATTATTTATTCATATTAAATAGAATGGGAAAAAAGTATTAAATGGTATATACATAAATAGTTATTTTTTATGCCCAAATGACAATACTTCATAATATATTTAACAACAGTAAGGAGAAGTTTATATTTCTAAAATATCAATTTTAGTATTGCATACCGGGTGTTCCATTGAAATCTGAACACTTACCGATTAAATAATTAATGAAGGTTGAGTGAATAAAATTATTTCATATTTCAATATATGAAAGCATAAATAAATATTTAAAAAACAAAACACTTCAACGTGATCGACAAATTTCTATTCGCGCACTCCAAGCGCTTGTGCATCTCTAGGACCACCTTCACGGTTAGCATGTCTGAAACGTTGGAGAGGAAGAAGGGTTCTGTCAAAAAGTCAAACTGTACCCAGATGAGTTAAAGAAAACAGCCAAGGACAATAACCTTATATCCATTAAGCCCATGTCAGAGACCTACGAATTTCCCACTAGACTGGCCAAAGAGCTATAAAAAAGTGGGTTGAAAGAGGCATGTATGGTTGGAAGGGCCACTTTTGACACCAGCTAAAAAAGAAAGCCATCTCCTCCGTTGCAAGATTCTTTTGAATGATTTTTTTTGCATGTCGAGAGGAAGGTCTGTAGTGTTCGTCATCCAAACACCGAGACCCTTAAATCCACTGTCAGCCAGCACATGAACGCCATGATAGAGGAATAATAAAAAAACAAACATCCTGGAAGCCATAATTGCCGCTTAGGACGGCTACACTAATGATTAAGAGAGCTCAGACACATATCTATTTATAGTATTAATTTAGTTAAAATTCTATTGTTTATTAATAAATGATATTTTTTTATAGTTTCAAATTCATAGTTTTCAGATTTTAATGGACCACTCGTTACAAAGCACAATTGTTACAATATAAATGCACGTATATTATATATTTTTACCAAATTTCTTAAGCTTTTAAGATTTGGCCACTAACATTTTTTCTCAAAAACTTCCAATCCTTAATAACCTCGTGACATAAGAATATATTTTGTTGTTCTCAAAAATGTTCCTTTTTGTGATTCCGATCAAAAAAGATATTTTTTGTAGACAAAATTTTACTATGATACTGGCTTTGAACGAACTTTGTCATAATTAGCTCCCTTGTACAAATATAAAGGTCTTAGATTTATCAAACCAAAATCCAAAACTAGTAATTACCTAAGGGGTATCCATTTTTCCATTTGATAAGTTTTAACATTGATTCTCTGGACTAATTCCTTCTATTAAGTCATGATTGCTATGATGGACTGTGATTTTGAAATACTAGACAATGAAGCGTCATACATTTTTTTATCTGCCAAAAGTATTTGTTCAAATCATAATAGTATCTGAAAAAAGTCAATGTCTTACCAAAAGATTGAATCATTAAATTTCATGGATATTCAAGAACATATGGAAAAAGAAATTCTATAACAACATAAAGATATATGTAAAAGTTTAAATATTGCTGAAAACTTCAAATGAACTTAAATAAGAAGAAATAATTACAAACGATAATTCTACTCATCCATTGTTATTGATTGACCTTTATAGCTTAAGATTACGAAAGTTTTTCAGACATAAAAGTATTTTAAAGCCAATTTATTTATTTTTCATTTATTATACAGATTTTCAAAATACTTTTTTTTTTTGAATATCTAACTATTCAAATTATAAATTACCCATTGAATTTATCCAAAGATATATTTTAATATATATTTTTAGGTGTATGCACTTTACCAATGATTAAATTAAGAAACAATTTGAGATAACTTACCTTTTAGATTTCGCAATGGTGGAATTTTGCCTTGATGAGGTTAAGTACACATTCGGCTATACTAAATAGCAATATGATATCTTTATAATTTTTTAAAGTACATGTATAGTACGTGAGAACATTTAACAAGGAATATCCAATGTTCATTTAATATTTCGAGAACGGATGATTTTTTGAATTAGTAGTAATTTTCAATTGATAAAGATGCTAAAACTTTAACAAAAAAAATCATCGGTCAAAGATTAATTACTTACTAAGTAATGATCTGAAAGTCGCATCCCAAAGACAAATCCCTCTAATTTGAGATTAGAACACAACTTATAATCTACTAAAAAATTCAAAACATATATTATTTAAATATATATATTAAAACATAAATATATATTATATAACATTTTGGTCTAAAAATCTATGCCCGATATGAAATTATTATGATTTTTACTGGACATAACTCATTTGATCCTATAAAAAAAGTTTGATATAAGTCCAAAACAAAAAATTTATCTGGATTGGTCTCATTTAAAACTTGGGTTAGACCGATTTTATAGATGTATTGTTGATGACACGTTCAATGCCTTTCGAAATTGTAAACATTTGCCCAATAATCTCATATTAAGCTAAATGAGTTGAAGAAATCATATTTGTTCAATTCATAAATCAGGAAAGGGGAGAAAATCGAAAAAAATTGACCACTTTTATAATTATTAAATTTCGGGCTATGGTTTAAGATCATGGTATGGATTGAAATATCGGTTCAAAATAAATCACAAAAGACCCCTCAGCTGGAAGAAGAGATTCTGTCTTGAACTGAGTCTCCACACTACTCATACATACCTATAATTTAAAATGACATTGTGAAGGAGAAATCGCTCTGCTGGTTTTACATAAAAAAGGATCGTTTTCTTAGAACAATACAATATGCTTCTTCTTTTATTGAAAGAATAGCCTGTCTTCAACTCTATTACTTTGATCCTTTGTCGAATAAAGGAATGGATAAAATAAATTATATATTTTATACATACATTAATGTTAATGTAAAAATGTAGTCTTATGTAGGCTGACAAAAGACTTTCAATTATATTGGAGAACAATATAACTTATTGAAGTGTATTTTAAACTATCAAACGACAAATCCACAATACATTGGATATATATATTTAAGCAAAATATTTATTGCATCTGTCACATAATGCAATCAACAATTGATAGATATCTTTAAAATTATTCCAAAGGTTTAATGGGCCATGATATTGAGAGATCATAAAAAGAAATTGTCAAAATAATTAATTTGTGATCGAAATATTAACAAAATGTTAAAAAAAGTAAACTTAAATCTAAATTCAATATGGCTTCAAAATTATTATTTTCTTATAAATTCCTTTTATTTTTAAATATAAAAGTAAGAATAGAAAATTAAAATTTAGGGGATAGATTATTTTTATACTAATTAATTGTTATGACTCAGTACATGTTTTATACAGAATAGAAAATTTCCATCTCCTTTTTTATCTTCTTTTTGCATTAATCGGTGGAATAAATAAAAACTTTAAACGCATAAGGGCATCATTTAAAATATTGACAGTTAATTCCAGAGTTGGTTAATTGAAAAAAATAAGCCCATAAAAATGTAATACAAACATTTTATATATGATAAATTAAGAAATTAAATTGAAAATGGAGTAAATATGTACAACAAAGAAGATATTACAAGTATATTCAAGACTTTGGGATGAATAAACACATTAGGAAAGTAGCAGAGGGTGAATTAATACAAAATTATTTTTGGTTATAATACAAATATTAAATACTTATCTCGAAGTTCGTCATTTAAAATTGATCAAGTCTTTTACCCCTTAATTTCTACAAACCCAATATCTGATTCAAAGACTGATTATGTTAATTGTCTAAATAATGAAAAAAAGGAACCCTATTTGCTCCGGCCAATTGGCTTTAATTGATAAATATTGGTTACTTGAGTGAGAGTATGTATAATATAGAACTTGATAAAATATCGGGACTTAATATTTTAACAGTTTAATACTTTACTACGTCATTTTTACACCTTCATTTTTTTAAAATTCCAATGACTTAATACGTTTATTTTACGAAATTTCCACGCAATATTATTTTACTTTATGTCAGTGGTATAAATTTTAACAAATTTATTCATTTATATTGCAGAGCATAAAATTTAAAGTACTCATATCAGTCTGAGCCCAGTAATTCCTAGTGGTAAGATTTCGTGCCACACATTGAAACTAATTATTTTTCATCAAAATGATACATTTCTTAGGTTAAATAATGTTTTTCAAGCTATACCTATTATCTTGGGGGTTTCATATGTATTTAAATCATCTTGCAGTCCTTTTTATACCCTCAAAAACACAGCTTATTGGAATGAAGAAACGATAACAAAAGCTTTTAAGTCATAATTGTAATTTTTTTGTAATTGTGTTCATGTTTTAGCATTTTTTGCAGAAAATCTTTCTTTATAATAATTAGTCATGATGTGTATTTCAAATTACAAATTTTATTGGATTATAATTTTAAATTTAAACATTTAAATTTTTCCCCAGTACCAAGAAATCCTGCTTTCAAAACCTCCAAATGATGTTGTAGAAAGTAAATTTTTTTACTATGTGTATTTTTATCAAAATAAAGAATTCTAAATAGCTCAGAATTAGAAATTACTACCAAGGAATTGTTTGCATTAACACATTAAAGGCGATAATTATTTAGGAAACTTTTGAAATAATTAAGTGATATATTTTATGTATGGTAAATGACTCAAATAAGATAATTATATTTATATAAAAATCTCAAAAGGTCCCTTTGGCCCTGATGGTTCTTTAAATAAATAACAATTATAGAAGAGAAGAATTTTTTTTTGTTAAAAAGTGATGAATTAGGTACGTGGAGAGATGGACTTATCCCATTTTTTATTGAAACCCCTTATATTTGATCTAAGTAAACAATCATGGAATTTTGGATCGTTTGGTAAAAGATTTTGTACAAAAATTTCATTTTTTGTTTGAAGTAGCTTGAAAAAGTTCTGTAAAAGCAATTTACAAGTTTCATTAAATTCCTTATTAAAAGAAATACCTTATTTTTTGTACAAGATCTTCTTCCATTTCTTTCAAATCTAAATTCTAATCGCAAATCACCTTTCTTAGTGAGTATGGCGGGAAGACATCTTATTAAACCTCATGAAAGATAGTCATTCTATTAGGGAATATCCATAACATGGTAATGAGATTGTCAGTTGTTCATTATATTTTTCTTGTGTTGAAGAATTGTGTCTCTTAATGAACCTGTTTCATCTATAGATGAATTCATGTTCAGTAATTTATATCTCACCTCTAATAAAATTGATTTGATCCTCCATTTCTAATTGATTAAAAGTGTTATAAATAGTGCTTCTGATTTGATTTCCAAGATGAGTATATGTTTTTGGTTCATTTTTAAAGTGAATATACAAGGTAGGGGACCTTGATAATAAATTCTTTAAAAATAACCCAAAAACATATACTCATCTTGGAAATCCCTTCAGAACATATTCAAGCAAATAACTGCTATATATATTTGCTTGAATGTGTTCCTTTAACCAGAGTTGAGACCAAGCGAGTCACAAGTCAATACAAAATGTAATCGAATCACAAGTAATTTTGTTCAATGACTCGAGACTGACTTGATGATAACAAACATTACCTATAGAAAAGAAAAATATGAATTGGTTTCTTTTTTGCTCTGTCTCTCACTTTGTGGTCTACTTGTTTAAGTAAGTCCTATGATAGCGGATCCTTCTTTTCATACACCTTTTTTCCTCCCACATTCAGGGTACCAGAATGCTTTGCTTTTTTTCTATTTGAATGATCCTACATTTTTTATTACATTTCCACAATCAAAAATTTGTATATCCCCTAACAAGTCAGTAGACGTCCCAAATGAACTTATACAGATCATTCAGTCTTTGTCACATATAAGATTTTGGTTCAAATCAATATATACTTGAATAACACAAATGAGAGTTTCAGGCTTACTTTAAAGATAATATGCTTCGTGATCGATTTTTAGAACAATGGCTATTGACATACGATGCAGTTCTAACTCTTTTCGATTATAAAAAGAAAAATATAGACAAGACAAAAACAACTATTAAATAGAAATAGAGTAGAACAAGAGCTTACAAGAAATAAATCCAACTTTGCTTTATGCCATTCATACTCCAAAAAAAAATTCAATTCATTCAATAATTATAGTGAAGACAGCGTTTTTACAGATCAACAACCACTTGAGCAATCTTCGTTTGATTAATCCACGGGTAAAGAAGTCTCTTACGTTATAGAAAAATATTACCATAACTATTGGAATTTTGTACAAATTTTTAATTATTATTATTTATGAATAAAGCTTTTTCAGAAATAATTGCACAACTTGAGCCTAATCTAGTATATGTTTTTGGATTAATAAAATGTATCTTATATATTTAGTCCAAATATAGTTTTTATTTAAAGATATAACAAAAGTAAAGAACAGAAACATGAATAAACATAATTTTTAATTTATAATCCAAATAGTAATAAGAAAATACTACAATATTCCATACTCAATAACTTTGGGAATTGATATGACATACAGATAATCCAATATAATCTAATAATATAATTCTACAGAAATCAATAATCACTTATACTTCTTTTTACACATTATGACTTAACAGTTCCCAATAACTTTTTATATGTAATAGCACTAAAGAAAATGTTTTGCAGACTATAATATTGACAAAAGATAGAAACATTAAGAGTTTATAATTATCTTCCACTTGTTTTCCATTGACAAAAGAGACTCACAAGTAAAAAATAAATCAATGCTAATTGAGATGAGTGATTTCTGCGTAATAAACATCAAGGACACTGAAGGACTCTTATAAATGAAATTGTTCTTTTCTAGAGTTGGAGACGAAGAGGAGGAATTGTTTCAATAATTTCATGAAAAGAGCTGTGGATGAAGGATTATAACTCACTCTCTTACTTACTGGTACTGTAAGTAAATTATTCTGTCTTTTGATTAACTTTTTAGTTCTGATAGAAGTATACGATGACTTTGTAAAAATATCTGAAGGAATTTACCTATAGAGACAATGTAAGAATCGTAGACTATCGTCGACCTTGAATTGAAATGGAATCTGAATAATGAACGATCCCTCCATTAAAGAAGATAAGATCCATCAAGTGAAGCACAAAGAGACAACATCCCTTGAACAGAAAATGACGTTGAAGAGAGGATCCAAATGTAAGTGGCCAGAATATGTGTTGTGGTTACGTGGCTTTCTCCCTGTCATAGGTAAGGCAAAAAACAAACGACCAGGACCATTACTCATCCACACCAGTTTCTTTGCGTGTTGAATGTGTACTTTACAGAAATAATATAAACTTAAACAGCATATAAGCCAATCACCATTTTTGAAATTTTCAATTTATCACAATTTAAAAAATGGGGGTATTTGCTTTTAGTATTATAATTAAAGTGCATATTTAATATATTTTGACCATGATATAAGGTGTTTCGGTATTTTTATCGGCCGAGCATGATATTTCAAGGATCAAAGTTTTGAAAAATAAGAGTAAATTTGTGCATAAATGTTTATATGATATGCTCCTTGACTGCAATGTTCATATTATAATCATATACACATGTTGTTCAGTAAAAAATATAGGTAGATGTCAAAGTTATTTGGCAATTTATAATATTCATGCCAGACTGAATTATAATTGTTATCATTGGTAATCCGAAAGGGTCAATGTATCTTATAACTATCGTATTTTATATTATTTAAGGCATGGCTTAAGATTCCACCCCAGTTTCACTGCCAAAATGGGTAAATATTAAGTTTCCAATTCTTATAAGTAATGTTTTTAAGCCAAAATTTTATTTAAAATTTGAATTTGAAGTCAGAAATACAAATTATGCAATGTCTTTTTAGATAAACGTTTTTTTGTGAAGGTATGTCTAATTTGACAGAAATAAAAATAAAACGAACCAGAATTAAGGATCCTAATCTCAAGAGGGATTTCAAAACATAGCTTTTGCGCTTAATTTTTCTCTCTTTCTTTGATTTGATTTTTGTTTCTTTCTCTTCCAGGTAGAACAGTTTAAATTTATGGAATTTTCTTATGAGATCAATTCAAAAGTGAGTTTTATCCTTAAAATATTATCGTAGCTTTATCACAAATTGACAACGACATAGAACACTATTGGAAACACTCTTTTTTTTAAATTAAAGTTCAGACTTTCAGCTATCAAATGAGATATTTTTAAACTTTTTGAATATATTTATCTTGAAGCTATGAGCTTCTGAATAAGAAGCTTTTTTTTTAAACTTTAAACAATTATAAATCTAATTACACGCATGATACAGAAGTTTTAAAAATATTTTGTATTTTTTTTTACATTAGGGTATAAAACATATTTAAATAATTTATCTCTATCTTCAACACCAAACGTTTACAGAAGCTTTGAACCTTAAAAATAGACAAAAATAGAAAAAAATGTATGGTTTTTTTCTGAAGGCTACGAGGCTGGAAGAGAAAAAATAAGACCATATTTGGAATCATTTGAAAAATTAGAACTTCAACACTCTAAATGTGGTTATTTTCTGTGTATGTTACAATATAAATACTATATTTACATTATCTTAAAAAGATATTTAGTAAGAAGTAAAGGAAGACAGGTTGTCCTTTTTATTCATTTGTAATGAAGTTTAATAGTTTCTATTTAATTTTAAAAACGGACTTGTCACGGTCACTAATTGCTCTCTACAATCAAAGAAATTTGACTCACACAAAAATTACAGAACATGATTATCTTTTATTTTTCAACAAAATATTTTATTTAATTATATGTTTTTAAAATAAGGCACTACCATAAAGTTTGCCTTCATACGTGTTTAAAAATTGCAATTGAGTGAGATGTAAACGTTAATGAAATTTGCTAAAATTTTGTATTTGTGTTCAACTTATCTAGTTGTAGGAGCAAAAGTAGGATTCGCTGATTCTGAATAGGATTCCTAATTTTAGGACAACTGCATCACCCTAGTGTGCACCACGCTCTCGATGGTCAATTCCAGAAAATAAGTATAAAATAATGGAAATTGTTGAGTTTGACCGTCATGTAAGCACTCTTTTGAAAGCTTAGAAATAAACTTTAATCGAAAAATCCATAAGAAAATTAATGTATTTATTTTTACTACAGCTTTTATTATATATTGGAAAACTGTAGAAAATACAAAATTTATAAATTAACAGACTGTTATACGACAAAAAATGATTTTTATATACATCACTTTTTATCGTTTTTTTTTATTTCAATGGTTTTGGTAGATAAATATAAAGAAAGCATACAAAAAAAACTTAAACGTCGACAAATAATTCCAAAATTGAAAATAACTCTAATCTATCATCCGAAAAAAAGGTAGATGTATGATATATATTTAGAAATTACATAGAAAGTGGTGTAAAAATATGAGACCAATAAGTTATGAAAATATTTTTTTTTTCATCTCTAGAATGGATAAATATCAAAGTGAAGTAACAGAGTATTAATGATTATCTTTTAAGAATAATAGTTACATGTAATTGGATGTACTATTTACATTAGAACGTCCTAATTTTGGACAATTTTTTATTTGTTTTTCAACTTACTACAAATGATCAAAATTTGTAGTTACCTTAAGCCATAAAACAAATTATCCAAAGAGTATTATCTAAACTTATAGTAGCCATAAATCAGAATTTAAAATAAAAAGATTATTGATTATTTTGAAGTTTTGAAAAAATGATGCTTTAGTTTAAAGTATTTTTAAGTATACTAATGAGTGTTTATATCACATAGTTTGATGTAGTGAAATAAAAACTAAAGTAAATTAATTAATATTGATATTTCCCGTTAGTATGCATAACATATGTATGTAGTTAGTAAATGTTTTTATTTATATTGCTTCGTTTGTTATAATAATTCTTTATTTCAATTCTAATCTACTTTTTTTGTGCAATTTCAATCTTAGTCTGCCTATTTTATTATCCCATTTCCTCATAAATTTTAATTAATTAAAAAAAACTTTTTCTCTTAATTACTCTTTGCAAATATCTATATATTTAAGTATGCTAATTGAAATACACACTTTCATTTGTCAAGTACCTACACTAAGTAGTTTTATACTTTTACATATAAAAAAGAAACTGTTATTTTATTTTTATTAGATTCTCAAATTTATCATGTTTTTACACATGTGTACAAAATATATTGGCAATATCAGGCATTTGGCATGGTTTGTTTGTTTCTGAAAGATAAAAAATAATTTATTTTTAGTGTGCTCCGAAATTTTCTGCTTATGAAAATAAAAATTCAAAATAAATTTTAATTTAGGGAAAAAATTAATAAAACATTTGAAAAATTTAAAAATAATTCATTGGGATTTGTATAGACGCATTATAGCTTCATTGATGACAAATCAAGACACACTTGGTATATTTTCAGAATAATAAGGATAAACATTAATAAAATTCAAGTACTGGAAAGTCATGGTGGAGAAAGAAACTGGAAAAAGGGTAAAATCACTGTATCGAGGAATCTTCAACAGAATGGTGTATTGGAAAAAATAAATAGAACATTAATAGAGTCAGTGCTTCCAATGTTATCTGATAGTGGTTTACTCAAGAAATTTCGGGCTGAATTAGTGACAACTGCTGATTATATTAGTAGTCGATATCTTATTAATTCTTTATGAACTTTGGAACGGAAAGAAGCCTGATTTGGTATATCTAAGAAGGATTGGATGTTGTTGTCATGTTTTTATATCTAGAGAGAGAGTCGTCAAAAGCTAGAATTCAAGAGTAAAAGAATATATGTACCTATATAAGATTTAATATTTGAAGTGAAAGAATAAATACTCCCTATAATTGATGTTAATTTCTATTTTTGGTTATATTTGACAATTGTGGAGCACATCAGATATACGTTTAATTTTTTTTTATCTGTAAAAAAAAAAGACTAACAATGAAAATATTGTGGACATTTCTACAAACATAATAAATACAAATTTGAGAAATGAATACGGAATGAGAAAATAAAGGTTTCTTTTTTATCAAACCTTGACATACATACACACAGAGTTATACATACTTTTATAAAATTTTCCAACTTAAATAAATAAAAAAACAATATTTAAAAAAATATGTAAATTGCCCCACTTACTAAAAAAACAGCATGTATACATAACATAATGAAATACACTTTACCTATGTACAAATATTATAGTATATCTTTTATAATCTCAACTGATATTCCTGCCATATTTACGTTTATTAAAATATACATACTATTGAATTGTAACACGGTAAATTTAAAATAAGTTTTCTGTGATCTCAAAAATTGTGACATTTTTAATTTATTTGAATGGAATGGATAACTTGAACTCGAGTCTTGGAACTCAAGTGCATGTTGAAGATAATCATCTCTACTTTATCTCTCAATCGAAAAATTAAGAATTGACTTGTACTCAAAATTACTTTATACCTTATTGGATTTACATTTTCTCACACCCGTTTCAATTTTTTCAAAGATATATTTTTTACGTATTCTTAATAGTACCTTGTACATTGGAATTGCCAATACATTCAATTTTTTCTCATAGTCTGTATAATAATATTTTTTTTTGATGTGGACTTATCGATAATATTAAAAAATATGTACTTGATTTGGATTTGTGCTTCAGTTTTGGTACTCGACTTGGACTTGAAAAGGTTAGGGCTTTTTGGACTAATGGACTATATATCGGGAGTATTAATTAAATATCCATGTGTATTTATAGATATTAAGTAAATTTTTACATGTTAATATTCTGATTGACCTTATATGAATTAAGAACCTCAATTTATTTTGGATTTTTACTTAAAGAAAAAAGTACAGATATAAATTCAAGCAATGCATTTTTTTAGAACGATAACCCTGAAATCTTTTTTGTTGTTTATATGAAGCATACCAAATAAACACCTATGTATATCATGTTCAATGAAATTTTGTTAAACTGCATATTTTTTTACATCTAGGTACAATAACCCTGTTGGTAGGTGTCATTAGGTATTATTATGATTTTTGATCTGCAAACACGCTTGATGTAATTATTAATTTGTAATGATAAAAAAATATAAAAAAATTATTTTTTCTGTCTTCAATCAAAAGGTTTCCATTTGAAAAAAAGAAGCATTTAAGGTCTAAGGTTCTGGTCACTTCTTAAATAACCAAAGAGACCTGGAATGATATAAGAACTATATTTATTTTAAATCGCATCAAGATATCCAAAATATCTTTTTAACAAAATTAAAAAAAACAGTGAATGGAACTATGGGTTATACCTTTGACGAAGCTCCAATGAGTTTCAGACTCATGACAATATTAATATATTTATGTTCTTGAACATTTAATACATATATGCAAGACAGCGATATCAAATTGAATAAAGAGTTTAACGGGGATCAGGATGAAAAGTGAGACAGTTTTATTGATATTATGTGGCGTTATAAATCCAATATTCGTAAATACTACTAAGTACCATTATATTTTTAATATATTTATTAAAGATTATTACTCGTATCATAACAAATAATTAATGTGACTCATATAAATCCTGAGCCGTTAATGTTATAAATGTTGTAGTTATATTTTAATAATATAACCTCAGCTTATTTTTGGGTTGTGTATAACTTGTATTTATGAAAATGGTTTGTATTTTGGGAATGTTAAAAAAAAAAAAAAAAACTGACAATCAACATGGCAACACTGACAATTAGAAGGATGTTTTAGAGGAGGGCATTTTAGCTGTCATGATGTTGAGTTATATCAGCGACAATCACCTGTGACAAGGGAGGAGGGGAGGGAAGTAAACAAAGACATTGGCAAGAATGACTCCAATGTCGATTCTTAATTATACTCTAATTCCAATAAGGACTTACTATTAAAACTCCGCAACAAATTCTCATGATTACTCTCTCTCTCTCTCTCTCTAATGATTTTTAATGTAATATAATGTAGTAGGAAAAGAAGTTATCTACTCAGAAGTTATATAAAAATGACAACAACTTAGGAAAATAAAAATAAAATCTTTATATAACCAATTTTAAAAAACGGGCCACCTAAAAAATACACACGAATGATATCACTATTTATAACACAAGTAGCAGTCTATCTTTAAAAAAACATTGGAAAAACAACATCTATAAATATTTTTTGTCACTATTGGCCACTGTTGGTTTGTTTTGGTTTTAAAGGCTAAATGCATTTGCTTTTAATTATTATAGATCAACAACTATATTTCTTTGTTTTCAATTTTCAGATAGATATAGCAACGTTTGTTTTGGAATCTAAAATATTTTGTTTTTGTTCACTCGTGTACGATTAATTCAACCAAATAATTTCTCTTTTTTCAAATTATTTTAGGAAATGTTTTGTTTTAACAAAAAATATCACATGATTTTAATAAATTAATCCTACAACATTAGATATAGTTTTGTTGACGCTGTTGGTTTCCCTCTCCAAAGTGTCCCATATAGAAAAGTCCAATGGGTCAAATCTGGTGAGAAAGGGACCATATTCCTTTGGACCAGAATCGAGCCATGTTATCTGCGCTGAAATTTTGCCACTTGTCAGACGAGTGGGAGGGAGAAACGTCCTCATTCCAAACGTTTTTACCAACTGGGTAGTTGGTCTTCAGCCATGGTAAGAGATTTCGTTAGAGAGGCCATTCATCAACTTAGGGGGAGCCTTCATTCTATTCTTCTCCAAACTTAACAAGAACTTTGTGTCCCCCTTTAAGTAATACCTTCACACTCCTGACATCCTGGAGAGATCTTCTCTATTTTTTTCATCTTGCCCGACTTAAAAACCAGACTCCTTAATTACTGTACAATGTCCGTAATCTTATCACATCAACTCAAGTATGCAGGAGATTTGAGATGCACTGTTTTTATCCCTGTTGCTTGCTCATGATGATGAGCAAAATTGATGACTAAATGATTAGGATAGTTTGTTTAAGTAAAAAGGACGACAGAAACAGAATATTAAAAATAGTCACTAAATCTTTTCATAGTGAAGAAAAAATAAACATTATTTAAAAGTCCACGTTTTGTTGCCCTACTCCGTATACAAATTAAGAATGAGTGAAAATCAAGTTTGTTTAAAAAAAATGATATACATGTTCTCGTAAGTTTGCTATAGTCATTGTTGTCTAATATTAAAATTAGTCTTTGATTTTTTTCTACAAGCTTTAAAAAAAAAAGATTTTTTTTCTGGTTCTTAATGGGATAAAATATGTTATTGACTAAATTATTCCACATAATTAATTTGTATTTCATGAATGGACAATTTTCATTGGACAATTTATCAATTTTTACTAGTTCATTGTTGGACTTAAAATATCGAATTCGTGTATAATATATTTTTGCAAATATTATACACGAAATAATATTTAATTAATGGATGTATTCTTAATATTTAAATAAAATAAGGATCCTTTTAAATCATAAATGTTCTACATACATATTGTCTTTCTGATTAATCTAGAAGAAATGCTAATCTTAGCAGTCTAAAGAACCAAATGCACTAGACAACGCGCTCGGGAGAAATAATTCTCTTGTACATACTGTGAGTAGGTTAGTCCCTAGGTTGTTCCTAGAAAAAGAAATAAACTTCATGTATATAGACTTCAAATAAGATTCGTTGGTCAGTTTGAGTATATGTAATACTATACTGTTTACTGATAAATAATCAATACAAGTCCATCTGACTAATTAAAGGAATCTTTTAATGAAAGTCTTTTTTTTCTACGTAGTTAATGAGCTGACGTAAAAAGTAACTCCAAATATTTTTTCATGATACATAGTCGACATATACTCAAAATTTTAAGTTGTAATATTTTCTTACTATTAAATTGATTTTGTACACGTAAATATAAGTTAAAATGCTGAAATAGCATTCCTTTTTTTTAAATCTTAATAACATAAAACAATTTATAATTTGTGATTAAAATAGTTAAAACATTATAATTTTATTTTTGATTAAACTTGTATGAAATATTAGTTATTTTTAACAAATTACCAAAGGTACCAAAAATGTACTAATTTATTTTAATGAATTTCTGATACATAGAATAAAAGTTTATATTACATTTGTAGCAACACTTATATCTTAAATTAGAAATAAATAAGAAATAGACAAAGCAAAAGATTGACAAGGTGTCGATAACTTTGATGAGCCCAATCATCCATAAGGATCTAAGGATGGTTTCCTTCAGTTTCGTTATGGTTAGAATGTTGAAGATGTTGAATGGATGAAGTGTCTTGAAAGAAGTCAAATTTATTAGAATTTTGCACGTGGTAAAGGCCTATTGTCTCATTAGATGAGAAAAAATGGGACATGGATAAAAAAATCAATAGGCAAAACGACCAAATCTTGGCCTCCTCTGCAAAAGGTATCTCATGAGATCTCAAAGTTGTTTCAAAGCGGATTAATAGCTGACCCCTCATAGTTTGGGTGGGATTTCGAGGAAAGAAGAAAAGTTCACCTAAGTTTTTATCCCAGAAAGTATCTGTATAAAAACAGGGACTACATTTGATATATTTAGGAGCCTGTGGTCCTTCCATGGGTTGAAACCAATTCATCAAAAAGGAAAAAAGGTTACCTTTCAGCAAGCCAGAGCTCCTATACATACTAGGATTCAATACCAAGAGTGGCTTAAAGTTAAAAATTTCTTTTTGGGACTGGTTTATTTGGACCTCTTCGAGTCCTAATCTTGAAACCTTAAACTACTTTATGTAGAGTTACCTCGATTTGATCGTAAAAACCTGATAATTTTCAAAATTGGAAAACTTCCGTAACGCAATTGAGATAGAACGGGTAAAAGTTCCCAAAGATATGGTGTGTGTAGCAAATTGGTTTCAAACAATGGAAGGACCACATATCAAATGTAGTCCCCGTCTTCATACAGAGACTGTCTGGGATAAAAACCAAGGTGAACTTTAAATATTTCAATCTCTTTTAAAGGAAGAAGTTGATAAATGAGGCGGCGGGTATATCGCATTAATTACCAGATATAGACTAAATTCACAATATTATCTGAAACATTTACTTTCAGTGTTTTAGTCTACCATCAACATATAACTGAATTAAAAAGTATTAATGAGCTTTAAAACTTAAGGTCAACCTTCTATATACATAAAAGAACCTTTTTTTGTAAACTTGGCTGATACTGAGGCAATGACAGGCTCTGAATGAAGCCGGAAAGCCGTACAAACATGTGAAATCTTCTTCCACTCTTTATTCACGGATTTCTTTTAGCAAATTTAGCCATGGACATTATTGTTTGGCAGCTTTGGAGGTTGACCCCACTGTGACTTATCTTCCACACGCTTACAAACGCAGTAGATGGTATCGCAGCTGACCCCAACTTGCTTGACTATATGAGAGGTGTCATTGCCGGCGTGGATCAACATTAAAATCTACAACCTTATTTTATCCATTTTTGTGTAGTGGTAAGATAGATTTGTATGGAATATCTCGTTTGAAACAAAATTAAAAAACAGCCTTTCATTAATAGGAAGTAAAAGGTTACAGAAAGTCAATCAATTCTTTTCGGTCTTTCCTTTTTTTCCTTTATCTTGCACAAATTATTCAAAGCGGAAGTTGAATAACTATATCATGATTAAGGCAGTAAACTTTGATTGAAATATAGATCAGTAAAAAAAATTTTTTTTTTTTTTTTTTTTTTTTTTAGTTTGAATTTTTTTTTTTTTTTGGAAAATTTAGACAAAAAATCAACAATACTGAATAAAGTAACTTGTCTTGATTTGAAATATTATGTCAACTGTTGGTTGTTTTATATGTAAAAATTCTTCAATGAACTTTAATTTAAAAAAAATATGAAATCGTCCAAAATTATTCACTCCTTGTGTTTATATTAAAACAAACAGAAAAATTGAAAGTTTACAGTTTGTAAATAATTTTTATATATAATTTATTAAAATATTAAAGCATTTTCAACATAATTTCTAATAACTTTAGTACTGTACCAATAGTATAAAAGTGTAAACACATTAGTTTGAATTCAATGTCCATCAAGGATAAATTTTAGAGAAGTATGATACAATCAGATATTGTTCAGAGATAAATAACAATTTTCAAATATACATCCAAAATGGGAGCTTTGACCACTATTGCGAAGAACCATTAAATGAAGATTAAAAAATATAGCTTAACCTCCAGGTTAACACTGTTTTTTTTCATACACTGAAGAAAAATGAAAAACAATATACCCAATAAATAGTTAATTAATCTTCAATGAAAAAATAAATGACATCATATCACGCACTACATTTGATTAAAATAGTCATTGTGCTCGTTTTGGAGTAGTAAAAATGAAGAAACGTTGGACTATGAGTAATTTTAGTCGGTTTAGCTTATTTATTGAAAGTATAAGTACATGGAAAAACATTATAAAGATAGATATGCAATAATTTATTATTATTTATGGTTCAACCAATCTTATGAAAATATTTTAAAATTAAGGAACACTTTTGGAATAATATAGGTGCTATGTGTTCAAAGTTACTAGACAATGTTTTATTGAATATGAGAGTAACAGAACTTTTGGTTTAAAAAACAAGAGTATTAAAGATCTTTAGTAGCATATATTAGATTACCTTTGACCCAAGGATATGTTAGGTATTGTAGCGGCTGGTGTAAAATTGAAAGATTAAGAGAATGATTGTCTCATTTTGATGAGAGTAATTGAATTTTGAAAAAAAATCATTGTGGATTTGTCCTGAAATACATGTGAAGGTATTTTTTAATATGGTAAACTGTATAACTCCAACATTTTCTAGTATGATGCTTATCGAAAAATTCAGAAAGAGATGGACTATTAATAAAAGTGTAACGTACATTTTAGAAATGCATTCAAAGCCACTGATTTCCCATTACAGAAGGTTATTTATTTTAGAAGTTTTCATATTTACGAAATGGAAGCAGAATAAATAGACAATATTTGAGATTCGTAATTGAGCAAGATTTTTACTGATATTTGTATTTAATGAGGGCTTATATGTCTACAATTATGTTTTTGTCTACAATTTATAGACTTTTATTGCTTGACAAAAGGCAAAATAGGTCGAAAAGAATATTAATTGACATTGAATGGGCGTTTTTAAACAAAAAACAAATTTTAGACATGTAACTAATGTTATTTCGAGTTTTTAACATTTATGTGGTTTAAAAAAACAAACATTAATTATTTTAACGGCTTAGCACTTTGTTTTTAATGGATGGTTTTGTTGCTACTAGTTTTATGAGTTTAATTTGAGGACAATAAGTCTCTAAAGTTTGTGGTCAAAAATAAAAAAAAGTTTTATGAAAGTAGCATAGAGATATAGAAACAATAAGGAAAAGTGCAAATTACAGGAATAAACTTATTATTACAAAGCTTAACTATTTTTTGCTGAGATGGTTTGTGAGAATAAAATACTACATTTATAGGATATCAAATTAATGAAAGTTAAGTTGTTCCACAAACATGTAAAGTTAAATAAAAAACTCAGTAGAATGATTCAAGTTTTCAAGTTTCCCATAAAAAATTGGGTTATTTTGATCCATAACCAAAAAAATGTATATACATTTTTTGACATAAATATTTACATTTCCAAGTGGCTCAAACACATCTTGTTTTAATTATGTTTTTAAAACATTCTCATACAAAATAAATAAATAGGAGCATTAGTTTCGTAAAAATAGTTTTCAAAACCTACCGTTAAGAACTCCGAAAAATAATTTATACCGGTTAAAAACTTTACTTTCACTAAATTACTACAGTATATAAGAATCAGCAAATAATGTAAATCTTATTTTTACTTAATCGTATCTTTATAAGATTAAGTAAAATAAAAATGATTTAATATTATGATTTCAGAGGAATATAACTTAGTTTTACATACAAATAAAAACGAATTTTATTATTTGATATATCAGAATGTGCACTAAATATTTAGTAAAATTATTAAATATAATTATTTCGAATTATTTACTAATGAACAAATTGTTCAACAACCTAAGACTATGTTAGTACAAATAATACCTTCAATAACTAGCAAAGACTGACCCGGCATTGTTCGGGCCAAGGATGGAGTGAGAAGTCACATTGACAATGGTCAATGTCACTTCTTCTTTATGTTTAAACGCCTTTGTTGCGAGTGAGCATTATCATATAGCGCCTGTATATTATTTGAAATATATTATTATGAATTTAAAAAAAGTTACATAGCTTCATTTAACATACCAATGTATATTTATAAAAAAAGTCTTGATGATAAATGCAACTTTTATTTTGTGAAAAATTGGTAAATCGAAATTTGCGAAAAAATATGCAAAAAAAGGTTTTAGTAGTTATTTTGCGAAAAAGTATTTAATTGGATTTATTGGCAATGTAAAGAGGAACACAAACCTACCAAGATTTTTCCATAAGGGCTGAAACAAAAAAGTTATGTAGAATAACACTTTATAACTGACTAATTTTTGCTACTATTGCACAAATTATGTTATACAATATTCTGGAAATTGAAAATAATATACGACTGTTTAAAGTGCATAATTTTATGTCCGAACTGCATCGTTTTGGAGAAAAAATCTAAGCATAAAGTAATCAAGGGTGCGCTTTCATAACAGATGGATATTAATACTTATTGTTTGTTTAGGAATCATAGTTGTAAGTCATTGTTTGACTACGAGTTTAATATGAGAATGACAACGAAGAAATTTCTGCAGACTTATTACTTTCTTAAAAGTGGAAGTTGAGTTTTTTTTTTCTTTTCTTTTCTTGCATAATTTCTTGTAGGTAATCTCATATAATAATTAAGCTCTTCCCTCCTAAATAGTTTTCCAATTTATAGGTTTGCATTTCAACTTTTTATTTTTTAATATTTTCTACAATTCCAGCCACATTTAGTAAATCAATACATTTTTTGTTAATGAGGAGATAGAAATAGTATCCTTTTGTAGTTCATAGTATACATCATAAATACGTGTTAAAAAGTTTCATTAATTTTTTAAATTTAAAGTAACAACTCTTTTCCATAATTTACAACGTTTCCATGAATAAGAAGAACACATTTTGTTGAATCATATTTATAAAAACAATGCTAATTACAAATAAATTTAAGGGAGACCGAGTAAATTGCAAGGGATGTGATAGAAAAAACAATATCGCATAATTTTAGGGACTGCAGCTCCCGGAAGTATATAGTACAAGAAATCATCCAGGATATAGAGTCCAAATTGGGTAGGAAGCCATTGAACAACGAACTCTTATATTGTTTTGGGTGAGCTTGCGATCTCGAGCGAGAGCCCTCGAAGGTGCTATGAAAGCTCCAGACTCTTATCTCTGCAGCGGATCCAGGTCCTTCATTGTATTGACGATGGAGGCCTTGATGCTTTGAGGCTCTGACCCTCGACAAGTAGTTAAAAAAACAATATATACATACGGCAAAGAACACGACCACACAAGGGGGTATATGTGCTACCCTTGACAAGTTACCGAGGTCAATCATGATGGCATTTTTGATGTTCCTTTTGCTCACGTTACGGTCCTTGGCCAGCTTAGAAATTGACGTGTCTGGATGAGTGTCAATTGATCGTTTCAAGCCAACTATGAACCTTTTACTCCAGATTTTATCAGATCTTCTTGAATGAGCTGCTCTGTTAGTCTTTCCCGACCTCATCAAAGTTGTTAATCACGTCATAAACTGTTGATTTAGTATATTTGAAGAAGGAAATTATCTCCTGAGCAGAGTATCCCACGCGGCAACCTTCGATGATAGAAATTCTCCTTACTTTTTTCATGCTTGAACGACGATATACTCAAAAAACCTTGTTATGAAATTCGATAGCTAAAACATTTAGCCATAACATATAGACACTATTGATGATGTAAATGCTGAAAAAAATGGGGATGATGTGAATCAAAGTGCTAAGGTATTCAGATAGGAAATGTCAAGGATAACTGACAAATCAGTGATCAACTTGAATAAATATCTTCGAGATGAATTAGAGAATGAAAGTAGAAAATAGGCAAATTTAGGCCAATTGAATTTACCGTTATTCCAAAGGATATATCTGACCATCAGTCTATTTTTGCTAAGTTTGAACCAATACATAATGTAAAATCGAAAGGGAGATGGATATTCAATTCATCCGTCTTAGTAGGCGATTGACTAGTGGTTTCTTGAATGACAATTATCGTGATACAAAATCAGAAATTAAGAAAAGATCAATATAAGAATTTAAAAATGGTTGCTACTCGGGGATAAAGTTCCCTAGCCATAAACAGAGTTAAAGTTTTTTTTTATCTTTTTTTCCTTCAAGACACTGATTAAGTGATTAAGTACTACCAAGAATTGCACAGATGGTGGGGCTGTGTATTAGCTATTAAGTGCAAAGATTGTGTATTGAATCATACCAGCTTTGCTTATTATATTCGTGTTGAATACTATTGTCTGTTCAGGAAACTGAGAAACCTTTCTCATAGGAAGAAGTTGTAGATACAATAAGAAGGTGTGGCAAAAAATCTAAATCTCCTGGCTTATCAGGCTTTGGTTTTGAAATATATCAACTTTATGCTGATGATGGGTTCCTTTCCATCATATATAAACGATTTTGCTTATTATAATACCCCAAAAAGGAAAGGATATAAAATTCATTAAGAATTTGAGACGAATCACACTTCAAAACACTTTCTCAAAGTATTTTCACATGTAATTGTGGAAAGACTTAATAAGACACTGCAAGATACAGTACATAATTGCCAGAGTGGGTTTATAGCTGGTCCGAGAATGGAATACATTGTTGCAAACTTACAGACTGCGTTCGATAATATTGCTAATTGTACTTTATTGACCATTGGCTTTGAAAATGCTTTTAACTGTGTCTAACATACTCACATTTTTTGCATTTCTACAATGCTTGTAAACTCAAATACAATTTATGGGCCAAGACACATATTAAGATCTTTCCAGGTAGAACGTGGATGCAAGTAAGGAGATCCCATAGCAGCAATTATTTTTATGGTTGCTGTGGATGCCTTATTGGAATAAATGAGGGATAATGAAGTATTGAAAAAAAACAAGGGTTAGTTGTTGTGAATCTTGACAATTACAACTTTGTAGTCAAGAAGAGATACATTATTTGGATTTTTAAAGTTATAAATGATTAACATATGCTATATTTTGAAGATGTAGCTTATTTGATCCGTGAGGTCGTCTCCCCCCATGCCTTTATTGTAGAACTTTACTATTGTAGGACAATGAACCTTTGGGTCTTACTTATCTGTCACTCTTATCATCCTTAAGATTATCAACAAAGTTAAGATTTCGAAGTATTAGTTATAAAAATATGAATGTTGGATTCAGAAGTCAATCTTATCCATTCATTTCTATGGTAACTTCTTCATTACCTACAATTGTCAATTTTCTTTTCATCAGCAACCTCTACTTCATCGAAAATGCTATAAATTTGGTCTCTAATAATGCTCCTAAAAATATTAAAATACGTTGTTCTTTGTTTTCTATACATTATCCAGTTTATGAACAATTCTACATGCATAAGAAATATATGATATAATTGTTGGAGTTTCTTTTTATGTTTTTACATATTTTACTAATTTGTTTACTTATAAAGTGTAGTATAATATAAATACATTTAATTCTAAAAGAACAAAAAAACAAAGGATCTAAAGATTACTAATCCTGAACAAGTTTTTAAAAATTAAAAAAAAAATATATCTATGTTAAGCAATTTAACTTTTATTACTTCTTGTATTAACTAACTTTGACCGAAAGTGTTAAGTTGTATGTAACAGATATCATTGAATTATCTTTATTTATTAAACTATATAACACAAATTTTATATCAAAGTATCTGTTTTAAAAAAAGGTTTTTTTTTGTTAAAGCATAGAAAAATTTAAATTGGATAACATTATATTGCAACAACTTTGGAATCAAATGTATATTTAATATTCTATAGAACTATTTGAAATATCATTAGTTTTAATAACAAAAAAGTAGATATAACAGTTACACTTCAACTTAATAAACTTTCCATAGATTTATCACAAAATACTAATGTTGACATTAAATATCAGAAAATATCATATCGGAGATAAAACTGCTACTTACATACAACTTTTATTAAATAATTTTTACCACAATTAAAAAAAACCAAAAAAAAACTCTTAATTTTATTTCTTATGATAATTTGTGTTCAAAATTAACATCATAACAATACAACTTTTTTCTTTTACAAGTTATATAAACTGTCCATTACTTCATATACAAGTTGTAAATACTTTCCTTGGATTGTAAACACGTCAACAGAAAACGTTTATTTTTGAAAAAAATCTTTTCCTATCAAAATATTCCATATCAATGTAAGCGTATCGAGAAAAAAATTGTATATTTTTCAATTTTGTATGAATTCATATTTTCAAGAAAAAGGTTTTATTAGATTGTAATGTCCATCAAACATTAGCTTGATATTAATAATTGTCTCGAATTAAATATTGCTGTGTCTTTTTGATAAAAATTTATATTATTTCAGCGTCAGCTGGTATTTAACCTATATTTAAAATTTTTTTTTATATATCCAACAACATTTAACTATTATAAAATAATATTAAAAGGAATGGTAATTGGAACTAGTGTGATTAAAATAAGTTGCAAAACCGGGTAAATGAAAATAGGCTTTTAATTTGATTTTCATTTGAGAGTGGAATATTCAAAAAGAAGATAAGAATATGGGATTAATCTCTTTGTATCTTGGCTTCATCTTTGTCCATTTCTTCGTCATGATGTCTACTCTTTTGGTGGTCTTTGTACGAATACCATTCAAAAGTTAATTAAAAGTACTTATTTACATCAAAGTCAAATGTAATATATTATTTTCGAAGAATCAATTTGCATAAGTACAAATGAAATTATGCAAGTCGCAAATTCATATTAAATCAACATACACGTCAGTACAAATAATGATATATGTATAGCTACATGTTGCAAACATTTTATTCATATGTGATGAAGAAGGAGACATTTTGTACAATTATTCAGAATATATTAACTTCCTTGCATAAAGTTCAAATTGAATACATACATACATACATTGAAGTAAAATAAATGGTAATTCATTATTCAAATCCTTTAATACAATTTTTTTAATATTGTATATTTGCAAATATTATGAACGGTAAACATCCAGCAATATTATGCAAAATAATAACTAAATGTAAGTGAACATCTTTTTTTAACGTTTTTAGTAAACGTTTCACAAAAATTTACAGTATTTTTCTTTCATAATTAGAAAAGTGAAAACTACCTTATTACTGGCGAGCGTATATTCACAAATGTTGAGTGGCTTTTATATATTACAACGCCCTATTTTGTACATAGATTTAAATGATATCAGGAGACAAGAAGCACATCAATGATCCCTCCTAGAAGATTTGTTGTCTCTAAGAGAGTTTTAAATTTTTTATGAGAATCTCTCAGGGGAAGTTTTTACGCTGAAGATATTTTCAGCATTTTTCACATTTTTATGATAAACATTCGGCATAAGATCATAATTACGCTATTTATGTCTGTTATATTTTCTTAAGCGTTTCATTCATTTTGTAATCTTAAATGTTAATTGAAATACTAAGACAATATCATGTCTTAGTTTTAGTCATAGGGAAAAAATGGATCATCCTGTTTTCAAAACAATTTTTAAGTAATATTAGTTTTGAGTTTCCACAAAATATAAATTGCTATAATCATAGTCACCCCTTTCTCTTCAAATTCCAATTTGAAAATTTTCTTAAGATTTATATACACTACAACACAAAAAAGTCGTATTATGACCATATTCAGTAGATTTTCTCCTTACTATATTCTGCAGATTATGGTGTGTATCTATAAACAACTTGAGCATTTTTGAAAATTGCAACTCATTAATTATTTGATTAAAATATTAATATCGAGGAAATATGAACATTATATTTCTAATGATCTTAATGTAATATTTCAGTATCTTTCTGATGAAATATGTAAAAATAAAAATGAATCCAAATACATTTACCGTAAAAATGTTAGCTTATTCACACGCTCGATCAAAAAACTACTAAGGGATAGTACATATTTGTAGAATACAAGAAAAATAAAACTATCATGTTTATCTGCAAAAAATTTCACTTAAGCAGTTATGCGAGTCAAAAGATGTTCCTAGCACTAATATACAATTTTATACCTATCAGTATTCAGGATCATATTTTTGTTCCATTGATATGTCTAGCGCCTATTTCCTAAGGGTATCTTTAAATCGTTGCAGTGATAATATCTTCCTCTGAAAGAAAATTTATCTATTCCCTTTCGTGTAATCTTGATAACATGCATCATAAAATTGTAATATAAAGTCCACCCTGATTAATAGTCATCAGATTTAAGCGTATTACCACACTAAACATCTATATTAAGTTCCCGGGCAAGAATTTCATAATATAAAGAACTATTTATCTACAATGCCAGTCACTGAGTACACAAAAAATGTGTCTATGGACTGATTAACCCTTTATTAACGATTTAATAATTACAATTTGTATGTATGCACAAAAATGAATATTTTGCCACAATTTATCTCTTTCACTCCCTCTTTATCTTAAATTTATCGTATTAATAAACTGACGTCACTCAATACAAATTTGGTTGTATACATATTTGAATGTTACTATAATATTCTCCTTGCCTTACACTTTATTTCATAAGTAAAGGGTTATGAACTTCATAAAAGTAATTCATTTTCTTCCTCTACAAGCATTAATCAAAATTTAATCTCTGTATAAGTCTTACTCTTTCCTGGTACAAGTGTTCTGCAAAAATCTTACACGTAGTTATTTTTTATACGTGTGATTATGAAGTTGAAATACTACAAAGACATATTACTAACTGTACAATTTACTAAACTTATAAGTAGTTTCTAAGCAGATCATTTGTTGAAGATTTTATGCAAATAGCATATTTTAGAAAATAATTGGAATATGATATACCTATTATATAAATAATGAATCATATTGAGTTTTTTAAATTAATCATTAAAATATTCATCTATGAACAAAATAATATAAGATGCTTATTTAATAAGACATATTGTACATCAATTTTTGCTCATATATCATTATTGAGATGCGCAAAAAAATATTTTCATAAGTAGGAGAGGGTATCAGATTTGGTTTTTCATTGATGCATTACTCAATGAAACCTCCTTGTTTCTGTTAATCTTGAATTTTTTGGTAATGCACATACAGCATTACTTCAAGCTCCTACAAAATTTTAATGCACTACTGGTATTTAAACCAACAAAATATAGACTTGGCATATTTTGACATAAAAGTATCATTTAGGAAAAAGTAACTATGGTCAAAGCAATTAAAGTATTGGAAGTGTGTATTAAGTCCTTCAAAGATTTCAAAACGAAAAAAAATATAATTACAAAATATTGGGAAACCATCATAAGCAAATTTTCTTAAAAAACCCTAAATTTTTCATATGTTTGAACGTGAACGAATAAGTTCCTTCAAATTTGGAATACCGAATATAATTTTCAGACGACGTATTTATTATTTAATATTTAAGGGGTGAAAATGATTCAGCTGAAAAGTTGGGTTACCTTAGTAAAAGAATTCAATTCCTTGATTACTAATGATGAAAAGCAAAAACATTATTTATTACAAATGATCTATAACCATTGAAATAGTTTTTTAGATTTAAGAATTTACATTATGTAGAAAAGACTCTTCCAAAATTTGCAACACTCTTTTTATATTAATAATATTTATCGATTTTTTGATTCATATTTCAAAAAAGAAACAAAAGATAATAATTTTTTTTTTAAGTAATTCAATTACTTATTTTATGTATATACATATATATAGAGAGAGGATATTTGCTTGAATATGTACCTTTTACTACAGGAAATTTAAACTATTACTATAGATTATGATCATTAGTTTGGATTACTCAACATGTTAATCTCGAATTATTGTAACTTTTGGATACTATAATGTAACAAATTGTTATCATCACCAGTACTCAAACTAAAGACACGTCACATAATTATGTTTGCTTGATATTTCTTTTATTTCAATTTGATTTTGATAATTTATTATGACAGCAAGTTTAAATTTTACTTCCTAATATTTTTATATCATGTTATATTGTAGTATGACTACTATGAATCTTCTTCATTTGGAATAAATCAAGATTACATTGATATACAAATAGGTTCAGACTAATTCCCCTAAAAAAAAACATGCCAGAATAAACTTATATAATTATTATTTTTATTAATAAATCCTATCAATGATTATATTTATTATAAATATTGATACCTTGGTATATCAGTTCATAGATTTTAACTTCATTATTTTTTGCTGGGATGCTGAGTTTTTTATATTATAGAATCTCTAGATTGAACAGACATCTATCATATTTTTTCATTTGTGCTACTATAAAGTTTTTTATCAAATATTGATAAATTTATTGGATATTATGGACATAAAAGAAGAAAAGAAATCGCCTAATTTGAAGGACATTGAAAATATTTGGCAACATGTAGGGTAAGACATAATAACTTAGTCAAAAGATTTACAAAAACTTGTTGAGGACGTAGATAACTTAATGATATTTTTCTTAATATAAGCTCCCTCCCCCCCTCCCCCTATATACTTATTTTTATAAGTTGACAATTTTATTAAATTTTTGTTTGAGATTTGGTAAATTTGAAATGTCCTCTTCTCTCAATTTTTTTTTGTCCTGTAATATATTTCATCACTTTTCCGTTTATGCCTCACCTCAGCCATTTAACATTATAACACCTTTTCTTCTCTTCTGTTTTCATTCTAAAGAGGGTATGGTATTTTTTCTTTAGATAAGTACATTTGCCCTCTAGTTTCTGTTTCAAATCTTTATAATTAAAATGAAGAGAGCAATCTATTTTTTAGAGTTATTAACGGATTTATCACATATATATCAGATATTATTAGAATAAATATACAGTATTTTTTTACCAGATATCTAATAAACTAGTAAAGTTGATTTTCATTTACTGAGAATTTCTATGTTTGATGTTGGAATTTTTAAGGAAAAAAGTTCTTGTTATATTATCTGTAAGCATTCAGCAAGATGCTTCAACAGTGTGGCCACGTAAGTTCAAGTCAAAAAATAGTTCCAGTATTGAATGTATACCTCATCATTGATTCCTAATAAGTCATGCATAGTCCAACGAAGATAACTTGATCTTTCTGTGAATTATAAACCGAGACGAGCAGAAACAGGTTATACAAGTGCTCAAGAATTCAATTTATTAGGGAGGTAATGGAGAAACGCCTTCTTACTGAGTATAGGGCTATGTTAGACGTCCTAAAATAGCTCAAAACTGCATTCATACTGTATAAAAATTGAAGGTTTGGCTGTGAGTATCTTCTCAATCCTCTACACGATCCGATGTAGGGAGAAGGGGATACTAGACGGTTTTGAGAATAATATAAAGAAGTCATTCCGTGTTATCAGATATTTTATAGATGAGAGTGCCTAGCTAGGACCAGGAGATTGGGAAGACTGGAGTGTAAATTAAAGAAAGGATGCATAGGGGAAAAATATTATGAATAATAATATTTACATTTTATTTTTTTTGGTTTTTTATAAGTTTTTCTTTTGTTTACAGAGTATCTTTACAATCAACCGGAATTCTTAAAGGGAAGGATAAGCGTTTACTCCTTTGGAGTATTTTACCTATTTTTTTAAGTTTCAAGCATTAATAATTATAGTTTCATTTACAAAGTAGTAATTGATTCTAAAATAAGTAACTTTGTGGATAAAATTTTGTTGAATAATAGTCGGAGCTTTGACAAGTGATGTGCTTTCTGAACACTTATCAATGATTTGTTTGAAATTTGATCATTTACATGCATATTTGTCCTTCTTGATTGTGCTCATATGATTTAGTTAGTTACCTTTGCTGCTTGTAAAATATTATTAAAAAATTATGTATTATTATAATGGCGATAAAATTTAATGGAGATTAATGCATGAATTAGAAATATTACAAGATAAAGAAGAATGATAATAAGTAATTTGGTGACCAAAGATAGCTTTTAATGTAAAAGTTGTCTCAAAATCACCTTCAACTATTTTTTAATGCTTTACGTTGCAGATTTGGGCAAAACAATAATCATACAACGTGTCAATTTCTTTTAAACATTTAGTTTATAAACCATGTTCCTTCATCACTTTAAGGCAAGTTTTGGAAGGCTTCTTGTCCATCAAGAATTCAAATCACGGAATAGAAGCTGCTAAACATTGGATGATACCATGATGATAACTCCTGGAAATTGTTAGCATATAGACTTTGGAGCTATTTCTTTAGCAAAGATAGTCCTCCAATTAAAGAAGAACACGATTACTGTGAGATTCCACCTCCTTTATATCCTAGATTTTCTTCATTTCAAAGACCTCTATGTTTTATCTCTTGAAAATCAGCATTGACAAATTCATTCAAAGATAATCACAGCAATTGAGGATTAAGAAACTGAAAGGGTATAACTAATACTTTCAATTTATTTTAATGGACAAAAACTTCTCTTTTAGATAAAAAAAAATTCATAATTCAATTCCCGGTCAGGTATTACAAATAATTAGAAATAAATATAAAAAAGTTTTTAATACTCTTAATCAATACACGTTTAATGGAAATCCAATTAACAATCACATGTTTATTGATCAAGGAGTTGACACTAACTTATTTCAGGATACGACTTTTTCATCAATGGAGAATTTGCAATCGGAGTCTAAGGGGACGACAAATTACAAGGCAGTTTTATTTAAAGGGCAATAATTATAATAATTTTCCTTAAATTTTATTTTATAGCTGATAATCTCCTCCTAATTATTCCTCAAATTGTAGGTTATCAAGTTGATTTTTTTTTAATGGCCTAGATATGCACGATTTTTATCACCATTTATATATATTATTTACTCAATCATCACATTGAAAAAGGAGAAGAATAGAAGAATGAAAAAAATCAATATGAAAACAAAGTAACAACTTTTAAAGAAAATAGCTGATTAAATTCATAAATCCTCAATTAAAAATAGTTTAATATACGAATAAAGCCTAGGCAAAAAAATTAATATTTCAAGAGCATACTCAAAATTATTTGGATAAATTTTAAATTTAAAGGAACAAGAAGAATTTTTATAAATATCGACAAATAAAATATTCCAGTTTACTAACAAGAGATTAACTTCATACTCTTTTTCGAAAATTGAATAAGAAACAACGTAAATTAAATCATATGCTGATGATCTTGGATTATTATGTAATCAAATGATGATTTTATTTAACTAATAGATAAAAATAAATATAATGTGAAAAACATATCTAATGCATACTTGTATATATAGATAAATATACCCATAAGATGTATTTTTTATACCTTGGAGAGTAGATAAAGTAAATAAGATCAAAGAGATAAGTTTAATTTTTTTACTATTACATGTGTGTGTATAAAAATAACAAAGTTATAAAAAAATTCTTTTAACAAAATTAAATGATAGTAAAAATAAAAAGCAAAGTTGAGGAGATTTTTAAGTATGTCTGTACAGTTTACCTATATATTTTTTATGCTAGCTCTTATATGTGGGTATGTATTATGTTAAGAACTAACTTTGATACTGACATGACGATTAATACTTGCTTTTTGTATCTTATGGTTTCTATTTTTTTTTTTTTACATTGATGAAGAAAAAAGTGTAAAAGCATGCCATTGGGGCAAAAGTAAATTTTTTTTTAATCTACGCGTTCTTATATCTTAGGGTGTAGATTATTTTTAAAAGTTTGAAATATAAAGTCCTAAGGGTCTCAATATGTCTCTTTGAGGCTATCTATGTTCATTAAAAAACACACACACACATTTATAGGTAGCTCAACAGCTCTAAAGTTTTGTAATTTTAAACGTTAAAAAATAAATGTATTTTTATTAATGATCTATATAGTATACATTAGAGCTTTTTTTGCAAATTACAAATTAAAACATACAAAATTTCCTTTTTTTTTACAATTCCGTATCTCTGTTTCCCAAAAAACAATAAGTTTAGTAGTATGAATTGCAGCCTTCCGCCTATTTGTTTGTTCCCTTGCGTATCCCAACCAAATAGTTCAAATGATGAATAATAATAAAATTAATTATACATAATGTTTACTTAAATAAACAAAAAACTACAAGCTTGTATGGCTTTTACCAGAATAAACTTTACATGACCTTTGTATGAAGAAAATACTAAAATAACTTAATTTTGTTAAATCAGTCAGACATTTCTGTAAATTAAAGTAAGAGTAATTTTATACTTAAATGACGTACGAGATCACTTGAGGTCGACGGTTACGACTGACTAACCTTTATCAATGTACTATGTTACTATTACTAGGTATCAGATCAGAAAGCTGTGTTTATTTTATTTGATACAGATAAAACCATGAACCAGTAAGTATTCGTATTGGGCTGAAGAGTAGGGCGAATTTTTCATAATAGCTATCGGGAAAACCTGGAAATTTAATTTATTTTGTAGTAAATATTGCTATTCTTCAAAAAAAAAAAAAAAAAAAAAAAAAAAAATATTCAAGGTTTACGAAATAATTTGAAATCGCTAGGAAAATACTTTCAAGCAACGTCCACACGAATATAATTTTGAATAAAAAATTGTTGCCAGTCTTATTGGATATTGAGTATACATTTGATATAATTCCTGCTTTTCTTCACAATTCATTTAATTTTCCAGATATTTGAGAGATTATTTCAAGATTTTTAAATATATTTTTGCATCTTATGTTACACACAATAAGTTTTGATTTCATTCTAATTATATATCCCACGTTTTCATTTTATAGACATTTTCCCATCATTTTGTTCAAAGTGCTGAAACATTCTGATGTTTTCAGTAATGATTGCCTTTTCATCCTTTATTACTTTCTGTTCCCTGCCATTTTGAATTTTTATTGATATTCATTCAATATTTTCTAATGTATAGCAAGGAGAGTAAATCATTTTTTGTTCTAAATTCATTATTATTATTTTTATATTTCGTTGGTGGTTATTTTTGCATTCTAGTAAGAATATATATAAATTTTCCAGATTTTTAAATAATTAAAGTTTTACATTCAAGTTTGTATAAATCTGTGTATGATCTGATATTATCCTTGGGTATGTATTAAACTCAGACAAGAGAATCTAAAGTTCCTTCGACGCTAAAATGTAATCCAACCTTCGTTAGAAACTATTTTGTAACCAAGAAACACATAAAAAGCCATTAATGGGTTAATTGGAATGTGGATTAAACCAATATCAGCAATTGACAACTTAGAAACAATTTGTAATATTCATCTCTGCTTTAGATGTTTTTGAACTTGTTTATGCTTGAGCGTCACGTTTTTGGATCCATTGCATTGTTTAAATCTCCTGCTATTATAGTTTCCACAATATATCCGCCTTCAACATCAATTACTTAAAAGAAATATCAATTTATATCTCTATTAGGACCATACACCATAAAGTGTCTACCTCTTTTGGTGAAAATATTCAAATCTAAGACAACGTATTTATCGTCTTTACCAATATTTTTTATCATTGGCTAAAAGGTCATTTTTAATAAGCACCAAAACTTCTCTGCAGTATGAAATGAATTAATTTTTGCATGTGATGCAAAAGTTGCATGCAAACTCGGTATGAAAGTAGGTTATTTTCCTGAAAATAATGAAATACTTTGGAAATTATTTTATTAGAGGATATTTCGTTGACGTTATATGAGACTATAGAGCTTATGAGGATTACACTGATTGTTTAAACAAAAAAACGATATAGAATCAAACTAAGATTTGATAAGGCAAAACCTACAAAATTATTTTTGTAAATTTATATTTTACTTAGTTTTTTTTGTCACTTCAGACTAATATCTTGATGTTCAGACAAAAGAATTTCTAAGAATATCGATTGTTTATTACATTTTAATTTATTGCATAGTATTTTAAAATTAACACTAAAATCTGTGATATGAGTTTTATACAGAGTAGGGCAGCAAAAACTGGACTTGAGAGATGGATTTTGAAATACATTAATAATTTTATATTTTCAATAACAGGCAAAAAAATAATGTTAATAAAACACAAGGTTTTTCCAAAACTTTTTTTGCTCAAAATGGCAACCTTCATTATCAATCACAGCCTTTACACGTCGCCTGAAGCCCATGCAAGATTTCATATACAATTCCTCTGACAAGATGTCCCAATGCCCCATGCAGCCACTTTGGAAGACTTCAGTAGACGTACATTTGGATGTGAGGTCCTGTTGCTTTTCCCTCTCCAAAGTGGCCCATATAGAAAAGTCCAGTTTGTTTTAAATCTGGAGTGGAAGGGGGCCATATCACTTTAGACCAGAACCAAGCCATGTTATCAATGCTGAAATTTGTGGTATTTGAAGGACGTGTGGGAGGGACACCGTCCTAGGTCCAAAAGTTTTTACCCTCCAGGTAGTTGGTCTTCAGCCATGGTACCTTAGCACTTAATAGTAAGCCTCCTGGTCAATTTTCTGTCCAGCCTTGAAGAAGAACGGAGGCATCCTATTTCCATCCGAGCCCACAATGCCGAATACCATTGTTTGAGCCGGATATTTGGTATGGTAAACTTCTTGGACCTCTTCTTTTGTTTCCAGAAGCCAATGGTTGTTCCGGCAGTTGTGAAATTGATCAACTGTGAAAATATTCTTGTCTGAGAAAATTTTCACAATTGACTCATTTGCCTTGATCCTAAAGAGGTCTTCTTTTTTTTTTTTTTTTCATCTTGGCCAACTTAAAAACAAGGCTTCTGGAACACTTAACAATGTCTACAATCTTCATCACATCAACTCTAGTATCTAGGAGATCTGAGATGACCTGTCTTTCAGCTTGTTGCTCGCTCATGATGATGGAATGACTGAATGATTTGAAAAGTTTTTTATTTTTAAAAGGACGGCAGAGAGAGAATATTAAAAAATATCACTAAACCTTGTCATTGTATTGAGAAAATAAACATTAATTAACAGTCCACGTTTTGCTGCCTTACCTTGTATTTTTTCAATTGTTGTGGTGGAAATTACAAAGACTAGATCTGCAAGTGCTATCTTTGCTTTGGAAATGTTGTTTGATAAAAAATTGTACATTGAAAGGAGTCTGCATTTTAGCTTTCCGTCAGGCTTATATATGTATTTTATCGCATATTTACAGATTGGCAAATTTAAAAAAATCGGTAACTCAATTGGAAATCTGCTTGCACTGTCCTTATTTAGCTAAAACCTTCCTATAACAAAGCAAATATTCTAATAATTTCAGACTAATCGTCATGCATCTTAAAATAATTTGAAAAATTGACATTTGAGCATGAGAGGTTTGACAAGATATTCGAGATATGAATACAAGATACAATGGAAAGGAAAATTAACGAGAAAGATAAATCATTTTTTTAATAAATAAAGTCTGACATGTTATCATCGTTCGGTTCAATTGACAGGATTAGGTTAAGTAAGAACAGAAAAAATAAAAACCTCTGGAAGGAAATATTGTAAGAATGAAAAGTTATCAAACATCTAGTTCTTTAGATGCTCAAGGTTTTGCCAGCTCTCCTGATTGGGATTCTCTAGAATGAGTTGCCCATCATGTGAAATCATTGCTGAACACACTTTTAAATTTGTATATAAATAAAAATTCTAGTGTATTCGGAGTATGTTCATCTAAGTTACTTGGAGCAATTATTTAAAGAATTGACCATGGATATCCAAGGATTGAGATAATTTTACCATCTGGAAAATCGGTATGGATGAAGTTCATTGTGTATACACATAAGAAACTAATATAAAATCAAATTGTATATAATACGTTGAAAACAACCAATATAACTACTATTAATAAATATCAGGGACATGAAGTGAACCTTGGATAAATTTGAAGCTGTATAAGAGGTTTTATAATATTGGATGAATAATTTATTGGTCGAAGGAGCTTGCTTGTATGTCAAATAAATGACTACTATCTAATAAGACTTACAATACTTATTGATTGGTTCTACTAATGTAAATTAAAGCCCATTTACATTTTCTCTATTTTCATGTTTTTCTTTGTCTTACTATTCTAACTTAAGTGTATCATTATTTGAATTAAAAAATATACGTTAAACTTTAAAAAAAAAAAAAAAAAAAAAAAAAAAAAAATGTTACCAATCTATTGTAAACATGCGTTTTGACACAAAAGCATCACCCACTGGACAAATTTTAGCTGCTTGTATCTCAGTTCAGTCTAAAATCTAAGGTCCTCTTTCACGGTCTCTATGTAGTCACCATGTAAGTAAGATATTTTTGCCTGATGTATTTACAGATTTAACAAGGGAACAATCATAATTCCCTGAAGTTTCTTTTTTCAAATGATTTGAAAAGCATTGGAAACGTTAATTTAATGCAAGGGAAAATAATGCCTCTAAAATCAACATATTTATAGGTATATAATGAAGATTCAAATAATTTTTGCTAGTGTTGCAAAGGTAATACCTAAGACACAATTATATAAGTATATTAAATACTTTAGGAATTAGTATATGGAGATAGCTCAACTGTACAAAATTATCATTAATGGTGATAATACACCCAATTGATTAATACCATCGCGGACAGCATTGACGTAGTGTCCTGTTCAACAGTCCATCGTGTCATCAAGGAAGACTTATGGCACTACAGCTATTCACGTCGTAAGGAACAGCTTTTAACCCAGTCAAAAAGAAATAAAAGTGTATCTTGAACCAAAGCCTTGATGAAGATAAAACAGAAGCCTTCCGTGAAAGATCTTGCCTCCTTCTTTTCAGATGATAAAATATTTTTGTGTAAATTAGAGCCATAACTCTATGGTGGACAAAAAGTACTTATAATGTCCTTAGAATCAAGACGGCCAAGTAACAATACCAAGTTATGGTTCTTGGCGTTAATATCAGCGAGGGTCGCCCTTCATCTTCAAGTAGGGCCTGAATGTCAACGCCTAAGTTCCGAATGAGTTATTGGCCTCATAACTCTTCGAAATTGAATTAGTCATAATTTTTTTTTGACTGGGTCAATATTAAACAGGTTTCCAATGAAGGTCACCACAAGTTCCCTCAGAGACGGAATAAAGAGAACATTTTGTCGAGTTAGAAGGTCAAGAACTTGGTAGACTACATCACACTCCCAAAATGAAGAAAATTGAGTTTTCCTATGCTGGGGTGACAAGGTACCCTGTCTTTATGCCAGATCCAAGGTCGATTTTTCATGATTCTATGGATCCAGGGTTAGACTTTGGGGTGTAACATACTGATGAAAGCCATGGCATTGACGTTCAGACCCTGCTTGAAGATGAAGGGAATATTATCGCAATCTTCTCTGCTAACAAAGCCAAGAATCATAACTTGCTATGATTACTTGGCCTTCATGATCCTATATTTTGTTGTGGTAAAAACGGTAGTAGGAGATTTCCTGGGAAGTTGTGAACGTGTCACAGCAGTGGTTTACTTTTTTTTCTTGGTTTGCGAACGTTTAGATGAATCAACCATTATAAAAATACTTCATTTTTTTGGAAATTATCATTTTTAATAAGAGGTTCCGTCATTAATGCAATTAAATGTAAATTTACGACAAAAATCTCTGGCTCTTTGACTACTTACTTGTATTTGAACTTGTGAAACCCGCTTCGAAACTTACAAATTTGGATCTAGGCACCAGAACATTGCAACTTTCTCTCACCTTTTGAAAAACTATACAATTGAAAAAATTACATTATTATGTGATTATCAATTGTATAAACTTTTTATTGTTCAAATATAGTCCAATCTTTTTAATTTTTGGATTTTGGTATTTTTTTGTCTACTTATTACATAGCTTAAAATTTTTTATTTCAAAATTTACACTGCCAATGTATGTCGTATTTGAAAAGCTCTTTTTTTCAAAACTGATTATGTTTGTTTTCTGTTCTCATCCAATTCTTGATTTTCATAATTAAATCCCATATAGTTTTTACTTTTTATGAACACCCATTGTCTTACGGGCAAACTGTCCGTTTTTTCAAGATATCCCATAAAACAATCTATATATTTGAACCTTTAAATAAATTATAAAATACATAATGAATTACCAAACTAGTAGTTCCTTTTTCATAAAATTAGATGTTAATTTTAAATGTAAAATTATCATAAGAAATATCCGATATAAATCTAAAGTTCAACATAAAAAAATATGAGAATAGAATAAAAAAGACCTTACACTCTCTGTGTTCCTGGAATTATATCTTACCTCATTTTAAGAAATATGAAAAATGAAAAAAAATAGCTAAATAAAGTACTGGACTGTATATTTTAATATAATTTTCATCAAATAGTTCTTACTCGAATTCTTTCTTCTAAATGATTCCTTATCGAATATATTTTGTTAAGTTATTTTTATGTTAAAGTTCTTATATATATTGTTTTTATTCATCGCTGTAGTTTAAGTCTACTGTTTCTTCAATTAATATTGTCTTACTCCAAATCTATGTCTACATAAAATGATTATATTTAGTCTAAAAAAGAAAATGTCTATATTTGTTTCAAAAGGTTTATATCTGTAACTTGATTTTTTATAACATTTTAATAATTATCCTTTGTAATAAAAGGGTAAAAATCACCAATAAGACTATGTTTCTAAAAAGTTCCATTTACCCAAAATTTAATAGTACAAAATAATATTTTATACCATCCCTAATATTGAAGTCTATTTAGGACAAGTAAATAAATTTAAAAGTTTTGGTTTTTTACCCACAAGGAGTTGGAAACTTCGTTTCATCAATTCTACGAATATTTATAAAAAAATACTCTGATCCTTAAGATGTTAGTGGAAAAGATATAGATAAATTTTGAGATGAGACTGAGTCCCTCAGATTGGCTTATTGTAACGTCCTTGCAATATAAGGATAGGTGGAAGATTGAGTGGCTCATCTCCAAAGTACATAGCATCATATACTCAGTGAAGCACAAGAAACCAAAAGCTCCATTCATGGTTGTATTATTACGTCTCTCATGTAGTTATAATCCTCAAATCTCCCTTCATCAATGGAAAATACAAATACACCATTTTTTTAGAATGTTTGCTATTAATTATTTGTCAGAAATAACTCAAGATCCTCTCTTCATCAGATAACTAGATTTCCCCGTTTTCCTTTTTTTGTTTTTATCCTTTTGTTGTTGACTTAGTTTTAATAACAAAGTAAGTGTTGTTTTTACCTTATTTTGTTTTTTTAATGATTTTTTATAACCAGAATATAATATTAATATCTCGGTATTTTTATTAAGGTATTGTTTAGTAAGAATATGTAACGATACCAGGCTTAAGATGTAAAAATAAGAAATTATTGAGACCATAAGAAAAATAATATTTAGTCCGCCATTTGAAGTTTAAAATAAAATGTAGTAATGTTGAAATCATTTTTTAAAACTAAGAAGCTTCTTTAATAATTTTTATTCCATATTTTAAAGTTATGTATTTTCTTTATCTTAAAAATGTGTTTGAATCTTTAATATGCACTAAAAATTCAAAGTCAACTGAATATTGCCCAAAAAATCGTTTTATTTGCCATAAAAGGAAATATACTTCAACCATTAAAACCCGGATACAATAATATTGTTTCACAGTATGAAAAGCAATTTCACTTTTCATAACAAAATGTCATTTAAACTTTTATTTTTGCACAATTTTTTATTACGTTTCAAATATGAATAAGCGAATTTATTAAAGAGATATAAAATATTTTTTTAAAGTTTCTAAATATAACTTTTTAAGATTTATTATCAACACGAACGAATTACAGAACTTTTTTACGCATGAATACATATATATGTATGTTTTTTATACCATAATCTATTTTTAAATATATCGAATATTTATAAATCAAATAAATTGACACCACATATTGTTCTTTTGTTTTTTTTTGTATGTGTGTTCATTAATATAATCATCAACATTGAACAAAATTTATTTTTTGTAAAATATATTCGATAAATATTGGAGAGCATACAAATTCGTAGTTGTCATATATTCTTGTTTTGTTTTTAAACTTGGCAAATAAATTAATGGTTTAAGTTGATATCGTTTTATTAGCCTTATCAATTGAGGGAATGTGATTTATAATTTTATGTAAAATTGTTTTAATGATATTTATTTGTTGAATTCGGTGATTTTTGTTGAAAGAAAAGAAAGAAATTTTGTTTAAATATTATTCCTAAATACTTCGTTTTTGTATAATTATTAAACAAAAAGACAACGATCGAATATATACGTACGTTGTACAGTTCAGAGTTGGAAAATTATTTTTTTGATTTTTCTAATTGATGGCAAGGCATAGTTAAAATAATTGTAACACTTGAAAAATTGCATTCAAGCTTAGTAAATGTAGGTAGGTTTAATTTTCACAAGAGCCACCTTCTATTGTATCATAACGATGCCTTTATTCAAATTTATATTCTGATCAATTATATATAGTAAATGTGCTTTTTATAAACATTAGCACTATTAAATGAATTGTCACCTACTTTTCAGTCTTTTAATCACTGAAAGGGTTCAATATTTTTTTCAGGAAGAGTATTTATAGGTCTTATTAATGGTGAATAACTCATATAAGACAATAAGAAAGGCACTCAAGGCAATCTAAGAACAAACTTGTGATTAAGGCAATGCTTTAAGAGTAGTCATCATTTTCAAGAATTTTTAAAATTTGTCTCGAAAGTTTAAAGCTCTTAAAGGTAAAAGCTTGTATTTAAACAATATTAATTTTCATATATCTTGATCTTCAGGCTCCTTCTATTTCATGAAGATATTTTTACTGACCTTATTGCAAGATTGATAACTTCGTCTTTTCTAATGGAAATTCCAAAATCAAGTTATTTGGGAATCAAATATTCGTAATCATTTAAATATAGGATGAGTTGCATAAGTTCATGTTGACTTTTATCGAGGACTCTTTGGACGACTTCATGTTTCTTTATGAAGAAATATACTAAACATTCAGCATAATTACCAGATTAAAGGCATGAAAGAATCGATTAATTGGCAGAAATCCACCCAAAAATATCAAAGAATCGATCATGCAAATTTCTGTGAATTACCAATAATGAAAATTACAGTTACGTTCAATAGTATGGGTACAATTTACAATTTTTTTTAAAACATAGACCTATGCTGTACATTGGTATAAACTAGTATTCGATATAATGGTTCAGAATTCTCAATTGAGTCAAAATTATAATCTATATTTTTGTTTTTTGTTTACATCTATACTTTTATCTCTTACACTTATCAACAGTAAAAGTAACTTAAGATATATTGAGCCTGAAGGAAAATAATTTTGATCCTTTAATTTGTAATCGTGCATAGACACTATTCGAGAAAAACTTTTTACCAAAGAAAAAAATATAGTTTTTGATGATACATGTTCCAATACTATATAGATAATTCGATCCGTATCTTATTCTTAAGTAGTCCTACCTGAGATACCGTATCACCTTAGGAGTGTTATATATAGATATACAAAGAAAAGCCGTCTAAAGACTGCAACAAAGATAAAATACTCACCCATTTTTTTGCGTGACTGCAAACAACTTGAAGTAATATGACCATGCATGTAAATCCAGGTTGTTTTTTATAAGCGACGAATTATATAGTCCCTAGCTGTTGTCATGATTAATTAATTCCTGAGTAGTGAACATCTTTTTATAAATATATTCAAAACCTGATTGAACGTTCGTGTGTACTCATAAAAGACGGAGAGTAACCCTGAGGATTTGTTGCGGGTTATAATAGAAAGTCCTTGTTGGACTTCGAGTAGAATTGGGGATTAAAATGGAATTAATTCTAGCAAATGTTCTTTTTTCCTTCCTTTCCTTGTCACAGCTGATTATAGCTGATCCAATAAAACGTCATGATCATTATTCTTTCTCTCCTCCCAAACATTCTTCAAACTGTAAAGGTTACCATGTTGATTTTTGGTTTTTTTTTTTAACGTGCCCATTCCACACTGGATCTTCACCTTTGAATATGGGCAATAATGTGTGAAAGGGCTCACCAAGACAAATTTTTTTTAGTATTAACGACGGTACTCTTCTGTTCACAATGGGATCCAAAACTATTGAAAAATTGCAAAAGATGATTGCAAGATTCAATTTTGAAGAAATTACACACCACAGAAATATTGCATAGCCTCATCTCAACGAATTTTGTTTATTAACATGCATTTTGTGAGTGCTCTTTTTTTGTTATTTTTTAATTAGATAATTATTTTACCATTTTACATTAGTAAAACGAAAACAACAATTTATTCGTCAAATCCTATTTTTGATTTAATTTTTTAAGTGTGAGGTTTTTTTTTACTATTATTACCCTTCCATTTAATTATCTTTATTGTAAAAATCTAGCAGTACTAATTTTTTTTGGCTTCAGTTAATTTAATGATGGCCCCTCGCTTCTTAATGTTTTACCATATATTAAGAAATAAGAAGAAAAAAATCGATTTCTCCAATTGCTTCTGATCACATTAAGTTAGAAATATAACGTTTTCTGTAAGCATAAATAATGTTTATATCGATAAAATACCTCTATATCAATATTCATTCTTTTTTGATATGATCAATTATATCATTTTTCTAATATATAATACATTACCAAGTACTTTATCTACAAAATAACCAATAATTTGGTGTATTTTTAATCTTCTTAGATGTTGAGGAATTTATAATTTTAGTGAAAAGTTTAAAGGCCAAAAACTCAATTTTACCAAAGTGTTAGAATTGTTGGTACTTATATATATTTTTACTTTTTTAACCAATTAAAGAGGGTAGAAAATGAAAAGAATGATATAGATTTTTATTAAAACACCCTAGTCTAAATACGATACTTTTAGACTGAGAACTTAACACGAGTTTGTGTATGGAGAACTAAAAATAAGTTTCGAAACACACATTCTTTAAATACAAATTATAGGATTCTACTACTTGAGGGATATACTTTATCGAATTGCACTCATAAAAAATACTATGGTTGGGCTCTTAATACCTCTTAAGATAAATGTGTAAAGATATAAATGATGAAAAAAAATACATATTTGTATTAAAAAAAAAACAGACATTGAATGGTTATATAAATATAAAAAGAACTAACCTCACATTGGCTAAATCAATATTATTGATCAATTTCCTCCTTGTGAGGAAATTAAAAAGAGATAGATATACAATGCTTAGAAAGACATACATAAACAGACAAAATATAATAATTATATTTAAATGAAGGATTATAGTTAAATTAATTACGTTAAGATTATTCCTATCTTGTGAAGTTAAGAAAAGTATCTAATAAATCTGTAATTTATAGGATAATTTGCTTTAAACTCTCTTTATGACCTTTTTTGCAATAATAATGTATTATTCATGGCCTTTTTTTTAAATAAAAGCAAAGTAGTTAAAGTCTGAGTAAATTTGCATATAAAAATCTGCTTTGAGGTAAATTAATAAAAATATAACAACCACAATTATTCTATTTAAGTAATACTATTCAAATGTTGTATCTCAATGTTCAACATTACCGTTTATTTTTGCCCCCCCTCCCTATTGTATTCCTCGGGTCTTTGGAAATCTCGGTTTAAAGAAATTACGTTTTCTTTCTCAATGTTTTATTGTATTGTAACTAATCATAGATATTGAAATTTAAATATAAGTGCAAAAGAGTAAAGAAGAAAAATATATTTTTTTAATTAATCATGTTGTTCATATATTTATCAATTAACTCCTTGTAAAATTATACGTCTAGATGGAGCCAGTCTAACACTTCAAGCATTATGCTAAAAATCACTACTCGAAAGAGAATTATTAAGGTTTATTTAAAATAATTTTTATAAACTCCTTTTTTGGTCGTGTATATCGTCAACTTGTGTTATATTGGATCCAAATAGATTTGCCAAACTTGTAGTTGTCTTAATTTGTCACTCTAGATAGACTGAAAAAAAAAATTACTCCTTATAATACTTTAAGCCAACAAGTAAAATAAATCTTTTGCTAATCTTCTTCTTACTTTTAATTTTTCATATTCCATAAAGATATGGATATGGAGACGTTTTTTTCATTTTTCCACATCCCAAAAGTTGATCTTGAAAAATGGTATTTTTCTATTGATATGACATTTAATATTTTTACCTCATCAATAAATTCATACTCTAGATACATCTTCGTTTAACTTTTATTAGTATATTTTCACAATATAATTCAGTGTTGTGAACAGGTAAGAAAAATATAAATATAAAATGATCTTAATAAAACTTAGTGAATAAATAGAAAAGAACATAAACTATAGATATGAGTTGCTATGTAAATAAACATTATAAATCTATAAAATACTATTATTCAATGGTCCAGTAAATGCTGAACTGATAAAATTATTTTTTTATGACAAGATAAAGATGCGATCTATAATAGCTATTTAATGAACGATACAAACCACTAACGAAAAATCAAAAAATAACTGATAATATAATATAATAGCACAATATTGCTCTTTATCGAATGTATTATAAATAGATAATGTCAGCTGGAAGAACAGAGTGAATACTAAAAACATGAAATAGTGTTTAAGTAGGATTTTATTCACGTTATTCTTTAATTGCGATATTTCCTTAAGAAACCAAGCGACAGCTTCAACGAAAATAAAAAAGTTATTTTATTACATGTATCTAAGTGTAAGAATGCCGTGGCAACAATGAAAAAGACAACGCATGTGTAATTTCCTCCGCGCCAGTGTTAGTACCAAAAGCGCGAGATAGACTATTGGCATCTCTATCCGGACTGCCTACAGCATAAAAAGTCCATGAAAGAGCGCTCCCCCCATATATACAGCAGAGAAAACCAAAACTTTTGCAGGAACAATATAGCTGTTTTTTTTATAAATTTCCTTTAATTGGTAAGATAGAGTAGCACTGACTTAATATAAGTAAACATTATAGTATTACATTTATGACATCTTATATAGGATGTGTCTTTGAATTCAATTACATTAAGTATACTTCCTTCCTTTCGAACAACTAAGACACGAACCTACGCATATTCAATTCAAGTGAATTATTTCTCCCGATTAAATTATTTGTTTCATGAATTCTACCCTGCCTCCATATGGCCCTCCTCCATCCCTGATCTCAACCTTTTAGATATTCCAGTTTGACCGTATTGGAGAATAATGTCTTGTATACCTCAAATTTGGATTCACTCCGAGCTACTATCATAACATACTCCAAGGAAACGACCTTTATTGCAAAGTGCTTCCAATCTGTTCCCCGGCGATTTAAGGCTATTATTGGTTGTGAAAGAGGACACACTGAATAAAAAATAAAGTATTTAAAGATATTATAAATTGGTTTTAAGTAATCCTTAGTGGAAAGCATAATTTTTTTCCCCTCCATAATTGAGTCATGCTGCAAGTTTTGGGTCCTCACTTTGTATTCTGTTTAAAAAATTTCATTTGCATTCCATATTTTTGTAATTATAACCGCAATATAGGAAAATCTGCAAAGTATACTTTGATATTATCATTACTCTTAAGGATATGTAAATGATGAATGGTACTGTTTCTATAATTAGCAATAATTTTTCATTGTAAGTGTGACATTCGGAAATAGCAGATTTTTGGTGGTGGTAGAATATTTCTCAGTGTCTAAAGATACAACAATATACATATTTTGCTTTGTTTATGGCTCAATAAATCAAGTGACATGCAAAGATATTTATATGTGTATGTGGGTCTGTAATAACGTTAAGTTGTGTTACTACATAAAATAAAATGTGTTTTTGAGGGTCGATGTAGAAATGTTTATATCACACACAATATGTGTGTAATTTGGATATTTTATTGAACAGTGGAGCAATGTTTCATACTCATATGCGCATTAGACTTAACCTTCAAATGTTTTGCTTCGAAATGCAGACTAGATATAGTTCTAAAATGTGTCTTTTGGTAAAAAATGACAAAATGTAACCTTTCAGTCATATTTATTAATTTTTAGAACTTGCAATACGTAATTTAAAAAAAAAATGTAAATTTACAATTTTATAAAAATATAGAATTTTTACCTATACAATTGTCAATATAAGTCTAAATAGAGTACTTTTTTTTTGATAATTACTAGAAAAGGTGGCGTGGCGTTGCCCGGGACATTAAATAATGCTATTCTGTAATATATATCTAAATATCGTATCTATATGGTAATATTTTTTTTTTAAACGCTCCAAAGAATTTTTAAAGCAATACATTTTAATAAAATGAAATTATTGAATATCAAAATTGTGTACAGTTAAGTGTCGACCATTGGACTATCATTCGCTCAACTGTCATTGTTACGGTAAAAAATCCTTTGTTGTATTCTTCTTTTATTTTCTTCCCTAAACCTTATAATCCCCTTTCAAAAAGAGTGCACTAAACAAATATGCACCAATAAAAATTTTCTTCCGTCTCTGGATTCTGAAGAAACTACATTAAAAGTTTCAGCAAAATCCATCCATTGGCTCGACCATGAATCCTGGACATATAAATACATATATTCGCAATAAATTACTATTACTAATAAATAGTTAGTAATAATATCAAGTATTACACGTAAAATGACAAAAAAAAGTACAACTAACTTTAATTCAAAACTACCTATGTACTTGTCACTTTTTACCAAAAGGAACATTTTCACAAGTTTTCATAAACTTAGAAAAAAAAAAATATTCTAAGACCCAGACTAAAGTTTAATGTACATTTCATTTATGAAATAATTAAATCAAATATGATATTAAACGCAAGCTGCTGTATTCCTTCCTTCATTACATGAATTATACTTTTTATATATTTTTTATTTATTTTAAAGATAATGAATACAAGACATTCATTTTTCTTTTTAATTTGAACATTCAAAGTCCATAATGACTCAATACTCATTATTTTATTTCAACAAAAATCCTCGATCAAAAAACGCCAAGACATCAGTGATGGCAATTATGAGCCATTTAGGTATGTGAAATCAGCATGGTTTTTTAATGTTACTTGGTACGAAAATAATATATAGTCACTGTAAAAGGCTATTTTATTTAGAAAGGTCTAGGTGGCAAAAAACGTTCAAAAAATTTAATCGGCCATAACTTTGAAACTTATAGAGTTACAGAGCTCAAATCAGTGTCCTTATATAGATATAATAAAGATGTTTCATTAAGCAATAAATCTAATTAACTTCAAAGACGGTCTTTGGCGGGCTTATAAACGTGGTAGATAGTGTAACAGTTCTCCCAGAGCACATTCACGATATGGGAAGTGGCATGGCCTAGAAAAAAATGAAAATATGCAGATATTTGTGCTCTATCGTGTGCCCATCCAATGACTACTATATATTCATGGACTTAAACTAGTTTTTACAGGATAGGAAAGTGTTCATCGGTGGGGACAATAGAGATAAGAAATTGATTCATCAGTAGTATTTTGAATTGCCTTCTTTTCAATACTTACTTTGCAGAAATAATATCGAGTCTCATGTCTTCTTGAGTTCCGCTGGTGTAATATAATGCCTAAAATATGTTTTTTCCCTGGACGTAGAACAGAACATAAGACCAAAGGGAAGGATCTAGGAGTCATTCTTCATTTATTCCCGAAGAAGGAAGATCTTCTTCATGAATGGACTCAAGCAATTCCACGATGTAATTGAAAGCCAAATCAACATAATAGAGTTTGTTATATTCATTTCAATCCCTTCAATTATGGAGTTACTTCTCAGGACACCAATACGAGGCGGGAAAATTCTTTCTACCCTCGACTCCAAGAAAGACTGAAACCCAATGCAATACTATCCCATTTTCTAGGTTTGTATTTAGAATATATATTGGATTATATCTAATGAATTACTCCATTACCCATTTACATTCGAGATAAGAAACATTTTTATATTGCTTTATCTATATATTTGAGGGGACATACACATAAAAAAGGATAAAAGTCCTTATGGCTTATGCAACTCCATAGTTCTGTTTTCAATTCTTAACTCAACTCTTCGGTTCTACCATTAAATTTTTTTCTTCACCTCCTTATTCGAGGCGTGCTCCCAAATAAAAATTAAATAGGACAAGTTGTTGTATTGCACAATATTATGCTGAAGATATTGAGCTAGAAAGTTGCATGATTTTTTTTAAACTGAGCAAATCCAATCCATTTCAGAACTAAAAAGTCATATAGATGTAATGTCTTTACCTTTTTATGTACTTATTCAATTGAAAGAAGAATCTGTCGTGTTTTATGCCCTTACAATTACCCCTTATCCTCATTTGAAATTCAGTCTCTTTGTCAAATAACTTGTGAACTTTGAATTGCATCTTAATAGGAGTCCAGTGGCCATGGATCATTTTTCTGAGTTGACTCTATGACTATCATTACATCAACGAGTCTGTTATGCAATTTCATCTTCAAGAGTAAACCACTATGCTCTAAAACAGTTATGTCAAAAACAGACTTTTGTAGCTTTTTTATTTAAGTATAAAAGTTTGTGAATATACATTACCTATAACCTATATTATTATGTAAAGAGGAGGCAGTAGACAGCTCTAACACAAGAATGTAGTGACGAAGAAAGAAATATACAATATGTACATATATTTATATTTCGAAGAACATTTCTATGTAGGTCAGATTAAATAATTGTAATACAATAATACTTAAGCCTAATTAATCAATGAACACCATCAAACCAACTGAAGGAAAATTAATATCAATATATTATAAATAATTATAGTTGCATTGTATTCATTAATCTGTAAATAGTTACAAATTTAAAAAAAAATCTCTTCACATTTTTTAAATGTAATTTTTGAATAATATTCATTTGTGTTTTCATAATTTTGAAAGTAAATAAACCATTAAGGTCGTGCTTTAATGATTTTTTTATTTGCCCAAAAAAGAATTTCTTTTTTATAAATTATAGGTACTTCATTAATGTTCTCCAACAAATAAAAAAACATAAATATTTGTATTTTGCAAATGTTTTTGATGGAGCTCTATAGTTTTTTTTTTTTTTTTTTAAATACGTACTCACATAACTTTCCTTAAAATTTATAAAAAAAGTTTTATTTTGAATGGAAATATAACTTTTTGACAGTTCGTTTTATTTATAGGATTTATGTATGTATGTAGAACCCTTAAAACCCCTACATACGAAGATAAAAATAACTTTGTGTGTTCTGAATGACCCATAAAGTTATTTTAAAAACCACTATTTTTAAAGAAATTTTTAGTTTTTCTTGTATACTTTTTTTCACTCCTTTTTCGATTTAACTCCTAATTAATCTTAATTTTTGAATTAATTGTTTTGTATCCAGTTTTAACTCGAATATTTAGGCTGTTAAAACAAATTGGAGTATAAGCCAATAGAAAAGTATGTGTAGGCATTTTCATTCGTGTAGATGACAATATATATGTACAAAATATGATAACTATGAGTATATTTATTAACTTTGTGTATAACGATAAAGTATTCGTCCTAAATTATTTTCTTTACAAAAATCTTTAATAACCCTTCAAATATGAATTGTACAAAAATCAAATTAAAACAACTGTTTTCAAAGAAAAATCTAGCACTAATATACATTAGATTGCACATAAATAACCAAAGTTAAGGTTTAAGATAATGTGAATTGCTAGTTGGATGTGTAAAAAATCGACCAAATTTTTTCTAATATTTTTATTATAACATATATATTATCTCCATTATGATACAGATCATTTTTAGACTTTAATATGAAAAGGAATCATTCCTCTTTCAAAATAATTTTTCCCATTTATTACAAAAATTACTCATGTCTATATAAAAAGTAGATTTAAATTTACCAGATAATCAGAGTTGCCGTTGAGGTAAGGAAAGTGGCGGCAAGACAAATTAAATAATAATTAAACTCAAAAACATAAATTTAAATTATGAACACTTATTTTTGCAACTTCAATCAAAAAATAGAATAATATTGACTAACAATGGGCCATATGTAGAGTGCAAAAAGAATAAAATTATAATGTTTCTCCACAAAATCCCTTCCATCGCAATCCCATGAGACAGAATTTGAAACTAACGAACATAAAAGTATTAAACTTATTAGAATTAAAGATGATAGCTTAGATTTACAAATATCTGTTTTAATTTCCCTAAAGTACTTAAATAGGTTATTAGATTTATCAAGCGATTTCGATCAAGGCTTGTACTCTTGTATAGTAATGATTGTACCTAAAATTCCTATTCATCAACAAAGAATGTATCCGGAAATATCCAAAACCTCTTGAAAAACAGATATTTACGTGTTAAGACCGACACAATTTCTTGTTTCATGAAGAAATGCAAACAATCACCAAATATAATAAAATTGTGTGATGCTCGAATAACGTCCATTTGTTAACTGATCCATTTATACATAGTTATTTTTTAAGCCTTTAATTCACAAAAGGCCCAAAATCAATTGTTATTTAATTTGACTACTTTGTTACTATTCATACTTCTAGTGGTATCTAAAGCATCATCCACTTTTTATCGTTTTTAAAACAATACTCTGCATCTTTTTTTCTCGAATTTAATTATAATTCGCTTGCACTGATGAAAAAATCCCCTTAATTCAAGCAAATTAAAAAAAGGGTTATATTTAATGAGAATCTTATTACTAGACAAGAAAAAATGAGCGCATTTAGCTTGCCAATTTTAGCCCATTCTCTTAATTTGTACATTTAGCTTATACCAGCGACAAACTGTACAAGTGTTTGTACAGGTGCCAGAGTTGTCAGATTTTTCCATGATATGAATTTTTTTAAAATATATATTTTATAACAGACGGAAGGGTCGACATTGTATCAATGCAAACCTAAAAAGATAAATATTTTCACTTTTCGTTATAAATTTGTTTCCGTGTGAACGATACTTGAATATATAAGTATTATACATCTAATAAATCCGTCATTTCTTCTAATTGAAGTTTTAACAAAGGATTAGAAGTGATGCAAAAGCACCACTCATAATGTATGATAAAAATTACAACACTTTGATTCCTCATACAAAAAAGAATGAAAGTGAGATAAAAAGATTAACTTATCTTATTTTTTTATTGTTGAATCTCTAAGTATAATCCATTCATAAAAAACAGAATGATTCATGACTAAATCTTTTGAATAAAATAAACGATTTTTTTTATTATAGAAGGTAATAAAAACGTAAAGGCCCATTAGTTTATTTTAAAAGTACACAAATATACATTTGTAGTTATGTATATGAAATCAATATAATGTATGTACTTGGGATTTTTTATCCAATGGTTAAATCTTTGATACATATTACATAAATTTATAGTCTTTGTTCTTGGCTTTATCTTTAGTGTACATTTCATTTCATTTTTTTCATTGATTCATTGTAATATGTTTGAAGTTCTTTCAATATACAAAAAAAATTAGGTTATGTTTGTATATTTTCTGGAGAGGAAGTATTATTTTATTTTTGTACAAGAAAATATATACTTTAAAAAAAATAATGAAGACAGAAAAAAAAACATAAATAAATATTGATTCTCCTAATTATTTTTGGTAATTTGTATTTTATGGTTTTAAAAATAAAAAGAAAGTACTTTATTAAATAGTAAAAAATGTTCAGATGTAATAAATATCACATTAAAAACTTGGCTTTTTCAAAAAGTTTTGAATCAACAAAATACCAAGTTGTCCATTGAAATCTGAACACTTACCAATTCAATAACTATTGAAGTTTGAGAGATTGAAATTAATTCATATTTCGATAACACAATTAGTTACAAAACAAAACAAAGTTGAGCTCTTTTGATACGTACAAGTTGAGAAAATGACACTTGAACGTGATTGACAAATTTCCATTGGTCCACTTCAATCAGTTAAGCGAATCAAGTACCATTTGGATTTCACAGCAAATTGTCCAGAGAGCTATCAAAAAGTGGGTCGGAAGAGCCTTGTGAGGGTGGAGAGGCAACACAACCAACAATTAAAAAACCCCATTTCCTTCATTGCAAGACTTTTTTTGGTTCTATTGAACTTTTTTTGACACTTTTGCCCCCCCCCTCGACAGACCTCTGATGTCAACCCTCTCTACTACAAATATTGGATGTCAATGCCGCCACTGTCTGTCATTATTGGGACGCCATAAAAGAGGACTAAATCCGCAGCAGGTGTCAGCCTTCTGCCGTCACCTTGAAGCCATCATTGCCGCTAATGGCGAGTTCATTAAGAGAGCTCATACACAAATTTATTGAAACCATTAATTATGTTGAAATTATATTATTAATTAATAAATTATATCTTGTTGAAGTTTAATGATTCAAAGTCTTCAGATTTAAATCTTCCCTTCTGGTGGAATGAGTTGTTTTAAAAAAATGACACTCAAGTCATCACAAAACTATAAATTTAATTTTTATAAGTAAAAACTATTTTTATGTTATAAAAAGGAAAAAATTCAGTTTCTGCACAAATTTTCAATTGTTAACATATTTCGTGATTATTTAATTAAAAAAATATCTAAATTGGGCCCAAAATAACCACATACACTACACGAAAAGTTACTATTCTAACCCTAAAAAAGGGTGTTTTTTAAAATATTTTTCGAATTAGTAATAAAATGTTTATGATTATAATTGGTTTCCCTTCTATACTTAAAGCAATACATTTTATAGAGTTTCAAAAGTTTTCAAAAGACAGCTGATCATAAGAGTATCTGCTTATGAAATAGAATAATAAATTAAAAATAAATTTCATAGGAAAATGAGTTAAGATTGCAGAAGCGTGTTAAACTTCTATAAAAATACCATGACGATTGTATTTAATATTCGTTATCCAAACTTTGGATTGACGTAGCTTCTGGGTAAATGTATTACACAGATATTATTTTTATTAATTATGAGTGAATGTGTATTTATAAGTGGTCAAAAGCTCCCATATATTGTAAAAAAATGAATATTGACATATTTAGTCTTATCTCTTCTTTAAAAGAAGTTGTATTTATTCCATTGGAACTATGTATATTGTTCAATATTTACAATTTCATAAAATATAGAGCTTGGAGAAAGTTTTAGATTGATTTATAGCTCCAGTTGATTTATATTCAAGTCACAATATCAAAAACAAACAACATACTACTAAACTTGAGCTACCATTTCCTGATAGTTTCCTCTTTGTATGAAATCCCATTCAAAGACTTCTAAAAATTGCATTTAGAAATGCTCCAATTGTTTCGTCTAAAAATCATTTGGCTAGTTTAAGTTATAGATGATTGATTTTTAAAGATTTCACTTGTTTATATCTGTTATCAAAGATAGTTTTATAGAAGCGCTTTTGTGTTCAATTTGGACACACTCCTACGAATGTAGGACAGAAACGGATGGAATGGCAAAATTTTGATCCTAAATTTTTCTTATTGTTTCTCCATCCAATTTTTTTTTCTTTGGAATGTCGTGTTGACTTTAGATTTTAACTTGTGATGTGTTATGAGTATGACGGTTTAATACTCATGCAATTTCGACATCCTTTTTGTCAAAGATAAAAAAAACCTCCATAATTTTTTATCTTCCCATATATGGGATTTATTTGTAGTTTTAGCACCATTCGGGCCTCTTTTTATCCTCATTCGAAACATCACAGGAATGAAACAACCCCATTTTTCCGTCTTTAATTTATTCTGCAGGTATTATTTATTCGGTCATTGGTATGGCAGATTACTTCAGTCATCCTAAAACGAAGAGATAATGAAAGAATGGCTGCAGATAGTCAGAATCCAGATTTTTCCACTCCTCCTTTAGAACAGCAGTCTCTGGTTGAGGAAAAAGAAGAGGACCGTGGCATCAAATTTGGTCTTGCGGACTTTATTTTTTGTTCCATTTTGGTGGAAAAAGCGTCATCTTATGAAGGTCAGAATACAAACTTTAGCTTGTTTGGTAGCAATTTTAATAGTACTTTTTTTATCCCTTATGAAACTTGTCATATTTAGAAAGGCACTCCCGGCATTACCCATTTCTATCAAACAAACAAAAAACCTCAATAACGTGTCTTTAATAGTTTAAAGATTTAGTGTATTTTATTTTTATGGGAGGGATTTGTGACGTTGCAATATGTTAATTATATTAATTAAACAATAATGTTTTTAATACAAACAACTTTTTCGATCTAAATAAAAATCTTGTATAATTGACTCCAATCAATATATTTTTTAATGTCCAATAATGCGTCTTTTTTTTAAAGACCTAAAAGCAATAAAAATTTATGTTGCATATTATTGACCATAATTGAAGTCATTTCATCAACAGTCCTTCCTTCCTTCCTTTCTCTTTTACTCCCTTCTCTCCTAAAGCAAGTAATACGCATTATAAAGGTAGAATAAAGGGCAAAGGGAATAATCAAAATAAGCTTAATATTAAAATTTAGAACTTTAAGAAAAATGTGATGGTTCTTAGCAGCACATGTTTATGAATAATATGAGCTAAAAATGTCACCTTTTAAATACTAGTCCGTACAAATGAATTGAGACTCAAATTTAATGACTTATAACTCGTAGTTGGATGATTGTAGAAAAAAAAAAATCCGTCGGTTCCAGATAGCTAACACTGACACCATTAATTTCCCCATAATTTTTTTAATCAATTCAACGACCATGGCTAATAAGTGGAAGATGATTCAGGTAGCTTCACTACTGTGTGCAACACTCCCCTTTGCTGATGTCATCAATATATATTACTACAATAACTTCCATTAACCCTCTTTTACTTTACAAGGTGATTTCCCTAGATATTTAATTAATTAAAACAAAAGGATTAATAATTTAATTTATAAAATATTGCCTGTGACGATTAATTGATCAAATTATGTGGTATTTGTGATTTTGTACGATCTAAAAAAATGTATGTTTATCTGTAATAACTCCAAATACAATTACTCGATCCAGACCAACTGCACTATGTTAGAGTTATCTAATAAAATGTCATCAGATTACATTTATTTCGATTTTTTATAATCGTTGGTTCTGGATTTAATTTGGCAAGAATGAACTTTGAAGATTTCAAATTCTGAAAATACGTTAACTCTATAATTTTTCTTATTTATCGGACTGAAATAACCTCATTTCATATTTTTAATATACATATTTATAAATAGGTAAATTCTTTTTTTATCTGATAAAATATGAATACTTTTTTTGGAAGAGTATTTCATTAGTTTTTTAGTTATTAGGATATTATTGAAGTTTTAAAGAATGTTTTAATGCGTTTTTTATGCCTATCTACCTCCAAGGATGAATATGAAAAAAAGGAGAGAGAAGGGGCTTGAGAGATGTCTTGTTTGATAATTATTTGTAAATTATGAAATAATTGATCCTTTACCAACAACACAAATGTGTTCTTATTCTTTTCCACAACTACTATTTTAGATTATTATTTCACAGTTATAAATTATACTGTAAAAATGAATTCAATTGGTTTGCAAAATGTTGATAGTGTCACAAGAAACACTTACTAAGAGAAATAAAGTTTTATAATGTTTAAATATCAATTGTAATGACTGAACACTCTACTACACAGATGGGTTAACACATCTATTATGCATGGATACCTACTACCTAGATTGATAAACAAGTTATTTCTAAGAACTTTGGATATTATCATCTTCAAACCTAAATAACTATCCCTTCCAAAATTAAGAGGAGTGGTGATTTAAAATATATATTGGCATAAAAAGTAAACATAGTATTATAAATTAAATTTTGAATGCATGAAAGTTATTTACGAGCTAGTTTCTCCCCCTGAAATAAGAAACATTTTAAAATTCATAACTACTTTATTTTGAGACAGAAAATGGTTGAGATTTAAAGATTATAATTTGCATAGTTCTTGGAAATATATTGTGTGTACACGATGTGTTTATCCACTTTAGCATTTGAAGGGAAGGGATAATTTAAAATTTTGAAAGTGTATAAGGTACTTTGATGTGAAGAAATATATTTTTTTATACTATGTTACTGTAATATTATTGTTGTACGCAAATAGGAGTAATATCACGATTTATGAGAAACATGTTATATTCATTTTAGGCAGTAACATGAATAAATATTTTAAAGTAATGTCTGATTGAAATATTTATTTATAATATTCTAAATATTGTTAAGAAACGAGCAGAGAATGTTGAATCAGATGTGACTTATTAGAGAGGACAAATGTTTGCATGAAGGAGTAAGCAATAAAGCAAAGTTTGGATGCTTCTCCACCCCTCTTTTTTTAGTGTGAGCTTAATATTTTATAACTGCCTGACTACTTTATTAAAAAAATAATAGTGTAGCATGTGCTATGGCTCAGCGTGTCATATTAAAAAAGGTAGGTTAAAAATAATTTTTGTACGAGAATTCGTTTCATAATAAGTCATTTATTTACAAATTATTTGAGTAATTTAGCTAATTTATAGTTGAAGTTGTTTACTTTGTTGAATCTAAAAGTTTTTATACCTTCAAGTGAGTTTAAATATATCAAGCCCTGCATATTGTTCATCTGTTAATTTAAATGTTTAGCTTTTAATTATATATATTTTATATGATTAAGTAAAAATAAATATATTTCTTGACGGTATATACTAAGTTATAGACTGAATTACGTATATTTTGTTTGTTTTAAAGGAACAACATAGATTTCTAAAATGATTAATTAAAAATTAAATATACGTCTGTTTACATTGCTCAATAGTAAATAAAGTTTAATATATGACATTAAAGTTTGTCAAACAACATAATATGTATTTATTAATTTGAAGACTATCAAAAAATAAGACAATACTTTTTTTAAAATTATTATTCATCCCAATGTTTCAGCCATTTTTATAAAAAATATTTAAATGTAACAAAAGAAAAAAAACAATTGATGAAAATATCATTAGGACATAAACAGGATTTAAACAATAAAAGAGGAGTTCAAACTTCTTCGTTGAGATGATTCTATGCTTCTTCTGTAGTTCTTTGAAGCAAATTATTGGTTTTTTAAGAGGGTTGTCGAGTAGGAACCATATTCCTTCATTAAAATATCCAATTGATATGAGGTAAAAAGGCAGACGATATTTCAGCGGCTCCAAAGGCCTCTTACATCCATCCATTTTATTAATCATTATTGATTTTTTAATTTAAACTAATAAATTTCATGCTATGACCGCCTCCCTACCTCCTTTCATAGGTCCGAAAAGGGAAGTCCATGCCCTTTCCCTTAATTTTAATTTCGCAAAGATCTTAGTTGCAAGATACCTTCAGTCTATCGTCATATCACACGACGTATAAATATGCGTGTCGATTTCACCACATTTAAAAGAGCAAAGCCTTTTTTCCTTTGTTTTTCCAATAAAATTATTGCATAAAAGTGTCTTACAGTTTAGATGAGCTTGTAGGTTTCTACCTACTATGTCTTTAACACTTTTTTTTTCTAAGATTGAAAAATATTTAAGATTTTTTTCCTTTCCTCCTTCTCCTCCAGTCCTGTGCAGTGCAATCTAAATAACGGACATGAGACAGTCTTATTATGGTAAAATCTTTTAAACTTTAAAATCTCTCAGTCCTTGCTACAGCTCTTGGTAAGAATACATTCAAAGATGTCAATTTTTTTTAAATATGGATATTCAGCTTGTTTAGCATTTTCGCAATTTGATAGGGCCATCTTCTTTTAATTCGGCAACAAGATCTTCATATTTGATGATTCCTTCCCTAATCGCCTTCCTTTTCATTGCTGCCCTCTCCTCTGCTCGCACGCTCTTTCTTCTTCTCCTCTTCGCCAAAATCTCCTCCACCCTCACAAACAAAGGGGGATCGTCTTCCTGTGCTTTTTGGCCCATATAAAGTTTTTTTCCAAAGTACAGAATGTCCTCGTCTTCCTATCCCGACGATAAAAAAATGTTCTCGGAACCAAATAAAATTAGTATAAAATCATGTTTGTTTTCGAAATCCAAGGCCCATCCGCTTTTAAAATTCGTAGAAGCATTTTATAAAAGATCTTCGTAATTATTATCTCCGGAGAATGGAGCCCAAAACTGCCCATACTTGTAGGAAGTTCCAATTTTTTAATATTTTCTCTAAGAAATAATAATTTTCTTATAATAATACTAAGACAATACTTGCATTTTTTGATTTTTTTTCCCTGGATCATTTTAATGACTTATCAAGAATCTATCAATTCTATAAGTCTCAAAGTAGCAAGAGTAAAAACGTCATATGAACAAAACCGTATAAACAAGAAAGAAAATGATCAATTTTAAATTATTTTTTTAAAATTTTATTTCATTTTCAAATTCGATTGTAATAAGTTTATGCTTCCGTTACTAAGGTAAGCATACTAATTTAGAAAAATATATTTTTTTTTCAAAGGAAACATCTTACTCCTAACAATAATTTTAACCAACGCAATAAAAAGTATTCTGACTCAATAACAAAAACAATCTTAAGAAATTATATTGTCAAAAGTGTTATGAGGAAAAATAAGCGGACCTTTTATGTTAGGCACTCTTTGCAGTTGCAGAGGATAAAAATATTTTAATTGCTGGTTTTATGTGTTAAAATTGAATTAAAAAGGTCACAAAAGTCTAACGATTTAATTTTTGTCGTTGAATTTAATCTGAATTAAACATATTTATAAATCCAATAGTTGATTTGCAATATCCTAAAACAAATAGATTCTTGAGCTAAATTTCAATCAGGTTCTATTAACGTTATTTTGAACATATATATGTTTTTTTTTTTTTTAAATAATTAAAAAAATATACTTTATTGTAAATTTAGTATGATCAATGTATTGTTTTCACAAAAGAGCTTGAATTTCGGATATTAGGACAGGATTCAAATAAATACTCAGTTTTTTCTATTAAAAATAAAATTTACAAAACTTTAGAGCTATCTCGAAGTATTTTTTAAAACTGTTTATACTTTTCTCAAATGTTTTTTGTACAATTATGAACCATTATTTAACGTAAGCTATTTATATTTCCAAAAAAATTGATTTTACTGTCACCCTTAATCCACATGGCTTCAATAATTATGACAAACAATTGCATTATTATATTGGTTCATATATTTTATAAGTTCCTTTGGCATTAAAATCAATAAATAAAAAAAGAAATATTGTCTCTTTTGATACAAAATCCCTCAATTAAAATGTTTATTTAATCTTTAAATTATATTTTTCAAGGATTTAATGATTGCATAGAAAATTTATAGGCATATCTAAAATCAAAATTATATTTTGTAAAAAAAAACTAAATCTTGCTTGAATTTTTGATTCTTTCAAAGTGAAAAATTGGCTCAACCCTATAAAAAGAGTAAAAATACACACAAAAAAACCCTAAATTTGATACGAAAAAATGAATTGCAGTTTAGTTATAAGCTCATCAATTACTATATGATTAATATATGAAATTTTAAATTATTATTTTTTTGTTTACTTGTGTAATTACCTTCCCTTTGTTTGTGAACATTCTTTTTATAACGCAATTAGTGAAATTGGTATAAAATAATCTCCTTCCCCCAAAAAAAAAAACAACTTATTTTATGGCATGATAAACATAGTTAAACGATTATCGTAATTACGTCATTTAAATTTTTTACAAGTTTTTTAACTATTTCATTCCTTTTGCACATGTAAATATAAATTAAAATGCCATAAAAACTTTTATGATTATAAAAGATAAAGAAAAAAAATCTCAAACCTCAAAATAATCTTAACAACGTAGGCTTGGAGTTTCATTAAGATATATTTTTTTATCCTATTAGTAAAAACACTCAAATTTAATTTTTATAAAAATTATATGTAATGAGCATTAGTTAATTTAAATTTGGGAATCAAATTGATATACAGTATTTTTTAATGAAGTTACGTGTATTATCTAAAATATTAGCTATAATAGTATTATTTTTTAGATAATGTTAAACATTTCAGTTTTCACATTGAAAAAAAAAAAATTACAAATCAAAGAAATCAAAAGAAAAAATAAAGGAACCACATTTAAGCAAAAAATTAATTAAATTCAGTAATCTTTTTTTTTTTAAATTGATTAATGTAAAAATAAATCTTAAACAAGGGATAGTCAAAATAAATGAAAAATTTCATATAATTTGATTTAAAGTTAAAGTAGCATACTGAAAAGTATTGCCGATAATTGTAAATTGACGATTCATTGACGGAGCGTTAAATACAATAAAAATATAATGTTTGAACTACTTTGGGGTCCTTGCAAGTCATTTTTATGCATTTTTTATCATTAACAGTTAACTTTTCTTTCGGGAAATAACTAGGAATCTCTATACAAATGACCATGGATACACATGGACGTTATTAAGCGCCTATTTCCGCATTAAAGTTAAAATATTTAAAAATATGATTCACTTTTGAATATTTTTCTAATATGTAGTAAACGATGAACGATTTTTTCTAATATTCAAGCTTATTTACAACAAATTAACTGCTATTAAAATACTACAAAATAAAATAGTTGAAATTTGATATTTTGCTATAAAGCACTCAAAATACAAGCATACAACTATGACTATTGACTCTTTTGTGATTCCATTTAAAACAAAAAAATCTAAACTTTAATTCGTTTGCAAGTTATTTTAAGTTTGCAAAAAAATATCCAATACACATAAAATTGAACTTATTATTGTATATCATATGTTACGGTGATATTGAAAAACATCTAATTTCCTCAAAGACTGGAATATTATTTGTGTTTGCTTTTATGTCGAAAAAAGTTTAAACGTTAAAAATGTGCCTAAGAAGTCAATAAATTAATTTTAATTAAAACTAATTCCTTAAAAATTTTTTTTTTTTTGATCAAATTGAGAAATCAGACAGATTTATAATAGTTCAAGAGCCTTCCACGGAAAATTTCACCCCATAAGGTACAGAAGGTTTGACTCCCTGAAATGACTTATGTCACCTAGAACATGGCATTTTTTTTGTTAGCCTGAATCCCCCCTGCTGGGTCTGGCCTTCCGTCCCCCGAAAATATCCTCTGGACGGTTTTTTGAACTATAAAATAAGGAAAAAATTTGCACTAAATTATGGTACTAAGTCAGGTCATCATAAAAAACCAAGATTTCAAAAAATCGGTCGGAAACTTGAGATACACCGAAAAAACGTAAAAATTACATTTTTTATAGTCTATAAAGGTAAATGGAAAAAACTTGCATCAATGTAAAGTACATCATAAAAAACTGAGACTGAGATGGTTCTCGGACATCGTGGATTTAATTACCTATGATGGCTCTTGTTGCTTCTATCGCAACATATACAAGTTTTTGTTTACAACATGTACATCAATCAATGATTTAGAGTCTAATCTATTCAAAAATAATCGAAACTTGAAGATTTAATCAACGAAACCTACTCAAAACTATATTTTTTATTTTTCTACACCCAGTATGCTTTAAACAGTTATACGACCATAAGTTTTACATTTTGAAAAAAGTAAATATATTTTCGTTGATAAGTTCTCTTTTTTTATATGATTTATAATATTTTAATTTCCAGAAATTTTGGTATTACATCATAATGATCTTTCATTTCCTTGTTTGTAAAAAAATATAATATACTAAATTTGAATATATATTTGAATTTTTCTATTTGAATAAAAATATATGCAAGGTTGCTAAAACATATTTATAATATGTCTATTTGGATCGACCTTCAAACTATAAGGAAACAGAAATGATATAAGGAAAAGTTTTCATAAGCTTTTGACAAGGCGTGTAAGATATACGTATTTTTTCATTGTTGCAGTATTTTAGATTTAAGCATGTTTAAACTTTAATACGACTAAAGTATATTATTACAATTGCTACAAATCTAATTACAATCATCTTTCATTTTGATTGATCATACTACAAATAACTTTTTCTAAAGTTTCAAATCATAAAGAAGGTTATGGTGTAATTTTACAAAATAGTTTACCATTACAGTATTATACTGAGTAAATAGAATTTTTTGTGTAAATGAAGATGTCTTTTTTTTTCACAAGAAAGTACTTCATCATTAACATCCAAAATTATTTTTATCAATTTTTTGACAATAAAAAAATTTACCCGCCTAACAATACTATATTTCACGAACCAATTGTTAAAAACTCTTCTATCGTATTGTTTGAAGGTTAGTACGAACGAAAAAGCAAGTGAACTAATTCTAGTTGGGCTATCGATGCATCAGCTTACAAACTTTTCAGGCAACCTAATATGTATGAACTAAAATATTTATAGTCTCTTTATTTCTACTCTTCCAATAAAGGGTACAAAAGCTGTTTATTAAGCGGATGCTGAGCGAACTTACATTCATCAAAAGCAATAATTTCTTCTTGATTAGGAGCATTTTTTTCTGAAATTCAAACATAATAAAAATATTTTAGGGGATATGTGATAATGGATTAATCGTGGCTTAATAAATACACTTCAGGTACCCATCAACATTCAGCCGAGTATACTACACGCAATTAACCGAACCCTATGTGTGGAAAGACGCATCAGTCGGTTGTTAAGGTTAAAACATCAATAATATGGGATGCTCATTCGTTGAGTACTTCAAAAATAGCCAGACTATCTTCATTGATTATTACTTAGCATTATTGGAGCGTTTGAATGATGGAATTAAGAAGAACGACCCTTTTGAAAAAAAAGAGATATTGTATCAAGACAATGTACTATGTCAAAAATCGGTAAAAGTGGTAAAAAATATATTGATTAGTTTACTAACTACTTTCTTTTTCACCGTATTCTTTAGATATGCACCTATCTTCAGTATTTTTTATCATCCTAAAAAAATGCTAGCTAGAAAAAAATTAAGAGGTTATGAAGTGGTGATTACCAAAACAGTGGCCTATTATGAGACAAAGAAATCGTACTATGAATAACCCTAAGAAAAGTGAATGACCGCTTTAATTGTTGAATTGACCTCGAAGCTAACTTGAATAAAAAAAACAAATTTTTCCAAACAAATATTTTACTATGTTAGCCTTTGAACTTTTTCAGCTAACCTGATACAAAATGTCCACTTAAAAAAATCTTAACTTTTTTTTTCTAGAAACTGAAACCTATATTTAAAAGAGAAATTATGAATATTTAAATATATTTTCATTACAAAATAAATTGTATCATCTAATGATCTTTTTTTACATATATAAATAATTTCAAATATACTAAAAAAAAATTGTATGTCCATTAGACAACACTAATACCCTCTCCAAATCCATCATTCAACACCTCATTCTGCCAATTTCGTGAATCTTCTTCCCTTTTTCCAGGTTCAGTACAGACTTGATCACTAAAATGGGACAATAATGTACAAGGTATACATAGAGCGAAGTAAGTTCGAGCGCAACAAAGTTTGGCATTCAAAGAAATACATATATATATTGTAATTGATATTTGGGTCTGTATACGATTTTAGCTAGAGGCAGATAAATTTTCAAAGTGAAAAAAACGTATCTCTGGTGATAATCAACACGAATCTAATCATATATGCTTTGAACATATATGAATATTTATTATAAGTTTTTGTTTACTTGCGTAAATATTTTTTTATAAACTTGTACATTTTGATTATATATTGTTGATTGTTTTTTGAAAAGAGGGAAGTACTACAATTATTCTAATAAAAAGTTATCGCTGCCAAAAGAAATACTGGATGGGACCAATAGTATCATTATATGACAATAAAGAATAAATAAGTACATTGATCTTACATCACCACAAGAACCACAATAAAAAAATTACTTAGTTATTTAGAACATTATCAGATTTATTAGATTGGGAAAAATATAATTACGTATTTCCCGCCCCTCTTTTTAACTAATTAAATCTCGTTCATTGTTGGTCACATCGGATCATCCGATATAATGTTTTAAAGGTGTGATTGTAAACTACAAATGTTTTAAACACAGTATTGTACTTGGCCCGTTCAGTTGTGAATTATGTTGTGTCAAGTAAGGAGATCTCTAAGGCAGAAGTTCAGCGTAGTTTATATTTTTACTACCAGGAAAGGGAAAAAAGCGTCGACAGCGACCAAGAAAATGTTCCAATGGAGCCAATTCTTTATTGGTTCCTTGTGAACAACAGTGATTGGACAAAAAAAAAATTCCACTCAATTCTGCCCTTTAACTGAAAAAAATCAACCGTTTGAAGCTGGCGATCGAACAAAAGCGACCAGCATTGGTGAATATGATACAACTATACCTTATCAAGACAACGTCAGGCCGCACATATCTTTTGATGGCGCACCAGAAGCTCACAGAGCTCGGATTAGAGGTTCATATGCACTCACCCTATTGTCTAGACCTAACATCAAGTTACTACAACCTGTTCATGTCTCTTGGGGTTACAAATTTTACCTCAATAGAGGCAATTGAAAAGGGGTTCTACGATAAGAACATTATGAATTTGGATATTCATTGGCAACAAGTTATCGAACAGAACAGGTCATACATATTTAAATCAGATAATTGTATAACTTCTTATAAAGCATTGAATTAAATCGAAAAATACGAAATTACTTTTGTCCCAACCTATCGGATTAAAAAAAAAAAAAAAAAGGAAAACTAGTGAAGAACATAACCTTACCTTGTTGGCTAGAAAAGCTTACAGATGTTTGCACATATATATCTTGTCATTCAGTGAGTGCAGTTGGTAATGAAAATTTAATTTTTTATGAGTCAAATACAAAATTCAATTCATTTTGTTGAGGACAAATTGCCATATACAATTAAGATAGTATATAATCTATATATACTAAGATAGGTAGTTAAGATTTTGTATAATTTGCCCTTTTTTGCCCAATGTATACAAAATATTTTTTTAAAGAATTTTTTTAAATAGATTTATGTTTCTAAAATTGATGTAGATTTAAATATAGATTCAAACTTATTCTTGGTCATGTGTGTTTTCTGTGATGAAAATGCAATTAATTTTTAAATAAATAATCGTTATTTTATTTTGTAAGTAATAAAGTGTCTAGCATGTAAAATAAATCAATATCAACTTGACACTTGAGTCAATCACAGTCTCCATTGCAAAAACAAATAGATTCACATAATATTCTTAAGAAAATAGTGATTATTTCAGAGAAAAACGTGTGACACGAATACCCTTTTGGGCATGTTCTATTCTTCATTCTTTGAGCAAACTCACAAAAAAATGATATATTGAAAATAAAGTTGACCATATTTGGTTTGATTGTCAACAAGCGGCGATAATGAATGCCTATAACGATCGCTTTTTATTCGATTAAAGTTAATAAAGTAAATGATCAATATAGTATTATTGGTAAAGATATTTTTTTAGAATATTAAAAGATTTAAAGATAATCGTAAAAAAGTAATAAACATTTGTAAAATATAAAATTGATTTATATTAGCATTTTCGATAAGAAAATTTAATAGAAATCGTTTAAATACATTTTCTGTAGTTATAAAAAATACACTTTTTGTAGAATGCGAAAAATTCCTGATCTTCTCCTTAGTTAAAGAAGGTGTTGTTCAATTGGCTTTATTTTTTTTGTGAGAAGGAAGACCCCTAATCCAACTTATGCTTCAACAAAAGTTTTTTTTGTACTTTCGTCATAGAAAATGGCAATGACAGGATGAGTAGTGACATTGGAGTGGTTACTTCTAATTCGGAAACAAAATGAAATTTTTCAATCAAAAGAGTTTAAATTATTGAATATTTAGAAAAACCATTAATAAAGACTTTATTTTGTGTCCAAAGACCAAATCTTCAGATATTTGAGATCAGAAAGAGTATTTCTTAATTTTCTTTTCAATATTACTTTTTCTCACTGTTAAGTGTATGAGATAGATGATTATAACACATAAAATTTGTGTTCAGCATAGCCATTAGCCGTGCTAGTTGATTACTTAGTCTTGTGAATATTCAATGTCATCAGTGTAAAGAGTAACGCTTAAAAGTGCATAAATTATGTTCAAAAACAATAGATAGATTTTGATCTATTTCATTTGTTTTTCATCTTGTTAAATTTCTCTTTATTCCAAATATTTTCTACATGTAACTAATAACTCCCTATAACTATAAATTAGATCTACATTTATAGTCTCTAGACTCAAATGACTCAATAGTACTTATGTAGGCTACAAAATATATTATTATATTTTTACGTGTTGGAGTTGGAGTACGAGACATTCAAAATACTGAAGTCGGAGTAAGGTATTCTATTTACCGACTCCGCAGTCCTGACACCGGCAAAGAGAATTGATGACGTATTTTATAGTTTTTCTTCTTTTGGTTCACTACACTCTTGAAAGTCAATTGTTTAAAATTTGGATAAAATAATGGAAACTGTTTAATCCTACCGTTATGTAAGAACCGTCTTGATTGCTAAGGATATAAATATTAATGGAATTACTACACCTTATATATCCTAGATAACTAGGGAAGTGCTCTGTGTGAAAGCATTGGATATTATATTCTTGATATGATACATTTTGATAGTTTTAATAAGACAATTGTAAAATACTACAAAGGTAAAATAACTTGTTTACCAATTGTGTCTACCCAATTTCGTGTTTCACTAACAGTTAGTTCCTTATTATCTTGTGAGTATATTGTTGACAATGTTTACGAGCCATAAAAGTTCTAGTGATTCTCCTAAATATGAATCCTATCGGATAGGGAATTACTTTTTTATTAGTCGAAAAAACGGATATTTTATATTTATTTCCAGGGAAAAATACCTTATCCTGTGATTGCCGGAAACTAATAAAGTATTTAATGAATGAGAAACTTTTGGAATTAGGGAGACTGGGTAAAATTTCTACAAAGTTATTATGAACTAGGAGTAAAAATAATTTCGAAATTTTACAAATATATATATCTACTATTGTTTGAATCAGGGTTGTTTTATTTAAATCAGGTTGATTTTAATCATTAATTTAAATCAAGATTTATATCAAATGATTTTTTTTTATAAAAATCAATTATTTAAATCATACTTCTATCATATATAAATTAAAAATAAGGAAAATTTTAAAAAATAAGCCGACATATACATAGATAGACAATAATTATTTTTTTAATACAGCACAATTAAATAGAAATGATATATTGTCCTTTTATATTAAATTTCTTCTGAGTCTAACTGAATCCAACATACTTTTATGAAATATTGTCATCATCCTTAGCTTAGAATGTACTAGTCCAAAAGAAGAGCAGACTCGTTCTACTCCAGATGACAGTGCTAAACTTTTAGTTGATAAACTGCCGAGAGAATATCACTACCATGACTGCCCATAAAACCTGCATAAGATTCCCACTATTCAGTAGTTGACATCGTCTCGGTCACAGGTTCTTTAAACTTAAATGACTGAAAAAGAGGCAAGTAGCCTGAAACTTCATGATGATAGGAACAACTACTGGATATTTCTCATTGGCATATTCCATTGCCATATTCATCACTTCTTCATTAAGTTCCTTCCCCTGCAATGAAGAATCAAGCATGTTGGCAAGAAGATGAGCCATGGTGATGAACTGTTTATACCTTTTTCTCACCATTTTTTCCACTTGCTGGTTGTTTTTGAGGTGGTTACATAACTCTTTCCAAATATTGACTGCTTGGGTAAAAGTACATTTTTCCCTTTGTACCTGATCTAGAGCCTTAGCTATTGGCTTTAATCAAGCCAATAGCTCCTTAGCAGATCGTTTGAGTCCAATATTGGATACCTTACTCCTTACAGCTGGATCTATCATTTCTCAGTCAACTTCACATATCTTCATTAGAATTGGCCAGTTGTTTACATAAATCTTGAGGCAGTCTGACATAGTGTTCCATCTGGTATCTTGGGGCGGCGTTATCAGACGCTGACCACTTTCTTGACGGTATTTTGCACCTGCAGGATGATTATTCATGAAATATTTGACTACAAAAAACACACATTTTTTTACATTATATTATTTTTAGGTCATGAGCCAGTAGATTTAGAAGGTGCGCTACACAACCATAGGAGATCATATTATGTTCAGTTGATTCTTCCAGTAGTTACCTCATTTTGGTAACGTTTGCTGCATTACCTGTCATGATACTACCAGAACTACAACCAAAATTATCTTCATAATTTCTATAGAAGATTGTGCAAGTTGTAGAAGGTACTCAGCAGCACTAATGTGTCTACAGTGTCAATTACAAAAATTTGGCCAGTTGATATTGTTAAAGTAACACAAATAACGGGATCATTATGAATTTTAGACCACTCATCTATTGCAAGACATACAGTTTTATATTTTAGGTGATTTGCACACTTTTCAAATTCCTTCTCATAAACCATTTTTCAAATATTCATCAGCTATTGTCTCGTTGGTGGAGTGTAACCTGCCCTAAATGTCTTAGGCATCTTGGGAAACTGAAGATGTTGCACAATACGAAATGAAGTATTTGTTGCAAAGATCATTTTAGCAACTTCTTCATCTAGACTAGCCTTTTGGGAGGCTGAAGTTTTTATGATAAATGTGTCCAAAGATGCCGTTGCCTGTTGTTTGACATGTCCATATTGGGCAGCAGAAGCGGTGGCTGACCAGGATCTTCTCAATGGAACAGGCTTCTACAGATGTAGACGCTGATGCTGTGGCCCTTAGTTCCTGAAAGTATAAATAATAAATGAAGTACCTAACAGCAATAACAAACAAAAAACATCATTGTGAAGTATTGGTATCAGGATTTATTTTGTCTTTGAGGTCTTTAAAATCTTAAAAAATCATAGTACGTATAGTAAAGTACTTGTTTTATCATATACTATCTTCCTTACCTGGATCATGAAGCTCTTTCTCTATGGCTGGCGCTTCTTGTTGTTTCTGGGGACACTTCTCTCTGTAGGACTTCAATATTGCCAAAATACCTTGCATCTCCAGCTGGCAGTCTTAACACTTGGCTCTGAAACATTTACCATATTTTGAAGGTAATTCGTCAAAATATTATCAAACTGGATCATGCTTTCGTCCAGAAGGGTTGATTCGCACTGTTGACATCAGTGCTGCGTGATTCTTCAACAGAAACTGAGGCACTGAATAAATCACTCTTCATATCGAATATATTAATATAGGTGTGCCTGGATTATGAATAGTACTTTATACTCTTCCTTTGTTTGGCGTGAGAATCGAAATGAACAAGAAGAAACTTATAGTTTTGCTAATGTAGGTATATAATGTAAAATGCAACTAATATAATAGATTAGCCGCAAAAGCCATGATCATGTTGCTGTTTTCTTCGAGGTTGCGGAAAACACAGGTTTATCCGGAATCGGACTAATGAGTTACTCCACAACTAGTGAGTTCGACTCTGACTCCACAGCTCTGGTCTCTAATGTTGTGAATAACACTAGTAGAATCCATTAATTGACAATTTTATATTGTATTACTGATGTTATCACTTTCTTCATAAAAATAGGTTTTGATCAAAAAAATCAACAACCCTGGTTTGAATAGATGAAAAAGTTATAACATTCACTACTTTTTCTACTACCTAATTGTATTTGTATCTAACTTGCGGAATTTAATTATTTTTTATAAATAAATAACTAGAGTTTTTATGATGAGTACTTATTAGATTTTAATGTATTATAGTAGATTAAAGCAAATAATAAGCTTTATATTATAGAACACATAGATTTAGTTTCAAAAACAGTTTTCAGTATTCTGCTCTGGCTAAAAAGTAAACATACTTTGAAGTATAACTTTATAAATTAAATAGGTAGAAGAATAAAGCATACGAGGAAAATTGCTTGACTCTTTAGCAACTGTCATGTATGTTTTGTGTGTTAGAACATTTCAACTTTTTCATGACTATGTAAATTTTTAGTTTAAAAATTAGTCCATCTGAAGTCATTATCGTTGATAATTTAATTACAGCAGTTATAGAAGAAACAATCAAATAATTGATTTATTATTACAAAATATTTACCATTTCAAAAAATAACTATTATTATTTGTCAATAAACATTCATATTATTTTTAAAGAATAAAGTATATGTGCAGATTATTCATCATTCTACTTTTTTTATAAATTAAGTTCAGGAGGATTATTATCAATTGAACATTGGGCTCTGTCATCATGAAACCCTAATCCCCTTGACTACTATGCGTAGAAAAAGACTATTCCTACATTCCAAAAAATAAATGCCTGAAAATCTATGTGGAGAACCACTGGATTGAAATATCAGTGTTGATTGTAAAGTTAGTGCACCAATGTTTTAGGAAAAGGAAGAAGATATGTTTTTCTGCCATAAGTGGAATGCTGAAAAAATAATATCTCTATATTTGTATGATATATAATTTTACTTATTTACAAAAATATGTAAAAAAATTGACGAAAAGTTATAAACGGATTTGTTTATTTAATAAAAGTGACCGAAATATGCTCTTTTGTCTTATGGGATCTAAAGGAGTTACTGTATTACTTTAATTATTTCTTCAATATTTTTTTTAATAATAGTATAAAATATTATAATACAAAATGTTAATTTATATTAAAATGCCACTATATGCTTCGACAAGTTAATTATTACCATTGTTAAATACTTTTTATATGTTGACATAAACTGTATAAAAATTATCTTTTGTGAATATGAACAATACATAAAAAGAATAATTTACCCTGCTTTTTTTTTTTTAAATAAAAAGTTACAGAATGTTCTAGTCTAGAGAATTAATCGTAAGAATATGTCTTTGAAATTTGGGGAGGATTGGATAATATTTTGTGTTGCCACATTTGGATTAAACATATTGTATTATTCTCATTTTATTGGATAACATTAACAATACATATGTTGTTTAGTATATTAGAATAATTACTATTTCTTTTTCCATACAGGTTTTGAAATAGAATTCAATATAATCTTTTATTATCCAATTGATTTTTTAGCTGATTTGGTAAGCAACCATGACAATTAACAACTACTTGTTGTATGATTTGAATTTTTTTTCTTGTTTTTGATGAACTTGTATAGCCATTCTTAAGCTTTATTTCCCTCTCTGAATTATCATTTTCAACAGATATGCTTTAGTATAAACATAACTTTAAACCTACTTCTGTATCAAATGAATTGAAATCTGATTAAAGTTACACATTCAGACTGTTTCATCTCTTTTTTAAATATCAAATTCTCAGACACATTTATCATATTTTGTATAAATACAATAACTTAACAAATTTTTTTTTTTTTTTTTTTTTTTTTGGTGAAAAGGTTTATCTTATCTTTATATCTTAAATAATCTTATTTTCTTCTCTAAAACTTCCCTTAAGACTGTTCATTATAATTTCCTCGGCATTGCTGGGGAAGAATGGCTTGTTATGTTTTTTTATTTAAATTTTAAATATTTTTGTGAGCTAATTAGGAATTTTTGTAGTCGTTGTCATGAAAGTATATAACTTTTCTTGTAATGTTTGTTTAAGTGATTTTTAGTATTCACGCTTCATCATAGAAACATCAAATCTGATTTGTAACAGATTGTACTGTTTCTTATTTAAATTTTTCGTTCAGTGAACGGAAGTTATCTATTTTAACGTGTTTAACGCTTGCTATGTATCATAACAAAACTTCTTTATTTCTTGGTAATTTTAATCACTTATGATTTATCACTTCGCATTTTCATTATGTACTAAGTGACCGATGCTAATAATCCTTTTTTTATTGAAAAAATATGACAAAGGATTTTATTTTGCGTTATAAAAACTGATCGAAAACAAGAATGTGTCAACACCAGATATTGTCTAATTTTTATGAAATTTCGATTTAACCTAAGTATATCAAACCTCAAGACTTTACTAATGACCAGCAAGATTGAAAGAAGTTGGGGTGGATCGATCACTCTACTATACATGTGCCCTTTTGCTTACTAGATCACTAAATTCCTTTATAAACAGATCTAGAAACAAATGTTTTGATATGAGTATTCAATTGTAGTCAAAATATTTCATATCACTATAAAAAATAAAGTTATATTATTTGAATATGATTAAATTTAATGTTTCATAATAGGGACAATGCAATTTTGTGTGTCCTCAAGTGGAGATTCAAAATTATTTCTCTTCTGAAAATAATATTCTAACAGTTAAATATCTAAGGTATTATTTAGATCACTAATATATAGATTGAGCTCCTTGTGTGCTCTGTCAGAAGAGATGAGAAAAATTCCTTATACAGCAAGTCTAAGTCAAGTCTCACGTCTTAGCTCACAAGTCCAAATCATATAGAGTTATTTTCAAGTCCATAACTATAATATAGGGTCCATAACGTAAATGTTATATATTAATCGAGTATAAAGTCACAAGTAGATATAATCTATAAAATTTAGATGTCTCATGACGAGTCTTTAATTTTGAAATCATGTTTCGTTGCAAGTCTTCACAGCATGGACTCAAGAACAATTCAATTTATAATTTTTGAGTACAAGTCCCAAATTCTGTGTGTTAGATATCTGGAACAAATAATAATTTTGGCTAAAATATTTTCTGATTTTCTTCCATCTTAAAACCATAACATAAGGGTACAACTACAGGATCGAAATATTTACATATAAATTAAAGCCAAGGAGTGAATTAATCTTTGAGTGCATAACCCAAAAGGGATCTCAGTTTATTTCTAAATCATAAAAAAAATATGAGATTTTAATAATTTGTTATCATTATTGTTCATAGTCATTTTTATCTCAAAATGACAATCACTTAATAAAAAAGGAGATAAATAAAACTATATAAAGGTGTTTTTATTCATTCTGTATTTTGTTTTGAACTTAAGATATAATTTTTTTTCAGTTGAAAAATGATGAATAACGACACTCTTCTTTAGACCCTCATAACTTGTTCATAGCGAAAAGGAATATCTAGTTTTTTGTTTTTTTTAAATAGCTCATGTCGTGCATTTCCAAGGATTTTAATTCAAATTTGTATTTTTTGAGTGAGCTAATAAAAAAGCAGATTTTACTACGTCACGAATAAATCATACAGAGATTCGTACAAATTAAAAAAAAAATTATAATAATATATTTAAGTTCCCTATTTTCCGAGAATAAAGTTTTTTTATATTTATGATATAATTGAAATTATATTGTAGTTGGATGATTTAGTATACGAGTAAGTAATTTTGAGTCCAATAATAAGATAACTACAATTATAGTATTTTCTTTTAATATTAAAAGTTCATTTAAATGTGTCAACGAATTCTAAAACTAGCCATAATAAAAGGTAATTCTAAGGTTTAAGGAAGTAAAAATGTAAAAAAAGCAATTCACTTTTTTCATACTGTCCAATAGGGTATTTTAAGAGACAAAATTGATCTTATTTAATCAACAACAAATTTTATTAGTGAACAATTTCTTTATGAAAAACTAGCCCTTTAAAAAAGTATATAATAAAATAGTATGAAACACTTTGAAAATATAAAAATAAAACTAATATTTATAGAGCTAATTAATGTGAAAGCTCAATTAAGTTATATTATTTTTCACTCATAAAAAAATTGTTTTTTATAGATTGTCAAATCACTAGCATTCAAGAATGTTATGTTGTTTTTTCTATTTAAAACTACATAATAAATGCATCATAATGTAATATAATAAATCAGTATCTCATCATTTTTATGTTTACTTTTTATTTCTATTTTTCTTCTTGACTAACTTTTTTCGGTATTTAAGTGTGGTTGACCATTTTATTATATCTTTTTTTTTTTCCTTTTCCATTTCATCAACTCTTTTTCAACGCAACCATTTCTCATCCATTTCTCCTTAACAATTAATGTTATTATTTGAGTATTTAAGTTCAAAAGTAAAGCAAAAAGTGTTTAATAATTTTATGATTAAAAAGCAAACAACTTGTCAGGAAAACTCACGACATTAAAAAATCAGAATGACAAGTGATAGGGCCAATAATGAACAAGAATCTTAGGATAAATAATTTCAAATCATCAAATGTTTTTTATCTAACTTATACAAAATTCACTCTGATGAGCACTTTTTCAATGTGGATAACAGTTTGAGAAGCACTTCTTTATAAAACTTAAGCAATCAAAAAGGAAATTATTGTATTTTTGTTTGCGCTAGAGTTTGTCTACGGTAAAACTGTGAAAAAATTGATCTAACTTACAAAAATTGGCAAATATAAAATAGTAAACAAGAGTTTAGAATCCCGAAATGTGGATTCGAATACACGAATTACTCATAAGAGTTCGGATGCAACGAAAACACACACATTTTCTTTTAATCTATTCTTTTTATAAGTGAATATTAGAATTATCTTTCTAATTTAAGATGGAGGATATATTATGATTGTATATCATGCGTTTGAGGGATGAGTTTGGTTTTAAAAAAATATTCTGTGATTTATTTGTGTTTTGTATGAATACAGACTTAGACTCAAGATGTGCGACACGATTTGAACTGGGTTTCTTTTTTTCAATAGGGACGCTCACACTTTACGTTGAAATTGTTTCTTTGATAGCTGTGCTCAGAAATAATTGTTGTTTCATCATGGAGCAATACACTCTCGAGCAACGCTTGTAAATTATGAAAATTTATTACAAAAGTGGTGAGTATTTGATTCCAACTTTAAGAGCGTTAACGCCAATTTTTGGTCAACGTAATCGACCTGCAAAATCAACAATTCAACGTTTGGTGAAAAAATTTGAGTCCACATACACGCTACATAATGTTCCTGTGCCAGTGAGACAAAAAAATGCACGAAGTGTAAAAATATTGCTGCCGCAAGCGCATCAATTCAAGATGACCCAAATTTGTCTCTTACGCGCCGTTCTCAATCGTTGAGCATCTCTGTGACATCGTTGTGGCGAATTTTGCGAAAAGATATTGACCTACACCCGTATAAGATCAAGTTGACTCAAGAACTGAAGCCGCTTGACCACTTCGAACGTCGGGAATTCGTAAAATGGGCTAAAGGAAAATTCGAAAATTATCCTGATTTTCAACCTAAAATCATGTTCAGCGATGAGGCACATTTTTGGCTCAATGGCTTTGTTAACAAGCAAAATATACACTATTGGGCCGTAAAAATCCCACACGTGATTCATGAGGCGCCATTACATCCCCAAAAAATTACTATTTGGTGTGGATTGCATGCTTGCGGTGTCATTGGGCCGTACTTTTTCGTCAACGATGGCAATCGCCACGTTATTGTGAGTGGAAATCGTTACTGCGCCATGATGACCGATTTTTTTTGGTCTGAATTGGAAGATATGGACATGGACGATACGTGGTTTCAATAAGACTTCACACAGCAAATGTTACAATCGATTTATTGAAGATTAAGTTTGGTGAGCGCCTTATCTCCAGAAATGGACCAGTCAATTGGCCGCTTCGCTCTTGCGATTTAACGCCTCTAGACTATATTCTTTGGGCCATGTGAAAGCCCTGGTCTCTTCCAATAATCTGTCGACGTTAGAAGAGCTTAGAACAAATATCCAACGCTAAATTGCTGTAGTTTCAGCCAATTTATGCGGAAAAGTAGTCAAAAATTGGGTTCAACGATTGGACTTCGTAAAACGTGCACGTGGTAGTCATTCAAACAACATCGAAGTTCATTCATAAATTAACTTGAATGTATTTTAACGGCAAATAAAGAAATCCTCGATATCTCAAACCGTTTTCGTTTTATTTTTAAAAAAATGTGATCGCTGTTAATGAAAAACCTTTTACTTGTGGTTATATTTTATTTCATAATCAAATACTCATGATGATTTTTTGTTTTTAGATTTGTGTCACTCGTTTTGAAAGTTTTCTATGAAATATTTATTAAAATACTTTTTGTAGCATCCAAAAAACATTAGAGCTGCTAAAACCATATAATAAATTTCCGACAGAAAAACTTTATCAGTCATTTCAATTTTTCTTATAGGGTATGAAATACTTTTTAACACCCGGAAACTGTGGTATACTGAGTGGTCCATTAAAATGGGAAAACTTTGAATTTTAAACTTCAAGAAGATATAATTAATAACATTATAATCTCAACAAAATTAATATTATTTATAGATGTGTGTCTGAGCTCGTTTAATCATTAATGTAGCTCCCTTAGCGGTAATGATGGCTTCCAAGTGGCGGTAGAAGGCCTGGAATCCACTACGGATATAATTATCCGTCATGGTGTGCAAGTGCTGGGCTGACAGTGCCTTTGACGGCCTTGGTGTTTGGATGAGGGACACTACAGGACTTCCTCTCGACATGCACCCAAAATGTGTCGAGAGGATTCGCATAAAAGTGTCAAAAAAGTGTTCCAAAAAACTAAAAAAAGACTATTTCAATACTCATTATATGAGTCTTGCAACGGAGGAGATGACTTTCTTTCATTGCTGTTGTCAAAAGTGATCTCTCCATCAACAAAATGCTCCTTTTCACACACTTTTTTTATAGCTCTCTGAACAGTCTGGTGTGAACCCCCGATATCTATTGCATGAACCCTCGTAGACTTGAAGGAATTGGTCTGGACTGTTTCTTTACCCGTTCTTCCTCTCTAACGTTTTGGACTTGCTGACAGGTCCTGGAGACGCCCAATTACTTGGATTGCGTGAATAGAAATTCGTCGATAACGTTCAAGTGTCCTTTTCTCGACATGTACGTAAGCTAGAGAGTTCAAACCTGATTTTCTTGTAACTAATTGTACATGCTTTAATATATCGACATATAAATTATTTTCAATCACTCAACCTTTGATAATTATTGTATTAGTCAGTGTTCATATTTCATGGACCTCTCAGTATTACTTACATTTGGGGTGTGCTGCTATCAAAAATAAACCTCCTGTTTTAAGTAATGCAAATTAATCAAATTATTAAAAAAAGTATATATAAAGATTTAATGAACATTAAAAAATTATTTTAAACATAATATAGTAAATACACACAAGAACGCAGACTGTTGCCACCAAAGTCCCACCAAAGGGTCAAAACTGTGTTGGCCAACAAAAAAATAATATTTTGAGTCTGTTCTAATAAATACAATTAAAACACTAGATTTAACTTACTTCTTAACATCAAAAGAATAAATTACGATAATTCTGAGTACATGTTTGATTTAGTAAAACTTGATGGGTACAAAAATGAATCTACTGTTTACTGAAGAAGTATAAACTATTTTAAAAAATAATTAAAAGGTCTATGAATTTCTTCTACCTTTTGTAGGTTTTAATTTAACTTTTTTTTCCTTATTTTTTTTTTTTTTTTGCATTACAAGATAGGAAAAAAGGTTTGCGGTCAAAAAGAAAGGAACTAGAGAAATAAATTTGTATGTATATATTTTTTTTTTTGTCAAAGCTGTTAATTTACATGTTAACTTCTAGAAGATATATTAAAAGCAACTGAAATATTAAATTATTCTCCTTTTTAAAAATTCCCAATATTATGATTTATTTTCAATGTGTCTAAGCATATGAAAAAAGTATCCTATAAATTTTCATATTTGCAAAAAAAAATGAAGTCTAAAAGCATTATAATAAGAAAAAATGAAGCACTAATTTAGAAAAGAAAATTTTTTATCGCTATTCATTGCATTAAAAAATGTATGTCTTATAAATTTGATTACACATTAATTAAACTTAATTAGAAAATATACTTTTTAAAGCCATATTATCTTAGCATGATGTATAAATAATAAGAAAAAAAAGTCTTATATATATTGTAGGTTGATTAGAAAATTTTGAGTATTACATATACTCGTAGTATTTACTAGTGACGTATTTCCATTAAAAATTATGCACTGTTATAATTTTATAAACAAGTCTAATACGGTCTATGTACCACCCATGTAAGCAAACTACATCGCAAATAATGTCTTTTCTACAGTCTGCAGGGCAATACTTGATAGAAATATTCTTCAAAATTGCCAGGAAATAAATTTCAATAATTCGTTACTTTTAATGGGTGATTGAAAGTCCTTTGAGAAATGCTTCATTTATCTTTATTATTATATATGTAATTTTTCCGACATTATCTTGAATATTTCAGGTGTTATTACTAATTACACAAGCAAAAAATATTTAGTAATATTTAATTTTAGTAACTCATGGTGCACTGATTACAAATAAGCAAGTAGTTATTTTGTATGAAAACTGAGATTCAAGAGTTTTCTTTTTGAACTTTTTGAATATTTGACCCTTTTTATAGGCTCGAGCTAAGGATTGTTTGGTTCTAAAAGGTGCTGTTCAGTTTTTATTTTTTTAAAGCATGTTTTTTTAGGCTTAATACTAGAAATTTTATTATTCTGAGAGAATTTATAATATATGATAAAATTCATTATGTATAAATAAAAAAAATTATATATCCCAGTATAAATTGCTAAAATTGGTAGTAGCTTAATATCTTATTGATTTTTGCCTTAATAAATAAGAAAACAAACCACTATTACAATTGAACCTATTCGAACGAAAAACTTTATTCTACTCTATGCTTTAAATGAACTCCAGAGGCATAGAAGAAATTAAAAATTGATACGTAATTTATTTTAAATTTATATTCTTACAGTTAAGTGATTTTTTTATCTTAAAATTGTTTTTTCTCAAGATTGGATTATTACAGATAAAATATTAGTACTCTTTTGAATTCAAAATGTAATTATACAAAGATTAATATAATTTTAATGTGAATAATTTATTTATTTATTTGTCAAAAGTGTGTGTAAACCTATAATAAAAGTATACATTGATTTTAAGAGATCCGGTGTCATACTATAGTTTTAAATTGTTGCAATTTGTCCAAATAAGGTAATTGGAAACAGATTTATTCTGAAAAAGACAAAAATTTTAAAACCTTTATGTTTTGGGTATAGGAAATATGGCCTCCTATCTCGCTGGATCCGAACCTCTTAGTCCAATAAACGTGCACCAAACACTGTTGACTTCTTGTGGGGTTCAATTTTGGAGGCAGAGACCAATATGGACATGAAGTTCCTCATCAAGGCCTGTGCAATGTTCAAGGTTGGATGATGGTGGGATTAAGTGAGTGACTTCACTATGGACTTCTTTATGTAAAAGCAAAATGTATGTGAATTGCTGTATTAATTTTAAGAAATCAATTTTAAAATAAACAATCCTTAAATTTTCCGGATTTAAAATTTAAATGAATATTAGGATGTGTTCTTTTTTTCGTGAAATGAACAGATTTACCGGCTCAAAAGCTGTTCCTTTCAAAAAAAATACAATTGGCTAAGCTCAAGGAAAATTGAACAATATTTAGAGGTAGTTCAACGACTTCAAAGTTTTGAAAATTGCCAATTTTTTTTCAAAGAAAGTGACTTATTTCTCGATTATCGTCAAAGCAGTTCACGATACAGCTTTTATATTTCATAATTTTTCCAAGATTACTTAATTTACTCTAAGAAATATTTATGTTGCTATGAGAAAAAAAAATCTAAAATCAAAATAACAATTCAAAATAGTTAAAGAGAATAACTAATACATATATAACGTGTTGCGTATAATGTGTTCATATTTTCCCTATTTTTCATGTGATATTTTCATTTTGTTGCATTTCTAAAGTTTTAGAGTAACGATTAGTTACTTTTAAATTGATTGTAAAATTAGAGGTTAGAACTAGCTAAACGGCCTTAAATATTAATAATTTATTTAAAAAAATTTTAAACTCAATCATTATCAATCTTTTTTAGTTTTGTTTTGTACCATACATATTTTATTTATTTTTTACTTTTTAACATACATTTTTTTTTAGTCCGGATACATTTTTTTTGATGCACTTCAACGAATTACAATAATGATTGAAGCTGCAGTTCTTCAGCTGTTAACGATCCACCGTATTATTTAATGAGTTAAACTCCTCGTTTTGCTTGGTCATTGATAACTTTAATAGCATCAATTATTTCAAAAGATTTCTGATAATCATAATAACTTGGCCATAATTTGGACCGACTTTTAAAAATTATCCTGGAAGTTTGAACATCTGAATGATATTTTTTTTAGGAAAGTCTTTAACATCTGTTATGTATAAATTTTTCCTTTGAACTTTGGTCTTGTTTTTCCTTATTTTTCATTTCAAATAATATATTCTTTCGTGATGTCAAACCTACTCGACTACTAAATAGAATCTAACCAACAAGCTCTGCATATAATTACCATAAATGCTTAAAAAGTTTTTGAGATGTCGTTTTTGAAATTATACTATTGATTTGGAATAATTATTTAGTGATATCATCAAATAATTAAATGGAGAATATGAGGCTGTAGGATCAGAGATCCATGCTTTCATATATATTTTCGCTATAAAGATACGAATATTCCACCATCCTCGTTGTTTTTTAGAAATTAATATAAATTGCAGCTATAATAAACAATTTTTTAAACTATAAAAAACTTTAGAGTGTCCAACAAGCGTGGTGTAGTGGGCCGGGTCACATAAAAAATTTTCAACGGTTTTTTAGCACTTCCAAGAAATATTATTGAGAGTTCCAACAATTAGGTATAATATATCTTGAAAGAATCCGTTGAATCTGTTCGTTGGTAAAATGGATAATTTCCTATCGTTTATCTATAGTGTGACATTGTATTTCACCCTTGTCAATTCCAGGCTCATAACTAGTTATTTCTGTCGCTTACCACCTGTTTTGGAGTCTTTTAAATAGTAAAACATTCGGAGAAGAAGTATCTCTCTTTTATGCTTTTTCCCAAAAACTTATTACTTCTTTTATAGTAATATTTGATGATTTCCAGATATTCTTTTTTTATTCAAAATGATGATATACAAAATATCATAAAGACGTTTGTGATAAAGGCAATTTATTTCCAGTCAATTTGTTAATATATACTCCATGAAGATATAACTTAACTTTGAGACCGTGTTGATTTTTCCATAGTGTTGATTTTTCCATATTATCTGTATTTGCACTTTGATGCTTACATTACTTTTTTTAATAAACTATAATCTTACGTCGTACCTATTCCTTTATTAAAAATATTCCACTAATATATCCCCTTTGTATCTTCGTTCAAATTAACATCTGTGGTAATTCACTTCTAAGGAAACTACAAAGTATTGCGTAGTATTATTTGTTACTAAATATTCATCAATTGTTATAATCAATAATTGTAGCACAAGGATAGTTTTAGACCGAATGGATTCAAATTGTAAACAAAAGTACTCTAGATATGCATATGAGCAATGATCCTTCATGGAGAAATTTTGGAGACATTTGAAAGAATGATACATGGTATTAATTTTAAATCCCAAATTAAGGACTGACACAACCAAAACTAATAATCTTGTTTTACAGGAAGAAAATTCTAAAATATTACACACTACACGTTCTAGATGTTTTGACTTTCTCTACAATTAGTTTGTATCATAATTTAAATTACAAATATGTCTTTAATCTGAACAACATTAACACGTCGCGTGTGAAATAATCCACTGATGGGTTACTATTGCTTCAAATACAGTGCGGGCAAACCACCAATGGGTCATTTCCGAAAATTAAGTAACTTTAAAAGAGTTATATAAAGGGGAAATTTTTATTGTTTTCACTATTATTTTTTTAAAACATATTAAGTATTCATGTGAATGAAAATAATTAAAAATTCCATGAATAGGGTCCTATCTTTAATAATTTCAATATTTACGAGTACTGATATTGTTGAACTTCTTAACTCCTGTAATATAGGAGATACGTACCAAGTGTTCCTTGCACGTAACGTGTTCATATATATTAGAGAAAATTATGTCATTTTGAAAAAATTATAAAACCTAAGAAGCTGATAATTTAAATTATCTCATTTTAAAAATCGCATAAAATAATAAGACATTTTTTAAACAAACCAAAACTCTCAATTATTGATGATAATTGAGTATACAATCTTTATTGTAAATTATCCAATTTTAAAGCTTTTCTAAGCATAACTCAGTTTGACATACAATTTACCAATTGAATTTATTTTAATGAAAAAGAAATACTAATGTTAAACTAAGTGTAAAGTATAAAATAATTTACAGTAATTTGGATTGATCTTAGCCACGAAGCATTCTGTGGACTTGTCAATTGCTTTTTTCATGGCCCACTTAGTCATTTTACTGAAGACTCGATTTGTATCATCTTGTGAAAGGTCTAAAAGTTAAATAAATCATTTAAGACACTTTTATATGGGGATGATCTCACAATTTTGACAACGTTATGGATGAGCTTGCAGAATTTGAAGGAGCATCAAACTTGAAAAGAAACATAATTATAACAGAATTAGTCACCTCTCTAATAAACCCAACTTGAAACATTATATCCAAACTTTCGGTACCATCATCAAGCACTCTTTTTGGAGTAGCAGTCTCTTTTATATCCCAAGAACATGACTAAAACTTTAAGAATTCAACAAAATGAAAATATTAAATAGAAAATCTTCATATTTTTTATGGATAATAGGGAAAATATAAAATCATTGTGCACAACACGTTATCTAGGTATTATTTTAATTTGTAATTCAAATTATATATATTTTTTCCTTATTACAATCTATTTACTGAAATAAATAAAACATCTGGCAAAAATTATAAAGCATAGAAGCTGTATCGTCAACTATTTTGACGATAATTGAAAAAGAAATTTGAAAACAATTGACAATTTTCAAAACTTTGAAGCTATTGAGCTACCTCTAAACATTATTTAATTTTCGTCAAACTTTGCAAATTGTATTTTTGTATCCGGCGATCCAGAATTTCAAGAAAATACAAAATAAGAAACACCCTAATAAATATATAATTTCGGGAGAAGAGTGAATCTCACAGAGACTTCCTTTAATTAACTTACAAGTGTTAATATATATAAACTTGAATACTTGTTCACGTCATTTTTTGCCTGAGGTTTTAATATACTTTTACAAATATAAAAATAATGGGTTAAAAAATCTTCTATGCGTTAGAATTATCAAATAATAAAAATCACAGTTATTGCTTATAAAAAAATATTCAAATGCTATCTCTCAACAAAGCCATACCAATTTCAAGATGAGTATTTTTTCTTACACACAGAAATACACTTCGTATTCTTATCAGCTCTATTCATGAATTCAGTTATCACTAATTTCACTGTACATTACTTTTCCTGAGTTTTATTGGTGCCCTTTTAATGCAAATTCTTAATTAATTTTCTTAATTTACTATCTAGATTTGTACAATAAAAAAAAGGAGTATTACATTATATTTGACCTGATATGTTCAAATTTATATAAAAGATAAATGAAAGGAGACAAAATAGGTAAAGAAACAAAATGACTTATAACAGATGCTCTTCATCAATGAATAATTTATTTTTTAATTCATAAATTATAATTGAGTTGATTAAATTATTTTTGTTTTTTAATCCTTCTTAATTCCTTGGGGGCTGAAATATCTTTTAATATCTTGTGTGTATTATGTTTATGCTCCAAGTTCAACGTATTTTTTTAATTTATTATATACTTCCTGAGTTCCTTTATCCAATTTTCTGTGCTGATAGTTCATTAGTTTTGATTTATTTATAGATTATGAGGTTTCAAAGAATGTATTCTTGTTATTTATCTACTCAAACGATGAACATTACTAAGGGCGGTGAAAGAGCAGTTGAATATATGTTATAATCTATATATATATATAGATTATAATAAAATAATTATTTATTAACAAACAATCTTGAACAGTTAAAAAATGATGTGTTTTTTTTTTTTTTTGGAAATACTATTTTTGATGAAAAGCTCACAGTGCAAAATATAATTGTAAAAAATATTTAACCTATTTACCCTTGCTTAAAGTATCCTTTTTACTACTAATACAAAAGGAAGCTTGTTTAAAATAAATACATGAAGAAAAACTATAATTACTTTAGTTGGGGCTTTCAACAATATATAATTAGTTAAACGTTTACCGTCAAATCCTAACAAAAAAACTTTTTTGACTCTTTGAATATCTCAGAATAATACGTTTAATTATGATCAAATAAATGCTCATTATTGTTTATGAGGTTATGTAAAATATAAAAGAATTCTTCAATTAAAGAAATATATACGCCTCACATTTAAAAAAAAAAAAAAGAATGAGAAAATTCATCATACTCCCCAAATTTAAACATAATAGGTTAAAATATTCGAATAATTTCTAAGAAATACATTCTTACAGTAGCTTAATTTTGATCCGATTTTAAAAAGAATTCGAGTGCCGGTGACAAAATGTAGATTAAATAAAGTTAGAAGATTTGCAGATAGTCCCGGTTCAATAATGAAGGGGCATTTTATATTTGCTGTAGTTACAGGTAATACAATCTAAAATAAGTAAATGTATTTATTTTTATGTTTGTTGAACAATAAGTCATTTGGTCTCTTGTGCACCCTATATAATTAAATAAGAATTAATGCATTTTTGAAGGGAGATTTCAATATACTATATGCAATAAAATGTCAATTTGTATATATTAGTATTCCATTTTTTCATGTAACATTTTGTCCATTGTGTTTGTACAAAAATCAAAGTGTACTCTGAAATAACATAAGTTATAGGGAGGAGCTTATTTTTTAAATGTTCAAAACATGGGGTTCTTAGAATCTCAAAAGAGTTCCTTTAAGTCAAAGTTAACCAATGATATTTAGGCCAAAAAAACATTTTGAGACACTATGCACCTCATATTTCAAAAAAATTAAACTAAATAAGCTCCACTTTAAATTATCGATTTCACCCTTGAAAAAAAAAACAAAAAAACAATTGCATTATTTTATTTATGGATTTTTGAGCTAAATGCAAAAAGTATATAAGCACAGATATACATATATCCTTATGTTGTACACATTTTTATGAAAAATAAAATAAATTATATATTCAAAGAAAAAAAAAAAAAATCAGAAAAAAAAATATTTCAAAAAGAAAAAAAATCATGAATAAATAATTTATCCTATTAATCTATTTTATATAAAAAATGCATATATTATTTTTTAATGCAAAATTTATTAAATTTTTTATGGACGAAGAATTAAAGACAAGTATGTATTTTGTATTATTTAGATACTTTAGAATATAAAATAATAATTAAAAATTTAAATTGACTACTTATATTACTGAAAAATGTTTTTTATTTGTAAGCTTCCGTTACTTCCATTAAGATCCAACCACTTGTATTTTCTTGAGTTTTATCCAATCCCACAATAAAATTGATATTGTACGTATTTGGGAATAAGAATGATTTATGAGCATACAAATATCGTATTGTATTTCATTTGTGCGCAAGACATTGAGTCCTCCAACTACTTTGTTGTACATCTTCTTGAATGAATCGAGAGAAAATAAATTTCTCCACAGATATTTAGTTAATAATTATTTAAAAATTAGTTACAAATGTAATTTAATATACAAGATTTTAAATATTTTAATCATAAATAGATAAAAAATAAATATTTAAAAAAATGATTAGCTAAAAACTACCTAAAAATATATTTAAAAAAATTGCATTTCAAATCATAAGCATTCAAATTTTATATAGATTTATTAGCTTATAGTTTGTTAGTTCATTGTATTTCGTTCCAAATTTTTATGATTTTTAGTTATCGTAAATTGTTAAATCGAGATAAATACATATATGGTTAGCATAGTTACAACTTCTGCTTCGTTATATTAATATTGTGTGTTTATTGTGTTCCTTTTAAATATGTTTCCATTTTTGTTATTATTATTTTGATTTTCTATCTGTGTACGAGCGGGTTACGTTCTTTCTTTTTATATTAATTAATTGTGTGTATGTTGAATATGGCATGTGGTCATTTTTAATAAAATAATTATTACAGTCCACTTAACACTGGGTGTAGAAAAAGTAATGAGACCTTCTAAAAATACATTTTTGTATAGGTGTTGTTGACTAAATCTGAAACTTCCGATTATTGATGAATTGCTTAGATTCTAAGCTTAGATAATACTAAATATTTTTGATTAATGAAAATATTGTAAACGAAAATTTTGTATATGTTGCGATGGAGGCAAGAAGAACCATTATAGGCAATTTAATCCTCACCGGGAGGACCACTTTGAACATCATAAAGGTCTTAATCGTCAGCAGGCCCACAGTCTGTCCGGTCAAAAGTCGTTTGACTGATAGGGCAACCTTCAGGACAAACTCAAGAGTGAAGCCTGAAGACATCATGGATGCCTTTAAGTTCAAACCAACGATGAAGATGTCAGAATACGCCAAGAAGAAGAAGGTGCATCGGTCTACTGTGGGCAAGGCCATTTATGAGTCTGGAGGAAGTTCGATTAGAAGAATTGAGGGGCCACTTTCGGCCCAACATCAAAAAGAACTCTGTCTTCAGCGATATCTATATTTGTGAGAGTCAAAAATAATATGGTTTGTTATTCACCATATCATGATATGATTAAAGAAACATCTACTACGACTAAATTAATGATTTTTTTATTGAAGTATCAATTAAAGTGAATCATGGTAAGTCGCATTATTATCAGCTCTATGTAGGTCCAAAGATACAACTTGATCATTAAGACATTTTATACCGATGGAATTTTTGGTTTGTAGCTATTGCAGCTAATTAACAAAATTGTACAACTCAGTATATGTTCCAAAAAGAAAACAAGATCTTCTACTCTTTTTTTGGAGACTAAAAATAAATTGACTGAAAAAGATTGTTGCCATACACAGGGTGTTTTTGAAACGTTAACTGCTGCTCATTCGTGTATATCTGCTGTCAAAATGAATGCCGAGAAATTCAGATCACAATATCAAACTCCAGTGAATATTATTAATAATGATATGTAATTAAACGACTTAGTCATTGGGACAAGTGCCATTATCGAAGCAAAACAATTAGTTGATCAACTTATTAAGATAAGTTCTTATGGTCTAATTCAACAACAGAAGTAGTACAGGAATATTCCGGAAGGGGTTTCTCATCTTCCTAATGAATTGCTCAATAACGAGAATATCACTCCGTTACGTGATGAAACTAAGGCTTTTGGTTATTCGTGGAATCCCAAGGAAGATAGTATTTACCTGTATTTGAATTTTAATAAGGATTCAAAATCACTAACGAAAAGGGGAGTGATATCTGAATCCTCGATAAATTTTGATCCTCACGGCAGATTTGCACCTGTTGTCTTAATAACTAAACTCATTTATCAAATGGGAAGATTAAATCGGATGACTTGTTGCCAAGAGATCTGCTTGTGAGATGATTAAAATAGAAAAATGAATTAAGACTTCTCAAATCCTTTTCAGTTCCTAGAAGTGTCATGAAACACAGTTTTAATTATAAAGATGCTGAGTAAAGTGTTTTTGGAGATGCTTCATCTCATTTTGGAGATGGAGTGGATTGATTAATGTCAGGTATATTCTTAATGATGAGTTCATCAAAGTTGGTTTCTCAAATCATGTACTAGAATGAGACCACTCAAAAAAAAGTCTGTACTTTTATTTGCTCGCCTTATTTTACATTTTTACCCAATAACTGGAATTAAAATTTTCAGAGTTCGTAGTTGGATAGATTCTGCTGTTGTCAGATTCTAATCATTGATTCTAAGTGAAGCATCGAATTTGAAAACCTACGATCCTATTGGATAAAGATAATTCAAGATATCATAGTTTCGTCATGTTAGAGCCATGTCTATGGAATACGTAAGCCAGTCTATTTGTAAAATAAGATTAATGGTTCTATGTACATCACTGTCTTAATTGAAAATAAGATGATGTGCCAAAGAGCTATGTTATTATAGTTGAAGTTAATAATGAAATTGATTGTCTATTAATAAACTTATAGTTTGAGATATTCCCATTCCTTTATCTCAAATCCTAAATACATTTTCGTCTTTGATCCAAATTCAAAGATCTATAGAGGTGTGAAAACGGCTACCTATATTGTTGAAGAGAAGTGTCCCCAAACCAAATGGTGCACTTTCTCTTTTCTTCAAGAGCTGGAAATTGCAGTAAAATGTCTTGTGAGACATGAGCAATGGACTATTTGGACAATCAATTAAAGATTTTAAGTCAAGGCAATTTGTTATCGAAGAAGGGAAGTCTTCCATTCTTATATATTGTCTGGAATACTCATGATCAATTAGTAAGGCATGGAAATCACATTAAAAACATTAAAATATTACCCAACGTCCGCTACTATTTTCAAATCTATCACATTTTGATCTTCTACTGATTGAACATGAACATGGAAGACCACTTCATTCTAGTCCTGCAACATCTTTGGAATCACTCCATTCTCGTTATTGGATCGTTCGAGAAAGACAATAAGTCAGTTCTAAATTACAAAAGTGTGTTAGATGTCAACGCTCTGAAGCTAAGCTTTTGCCTCAGAAAATAGGGGATTTACCTGCCCCAAGGGTTAATGTGGGTCCTCCATTTCCACAAACTAGAATTTACTATGCAGGTTGGATCATTATTTATACTTGTAAAAGAAAAATGAATAAAGAAAAATATTATATTTGTTTATTTACTGCCCTCTCAACTAGAGCTGTGCATCTCGAACTTGCAAAAGACCTTACTGAAGACCTTGTTGGTTTCTGGGACGAAGAGGACTAGTGTCATTGGTAGTAATCTTGGACGTAATTTTGTTGGACCTGCTAATATTCTAGCCATTTTTTTACGGAACGAAAATAATTTTTTTCTGAAGGGTCAATTTCTTGAGAGAATGCATGGAAATTCACCTCCCATCCCCACCAAAAGCATCTCATCGTGAAGGTGCATGAAAAACAAAACTGAAATTAACTTCAAACTGCCGAAGTGACGCGTTCTAATGAAAAATTTTATCAACGCCCACGTTCTAGTTACCTTTGAATTTACCGTCTGAACCGTCTATATGATATCCCTGAGTATACATGGTGGGGAGTATGGTTAACAAAGTTACAACTTTAGCTCTGTTATATTAATATTCCCTGTTTATTGTCTTCCTTCTTAAATATGTTTTTCTTTTTATTATTATTATTTTCTATATATGTTCGAGCGGGTTGTGATGTTTCTTTTCTTTTTATATTAATAGCTTATGTGTGTGTGTTGGAGGTGGAACGTGGTCACATTTAATAAAATCATAATTAAAGTCCACTAAATATCTTCCTTATGAATATTGTCCATCCTTGCCTCTGAAATTGAGTGAAAACGCTTGATTAAGGTTTCATTCCATATAAATTATTCATTGTATTGTCACGTCAATATTTCTCTTTGATCTCATCCTCATATTTAAAAAAAAGCTCTCATTTTAATATTTGGCCTTTGCCTATAATTAAAAAAATAGCCAAAACGGCTGATTTAAATTTAAGCTACAGTATTGACGAAAATAGTTTTTTTATCATTTACCTAAAGTTTACCATCAATGATAGATACTAGCAAGGGTTTTCTTCTTGGTTACTATAAAGGCATCTAATACCTCATTCGACAAGAGCAGAATTCCGCGAACATATAAGCTCTATGGCCAAAATAATTTTTTGAGATCATTACATTCATTTTTTTTTTACTTTAATTAAGATTTGAATGAAGCACAAAAAAATGGAAAAAGTAGGTGTTTGAAGTTAAAAAAAAGTAGCAAACATTTAAAAAAAAAACTTTTCTTTAAATTCCTTAAATGTATATTTAAAGATTACCATTAATTTTCATTCGTAACTGATTTTAATTTTAAGTTTTATTGTTTATATTGATAATCTCACACAATGCAAAATTGTATTTGCCGTTGATATTAAAGTACAAATATGATCTTTTGTTCTAAAAATGCTACAATTTTGTATTTAAATTTGCATTCTTAAGACAATATTAAAAATACATACAAAAACTAATAATAACTAGGGTTTTAATAATTAAAATAAAGATTAAAATTGCCATATTGAACAATGTAGCTCAACGGACAAGGCTCTCAGGATAAATTTATGTACGTTAGTTCAATACTCGGTCGTTCCTAGAGAAGGAATCATACTATATATTTATGGACATCAAAGACAAATCCTAGGTCAGATGGAGTAATTTTAATGCTATAATATTTACTTACACTGTATCAGTGCAATTTTATCTAACCAACTTAAGAAAAATTAGCAAAAAAAAAAAAAATGAATTATCACTAGAAAAACAAAACAAAAATTAATTATCCATTAGTGAACTTTTTTTTCAATACGCAGTTAATGAAAAGAATAAGAAATACACCTCAAAAATTCAACGTATTTTATTACATGATAAACAGTAGATCCTGGAACTCAATTTTGCATCACATTTTACTGCTTCTCAGACTAGATGATCCAATTAATTGCAATTGTCGATATAATACTTTAGATCATTTTTTATATCAACTTTTTTATTTCATCAGCATCAGAGAATCTATGCCAAGTCAATTGCTACAATTAATTTCTCTTCCACAAAGATAACATTTTTTAACTAAAATAAAAAAAGTTTTTGATTTAAAAAAACTTGTGGAGAATAAATGTTTCAACTTGGAATTGCTACATATATTACTTTTAACATTTTTCTATAAGTCAATTGTAAAACAATTACCAAAAAGGAAGTTTAGGTATAACATTTTATCTGTTAAAGTTAGTAGTCATCTTTTGGGCAAAGGATGTACAAACATTAATATTTATACAAAATTAATTAAGAAAGAGAACTAGAGGATCGAAGGATGAATAGTGATTAATTTATAAATAATACTATTTTGTGCTATTTTAGTGCTATTTTCATTTCATAACAGAGTATTATTAATTTTTGCAGAAAAAATTAGTTCTATCTGTGATAAATGTGAAAAAGTAGTTTATAATTACCTCTTCACATTAACCCCAAGATGTAGCTGACGTACTGGCTTCATATTCGCTTATCCTTGCTGACCGAATAAATGTGAATTTTCCAGTAAGCTTAGTTCTTAAAGGATTATTTTCTTCTAATACCCTAATAATTCTTTTATGTAATAATAATTGACATGTTTGAATAGAAAATTAAACCTAAAAAAGTATTTTTGTTAGAGGATGTCCCCCAATCATTTTATTAACCAGTCATTGGATTACTATTATTTTACGTGTAAACACAACACAACAATTATGGAACACATAATAAAATATTCTAAAATTATAGTTTGTGTAATAATACTAAATAAAATAGTTTTAAATATCAAATCATAGGCAAAATTGAGTTGCACTAATAAAAATTATAAATTTTCTAGCATATGTATGCAATTACTAATTGCAGTGTTATTAATATGTTTTTTCAATTTTATTTTGTGTTATTATTTACTCAAAAAAATATACCATTCATTTCATAATTTAAAATAAAATATCAAAAAATGGCTGTAATGACGAATATCTTGGAATCAGCACTTCAAAGACAAATAGTAAATAGGCTATTATTACATAAGGCAATATCAATTTTATAACATTCAGTGAAAATATAATGTCAGCCACACATTATTGTCTACTATAATATTAATATTATTTATCAAATAATCATCATTCATACCTTCAATTGATCCTCTCTCTCGCTTTCTTTATTAAAGATTTACGTTATATATGTACAAGGACTACTATAATAATAGTAGTCCTTGATCTCAGTTGAATTGAACTTTTAATTAAATTTATGCCAAGTCATTTTGTATTGAATAAATAGAATATGGCTGTGTCTTGCACAGAGAGTATCTTTCATCATGTCCAAAATTGGTTTCCAAGTTGTTCAGAGATATTTTATATGGCTAATGGAAATTGTTTCTCAGTATTAGTTATTACCATTTCTTCCAGATTCGTATGCTTTTTTCTATAAATAGTCCTTACTCCAAACTGAAAAGATCTCATGTATATTGTCGTCTGAGCCTCTTCTCTCATCAGTTTATTATATATTATTTTTATTTTTACTTTTAGAGAATTTTTTTAAGAGTATTGGAATTCCTATAATAATGTATCAAAGGGACATGACCCTTTAAATTTAAAATGTTTACTTTTTTAAATTTTATCATTTCATGTATATCAATCTTAAACTATATAACGAGTAAAATATAAACTCACTAAGTTCAATTAATTTATATGATTAATGTTATCTTTTCATTTAATATTTAAACTTAGTAATATGAGTTACCAGACAGATGCGAATGCTGCATTATGGATAATTTGTATGTTCAGAATTTGAACTCTTCTTACCCCTAAATCTTGCAGATGAGTATGAGTATATTTCATGTTATGTTGCTTTATTTTTAAATAAAAATTTAATGACCTGTAAAGTCACATTATTACCTAAACAGGCATTATGAAAACAAAACATATTTACAAAGACTGAAAACATCAGATATAAATGTACCTGCTCGGCTTCATCAAAAATACATATATTGGATGTTGCTTTTCCTTCATTCTCAATAGCAAAAAGGTTAACTTTATATAGAGGAATGAAATGTGTCTTTCCTATTGCAATTGACGAGTAAGGAATTTTTAGCTTCAGAAAAGTCCATAGTTAGTAAAGTAACAGATTCTTGATCATTTTTAGCGTATTCAACTTTCCTATTGTAGTCTCTGGATTCACTTTGGACATGGTGTAGGTGCTCCTTAATTCTGTCGTTAATATTTAATGTCCAATCAACCAAAGGATTTTTTGCATAGATTCTTTCACTAATGTGGCCAATTCTTGTGAATGATCATAAAAAATAAGACAAACATCGCTTCACCGTCCCATAATAACCAATTTGGGACACAAAGTCTTCCAATGACAAAAAAAGTGATTATAATGCGATGTTTATTGTATCCTTGATCCAAACATGATTGTTTATATTTATTATGTACAACTTCCCTATTCCAATGTGGGAAACGAGTTAAGGATCATGATGAGATGCAACTCTTTCCGGTACAAAAATACCATGATTCTTCATTAGGTTCTCGAGAAAAACTGTAATACCTTCTCTTCTTTCAGTAATATTTTGATTATTTCTATTATATGGCTTTCCAGTTAACTGATGTTCTTTATAAGTAACCCCAATTTTCAAATAATGAGTGTTAAGTACCTAAACTCTGGATTTCCCCATAGCTATGATGAAACAAAAAGTTTTGAAACTCTCCATCCACTAATTTTGAATTGAACCATTTCATTTTCCCTATCCAGGGCACCAAAATGTCCAAACACATAAACTTAATGACTCAATGGAGAAATAGAAAATATTTCTAGGCATTGATCACGCCGAAACGAAACAAATTTATAATCCAACCTTATGAATCCAATGGCCCCAGCAAAAAGAAACAACAATTTTGGAGATAGTTTCTTCTACATCCAGATCACGAAATGTGAGACTTTATGCTCCAAAATTAGATTATAAGATATATTGTGAATAGATAAAGAACAAATCGCGGAATTCATGACGAAAATATATTATTTATATCAACATAATAATAGCGTCATTAATTCAATTCAGATAACCCAGTTAAGAACCTAATCCAACAAATATCAAGTTTTTTGTCCTTATAATATAATTTCATGATGTGCTATCCTTAAGAGGCCATTGCAGCTCCTCTGAAGGATTATAATTTTTTGCAGTTTTGTGAAAATCTGTCTAAAAGTGGTGAAATTACGTGTTACAAGAATAGTCTTTTCTTTTCTAATAAATCCAAAATAGCTAGAGAGAGAAAAACCCGTTTTTATCCTTTTTGCATATCTTTTAGGAGTTGATTTCTTGTGATGGAGATATTATATAGATATCAATAATATCAATTTAATAATGAAATAAATCCCTCGAAACAGTTTTATAAATCAAAGCACCCTCCTCAATTCTATTAAATGTATCGACGTACGATGCATATATTAAAGTATTTTATTATTTCTAAAGTAGTTTCTATATATTTCAAATAACTTCAATGTTTTATTGTTTATTACAGATTCCTAAGTCTTTGCAAAACATTCCAAATGTTAACACAGTAAGGGATCTTGGAAAAACGAAACGGACTTTTGGCTAAGATGCAGTATAAAAAATCATTTTTGACATGAAGATGAACCCCAATAAATTACAACTGAAAAAAGAATTTACCTTCAGAAATAATCTTTCCATTTTGAGAGTATCAGATCTGAGTTTATTGTGGAAAAGATCTGAAATTAAATTAATGGAGAGTGTTGGGAGACGAAGAGGTGGCTGGAAAGCAAATTTGTCGAGGCTTTACGAGCCCCATTTGGTCTCCAGCTGAAAAGGGGGTTACTTACAGAATCTGTACAGGTACACTTGAAGTGACTTCTATTATGAAACCAGAGTAGCAGTGTTTTTCCGGTAAGGTAGATAAGGAGACAACATCTCACATTTTATATGACTGCAAAGCTCTCTGGGCAGCTTTTAACGTCGTTGCAAAGGATGGAATCATCTTTTGGAGGAAAAATTCTGAGGGACGACTTTTTCGCTTTGACGTCCCCAAAAAAGATACTACATCATGCTGTTATAACAAAAGTACAATATTACCTTTATTCACTTAGAGCAATTAATGACGCCAAGAATGTTCGGTTTGAAAACATTGTTAATGACTATATTAGATTGTTACTCCTTGTTGTAAAAAAAAAATATATATATTAAGCTTCTAGTTTATTATTTGGTTGTTTTTATATGATTTTTTTTTATCGGTGCATATATTTATTAAGGATTATTGACTGTTCTTTAGGTTATTAATGTTTATTTTGTTAAAGTTATACTGAAATAAATGGTAATAAAAAAAAATATTTGCATTGTTTATAATCATTATTATACTATTTTTTATATTTTCTATATTAATTTGTACCATTGATATTTACTTGCAATAAATGACGATTAGATAAAAAATAAATTGTTAAAGAATAGTTTTATTTATTTAAAACATCAATAAAAAATAGATTTTTATTTCAAAATAATCTTAAAAATGTGAGTTTGGGGGTTTATCAATATATACTTTTTTATTATTGTATATAAATATTAAATTGAAAAAAGGTGTTATACATTCTAAGATACTAGTAGTTGTTTTTCTTTATTTATTTATCCTTACAAAATCACACTTAGGGAAAGGACTGCTCATGATCTTCACCAAACTAAGATCAACACAAGAACGAAATCCCTATATGAAAGCCCAGAAAGGCTCCAGGTACACAAGTGAACCAGGAATTATGATAAAAGAAACACGGGGAAAAACACGGGAATACAGAATAAATAATAATGAGCAAAAATTGAAGGTCTCAGTAGATTAGATTATCATCTAGAACTGCTTACGAGTCACTTCATTCTATTTTATACTTACTCTGTATATAAAGAAACAAGTACAGAAGGAAGGGTTAGAACAACTACTAGGATTTTAAAATATGGAACAAAAGGAATACTTTCAAGGAAAAGGGTTCATTCAATTGATTATACCTCGATTAAAAACTGCTTAATATACGAACAAATAATACACGAGGCTCTATCAAGACAAAAAATAATTGTATAGAATCGTTTCATCTGCATCCTGACAAGTATTGCGGATAAAACATAGATCCAAAGGAATAAGAAGCATTTTTATAAACCTTGGGATGAAAAATATCAAGGCTCACCAACAAAAGGGTTAATTGAGTAATTCAACTATAATAAATAAAACATTTCCCATACCTTTTAGAAGTTATTTATTACTACTTCATGATAAAATTATCAATGATCTTTATCACTTTTTATATTTGATACATATTATATAACTATTTCTGTTTTGATTTATTAGATATGTGTTTATCCATGCATTACATAACATCTTGATAAACTATTCTCTTATAAAATCATCCAACCTCTCTATTATAACTATTATTGTTTTGACTCATTAAGTTCTATAAATATATTCCTTTTTTTTTGTGAATTTGTTAAAAATAAATATCATTTTGCATAGAAAGTGACTATACGTGAAATATGAGCTTAAATTATGTGGTTTTTTTGTTGCCACACCAGCAAAACACAGGGTCTAAAGCTCAATGATAATAAAATAAGAACTGCTTGCATAAATTTCCAACATAAAATATTGAAATTCTTAATAAATGGAAATCAGCTTAACCAATAAGATAAAAAACTTGTAAAAAACCCTTATATATTTATTTTAGTGATATCTGATGAGTGTTTGTATACATTTATTATTTTTATATCGATGGTAAATCTGTTAAGAAAAAGTGCTATACCATCTTAAGGATTAAAAACAGAAGTGACAATTAAACAAAGAACTAGTATACTAGCTAAGGTGGGACGTAAACCAAAAAGTGATGAAATAGAATTAAGAGTCCAAAAGTTTTTGAGAGAAGATGATCATTCAAATATTTCTGAAATCAAACAACAATTAAAAATCAATGGTGTACGTAAAAATAAAAGTAGATTGGATTGAGGATGAAATTCATTTTATGTACAAGACAAAAATCAAATTAAGGTATTTTGCAGGACACACAATATTAGTAAAATCATAACTCTTTTTTTGAGAAGATAGTTAACTATTATTTTGATTTAATTACTATATTTTTATTGTCTTTCTTATAGATAAACTAGTGTTAATTCAATTTAGACTGTCCAGTTATTGGATTTAGTGCGATAATTCAAAGAGACTTGAAATTTCAAATCTTGAATACTATCAATAAGATTTTAATCAATGAAATAATACATTTGGTGGTTGCAGAGAAAATAAATACATGTAGCAACGTTTTGAATGTGCTTTTTTTAAGAGTAAGTATGAGGACGTCACCAAACAAGATGCAATTATTAGAATAAACAACTTCAATTGAACCATTTACGATCCAGGTCAATTAATTTCTTATTAAAAAATATCATTTATTTCCTAGCAATACATGATAATATTTTCAAATTATAATAATAATTATCGGACTGAACAAGAAATAAGTTTATTTTTTACTTTATATTTTATAATTTTTATCAATTATACATTTAATATTTTTCTATAATATAAGCTATGCTATTTCTCATAGCTATTTATAATGAATAAGTTGTAAGGGTGTAAAAGAGCACAACGTTTTTCATCATTTTTCAGCATAAAAAGGAAATATATCAAGTTCAGAAAAAGATACAGGTTCAACAAAAACACTTTTTAATCCTAAAAAACACTTTTACACAAGTTTTATTACTCTTACTTTTAATTTGAGATTGTTTTGAGGGTAAAAAAGGACACTAACCCATAATAATCCCGAATTACTATAATCCCAGATATTTCAGAATTCAAATATATATCACTAATTGGTTTTGAGTTATCTGTTTTTGAATCCTTTAATATCACGTTTTTTATAATTGAGTCATACTATTGCAAGTTTTGAGTATCTGTTCTGTGCAATTAAAGATTTTTTGGAAAAATTAGACTAAGTGAGTCTTTAAAGTTTATATGATAAAAATAGTTTAACTATTGGCATTACATCAAATGTTCAATAAGTTAACGGAGAAATATAATAATTTTAAAACATGTTTGGGTCGAATCCCTGGACAAAGGAATATTACTTAGTTTGACGTCTCCACTCCTATATGAACTATCTATTTTTATATGTTGGTGAAAAGGAAAGGTTTATATGTTTATTGTAGAAATAACAAAGCATAGCTATAATTGACTACATACGAACCTACTTATAATGTTTTAAGATGAGAGCATTCTTTGTTAAATATCAGGGCTTTTAAACGTACATCATAAGTAAATAAATAAATAAAAAACTTTTGCGGGTAAATGTGGAATTCTTAAAAAAAAACCATCAATTGCCGAAATATATAAGATAAAATACATTTTTTATATAAGGAAAAAAAAACAAAAAACGAAGAGATCGTTCCCATTTCTGTACATATGTACATACAAATATAAGGAGAAAAAAAGGTAAGAGGGTAGGTAAATGGAAATAGCGACCATATCTGAATCCCTCAAAGTACCATAAAAAATAATGGAATCCTGCAGGTATTTTATATCTGATATTTGTTTAACTCTTCTATTTTAAATAAATTTATATGATTTGATAAGAAAATACAAGATAGAGAACAATTTTGGTATAAATGCATTTAAAAACATTTATATATTTAGTACTTGCTTGTATACCTACTTTTGCAATAGGCCTTATCATTGATATTATACATGAGAATGCTCATTTATGCTTTGCATTTTTTTTAAATGCCTTAATAAAAGTACTTTTATAGTTTTGTGTATTTGATATTGATATTTTGAAAAAGATTTTAATTCAAAAAGAAACGTTCTATTTTGATACGTCGTTACTTTTATTGAATCACGCAACTTTTCCTTTAAAAAAAAGAAGAAGAAAAAAAAAAGGTTCAAAATCAATTTGTCGTTGTTAATAAATTCTTCCTAACTATGGAATTAGTATTCAATAATTATTTAGAATTGTTCAAAGCTTATTCAACTAATATAAATTCAAAATAGTCGAAAAAACCATAAACATCAACAGCTGACTACGAAATGTATTGTAAATTTGTGTTAGTAAGGTAATTTTGAATATACAGGAAATACATATACAGGAGGTGGGAGAAGTATCTGGGTATATTTCTAATTGTTTTTTATTTTTTTTAATCTAGTGCGTTTACTTTGTTAAGCCCTTACAAAACCTAAAAGTACTATCTATAGACAATAACTTTTGTTTTTATACTAAATCCCTTCAGTTTCACAATTAAGCAACAAGAGGACAAACATAAAGTCTTTGTAGAATTGTTTGATTGCGGCAACGATGCTAAAGCAATCTTAAAAGTCACAATGTATATCAGGAGCAGCGTCTATAAAGTCTGCAAGCGACTGAAGGCGGGTAAGGGGCTTTCCCATTCCTAATACGCCTGATTTAAATCCAAAAAGTGGACTGGCGAATTCATGGCAAGGGTCAATTTGTCTAACAATGGAAATCCTGGTAACTCACTGGTCTACTAATACTCAAAGGAGTTCTGTTAGAGGTGGGCAGTGCCCAGGGCCATCAACGATGACCTTGGCTTGGAGTCTCACATCAGTGGAAGGCATCATCTTCCTATAAGAAGCAAGAAACCCGACTAAATCTGTAAATCAAATCCAGGCATCATAAAGCTATTCATTAGAGTGTTGCTATTTTTTTAAGTTTACAAAATTTAAAATTATTATGGATAACGAGATGTGTTTCGGTGTTGGTTATGACTTCCTAATTTTTTTTTTTTTGTGCCATCAAAAAACCGTTACCCTCCATCCGGTCAAAGTTCCAAAGTACCTTAAGTACTTCAAAATGAGATAAAATTAAAAAAATAAATATTTTTTATTATAATTAAGACAAACGAGAAGAGAAAAATTATTTTATAATTTTTTGGAATTTGTTTGACTTTATTATGAAGTCGGTTTTGTCAGTTAAAACTCATGAAGTAACTATTGACATCATACAAATATAAATAAATAATTATGAATTTTCTGTTTATTCAGCAACTTATATAATTAATTTTTTTTACAAATGGGCAAACATACAAGTTGGGGGTACAAATGGGCATGAAACATAAAAAAAAAAAAAAAAAAAAAGGAGAGTGAAAAATTAGAAAGTTTGCAAAAGTAATTTTTGAAAAATTTTTTTAAATTTTTGAATACTCAGTACATTAATTCATGAAATCAGACGTGAAAGTTTTTATTCAATTTTGATCCTGAGTGATTTGTAACAATTAAATGTTTGTGTCTTTTCTCTTCATCATATGTTTTCTAGGATTTCTTTGTTGTTGATGCTACATATCTTTCAACATTTTGAGAATGACACGGAATATCTGGTAGAGATAAATCTTCAACTTGTGTACATTTAAACACTAGAACGACAGCTAGTTCCAACCCCCTTAAAAGACGGTGGAAATCAAAAATAATATCCATTTATTTTTTGATATTTGTAACTGTTAGTGGTTTATAAAATTGAAAGTAATGTGTTACCCGTCACTTCTATTTACAAGATAACAGCATTTATCCCAGCAAAATCCAAGATATTATATAAAACTTGTAAAGTACATCGGCGAAAATACATTTCGGTTGAATAAAGTATGGTCATTTGATCTAAAATATCAACTCCATGCTTAGTTTTATTCTAATACTGAATTAATTCTGATAACCTTTTTTGTCCATTCGAAATTGTCACACATATTTTTGGGAATAAAGCTCAAATTTAAAACATTTAGTTCTTTTTTTTTATAAGAAGTCAATTATCAAACTATTTACAAAAAAATCTTGAATTTATTGCATTTTTGGTAGTTTTTGTTCAGGAGACTTTTCTTTGCAAGAACAATCCATAGTTCCCTAAATACTTCTAACCAAAATTTAAAAACAAATCTAGCAGGCTTTTTAGCCATATATTGAGGGAAATCCGTTGTGAATATTTGCTCATGAATGTTGATATTTCTACAGGGCCTTTAGTCCCTCTTAAAATTTTCGACTAATCGATCTCATAGCATTGAAATAAAGGTAGAACTGGTTGTTTTGGCGTTTTTGTAATCTTGCAGAACAAACATCAAAGTGGACAAATCCCAATCATTTCTTATATCTGCTGCGAAAAATGTATCCCCAATTTTCCATGTTGACACAAATTCCTCTCTCATACATTATAGCAACTAATTGGAGTATTTCTCGTTTGCTGGTTGTCTATAATTCAGTCAAAAGTTTGGAACGACCCTAAGCTATTGTAAATTTTGACAATGTGATCAAAAATATAATTATTGATCAAGAGTTCAAAAGTTGATTGAGTGTTTTATCTGTAATGTCTTTACGTTTTGAAAATGATAGGGGACAAAGGACTTCCTTTAAAATGTTTTCTTGTCTAAAAAGGGCTGAATTCTTTCAATTTTCTATTTTTTTAGCCAAATTGTATTATTCTTAGTGACAAACAATGATTATCTTAGTAAATCCGTTGATGTTGCTTAGTAAGCGGGAATTGAGTCGTCACTTATTTGTATTCTAGCATTTTTTTTAAATGTTAAATATACCAGATAGTCGTAAACAAATACATATAGCGTCTATCAAAAGTAGTAAAGGTTCTCAACAAGATTACATAACGAGAGGTTTGCCAAACACTTCAAAATAGCTTTGAGAATCAGATGTACTTGATTGAGGTGGTTGGACATATTCTTAATCTACTTCCAATTCGAAATGATCACCTTCTAAATTGGAGTACAATGTTGACACACATATTTATCCAATGGATAACTATTTTTTTACAGTAAAAGGTGGAAACAGAATGATTAGTTCAGGAAAATATATGATATATTTAGACAAGGAAAGTGCAAGATTCCTTTCTAGAGCTGTTCATTCATGCCTGAACTTGCTTGAGCTTGTTCATACACAATTGTAGAACAAAAAGTTTATTTGAAATGATTGAATATCAAATATGATACTCACATCTCTCTAGGTAGTGTCCACCAAATGATTACTAATTTTAATTTATAATTTAGTTTTTTGTGGTTAATATAAGGATTTATGAAAATTCAAGAACTTCTGAATATATACAATCAAGAATTTTCTTACAATATTTCATTGTATCCCAAATGGGTATAAAAAATGATATCCTCGTCGTTCCAGTGCTAACAATTCATTATTTGTTGTATCAAATGTTTGTTAAGTTTGGTAATTTTTAGAATTTGTATTCAATTTAATTAAATCTAGGTAACTAGTTTGACGTAAATTTTGAAATTATTTTCTATGTCTGACTTGACCTTTTTGTCCTCTTTTACGATCTTCTAAAATGATATCAACTGTTTTTTTATTATGCTATGGTTTGAATCAAATAAGGACATTTTCTGGATGTGCAAAGCAAAGCAGCAAAGTCTTAAATGTGACTAATTTTTTCATTTATTTCTTCAAAGTTGAGATGCTGGTTTGATTGATTTAGTGAATATAAAAATTGTTTCAAGCCGTGTGTGATGTGAGGGAATCTATTATAAAAGGAAAGGAGGACCATCGATATTTAAAATCATAAAAACAAGTCTGAGAAGCTTCATTGCTGGATTTTTTTAATGCATAATCTTAGAAGGGTAGAAGCAATGATCCATGTTGTACTGTTCCTGTATGTTTTTCAAGAAATTTTTTAGGTTCATGATGTGGTCCCTTTTGTACAATCTGACAAATCTAGACAAAGTACTATTGATATCTGCTCTAACATTTATATAAATATTCATCTATGTGTGGTACACTTACTTTGATAGCCACAAATGTTACCAAATTTAAAATTATCATGGATAATGAGATGTGTTTCGGTGTTGGTTATGACATCCTAAAAAAAATTTCCTGTGCCATCAAAAACCGTTCCAGAGTACCGTAAGTACTTCAAAATGAAGTCAAATTAAAAAAAAAAGAATATTTTTTATTATAGATAAGGCATACGAGAAGAAAAAAAAAGTTTTAATTTAGGGAGCTATATAAGGTTTTGGCCTTTTTGTTTTCGGTTTAAAGTATTCAAATAATTTTTTTAAAGTCAATTCATTCATGTTAGGTGAAAAAAAATAAACAACATCAAAAAAAAGGAATCCCAGAAAAAATATATTCAAGAAAAAAGACGCAAAATTTTAATTGTTACAAGTCACTCGAGAACAAAATTGAAGAAAAACTTTCAAACGTCTGATTTCATGAATTAATTTACTGAGTATGCAATGATTTAAAAACGATGTATGGTCATGCCCATTTGTATCTTGATTTAAAAAAAATTAAATAATATAAATTGCTGAATAAATAGAAAATCCATAATTTTTATTTATATTTGTATGCTGTCAATAGTGTTTTTATGAATTTTGACTTACAAAACCGACTACAAAATAAAGTAAAAAAAAATTGTAAAATATTTTTTTGTTTTCTTATGCCTCGTTTATAATAAGATTTTTTTTCTTTTTTTAATTTGATTTCATTTTAGAGTACTTATGGAACTTTGACAGGATGGAGAGTAACGGTTTTTGATGGTACATAATATTTTTTAGGAGGTCGTTATTATCACCTAAACACATCTCGTGATCCATGATAATTTTGAATTTTGTCAACTTTAAAAAATACCGAACACTCTACTATTCATTGATAAGTCAAAATTCACCTTGGATGCTGCCTACAACCCAAAGAATGACCCCAGGCTGCCAAAAGACAGATCATGTTCCTCCTGTGATGAAGACTAAGTTATTGTGCAAGTGTTTCTCTTAATCTCAAGTAACGGGAATGTCAGGTCGGCTCATATTTTTGATAATGGTCTGAAGCTGACCTTTTTAGTGTAGTTGTAATACTTTATAATGTTGTGATACCATACACATACCCTTTATATATGAGGTTCATGTGGATTCAAATTGATAAAAAATCAACCATGACTCAACTTTTTAGGTAAGTCTAAACAATTTTTTTGCCAATTGCTTTTACTATTCATTCGTTTGATAATTTTGACAAATTTTTATGAATGGGTCTCTTATTAATATTCCTTCATAACTTTTAAAATATTTATTCGTAGAATGTAAAAATATAATCATAATATTAAAATTATAATGAAATTACTTGAAATTAGAAGTTGTAAAGAGGTTTTTGATTGAGAAGTGGAGGAACCAAGAAATGAATGAAGGAAAAGGAAGAGAATATTAAGACTTTTAACTTGGAAAATTAGTAATTAACAACAATAGGTTGAAGAAAATGAAAAATCCTAGGGTGGCCCCCTCCGCAAAGCAGCAGAAGGATTAGTGCTCAGAGCTTATGAATTGATGATCTCGGAGAGCAACTGGTTCATAAAGATGAACCTGGCCGTGGAAGAAAATATGAAGTCCTGAATTAACTGGGTAAATAAGATCAGGACAAATTTGACCCCTGATTTACAAATATTTGGACAGTCCGCTAAAAAAATCAGCTTTGATGGTTGAGCTAAAGTTTTTTAGGATAAAATGATGTAAGTAACATTACAAATAATCGGATAAAAAATATAATATTTCTCAGAAATAAAAGAATCAGTTTTTACATAAAAAATGGTGCTTTGATCACGAATTTTAGCAAATGTTGAGACAAGGGAGAAAAAAATCGTGAAAAAGACGCAATCAACTACAAAATTAAGATATGAGTGGTAAGGATAAAATGTCAAGTTTTTACCGTGTGGCTTGATCAAAATCCAAGGATTCTATCCAAAAAACAAGTTTCTGTAACCTATTTTTATATGCTAAGAGGACATAAATGTTAGTATCTAAAAATATTATCATTTAGCTAGCTTAAATTATTTGAGAATAGCTTGTTCTAAATTATTGACAGCTAAAATTTTGAGCTTTTTTTCTAATTTTAATTTATAGGACACTAATAAACATGGTGTCTTTTCATAATTTACTTTCAAATATCAATTAATATTGAATCAAAAGATTATTAGATGCTCATATCGACGCCATCTTTGAAAAAATATCTATGTATATCGTACATCCACTAGTTTAATTACTTTCACATCATCTCAAAAAAAGTTTTTCTTAAATTTAAGAAAAGTTAAGAAATTCATGTTTCGACTATAGTTGTTTGATTTATAAGAAAATGTGTTTGTTTCAACTTTTCCCGCTCTTTCAACCTATATATAATTAATCAACACTATGTATATTATCAAACAAATGCATTTTGAGGCTTATGAATACAATGGAGTTTCAAAAATAAAATTGAAAATTTAATTATGAATGAGAAACTTGGCAATTTATAACATAACAATGTATACAATGTTGTTGATATATGAATATTAAAACCATGATTTTATTAAAATATGCTGTATTATGATTTAAAAAAACATGGCATCAAAAATATAATGAATAACATAGATATAAAGTCTTAAATATTTTTATTGCATGAGGCATGACTAAATTATTTAAATATTTGACATTTCTATCAATAGAATTTATGAATATAAAATAAACTCTATTAATGTGATTGGTTTTGACACATTTTTAATTTATTGTTTTTTAGCATGTCATGAATCTTTTTTGAAGCCATTTTAGAGTTTTCATTTTTATTTTTTGCTCTTCAACATTAAAAAGCAATACTTTTATAATGTGCAAGTAATAATATTGATTATTTTGTCTCTCATACATATTGTTATATAAATATACTATTTTTTATTTCTTCTTTAAAAAAAAAATATTAGTCACTTATTTTGGTTTATATCAATCACGTTTGACAAAAACTAAATATAATTTGTTTTACGTATATCTGTCATGATTAAATTAATATTAATAATGTAGGTTGTGAGTTTTCTGTTACTTTGATGCAATTGAGCTATTCCATTCTCTGTTTAGATGACATGAGATTCTCTTCAATTAATCAATTCAACAATACTTTTTTTTAATATCATAACATTCCATCATTCGTCCAATGAAAGTGAAGTTAAGAATAGGTGTAGTAAAAAGGAATCCATAAGTCATCCTGTGAAATTAATATTAATTACCGGTATCGTGAAAATAAATCCATGGTTTGAAATTATTTTTTTTCATGTTTATCTGCTTTGTAATTAAAATATTGCTTAAATGATTTCCGTTATTTTATCAACATTTCAGACAATTGACCTTCCTGAGCGGGGTAAATCTTTGACATCAAAATTACCAAAACGGAATCTACAAAACCAAATTTTTGCATGATTGGTTTAGTAGTATTAGGACCACACACTCTATCCATATTTCAGCCACCTGGCTTGTATTTTCGCCTTTATCAAAGAAGATGTATTTTCTCTTTGTTGGCGTCCATCTGTGGACGAGTGCTCGAACAATACATAGTCAAACAATGAGGAATCTGTCTTTAAACTATCATTCTAATGCTATTTAGCAACAGCAAGTTGCCAATATCCATAGCAAAATACACATAACTAAAGCCATCTATTTGAAAATAAGGATTTCGTTTTGTTGAATTGTTAAAGTCATAGTGCGGCATTATGTAGTTATTTTTGATTATAAAAATATTATTGGTATCAATAGTAGTATAAAATTTATCTTTGTTTATAGGTAGCTCAACTATATTAATATTTTAAGAAAAATAAGATTTTATACTCAATTACCATCAATATATTTTTTTTCTTTTTTATGCGAAACATATTATATTAATTTCATAATTTTTAAAAATATGATAATTTATATTATAAAAATAATAATTTCTTCTCTATCAAACGTTATTATACAATATCCGTATATTTCTTTTATGATCAATATCTCAAATAATCAGTTTGACTAGATACTTATTTTTTTCTAGTTCGGGTACATCTTTTGATGTTTTTCAACTACTTGTAATAAGAATTAAGCTGCAATTCGTTAGTTGTTAACACTGTATTATTTAATGAGTGTCCCTGCTCTGGAATAATCTGCTGAAGGTGTTTGTAGGAGAAATTGATGTTTTCTTGTCGTTAATCTCCAATATGATATACCATTTCACAATTTACAATTTCAGGTTCATAATTAGTATCATTTGATACCTTTTTTGGAATCTTTTAAAGTGTAGAAGCTGGGAAAAAATATATTTCCCACGCAGGCTTTTCCACAAAAACTTGTTACTTCTTTAATAGTAATAGTTAGTTATTCTTGAATACTCTTTTTTATTCATAATAATGATATAGGAAAAAACAAAAAGCCATTCGTGATGAACGGATTTTTTTTTCAGAAATATGGTAACATATACGCCATTAAGATTTAACTTATTTTGAGATCGTGTTAATTTTTCCATAGTGTCTGTCATTGCACTTTGATATTTCCACTGTTTTTGTTAAATAAACTATTATCCTACTTACCTTTTCCTTTTAAGGAAACTACAAAGTATTATGTAGTTTTACAAACAAGACAAAGAGTCTTGTTTTGCGGGAGAAAAATGGGGGAAATGCAAAAACATTACAAACAGCACATAATATTTATGTATTAGTTTTCTCTTCAAGCATCTTGCATTGTAATTCATATTATTAATAATTTTTTCTCAGAACAACATTCATATTTCTAAAAGTAAAATGAGTCATGCTGAATAAATTATATATATATATACAAAAGAAGCTATATCGGGAATCGTTTTCATGATATTCTAGAAGGAACCCCCATTTTTTGAAAAAGTTGGTAATTTACAAAACTTTAAGGTCGTTGAGCTGCTACCTTTAAACACTGTTCAATTTTTCTCAAACTTTGAAAGTTATATTTTTTTTATCATAGGAGCGGATTTTGACACAGCAACCCGGACATTTCAAAAAAATAAGAAACACCCTAATGAGGACCTGCTACCACGGATTGAAAATTTAGAATCTTAGGTTATAACTAGCTGTTCTACTCATTACTAGCCATTCGAGATAAGCAAAGTCCCACATACTTACTATTTGCATATATATCATTCAAATGTATCTTAAACTACAAACACGTTTTAGATTGACTTGTCTTACAATAAAAAGTATAACCTTCGACTAATTTCCAATATTTTACAGCTATAACAAGAGTTCTATAAAATATGACCCATTTGTAGACAAAGTATTTTGAGTTGGTAATCTGAAGAGTTTTATTTAATTTGTCAAAGCTTCTATTATTATTATTTTGTTGTGGAAGAGATAACATCTAATATAGTATACAGATTACATCTGATCTAATGTCATTACAGCTAAGATGCTTTCATTCCAAACATCAATTTCAATTTTTAGGATTACTACCTTAATTTTCGCATTTCATTTTTTTTTTTTTTTACATATTTGGAGGGCATCCTTATATCAAGACTAAGAATATCTTTTACTTTACCCAATAAAATATTTTTCTAAGTACTAAAATCCTACCATAAGAGACTTTAACTTCCTATTTATCCACGTTTCTTAAAAACTGAGGATTCCAAAAACCCAAGTGATTAACGGAAGGTCAACAAATAAATCATGCAAATTTTGCATTGTAAAATTTCGTAAAAATCTATGTATATACTTATATATCCTAAGGAACGCAGAAAACAACTTGTAGACAATTATTTCATCTAAATTAGCCTAATTATTTCAAAATCAAATAAATTAAAAACAATTTTTTTTTTATGATAATAATTGTTATTAATTATTTTTTTAAACAGTCAGAATGGGTTTTTGATTAATGATCTATGATGCTCAATCATTTTTCCCCTTTTTTCTCCAAGTTCTTTCATAGTAATTAATTACAAAAACTGTATTTTAAATTAGTGTTTTTTGAAATAAAAAAAATACAAACACTAGCGGTAAAAAATAGCATATTCATCATTAATTCTTTTTATTTATATCTTATGAGCATTAATATAAAATATAATATAAAAGATCTATTCTTTCATATATAGAGAGAGAGAAAATGAAAAGGAAGCAAAAATCTTATTGTTCATTACATTTCTTATTCATTGAAAATAATGGGAGCATTAAATGAAGAAAAATAAAAAATTATACTATATATTAAAATGAGAGAAGGGGTTAGATGTACGACATAATTAGGTTTGGAATCATTTTTATGCGACATTTATTTTAATATATTTATCAAATCATCAATATCTACACCAGGAGTTAAATAAAGATTAAAACATTTAAAATTTGTCAATTTGTATTTTACAAAAACCAGGAAATATCATTTGTGCATGTAACTTGTATTTAACTTTTTTTCTGTTTCGGTATATTATACGTGACTCTTTTTTCCTTATACTGTATTGGTATAGGATATACATTAGGGAGGAGCACTATCTACAGTGCACCCTATGACTTTTATTCATCGATACAGACGTTCATACATATAGATAAACTTTGCTTCATTAATAAGAGATACATCAAAAACTTTAGAGAAATTGAAAATTGTCGGAAATGCAAACCGTCTCCACCGATACTACCGTAGATGTTTGTTGGTCAATGGTCATGTATGTTTTTCTGAATGTCAAAAGGTATTCAATATCATTCATTTTAAAATTATTTACGGTTTTTAAGTAAGAAATCTACTATTTTTCTTTTTACTAAGTTATTATTTTAGGAAAAGAAAAATCAATAGAAGTGTACAAACATCATCAAAGGGATAGAATATAAATATTTGATATTTTATAAAAATTGTTAAAAATATGACCTAATCTTAGGAACTATCGAGGTTAGGGTCAAATTTATTCAAAGATCTTCCCGTTTTGCAATATAGCACAAGAGCATCTATTTCAGAACTTCAGGGTATTATTAAGAGTTAACTAATATTATTTTGCAGATAATGTTATTTTATTTTTAATTGATCTTCGGTTAGTTTTAGATTCATTTTCCCCCCGCATATTTATGTACTTAATTTTAAAACTATAAGGTTTAAAAAAATCGATTCTCTTCTTTTTTTCTTTTTTTTCTTAAGAATTACAACTCTGTTTGTGTAATATGCTAAGCTTTTTGATTTGGAATAAGTTGGAGATCTAAAAGAGGCTACTTAGATCGACCTATTCTGATGCTTATTGAAGACATTGACAATACTATTACTGAGTTGTCCAAAAAATAACCTATGATATCCACCGATATATCGTACGCCGAAAAAAATTCCCTATGGAACTTATAAGTCAAATATATTTTGAGGTAGCCACAATATATATATATATATTTTTACTATATTTTTCGGCTTTTGGGCAGATGTGTTTTGCTAAATATTAATTTGTCCTTCTATGTTTTATAAAACAAACTTTCTTTATAGATGTAATAACAGACAATTTCTCAAACTTACCAAGAAAAAGTAATGGAAAAAGGTAAGAGGTAATTACAACATAAGCCTTAATTATTACATTATTATTTATTAATTAGTAAAAGGGATAATCATAGCTTACCAAAAAATAATTTGAGTTGAACAAATCACGCTTATGACACTAATTAAAGGCAAGAGTGGACAGATGGACATCTGACAAAAAAATAAGGAGGAGTTGTTGATGGAATACTCTTTAATAGTACCAATACTATTAAAAATGTAATTCTTCTAAAAGTAGCGTAAACTCAAAAAAAAAAAAAAAAAAATAGATGGATACACATCGTCAGATATACTTTACAAATATGAACTTAAGATTGAACAACATTTAAGTCTAGTTGGTACGAGCAAGCTTAAATGTAGCCATAGATTTTGCCTAATAGATGACTTTATTAATGTTTAAAAAGCCAAGTGACTGAAAATATTAATAGACTTTCTGATCCTGATACTGTAACAGGCAATCACGCACAATTTTGGTTTCATCAGTTCCCCTCCGATAATTTTGTTTTCCAAGATGAAACACGCTCTGGAATGTAGATTGTTTAAAATGTGAATGACATAATAGAAATTGTCGAGTACGACTGCCATGTAAACACTGTTTTGCTTACCAAGAAGGTAAAATTAATGGGGGAAAAAAATTAATAAATATTATAGTTTTGTTTTTATTACATTTAATATATTCTTCGACCTGCATTACTACTACGTCTTCGATTGTATTCGCTTAAATGATATAAGAAATTCCTTACTGTATTCATCAAAAACCTGTAAAGGGAGAAGACAGGCGGAAGAAAAGCGGCGAACAATCGAAATACAAGATATTATATAGGAAGAAGTAAAATCGGCATTAATAAAAGCAAGGAAAATTAATCAAAATATTATTGAAAAAAATATCAACGTAATGAAGATGTATGAAGAAAGATATAGCTGCAACAAGTTATATTTTTATTACGATAAAAGACAACTAAAAGACAATGAAGATACGGCGAGAAGATTGTACAATATTATTACAACAAAAATATTGGATGGATCTGAAAACACTACTAAAAATTCAAAATTTGATTTCAATGTTAAACAACCTACTATACAAAAAAAAACCTTACAAAAAGAATTTACCATTAAAGAAGGATATGAATACACGAACCAAAAATTAAAAGATGGAAAATTCCCTTACCCATCTGCAATAAATGCAGAATCTTATAAAAAGTTTCCTCATACAATTTCTATTTCTACAAATTACTTCAACCAAATCTTACAACAACAATCTCTTCCCAAAGAAATGAAGGAGGAATTGTAGTACTCTTAAAATAAACACAAACTATGTACATAACTTGAAACCAATTACACTTTTAAATGTACATTATAAAATTTTATCTGGATTAATTGTCGAGAGAATGATCCCAATTCTAGAAGAAGTTTTACTTAGTTCGCAGTTTGGTTTTAGAAAAAAACAGATCAATCAGCGATGTAGCGATATTTGTTCGAGAATTGATAAGATTTCAGGACAAAATAAATTAAAAGAAAACAACAGTTTTTATTGACTTTGCAAAAGTATTCGATACAATATCGCACAATCATATAATGCATACGCTCCCTACATTAAATATACTCTAGGATATATAAATCCAATGACATCTATCTTAAAAGGATCCAAAAGAGAAATTGCCATAGGCAGAGGAGAAAAAATAAATATCGGAAGAAGAGACAAGGACCAGTAATTTCTAACTTGGTAATAAGAGCACTACAACTAAGAACTGAGAACATACTAGATAGTACGAACATAAATGGGAAAAAATATGTAAGCGTTGTTTTGTTTTTTTGCAGCCAACACCACGTTCCTATTTGACGAAAATAACATGGATAAAAATATTAATGACTTTGTAAGCATATTAAAAGAGTTTAGATGGCTAAGTGAACTGCAAACAAATGGGAGCAAATCTACGTTTATGACAACGATGATAGAAAAAAAAACCAGTTTTAAAGAACTTGAAAATGCAGGAAAAGGAAGAAGTAGATCTTTTGGGAATTATAGTGAACAAAGAAGTACATACGAAAGGGCTACCACTTACATGGAAAATACTATTCGAAAATTGATAATATCTGCCAAAAAGTACAATCTGAACCTAATAGACAAAATAAAAGTGTTAAATCAAATCTTAATTCATTCACTGAACCATTGGTTCAATGTAACAAACTACAACCATACGATAAGTCAAAATTTGTGAAAATATATGAAAATGAATACATAAGGCATAAAAGGCTAAAAACATACAAAACCACAAAATATAGTTATGATCCTGATACTCTAACAGCCAATCACGTGAAATTTTGGTTTCGTCAATTCCATTCAAGTAAATTTGATGTCAAAGATACTCGGCCAATTGTCAAAAATGTGTATAAAATAATGAAATTAGTCAAGCCCAACCGTTATGTGATAACTGTTTGGGGTGCAAGGGAAATAAATATTAATAGATTGTTTTTTGTTTGTTTTTAATCCGAAAGATTATAAATTTATTTTTATTACATCTTTTATTATAATAACTCAACTGATTCAATGATAACTGGCACATTTGAACTTAATACTAGATTGCTTGGTAAAATCAACAGGCATCATGATTTAAATTTTGGGGTACTTGGGTTTGAAACAAATGATTTCCCTGATTTTACTTAAAAAAATTATTTTGTGTTTTTCTTTTATGTGAAACCGGAACATCAAATTGTCTTGACCAGAATTTTTCTTGTACTTTTTTTTAAAGGGTATATTGGTATGTGGAAATAAAAGTGTTGGTAACATCTTAGTTACTATAATCTGATAAGTTATGAAAAACAATTTATAGCAGACAGCATTATATAATAAATAATTTCAAGGCGTATGTAAAGAAATTTAATTCTTGCTTTACTATTATTACATTCCTGCTCAAGTATTAAATGTTTTTTGCCAATATAATTTTTTACGTTTTCTATATAACTAAAAAATCAAAGTAAAATAATAAACTATTTCACCTTTGTCAAGAAGCAATAACAGCTTATTAATGACGTAATTTCACTATTTACCATCATCCCCTCAAAAAGTGAACGTTTAAAACCAATTTTAACATACATTTAGTTCCTCATGAAATTTTCAATAGAACTTTTGTCTCAGAAATTGTACAAACATTGATTTGATGATGTTACAAGTCATTAAGCAATGTTGAAATATCCTGTATGAAATTTGTAAAAAACTACGAATATTTACTTTACTTATATTATCAATATATCTTACGAAGAAGAAAAAACCCTTGGAGTTGTATTATGCGTTAGGAAAATAATATTTTCTCTTTGATCATATATTCGTAAATATCATATTTTTATAAACAAAGTTACATATCTATGTATGTAAATTCATTTTGTCCATGATGAAAAAAAAAACTTTTGTATAATCTTCTGATGTAATAACTCTCTATAGTAACATTTATTCTAAATATTACTTATATTTCGCCAATTTACTACGTGTATCAATAAAGAAACACATTTTGCTTGAATTTTCATTACCTGAACATTAGGTTGCCGATTAATTACAAATCTAGCTAATGTAACTTTAAAATATAAATATGTATTTAATTGTTATATGTTTTTATTGAAACTTGTAGATGAGTTATAAATAATACAGTACGCTTTTAATAATATAAACATTCCTCAAACTTTGAGAAACTCTACACACTTCTTTCTATCATTATTCTATCACTGTAGAAGCACCCAAATAATTTTTTCCTGCAAAACTATTGTTCACGAGACACTTTTTGTTTTTGGCGTAATTACTCGGAGTTGGATGGTCTTATACGCTTCAAATTTTAACACAACAAGCTTGTATATGCCTACTATTATTTAATATATATAAAAGTTACACACACTTTCAAAAACAAATATTTAATGATAGCTTGATACTCAATTTTATCCATTTTCACGACCAAAAAAAAAATAACCTAACATCAACTTACTCAAATAACTCTTGTATAATAACTGCACATCCAAAATGGTAATGCCTTGGTGATTAAGTGTCATCAGATAATAGATAGATAAGACTAACTCTTATTAACGATTTATACAATCTTCACGTTGAGCTTGGAAACTTTTCAGACTCCCCCCTCATATGTGAGTAACTTTGAACCTCTTTATTATAGTTTGAGCATTTTAAGTATAAACTCGTATGTTTATACAAATTTAATCTATCATTGTGAACAATTGTAGGTAAACTTTTTGATTAATTGAGTTTTCTATATCTGATATTCCAATCTATTTTTTATTCAATAAATCATATCTTTTTTCTACCATATATTGACATATATTCAATACTCTCAATATCTTCATGGCTAAATATTGTTTAAATGATTTGCTTTCCAAATGAAAATTAACGCTACGTTAGTAAGCTGGAATTTTTCACTCCAAATTTTATAACACAACTTCTAAATCCATTTAAACAACATTTTATGACCATTATTTTTTAGTGTACTTAGAAACTTCCCATCAGAACAAATGGATTTTTTTGTTGTTTTAATACAAACAATTGGTAAATTTTGACATTTTTAATCAAGTTTAGTGAATTTAATTAGCAAAATCGTTCTTAGTTTTAAAATTTCCCTCTATTCAATGTAAAACAGAATGAGTAAATATCACCATAATCTAGGAACGCTCTAAACCAAGTGGCGAATCGTAGATCACGTGATCAATATTTATCTAAGGTAGTGCTATTAGAAATACTATTTTCGTGCACTAGAGGCGTTGAATATTACTATAGAGCTAACTACCTACCATCTATGAACTCACACATAAAATAACAAGGTAAATTCTGCAAAGAGAATAAAATGTTGCATAGGGATAAGGGAAAATGACAGAAAATGATATTGTGACGTCAATTGTGGTATAATACAAGGTACGACCAATTTCCTTCATTTTTGTCGCCATACTCTGAAATATTAATATTTTGCTCTTTTGGTATTATTTTATACAATAAATAAGTAAACTATCTCACAATTTTCAGTTTTTATTGTAATAATTTTGCAATATTTGGGATTCAATTCCAAATATCCAAGTGCATTATATCCCCAATGTTGAACTTTCCACGTCTTCCTCACTATACCCAGTTCATAACTTTTTTTATCTAATTAATTTATAATTTTAAAACTAAAAACTAATTCTTCAAGTACAAATATTTTTGAGTGATTAAATATTCATCTTCAATTTAAAGTCTTAAAATGGTTTGTATCAAGATGAGGAGAAAATGTATTCAATCAAAAAGATAACATTCTTAATTTTTGATATAATATTCAGACTTTTAATTTGCATACCAAATTTTATGTATTATTCAACAAGTGCAGAAGATTATTTTTTGCTCTGGTGTTAAAAGGATTTTCCTTTGAACACAGACCATATTATAAGGGACTCTTCACACCGCTGGATACTTTAGATATTTCTGTATCTTCTTTTATTGATCTTCCTGATACAGAAAACTAAACAAATACGAAGTCAACCCCCAAAGGCCTAAGGAAATATGAAGGTTTTCTTCTTTATCTTTCCTCACTTTTTTGTGCTCACGTTGATATAGGAAGCGTGCTTAAAAGAGCCGTCCGTGTATTTTTTTTTAGCTTAAAGTAAGTTGTGTACCAGTTGCTAGAATATGCACCTGTTCAATTAGGGATAGATATTGGAGTGGATTTGATTCCCACATACAAACTCCTAGTTGACAAACGTGCCAATTATGGTAATAACACGATTTCGTATGCTAAGGCGCTAGCTAAGTGTCAAAGAAACGTCAATGATTCTTCTAAGAAAATTAACTTGAATACATCTTTACAGTGGGACCACGGTAGCATTACAACTTATAATGGTAAAGAAGTAGAAAATCTTAATCAACAATTAACTCTTTGATTTGACAACAACAACCACGCCAGGACCACAACTTTTTATAATAAATAAGTAGGAAATAAAGTGGGTGACACTTCCCCTTCGGACGGCACTATAGACTGTCCACAATCACAAGAACCAAATACATCAAATGTTGAGGAACCAAGCATTCATAGCGAGAGCAGTGCGCATCAGAACCTTACACCTGTTAATAAGACGAAAATATGCTAAATTACCCTTCATTGTTATACTTTGTGATACAAGATGTAATTTGGAGAATCATTACTTCAATTTCACTAGGTTACCTCATTTTGTCGTACTTCAATAATCTGAGTCAGAACCCAAAACGTAGAGTAACTTTACCAATCACATCGACTCTAAACCCAAAAGTTCAATACCGCAGAGCCGACGGAAACTCTCATTAAAACACAGTGCTGTTACCTAGGCGATAACTTTGAAGTGATTGGTCTATATGGGTCAAACACTGACGCCCAGATTTCTACCAGGGTAAGCTTCTCCACATTGTTGCACACAGGGCAACAACTTTAGTAGAAGATTTTAGTGTGAAACTAAAAATGAGCAGATACACAACAAACAAGGTAGTGAACTCCCATCCTCGATCCAGAAAAGTAGTGTTGTCAATTATTCATCTTGAAATTAATTATAATAATTACAAACATATATATGTTGAGTTGAAATTTGACGATTGTTAAGTTAAGCCAGATTGGAGTAGTTGAGCCAAAAACATAAAGTTAGAACTGCATCTGAGACCCTCACTGTAAATTTTTCTAATTGTTTAAATTTTATTATCTTAACAAAAAACAAAAAAGTGATGAGAATCATTTTATAGACTTACATTGGCTTAAGCCTAGAAGCTCTTATCTATAAGGCGATTGATAAAATTTTATTTTCTCCAATTTTTAATTTAACATATGAGAAGAGCAATAATTGTTATTGTAAGTCTGAAAACACGAAAATGACCTTTAAAACATTCAACAGATCCAGATTTAGCCTTAGCACCCCTCAAATATTTCTAATTGTTTGTAAATTTTTATGATTTATATCTATATCCTTGCGTAAAATAAATATATAGACGTTTATCAACGTATATAACTATTGATTGATAAAATTACACCCTTTCAAAAACGTATTATAATGTTTAAATCTTTTGAATTTATAAATTTCACGCAAAGAGAAAGTAAAACTTGAAGGCCCTGGAAAAACTTCTCACAATTTGTATAGGTATTTGATATAGGTATGTAAGATGGACTCCCTATGGGAGTTAGATTTATTTTGAAAAAAACCATATGATTTATCCTTATTTTTCATTTATAATAAAAACAAATTGTAACCCAACAAGCTACTTCGGATACTCCAACAAACAGAAACCTTATGCCCATCTCCAAATTAAATTGAATAAGTATAAGAGCTCAGTTCTAAATTTTATTGTAAGTGTCTAAAGTAATATCAGTTACTGTTATGAGGAGTATCAAAATCAAAAGTACACATAGTTGGAAAACAGATCATTAGGGAAACTGTTTGTGAAGTAAGAAAAGGAATCAAAAATAAATTTCGGAGAAAAATGATTCAATTTTCGTTAAGGATTCCAAACTTCCATTCAAATTCCCTAAAGAATATTTTTAATATTCATTATGTTTATTTTTCATATTTTTGGATTAATGTCCAGATTAATTATCAGGTATACAATATATATGCATAGATATACCGTCAGAAGCCCTATTTTATAATATAATAGATTAAATTTTGACTTATTTATCCAATACTTTCATAGAAGCCATAATTATCATTGGAAGTAAATCTTTAAATATTAACAATTTCGTAACATATTAAACTTGGGGTATGATTCAGAATTATTGATTGATTTTAGTTGATTTATATTAAAATTTCCATCTACATTAGAAAGATATTAGCAAACAAGAGTCTTCATTTCAAATTTGAGTGATATCACCATCAAGTGCCTTTGAAAAAACATTTAATAATGCTCAAATTATTCTGTTTAAAAAAACATTAAATATATAAATCTTTGAACTTCTTTTGGTAAGATATAATCAATTTTCTGATCACATCCAAATCTCCAAATACATATGTCCTCTGTCGATAGAATCCTTCAGTTAATTTGAGAAAAACAATTACTTTTACAATTTTTTTATAAATATATTGAAAGATCAACTGGAAAATATCTAGAATATCTTAAGGATTTATTGTTTTCGAATCAAGAAAAGTTACTCTATTTAAAGTACAAATTTTATTATATCAAAAATATGTAGATTTTGCTAATCCAAGGAAATATAATAGTAAATAGACGTCTAACAATAAATTAGACCAATTTAAGGAAAATTGACTCCTCAAATGACAATGCCACAAAAGTGTTTTTTTGCCACGCGCAATCTGTGAGTAAAATTGTGAAATATAAAGATAAAAGTACATAATCACAGAACCAGGTAAATCCTGACATTAAATGCTGCTCAAATTCATAAAAATTGATTCTATGACTAGTAGTACAAATCAAAACTAAAATATTAGTACTACAATAGTTAAAAGGTTTTTTTTGCTACTGTTTTGGTTCAAGGTGGTCGTCAGGAACAATATATACGTATATATATTTATTTATTTTTGAGCTTATCTCTAAGCCAAAATAGAATTTACGTATAAGTAATAGCTATTTCGAAAAAGATTTCTGTTAATATATAAATTGCAAAGAAAAGAGGGTTTATTCTAGTAATAACTATCTAGTGGCATGAACCCTGTAGTGGAAATTACTTCTTTATTTATGGAATATGTATTAAATTTATTGTCGACAATGTAAATACAATATAATTATGACAAAATTAACATAAATAAAATTACAGTAAAATTTAGTTGAATCAACATAAATAACAAAAAATAATAATTTCTAATTGGATAATTGATTTAGCTAAAAATTCAAAATTGTTTATTCTAGAGTGTTTAAAATATGCTCTTACATCCGAAATTAGGGATAAAATTGAGTTTTAATTTTTACGCCAGCCTCTTATACAAGGAGGTTCAAAAATTTCAAGAGACATAGATACAAGAAAGGAAGGGTTGACATTCATGAAGGTATATCAATATAGGAATTGTACTTGTTTGAGTAATTCGTAAATGATTTATTTTGAATAGTGACATACATCTCAAAGGAGAATATTTAGGACATCGTTCGTTTGCCAACCAATAATTGTGTTTATATATTTCAAAAATTTTGTTCATGTCGGGTCGAAGTCGTCGAGTGTATTCAGAACATTTTATTTTTCTAGAAGCCATTTTCAGAGCTTTGATTTTTCCGTAATTAAGTTATGTAGTCAATATACAAAGTCAAATCAGGTTTCTAATATAAATTAATGTATTGTGTCAGGTTCGATAAAAAATTAGTTTTGTGTTGTGTTCGTTTCGATTTGTTGGACCAAATCTAAAACCATAGCTTAAATAGTTTAGTATAGACAGGAAATATCTAATTTGATCTAAATTGATGATTTTAAGATCCATTCTTTCAAAGAAAATTGGTAGTGAAAGATTGTTAGATAGATTGCTATTATTGTCTAGACAAAATCAATATTTTTGCACCATTTTTTAGTACCAAAATGTGAATAGGAGTTCAATACTTATTTTACTTAATACGTTATTATCAAATGAGCAGTTCACAATAAATTATTGGGGCGTCTATATAATTATTGTTTTGGGTACTTTGGGGTGAGAGAGCACTAGTTAAAAAAATTTGAAGACCTCTAAATAATTTTATTTTTTTCAATAGGTGACATTCTATTTATTTTTTTGAAAGGGGAGAGGTCTAGCTTAAATAATTTAATTTTAATTAATGGAAGTTCAATTTTTAATGACGTAATAGCGTTCCAAGTATCAGTTTCCAAAAGAAATTTAATATAATATTGTTGTAAATGCATCCGTAATCTGATATCACTATAGTACCGGTATACCGAATAACACTTGTGCATAACAATGTTGGGAAAATTGATACGTGCAATACATATCATTTTTGGACAACAATAATGATCTACTAAAGTATCCGAAATATATTACTTTTGATTGTTTCCTTAAACGTAGAAAAATTCAGTTATTTTCACACAAAGAAGAAAAATTTAGGAAAATTAGAAAAGTAATCTAATTCGTAAACCAATTATTTTATGGTAAAAGCCAAATAAAAGTTAAATCAGATTTTCATATTCAATTTCCTTTATTAAAACTTATAAATAAAACAAAGACATAGGTTTTATATTAGAAAATAACAAAAAAACATTTAAGTATTGGGATAAAAGATATCCAACTTTTCTATCAAAATTTAATTGGGACATATTTAAAACAAATTCCTTTGCAAACTTGCTCATAAAAAAACTGTTGCTGGCACAAAATCTTAATAGATAAATTAGATGTAATTTTTTTGAAGATAATTACAGCTTTGTATAAAAGGAGTAAATAGACAAAGAAATGCATTTATCTTAAAAATATATACAAACTTATTTCCCTCAAAAAAAAACCGAAAACAACACGAACCAGATATTGAGTGAAGACAGTTAATTTATATATTCCCATATATTTTTCCTAATTAATGTGTGTTAAAACCCATGCATTTACCCATATCGTAAAAAAATATATGTATATAGTTCAAATGTTTAAAAATAAATGTACTGGAGAAATCATTTTCCCATAGTTATAATTGGAGATTTTGTGCACTTCATGACAAGTATTTTCCTTAAAAAGGACTAACTTTTTTTCGTGTAAAACTGTTTGTTTACACCTCAGATATAACATGTATTTACTTGATAATTGTTTTAACTGCAACTCCCCCCCCCCAAAGAAAGAGTATATTTGTACCGAATGGACGACAAATTTCTAAGATATGACTTTTTGAAATATACATAGATAGTAACAAACATACTTAATTTTGCCAAATATTGCAAATAAAAACACGTCATAACAAATATAACTGAAGTGGTGAGTTAAAGGTTAGTTCTAGGTTGAATTGGTGTGGAATCGTTTATCGTATATAAAAATTAATCCACAAAATACATAACAATCTTCAAATATTAAAAAGTATATACAAAATGTAAAAATAAGAATTTTATCTTAAATAAATATGAATGTTTCTTTATGAAGTACAAAAAATATGAAATAATATTTGATGAATTGTCCCAAATCCTTCCTATTATCCTTGTGGAGCTGCCAAGTATTCTTTAAAAAAAGGAACTGATAAGTAGTCATTATTAAATAGACTATTTGGAACATTTTTCTAAAGTACAGGGCCTCATCTGATAACTTATTCTTGAGCCAAATCAGTATTTGAATGCCAAACCCAGCATGAGGTTGTTTAATTATATATTTTATACTATTACAAAATTTATATTTTTTTAAAGAAAAAAATTATAAATTTCAAAACTATGTAAGCGATGGGGTATCGAACCGTATACAAAATCCAAGGAGAAAGAAATACATACAGGCAAACAGGATGGGCAAGTGATTGACAAAAATATCAGCTGACGAAAACGCTATAAATCATATTTGCTTGTTTTTTATTACATTAATAGTTAGCAATTCCAACAAGAGAAGTTAAATTTAAATTTAATTGACTCTGATGGTATAATAAAAGTATTAAAAATATTTTTTTTTCTTAGCTAATCTTGAAGTTATAATACCCCTGAGATAAAATAATATAACGATTAGAATTTGTTAATTCCCGGGTACTATTATTTAAAACAAATGAATCCAAAATAAATAACAAGAAAAATAAACTTTGAAGTGACCCTAGCGTTCCAAAACTAACTGTTGACCAGCTCATATCTACATAAAAATTCGTATGTTGTATCTGTATAACTGTATTCTTTTTTCCCCTTTTGCACAGGTGATATTAATTGCTGTATACTGAAGTTTTAAAACTACTTTCTTACTTTCTCGAACTATCAATCGAAATCTGTATCCTGAAATCCTAATGAGATAGCGAAACTTGCAAAACTAACCCAGAAATTTTCAAAAAAAATATTTTTAGGAAGAAAATCCCATTATATTTAAATGATTTTTTTATGTAGTTATAATCATAAGAATTTATTAAACATAGCACCATTCTAAACGAATAATTTATGTTAAAATATACTATTTATGTTTTGTGTAAAATTATTAAGATAACCAAAGAGTGCTAGACAAAAGTAAAGCACATATAAATAGGGAATATACAAACTCCAGCTTATATTTTCAAAAAAAGATAGGGATAAAAAATAAAGAAACGTAATAACTTTACTAATGTAAAATTATATCAAATTGTTATTTTTAATAATATAATTTTAAAATAAAAAGGTTAATGTATTTTAATTGAAGCATTCTCCAATGCAAAACCATACGTATGATCAAAGTAAATAAAAGTTCAAATTTCTATTGAATAAATATTTGTCATAGAACTTGGAGACAACAAAGAATTCCAACTGAATTTATGATACCATATCTTAATTTTAAATTATTGATATTATTAGGAAAAATTTAATTTCAATAACTTAAACAAATTATCTATAAAAAGACTGATTATACTTGATTTACACAACATGAAAGAAAAACTAATAATAGCAGTTTTTTAATAGCACTATATATTACAGTAAAAATTAAAAAAAAAGACTTAAAATAATTAAATAACCACACAATAAATCTCCACAAAAAAAAAGAGAGATTTTTTCATATTTACAAATGTGACATTTTATTAAAATTAATCGCTATCATCTAGAATTCTTGGTTTCCAAAAACTGTTAAGACTTTACAATAAAAGAAAACACTTTATATATCAACTAGGTAGTGAGAGATAACTATTTTATCGTATTTCTCAGATGAGTGGGAAGAATAAAGGAGTATTAAAAGTGAAGACCCTTGAGCATTTAATATTTATTAAATTGGCTTAGCCTGTTTTTATTATCATGGAGTACAATTGAAGTAAATGCTTGAGGTGATCTTAAAAAGAAGTATACAAAAAATAAGTTGAGGTAGAAACGAGTGATGATTAATTGGTTTCAGAGTTTATAAAATAATTAAGACATAACAAGGGACTGACGACTATTCTCCCTCCTTGACTTCTTGAGATAGGGAGAGGTGTTATAATCAAATTTAACTTTAACCCCCATTTCTTGTTGCAAAAGCATATTCTAAACATTCTAAAAAAAAAAAATTACCTTTAGAAATTAGACAACAAAACTGTTGGTTGATTATTAACTATTGTAAATAATAACTATTATTTCATCAATATTTTAGTTCTCATTTCAAATATAATCATGGAATCAATTCATATAAATTTGAACAGAATTTCATGTGAACTTACCATTGAACAGTAATTATGTACTCATATCTTTACATTTAATCATTCCATTCAAAATATGGGCGTTGCACAATAAATGTAGCATTGTAATTTGAAAGTAGTAGATTTCCTCTAAATTTATTTAGCAGTGACATGCATTGTTAAACGTCTATTTAATATTATCTTTCTTGTGATTAGAAACATACCCAAATCTTTTACACAAGAAATATTTACATGAACCATAAAACTTGATATGTTAATTCATTTTCCACTTCCTATGAATGTGAACTTTTCAATCAGGATACAACATTTATTTTATAATTAATGTTTATCTGTCATCTGGAGTTCTTTAATTTAAATTATAAAAAAAAATAATTTTTAAATTATTTCCTGTGGGACGCATAACCCAAGAGTCTAAGTAGAATTGAGAATGTTGTTCAATTCAAAACTATCAAAAAAGGCAAATGTATCACAGCATATAAATTCATCCGTTATATTAACCAAGTCCTTATCTATTTTTAAGAGGAACAGCTAGCAAAAGCTTAGTAAGCCGCTCCAATCTTCACCTTATAAGGTATATCCTTCAGTTAAGACCTCGCAAAGATCCAATGCAGAAGGTAAAGGCAACATTTCAGTGTTACGGATGGAATATTCTGCTATCTCCACTCTCCTTCTATAACTATAATTTCAACTTCAAAAGTATATAAATATATTCAGATATGTTAATTTTGTAGTTAAATAAACCAAAATTCCCAAAAAAAAAAAAACATTATTACAATTATAATGGCTAACTTTTATATATTTAGAATTATAAAAAAAATAAAAATATCTTACACATTGGACCTTTGCAACATCTTAACTCAGAGTTAGACCTTATAGGATGAAAGCCATAGTCACATCTCAAGCTTTTGCTAGCTGTTCCTTTTAAAAATAGATAGGAACTTTGTCAATATGACGGAAGAATTATAAATAATGCAGCGATATATTTGTTCTAGCTTTGAACAGCAGAAGCACTATTTACTAGTTAGTTATAGACAACTACCCTTTTCTCCATATAATTATCTCTCAATAAACAGTTGCTATTGTATTCGAGAAATAAATTCCTCCAATTTAGAAACTCTTTCTGAAAATGTCAGGTTCCCATGCTTTTTTTTTAGAAAATATACATCAGTAAGATATGTCTTATGAAAGCAAGATATTCTTATAAATCACTATACTTACCTTACTCGCGAGAAGTTACATTTTTATAAATCAAGAGCAACATCAAGGATCACAATAATATTTTGTTTTGAAATTTGTATGTATATCTTATACTTAAGTAGGTATTCGCCTTGATATGGAAGCCATAATTTTGAATTGAACAGAAATCATGATTTGAGATAGACTCTTGAGTAATGCAATGCTATAAATAATTCATATCTTTTTTATATATGTAATATTAAGTAATGTAGTCTGTACGAAAGATGAACATAATTAAATTAATAAATATTCATGTAGATTAGAAAATTCATACTCACATGTTGTGGCATATTAATTATTATATCGTTTGTAATGAGTTCAATTGTATACTTTTTGAAACAAATATATAAAAGGAATAGTCATTCACTACCTCTAAAATATAATTAAGGGTTTCTGAGGTCAATTTATTAATATTATTAGTCTTTCATAGATTATAAACTTGTAAATTATACAACCATTTTCAAGACACCTTTTAATTCAATCTCCTTCTTCTACACCCATATTGAAAAAGTGGCGTCTTTCCAAAATGTTCCAAAGGTCGGATATCAAAGATAATGTTAACAGATGGAGAAAAAATTTAAAAATTGATATTGATTAATAGAATATTATAAAGACATTTTAGCAATGAATAATATAATATAATGAATAACATTATTTCAGATCAAGCGCCTAATAACTCAAGCTTAATTTTAATTCAAAACTTATACTTCAATTTCCTCATTTGATATCTTTGAGAGTCCATACCCTTTTTTTATTAAAAATAAACATTTCAATAGATTTTTAATTAAATATTTGGATAAACATCGATCATATTTCTTGCTACATCATTTTTTTTTGGAAAATATACCGGATGGTCCATTGAAATCTGAACATTTAATCATTCAATAATTGATGAAGGTTGGATTATTAAAATTAATTCATGTTTCTATATTTAAAGCATAAACAATTAGTTGCAAAATATAACAAGCTTGAGCTCTCTAGCTTACGTACTAGTCAATAAAATTAAAGTTGAACGTGATGGACAATCCCATCCATTCGCACACTCCAAGCCGTTGGGCGTCTCCAGGACCCCCGTCTACGCCGTCAGCAAGTCCTAAACGTTAGAAAGGAAGAAGGGCTATATCAAAAAGGCCAAACTGGATCAGAAGGAATTAAAGAAAATAGCCCAGGCTAATTTCCACAAGTCCACAAAGGTCCATACAAAATATCTAGGGGTTTTACATTATAATAAAAAAAGTGCCCAAAAAGAATATTGTTGATGGTATAGAGGCAACTTTTGACACCAGCAATGAAAAAACCCTAACTCTTCCGTTGCACGACTCTATTGAATGAATCTTTTGTATTCCTTGGAACTTTTTTTTGTCACTTTCGGTCACCTACAGGCCTGATGCCAACCTCCTGGACTACAACTTTATGTTGCATGTAGAGGAAAAGGCATTCAGTAAACGTCATCTAAACACCGAGGCCCCCAAAGCCACTGCCACCCAGCACTAGGACGACATAACAGAGGACTACATCCGAAACGGTTGACAGGCCTTCTGCAGCCACCTGGAAGACATCATTACCACTAAGGGTGGCTACATTAATGATTAACAGAGCTCAGACGTACAGCTATTTATGGGATTAATTTTGTTAATTCATAAATTAAATCTTGTTGAATTTTAAAAATTAATATATTCAGATTTTAATGGAACACTCGCCATACATTATACTTACATTTTTTGGGTGGGATAAACTAATGAATAATAAGTTTTGTTGACGAAAAGGCACACAAAACTATTTTTAATTATTTACATGTTGCGACCAAAAACAGAGATAATACTTTTTAAATGAATAATTCAATGTTCTTGTAATATGAACTCGTATAAGACAAAATAATTAAATTTCATTACATGCTGATCTATCTTGACTCTCTTAATTACTTTGTATCAGATATATGGAATATTCAATAATTCAAGTACCTTAATACGATTATATCACTTGGGAATTGATATAAAATATGATTCAAATATATGATAGTTTAAATTAATAATTAGGTAATTCTATAAATCATTCAAAAATTGTCATTGCATATTTAAGAAGTTAGTACATTTTTCTTACAGGACGTAGATACTAATGTTACATGTAAAAATTCTTTAAAATTTCAAATCAACTTGTTGATTAATTTCTTAGATATAAATATTAAATTCAATTAGAGTGAACAAAAAAAAAATGCCAATTATGACTCTCTCTTCAACATCAATTCAACATTCATCTAGTATTTGATTATATTTATATATGCATAATAAATCCAAAAATGTTAATTACATATCCATTAGATAGCACTGTCCAACAGCAAAAATGTACAAAAATAGTCTACGCTCAATTTAATAGAATTTGATCCCCTGATTCAAAATATGGCGTTATTTTTTCTCTGAAAGCCTCGTGGTCTCCAGAAAAAGACCATATATATTGTGTAATTTTTGGCTATTTTTAAAGTTCAAAGTTTTTGATGATAGGGTTACATTATTTTAATATATTTTAAAGCCGAATGTTAAGAAATTCTCAAACCATTTTTAAAATGTCTGCATCATAGTTATAGCTTGACTTATCTTTGTTTAAAGTGGAAAATAGGTGCTTTTTATTTAGAGGATTATAGCTTCAAGACGAATAAATTCAGAATGTTTAAAAATATCTCATTGGATAGGTGAAAGTATGAACCTTAATTGACAAAAAAAACCTTCCCAATAACGCTTTATATCGTTGTCAATTTGAGATAAGGCCACTACAATATTTCAAGGAAAAAGCTCATTTTTAAACTGATATCATAGTAAAAGTCAATTAGTATGCCCCAGCTAGAAGAGATAGAAACAAAGAGGGAGAAGAATAAAAGAGATAGAAACAAAGAGAAAGAAGAAGAAAAGAGATAGAAACAAAGAGAGATAATAAGAAAAAGGAGAAAAAATTTATATTATACAATTTGTTTTTACATTAAGCCTCATGTTTCAACCTGTACAAATAAATTATTTCAAGTTCCATGGACCCAAAATGACTTGTTAGTCGTTGCATACCCGTAGTGAATGGGGGATACTAAAAGACGGACATTCAAGGGAGTCCTTGGAGCAAATACTGTTTCTTTTTCTCACTCTTAAGGTTTCAATATCGGACCCTTCAGTTTTTATAGCATAATTTTGTATACATTTATAATAAGTGGTTAAAATTATCTGAGGCAGTTTTGTCAAAAATGTAATGATACATAATAATATTTTTTTACTTCCTCCAATCTTGAGATTTGTTTAGGAAAAAAAAAGAAAATTTTATGTCAGAAAAAGTAGAATGAAATATATTTTTTAGACTATAGTTGAAAAAAGATGAATTTACGAGTAATACAAACACGGGTTTATTGGGTTATCGTTGGAATTGACATAACCAACTTTCATAATGTCTTATGTTCTCCGTTTAAAGTCTGCACATAGAATTATGTGGAAAAAAAATTCCAATATATTACTTAACTTCAGTAATCATATGTTTAGACAAAAAAATTTAAACAAGTATATTTATTTTTAATTTGAAAATTGTATAGAATTAGAAACAGAGGCATAAACTAAAAATATATTATCAATATTCGATGTTGGATCGCATTAAATATTATCGAACGTAAATTTTTATTTCTTCTATTTGAGATTTTGCAAACAAGGTTTTCTTAATGTCCTCTTAAATTTGTTGGTGCAGTCGAATACAAATAACACCCAAAGTAGTATACACTTATAACATAATTATATACATTTATAATAATTCTTTGTTAATGAGTTTGTTAATTGAATTATGAAAAAAGATGAGAAAAAGCAAATTTATTTTTTAACTATATGAAAATATATATATCTGCATATATTTTTGATTAAAATTAAACACTTTGGCATGTCATTCTTTTTATACTGTTAAGTAATAAATCATATTATTAGGTAGTACCATTATTTTTTTTTAAATTACGATCTTTCAACAGATAAAAAAATGACTGGTTATAAATATGCGTAATATTAAATTATTGCAAAAAAGCAATGAAAAATAAGTTATGTAATTGATTTTTAATGTCAAAGTAAATTATATTGTGGGTAGGAATTTTAAATCTGGAAAATTTAATGATAAATACTTTACAATTTTTTTCCGAAAATTAATTCAGCAATTCCGAAATCTTTTGCTCTTACATGTAGGGGTGAATAGTTAAGTCAATCACTGAAGTCAACTACCTCCAATTTCAACCACAGCCTCCTTTTTGGTTCTGAGCCTGCCAAAAATCTTGGTGAGGGACCTCTGGTTCATGTTGGCCACTGTATCGACAATGGAAGCCTTCAAAGAGTCAGTAGTATTATGTGTACGTTTATTGGACCTTTTTTATCTTTCTCATGTGTTCCCCAAGGTCTCAGGATCAATACTGGTGCCTACTTGGAAGTGCTAGAAACTAAGGTGAAGACTTGGGTCGATATGGTTTCCAATGGGAGACGTATAATGTGGTATCAGGACTCGGCTCCCTGCCACCCTTGAAAAAAAAGACTTAAATGGCTGATGGATTTTTTTTTGTGTGGGCACGATGGAAGGATAAACCAAACCAAACCCCTGCAACACCAAAGATGAATTTATCAGTTGGATCGAGAAGGACTTTACGGATTTGCCAAGAGTAGTGAATGTTTGCTCGAATAAAAACTGTAATTGATACCGGGATATTTCAGGGAATAAAATAAATCAGAATTCATAAAGTTTTCAGAATCCATTTTTATTATTTTAATTTGATAACTCGTTGGAGAGAAAATTGCCTATTTTTTTTTTTTTTTTATGTGTTAGAGAAACTTTGCACACCATGAAACCCCAGTGGCACATTCAAATCTAAATATTTAGAATTTTAAACTTGAACATGATATAAATTATCAATTAACAATATAATTTTAACAAAATAAATGATATAAATAGATGTGTGTATGAGGTCACTTAATCACTAATGAAACCGCCATTAGATGCAAACATGGCTTCCAGGTTGTAGCAGATCGCATAGCATGTAGTCCCAATGCTGGATGACAGTGACATTGAGAGCCTCGGTGCTGGAATGACGGACACTGCAGGCCTTCCTCTCAACATGCACCCAAAAGGTGTAGTCGAGAGGATTGGCATCAGGGTTGTAAAGGGGGGGGGGAAATTGTCAAAAAAGAGTTCAAAAAACTTCAAGTTATATCTCTCCATTTTTTTCATATTTGATTTGTTTCCACAATTTTTTTCTTTTCACATATTAAATTTGTTCTATATTACCACAAGTATATAACAATATGTTTCCTATATAAAGAAACTCATCTTTAGTAATAAAGTTTTTATAAAATTTAACAAAAAAATAAAACATCTTAGCTAAACATTATGTACATTTAATTGCAAGAAAGAAAAATGAGCATATGTTACAATGTTCTGGTTTTTTTTTTTTTTTTTAAATTAAATTTATTATTATGAAAATGCAGTCATATTGCTTCAAATCATTTGTAAGCTTTATTTTCTTATTAATTTGACGTTCCATAAACTTTGTAATTATATTATAACGTTTTTTTGTAATTACATACTACCCATATGATAGTACATAATTTGTCAATTATCTATTTGATAAAATTAATTTAATAATCTTTGTTTTTTACCAAATTTTCACTGTCCTATTTTTTGATTGTCTTGTGTTTTTAACCAAAAAACTATTTTTTACTCAATACTAATAATACCTTTTCCAAAGAACACGTTTTTTATATACCCCCCTCCTTAAAAACAATTAATTTACTTAATGATGGTTTTTTAATTATCATAAATTTGTATTTTATTTTTAAACCAACCCTTTTACAAAAGGCAAAACCTTTTTTTTGGTTTTTCTAATTAAAGCTATTGATTTTTTTCAATAACATTATATTGATATATTTGTACAATATTCCTGATGACGTCATTTATGATATCTTAAAACTTTATTAAAGGCTTTGTTGTTTGAAGTTAGAACATTAACCTAAGCATTAACCCTCTCTCTCCTTGTTGTGTATCTGTATTAACATGTAAATACTGTACATATCTTCTTCTGTATATATATAAAAGAAAATGTGTGTTTCCTTTATGTTTCCCCAGACTGTTGGACCCTTTACGCTAAAATTTTGCATGGGTCCATCTTTTGAACCTGGTCAGGCTAAGACGGGGTATCGATTTGGGGTGGGGTCATATAAGAGGGACTTATTCAATTCACAACAACCGTTTTTTGCACCTCATATGTACTAGATAGGTGGTTGAGTTGTAATTCAAAAATGATTGGCGTTTCAAAAACAACTATTCGAATAACTACGTTGTCTATATTTATTCGAAATCAAAAAAGTTAGGATCAAAAAAGAAATTGTTAAAAATTGCAATTTCATTCGTCTGAAGTTTAAATGAAATATTGGATTAGTAAAAATATAAAATTTGAAAAAATTTGTCTGGAGATTCGTTTGCATATAAATTTTGCACATTTAACTGAAATATCTGTTATTTTCTGAATATTTTTTCAATTTATTTCTCTCTTTTTTTTTCATTTTTTCATCAAGCGTCAATTTTCAATTTTAAAAAAAAAATGCCACAGAACCATCCTTTTTGGACTCAATCAGATACTCAAAAATTACACTATAATATTTTTGATTTCCAGAACATTTTAGATTATAATTTTTGCAACATATGCAAAAATGGCTAAGTAATCGAGGGTTATTTTTTTCACAACATTATTCTTCATAACTTCTTTTTTTTTAAGTAAAAAAATATTTGGGTAGTTTTGTTTTCCTCTTTCCAATTCATATAAATTCTATTTAGAACTTTATTGCAAATTAGTACAAAAAAGTTTTCTGCAATTTTTTCACTAATTTCAATTTTGAAATTTTTGTCAAATAGATCTAGTAAAAGGTACCAGCACTCCGAAGGATCTCTCCCGAATTGCTAGATCTATCGAATTTGTACAAGTTCACTCCAATATAATCAAAACCAAGAATGGGGGTTTTCACTTTTTCTCAATACAAGGGTGCACTTTTTCATCAGCTTTATCTATCCCAATATGAAAATGTAGAGAATCTGCGGTGATTCAAAAGTGAGGGACAAAAAACAATCTCCGTTGATGGACTTAAAGTTTCTTAAGTTGTTGAAAAATTATTCACTTTGCTTAAATTTGTTGAAGCAAAGAAAAGTCGAATAATCTATTCTTTTCATTTTAAACTGCTAAAAAGGTTAGAAACAAAACATTTACCAATCTTGAAGTTGAAAGAAACTTTTCATATGGATGATAATAAAATCAATTTGTAAAAAGTAAATGCCTTAGTTTTAAAAGTGGTTCCTAATTGTACAAAAAACATTGAGTTTCAACAGTTTTGAAAATATTTGGAGGTAGGTAACTCAATGGACCTTAAGTTTAGAAAATTTACATCTTAAGAAAAAAATAGAGTATTTTCTTAAATACTGTCTATATAGTTTTGATAATTTTGGTTCTTTTTTCTTGATGATGTATCAAATAATTTATAAGTGAGTTTTAAATTGACCAAAGAGTGCATAAATATTTAGTAAAACAAAGCAATATATTTTGACACCATAACTTCAGATACCAGTAACAATAATTAGACTTATCTTCTTCTTGAAAAGTTATTAGGCAAAAAATAATGGAATTTGTTATTGGAACTGTTTCCATGAGTGTATGGGTACACTTTGTCACCAGATGTTTCTTTGTTCAATAGATATAAAGAAAATTTGTTGCCAATCCACAAAACTTACTATAAACATGGAAATATAGATGAAGAGGTAGACAGTCTTTTGGAAGGCATACGATGGTAGCATTGTACTATTGAATTCCCAAAAGATATTTAAGAGACGAATCTAGAGAACTATTAAAATGATTAATTATATTTTGTGGCGATGCCCCTGAGCGTGGAGTTAGTTCATATAGCTTGGTGGGCTTTCAAAAGTGATATATAGTCTCAAGATTTGAATATTAGATTAGAATTCAAATTGACTCCAAAGGCAGAACGATGATTATGTGATGTTTGTGTTTTCATTGCAAGAGTATATATCAAAACTTGGGTCAATAAATTTAAGGCCTCTAATGCTCCTAATGAAATTGTTAATTGAATATTCTTCAAATAATAGACATATTTCCAAATCTCTTCCATGCAAATTTCCCAAACATTTATGGTATTTGTCCGAGGAACTCGTTTGTCTTGCTTTTTTCGATTATAGAATTAGTTTAACTTTAAAAAAAAAACTAGAAATAAATTTATATAAAAGATTTAGTTAATTGAAAGGCTGAATGAAAGAGAAATATATAAGATATCTAAAGGATTTATTTTTCTTCAATCAAGATTAAGTACCAATTTATTTTATAAAACATTTGTGGATGTTATGCATAGGATGAAAATACATTGGTTCTGATCGTTTGATCATCCGGAGTATTTTCGTTGTACTAAATTTTATTTTAATTTTAAATAAGAAATAAGGATTATATTCTTACTTATGACATGAGAAATGGAACCTTAATGAAACTTTTGTAATTTAACAACATAACTTTAGAATTCAAACTTATGAAATTCAGCAACATAATATTAAAATTAAAACTTTTGAATGTCGTTTTAAAAAATCATTAGTGGTCAAAAACGGTGCTAGGTAATTTAATTCCCAGTAATTCATTCCTTGTCTTTTAATTCCTACTAATTTCATTCCCTATAAAATTCATTACCGGAAATTTCATTCCCACTTTGAAGAGGGATAGTTAGTGACGTCATACGGTTAATGTTTCTACAATAGTTAGTAGTTTTTGTGTAGGGGTGTAGAGGGAAGAATAATTGACATTCATTTACAGTCCCTTTCTTCATCAAAAGGCCATGACGAGGATTGTATTAGAGTTATAGAACTAGATCAAGATGGAGATCTTGGTCATCAAAGTCTGCATGCATTTGTGAATATGATATATAATATTAAATATATCTAAATACCTCATTAACTTATCATAGATTGTGTTGTGTTATCTTCGACCCTTCACTTGTGCTTCCCTCCCTGTGCATCAGGAGTAAATTATCTTGCAATCTTGTGTGTTTATATCTATTAGCTCTACTTTTATCGTGGAGTTATCGAGTTTTGATGGAATACTCCTGTATGAGATCCCCATCTTGATCTAGTTCTATAACTCTAATACAATCCTAGTCATGGCCTTTTGATGAAGAAAGGGACGGTATATGAATTTTAATTATTATTCGCAACGGACCGTAGCAATAGTATTCCGTGATTCCTTCCAAATACTTTGAAACCTACGTATTAGAGTTTGAACATATGTAATTGGATGAAGGATATACTCTAAAGATCTCTTATGAGTCCCAGCATTATTCTATGTCGAATGATGATGATTGTTTTAGGATTCAATCCAGAGTTGAACTTGAAGCAGGGGAGAGTAAGTGATCCTGGAGAAGGGAGTGAGGGGCCTGAGCAGTCTTGTTTATTGTTTACATAAATTACATGAATTATGAAAAGAGCAAGGGAAGATGATGAAATGGATGATGGTCGATGGATGAGCTGGAGCGAGTAGTGATAGACGATGAACAAGAAGGAGAGTAATGACAGGATTTACTACTATTTCCCAAGGTATAAATAATATCCACGGATCGGGATTCCCTCCTTACTCCCTGTTAAAGATTTATCATTACGTTATTTCTAATCCATAAACACCATAACTCATTCATATCCGTCTCCCATCCATCACTAGTCATCCATCCTCTCCAGTGCCGACTTCCCACTGTCAAGCCCTCCCTCTACAGGCCTACACAAAAAAATACTAACTAGTTCAGAAGCATTAATCAAATGACGTCACTAACTATCCCTCTTCAAAGTGGAAATAAAATGTCAGGGAATGAAATTACTAGGAATGAAAAGACAGGGAATGAATTTACTGGGAATGAAGTTACCGGTAACGCGAAAAAAACACCTTTGAATACTGAAACTTTATAAATAAAATAGTTTCATTAAAATAAAACAGAAGATCACCAGGTCTCCCTTAAAACTAGATACCCAAGTACACAAGCTAAAATATAAATTTAGAAAAAGTGGACCGTTGACCTCATATGTAACCTTAAAACAGAACTTTATAATTTTAAAATATTATATAACTATTGGTTTAAGCAAAAAAAGGCTTTGATATTACGACATTAGGGAGTTTCTTCTTATTAATTTGAAACTAGTTTAAAAAACACGCACTTGTGAATAAAAATTAATTTCAGAAAAGAAGAAAAGAAAAGAAGAGTGACTGGTCATATTATTTGGCGCTCTCATTTTTTATTCTCCAAGATAATATAATGTGATTTTGCATTAAATTTGTGTATAAGTGAGACTCTAGATGTGTGTGTATATTTAGTGAGATACATATCGTAAGTGTGGAATAGTTTTGAGAAAAAAAAGTGATTTTGTATTTTTCAACTCATCTTTAATTTCTTATTGACATCGATCAGGTAGTAAGAGGTTGTATATATTTGTTTATCACTTCATATAAGAAAAAGTTCCGAGAAATTTACGTTTTATTAATGAAGGAAACATCTAGTGGGCAACATAGCTATTTAAATGCATTAAAAAAGATTTGGCTACAAAAAAAAATTAGAAGAAAGATAATCATTGATATTACCAGCAATGATGGAGGTGGCATTCCTAAACGGCCAACTGTTCCAGAAGTTGATAACTTAATTTTTGGAAAGTTGGAGATAGACACATTCCTTCTTCAAGGAATTCATATTTGTCCTGGTTCTCGCCTTATGGTGGTTATAGTACTGAAAAAAGAATTAGTTTTTTAGCATTGCCTTTTCTCACATAGAGAATAACTTTCCAATAAGGGAAGCCACTGACAGGGACGGGGAATTAAAGGTGTTGTAAAGGAGGTTAAAAGCCCAACGTAAAGACGAGTATGGAAATCCTATTTTATTTGAAAAGAAAATAACTATTCACTCTCCCCATGAGGATGTTAAGCCCTGTGATATAGATAATGTATTTAAAGATTTTGGTGAAATTGTAAAACCTACAAAAGGGACTGCTTTTATTGATGGAAGATTAAAGGGCCTTAATAACGGGAATTTTGTTATTGGATTGATACCAAAGCGTAACCTTCCAGGATTTATTGGTTTTAGAGGTTTAAAGACTGGGATTAGCTACACAGGCAGTCAATTACATGCGCAAAGTGTTACGAAAAAAGTAACTTTGCAAAAAATTATCTTAAGTCAGTTAAGGAAGTTTTACCCTAAGACAATGCAATTGATAATAATAAAACAAGTGAAAAAATTGATCTTGGCTCCATTATTTTTGACATGACTAAAGATAACACAGATAATGTGGTAGATTCAGATGGGAGGAGAAATACAACATGTGAAGATAAAACATTCCAGAAAATGAAAGAGTTAACACTTGTACAAGAACAAGAAGAGGTTACAATAAGCGAAAATACAACTCCGACAGAGACAAATGGTAATTAAAAAATCACTTTAGTATCGAATATTTGCGCAGGAATTAGTTCAATCTATGATGATATTAGTAGCTCTAAGGACCAAAATGAAAAGAAAAGTGTAAATAAACCCCCAAAGCCTCATATTGATATTGATAAACAACAAATTTTTATCCCAGCGTTTTTGTTCCAAATCAGTTGGCAAACGAAATAAGCTGGATAAATTGCCATCCCCCAAATAAGAGGGAGAATCGCCTTAAGCAATTGAGGAGCTCCGATTAAATGACGGTTGATTTCTTTTTATTATTGATTTTGTTTGTCTTTCTTAAATTATTCTCTCATGAGTAATACCAAAATGACAGGTAATAGTAGTTTTAATAATAGCAATATTGGAAAGAATATAGGCATTGGAAAGATACTTTCGCTAAATACGAGAGGGGGCAAGACTCGCTTATCACTCCATGCTTTAATGTAAAGATTATTATCATATTATCCAGGTGTTATATGTCTTCAGGACATCAAAGCTAAAGTATCCTCGTCATGTAAGGATAATTGCGCCTTCTGTCTTCCAAGACAGTTTAACTATTTTTTTACCGGCTCAGGTTCAAATGGAGGAGTTCTGTCCTTGGTTTCTAAATCTCTTGATGATCCCACATGTACCGAATCCAACTCAAGTGCGAGTGACTGCCATAAAATCTTAATATCCATTGAACAGGCTAAATTTGAATTAATTAATGCTTATACTCCTAATGTAAAGAGTCAATCATTCTTCCAGGCCATTACTAACAATTGTATAGGTAATGATTTACCAATCTTACTCGTAGGATACCTTAACGTTGACCTACAATGTGTCAGCAACTCATATTAAAATAAAAAATATCTGGAGAAACTTATATGTGAATTAAATTTGATTGACTTAATATCCTATTTTAGCCTCAGTGATAATGTGTCACGGAGAAGAGGCCGATCAACGTCACGAATTGATTTAGCGCTTGCGTCAAAATTAATCTATAAAAATACTAAGAATGCCTTCTATCGTTCCGAACCATTGTCCGATCACAAGATGATAGTGGTTAGTTTTGTACTCGAAACTTCTTCAAAGCCCCGAAAACTCCCTTTGTGCTTAATCGATGATGAAAAATGCATAAAGAAGATGAAAAAAAACATTGCAAATATTTTTAATTTTTCATTTTCTGTAAAAAAATCATGGGTTTCCCTTAAAAGCACAATACATAGTACTGGTAGAAGCTGCATTAGTGAAAAGAGAAAAGTGATGGATGATTTTAACAATAATTTGGAACGTACCTTGAACATGGATTCACTTTTCAACAAAATATAACTTCTGAGTTTTATAATTCGTTCAGGATTGCCGCAATCGCCGAGTTAGAAGCGAGGGCTAAAATAAAAAATGAAAATAATCCCCTTCGAAGGATTAAAAACCTTAGCAAAGCAAATAATTAATCAGCCTCAGTAATAAAGAGAATAGAGTATGGGGGTAAAACTTATAGTTATCCTTATGTTGTTTTTTTCAAATTCCTTCATTACGTCTTTTGGATAACAGCATACAATTTATTAATTCACAAATTGATTTTCCAATATTGGTTATTGATTTTGTAAAAATCAAGCAATTCATAAACATGTTCCATTTGTATCACAATAGATAATTTGAATATTATTGATGTCAATAATAGTAGAATATTATGAAGTGAAAGTCTCATTTTTGTGTTAACGTTTGAGTCTATAGACTATAATGAGATGAAAGTAAAACTATAATTAATTAAGGGAACTTTTTTTTTCTCGGAATTTTTGACTCTTACTAATGATACCTTATTTTTTCATTTATATGGATGACTATATATACAAAAAAAAGAAACTGAAAATTAATATGTTCAACTTGTTAATTTGAAGATATTTTAGGATAAGAGTTGCTCAGCTGTCATGACGTTTCTTTAAATTACCTGTGAGCAGCAATGAGATGAGAGGAAAATGTACAACCCCACTCCGTATTTAATAAATATAACGATGCTGATCATCAAGTCTACTCCGAGACACACGAGACTTACACTTAAAAATCTGCAACAAATTCATTCAGTGTTATTTGTCTTTCACGTACTTGTGGTAACTTAATATGTCTCTTCAATAAATAAAAAAATGATGAGAGATTTGGAAAATAAATACTCCTTTTCGTATTGCAATTACAAAAATCTTAAATTTTCATTTTTTTATAAATCAAACTTGATGACGTGTTTAATAGCATATTAGATGCCTTTTATTCTTTGATATAGAAAAGAAAATTTTATATATCATATTCAACGAAGATTCTTTTTATGACTAGATTACCACATTACTGCGAAAAAAAATTAAGAAGTAAATGTTATTCATTGCTATTAATAGTCTGAAACAATTTTTATCAAATTTTTGCAAATGTATTCTCTACCAAAATTAAGAAATAAGGAAATAGTTTTCAAACATTTTGATATTAGTAAAATAAAAAACTTCTATTTTATATCTTCCAAAAATGATAATTTTTGGACTTATATGTCCTCACCTAAGCCCTTAGAATAATCATGTCAAATTTGGGAAAGACATAATGTAGTAAAGAATGTGCTAAGGGGAAGTTATTTCCCTGAAATTTATGTGCGTAAGTTTGATTCCTGGTTGTTCTTAAAGAAGTAAATATACAATTATTATGTAAATTGAGTTTAAGAAATATCTAAGTTAAGATGTTTTAATTTGCAGTCTTAGTAATAATACCTAATCAGTACAACTCCATCCGATCAATAGACAAATACCAACCCTAATGTTCATAATTTGGGCTTTTTGCTTAAAGCGGGGTTGTACACCAACGCTTGACAGAGAAAAAACCACACAAACTATTAGTAACATATTCAGATAACAATTTTACAAAAATTAGTCTTGAGAAAAATACATTATAATTTATTTATGATATGGACTTAGTGATAAAAATACAGTGTATCTTTTAACTAGCCCGTTTTTTTAAATTGGTAATAAGCAGAATGTTTTTCCCCTCAGCTGTTGTCATTATTATTTAACATTTTTTTATTATTATTAAAGACAGACAGTAATTTAGAGGATTTGTTGAGAGTTCTAATTGTAAGTCCTTGTTGGACTCAATGTGGGTTCACGTAAGTACTTACGCACAATATATCACGCATTTATTCTTCCTTGTTATTCTAATTATTAATCTTATATAATAACTTTTTAATTTTGGAATATAATTTATGAATGAAGTGCAATGATAATTTAAAAAAATGTAAAATCATGCGTGCTTAATGAATGCATAAGGAGTTCAGTGAACACACCTTCAGAGAGAATTGAGGTAAAACAGCAGACTAATTCTTGCCAATATCCTTGTTTATTTACTTCTCCTCCTCCTCCTCCTTCGTCACAGCTGATTGTATCTCATCTAATGAAACATAATGACAACTAGGCTGATCTCCTCTAAAACATTTTGCAAATTGTTACCATGTAGATTTTCGTTGTTCTTGTTTTTTACCTGTTCAAAATTAACACGATTTTCATCACTACTTCTTCTTTTTTGTATCATTTAACCTAAACAAAGATCTTAATTTGACACAAAAGGGAGAAGTGCATCATTCACATATCCAGTCCGGCCCTTTCTCTTCGTCTCTAAAACACACATGACCACAATGCTCAAAGATGGAAATCCTGACAAAAAATAAGGTGTCTGCAAATAACACATCCTTGTGCATTTTTGAGAAATACATGGAAACATTGCTCGAGTGGTATGTCAATAGTTCATGATTGAGTTCGAATAAGGATACGTCAAACTACTTCTGACTTTTTAAAATAGCTTTGAACTCTTTTTCTCATAACGTTGCCAGGAAATACTTGTTTGACGATTGTTTCAATCCTTTTATGTTTCAATAACCTATATACAATTCTATTCAAGAAATAGTAAATAATTTTTTTATTACTAGAATAATAATGAAAATTGTATTTTATGAAATGAAATTTCATATAAAATAAATAGAATAATGATAATTATAGAATGTCAAAATAAAATAATTTTATTTTTGCAGTAACTATGAATTTTCACTTCGTAATTTTCCTTGAGGGTATTTTGTAATTTTTTTTCGAAGATATAATTTTTTTCTTGGGTATGATTCTTATACTCAAAGATTTTTTTTTTTAATTTCGCTTATTTTTAATTCATGAGAGAAAGGGTTAATAATTTGACTGTTAAATGTTTAAACTGCATGTAAAGTATTAAGTAGTTCATGGAGATTCGAATGGATCTTAACCACAAACTATTGATAATTTGAAATAAATAAAATATTAACACAATTAGATTAGTATCAAAAGTTTACTTCTTCAGCAAGTTCATCGGAATCCAAGAAGAACAAATGTCAAAGAGGAAAACAGAGAAAGATTTGGATTCTATGACTCCTGTGCAAGATATTCCCAGAAAGGATAATACGTTACAAGAATCATGGTTCATAGTAGATAAGGGAAATAGTTGAAGTGCCTTAAATAAAGATAGTGAAATGTAATCTTCTCTGAGAAGATCCTTAAGTTAACAAATTGACAACTCCAAGTCCCCTTGCTCGTCCTGATACTTCATAAGAGACAAACTTACAACCTCTTTCACATGATTAGATATCTTCAATTTACTTTCCGGATCCTCAAAAGTGAAAATTGGGCAAATAATTTTAAAAAATCAATATCCAATTCCTCCTATTTCCCGTTGCTTTCGCTTACCGAGGTTCCTTCTATATTCCTAACTATGAAAAGATTGCGACAGTTAAATTTCAACCTACCCGAGTCCAAATTTCAATTGCTTTTATATATCCACCTCTAAAAAATACCCAAAACTCATCCCAATTTGGACGTAGTGGGTAAATAGTAGGTATATATTGATTTATGTTTCAGATTATACCAATTATAATAATTTTTCGGGGAATTAAAAAAGTTTGAAAAAAAGTGATTTCGGTGAAGATTTTTACAGTAAATAATTAAATGAAATGTCCGTATGAGTATAATTTGTATATATTTTGTAGCTATTTATGTGACAAATAATGAAAAGCTTATGGGATCTAGGATTTCATTCAGCCGAATTTAGAAAAATTGAGAGATATTAGCCAGGCTGGTCTACCAAAAAATTTATTACAAAAATTATTTAAATATAAATTAAAAACAAGATATTTTGAATGGTTAGTAGTTTTTATTTAATAGATATACATAGTTCATTTAAAGAATTAAGCATTTATATATATTTATTTTTCACAGGTACGATGAATAATTTATTGATTCTTTTAAAAAGTGTTCATTTATTGGAGAAAAATGACTGGAGAAGAAAAAAAACATACTCAATAAACAAAAGTTGTTTAACTCATATTATCGAAGTAGGTATAAATATAAGCTCATGAGTCCAAACTAAATTTGCTGTAGAGTAATTAAAATCTTTTTTTTTTTTTTTGTAAAAAATATCATCTCTTGGTAGCCGTCAAATATATCTAGCACATGAGTCCAGAACTCTGTATTTCAAAATGCATATATCTTTTGAAAATCAAAATTTTCATAACTAGCACATAAATCTCCAGATTTAACATAAATACGTTGGGTTGATTTTTTTTTTTTTTTAGTTAGTTTTCCAATTTTTTTCTTACAAAACAAGTATAACTGAATAAAATAACAATCCACAATTGAGATAAAACAAAAAACAATCAAATTTGAAAAGAATTATTGAATGTTCAGATTCTGTTATTGAGACATCATCCTTTTTACAAAATATTTTTTTATACATTTTACATATAGAAAAACTCTAGTTTTTGTTGACTATAGGGAAACGTTTACGATTCATAGAATATAAAAATATGTTTGTCATATTTAACAAAAAATAGCCACAGTTCATCAGTAGTCTTAATCTCTTAAACCTTGGATACGTTTGTCAATGACTTTGGATCCGCAATGGCGGAAGAGGAAGTCCCGAGACTCATCGTGATTAAATCACGACAAGGAGGTGCTTGTCATCCATATATAATATGGTCACAATTACTCAATCTGGAGAGTGTCAGACTTTTTGGATCTTGACGATCACTTGGAAGGACTGTTCTCATTGGAGATGAAGAGGGCGTTTTGTTTGAAGAACTATTTGTGGTTACAGGAGACATGTTCCCCAAGCCGTAGTTTCGTCTATTACTCCCTAGTGTATTGTAGTAGCGATGACAGGTGTGTTGTAGACCTGATGGGTTATTGTTAGAAGTATTCGTTGTATAGGAGGCGGGAGTGTATCCCTCTGGATTTTTATTCCTAAGGATCCCTCGAAGGGGATAAGCAGGGGTGATTTCCCTGGAAGATGTTGAAGATGAAGCAATGGAATGTCTATTGAGAGATCCACCACCTCCTGTATAGAAAAGAGTTATGGGGCCATCAGGACCCACGCCGCCCAACAGAGAAGAAGGATGAGGTCGTCTATTAGTTTCCTCATTTCGACTAAAGAGGAAGTCTACTTCATGATCCTGAACCTCAGTCTCCAAATCGATAGGTGCATCACATCCCGAATTAATAGGAGAGATAGAGTGCAATGTCGCTGAAGAGGATGAAGAAGTGGGCGGTGGTCGACTTATTATCCGTGATAGTCTTTTAGATCGATACATACTCCAGAGTAGTATACTAAGAAAGAGAGCTAGACCCAGTGCTATACTCAGAACAACAAACAGAATGAATTTTTCTCTATGCATTTGTATATGACGGTAAGAAGAGACAATGTCAGACACAAGGCCTGCCACGAGGTCATCTCCCTCCTTCCCCTTCTTCCCATCCGCTTCGTCAGCAAAAGAAGGGTGAAGTAACATCGTATTATCGTCTATAAGACCATCAATATTCTCCAGAATGATGTCATCGTCATTGAATGCTCTCGAAGAGGAAGAGGAACTCGGCTCATATTTGTTCAAAGAGTGTGTCGAGGATGAACCTATGGGCGCAGAAATCGTAGTGGTGGCAGCTGTTGTTGTTCTGTCTCGATGTTGATAATGAGTTTTAAGCACGTCTACATCCACACATGCGTATGCTGTTTTTAAATATACATTTGTGTTGGATCCAATACAGTCTGGAGCACCTAGAGAGGCTCCATCAGCCATGACAACACATGATTCTGAAACAAAAATGTTGAATGTATTTTAGGATCAAACATTAAAAAGTTAATGAGAGGACATTAAATTCAATCAATTTATATTTATATAAAAAGCATATATATATTAATGACCCTAGCACACACAAAAACCCTTATTTTTACTGTACATAAATAAATTAAGTAGATTGGGGTAGCTATTCGTTCATTAGCCATGTCCAAGAAAAACTCATAAAATTTGATAAATAATAAATAATTTATTTGGCGAATTGTATTACATATTATAGCAAAAAATATTAATATTATATGTGTTGTAGATCCAGTCTTGATGCTGTTTTTGGTTAAAAACGTTTATTCATTTTATTTTTGCCGGATAAGAACAATGATGAAGGTTTTATGACTAGTTCCTACATACAAGTACTTAATATATAACTGAAAGAATCATTATTATACAATTACATTATGATTCATTCCAGATCAAATATTTTTTTTTAAAAACCATCACTCTACCATCACATACATAATTTTGACTTTTTTTCTAGAGAAGCTATTATTTAAATGAATAGAACGTATACCAACTTTTAGTTTGGACATTTTAGGAGTTCATGAGACATAGAAACTTCATTGTTTATCAAATTAATCAACTTAAACAAACAATCATAATTAATGTACAGTGGACTAAATGTAAAAAATATCGAGTTGATTAATTATTCTTCAATTCCCCTGGTGTCACTCCTAGTAGTGTGGTATAACTTAATGACTTAAAAATGGCTGTAAAGCCACTTTTGTGCCTGTTTTTGGTTAAAGATGTTAATTCATTTGATTTATATTTATATTTGGTTGTTGAATATCCTTATTTTTTTATTTATACTGAATATAAATATAGTCCTTGCATTTTATTTCATGAATTCAATACCTTTGATATTTTTTTTTTCTCAACAACTTCAATAAGTAAGAAAATCATAAGTCAAATTTTTTCATGGAACAACATGAATTTTTGAAAAAGTGAAGTTTTTATTTTTTAAATCCACCCTAGAGTTAATTTGTTTGAAGAAACGTCGGGCAACTTCAATATAAATCTGGTCAAATGGAGCTCATCAATTTAGATGATTATTGTCTATATTAATTTCTAAAACAAATTATTTGTTCTGACCACTAATTTACATTGCGTTAAGCTATTTTATTTTTGTTTCCATGAACTTTAAGGGGCTTGAGTTTTTAGACTCAACTGTGTATAAGTTCATAAAGACTTGGACCATTTAATTGTTTACCTAAATGCCACATTTAGGTATTAATTATAGTTGATTATAGAATTTTTTACCTTATAAAAATATTTATAAATGCTTGGACAAAAACAAATCGTATTAGAAAACTTTTATTGTTTTATAAACAATGAATTTATGAAAATTTTACTAAATAATTACAAATTATCGTCACTCCCGGATCTTGTAATTATCTATTAGATGACGTTTATTAATTCATCACTGTGCATTTTATTATTCAATCAACCTTTTTATTTTGAATGTCTCTGGAATAATTGTCTATTGAAAAAAATTATTAAGCTTGTAGGTGAAGTTGCTGGAAGTAATAATGTATTAATGTATAACATATACATATGTATTCCTTTATCATGTAATATTCTGCGATTATCTTAATTTTTTTTACAATGTATATTCTCAACAATAATAATTTTTTATTGATTAAATTATGTTGATACATTGTCATTACTATTCAATTTGCCTTCCTTGCATTATAAATGAGAATCTATATAAAATAAATGTGAATTATATTTGTTTGATCTTGACATGGATTAAATTTTATTCTTTTTAACCCATTAACCCAAAATTGAAAAGATTTGATGCATCTAAATCTAAAATTACGTTTTTGTAAAGTTTTGACTATTTTTGTGGTCTGAAGGGACTGATTTCTTTACATCAGTTTAAACTGACACTGGTCATATAAGGGTGCGTATAAAAAAAATGAATTAAAATTAGTCCAAAAATGTATTCTTTTCGGGAATACATTTCTTGATGCAGTTTTGTTTACCATTTTTAGTTGGGGATATACTTTTACAAATTTATCTGCAGGGTCCAGTTTGTCATTGCTTGCCTAGATACAAAAACTTTATTATTTCATTAAAACAATTTTTCGTAAAAAGATAAGTTACAATTGAATTACTCACATCATAACAGATTTCCTAATACATAGATCATCTAGGGCATGAAACATATGCTCTCAGAAGCAATATCGCAATAAATGATCATGAGGCTCAATTCTAAATTATGATTTCCTGTATGAGCAGTGTACCTATTCGATTCCTTGCAAATATGCCTAACTATATCATCCGTCATGAACAATTCAAATAATGTAGTTGTAGAATCATGAGCATTTTGAGTAGGAGCAGGTTGGGGCATATGAGTTTAAAACTATTTCATTTTGTTTGTCAAGTTACAGCCACTCATTTACATCAACTCCTTGATTTTCATTCTTCTTTTTGCCTTTGGTTCATGGGTATATTTGGCTTTGGGGGAGGACCTTTCCATAGATGAGAAAAGCATTGTTACATAAGTTCTCTTCATCTTGTTCATCATCAAAAACACCTCCCTTAAAATCCTTCACCCAGAGAAAATCTTGTGCGAAGATTTCATTACTTCATAGGTTATTTATGTTTGGATAATCCTCGTCACTTGAATCAATATCACTATTACTATTATGTTGGTTTCGGTCTGGAAATTCTAGACCAGTCTGAGACCGTTAAGTTTTTTATTGGACCGAATTAGTTCGAAAAGTTGGTTCAAATCGGTGTAGAAAAAAATCACTGAAGACCGAACCAAAAAAAAAAAAATTAGTGCTGGACCGAGTTTCAACAATAATTGTTAAGTTGATCAAAATATTCAAGAACCTTATTCATTTTTTATTTTTTTTCGAAGAGTCCATAATAATAAGAATATATTCATAAATACTAATGTTGTAATACTACTCATAAGTAATAAAACTACTTTAAAGATGAATGAGAATCAATTTGATAAAAATAACAAAGAGATTAAATACGTCCTACTATTATGACCACAGAGTACTTTCCCACGACTTTCGTCCTCCAAAAACTTCACCATGAACGTAGACATAAAAATTCATTTATCAATGAAGCCTTACACTCTTTTGTTACTAGCTTCAGATAAACTGACGCTCTAAAACATCCATTTTTGGAGCATATACTGTTTGTATGTAGAAAACTTATTTTTTCAAGGGACAATATAGACTAAAATTAATAATTCATATGATTTTTTGTATTAAAAATTAACATTTATCGAATTTTAAAAATCAATTGAAATTTGTACTAAGAATTTATCATTTCCAATAAATATTTTAACTATTAAGATATGGGTATTATGATTATTAGGATTGTCATTCATGTTTGTACAATTCAACGTTTATCAAAGTTCTTATGTACGATGGGAAAATATTTTTTGGGGACTCATAACTTTTCCACTTTGAGTAAATATTGAAAATAAATAAATGGATGCTAATCCAAATAAACCTATACATAGTTGTGACAAGGATTTATTTTGGGAGGGAAGGGGCCGTGAGATTGGTATTGGTTTACTTAAGAATAACATATTTAAATGTATTTATGATCTTCTTATATCCTCCAAAAAAATAATTTTTATTTATTTGTAGACAAAGCTATGATTATTTATGATGAAATATGCTAAAATAAGTTTTATTATGTATAAACTAATGGATGGAAATACTACTTTATGGAATGCATCTTATGAATAAAGTAAAGAGCTAATAATGATTATTTTTTCTAATTACGGGTGAGAAGAGGAGGGACGGAGGATATACTACTCAAAAAAAAAAAAAAAAAAAAAAAAAAAAAAAAGATGTATGCTACATAATTAAAACAAATATTAACAATCCCTTTATGAATTAAACACAACAGGCTAAGTATTCAAATCGAACGCAAACACCCATAGGCACGGGAAGGAAATAAAACTAGTGATTACTTTATACATTTTTATCTCTCTTCATGAATTAACAAAAAATGATTTGAGCATTGGATTTTTTTTTCCTTCAGATTGCAATTGCAAAAAACTGATGACATGTTTAAAGCATATTAAAATATGGATTATACTTTTTTTTTACATATGAAAAGGAAAATGTTATAATTTCTCTACTTAATAATAAAAAAGATTGTCTTTATAACTAGCTTATCAAATTACTTCAAAACAAATTAAGAAGTAAATATTACTCCTTCGCAAATAATAAAGTGCAAACAATTTTTTCGCTCAGTTTAGCTAATGTATCTTTTATCAAAATTGAGGAATGAGGAGAAGAGTTTTAAAACCTTTTTTTGATGAAGTAATTTAAAAAAAAAAATGTATATCCTCCCAAAAAGGATAATTTGGTAATAATATATATCCCCACCTAAGCCCTACTCTACACACGTTAAAATCAGGGATTGACTTAACTTTGTGGATATTTTAGCAAAACTTTAGTAAGATAAGTTTTAAGTTGTAATTTGAAAAACTTACACCTCCACGTACACAACCATAGGCACGGGTCTGAATACTTGGCAAACAATTTCGATAATTATTTTAGCAATAATTGCATGTTAGAATTTTGCATAACTAACTCCATAGTAGATATGAAATTCACAAACCATCCGAAGAAAGTGAAATTGTGCTTACTTTTTCCTAATCTACCCTCGAGTCAGCCTTATTATCGTTGCGACAAATAATATTGTTCTATTAGCATACAGCGTTTGTCCAACTTATATGTGGTCTTATATCTATAATTTTTTTTAGTAAATAAGAGTTACCATCTATTTCCACAAACATGTAAAAATTTATTTTGTAAGGTTTAAACTTTTAAAATGTAGTTTTGGACAAAAATGAATACTTTTATCAATTTAACTTATATAAAAATTGATTGTTTGAACTTGAATCAGTTTTTAAACTCGTTGATCACAATAAGTACAACATATGGGAAACAATATTTTTTTAAACTGCAAATTGTACAGCACTTAACCCATTGACAACAATAATTTTTAAAAGATTTTGAAAAAATTCGGGATATCGTTTATCCATTTATGACTCATATAAGAGAATTATAAAGTTTTTCAAGTAAATTGTGATTTAATTTGTCTCAAAGCTAAGAATATCATAACTAAAGATTCCCCGAGACCAACATATATCAATCAACTACTTCACAGTTGAAAAAAATTGGCAAATAACAGAATAATTTTTTCGTTTTGTCGAAGAAAAGTTAGAATACTCGTATACAATAACGTAATGTCGTGAGATATTTTACAAAAAGAGCGAAGAAGTTATTAGTTATTTAAAATTATAAAATTAATAAATATATATTTAAAATATATTAAGGATTTTACATTAAGAGAAAATTCAAAATACATAATTGTGATGCGTCAGCCTAAAAATAATCTTGAAAAAAAATCAAGATAAGGAGAAAATTCCAATATAATTTTATACCTTATATTTATATAGCGAATACTATATAATAGACATGGTTGAGTAAAGAAACTCAAGAATTTAAGCCATTGCTATATATTTAAGATACTTCCATTGGATCTGATTTGGGCCATTCAAATAAAATATATCAATTTGAAATTATTTTCATGTGACGATCAATTCTCATTAATTTAAGTGCAATTTTCTGCGCCTCTAATTGATTGATAAACTGTCGATACTTTGTCGAAGAATACAGATGTCAATTTTGAGAAAAAACATTCTACCTATTCTGTGTGTTGACAGCCCACATGAACAAAGAAACATAACTGGAGACATGTAGATTTTTATATAACTAATTTCATATGATATTATTAGAGAAAATGAGAAATGGTTTTTTCAAGAGGTATGATAAATAACCTACGTTCAAGATGGAGAATGTAAAAAAACGTGTATACTATTTTTACATCATGATGATCACATGTTCCAGTAATTTCTTTTCATCTAGCTGGTCTATTAACTAATTAAAAAAACAAAAGTGTACCTTGAATTTCAAAATGTTATTATTATGCAACCCGATTCTTTGATGTTCTAAAATGTATATATAGGTATAACTGCATAATGCACAAAAATAAAGAATAGAAAAACATAGATAATTATGTTCAGAATATGCACTGGTCCTCTTGCTACGTACATATATTGTAATGACGTATGCACATAATATCCCTACATATACATAACATATATTATCCAACATATTTGCATAAGGATAATATCTAAGAGTTAAATATTTTTGGTTTTTGCGGAAATTTATAATAAAAAAATTATTCAGATAATAAACTCTGTATAGAGGAATGAAGTCATATATGCTGGTGTTGGGCTGAAGTCTGAAAATCAGATACGGGTCTTGGAGCGTTATAGTTTTAGTAAGGCCCAGCTTAGTCGGTATGATCAAAAAATCAGTATTGATCTGTCCAGAATAAAATTACTTGACAAAATTGATCCTTTTTTATATTTTTAAAACCATTTCATGAAATTCTGAAGATTTTTTTGAAAATTAGTATACAGGATCCACGGAAAGTCCTGTAACCTTAACTTTATATAATATATGTAAGTTTGATATATATTATGTTTAAACTCTAATTGGGTCGAAATTTGACTAAAACAAACAGTTTTAAATAAAATAACAGTTTTGTTAACCACAATGGAAGCCAAGAGAAAGGCTATAATCAAGGAGTACCTGAAGGGCAAATTTCGACCAGCCATCATGAGGAATCTAAAGCGCCTGGAGGTCAACCCCATGCTCATCAAGAGAACCATTGAGAGGTACGAGGAGACTAAATCTATCAAGGACAGACCCAGATCAGGTAGACCAAGGTCAAAAAGGACTCCTGGAGTCACCAAGGCAAGAATGGCAAGAAATCCCTGGAGGACACTACCAAGATAGCCAAGGATTTCAACATGGGTGTAAAAACAATGACAAACTTTAACCAAGATGACCTTGGGATGTATCCCTACAAATTGAAGAGGTAAAGACATCCGTCAAGCAAGGTCAAGGCTAAAAGACTTGATAGAAGGAATGTAATTCTTCAGAAACTGAGGAATGGCACGGCTCTCAACATTGTGTTCAGTGATGAGAAGATTTTCACTATGGAACAGGCATTGAATTCCCAAAATAATTGGATTACGGAAAAAAAGGTGAGCTGGGTGACTATTGAGTCAACAGAGTGCAGAAGCCACAGTGTGTAGTAGTTTGGATGACCGTCACTGAGACAGGGAAGTCCCTCTTGGTATTTGTACTGGCCGGAGTGAAGATCAACACCAAGGAGTACATCAACACCATCTTGGAGGAAGTTCTTATTCCCTCGGCCCAACAGCACTTCCAAAATGAGCCATAAACCGTCCAACAGGATGGTGCCCCCTCCAACACATCCAGAGAGACGTAGCTGTGATTTAAGAGCAATTTGAGTGGCTTCAAAGACAAGAGATCTGACTCCCCTCCAGCCCGAGCTAAATATAATGCATTACTCCAAATGGTCCATTCTTGAGAGTCTGTTTGACCCCAAGCAAGAATTTGGAGGACCTGAAGACCAAACTGGTGGCTACCTTGGATTCCATCCCCGTGGGCAGGCTAATTGAAGCATGCAAGTCCTTTTCAGAGAGACTTTGGGGTGTGGTCAAGGCTAAAGATGACCATTTTGAATGAAAGTTATGTCACATGTTTTTGAAACGTATGTCAACTTAGGCCTATAATTATGCAAATTATGTAAATATATCATATGTAAGCCCTCAACATGAGGAAGCTTTTGCCTTATGATGCAATCTGAAACGTTATTACAAATTCTTTAAAATACAGATAACATATTTATTCTTTTGAAGTTAAATAATAATAGTCCATAAGAAATCGGAAACAAAGTATTTTAAGATTCTCAACCTCAACTTTACAGACGCCATTGATAAAATAATAATTTAGGATATTTAGGTCTGAAAATCTAATAATAACGGGTCTTATAACGTTATAGTTTTAGTAGATTCGGTATTTCATACTTTTTAATTATTTAACTTTAACAAAAAATGTTCTTTCATTCAACCAATGTACAAATTTGATGTAAATGAATCTCAAATCAAGAATTAATATTTTTTTCCCCTCACCAGTAAGATTTTTATTTCAAAAATATTTGTGTTTATAAAAAAAAAAGACATAATTAAACATTATAGTAATATTTTTTAGTTTTGATTTAAAAAAGAATATATAGTTTAAAAAAAAAAATACCTTCAAAGGTGTGTTTCTAAAAAAAGATTATTATTAAGAATTTTGATTAAAATTCTACTAAGGTATTATTAACCCTCAATTGATAAACATCCTTTTTTTAACTCGGGTAATGAACTGAAATAAATGGTTACCCAAAGATATATTTAAAAAAATCCGGTACCTTCCATCGTCTTCACGGAATCGTATAAATATTTTTAATAAGGGTGATAAGAAATTTTAACAAATATTTATCATTTTTTTTAAATTTGCATATTAACTGTTGTTATTTTGAAGATTGATTTTTAGAATATTGGTTGATTTTCTACCCCTGAGCATTATGTATGTATAAACTATAATGTATATTTATGTACTTTTTACGCAACTGCTCCGGTTTATTTATATATGTATGTTCTAAATAATATATAAACCAAATAAAGAATGTTAAAAAAACAAGACCAAAATACTCCATATACACAGTTGACATAGAATAAAAGTTATATTAGTTTGTAACAGTTTAAAAAATTATTTATAAAAATTAAGATCAATAAAAACTTTAAAATACGTGTTTGAGCTCAAGGCATTAGTAAAACTATATATTTAAAAAAAAAAGTTAATCTTAACAGAATTAGTTTGGGGTATAAAAAAGATATAATTTGTTATTATCATAGATAAAGTATAATAACTTCATTTTTGATACAAATTTCTATGAAATATTTTTTATTTTTCTAACCAAACGTTTCAGAAATATACTAAATAGTATTTCTCGGTAATAAAATGCTATTTATAGGGATTTAAGGAAGTATATACAAAATTTCACTTCAATAACGAAGGGAAATAACATTATGTTTTAAAGATTCTACCTGTTTAACGCAATAAAAGCCGATATTTTCTCTATGTACTGTAACTGATTTTTACAAAAGCAATTTATCCACGTTTTTTGCATATTATGTGTTCCTATTATCTCAAAAAATAATTAATTTTAATAAAAAGTTTTATAACAATAAACTTTGTTTTACAAAAAAAAACACACTAAAAACGTCACATTTTTCAAAAGTTCCATAACTGGGCCTTAGAGACAATTTCACAAGAAACATGAAAAATACTGCATTGTGTATTTATCTATAGTTTTTTGGGAAAGATTTTGAAAAACTATATGGATAAATAACTAAATGCTATTATTTTTTTACTTATGATATTATCTGCGTATTTTAAAAATATAAGAAATTAATGATTGTAATTAAATATTTATACATGAAAGTTTAATGCAGATATAAAGAGAAGGAAAATTTAACCAACATAGCTTTCTTATAAATTATTTCTTTTTTAAACTTGAAAATAAAAATTGAAATACATAATATTTTATTCTTCAAGACTTTCAATTTTATATATAAAAAATACAGAATATTTACAGAGGTCCCAAAACAGTATTTTTATTTAATAACATTCTTTAGAAGCTGAAATCAAATTCATGCGACTTAAGGTTGATGTCAGTGATATTAAGACAATTTACATGTCAACATATAAAAAATGAGAGGAAGGACGAAAATACAAATCCCACTCCATATGTTGCTAGGTAATTAGTAGGAATTACTCAGTTTTCAACCCTCAATTCTACTCTGAGTCAGACAAAGACTTTCATTTTACACTCTGCAACTAATCTTTAGTTTTCATTTTCGTCTTTTACATACAGGTTATTACTTTACACTATGGCTGTATCAGCTATTCAGATGTGACTTTAAATCTGTCATGTCCCACATCCGGTCCAGTTTTGTCTCTTCCTATTATCGGTCATTCTAAAACGTTCTAAAGTATAAAGCAATCATTACAATGCATCATTTTCACAAACGTTATAGTAAAGTATTTTTCATTATTATTTAAATCTCGGTTTTATTACTATAAATTTTAGAATCATCTTTCTGTCTAGGTATACATAACAATTAGATATTGAAAAGGCAAACGGCTCCGAGTTAATGTAAGTATAATAATAATTATTAATTGTGCATACAAATCTACGTGAAAAAGATAAGCTCTCGAAATGAATGTAGGGAAGTTGTACTTAACTATCAAAAACATCATTCAAGGTGTTTATATACTCGTATATATATATATATACCTACTCATATTCGTGTCGATTTTGATAACTCACGTAGAGAATGTGTGAAACACCTTTGAAACGGTAGCAAAATAAACCAATTTATTATGTTTTATTATTATCTAGAGTATTATTATCTTTAACGAGAGTAATAACATGACATCAGTCCTTTAACCTAGACTGAGGGTCAGTTAGAGGATATATGCCACCTAGTGTGTCAACGAAAAAAATTCTAAAGTCACCAACTTCCGGAGATATTTCAGGACTCCAAGAGATTTATCCCTTAAGCACCATATTATCTGGATCGACGTTGTATAAACAAGGTCCTTCAGTAAGAAGAAACATTCTTTGCCTGGACCAAAGAGCCTTCTTAGTAATAGTAAAGTATCTCAGTTTAATATTTAAATTAGTTTAATATAACTTTCAGTATCTTTAAAATACATTAATATTTTTATTATTTTGCTTAATAGATGTCTTTTTAAAATTAAAGGATGCTCATTAAAATGATAGAAGATTGATATATGATTTAATCAATATTAACATAATTATTCTGTATCTAGTAACAGCATTAGTTTGAATATGAATGATATAGTCACCAAACAATTGCTTTGAGCTCCATCTTCATTTTTCTACATTATACGTAACATGAATAGCATAAAAAGAAATAATACGAGGAAGGAGTTTTCAGAACATACTCCATTTAGATATCTTTATACATTTATGTATGTGGAGCTTCAATTATTCCTTATGAAGAAGTACTTTTCATCATAAGAAGACTATTTCATTTAATATCACTCATATCTTATTTATACTATACATACAAACTGTTTTTATTTCTCTCTCGTCCATTCTTATTGTTCGCCTTTCTAAGACTCTGTTAGACTGCAAAATAGAATAATGCTTAGATATTTTATTCATTATATAAAAATGGGGAATCAAATTAGAAATATGCTAGCATTTCCTTCACGTTAAATTTAATTTTCCGCCTATAAATTTTTTGAAGTATTGAACTAATTGGTCTCACAAAATTGTTTTTAATTTACAAATTGTAAAATGTTTTTTGGTTAGTCATAAAGAGTTTAATATTGCATTTGTATTTTTGGACTTTCACAAAGGAACAAAGGAGCAATATTAGAAACTAAAGCAATATTAGAAACTAAAGCAACTGACTTTACTCTGATAAACTCAAAAGCCCTTTAGGAATTCCATGTGAATTGTACACACTCTCACGACATCATCATCACCGATTGTGATAATTTTTAGTCAGTCTGCTTATCCCAACAAAATAACTCTATGTCTGAAATTTTTGGAAAGTTCCTCAAATTGGTTTTTTCGAAGGATCCTCACATTAATTGATTCCAAAAAAAATATTTTATGTACAAACAAGGGCAAGTGCTTTAATTGAAATATATTAAGTAATATCATTTGTTGAATAATACTATCTAAACATTATTTCCAAATTCTCAAAATGACCCCACAGCCAAGCTGCTGGTTTGATTTTTCTAATTTTTCGTGAGAGTATTAACCTCCTAATACTCTATAAATATGCAAAAAAAGAGAGAGTAGATCATAGCGGAATCATTTTCAACTAGGCCTATAAAAGGAAAATGTCATATTTGCCAAAAAAAAAAAAAATCTTTATTCCTTCCAGATATAGTTTTTTTTTGTTGGGATAAACACCTTGACCAAAAATTATCAAAATCGGTGATGACCATTTCAAAAAATTTCACAAAGCATGTACACTTGACATGGAATGCCTCCCTTTATAACATGCAAGCTAAAATCCTATGAACCGAACATTATGAAAGAAGTGTGAGCTTTGGCCTTAACGTTGAAAGTTCTAAATATATGTAGGAACTGACATACGGTCCACAGTATTTGAAGCAATCAAGTATTTTCCATCTAAGACTTCATACAAAGGAAGAGTTTTTAACAGATTTATACTGAATTTTAGGAAATGCTTCATATAGCATCTTTTTGAAGTAATTTCAATTTTATTTGTTGATTTTAATTTAGAGTCTGTAGTTAATTTTAATGGATTTGTTTTGCCTGTACATACATGGTACTCCGTGGCCCTAAAGTTTAAACGTTAATATTCATCATATTTTACCGAATATTTAACTGTACTGTACATTATTTATATTGCCTTTCAAAATATACTTATATTAATATCGATAAATTGAAAGCAAAAGTCAATAATAATAATTTATCTCTCTATTTAACGTAGAACGTTTAGTTTGTACATTATTCAAAAATATAAATTATGGGAATAGCAAACTAAACGAATTTCTGACTATTTCATTATAACTCACGACTAATAAAAAAATTAGCAATATTTTCATAGAAAGACTTTCTTTATTAACTATAAAAAATGAAATTATTTGAAGAACAAATATTTGTTTTAAATTTAGATCATGTACTGTTTTGTTTGCAAAATTCCTTGCCTTTTGATAAAGCTTAATCATCTTACCTCAGACAAGAATAGTGCTTCTTAAACTGCACATGTTAATAATCGACATAAAATGTTGGAGTTTTATAATCCAGATGCTCATACTGAGTCAACTATGGACTTTAGACATTTTTTGCTTAATATGATAGCTAAGGTAGTATAGACTTGCTCTATTATATACAATTTAAGAATCCAAAAAGTAAAGAAAGCCAAAACAACAACAACTTTTATTAATTTCTTTGTCAACCTTTTCTATCTAAATATTGATCTGTGGCACTCAAATTACACATTTTTAAAGATATAGTAATATTATTATTGTTAAAGTAGTCGAAATTACTTGTATCCTATAAAAATGTACTATGAGATTTCTCGACATCCACAGTTTCTAACTACTTTTCTCTTTATTGTTGTTATAAACTTTGATATGTTGAACTCAAATTAGCTCTTGTTGAGCTGTAAACTATTTTTTACTATTATTAAAGAATAACTACAAACAAATTATTTGAAATCCTTTTTTAAAGGTAAGATTAACAGGGACAAAAAATGATCAAATCGTGCCAAAAATGGGAAATTGTTATATTTGACAATTAAAATTAAAGGATTTTTTTTTTTGGAAAAACTTATTTTATAGTTTACAATTTTTTTTTTTTTTTTTTTTTTGGAAATTCAAATAATTTTTTTTGTATACAAATCTAGTAATTTGTAACTCTCCCCTGGAAAATTCATAAGCATCTTATAATATTATTGTACTTAGAAAAGATTGAAAGGTGTAAAACAACTTGTTTTTTATGGATATTTTTGAGTAGTTAATGACTAAATATTTTCCTTATCTCATATCATCACAGCTTTTTGTATCATTTTATAAGATCAATGGTACAATTGAATCGAGTATGTGTATGTAAATAGTTACTTAAATAAATTTTAAATTCACTTGGATTAAATTAACTAAATTAAAGGATACTTTAATAGAGTTTTAATTAATTTGCAAACAAATTAAAAAAAGATGCAGAATAAAACATGTCAAAGCTTATCCTTTTATTGAGCTGCTAAGTGCAATAACAATAAGGGGATAGATTTAATTAGAATAGGCATGCATTTGTACATGCATATACGAGTATGTATATTTAATAATATCATTAAGAGCTCATACACTATATTTTAGAAATATGATAAATATATATACAATATACATTAGGGTGATGCAGTTGACCCAACATTATTAGAATCCGCAGAACCTAATTTTGGTACTGCAACTAGGTAAGTAGAACACATACTTAAAATTTTAGGTAATTTGGTTAACTTTTATCTCTTGTAAAATTGCAATTTTTAGACGTTGATGGAGCAAAAATGTTTTATTATGAGTTTTATAAATTAAAAAAAAACATCTTCAAAAGTAACATATTTCTATAATCAATTAAAGATTATCTTGTTGTTTTTTTTTGTCACTTCACTTTCTTTGATTTTATCAAGCAATAAGTGATCGCGCCTAGACTTATTAAATAAAAATAGACGCTTTAAAAGTCTTCATTATTCACTCTTCTAGTCAATCGTCCAGAGATGGGTAATTGAGGTCCTTGATAACATAACAAAATAATTACTCCGGCAGAAGAATAGTTTAACCCAACACTCAAATATTGACTAATGCTACATAAAAAACAAAGTGAGCACTATGCAGTGAAATTTGACATATGTACTAATATGTGTTCAACTGAGATTATTGCAGTACTATAGAAAGGGCCATCTCATTCTGACGATCATTAAAAGGATTATAATTTTAAAAAAAGGAAGAAATATTTTGCTTTTTTATTTTGGGGACTGAAATTTAATGATGTTAATGATATTAAATAAACGGTTTAGGTGCGATCACTTATTGCCCTCTACAACCAAAGAAATTAGAGTCACAAAAAAAAATTATAAAACATCATAATCTTATTTTGTTCATAGAATTATTTTATTGCAAAACATGTTTTTTAAATAGAGCACAATTTTTTTTTTTTTTCTGCTCCATAAGTGCTTAAAAATTGCAATTATCCTTGAGATAAACATTAGCCAATTTGCTAAAATTTTATATTTGTGTTCTACTGACGTAGTTGCTGTACCAAAGTTAGGTTCCGCTGATTCTAACAAGGATTTTTAATTTCAGGGGCAACTGCATCACACTAATATACATACATACTGTTGTGAACTGGCGGAGTGGCACCATATATTAAACAAATCCAAATCAAAGAGACAGAAAGTGCATGGAGGAGACATAAAATATTTATAATAATTTATTTATATTACTATACTACCTGGCAGTGACTCGCCTGCGAGGATACTTTAGGTAACAATTAATAAGTACACTACCTATATAATATAACACAAACGGCTTATAATAGTAAAAAAGATTGATAGGGAGGGAAACTACTATGTTGTAATACACAACACATTCTTACTAGGACAGCAAAACATGGACTGTTAATTAATGTTTATTTTCTCATTACTATGAATAAACTTAACGATTATCGTTTGATGTTTCGTTTTTCGTCGTCTATTGGACCTTAATAAACTATACAAATCATGGTGTTATTTCATCATCATAAGAGAGCTACAAGCAAAAAGGTAGATCATTTCAGATATCCTTGATACTGGAATTGATTTAATGAAGATTACGGACATTGGAAAGTGTTCTATGATGCTGAAGACCTCTCCATAATGTTTGGAAGTGGAGATCATGTTAAGTTTGGAGAATAATATAAAGGAGGATCACACTAAGTCGATGAATCGCCTCGCCAACGACTTTTCTGTGGCTTCTAGGACCATCAGGAAGGCTATAAAGAACAATTTGGAATTAGTTTCTATCAAAAGGACTCTACGCCACCTCCTCACAGCGGGGATGAAAGCCAGGAGGCTTGAGAGAGGCAAAAAAATCCTCACATGGATCAAAGCAAATCGGTCAATTGTGTAAATTTTCTTGGACAAGAAGATTTTTACAAGAAGATCAATTCCACAACGGGCGAAACAACAGCTGGCTTGTGGAAACAAAAAGAATAATGGTCCTCGAATTTGTGTCCTCTAATAGTGACTACATGAGACAACATGTCAGAAGAGTTTGTCATCAACTCTTGCATGACCTTCAGGTGACGTGTAAAGGCTGTTATTGATAATGAAGGGGCCATACTTAGTAAAAAAAATTGCAAAACCTAGTCTACATGTTGTTGTTTTTTTCCCCCCTATTTTGAAAATATAAAATTACTGATATATTTCTAAATCCATCTCTGGAGTCCACGTTTTGCTTCCCTACCCTATATATGTATATATAATTTCATTTCTAAATATCTTTGTAAGCTTTTCACATAACTATCCCAATTATTTGTAATTTAAATGAAATAAAATACATATATAATACCACTAGGACATATTTTCCTATAATCAATAGATAGGAACATGCATGGATGTTAAGTGATTCCCATAAATCCATTTTTTTCCCTACTAAACCAATTAGAATATCTATTTTAAATCACTTGGACATCATTCAATATTAACAGACGATCACTTCTACCGGGTGAGAAGATACTCCACGTATGTTTTTTTTCAGGCAGTTAACTTGTGGCTAAAGACCTCCTTCAGCATCTCATCATAGTCTTTTCAGAAGCGTCCAACTCCATCGAGAGCCTCCTAGCTGACACTAAAAAGTTGACTTCAATCAGAACTAGGATAGTCTCGATATTGGCTGGTGTTCTTAAGTTTTGTTCTTGGCCCCACGATCTCTTTTTATCTCTAATACTCGTGTCCCCTATCCTCAACATGTACTTAACCATAGACACTGTCTTGACTTTCATGCAGTGATGTCCTTAACTTTATCACTGCCTCAATTCCCTCTGCAATAAGTGTGCCTATTTTAAATCTTATGTTATACTAATATTCTGATATTATGGTACAACAAAAAATATTTTTTTACCAACTATCTAATTTATCAAACGATTTGACTTTTTGACAATAAATGTTGGTATATTATTTTTCAATGGTTAAAAAATATTTATATTTTAAAATAAAAACAGTTCTTTGTAAATAATTTATATTGTATATACATAGTTTTTATGTATGATATGAGTACATAGATAAATGGGAATGTTTTTCTCTACAAATATAGGTATAATCAAGAAAATATCTAATTTTGTATGCAGAGGAGAACCGCACATATAGCCTATGCTTGATAGAAAGTATTATTATATTAATGTATATTTTTTTGCATAAATAAGACCATAAATTAGTAAATATGAATACTATGCTAATACCAGGAGTACGTTTATAAGATAAAACCTAAATATACATATTATTTTGCAAACTCAATGTACAACAAAAACGTAAATTCGACAATAAAAAGTTTTAAAAATATTACAAAACTCCAATGAGAACTCTATTGAGTGCAAATCTCCACCTATAGTTATTTTTCCTGAATTAGATGTAATTTATTTGATATATTAAAGACAAAAACGTCTAATATTGAACAATTTGAATTGAACGACATTTAATATACCTATATTGTGTTGTGTGACACAAAGAGGTGATTTTAGCTCTGTCTCTCAATTTGTTCAAATTTGTCAATTATGCGTTCCTAAGTTATTGTTGGATATGTATTTTTAACGTTTTATGCTACCTTGATCCTTTTTTTTAATGTTCTTTTAATTAGTTAGAAGGAGTTGCACTGATTAAGTATAAGTAAACATTATAGTATAACATTTACTCCATCTATGCTTGTAATTTTCTTTGATGTTCATATACATAATGTATACTTCCTTTTCTAGGAACGACTGGGACGCATACCTATGCACATTGAGTTTAAGAAAATAATTTCTCCCCAGCGCATTGCCTATTGAGCCACGTCCTTCCATAAGTGTATTTTTCTTTTGGATATTGACCATGTTGTCCGTATAAAAAAGATATCATAAAGCCAATCATTAATATCTACTTTCAAGGATTAAACTATGGAAATATGCGTTGCCCTTATGTAAAACACAGAAGAAGAAAGTGAAAGTTGTCGTAAATACAAATTTGATGTTACATAGTTATGTTAGTGGGTTAAAGCGAAATATCTTGGAGCAAATAAGTAAGGTACCTAGTGCTACAAATAGTAACTTAAAATATGGACTTTATTTAATGAACTCGAACATACTCCCGTCAAACATCCATGTGTTAAATAAAATGTATATAATAAGTTTACCAAACAATCAAAATGGATTTCTTATACTCTGATATTGTTTAAAAATTACCAACTGTTTTAATTGTACGCATTATGGAGTACTGATGATCTCATATCAAATCAATATTTATTAATAATTTGTATTAAATTAATATAATTTTTTTTTATTGCCTTACTTTTCCTTTATTTATATATCTATTTTTTCCTTCAACCTCCATGTTTTTTCTTTAATTCTATTTTACTTTAAGTTAGATATACATATTATCTTGGTACTTTATAGCCTTTCTGGGAAAAAGAATAAATGTCGATACTAAAAAAGTTACTTTGAAATAAGCGGTTTTATATCTATTTCATTCTATGAATGTTATACCTATTCTTTTCTAAAATGTTCGTATTATTCTACTTTTTAAGAACTGTAATGAGGCTAGGAAGGAGTAAACATAAAAAATTACATTTCCTGATAAGGCTACAAAAGATCCATTATAATAGCAGCCAAAGAGCCACTATCTTTATTTTCAGCTATCATATAAAAATAGTTATAAGAGTTTAAAAGCAAAACAAAAAGAAAGGAAGAAAGACTAACAAAATGCTTGAAATAAATAGGCGTTTGAATAGAGGTAATAAGATATGATCATTAACTTCATTTCTAATAGCCACAATTACAGGAGGGGGGAGAGCTCTATTAGAAATTAATTTGATACAAAATTACCCTATTACAAGGTACATCTCAATAACATTATACAATGATAGATATCCATAACATAATACTATGATAGATCTTTAAATAAAAGTATGTTAATTATGTGTAATGTATTATATGCTCTAAATTACTAACAGTTATGGCTGTGAATGGTCAAAAGAATGGCTTGTTTGTATTTAAAACCAAAAAGAATTAAGCAAAATGACGGTAACAATACAAATTTTATATTGCAAATTACAATGTTTTTTCATTCCTTTATTTTTATACCTACTGGCAGCGCTAATGATTTAAACCTCTTGAGTGAAGGAGTTATGGAGATATCTTGCTGAATTTATCATTATTATAGACTATAATAACAATATTATTAATATTAAGTTCAGGTATTTATTTCCGTCTCTAGTTATCACTATTGATGAAATTTTAGAATAAAATATCCAAGTTGAATTTAATAAAAAAATTGGTTTTAAAATTACCTGTATGGATTGGATTTTGACCTTATCTGTGCATAAAAGCTAATAAGTTTACATCCGATAAGTTTTGTATACAACTGAAATATACTTGAAACATCAAATATAAATAAAACCCATGGGATTTAAAACCAATGCCAAGGATCTTTTTCAATTCCTCCTGAATTAATATATTTTTGTCTCAGGACATTTTGCCTTATAAAATTTCTCATTTTTTTATGCAGATAAATAATAATATTCAATGAGTTATGATGTATTCAAAACTCACTTTTAATACATCACTACATATACAATATGATACATAGTTTAACATCTCAGCATTAAAAAAAACAAAGTTTGGTAGAAAAAAAGGGCAGTAAGATATATTAAATTTATGGAACCCTGGTGTCCCCTGGGTGTGACAGAGCTAGTAACCAACAAAAAATATATAAAAATCCAAGTCATAAATTGAACTTCCATCCGAGAAAAAAACATTGGACCTCATTTGCAATTTATTTCAAAAATAATTTATATAATTTAATCGAAATTATATACATCGGCAACAAATATAATTTATTTAAACTGTTATTGTGTCCCTTTATGACTCGTCAATAACAATGGGTTTAAGTATGAAATCTCCCAACCTTTCATATTCTTAGAAGAAAGAAAAACAGGTTTAAAATCAGTTGGTAGTAAAGCCATTCTTCTTAAATGCGGTACAATTACTGAACAGAGTGTAGGAGATGATACAACAACAATGGAACTGCAAAACTCTGAAACGTTTCAGAGTTTGACTAATGCTAACAGCGTCCAGACACCCAGAGATATTCATTACCAAAATACAGCCAAATATCAAGGATGCGTGAACTAATAAAAATCAATACCTAAAGGGAGGGAGGCAATGATCGCAAGGTCAATATCAGCCATGCAATGATATGATGATAATGGAAAATTACGTACATTTATAGTTGCTAAAACAAAATAATTACTTTTACTTTTTCAATCATCCAGATTATTTAGAATATTGAATTTTATTCATATTTATTTATTAAGTATATTTTAATTTGGAAATACAAGTTTAACTTATTTATAAACATATATATATATAATAGATTTGGAAATGTACAAAAGCCGTATTGATATATGTAATATGCTTATACAAAATAAATAAATGAGTGATTTTTTTTTGATTTTTTTTTTTGAAATATTAGTTAAAAATAATAGGGAATTGCTCACACCTTAAAAATGAGACCATTTGAGTTCTATGTACGATTTAATTTAAAATAATAATAATATGAGGTATGATTTTACTTCTCTGGGGATGTTTAGCTATATATAAAAACTGAATTTGTCCTTATAGTCGTAACATATATTTCCTACTAAAAGCATCTGTGAATAAGTTGATATGATAATTGTGATTTTATAATCTACAATAGTAGTTGGAAAAGCAAGAAAATAATTTTTGTAGAATTTAAGGATTCATTATTTCTAAATCAAGAAGCTAAAAAAGTTGAAGTATACAAATAATGAGAACACATAAAATCATTATTTGAAAACTCAAAAGTTAATTAGAAAATTGATTAATTTAGAAATTAATGAAGTATCATGCCAAGAAAACTTGAAACAGGGAGTAGTACTTGATAAAGTATGGATGTTGTGTAAAAATATGACCAGATCCATAGATAAACACCCTGGTGTAACCAAGGGGTTTGGGATAACGCTATGTTGACCATACAATTGAAATTGAGCATAGCATTGTCCCATTAACATTAATATTTATCGAATATGTTTTTGTTTGCTCTCGATTTTTCGTCTACTATTATCCCTTATTAGTAGTATACAATAGTGTCCTGGACATTCTTTGGTTAGACTTGTATAAGTTTTAGTTAAATTTTGACCAAATATTTTCAATTATAAAGCGAAAGCAAATTTTTTATAATTACTACCAGAAAAGGGTTTTCAATTTTCCAAAACGTTTATAATTATTACTTAATTTACTGAATAGGGAATATCTAAATATATTTAAAGTAATAACCATTGCGTGTGCCCTTGAAAGGTGTATAGTAACAGGGTGGATTTGCTCAGGAGTTATAACTGAAGTCCTTGATAATAATTGAGGATGGGCATCGGAGGAATCCCAGCCATTAGGTTTGCTCTAGAATTATAGATAATTGTCTTTCCTCTCTAAACTTCATGAAATGTAAGCTACTCTCCTTCCAAACATTTTTGAATTGTTTGAATTAACACGTTTATTTTCGGTTTCTTTTATTTTTACATACATATTTTATACAGTATTCCTCAGTTCCTTTTCTTTTTAGAAAAGTTATTAGTTGATAAAATAATGATCACATTCTAGACCGCTATTTTGAAAAATGGTATTTTATTAAATGTACAACAGCTAAAAGACAAGGTTATGCCTGGTTCAGGTTCAGTGGTTCTATCGGTCCGGTATCGGTTCTTTAATTTCAACGGTTTTAGTCTTGGTTCAGCTTTATCGGTGTATAGTCCGGTCTTGGGGCTCGGTTCTTTTTTATACATACTCAGTTTGGTAAGAGGCACATAAAACAAGGAGCGTCATTAGAAAATTCAGGCCCAGGAAATGATATTAGATACAAACAGGGCGGTAGCTGCCTTATACACAGAGTACTTAGTGCTCCAAAAACTCGTAAATACGTCCTCATAAAACCACTTTTCCAGATCCATAAGAAGCCCTTAAATATTGGGAAGTCAGACACAACTCTGTATCATCCTGGCGATGTAAGAACATAAAAAAAAGTCAGGAAATTGACTTATTGACTAAAGAACTGAGACCATAAGCAATGAATTGCAGTCACGGTTCGATTTTGTCGTTCCCGTTATAGTGGTTCTAGAAGTCAAGGCAAGACAACCAAGGGCATAACCTTGATTACTTACTTTATAGCTATGAGTGCATAATTAGTACTTATTATACAATCTCTCAAATATGACGTTTAACCAAATTATATAAATATAATTTATATATTTGTTGGCTGTTTAAATTAGTGTGATGCCTTTTCCTTGCTTTTATTTAATTATGTATATATTTGAACACACATGTGCCAGGGTAAACAATGAACCCTAATGAGGTATAATTCTTTAGAAAAGCATTTAGTTTACCATCTAGATTAATAAATTATTCATTTTTGAGGTACCATTTACATACATATTTGCAACTTTTAAAAGTAGTTAATAATGATGATGAAAGATTGTCCCTTTTTCTATTTACCTTAAAATGAATACAAAATATATATTACATACTTCTATTTGCATTTTACAAAATCTATTTATTTAGTATGATTAAGTTTATCTTTTTTGACAAAAATCTTTTTATTTTATATACATATAAATTACTCAAAGTAACAATAAAAAATTTTTTTAAATTTTCCATTTACAGAGTAGATTCAGTCAAATGTTGATTTGTCAACATTTGACTGAATGTTCTCATTCTTGGTTGGTGAAAATCAAAATAAATTAGGTTAAGCTACGAATATTATAGCTTGAAAATTCGGACTCACGGTCGCATTGAAATCTAAGGGAACTTTAACCTCCCACTCAACTCGAACTTATATTCAAACATTCTGAATTGAAAAGACACGAAGCAACTTGTAAGTTGAAACTTAAAAATAGTCTATGTCTAAAATTTTCATTATTACATTTTTTAAGCACAATTTCGCATCTTTTATTTTTCTATACGATGGAAATTATGAAAATTTAGGGGTATTGGATAAAAAAAAATTATAAAAGTTAGTTAACAACGATTTTATATCATGGTAAGTGAAAAAAAACCTCAAAATCGTTTATAATTACATGATAATCATAGGTGAACGATTATAATAAATACGTGATTTAAAGTTAGTATCTTTTTAAAACTATTTTATTCATTTTACACTCGTAAATATCAACCAAAATACAAAATACTTGTATGAATATAAAACATTCAAAAATAAATAAAAACTTGATGTTAAAGTAATCTTATGAAAAATAGTTAAATAATGATTTAATATAATTGCAATTATCTATATAATTACAAGGACTTTTTGATCTCTTTTGTAAAAAGTAAAGGTTAAAAGTTATGGAAATATGAAATAAGTCATTTAACTGATGTCACAGATTTTACCAAAGATGAAAAAGTAGAAATATGTATTTAAAAAAATGAACGAATTTTCTAAAAAATCAAAGTAAACTTCATCAAATAACATACAGACAGAAAAAGAACAAAAATCTAATAATGTATATAACTTGATACTAAAAAAAGTTATATTTATATTAAATCATGTTAAAAAGTGCTGAAAATCAGTATGAAATGCACATATTTTATAATATATTATGTTTTGGATCTATTGGTAACATGGAATGTAAGAAATTTGGAAGGAAATATAACATCTTTGAAAAAGTTAATTGTCCACTATTCTATGTAATTAAGAATGTATAGTATTGTATCAACATATTTAAGGAAAATTAAAGTAGGGTATATAATAAATACTGTAGATTTTTCAAAGATAATAAATAATTTAGTCTTTTCCTTTGTCACTCCATTTTTATATACAAATACCTACAACATTTTTCCTAATCTTAATTTAAAAAAAACTATTTATTGAACTAAAATTTGATAATCAATACCCCTTAGATGCCTGAAACATTTTATATAAATAATTAAAAAGTTTAAATATCCATTTTACAATACTATCAATAAAAACATTAAGAACATATGAAAAGATGGCAATTTTTCGAAATGACAAGAAAAAAACAACAACTTTAGACTTCTTAATGTACTTTGATTGGCATCTTTATAGTGTTCATTCGTCAACACGCGTGTGTATTTTAAAGACAAATTTATACAATATGTTTATCGATATACATACAAGCATAAAAACTATTTCACGTCATCTTTAAACATTTATATTTCATGTTTAACGAAATATATATTTTTATTTTTATTCAAATTTTCCAATCAAATAAAATGATAAAAAAGCTAAAATCAAACTTTAATAAACATAATTTCGTATAATATGTAAGTAAAATATATTTAAAGCTATGCACAAAAATGTTGTATTTGGTTTAATTATAAAATTATTTAAGTTGCTATATTTATTCATGCAACAAAACAACAAAAAGGAAGGTAGAGGTTAAAATAAATGTAAACATCAACTCAATTAATTATTCAAAAATCTTACTGCAGAGGAAATCTGTTCAACATGAGTTGATTTAATGTATATTAATTTATATTTTAATTATTATTTTGAAAATTACTTAAATACATATATTATTATTTTACTCGTTGTTAGTTATATGAAAGGATTTGCAAAGGGTTACTTGGTGTTTCTCTGGTTTAAAGTATTCTTACAGGTACAATAGGTAATATAGCACCTTTATATTATATAAAAATATACATACCAAGATATATATACATAAAAAAATTTGTTTATCCATCTTATATTTTATGTCAAAAAATTACGAAATCAATATTTGTGAAGAAAATTGCAAAAACCTGTTTTTCACTAATTCTAATAGAAAAAATTAGTAAATAGGATTTATTGGAATTGTAAGAACCTACCCAGTTTTTTTTGTATTTGCAAAAGTACAAACGTAATTGAGAATAATGTTGTCGAAAAAATAACCCTCGGTAATTGGTTCATTTGTGCAAATGTTGCAAAAATTATGTTTTAAAATGTTCCAAAAATTGAAATTATTTTGATATAGTCTTAAGTTTTCTTATTTTATGTACAAAATGCAAGGTTTTATGGTATTTCTTCCAAAAAACTGACAATTGACATTTGATGAATAAAACAGAAAAATATTCAGTAAATGGTAGATATTTAACTTAAACATCAATCCTTATTTGTCAATTTATATGTAAACAAATCTCAAGACAAACTCCTAAAAACTTTATTTTATCTACAAAGCCAATATTCCCTTGCAAATCCATTTTATTGAACCTGAAATAAAACGAAAGTGCAATTTTCACAAAAAAAAATTCCCATAACTTTTTTGATTTTTAATAAATTTAGTAACTATTTTTTTATATCTGTAAAGCTATTTTTCGATATCCCAGTCTCTTTTGAAAACTCAACCACGTATTTAGTCTTTTAGAGCTCCAAAAAATAACTTTTGTTTATTGAGTATAAAATAAGCTCCCTTTATATGCCCCTCCCCAAATGGGCACCCCACTTTTGCCGGGCCATGTTCAAAAGAGGTTCCTTTCCAAATTTTCACCCTCTTAGCCCCGATGGTGCGGTCACCCATAAAAGACACAAACTATATTATATATAACAGACAGTGTTTGTGTTTCCTTTATGGGTGCGCATACCCTTGGATCTAAGAAATTGAAATGTCAAAAAATAAGGCATTCTGGACATCAAATTTTAAATCATAGTATTAAAATTCTGTATTTTTAATTTCTGGAACAATTAAAAAAATATATTTTTTAAATTTGAACAAAAATAATCAAGTTATCGATTGTTATTTTTTCGTCGACATTATCCTCCATATTTCGTTTTGCTTTTGTAAGTACCAAAAAAATCTTGGTAGATATGTGTTTCTTTTTAAAATTCCAATAAGTGTTATTTTCTACTTTTTTCCATATTAATGCAAAAAATTTATCAGTAGTTTTCTTCGCGAATTTCGACCTGGTAATTTTTTGACAAAATACAAAAAAATGGCTTTCTCATCTAGACAAATTTTTTCATCCATATATGTTATTACAAGTTCATAAAATATTTTTTTAAATACATATATTATAATGCTTGCCTGCACCGAAGGGGACCAAACATGAAGAAAAAATCATATTGACCATTGTCTGATGGAATAACTATTAACATAGAAGACTTTCTATGATAATTAGTCTACACCCCATCAATAAAATTAATTTAAATATACCTACTTCAATCCAAAAATATACATAACCAATTTTAAGAATACTCATTATGGTATTTGCATGAAAATTAATGTTCAGCAATGATTTATTATTTTTCTACGAAACTTATTTTTATTCCTTCTTTACTTCATGAACAGTCTTTCTTATTATATGTTAATTACTTCAGTCACTTGCAATAATATTCAGTAAAATGTTTCTAGTCGTTTGAGTATCCAAAATACTTCCTAGGCAACAATTTGTTATTCTTTCAAATGAAAAATAAGAAATATATGCTTGTGTATCACTGGAAAAGAGGAACTCTAACGAACCCCAAACTAAAAATATATGGCAGGGCGAAAAAGAAACAATTTTCAGCTATTTGGGAGGGCTTTAAACTGTTACATATTATATTTTTTTAAATTGTGGTGTGGGGTGCTTCTTCAATTTGCTTCCTCCTGGTGTCTAAATATAACTCAAATAATATTGGAAAAACAAAAAAATCGATATTGGATAATGAAAATAAATCAAAAATCAACGTAAAGTAAAAAAAACCACCTTATAGTGAATATATATTTTTTAATTTATAAAACCTGAGGAAAGTAAAGTAATGTTAAATAATTAACGATTGATCAATATTTAAAAAATATTTGCATAAATTATTTATAATTATTCTGTCAGATTATTAAAAAAATCATTCGAGAGTGTGATGTTGTTTAATGTATATGGACGTATTATATTATTTAATCAATAATTTATTTAATCTTTTTATCACATTAAAGTACTTAAAAAAAATTATTTTGAAACAGTTTAGTTATTTTAATGAATAAAGCAAATGTATATTTTTATTTGAAGGAAAAAAATTATCTTGTTTTATCTAAAATTAAACAGTATCTACTTTGTAAAAAAATAATATATACCTCTTTGCAAAAGTTGAATATGAACTTTAAATTCATTTTATTTAATTCAAATTATTAAAATTAAGATTAAACATCATATTAAACGATTGTGAATGGAAAATGAGTTTTAATACAGAAGTAAATTGGAAAAAGAATCATTTTCAAATAAATCTTTGAAGACTTGCTGCCAATCTGTGTTTTAAAAATAACAATGGCATGGAATTAAACAATTCGTTTTTTCTATAACTTTGAATATCTTGAATAAAAATAATAATTATTTTTTCATATACAACTCATTACAAATTATCTATTTAGGCTAATAAGTCAAGTAATTTATTATTTGGGGAAAAAGAAATGCATCAAAAATATATCGAGTTTTCATTCATTTAACATTACAAAATAACTTATTACAAATTTTATCTGCATTAACTGACATATATCGACCTTTCAATTAACTCATGGCAATAAATACTTTATTTTCTGAAAAGATTTTTAAAAGCTTCAAAAAGTATAAGTTCCCAGAACTAATTATATATTAGGATAAACTTATTAGATTCTTTGAATATTAATTGTACAAAATTAATCAAACCTATGTTACATAAGGAATAGCACATACGTAACTAAAAGAAACCCCATCAATAATCACAAAATATTAATTTTCAGTTGAGTTATAAATATATTATATGTATATATACATCACTTAAAGTATAATATATATTTGACTTTTTAAATTATCTAAGTTACACGTCATGTGACATCATTTTAGTTCAAAATTTTGCTTTTTATGTCAGCAAAAATAGTGATAAACATCCCTTCTACATTATCTCATACAACTATGATCTGCATATATTATCAATTATTGGCCATTCGTTATATTTGTTGAGCACATGCACGTAATGTAATATTCATTTGTTTTCAAAGGATATGAATATAATTGGAAGTCTTATAAGAATTTTAATTAATCATTTTTATTATTCTTTAGTATATTCTTTAGTTTTTTTTTCTTTTAATTAAAAACTGCAGTTTTTTTCTTTTAGTTTCATATAAAAGTTATTTTTGATAAGCTAATTGTACAAATTCTTTTAATAAATTTAAATGATTGAACAACTAGTCCGGTATTTGAAGCTTTAACTTAATGAACTAATCTGTTGGTGCATTAATATATAGAAAAGATTAACTGTTTAGAATATCATTAATCAATATTTTCTTGAGTTTTATTTTCAGTTATTAATTCATAACTAGTCTTTTGAACGTTACTTTTTTCATAATATGTTTTTTTTTACAATTCAATCAACATTTAGAGATATAAAAAATAAAGTGTAAAATGAAGATACATAAATTTAGAAAAATTTAACAAATATAAGGCTAAGTACCTAATATAACAACCCATTATTTTGGAATAGAGTTCCAGATTGCAAGACAAAAATAATATTTTTCATATAACATTATCATCTAAGCTGGGTGTTAAATGTTCATAATGCTCTTAATTAAATATTATGATGAAAAAAAATTCCTTTGCCCATGTGTTAAATTTGACCATAGTTAAACTGTTTTCATCACATCTTTGCAACATTAGTTGAAAAACCTCCATATTATCATTAAAGCACCAAGTTATTTTTTTTAAAACAACTGTAAAATTTTAAATGATATATTTAGAAAGGCATCAAGGCCAGACATTCTAATGACTGAGCCTGTTGTTTGGTTGTAATATATTTTGCACAATTTTTTTGATTCACAGTGTCTATTTTAAGGTGTATCAGAATTGTGGGGAGCATAGCCACAAGGCAATCTTTCCTTTGAGTTTTTATACCGTAGTCTTCTTTTATTTTTACCCTTCAATTTTTCCTCACAGGTTCAACCCTGCAACATTCATAGAGTAACTGGAGTGTTGATATTTTTAACACTAACTTTTAAAACTTTAAAAAAAATTTACTATGTAAAAATAATCAAAAATATATTAAGAATATCATTTGACTAAGGACCTTCCTTCTGTATTAAAAAAAAGTTGAGGGTTTCAATTGCAACTTCTATGTGCAGAAATATTAGGGTAGTAGTGTTTCTCAATCTTCATAGTAATGTGGCCAACTATTGATTTATTATATCAATATTGGAAATATTGATATAATAAAAAAATGCAGAACATTTAAATTATCATTTTCGTTCACTATGGGATTGCGACTCCGAAGTTGGGACTAGATAATGATTAAAATAAATAAAAACACAAAGAAAGCTTATGATAAGTAAGTTACAAACTCTTTTTAGGTAATAAAATCAAAAAATGTCACATGTGACGTTAAATCACATAGTTTTTACTCCTAGTCACACACAAAAATACAATAAACAGGTAGTATGTACGTCAATTCAAATTAGCAGTATTAATCATGTTTACCAAAAATATTTGGGCTAAAGAAAAACTTTAAACTTTTGCTATTGGGAAAATCATGGTTTGACAAAAAAAAAAAAAAAAAAAAAAAAAGATTTATAGAAAATGTGGAAATCGAAAAAAAAAAGTTGAAACGAATATCACATAATGTCCCTAGCGATTTTTTAAGAAAAGTTTTCTACACATAGAAAAAAATCAAACTCTATTTAAAAGAAATATCTTATAAAAATATTTTTTTTTTTGTATTTCAACTAAGTTTGGATTTACAAGAATATATAAAGAATAATATACCAGTAAGTTTAGTTTGTATCCAAAATAAGTGTTATATTTATGACTTAAAAATATTTAATTTTGGTAAATATATTAGAAATGTATAATGTATGCGAATTTAAGAAGTTAAAGAGAAAAAATAGATAAAATATATCTTGTTAGATCAGATTACACAAATTATTATTCCATTAACTAATGCCAATGTTTGACTCTAGGAAAAAGATCAAGATACGAAATTTGAAACTTTTATAATTGACTATATTAATAGAAAAAATAAAAAAGATGAACAACGGATGTTCTGTTGTTAATTACTTTGTTTCTCTTTATTAAAGATTTAAATGCAGCTAAGATATAATATCTGATCCATGATTTTCTTTTAATTTCTAAACATTTTAACATTTGGCAAAATATTTTCCAGCATTATTTCCCCTTATATATGTATATACTAGCAATAGTTCACAGTATTACCCAGAGTAATTAGGGTTTCACTAAAAGACAAATTTTGTATTCATAATATAGGTAGAAGAAAAACTCCCTAAGCAAATCATATTTGTTACTCTCCATTTTTCATGAGCACAGTCATATGTAACTATTCAATTCTTATATCAATTTATATGTGTCTTCTCGTCAAGAAAAAAAGAATATAAATAAAAGTTAACGAAAAAAAATAGTATAATGTGATTGAACCAAAGAGAACTAAAGTCTCTAGAGCGCTCACTAAAAGAAACAGTGCTCCCATACGCTCGATGCGATATGCAAAATGCAATACTGTCCATAAAGCATTCATAGTATACACTCAAACATTTACAAAGCTATATCGTATGATCGGATCTGACAAAAAAAGCAAGATATACTTAGTTAAAAAAGACGTAAAAAGTAATACTTAATTACTTTTTCACCCAACCTAATATGTGTCACAACTTACCTCAACTAGCTTGTGCCAATCCCAGGTAATCTCTGTCTTACGAACTATAAATGTACTTTAATAGTATATACGAACGCAATGTAATATTTGAATTTCAGAAAAAAAAAGTATTCAGAAGGTGTGTCATAGGATAGGATTACCTGCACAAGCACCCCTTATATAACAACCTTATTTAATGCATTAGTAATAGCTTGTTATTCCGCAAAAGTACATAATGAAGTACAACTTGTCAAGAACTACTAGTCTACATACCCATGTGTCATCAGGCCTCACTTTCCCTTATCTTATGTATTATTTTCATCGTTGTAGAAATATTACTAATACAATAATTTCGGGGTAAATAATCTCTAAATCGTTAAATACTACACATTCTGAAATAATTCTTAATAAATCTACGTTTAAAGGCTGTTGAAGTACTTGTGTTATTTTGAATAAAATAAGATAGAGTATTTTGTTATAGCAGTCGTCTATTAGGTCGCTGGGTTGCATACATCTGAATATCAGAAATTAGTTAACTAATTTAAATACAATACAACAACTTCAACATAAATAACGTATGTCTATGTTTTTGTAAGTGTTTGACCTCTTTGCACTTGGTTCCTATATTTGTTTTGTAGATTAACCTATTAAGTTCGAGGTAGTGAAGATATTCCTAAGCATTTGAGAAAATCTTGATAATATCGGCTAAATATTATTTAAGGCTGATATGTGTTTTTAGTTTTATAGATAAGTTTGATTACTGAAAAAACTTTTAATACCATTACAACAGATAATTTGACTTTTTAAAAGTTTTGAAGAGTTCAAAACTATAAAGATCTAATGTAACCCTTAAAACTTTTCTTTATCAAAATACTAAGTATGTAATAGGTTAATATTTACAAAATGTTGTATATTTAACACTACGCTAGTGAATATCTTTTTTAGTGTAGTAAGTGAGTTCAGATGAAACTTTAATCCCAAAATTAAACGAATTTTTCTAAATTTATAGAATATTCAAATTTTTTGCGTCCCTGTTTCTTTTACTCAAAATTTATTTTTGAATATTTGTTTAGTCCATACTTATTTACTCATCGCATAATAACAGCAAATAAAAATAAATCAACTAAAAAAACCTTGACTGAGTAATGATCTACAAATATCATTACTTATATGTTTTTATCAAACAAAAAGTTTGAATAAATTTTATGTGAATAAAAAAATTGTTATTGAATTCAAAAGCTTTTTGACTTTCTCTCATTAATTAGATGTGTTATTAAAATAACTTTATCGGGGAAAAGATCTATCTACTAAGTATATTCAGAGAAAGGTACTAAAAAGGATTGAATAATAATAATAAAATAATCTAATTACATCAATTTATATTATTTTCATTTTTGCTTTCCCTGAAAAAAAAACAAAAAAACTTTCTTATTATTATTTTTGTCCTCCTTGTTCCACTCCTTTCTTTCTTCTCAGTAATTAATGAATTAAAGTTTGAATATATATATACCAGAATAAATGGAAAAGAAAGTAAAAGTATACACCATTTTCTAGGAATATGTAATTTTCTTTCATAAAAGATATTTTTTCCTTTTTCAGAAGCACTCAAATGTAAATATGTATATATACATACTAATTAATTTTTCATCTCTTTGTCCTCTTTTAAGTCAAAAGCAGAGTACAGAAAAGAATTGATGAACTGATGTATACAGGGTGAGGATTTTAAATCCGGAACAAGTTTAGACCGCAATGTTTTGACAACCATGAGATTTATGATTATGAAAGTGTTCTCATCACATTCAGCTAACAAAGCTATATAAGAAAAAAAAAAACCTTCAGATGCAAAACGAATACAAACGCCGTGGGCCCAAAGAGGTGATTAAGGTTACAAAGCTGCCCAAATCAACTAATTACGATGCTGCTAAGCCTTTTAAAGAGTCTGATAGGTCAAGAATATCTGCAAGGAAGACTAATGATCATTGTATGGGAAATGAAAATTCTCCAGCAATTCCTTAAAGTTTTGAACAAAGGAAATGTAACCTCCTGGCTCTCTGATTTGAAACTCTTTGGAGTACTATGAATGGTGCTCCGTTGAGAGATAGAAACGTGCGCATAACACTGTTGACTCCATGTGGAGTTCCATTCTACAGGCGGTGGTCAACGTGAACATGACGATCCTCATCAAGACTTCTACAAGACTGAGAGCCCGGTTTGAGTCTGTGGTTGAAACTGGCTCTGGATAGTTTTGTGATTGACTTCACTATTGACCTCTATATTTAAGAAAAAAGGATTTGTGAGTTGCTAAATTAATTCTGGAAAAAAAAATCGTAATGTACAACATCCTTTAATTTTCTAGATTTGAAATCTCCATACTGTATATAGTAGTTAGCGTTGAAAATAGTTTCTATTTTTGACATGTAAAAAAAAACAACCCAAAATCAATCTAATAACCCTGAATTAGATAAGGACCAAGGTAATGTGCTAAAAGAGGAGGGGGTAAAGGAAATATACGGGGACATAGGCAAGAGTTATTGTGATACCGTTCCTCATGTTTACTCTGTGTCCAACAATGACTTACAATTATATCTCCATGGCAAATCCTCATGGTTAACAAAAAAAACTCAAATTTTTAATCAGGTTTTGAACATAATTGATTGTTGTGGAAAAGGAAATGATCTCCTAAGAAAATAAATACTCTCCTATCTTACCCTTATTGGGTTTAAAGCAGTGTTTTTCGAACGGTGCAATAGTCAGGTTTCTAACAAAATGATATTTCCTCTATTTACAAATAATAAGACCTAACATTTTTTAAGGGTTATTAGCTCCATATATTTAATTATCTCATTTAAGTTCCTTTTGATCATACATATGAAGTATTCCGGCAAATGTTATTTTTGAGAAAAATATATTTATGAAAAAAATAACTAATATTATCATTTTTATCAAAAATAAGAATTGAAATATTAAAAAGTGTATATAAAAATTATCCCTTTTTTATATAAAATATGCAGTAAGTCAACATAAAAACAATTTATAACAAATATCTAGAAATCGAGAAAATTCCAATTCATTTTTTAATAAACATAGAACCTAATCATTCATAAACATATTTGAGTCAATAACGGGCTTTGTATTTAAATTTTATATAAAAAAATAAGGAACTCAATCATTTTAACTTGAGTTTAGAATTTATTCTTAGTTTTTGAGACTTAATTTATCACCGATAAAGTTTTTCCAATAAAGTTAACAAATTTCTCATTATTTTATAGTGAGAATCAATTTTTGCCTACTTTAAATGTAATTTGCGCTACCTGCAGTGATAATGATTTGTTAATAGAAATAAACAACCATTTGTCGAATAATACAAAATAATAATAATAAAGACAATATATATTTTTATCAAATTTTTAATTTGTTTAGATGTATTTATTTTTTAAAAGGCATTTAAAAAGATATAAAACATTCATATGGCCTTTCCTCTTAATAATCTTCAAATTATACATACATACTCGTACATTAATAAAAATTATTATACATATTATATATTTTTAAATAATATATTCTTTAGCTGTTTATAAGAGAGATCAAAAGAAGCTTTTAGGATTTCTTCTTAAATATGTATGTTATATACATGCATATATGTACATATTATTCAGTCTTTTTTATTTTAAATTACCATAATCGGTTTTTTTTTGTATGAAAGTGAAAAACAGCTTTTTTGTCTCTATTGTTCATTTAACAAGATTGCAAAATATGTGTTTTGTTGAGTTAAACTAATATAAAAAAACTGCATTGATTTAATTTTCCAAATGAACTTAAATATAGTATTATTGTTTCACCCTCCCTTATTTCACTGGATTGTTTATTAACCCCAAATATTGAAATGCCCTTGTTATATCTTGTATATATCTTACTTTTTATTTATACACATTAACAGAGTCGGCTTTGCTAACAAAACATCGTTCAAGTTATCTTTATTTTTTGATAAATCAAAGAATATTCAATATATATTTCTACTTAGTTAAATTATAAAACATTTAAATTTGTTGATTGTTACGAAATGTTGTTATGGGTCTTTCTATAGAAAATTTACAATCAATAAATTTATTGCATATTTGAATATAAATTGCTGTATCCAACTTCCTAATTTTTGGTAACTCAACAAAAAAATTTCAATGTTTAACTTAATCTAGCTTTGATTTTTGAGCTCTTTTTATGTTACATTTGATAAAAAGTTGTCTTGCATACCTATGCGTTTTGGACTGTAATTCGTAATCTATTTTACTGATGGATGTAGATAATACAACATTGGTAGCTATTGAGCTATGGATCAAAATTATCTTTTTTATAGTTCTGCTATTTAAAAAAAAGTCTTTGATATAAATCATATTAATTTTACCCTTAAACATATCATGCATCACGTCCTCCGTTTTTGATAAAACATTCATCAGAACACGATAAAAAAGGCTCGAGGAGAAGGTATATAATTGAGCCATATAATAGGCTTAATTAGTTCACAATTAATGGTTTTTAAAGGTGTGAAAATTATCAAGTGAAGATAAAATCTTATTTAAATTAATTTACGTGCAATACTCATTTGCATGAGGAAGGCTTGACATTTTTTTCTGTCTAAAAAAAAAGAAGCACCTGTGTTACAGTTTGAAAAGTTATGGTTTACGCATGCACGAGAGTTAGCCATGTCCCAAAAAAGGTTAACAATTATTATTAATGACAGACTTCTCACCGGACTTATTATATAAAGTAAGAAAAAATATTATTTTTATTGTTCCAAAATTGTAACATGACTGTAAAATAATTGGATTATTCGATATGACCACCACCCTCATAATTAATAGCAGCCTCCAACCTCCTTCTGAATCAATTTTCTACCATTGGAAGCTATGCCCTCCAGGACCATTACGGAAGCAGAGTGTTTCGTCTTACATATAAACTCTAGATCGTCTGGCATGTCAGCAAGCTTTTTATCACTTTTTAGAACATGGAGTATAATCTTGAAATAATAGACGTCGATATAAATTTGTTACTATAAAGTAGAAACTAATGGTTATATCATAAACTCTGTCACATGTTAAAACGAACTAAGCTTGGATCAATTCGGGACCTTGTGTTAGTTTAAACAGAATATACCATGTACTAATCTGTCCAACAGAACAATTTTCCCCTCTCAGAAAGTATTTAAATGTTTAGTAAGGATCCAGATGAACTTTTTAAACATTCCTTGGAACCCTCAAAGAATTTGAAGACCCCATAGAGTAAAGAGAAATAGTGTTGTCCTACTACAGAAGACACAAGAGGTATAAGATGGCAATGCGCACAAAATCATCCTCGGGTAACCATGTCCACTCTGAACCACCCAAAAGTCAATTCCAGGGATAAGAAAAAATGGGTTATTAATAACAGTCACCCTCAGAAATACATTTTCCCCAAAAGATGCCATTCAAATGGTTGCTAATGTAATTCCCAAATAATTAGTTTCTATTAGAATTTATTTATCAGCCAAAACCTAAAGCTTTTTTAAATCATTGGTTATATTAATCAAACACAAAAATAAATAATAAAATTATTCACATTCTCAATAATTGCAAATAATTTTAGGATGGATGATAATTTATTAATAAATTTAGTCGCATCAATAATATTTCACATTTAATGTTTAATGAGATGAAATACAGATAAAGTATCTTCCTTTTTCAAATGATTATGTATGAATTAGATAGTAATTGAGTGGTGGAATAACTTAATTCTGTATATTTTAAAGCTTTTAATAGAAATTGGTCTAATTAAACAATCAAATAGCAAACTTGTTTGGCAAGATAAATCTTCTAATAGGAATGATTGAACATAGTTATACGGTATATACCTGTTCATATGACTGGATTTTTTTTATATGCTTTAAAAAGTTATTCATTATACTTTTAGTTTTGCCTCATTTACTTTAAAAAAGTACTCTCAAGTCTAAAGAAACGCACTAGAGTAATAAATAAAAAATATGTCAAACTGTGCATAAAATAAAATAAAACAAGGCCTGTGCAAATTGAGTTAAAACAAAACCTTTAAAAGAACATGAACTATATATCAAAGGTCCTATTAACTAAAAGTTATTAAATATAAACCTTCCATTTCTTCTTGAAAAGGAAGAAAACGTGAAGGGAAATTTTTTGTACAGAAATAAGAGTTTTCTTTCTTTATGAACGATAAGCAGGGAGAAAATATGTACGTGGGTCGTATAAACATTGAATTTATGACCCTTCATCGTTTAACAATGAGTAATAAATTTTTACCCCTTTCGTCCTTTCCACGTCTTTATATATAAAACTATAAATAGCATTTTTTCATAGGCATCATTAGCCCCTGTTTGTTGATTTTCCAAGCTGACATATATTCATATATTCGTTTTTCAAGTAAATAATCATTATCTAAGGAAATAAATTTTAAATTTGAAAAATAAACTTCCCCTTTTCCTATTTTATTTTTAAATTAAATCTCCTTTTCATGCTTCTAAAACCAGGAATATTTACTTTTAAGTCGTCTTACAAAGAGTATGTAAAATAAATTGTAAAATATGAGGTTCAGTATTGATTAATATCAAGCATTTATTTGCTAATTGTCTTCCTCTCATCCTCATAAAGGACTTCTTAATGGTACGCTCTAAATATTAAAAGGATTGTAGTCAAAAAATCCTAGTTTGAATGAAGGAAAATAATATATTTAATTCAGCATTCAGTAGCTGTAAAGCTCTGATAATGAAGAAGACATAAACTGATAGCAATATATTGCAGTCAGATTTAACTTCTTTCCATATAGATCTTCTAATTTCAATTTCAAGATCAATTGGGAAATATGCGTTCAATTAATTCATATATTTCCCCACAAGATCAATCAGATACTTAAGAGATTTGAAATAATAAATAAAGACGTAGCAAAAGAGAAGACAATTAATATAAATATGGAGTAAGCAGATTTTTGATTGATTTAAAATACAACTGTTTTCTTTGGAAATCTCGTATGTGTCATTTGATGAAGTTTTCTCCCGATTTAAAAATAAATCATACTTATTTTCATAAATATATCCCCTCTATGGCTCTATAAAGGCGCCGCTTTTGTTTTATGACTGCTATGATAAAGTTTAATTATAAAGTAACCTCGAGTGTCTTTAAGCATGAATGACAAATAGCACTGCCCGATAAATTTTTGATACTGTTTTATCTCTTAATATAAAAGTGTATTATAACACCAACATCAACTAAAGGAAATAAGTTGATTAGTTATTTGACCATTAGAGTGGAATATCAATCCAACTCTTCACTATATAAGTACGATAAGCAAACAAATGTGACGTCATTTAATACCCATTTGTCAAATAATACTTTTCTTCAATAATTTTTGTATCTTGTGCATTCCTTTTCTATGAAAAGTCTATTTCATACTCTTTTTTTTTTATTCTTCTTAGTAGTGTAACGGAAGTTAAAGCTACTTAACACATGTTAGTTCATGTATAGTAATAAAATTACATAAATATATAACAACAAGAGGGAGAAATCACATTTATCAAGCGCATATTAGTGAACCCTACTCTCCCCTCTCCCCCTCTTCAGACACACAAAGAGGAAAGACATTCTTAATTCCATTAATCATATGTATGTATACACACTCTTATATATTTACCTATGTATGTAAGTATTAAATAAGTAACTAAGGTGTATGGATTCCAGATATCCATCGTTTTTTTAAAATTACATAAGTATATAACATAAATTTTTTTTCTCAACAATTTGAAATGCATACCCCATATTTTTTTTAAATTTGATCTCAGCTACACAAAAATGAAGGAAAAAAAATATCTAAGACAACGATAACAGGTGCTGACGACAGCTTAAATTCAATTCGATGACTTGATCGTAGGGTGGACCAGTAAATTTACATTCAGAAAAAGTACTTATCATAAATGTATTTTAACTCGTTTGATTATTAGTAAATAATTAAACCATGAATTTTTTTTTGTCAACTGAATTGCTCTCTCAACCGTATCATGAACTGTTCTAAGCATTGACAGTTTTTTTTTCTGGGCTTCAATGTAAGCAGAATTACTATCCCATAAAGATGATGCTTCACGAATAAAATAATTATCAATTTTGAAACGGTAAAACAGTAAAACACTTTTGACCGATATGAAGTCATATACTTTTTTTATATACAAAAATGTATATAATGAAATTTCATATCATGGTAGACGATTTGGTAATTAAAAAATAGGTAAACTTATCATTTGATTTAAAAATATTCACGTACATCCCAAAAACCATCAAATGTTCAATTTAATGGAACGTATCTTGTTCCAATTGCCGAGAAATTTTCAATAGTAAAATTTACAACCTTTTTTATTTAATTTCTTGTTCAAATACCATAAATGATGATTAAGTTTCTTTAAAATGGGGGGGGTATTCATTTTCAAAAAATTACTTTTGATTTTATTGGACACCCTAATGTACATATATACTTACTATCTACAAATTTTAATTCACTTCACTATGTCACTATACTCCCTCCCAGTAATCTCTAAAAAAACCGAAAGTTTATATGGTTTACGGTAGGATAGTAAATTGTAAGTATTTTCAGTACGAAAATCAAAATGGAAAGTCTGACAATTAGGAAAATATCATATTCTCCGTATGAAGCAAGGACATGGGCAGAAATTAAACCATTTTTGATTTTCAGTTCTACTCTTTGTCCAACATGGCCTTACACTTTTAACTCCTTTGTGTAACTCTCCGTCGTTCATGACCACATACACTGGTGGTTATATATAATGTTTAGATGTTCTCTCCTGAAGAACAAAATAATAATTATAATTGTTCTAAAAAATGGAAAAACTTTTCAGGTCTCCACCAAAAAAAAAAAAAAAAAAAAAAAAAAAAATATAGCACGCTAAAAAAGATTAAGATTTTTAACAATACTTATAGAATACATTTTTATTATAAACCCACCATTAATAGTAGTTTTTAGGAGTCAATGGATTATTACTTGTAACATCTGTTTTTAAAATTCTAATAAAGGATTAAAATTAATGAAAATAAAAAAAATTAACTTTTCTTGTACAGTTTTTTATAAAGTCTAAAATATGTATCTATTATGTGTAAAAAATGAATATACATATAATTTTGTTCAAAGAATTTGCTTTAAACTTTAAAAAATCGTTCATAAAGTGGAAAACTTTTTGAACGATTCTAATGTTTCCAAATCGGCTGTGGAAACAAAAAATGTTTGCCTTTAGTTTTTAATAACTCTAATTTTGGATATTCGGCCCTCATGATATACTTATATGCACAGCTGTGTATAAAATATGCCTTGGCGTTATTTACTAACAAAAGAAGCTAAAAATTATCGTAGTAATTCTGACAGTTTGTACAAAGTTCTGGAGGAGTGCAGCTTAGCGGTCATGGGGTTTTATTAGAACAGCTGCATACAACCGTGAGAGGAAGTAAATAAACAAAAATACCACTTTCTATATAGCAAGGATGGACATATGGACTGTAATTTATCCAATGTCGATCCTAATAGATTCGACTCTGATCCACACAGACTTACATTTATAGCTCCCGCGCAAACCATTACTTTTACTCTTTATCTTTCGTGAGCACACGCACAAGCTATTACTTTATATTTAGAGATTCTCTCTCCAAAAATTAAATTAATAATTATAACAGCTTTGGAACATTAAAAACCCTGTTTAAATTCATAAATTTGAAAATCAGCTCCTGCTTTATAGTACATATTTTATACACCTCTGGATATACACATATGTATATTTTTATACAATATACATATACAATATACAGACAGAAGATGATGATATGACTTATCATTTATGTCACGCCTCCTCCTGTTACTTACTCGTCTTCCAACTTCATTCTTCAAAATATGTACGAATAATATATGTGTTTCTAAAAAAAAATATTTTCCTCAATTATTCAACCCTTCTTTTTTTTGTGAAAGATATCTTTGGAGTATGTTTTTAAAAAATTGAATCTTATATATTTAATAGAATGTTTTGACGACTTCCATTGTTTTGTTTTTTTCCCCTCAAAAATAGTGCGTAATTTAACCTATAAAGATTTTTAGATACATCATTATATCCAAATTCAAGGTCATTTCGTGTGTGTAACTATTTTTTGAAAGTAATACAACTTACGAGTAAAACTTTGGCCCCTTTACATGTTTCTTTAAAAATACTATACTGAAAATAATTTCTGATGATTTAAACTCACTTCGAACATAAACTATAAGCTATCCGACAAAATTATCTTGTAGTACATCATATATTTTTTATTTTAAATTTCTGTTGTATATTTCAAAATATTTATCTAACCTGGGTGACACCCTTCTTTGAGGGGCCTAAAAGGTTGTCAGAAGAATCACCAAAACAGAAAGAATATTATAAATAAAAACCCTGTTAACCAATTAAATAAAAATAAAAGGTTAAATTTGTAGAAATTTAGTTTGGGTGAGGGCGTCCGGCCGACAGAACCAACTCAACAGGGGGAGTTCCATGAAAATTATGTCTTACATTGATGAAAACATAAGGACTCACCAAACTACTTTTAATTGTTTATGTATTTGAAAAAAAATGAGGTAAAAATCACTGATATTGTATTAAAATATAACTTAAGGCGCATGTCATACTTTTTGTAGTCACAATCAAAGCAATATTTTTTTAAACTGTTATCATTAATAATTAATTATTGATAAGGAAATATTAAAGTATAAATTAATCACCAGTGGTTGTGCTCATAAAGGACTGAGAGTAATAATGATGATTTTTCTCAGGATTTATAAATATAAGTCCGTGTTTGACTCGGCGTAGAATTATGACATACATCAGAGTAATTCCCGCTTATAAGTCTTATATGTTATATGAAAAGATTAATATTTTTGTATTTCCTTCCCATTACAAAAGGCTGTAGCTTTTTTTTAAAACATCATGACAGCTAAGCTGCTTTCCTTCCAAAAACTCTTCAAATTGTTAGGATTAACACGATTTTTTTGGTTATTTTTATTTTTACATACTGGTAAGAAATATTTTGTACAAGATTAGTAATAACCTTCTATTTAAGCATTAAAAGGAGAGCTTGCATCTAGTTATTTTTATTGAGGTAGAGCTTCGTAATTCTACACATTGAAAATCCTTGCTCAATAGTTTAAACTTTTCTATGTACTTACAATTATGTAAAAAAAAAAAAATATGTAAATGTGTCCCATGAACATTTTTTTGTAATTTGCAAAGACTCTTTTTAGGCTTCCGGATCTGATAGGAATCATATTACCATAAATAAAACATATACTCATGTATTAATATTATAACTTGAGCTCCTTAGTTTGATACTATCTATAAAAATTAGCAGAGTTTGTCTTGATGGATGCTGTAAAGTCATTTTTGATCAAATAAATAACAATGTAGTAATGATTGTATACTGCTTATGCTCGGCGTTTCCTTTTTTATTATATTTAATATTAAAAAAAACTGTGTAGCAAAGCTTTGAGCGTAAAATTAAAAAAAGAAAAGATCGTTAGACAACTTTGATATAAAACTCATATTCTGAAAAAAATCAGCAATAAACTATAGTACTCTTTGCTTGCTAATACACTTGAATTTTTAAAATGGGTGCAATAATTAATAAAATCACTAACATTTTACAAATTATCAATAAATGTTTATCTTTTTAAACTGTATGCTCACTAGGATTTTGACAATTTCCACATGACTATATTATAAAAGCAAGATATATCGACACACAATTATTTCTTTCATTTCATAATTTTTATACTTTAATAAGTATTTCATGTATTAAGCAATTTGTGGCTTATCACAATTTGTATTTGTTATAAAATCAATATTAGCAAAAGTATGCTTAATTGTTATAAATAATTAATTAAGCATCTTTATATCTTTTATTAAGTTATTTTTTTTATTTGTAACTAAAAGGCCTTTCCGGGATTTCTCTGAATTATTACTCAGAAAAAACTTTTTAAATATTGATTTTTTTAAAATAAACATTTTGATAAGTCTCCAATATAATCAAATACATAAGTCATGAAAATACTCAGTAAAGTATAATAATTATGAAATGAAAGAAATAATTGAATTATTAAAATGTAAGCAATGTTTGAAAGAATTAAGAGATCTTTTTTTACTAACAATTATTATGATATCATAAATAAATATATTAAAAAATATATATAAGTTATTTCTTTAAGACATTTATTACACGAGTTCTTTATTTCAATTCCCTCTTTATAATTCCACACTAAAAAAAAATTTGGTACAAAAAGGAAAGGAAAAAAAGAATGCGCATTGGATGTATGGAATAATCTTTTCTATATTATGGCAATGCCTGCTTTTTCTAAGCTACAAATATTATTTACTGATACTTTATGTAGAATCAAAGGGGGAATAATTTTCAACATGAATTACTGATTTTTTAATGCTTGTACGCGTCATAAAATATATGGTATGATGAAGAATGTATTGAGTAGAACACATATTTATATTAAAACATACAGCAAACTGTATATTAATATACGTATATGTGCTTATATTTTCCTTCCTACAGCACTTTAGATATAATAACTATATTTTTTAATTGACACCAAGTATTATACGATTAGTTAAACAATTTCAATTAATAGAACAAGGCTTTTCGTTTGCTAAAAAAACGGAATATATGTACTTTTTTTACGTGTAAGATGAATTTTGTATTTTTGTAACAATTGGGCAACCTTTGATGTCCAGCTAAATAATAGTGTTGTATTCCTGTCTAAAAAAGTTATAATTTTAACTAATTCTGTCCTAATTTGGACTGGTCTGGTATCGTAGTAAAATTTAAAAAAACAAACAAAACAAAAACAGTTGATTTGATCCAACGTTATTATTATTTTTATTTTTTTTTAGAAAATGAAACTATGAATTTAATTTTGGTCCAAAGTATAAATTTCTGTCTCAAAAATCCCCCATGGCCCAACCGGGAAAAGATTTTTTTTTTTTTGACCTAGTCTCAACACTATACTATTTATTATTTTTTATTCTATCAATGACGTCTAAAAGGAGGGTTAAAATAAATCTGATGTACATCAAAATGTTATAGCCAAAACATTAAGAATGGTGCAATTGGGCAGCTTAAGTCTATTATTGTATCTCTTAGCATTTTCTTTACAAAGAGAAGGTGTTAGTGAACAGAGATATTATACACGCCGAGATTTTATAAAGATGCTTCATTTTCCTTTGAATATATATTTTATTGCTCATACATTTCATTATGCTCTTGATACATTACGTCTGATTATATGCAATTCTTAATTTATCTAGCTAATGCCTTATATATTTAACTATTTTTACTGCAGGTTTATTTAATAGTTTGACTAGATTTTACTTAATATTTCTTGGATTTTTTTTTCAATATGAAGGCTGAAACGTGCAGTTGTAGCTACAAAATGTAATATCGTTGCTATTATTATTTTTTTTAAACAATATATCCAACCTTAGTAAACAGATGTATAATCATACAAAATAATACAAATTTCAAAGATATTTATAACAAAAATAAAATTTTAATATTTTTACCGTATGAATAACAATCTATATCTTGTTACCTCCCCAAATTCATGTATTTAAGATTATTTTAAAATAAGAATTCATAATTTTTTGGGATGTCATATATTAAAACAAGTAAATCTTTCAAACTGACACTCTTTTTTTTGGCCCACTTCATTAAATAGAAGAGTACAAGGGTTACGTGCAATATGTGTCTCGAAGAGCCACAAAGTGCGGACCACCTCATTAATTGATTCCCTGCTCTCTCATATGAGAGACATCAAACAATACAAAAAAAAGACAAAAAACTTTGTATTTTTAAATTTATGAAATCTACAATTGTAAAAAAATTATTAAAAATAACTTTTAGATCAATTAAGCTTAAGAAACTGCTGTAGTAGCACAGATACCCCTTCATGTGGTCGTATCCATTCCTTTATATTTACATTGTTTTATAATAGTGCATGATTATTGTAAACAAAAATACATTCTTTAACTAACTAACTAATCTATACAAGTATTTTCAGGATTTTCATTGATATTGAAGTGTACGAAATGGAGGGATTGGTAAAAAATTGATACAAATTTAAATGAATGAATTATTAAAATCACTCTACTATTTCAATATATAATTAAATAAAATTAATTTCTTGAGTTTCTTTTTTACTCACTTTATTAACCACGAACTCAAAAAAGATGCTCTATAACTAATTGTTAAATGAGATAGTCATTTATGTTAGTCTGTTCAAATGTTAAATTAATCTTTTTTGAATATTAGGGATGCGTTTACTGATTTCTTCATTTAAATAGGTTGATCGAAATATGTATCTTAAAACAACACGTTATCAGAAAAGTAAAATCCGTTTTTTAGGATTTAATTATAAGGAAAATTATTTAAAATTTATTTAAGGTGTATTATGTGAGATTTTTCGAAATGGTTTAAAAATTATCAAATACATACGGGCACATATTTGATTGGTAGTTATAATTAAATTCTTTGCATTAGCATAATTGTAGTTACACTGTTGTCCCCTTTAATGTTTCCCCTCAAGAATTATATTTGTAGAAAAATAAAGCTGTATACTATACGCATTATGTATTTAGGTTAAGTTTCCTTGATATTATACATACATTTACCTCCATTCAATAATTTATTACAATCTGTCTATGAATCTACGTACATACATAGGTATATTTTATTTTCTTAAAATGAATAAAAGTCACTCACAGCCCCGATTACGTATAAAATAAATTAATATATTGAGATAGAAAATAAAAACTTGTTGATTTACGCTGATAATATTCAATATCTTTGATAGAAGAGTGGGAAAAATTATGTTGAAACTGTGGACAAATAAAAAAAAATCTATCAGTAGCACTCATGGAAGTGTAAGTGACAACTTATTCAAAAGGATGTTTGTCATTCTATAGGTATAGAAAAACATAAAACAGTCATACATTTGATTATGATAAACAATTTAGTAGAGGAAAGTTTGAAAAAAAATAAATGGGTTGTTGCCTTGTTTCAATTAAATTACCAACACTCAATACAAGAATCAACCATCATTTTTTCTATTTGAAAAAGTGTCTTTTGCATTGAAATTTTTCCTAAATTTGATCGATTTTTAAAAATTTTAAATAGAAATTTCAAAAAATATGAAAATTATGATAAATGAGTCACAACTGGGAATAATTGGGAATAATTCCTACAATATTCAAGATTAAGTTCTAAAAACAAAGTATTGATAATACCAGGAGTAGGAATTTGAACTCCAATCCGAATTTTGAACACTTGATTTAGACTCAAAAGTTATAGCTTCATAATATTGGTACTTGATTCGATAAGCATTTAAAACGATTTTCTAACCAGCATTTCAAATTTTTGAATGGCAATAAAATAGTAACTCTTCTAAGTCTATTTTATAGAAGAAAAACTTAATTTGAATAGAAATAGATTTTCTAAGTATTAACATTTAGTGGTATGCTACCTAAAAATGAAAATTCAGTTAAGATTAATTTAAAAGTATTTTTACAAATTTATAAAAAGTAAAGTTTTCAGACTCAAATCTATAGATAAGTAATAAGTTACCTTATATGAGTACGAAATAAATCTAAAACTCGATTTTGACTAGAATGAAATATTTAGTAATTTGAACTTGTTTAAAAACTTTTTAACTATTTTTGGACTTGCAATGTTAAGAAATTAACTCACTTTCCCTTATTCGATTAGAAGTAATGTTTGTTATTTACAATGCATATAATATTGAGTTAACCCTCAAAACACAGGTGTGACCATAGCTACCTACTTTTGAAATGACTATTTACTCTTCATATTTAATTAATCTTTTTGACATTGACATTCAATATAATTTATGATATTTGTCAACTTAGCTGTTTTCGATTAAAATTTTAAAAACAATTTTTGGAGTTAGACAACCAACAATTCCCGTAACAGCACTTTAAATAAATTTTTGTTGAACAAAAAATATATTTCACTCCTTCTTAGGAGCTGTTTCAATCATAATTGATTAGAATACTTGACACAAAAATAAATATGGCAATTAAGAAGAGTAGAAAAAGCCAATTAATGTCTTACTCCATTTTTCGAAAAACAGTTCATTGGTTATCTCTTATTTCTTGTTTTGCTCAGTATTATCTAATGATTTATAACATTATTCACCTCAAATAATCAATAATGGTAATAGTTTGTACCCATAAAAAGAAAAGGGGGTAGGACGTTTTTATATTCATAAAGTTTTTGTTTGTATACCTTATAAATTGACTTTTATTAATTAGACAACAGCATATATAATTGATTAATTTACACTCACAGGTTAAAAATATTTAACAAGAGCTTTAAATCAGTCGAAAATATGAGTCATAGAGTAACAGGTACATGAATTTTTGTATTTATGAGCTGACTTATCATAATAATCTACACATGATGAATTATTGTACTCACTTCAAGCTACAAGATGTTGAAACTCAATAATAGTACTTGTTAAACAAAAGAAAAGCTAAAAAAGCTTACACAGATCTCATTATTATGTTATTTGTTATAAAAATTAAACATAAATATTCTATTCATAATGTTTTCTTGTTGTTGAACAAAAGCTTCACTGTATTTTTGTGTTTGTATATGCATATTTTTGTATAGGTCTCGCTTAATGAAACTCAGCCCCTTCCTAAATAACAACAGGAGGAGTCTTTATACTTTTATCAAATCCTTTTTTATTTAGAAATGATTTATTCAAGAAAATAAATAATAAAAGTCAACTCACTTTGTCCATGACACATTTGCATAATGGCCTCTGTTGCATAGTTGGACTCACACTTTGAATTCTTCAATTTCTTCTTTTTCGGATGCAATATCCCAGCTCCACCTAAGAAATCATCATACACACCGGGGGAAAAGGTAGCTGATTCCTTGAGAGGGCAATAGATGTGAGAGTTTGTTGCTACAGCAAATGTAGCAGAGTAAATAGCCACCCGCTTGTTATTGCCATCGCAATCAAGTCGAATATGTTCACCATGACATACCTCACGGGATCGAAATTTCGTGGGACGACACTTATACGTCACTTCGATATATTTACGATAACCAAAGCAGGGATCTTTATCACGACCAAATATTTCAGGTGCTGTGACCATAGAACAGACTTCATGGTCGTGACATTTATCTTCGATGAACTTAAGAGCCTCTGGGAAGTCACAGTCTAGCCCTTCGAAGCCTGTATATTTCTTGGGGTAGAGTTGTGTTGGAGGACAAATCTGAAATGATATAAAAATTAATATGAATTTAAATTTATATATTAAATTTATTTAAAAGTAAGTATTTTATAAGATTTTTTAAGAGAGTGATACAAAAAGATTTCGAAACTGAAGTTCCCCTATGTTGTAAAAATAAAGCAAATCTTGTACAAAATTTGTTTCTACATGATAAAATAGGAAAGTAATCAAAGGTAAAAATTCACTCAAAAGTATAAAATATATAAATCAAATGAGAAGGAACAATGTCTCAATATTTTAATTCTTTTTAAGCCAAAGGAACTCTTTTGAAGCATACCTAGATAATTAGGGGTTCATTACCAAAATAGTATTTGGTTCTTGAAGGTGTAGTTAAGCTCCAATTTAAATTTAATATAAATTTTTTTAAATCAGCACTTTCTCCTGACAAAGTGATAAAAAATTTTAGGAGCTAAGATGAATAATTTAACTTTTAAACAAATTATTGGTTTTTTCCCCTTTTTACACAGATTACACAAAAATTTCAACTATAATATTCTCGAACGTTAAAAATTTTTGAAGAAGAAAACTAATAACAGATTTGTAATCAGCTTATCAATGATTAATCAAAATTGAATATGGAAATTAAAATAATCTCTTTTTTGACTTGTGGGTGAATAGTTAACTATGTCATAGTAAAAAAAACGCTTCTTACAAAAGGGATATATTACAATGAGTATATATATATATAAATATAAAGAATACAGCGTCTTGATGAAAAATAATAATCCCCCCTGTTGATGATATCAATAAGCCAAGTTTTCAAATTCACAACAAAGTATATAATCTGTAATTATGAGGTTAATAGTTTTATATGTTAGAACAAAAGAAATTGAGCCATATGTTGCAAATGAAAGAAATTTTCTATGTATGCTACATGTTTTTTAATAGTTTGGGCTTTTTATACGTGTTTAAATGTATCTGACTAATGACTTGTAAAGGTTTTTTTTTACTTAAGATTGAAATAAGTTGTACAAAACTTTACATGATGTAAAGACAATTCCATGATGTTTATACTCAAAAATGAAGGTAGATAACTATTATCAACTTTTAAAATTAAAAAATGTAACATTTGTAGGATTACTCTTATTTCAAGGAATGGTATTAATGGTTGTGATGTGACAAAGAGGAGTGTCACAATATATATTAAGATCATTCAAATTAGGCAGAGGTTAGAAAAAAGAGGCGTGGAGGATACTTAGAATATGTATAGCAATTTATTAACATGACCCTACTACCTTTCTGTAACTCGCCTGCCAGGATATTTGTAGGTATCAATTAATAAGTACACTATCTATATAATACATATATAATAAACGGCTTATAATAATAGAAGAGATTGAGAGCGAGGGAAATGACTTAGTCATAATACAAAACCGAAATAGTTTTATTTTTTTAATACAAATTCACAGCAAATAACTTAAATTGATTTATTAAATTCGTTAAAATGTACTTTCATAAAAATTTCTATATTGATTCAAACTCACAATTCACCAAAAAAAAAAAATATATATATTTGAAGAAGAAGAATTATTATCCATAGGTATGTAAATTCTTAAATTGTATTTTTCAAGTTGTTTTCAACTTTTGCTGGTAAGGGTATTATTATCTCGATTTATTCGATTCTTTTTTCCTTTTTTCTAAGATTTTGTGGAAAAAAAAATTATATTCCATTATATAAGTGTCCATGGATTCTCATGATATCTCAAAATATGTTTAAATAGAAATGTAGGAATAAGAAAAACTATGAAGAAAAACGATACATAATTAATCTTAGAACAAATAACGTTGTTATCATGTTTTTCATTTTACTAGAGATCTAATTTAAGTAAAATAAACATAATTATACAAAAATCACACTCATATTAAGATATTCAAAACGTAAATTGCTTAATTTAACTTTTTTTTAATTTCAAAAATTGTATAAAAAACTAAGTATTATGATCACAAGAGAACATTTTATTTCTCAAATGAAAAAATCTCTAGGATACATCATGTTTACATTTTCTCATAATATACATTTATTTGGCTTTCTAAAACACTTTTATTTTGCAAAACCTCTAGTCATTTCATATAACATAGAAGGGTTTAGGAAAATCTAGGTTGGACCTAACAAATTTGTTTGTTTTGCTGTTTGAGTTAGCCATATGTAATTATTTCATAAACAATGGTTCGTCATAAAAATAAGTAAAGAACTGTAAAAAAATATGTTTGTCCCATGAAAGTGTATGGTGGTGTTATGATTATCGTTAAATATTTTATATATGAACAAAATATTATTTTTCGTCATGAACGAAGAATAAGAAACGTATTTCAAAATACATACACTGTTATCGTAATTTTCCAAAATTATTTAAAATAATGTGTGACCTTTCTTATAGAATGAAAAAATAATTTTTCAAACCTTTTCTAAAAATTTCAAAGTAATGTAATTCCTCAAATCTGTGCATTTATGAATTAGTATATACTAAATATACTAAAAGTTCTCATAGTTATTAAAATAAAGAGTGAAGGGTAAAAAAATTCCATTATTCAATCAGTCTTCCAAAAACGACTAATGATTACTACTAAATTATCTCTCTGGGAGCAATATTTCATTATAAGTTAGTATAAATATCTCTCAGTCACAGCTGTTTCTCGTAATAGTATTCCGTAGATGTAAATATATAAAAAATATGGTACTAGGTGATTTCACTTCTAGTAAATTCATTCCTTGTCTTTTCATTCCTAGTTAATTCATTCCCAGTAAAATTCAACCCCAGACATTTTATTCCCACTTAGAATAGGGATATTTAGTGACTTCTTACAATCTATGTTTATAAACTACTTGGTGGTTTTTGTATAGGGCTATAGAGGGAGGGATGGGTTGTTGGCAGTCGGTACTAAAGATGAGTGGTGAGTCATTGATGACTAGTGATGGATGGAAGACGAATATGAAATATTATGGTGTTTATACTTTGGTAAATAGAAGAAGAAGAAGAGTAATGTCGAGATTTACTTCTATTTCCCAAGGTGTAAATATTGTCCATTGATCGGGATTCCATTCCTACTCACTATTAAGATTTACCATGACTTCATTTCTAATGCAGTCACTCATCTCCAACTATCCAACGAAAACACACCTTTTTTTGTACTAGAAGGAAATTTTACTTTCTAGGGTTAGATCACCCGATTCTCTATTTGGTTTTTTAATAAGCTCTTTTTTAAGGCAAATTACAAACTTACAGCTATCAAATGAGATACTTTAATTTTGTTTTGATTTATTATTCTTCAAACTATGAGCCTTAGAATAAAAAGCACCTATTTTCAACTTTAAACAGAAATAACGAGAGTTTTAAGCACGATACATACATTTTACAAGTGATTTTAAGCCATTGCATTTGAAATATATTCAAATAATTAATTTATCTTCCACACAAAGGTCTTAAAAAAGCTTTGAATCATAAAAATAAGAAAAACTTTATGGCCTTTTTAGTAGACCAAGAGTCATGTAGATAAAAAAATATGGTCACATTTTGAATCAAGGAATCACATTGTACGATTTTGTTCTTGTACCATTTTCATGTTGAACAGTGTAATATCAGCTAAAATATAAAACTAATATTATTGAAAAATATTTTTTTCCAATGGTTGTTATTATTCGAAAATATTTTCTTTGTCAAATGACTTTAATTTATTAAAAGAGAAGTAAAAGATAACAAAATATGTCTGGCTTGTAATGTTTTTTAAAGCTTTAATGCATTGCTAAGTAAATGGTACATAAAGATACCTTGAAAAAAGCAATTCAATTTAATGCACTCTGTTTTTTCAAATTGAGGAGTATAAATATATATACATAATTATTTGTGCATATTATATCAATTCGTGGTGGTATTTTTTTTACTGAACTCCATATTGAATATATACATATAGTAATTAAAAAATTGCTATAAAATGTGTTCATGCATATTCAAAATAAATATAGTTTAATAAAATTTGAGTAGCACTCAAAAAAAAGAAGAAAAAAAGAAAAGAGTCTTACACATAGAAAAAAAGAATATTTTTTTTCTAAAGAGAACTTTAAAATACATTTTAAACTAAATATATTTTGTCGAAAAATAGATAAAAAAGTTTAAAAAAATGACCTATCCACATAAGTAGTATAAACCTATATGAAATATGTATAAATTTATATATGGGTGATTGTTTACATATTTATTAGTTTTTGAGGCCTGTAATATATTGCATACTTGAGATTCAAGTATAGCCCCATATTCAACATAGAAGGTTAAGTGTTTCAACATTATAAATATACATATGTATGTGTGCTTACATATAGTAATGTTTAATTTGTTGAAATGGTGTATATAGTGGGTTTGTGAAAGTTTCAAAATTAGATTAATGAGAGGAAGAAAACACAATTTAGTCTCACTGTAACCTTCAGTATGAATGAAAAATGAGTGATAATTATATATTTTATTAATTATTAAAGTATAACCCAGTGAAAGTCACATTTTTATATTTCATTAAAATAAAAAAAAAGTGCAGGAATAATTAATTATAATAATGGCTTTAATCATTCCATATTTATATCAGATCATTGCCCCACATAAAGAACACAAATATTTATGAACTGAAATCATCGTAAAAAACAAAAATAACTAAATAATTCAAAATAACAATAAAAACCATTTGAATAAAAGATACGATCAAAACAATCCATTGAAATAAATGAGAAGTCTAAATATATATCTGAATACAGTCTGAGATAGTGATTTATTTCATATCAGATGGTATATTTTATACAAAGGAAGATTTAAAGCTACTTTGACCACCAGAGGTAAAAAAAGCGTTTTTTAAATATGCACATAAAATGGATACTTGAGTACCACATATACTTACTTATCTTTTTGATATTATATAGAAATAGATGGACTTGGAACTCAAACACAAAGACGTACGTAAACACTCGTAACTACGATTTGTCTCTAAACAAAGATTTGCACAACAGTCTACCACTGGTAGTCTTGAGAACAAATAACAAGACATAAAAAAAGGAAATGAACCCTTAAAATATATCCATTGCCTAATTGCATGTTAACCAAAGTTATGAACTATATATTGGATTCACGGAAAACACAAGCACTCACATTTTATTTTATTATTATTTTTCACACTAAAAATATAGTAATACATACATTTACTGTCTTAATAAATTAAAAAAAAAAAAGTTCATAGTCGCAGTCAATCTAAGACTTTAAAATAATTATTTTTTTTAATATTTTGAAGTAAAAACATGAATAATATGAACTATTAAAAATTTAGTTTGGATACGACATTTCGTTTTAATAACTTTGCTCTTATAAGAGAAGAGAAGAAAGATAGATAAATGGAATGATCCAGCTTTGTAATCCAACACTAGGTAAATAGATTCATAGTCGTAGAAGTTTAGTCTTCACACCAGTAAAGGTAGTTTATTTTATACTTTTCCTCTCACCCTATCTTCTTCCCTCCCCTCAACCAACTTTTTAACATAAAGTCGTTTCGAAGGCTAAGAGAAAAACTCCTCGTAGAAAAAAATAATTATAGTGTGCTCTTGATAAGAAAATTTTGTGGCCACTAGCTAAAGATAGCTAGTACCCTCAAAATCATACGAGAACTAGTAATATGATGGCTACCTACACAATTTGGAATCCACACACTAGCTAATTTCTTGTAGTACATCCTTCAGGGAGCATCAGTCACAAATATTATGCGATCCTGTTTTTTTATTAGTACATTCTTTTTGAGATTTTGCTCATCCTTGAAGAGACCACGGTAAAAAAGACTTGAGGCAAGATACGATATTCCAAAAGAATATGCTTTGGTGTGAGGAAAGGATCTCAAACACGCTTGATAAATTACTGCATTCTTTCTGTTTCCCACGTAGCCTCCTTCAATTTGTTTAAGTAGTCATGCTAAAACATGTTTTCCCTGATAGTTTATGTGACAACTTCGAAATTAACTATAGTATGTGAGTAAGAAAATTAACTATAATTCAGGAACACCCTCATGTATGGATATGGATTAGAAAATGAGTTTCATACATCTGCAACTATCTGAAGTGAGTGCTTTCATCTATACTCTGAGTCATTTCTTTTCCAGTCTGGTCAACTATTATGCATAATATATCGTATAATCCTACATATTTGGATATACTCATTGGTTTGAACAACACGTATTATCAAAAATTCAAATACGCCTCCAGATCTCTGAATACCCTTCTGGCTAAATTCAATTAAGACTTATATAATCTATAAGATGTAATAGCATAAATTCTTTATTACGGATGTGCATAGTTAGAATTTCAGCTTTAGTATCAAGCTAATGCAGTATTTTGTTTTCTCAATGATTAACAACTACGCAGAAGAAAAAAACAATAATAAATTAATCATAAATATTCTACAGCTTACTCCTTTGTTTCTACGTTCTACCTATATACGTACGTACGTGTGATGTACTTGCAATACTAGAAAGAATATTTTTTGTAAGTGAATTGTATATACGTAGATAGGTTGTTGTATATAAAGAAACATCTCAAGTCAGAGTTCTTACATTTCAAATTCTATTCATTTGATATAATCAGAGCTAATTACATTTAATTAATACTGAATAGTTACTGATTATATAAACATACAACCATGTATATTTAACTTTACCTCCCAATGGTTTAATTTCATTATACAACCATAAGATTATTGGTAGGATTTACAATATTTTAATCAACGTGCTTATCTATCTGTAATTATTATATACATTAGTAAACATTTTTTTAACACCATTAGTGAACTGGTTAAAATCTTACCCAAAAGTAGAAAACATAGACTGAAAGTTAAACTATTTAAGTTAAACAATTTTTTAAATTATTTCATCAATTGTGTACTCTTAAAGTGAAAGAAAATACAAAAAATTCTAGTATGAGCTCAAGACATAGCAAAAAATATATCCTTTGGCTAGAAATTTAATCTTATCAGTATTAGTTTGAGGTCTCAAAAAGATCTAAATTGTTATAATCAAAGTTAAAATAATATAATTTTATTCTTGATAATAATATGCATGAAATATTCATTATTTTAACGAATTTTGATTTAAAAATAAGTATTTATCCATTTTGATGAGGTTGTGGTGATACATAAACTAATAAATTATATTGAATTCAAAGCCATTTGACATAATTTTATGAAAAACATTATCACAACAACAACACAAATTGAAGTTTTCAGGAACATACTTAAAAGTGTTAAACGGGAATAAATTTTATTTGTAGGAATTAAAGATAAATTAAATTTATTGTATAGAAAATTCAATGTAAATTACCAAAGGATGGACACAAAAACGACGGTGAAATTATCATAATTTAAAATCGAAAATTACCATTTTCACTCTTTAATATAAATGATTAAGATTACAACATTTATTAATATTACAAATAATTTCAGGTTATTTCACGATATATTTTAATTTTCTTGGTCATTTTTTTATAACACAGTAGTGAAACAAAGACCACTTAATCAATATTTGTACAAGGTAGGTGCTGTGGTTACACTTGTTTTGTACACTAAGAGCGTAGAATATTACTCCAACAGTTATAATTAACATTGCAGCTTCCATTGATTCACCCTTTTAAACGAATTAACACGGTAAATTCTATTAAATCAAGAAAAAGTTGCATACAGAATACGGTATTCAATGATATAGTGACTTTTTTTGTGAGAAAAATATTTATCTGCAACCATGTAGGCCACCCAGGTAATAGGCACGTTTGACTACTTTGTTTTAAAGCTTTATCGTGGTTTATATCAAATTATTAAGAATACGAGTACGAATGATCCACGTATACACAGGATAATAAAAAAATGTTTGGACGAAGTAAAAGATAAATCAGGTGCACGTAATAAAAAAAAAGACACTCAGTTTCTGATAAAACAGGTATTTTATAATATATATTGTGATAAGTACAACAAACGAATCTTATATTATTATTGTTTGACAATATCTACTATCTCAACGTACCCCAGTTTGTTATAACTAGCCTTATGAATAAACCAAAAAATGTGCAATATTCAATTTAAAATGTAATAACTTGTATAATACAATTAACTATGGAATGAAATTGGTGCCTTAAAACGTATATTATTTGAAAAATTATCAATAATTCTATGATATAAGTGATTTGCTAAAAGTTCAATTGTGTGTTCATTACCACCCCTACCCTTATTTCCATACTATTCAAACTTTGCATTAAAAAAGTGGCATGTTAGGCTGAAAGGGGTTCAATTACTGTTAATTATAAGAAACTGTTATAATACTGTCAACCTAAAATAAATTTTTTTTTAGACTATTCTTACATTTAGTTTAAACAAAATATCTGATTCATCTTAAAGATTCGAGCGTACGTTATCTCAATTCATATTGGTCCTTGAATATTTGTTTTTAAGTGTTTAGTGCTTATAACCGTTTTTAACAGTTTCGGTAACCTTAATAGAGTATTTAGCTTTTAATTTCGTTTAAATGAACAACTTATTTTCAAATTATTACAAATAAAGTTTTGCTTTTTTAAATATAAATTTAGAATTGATTAAAACAATGCTTACTTGGATTCACCATTGAATATTTTATTTACATTTCAGATTTTTATACTTCTATATAAAAAACAAAACATAAACTGCTACACTCTTAAAATATATATTATATTTTTGGTACATGAATAGTGTCGTCAAATATTTTCAGAATGCCATAAATTATTTTCTAAAAAAGTAAAGAAAAATATTTTTTATTTATATGTGAAATGCATTGTACCAACATATACTATAAAAAAAAGGTTTTAAGTAAAAGCTTCTTGTCAAAAATAATGACAAAAGAATAAAAAATTAACATAAACAAAACGTAGACGACATATAAGGAACAAAATGAAAAATTATTTTGCCTTTTTTTCTGCTTTGTCATGAAGTAAATATTTTTTACTTTGAAATTTTTGAGGGGACATTGTTTAAAATTGTTCAGACAGTTTTTTCTGGAAAAAATGACAAAATATTAAGTTAAAGCCTCATTAATTAATATCTAGAATTTATCTTGCATAATCACAAAATCATAAAATCCTCCATTTTACTAAAAATATAACAGTAATAGATAATTTGCCTTTTTCACATTGAAAAACGCTTTTAAATAGTTTAGATATATTAATACTACAAAAAAAATCGTTATCTGTATGTCTAAGCTTTCATACTGTGAAAAAAAACCTTTTTTTATCCAGTCTAGGTACATTTGTAGTAAGTCAACGGTTTTTTTTTGTTATTTGAGAGGGATGTGGAAAATCTGAAGGATCATGTTCAGTATCTTAACAAAATTAATAATGGTTATTATTGTAGATATGGAAATCATCTATTGTATAAAATCTTTCAAGTAACATATTTCCTGTTTAATATCATGTAAAATATTTTGTTTCTCCGTCTAAAATAAAATTTCATATATTTAGACCCTTTTTGTTCTATGTCCTCTGTCTTTTACTTAAATATCCACTTTCATATTTATAATCATAAACTAAAAAATATAAATATATATAGGCAACAGCTATGTATAAAGGTTCATACATTGATAAATAGGGTCATTTTAACCAAATATGTAAGGTTAAGTGCTAGAGTATGTAAAATGCATATATTTTCTCAAGTAGATACAAATTAATAGCGTGCTATTTATGAACTTGCATTTTATTATTTTTAATTAGAAAAATATTTTTATAATTTACTTGAAATATATCAGGGTTTCTTCTAAATATTAAAGATGAAAAAAAAGATGTATAGGCCAGGGATCCGTCTTGCTGAAACGCGTACTTGTTGGATTTCTTCATGGTCTTGCTGATTTATGGAGCCACATTTTCCTTCAACACCATCAAGTAGTCAACCACACATAACCAGTATCCAACAGGTAACCAAATTGGAGGCATTTTTTCTCCAGTTGATGCCTCAACTCCAACATCATCACAAAGGCCGGATGTTTGTTCTTGGTGACTGTCCTGATGCTGTTGTCAGCCATGCCGAAGCATATCAACCAATTATTATGCTTGTTGTAGTTGTAAGGTCTCAACGGTTAAGGTCTTTTCATCACAGAAAAAAAATTACTCCGGTGGTGTTGTGCTTCAGATCATTCAAGAGTTGTTGACATCGATGAAGACAGAGTTCTTCTTGACGTTCAGACAGGAACGCCCCTCAATTCTTCTAAGCGACCTTCTTCCAGCCTTTCAGATGGCCTTGTTATAGTAGGCTGATTCACCTTCTTCTTCTTGGCGTACTCTTACATCTTCATCGTTAGGTTGAACTTAAAGGCCTCCATATGTCTTCAGGCTTCAATTTGGTGGGTCTTGCACTCTTGGGGTTGTCGTTAAGATTGTCCTATTCAGCAAAACGATTTTTGACCAGACAAACTGCCGCCTAGCTGACATTTAAGACCTTCATGATGTTAGGTGGTCATCCCGGTGCAGATTATATGCCTATGATGTCTTTTTTTGCTTCCTTTGCGACGTATACAAAATTTTTGTTTACAACATGTACATCAATCAAAGGCTTAGAATATAAACTATTCAAATATCATCAGAACTTTAAAACTTAATCAATAACACCTACTCAAAACTGTATTTTTAGAAGGTCTTATTACTTTTTCAACACCCAGTAAAGGTAGCTGAATCTACAAATAATCTTAATGAAAGGTACTAATGTGTCGAAAATGGAATATAATGAAAGCAATGCGTCAATTTTAGGTACAAGGTCGTAGCCCTTGCAGTAAAATATAATTACGATTTCATCCCTGTTATTTTAAATTACAAGGTTTAATTACACAGATTTACGACAAGGGAAACAAAAATAAACAAGTTTTATTTTTATCCTATATCTCTTAGTGTAAAAATGGCATCTCCATCCAGACAGCCTACCACATCAAGAAGATCTTTATAGCCAGGAATATCAATAACTTATGTAGCAATAATATGGCAGAATTCTGGCCTGTCTCAATGTGGCACTCCTCCAGCCCTGGCCTTTTCCTAGCATTTACTAAATATCTTTTTGAACGAACATTTCTTTTTTTCGAAAAAAAAAATCCAAGGTAGTAGATTTAACCAAATAAAACAGAAGATGATTAAAATATTCAATAAAGGATCAAATTGATTTATAAAACGTATTTAAAGTTTGTTGATAAAATTTTCGTCTTTTAATACTCATTAAGGAGACCGAAAGCCTTTTTAGGTCTACAAAATGGGAATTTTTTTTTATATGCTTATTATCTTACTCAAAAAAAGTGACGGTAAAAAGAGTTTTTTACAGTTTATTGGATAAGATAGATGAAGAAGCAAGACCAAATCGGTTGGTGAAGGATTCGGGTAATTCTTCAGGATACAACTTTTCTAATTATTTCAGTCAAACTCAGTTCTGTTATGAGCTTAGATAAAAGATTTTGATTATAATAGAAACGATTAATTTATATTTGTCAACATTTAAATCTCCTATTATCAATAGAGGATAAAAGTCATTCTGACAAACGTTGATAATATACTGAAAGAAGGTTGGACATTTCACATTAGGGCGATATGCATTAATTATATAAAAAACACCCCTTTTTGTTGGACTTTTTTTTTAAGGCAATCGCCAACACTTTTTGTTTAACACATTTAGGTTCTTTGATTGATTTTTAAATTAGACAAAGTGTTCCCCTATTGAAACCAGAGCCTGGTTTATACTAATAACTAGTTCAAACCAATTTTGATATTTTGTTATTGTTTATTTAATTTTTACCATAATTTTTTTTTTTTTAAATAAAAAAACTATAAAAGACAAGATAAAGACTTGCAGTAAACAATGTTTACATATTTATTTAAATAAGTCAGTTTCATATTTGTGCATTTATACTTTTTATTCATAATCTTAATATATATATACGCACATACATTGTTTGTTTTTTCCCCCAACTCTCTCATATTTTTTATTAATATTATATGTATATCATCATTAATATAATCTATGTATACACTCTATATGTACATTAGCCATGTATTTAGTCGTGATGAGACTTCATACAATACTGTTTTATCTCTGTTCAGACCGGGATCTCAGACCTTTCACCGAAATTATATCGTTTACAAATCATATAGTGATTCTTTCAGTATCAATAGGTATATAAATAGACCAACTTTGTAAGCATCAAAACGTGAACCTTTTTTCTTCTCTACCCAGATTTATGAGCTGCACAATATTCCAAGTAGCGGATTGATTTAAAAATTTTTGTTCTACGTAGTATTATAATCTTTTTTGTCATAAAATATATTTTTTTTGTTTAAATCAAGATAATAATCGTTATCAGAGGGGGGACACAAGTCTCAAGATCACAACTATAAGCCGTGCGGCTCAATTTCCAACAAAGATTTCAAATTTATTTGGAGTGACCACCAGGAAGACTGTTAATAATGTAAAAATTTGTTGGAAGAGGATGGGACATTGAAATGAAGGATGGCTGTGGTAGAAAATATTATACCAATGCAAATAACCTCAAAAATATTATTGACATTAGCCCAATCTATGCACAATCATTATAAATATTTGAGAACATCCTACATTATAGTCTACAAAAGAGATCGATTCTGACGAACAACATGAAACAACCACACCTTCAACGTTGTCCTGGAATTTTAAATGATCTTATATATCCAACGGTTCGAATAGTTATATTCTTTATTATTGAAAAAAACATTTGCTATAAACCCCGTCTCTTACTCCCTGTTAAGATGAAGGAATGAAGAAAATATCATGTAATTATTGTGTAAATGTTCACAACTGTTAACAAGACCTGTATTGAAATAGATCCAGTCTACATCCATAAGTACTGTGTCTCTTTCCGTACGAGAATGACAGCAATTGTAACAGTCCATAGGGACATACTTGAGTATCCAAATATATTATAGTATGTGTGATAGTTTTGTACTAAATATTATCAGGATTATATAAAGCATTTAATAATAATATAAAAACTTTGTAAATCCCCAGCCCAGTATTTACCTACATAGACTTAGCCTTTAGAACAACAAAAAATACATACCTAAAAAATAGTAAAAAAATGCACACGAATAAATTTCATTATTATTTTATGAACATACAAAAGTTTGGAATACAAACACATATTTGTTTTCCTCTTTTCTAACAACAAATGAATGCATAATATTATTACAATAATTTCGTTTTCATCTTTTACACTGCATGATTTTTTCTTTCTTCAAAATTGCCATCATTAATGAACTACAAATATGGATGTATATATGTATCCTTTTTCATTTTAAGCATAAGGTACCATAAGGTTAAAGAGTCCTCCTTATACATAGAAATAACGTTCTCATATTTGAAACATGCAGTTATTTTATTACTTTAAAAGCTATCTTCTTTTTTTTTTTTGAATAGGTGTATTTCCAAGTTGATTTATTAACATCATTATATCATATCATGAAACTTTATTGGGTCCTATAAATGTATTTATATTTTTAAAGAGTTAAGCTTATTTTAAAATTAATAAATTGTAGGACATGAAAATGACCGTGTGTGATGTGTGGGCTTCTATGTTCGTTTTATTGTTGTATAAGTAGCCGTCAACACAAAATCAACTAGAATGATTTTTCCATAATTAAATGTGGATTAAACTTGGTCTGTTAGACAAATAATCATGAATTTATATCAATAAATTATTCAATCTTTGCAAAAAGATTCGATCGTCTAAATCAGAAAATTATTTCTATTCTAGAGAGAAAATATGACTACATTAGTAAAAAATTTATAAACTAAAGAAGATTCTACAATGATTACTTAAGTAAATATTTGATTGTATGGAAAAATAATGTTTTATTATATATTTTTATTGAAATTCTTGGTGCAATTATATATCTTTTATCATGTCGAAAATGGATAAATAGTTTTTTTATATTATTCAATGAACCTTAGCCTTTAGACTAAGGATATATATAAAAACCATAAAAAAGTCCATAACAAAAAGTCTAAATATAAATGTTCAGACTGTTTATGTATTCTGTAAAATAAGGTGTAAAATTATATACCAATTTGTACTTATTAAATATGTATAAGCTTACAAGCATTTTCTATAGATTGAAATTTGTTATAGTTGGCAATCTGAACAGTATTTTATATTTTTTCAAAGCTGTTATTATTATTATTTAATTCTTGAGTAGAAAACATCTCAGAATAAAATGGCTGTTCATGAAGGCAATAAGTAACAGGAAATATATATGGAAAAGTTATTTGTTTAATTCTTTGTCGTACTTATATTTAAATCAAGGATTAATATCGGATTAATCCATTTCTATTTCGTTGCTAGATATAGTGTGGTATTTGGATTTATTTCCTAAATATTATTTACCCTTGTAGCTAATCTAATGAAACATTCTTCAAACAGTCAGAGTTACTACATTATTTTTCATGTTTTTACATACTGGTAGTGCTTTGAGTTTACAAATCTCTTTATAGATTTTAACCTAATATAATGAAGGTACTGATAAAATAATTTTTTTTTAAAGCAAACTTACTAATTTGTATTGCTCTAAAGCAGGTGGGATTATTCAGCTGTTGGGGAAGGTCATTCTTGTTTAAATAGGGGTTTTACCTTTGCCCAAGAATTAAATTGTGTTTGTTAGACTACTTTGATTTAACCTTGCGTTAGTGAACATCCCTTTTATAATGCAAAGAAAAATAATACATGAAAAGTACTCAACTACATGTACAGCTAATCGATTATAATAACTAATCGTTAATTAAGCTTTGTATCATTTTTTTTAATATTCCATCCATTTTTCAGACATGAATATCAATTAAAATGATCAAAAGACTTGTATTAATATAAGAAATCAAGAAAAAATGAATCTTTATTTGAAAATATTATTAATAACATGAATTTGGTGTATTCAACAAGATATATTATTTAATTAAAATGGTAAAAAAAACAACAACTATATATATATATACTACTTTATGCGAATTTCGCAAATCAAATTAGTATCCATCAGTATATTTATGAGTTCACGTCTATTGTATAAAAAGCTACAATGCTATATTGTAATGCCTACAGTTGTAGGCCTCAGTTCATAAATCGAAAAAAGAGAAATTCTAGAAATGAAACGGGTCAACATTAAAACAAACAGTTAATTAAATTCACCAAGCCTCGATTAAATATTTTCTACATATACAAATAAATCCTAAGTAAGATATTATTATTAATAATAAAATATTACATATAATCTGATTTAATGTTTCAGGAGCATCCTCAAAAAAATATCGACGATTAAATGTTGATAAATCTCGAGTATATAATATTCCAGTCACTAACAGAGGTTAACTCAAGATTTTGTCTCGTAAGGTTATACATAGAAGGAGGTGTAAAGGGGGATACAAATTGTAATTATATTAAATAAAATGCATGAACAAAAAAAGAGCAATAAATTATTTCCTTTCCTATCCCTTTATTGCATTAACGCTTTTCTATCCAATTTTTTATAGGTACATATATTCAAAAAGATATACTGCTATCTTATTATTATTTACAAATATAATTAAAAATATTGTTAAAAGGAATCACTCCACAAATGATCAAAGGAATCTGAAGGGAGCAACGATTTACTTATATGGGTGATAAATTTGACCATTATTTTATATCAGTATAAATCAATTGGGGTACTAATACTGCTCACTCCTGGGTGACTCATTCCTTCTCCATTAATTAAATGAAAGGTTTTGGGTATCTCCCGTTTATTACCTTCAGAAAATAAAAACTATAAATAATAATATAATTAATTGTGCCCATTCAGTAATTTATAGGCGGTCAAATATTGTCAATTTCATAATCCAAAGTACGCGTATATCTATATAAATAAACTGATATATAGATATATCATAATGTAAATGTGGATAATATCTCATATAGGAAGCATATGGAAAATCTTTTTAAGCTTACAATTTTATAAAGGGATACTTCATATTAGTGTTATTTTACCACACCTTATGTTAAAAGGTGATGAAGAAATGATGGGTCATATGAAAATGATTTATTCTTTGTCTTTTGATAAATCAGTTCTAAAATAAAGATATCATGTTTTTGTTTTGTTTTGTTTTTCAAAATACATACATATATCTGCTGATGACGTTTTACCCTTATATTATAGATAAATAAGACAAATATAATCCAAAATTGCCAACAAGTCTACTTTTGAAATATTGATGCAGGCTGGGATTTATTTTTCCCCACAATTAAACTGATGTGAGAGCATATCAATTGATGACACTTGGTTCTTAAAAAAAATGAAAAATAAGAAACTGTCATTATATTGTTGATTTATGTTGAAGCATCCTTTTTAAACCATTAAAACAGAAATGGATACATTTACAAATATTTTTGTTCTAGTTTCTTACAAATTGGTATTGTCTCTGTAAGACATTTAGCATTACCCTTTACCTTTTTTTGTATCAGCTTTTAAAACCTATACGTATATGCATAAAGATTACATTGTTATTTTACGAAATTTCATTGCAATTAGATTGTATTTGGGCAATGATAAAAAAACTCCACCACCGTTGGTTTTTTTAAGTATCCAAGGCTTCGAGTTTTATATTTGTTTTATTTTTTCCTAGTTATGTTGCAAAAAAATATGCTCGATTTCCCCTATATTTTTTTTCGTCAAACATTATATAATCTGAATTTGATAAAAAAAAATATTATAACAAGATAAAATCAAATCACTCTAGGGAAAAAATATTAGAGTTGAAGGTCTTTGGTCTTCAAAGATATGAGAGATTTAATTGGTTCATATGTATTGTTTCATATTTAATAGTGTAATTAATGTTAGTATAAAAAAATATTAATTTGTTGAGGGATATATATATGCAATTCAACTGGTGAAATCACGTCCTTTGAATATAGTCCTAAGCTTATAAACCATTAGATTAGATCAGTGGTTCTCAAACTATTGAGATTTCTAAATAATACTATGGTTTAACAATAGAACGCCAGATGGTAACAACCCCCTCCCCCCCTTAAACGACGCTCGATATTATAAATGATGCTCATTTTTCCTTTAATATTTGAAACTGTTTGTAGTAGCTAAAATTGAACGTACATTATTCGCCACATTAAGCTTGGACATAGTACTTGTGTGGTAGCCTTTAGTTCAGGAGGTATTTCTTTGCAAGCATGATTCATAGTTCTTACATTTGGCGCAAGACATACTATTCTGAAAGAGTTTGATCCCTAATTTTCTTGAGCAAATGACTTCAGTAGGCTACACTTGGGCAAAAATTCTTCTTGCACAGAATATAGCAATTAGTTAATTCTTTAGTTTTTAACTAGCCTCAACTATAGTACAATTTTACAATGTGAACAAAAATATAATTATTGATTAAAAGCTGATCATATTTTGATGTTACGTTTTCCTAATGATGATGGACCTGGGTCTTCCTTCAAAATATTTTTTTGGGTCAAATAGACCTAATTCTCTCGATTCCCTAATTGTTTGTGCCAGATTTTGTTACCCTTGGCAACAAACATTGACCTTCCTAAATTGATGAAGGTGGTTGGACATATTCTTCATTTAAAATTCGAAATTAAAACCTTCTGAATCGGAGTAGAAGATAATGTCTTATTTCATCAATGGATGTTTTTATTTTTATAAAAGTTGGTAGCAAAAAGGATAGTTCAGCAAAATGTATGCTTATATTTATACAAGTAAGGAAAACGACCCTCTCTAGATTAGTTCATTCATGTTTGAACTTGTATGAGCCTTTTAATACACAATTGTAGAAAGAAAAGATTATTTAAAATGATGGGGATATCAAATAGGATACCCACATCTGTCTAAAGAGTGTTCACTGTATGAACGAAACATTTACAAATTTTAAGTTTTAATTTTGTTTTATATGGTGAATATAATGAATTATGAAAATTCACGAACTTATAAACACAAATAATCAAAAAGTTTCTCACAATATTTGATTGTACCCCATATGGGTATCAAAAATGATAACCTCGTCGTTCTAGTGTTAAATTTTTATAATTTTACATTTATTGAGCAAAATTCTGGATGACCGTATTTTTAACAAAATAACTCTACGAGTACCACTAAAGAAACATTTGTGGGACAGCTTAGAAATATTGGATAATATTGTTCTGTCTATTATATATTTGATCAATAGTGCCATAGTCTTAAAGGATATTAATTGTATGACTATATAACTTTAAATAATAGTTAACTATAGTATCTGAAGATATTTCAAATTTTAGAAATGTTGATTTCTAAATATATTTGGTTAATATATACATTCATTTGAAAGATTTTTGTTATCTGGATTTATTTTTTTGATTTAGAAATTTACAAATTTTATAAACAGCTTTACTGACGTTTTTAGTTTGACGTTTATTTAGGGTTATTTAATAACTGACAAAAAATTTTTAATGAAATTTTTCCTAAACAAATCATCCAAAATCACGAAAATTGAAATATTGAAAATAAAAATATATTGCTATTCAATATAATCGCATATGGCGATCAGGAGGATCTGTTGGTGTTTTGCTTAACTGCTTCCGGTACAAATAAGTAAATGTGGTTGAGATCCAGTTAGCTTGAAAACCAAATACTGGATCCAATAAAGTTTTTAAAAAAATTTGATAAATAGGTAAACGGTTTCTTTTCACTATGGCATGGAGGAGAGTTTTACAGTTACTTCTAGACTCCTTCCTCCAGTTCCTTCCTGACTCTCCAGATAAAGAACTTGGTTGTGCTTAAGAAGTTTGCAATCTCATCATGGTCTTTTCTGGCGCGGATTGCAATTTCCACGATTTTAGAATAAATACTTCATTGATCAATGACATTTTTGTAACTGACGCCAAATACTAGATGGTAAAACAACAAACAACGTACTCAATCTCAATCTTATTATTTCATGCAAAATATTTATTTATCAGTAGACATGGATGTCAATGATAGATATCTACAGACTCGTGGATCGATCAAATTTCCATCACAAGCCAGATCTCTCGACTAATGGAGAAGCTAATCAATTCTTAATTGAGAATTTTTTTTTGACAAACACAATTTGATATCTCCCAGACAACATGGATTCCGAAGTGTTACAAACCTGTTTTCATTCTGGGATGATGTCGCTCCAAGTAGGAACTCCTCACTGGATACATATGTTTTATACTTTGATTTCAGCAAGGCGTTCGACAAGGTGCTGCATGGTGGGCTCGAACCCAAACTATATTGCATTGGGATTGAGGGTGAACTGTTGTAGGGTATCTCATCTTGCCTCAAAAATCGAGAACAGTGAGTTCTAATAAACGGCATTGGATCAGCTTCAATAGATGTCCCATCCTCTATACCTCAGTCTTCTCTGTCTATATTAATGACCTGTGTGAGAACCTCAGATCCAAAATATATATGAATGCTGACGACACAAAGCTTGTTTGCCACTAAGAAGAGGAGGCTAAACATAACCTCAGAAATTTTTTGAAGTGGAGCGACCGATGGAGAGTTCCTGTAAATCTTGAGAAAAGCTCTTTTATGACTAATTCGGGGCGGTGATATTCATCTTGGAGAGATGAAGAATGTGGGTGCCTTTAAGGATCTTAGAGTACTGACATCTTCTAATATAACATTCAGCACTCACATATACAGTATTGTTAGAAAAGCAAACAGAGCGCTTGGCTTTGTTAAAAGGAGTTTTAACAACCACAAATATGAAGCTGATGAAGAAACATTATGAAGCATATATTATGCCTATTTTAAACTACACTTCTCAGTTGTGGAATCCAATGTATAGAAAGGAAATCAGAGGTCTTGGAAGTGTACAGAAAGTATGAGGCGATATATCCTATGAGGTTGGTTTACATTTAGTCGGGATGTTGTTGCTTGAAAAGAGGAGGAAACTTCAGGATATGGTTATGATGTTTAAAGTTATTAATGGATTGACCAATTGTAATATCAAGCCCAAAGTATGTAATAAGGTGTACAACACTAGGTTGTTTTTCGATTTTTACTAAGTTCAGCTAATACTAATGACCTCCAACATAGCTTTTTTAATCGAACTATACGGATATGGAACAGCCTCTCCGAACCGGTGAGAAGGACATCCTCACTTTGCGGTTTTAAGAGACTTTTAAAAATAATCAGCATCTACTTTAATTTCACACCATATTATATTATTTCATTTTACCATATTATTTCATTAGATTTTATCCTATTATTTTATCATAATGTTTTATTATATTTTATGATGAGTCGACAATATTGGGCTTTTTGAGCAACTAGTCGAAACAAGCCCAATATTAATTAAATAAAATATCAAAATATTTTAGATGTGATTATATATATTGTATATAGGTACGAGCGCCGAGTATAAAAAGGTACCGAAACAAACCTCTGTATAATTCCGTACCGTACCAGCTCTACTTATTACATATTTACATAAAACTTATTTTGTGAATGAAAAATAATTTGATCATATAAATTTATACAAGAGACCAAAGAAATCTTGTCACCATTACATTAACAGCTCCCCAGAAACCCTTAATTGAAGTGCTTTTTTATCTGTGTAAGTCTCCCTCAGGTAATTTATTTTACTAAGGTATGTCCTTTGATTGTTAATCACTATACTCAAACTTTGTTTACAAGAACAGAAGTCTATAAACAACCTTTTAAACTACTTGGTCGCCTACATATAAATATTAACAATATATTTATTCTCATTTAAAGCACATTTAAAATTAATTAGGAATCAGTTTTAAATGTAATCACAAGTTTTTAATAGGATAAAAAGAAATTGACTTCTAATGAAAGATTACTTAACTTATTTCAATACATGTTAATGGGAATTTACATACAAAAATTCATATTCTTTATTGAATAAATAATAATTTTCTTTGAGAGACAAATATAGGTATGCTTATTTATGATTAAGTCTTACAAAATACAAAAGTATGTATTTTTTTAGGAGTTAATCAAACAAAATTCACCAAGACTCATAATTATGTTAACTTTTGAAAACTTGGTTAGTAAACTGGGATAACACCCCCCAGAAAGGAAAGATATTTTATTCCATGCTAAATAGTTAAAAGATTAAAATAATTACGTAATTTACATTTTGTATCAATTATTTGACCATTCTATCAATTTTGCACTCGTAAATATCAATTAAAATGCTTAAAATACCTGTATAAAAATAGGACATGGAAAAAATATAATCTGGTCAACATGAATTCGGGGATTCATGTCGTGGAAAAAAAAAAAAAACTTATATATTTTTTAAATAATTATATGGGCATTGGGAATCAATTTAGTAATCATCAGTTTTATTGAAGTTGCGTGTATTATATAAAATAATAGATACAATATTACACCTTTTTAGCTAGTGTATATGCTACAGTCCTCACATTTGATATAAAGAAGAATTCAATCAATCAAACACAAGCAATAAAACGTCTTTTAAGCAAAACAATTTATGAAATTCTGTAAACTTTCATGGAAAATTGCTAAATATACGAATAATTCCTAAACAAGGCATTTTGAAGATCTATAGGTAATAATTGTATATAATTTGATTTATTGTTTGAGGAGCATATTGAAAAGTATTTATAAAAAATGTAGAACTAAAGGAATAAAAAAGTTTTTTTTCAAATCTTGGAGTCTATAACATCCCAGTTTACTAACGGAGAGTTAAAGAAATAATTGTTGTATTTTGCAGAGTTCATTGTTATTATTATTATTATTTTTTTTTTTTTCGTTTTCACCTAACATCAAATACTTATAATGCCAACTTTTTAAAGTAAGTTTAAATATATTTACAGTACATACTTCACGGCTAATTATCTTTCATTCTGTTTTTTTTTCGGTCCGTTTGTGTATAAGCTCAAATAAAATATTTGATTCTTGTATGTAGATACCTACCTCCTTAAGTATATATATCTCCTATTTTTACTGTATATATAATTTTGTATATCCAACATATTTTACCTATGTTTTTACTACATGTTGTAATGGCTATTATTCATATTGTCATAGGTAAAAAGTAATATGAATCATTGTTGGCTCATTTCCAAGACGTCGTTGTTTTTGTTTTCTCTGTGATTGTCGTTGTACTTTCAACCCCACTTTTTAGTAGTATGTACTTTCTCAGAAGAAACTCATTAATTTTAAAACGTATTCTATGAATATATATATTTTTTCTTGTCAAATTAAATGAATATATATATATTTTTGGAAAATTGAGTGCCTTCATTAATTCAAACTAATCAATTAAGACTTGCTGTTTCTAATGAAGAAATTACTAGAAAATAGTAAAAAATATATGCGTAATCATTAGTGAGTCATTCGACCCTTCTGCTATATATACTTATGTATGTCTATATATTTATGCCACCCTATTATCATTTTGTTTATGCCCCTGAAGAGTAAACTTCCTTTTTCTTCTGAACATTTGTTTGTTTTCATAAAAGACGGAGAGTAGCCTTGATGATTTGTTTTGCAATTATAACTGTAAGTCTTTGTTAAACTAGCCTATGTCATTATTTATTTCCTTTTCCCACGTTCCCTCGTCACAGTGGATTGTAGCTGACAGCTAAGCTTCTCTACTCCAAAACATTCTTCCAGTTGTCAGGGTTATAAGTTGAGTTTTGGTTTCTTTTTCTAGCATGCCCAAAATTCTATCAATTTTCATTACTGTACATCTAAGTTAATTTTGTAATTTTATCTTTATTCATCGTTATTTGCTTTAATCTAAAGTTTGAATCAATATTGGTAAGTATGGCTTTATGATTGGATTGGAATCATACCTTACTAACCAATCATCTTTATTTCAAGTAGACTTTCAAAAATGTATGTATGTACATTAAAAATTAAATTTCAATATACTTCAGAATCTTATTTCTTTTCACAAAAAAGAAAACTTTATCATCAATTTAAAATTATTTTTTTTTTGATTTATATACATTGAAATTGATTGAGGATTAAACACTTTTTTTCTCCAAATAAAGTTTCATGTATAGTTTTGATATACACATAAATTATTGGTGTAATATTAAAATACCCATGCACTTTAACAAACATATTTTCTTTGCATTTCAAAAGGGTATTTTGTTCGTTAAATATCGTGTGATTGGTTATTGTTCATATTATAACATATACAAGGAAAAATATCATTTTATTATTTTTAGAATTTAATAAAGAAAAGTTGAAGAAAAATAAATGAAAATGCATTTTTAACCATTTGTCCATTCTTATTAAATCAATAGAAGAATTGCTGATAATAAAAGTAATAAATTAGATTTTGAATAATATCCATGTCAGAATCAATAAATCAAAACCGATCGATATCTTTTAAAAATATATATATATATATATTGACTACTATATGATGACATAAACAAAATCATCCTCTGAGAAGTGAGAAGTGACCTTTTTTTGAAAGAGTGACATAAACAAAATCATCCTCTGAGAAGTGAGAAGTGACCTTTTTTTGAAAGAGTGACAAAAGAGAAGCAATAGTTTTAATTCAAATTATAAAACTACACATGACAATTACAATATCAAGTACAATGATTTTTACTTGAATTAAATTGAGAATTATTTGATTTTTTTTTAATATTATAAGTCTACTCATACCTCATTTGCAGTCGATGTTTATTTTTAATTAGATTTGCATACTGTTGATGTAAATGTCAAATTCGACATATTTATTGTGAATGATTCATACTTTACAAATAGTTTAATATCAAAATTATATTTACAATGTATGTAGTAGACAAATGCTTCAAAATAGGAAGGACTCTGTCAAAATAAACCAATTAATGCATATATAGTTTTTTTTTAAATATTTGAATAAAATCTTAGCAGGAAAATTCTATAATTTCAAAAATAAAAAGACATTAAAAGGTCTTTTGACACTTTTTTTTTGTATCTTAAAAAGAAAAAAAAACTTTTTTTGAGTGGATAAAAACTACTAAGATAAAATGATATTAACTATAAGTTCGTTTAAAAAGAATTTCCGATTTTTTTTTTCATTGTGCATCTATCTCTGCATTTATAAAAAGCAAAATGAGCCAGTAAATCTTTTAGAAGTTTAATCTTGGTCATAAATTTGAAAGAAATTATATTTCCATGATTTCTAAATAATCACATATATTATTTTAGATAATAGATATTTTTTAAATTTTAATTTGATACTTATCTCTAAAATTCAATATTATAAAATAACTTTTTCCTACGTATTTCTACATGTTATTCAGTGTATGAATAATTATAGAACATTCTTTAAAAAACTAAGGATTAATATCATTTTTTTGTTTTTTCATATGTTTTGAATCAAAGTTTTGGGAAAAATAAATAGTGAGTATTTTGTTTTAAACTTGTTAAACTTGAATGTTGAAATTAAGAAATATAGAAGCGAAACAGTCAGGAAAAATAATATACACAAAGTCGATAATAACCACAAAACCTTTTAATAAATTAAAAATATATTTTAAATTCCCAAACGATTGAAATATTTCTTCTTTTCTCTAAACAAACTGAAACTTTAGTCTAAATAATGTATATTTACAGAGAGCAAAAATTATAAAATTCACAATTAATAGTTATTAATATTATGTTGATATTTGCTCAGTATTACAATCTGAAATAATACATTCTTGTTCACAAAAAAGAAATAAAAAAATACATGGTTGAATAATGCTCCAATAGATACAAAAACATTCATTTTCTTGTCAGAAAAAATCCAATGAGTAATTACCATATTGCGAATTTATTTTTTGAGATAATTAAAAACAAAAGGAGTTTCGACAATATGATTTGCCAAAGAAATAAAGGGGAGGTTTGAAAATATCAAATTAAATGTATTTAATTGAATTTATATTGATAGCTTTGAAATGTTCTATTACATTTAAATAGAAGTTTTATAGATAGGGTTCTATTACAAATTTCAATAGAAAAAATCAATTATTTATGACACTTTTCTTCAAATTCTAAATATATCTCATCCAAATATGAATATGCAAATATAGTGATAGATAGATTAAGCAATCAAAATCAAGTCTAAAGAACATTCACGACTATAATCATATTCTTTTATAAATGATAAATTGACACATAATTTAAGAAAGAGGAGGGAGGCAGACGAATGCATATTTTACTCCTTTGTTGCAAGGCTTATCTTACATACATTATATTATTTTATAAGATTTCCTTTTTTTAATGGTTGGATGAGTGAAAAAATAAAACTTAATTCTTTACAAAAAAAAAAAAAACGTATATATCCTAACAAATAAATATCTCTTTTCTCTGATTAATGAACCATTTATTTGATAAAGAAAGTTTCGAAAACCATCGAATATTTAGTGGGTTCTTATTGTTTATTTGATGTAAGGATGTAAAAAGTATAAATGTACAGTTCCTTAAAACTGTGTTTTTCAATTTTTTGTTAGAGTGACCACTATTTAAGACATAATTTACATCGGATATCGGCGTTTTTTAAACGCTAAATCTAAATCACTACGTTAATCTATCAGCTATTTTTTAATAATTTATTTTTCTATTTTTTAAATATCCTTAATGAAGGACCAAGACTCAATATATGAAATCATATCTATAAGAGTTCTTCAAAAATCCTCTGGATCATGATTATCATAAATATTATATCTTAATTTATGAACTAATGAATGTACTTTACAAATTACAGCAGATAACGTTTAAACATTTGAGTAAGAAAAATGACTGCTTAAATGTTTTTGCCATAAATTTAACTTTCATTATTTTAAATCATGTGGTCAATCTAAATCCAGTATTTTTTATTAAAATAATAATAGGTATTGTAAAAAAGTAAATTATTTTTCAAATATATGGCTTAAGTAATGTGTATCTCGCATTGTATAAGCTCAATCGATTTACGTTTGATTGTCTTAGAAAGATAATATAACTTGCTAAAAATCCAAAGAAAGACATTTTTGTGATTGAGTATTGTTTGAAAAAAGGTAGTTTTAAAAAAAATAGTTTTTATGGTTTTAATACTGTAACAGCAATTCACCTCCATGGAAATCGTCCAGTCAGACAATCATGTAAACACCGCTTTGATTGCAAAGAGATAAAAATTGATTTTTTTTCATTTTTAAATCCGTTTAAAATAATAGATTTCTTTTTATTACATCTAATAAATATAATTATCATAATTCTATGACAAGTAAAAATCTGCCAATTAAGTTTTTCCAATGTCAATTTTTTTATAATATAAACTTTTTATGGTAAATTGGTTTAAATATTTATATTTGCTATTTTCCTTTTGGGTGTACTCATAGAGAAAAGAGTAAACATTATTTAAAAAAAGATTATTAAACAGACACTGGAAAATATTTAATCAGATTGAGAAATTTTTTAAAGTAATGAGCTTGAAAAGGTAAATGTAGAAATACAAAAGTTAATTTAGAAATCTTAAAATGAATCATTTGCTCGTAATATTGAAGTATTTTTTTTCAAAAGCGAGTTCAATGGTAGCTGAATGTTCGACATTTCTTAGTTTATATTAAATAGTTTATTAGTAGTTTTAAAATTTCAAAACGAAAATGAGCCCCCATCCCACCTTACTTAGATAAGTTTTCTGTACAAACGTCAATCAAAATGGAGTAGATCGCTGCAGAATTTGAAAGAAGGATTAAAGAAATTTATTTGTTCTATGGTGCAACTACTGGAAGAAAGGGAGAGATAAGTTGAAAGATATTTAAAAGTGCCGCACAGATTGCTTAGAAGTATATCCCTGGATAAGAAATCAAGAAAAAAACGATTTTACTCGAGTTAGTGTACGTCATTCTAACAAATAAAAAATTGTATACGTTATAAATTCATTTTTTCTGTATATTATTTTTTTAAATATAATCTTAAAACTTTGCTTTCACTAAAACTTAATGTAAATTTGTTTTAAAACTATTTCAAATTTTTTTTTAAACATACTAAATTTAAAAAAATAAAAACATAATACTAATTACACCGAAGATTGACGGTGGCATAGAACCTTCCTTTAAGGAATACTAGTGTTAAATATTATCCGATCAAAGGTACTGAACTATATTGACCAAAAAAATAGGTTGTATTCTGTTCAAACAATTATAGTTACAATACAAGTATTCACTTGATGCTAAGTATCAAAATTTGGCTTTGCCTGTGTATATCTGTTACCAAATAGAATCAATGGCTCCAAAAATGATTTTGCTGTCCACTGAGATAGCATAACCTGTTTTAGAAATCATGAAAATGTCAATCGGTTCGAAAGTTGATCTATAAGTAGTGTTCCCATGCCTAATAATGTACTTTTTTGAGGAGGCTCGGATTTAAATATTCGATAGTACCATACGGCAAAGTCAAAATGGTTTCACTATGATACCATTCTTGTGTTAAATTGTGTTATTGATGATCTTTTTAACATAAGTTATGACTACAAATTACTTTTTTTATATAAAGATGTAGATTAAGCTCAAGTGCAATGTTTTGACGTGTAATAATATTGCATAAAAACAATATTAAAAAAATATATATATTTTACTATTATTTGAGTATATTTTACATTATAGAAATATTTATCTTAACTCTCTGTAAAATGTGCACATGTGCTCTCTGCAAATGTGTATTATCAAAATATTCCACTAAAAAAATATAACTTTACTAGTTGATACAGCTAAATATAATGGAAGGGGCCTAGTAATTTGTGCAAAGTAATTTTGTTTAGAATCAATAGAGTATGAATGTGTCTTACATAACGATAATATTTATGTAGTAAAAAATTTGTTTCCAAGTTATTCAAAGATATTTAATACTTCAACTTATTTATAGCTAGCAGTTTTTACAATAATTGATACACTGAACTTCAAGTATTTTATGTTAATTGTCGTCTGGGCTTCCTTTCTTTTAAGATTACAATAAATTATTTCTTATTTTACTTCTCGATAATTTTTGATAATAATGGAATTCATATAAAAGTTTCAAAGGAATATTAACTAAATTTTGAAACTACTCCTTTTAAATTTAAAATGAGTACTTTGTTAAATTATATCATTGAATGGATAATGTATATCTATGATAAATTTAAATAGCTCACTAAGTTCAATTAACTAATATCATTAGTGTTATTTTTTGAATGAATATTTAAACTTTATAATAAAGTTACCAAGCAGGTATGAAATAGGAAATGTATAAGGATCAGATTAATTTTTGCCGTTATATCTTACTGATGAGTATTTTAAATTTTATATGTTATTTGTTATTAAAAAACCCCAAAAACAAACATACAGTCTTGCTACAGACATATTGTTACTAAAACATGCATTATGCAGTTAGAACAAATTTTATTTCTAAGCTTGGGAGTATTTAAAATAGATGTTACTATACTTCAAAATAATCAACATTAATAGTATTAATATATATTATTATAATAGATTTGGATTGAGTCCCCACAAAAGGAGGCTAGGGATGCCAGTCATCATACGATTAATTTAGTGTTTGAAAGGGTAGGCTTAGATTTGCAAACTTATATCCCGTGAACTATAAAAAATGTATCTATGAAATGATGATCGTAAGTTCCATAAACATTTTAATATGATAATATCATTTAAGTTTACTCACCCTTTAAGTATAAAAATAAATTAACCTAGATGAAATGCTTCATTAGCATTACGTTTTCATATCTTTAGATATATTCTTCCATTACTAAAATAATAATAAATAGATAAAAACTTATAATTTTCTATCAATAAGTAATTTTTAATTGGACTAGATTATAGACTATCTCAATACTCTCATTTATCATATTTTTTCTACTCCTTGCAAAGCAATTGTAATATTAATTTTGATTCTTGTTGAATATATAAAGTAACTATCAAACTGTTTAAACATTAGTTATATTAAATGAATGATCAATCTAAATTAACTCATATAAAGTGAAACAACGTAGCTCAATAGACAGATCTTTCTCTCTATTTATCCTAGAAAAGGATGATTTGTACTTTAAATACCATTTCTGGGTTAGTACGAGTAATTATAATACTATCATGTACAATGCAACTATATCTGACATAATTAAAGGTAAATAAATCAAAACTAAATAAAGCGTTCATACGTTGATGAAGAAAAAAATACCCAAAAAAGCTGAAATGCAAGAATTAATGTTATTTGTTGGCAATTCGAATTGTAGATTCTTCCCTCAAATTATTAAAAAGTTTGTCAAAGAAAAAAAGAAAGAATAACAGATATACATAGTAAGTGATTAAAATCGAGTGCATTTTTTAGATCGTCCATTATTTGCTAGTTTGTAAAATGAAGAATAAATTTTCTTTCCTAAATCTTTTTCATTAGTATTTTATTCCTCAGGAGTGAACTACTTTTTTTACTACATACAATTATATACATATCTGAATTGAACCTTTGTGTGTGCTCATAAAAGACCTAGAGTAACCTTGAGGATTTATTTTGGAGTTTTATTTGAAGTCCTAATTGAACTTAGAGTAGAATTGAGGAACAACATTGGAATAATTCCTACCTATCTCCTTATTTTATTTTTATCTCCCCAACTCTCTCGCTGCAGCTGCTTGTAACTGACATAATAAAACTTCATGACAGCTAAGTTTCTTTCCTCCGAAACATACTTTAAATTGCATAGGTTATAATATGAGTCATATTAACTATTTAAAAAAAAATACACTGCATATAATTCTAAATTAATGATTAATTAATTAAAACAAACTTGTACAATCGCTATATACATATGTTTTTTGTTTAACATCGCGTTGTATATATTATATAAAACAGGCTTTGTGATGATTAATGATAAAATATTTGTTGTTGTTGTGTACTTAAAAAATATGCATATATAGCTAAGCTAATAATAATAAAAAGATATGGAATTAGTGAAAATGGTATATATACTTTACGAACATAAATAAATATTTGTTAGAATTTGTCAAGAAAAAACATCATTTTATATGATTAAAAAAACGATATTTTAGGGGAAAATACACAAATAAAAGCTTTTCATATAAAAACTAATGCATTTTTTCTTGGAAAAAACAAAATTATTGGATATTTATACTGAATTATGATTTAATAGTGTAGATTCAAACAATTACTCACATATTTATTTACGTACAGGGTAACTCAGAATTAAAGTCCACATAACTTTAGCATTACTAAATAAAAAGACATAGTAAGTGACATAAGTCAGAAATCTAGCTAGGCAAAACTCCTGAAAAATCAGAAGACGTTTTGTGTAATAATTGCGGGTCAACGTTGAGGCGTCTCAGCCAAGTTGTTCAGAGAGGAAAAAGCACATGAAATGAGATTTTGTAGTATTCAAGTCAGTTGTAGAGAAATATTATTCCATTCAAAAAAGTAATAATACATATTCCAATACAAACTATAGTCTCTAAATAGTTTAATTTATTTTATAGTACTCTAACTAAATCCAAATAAATGAAACCCTACGTTAGTTAAGTGGTATATTATACACCTTGGCATTTATAAAAATGCTTCTCATGTCCTTGAATCTACACTTTATTGCCAATACTTTTTAGTATGCTCATCAAACAATAAATCAGATTATAAGCAATACTTATTGATCTCGAAAATGCCTTTATTAGAGATTATTTGTATATTTATCCATTTTTAATCGAGCTTTAATTAATTTAAGAAACAGTTTTGCTTAATAGTTGTTCCTATGTTTTTCTGTCCGATTGAATTAATTCTCTTTTTCTTTTTTTTTTTAAATGTGAGGACTGAGGCGTAGAATAGTAGCTAAAAAAGTATAATATTGTAGCTGTTATTTTATATAATTTACACAACTTTACTAAAACTGATAATTACTAATTTGATTCCCAAACTTACAAAAAAGTTATAATTATTATAAATATATATATTTTTTCCAAAAAAATACGTTTAATGTTTTCACGAAATTAATGACAAATTTTTCCTTGTTAAACCCCCAAAATGATGTTGGTAATATTATTTTTAAATGGGGATTTATTTTTTTCTCACTGTCTGATAATTCAAATAAGTTTTTTTTAGCATTTTAATTCATATTTACGGGAGTAAAATTAATGAAATAGTATAAGTAATAATACAAAATGTAAATGACTTAACTATATTAATTGTTCAACTGTGTTTATCATGCAATTAAATAAGTTCATTTTTATTTTTAGGGAGAGGGGGATTCTTTTTATAAAAAGGATGTTCACTAACGGAGAGTAAAATGTTATTTATTTTGCGTAGTTCAAATTATTTCTGGTATGTATTCGCATTATATATACATATGTATATACAAGTTACTTAGTCTTTCACATATATTTTCTATAAAGACCGCCTTCATCTGGCTTCTTGTAGGGGTATTGATCCCCGTAATTTACCTTTACAAGCAAAAATATATGGAAAAGAGCCAAAAAAAGATTATGAGTATATGTAGGTGTGCATTTTTTATCCGCAACTTGAAGCTATTTTAAATTGAAGTCAATACATTTGCAATAAATATACAATGTAGTACACATGTCGAAGTGTGTCTTTAAATAAATAATTTATTGTGAATAAAAGCACTCCAGGGCTGTTTGTCGTTTTTGTATTAAAAAATACGAACTAAAGATTTTTTTTTGTATAATAAATGTACCCATTAAATACATTTTTATGTACATCGAACTCTAATCAATATGAGGACTTACAGTCATTGAGAAAAAAGATTATTTAAGAAAAAACGTCGATTGCACAAATAACGTATCAACACAATTCGATCTAAAACAAGAACTCTTACATGAATCAGTAATTGATGTGTTTGAATAATGTGGGGGAAAAAAAGGCAGTGTTTTTTTTCATGTCAAGGGTATGATTTGCACAGTAGATATTTGGAAAGGAGATAACAATATGTTGATTTTGTAAATGTTTGCAGAAAAACATATATAAGAAATTCCTGGGGAAGAAAATGTATTAAATACGACTGATGATTACAAATGAGTCTGCATTATATTTGTATTTTTCGATAAATAATTTCAATCAGTAAATTATTATTATTATAAATACAAATTGAAATTAAAATCAAAAATTTCTTAATTTGGCAGAAGGGTTACAGTCGCATAGAAGTAAGAAGATTGGAAGTGGGGTTGGAAGTGTGGCTCTTTAAATAGATGATCAAAACATAAATAAACATATACTTAAAATAATAATATAAACTCTAGAAAATAACAAAAAAACAAAACAATATATGTTTTTAAAGGAGATTGTGAAGTTGTCTTCTTTAAAACTCTCAGGTGAAGCTTATCTATCGATAACATATCGGAAATGCTAAAATCAGAGGAAATTCTCTTTGCGTAACATATTTTTTTTGTTTTTCTTAAAACAACTTTGATTATATTTCCTAGCCCTCCAACATAAAAAGAAATAAAATCGCTCTAATTGAATAAGAGCATAAAATTGTCATTGATAAGATGACCCACAGATTAATAAGGATATTTTTTTCAGATTTACTATTTTAAATAGAAATATCAGTACACTAATCGTCGGTGGGGCAATAACAACACTTGCAATGGTCATTCGAAAAACTTCGACCTGACTTAGGGTTTACCGTAGAGTAAACAATATTTGAACCACTTTTAAGAAAAGGATTGTATTGCATTTGTTATAGTTTTAATAGCAAAAGCTGTTGAAAGAGCCAAGTTTCTTTTCTACAAATAGTTGAAAAAATAATTGAATATTATGTTAAAATTACTGTCTTAATCACAACGTGATCTTTGTTTTCACTCCACCTTTCGAACAAGGATATAATAAATAGTCATCAAACTGACTGATTACGTACAACTCTTAGAATCAATTTATTAGAAAGGACTATACGTGATGATATATCGGATCGAAATCAAAAAAATTGATATATCGTACAAAATTTACAATATCTACACCGTATTGGTATCAAAGAAAATTAGATATTTGCACAGATATTTTGTATCATGTAATAAGAAAATACTTCGATTTTTGTAGCCTGGTAATGCTGAATACACAGAAGTTTCACTTAGATAAATGAATTTGTTATGAATTATGTACTCCTTAAATAGTAAAACACAAACTATGTCTACCTGGTTATTACATTATTTGTAGAAAAATATAATGTTATATTATGTCCCACTTGTACTCTTAAAATTTTAGTAATTCAATAATAATTTCTAAGTATTCATAAATGGCAATTATTTGGTTTTAAACGAACATAAACAATATCACTCAATATCTTAATAATCTATCGAAAGGACAAAGTATATACTCATATAAATATAGATGAATCAATTCGTCCATTTCGGTAATACATAAATTATTAGTTATTTGGAGGTTTAATAAGTTTTTATGTACATAGTCTATATAATGGTGTTCTGAATATTTAATTGTAGAAGAACAATCTTTCTCACTTATAAATATTAATTATTTTAATGAATTTTTTTATAAAGATCTTCATTAGTAACATAAACTTAATACAACAAAATGAAGTAATTATTAATTATTATTTTTTTTTTTTTCTTAACAACAATCATTGATTTTATATTGTAGCAAGTAAAATAGTTTAAAAAAAACAAAAAAAAAACATCAGAAGCCAAAGTTGTAAATTGAATTAAAAGTTTATTTTAAAGTCTTATAAAAAGAAGAAAAAAGTTAAAAGAAAAGGTTTTTCAATCATTTTTTTTTTTTTTTAAAGAAAATTGATTGTCTACTTTGAGTAGAATAATGAAAAGGATTGATTTTATTGGCAAATAATCAAACTAGACTTATCATGGGAAAGTTTGGCCAAACTTAATAAAAAGAATTACTTTAATATAAAAAAACGTTTACACTATTTGATGTTAATGTATACAAACAAGTATATATATATATATTGTTACATGTTGTATTCCTTAAAGTAAAATAATTCTGTCAGTTATATTTTGATTCAACAATTCTGACATGAGAAAATAAATATGTTTTTATTCACAAAAGTGTGTTAACGACAGAACTAAGTAATATTAGAGCCAGTTTATATTATAACCTTAGGAAATATAGAGGTTAGAACTTGAAGAAAAGTTCATTTATTGAAGCATTATCGAGAGTTTACACAAGTTGCGATCCTTGTTCAACCAATCTCTTTTTTTACATTTATTTACAATACAAAACATATTTTTAATTATTAACTAAAGGAAAAAAAAACTCAACTCAAGTCAGAATAAATAGTAAAATATTTACAATAAGTAACTGATAATATATAAAAATTGAGATTTGGTTATCCCTATTACTTTTAATATTTATTGATGATAAAGTCAAAAAAAGTCCAATGACTCAAGTGGGTAGATAAACTATTATGCACTTGAATGGAGTTCAAATTATTTTTTGGGTATTCAAATGGCCTCTGAAAAAAGTATTTAAGACTTGAATTTATAAGCAATGACTTAACATTCAATGCAAAAGACTTTAGAATATATTTGAACTTAGAATATATGGACTTTACTTCAGATCTATCAAATAATAAACTTGATAATGACTTATCCTTAAAATGGTTTCAAATTATAAGAAGTATAATACAACCCATAGTTTTAAGCTAAGATTAAAAAACTTTTTTACGGACAAAGAAGTCCTTGAACAATAGGAAAACAAAGCCAATATCCCAACAACTTTAAATATATATCAATAGATAAATAAAAAGGTGCTAAATTTATACAGCCGATTCACCTAAAGCAGTATTTCTCAAACTAGTGGTACGCAAACTCTCCTTTAGCTATCATTTTTAAGGAGTCCATTTATGGACATAGTGACAATGATAGTGGAGGAGGCAAAAATAGTATTATGAAATTTTCCTTTGGAATATTCTCATCGAAAAATATCTATCGGGAGATTTACCATCTATGTAAATTAGCCAACTGCAGATAATTGCCTGAATTATATTATATATGTAGCAACAAATTTGCCAATCTGTCTCATTTATGGACGTAAATGACCCTTTTTTTATGATCCGTAGATAGTTTTCCCAACCACAAATATATTTTTTACATTTTCAGTTGCATAAAGACAAGAGCTGAAAATTCAACCTTTATAATGTTTTTTTTTGCAAAAAGGGACAATGGCTTCTACCACAAGGGCATTATGAATTGTGATTCTCGTTGGCTTAAATAGAACGATTGTAACACTTGTTCTAAGGCATTGGAATTAAGCGAAAATTACTAAACTACTTTATAAATAAAAAAGTTAACAAATATACATTGTTTTCAAGAAATGAAATAAAAAATTATGAATGATCATATAATTTGGAGTAATATTCTCTCAAAAAGTGTCAAATTTATAATTTTTAATTAATTCTGATATTTCAATATTTTTTTAGGTGTTTCACAATGTATATATGTAAGTTTTAAGAACCACTGATCAAGACAATCTTTTTCAGTAGTATCTATTGTATATGTTTCCTTATTCTGAAGCCATTTTTTCTTTCATGAATATAACAAATCATCAAAATTTTGTTGTTTATAAGTAGCTAGAGGCAATTTGTAGCATATATTTAGTTTTGTTTGATTTATTAGTCAGTAACCTATAATTAGTTTTTTCTTAACACGTAAGGTATTTTAGTGTTTTCTTGTGTGATCCTTTTTGTACAAATTTCTGACGCACTTTTTGAGAATGAGAAGTTAGATTAATATATTTGATAATGAATCATTATCTGCATTATATAATGTTTATTTGAATTATAGATTTAAACTGTTTCTAAGATTAGCTATGTTAATTCCGGAGAAAAAAATGAAACTTTTCCTCAAAACAAAACATGGTTTTTATAATTATAAAACAAGGTATTGATTTTTCTAAGTCTTTTAAGAAACTGAAACAACTTATTAAATAAATTGATCATAATTGACCTCACATTTAAAAGATAAATATTGAAGTACCTTGAACATTATTCAAAGTGTTTATTTTAATACAATTTTGTAATTGAAGAATACTCAAATTGCTTTAATTATGATAGCAAATGTCCAATTTTCCGTACTTTTTTTAACCTTATTCTACGGAACTTACGTCAAATTACGGAGAAACTCACATAATTTCAACTCCATGACCTTTTAAAATATAGTTTATTAGCCAATGAATCATTGTAAAATATTAAAACATTTTCTCCACAGAGTTTTTAAAAAAATTTGAGGGAGGAAGTTAATTTTTTTATGTAGAACTAACTTTTAACAAAAAGGTAGAAACATATCTAATTTTTTTTAACAAGAATATAATGATGTGTTAGTTAAATATAATTCATTATATAAATTTGTTAAGAGTAAATATGTATTTAGTATTAATACAATCGATAAATACTTCAGCTAAATAAAAATTATTTTTTATATTCTTCATTTATACATTTATTACAAAAACATTAATACTTATAAGGAAAAGTAAGTTCTGCCTTTAGCAACTACATGTAATAAGCATGGCTATACACTTTACTTTTCCTCATACGGAGTGAAATTAGGATCAATGAGCTTGGGTATTAACGTATTCTCCGGGGCAATGGAGTTTACAGAGTCATTAAATGGTTTCCTTATTTATGTAAGAGTGTATGCGCGATGGAAGTAGGAGAGGAGGGGGGGGGGCGATAAAAACACACACTTTAGAAACAAAATCAACAACTATATGTATTTGTATAAAGGAGATTTTTGTGGAAATTTGACTCTTGGGTGTTCTTTAATGTTCCTATATTTATATGTAAGTATATATATATATACATTTGTAACGACTCCAACAGCAAGGAACTCATAAGGAAATACTAAATATAAATCACGATATGTCCTTTTAGCAACAAGGAATTATAATTTATGAGAAGATGAAATCTCTTACCTGCGATGAGGGTTTATTTCGTCCATATTTGACTAACTGAATGGATATCTTTGTTCCAACAGGACATTCCAAACTAAGTGTCTGTGAGTCACAGGCTGCTTTTTGATAGGTCCTTAATGTTCCGGACAAAAGAGCGAAAGGATCGTTTCGATAAACTTTATATTGAGCTCCAACATGGGTAACGAGTATCAGAAGGAAAGGAAGATAGAAATATATCCTTTCTACTCTCCGTGTTTGCTTTGTCATCATCAACATTTTGGATGTATTGATTTAACAGCTCACCGAATAGCGTAGTACTCCTTCATAGAAGAGGGCATTACAAATAATTCATACCATGATTTGCTCGGCATAATCTGTAAATAAACACATCATAAAAAAGTTGGTTTGAACTCATTAAGTCTTATAAATATAAAACATCATTTGAAATTATTTTTTTTAAAAGTAAGCACTTTTGATACATTTTACTTATATTATTTATCTACATATAATAATTGAATAATTATGCTATAATGCTCAACTACAACGTTTGTAACGCTTATATACCTAAATGACAGACTCCATGTAATTAATCATAACATTAATGAGTTCTTTTTTTAAATTCCTTTTTTTTAAAGATCTCAAATGGGAAAATTTTAATCATTTCATTTTATAAAAACTTCTTCACAGCATAACTTCAATGCAAATTTTATATATTGTTACGGATTTTTTTGTATCCATAAAAAAATAATTAAATAATCATATATAACTGTTCAAATGGAGCAGTATTCAATCAAATCCCTGGTAGGAGAGAGGGAAAACGTATTTACATATGTTATGTTTTATGTATTTTGGGGAGTGATTTAACCGTCTCGTTCTTGTTGAAGATGAAAGACAGAGATCACTCAGTTGAAGAGGAGGGGAAGGGAAGGAAAGATATTGTAAAGTGATGGATTAGATTTGTAAAGAGACAGAGAGATAACAGAGGACGAGGTGAGTTAGGGAGAGAAAGAAAGAAACAGAAAGAGAGCCGAGCTAGTAATTCACTAATAAATTTAATATTCATATATTGCTAGAATAGCAGTAATACCTCGGATTACGAACAACATCATTTCAGTGAAATGTTTGTAATTCATAACTTTTATTTATATTTAGATTATAAATTCTGAATAAAAAGAGTGTAGAGGTGATGTTAGAAAGTTTTCTTGAAAATAAAGTTGGTTGCTATCATGCCTTGTAGTAATTAGCAATGCCCATGTGCCGTTGCAAATAAATATTGCCCAAAAATGAGTTCTAATGATATTTAGTTAAATAAAATTTATTGCAATGAGGCTCTTCACTTTTTATCAGTATTATTTAAGAAAATCAGTTAATCGATTTAATTTCAAATTGACTTAAAATTATATTCATAATTTGAAATTTGTAAGGTTTTTAGAACGCAAACAACTCCACAACTATAGAGCTAAAATTAGCTCCACCATATGTGCTCTCATGCAAAAAAATTTAAATTAGTGCGGTTTGTCCAAATCAAGTAATTAGAACCAGATTATTTCCAGAAAAACCAACATTTTAAAGATTTTTTGCAAAATTGTAAATTAATAATGACTGAATCCAACAACTATCCACACTTAAAAGCTGCAATATGTTTTTTTTATATATAATTGTAAAGGGTAATACGGGAATTTTAAGGTAGTATGATCTCCCTTTGGCAACTCTTCAGACCATACGATATGTAAGTTCCCTCAAACTAGTAAGAAAACTATGCTTAGAGGTAATTTACAACCCCCAGACCACAACTAAGGCCTTAAAGTAAAAACTTGATCAGACTGGGATAAAGGTATAACAATCCTCCATCTAGCTACTCTTTCACAGAAGAGATTTTTCTGGACGTATATCTAATATGGTTACCCATTCTGGGGTTTGAAAAGTCTGCAATAGTTTTATCACAAAAAATAAAAAATTACCAAAATTAATATGGTTATGTTAATAAGTTTGATAACAAGAGTTTATATACACTTATTAATATTAGTCATATTTGATGGTGAAAGCACCAAGAGTCTTAAATAAGAAAAATAAAGAGTAAGGGCCAAATGTTAAAAGATATATTTTAAAAGTTGTTAGTTCAATTATTCGAAGAGTTTTCCTTTCTTTTTTTACACAACTAAATTTCCTTTCAAGTTTTTATTTATCTTCGAATGCTTTCTAATCGTATTTTTATCTTAAAGGGACATCAATTTAACTTTTATTTATTTCTTCAAATAGAAAACAAACCACACAACTTTTTTATATAATATGTAGGTGAGTAAGTATAATGTTGGTAAATAAACACTTTTATTATTGTACGACTAAAAATGTGGCTCAGATTACAATCTTATGATATTTACGACCCAAACATAAACAACTTTAACAAAAAAAGATAATATTTGAGGGGAAATAAAAAGTTTTCAACAACATAAAAAAATTTATATTTTATATCAACATTTTGTAAAATCAACGTGGAAAAAAGAAAAAGAAACAGATCACAAATAGAAGATGAATATTTTATTTTATATCATAGTAAGAAGGTTTGTTTTTATTATTTATCTGTTATAGAAAAACATTTCTTCTTTATTTCTCCTTCTTATTTTGGTATTGACAAAACAGTGACTAAAAAAAAGTTTTTAATCACTGCTTTTTGTCTTGTCAAAGTAAATTTATTAAAGAGTTTTACTTTGTTCTCAATAGTTTCTTTCCTTTATAATTAAGAGTATGTATGAATTTACTATCGATCGAAATTATATGTATTCGTTGATCTTGAAATATATATTGGGCTAAAAAGTGCTCTAAAGTTTCAATTCAATATCGTTTACAAATAATTAAAATATTTTCTCTAAGATGATCCTTTAATGTATCGAAAAGTGTAGTCGAAAAAGGAGCAACTTTCTATAAATAACACTGGAGAACACAAACTTTGTGAATTGAAGCCAATAATCGAATTTATTTGAAGTGAAGAATTCAAAACTGATTTCAATTTTTTTAATGGTGGTTTGAGTTCTAAAATATCTGGTATTATAGTAATTTGGTACTATTATTGTGCAGAGTCATTTTTTACCCTTAATACAATCAACAAATTAAAGGTAAAAATAATAAAACTTATTTAAAAGTGTTTTTATGATTAAAAAAGTGTTTACATTGATTATGAATATTGTCCTGAACTTGATATATGAAGGAGGGAGGGAAATGGATGAGGCACACGCAGAGGTTGACTTTCATTTCACGAATTTTAAGAAGCAAATGATCTTATTCATCAGTAATAATAATCTTTACTTTAAATTCATTTAAGGATAGAGATTTTCCTATGAATATAAGTGTTTAAAATGATCCGATAAACACGTGCAAAAAGATAAATTTTCCGGAGATTTCAGCTATAAGTTTGATTTCAATGTGATACATACCGCTTTTAAATTTTGAATATCTAAGATTTTTTTTAATAAAAACATGATCATCGAGATAACAGTGATTTAACTATTTATTAATTTTTTACAAAAGATTTTTTTATAAGACTGTTTCAAATGTTTGTTAAAGCAAAATTTACACCCTATACATTTTCATATTTATTTTATTTAGATATTCTTTATAAAAGGAACCCCCATTATAATTGAAGTACTCTTCTTTAGTTCTTGATGATGATGAGGTAGAAAGTAGACTTGAAGGAGGAAGCTGCTAAGATATTGGAGGGCTTGATATGACAAATGGATTCAAAATAGCAGAGGGGCTTAATTAAATTCGATTAAAGATAGAAGAAAGGCTTTCGGTAAACAACAGATTTGAGGTTAAAAAGGGCTCAAGGTATAAAATATATTTACTGTAGGAGGATAATTTTGAGGTACGAAACTGACTCAAGGTAGGATGAGTGTTTGGGTTATAAAACATACTTGAGGTAAGTAAGCTTGGAGTAAGAAGATGACTTTAGGTAGGAAACAAACTTAATGTGTAATTAGAAGGATACTTTGAGATAGGAAATGGATTAAAGGTGGGAAGATAGCGTGGAGCAGAAAGAGGGTTTTCTTCTCTTCTGTTAGAAAATCTTCTTCGCATAAATGGCTTACAGAAATCAAATTTGATAATTTTTTCATTGACCTTCAATTTCCCTGTATTAAAATGTATGCTAAAAGCCCTATAATAATGAAATTCTTGTTTTAAACTCTAAAAAACAATGAAAACATAAATAACAAATAAAATATGAGTGAAATAAATCACCCACCCACAATTGTCGCATTGAATTTCAATTCGAGGAGTTAAACTATAATGCAATAATTTATGGTATAAAAGAGATGCAATGAAATTTAAACCTTTCCATCAAGTTCCCTGTAATAAGTATAAAGATACTAAGAATAAATAAATATTTTTTTAAACTACAATATATAAATTAGCATGTTCAGCTTCTTCAAACATGTACGATTAGAATATGTGACATCTCCTTCAACAAACTCGTGTTTAGTAGTTGTTGTTTTTTCCATTTTTACACGATCCAAATAATTTTTGATATTTTAATATTCTATTGTCTTTATAAAATAGATTGGATTTCTTCAGCAAGGAGGCAAAGTTTCCGAATTATCACAACATCTATGGCAACTGTCATTCCGCTTTCTCATAGTTCGTATGTGTTAAAATACAGTTACCGGTCTTCCAATGCTTTGTAAATGTATTTTTACAACAATATATTTCATAACCAGCATCCTGGTAGGATGGAAAATGTCCCTACTCTAATTTCTTGGAAAAGGAACAGTTTTGAAGTCTAAATAAGGAGGTTCTTGATGCGTTCCTGTCACTCATGACGATGATTTCATTCTAAGTTATGCTAAATTACTTGGCTTCTTTAATATTTTTAGAAACTTTGGGAATATAACATTGATTATAGGCTTAACATTGAAATGTCTAGTTTAAAAATTATGCCTCTAAACCTTGACTAATAATTACGAAAATTATGAAAGTATTTGTTTTTATTTCTTAGATTTGAAGGTTCTATAAAAAAATAAATATTGTCTATTCAAAAGCTTCAAAAAATCATAGGAAACGGATTTTCTGCCTCAAGTGATATAAACTTAATTCTTAATTTAAATTTACGCTATGTTACTATATTCGAGCAAAAGTAAATTTATATTTTTGTCAATTGTTTTCGATTGTTTTTTGTTGCAATTATGAGTATTAAATAAACATATATGAAACAACAGAGAAAATAATGAAAAAAACATGCAACACACCTATGGGCACAGAAGTGTTTTTATAGTTTAAAAAAAATATTTTTGAGAAATTTATGTTTTTTCTAATGAAATATGTAGTAAACAGGAATTTATTATTTTTCCAGGTTTAGTAATGTGTATCTCGCATTGCATAAGTTTGATTGGTTGATACTAGATAGAGTAAGAAAAATAAAATTTCGTGTACTAAAAAGACATTTTAGACAATTGCAGGATTGTTTGCATTGGTATTGTTTGAATGCACGTTAAAGATGACAACTAACAAACAGAAAATACTCTATACTTTACAGTTTTTCTTAATAAATGCGAGATCACAAGAATGCAGCTGAAAATATTAATAGTGTTTATGGTACCAATAATGTAACAGTCAATCACTTGCAATTTTAGCTTCATTGATTATGTTCCAGTAATTTTGATGTCAAAGATGCTTGACGCTTTGGAAAACCAATTGTTAAAAATGTGAATAAAATAATGGAAATCCTTGAGTTTGACCGTCATGTAAGCACTGTTTTAATTGGTAAGGAGATAATCATTAATGCAAATAAAATTTTCATATAATACTTTTATTTGGATTTGATGATTTCTTAGCTTAATCTAATTGAATAGTTTGATTTGTTTGAAATTCTTATTAAGACTGGCATAAATATCAATTCCCCTTCCAATCTTTATATTTACATCCACGAATTATTTTAATAGATTATTATTTTTCTATTGTTTTTATACTCAATATTTGCTAATTTATATTATAGATGGAGAAAGAAAAAAAGGATTAAAGAAGAGATGGAGTAAGTTCTAACCACACATTATAAGCCTGTCTTCCAATTCGGCTCTCACCCTTCTCAGCAACCAACAAAAAAAACCTATAATAGTATAATATTTCATTTACCAACTCGTTTATCGGATTTCGATAGGAGTGAAAATGAATTAAACTCTTTATATAAATTGGTAAAAAATGATCGCAAAAAAGAATAGATATCCCTATTAATAGATAAAGTTGTTTAAAATCAATATTACTAATGAAAGTGTATTAAAAAAGTGAATATAACTAAATTAAAACTTCGTTTCTCTCATTGTCTCTTGATTCTTGATCGAAATAAAATAAAAGTGAGGTGAAGCTCTTTTTTTAATATACGGAGTTGTGTAAAAGTTTTGACACAATTTTTAAATTTAATAACTCAGGCTATGCTCCAAAAATCTAATTATTTTTTCCCTTCTAGAGAGAGCGTTAAGTGTTTTTTTGTTTTTTCTGTTAAATTCTAAACATTATAGGTTATTATTATGTTGCAAAAAAAAAAAAAAAAGTGAATGGAATCATCGTAGCTCAAGGAAATACTTTATGTATATGGACTTCACACAAGAATCCTAGATTAGTTGGAGTACTTATACTTAATCAGTCAAATTAATCTAACCAATTAAAGGAACATAAAAAAAGTGAATGGTTGCAGCCTTGCTAGATGCCGTAATTTTTCCAAACGCCATTATTACGAAAAAAATATGACTCAAAGGCAATAATCTACCGTAACCAGGAGCCCCTCGATAAGGATGAGGATCTTGGAGAAGCTCCCAGGAGTGGTGAATAAAGAAAATGAAGAACTGAACCTGTAGTTAAAGCCATAAAGAGAAGCCTGATATCTTCTTAAATGAGATGGTCATGGGCATATATTTCTCAGACTGCCAAGGCCCGTCAACGAGAGTGGTTTTTTCTCTATACGACTCCAAATGTACCATTGCTTTGACAAAGTTTGGGGAAAAGTGAACCAACTTTTTAGTTCAAGCTTTTTTGTTGAATTCTTGGCCTCCCAAATCACCAGATCTGAATCTTCTTTATATTGTTATCTAGTGGCAAGTACAGTCACAGGCCTACAGAATCTTAAACCCAAATAGTATGTATATAAGCAGAGGGCTAAAAACCCCTGCAGCAAATTCTACCACTGTCTCAAAGCCATTATTGCTACCTACAGTGATCATATTCAAGATTAATTATCCTTAATATCATTATTACAAATTTGATTAATGAAATTGTTTTTGATATCTAATGCATACAAAATTATACTTTATTGTTTAATTCGTTCATTTTAGTCACAAAAAGTTTGGATTACCCGGCATTTGCAAATTTCCGAAGTTATATTAAATTTAAAAAAAGACAGACAAATCTAAACACGGCTACAGATAAACTCAATCTCCCATTCTCGTTATTAAAACGTATTTTAACAACCCCTTAATATTCTTTCAAATTCTAAAGTGGAAACTTACTTTATGTTCATCAATGATTATTTCTTAAATGATGTCCTAGCAAATAATTTGCTAGCAATGTATGTTTATCGATCCATAAATAACCGCAGCACTTTTCAATTTTATATACCATCTATATTTAATTAGATTGATTCAATAGATTATAATATCAAGCAAATGTGATTATAATACTCTTCAAACAAATATATAGTATTTAAGTTTTAATCTTTAACTGTAATTTTTATTTGTTCTGTAATCCTTATTTCCATTGTGTATATTATATATATTTAATGTTTTGACTTCTTTTTTGCTTAATTATATATTTTAATGCCGATTATAATGCAATAAAAACTATTTCTTTTTGACAAAACTCAACCCTAAACACCCAATACAATAAATAGTTGAAAATAACTTCGATAATATTTGAGAATAAACGAAACAAAGTTAGTTTTAAAATAATTAAGATAAATTAGAAATTAACCTTGAAGAAGAGGTACAAACAAGAGGAAAAAATTTTATTATACAATTTTTATCAATAAGATTTTCATAAATATCCCAAAAAAGTAATGGAAGGTTCGAAGAATTAACAGGTAGTAATAGAAAAAACAAATAGAGTATAATATATTGTATAAATTATAGAAATAAAAATGCACCAATGGACCCAATATTAATATAGCTTTTCAATAGAAATGGTTACATTATTACGTCAACGATATTTATATAGGTTTTATAATCAATACTGTTGTATTTTCAAAGTTTTAAACAGATAATGCCCAATTCAATAACCAGGAAAGTTTTAATAATAACACATTGATTTTTAAATGAACACATTGTTCCAATTTGACATCTCAAATTTTTTATCTCACAACTCAAAAAAAAAAAAAAAAAAGCAAATAATTTGTGGATTGTCCCGCTGCAGGTATTTCAAATGATTGGTAAAGCCAAATATTTGAAGATAAGAACATGCTAATATTAACATTACCAAATGTAGGGTTTTGTTCGATATTTCCAAAATGATCATTTCATGATCATCTTTGGAATCGAAGGATTTTATATTTTCCTTCACCAAACTTTAAAACCTTTTATAAGAAACAAAATAATAAATAAGGATGCGTATTCAATTGGTATTGCTGCATCAGAAAGATATGAAGCACTTTCCATTAAAGTACTATCTTTTTAGAATTTGGCTAAAGAAATATTGAGTACTTTTTATCTACTTCAAGATATCATTTAAAGGTTTTGAAAAGGATTTGAACTATTTAAATTTAAAACTGAGGCTTTTTTTAGTATTTTAATCAACTATTTTGGTTTAATTGTAAATACCCTGCTTTTTTTTACCTCTGATAGTATTGATTTTATCAGTTTTCAATAAAGTTTTTTATTAGTAAACTTTTGTAACTTTGCGATGTAACCTTACTTTTGAAGCTTAAACTTTGAACTAAAATGTGTATTTCTGTTCGATATATAAGTGTAAGAAATTTAATGAAAATTCTATATTTTAATTTACAAAATCCTTTAAAAATTGAAAATTTAGGGAGAACAGTTTGTAGGAGGACTAATATGAATATATGAACTAATACGTATTTGAATATGAAATTCAATTTTTTTTTTTTTAATTTGTGTAATTATACGTACACTTTTAATATATGTGTTTATTCTTTTTCTTTGATGGTCAAAGTGGTTTTAAATCAAGATATCCCTACATATAAAAATATACAAAGATTCGTTTCCCTCTATCAAACATATACTATTTTTTTACTTTATTTTTACGAAGTACATACTCTTTAATGTGACCAAACCATACACAATCATAAAAAAGAAAAAAAGAAATGGCAGTTAGAATTATGACTGTAATTATAAAAAAAGAGCTCTTATCAAAAGAACAAACTAATACGCTAAATAGTAGCATAGCAGTGCCTTATTACATAAAAAAAGCAAAATAAAGACTTAGAATTGATTTGTGCATGAGGTAGTCCAATCATTCAATGTACAATCTTTCAGACTATCACAAAGTTCTAATTGGATTATTCGTATAACCAGCTTCTTAAAGAAGAGTTAATGTATCTTGTGAGCGGACAATTGACTGAAAACATTTTTGCCTTAAGAAAATATGCTGAAGGATATTTAGCAGAACGAGAATATTCCAAACAGACATTTCGACAATTGACAATTAACTGAATGTACATTTTTGTTGAACATCAAAATTTAATATTGATACATGCGATTGCATATTTTAATTAAAATTTGAAATGATAGTATGAAAAATAGGTAGATTAATAAGTTTTTTTGCCGACAAATATTTATTCCCTTAATTATATTCATTAATGACGACAACATAAACATAACAAAATGGTTAAAATATAATTGAGGCACTCCAAGGTCGAATCATAAGAGAATATGAGGATTGAAAGGCATAAGCGAGAAAAACTGTAGAGCTTTGTACAGTTGGAACAATCTACAATTTGAGTAGAAAAATGAGAACGATGGTTTTTGTCTCTTCATGAACTTAGTTTATTTTCCAAAGAGTACAAAATAGTATGCATTACTTATTCAATCAAAGGACTTGAATCCTCGGAGATGTACACCAAAAAATTTGAATTTATTTTTCAATTATTGAAAAATATAATTTTTTAATTAATTTTTATTACGAAAGGTATTTTTCCATTTTAGGGGGAATTTTAATAATCCCTATAGTTTTTCAAATGCCCAGAAAATGATTTATTAATTAATCATTTTGATCAATTTTTCTGCAAAGGGATAATAGTGATTCTAATTTTTCACTTTATTGAAATGTCTAAATCACTAATTAGCAATCCGTCCTTAGGATAGAAAAAAATAATAGAAAACTTTGGAGTGAAATTTAAAAAGGTTAAGAGGTAGCTAAATGGCCTCAAATTTTTGAAAATTGCCATTTTTTTTTTTTTTTTTTTGAAAAAAGGGACTTCTTTCTTGATGATCATGAAATAGTTTACGATATATCGTTTTCTGCTCTAAAGCTTTTTAGAAATGTCATAATTTTACTCTAAGAAGTTTTAATGTTGATCTGAGAAAAACATATTTATAATTTGAATGACGTGTTGCACGAAATGTTTTATATTTTACATTTTTTCACTACAAAACATTGTTCACGTAATATTTTCATTATGTACAATTGATTTAGAATTTTTTACGTTATAGAGTGACAATTAGTTATTTTCGATTAAAAAATACAATTAGTAGAGTGTATGTCAAATTGAGTAATTTTTAGAGGTTAGCTTTCAAAATTGATAATTTATGAAACCAGATTTTATACTCAATTATAATCAATAATTTTTTGTTTTGTTTTGTGCGATAAATATTTAGTTTAAATTAACATTAGATAATTTATAAATTAGTTTCTTCTATATGATATATTACAATACAATATAAGCAGTTATCCTTTTTTTTCTGAGTAATATGTCTAAAATACTAACATATCCTAGATTAAGATTTTTTTTTAGTCTGTGTATATACGAGGGTTGTATGGTTGAATATGCAAACTGTTTATTTCGGGAGTAATTAACTAATTGAAAAGAAACCATCACTTATTATTTTTCGACGTATTCTCTATCAATGTTGACGCACTTTTGATATCGCCGAATCCACCTGTTCATACCGATTCCGAAGTCCATTTCCGACTTAGGCTTTGTGACACCCTCCCAAGCTGATTTTACATCTGCCACGGTCCGAAATAATCTTCCAGTTAAATTTGTTTTTGGCTTGAGGGAACAAGAACAAGTCAGATGGTGACAAATTGGGAGAGGATGATGGGTGGGATATGATCTTTATCCCACGGGAATCCAAGAAACTTTTACTTTTCTTAGAAGTATGAGGAAAGATATTGCCCATGTGAAAGGTCCAATTTCCAGCCTTCAGTTCCTGTCTTTTTCCCCCCCAAAATGATATAAAAACGTATTTATAACATAGATAAAGTAATCCAAGTCAACAATTTGGACCTTTTGACACATAATGAGTGTATATCCAGCCATATTAATCAAATAATAGAATGATCATTACTTTTTTGGCTGAATTAATGACCTTGGCTTTAATAGGAGCTTGACCACTTTTAGGTATCCATTATTTTATTTGTTTTTTGGTTTGGAGTATGGTAAAGGATACCCAAAACTATTCAGTTGTAACAATTGATTTTATATAAGCCGGATAGGCCCGACACAAGCCCTCGAAAATTACTTTGCACATTCTGACCTTCATATTTTGTACTCCTTTGTGAGAATTCGAGGTACCCATCTTGCAAAACGTTTTGAGAGACTAACATCTTTGGTGTGGATTTAGTTGACGTTCCAAAATGAAAGTTCATACTCCAAGAAAAGTTCCCTGACTGTGACACCTCGATCCATTTCCACAGCTAGCCCCACTGGCTAAATCATTTTCGGGGTCCTTTTATTTGAATCCACCACATGTATCTGATGGGTTGTCTCCTGGTTGAAATTTGGCAATAATCCGATAAATTTGGGAATCTGATATGGCGGAGACTACAACTTTCAGATATCAGAAAACATTTTATTTCTACGAGCAAGGTCGGAAACAAAATTATGAACTCTCGTCATTGTTATTATTTGGGAGGGGTAAGCCAACAAGGCATTTTGATTATCAGTTTTTGCCTCTGATCCATTTGATTTATTTCAAAAGGATAAGCTGGTATGATTAAAATTTGTATCTTTTAAATATCTTTAAAAATGAAAGAGCTGTCAAAGCATTTCCATACTCAACTGTACAGGCCTCGTACTTTGATGCCCTTCAACGACTTGTGATAAAATTTGAAGTTGTGATTTTTCAGTTGTTAACAAGCCACTGAATTTTTTAATAAATATCACTTTCTCGTTTTGTTTAACCATTTACAACTTTACGAACATTAATTATTTCAAAGGATTTCTTATAATCAAAGTTACTTGGCCAAAGTTTTGGATCGATCTAAAAAAAAAAATGTCTTGTCTACTTATCATTATTTTTTTAATTTCTGAAGTACTAATTCTATAAATATTTGAACTACATTCGAACCAAATGCTCCTATGCTGTATTTATATAATAATAGTTAATAAATATAAATAATAAAATAATATTTTTCCTGAAAAATAAGACTAATTAGTTTATCTATATGACATATATAGCATATAAACAATACCTACATATTTAGCATGCTATCATTTGAAATGTAATTGTATATATTAAATATCATTTTTCGGACAAATTTCCTTAATTGCCCTTCGGCAAAACGGCTGTTCCACAAATTTTCCTTCGGCGAATTTTCGTTCTGAGACCTATCCTTCGATGAAAATGTTTTCGGCCAATAGTCAATGAACCAATGTAACTGTTGTTAATTATTAGTTTCCATAAAATGAGAGTTTGTTTAAGTATCTCAATCTGTTCTCATTAAATGATATGAGATGCATGAAAAAGAGTTGTAAAAGAAATAAGAAGGGGAATGTTATTTTTATTGGTTTGGTGATAATGGTTTGTAGCGCCATCTTTTGGGAAAGTTTTTTCAGTGTATTACTGTAATGGAAAAAATATATCATTTTACAAGGATATATCAATTTTATGACTTCTATGTTGGTCATTTTAGTCTTTAGGATTTAATTACCTATATAATGTCCAAAGATATTTAATCCATCTCATTTTAACTAGTTGGAAAAGCCTGGTTTAAATAACATAATTTGGAGGAAGAGTATCCCTAATAAGAACATACAAGGGTCTTTATGAAAAAATAATAATAACAACTTGGAATTTAAAAAAAATCTGATTTGATGAGCCAGAGAGTACTTTAGATCGTTGCTATACCTAATCTAAAGTCACATACTACATTATTGTAAATTTAAAAAAAAGTTGTTTCGCTTTTTTTAATTGTGAATTGTGAGTTGTAATAAACGCCTGAGAAATTTCTTTTATTCTTACATACCAGCACAGATCTTTAAAAATATACACTCAAATAGATAACACCATAATTATGTATGTGATGTATAAGTTGAATTGTTTTCCTATCTTTTTAAATTAAAATTTTGGAATACTTAAGTCTAAATATAGGCAATTGACAAATTACGATCAAGTATTTGCAACAGCAAAATGTTTTCCATTTAATAAAAAAAAATATCCAAATATCGGAAAAGACTAAAGAAATGTCTCCTTTTGATTTATTCATGTCTTTCTTCGTTAACGAACTCATCGAATTCATTTGTAATGCGACTAATAAATTTGTGTATCAATCAGAAGTAGATTCAAGTTTATGGACCCCAATTTATCTAGCTGAGTTTTTAGTCCTTCTCACCTTAATAATTTTTTAAGAATTTAAAAAAACCAGAAGATTACATATACTTGACTAAAAATCGCTTATTGAATACTCAAATTTTTTCTGTAGCTATGTCATTTGGACGATATAAGAAAATTAAACAATTTTTATATTTTTCTGATAATATTTGATCTGTTGCTAACTCAATCAAATTATCATGTTTATCAAAATTTTCAGGAAAAATGCATGAAGTTATAAATTCTTCAAAGATACATTATACCGGCGATCGATGGATTACGTTTTTCATTCATATCAATGTTGTAAAAGGTACACAGTTTGATCCCAATTTGAAGTGCTTGCCAGTTACAGGAATAATTTTATTGGCAAACAAATCAAACCATATGTCATTATTAAGAAAGTAGATATTTGAGGGGCAATATGGCTTGTTCAGATAAATCATTAGTTGACGGCTTTCTGTATCATGCACCGTATCTTGACATAACAACCATATATTCAAGTGAGAGTATACATACGGATTATGTCACCGTTTTTTGTTCAAGCTCCAGAGAAGAAGTAATGAAGTCCCTTAGTGCAATCATTGATAAATTGGGAAAATTGCAAATCCAGTTTGGACTATAAGTTAATATAGTAAAATACTACAAAATGTGAGGAAGTTCTGGCCCACGGTTCGGTCAATTCCAATTCTTTACATCTCTTAGTGATGTGCACATTAAACTTTGTATTACTATATAAATAAATAAAAATATTTTCTTCTCAATGTAAAAAAAAATATGTATAGGGTATATATTGATAAGTAATAAGTTTTTAAAGACTTATTCAGTCTATAATTTAAATCTATGTTACCTTCTATGAAACATTAATTCAATAACAACATTAAGTAATGGATTATCCTTTTCACAACTTCAGACATACAACATATGAATAAGCTCAATTCAAAAACAATCTTAATAGAAATGGAATGAAGTATGTTTTTTGTCTATTTGTTTGTCCAAATGTTCATTGACCCGATTTCACCATCCAATATTTTATATCATCTAATGGAATATATGATGAACAGTCAAATTTTGCCTTTGTTAAAAAAATTCAGGTCAATTTGAAGATTTCTAATATTTTTTCGACTGAATTTATATTTTATGTTTTGTCTGTATTTAGTAGACTGTATAGCCATCAAATGAGTAAAAGCTGTATAAATACTTTGAGTTAGATAACAGTAGATCTAAATACTAATAGATCAGAAGTCAAAAACCATGAGGTAATAGTTTTTTCTTTATCGTATTTGGCTTTGAATTTAAAAAAAAAACTATAAGATATTGTATGTAATACTTAGGAAAAATTAAACTCAGAAATATACTCAAAATCAGAGTATAATTGCACAATATAATGGAGACAGTGAAAATAAATCTGTTGTTTTTCCAATAGATATAGGTATATGTATCTCACATTGCATAAGTAGGATCAGTTTACACTAGATGGGACTAGAAATATAAGATACCATACTAAAAAAACTTATCTAACAGTTGTGTGATTATTCAAAACAGTACATATTGTTTGAGCGTGCGTCAAAGATAGATCTCAGAAAGAGAAAATACACCATATTTCACAGTTTTTCTTCGATAAAGGCGAAAAAGCAAGAAGGGGCTGAAAATGTGAATAGTGTTTATGGTCCTTATAGTGTTATTCCCAATAATTTGCACTTTTGGTTTCTTCGATAATTTTGATCTCAATGATGCAACACACTCTGGAAGGCCAATTATCATTAATGTGGATAAAATAATAGAAATCGTCGAATCTGACAGTGATTTAAGCACTCCTTTGATTTCCAAGGAGATATTCATAAATAAATTGATAAAAAATACTCAATAAAAATAATGGAATTTTGATGGATTTATTTTTACCATACTTTATATAACATAAAAATATTCAGATATATTCTACCTTTGACATCATTCTATTACGAGGAGAATTTATGATGAATTTTATATACAAGACATTGATAAATAATAACAGCTTTGAAAATTTTCGAAAATAGGAAAGGAAAGGGTGGAAAAACTAATTCGACGTCGTATGGCAAAAAGGAATCTGCAAGGCCATTTAAAAAATACTTTTTTTTATATAAATATATTTTTCAACCTAAAGCAAAACCAGATCCTAAATTATATTTAAAAAAACAATCCATATAAGAGTGCGATATAGGTCTGGTTCAAAGATAAAAAACAACATTTTGAAAGAGATGGAATTATAAACAAACTACGAACATATTTAAAGAATATCTAGGGATGTTAATATTGGCTAAATTTCGGTAAACTTAATAACTTATTAATATATAAGTTGATAAGAGCAAGATATGAATTGTTTTGATAATGATTCTTTCTTGTTTTTGTAAGTTCTAACATATCAGCGAATAAGGAGCTATATCTCTGCCAGTAGAAATTACGTTTCTTAAAGGTAAAAATTGTTTATGGTATTTTTTCAATTCCATTTGGATAATAATCGTAATTTAAGCTATATTCTGATCTATCTTTGTAAATCCTAATGTTTTGTTAGCGTGGTAGTGGTTTTTTTGTTGGCAACCAGAAAAAGGTTCTTAATTTTCTAAAGATCATTCTTTCCATCTTGAGAAGAGAAAACCCAATATAAAGTGTGTGAGTTCATGAAAGATGTAGAGTAAAACTAATTAGATGTTAGGGAGTTAAAAGGGTAAAGGATCTGTGATCATTCAGGAAACCAAAACATTTATTCTTATATTTAAATTACTAAATTAGAATGTAATCATATGTCTTTACATATATGATGAGACTTGTAATCAAATATATTCGAATTTACGTATTTAAATAGTTTATTTACAACATACTTGTCAATGCTTGTGTTTATCATAAAATAAGAAGAGTATTATGATAATTGAAGAAGGATAATTTAAATGTATTTTTGTCTGTTTTTTCTGCAATTTTTATACATTTAATTATTTATTCACGAATAAATATATACTTAATTCATATTTAAATTTTTAATAATTTTATTACTTATCTGTAATAAATTTTTTTTTCCAAAAGACTCAATTAGATTTAAAGATTCAAAAATCATATACGCTATGACATATTTGATTATATCATATACAAACATTCATGCATAATTTAATAAAACTACATACATGTGATTATTCATTTTTGTTACTTGGAGCTTTTCACTATGTACTGACGACTAATAGTTTGAATAATCTCCTACATTTGAAAGACAAACAAATTATTTCTGTATTCCCTTAACATTCTTCATATTAGTTAATTATTTTGATATCTTTGTATGTTATTAATAATGGCTCTAAATAAAAGTAAAAAATTAAATTATACGAATATATAAAAGATTATTATTATTGTGTATATGAGTAAATAATATTGATATACATAGATGGCATGATATTTTCTTACATGTATTATTTTTGCAAGAAAAAAATATTAATTAAGTAAGTACATAACTTCAAATATATATCTGCTATATTTAAACAAAGGTTTTAGTCACGGTATTAAAAATTATTATATACATGGGTAGTTTCAGTTCTAAAAAATTGTGCATAAAAACAATTTTCTTCATAATACAAATCTATACCAACCACTTGCTTTCTTTCACTTATGATATTACTATATCTATATAATCCTTTTTTATGTAAAACTTTAAGACCCATTTTGATCAGTCTAAGTTGGAGCCCAATAACCCAAAAGTATCATAAAATATAGATGTATTTTTTATAAATAGGAAGAAGAGTATTATTCTATTTCCAAAATATTAGACCAGTACTTCTCAAAACATTTTGACTAAATATCCACACACTTCGGTGATTTTTAATTATTTTTTTCGAAGGATACTTGTTGAAAATATTCGTATAGCCATTGTTACTCTGATAAGAGACGACACACAGTTTCAAAATCCCAGTGTTAGACTTGTTTTAGATAGACAAGGTCTGCACAATTACTCAACCCAGTTTATTTCCTTTGTGAATCTATGTACTGGTCTTCATTGTATATAAAAGTTTATGCTTACTCAATTTTAAGTTTAAAAAATGGAAGTATGTAGTTGTACATTTCAGCATTTGAGTTCATTCAGTAAAATTTAATATTTTGGTTGGAAAAGTTGACATCGATCATCGAAGTATAAATTCCAGAATCCTGAAAAGGCAAAGTGCCCTTGTTGTGTTCCATGAAAAGTTGAGTTTGCAAATTTCTTAAACCTAAACAAGTCCTTTTCTGGTGAGTCAGGAAGGAATTGGAACAGTCTAATTGTCGTTTTGAATCAACAACAAATGGTGCAGATCACAAGATGAGGTTATACTTCCAGAGCTTCCCTGACCTCCACCCCATGGGCTTCTATGTGTAGGTAGGAGTTGAGCAGCATACCAACAGATTCTCTCGCAATGCAAAATCCAAGCTGATATCCAAGATCCAGGAGAGATTCCAGAATCCGCTAATGAAGACTATCATCATGAGCTGCTTCCGTTTCTAAGGTTAAGTCGAGGCTGTTATTGATACCAAAGGTGCATTGAAAAATAATATATACATTTTTAAATTCAGCTTTCATTTGACATTGGTTTTTATTCAGATCAAATTATTAGTTTTGGAGAAAATCCATTCAAAAAAATGTGTTGGTTATTAAATAGAGGTTGCACTCTGTAGAATGGTTAGAATTTTTAATTTTCGCTTTACAGAACCATTTATATTTTTATTAGATCATATATTGATATTAATTAATTTAGTCCTCAATTTATGTAGCATATTAATATAAAAAGTTGGCTCGTATTCATTAAGGTGCTAAAGTGATCGATTGAACTGTTTTCTTCAAATAATATATTTACATTTTTTTAGATTTAACTGTATTTTTATAATTAGTTTTATAGATAACTTCAATATTACTTATTTATTATTTAGTGGACTATTGATGTAAAACAGAGATCACTAGAAAAATAATTTTTGTTATACAAAAACAATGTAATGTTTGTGTCCTAATTTCATATTTGTATACTCAAATTTCAATATTCTACGAAGAACATAAAAATACAATATTGACATAGAATGCATGATTTTTATGATATAAAATTTCATATACGAATCTGAGACTGTTTTAATGCTGACATATTGCACTTGCTTCACAAAATCATAATACTTTTTTTAAATGGAAAATAATAAAACAGTGAAGTATATTTATAGTTTAATATTAAAAAACCAAAAATGCAAGTTTTACAATTTTTTTTTAAATTTAAAGCTATAAATTGAGAGAAAAAATTCGCAAAATTAAATAAACCAATTTTTGTTAAGATCAGTTGTAATTAAAAATGAAATAGTTTGTATATGTTTGTGCATATTTTTGGCTTATGTGTGTTTTTCTCCAAATCAAATTAGTCAAATGGAGTTACACCAATTCGAAAAATAATATATTCTGGGTGCTTTGTTTACTATGTTATGGGGTAATTTAAAATTAGGGCTGGTACGGTAAAGGGTTGTACCGTTGTTCGGTTCAGTACGTCTTTACCCTCCGTTCGATACGTATATATATATATAATCACATGTTAATTATTTTGATAATATATATATTATTTTTTTTGTATAATTATCTATTTGATTTATTTAATTTAAATCACATAAATATGTAAATACATCGAAGCAATCGGTTGGTTATTATTTTTTTCAAAATCAAACATATATTTTATGTTTTAAATATCTATTGCCCCCTCAAATATTTAGGCAACCACTATTAAAGAATTATTCAGTTATTTGTTCTTAGTTACTTCGAAGTAATTTGTATTATTTCAAAAGCTTTCATTTAAGCATCCTTAACCAACAAATATGGAATTGAATATACCTCCTAATGGTATGTACATACAAGTTTGCAGTATTCTGTAAGTATTGTTCCACAAAAATCGCTAATGTCAGTGGAAGTACATAGAATATATAAGCCGATTTGCGAAGACAAACATTTTTATACGGATAGAGATATTGCGATTACTAATCGGTTATGTTTATTACCAGAAAATATAGACTAGATCATTTTTTCAAATAAATATTATATATTCATGAATAATAGTATTATATAACTCGTTCAAATTTCTATATCAACCTTTGTTTGTTTTTTTAAGAGTAAAGTATAATTAGGGATAATTTATTTGTACAGAAAAGTAATTATTAAAGAATAAATATCGAAAAACTTGAAAATCTAGATTAATTTCATAAAAAAACATTTACTATTATAGCGTACTGAACCGTGTACCATGAAGGGTGTACTGCGGTTCGTAGTGAATCGTTGCTTTAAGCGTACTCTCCCAAACTTACTAAAAATATGCTTTAATTATGTTACAGCAGACAAATATAATTCGATATTTTGAACAGCTGATTTTAATGTTGTACTATTATTAAATCTATTTTAAATGTATAGAAGAAAAAACAATTGTAAAATTGATGAAACTTTGATTCAAACAAGATATTCTTATTAAAAATTAATAATTTACATTTCAATTTATGTTAAGTAGAAACATATAAAAATAAATAAGAAACAAATCCGTGTCTCAATATTTTTGATAAAATAATACTTTTAACTTTTTTTTAAAATGACATAGGTTGGAAACTAATATATATACTGATATCCTTTGTGTATTCTTAGTATTTAACATCTTGTTGACCATATTTATAAAAGAACATTTTCACAATACTTCTGTTCATTTCTTAAATCATCATAAAAATATAATTTTCTTTTAAAAGATCTTTTATTATCATTTGAGTTACCTTTTTCTTTTATTTGGCTTCAAAGTTTACAATAGATTAAAAAAGTCATTTTTGATGAATAGAAAAAAAATAAGGTATAAAAATACATTTTTCTTTATTAAAAAGATTTGTTTTTAATATATAAATAGTAATATAAAAAACTAACAAAACATATAAATATAAACTAATCTGAAAAAACGTCAAAATAATTACAGTCCCTCTTAGTAAATGCATTTGTTATTTGTATATGACATGTATATTTTATTTTTGTAACTTAGTTTCATACTTTTATTTATACAAAAGAATAAGCTTTTTAATGTTTGTAGGTGATGGGTGATACAAAAATTGCTTTTAAATTGATAGTTACTATATACCCTTCTATTGAGAGCCAATGATCTTAAAAAATAACATTGACAAATCATTATTTCATTTGAGTATGGGGAACATAATAGCAAAAAGTATTAGTATCCCAATTTTTTATGTATAGAAAAAATATTTCTACATGTACAACAAGCTAGTCGTAGTTCCCAGGATGGCCAATAGTTATGATGCGTCAACAAACATACAATTTTGCTTTAATTATATAAAAAGCCTTAGTGTTACTCTCTGTTTATCATGAGCAGACTTACACCTAGTTACTCGATACTTAGACGATTTCTCCTCAACAAAAACAAAATATTATTATCAGCTTGATATTTTTTTATATGATTATTTTGAATTTTATAAAAAAAATACTTACTTTTCGAAAATAAGTTGAAGTAAACTTCTGGAAGATTTCTTTTATTTGTACTAAACAACGATACATATTTTCTACAATTCTGAACATATATTGTAAATTAATATGTAAACAAAAAAGAGGAATATTATACAATGATTCTTTATGTTATTCTCTTTTTTTTTCTTTATATTGATAGGTATGTTATATACATAAGGGAGCACTATTTACAATGCGCCCTTTATACACGCTCGATGCTACATGCAAAACACCTGTAATAAGACTATGTAATTATTTCTTAGATCAAAATTGCCTTTCCATCAAACATAAACATATACATACAAATAACTTTGCCTTATGAATATAGATATATCATTGATATTTACATTGTTTACAAAATATTATCGATTAAGATACATGTGATTCATTTTACTAATGTAATATAATTACAATAAAGAATCAATGAAGTTAGGAAATTTACAGATAACCTTTATTTATTATCATGTATGTCTATATGTTTCAAATAGAGTAGACCGTGTTGTTACATAAAGGGTTCGAGGGAGACTGATATATTTCAAATGTATGAATGAAAATGTAAAGATACAATAAATATATTTCAGTAAAAATGGTGAATATGTTTTATATCCATCACTAGAGATTGAAAACGTCTATAATTTTACAAGTATATAAGATCGTTAAGCATCCTTACAAATTATGGCAGATTAATTAGGTTACAAAATATTGTCAATGATGATTTTACAACACCAAAGCGAAGAAAGCAAAAATAATAAAAATGTTATTTTGTTTCATGATATATGTATGTAAAAACACAAACTTTTATTTATTTATCATTAAGAAAAAATGGTAAAAATGTTTTTCTTTCTCGTTGCAAAACCATAAAATTAAAGTAAATCTGGGAAATCTATTTTCATATTCCAGTATTATAATACCAATTCGTTACTACACAAATATAAAATACCATAAAAATAAATTATTTATATTTATTTAAAATATAAAGCAATATTAGATTTGATCATAATGCTTTCTCCATCATTGCATTGGTGAACACATTAAAAAAAATCAAACTGTAGTTTTTCTTACATAAAGCCTCCCATTTCTTTCAGCATTTCTCAATAAAATTTCATTTTTTACCCTTTAATGATCTAAAAGGCTCTATCAAATAGAGTTAACATTACGGAAGACATTTTATAGGACATTAAATGACTTTAATACGCTTAACTATAACGTTCAAAATATGGGGGTTTTTTCGTTTCTAAATTAATCGGTATGATTCAACAATATTCTTCTTAATTTTTGAAGCAAATCAGCTTCTACTTTAAAGTAAGTTATTTATTAGGTTTTGACTCTTATGTAAAAAAAAAAAAAAAAAAAAAAAAAAGGTTAACTTTGACTTGAAACGAGGAAAGCAAAGTCACCTTCACAAAAAAGCACGGAATACTAGTACCTTCAAAACAAAATTATCTTTTTCTGATATATTTTCTGCCACAACTAATTGATATTCATTTGTGAAATATTTATTTAATTACTTTTTGATTTTATTTAATTATTATGTTATACATTAAAACAACTTTCCTAATGTAACATTCTATCAAAATCAAATTAATTAAATATTACATCAATGCTATAAAAAATATGATCACTTGTAATATTAGCTAAAAACTATAAAATTTATAAAATAAAATATCCGGCTCGAAGGAATATATCATACAACCACTAATTAATAACAATTACCTTCATATAATAGGAATGCTCACAAATAGAATCTTATCCGTGTAGAATTAAATGATTATTTTATGCTACTCATATGGAGTTGCACTGATTAAGTATAACTAAAAATTATAGTATTATATTTACTCCATCTTCATTGCTATACATAACGTATATTTCCCTCTCTAGGAAAGACTGGGGCGCAAACCTACGACCACTGAGTTCAAGAGACTAATTTATTCCGAGCGTGTTGTCCATTGAGTAACGTCATTCCAGTTGATTGGGCGTACAATTATTATTTTTAATGTTTAAAGCAAACTCGAAGCTTCTGTTATCGATTATGATTGTGTCTTATCTCAGATTTTTTATTTTATTACCAACTTCTTCTTGTTTTTTGGAATTACTATTATTCTTTTTGATCTGAGAATATTGTTTTTTATATCCATTATTAAATTTAATGTCTTAGGAAGAGTCGACGGTCTCGAGTATTCTTAGCTAATAATCGATTTATAAATAATTACTATGAAAATATACACATTATGTGTACACAAAAAATTCCTGAAATCAACTTTCTTTTTTAGTTAATTGAAGATTAATTATAAACAAATTGTAATATTTTAAGGGGCTCCTCAAGAAGGAGCAGTCTGTAAATAATGCAATAAAAAAAAGTATTGCATAATTTCAAGGACTGCAGCTCCCCAAAGTATACTTTATAATATATTTGCCTAGGTTTATATTTCAAATCGACCTATTAAACCACAACTCTAGTATATTTTTGGGTAAGCTAGCGATCTCAAGCAAGTGGCCTCAACAGTTATTACTAATCTACATACAATGTTACCTATCTAGATCACAATATGGCAATGATTATCTCAATAGGAATTTTGCAAATACTCCTCTAAACCAGTTTTTATGTACAAGGTTGATGAAGAAGCGAGAGAAAAAAAACGATCTTTACCTGTGTGAAGACATATACCAAAGCTCTACGATTAATAAGTGATTATTTAGGGTGATTATAATTGAAGTATTTTTTTAGTTTTTTATAATTTTTTTTTAAATGTCAAACTCTAATTGTAAATTTTTATAAATTAAGTTTTAATTTATGGTTAGGTTTATCTTGAGTTTTTATTATTTTGGTTGCTTTATATTATTTAACATGTGAGCTTGAAATATATATGTTTTGTAATGGGAATTTTTTGTAAAAATAAAATTTAAAGATAAAATGTGAAACCAAATTTGTTTTTAAAATATTAGAGAGTTAATAAATTTAAAGTATACTCGTATATTAAGACTATTTATTGGTGCATATATAATTTCACAGACTTGAATATCTATTTCCTTGATAAGGAAAGTAATTTGAAATGTTATTGTTATATTTCTTCAAATCACAGTTTTCACACTGTACAAAAAATTAATGCTGAGATGTTGTTAATTCTAATCATTTTTCTTTGGCTCTTAATGATTATATAAATTACCTCATAATACTAAAGGCTTAGATTACCCGTATGATTTTTTTAATTTAGTTTCAGCTAAAAGTTTTTATTTTTGTTGTTTGATTACCTTTAATGTATAAATATAATAAAAGAGTAATTTAAAGTTTAAAAATAGGCACTTGATTGATAATTACAAATTTCAATCAACAAATTCTATAAAGAATTGATTTTGCAATTTATAAGGGGCTGAACATACATATTAATGTTGTAGGTATTGTCTTTTTTAAGACTGCTGAAATGAAGGAATTATGTATGGTCTGGATGACAGTAAATACACTTAAAATATTCAAGGAAAGGTTCCACAAAAGCCTTAACTTTATCATTTATTAGACTTTTGAATTAAAAATTGTTTTTTTCGAGAGTTCAATCACTACTATTTTAAATGCTCAAATTATTTTCCCCCAGCTGCTATTACAGCCTAAAAACATATCTAAAATTAGGAGCAAGCTTAAGTAATCTCTTCTATGGGCCATGCCTTTCTGAGGACTGACTTGAGAGTGTCAATATTGATGTGGTGGGCGCTGTTGGACTTGCTCTCCACAGTGCTTCACCAATAATAGTGCAGAGAGTTGAGGGCATAAATGATTGGGACCAGAAGTTAAAGGGGCACAAATTTTCAAGTTACTAATTGAGAAAGGAAAAAAAATTCAAGGAGCTCCATTCTTCTGCAACAAATAATCCCTCTTGGAGTAATTGAACTTCAAACTGGGCAACTATTGTAACTAATCATTTTGTAGTAGGCCTCTGTGTCGATAGACTGTCCTTGTTTGCAAATGACACCAAAAATCATGATTAGGTGGAGAATTCTTATGGACTTCATCCTCTTTCTCATGGTATAGACATTGATCAGGGACACTCCAACAATTGGCTTTCCTCTCCTTTGGGCCCGTTTGAGCTATATGGGGAATGGCAATGATTTTCCGATTTTGTTCTTGCGAATTAATTTTTCAAGCATTCTGAACAAAGCTTAGCGAGAAAAAAGAAAAATATCATTACTCATTTTGTTTTCTATGTCAAAACTGAAGAAAAGAGTTGCCAGATGTTGTAAATTAGCAACAAAGTCATTTAAGTTTATTTATGGCCACCTTCTAAGTATATCTGTTTGGGATATATATTATTTAACTTTTTTCAAATTTTGATTCCAGTTAATGTGAAAAACTTTCAAGCAATAAGAAATAATGAATACATAGTTTAGGACGTCATCTTTGGGTGACACATTACGATTACAGTTTTTAAAAAATGTTAGTTATTAGTCAATAAAAATTCAAATAAAGCCTTACTCTTTATTTTGAATTAATTTAATTTGATATAATTTTTTTTTCACGCCAATCAAAAAAATTACTATTTTTTCTAAAGTCATCCTATTGAGGATAAAGAGAAAATAAATGAAAGAAATGTTCATGATGTACTTTGATGATCATTCTTATTTCAAAATGTAAAAAAAGGTGATGCGCAATAATTGAAGATCATTCAAATGTATAATGTTTATTAATTTTTTATAGTTAAGAAAAATGAATGTTTTAAGTAAATAAGAATAATATTGTATTTTAGCCCTTACCGTCTAAATAACTAACTTTTGTCAATGTTTTTAAACTTTGATTGAGATGTGCAACCTGAAGATGGCATTGGTGAATTTTTTTATCACTGGACAACTTTTTCGCTCTTGAAAAAAATTGAAAGAAACCCTCTGATATCTTAGTACATCAAACGTCTTTAGTATGTAGTTTATGAATATATGAAGAGATACATAGTTTTACATAATCAACTTCATTTCCTTTCTTTTGTCTTTTGAAAACGAGTAATGTAATATATGTTCAATTTAAAGTATATGCTGGGGAGTAGTCAAAAAATGTATAAGAAAGTTTATGCAGATATCTCACCTTTAAAAGCATTGAAACCCATATCAAGAAGACTTGAGACTATCATGTGATCTTTTCGTATGATAATGATAAAAACAAAATGTAGAGAATCCACTCAATTTCTCATTCAATCTTGGTCGACCTAAAAAAGATATTTATAAAATGAACCATGTATAATATATATATATATTTACAGTTGTATGGCATAATACATAAAGTGAGTTCCCGATATATGAAAATGATTGCATCTTTATTATGCACATAACATAAGAAACTGCATATACTGCGTATTAGTAATCTATGACATGTTCATCGCAATATAATGCCAAAAAAAAAGAACTTTTCTAAACTGGGAAAGTGTACTTTCTATTGGTACACATATCGTTAAAAATAAAAAGTTCATGGATTATAAATGGTATAATTTCTGACTTTTTACTTTTTTTAAATAGGTGATAGGGTTCGACCAATACAATGATTGTAAGAATTTTATGGCAATTAATTTTAATTTCATAAAAAACAAAAATATATCTAACTTAAAGGTGGCTTAACATGTATACCAGATAAGAAAGTCAAATAAAAAGATGCACTTTGGTCAACGTAGAATTGTATCCCTTACGCCTTGTTATTGCATTAGCCTCTAAAAATTCATAAAATTGGGGGACCTGTATTTTTTTTTAATGTATATATTTGCATTGTACATAAATATTTTATAAATACATCTTTCTTTAAAAGACTCTTGCAAATAAGAATGACAAATTATTAACTACACAATTTGTTTTTTTTTTATAAAGAAAGTAAAAATGCAATCGAAGTTTGCCAAAAATTGAGTTGATTGTTTGCAGTGTCTTTGTTCTATAGCCATTTTTTATTATATTTTTAGCAATACTTTACAAAAAGAATGAGGCAAATGTAAAGATCGATACAAAAAATAGAACACATGGCTTTTTAATATGGGAAGAATATTTGCAAAACAAAGAAACTAGACAAGAGACTATTGTATAATTCCCAAGTTTAACCAAGATCTAAAAGGAGGCCACAAAAAAGAAAGTTTTTATTTATTTTATTTTTATTATTATTATTATTTTTTTAAATAAAAGGTTTTTCGTCTTAATACAAATATTAAGTTATTCTTTCAAAGTATTCTATGTTTTTGTGTGGCATCTTTATAATTCAGACACGTGCTGTTAATTTTGACAGCTACGACTACACAAAATCCATTTGCCAATGAATGGATCTTTTCATGACAATGACAACTTTTCTTTCATTGAAGAAATTTAAACAAGCTTTAATGGAACGAAACATTAAAAAATGACTGAGGATAAACAATATACTTTCGGACGCATATTATAATATATGAAATGAAAAATGACCAAGTCGAGACAAAACTTGAATAAAAGTAATATGAAGAAATTTGATCATTTGAAAAACTTCAGACCCATTGAAAAAAATAATAATTAAACAATATAGCTCTGTAAACAATGGGGTCTAGAAAAGTTATTCTTTGAAATTCAATGTGCGTAGGTTTAATTCACAGTAACTACATTTCATTCATCGGATAATTCCTTGGTCCGATGGAGTAATTTGAGTACTCTCAAGTTTATTAAAACCATGGAATACTCATGCATCCTACATGAGGGTACTTTAAAAGGAGTGATTGGCTGAAAAAAGGGAAAATGTGTCTATTTTATTTTTTACTCCATCCTTTATGAGGGAAAAAAAGAAAAACAACAAGGTAAGTTGCATTCGTAGCATTCCATGTGTCAAGAATATAGGGAGAAAATAAATTATTATTTTTTATACTGGAAGAAAAACATAGAAAACATTTTAGTTATGAACTATACCAACTAAACAAAATTACACAAAAATACAGATATATCAAAACGTTAGGAAATTTTGAAAAAAAAATAAAGGACTAAAATAATAAAAATAATTTTCCTTTTTATTATTATTTATAATAATCTAAATAATTAAGAACTTTGTCCTAGGAACTACTCGTCATTTCTAGAATTTTGATCAAGAAAGCCAAATATTTTGCAAATACAAAAATAATAATTGATCTTCTTTCAATAGTTTCACCACTTTTATTGGTTGAGAGTGTTAAATTTCTAAGACTGAATACAAGCAAAAACCACATTAAGAAAAATGTTATATAATGGTTATGGCAAATATTTTTTTACTAAAAATAAAACTGAAACACTAATCAAAAATTTAATTAATACTTTAAAAATTATTTAATAATTTTACTTTTGAGACTGTAATGTAGTTTTTTCATTTCGTTATATCCCTAGAATGGGTTGTAAAGCAGTCAATCCCCCTTAAAAAATAATCACAAAGAAAAAAATATTAATGGTAGAAGCAAAGCCTTGTAAAAAAAATCGTCCTCTATATAAAAAATTGTAGAAAGTTAGAAAAATTACATTCATAAATTCCTTCTTTTTTTTTCTCCTTCGACCTTAATTATAAAAACCACAATTTCATACCTTCTTGGAATGTGTTTAAAATTAAAAGCTACTTTCATACACCCACCAAAATATTTTTTATAATATAACCTGACCTAGTTTTATAAAAAAGCATATACAAATATATAAGAATATGCCTTAGGAATAAAAAGGCTTAATTTTTGATTATCTCATGAGAGGAGAAAGACTGTTTATATAATATACATACCTTCTTTTTGTGTAGAATAAAGAAAAGAAAACAACAGAGAGTTAGGATCAAGGTTGAGTAAAATATGATTTGCCAGTATATAACAATAAAAAAACCAAAAAATGACATGGTAACTCTGACAATTCGAAGAATATTGGAGACAATAGCAGCTTAGCTGTCATGAAGTTTTCTTAGGTTAGCCACAAGTGCTATGAGATAAAGTAAATGAACACAAATCCCACTCCGATTCTATCAAGATTATAGACAGGAATTACTTCGATGTCAATCCGTATTTTTACTAACTCCTAGTCCTAGAAGGACTAATATGTAAAAGTCCTTCACAAATCCTGAGTGTGTCACACGGTCCTTCATGATCACTTTATAAATAGATGTTCACTTTTTATGAGCTAACGAATAATAACAAACTTTTCAGATTGCCAAATAAAATAAAAGGCTGCACACGTGACGTTCATGTTTTCCACAACTATAGCTATAAATAATAATAAACACTTTTTTAAGAAACTGTATTTAAATTTGCCATGAGTCCCTACTTTGTACAATTTTGAAACATTGAAAAGCCATGGTTTGAGAATTGCAAAAGAACCACATTGGTTCATTCAGAATTATCTTTAAGAAAAACAATTTAGAGGATTTTCATCGAGTCTTCAAACAAAAGTGTATCTACATATATATATATATATAAGCATATTTCTTATTTGAGAGAAAAAATATTAATCATTCATGATGTTATTTTTATTATTATTGATGACTCAGCTTATACACAACAACAAAATGCTTCAAATAACAAATGAATTATAATTTATTCAAAAATAACCATTAAATCTTTCTTTTATATTGATCAATATTTTGTTCTTCAAAAATAAAATAAATATGTTTATTTCCTCTACAGTGACAGGTCATTGATATTGGTTTTAGCAAGCAAAATAGACTAAAGATATCTTTGTCAGCAGACAAGTTGTCTTTCAGGGTCATAAATAGTAGAGTAACACTGAAACACAACTTACCGGCTAACAAATATCAAAATAGAGTATTTGGCTTGCTAAAACCAACATCTTTGAGCTGCCAGAGAAGGAAAACATAATTAATAAGAGCCCTAATATCTTGCATGTTACTATACTATTTTGGAAATAACACGACCTAAAATTTAAATATACTAGTAGTCCCTTTTTTTCAAATCTTAAGGATCCATTGCTCCAACTATTGAGGATTGCATATTAGTTCGATAACATATTACTCTCAATATAATGTAAAGATTTAGAAAAGAGAAAAAAATATTTATAATTATTGTATTGGCAAAATATAACTAATTTTTCGTACAGTAGACTCTTGTATGACAGACATCCATTATTTTTTCCCTATGAATAAAACAAAATGATTTTTTTGAGACTTTTATTTTAATGTTAAATGATTGTTTTGTTGTTCAATGACTCATCCAATACACATCAAAGGTACGACTTTATACATATATTTACTATCCATACAAACTTATAAGACAGTATTTTTTATCTCGTTCAACTTTGTGCTTTCAAAAAGTACTGTCTTCGAATCCCGCATGGACAACATTAGATGTACAAAGTCATATATGTATATTTACTTTGTATTTTTAAGACATCAAAATTTGATAAGATTTATATCTGGTATATATCAATATAATATATTTATAAGGAATATATGGGCTCCAATTTTTTGTCGTCACGTCCGGTGTCGTTCGAATAGGACGCAAAAGCCGTTACATTTAACTATATTTGCTAAATGAAATCATCATGAACAGGAGTACTACTAACTGTGTGCATTTGGGGGAGAGGGGGTCTTATCCCAAACATTATCAACACCGTAATTATATAAATTATTTTACTAACATATATATATATATTTTTTTTTTTTTTTTTTGGGGGGGGCTTTCGAAACAAAAAACAGAGGCTAACGATGCCCTTAATCATGGATACCATTTGACGTCCTCAATGATATTCACCAATTTGTATGAACATATCACATATTTTAAATAGGGCCATATTCAAAATAATGGCAATATATTTTCTTGCTTGAAAGGTACTTAAACGTTAATAACACCAATTCAGACGGTTAAGTTAGATATTTAAATAAAAAATGAAAAAAAAAAATCTCCTCTAGAGTGTTCTTTAAAATTTGAAACGCTTTTTAATAACCAATAATTCAATTCGGGATATGGGGTGAGACCGATTTTTAGTTCCTAACTCAGGACAGATACAAGCATAATTTTTTTATATATATCATAAATGAAAACAAAAAAAGTGTACTTTTATTCTTAGATATACCAAGAAGAAGCTTTTTATATCTTGTCTGTCAAAACAAAAATTACATTAGTATTCTTTGATAAATTATCGTTTACTTATATACACAAATTAATCTTATCAACCCTTTGGATGCACTGCAAATTGCACTTAAATTTGCCAAAGTTGATTACCTCAAAAAAAAGAATGAGAAATTAACAGATTTTATTTGAAAGGCCATATCGGGGCCGGTATAAGTCCCTTAAATAAATTATAGGCTCTAAATAATGACTCAAATTCTCAAATAACTAAACTCATCCTACAAATTTGAATACAAAATCAATAATTGACTCAAATATGTCTATGAAATATTGGATTGTATGTATATATGAAGTAAAAAAATAAAATTGAGTCATCTCCTTTTCTTAATTTTTTTAGGATTATTTTTATGTTGACACAAAAAAATGAGGTTTTACTTTGTTCCAAAGGCTTTAAATAAGCTATCTTGTTCAATTTTACTAAAACCATAGGGTTAATTTTTGACACTTTGTTATATAGGTTACATTTCAATAAACACCACATGAAAGAAAAAAAAAACACATGATTTATTCTAAAGGCGGAAAATTAATGTCTTCCGATATCTGCATCAAAGATTAAAAAATATGTTTATATCAATAAAAATAAACATATATCTTTGTAAAAAATAATTTATAGCCTCTAAAATTAAAATATTTTTTCTTCTACACCAATAAGTCAAATACAATAGTTATTTATTTGTTTTTGTGATGTATCATTTAACAGAAGATGTTTGATGCAATGTTTTTAGCCAATAACATTTGCTTTAAAATCTATAAGTAACAACTTATTTCTACCTATGTATGTACTAGACCTTTAATGCAGTCAAATGCATTCGTGAATCTAAGTTTTGCGCATAGAAAATACTCTCATGGGGTTTCTACATGAAAAAGAATACTTAAGGGGCATGTACCTATTAGTGTTAAAACTCGGTCCGAAACAATTTTTTAGTTTTGGTTCGATCTTAAGTAATTTTTTCTGTAGCTTGAACCTGAAATTCAATTCATAAATAGACCAAAATTCAAAAAGTTCATCAAAATTTACTTTGACCTAAATTTATTTTTCTAAAAAGACGGCTAGCACAAAAACTCCTTTTTTTCACTGAAATATGTATGTAAAATATCATCATTTATAGAGGGACTGGCCACTACCAAATTTTGGCAAAAATAGTTAAAGTTATTATAGTCTCAGACCGGTTTAAAATATTAAAACCGCAATCGAACACTAGTACGAATATATATTTTTTTCAATAATTTAATATTGAAGTCTACAATTCATCTTTTCTTTTGAATATGAATTCCTTGCTCTTTGAACATGTACATACTTATATTTATATATATATACATATATAAATAATCATAGATATTTCAAAAACAGATCCATACCCAGGGATTAATTATTGTTATTTATGACATTATAAAAAAGGGGGTTTTGGCAGATGAAATAGTTCTACTTAACTAATACGACTTGATATACATAAGTATTCTCAATTAGAACACACAAAAATCATATCTTTGTTTACAACTTATGCTCAAATGCAACCAAACAAAAGCAGCTTTTTTTAGGGTGGATGGAGAGGTATTGTAATTTCTGTATAGATTTAAAAATGCAGAAGAATGTTTGGCATTTATTTAAATGTTTTATTTGTACATACTCGTATATCAGATATACAGAGTTAAAATTTTCATACTTTCAATAAGTAAATTGAACTATACTTAAAGATTAAACATATATACGTACATTTTACTAGTGGGTTGGATCCCTAGCCGATATTTAAAAAAGTGACTTGTAATAAACTTAATAACTTACTAATCAATAAATTATCAAATATATATTATAAAGGTAAGCAATTATTATTATTTTAATGTTTCTTTAATCGTTCAGATGGAGTTGCATTATGTAAGTATATATTATATTATTAGAATTACTCAATCTGACCAGGGAATCTTCTTTGAAGTCCATATGCATATTGTATATTTTCTACTCTAGGAACAACCGGAACCCGAATCTAGGCACATTGAGTTCAGAAGAATAATCTCTCTCGAACGCCTTGTCCATTGAGTTACGTTGTTCCTTATTAATTTAAAAAAATGAAAGTTTAAATAATAAAGTATCAATATATATAAGTATTCACCATTGATTAATAAAAAGTAATTTTATTTGGTTATATTTTTTTATTATTCCTTACAATTGTCATATTACACTATCACTATCTTTTTTTCTTGTCAATTAATACAAAACTAATTGCTTTATATACAGTTTTGTCACATTCTTTTTTTTTCTTCAATAAAACAACTTATAGTAAACTTCAAAAGCAATGGAAACCATTTAGTATATTTAGTAAATTATTTTTTAATATCAAGATCTTGCATGCACACGAAGGTGATATTTCAATATGATGTCCAACAATTTTGAAATTCAGAAGAAGTCTCTCGACTCGCTAACTGTACAATTAAATTTAGATATTGCAATAAAAGCTTAAGGCAATTATGAGATCAAGGATATCCACTGTTGCTTAATTTTTTTACTTATATAGTTGATTGTTTAGTTACTTATTATTTATTGTTGGAAAGGTTAATTTGTTATATCACTCATTACTTAGAATTAAGAAAATATTACTTTATTTTATAGAGCTGATTTTTGTATACCAATATTTTTTATTATATATGTAAATATGCGATATGTGATGCTTATAAAAATGCATTTATTTTAGAAAGGGGGTAATTCCTTTTATCTGTCAACCTCACTACTTTATATGATTTCATCCAGATCCTGAACAAATGAATTGTGACGATTTTTTTGATTTTATTTAATAGTATAGATGGTAGTAGCTTATTAATTTACATTATGGTAAAGGGCCTCAATTCTCCTGCGGAGTAACTATTTTACTTCATAAAGATAAATATTAATTTTCCATAAACAGTCCCAGAGTTGATATTATTGATTATATAGTCATATTATTGCATTAGAATTAGTATATCTTTTGAATGTAAAGGTTGTATTACTTGGCCTAACTGTAACATTTTTCTGTTCGTTGCACTTTTTAAAGAAATGAATGCTTAATAAATAATAAAAAACATTCATATTTATGACATTTATCCTATTTTGACTCTTACATATCAATATTTTCATTTATATGAATCTATGAACTGAAAACGATTGAAACCATTTCACTTCACAAACAAACTGTTTAGCCTTCCATAAACGGTCCCAGAGTTGATTTTAATTACCCTATCGAAAACAATTTCATTAAATTGGAATCCATAAATAAGTTGAAATAAGAAGAAATCAATTTTACACTTAAACAAAATTAATTCTAGAGTTATTTGAGTTTAAAGAATTTTAAAAATTTCAAATTAGATAAACAGTACTTGATGAGTGATCGTCTTTCTTCATCTCGACAACTGACTAAAAATAAAAGTCACCTAAGATATCCTTTCAGCAGGAAGAGTTTGTTTCAATTGTATTGCACAGCCATGTATATTTATGATATGTGACTATAACGCTAAATTAAAAAATAAATAAATCATTTGGAGCTTCCTTCTTTTTTTTAATTATTTTTTATAAAAAAAATTATTTCAAAAATGTTGTTTCCATTACTGCATATACATACATATATTCTTATGAATCAATCTATGGTTTTTGTCAAGTAATGGTTGGGGGAGTACACTAAAAAATTATATTTTTTAGTAATTTCATTTTATCTTTACTGCCTCAGACATTTACAATACATAAATATAAATATATATAAAGACCATCAAATGTAATATTTTTATTCATATTAAATATTATTATTATAAGACTTTGATTAAATGTAATAGAAATATCTATTCATAATATCAAAATTAAATTAAAATTTTTATGATAATTGGTACTTGTTCTGAAAAATATATATTTGAACATAAAAAATGTTGTACTTTATATATCTATATATGACTTTAACTTCATTTGACTCCATTATTAAATGCATATCTATATATGTAAATAGAATATATTCTTTGATCCTATAACAAAGTGATATGTTTAAAAAAAAATCTTATTAGAGATATTAATATTATATTTACTCTATGTCTATATTCATGAATGTGTCTTATTCGATGAATAAATAAAGTTCAAACTGTTTCAACGTTTAGCAAATAAAGGTAGGGGCCTTTTTATATATTATATTATTTACACATATCGCTGATTTGGGGATAGAAATCTCCCATATGATTCAAATTTCGAAAATAGAAATATCACTACTATGTCTTCCGTATGTTCAACTTATTCTGAGCTGTATGTAAAAAAAACGTGAATACTCATAACTTTATCAATTTAATAATCATGGCATACGGTGTTTTGTCTGAGAAATATAGAAAGTATAAGATTTGCCAAATCAGATTATTATTTACAAATCAATATTTAAAAAAAAAAACTTTTACAATTAACAATAATTTTTTGATTTCGTTAATTTATTAAATATTTATTGGTATTAAAAGAAGAATATGATTTTTAAGAAAGAAAAAAAAAATAGTCAAGGGCCACGCTTTTTTTATCCTCGGCTTAGACCCAACGAATAAAAAAGATGTAACATTTTATTTCCACATTGGTTATATTCCTAGAGTTTAATATACACTTTGTGGTTTATTACACGTGATTTTAGCACGCATAACCCTTCAATATCGTAGTTTTAGAAAATAATTTTAAAAAATATTAGGTTTCAACTAAAATTTATAGAAGGTTTCTTAAGATTTCATTGCACAAATTGTTTCAAAATTATAATAATTTGTACTGTAATATGTTTTGAAAAAAAAAAAAAAATTGTTTGAACAATTCTTAGTGCCAATTTCATAACAAAGATATAAATCATGTTGGAATAATTTATAAAAGGGCTTCATACATATTTAAAAAAGGCATTTTGCAAGGCTCAATAAATTTAACAATATATCAATATCATCTTTTTGAGAAATAGTTCTAAACCAGGAAAATTCTTCATTTTTTTTAAAAGAAATTTTTTTGTTAAAAAACATTTAACATTACTAAATTTTTACTTCAAAAATAAACTTCAAATCGATATTGCAGTTGAAACAAAAAAATTGTTGAATTTGTGTTTTCTAATATTTTGAGCAACATTTACCTTCTTATAAAAAGAAATATTTAAAACTGTCATTTTTAATATTTTATGCTTAACTAATAAAAAATAATATTTACCAAACTTGCTTACATTATTTGTTAAAATGTAGCTTTAAGTTGGGAAAGGCTCCATTTATTTGACAACGATTTGTAGAATAAAATATAATTATATTCATATATTCGTATATACTCACTAACAGTTACATTATTGCCTGTAATTCTCAAAAAACAATATTTTATTATAACTGACAGCTTAATAAGATATCACAATATGAACAAAAAACTTTCATATACTACAGAAGTAGGTACTCAATAAATGTATGTCGAAGTTAATTATGCAAAACACTTCTGATAGCAACTTATCTTACATTTCCTTTTCTAAATAATAAGTATTTTTCTGAGAGATCTGTTAGATACATTTTATAGTGAGTTAAATGGGTTTTTTCCTATTCAAAGACGAAACACACAGAAATAAAAGTAGAACCTTTTTTATTTAATACAACTTGAAAATTTCACTTTTCTATAATGATTGATATATATTCAAAAAAGTGAGTAGTCAGCAAATGTTCAACCTTTAATATAGACCATAAAGCAATGATACTTTCAAGATATACAGGGTGGGGATTTTATATCTGTATAATTTAAGGATAATGTATCCCACGATATCATTGCAAAATATAATTAATCAAATACATATCTTTTTTTCCAACATATGGGAATCCATAGTGAAGTCAATCACTCAAATTAACGACCTCCAACTTTAGCTACAGCCTCCAACCTGGCCCTGAACCTGACACAAGCCTTGATGATGAACTTGTTGTCCATATTGGCCACTGCTTCGAGAATGAAAGCCCGCAAGAGTCAAGAGTGTTATGCCCACGATAATTGGGCTACTATGTGTGAGAAATCTTGGAGAGTCCAAGAGGTTAAGATTCAGCAAGCTAAGAGACCACATTTCCTTTGACAAAAATATAAAGGTCTTAAAAAAGCTGGCTTTTCTGGAATTAATCCTTTTCCAATTACCCAATATGCAAGAAACGACCCAATTTAAAATTATCACATGGCTTTTGACCTATTAACATCAATTTAACCTCTCTATCATAATTATCTATGTAGTTATTTGCATCCTCGGGCGTGCTTACATAACCAATCCACAAAATAATGAACGCACGGCGTTTCTATTCAAACAAAATCAAAATGATTATTAATATTTAGAAAACAATTTTGTCAACTAAATATGATGAGCACACTTTCATAAATATAGAACTCAGGGCTGCCAAGATATGGAAGTCAAAACTTTTTTCGGATTTAAAATCCCGACCCTGTACATATTTAAAACCAACAATATTGATAGTTAAATAGTTTATACTCTATCCCATCTTTGTTTTCATAGACAATTCAACATTTAGGCGGTTTGAAGCAGCTGTTGTATATTATCAGATACAATTGTGTTAATTTTTTCCATTTTATCAAAAAAAGGGATATAAAAATATAAATTAAACTGATTCTTAATTTTTTTTTGTTTCCAACATGTTCGGAGAAAAGACATAGTAGACAAATGTTCCCTTTGATAAAAACAGCAACAAATATAAAGTTTGAACCGTGTTTGGTTAATGTACAGAGTCCTTGAGGTTGTTAATTTTACAATTTTATGAAATAAGTAGAATTATCACTTATAAATATGAAACAAAAGCTAGAATAGAGCAACTTATAAACAATGCATATTTTTATAGAAAAACAATCTTTTAACAATTGTATTACAAACTTCCCATAAAATTTAATTTTTTCACATTTACATTAGGACAAATAATGATGTTGTAACACGTACTTGTTTGTCATATATTTATAATATAGGATCTAAACATTGTTTGAACATAGTTTTTTATAGCCTAAAAAATCATTTTATTGAATATATCTTATAAATTTTCATTTTTAGTGGCAGAATCCCCCTCTAAAATAATCAGTACTAAAACAATTAAAAAAACCTTTAATCACTTTGTATCTTTCATGTATTTACGTCATTAGTAATTATGATAAATGTTACTCGTATTATGGTAGGAAAAATAACCATTTTTCATTTTACTTAACATATACGCTTAAATTTTTTGGAAAATTTGCCCTATTTTTTCATTCATAAAAATCTTTTCAAATTTATTTTAATATATATCAGTTAATGACAGGAGTTTAAGTTATCATATTTAGAAAAAGTCGCTTTTTTATACTGCCAATTTAAAGAAAGTTGACATTTGTCGCGATTTTTTTTTTTAAATGACGTCAAAAAATCAATTAGTGTATTTAAAGCAAAATTTAGTAAAGCAATTGTATAAGCTATTGTAGACGTAGATATTAGCTGTTATATATAAAAAAATAATTCAAGGACTGTTTTCAGTATTCAATATTTCGAGTATGTAAGCCAATTTACCCTCCATAGCTCCTGTTTGACTTTAAATACTAATATCTCACTGAATACTTAATCGTGGTGCGTCAATATATATATAAAAAGTTAAGCAAAAATTAAGAAAGGGAAAAATCTAAATTTATTCTTTATACTTTCTATGCATATACAGTAATACAATAAATAGAACGACAGAGCTCAATGGACTCACGCTCGAGGGAAATTTTTATTTTGAACTCAATCTCCGTCGATCCGCGTCTAGGTCGTTTCTAGAGAAGTAAATATACTCTATGGAAATGGACTTACTAGACCATTTCTTCGTGAGATGGAGTAAATGTAATACTATCATGTTTCTTTATACTCAATCAGTACAACTCCATCAAAGGAACATTAAAAATCAAGAAAAGAAAAAAATGGAAATTTTTTGTTATTTTTTCTATATTTAAGTACATACAGCTTAAAATTTTATAGACATATTTGAGACAATTATATCTTTTGAATTCAAATTTCTTCTACAAGTTAAGATACTCACGATTTTGAACTATATCTTTGAACCTTTATTTGTTTTGAGATACTTTTATTGGCCCCAATATGACCTTTCAAATCTATCGAATTCTCATTTTTTTACTTTGATGATCAATTTTGGCTACTTTCAATGCAATTTGCAGCTTCTCCAAAAGTTTAATAAGAAAAATTTGACGATAGAAAGGGATGAGAATTTGTCGAAAAACACGAAGACAGTACACACTCCTTTACGAGAAAAACATTTCAGTTTATTTTTGTTTAGAAAGGCTGGCACATTTAACCTTCACGTTTAAATTAAATACAAAGGATTATATTTTCCTACAATAAATAAAGCTTCAAAATAGTAATTTAATACTTGAATTTCAAAAGGCAGTTAACAAACATGATGTAATGTACAACGGGTGCGTAAATTCAGAAAATGTGTCACAGTACATGGTTGGGTATTCTCCCCGCTCCTATTTCTCCCCTTAAGAAGACGTAGATAATGTAGCAATAATTTGTTAAAAATTCAAGGAAATGTGTTACTCACCTTTAACTACAAATGTTCATTTTTTTATGGTTTTTTGTAGTTTTTAGAATTGAATGAATTTTGTCAACCTTTTATTCTATACTTGCTATTTACTTTCTACATTTGTAATTACACATTATGTATTAATAAAATGACATATGTAATAATTAATTTTTATGCATTTGAAAAATAATGTAACATTGTAGAAACAAGAAATATAAATAGGTAAGTTTATAAACGAATTGAAGAAAAGTAAAGAATTATGAACATTTATCAACTTAAATATATATTTGACCTTTTTAAAAAAAAAAAAAAAAAAAGTTTATAAGATAAAAAATAAGATTTTTGAAGATAAGATTACTTTTATTGTGCTTGTGTGTCAATATAAATTATTTTTTACTCTTTGAAAAAGAGTAAAAAACAATAAAAAAGCCTACCGAATGGTATTCGTAGATATAAAGAGATGAATCTTTCAATTGAACAGGTAAAAAAATATAGAAATATTTTTCTATTCAAAGTATTTATTGTGTAGTAAGGGAGGAAAAAGACACAGGGGGATTTAATTGCAAGCCTTTTATCAGTTTTAATGTAATTATTAAAATAAAAGTAATAATTTAACACGTGCAGCATAGAAAATCGTATTTATTATCTTTCTAAGATATAGAAAAATATTTAATATATTTAGAATAGAAAATGAAAAATCATTCATTAACAAAAACTCACTTTACATGTTTCTAACATTCTGCATTTTCTCCAAACTTTAGAAAAACAAAACAAGGAATGATAAAAAAAGGAAAAAATTTAACAAAAATATATAACTTTAGTATGTCAATTTGTTAAAGCATCCAAATAGCCAGAAAATAAAATGTTATCTAATGTTTTATGGGCTTCTATAAACAGAAAAAAACAACGCTTTTTATATGTTAGTACAACCTCTCTCAAATGTAAATTTGAACATAAAATCTCCTTGCCAAATGTTTTATTCTACTTTTTAGACATATCTGACAAATGATTGTTATTTTATAATATATATCATTTTTTCTGTTATGCTTTGGTTATATGTACCTATGGGGTAAATATATATATTAAGAGCTGTGTTCCTTTCTTCTGATATTAAAATGTAAGGTACTTGTGCAAAAATGTTTGATAAAAATTGCATTACATTTTTGTTTAAAATAACACTAAAATATTTTTATAAACAAATGTCAAAAAATGTATAGAATAAAGTATTGAAAAATGCATCCCTGACAAAAAGTGTTTTATCTACTTATGACTTTAATTCTAGTCTATCATTATATTTAGCTATATATAAAGTATTAAGCGAACTAAAATATCATTCAATTTTGGTTGTTCTTTATAAGAAACCTTCAAACGATAAAACATACATTGTGCATCTGCTTAATATCTCTAGAGGGTAGGGGTTTTAAATCCAGAACAAGTTTAAACCTCAATACCTTGGCAACACGGTAAAGAAAATATTCTCATCAGATTCATCTTTTAAATTGTATAAGAAGTACAACAAAAACCTTGATTTTTCTTCCGAATGCAAAAGCCATGCGTCATTATTGTGTGCCTCTGTGACGGGTGTACATCCAAAGAGATAATTGATTTTATCAAGCTGCAGAAATCAACTATTAAATATATTGTCAAAGCTTTTCAAGGAGTCTGATGTATCGGGAACACTAGCAAGGAAGACTCATGATCGTTTTGAGAGCAAAAATACGTACGCAGGACTTACTGAAATGTATTCTGCATTTCATGCTAGCACACTGGATCTGAACCCCTTAGACTATTATATATTGAACGTCTTGGAGAGAGAGTGCAATAAATGTGACACAAGGGATTTAAAATCCCTATCCTAAATGTTATGATGTCTAATGAAAACTTTATATTTCTTAACTAAAATTACTTGAAAGTTTAATAGTATTTTATTCTATTTCAACGAAAGAACGTTCAGGACACTCATTGACAGTTGTCTATACAAGATGTGGGAAGTTTGTGTGATAACGCTGTGATAAATGTTCATGTATATTTTGAGTCATAAATATGATTTAATTTTGAAAAGTAAGTAATTTTTGATTAATCCCTCCTCCTTCTAAAAAAAAAATATATAGAAAAAAAATATACCACACATTGACATTTTTCCTATTATCATAAACATAAACTGAAGCAGATAATCTATAGAACTGAGAGGAATTGTCCTAATCTACAGAGCGAATAAAAGTTTATCATTTTTGAGAATATATGAATGTTTTTTTTTTTATAGAGAATAATAAATGGAGGAAAAATGAAAAGAAAGACGTTATTGGGTTAAAGGGGGGGGGGGAGCAGTTGAGGATTTGATGATAAACTTAACATATGAGACCTTTAGTAAATATTGACTTCTTTGTCAATAGCTTGGATATTGATTACGCATAAAAAACCTTTTATTGACATAATTTTAATTGTTTACCAACTGTGATATTGCAAAACAGTGTGTTTGCTTGATTTGAGAGTTATTTAAGTATTGGATCATTTAACAACAAATCAATACAGCCTCAAAAAAGAACAGATTAGTAGTTTAACAAGCCAAAAGTGTATGCTTTCATTAATGGGATGTTCTTGGAACACCATATATTTCCTACAAATTACAAACAAGTATCAAAAACACCATAAGTTACAACAAAGCTTTCTCACAACAATTGAATTTTATTGCATTTAACTTTGAAATGGTTTCTTCTTTCATTTTTGCAAATTTTAGCTCTGATGATATAACTTTAAATATTATTATATATTTTTGTGTATGTAATTTTTTTGTTATGAAAATTTAAAGTAAAATTTGCTTTTAGTTATTTTTGTGAAACAAAATGAATATTATAAAATGTTAAACGATGTATTTATTATATTTTATTCATATAATTATTGCCATTTTTTTAAATACTCCCTGGAGGAATAGTAGGATGTTGTACAAAAAATATAAATTTCACCAGCAAAATACCCATTGGATAAGAAAGCTATGAATGAAGTTTATTAGAAACAAAGATATAAAACTGTATGCATAAAGAACTATTTTATCAATAACACAAAAACTGAAGTAATTATCCTTTACTCTTGCTTACTTGACAATTACATTTTTTCTCTCTATAGTCAGAAAAAGTACAATTCAAAGATTCGTAAATCCAGTTTGAAAATGAAGAAGTTATTTTTCTAAATCTAGTGAAATACAAGTTATGTTTGTTAAAGCTCATGGTCTTATAACTTTGAATAGATACACATAATAAGGGATGTGAGAAGATGCAATCATAAATAATTCTGTAAACAAATCTGACTTGAAGTGGTACCATAAGAATATGGCAACCTTGAGACATAGTACATCATCAGATATATTGTCAAGTCTTAAAATAAGACAGAAAATATAGAAACTATCATTATTTACCTCCTTTATCTCAGAGCAGCTATTCTTTGACCAATTTATGCAAATCACACGAAAATAAATAACACTTCATCTTAATATGCTTACTTTTTGACACCTTTCCATTGTAAAAAATATAAATTAGCCATTATTTTAGCCTTTTTATAAATATGTAGATGATTTATTCAGACAAATAATATATTATATTTAAGTTATGTATTAAGAGCATTGCACATATCTTGCGAGAAATATTCATGACTTCATTATAATGCAATGTAATATGAATAAGTTATATTTTTACATAGGTATATAATTTATTCAATTAAATTATCGGGAAAATTTAGAGGAAAAAAAGAAAACTCTCATCAAAATCACGAGGAATGGATTTTGCTTTCTATAAGGACCATTAAGTTGGACTAGAGTGTGCTCTTAAATAAGGACAACACAACATTATTTGCAATGAAGCCCCAATGTAAGGAAGATTTGTATATTTATTGGTGAACCGTTTTTTTTTTTTTTTTTTTTTTTTTTTAATTATAACATTTTTATTAAAAATTTTGAAAAATAACTTTTAACCACTTTGATTACATATGGATGATTAAGTGCCACATTTGTCCTAATACAAAAATTATAAATATTTTTTTTATTGTCTATATGTCATCCTAGATGTCTGATATTTAATGTAAAAACTTAAAAAATATAAATTAAGACAGTTGAAATGACTTTCTCAGATTCATTTTTTTGTAAAAATTGGGAAGCACCATATTTTTCAACGTTTAAGAGTGGAGTTTTTAAGCTTAGTTCTGTAGACTAAGTATATAAGTTAAATCAATTTGGCTCTAATAATGATGATGATAAAATAAAGAAAGTAGCACAAAGAAAAAAAATTAATATTGTCTGGGTTGACGATTGTTATAAAGCTGCAATGCACCAAATTAATCAATCAATTTTTGCATAGGTAGGTCCTTTGATATCCCTAAAGAGGTATATTGTATAGGGAAATGTGTATTTATGATTGAAAACATTCATTATTCAAAATAAAAGGTCCTTGAACAATTTGAGAAAGACCAAATAATTTATATACTTTTTCATTAAACATAATTTATTTTATTTGCAAAAAGAACAGAGGTGTTATTTATTGGAGGCCTCTAGACATATTTAATAGCTTCTTTTTGTTTTTGTCAACGTTTCTTCCGAGGAGTAAATCTTCTTCTCCAATTGTTTAACCACGAAAAAATATGAAGTAGGTACATTTATATTTCCTCAAATAAAGCTTTGATATATACATAAATCTTTCTCATATCATTGAATTTGAATAGTGCCTAAAATAAGTTTCTTAAACTTTTTTTGTACTTTGGTTTCAAGGGAATTTAACTTTTTTTTCATTTCAAAATATAAAATACAACTTTTGTAATGGAAGAAAAACTAACTTAGTTTTAATATAAACGAGAGTAGGTGGTCCGGCGTTGCCAGGGATACTGAGAAAATAAAATTAATTCTGAACTCTGCTGCTTCATATAAAACTAAAAATAAAGATCGTAAATTTATAAGATTATTCTAGCTCCATGTTACTATGTATCTTGGTACTCTTTTTTTACAAGGAGATTATAAGATTTAGAGAACAAAAAAAATTCAAGCACCGACTGTTGAACTGTCCTTTGCTCAACTTTCATGTTATGGTCTAAAATCCTTTGTTTTATTCTTTGTTTTTTTTCTCTCTCTCTAAACATTATAATCTCCTTTTAAAAAACTCGTGGAAAGATACATACCAACATGCAGCAGAAATCATTCTTAGAATTTTACGGTCTTTAAATCAACCCCAAACATACACACAAACATACATTTGCATTTAACATATTGATAAAATGTTGAGCTCAACCTGCGTAGTTTTGCGCCCTGGTCATTCCTAGAGAAGGGCATATACATAATGTACATATATGGACTTCAAAGAATATTCCAATGTCAGATGGATTTAAGATAATACTATAATGTTTACTTATATTTAATCAGTTGTTCTCAATCTGACCAATTAGAAGAACATTTAAACAAAAATATTATCACAATATGTGTGATACGTCAACATAAAATCAATCTACAACAAAAATCAAGGAATATTAATTGATTTTTTATTTCAAATATATATTTAGAGTGCGAACATATACTTTGGTGATCAAGTTAAGGTAGAACAAAATTTAAGATATAATTTAGAAACTTTATTCATTTTAGAGACATATAGAGGTTGTGGCAATAAAACATCTTTTTTTATCATTCTTGGCAATCAGGCTGTAAAAGTAGTAGTGGTGCAGCGGCGTGGTTTCATTCTAGAGGCAAGATTCTACAGTTTTCTTGAAAATACAGGCATTTGCTATCATGTGTCGGAATAAAGAAAAACGAGTGTTTAGAGCTCTAATATTTTGGGAATCAAAAAATAAAATCAAAAATCATGTTGACCACTGCCAACATGCACAATAACTTCCTCATCAATGCCTGTGTCAGGTTTTAGGGTCAGTTTGGAAGCTATGGTTAAAGCTAGAAGTGATTGGGTTGATTGATTTACTTCCCTATGTATTCTCTACATGAAAAAGCAAAAGATTTGTAAATTTCTGCATCAATTTTGAGGAATTAATTGTAATATAAATTATTCTTAAATTTTTCAGGGTTTAAAGTGCCCACCCGATACATAATGAAAAAAACAAAAAAAAAACAATGCTTGTGCAATTATTAAATCAATAATTCGAGAGAAACATGATAAAAAAGTTACTACAGATTTTATATAGAGCATGTTATGCATATATTGCCTTAAAATAAAGCTATCTATTCATAATTTACATTAATTTTTTTCCATTAAAACAATTGTATTTTTTTAGCGTTTGTGTCTTAAAAAACTCATTAATGTAGAAAATAACTTTCATGATTTTTGGCAATCATGAGCATGATTATTTTTTAATTTTATATAATTACAAAATTTCACAAATAAAAAATATATATTCTTTGAGGATAAAAAATAAGTTCAAGAGTTTTAACTTGTCATAAATAACTCCTTGGTCCCCTTTATCTACTTAAAGGCATAATGAAATTATTCTATTAAAATGAATGTATGTATTTTGATATAACGTTTTGGCACAACTTTTCTAACGCGAAGCATTTTTTTGCAAATATATTTATGGGCTTTAGTATTTAAATATAATCGGTTAAAGTCGGGTTTTAATTGAGTCATGGAAGGAAGTAGCTCAATGGAGAACACGTTAGGGACTTCAAAAACAATTTCAAGGTCAGATTTAGTTACTGTTCAAATTTAATTTTTATTTATACTTAATCAATCATTTTAATCATCATTCCTATTTTCTTGACTTGTGACTATTATATTTGTGACTTGTATATGCTAGTATTTTATAGATTTCTTTATTTTGATAATTATAAATCTTTCCTTTAGAGAAAGTTTTAAACTTGTATTTGGTTGTATTTTACTACAACTTGAAATAAGTGTAATTTCTTCAACCAGGATTTGACAAAACATATTGGTCAATCAATTTTTGTAGACCAATAACGAGACAAAAAAATTTTTTAAAAGTTTTTACTTGATTTTTCTCATCTTGACGAAATAAAAATGATATTTTATTTGAAAAAAAAAAATTATGAATACGGAAGGGGAAAAAACGAATTGAATACGGAGGGCAAAGCAAAATTGTCAAGACAAGAATTCAAATTCGTCTTTTATATAAAAGTAAAATTTAAACACCCTAAAAGTTGCCGTTACTACGATAAACGAGGCAAAATGTCTCGAAACTGAATTTATTGAACAATTAATGACGAAATTGAGTTACACTGATTAAGTATAAGTACCATTACAGTAATACATTGTCTCCATCTGACTTAGAAATAATGCGTGAAATAAATATACAAAAAGTATATTTATTTCTCTACGAATGAACGGGGCACAAATCTATGTACATTGAATAATTTATCCGCAGCCCATTGTCCATTGAGCTACGTCGATTCTATTGTAATTTTAATTATATTAATTTGATCATGTACAAGCATGCTTTCAAACTTTACAAAATACAAATTTATAATCTTTCAAATTATTTGAATAAAAATACATTCAATTACTACAAATTCTGCACATTACTTAACTTAATAAGGCTAGTTTGATCTTCTAAAAAAAAGGAAATAAAAACAAACACAGTATTTTTCTAAATTCATGTATAATAACGAAATAATGTTTTATAAAAAATGAATTGTATTGATTCTTAGTTCTAATTTTTTTAAATCGTTTTTTCAATTTCAGTGTTGATAAGAAATAAACATGGCTATGAAACAATTTTTAGTACTCTTTCTACGAAATGACAATGACTAGGAAGTTTCTATAACTGGTATATTTACAAAGTTTTGATATACCCCTATTATACACCTTTTGATTAATAAAAATGTTTCTTATTCCTTTGAATCTACATTTTATTTCCAATACAGTATGCTCATGAACATTTTTATTTATTTACCTTCATAATTATTTGTTTAGGATTTAATCGTATACTTTAGACATTTCTAATCGAGGTGTAGTGAATTAAATGAACTTTTTTGCAACAAAGTCAAAGACTGTGGTGTACATATAACAGTAGCTACAAAATTATAATATTGTAGCTGCTATTCTATATATTACATGCAATTTCATAACAAACTGTTATAAGTTAATTTAATTCCCGAATTTGCATAAAATAATCACTATTTTAAAGATATTTTTATCAAAAATAAAAGAATAAAACGTTTATTTAAAAAATAACAAATTATATCTGGTTCAAAGCCCAAACTCTATAGATAAGATTCTTTTAATATAAGGATGTTTTACCCAATGTTTTTGATTCAAGCAAGTATTTATTACATCTTAAGTGATATTGATGAGTGCAAAAAAATAAGTAATAGTTTAAAGAATCAAACAATGACGTAATTATTATCATCACTCAACTGTTTATCATGAAGTTAAATACGTTTTAATTTTTGAGTTTCTTTTTTACCCAGTTCCCTTTACAAAGTATAGATAGATTAAAACCAACCAAAAGAAATAAATTGCCTCCTTGTTTTCTCTGAAAAAAAAAATCTGAAGAAATTTTCTTCAAATATGAGTTTTCCTCTCTCTTTTCCCCTATATTATCCGTTTAAATAAATCATTCTTGATATTTTTCTCTCTTTAATCAGATAATTTATGATTTCGAAAATAAATATATATTATTCTTTAATTGGAATATAGCCTAATAATGTTTATGAAATACGAGGGGAGTAATTTATAATACATATAAACATGGATAAATCGTGTCTTGATTATATTTTTAGTCTAATAAAATATCTTATTGATGAAAAAAAACAGCTATTATTTACATAAAGAGATAAATTTATGTTTTGAGTCATATTCTATGATAATTTAGAAAGATTTTTACTCAAATATAATATATATATATATATTTATAGAAAATGTAACTTCCCTAACAAATTTGGATAAACACTAAAGTAATAAATCTCAACTAATCTCAACATGTTTAAAAGTAATTATAACTCACAAGAAAAAAAATATGAGTTTCTCATTTGGTGCTTTCTTATTTTACATATACAAATATTATCGTTGTGGCTTCTATAAAGCATTCAAGTATATTTTATAGAATGGAATATACTTTTTTTTTGTAATAGTATGGGAGTATTTTTGTTTATTGAAAATAAAAATCATTTCCTATTATAACTTGACTGTTATACATATATGTTGGTAATGAAATCATAAAATATTTTTTATTAAAAAAAAAAAAAAAAAATCTAAAAAGTGATTATTGAAGGACTATTTTTGTAAGCTCATAATAAATTATCATTGTTTGCAAATTAGTTGTTTCACTTTTTAAGGAAATAAAATAAATTGAACATAAAAAATCTGCGACATATCATGTCTGACGTTAATTTTTTTTTATCTGGCCATTTTATAGTAAAATGCTCCAATGTTAGCCAAATTTTGAAAATTAAAGTAGTATAATTGATAAGTTGTATTTTTGCTTCATAAAGTTGTGGTTAATGTCAACTTAGTTGTTTTTTCGTTATTTTTCCCTTTCAGTTATAGTTTTAATACATTAGTTCATTTTGAAGTTTTGGAACTACTAATTAAAATTATCAAACCATCTGTTCAAGGACAGGATTTCAAAACTAAAACCTTTAATCCATGGGTAGTTACTTATTCTCAAATAAATATAATTATTTTGTCGCCAAACGAATCTTTCTCATTGGTGAAGTGCAGTCTTAAACTATCAATGAAAAATTTATTTAAATTTCTGATAAAGAAAAACATAATATTGTGTGAGGTTAAAGATACTAAAGATATAGGCTATACGGGCTAGTTTTGCATCCAATATGAGAAAGATGGATAATCCATCATAATAAAAAAATATTTTATCCATCTAAAAATAAGGAGAAATTGTTTACGAGAAGTTTAGACAAATTTAAAAACAAAATCAGCTCAAAATTAAAGATTAACTTGAATTTTGATACAAAAAATAAATAATTAAGAAATTAAAATCACGGTTTAAAAAAAGACAAATCACAATGCGTTTAGCTCTTAGTACAAAGTAAACTTTCCAACGGCACACAAAAGACCTTTCATAAATTACGTGAATGGGAAATATTTAAAAAATACGTTAGTAGACAAGACATATGTTGAAAAAAGTAAGTTGAGTGCTTATATTCCAATGTAGTCTGTCCTTGAGCAGTTGTAAAAATAGTCATTTAAAATGTCAGATAGCAAGACAGGACAAATTTTCTTATGATACATAATCTTAAAAAATATAAGAGTTGTACTTGCATGGAAAAGAAATAATTAATCGTAATGAATGTTATTAGAAATTTGCAAGAACATCTTCTGTCAACATTCAAACTTTTTGAAATACTCAATATCTTCAATTCTACTTAAAATACTCATTTTATGAGTACATTTACGATATATAAATGGTGTGATTATACTTTATTACCTATGTCAGAAAAAAAGAAGGTAAAGAGGTGGAGTAATAAATATTAAAATATAGGTCTTATACTTTAAGAACAGCATATAAAGAAAAATTGTCACTTATCTTACTAGTAAAACTTCGAGTCGCAAGAAACTAAACAATTCGTTTATCAGGGTCGACTAGAGTGTCATTGAAGTAAGGAAATTGAAAAGTTAAAATTATTACAGATGATGTCAGAAGTATTTAGTATTTAATTTACTGACAATCTGAGCATATTTATACTATCTCTACTATGAGTTTGATCAAATAAGTAAAAGAAATACTCTGGCATGTATATTGTACACAAATACGTTCATGAAAAAATAATATCAACTGTCACACTTTCCCGAAGTAATTGTCAAATATACAAAAAAAAAGTTTACAAACTTACTGCTACAAATCACAAACGTCAAGAACTGTTAAAATTTTGCTAACGACTATACAATAAAAGGCTTTTTTATATTAATCCTAAAACTATTGAACTCCTTTGTGGCAAACAAACGAATATATAACATGTAATAGAGAAAAGTAATATTTTATGTACTAAAAGTAGTTTAAACTTGCTAGACATTTTATTGAAAAATCTATCTACTGTTAAGAAACATTTATTTGAATAATACTTTTGTTCAAGGAATCGAAAATTGTATTTCTTTTTTTAACAGAAAATTGAACTTATCCTTAAATGTATAACAATTAATTAAAAAGCTTCCACATTTCAAATAAATTAGAAAATGTTTCAAAAATAACCAGTTCTACTTTAGAGCTATATTAGGAAAATAATTCCCTTATTCCCATTATTAAGATAGAAAATTAGGAATACAGTAAATTAAATTTCACCTTTATTTATCTTTTTTGTTTATGTTTATTCAAACAAATTAGTAGGAAACAATACTTTATTAAGTTTGAATATCAAGAGACTCGTAAAATAGTTTAAATGTAAAAAAGTTTTAAATTAATGAGAATGTTAATAGTTAATAATTGGAAATTTAGATCATAACAATAATTATCATTTTCACAACATAGAGTAGAGTTTGTTTCTACTTTGAAATAAAAAAATGTCAATAATGAAAACTTACCTCATCCTCAAGTATTTATTTAAAAATATTCTACATCAAAAGAAAAGTAGTGTTTTTCTTGCACTATCTGTGGGTAAGAGTTTTCAACCCCCATATTAATTTTCTTCAAATAACTTGTAAAAACGTTCTTGATTAATGACTTATTCTATGTGGCTCTCTTCTTTCACCTTTTTTAGTTATATCTTTGTTGAATTGTATGACTTTTTTTTTTTTTAAATATTGTAAAGTACAATAAAAGAGAGACTCATAAAAAAGCTGTTGTATTAAAAAAAAAAAAAAGTATTGAATTTTAAAAGTTTCTCATTAATTAAATTTGAAAATATCATAATTAAAAGTTGTAGTAGTATTAAGTATTTTATAAAAGAACATTTATATGAAAAAATTGTGATAATGATGGTTATATTATTTACATTTCCAATTATTGTCGTCAACATGTTTTCATTGTTAACGTTTTAAGACATTAAATTAACTTTATTCAAATTTAATTAATCTAACAAGAGTTGTCTTTAAAGTGTTCTCTCTGAATGTGAAAATTGCATTACTTGTCAACAAAAATTAATTACTTAGTATGATTGCATATTCATTAAAAGGTACTCATTAAAATGTCAAGCCTTTTTAGTACGTAGTTTTTCAAAAAAAAAAAAGTCAAGTATTCGCCAAATTATTGTTTTTATAATCCATTTTTTCGACTGTACTTTGATTTTGGAGAGTAACTATGAATCATTGTTTCATAACGATAAAGTAATATATTTTGTCCAAAGCTCGAATTTATAAAGTCTAAACTACACCAATTTTTGAAAATAATTAAAGAAATAGCGAACAAACTTGCACTTAACTGGTAAACAACCAATATGTATAATAAAAGGGAAGACATTTTGGTGATAATTTTCAAAAAGAGTTAGAAAAATTGCAAGATGTATGTAGGGAGTAAACACAAAAGCACGCTTGAATCATTTTGATAATGAAGGATCTTTACTAATATTTTTTTTTTTCAATAAAATTAACTAACATGTTATTAATTAATTATTCTGATGAGTCCTGTGGAGGTATTGCAAATTGCACTAAAGATGGAAAAAATCATGATGACAAATCAGTACAAAAAAGATGATATATTCTCTTTGTATGATAAAATAGAAGCTTGTAGAATCTTAAAAAATATAAACAAATCTAATAGAAGCTTTACACCAATGATTCTCAGAACTGTGGCACACGTACTAATAGTAAAACACAGTTGCCTCTAATAGTACGTGTAGGCAGGGTAGGTTTTACATTAATCAGGGACTGGGGGAAAGATATATGGACAATTTCTTTTTTTTTATAGTTTGAATTTAACTTGGAATGTTTTTTTCTTTGGTATGTTTTTTGACCCACGTGACTTTTTCTTGTTCCCGAAACTGAAGGGACCTATGGAAGGAAGGAGATTTGCAACGATTGAGGAGATAAAGACTGCATCGCTAGAAGAACTCATGGTTATACAGAAAAGTGCTAATGAGAAGTGCATGGAAGATTAAAAACCTTGGTAGAAGTGTATTGTATCTGAGAGGGATTACTGTGAAGGGGACAAGATAAATATTGATAAATAAATTAATATTTTCCCTAAAAATACAAAGTCACCGTGCTTTTTGAACACACCTTGAATAACATATTCTTTGTAAAATGTAGTACGTAGAAAAATAATAAATAAATATGTAGAGCTTACATAGATACATATGTACTATGGTAGGGTTGTCAACTCAGTTTCACTTTTTCCTGGGATTTATCATAGTTTTGTGCCAACGTTAAATTTTCTAGATATCTCGTATTTAGTCATTTCATAATATACGGTAAGTTTTATCTAATTATATATAATCCAAAAATTAGCTTGTTCATCGTATACAGTATTTTTTTAAACAAAATTGAAAAAAGTGGGACCCATGGGCTCTAAAAAACAATTCGTGTGCTATTAGTAATGAAGAAAATAAGAATTGAGAATATATAGGTATGACTAAATAGATAAACTATATTACTTTCTTTGATATTATTATTTACTAACGGGATCTAGAAAATTCTTACCAGGGAAATAAAAAACCCTACATCATACATACATAAATATAGTAAGTGCTTTTTGAAGCTAATGTAATGTTATGTTAACATTATCTCAATAATATATGTATGTTTTTAAAAGAACATATTTAAAAAATATATATATACATATAATAAATAAAATAATTTTACCTTTTAAAGAACAAAATAATAAAACAAATGTGAATATTTCAAGATGTGTATGTATCTTATAAGTATATATATGTAATACATGATATTGTCCATATCTATAACTTGAAACTCGAAAATATATATCAATCTATTAAAATATCTCCATGCTATTAAAAATGAAGTTGTTAAAAGAATACAGAAGGAAGATATATCACTCGCATGTTGTTATCACAAGCTAATTAGTATGTATATATTTATATATGTTATGCATCTATAGTGAGTTCCTTTCAAATCTCAACACGAGTATTTCCTTGGAGTGTTTAGTCAGTCCAACATTCAAATTGAGTTGTTTAAAACTGTATTTATCATAAATATAGTTGATATAAATGACGAAACCTGTTAAACATATTATCCACCATTTTGTAAAAAAAAAGGAAAGTTAAATGGGCAATTTTAATAATATTTGAAAGAAGAGCAGGATAGCCGGAAATAAACACAAACCCAACTCCATATATGGCAATGATATTTGCAAAAATTACTCCAATATCTATTCTTAATTATAACTCCAAGTACAACAAAGAATTATCACTTCAAAGTGCAACAAACCCCCAGTGCTACTCTCCGTCCTTCGGGCACTAGTAATTAGTTTTTTAATTTTATATTACTTTTTCAATAATTGTAATAGCTTTTGGGAAATAACATATATTCAGCTAGCAAATACAAAAAAAAAATTCTATCTTCCATTTACAATGTTTTCATATGTCAGAGTAAAAGTTGAATATTTTTTAATCAATCTATTTTACACCTTTGAATTTATAATCCATAAGTAAATTTGTAGGCACTAGAGAACATACTATTTTTTCGTTAATACACTATTATCAAGCAAGACATGTATAATGCAGTATAAAACAATTCCCAACTTCCCTTCCATTTTCCTTTTTGTATTCAACTTTGCAGTAGATAAATAATAGGAACGTTTAGTAAATATTCATTAAACCTCAATAATTAATTCTAAAAAAATTAAAAATTTTAGAAACTAATTAATGATAATTGCAAAGTAATTAGAGAAAATATATGATAAACTATATATTAACATCGAAATTGGAGCAAAAAATATGAAACATTCAAGATCTCCCAATAGTGTTTTAGTTGCTGGGGTGGACAAAGACTTCATAAAAGTAATACTCGGTTAATCGGCCTTGTGTTACCCTTACTCAAGTAGAATTCTTTTGTCAAATAACATTTATTTGTCGACCTCATTCAAAAAAAAAAAAAAATGACTTGTTCCTCTATCAAGAAAGTTACAAAAATTCTTGGATAATTTTAATTTTTTTTTAGATTTATGATAATATATTTTATCAGTTAAATTTTTCTTATTATCACTTTTTGCTTGAAATTTGCGGAATTTTTTTTGTGGGCCTAATCTAAATTCATCTATCATTCTACTTTCAAAAAGTTACTATTCTTTTTAAAGTAGATATATTTGCAAGGTTTAGTTGGTTAAGAAACAAATTTTTCCTTTTTTTTTTACATGTACCGGACTTAAACAGTAAATATTCTCAAGGACATTCCTTTGTCGGTTTTTTCTCGTGTTGGTTTATTTCACACATAAATATAACAAAAGTTTGGAAGGAGAAATTAACATTCTTATTGTAATTGTAATTATCCAATGAAGAGCTCAATATTGTGTGGGTACATTGTTCGTTTACATAAAACATTTTTTTTTTTTTTTGTAAATATAAATGTTTCATAAATGAAAGTAAATTTTTTGAATTAGATAAAGGGAGATAATACTCCTTTATAGTGTAGCTAAGAAAGAGAAAGGGCGGATGAATTTTATTCCCAATTTCCCTTCGCTACTTATTTAAAGAGAAAAAAATATATTTTCCACTATGTTGATTATACCATCATCGACATCGTCTTACTTTTTTATAATGTAACTATGAAAAATAAAAAACAGTATTACCTCGATTTGCAAACATTTAATAAGCTATGTGTTTTAAAGCAAAAAAAAACCTGGTTTTAAGCTGAAAGCTGTCAATACATTACTGGAGTGATTGTTATTAGTAGGCAAGGGCATTGCTAGCATTCATCATTTTTTAGGGGGGCTCAAAAAATTGTCATCACTTGTAATTCTATATGTGATAAACCTATATGTGAAAAAATTTAGGGTGTTGTTCCTGATAGTTTTAGGTGGGCTGAAAAATAGGCAAACGAAGCAACTGCTTCTAGGTAATATCCTTATTTTTTATGCTTTATAAATGCCAATAACTCATATTATCTCACACAACGATTGTACTTCTCATTCCCCCCTATTACTCTTCTTTCTTCCCTCCTCAGATACTATTTGTGTCCTTTTCCTCTATTCTTACACAATGGAATCTTAACAAAAAAAAATATATATGTATATTTGAAAATCTTTGACAAGTCTTCTTTACTTTTGTTTTTCCAATCACCATATGAAACACATTCACGAGTTTGAGGAGGTTTGGGCTACGTAAAACACTCAAGTACCTACGAAATATTCATATTACTTGATACTTTATATCAGTGACGTGTAGAATAAATAGGAGTCTCAAAGATCGTCTGGATACTTTCTTTTAATGGTATATATTGTATCCGTCGAATATTTATGACTGAATGCGTTATGAATATTTTAAGGGGTTACATTGGATATTGTCAGAAAATATATTTGTTTGCATTAAATTGTTATACAAGGAAAAGTTTTTCAGCAAGATGTCTTTCAATATAAATATTTAGTAGAATATAACCTGCCACGATTTATTAATTAGCTTATTTCAAAGAAACTAAGTCTCGATCAGTATTTTTCTCATCCTTTTTAGTCAATGATATTGCTTGCAATCCAAAGTATCGTCTTTTTTCCTTGATTAAAACAAAAAGAAAATCCGAATAAGGACGTTATACATCTGGCAATTTATAGGCAAGAACTCAATTTTCGTTTTTATTTAATTATTTATGTATTTGATAATTGTACAGAGAATGAAGACTGCTTCTTATTTTGTTGTCATTTCAGTAGCAATTCATTTGATCAAAATGGGGCTTGAATCGAACATACCGACTTATAATACATATACCTTAATTCAACTCTTGCTTCTAAATAATAGTATTCCTAATAAGCAAAAAAAAAAAAAAAAAAAAAAAAAATAGGTACACGGCCAACATTTCTTTGTTTTATTTAAAAAAAAACTTAATTAATCATGATAAAAATAAGGTAGGTATGTTTTAAAAACAAAGTAGACTCGATATCCGTAGAAAACATAAACTTTATTTCATTGATTATATCCTTATTACATAAAATGTATTTAAGACTCTTACCTAAAATAGAAAAAAAAATTATTTACATAGGAAATTAAAACTTTTTTTAATAAATTAATTTTTTTGAAGACCTGTCTACTATAAAAAGATTTTTTTGTATAGGAAAAAAATATATATTTAGAAGAATAATATTTGAAAAAAACAACTTTCATTGTTATGTTAATGATATTTTTTGTGCAATAGTCTAGGTTCAAAAGATATCAAGTTACTATGTTGTTTGATCCGTTTTGTTATTAATAAGTAAAAAGATCAAATATTTATGTACTTAAGGAGAAAAAGTTCTTTAAAAAGGAAGCTACAACTTTTCTAAAAACAGCACCAAATAAACAACATTAGGACTATTAATTTGCTACATACAAAAAGAAACACAATCCACATTATTATTTAGTAATTTTATATCAAAAAATATTAAGTGCATTGCAGCCCTCAAGTTCAGTAAATATATAAATATATATATATTTGTATAAAATATAAGGATTTGTGGGAAAAAAGATTGATAAGTATATTTGATTGAAGGCAGAACAAAAATGTCATAAGTGGTATAACTAAAATAATGGATTGTCAAAATACGGGAAATAAAATCTTAGTGTAAATGCATAAAATGGGCAATTAATATGTGGTAATCATCTCATCCCATTTTTTTGCCCAACAAAATATCGTAGTTAGTTTGACGTAGGACAATTCATCTCTGTGTTTCTATACTTGTAAAGTACTATCTAAAACCATAATGCTAATAATTTTGTGAGGGAAATTTCCAACATCCACAAAATCTATTGGAATAGACTCTACCAAGAAGAAATACCTGTTGTCATTGATTTAAAATCTAAAAGTGGCTTGTTCAACTCATCCTTAGCTATTTGAGTTAGCAAACTCCCTCATTCTCTACATGAATGATTTGCAAATGTATTTTAAACTACAAATACACATTAGAATAACTCATTTTCACTAGTTTAATTGGTTCAATTAACCAATGAATGTATTCAACAGTAGTGTAAAGAGACCTTTTAATCAATAAAAATCAAAGTAAATATCCATTTCTAAAATTTTCTTCTATATTCAAAAAAAGAATATTTAGTAGCATGTGAAATATACCCCATTGTAATTTCCACAACAATATACAGAAAGATTATATTTAAGAAGTCTCAGTTCACTTGCAAAAAAATATATATCCATTAAGTATAATCAAAACTTAATAAGCAATCTTCTATTATTTATGAAATTACCACGTGCCAGAGTTTAGTTCGGACCCCATGATATTTATATTCATCCCAGAAAACACTTCATTGGCATTTAAAGCTATATAAAAATAAAGAGGAGAACAATGGTAGCCTTGAACAAGCTTACTTACATAGCGTATTTACAGCTATATATCAGTGTTAGTTGAATATTATTTGTTACATACTCAGCCTTCAATTATTAAAATAAAATTAGTAGTTTTTTTTCTCAGAATTTTAACAATTTTAAGTCGATAACAATTTAATAATTTTCAAAAGTTTGATATTATTTGTTTAGTTGTATTTATTATGTATTTTTAACTTTGTAAAACAAAAAAAAAAAAAACTATAAGATCTTGAAATATTTTTTTTTTTAAATCAGGAAATGTATTTTTTTTTAAATTCCATGTACATTTTCTGGGGTAATAAAGTTGTTTTCTATAAATAATACTTAAACATTTACTTATGGAAAGTAAGAAGTGTCTTTCAAAGCGATTTATAAAAACGGCAGTATCTAAATATAATCATTTTGTCATAACAAATATGAAGTTATTTAGTTTTCTTAGAATTGGGAGTGTGTAGAAAGCTTTAGACAAAATACAGGGTATAGAAAAAAGATACGAACACGGATCGAATTGCTGATTTTGCTGAAATAAATCAATATTTTATAAATGGAAATGCTGCAACGTATTAATTATTATTTTCTTAATGGGAGGAAACAAATTGATACATCATTTCATCTTTGCATGTTTTATTTGGAAAGCGTTGAAACACAATCATTATGCAAAGTGACAACGCTGTTTATGTAGGTCACTAATTCTATAAAGCTCACTAAGTGAATTTAGGGTAAGATTTTTAAATACATATCTATAAAAATAAACAAAGATATTTTGTTTTGTTTTTTAAATAAGTCAAAGTGAAATATTTTCGATTTTGTTGAAGTTAAGATTTTTAGCATACAATTGGCAATTATTTTATTGAAAGTTACGAATTGAATGCTTTAGCAGATTTTGATAAGAAATAATTGGTGGTCACCGTGTAATATCTCTAAAATTACCTTTTAATTTTTTTTTTAAATAATGGATCACTTTTTGGATGACGTGATACATCTGCAACAATTGATGGACGAAAGTAAGAAATTCACAGTTTTGCTGTTTAATAATCCATTGGTTAATTGTTTGAAAATTGTTTCCATTAAGTTTTAGAGCCAAAAATTGTTTAACTTCTCAAATTAAGTACTCGAATAATCACATATCAAATATGACACATATGACGTTATAGCACCAAATAAATTGATTATTATTGTAAGTGATTTTAAAGTGTATAACTATTCTGGAACATTTGATCCTAACGCTGTATCAAATATGACCTCCCGATAAGTAAAAACAAAATGAAAATTGACATGATAACTATGACCATTATAAGGATGCTCTGGAAAAGAGGAGCTTATCTCTCATGACGTTTTTTAAAATCAGCTGCAAAAAGCTATAAAATGAAGAAAATCATCATAAATTCTACTCTGTATCTTGAAAGGATATAGGCGAGTTATTACAATGTCAATCCTCAATTCTTCTCTAAGTCCAACAAAAATTACAATTATACCCCGTAACAAATCTTTAATATTACTCTTCTTCTTTTAAGAGAATATTAAGAGCCGATTACTCTATACTTAGACGTTCTCTATTCATGATTGAAAGAATAATGAAAACAGCGTTGGAAAATATAAAATAAACACTCTTAAAATTGCAAATTAGAAAAAATCTTTCACGTGTTAATATAATAGTATATATAATCTTATTACCCTTTTAACCCTTGGACCTTTTTAATACAAAGAAACAACATTATTCTCTCGATTTTAAAGTAATAAAAGTAATTATCTCACCCCACCATTAAATAAAATATAACTTTCAACTCAAACTAAGGATTGACTTTTTTTAAGGGACTAAGAAAAAACAAGACACATCTTTGTTATTAAATCATAAAAATCCAACCCCAGTAGTGTAACTTAAGTTGAACAGTACGAGTGATCATTACTGCTGTTAATTAGAAGTCACTTATTGAGGTTTGTAATATCTGTTTGGATTTGCTATGGCTAATTTCTTAGTTACATACTTTTTATTTAAAATATGTATACATATATTGAGGCTCCATTAACAATTTGATCATAACAAGATAAGTTAATGGAGACCAAATGAATCAACAAATTTCTGATAGGGTTGCTCATAAATTTAAAAGTATGTGCCTTTCAAACAAGTAAATATCTATGTCAGAACGTATATATATTCAGATTGATGAATTAGCTTCTGTCGATATTCAGCTCTTTTATTATTTGTATAAATATATTTCTTGAAAGAAATAACGTTTTTCCCCTCTATATACATATATAAAGAAGAGTATAAAATTTGTCTAAACCAATATTTATCAACAATAATAACAAAAGAGAAAGCACGAGAAAAATTGTTAATGATTGGAAAATAATGTTTAAAAATGATTTATTAGAAATATTTGTTTGTATATAAAGAATAAATCTATTGATCATTTGAAAAATTAAAAACATATTGTTAGTATATAATAAAAAACACTTCCTTTCTCTTCAAAGATTTTATAACTCCGGAAGTTTTTATTATAATATTTTTATCATAACTTTTTTCATTTTCTGAATTTTTTTGTACATGCCTTTTATAAAGGTTATTAATTTTTTCCGCGACTGCTAAGAAAATACTTTATACTTTTAAATATTTTTTTATTGAGGCATCATAAGAGGACGGGTTTATGTCTGGAGGTACAATTTTAAAATAAAATGTACATTAATATTTTTATAATATAATTACTCCAGTAATCAATTAGCTAGTAATTGTTTCACATAATATCTAATAAGAAAGACCACATCCTAACCAAACGGAAAAGGGAAGTTTATAATAAGGAAATATTTCTTCCTCATATGGATAATTACTAGGTTTTTTCATTGAATTAATTTAATTTACATAAATATTTAACAAAACAAAATTTACAAAAAAACTAGCTTCGAATTACAGGCTGCGACCTGAATACGACTTTTGAAAATTAATTTTCCATAAATAAATCAATTTTAATAAAAACCCATGACATATGAAAGGTAAATAAAAAAATCAATATAATCATCTTTTGCGTCAATAGATGCCTCGACTCGACCACAGAAACAGGTCTTGCTGAAAGTCTCTCTTGAAAACTCCCGTAATTCCTTCCGGATCCTGAGCATCAGCTTGGATTTTGTCTCGCAAGAGGGTCTGTTGATGTGTTGCTCAACTACATTTCACACAATAACCCCTTGAGGTTTGAGGTTCACTGAGATTGGAGGCCAAAGACTGGGTCCAACAATTTTTTTGAAAAATAATTATTACAATTAGGTTTTCTGTAGTGTGGCATAGAGCAGAGTCATAGTCCCGTCAAAACCCCTGCAGTTCATTCTTGAATCTCCGGATAAAGGACCCGTCTATGTATAATAAACTTACAATCTAGTGCAGCGTGGATTGCAAAAAGGACACTCTGCCTTTTGTACGATTGTAGAATAAATATTTTGTTGATCGATGACATTTTTCTTAACTGACACCACACACTTCTGGCATCCCTCTAAAACAACAAACAAAGTCCTGACTGCTCAATGTTAAACAACGTCTGCAGACTATAGAGACAATTCATATACAACCACCATTGCTTTTAATGAATTTATCAGGAGATAAAATTAAATACAATGATACATTTTATGTTCTTAAAGTCATTTCATTCTAACTATTTTAAGCAATAGTAATGGTTAAAATTTAAAATTGCAAAAAAATATGGTTAAACTATGCATTAATGTATTTGTAATAATAATAATAAAACTAGCGAAACTTTTATTTTTTGCTCTTTTTCTTTCTCAAATTATTTCTCTCATCTGTTGTCTATAGATGTGGTTTAAAAATATTGTATCAAAAGGAAATAGAGAAGCAATAATCAACTTATACAAATAATAAAAATAACTTTGATCACTTATTTTTTTTAATAAAAATTCTTAAACTTTATCACGATTTTACATGCATCATAAAAGAACAAAGCATCAATTGCATTTTGTCCTTAAACACATGGGAAGTTTTCTTACATTTAAGGTATTTTATTTATTCAGAGTCTCTTATTTTAGTGATATAGTGTGTTTTCTTTACAAATTTCAAATAATGTAACACAAAAACAGATCTGTAAGATACAAACGAGACATCCCCACTTTTTGTTAAGCACTTATCGACACTTTTATCATCTTATTGTTTCAAATATATGCTTCTTATTTAAAATATTTATTCTTTAATTGAACAATGATGGCTATTATTTTTGTAATATAAACTAGAATCAGACAACTCCATTACAATTCCATGGAATTAAATTAAACATTTCAGTATGATAAAAAATAACTTTTTTATAAAAATTTATATTGAGTTTAGAATACAGCTTTTGTTCACACCTTAAAAAGATTTAATTCTAATTTAAAAAATAACGCATTTGGAAAACTAACAAGAGACAAGAATAACTGTTCATGAGTTGGTAATAGTATAGCAAAGGGTAAGATTTCCATCTTTCGACAAAGTAATATTTTGAATAATTTTTTTTCTAGATAGTAATTTAACTTTCTTTACATGTCAAATATAAAAAAGTATTTGAATTTTATATCTAAACAAATATACTTTTTTTTCCCCACACATACTTTTGGCAATTTTAATTTTTGAAAGACAATTATTTGGCCCTTTGACACATTTAAAAAAAATACCTTCTTAAATATGTAAGAAGTTAAATAACGTAATTTTTATATACACAGTGTAAGCTAAAATAAAGAGCTTTTCGTTACTTCATGAAAGCTATTGTATATTTACTTCATTGCTAATTAAAGGTCTTATTTTGGATTATATAGAGTTTATAATACATGTGTATAATATGTCAGAGGTAGAACAATGTCGAGACCAAGTCAAGTAATGAGTCATTTTAGTTCAAGTTAGACCCATAATTGTCTACAAACATCAATTCTTTACAAAGATTCACAAGAAAACCAAACCAAACCAATCAAACTTCAAAGAAAATGAAAGTTGACATAGATCATGGAACAAGTGGAATAACTTCCACTTTAAAAAAAAAAATCCAATAGAAAAGACAAAATTGAATGCTCAATGCCGTTTATACTAAAACGAGGAATATTTTTTTTTTGCTAAGCCGGGCAAAGAGAGTGAAGATAAAGACTACCTTTGTCTGATCACTTTAATCGAAGTTTTATACAAAATTAAAACTAGTATATTGACAAAAATCATAATGCCAAAACTTAAATAAATAATACTAGAAGAGCAAATCAGATTTATGCCAGATAAAACAATGTTCGACACCATTATCAACACGGATAAAGTTATTCATAAAGTACTAGAAAATAAAAGCATGGGACAATAATGCCCGTTTACTTCAGAAAGTTGTTGGAGGGCCTGAGTCACTAGCTAATTCTAAAACACATCAATATTTTCTTCGATGATGAAATATTTAATTGTGTTGGAGCATGCATTACAGGCACTTATATATACGTGGGTGATAAGTATTCTAAGGAAGTTAAATCCAGAAGTAGTGCTAGATAAGGCTATCCTATATCACCTTTTGTATTTAGCTTAGCTTTCTTGTTGCGGACGAAGAAAATTAAAAATTGTAGTTTTTTATTAGTGCCAATAAGTAGGACAGTTATAAAACTCAATTTTATGCTGATTACAACCGTATTTTGATAAATAGTGAAAGTGAAGAGGAACTCTGCAATAAAATAAATCTACATATCTATGAAATATTGGAAAAGATGTCTAACTTCAAAATCAAAAACAGTAAAACTAAAGGATTGCTTATAATTAAGACGAATAACTTGTCACAAAAGAATGCTAGTTGCATGGTTGTTACGACAATGGAACAATTGGGAGTGAAAGTGAAATGAGTGAATCATACTTTGTATATATCGACTCCAGAGGCTGGATATTAATAAAATCCTCAGAAGTGACGTATTTGGGACAAGTCTACTCGTGGAACTTCCAAGTCAATTCTAAATTCCTTAACCAAATGACTGTGAATTGGCAGATTTCAGAAAAAGTTATAAAACACTCATATATTTAAGGAAACTCCTTTTTCTAATAATAATATTAAAAAGTTGGAAGTAGCAAGGTTTTGCATTTAACTCCACAGAAGAAATTATATGAAAAATATACTCAAAATCTCTTATAAGAACATTAAAGAAAACAAATCAGGGATGGTGTAAATAAGGAAACGACAATTACTTTGTTGTAGCACCATATGCATCTAAACACATAATGACCTTATAATAAGAGATTGAAGGCATTAGCCCAAATATAAATTTAGGACAAAAAAAAGATATCTCTAACATATATATTTTTATTAAATATGTAATCATATGGGGAGCAAGAAAAGAAGAAGACAATCAGATAAAAACAAGTTGGCGGAATAGGAGACTCCAGCAATTAGAAATTGGTTAGTGATTAGAAGCCTTTGATTGGACGATAAAATAGTGAAGATATCTTAAATGCTGCTTACATAATATGGAAAGTTAGGCTTGGTATTATACCTAAAGAATACATAAATTTTAAAGTATTCGAGGTTCTAAAATTGAAAAAGTGGAAAATGTATATGAAACATTCTTAGTAATACCGTCTAATATTGTTCAACACAGGAATATGCTGTAAAACTATAGTAAAAAAGGCTACTCAAAGATCTACTTATGGTTTGAATTTCTTTATGGGAAAGAATATCCACTTTCAATTCAATAGAAATCCCTTTTGTTTCCACATCAAAAAAACCATACTCTCTGGGATGCAGGGAAATGTATAAATGTTTAGATATATTTACAGAGTCTTACAAATCGTTTAAAGGAAGAAAACTAAAAAAAAGAATTATACCACTTGTTGGGTTTAAAAGAATATAAGGAGTTCCTTATGTTCCTACCACCTGAAGTGACAAAAAAAGGCAGAATTTGCCAAAATATATTCGCTAGTATTAAATTCACTTAAATCAAACTAAAGCTATAAGTTGGAGAAGGATACATGGATCGAATAAAATACAAGTTGACGACATATACGACGTAAGTAAAGTTGTTTATAACACTAATTTGAACAACGTCCTTGATAATTTGCTTTCAAAGTGTTGGAAGATTTAAATTTGTATTGGAATGTTTTAAATATTTAACTGGTCCCATGTTGTTGTTTAATACAACAAGGAGTTAAGTTTAAAAGGAAGTTATTTATCAGAGATGTAAATACTTTTTTCTTTGATTTCTATTATTATTTTCTTGATATATGTATATTTGTAGTTATGTTGTTTGTCTTATATAATTTATGGACAAATATTATGTTATTGTACAAAATAACAACTTTACCAACAAATGAAACAATCAAAAGTTATCATTGTATTTCAATAGGCGATGCTCAAGCCTTTTACATAATTTGGTTAAATTAATTCATATTGCATTATCGCCTTCAGACATCTTTGCATTTTCCTTCTACAAATATGAAGTTTTTCTCATTACTAAGAAAATAGTATATTAGTTTGGAAATTTTTGTTCATCTTGGTTCGGCATATGAATAAGTGCTCTGTAACAATACAGAATGCTTGGCTCCTCCAGGATTTAGAAACAGGCAATTTAAGACTTTGTTTATTCTAAATTAAATTTCTTATTAGTTATATCATTTAAGATTTCATTTCTAATAGTCTATGTTATAGTTGTATTAATCAATTAGAATAATATCTTTGATATAACGATTTATTGTAATTTTTATATATTTATTATTCCAATAGATTTCCTTCATTGGGCAATATACTATTTGGAGAGGTATAGTATTACACTGGCTAAAGAATCTTCTGCAGTCTTCTCATATCTTTCCCTCAAGAAAAGTTATTCATTCAACATCAAGATTAAACCCAACAATTTCTTTTTTAGAATTGCTTTAACATTAACTACAACTAAATACTTTACGAGTTGCAAATAATTTAGATTATATATTTGCCCTGAGTGTCCACTCTTTTCTAAATGACTCTAGGGAAAGAGCGGTCCAGGGAAAAATAAACAATTCAATTTAAAAACATGGAAGACTATGTTCCTAACACCGACCTATAATATGGTGTTATTGTTGTCACGTTGGTCAATAGCTCTACTATGTGGTCATTGTTAAAAAATAATTTCATTTAGTAGCTTATGACATGTAAATTAAGAAATCGTAGGTAAAAATATGTTTCATAATTTATGACAAGTTAAAGCCTGATAAAATGTACATATCATATTTCTACAGTCTATATGCAACATGGTTATACATTTATATTTGATTAAACTTTTTGAAAAATATTTCATAAACTTTAAATGATAATAAAAACTTTTATTAATAATTCCCAGTTAATATTTAATAAAGGAAATGATTGAAGTAAATGTAGAAAATATTTAATTTTTAAAAACTGTTTGTGAGACTGAACAGACTATAAGCACATCCTTCTTTTTTTTATATATATATTTCCGACCTAATTGGACCATATGCTATTCTTTAAAAAAAATTGCAAAAAATATTTTTTTCATGGATTAATGCGTTTTGCTACAATTAAAACACTTTATTAAAACAAATCTTGATCATTTTAAAATATTTTCTAAAAAAAGTAGCAAATAGATATATTTTTTTTTTTTGTAAATGATTGATAAGAAATGGGTATGACAACAATCCATGATTACAATGCATATTTTCATATGCATGTATACTAAAATGTAAGTATGTAAGGTATTTTTAAAGGTTAATCATCTTTGATTGACTCACAATATAAAAAAAACTTTAAAAAGCAAGAAGAGAAAAAAAAGAAAAACTTTGTTTGCAAATCAAATATTAAAAAAAAATGTTAGACAGATATGTATCATAAAGATAGAAAGATAAATCATAAAGAAGTCAAACTGGTGCAAAAGGACTATGCGACATAATTGGTTAAAGTGATTTTTAATTTAAAAAATTGTTCGATAACCTTTCGTTTAGAAAGTATAAAATATGACTTCCTACTGAGAAAATAATATTTTGTTCTTATATATATAAGATTTATTATGATAAAACTGTCGTATTTCATATTAACGTATGTCAAAAATAAAAATACTTTTTTTGGGCCCTGTATGCAATCTCGGAGATGTCTTCCAAAGATATGTAGGAAAATGTTTTCCGAAAGATTTATACATCATTATAATATCCAAAAACTTTTATATCATTGAAATATTTTATGTAACCATGCCACTACTTCCCATTTAATGCCACGTTCCAAATAAATTCAACTAGGGAGAGGAAGAAAAAATAAAAATGTAATATGCTATTAAGTCGGAACTGAATTGGTCCCTATTTTGCTATTATTTGGTTATTCATTTTTGAGCTGTTAAAATAATATATCAATCTATATGTACTGAAAAAGAATTTCAAAAATTTAAAAGTGACGTCAACGATAATTGAGTATTCCTTTATCAGTTTACTTCAATTATGTACACTTTGTCTATTTTCTATCTACTGATCCTTATATTATATAAAACATAACTAAACATATCTCAATTACAATAAGTTGATTCTAAAGAAAAATGAAAGAAACACTATAATTAAAATTTGTATGATAGTAAAAAAAATAAATACATAGTTTAATGTACTACATAACTATGTATTTTTTTTTACAGAGGTAAAGAGGAAAATAATTAATGTTTGAGTATTTCCCTAATTTTTTTTTTTTACATTTATACAACGAGTCAACATTTTTTTTTTTTTTTTTTTTTTTTTTTGGAAAAATGCCATATTTCTTAATATGTATAGTATTTGGAAGAGTATTTATGGTATAATAAAAGGATATTGAGGTAAAAAGTAGACCAATGCAATATATTTAGTATTAGAGGGCGTGGTAACATCATATTATTTTACTGTAGTTACATATATACTTTAAGAACGTAAGGGCATTGGGCATACAAAACAACAATTTTCAAACTTATATACATATATTTATATGCTGTATGTGTACAAGTTGCAATGATGTAAAAGTTTAAATTTGTACAAGTTTCAAAACAAAAATCAGATCATTCATTCTAAAGGAATAATTTATTATGCATTTGGAATAAGTAATGGATCAGTCTAAAAAAACAACAGCTAAAAATACTGCAATCATATCAGTCCGGTCCTAATAAAATTAGTCAGTTCTGTGACTAATTCCTATCCGTATTTTATATAAACTATATAGTACGACAGGGAAATTTTCCGCGATGAAGAAGACAAACCAAAACCTTTATAATTTTTTATAAGAAAAGTGTAATGAAAAATGTTATTGAAAAAACTTTTAGGAATCAATCTTGGCAAAGAATTATTCAATAATTGGCTCAGGTTGCCAAAATATACTCGGCAGCCTATTGCTTCTTCATGCTGGCCTTGACCTCTTGCGCATTTCTACGTGATGTCTTCCCAGGACTGGAAGAGTGTCATATGGTGTTGTCCTAGAAGTCAGCAATATGCTCCTTGCAGAAGCTCTATGTCTTCAAGGCCGTATTGCTGGGGGCACCATCTTGGATGCACACATAGTTGTTCTGGGGATAGTTAACCTTCAGTCAAGGCAAGATTTTCCACCTCAGAAACTTACAGCATGCCTCATCCCCGTTTTTCTCATTGGGCTTGAAAAAGAAGAGATCAATTTTCTTGGTCTCAGAGGCCACGACTCAGAAGCACATTGTTTGGGCCGGATTTTTTGTCCTGAAGGTACTCTGAACATCCTCAGGTGATGTAGCTATAAATTTGTCGTTTCTGGTATTCAAAACCTGGCGGACTGTGACTCTTTTGCATCTCTTAAGCCTTAAGGCCTTCATCAGGTCGATGAGGAGATGTCTTGGAGTACTAACAAAACACTTTAGGCCGATGTCATCATAAACTACCCTCTAAGTGGTGATCTTGTCCACGTTAAACTTGTTAGCTGAGTGGTATATCGATGCTGTTGGATCGTCCTTGATATTGGCCTCCAGGATCAGAATCAAAACAATGCGCAAGAAAAACAACACATGTATCGGAACATTGCTTGAGATGCCACCTTAATTAGCAAAAAAAAATATTTTTATGACTATGAAATTTCCTGGTGCACTCTATACAACAGCTGAAATTACTTAGTTATATCTAAATACGGCATTTGAGTTGAAAAAGCTTCCTCATAATTCATAACCTACCATAAAGAGACAGGATACCTGAAATGAAAAGTAGGATGTGTCTGACTGAAAATTATTCGTTCTAGCTATAATTAATTAATTTTTTGGTTCTTATATTCTTCAATCCTATTTAGAAGTGAACAAAATAAAGAGATACCTACTACCGTACAACTGAAAGACCGGTGTGTCGGTGTGTCGGTCCTTAAGATTAGGATTGCATTTTACCATTTATCTACGAAAAATTGTAAAACGACAGCTGAATGCCAATTTTATCATTGCTGGTGTCCATAATTGACAACAACTGATACAATACTGAGTCAAACAATCACATAACTTCCTGAAAAGTTTTCCTAGTACGAAATTTACAATACTAGAGTTATCCATTGGAGAATTGATGGATATATTTTTACTACATGTAATAAAATGCAATAATGGAATATCCAATTAATGTTTGAATAGTTTATCGAGCAATTTTTGACTTGAATAATTAAATTGACTAAAGTATAAATATTATTTGGTGCATAACATTTATTTTATTCATAAAAATTGATAATTATTCATGAAGAGTATTGATGTTGCAAAGAAAACAAAACGTTATGAAACGTACAACTTTGACAAGTGCTTTTACACAATATATTATGTATAATATCAATTATATTTATTATATAATTGATATTATTACTTTCATTTTTCAATTGATCTTTTTCAGTTGTTTTATGAAATACATTTTTATTATTTATTTACAAATGAACTTCTAATTTGGAAAAAGGAAATATTTTCCCCCAATTTTTATATTTTTTTAATTTTGATATACCAAGATCAAATAAGAGAAATTTACAAAAAATCCCTAATAAAATAACTAATAACATTATTTATTTTACAGATTCTAGAATTTTGGAGATACGCAGAATCCTTTTCCCAAACTTACTTTTTTGTTTCAATCTACTATTAATATTTACTATACCGGATGGTCCATTGAAATCTGAACACTTACTTATTCAATAATTAATGAAAGTTGAGTGATTTAAACTAATTCATCTTTAGATAAATTAAACCCAAAACAATTAGTTACAGATAGAAGACGAGAAAATGACGCTTGAACGTAATCGACAAATTTCTATTCGTGCTCTCCAAGCAGTTGGGTATCTCCAGGACCACTGTCTACGCCGTCAGCAAGTCTGAACGTTGAAGAGGAAGAAGGGCTCTGTCAAAAACAGCACAGGGCAATCTCCTCAGTCCATGAGGTCCTATGCAAGAGATCTCGGAATTTGACACCGAATTGTCCACAGAGCAATAAAAAAATGTATACGGACATACCCATGTAAGGGTGGAGAGGCTACTTTTGACAGCACTAATGACTGAACCTCCTCTCCTTCGTTTCAAGACTCTATTGAATTAGTCTTTTGAACTCTTTTTTTGGCATTTTACCCCCCCCCCTAACATCCCGTATGCCAACCCCTTCGATACCCCTTTTTGGTGCCCAGGGGGGAGGGAGGACTGCAGTGTCTGTCATCTAAAAACTGAGGCCCTCAATGCAACTGTTGGCCAGCAATGTCATACCAGGTTCCATGCCTTCCACCGCCCCCTGGAAGCTATCATTACCGCTAAGGGTAGCCAAATTGATGATAAAGAATGCTCATCCATTTATAGTATTAATTTTTTTTTAATTCCATTGATAATTAATATATTATATCTTTTTGAACTTTGAAGTTCAAAGTGTTCAGATATAAATGGACCACTCGCTATAAAAGTGCAAATTTAATAATAAATACAGCAAATAAAATTATATAAAATTTAATTCAATTCCTTTTTGTAAAAAAAAATACAAGTTTATACCAATTCTATTAGCAGTTGAATCTTTTATATTACTGGCTTATGAAAAAGGCAATTTCTTTCATAGATAAATGACTTAATTTCATGGAAACTTATATTTATAAAATGCTTGGAAAATCTTTAATAATTTATTCATATCCATTATAATCATCCATTTTGATAAATTAAAAAGTGATATTTATTTGCAAAAAAATGATAAACTCGAGCAATTTAATTTTTTGCAAAATGTTTTAGTACCGTTTATTTTAATAGCCCATATAAGAAATTTAAATCGTTTATTGAAAACGTTAAAAAATATATTTTTTAACTATATAAAAATAAGTACATTGTACATAAGACAATGACTTTCATAGTTTTGTTTTGCAATATTTAATTTGCATACTAACATGTGAAACTAAATACATATATTACTATTATTTCTATACAATTGTGTTTTTACTCGATAATGGATATTGGCAACCAATATTTGAATTAAAAGTGTAGAAGGTTAAAAGCTTGATGTTTAAAAAAATACTTTTTCTGCAAATTTGTCCTTGCTCATACACAAGATACACCATGTGTGTATTGGTATTGCCGTATAGTTTAACAAAAATTTTAGCAATATATTTTCAAAAAAAATAGCTATGTTATAAAAACTCAATTTATAATTTCTTATATCTATGGCCCTTAAATATATAACGGTAATTATAAATGGTGTGGTACACTGATGTACACATGTAGAGCTTCAGCACAAAATCATTCTATAACAAAATTCAAGAAAAATGATATACATATTCTTTTTAAATTGTTTACTTTTTAATAAATATGAAAATATGGAAATTTTATATATAAGAAGTATTTAAACTTTGTTTGAAATAATATGAAATACTATATTTTAGCATTCCATATGATATATTAAGCTATTTATTTTCTCCAATTATGGCTTGGAAATTTTGCAGCGCCCTGAAATATTAATAAGAATACTTTAGTAATATAATTCGAAAAATACGAATGAAATTCAGACTCATTCTTAAATGAATTTTTTTTTTTGTAGTGTTCTTATAATTGGTCAGATGGAGTTGCAATGAATAAGTATAATTAAAACTTATATTGTTACATTTTTCTTCATCTGACATAGAAATTGTCTTTGACGTCTAAATATATTAAGTAAATTTCTCTAGGAACGACGGAGTATCAATCCTACGCACAATAAGTTCAAGAGTTATCATTAAGGCCAAATTTGATAGCATTCAAAAAGTAATATATTGTGTTTCTTACTTATTTCTTCCATATATGATTTTGAGCTCACATGCTATGTTTTAAAATATATTATTGTATACTAAGAACCAAACCAATCATTGTTTTTATTATTATTTTTTTTTTTTTTGCCAACTAAGAATTGACCATAGTTTATGGTTTATTATTAATGATGATACCTGCAAAATTATAGACAAATGGATAAAGAAAAGAAAAAGGTAAAAAAAAAAGAAAGAAAGCAATTGTAAGATATTTGACCCGAAAAAATAATTATACTCATATCTAATTAAATATTTTTACCACCCAATTTTTGAGAAGTGGTGCACTTACAACACAACCATAGTTAAAGATTGTCAAATGTAAATACATAATCAACACAACAATTAACAGATAGATTGACAGACTATTTGTCACTTTTTTGGGGAGTGTGTGATAAATTTGAATGATAACGTCTTTTTTTTTACTGAAATTATTTAAAATTCGAGCATTTTGTAAAAAGAGTAACAGTTCCTATTTGAGCTTTGTATCTTTTTATCTAATAAGAAAGATTTTAAATCGGCATACCTTATAATAAATTTTTTTAAAAATGTAAAAAACTTAACCAATATTAGTGGTGGTCAACAGGGATGACAACTTGATTTTTATTCAAAAAAGTTTGCATTTAAATAATAAGATCTCACTTAATATGAATAATTAGTTCTTATTTCTTTTTTTTTTTAGTCTTTATAAATAAAATTTCAAACACTATTGTAGTCTTTATTTAAAATAATAAGGTACATTAAAAATATTATATTTTTGCATCTTGGCTATCATTAACTAATTAATGCTTAAAAAAGTTCATTTTCCAGTAATATGTATCTTTTTTTAAATTATAAAAGAGTACACTACTCTTAATATATAATCCGTTAATTATGTAATGCCTGCTATTCTGATACCATAAAGTACTATTAGTCAGCAATACTAACCACTAACAAGAAGGAATCTAGTAATATGCAAGTAATATTTAAAAAAAAAAAAAAATACAATATTAAATTTCTGCATTTTTTACATCAAGGTTACTTAAAGATGTATTTTTTTACTAACTCAAATAAATGAGATATAAAAGTTTTTGAGAATATTTTATGATAAATAATTATCATATTTGTTTTACAACTAAATAATAATTTCCTCATACAATTTAATTTGTTCATTTTTGTCATATTTTATGCTATATAGTTTTACATATTAAATATTATAAAATGGGTATTATAAAAATTTACAAGGAATTTTAATGTTGTTTTTGATCAAACAAAATGAATGTATTTTTTTAGTATTTTAAATTTCTTTTTTAATGAAATGATTAAAGCAAAGATCTGTTATGTGTATTTAATGCAAAGATAAAGTAAGTTGCTTACTCATGGCTTGCTAAAAAAAGATGATGAGAAAATATGTCTTTTTTTATTGAACAGTGGAAAAAAACATTTCAATAAATAGATTGTAAAATTGACTAATAGTTGTAGAAAATGGATTAAAAAATATTAACTAAATATATTAATGTTTTTATGGAGATTTAAAAACTAAGAGTAAGTAAATATCAGCTATAATATTTCAAGTAATATGGTCATAAATATCATATACGAGTCTTCTTGTTTGAGTTATGTGTTTGTAATTTTAACTCATTCAAAATGAAAAAAAGAAATCATTTTTACATTTTCATAGTTTGTAAACGACATTCATATGTAAAATTGATTTTATTTGATACACTATGACAAAATATACAGTTATAATTTAAAAAAGTGTTCACGTAAATAATTATATTTAAATTAAAATTGTCATTTAACCTTCCATAGATCTAAAAATCTATATTTACCTAGATATGATTTCAAATTTTATGGTTTTCTTCATTAGTAAACTCGATGGTATTCATATCTTTTGAATGTGTTTGATATCCTGATTAGTTGATGTAAGAATAAAAAATTTATTAAAATTCTAAGCTTAAATTTACCTTAATGAAAATTATAACATAATTCTTAAAAGGAAAGATTCATTTGGTACCCTGATCGGCATAAATGAGGAAAAAATGAAAATAAACAAATTTATTTCTACATACACTTGGCAAAGAATGACTAAGAAAGGTTTTTTGTTGTTTTTTGAAATATACTTGATATCTCTGCCTACATTTTTTTGGCTCTAAATCAACAAACAATGAAATTAGAAAACAAATCAAAAGAAAAAAAACTCTTTGATATAACAATTTGGGGAAGTTTTAGTTATATCTCATATTCTACAAAGTAAATATTCGGTCCAAAACAAAGTCTCTCACAGATTTGTTCAAAAGATTCAAAGCTTCCATATGAGAAAAAAAAACTTGGCAAATTTTGAATTTTATAGAAAATTTAAAGAAAAATATAGTTTGCTTATTTACATAGTTGATGTGACCCAAAATTCAAGAAAAGCAAAAGATAAATCAATTCAAAGTTACAAACCTTATTTTCAAATTCTCATAAGTTTTAAACAAGTTTTATACAAAGGACATTTTTTATTTATAAATATACGTAATAGTGCAGAATTAGAGTCCTTTAACAGCCTTAAAATTATGTGTGTTGAGATTTTGTTAAACAAGTAAGAACTATTCTAACAGCGGGATGGGGGTCCCATCCCGCTGTTGCAAATGAAGTGCAATAATAGTGCAAATACCGTTTTGAACACATTAGAAACAAAACCTTTTAACCCCCTTCTTCACTTAATGTTTACCCCTTTAATGTAAGGTACGGTCAAGGGAAGGGGATAAGCAGTTTTTAGACTCCGGAGAGACCGTGTGAGCAAAATATTCTGGAAAACGTTCTGTGTACTAGCTCCAAGTTAGTGACGATAATAATACGCCATTTTGTTTAGAAAAGGGAAAAAACATTTAATGAAAAATTGGTTAGTTGTCAACCTGTAAGATAGTATTCATACCATATTCTAATAACAAGTGTAATCGCTAAGGAATTTAAGCTTTTAGATGTGAGTCTAATACAACACAATAAAACATAGCTAACTTTTCTGTACGTCAATTTCTTCAAATTTCATGGCTTTTATCCAACAATATAACCAAGTAAAGATTGCACTTACATGTCCCCAAGTTATGTAGTATATATACTTATGTTTCTTTTAGAACAGTTTTAGCATTACACCTGCTACACAGGCACCTAAATATACATATATTATGTTTTAAACCAAACCATAATCATAAATTGATGGCAAATATACTTATGCACATTATGGTCCTTTGTTTTTATACATATAGTAGTATCATTGATCTTTTCCCCCCCTCGTGTCTTAATTCATAGAGAATAATAATGAAGAGAAGAAGCTAACATGTAATTAAACATATATACAAATAAAAAACTTTGAGTAGAGTTTAAGAAAACACAAAGAATACATCCATATATAAAACTTTTTTGTGAAAGGAACACAAACACTTTTTCTACTTTATAAAGTGTTTGTTTTTTGTTTTATTTCTTGTTTTTAGTTGATTCTAAAAATAATATATGTATAGCGTTACACTTACATACCTATAAAGTTACACACAGCGGTATCTAAAGAAGTTACAAAATTATTCTAGAAAGACAATGATAACTATGAATTTTGTTTTTTTTAATGAACGAGGGGGATGTGAAACAAAAAATTAGACAGTTTTAATATTCAATTCAGTAAAAACTAGTTTAACTTGATAATTGAAATGATACGTGTCATTTATTGATAACGAATTAATAAATTATACTTCTTAAAAGAAGTCATTTTTAGCTGGATTTTAATAAAAAAAGTAATTTGATAAAATTAAAACTGTATAATAAATACTAATAATGATTTTCTATCACTACTTAGAAGTGCAAGAACGTCACGGAAATACCCGTCTCTGATTTTAGCATAATTTTATACAAATTAGACAATTACAGTTTCTTAGATGCTGATGAGAGAAACAAAAAACAACATAAAACTGTATCATTATAAAAAGTTAAAAAATAAGGGATGGGTCTGGATAATGCAATCTAAAAAATTACGGCATGTTAGCTGCTGCTAATTTTTGTTCGTGAATAAAATTTAGAAAATATATTCGACTTTTTATTTCAAGTTATTAAACGAAATAGTTCATAGTTTTGTGACGTCATCATTTGTTTTAAAAACTCTGCAATAAATGCCTTCAATTACGTAACATAGAGTTATGAACTATTTGCTTCCTCTGATCTCACTTATCCCCAGATGAGACAGATCCAATTCAAAAGTGGGGAGCCAATTCCATATAAATGCCATTATATATATTAAACAACTGTTCATTGTTAATGTCGTATAAAAAGTTGGATACCAAATGGCTTCTTGGCTCCATGGTCATACCTCATGAGTATCTTATGTGTTAAAATATCCTGCAAAAACTTAGTCTAAAGTATGAATTAACTTTGGTCCTAAAATTAATTCCTATTGGGAATCCTTGTTTTACTATTCAAACGGTATAAATTTATTAATTATTACATTTTTTTGTTTTAATTTAATTGGTCATGTAGAACTTTACTGATTAAGTATAAGTAAACCAATTATTGTATTACAATTACTCCACCTAAACTATGAACTGTCTTTGAAATCCATTTCTATATAAAATGAGTCTTTTCTGAGCAAGTATTGATACTGAGAGCGTCTATAATCATCTTTATTGAGAGCAGGATATTCCCAGCCTGCCATGCACAATATTACAAATGATATTTCCCCCCTGAATTAAACAATGTTACAATCCATGTTTCATACATTTTTTGTCCTTTTGTACTCCCTCTAATAAAGACCTCTCTAATATTTCTGCCATAGCCCTAATCAACTATTTAACATAATTACATTTCACCCCATCTTTATCATTTAGTTCACTTTTGAGTAACAAGGCTGCTATTATTAAAGATCAGTCTCAACCAGCCGTGTTTCTGAAAGACAAAAACTTAAATAAATATTTGAAGGGCCTCTTTAATAAGAAATATCTTATTCTTCGTGACACCTGGTTCTTTAAAGTTTTACTTGAACATTTAAAGTCCTTAGAATTCCCTACAAGTCATGCCTTTGAAATTTCAAGAAAAAAGATTGACACACATTGACTGTCCAGGATAATAATTTCTGTTGAGCGATGTTGCTCCATTAATATACTCGTAAATTTTAATCGGTATGTCAAATGGATATTCTAATTGAAATATAGCTTTACATATATTGAAGTAATTATGTTATCATAATCCCTAAAATTGCATTATACTAATTGAGTATTTTAAGTGGGAAGTTCACTATAGTTATCGCTACTGTATAGTGTATGTGTAGAGTATACAAGGACCAACAGTTTCTTGATGTATAAAACTGAGTATAGTATAATGAAGACGGTTTTACATAATCGTATATAAGCATGAATAAAGAATAAAAAAAAGACTTAAAAACATATACCCCATCTCAAATTGTTTCTTGATTTCAAATAAGCTGAAGACCCTAACGAAAAAACAAACTTTTATTAAAGTATCTTTTATGGACACAAAATACTATCCTCTTATTGTTAATATTTGTAAAAACCCAACATATATGTCCCTTTTAAAGAGTCATGTTAATATATAAATTATAGATGGATTTAAATAAAGGACATTTGATAACATCATAAAAATATTTCAACAAATTAGTAAATGTTTTCAATTACAAAAAATGATTTTTTTTTTTGGCAAATTAAAGTTGAACATTCAATTTAGTCTGCAAATATATGCATGTATAAAAGGTTGAGAAAACACAATCTGATGTTATCTCATAACTCTCATAATGGTTATTAACCAAAAAAAATCTTAAATTTTGATGCAACGAACGTAAATGGCACATTCAAATAATAATAAGTTTATAATTAACAACAACAACAAAACTAAACAAAAACTCAATTAAAATGCTTACGTACCTAAGAAGCAAAAGTAATTATTTGCTATGTTGCTTGCTTCTAAGGAACAAATGCAATTCTACACATATATTATGAATATACTTATTTTCTACATACAAAAACCTTTTTACGACCTAATGAAAAACTACAAAAAGTACATTTTAACTATAACATGAAAATTTTATAGTTATAAAAAGTATAGAAATACACGTAAATCTTTCTAAGGATAATAAGATATATCCTACACATTCATATATAATTAAAAAAAAATTAATCATTTTGTAAATAGTAAAATATAGGCTTACTTATGTTAATACAACGCAATTCCTAGCTGCAATTTCATATTATATTATTTCATGTTTGTATGTATACATATATGATATGAGAAAGAGCAAAACAAATACATATAATTATACCTATATATGTTTGTTTTTTTAATTAGAAAATTATATTCAAACAATTTGCAACAGTTAAAACTTCATTTTCTCCTAAACAAATGAATAGCAATTGATTATGATTTTTAACTTTAGGTAAAAGACGGTAAAAAACATGATTTCTTATTTTAACTTATTAACCCAGGAATGGCCCAACCCCCAAAAATTATTTTTATTTAAAAATATTTCAATATGACATTCTTGTAAACTCGAATAGTATTATTCAGGTCTATAAATCGATTTCTGCTCCTGCATAAGAGCACTAACATTGAGGAACGTATTTTTTATATTTTAACTTTTTATATTTATTGTTATAAAACCACTATTCATCTTCATAAATATTTTTTTATTCACTAATTTTATTAATATTACATACAAATATTTTTATTTTGTAGCAGGTGTCAAAAGACTGGAGAAAAATGCCTACTTCACATATCTTACATTTATTTTGAACTGTGTGAGTTTCTTTACACATTTGACAAACACTTTTTAAATTATCCTTACAGTATATCAATAGTACCCTCAGAGTTCTTGCTGCATATCTAGTGAGGTTAAGAGCTGTTTCTATTGATGTGTTGATATTTGGTGCCATTGCATATTTTCTAATAATAGATGATAAGCATCTCTTACTATTTACTGATTTGTTCATTGTTTTTCGTTTTATTAAACTTTTAAAAGATGTTCCATACTGGAACCATATTTACATTTAGGAACCAACTTTTTAAGGCCTAACAACATCTCTTACTTCTTATTGATACTCTGTAGTTAGTTACATCATCGTCAAACAAGTATACTCCTACATTATAACTTTTTAGTTTAAAATTCGTTCCTTTGATTTCTTGGGTTCTTTTTTTTTTAAAGTGAAAACTGAGTTTGTACAACAGTAGCAATAAGAGTTTAATATTATAGATATACATCCAACCTCATCAAACCTAATATGTACTAATTTGATTATTGAAATTCTTTCTAAGTTATGATTATTTTATAAAAAGTTCGAACAAAATTGAATATCTTTACAAAACTAATTTTGTTAAGATTATTTTAAAATAAGGTTTTATTTTTATTAGTTCAACTGTGCAATTAAATACGTATTATTTTTTGCAATTGATTTAGCAAGTTCACTAACCACGTTATAGAAAGGATGTTTATTAATGGAAGATTAAAGTATCATTCAGTTATTGTAAATTAAGCGACATATATACAATATACAACAAAACAGTCTCGTCATTAGTTTTTGAAACAACACTTTTGAATGTTTAAAAACGTGAATTTGACAGAAAAAACTAACTTCAAAGGTAACTTTTGTAGATATAGAGACTGAATTAATCAACTGATGGTTATTTTGTTTCAATATTTTGAAGTAAAATACATGAATAAACATATTCAATAATTCGCTTTTTCATGAATACATATAATTTTATTTTTCTGGTTTAATAATATTCATTTATCTCAATTGAAGTAAGTAGAAAATTTATAAATATTTCCTTTAAAAGGGCTTCATTCCAAGCATATATATGTATATTTTCTACACTATTAACCATAAGGGGGCAATAAAAGCCTATATGTGTGGCAATAACATAAAAGTAAGCTGGTTTTTTTTTTTTGATGAAACAGAAAAAACGCATTTTAAGTTTTTTACTTCAATTAAAAACCAAAGAGGATTTTTCAAAGGGTCAAATACAATATTAAAACACTGAAAAACTGTCTAAGAAGTTATTAATATGATTGATATTTGTTTAAATTTTTACATGAACATATTATATACAAGTTCAGTCAATTTGATTGTGCGGTATTTGAACTTTAAATCGAACTTTGATGTCATCAATATTATCAATTTCAGTTGGTGAGACATGCTCTTAACAAACTAATCCCTCTCTTATTTACGCTATTCTCGCAACGTGAATACTTATCCACTCTCCTTTAAAAATAATTTTCACGTTATGACGTCTCAGTATCTTTTAGGATCAGTGTTACCAAATAACTAATTTTTATAGGGTTCCGTTAACCTTAAAAATCATGGCTCTTAAGGAATTTATTACTTTTTTAAATTAATATAAATTATAGTAGTCATATCAACAGATACGTAGATCATATTGTCGCAATATTGAGAAAAAGTATCCAAGTTTGTTTTTATGTTATCGCGACACATATGTAATTAGTTATTCTATTATTTTGTTATGATATAGGTTATCTCATCATCATATAAGCTTATGTCATCAATTAGTGTAAATTGAAATAATATAAATAATGGCAGAAGGTATATAATCACCATAACAAGCTAAATCAATGTGGGGTTGACAATATAATAATATATGTACTAGTATTAACCTACTCCTAAACACCTGTTTATAGATTTTATCGATTCGATAACAACCAAATTTGCACTTTTTTATATAGAAAAACAAAAGGTTACATTTATCAAAGTTGAACAACAATTATTGGAAAAATTCAAAGAAGAAAAAAACTGTGTACCTATTTATATTTATGTTGTTTTTAGAAATACTAAACAGAATATGATAACACTTACTATATTTACTTATTATTATTTTTTGTATGTATGTAACCTTCCTAAACTTCCGTCTTTCCCTTTTAGCTTTTTACCTATGAAGGGAATTTGAAGGCGCAATTAATTACATATGTATATTCTAAAGATATTTACATATAACGGCTATTATAGCATCTGTATCTTACAACTGAAATATGTCCGCCAGTTTTGCAAAATTAGGTAAACTTGTAGTAAATTCTTTTTAGACTATTTTCCTATAAAAAAGAGGGACATGCAACGTTTATCGTGCTCTAGAAGTGACGGATTTAAATGTAAAAATATATTATGTAATATGTAAAGTCATTTTTTTAAATAGATAAAGTTTTTTTATTAATAACAAAAAAATATTTTATAACAATTTTTTTTATACTCCATACAGACACCTTTCTGAACCAAAGCACGGCGGTCAAATACATTTCCATGCAAGGATTTCTATTTACAAGTTGTCAATTTTTTGAAATGGCTAAACCCGCTCATACTTTTGGTTCGCGTGATCCTTCTACTACGTATGTACTTGATTTAAAAATAAAAATACAGACAAGAGTTTATATCATATTCAAAATAAAAGTGTTTCTGTATAGAGTTGTATAAAAACTATACATTCAACTATATATTAATGAAATCTTGCCGTCACTTCAGTCAGCTCATACAGTTCTTAACGTTAAAATATGAGCTGAGAACTCATTTTTAACATAGCTAAAGCTCTTTAAAAAAATGAGAAACTCTATGTGTGAGTGTGCTCATGAAAAACGTAGAGTAATACTGAGGATGACTTAATAATGATAATTTCTCTATTATTGAAGCACCACTAACTTATTTATAAGATTATATATTTTTAATATCTTAATTTTTATCACACTTAATTTGAGTGTAGGAGTCGGTCACTTTTTATCAACACAAACGTATCTGACTCTTACTGATGAAAATGTCGCAAACCCTGAGCATTAGAAAGTATAATGAATGATTGGAATTATATTGCATGTTAAAAAACTTAAAACCAAGGAAATATATATACGAAAAATTTAAAATTTACATTTGATTCATTTTTGGATGAAAATAACTTTCAATCATCCAAAGAAAAGGTACGCACAATGATTTAAAAATCTGTAAAATATCTAGAAAAAACAAAAGATTTCTCCTATGGTATATTTAAAGTTATCTAATTAAATCGATGAACCGAATTTTATTCAATTTGAATATTCTGGATTATAGGTTTTATAGGTCGGATTATTTTAAGAATATTTTAGTCATGAAGATGTTCAAGTAAATAAATATATTATTTTGGTAACGCGTATTACATATAGATAATTTGATGCATTTTTACTAATAAATGTAGTCGTTTGATACGAAGTGTTTGATATACTATTATTAAATATATGTAGATTCAGAGTTCATTTATACCAAAGAAGAAACCCTATTGTACCTATCAATTTGGAATATAAAAATTTAATTTTATATTATTCTAATATGACATTTTATGATCTATTTAACATTGAAGCCAGTTTTTATGTCATTGTTACAAATAATATATTCATCTGAAGAAAATACCATTTTCATGTCATATTGGACATGTGGTAGGATTGTTTATATACAAGGAAAGAGTGACTGAACCTAATTGTGGTACTGAATATCAATATCGATTTTGGATTATTCTTTGGTAATATAATCAAGTGTCATTGAAAAGTAAGTAAAATACCTTCTAAATTCGAAAATTGGACCGCAGCTAAATTGATTTCTGAATATCTTTTACATTAGTCATATGAGATTCAGATAGAAAAATCATACGCAAAATAGAATTAAACATCCTATCTTAGCTTAATAAGTCATTTCATATAACGCTTTCATACAAAATACGCCTGATATTGCTACAAACGTTTTAATTTATAATAAAGTGACCACACCAGACAAAAAAAAAAAGTAGAATACTTATGAGAATTTAAAAAATATATTTAAGAAAATTATGAGTTAACGCTGGATTTAAATCACCCATTTGAATATATATATTCTTATGGTCAAATGGACATAACAAATACCACTATTACAATCCGCACAATCCTTTCTCCCCCAGGTAAACATGCTAAATTAACTGTGAATTGTATATTTTCTTCAGGTGATATGAAAAAAAAATCATAACCATTATTTTTCATTTGTATGGATGCAAAAACAAGTCATAACATTCAATACACTTATCTCAGAGCATAAAAAGAGGAAGTCACAGAAATGAGAATCAATTTCTTGAAGAAAAGCTTGGAACTGATAGTGATGGAGTTCATATCCCTCAATGAAGTTCACTACAGAAACGAAGTGTGTCCCACAACGCACTTGCTGATTTATAGATAGATATTTTATGTATAGAGGGCCCAGAATTTGCCCCACCAGACCCTTCCTCACTCCAAACGTAAGCAGGTCTTACAAAGTTATTTGCACCTCCATTAAAATGTATTTTCCAGTTGTTGTTGCATGCATGCTACAAACAGATGCAAACTCTCGCGCTATGAAAGTCCAAATTGACGGCACGAATGAACACGAAAAATTGTGATGTACTTTAACGATTAGTCGACATAGTCAGCGCCAGAGAATTCCACAAAAAGTTCCTTGCCTTTTGCATATTTGTAGCACATTCTTCTTTTCAAGTTCTTCTGTTCTCTGCACAACTGAACTTGAAGAACGACTGATACTTCACAAAAAATGGGCTTTCTCGGGACACAAGCCTTTTCCTGCTTCCATCATACACTCTTTGATGATGATGCCATCAGTAAACGGGTTTCCTCGTTCTGCCATCTTATATGGTACACTATTTTTTAATTTATAAGAGTGACAGATTCATTTTCAGTAAACATTCTGAGGAAGAAATTTTTTTGAGTTTCTAAACCATATTTCATGGAATCATACTTTTCAGATTGTAACTTTCCTCAAAACTTTAAATATGTTGATATATGTTTTGTTTCAAAGTTATGGCGAAGAAAACTGCAACACTTTCGCGGCATTTTACACAACTACCTCACTCTTCCTTTGTTTCCACAATACTTCCCACTCTTCATTGAAAATACGACAATTGGTGTACACTTTTTTTTAGTAGCCGTATTGATGACTGAAGAAACGGGATCAGGAAATAAAAAAACAGAAAATATGGGTAATTGTAGACCAATTGCTCTAAAAAATATCTTGAATTCAATTTTCTTCTCCATAAACGACTTGGATTAAAACTCTCGCAGACTGATTTTCATGATCGTCCACTATATTATCGATAACTCTAACCTGGATCTTCAGTTAATTTCTTGCCGAAAGAAATAACCTCGGAGACCCTTCAACTTTTCATGAAACCATCCAATTCCTGTGCTACAAACTGACAACTTTTTCTTTCTAAATGTTAATTTTGTACTTTTTTACTAAAATGTTTTAAAAATTAAATCCCAAACTATAGCGAAATATGACTAAACGAACTATCACCAAATTAGGAAATATATATACTTTAAAAAACAAAATTTGAAATTAGTTTAAAATTTAAAAAACAAAACAATTTCCCGTAGAGGGGTCTCACTCCCAGTCAAATAGACCCCCTACTCAAACTCACATGCTCGTATATATATTGTAAATTAACTTACAGACCAAAACCTGAGTATATAGATGGAATTTGTAAGTACATTTAACGGTATAAATATGTTACGTAGAGTAGTGCTACTTCCAAAAATGATGGAAACATATATAGTTACTAAAAAATTCTGAAATAGAAATTAAAATATTGAATATGGGCAATTTAAGTTTGTTTAAACATATTCTTATAGGTCTCTGTATCTATAAAAGGCTATAGATATTTATAGGATGGTACAAAATATGTAAGTTTTTTTATCAGAAAAAAGTCGTAAATAAACTTGAGTGAAAAGAAAGCATCGGTTTATGACTCTGTTTAACTTATGTTTTTATGTATGGGTTTAATGTATATAATATTTTGTGTTTGAATATTCTTAAAGAGGGGGGTTCCAGTGGGGGCCTGTAATATGATAAATTATTAGTACTCATGATAGGCTTATTAGCATTGTTTTAATTTATATAAAAATAAAATAGGAATATGAAAAAATGCAAAATATGTAATATGAATTAGAATTTAGTGAAAAATTAGTATCCTAATAATGGAACAAAAATAAGTTATATTTCTTCTAAAACCATTGTAAATGAAAGATTCATAACCTTAATTCTCAAAAAGTAAAAAACTCAAATAAAATAAAATATATGAAATGGACTATTAAAATCTTCGATTTATCATATAATTAAAACTGATTAATTCATACTGTAACCTTGTGATCAAAACCAGAAGTTATAAACAAGAAATTACCCTACAATTTATATAAAGCAACCTTTCCCTTATCCATCCATTGTGCTTTTGGAGTGGAAATTTTATGAAATAGTATAAATTGGAATCCATAATTAACGCTTACAATTCAAATTTAGTAGAGTACCGCTTTAAATGGGCCAGTATTCTTCTGCCACCATTTATTTTAACATTAACGTATGTGACAGTGACTTCAAGTGACATTCAGTATCAAAGGGTCAAGGTATGGGCCATTCTGTAAACATTAAATTTAATTTTGTAATAACGTGTTTCTAATTTAGTTATTTTATTTAACTCTAACAAGGTTCTTTTTCTGAAAATTACTTTGATTTTTCGGCTTGAAGATATTTCCCAACAAAGCTATGAATGAATTAGACAGAACCATGAAAGTGAAATTAAAGAGATAAAAAATAGAATGTTTAGCATGTAAATCATTTGATACAATCATATTTATACCCACTTTGGAGTAAGTATAGCTATTCTAACCTTTTATTATGTACCTATCTTTTCAATTATTAGAATTTCACAGCCAAATTCGCCAGAATCAAATAAAACATACTTGTGTATATATTTACGAAATAAAATAAAATGGAAAATCATGTTTTTATATGTCGTAGCAACCATTAAATTTTCAAAAAAGAGGAAATGTAATCAATTGGCTTAAATGCATTAGGTATACTTAATGTAGCACTTACAAAATAAAAAGTGCATGTTATATCTAAAATAAATCGTAATTAAATTTCCAAAACTAATTATTTAAATTTTATGATAACTATTTTTACACAGTTTATTTTAATTTATATCAGTTATTTCTGCTTCAAATAAAGGTTCTTCTAAAAAACGTATATGATATGTATTACTCCATCAAAGAAAAAACCTTAAAAAATATAAATATAATTTCTTAAAGTTACCTTTTTTTCTCATAATTTGATAATCCCACATGTTATACAAACCCATATTTGTAAGTTGCATTTGATTTTTTCAAAAAATTAGTCTACCTTCAAATGTTATACCCCAACATTATATTTTCTTAGGTTAATTTAGATCTACAGTCCGAGTAAAAAATAGTCAAAAAAAAGTTGAAAAATAACAAAAACTAAACTAAATACAAAAAACTATATTGGCAACTTTTAATACTAAACACTTCTATATACATACATAAAACTTTAACCCTTATTGATTCCACTAGTTTGACAAAAAAAGTTTTTTATAATTATAGTCGTTACTTTAATCTGTACATTATTTAAATATTAATGTTATGGAATGGACATCACAATTAATAGAACATAAGTAATTTATAACTTCACATTAACACATGTAGGCCTTATATATACATACACTATTTAGAGCTTTTCAGATCGTAAAAGTTGAGTGTCAAGCACAAGGTATGTATATAAAATATAGACATTCTTTATTTAGAACTATAAAAAACCGATAGAAATGGGTTTGTATGAAAACATCAATTCAACAAATTATAGTCGTTAATATTTTTTGATAAAAAGGAACTATATATATAAATTAATGATACGTGAGCAGACATTTATCCCACGAGTTACTAGCAGATTGGGCCGGGCTATACATTTTCAACCCAACCCTTTAAACAAAAATCAGCTCCTTCATCACATTGCACTTGATATTTTTAACCCTTTGAATGTCATATTTCCTAGTAAATATGTTTAAGTTTAGGGATCTTATGTATCACACAATAGACTAGAAACTCAAGCAGATTAACAGTTTTTTCTGCTACTAACCACACATTACAATTAACACATATTTTTCAAACACTGAGTTTGATATGGAAACCTTTTTTTGCGAACAAAAAATTAACGTAAGTTTGAGAGTAGCAGGTAACACGTAAATGTTGCAAGCTATTTTAAAGAAATATTAGCTTAAATTCAAAAACATTAACTTACACTAAGAAAATAATGTGGAAGGTAATTCTTATAATGAGTGAAAGGTTTATGGGCAATTTTGTAAAATTTACTTCTAAATTTCAGTTATATACATTAAATCAATTTATATTTTATACGTATATAGGATAGGAAATAATTAAGGCTAAGTGTTTTGTCACATTTTTTAAAGTATCGTAATTAGATAACATGTTGCGAGCCGGGAAGGTTACATAACTCATAATGTGGGACCTACGGTTTAAAAGATACCCGCACATCATTTAGATACATATACAACATGTTATTTAAATAATACAATTTTCTCGTTAAATTAATTTACATCAATCAAAAAGAACATTAAACTATGAACAACTATGTTAAAGGGACAAAAGTTATATGAAACTGTATGAGTCATTTCTGCCAGTCTCAATTTGGTGATGAAAAAAAAGATTATACAATCACAGCAGATGTATAATTGTATTAATTACATAAGATTTCAAGGTAGATACTTATTTTGTTCGAACAATTGATAGTGAATCATGAAGGATATTGTGACAGAGATTTACTGTATGAATGTACACATCATATAAAGTATGAAAAAATACTATCAATGGGATTCATAAAGCTTTTTGATATTATTATTTCAATAAATACACAACACGTATTAATGTATCAATTCCCCCCCCCCCACCCTTTTTATTTGAATAGATGTATTTATATATTTTGCAACACTTTTATTCGCTATTAAGACAATATTGCATTGTGATATGATAACAACTTATGTGTATACATCTATTGTATTCAAAACAATCTATTTTCAAAAAACTATGCAGTGAATATCAATGAAATATCTACCAAATAAAAAACCATCGATTTTGTATCATATATTTTTTTAAAGATTAAGATTTTTTAAACATATACAAACTACAAGTAGCAGCTGCATTCCCTACAAAATAGTATAACAGTGTCCCATTAAGATTGCTTCGATTTGTTTTGCAAAATAGGAGTAAATTTTTTCATTTCCATACCATTTTTGAAACAAAATACATTATTTTAGTATTAAATTATTTATTCTCACAGCTGACAGTTTCATACACATCTTAACAGCTTGGAATACTGATGCATTTTTTTAAAAAAACCAAACTTTTCTCTCAACCACTATTTATGTTTGACCAAAACTCTAATTAAAAACTCTATTTTAAGCGCATGTTTGTGTGAAATGTTTCGAACATACAGCGATATTAATATAAAGACCTACCCTGACTTTTCCTAGGATTACCCTCCCGATTTCTTGTATTCCGATGACACACTATCACTAATTATGAACGTTGAATGTTACTATACTTAGCCACTCATTAGATTATTTAGGCACGCGATATTCACCCTTTCATTTATATTTATTATCTTCTATATTAATGAAATAATAGACGACTTAATAAAATCAAACATCACAACATATAACTTTCCAAGATAAAATTCAACTAACTGCTTTTTTTTTCTTGTTCTTTTTTATTTTTTGAGTCACTATCTAGTAAAGTTTTTCCGTACAAAAAAAAAATCGTTGCCAAAAAAAAAAGCGTGAGAGAAAAAAAGGACTCTGGGCGTGTGCTTAAACTTATTCAATACTATTATTGTATATACGTGTGCGTTTTGGAGTAGTGTGAGTGTACGGTGACTCTTTTATTCTCTTTTTTTCCATATACATACATTCAGCAATTTAAGTTAGTTCAAATGTATTTTGAGAAGGAATTTTTTATATTATTTCTGAACAGTCCTATGCAATTTGATAAAGGGAGAGAGTTATCACATTGGAGTTTCAAGAAAAACGTTAAATAGATTAATTTATCAAACAGTAATTGGTCAATTTTCATTGGCGTTGAAGTTGCAGTTTTATTCATCTATTATAATGTATTGGGGTGTTTAAGCTTTCTATTAACTTTCAAGAAGAATCGGCATTTTTTTGTCTTGTATTAAGGTCAATTTTATCTAGGAATAGTACTTTCAAGACTAACCCTTAGAGGCAACGTAATATCTAGATGACACAAAAAAAATATCATTTTGAAAAAGACAAATTTTAATCTAGTTGCATCAACTAGTTGCATCTTGACAACAATATCAAAAGACTTGGAGAGGTTGTGTTATTCTTCAACTTTGTGCCAAATAGGTTTTTTTTAAATTAGTTGACCTTAAATTCCTATAGAATATTTACTCGGTTCAGGTTGTTGAATTGGAATATACTATATATAGTATGAAACATATCAGAAATTGTATTTAAGTTTGTTTTTTTTTCCCATAAAAATCACGTCTTTTGTAATCGAGTAATGTTACTCCGAGTTTTGAGTTCCCACCCTGTATAAATAGATAAAACTAAGCATTTGCTTAGAAAATCGGAGCTCCTTAAAATTCAAGTTTGATGCCTTATGATTTTATGTTTCCATCTGCATGATTTTACGCCAATTACGATCTACACTTATTTTTTAATAATATACGGCATTTCTATACTCAACAAACATACAAATGAAAACAATGAAGATGAAAACTTTACGTCAACAATATAATGACATGCATATTTGGGTAGAAATAAAATTATATTCATGAAATGACTGACGAGCTGTAATATCAAAAAAATCAATTGCTGCAATAACCAAGTAATAATTAGATAATAGAATATTAATAATTTTGTACAAGATACCTAGTTATTAATCCATATTTTAATAGTTGCAGCTAATAATATTTTTTCTTCCTCAAAAATACTTTTACAACCTTGTCCTAACATCAAATGAAATAAATTACACATAGGTAACTTTACCCAAAACATATGTAATAGTGGTTAACAGCATATCTCAGAACTTTTAAAAAAATGTAAAATAATACTTATATATGAAAATTCAGAAAAATGACGTTTAAAGTTACCAAAATTAAATATATTTTCCCAGAAAAGTGACACTGAAATTAGGCTATACTTTTACGCTAACATCAGTAATTCGATATTTTTTGAATGAATAATCCCCTTCATTCACATATACATCAATGAAAGCTTATTTTTTCCAAGAAACTAAATTGTATACCTATCAAATGAAGTATTGCTTAGATATAACCCCTCATAATGTATATTTTTGTAATTGTACACACAAATTTCGAAGGCAAGTCAAAGGCATGTTTCTGGCTAGAAAATAAAAATATATTTTTATGTATACTTAACAACTTATTTTAACATCCTGAAGGTATTGGCCTCTTCAACGATATGCAGTATGAGCACAAGTACATTTCTATTTTTATTTTGAGATCTTAAAGGTATAAAATATGATCACTGACAAATTTTGAACGATTTTAAAAGAGTTATAAAGGTCGTCTAACAGTGTTCAAGTGTTAAAAATTAAGATTATTTTTCAAAAAGTGTATTTTCTTCTTTAGTTATCTTCTTGACACTTCATGACGTTATTTATTTTATGTTTTAACATTTTTTTTTATGTCAGTAATGATCTTAAAAAATATTTAAGGGATTTTTTTTTTCTATGATTGAAAACAGAATAGGATCATAAGTCAGATTGTTCAATCATTAGCAACTTATAAGTTGCTAATGATTATATTCAAGGGGTTTCTGCTCCGATTTACGAAATTTTATACTTGTTAACTAATGATAAATAAACATATAATACAAATTAATTAATTCCGATTCAAAGTAATATTTTGAAGTTAAATTACTATAAATATGAAAATTAAAGGTTATAATAATGGATAAAACAATTTCACCATTCAAAATATAAATTATTGATTAAGTTACCTTGAATACAGTACAGTATAGAAATATGTCTAATCACATCATGTGAATAATCAAGTAAAATAAAGAATTTTATTTGTGAGTTTATATCATTTCACTAGCATTATATTATGGGTAAAAAAATAACCTAAGATAACAACTTTAAAAGATTTTACATCACAAAAAAATTTGGTATTGACTAATTTTTTGGTTTAACTTTAGTTATATTAAATAATATTTAATAAAACTAAGTAATGTAATGTTTTGTGAAAAAATTGATCTGAAATTACCTATAATTTAATTTTGCTAATTGTCATCAGTAAATAATATTTCAGAGCTTAGAAGATTAATCCAAATTTAAATATGTTTCATATCCAATGTATTTGATTTGTAACTATTTATTAGAGTTTAAGTAATCTAATCAATTTATTTATACTTAGTTTTTGAATATTTCACGCAACTTTTATTTATTTATTCATTATAGAATTCATATGTAACTCAAAAATTTATGTGAAATAACCACTGTGTCTCCTTGAAAACCAGAAGAGCAGAATCAAATCATCGGTAAAAGAAATAAAAGACGAAGAAAAAATTATTGTCCAATCGCAGATTTCTGTGAATTATATTTTTTTTCCCAAGACCATGTAAGTACTGAGGTGAGATATTAAACGGCAAAACCCATTCCTTTCCAGATTGTACGCCTCTTGCCACTCTAAAACAATTGGAAAAAAAGGTAAAATATTTTATTGGTATTGTTCAAAAAAAACTCATAGAGTAATAGTGGTTTTTGGACTTTCAAGAAGGGACAAATGAAGCTACCTCGAAAATCAAAGCAATTGACTTTGCTCTATTAAACTCAAGAGACCTTATTGTGAGCAGTCTAATGGACATATTGTAGTGACAGAAGTGAGAACTATAATTTGGACCATACCTACAAGATATGTTGCCTTATCGCTGAAAATTTCGAACATGAGAACGAATGCTTGTTTCACAGAAGCAGACTAAATCAATTATCTTCTATCTAGGGCTTCCAAAAGGGAAAAGTTTTGAACATAAATATAATTTTTTTAGCAAAAGCTTGAGATAGTATTTTTTTTATCATTTCAATTTTATGTATTGCTGTTCAATTAGAGTTTTTAGCTTATTTTAATAAATTTGTTTTTCTTTCATATAAATAATGGATCTGGTTTTACTCTGGAGGACTAACTTGAAACTAATTTCTTAAATGTATCAAAACATTGCCCATGGCTTTATTATTATATTTATATTAATATTTTAATCTTATAAAAAAATAAAAAAGACAATCTAAATCGACCTTTTTTCTCTTGCAGCAAATCTTTGAAGCTGTAATGTAAAGTTTCAACGTATAATGAATCCCTGAATCGTATCTATATAAAAAGCTTATAGAGCAATAATAAATGTAGGTTTTTAGACAATGAGCGTTCCAAGACCTAAGTTCTATTATTGTATTCTGTAATTGAAGAAGAAAACACAGTTTTCGAAAAATCGTCAATTCGTAAAATTTTAATGATTTGAAGCTCTATTGAAAATACTATTGTCTTAGTCTATGTTTAAATTTCTAGAATATGAATATTTCATAACATTTTATATCAAAAATTGTAATTTAATGATTTTACAATAAGAATAACAAATGATATCTTGCTGAAACCCCAAACTCATGTTGATAAGATTTCTTTAAATAGAGATTTATTTTTCTCAAAGTTTTATATTTATAAAAGTATTTTTAGCATTTTAATTGATATTTACAAGTGCAAAATGGATTGAATAGTTAGGAAAACAATAAAAAAAATTAAATGACATAATTATTATAATTGTTCAACTGTTTTTCAAGTAATTAAATACGTTTTATGTTTAGGGCTTCCTTTAGCAGTTCATTAACCATGTTATATAATGGAAAAATACAAACAAAGGGTTATATAGTTTTCATGCAACATCAATAAATGCAAATAAATAGCAAATATGGAATGAAAATATTATTTTAGTTTTTCATTTAAAATTTTCTCCTTATTTTGTTGATTTTCTTATCAGTAAATATACTTTTAATCTCATTAACATATAAATTTCTAGAAAAAACAACATTCGAGACATGTTTTAAAATTTTTAAATTGTGTCATAAGCTTGACCCAAAAATTTAATAATTGTCCAATTATATACCAAAAAGGATTTTTAATCAGACCTAAAACTAAGTATTTTGAAATTATACACACTCTAAAAAAATATTTAGTGTGGTAAAATAGTTGTCCCTTTAAAGACGAGCCGCTACTGTTCTCACACTTCTTTATATATTTAATTAAGAATGTATTTTTATACTTTATATGGTCATTTGAATTAGTACTTAGAATTATTGTTGTTACAAAATTGTAACATCAAATATATAAACACAATATGCACTAACGAAGTAGCACTTTTTACCTTTTATAAAATTATGTAACTCCATTAAGGAATAAATTTACCAAAAATATTCTTCCATGATTGATTAAAGTGACAAACCTTAACTTCCGTTTATTTGAAACAGGAAAGTTTTTTTTTTTTTTAATCCAGCCTCGCAGGAAATTCTGAGCTCTCCACTGAGATTCATTTATTTAAAAAAAAATTATCCAGATAAACAATCTTCAAAACTTGTCTTTACAATTCAGCCTATTTATGTAAAAATAACTTTTTACTTTTACTTATTTTTTCTACAAGCTTAGAGAGGTTTTCACATTCTACAACTCTAAGTGTAATTATATTTTTTGTAATCTGTATTATTACTTGAACATATATGATAATTGTATAAGTGACTGTAAACCTAACATTTCCTGTGGTCAGTTATTATCAAACTGTTGTACATTCACTCATCTTTAGTAGTACATAGAGACTTGAGTAGGGGACGGGGAAGTAACTATTAAGAAAGTGACCACAATTTATTTCCTATCAACAAAAAGTCTTCTAAAATTTTGCATAACTTTCAATCAAAGATTAGCATTTTTTTTTTAAATTGTGATATAAACTTAGATATTTTTTTCAAATTGTAGGTAATGAACAAAGTTTGAGAAATATTGTCTTAGACAACGCAGATGAAATATTATTTGATTGATTTAAATTGTGTTTACCATCTACGACAAAATAGTGGATCAAGTAATTAAATATTGAATCACTGATACCTTTTTGATGAATCAAAATATTTCACTGAAACTTTGCAAAATTGTACATTTATTGATAAACTTTCAAAATTCAACAAAAGAACCTCCTGCATCAATCAAAACTTCAACCCAGTAAATGCTATAAATTTAATGTTTTAGACAGCTTTGTGATGGTTTTTGAACGTGCGTCAAAAATGAATACAAGCAATGAGAAAAAACGCCATATTTTACAGTTTTTCTTTGTTAAAGGTGGAAACACAAGCCAGGCGGTTAAAATTATGAATAGTATATATGGCTTCGATACTGTAACAACCCAGCACACACAGTTTTGATTTCTTCCATCCCATTCCGTTAATTTGATGTCAAAGATGCAGCATTGCATCAGATTCGGGAATGTTAATTGTAGAAAATATGAATAAAATAGTGAAAATTGTAGTGTCCAAACGTCATGTAAGTACAGTTTTGATTGCCAAGGAGATGAAAATTAATAGAAAAAAATGTTTTTTACTACAACAGATATATACATGGTTTAAAAATATGTAACAAATAAAAATATCATTGTTTAAAATAAAAGTGTAAACATACTTAGTCCACCCACCATTTTTGACCATGTACCTTGAACTTATATCTAAGAAGCTTTAAGTATTGCTTAAATTAAATAAAACACGACTACATTTTAGATATAATCAATATACATACAGGTAAAGCTTTAGGATATATCAATATAATGCAAAAATAAAATGATCCTTAACTTTTAATAATATCCAGCTAAGGAAATTTTTTTTTTATGTTAAAAAAATAAAGATTACACCAAAATTAAAATATTTTCTTTGTTATTAATCTCCGAGTTCTTTGCTATTCTTCTGTTTCTTCTTTTTAAATAATATTTTTACAAATACTAAAATTCCTTTAAAAAACAACAAATTTAGGTTAATAAGATTTACTTTACTTTTTATTTAGGGTTAAATAATTTGATTAGTAGATGTTTTTTTTGTTTTTGTTTTGTTATCAAAACAAAAGTTGAGTAAAAAAAAATACAAATAAAGTAACAGAGCACATAAATTCAAAAAAAAAAATCCAATTTTGAAAAATAAAAATTACCTGATCAAAGTTTATATTTTTAAAAATTAATTATTAGAATATTTTATTCCATGGTTTGAACTAAGATAATTAAAATAAGTTCATTCAGTAAATAAGAAATTAAATGGATCCATTTAAAAGTATTTAAAAAAATATATTTTCTTCTTTGAAAATATAGAAATCCCTTTTAACCTTATAAATGATCGACGAACAAAAATAAAAAAATCATTATGATATAATTTTTTACTACGCAAGTTTTTATCGTATAAATTTTACAGTTAGCTCATAGTTTTTAAATAAAAAAAAGATTTCATTAAGATTATTTAAGAATTTAAATAAATGTTACCTTTCTGCTTTTAAAATCATTTTGAAAATTCTGAAAGTATCATCTAATGTATTTCAGGTTTAAATGTACTTTCTACGTCATATTGTAACCTTTTTATTATAACTTTTAGTTATGTAAATGATTATGTAATGAGATAAAAATGTCAAGGCTATAAAATTATATAAACATCAAATCATTATCACTAGGAGAATATCTCAATTAAAAATAATTATTGGAGCTACAAGGCATGTTCAAGGAAAGGGTTAAGGAAGGATACAGACTAACACTGAAGGAGAGGGACTGGCTTTTTTTTTATGTCTCCAGAAGCTGAGGAAAACATGCAGATCAAGAAACTTATTACGGGCATTCTTTTTAACGTTTACACAAATAAATGAAGCGGAGTCCAGTTAAATAGTTCAGTAATACTGTTGAATAGATTGAAGAGGAAATGTGTACACATGCAAATCTACGTTAACCTGTCTCACCAGTCACCAATGTTTTCAATTCTTTTTTTATTAGTCATTGTGTGTATTTTTGTTTTGTTTTGTTTTAATTGATCATTTTGTTTGTGGCGAGGGAGTCGGGGTAAAAAAGGAAACGAAAAGAAAAATAGAAAATGAATGAAACTACCATTTTAATAACATCATTTTTTTATATTTTTTTATACACGTTCAGAAGCATGCCGGTGAAAATATGAATAAATTTGTAAAAATCAATTTTATTATAGTTTAATTTATTTATGTTTATGTTAATTTTATTATTTATATGAACTTGTTAACTTACATATTGATTATAATTATGTGTGTCTGTTTTGGTAGAGAATAAATAATAGTAAAGAAAAAAAAATAGTTATGGAACCTGTGCCAGGAAACAAAATTGAATTCTGGTTCCTCTGCTTGTAGCAATATTAAAGGATCTATATCTAATCATTCCTTCTGTAAAATTTGGACCAACGAAATTTTTTTGCTGTAAGTTATTTGAGACAATTTAGTCAAAGAAAGAAAGGGTTCAACCAGATGTATTTCAATGGGGACACCTGCACAAAACATAGTTTTCAAGAATTCCAGGTCGATAAAGCATCTTACTAAAAAATCTAGCTGATTAGTTAAATTATCATACTTAAGAGGAAACAATGTAAAAGATAATTTTTTGTTGATGTATCACATAATTGTTTTATTATTGACATTTTGGATGCTTATTTAGAATGTATCAATTATTCATGTGAAAGAACTAAATAAAATTGTATACTAGTAAAAAAAGAAGAATAGATGCAACATTATTAACAAATAAAATTATATATTAATTAGGTATATTCTTTTTTTTTTTAACAGAACACAATATCATTCATTAGCATCGACTATCCTTATATTTACAGCAATTCTATTTTCGTATATATTTATAGAGTTACAGCCACATGTCTGTGACGGAAAGATATCAGAACTAATGAATGGATAGAGCTGATTTTTTTAATGTAAATTTTTTATGACAATGCACAGAACAGAATATAATTTCTATCAGCCTTAAGCATCAGCACAAAACTTTTACGTATAGCATAAACTTTTAGGTGTAAGGCTAAGGTGCAAACGCCAAAACAGAAAAAGAGTATTTTATACACAAATAAATGTCTTCCAGTCTATAACATCATAAGGCTATTAATTTACTTAGTTCAAGTGTCATGCTGTTTAAACCAATTTTTATAGAGTGTCAGGAGTGGTAAAACAACTGAATTGATTACCCTGTTGCTTGAGGCTATTTATAAATTAAAAAGGTTTATAAACATTTAAATAATTTATTTAACTTTAACTGATCGAATTCATTAGATTCAGCTGATAATTCCATCATTGTGAAAATACTAGATTCCTCTATGTACCCATATTCATTGTATACAACTCCTCTAAAAATGATAACATGATCATTTTATGACATGCAAACCCTTTTAAAAGTATATAAAATATATGCAACATGCAAAATATAATTGCACACAGTAAAACCTCGTTGTTACTTAATATAATTTTTTTTTAAATTTTTTTACAAATTACTTGTATGTGTAAATAATACATATATTAAAAATAAAATTCATTTTCTCAACATCATTGATGTTTAAATTAAAATTAACTATACTTTATAAAAAGCATAAATGTTGATAAATGTGTATTCTGGACATCCATAAACTAAAACATCAGATTTCAAAATGCACAAAAATTTCTTTAAAAATCAGTTTCATTTTAAGTTTGACAAGTTTAAACTTGGAAACATGTATCTAATATATATATATTTAAAAGAAACACAGGGTTTTTAACATGAAATTCGTATTTCAGACATAAATATATATAGTCAATAACTCATAACACGCAATTTAATTAACCAATATTCATTAAAAGGTATGATTAAAAATTAATAGTTACATGTGCATCAACCTATAATCCTTTGATGATTCCTTTAATGGTGTAAACAATTTGTATATCGATATATAAATATATTTACTTATCAAGGTCTTCAAGTATTGAAGGAATATTTCCATGAATGACAAGAAAGAGCACATTTAGGTGCATTAAGTAAAAATAGTCGTCATATGTACAAGCACCAACCAATCTTAATTTAATGTAGTAAATATATATAAGGCTAAATCCAACGCGTTAGATCACCCATTCGAAATTGGATGTCATCAAGGGTTGAAAAAAAAAAATATGTGGTTGATTGCAAACAGGGACGTTTCTAGCTTTCATCATTTGGGAGCCTTACCCTCCAAAAAAAATAAACACTGTTATATAATTACTTATATAAATTGGCCTTTTATATAAATATATACTAGAAGACCCTGCCTGAATTGCAGAACTGAATAGAGATAAAGATAATATCTCTATAGATAATAAAGATAAAAATGAATGAAGGTAGAAGAAAAAATAAAGAAAAAAAAAACAGGGAAGAGACAGAGAGAAGGAGAGAGACATAAAAGAGAGAAGGAAATTGAGGTTTTATTTGGGTCAAAAACAAGCTCTTAATGACCTTAAAAGACCAAAAAAATATCATAGCAACATACTTGGTTATTTTATACGTCTACTTGCTAAATTTCAGAATGATTTATTAGACCATTTTGGATTCCATGTGTGATACAACAAAATCAGACTTATAAATATATATAGAAGATAAGATAAATATTTTTATTGGTCCTCATAAGGTTTTAGGAGAGCTCAAACCCCCCAAAAGGGGGCTAGTGACTCCACTGATTGCGAACATAATTTACCACTTTTATTGTGATAGTTTTTAGTCTTTTATTTAAATTTGTTTGTTTATGCTAATTATTTGGAAATAATATTTGAGTAAGCTCAGGATCACAAGTCGTGTTTGGAATAGATCTGTATTATATTTTATAGCTTCTATTGTATGTTTATTTATATCAGATACCGGCCAATAATTCCCACACATATTCGCGTCAATTGTAGGTATTGTATTCGAATTTGTGGAATGAGTCAAGATATCCCAGAACTTTTGCTATTGTTTAGAAAAAGTGGTTCTCAAACTATTCGCTCCACAGCTTTTTGAGGTGCGCTCCGTAGCATTCTTCAAATATATATTAATCTATTAAAGAAGTTATAAGATATTAGTCTATTTTGTATACAGTGCACCAATAAATATTTCTAATAATGTCACAGTGTACTTTGAGTCATTCCATGTCAAATCAGCCAAGGCCTTACATCGAGTGTCTCAGATTAATTTCTGCAAGATTTCGGAGTAAAATCATCTACTTGGAGAAGAATATGTATGAATAAATTACTGATAAAGTGAATCACTATATTGTATATTTATTACATTCAGAATTTGTCAGATAGTTATATGCTTATCAGTTTAATATTATCTAGATTTACTATTTAATAATTAACATAAATTTACAATAAAATGAAATTGAAGTAGTTATTTACATCAGTTAGTATAAATCAAGATTCATAAATGAATAGTGTTTGAATGAGTTACATTAGTAGCAGTTATAATACTTTAATTCATTTATACAGTATTTTTTTTTTTTTCAGCTCTAAGAAATCAGTACCTAATCTGCATTTAAGAAGAGCACACAAAATAATGAAAGGAAATAAATGTTCAATGGGTGCAAAATTTTATTAAATATGCACTGAAATTGATTTTAAAAAATGAGATTGAGATTGGCTACTCAAAATTTTGCATATTGAGACCCAAATGGTATATTTTACCTGACATTAATGGAACACATTTAGTTTATGTTTGCACCTACCACCAAAAGCACAAAAATCTTTTTGAGGAGGCATTGAACTCAAAAATCTACTTCCACAACTGATTGGCTCAGTAAAGAGTGAGATGTGAGGGCTATCTAGACTCATAAATGTTAACTTATTGTTTGTTTACATTCTTTGGCAATTACAAAGATGATCAAAATTCATTTTTACTCGGTGGACAAATACTGATAGACCTACGCTCAAAATTGTTTCAGATGTACCTTGCTTAATCGATAAGCCTTTTGAATCACTGCAAGCACTCAGACCTCACTCCTACATTTCAAAAGGACAATCTAACTACCTGAACCAACTGAAAAGGGATCTCGATGATTCACAGGCCATCTTTCTCGCTGATTTTGCAAATAACTATTCTTTTTTTGTGCAAGATGAAGTTCAGAGTTCATTGCATCCATTTGTCCACTACTTTAAGTCAGACAATGTTATTAATCATGTCTCCTATACGATTATTTCTGAGGACAATACTCATAATGCACACTTTGTTTATTAAGTCATCGATGTCATCATGAAAGATTTGAAAGTGAGACTACCTGGTTTGCAGCTTTAGCATTTGTTTAATTATAGTTTTGCAGGGCAATAGGAAGATGATTTACAACCTTAGTTAATTTGAAAGGGAGTTTGGTATCGAAGGTAAATAGAATTTATTTGCTACTTCTCAGTGGAAACCCTCATGCTCTGGTATTTAAACAGTTTATAAATAAAAGTTTGTAAGTCCTTTGTTCCGTTTATATAGGCGGCAATTAACACACTTCTTTAAATTTGTACCTCAATGGGCGGGGTAGTACCGACGAACGCCTTACTGCTAAAGAAAGTTTATGCTGGCCAAACAACAATCAAATTCTATTTACCGAAGAAATGTTTGAATTTTGTCAAAATAGAATTCCCAGTATTATGTTTAAATATGTACCTAAGATTGAAACGGAATGCAGATCGTTACGACAGAATTGATTATGCTATTCCTGGAATCAAATCTTAACACAAGTTCATTCCACTATGCGTTGATAAAGTTGGGGGAAAACGGTATATTGATAATGAAGAGTTTGCCTAAATTTATGATTTTAAAGTTGCATTTTTCTTGGAGGAGATCACTGTTGGCTAGTGAGCTACATTTATGTACAACAGGTGCTGGTGGCTTTGCTAGATGTTAAAGAAAACCAACTAAGATTGAAGTCAAGTTCTTACACCCTGAAGGTATATCAAAAAAAATCATTGGCACCTACGTGATGATGTATGCTTGATACCATTTGTCTGTATATTAAAAATGATCGACATTCCAGATACAAAGTTATACAACAGATACAACTGTTGAAAAATGTAGTTTATTTTGTTCTAAGTTTTAGTGTTTCTGACTTAAGTGTTATGAAAAACGACTTTTATCAACTTAAATATATAGTTTTAAGCAAATTTAAATTCAAATGGATAATTTTTCTCTACAAATTTTGCAGAAATTACTATGATTTGATCTTTTAAAGTGAAAATTTTGAGTAGATTTTAACATTTTGTAAAATTGTTTATTTGTATTAAATAGACATTTCCAAAACGCCAAACTTTCCATTTAGCTATTTTTTAGAATATGTAAAAAATAAATTTGACTTTTTTTTTTTAAATAGGGGTGTTATGAGATATGGACCGCAGTGGAGGGTGCAGTTATTGAAACAAAAATAGTAATTTTTGAAGGTAATGCCTTCATTAATGGTTGTTCTAATGTGTTTTTGGATTCTACATCAAAAAATAATCAAACATGATTTTTTTTTCTACGAGTACTTTTCCAAATATTATCAAAATAGTTTTTGGAACCTTATGTGAACCAGTCAATATTTGGGAAATGGAGCCTTAAAGAAAACATCAACAACTCGGTAACAATTCAAAGTAATGACTTCAAATTTTGGTAGGGGAATTATTACAATAAGGGATACAACATATCTAAAAATGAAGAAAATCTCAAAAACCTTAATTTTTATGAGAATTGGCTGATTTGACATGACTCCATTGAGAATTTAGAAAGTTTGAAAACTACTGACTTAGAACTTTTATTTGATTTAAAACTTATTTTAATCCTGATATAGTCTTCAAAATAAAAAAAAGTTTAAATTGCCATTATTTTATATTAAGAATCAATTTTGGCTACATTAATTGTAATTTTCGACACACCCAAAGGGTTAATAAAACTAATTTATTAATAGTTGTTGTCGAGAAATTGTTGAAAATTTTAAATTTAATATACGCTAAATTTTTAGAAAAGTCATTCTAGCATCTTTCGTCTTGACAAAACTATTCATTCCTTTTATTTCATAATAAATGGAAAATTTTGTTTATTTGGGAAGAGAGAAAAAAAATTATTTCTCAATTGAATGATGAGCATTTTTATTGTACAAACTATGGTTTATACAGTAATTTACAAATCAAATTGCCCTTTAAATGAAATATATAATTTGTAAAAAACATCATTACTCTTTGTAACAAAACATTTCTGTATTAAAGAAATTTAAGGAAATAAATAAGTTTTAAAAATTTGGTACAAAAATTCTTGTAGAGACAAATAGGAAAAATAACTAAAATAAAAGCAAATTTCATTTCTTTAATTTAAAATACAAAATATACGTTTATGAAAAGATTTATTAATGTCAGCAAATTCAAATTAAGGAAGAAATGCTTATTTGGAAAAAAAATAGAGGGTGCTGGAATATGTTAGACATATAAGCATAAAAGGTAGATTAATCAATAGTTGTACATTTCAAATCCAATGCTTATTAGAGTTTACTTTATACATTCAGAAAGCTTATATGTAAATATGTACAGCTATTTCCGTTGCATGTCTCAAACAGTAGACAAAAAGTATTTTTAAATGTATTATATTTATTTTGTTATTATGTCAAAAGCATATATTTTGAAAAAATATATATATGTAAATAAATTTAATGAAAATTTGTAGCATGATTGACACACTTTTTATGAACTTCTATATATATTTATTTGAATTTATTCCTACTTAAATTACATGACAGTATTTATCTAATAAGGTGTTATCCAACTGAAATTTATAATTTTGTCAGTTGTCAATTTTGTTCCTCTTCTGAATGTTGATCCATTAAATTTAAATTATATTTTGATAATTAAAAGTATAATCAAATAAATACAAGATTTGCAAACTCTGATACTCCTTTTTGTAAGATATGAAGGCTTGAGTAGTGGAAATTTTAAAAATCATCTAAAAGGTATGATTTTTACAGAAAAAAAAAAGTCGATTTTTTTTAATTACTAGTAAGGTCAATGAGAAGTATTGAGTAACTACGTGTGAGTGAGCTCATGAAAAATGTAGAATTAAAAGGTAGTTGTTTTTTTTTTTTGTTTTTTTTTAAAGCCATATCTATAGTAATGAAGAAAAATTTGTCTATTCGTCGGCGTCTAATAAGTAGGAATAATCCAGTGTACTATCCACAATATAAAATTTATAAAGAATAAATTCTTTATAAATAATTGTCGAAAGTATTTTTTTATATGAAGTAATAATATTCGAAGCATTCAAATAAAAACGGATCGCGTTAGTTTGGCGAATTATAATTTGTTTAATATTTTATTTTTATCTAATAAAAACTTTTTTAATACTTCATTTTATTTACTATAAATATGAATTACGTCATCTCTACATAAGGCAATCTAAATATGTACCAAATTTGATGCCGTGTTTCAGGAAGCAACTAATGCAATAATAAGTTAAATATAGATGTTTGTGGCTTTTTTCTTTCTATATTAGGTAAATTATGCATTGCCGGGCACATCGAAGAGGTGTTTACGTTCATTTACTTTATATAGACATCGTGCGTTATATTCGATATTTAAAAAAAAAAAAAACATTGACTAATATGTTAGCAAGAAATGTGTATCAGAATATTTTCATAGGAACATCGAACAAAGAGGCTATTAAAAATTTAATAACTCATTCAGAAAACGGCCTATGTTCATAAATTCGGACAAGTTTCAAATTTTTATTTTTTTATTTCGGACACCATGAAATAGTAAACACTTGTATGTAGGGGAATCCCTGATCCTTTGGCAATCTTTGGGTTAAAGGATTTCATATCATTTTATGAAAACGAATTGAGGAAGGAAGAGACACATAGTAAATGAATTAGAAAGAGAAACATCCCTCCCTCAATCCTCACTCTGAATCATATTAATAAAAGGGAGTATATTGTATGTGCTTCCAACTCCGTCTCAGGAAGGAATTAATGGATCCAGTTCAAAAAAATAATGTCATATATTCCATATATACCTCCAATGTCTGATTTTTGGGGAAATATTAATCCAGATTCTAATTCTAACCATGTATTGTATAGAGTCACTTTAGGGATGTACAAACTTTCCTAAGATATGTTATAATTGTCTGAATTTGTTTTCTCGTATCATTAACACCAGAAAGTTAAATCCTTACTTGCAATACGAACCCAAATTCAATTGGGACTCTTCCATTTCCAAATTTATATTATCGTGATATAATGTTTGATCAATTATGAAGAGGAATTATCTCTAACTCTAAATCATTTATTACATTCAAGAAACAAGAGTTATCATTTGTATTCTGATTGGCTATGTTGATATTTTAGCCCTTTAATTCCTTGGTTTTATTTGTTAATAATAACTAATATCACAGCGTCTCCTTTAGACGTCTTTGCATTACTACTCTACAGACACAAATTTGTCCTCTTGGTCGAGAATAAGGTAAATTCAGTTGGAAGACTTATGTTACACTTGATTTAATATATTCATAAGCAAGGCAATCTATATCTTAGATTTTATTGGAAACATCTCCCGCCTTGTCATATCTTTCCCTCAATAAAATGCATGTATCCAAATGACTCCAGGATTCAACTCCACACATAGACATTGCTTCAAATGGAATTGTCCTGTTAATCAAGTTGGACTTAATGTTATTCATATGAGCAACTGTAAGGAGGTCCAAACCAACTATTTGTACTTGAACAAGAAATGTTGATAATTTCACAAGGTGATGAGTTGACGTTAGGCGACTCGGACTCGGAGAGACTTCATACGATACTTGGCTAGAGTTAGAATCCAGAAAGAGATTGAACCGTCAATAAAATAATATCCATAGAATAAATGACATTATCTTGGAGAGGTGGATCCGTTATATTCCTTTCCAAGATGGAGTTATTTATATTATCGGAAGTTTACATTATCCCTTTTTAAATTTATTGATATAATTAAGGGTGAGGCTTGAAGGAGGCTTCTCTTTCTATTTTATGTACCGTGCATCTGGTCTTACCCTCTCTTCTTCCTCCTCTACAGCTATTTGAATGATTTTCTGTTCGGCATCTAGCTATTTATTAGGCTATTTTCACAATTTCAAAAAACTAAAAACTATCCCATAATATGAATTTGTCAATTATTTGGTTTATATTATCAGACAGCAATTATTTTGCAAAAAAATATGACAAAAATGCAGCAAATATTTAATAATGATTATGTCAAAACTTATATTCAACTAAAACATAGCAAGGTTGTTCTAATATAATGAAATGGGGGACAATCTTACACACCAGAAAATATAAAAGTGTGTTGTATTTTAACTTCATGTTATTAGAACCTGGAACTTTAAAGTTATTTTACACAAAAAGTACATCATCACCAATGAATTTGAAATTTTAAACGATTATTGAAAATGTGTTAAGATTACATAAAAATATCCTGTGATATCCTCGGTTGAAGTATTATCAAAATTTGTGGCGTAAACGTTACACGTTCGAAAATTTGGAACGTTCGACGAAGAATAACTTACCCTCATGGCTTTCTAATTACAATTTGTTTTTAAATTAGATAATTTTATTATTTATACTTAAAAAGGAGGAAAAGGATTAATAAAAGCAATAAAATGTGTAAAAAAAGTTTTTCAATTACATTTTTACTATTCATGTTAAATAAGTTAAGATAATTATGATACCTGTAAATACATTTAAAAAAGTCCTTTGTATATTTTATTGTACAATAGACAATAAACAAAACAAAAAAATGGAGGAACAGTTTAAAAAAATAATAATGTTTCATTGTAAAAAGCAAATAAAGATAATGTTTTATATTCTTGATATTATCAACATTCAAATTGTAGTTATCTTTATTCCAAATGTGTAGAAAGATACAGAAATGAATAAGCTCTCCATAATTTATAACTTCATGGAGATTTATTCGTCCCAAAGACAGAGTTATACTTCTATAATCTTGTTTGTTTTACATTGTTCCTCCAACTTCTTAAAAAAATATCAAGTTTTAATATACTTTCTGTTTCGTATTTGTTTGTGATGATACTTGATTTGTTTCTGAATTATTAATACATTCAAAAAACAATTATTGAGCTTTCAAAAATGTTTTAAATTCATTCTATTTATTTATCTACTACCATGAAAAAGGGAGATGTAAGATGAGTTGTCCATTCTGTAGAAAACATTACTTGTTTGATTATATTTTGATAGTACTTCAAGAAAACACGCACAATATTTTTTTTTTTTTTCTTAACACGTGTTTAGAAATAGCAATTGTGCTAGAGGTAAACGTAAAACAAATTTGTAAAAATTTTGTATTTGTTTTCAACTTACCTAGTTGCAGTACTAAAATTAGGTTCGGCTGATTATGACAAGGATTTCTAATTTCGGGGGTAACTGCATCACACCAATGAAGATCAATAATAAAACTTGTGTAAATGCAGCAATCAAGGCATTTGCGGTACATTATTCATACCTAAGTGAAGAAATTGTAACATCAGCATTATTTTTTGATCAAGTTAGAAATGACATCAAAGTATAACATGGTATCAAAATTACTGACTTTAAGACAAATGCTCTACAGCATGAGACATGGCTCAAGTTATTCCCTTCCAAATCAAAGAAACATAAAGCAAAAAAAAACTAGTTGGTATTTTAAAATTGACGAATGATCTATATATTTATATGTGTAAATTAGTTACTAGTTTAATTATAATTATAAATATATATCATTATATAAAGATGATAATTAGTAAACAAGAAAACAACTAAAAAAACTTAATCTATAATTATTTTTCTTCTTCTTGGCTGAACGGAAGTTTAATAATGCATTCTTTATTTAATAAACGGTTTAGGCGCAATAATTTATTGCTTTCTACAATCAAGGAAATTAAAGTAACAAAAAAATAAAAAAATATCATAATCTTTCTTTTTTTTCTTTCACAAAAACACTTGATTGTAAAACATACTTTTAAAATTATGTTTAAAAAAAGTTTTGCTTGATACTTGTTTAGAAATTGCAATTTTGCTCGAGGTAAACATTAAGCAAATTTCCTAAAATTTTGTATTTGTGATCTTCTTACCTAGAATCAGTGGCAAAATTAGGTTCTGATGATTTTGACTAGGATTTTTAATTTTGTGTCCAACTGCATCAATCAAATATATATAATTGCAGATAAATTTGGACTAAGTTTATAGACGTCAAGAGCTACAACAGTGATAAATAAAAGTAGTTTTTTTTATAATCTTCCTGGAAGAAGAAAAACACAATTCCACTTCATGAGGATGATATCATCATACTCCACATGATGTACCCCAAAAATACTATATATACCATCATAAAGAGGTACAAATACATGGGTATGTCAAGTAGTTTAAAGCACAGTCCCAAACTGAAGTAGAACCCCCAAGATCCTGGCTGGGCTCAAGAGGTCCATCAAAGCTTATTCAGGCAAATCCATGTGCATCCTTGCCAAAAACCGTTCCGTGAACTGTAGTATGATCTCCAGGGCCATCAATGAGAACTTAGTTTACAAGAGCTATGTCCTAAGGAGGATACACATGTTAAAAGATTTAATTAAGCTCACTAGAGAGGCCAGACGAAAACCCCAGCCATCGTGAAAGTCCTGGAAATCATTAGCAGTAAGGGTCACGTCATACTTCTACGTGCAACCATACTTCTTCTAGCCCTAGCAACAGCTGATCAAGACGTCTACTTGAACGTGCTCAAAGATTGGTCAAGCCCTGGATGGACAAAGTGGCTGGAGGCAGAAGGCACATTCTCAAATTGGACTCCGCCTCGCCCATAAAGCCAAGACTGTGCCGGAATGCCTGAAGGATAATGTGTGCTCATTTTTTAGACTTCAAGACTTAACTTAGCTTAATATTTGTGATTTTTATATGAAGGGAAAGTTGGAGGGGGGTTGCCTTTGCAACCCTCCATAACTACGTGGAGGTTTTGAAGAATTATATTCAGGTCGTGACCAGTTCCATAGACGATACAGAGGTCTCAAAGTCTTTTACTGATTTCAAGTCCCGTGTGGAGACTGTCCTTGAAACAGGAGGACATATAGAATAAAAATATTGAAAAAATGGTATTCTCCAAAACCATTATTTGTCGATCTTGGTGTCCTTAAACTTGGTCCAAATTTATCAGCAAGACCCTGTACATATTAGTTAAAATAGTGAATTTAGTCAACTTTCTGGAAGACACATGATTTAATAATTCAATATAAATATGTGATTACATAAATTCAAATAATACAAGATCTGAATTATTTGTTTGTTCCAAGTTTTAGTCAAAATATTTATTCATTTTTTTAAATTATCAAACTGATTCTTTATTAACTTTATAAATATTGCAAAACATACAAATATAAAAAAACAATTTATAATTGCAGTCATTATGAAATATAATAAATAATGATTAAAAATATTTTAAACTAAATCTTCAATAATATAAATATTAAAAATTTAGTTTGGATGTAACACTTTGTTCTCGTAAGATAAGAGAAAGAAGAGTAATAGATGAGATGATCGACCTTTTATAAATAAATTACTAACTTAAAAGTCTAGTTTTTAGTCTTCACGCCAGAAAATATAGTTTTTGTTGTTTTTTTTCCTAATACCCTATGTTTTCTCTCCTCTTGACCAACTTTGTCTAAACATTGTCATATTGTGCTTGTAGATAATGTAAATTGCAATTTATATTTAACTTTGGAGGCCACTTGCTCGAGATTACTAGCTCCCCAAAAACCATGCTGGCTAATTTCCTCGTTGTAAATACATCAGGGAGTTGCAGTCCCTCAAATTATTTTTTGTTTCTGTTTTTTTATTAAATTATTTACTGTTTGCCTCCTCATCCATGAAGAGTTATAAAGTTTAGTTTTTTAAGGCCCCTAAATGGCTGACATTATCAATGCTGACGTCATTTAGAAACACTATATTCAGTTACTGCATATAAGTATCCTCGGGTTATCTATTTCTTAATAATCCCTGTAAAGACTGTGGCAAAATGTTCAACACAGTTATGCATGCACTTAAAAGTTGCCCAGCACTCTATTTTTGAGAAATTTTATCACACTGAACATTCCTGGAATTTCAGAAAAATATATAACGCTTTTAATTTTATTAAGTATCTCCTTAAAAATTCAAAGTGCTCCTACAAAAACAAAAGCTATGGACTTGGCATTATCGAGCCGTAAAAGCATGATTGCAGAGAATTTGGCAGTAGCGGAGCCTATCAGAGTTGAGAAATCAGAGCTATTCAGATATTTAGCTTGAAGTATCGCCCTCTTCACAGGAACCCTACATATGAGGCCCTCAGCCACCAAGATAATAAAAGGAGAAATCAAGCATTTCCAAGCCTCCTACGGTCTCAGAAGTGAACAAACGGCTGGTCCTAACCATTTTTGGGAGCCAAAACAAGTCAATTCCTTTCTAAATAATAATATGTGGTTATATAATTAAGTAAATATAGGGTCTTAATTATTTGTTGGCTTCAAGTTGTAAGACTAATATTTGTTCAATAGAAATTTGCTTTTTGATTTACTTTATACTTGCTTATGAAGCTACGTAGGCCAGCCAGCCAATATGAAACTGTTTTGATTTATAAGTATTATAAAAAAATGATGCATTTATATGGTTAATCTTTAAAAAATAAGGTAATACGATTTTCTCCTCTTTAAAAAATAGGCCTGAGTTTGTATTCTCGTTATTTAGGTGCGACCTCCTTTTTCTAGTTCTCCTTGGTCAAAATCAGGATCTCATCATATACTGGTTGCATCGAAATGGGAGGTTTCAAAATTACTTATTTCTAATTATCGAAAGTTTTGGTCTTATATGTGTGATGATAACAAGAAATAGAAAAGGATATTTCTGTTACCATAAATTTTACCACTTTTTCTCAAAAATTTCACAAAGACCGGACATGTTATTATTACTTAGAACCTCTAGTTTAATTTAAAGGGATATTTATTAAAGGTTACTGCATCAGTGACGCCAATATAGCCTCTCAGAGATGACAAAGGATGATATTGCATTATAGGAAAGAATTCATATTGATGTTGGTATTATTAAGCATTTACCAGGCTTATCTGAAATGATTTTTTAACTATATAATATATCTTAATTTTTTTGACGCCATCATTTGGTTGATTAGTTATATTAATATTGTCATGAGATCCCCGATTTCATCTTCATCTGCTAACGATATCTCTGAACATGGAAATGTAACATTTTGCGATGTGGATGTGGAAGACGGACAAGGAATTAACAGGTTCCTCGAAAATGGTTGTTCTTGTTTTCAGGGACTTTTGGATACTTTCGGAAATAAAACTTCTTCTTTTAATTGTTTTAGCACCACGAAGACATTTCTTATCGGGGAGATCAATGCTTAGAAATGTCTTATATTTCTTCATTGAGTCACAAAGCCATTGCTTTAGGACATTTTGCTGCCCTGGATACGGAAGTTAAAAAGATCAAATTACAAATTAGTGGGCGGAGAGTCTGTCAGACAACTTTTCCTTTCCTATTGGTTATAGGTAGATCTACATTTAAGGGACTATATACTCATTATTTAAAGAATGGATTCAAACATTAACATCATAAATTGACTGCAAATCCATCTAATAACTTGTACAATAGAAATAGAAATAAAAGAGAGATGGTATTAAACATTTTCGGGAGAACTTAATGAAGGATCATGGTATTTTTGTACCAGGAAGTGTAGCATTTCATTATGACCTCAATGCTATACGTTACTAATGTCATTGGAATAGGGAAGTTGAATATAATAAATAAAAACAATCATGTTTGGATCAAGGATACGATAAATTCAGATGTTCAGATGATCTCTACAAACTAACCCTTTGGTTAATTGGACATTGAATATAGATGAAGGTATTAAGGAGCACTTGTAGTATGTTCAAACTGATCGTAGAAATTACAATTCGAGGATTGAATACGCTAAAAATCATCAAGAATCTGTTTCATTATTAACTACGGACTTTTCTGAGGCTAAATCAATTCATTACACGTCAATACTACAATTGGAAAAACTCATTTTATTTCTCTTTATAAAGTTAATATTTTTGTTATTGAGAATGAAGGACTAGGAACGTTCAATATATATATGTTTGATGAGGCTGAACAGGTACATTTTGATTTCTAATGTTCTCAGTCTATATTATGCTATTGTAAAATATTTAGAGGAAACATGTAAGAGAGGGTCAAATTGTGTAGCGTCTCTCTTAAACCATGAACTACAGAGTATAAGTCCAATTCTACGTCTTGAATAATAAATTGTGGTTAAGAAAATTTTAATTGGTTTTTTTAATTTTCCACTTTCCACATTTGATTTTCCTTTACAGAGGCCAGAAAAAAAATAACATTATAATGGCGTTTGTGGCCTACATGGTTATTTGTGGTGATTTCATGAAATTTATATACATTTTCCTGTAGAAAATCACACAAAGTTTTCACTGAACCGCAGATTTGGTATCATTTTAAAATCATATTATAATCAGCATAAAATTGATTGTGTTGAAGATTTAGTCGAAGTAGTCTAAAATGCATCTACTAAATTTAGTGTGATATCATCCAAGAAGAGTGAATGCCAACTAATTCAATGGTATAATTGGAAGACATTTTTAGACAATTATTTCCGCCCTTTAAGGGGAATAAAAAATTATCACACATTTACCTTCACATCTGTTTTTTTCTGGAGTTGTACATATTAAAAAATGATGATATAGTACACTAGCTATTCCTATAAATTTATTAAAACCTGGAATTCGGTACTCTGATTTGCCATTATATATTCCTGTTCCTATATTTAAAAAAAAAAAAAAAAAAAAAAATTACCGGAGGAAAGAATGGAATATCTAATGAAAAATGGTGTTCCTTTGGTTTATTGTAATGAAAAAAATAATTTTTCTTAAGTCTATAAAAAACTTATCCGTCACAAAATAAGCTAATATTCCTTCTTCTCAAGATAACAATTTTGTTTTTCCATCTACTTCTAACCATAACGATTTCGTTCCTCCATCAACTTCTTCTCGTACAACATCTATCAATTTAATCGTAGATAGTCAATCAATTTAATCTTTAAGAAATAATTATTTAGTACAAGATAATTCCTCATCATCTTTGAGTAAATTATTAGAAAGTGTAACACATCATTTTCTGTTGCTTTATTTTTAAAATTTTAATCTACTTATTTTCTATTATAAGTCTCATCATGTAACGTGATAGCAAAAATATAGATTTAGCTACATTTTTTTAACCAGATCGATAACTTCCAGATGTGTTCAAATCACGAGGAATAAAAAATAAGTTCTTTGCATGTGATGGATGTAATTTGCACAGTAAATATTTGAAAAAGGAGATAAAAAAAACGTGTATATTGCACACATTGCATAAAAAAAAACATTACAAAAAATTATTCAAGAAATTTATTTGTACAAAGAACAAGTCATCCTCGATACAATGAATAATAAGGTTATTTTTGTTTGAGGGTTTTTTGTTGTCTACCACTTGCATTCATAATAATTGGTTATGGATAAGAAACCATATGTTTATCGTATAATTAATTATAGTTGTTAATAAAACCAAATATAGTTTTTGGTTTATTATTAAATTTATCAATAATTTTGTTTTAATGTTAATATTTTATATATATTGAGATGTAAATAAATAATTTTAGTATGTATTTTAGTCTACATCAATTTATTTATAAACATCAAAAGTTGAGAAAATTTGAATTAGCAATCCTTACTTCTTGCATTCTATTCCATAATATTTAACTTTGTAAATCTAAACCAAACGTGACCATTATTTACTTTTAAAATAAAGCCAAAATTCTTTATTAACTAATTGATAATAATAAAATAATTATCTTTTTCAAGCAAACAGCTAAATCAATTTAATAGGGAATATAATAGTGTATAATAATAAATATCGAATTATCTAAATTAAAAATAGATTTTAATCTATAAGATTGATAAATTTTCATTGCAAATTATATGACTATCTACTTCTAATATTCCCAATCCTTCAGCAATGTGATCCTCCCATTTAATTAATATAAACTCCAATTATGTGATACAAATTTAATTAACAGTCTGGATGTGTTAATTCAGTAAATTTGTATTTAAAAAAAGTAGGACATTAAACCAGATTAAATATCCATAATTCATTTTTTTAGATATGTAGAGAAAAAAAACCATTTTCTGAGTTTCCAAATTTGTAATTAGGCAAATTTCATACCTAATCCAGATCTCGTTAAGTTAATAAGCAATTACTCAAACACTATACAATTATATTTTCAACTATCTATTTACAAATTTATATATAACCAATGGAAGACATAAAATTACTTAAGAATTGAACGTGGAAAGTTAAATTATATTTTAGAAGTAAGTAATAGCTATACATAAATACAATAGCATGTTTTGAAAAACTCCACATTTTAAATTATAATTTTAGTAAATTCAATATCTTGGGTCAAAACACTTTGATTTATGGGAATTCTGTTGTTATTACAATATTAATCAAAGATTAAATAAAAATATTAGTATGCTATAATCCTGGAAGAGAGGATAAATGCAGATTACATTGGATATTTTATTCTTGTTTTGCAGAATATTATTTTAAGTCAAAATCATAGGATCCTGGAAGATAAAGTAGTAGGCATATATTATGAGTCTAAACAATTAAGTCTAGCACAAAATTAATGCTACTTATGTAGACGCTCTTTAAGTCCTTGTCATAAGCTGAATAGAATTCCATAGAAGTGGGGAAAAGTCCTTATAATGTTAGTCCAAGTTCTTCAATATTTTGATCATATTTCTTTTGAGAATATTAGAGTTTAGGCTTTTCGTGAGTTCAGTATACACTAGCTTTCGAGTCAATAGTCTTAGCTATAGAGGGCAAGTCAAGTATCGAGTCTTTGATTGTGAGATCAAGCCGAGTTGTTAGTCTTCAAAATATGGACTCAAGTCCAATTTGAGTCCTGGGAGTTCCTCTGGTATTCAATTAACTCACAACATAATGAAAATAAAATGATTAACAAAATTAAACTATAGAATTGAGTTTCGGTGGAGACGGAGTTTTTTTCTCTTGTTATTATTTCTAAAGCTTTTTTATTCCTCTCACTTAAAGAAGCGCCTCTTATTAAATATGGAAATATTATTAAATATGTATCTTTTTACTATTCCTAAGTATCAAAATGTAGCAAAGCTTATGAAATCAGATTAATATAAAACATTTAGTATAATTATGAATATATGTATTTCTTTACCATATTACTATCTATAAGTCTAGCAAGAAAGATTAGATTTTTATTTGTCCATTCTGTTATCCTCTCTACAAAGTACGTGCTAAAATAATAATTATGTTGAGCCAATTAAATTTGCAATATAATGATGAATGGTTTTTATAGAAATCAAAAATAACAATGGTAAAGAAAATTAAGCCTTAAACGATCCTTAAAATAATTTAATTTTTTTAATTGCCAAGTAATAATAGAATATAAAATTATATTAAAAAGATTAATTGATCAGAAAAGAATTATAAAAAACATTAATTCAACTACTTCATTCACAATTGAGTATGGAAATATATGTATGTGTGAGTACCCATTAAATTGAAATAGTTTCAAATTATATATATTTATATATATACAGAAATTAAATATATTAATTCTTCTTCACTTGAAAATATTCATTGTTTCCTGTCTTTAACATATTTATACCTTGACAGATTTTATTGAGTGCATTTTAAAATAAGTTGAAATGTTCATATGATCATAAATCAAAAAATTGTTCACTCGTAAATATTAGGTATATAATAATACTTTGATGCTGCTTTGAACATGCTTACATAAAAACATACAAAAATGTTTGTCATTTGAATGAGTAATTGACTGCTCCTCTTGAAAAATTAATTAAGCGAGAAATAGTGTGTTTCTAATGGTTACTCTATGTTGGAGAGCTATTGTTAAATATGATGCATTTTATTTACAAAAAAAAAGAGGTTGTGTGACCAAGAAAGCAAATCTTTTATGAAAAACAGTGGATAAAGTAACCATGGGATACACTAACAGAGGATGGAACAGCAAAAATATTACGGGTACTAAGTAATATACTATGCCGAAAATGCTCTTTTCTGTGTGAAAACTCCTTTTTGAAAAAACAGAGCATTTTCCTATCAATGAGGATTACTTTGTTTCAGAAATTAGGACGAAATCTGCGTTCCTCTTTCATGATATATCAATTAAGTCTTCCACCTCCATTAGCAGAGTAATGGGAGTAGCAAATAAAGATTAATTATTCTCTGAATAACCATTAATTGTAGCAGTATATGTTTTTTTCGAAATGTCTTCATGGAATTGGTTTGCAAATAAAACTACAAGATATTTTCATGACATCTCTGATATTACTCACCTCTATTATATATTTTAATAAATTGAACATTGGAGGTTTCTTGGTATTTGAAGGATAAGTCTAATCGCTAGTCTAATTACTTTTTAGATGACCTTTATCCATTTGTCTTTCCTTGAGATTCGATGGAAACTTGTGTAAACCTATTATATAGGTATATTTTCTGCTTTTTCATCAATGTATATATGTTGGTTATATAAGTCATTTTCTGAAGTTTAGCAGTATGTTGCATCATTTGAAATATATATATATATATTATAATTTCTTGATGTACCAAATGGTACATTAAAATCTAAACACTGAATTTTAAAATTCAACAAGATACAATTTATTAGTAAACAATTGAATTTCAACAAAATTAATACAAAAAAAATAGATGTGTGTCTGAGTACCCTTAATCATTAATGTAGCTTCATTTAGCAGCAACGATGACCTTTTGTGATAGCTCTCTAGTGTGAAACTCCTGGAGACGCCCCACTGCTTGGAGTGCGCCGATGGAAATGACCTCGTTCAAATGCAATTTTCTTGACTTGTATGTAAGCAAGATTGCTCAAGATTTCTTTGCTTTCTAACTAATTATTTATGCTTTAATCAATCAAAATGTTAATTATTTTCAATCACTCAACCTTAATCCTTTAATGAATTGTTAAGAGTTCAGATTTCAATGGACCACGCGGTATATCATCGTATAGCATAATTTTTTTCTTCTTCTAAGTATAGTGTATAGTTAACTATAGTCGACATTGGCTTTTTTATATTATTATCGAACATTGTTAAATATACTCTTATAAATTTATTAGGCCTGGAAATGTTTTACTATTAACTTTATTTGATTTAAATATGAAGCTCTCTAAAATAAAAGAAAGATATTAAATATAAATTACAGTACAATTTCCCAAAATCAAGTTACTTTTACATTAAATATGAAATATTTTTAGAAATTAATGTGTGTGTTTTTTTGAGCGATTTATAGGTAATTTCATGATCCATCATTAATATTGAGTGTACATGATTAATTTATAACTCTCATGGAATCTTAATAATTCCATTCTTCCTTTCATTCACATCTTTTACCAGGTAAGCTTTGAAAAATATTAGTGAATGTTATTTATTGAGAATGATGGGTTATGATCAAATGTGTATCACATTAAGAACTTCATTGTTTCTTGTAACCTTGCATTTCAAAAGAAAAAAGATGAATGTCCCAAACGCACTAGTACTTACTAGATTATACTATTGGAGATTACATTTATCTAATGATAGGTTGTTTTTAATATCTTTACCTAAATTTAATTCGAAATCAATCAATGTTCAGAAAATTAATAAAAGACCAGATTAAACAAATCGAAATTTGTCAAAAATTGCATTGTAATTTTTCGTATAGGTGTGATAAACCAAGCAGTACTAGGAAAAAAAGGAGGACACACCTAAATAGCGAATATACAAACTCACCCCTATATTTTACAAAAGTTAAAGAGATAATTATTTAAAAAGCCTAGTAAATTACTAAAAATACTTGTAAAACATATAAATATTATGTAATTTTTAAATTTTAATAACCTTCTTTTAAATGAAAGCAGTTTCATAAACTAACATTGGATGACTGGCCCAGGTTTCATATCCTATTATATAAATATAAACTTTCTCAATAAGAAAGAAAATTTCAAAACAGAGAATTCAGATTGTCCATGTACTGAATTTATAAAACTACATATTCGTATTAAATTATTAAATCACGTGTCCTGTAGAAAAATTGACTAATTTGACCATTACAACTAATATGTATATTATAATTCGTAGTACTTTGACATGCTCCTCAACGAAGAATTGTCTGACATGAGGCTTAACAAAGGGCAAGGAGTAAAATTTAATATCTTCAACCTTTCTACCGAATAAGCACTATGAAGTATAGCTTCTCATCGATCATTGGGTTGAATAATCAAACATGATGACTCATGAAGAAATACTTTTAGGTCTTCTTACGTATAATTCCAATATTGATCCTTATAAATCGGTGAAATATAATAGATACGAATTATTTCTTGGTTATCTTGCAATTGTACAGGATATAATATTGAATAATGATTACTAATGCTCTTTTCAACTCACTCGATCAAAGATATAATTTTTTTTTAAATAGCGTAAGACAACATTGTACTTTAGGCCTGAATTCGTAGAAATGGAAAAAAAAGGACAAATTTCACTATCTTACTTTCAGATGTTCTTGGATAAAATGCAAATGTGGGTAGTGATGATATTATTTTTTTAAAGATATGGATAACCTTTTCTTGTTTCGTTTTGTTTGTGATTTTCAAAGTATCCCCTTTGTCGATAATACCAAAATAAATGAACAATTATAAAATCTTCCTTGTGCTGAATACTGAGTCAAACAGTCTCAAAACTGTTAAAAAAAATTTTAATACAAAAATTTATCAAGGTAATGATGCCTTTTAATATTCCCCAATTGCACTGATACAACGAGAGATACACATTATTAATGCCATCAATAGGAAAAAATACTATACAATATACTATTGTTACCATAACTGTTATGATCTCAGCTTTTCTTAATCTACATAAAATCAAACTTTTAAATCTCTGGAATCCAAACTTTCTGAATGGGTTAATTTATTTTGTCATCTTCTTTATTATTTATAGATTTTGCCAAAAATAAATATTCTATTGGAAAAATATTCTTCAACAAATTGTTGCAGAAATATTTGTAATATATGTATGATATATTCAATTTTTTTTTTATAATATATAATTTGTATTTACATCTGTAATATTAATTTTTCCAAAAAGAATTATGTACATTTTTCTATACAGTGCAATATTTCAATATTCGTTATTTGTACATATTTAGGAACAAATATGTGTGTTGAAAAAAAAATTATATTTGAAATAATAATATAAAAAAGTCATTTTGATCATTCAATGTATTAATTTTGTACTGTTTTGGTGTCGGACGATAAGATATTGTCTACGACACTAATGCTCTCTGTATGATATGATCATTCATTTAAAATAAATTTTTCGAAATATTAGTCAACTGATATTCATTTAAATATGATCAAATTTTGCAAACTAAATAAGGATATATATTAGTTTGAGAAAAAGTAATTGCTTATTTCCCAACCTTTTCTTATAACAAATACATCTTGGTTATAATTTCTCACATCGGATCATACGATACGGTGTTGTAAAGATGTGAGTATATACTAAAAAAAGTTTAAAGTACGGCGCTTGATCGGTTTTGATGTGAATTACCGTACGTCCAGTATGGAGGTCTCAAAAGAAGAATCCTACATTTTTACTACCTGAAAGGGAAAAACGTGTCAAAACCGACCAAGGAAACTCTTTCAGATCATGTTGCAAAACAGTGGTTTGATCAATTTTTCTCCTGCTTAATTCTGTCTTCTACTGTGAACATATCCACTGTTTGAAGATAGCGATCGAACAAAAACGGCTGTATAGGTGAATCACATCAAGACAACGTCAGGCTGCATTTATATTTGATGACGCGCCATATCTTCGGGACCTGTGATGGTAAGTTCTGATGCATCCACCTTACAGTCCAGACCATTTACAAATTGACTTCTACATATCCCTTCTATGACCAACACTCTTGGGGGTACAAATTTGGCCTCAATAGAGGCTTGTAAAAATTGATTGGCCCAGTATTTTGCCAATACGGGCATAGGGCTTCTACGAAAAGGGCATTATTAAGTTGAATTCTTATTGCCAATAAATTATCAAACAGAGCAAGGAATACTTGGCTTTAATCGTATGATTGTAACACTTCTTATAAAGTATTGAAATAAAGCACAAAATACGAAATTACTTTTTCTTAGACCTATTATGTACATGTAAATCCGAATTAAACGCATTTCTGTTATTTAGCATAATGTATAAAAGAAAATTGTTCATACATAACAAGGGTGGTCCGAAAAGCATTTTATCTAACAAAGATAAAATACATTTTTTCCAAATTTTTATTTTATTTTCGAATATAATCTCCTTGTAACCCGTTTAAATAGTACTTGGCGTTTTTCTCTCCAAAATAATTGTTCATTTGACAAAAATCTTTGCAGTCCACCTTTTGGGCTGTATTTGTTTTGGGATATGATGGTGTATCGAAATTTTATCTACAGTAAGATTTATAGCACATAAACTTTGCCAAAAGAGTAACACTTGATCTCGTCCAGTTTCCCAAAAACATACCCATCAACTTACTCTATTGAGTCCAAAATAGCTGAAACTGTAGTGAGCAACTTTCAATACATGCTAGATAGATGTGACTAGCTTTTATTTACAACTGCTTCCATTTTCACGCTGATATGAATTTTTTCAGAACAACCTCATATACTCGTATATATATATATGTATTTTATACCTTTTTTGGACTGGCATACATATTATTCAAATAGACCTTTATCTTTCATATTTTTGTGACCAAAATGTCCACATTAATGACGAATTATAATTAAAGGCGAATTCAAAACGAACAATTTTTTCCAGTAGGGATTTTTTGACAGGCGCGCGAGTTCTGTCAAATTCATATGTAATTTTTACTCAGTATTGTTTTACAATTCATCATGGAAAGATATACGCCACAACAACATGTACAAATTGTTCAATTGTACTATGAAAATTAGCGTTCTGTGAAAGAAGTTTTTCGCAAATTACGCCCAACTTATGGTCCACATAATCGACTTTCAGAATCCACAATTCGCAGAATAATTGAAAAATTTGAAGGGACAGCAACTTGCTGGGATGTCCCGTCGTCTGGTAGGCCACGTACAGCTCGCAGCGTAGAAAATATTGCGGCCATAGCCGAGAGTGTAGACGAAGATCGTGAAAAATCGATTTGCCACCTTTAACAGACTTTTTGGTTCCTCAAATTGAAGCACTTGGTCTCCACGATATTTGGTTCCAACAAGACGGTGTCACTTGCCACACAGCGTGCGTAACAATGGACTTATTAGGACATCATTTTGGTGAGCGATTAATTTCACGTTTTGGCCCGGTGAATTGGCCACCAAGATCGTGTGATATCACACCTTTGGACTTTTTTCTTTGGGGCTACGTAAAAACAAAAGTCTATGTGGATAAACCAGCGACGATTGAAGCATTGGAAGCAAATATTGAGCGAGTTGCTCGTGAGATTCCGGTCACAATTCTCGAACACGTCATCGAAAATTTGTGCGAAAGAATGGACCATTGAAAGACCAGTTGCGGCCAACATATGAAGGGGATTATTTTATAGAAATAATTGTAAAGGATTGTTTTTTCGGTTCATAATAAAGTTTTGACCATAATATAATATTTTATTTCTACAGTCCATTTATTTACATTATAGTGTCCCGTTTTTGGGAGGATTTCTTATTTTTTTCACTAAAGATAAACTGATGTGTTTTAATAAAATAATTATTTTTGTAAAGTTTATGTTTAAATGAGATTTGTTAGACCAGTGAAGCTATTTGAATTTTGAACAGGACGTTTTTGGACTTCACTTATACTTCAGAAATATGAAATTTAAAAGAAATAGGACCCAATTTTTTTAAATGAGTCAATAAGGATCTCAAAGTTAAAAAAAAATGGTTTCAAAAGAGCTAATAAAATTTCTTTTGATTTATGACAAAATACCTAGACATATACAGGCGTTTTCTAGAGCAAGAAAAAAGAACACATATTATTACTTTATTTGTTAAGTAATTATATAAATTTAAAATCAAGTAAAAGCTTTACTTCAAATTGAATAATTTTTATTCTATTAATATAAAAATAACAGTTAAATACTTCTTCACGTAAAATTCCCAAAAAAATCATTTGTCAGTATACTTCCCCGTTATAATGAAGAAAATGAAAATACCCACATTTTAAGTAGGGCTTATTTCTGCACATATCCTTTCAGGTTTTTTTCTTTTAGGCGTAGCATTTTTTCGAATTCAGTTAAATATATTTGTATGTTAAATGCTGATAATTTTGGTAAGATATCATACCATAGTTATATCGTATTTCGGATACCAATTATATTACACTAAATATACATGTAAAATATTATTGGAAGTAAAAGACACTTAAAAATTACCTTTTATCTTGAGTAGCTATATAATAAAGAATCATATCACTTACTAATTCAATCACATCCAATAAAATACGGAATATTTTGACAAGACTTCGTAAATAAGGAATCATAAAAAGAATGAAAACATAATCTAGTTCAAAATATTGTATTAATGTATTATATACAGAAATCAAAAGGAATCAAAGAAATTTTGACTGCACTGAAGATAACCATGTGAAAAAAAAGTTGTCCTGAAATAACAGCAGCATAAAAATACTGCTCAAAATAATTACTTAGAATTGACTGATATTTCCTTTATTACTTTTGATTTAAAAAAATATATATATACAAGGGTTGGGTCGGTATAGTAAACTCACGATTCTGTATGAACCGCCGAACGCCCTCTACGGTAAGCAGTTCCGTACGGTATAGTACTAAATTTTTTTTAAATAGAATTAATGTAGTTTTTCAATTTTGTTTTTTTACTATAATCTTTAATAATTTATTTTCTGTACAAAAAAAATATCCTTGAATATTCTTCTCAAAAAACAAAGGTTGATAAATAAAATACTCAGGTTATATTCGTATCATTCATGAATTTATAATTTTCTTTTTTCTCAAAAATATATACTTGTCTACATTTTCTGGTGATAAACTAGACCAATGTGCAGTCACAATATCGCCAGCTGTCGAAAAAAATATTTCATTTGATATAGATATACCAAAACTTTAGTTGCGAGGTATCGTGAAGCTAACATGGAAACATTGGGAAATTTATTTAAATTTTCTCTCCATCATACCACATTTTATAAATAATTATCTCTTTTTCAATTTCTTTTAAATAATGTTTTATTTTTTTTATAAAATAGGTCTGGTTCAATTAGAATATTTCGGTTATTTAAAATATATAACATAAATAAAGAATGATAAAAAAAAAATAACCAAACTTATGTATATAATATATCGAAATATTTAATATGCGATATATATAAACGTAGAGCACTAATCATAAAAACATACTAACTGCGGTACAACCCTGTACCGTACGAGCCCTAATATATACAGAAATAGTTAAGTAGTACTCACATTTTGTATTACTTATCGAAATTACATAGAAACTGATAAAACCATATAATAAATGTACTAGTCCTGTTCATTAACAGATTTGTTGTAGAGAAACATTAAGACAAAATTAAATTTAAATCTTTAGAAAAAAAAATTGCTGGGCTATAATGGATCTAAATATTTATATTTACAATGACCATAATTTGATTTTTGAGATCAAATAAGAAAATTATGATACGAAAATAATGTTTGAAAAAGGGGATCATTTAAAGATTGATAAAAAGGATGAAAGTTTGTTTTTGGCACTATACTTTAGCTGGTTAAAATTGAATCAATGGTTCCGTAAATCTGGTTATTTCAAACTTTTTTTTTAACCATATGTATTGGTGTAATCTTTTCATTCGAATAAATAAAATATCAGGAACTAATCATCGAATGAAAGAAAGAAATAAAGATTTCTAAAATGAGGTCATTGAATTTATAGGAGTTAATGTATGTATTATAGAAGGGTCGTTTGTATAGAGTATGTATCTTATTTACGCTCAAAATTTACCTTGTATAACAAATTTTCAAAAGTAACAATCACAAACATTTTGATTTATTTATAAGTACTATTTTTCACATTCAAATACAAAATAACGTTTTATTACGTCATACCACTGATCATAAATTAATATATAATCATCAATAACTGATACGACTTTGAATATTTTACTTATTTGATCAAACTGTTGAAAAATAACCTTATTTCAATAGTTTAAAGGTCACAAAATAGTTTTCTTTATGAATTTTTAGTAGGACAATTCTATAGAGTTGTGTCGACAATTAGTCGAGTCAAATAGTTTAATTAGCAAAAGGAAAAACATAAACCTGAGTATATTTATTAATTTATATCTTATGAAGTATCTTCGTCCTTCAATATGTACTTTATGTAATACTTATCGAATTTTCATTAACTAATACGGCTATTTTTTTCATATAAACTTCAATGAAATCATATTTTTAGTAGCTGTGAGATAGTGCCATGGGTTACAAAATGAAATATTCAGTCTATCGTGTACGAGATTAAAAAATAACATTACAAATTGAGATTGAAGAAAATTAGTTTGAGACAGCTCCACAAAACCTTTGATGAGTTTTAATTATAAAAAAAAAAAGCCGACTCAAAAATATGAAACCGACTCAACAATAGGATTGAGTTGAAAAATCATTGATTAAAGTTGCGTCGAACTGAGTAAATAATTATTTATGTTGACACGACAATACCAAGCTATTTTATTTTAAAAGCTATCTTCTGACTCAAGTGTTAATATAAACGATAAATTGGGCATAAAGGCTAATAAAAAAGATTTTTTATATGTTAGATAGCTTGTTCAAATTTGTAAAAGTTGGAGCAAAATTGAATCAATTGACGATTTTTTTTTTTTTTATTTTTTTGAAAAAGCATGCAACATATCAATTCCTCGAACTCTGGGAGTGAGTAACATTGGTTTGTTAGGTTGAGATGTAATTTGAGGCCTTTAAAGGGGATTTTGAGGCAACAGCAATTACCTCAACTCGAAAAAAGTATCAAATGGCTTCAACACAATTTTGACGACTTTCGCTATACTTTATGTCTCAAAACTCGCCGTATTTCAATATTATAGATTTTTTTGTGTTGGACCAATCGAGCCCCCTGGAACTTTATCGCACTTTCAATCTTGAATAATGAAAGTAATTGAGGCTGGATGTGATTTTATTAAATTAAATCAATCAGAATTTATTAAACTTTCAGAATCTGGTTTTATTTTTTAATTTGATAACTGGCTGAAGATAAATTGCGTTTGAAAAAGTCCTTATTGCTGTAGAGATAGCTTTGTAAGACCTTACAATAAAAAGAAGACTGCTTTTCTTTGGAAGGATATCAAAGTTCAAAACAGTTCCAAAATGAACTCATCATTTTTCAACCGCATGATTATATGCATGTACGAGTATTTGCACATAAAAAACAACACAATGACTGCATTTGCAATTATTATGATAGATCATCACCAAATGCAAACAAACATACTATGCCTGTATGTGTAATTCCTCCCCTGCAAGAATAAAATGATTACCATTCTATTTTAAATGTATTATGATAGATGATTAGAAAAATGGAACGATAATTTTCATTTTTGTAGTTACAAAGTGACATTTGGTTGAAATTAATGTATATCAATATTTTTATGGCTTAAATTAATGTCATTTATTAATTATTTTCATGCAAAATATCATGATTTTTATTTTTTAATAAATACATACAATCTAATAAAAACTATACCTAAAAAAATAATTAATTTGGGCCATATTTTTTTCAAAAAGTTAAAAATGTTTTTTCTATTATTTTAAACAAAATATGATACGGTCTTAATTTCTTTGTTTACTCCTGTATAAGTCGCATATACTCAAAATATTCAGGATTACTATGTTTTCTAAACAAATTCTTATTTCCTACTTTTCCCACCTATTTTGACCTAATGAATAAGAACTATTTTTTTTTCATTTTAAGCATAAGCATAAGCATCATTTCTACAAAAGATAAAATGAATCCAACAATAAAGGAAAATATTGTCTAAAACCAGCTGATTTGATTCACTTTTATGTCTAGTTGCTGTAAAGACATACAAATTCATAGTAAAAAAGAAGAGTATTTAAAAAAAATAATATTGTACTATTTATATAAGATTTGTTGCTTGATAAAATATTTTAATTATATTTATTAAGCTATTAAGTATTGTTTATATTTTAAAAAATGTTACTCTTTTTTAGATCACAAAGGCAGAAACCAGAATTTTCTTTAAGTGGCAAGGATTAAGGATATGTGTGTTTCTCCGAGGAGAGACTGGAGAATGAATGTTACGACATAAATATTAAATTACATAGTGACGGTTAGATTTTATCATTATTTTTCGCGGAAATACCAAACATTTAATATTTAAAAAAAAAAAATAAGATGCTTTGAATTTATTTTTTGATTTTTTAATTTCCTTTTTTTCGACATAAATCATTATTGTAGAGAATTAAAAACATTTCAGAACTTAACCTCGAGAAATTTCCATTTTATCAAAAAAAAAATCAAATCAAATCAATATCACTGCTGAACTAAAAGATCTTCTTAAATGAAATTTTTATTAATTATGATTAAAATAAGTTATTTCGCATTTAAAAAACGATGCATAAATTCCTTTTCAAATAAAACTCTCAAAATATATTTTTTTTACCATTAAGTTACTTACATCTTCTCAGAATTTGATGATTTCTTATCAAATAAACTCGTAAACACATATTTGAAATCATATTTGCGAAATAAAGTAACGTTTATGTTTTATAATATAACATTGAATATGGAATTTAAAAGGTTTCAAAAATAGTAAATTTTGTTGACTTTTGTAATCAGTCAACGAATAAATAAAATACTTATTCATTTCACTCCAAGCAACTCCCATACTTTGATTATTTAAACGTTTTGGTGAATGAATTATTGATAATACAAGAAAATATAAAATTATTAAAGTCTATATTTTAAGCATATTAAATAAGAAAATGGCCTTCTTTGATGATTTTATTACAATGATTTAGTTTAATCATAGAATTCAGATACATGGAAGTCTATCAATCTCATTTTGTTTCCTAGTTTTTCCTCTTGAGTCATAGATAATTCTCCTCGTCTCTTATTGAATAATTTTTATTTAGATACATTCTTTGTTAGTAATTCTTTAGAAATGAATATATTTAACGATATACAAGCTAAGTAATGCGGTTTTTTTTATCCTTTAAATATTTGCAAAAATAAAATTCTAATAAAAAAAATGTGAGAATGACATTTTTTTTTTTTTAATTTATAGTTAGGCACTTTAAAATTTTTAAACACTATATATTCAGACCTATTTTTACTATGATATATAATAAAATAAAGAATGAATCATTTAGCAAAAGGAAAAATGTCATCTTTATTCCAGATACCTATAGATTAGTATACCTTTCACAAAGTCATCTCGCTAACAAAAAAAAAACACAGTGAATTTTGTTGTGAGCTGTAGATGCTTCTGCTAATTTTCTCCTAATAAATTTTCTGAACGCTGATTAATTCAATTAAAATTATCTCTAAACAATTTCAAACAATTATTGAATGATAATTCCATAATTGGAAAGAATCGCCAAAAAATACTGATTGATTTTGAGCCTTCTTTTATGTATCTTTTCGTAATAAAGAGATATATGGATATATGTAAACATACGATCATACATACAAATATGTACAAAAAGTGCATTGAGTGAAATCAAAGTTCTACAAAATAATTCATTATGATGAAGAATTGAAAGTGCATTTAAGATCTGGAATGGTTTTAAAAGACAAAAAAAAAAAAGAGGTAATAGGAAGTTCACATCAAAGCCATACACTATATTAAATGCTTTCATCCCCACTTTTCCGTATTTTTAAAAAATAAATGCAAAGCACTTATATGCTCATATTTATTATTTATGTGTTGGAAGTTATTTCCCATTTATATAAAGGTAATTTCAGTAAGCTGATGATTAATTAATGTACAAAGGTATGACCCAAAACTTGCAATAGCATGACTGAATTACAATAAACGCGATTTGTATGGAATCATGAAAGGAGAGCTCAAAACCAATTTTTCATCTGTTTAAATACTTTTTATGTATTCATTTTTATTGTTATAAGCATGGTTGTAAAATTTGAGGATATTTTTTTGTAACTTCGATCCGACTTACGTGAATTATTCGATTCCAACTCAAACTCCGACTATTTGAAATAATTTCACTTCTACTCCGACTTTTTAAAATAACTTTAACTACAAGACCATTTATTTGAAATAATTGTCGAATCCAGGTTTGCTATATCAAAACCTGTATAGATTTTAATTCGAGGAAACGGTCAATAATCAAGTAATTTCTCCCCATTTTGTTGTTTTGTCTATTATTGCATCCTTCTTGCCCTTCTTTTTTTAATAATATCAATTTTGGAAGTAGATTATTTTACAATTCCTTTTAAACCTTTTTTTAGTCCTTCTAACTATTTATAATTATGCAACTCCAACTATGTCAAATCCAACGACTCCATTCGATCTCGATTCTTATTAAAAGGAAGCGAATACGACTTCAAAATCCTGTTTACAAAAATAAAAGGGATTTTTTTAAAAATGGGCATATTAATATTTGTCCTTTTTTCTCACATGTTTTTTTTTAAATAAAAAATAGATCGAACAATATCTTATTAACACACTTTTTTAAGTTAATGTCAGCTAAGTTAATTTTGAAATGTCTATTTGTCATTAAAAATTTGTTTCAAAAAATACAGTGTAATAACGTATGTAACTTTTTAATACATACACATAAATATTTGCATATATTTATTGTTATCGCATTAAATGTTTATCAAAAAGTATTAGCATATCAACTAACTGTATAATTTAATGAAATGACCTAGTTTTATTTGGATGATGTAAGCAGAGAAGTAGTAACTACAGTACGTAACTACAAAAGTAAAAGTTTTAATTACATCCCTTTTCTATCCAAATTTATCTATGAAAAAAGTAATTGATTTACAGGTCTAGTAAAAAGAAATCCAATATTTCTCTGATAGATCCCTTTAGTAATCTCAATCTAATTTGTATAAATTAGATTGTTGTAAGCTAGATGGCGTTACAAAGATAATATTTCGTATTAAAAGTACTTCTACACAATTTTACTATTGTTTGACTCAATATTGTTTAATCGAGCATCAAAGATGAACACAAGCAAAGAGAAAATCCGATATTTGTATTCTGTAACAGCCAATCATGCGCAATGCCGATTTCTTTGATTCCGTTCCGGTAATGTTGATGTCAAAGATGCACAACGATCTGGAAGACCAATTATCTAATAAAATCGATAGAATTATGGAAATAGCAAAAGCCAACTGTCATGTTATCACTGTTTCAATTGCTCAAGAGTTAAACTCTCTTCCCCGAAAACCCGTTTGGAATCACTTAAATAAGGCTGGATTCAAAATGAAGTTCGATGTATGGGTGCAAAACAAGTTAACTCAAAAAAGCAATTACAAAAAAATCGATCCATTTCTGAAGCGTATGGTTACTGGTGATGAAAAGTGAGTGACTTGCGACAAGGTAGGGAATAATCTACTATGAGCTGCTCCTTTTTTAGCCCAAACTCTTAATTCGGAGTTGTATTGTCAACAATTGGACCATCTGAAGGAAACCATCGCCCAAAAGCATCCATCTTTTGCCAATAGGAGAGATATTGTGTTCCATCAGGAATATATCAAGCCTTACACATCTTTTGATGACTCGCAGGAAGCTCCAAGAGCTTGGTTGGGTGGTTTTTATGCATCCACCTTATAGTCCAGAGCTAGTACCAAGTGATTAACACCTGTTCATTTCTATGGCGAATGATTTTGTCGGTGAAAAAATCGCCTAAAAAAAATCTTGTGAAAATCGACTCTGCCAGTTTTTACCAATAGAGACAAAGTTTTCTATGAAGGAGGCATTATGAAATTACCTTCAAAATGGCAACAAGTTATAGAACAAAACTGTACAGGTGTTACTTAAATCCAATAATCCTTACTCTGCTACATAAAACATTGAAATTAAAGAAAAAAGTAATGGATTAATTTTTACTAGACAATATGAAGGTATAAGCTCAAAAGAAATTAATAGACTTGATTTATTCTAAAATTATAACTAATTGAGTTTTAATTTTACATTTACTTTTATTTTTAGAAACGATTCAATTGTCGAATCTTTGAGTCTACTTGTATAAGTATTACAAAAGATGCTAAAAAGAACAATTCATGGTGTTTGTAAAAATTGTACATAAGAATGTAACTAAGAAAGACAGAACTGACAACATTTGGATTTTAAATTAGCGAGAGGAAATAAAATGCTGAAATGAAATATTTTGCTACTTTATACAAAAATGCTATTATCTAATCAATTTAAACACATCTACGATTAAGATCGACAATGCACCAAGAAATATTAAATCATATGGTTGAATGTATATTGAGCATGATCTTCTTCGTAAATTAAATTATAATAGTATGATTAAAGATTTCTCTTGGATAAAGTCGAGGAAGAAAATTAATTAAGTTTAACACTAACTAAAAGTTAAGCAAATACTGCATTAATGTACATAACAGATGGGATTTGTGTCTCGAAATTTTAATATATATTGCAGTACAAAATTTGCTGTTCATAAGCTGTTTGAAGGTCATTTAGGACTACTGCAAAAGGAGAAACCCCCTCTATTGGTTTTTTATCGTACATATTAACACTAAAAAAGTAATAACCAGACCTAATTAAACGTTAATGACGCCTTGAACGACCATCTACTAGATGTAGCTATCAATATGTATGTAAATACACATATTTAATGTGGTTTCAACACGAAACCTGGAGGGACAACTGAATTTATACTTAGATAAAAAATACTGATAGAAAAAATTATAACTGACTCAAATAAGATATTTCGTCACTCTTTTGATTGAAAGACTTTATCATTTTTCAACTTGTATAGATTATTAACAAAACAGGTTGAACTTGTAGTCCTCTTCATGATAGGTTAGCGGGGGAAAAATTGATCCATTATGAAAGAAAATACATCGCTCTATTTATACCATCAAATTTGAATTTGTATCTACAGGTTTAATTAAGAACTATCCCATCGATCAAGTCATTGTCAAAAATTTGGAATATACAATATTTGTATTATTTATCTTGAACCTTGGAACTTGGAGGATTGATTCCTTGATATCTACAAACGTGTTGTAGAAACTAAAAAGTTTTTATATGTAAGAATTATCAGGAATTGGGTTTAACTAACATTTAAAAGGATTTCATCTTGAAATTAGACCTCTTTATCAAGTCCTACAACCTAAAATAACCAAACATTTCAATATAGATTAACACAAAGTTACAAAAAAATAATTCAAAAATGGCCATCAATTCGTTGTTCGTTCTTCCTTCAATGAAAAGAGTTAATATAGCCCAACAATTATTTTTAAAGTAGTTATGTATCTAGCCAAATCGTACAGTTTGTATTTGACTACTTCAATAGGAATAACAATTTATTCTAGGTATTTAAAAAAAAAAAAAAAAAAAAAAAAGGAAGCATGTAAAGCTACAGAGGACAAAACTATTCCTCTCAAGCTTAATATATGGATTGGCTTTCTACGTCTCAACTTTTTGGCAATAAATACTTTGGCGCTGAAACAAACGAAATGTTCTCCATTATCATTGCTTTATCGGTAAACCAAACAAAATTCTTATCTCTCAGCTATTAACATTATTTCCCTCTACATTTAGAGAAACAAATACAAAGAAAAAGAAAACCAAGGGGGACTCAACGACAACAAGAAAAGTACAGTATGCCTATATGAACTTAAAGTGGGTGTACACTGAGAAGTAGGGTCCATCAAACGCCCTTATGTTCTTTAATTTTCTTGTTTATTCTCCTGAATGTGTGAATTAGTGAAAAAAACATAAGTACAAAAAATCAGAACAATCAGAGGTGGTCCTGGGGGACCGCCGAACCCTTGAAGTTTTCGAACAAAGCTGAAGTATAGTCAAAATTGCTGGGTATCGAATATATTGTTATATAAATATTTTTTGTATTTTCTTGTATAAACACGTTGCTCTAAATTCCTGTTGATGCCCTTTGTTTGAAACAAAGGAGAAGAAAAAAAATTATAACTCTCTATTCATGTACTTTAAAATTGAGAAAAAGAAACGCTTAGTAAATAACCTTTGTTTTAAATAGTTCTGCGATTTTCTTTTGAAATGGTGCACATGGGTACTAACAAAACTCGATCAACAAGTGCTAAGCCATTGTCTTGGCAATGGCTTAACAATGAAGGATGGTATATTAACTGGATTCTGACTCCAAACTTGTGGGTAGGTTCTTAGATGCTTTATGTGGTACGTCCAAGAAGAAGTTGGGCAAAGTAAGCAAACGCAGCCACATAATTGGAAATCCGCAAATACCGTCTTCATTCAGCTGAAAATATTCTACAAGATTCCTATCCTTTCGTTTCATCAATGTTGTAAAGTAATACTTGATCTTCTTAGACAAAACAGCAAATTACGTCAAATTCCAGCGTCTCGTCGGAGAAATCAAAATAATTTAAAAAAGCTCGAGTCTGTAAAAATACGACTTGACAAAACATTTTGTTTATGGGTTAGTGATGCTATGGAAAAGTAGATTAATGAAGAAAATAAAGACTTTTTGTCATCTATGAAATCAGATCGGTTAGCATCATTTGGTGTTGCAGATAGAAAGAAAGAAGCTATGAAGCGTAAAAAAGAAGTTCGTTGTCGATCTGAAGCATCAAGATAAAACAAATTACTTGGTGTTGTAATATATCCCTCAAGAAGTGGAAGGTCATCAGGTGATATCATTGCAGAACATACTCATGAATTGTTAAACGAATGGCAGTGCGAGCAATTGGCAGTAAATATATGTTTCGATACAACAACTTTGAATACTGGACATATAACAGCTGCTTGTATTTCTATTAAAATTAAACATGACCGTGTACTCTTGTGGTCAGCATGTCGTCAACATGTTAGGAGAGATAATTTTAAAGAATGTTTTTCAATATCTTGAAATTGAGACCTGAAAGTCACCTGAAGTCTCCATATTTAAAAGGCTTCAAAAGAATTGGGAACTTTTCTTTGGTGAGGAGCGTAGAAAATTGTCAAAATTGACCTGGAAAAATACGATGCAGAAGACAAAAAAAATACTTTTATCTTACAAAACATGTGTCTTGGATTCATTACAAACAGTGACCTCATTTTGTAGAGATGATTATAAGGAAATGTCACAACTATGTAAAGTTGTTCTCACTGGCGAAGAGATAACAACGGAAGAGCTTCAAAAACCAGGAGCAATGCAAAAAGTCAGATGGATGTCTAAAATTCTCTATTCAATAAAAATGTGTCTACTTGAAGAGCAAATTTCTTTAAACAGAAGTGTAGCCGCTAATTATCAACAATCAAAACTCAAGGAATTTGTAGTTTTTGTTGCTTACGTTTACTGTGGCTCAATCTGCGTGTTTCGCTCGGATTTGTGCCTGTACAGGACTCTACTGGAATACAAAAAGGATCAATGCTTCCTATTTCAATTTATGTTTTAAAAGCCTTCGATAGGTATTTATGGTACTTAACAACAGAAATGGCTGTTATAGAATTGTTTTGTAATAAAGTACCTGTTTTAGAACGTCGAGCCCTTGCAAATGCTTTAATAGCTATTTAGCCAAAAAAGATGTCGTGTGCTCCAATTCACCGATATGGAAAACATTTTATCCGAAAATAATCTCAAAAACAACTTTAGGTAATTTAGTGAAGAAGGACTCTTGGTTTACCACAAATCTTTTAGATTTAAATATGAGTTGAAGAAAATATAGAAACATGGGAGAAGAACAAAGATTTCAAAGTATCTAAGAAAATTGTTGAAAGCATCAAAGTAATTAATTATTCAACAGAAAGAGCTGTCAAGCTTGTTGCAGATTTGCTTCCATCTTCCAAAAAAGAAAAACAGCATCAAAATGTTTTGCGAGTTGTGGAACAAAATAGGAAAATAATTCCAAACTTAAGAAAAATCCATCAAAACAGTACTTAAATGCAATGTAAATATATAGTAATATAATAGATTTTCTTTTTTTTAATTTAGTGTTAAAAGTATAAATATATATATAAATCAGTTAATTCTTGTTTCTAGAATATATTATTTTTATAGGAAGACATGTAAAATTCTTGTATAATGAATAAACTAAGATTATAAAACGTATGCATTTTTATTGTTATAGCATTATTTTTTTGTAAATATCTTTGGTCATTTCATCATCATGAGCGAAAAACAAGCAAAAAGGCAGCGCATTTCAGATCTCCTAGATGCTGGAGTTGTTGTGATGAATGATGTTCTAGGGACGTGGTTTTTAAGTTGGCCAAGATAAAAAAAATAAACCTCTTTGAGATATTAGGAAGTGGGGGGGGATAATTTGAAGAGACATACGAATTTCTTGTTAAGTTTAGAGAAGAAAATAAAAGAGAATCCCACTAAGTCAATGAATTGCCTCGCCAACGACTTCTCTGTGGCTCCTAGGATCTTCAGAAGGGCTATGAAGTACAATTGGAGATTATTTTCTTTCACAAGGACCCCAAGCCACCTTCTGAAAGAGGGTACAAATGTTGGGATTCTCGAGAGATGCAAGAAAGTCCTCACATGGATCAAGGCAAATGTATCAATTTTGAAAATTTTCTCGGACAAGAAGGTATTCAGAGTTTATCAATTCCACAAACGCCGGAAGGTTTGCGGAAACAAAAGAAGAGGCCCAAGGGGTTTACCATATCAAATATCCGGCCTAAACAATGGTCCTCAACCTTTTGCCACTGATGAAAAGAAGATGTCTCCGTTCTTTTTGCCTATACCTACTATAAAGTGCTTAGGTACACCATCTTGCAATGGGTAAAGACCAACTACCCAGAGGGTAACTAGTCGTGGACTCAGGAAGGCACCCTTCCCACAAGTCCACCAAGTGTCTAAAGTTCTGCGTAGATAACATGGCTCGATTCTTGGTAAAGAGATATGGCCTCTTCCTCACCAGATTTGAACCCGCTTGACTTTTTTATGAGGGGCACTTTGGAGAATGAAATCAATAGTACCTCATACCCGAATGTGGATTCATTGAAGTCCTCCATGTGCTCCGGATTTATAATTGTAAGTCCATGTTGGACTCAGAGTATATAATTAAAGATCAACATCTTTCCAATGTCCTTTTTTATATCCTTCTACCCTTCCTTACTTGTCATAGCTGATTATAGGTGATTTAATGAAACGTCAAAACAGCAAAGTTGTTCTCCTTAAATACCTTTTTCAGATTGTATTGGTTACGTCGTTGATTTTCAGGTTTTTTTTTTACATTTACCCAAAATACACACAATTTTTATCATTAGATATTTGTACTGAACGCCGGTATTTGGTTGAGTTTATGAATCTGATATTGATATAATTATCCTAAATTGGGTTTGCATGGTCATTATTGACATAGATTTCACAATAACTTCTGGAGAGGATGAATCACTTGGTACGCAATTACCTCATTTTAAAGAAATTTATCAATAACAGATTTTTTATTTGCTTTGATAATTTTAGAGAGCCCTAATAAAAACTCCGTGTTCTAAAAAAAAACTTATTGCTCTAAAACTAAAGAAATGGAAAGTCGATATCAAAAAATGACAATTTAGGAAAAAAATGAGTTATAGTTATTTTTAGTATATTGATAAATGATAATAGGTTTGTGCATGCTAAGTAGAATGAAACTTTCCATTTTGGAAGTGACAGTAGAAAGAATAAACTTCATTTTCTTCAATCTACTCAACATCGCGGAGCTATACTGATGACAACAACAATGGGTGGTCAAAAGAAAGTTTCTGAAGATTCTCATCCCGATATTATAGGATAGGGCATGTCAGATTTGCCACACAAATAAAATTAATTGTTGTAGGCAGCATTTGCAGGGGAAATAACTATTAACAATTAACTAAATGATAAACATTAATATCTTCTTCTTTTTTTCGACTATCTATCTATGTACCCACTACTAAATAAAATTACATCCTTCCATTTCTAATACCTTTTTTTACTTTCTAATTTGCATAAATGTATATAAACATACATATATCCATGCATTTTTTGCAAATCGTTTGAAACCTTGATTCACACAATAGTTTATACATAAATCACATACATACAATACTTGAAGCCATAATTTATGCTTTTAATTTAATATGAAAATATATTTTATGTATGGAACTACTGAAATATAAAAATGTGTACATATATCTAGAGTATTTATAAATTTATTTATCTATGTACCATAAATATATACAACACAGATATTTATTTATGTATTTAAATAAATGTATTTTCATCTTGAGTTTTTAACAAATTGTAATTTTGAATTATTGTCTTTAAAGAAAAGAAATAATGCATCAGTAGAGAATACTTTGTCTTCATTAGCCCATTTTGAATACACAGACATTGCACAGATGTGATAAAAAAGTCAAGGAGCTATCAGTAGAGATGTATAGAGTGGTATAATATATGACCTGCCGGTATGTAAAAATAAAAAGAAAGTATAGAATCGCCGTAAATCATGCACAACGCACTCAGTAGAAATTATTCTCTTGAACTCAATGTGTGTAGGTTCGCATCCAAGTGATTCCTAGCGAAAGAAATGTACTTTATGTATATGAACTTCACACACAAGATTCCTAGGTTAATTGGATAAATTGCAACACTATAATGTTTACATATACTTAATCAGTGCAACTCCATCTAACCAATTAAAGGAGCATAAAAAAACAACTGAGAACTAACTTAGTAATCCTGACAATTTGGAGAATATTTGAGATGGTTATGGTATATCTATAATTGTCATACCTTCTCTTTATAGCAATAAAATAAATGTAAGTGTTCAGGAGCGCTTGTGGCATTGACATAAATTGGAACGGGTGTAGTCTTTCCAACTTCTCTTTTTACAGTCCAAAAATACTTCCCCTCAATTGAATGGTTGAGTGTATTATGATTCTTTGAGACTATAATGTGGTCCTGAGCCTCTCTGACTAGTGTATTGCAATATTACCTAATCACCACGTGGCTTTTAAAATTGAGTTCTTAATTGTCAAAATTCAAGGAATTCGAAGGTTGGTGAAAGAAGAATTCCATCAGGCCTGGAGTCTCTCGTGTCCCAGCAAATAGACGTCCTAGAACATTCTGAGGATTCGAGGCTCCCTTGCAAAGAACTAAATTTCTCCAGGGTCTGTAAGCTAACTAATTGTTTATCTAAAGTTTTGTTTACGACCGGCTTGCTTTCCCTCCTTTTCGTCTTCTTTTATATTATTCAGTAATATTGTGAGTAAGTTTGTTCCATGTAAGGTGAGGAGTGAGAACAATAGTCTATGCAGCAGTTCATAATCATTTATTAATATTTCCTATTTACGGGGAAGGAAAGAATAAGAACAATAGGTGAAATTATTTGGTATCAAGGCTTCGGGTAGTATACCCTTATTTAAGGACCGGCTGGCCTCCGCTCCTTTTTCCCTATCCTTCTTCCTTTACGTATACTAAATTTCATCTCCTTGATATATAACATAAGTATATTTTGATTTATGAAATAATAATGTAGTCATATTATAAAAAATTTCAGGCAACGTGAACTTAAGCGCACTTTTTGCTTCCTTATGTATATCATATACATTTTTTTAATCCAAGAAATAACAACGTAGTCGTATCAATGCAATATTGCTGGTATGTGCATGTGGAATCGAATATGTGGTACTGTGTATGTTTGTTTTTGTTATTGCTATCTTATGTATATCATAATACATATAGATTTACAGTATATGAATAAAATATAAATGCTGGTATGTAAAAAACAATTAATTCTCGTAGTTTTTGTATTTAGCATATGGGAAGAACTTTTCTTCTTCTTTTTTTCTTTTTTCTGTGAGAGCTCTAGAGACTTAAAGTACTCATCAGTCATCCTGTAATATTTGTTTTTCTTCAACTCTAAATATTATTAATTTTTCATTCTTGAGAAGAGAGCACGCCATATGAATTGATGTACGTATTGAGTAGTTACGTGTGACTGTGTTCATGAAAAACGGAGAGTACTTATGATTTCTTGAGGAGTCAGTAGTTATATTATTAAAGCTAAATTTTTGTTTTGGCTTAATCCTAATTGCTTCACAAAATGCCTGGGTACAACCATTAAAATATCAATAATTTGTGAAATAATATACAATACTGCTGATTATTTAGAACTATCTGACAACACATTAACAGCAGTAATTTTTGCCACCTGCGAAATCCGGGAGGGATGTCTTAGATATTTTCATTGTATCTACATCAACTACTAGTCGAAGTAGAATAATGTCAAGACATAAAATTAATTAAACATACATGTCATTATTCATTGGAGATCCTCCTTCATATGCAGGACTACACAGGAATATAAAAATGTTGAGAGATTTTCATGGATCCAACTAGGGTATCCTGAAGGAAAATTTTTTAGGAGTGCTAAGGATTTACAGCTCGACAGGAGAATGCCAAGGCAATGCACCAATTATTAGAAACATAAAGATTCATAGATAGGATTACTGCCCTTGTTTTTGACACCACCTCCAGGAGGAGTGGCTTACACGAGGGACCTACCAAGATTATATAAAACCAATTAGACATCCATTTTAAAGGTAGTTGTAGGCTCAGTTTGGGAAAATTTGTTTATGAAAATTCAGTTTCTAGAAAATCACTGGTTTAAATATTACTAGGACACATAAGGTAACTTGAATAAGGAATATACAAAAAACTTGACTATTAATAGATTATACCTGAAAGGAGAAAGGGCAAATAGTTTAAAGAAGATGGATAAAATTTTGAAAAATGGCAGAACTGACTATAATTTCACTTCTTCTATAGGTACTCACTCGAAGAAACCAGGAGAAATTCATCAACCACGACGGATGGCGATAAATATATACTCCCAAAAGGTGTTTTTATTCATTGAGGAAAGGAAATATAATAAAGGTACAATTAAAAAGCTGGATAGGATTAACCTTGTTTTATACACTAATGTGGATGACTTCAGCATTTGCAGATGATACACCTGTAAATGACTTAAAATTTTCCCAGACATTTTATTGTTCAAAAGAAACGAGAATGATTATGCAGAAGTTGTCATAAAGTGGTATGTTGTATTTGACATAGGAGTTGGTTCCGTTAGAACTAATAAATAGAAAAATATTCAATTTTCCTTTAGTGTTTTTCATTTTCTTTTTTCTGTCAACTGGAAGGGCTAATTTTTTACTCCAAACTGCCACAAAAATCTGAAGTTTATTACATTGTCTATTTATTAGCGACTACAAACTGCTTCATATCATAAAAATCAATTTTTTTTTTTAAATTTCAATAATGAATAGAAAAATAATCAAACTTCTTTACGTTTAAATTTTTTTTTCCTCTTAACTTCGAAGCTAATTTGTAGAGTTCATTTTGAGTTATTAAATATAGCTAGAATATTATTACGGGTAAAGTTTTTGTAATGTCTTTAAAAAAAGTAATCGAATTTATGATTTGAATGATGTATATATTTATGACGTTTTATGTTGACAAAACTTATTATCGATCAGCTGTTCGAGCAAATTAATACGTAGGGGATAAAAAAGATTAGAGCACTCCCTCTTTTGTAACATACACACATACATTTACCAGCCCATAATTCTACTACCACTCTAACTTTTTTTTAAAGTGATAAATTGATTTTATTGTTTTCTGATAAAAGTTAAAAGTTAAATTCTTGAGTTGATACATAATAATTTACTTAACATACTAAATTATATTCAACCCGGATTTATAAAAAAAAAATGTAAATTTTCCATATTTTGTAATATTTAATTTATAAATTAAAAAAGCAAGGTTTGACTTATCATGGAATTACGCTGCCGAATTAATTGAATATTTTTCCTTGATATCATTTCGGTATATAAGTACTCTACGGCTAATTATTAATCGATATAAGGAGAATAGAAAATTACTGACATAATTGTTTTCTTTTTTTCGTTGTATTTTTGAGTTGTTCTGATTTTTTTTTTTTTTTTTTGTTAGGCAAATTAAATCGTAATAATATAACATTAAGTGTTTGTAATATGGATGAGGGTCATAAAAAGGGAAATCAATTTTAAATCAAAATGTTTATTTATGTGTTTTTTAACACAAATTAATTTTATTTTATCTATTTAGTTATTCATATTTTAACATATTAAAGGGCATAAAGAGCTAGCAAAGGGAGAGAGTAGTTTGTCTAACTGTTTGTCAGGGAAGGTTCATTTTTGAAAATGAGCGGAAGGGTTGTAAGCTCAGCAACTCATATGAAAAAGAAAAGAAAGGGGACCTACAAAAAAATAATGCATGTTACTTAAGGTGAGGTTTAGCAATAAGTATGTCTGTTAGAGTGTTTGCTATTTTTAAAGTTGACCAAATTTAAAATTATCATGGGTCATGAGATGTATTTAGGTGTTTGAAGTTACCTCCTAATTTGTTTTTTCTGTGCCATCAAAAACCGTTACCCCCCCATCCCGTCAAAGTTCCAGCGTTCAGGAAGTACTTCAAAATGAGATCAAATTAAAAAAATAGAAAGTCTTATTATAATTAAGGCATAAGAAAAGATAAACTTACTTTTTAATTTTTTTTAACGTGTTGGTAATTTTTTTGTTTTTATTGTAAATAAAAACTCATGGAGTAACTATTGACGGCATACAAATATAAATAAATCATTATGGATTTTTTTATTTATTCAGCTATTTATATAATTAAATTTTTCCATGAACACAATACAAATGTCCATAAACATATTTATTTTTTTAATCTTTGAATAATCAGTAAATTAATTAATGAAATCAAACCTTTGCAAGTTTTTATTCAATTTTGATCTTGAGTGATTTGTAACAATTAAATTTTTTTGTCTTTTTCTCTTGATCATATGTTTTCTAGGATTCGGTTTTCGATGGCAGAGAAAAAAATATTTAAGAAGGTCATTACCAACACCTACACACATCTCATGATCCATGATAATTTTGAATTTGGTCAACTTTAAAAAATAGTGAACACTAATGTCTATGTTGGGGTATTTTAGTGAATAGTATCTGCCATACCTTGCATTCAATTTTGAATTCGCTAAGAGCTGCCCTCAGGCAACATGGTACGACATGGACTCAGCCTTCATCGTTAGGACTTGTCAATCTATTCCCTGGTGTATCGAACCTGTTATTGTTCGTTATAGAGGATATATTGAATAAAATATATAGCTAAACATATTATAAATTTGTTCTGGGTTTTCGTTTTTTTTTATTCTATAAAAACTATGTTTTGCATAATTCATTCATGCTATTGATACTGAATTATCTTCTATATCAATAAAGCTGATCTATATTATTGAAACAAAGTTTGTCTATTCGTTGACGCCTAATAACTCAAACCAATGCCAGATTGTACCCGTAGTACTATATTAATTTGTTGACAGAGCTATCAATTTTTTTTATGACATCATGTTCGCTTTTGTAAATATATTTGTAAAATAGTTTTTTTTTTTTTTTAGTTTTGAGTTGAAGTGTTTTTAACAATTTTCTTCTACATGAAGTTTACATTGAAAAAAAGTTTTTCCTTTTTAAATATTATTCATTTAAATCAATATACAAATTTTGGTACCCAAATCAGTATGAAAATATTGGTATCATGATAACACTATTAACATAGGATCAGTGAACATCTTTCTATAACACAGTTTAGCTAGCTAAAAAATAAGCCCAAGAATTACCTTTTAATTAATTACATTTACAATTGAACGATTATAATAAATACGTTATATGAATTTTGATTTATCTTATTAAGTATTACATCCATTCCGCTTTTCTAAATATCAATTAAAATGCTAAAAATACTGGTATGTATTTATTTAATCAAGAAAACATAAATCCTTGTTTTAAAATAATCTAAAAAACCAAAGTTTGGAATTTCAACATGATATAATTAGTTTTTCCAATGGTAAAATACATTATTTTTTAAATTTTGATCAAAATTTCTATAAATATTCCATACTTCAAAACAAATTCAAGAATCAAATTAGCACCTATTAGTTTTTGACAAGATTTCGTATTTGCAATAATGGTTACATTATTATAATTTTGAGGTAATCTTGTAGGTCTCAGTCCTTACAGGGGAAAAGAGAAGAATTCACAAAAAAAAAAAAAAAAAATAATTTTAAAGCAAAATGGTTGGTTAAATTCAATAAACCTCGATTAAAAATTGTTATTTAATGTTTCAGGAGCCTAATAAAAAGTTTTACTGATAAAATGTAGATTCATAAAATAAGAGCCATATAGAAAAAAAAAATAATAATATATTTCATGGAATTACACATAATTTTAACTGACAAAAATAATTATATATAACATATAAAACTAATTACTAGAAAATTCTATGTACATTGTAAATTTACTGAAAAATAACGAAACACTAATTACTCTTGATATAAACATTAATTATTACTTTTGACTGTAATGCTTGTACATACATGTTATATATTTAGATATCAAATTTAAAACTTACATCAAACTACTTATTATTTCAGGATATTTTTTAATAATTCAATTATTCAAAAACATTTTTTTTTTTTTTTTTTTTTTTTTTTTGCGAGTTGCTATAAATTTAATCTATGTTTGTGCTGGTCCCTTTTTATTTGTTTGTAGAGTTCATGCTTTGATTTATTCTGTGCCTAGCAAAACTCTTTCGGATGTGCCATTGAGTTTAATTTAATTATTTTTACAAAATGTACATGAGTAATTATTTCGTTCCTGGAACTCGTGATGAAATATAAAAATACTAAGAAGTGTCATCAAGTGATATTTAAAGATGCAATGTTTCATGAAAACCAATTGAGGAAGTTTAATTATTTTTTTACTTGATTAAGTTTTTTTTATTTCATTTCCACCAAGAAATAATAATTTAATAAATATTTACATTTTAAACTTAAAAGACTCCTAGGTAAAATTTTTAAAATAATAAAAGAAAGGAACAACAGGTAGAGCACAAAAAGGCTAATGCTTTTAGCTGTAAAATAAAAAATATAAAATTAATCAGACAATAAAACAAGCAAAGTGCATCAAAGAAGGGTCATCATGTTAATGTAATTTTACAATGATTTAACTGAGGAAGGCGTGGGACAGATTTGTTTATGTTCATAAATTGATAGTAGGAAGTCTGTTATTATGCATTGTTATGGATCTCGACTCTTAAGGCGATATCCCATAAACAAGTGTTTCACTCCGTGAATTTCATCTCTTGTAATGGAAGGATCGTGCATTGAGCAGGTGTTTCTTCGAATCAAGGTCTGTGATAGTGACTTTTGATCTCGTTAATCATTGTCCTTATACATAAATTCATCCAAATCTTCCACAGATTCATCGTATACTACTACAAATAAGAACTAAGGAGTTCCATAAAACTACAGAATAGTCGACTAAGACTATAGCCAGTGAGGAGCACAGAGACTTTTCCTCCTCCATCCAAAGATCCTTCTTTTAAATTCTTGAAAGTCAACTCTACTTCGTCTCCTAATCTAAAAAGCTATTCCATTAATAAGTCCTTGATGTATATAACGCAGACATTACTCGTCTCTATCACATATATATCAATTCCATGTATAATTTGGACTTTGTGAAATACGTCTATACGAATAGTTATATAACCTGGACACTTTGAGCTCATCCCTGATTTCTTTATTACTACTGTGTCACTTGTCAATCTATTCGCTGGTGTATCGAACCTGTTATTGTTCGTTAAAGAGGATATATTGAATAAAAAATTAAAACATATTATAAATTTGTTCTGGGTTTTCGTTTTTTTTTATTCTATAAAAACTATATTTTGCATAATTCATTCATGCTATTGATACTGAATTATCTCCTATATCAATAAAACTGATCTATATTATTGAAACAAAGTTTGTCTATTCGTTGACGCCTAATAACTCAAACCAATGCCAGATTGTACCCGTAGTATTACATTAATTTGTTGACAGAGTTATCAATTTTTTTTATGACATTATGACACTTTTGTAAATATATTTTTAAAATAGTTAACAGTGTTTATGGCGATTAGAACAGGGTAGGTGAAATAAGATTACCTTGTTTACATCCTCTTTTAATTTTAAATCAAAACTTTGAAGTCATTGGACTAATCCTAAAAGAAGAGCTCCTTAGAGTGGTGGCAACCATATTAATAAAGATAATTGAAAGACCATTTACCTTAAGCTAACAAATTTGTGCGAAATTGAGTCGAATGCCTTTTTGAAATCAACTAGCGAAGTTTAATAATTATTTCTCTTTGCCGATAGATTTATTGATTGATTCTTGAATGGAACGTGGAATATCTTCGGCCCGTTTATTTTTCATTATATCCATAAGTCTATTATTTACTTTTCCAGTAATAATTTATAAGTAGTACTAAGGAGTTTAATTAACCTATAGCTTGACATCTCAAGTTTATCCTCCTTTTTTTAGGTATAAGCGTTAGCTCTATCACTCATGAATTTTGGAACAAACCCCAAAGTCCATATCTCACAATAGGCCACATCCAGAAATGGTACCAGCTTTCCAGTAATTTTTTTATAAAACTCAAAAGGCATGCCTGAAGTTCCTAGTGACTTTTTTTTCCAATGTACATTTACATTAAACAGATATAATTATAATATTTTATAGTTTTATAAAAAAAATAACCATTTCCACTTATTAATTTAAAAACGTTCTGCAATGCACGTACATTTTTATTTAGTATAAGTAAAAGGAAGAAGTCGGGAAATATATAAAAGGAGAAATTGAAGGGGGGAAAAGGCGTACAAACATATGTAAGCCTTGACACCAAATATTTCACCTATTCCTTATCTTCTCTTAGACACTCTTGTAGACTATTCAGTTAATTCAAAATAGGTGTTTGGTTGGATATAGATTTTAGAAAGACTTTTAAAATCCTCGATAAATTATGTCAGTTTAGAAGATCCAAGAATATGGTCCAGTCTACTACTTATGGTATCACTGATTACGAATCTATTTGAGACAGTCATACCTGTTTTTTTTAAGTCCTGAAAGAGACCAGTGTCCTCAAGACGAAACTTTGTAATTTCTCTTCCCAGATTTCGAATATTTTCAAGCTTCTCAGGCCTCTTTAGTTCCGTGAATATTTTTTTGATTGCCTTGTTATGTTAAAATCTCCGAGAATGATTGTATATTCATTTTCTGTCACTATTTTGGAAAAGAAGCCATCAATATCCTTTTAACCCCGTCGATGACATGTACTCTTATTACTTCCTCCAGTATGCTGATATCCACCGACACAAAATTTCCTTGGGTATCTGATTGTACTAAAACAGACTGTAAAAATTTATTTACCAACAAAATAACGCTTCTGGGGGAAGTACGATTTGAATTCTGTATTAGACATATACAATTCAGGAAATAGAGGAAGAGGATTTGTAATTTTTTGAGTGTTTTTGAGATGAGTATCTACTAGAGTCATAATATCCAGAAAGCCGAATGACTTGAGATAATTTAAAACTAAAGATGCTCTCCCCAACGAGAGAATTGATTTAACATTTTATGATAGAATTGATAGCTTCATAATTTTTATTTTTCTACAAGGATTCTTATCATGTCTGAAATTTCAGAGATACTATAGAAATGAGATATAATGAAATTTTAATATTTCATGATAATGTGGAATACCAAGGGAGACAAATACTTGGGCAAGGAACTAGAAATATATTTCATAATTTCTTTTTTTATTTGATCTTGTTCGCCATGACTTGGGATCTGAATCTTTCGAGACTGCCATAAGAGTATCAAAAGGAGATGGATGGTTCTCATTTTCTTGACTGGATTTAGCTCATTCCTCTAAACAAGAATGTATCTCTGCTTGAGAGATTCCACAATGATAGTGGCTCACTCAGTTCTCTCATCATTACTTTAGATAGAAATTTCCTACCTCGGTCTTTTGAATTTAATTTTTGCCTCTATTTTTGTATAAACTCCAACTAGCGATTTATTAATTTAACTTTCTGAGAAAGTTTGACTCACTGTCCCTAGATTTGAACTTCTTTCCATTTGAAATACAGCTTCCCTGTACGACTTAATTGTATTATTGATATCCCCGATTTATTTTTTATTTTTCAAAGGGGTACACATATGTAGTACCAGTATAATTAATTTTATTTTCCAGAATGAAATTACCATATTGATGATAGTTCAATATTTTTTTTCCTACTCGTCCTAGGAGATTTAACTAACTACTGAATTTTTGTCATCGCGATAAACAAATGATCAACTTAATTTAATGTACTCTCTTATTACAAAGATCAAATAACTATTCCACTTGCTAATGAGTAAGATCATATTTTAGTTAGGTACAATAGCAGGCAATACTTAGAAAATGAAATATAATATCAATAATCCTTCTGATCGTAAGTATTAATTTAATTATAACCCCATTGTCATTTTCCTTAAAATCTTAAAGGGAAATTTTTCCTATGTTAATTTTTAGTCTAACTCAAAAATTCATCATATGGCAATTTTTAGAGAAAAAAAAATCCTTACAAAATATTTCCAATATATGTAAGTATATAAATAAAAGCTTGGTGCATTTTTTCATTTTGTATCTTATCTATTTTTTTATTAAATGTATTTTCTAACATTTCAATACCATAGAAATATGTACAATATATTTACAATTTCCTTGAATTTAATACTATTGTATCGTTATGATCAAATAGATTGATATATATTAATTAGTTAAATTTTTAAGGAAATAAAACAAAATGTCATAATTCGTAAATAATTAATTGATAATAAAAATAAATGTTTAAAAAAAAGTTCTTTAATCATTTTTCTTTTTTGTTCCATCTAAAAAAATCCTAAATCTAAGCTCAATTATAATGCATGATAAAATATTAGTATTTCACAAAAGGTTCTAGGAAAATTGGCCAAAAACCTTTTTGCCAAAGGACAATTTTCCGAAGAACATTTCGCCGAACGGGCAATTTTCAGTACGGACAATTCGCTGAATGTACATTTTGCTGGATGGACATTTCACCAAGGATTATTTGGGACATTTGGACGAAATATAATATTTAATAAATACTATATTGATATGTGGGATTGCATATTTTAATTTAATTAAAAAGATTGTATATGATAAATCGCCCGATTTTTATTGTTCATATGCTATATATGTCATCTAAGTAAATTAATTAGTTTTCTTTTGCGGAAAATATTTTTTTATTAATTAGATATATTCATAGTTATCATTATATATATGAACACAACATAGTAGCATGTAGTTCGAATCTTTTACCGTTCTAATACTGTCTAGTACTAGTAACGTCATGTCGAACGATAATTGATAACGGATATTATTTATTAGCACTTCGTCGATTCGATTGAATCACTGTCGTGTTTGATTACTATTTAATCTATTTAAAGTACTAGAACGGTAAAAGGTTCTAACTACACACAACTGTGTTGTGTTAATATTTATAGCATATGAGCAATAAAAATCGGGCAATTTAACATACAATCCTTTTTAATTAAATTAAAATATGCAATCCCATATATCAATATAGTATTTATTAAATATCATGTTTTGTCCAAATGTCCAAATTAATCCTTCGGTGAATGGTGCAGAATATAGTTAAGTTTGATATTTGTTATCAGTTCAGCAACACTTGCTTTAAATATATGTAACTAGTTTGAATTCAAAATTAACTATTAATTCAATTAACATAGATATGTACTTAATATTTTATCAACTCAGTCACTACTTGAACTCGAGTTATTTTTGGAAGACTGGAGTGGGGAAAAATGGACTCCAACACAGCGTAGCAACTAATCCCATTTCTAGAAAATTATTTTTATTGTCTACTATAGCTATAAACCAGGGATGGGTAGCATCCATGATAAAGAGGGTCAAATTTTTTTAGCATTTATTATCATTGGAGGGCCACATGACCACGCACTTCAAATAACTTGACATAATAGACGCTACAAGTGATTCTCAATAAGAACACATGATATATGTATTGATATCTGTATGTTTATTGCACCAACATGCAACTATTTTCTGCATATAAATGCATTTTTACATGACCTTAATAAGCAACAAAGACAAAACATTTGCTTAAAAAAAGTGCAAAAAGTAATTTTAACTCCTTCGTATAAAAAAGTTTCTTTAAAAAACTTAGTCCAAATAGCTCATATTCAATCATGGCAACGTTAATGAAACCTAATTATAGACCTGTGGTTTGGCCTGCTGGCTCACAATGGATTGGATTTCAATGTCAATTTTTGTGGTCCCAATGAACATCAAATGAAGCAAAGTATCATCGTTGTTTTTCTCTTTCGATTTTATGTACTTCATGTGCAGGCCACACTGAGTAAGGTCGAGGACTGGGTGCAGCCCCGGGCAGCCAGTTGTCAATTCCTGTTTAAGAGTGTAAACTACTCAAAGTAATATTTATGAAAATAAACACAATTTAAAATATAAGAACACTCTTTTCAGAAATTTTAAGGCTGTGATGTGCTACTGTTCCTATATAAAATTACTGACAAAATATTCCAATAAAAGAAAAAAATATCGCCAAATCTTGGAAAGTGTCATATTTATACTTTAGTAGTTCTGATATTATCCATACATCCATGTATCCTCTATCAAAAACAAAGGAGCTTTTACGCGCAAGCCATAAATAAGCATACATATTTTATGGTAATAAACAAAATTGATTTTTCATTTATTTGCACAAAGCAATTTACATAAGAAGGATTTCATTAGTTCTGATTAAGTGGATTAAATTGGCGCTCTTAAATCCTTATTATCAGTATATATTTATATATGAAGGCCGGGTACAAATACAAAAGAAAAACCTTACAAATGCTTGTTTATGTAAAGTATTACATTTATGTATAATTTTTTATTTGATAAATTGCCATATAGCTTACGAAATAAAGAGTCTTCAAAACAAATTAATCATCAAAGAGTTTGAAATCACATATGTATATTTTAAGGTATTTAAAAAAAATAGTAATTGATCATCATTTCGAAGAGAGATGTTTCATAAAAAAAGATTATGACAAGAAACACTTACTCTATACTTTTGTTGTGATACTATTTCAAGTTCTTAGGTGGTTACATCATCTATAATAAGGTCACTCAATTATCATTGAGCAAAAGTACAGTTTGATCATTTTATGTTTGTATAAGTGTAGCACATCAACAAAAAAAAACCAGCTAGAATATTTCTTATCAAAATTGAGGGTGGATTACATTTGTATTCTTCGACGAATTATCGTCAACTTCTATCAACAAACTATTCTTATTAACTCTTTGGAGGTGCCACCAATTATACTTAACTAGCCAAAATTGATCGTAACAATAAATAATAAGTCATTGACATATTATTTTATGAGAAAAACCCTATCGAGTCCAACATAAGTATCTTAAATCAAATAAACGTCCTAAGCTAGGAATAACTAATTTTTTTGGGTATCTTCAGTTATCCCAAATAGACTTTGAATACAAAGTATACGTTTAATTAAAATTTGCGGATTTAGACCTGCGGGCCGCCAATTGAGAAGCCTTGATCTACCTCATTTTTTTAAACATTGCATTAATAAATTTAAATAAACCTGTTTTGAATATAGAATATATATTTAGGTGTTTTTAAAAGAAAAAATTGGAAAGTAAAAAATCCTAAGATAATGTCTTCTTCTTCGTCAGGCTGTCAGGTGTTACTGTATTTGTATTAGTATATATGATATCATTGGGTAATCTTGAAAGCAATAAATTTGCATTCAAGAAATTGGGCAAATCTAGTATTATAATTTGAAGAAAATTAAATTAGCTTAAATCACTTAGACGTTTCAGTAACGTCACATCAAAATATATTTCAAATATGAAGCAAGGATAGGGAAAAATTACTCAAAATATTTAGATACTTTTTAATATCTAAAATAATAGTTGACAAAGAAAAATTGAGTAAGAGTTAATCTTTTCCCTATTTTAATCACTTACAATCACCATTATTTGTGAAACGATATTAAGTTTTAATTCTCGCACATTTATTCAAGGCTCTCATTATCGTTTTAATGATTATTTTAAGAACAAATATACTTTCTATCATACAAATATATGATTTAATTTTGATCAGCTCCTAATTTGTCTACTCTTTCATTTTATTACTGTTGATAAGTACAAATAAAATGAGTTCATGTAAAGAAGGCATTCTAAAAACCCTAGTGAAGATAGCAATACTTAAAAATGAAAAGAACAAGCTTCAGCCAGATTTCAGGCCTTTTTTTCATGCATGTAAGGTTGAAAGATGCACAGAGCTATGAATTTAAATGAATTGTAGCCAAAATACAAATGTGGCATGTCAACAGAAAAGCAAGCTAGAATATTTTTCTTCAAAATTTAGTGTGCATTACATTTGTATTTTCATTCTTGTTTCTTATTAGTCCTTTAGAGGCGCAAAAAATTACACTTTAAGTAGTTAAAATTGACCGTCACAATAAAATAATAAGTTATTGACATATTTTATTTTGAAGACCATATCGAGCCCAACATAAGTATTTCTAATGAAATAAAGTTCCTAAACTATGGTTAAAGTTCTTGGGTATCTCAACTTATCCTACAAATTTGAATAAGAAGCTTGTAATTGATTCTAATATGACTATTACCATATCAAGTAAAAAAAATTCTGGGAATTCTCCATTTCTTGATTTTTATTAAGTAAACGCACTTATGTATATGTTATGTAGTATCGACTGATCATCTTATATCCAAGTTTTACACATCAACGTTCATAAAAATACTAATAAAAGACATAGAAAAAGAAAAATATATGAAAATATTATAATACTTTTTGTGTGACAGAAGTTGTTGGAGGGGCAAATTTGTCCAATTTTGATCTGTTTTTGATCTTTATATTTTGTAGTACTTTCTATATATTGAGAAAATTATTAGTCCCAAACAATCAACAGTTTTTTAAAAATTGGAACCATCCGTCAAAAACCATGTTGTTATAAGCAGGATTGTATAGTCGAAGGATTTTTTAGCAACTCCGACTCGACTTACGTGAAGTATTTCACTCCAACTAAACTTTTTGAAATTATTTGATTCTGACTCCGACTTTGTGAAATTATTCGACTCCAACACCAATTATTTGAAATTAAGGTTATTGCCTTATCAATCAATATGGATATCAATTCGAGGATACGGTCAATCATTGAGTTGGTGTTCCCCCATCTTGTTATTTGATTTATTATTACACCCTACTTGGATCTTCTTTTTATAATAATATAATTATGATTATTTGGTTTTGAAGGTTTGAATGGATGACAATAACGTATCCCCAATGGCAGTTAGACTCATATGACTTAGTTCCTTCAAATACACCCAAACGTTGAAAAATTGATGAATTTGATATTTCAGATACAACCTTCCTAGATGTTTGAATAATATGCATTACAGATGCATTCGTGATACAATTGAAAAGTAACAAATATTCCAGTAATCAGTAAGACATGATAAGAGAGAATATTAGATATCCCGTAACAGCCACATCTGCAAACTCTGGAAGTAGCTTCAAAGGCATCTTCTCAGATTTGAAATACGTTTTTCCCAAGTCTCTAAAGTGATAAGGGACCAAAAACAATTCATACCCAAACAAGATGAGCATTTATTCCACTTGGCTTCAATCCCATTGTCCAACTTCAAATAAACCCATAACCTTTAATAATGTAGTATGCCATGGGTATAGGCAAAAAATGAAAAAAATAAACCTAATATTGAATAATTCAACAAGCATAAAGATCCCAACTAATATATAGGTGTAAGTTAATTTAATATTGATAAATCTACTATTTATTAAAAATTAGTTTAAAAAATACAGTGTTATAACGTACATTATCAATAAATATCTACATTTACTAAATATTTGTTATCGCATTAATTGTTTATATAAACAAATATTAGTATATCAACTAACTGTAAAATTTAATACAATGATATAGTTTTATTTGGATATTGTAAGCAGCTTACTGTACGTAAGTACAAAAGTAGAATGTGTACTTGAATCCCTTTTCTATCTATCAAATTTATCAACGAAAAAAGTGATTGATTTACATATATAAATATATAGGTTCAATAAAAGTGAATTGAGTTGATTTTTTCTCTCTCAAATTATAGGTAATTGAGTTATAATTTTACAATTACTTTTATTTTTAGAAACGATTCAATCGTCGAATCTTTGAGTCTACTTGTATAAGTATTAAAATGATGTTAAAAAGAACAATTTATGGTGTTTGTAAAAATTGTACATAAGAATGTAACTCAGAAAGACAGAACTGACAACATTTGGATTTTAAATTAGCGAGAGGGAATAAAATGCTGAAATGAAATATTTTGCTACTTTATATAAAAGGCTATTATTTAATTAATTTAAACACATCTACGATTAAGATCGACAATGCACCAAGAAATATTAAATCATATGGTTGAATGTATATCTTCTTCGTAAATTAAATTATAATAGTATGATTAAAGATTTCTCTTACATAAAATAGAGAATGAAGACAAATTAAATTAAACACTAACTAAAAGTTACACAATTACAACATAAATGAATAGAAGAGATGGGATTTACGTCTAAAAAAATTGATATATATCGTGGTACAAAATATATGGATCATAATCTGTTTGAAGGGTCATTCTAGTTTTGTTCCTCGACTTGAATTTCAATGCCACAACTATGTGTGGGAAGGAGGGGGCATTTCTTATAATAATGTTTTTATTTGTCATTTATTTTTTTCACTGCTTTTCAGAGGTCCGAACGAGAATTTTATTATTACGGGCCTTTAAGCATATATTGTAACGCTAGGGAAAGTGGATAAAATATCTGTTCATTTTCTAGTAGATAACTATTCGAAGTTTTCTGCCGAACAAAGCTTTGGAATTATTTCTAAATCTTTTAAAAAGTATGGATTGTACTTATGACTTAATTAAAGCCTATTAAAGAATTTTATTTCATATAAAGAATTAAGAATTTCGATTTCTGTAGATTATTTATGTGAAGAAGCTCTTCTAACAAAAAAAGAAATGAAATGTGTATCTAGAAAGAAATATAGCACTTATAGATGTTTCATGCTTCAAGGTTCCATCGTAGCATAAATCCGTTTCTTACATATTACGTATTGAACAATTTCAACTTCACTATTTTTGTTATATCGAGATACAGAACATTTTACATATCCAATATTCACAGCTGGTTATTAGAAGGGATAGTCACTGGGATAAGTATCCTCACGAATCTCATAATCCTTTTTTTTTTTTTTTGTTTTTCAAGGGCTGTCTGGACATGGGAATGCTTCAGATCTGTCAATTTCTTAATTTCATTGAAATGCTCTGTCGTCACCTCTGTCATTGAGCTTAGGAATTAATCTGAGTAAATTTTCTTTCCACGATCAAAAAGATTATGAGACACTACTGAATATTCAGGAGTAGTGAAGGATGAGCAGGAGCTACTACTCCCTTATTGAAAGACTTATAAAATAATAAAAAGATTCTAGATTATATATAAAATTCTTTAATATCTTAACTCATCCCATAAATTTGTATACAAACATTAATTGACTAAAATATTTCCATGAATTATTGGTCTATATGTATTTATAAAGTAAATAAATTAATTGATTTTTTTTGTTGGTTCAATATTGTTTTTTCTTGATGCAGTGCATATTTCAAGAGAGAATGCCCCCTCTCCCTTCACCATCTACCGGGCCGTGCAAAATTATTTACTGATGATGTAAATATACTTTTTAAGAGGTTTTGTGGCAACCAATCTGATTGTTTCGTATTGTTACTGTTAAAATAAACAAAAATCCTTCCTGTGAGAGCGTAACAACTTCCACACGTGAGACCACGCCCAATCAGGAAACAAAGAAGATCGAAATTGCAGCCCTCCTCCGAGCGGGGGTGCCTTATAACAACATTAAGGAACAGGTTGGGGCCTCGTTGAAGACAATTTACAACGTTTCCAATCGTTTGGAGGCTGGGGGTGATCTCAAGCATTCCCCTGGGGCTGGCAGGAAGCCCACTGTCTCAACAAGGCAAGTAAAGGCAGTGTTAAACAGGACTCCCAACAGGTCCATTACCGACATGGCTAGAAAGATGGGAACGTCGAGATCAACTGTTTCAAGGGCATTGAAAAGGGCTAGAGGAAAGTCCCTGAGGCGTACTGAACGCCCTCTGCTAACTGAACGTCAGCGAAAGTCAGACTTGAGCGTGCCAAGAAAATCTTGAATGATATCAAGAGCTCATCTGGACGCATCATCATTTTTTCAGATGATAAAACTTTTACGGTCGATCCTGTTTTCAACAGGCAAAATGACAACGTTGTGAGCTTTGGAGATGTGCAAGATAAGCACAGCTATGTGGCAACAACAAAGCACCCTGCTTCGGTGATGATGTTGGGTCTCGTGGCCTCCAACAGGAAGGCCATGAAGCCGGTATGGCTCCCCACTGGCTACAGATTAACAGCGGAGGATTATTTGAAGATTCTGGCGTCCAAGGTGCTTCCGTGGATCAAATCCATAGTCGGCAACTCTCCTTGGGTTTTTCAACAAGATGGAGCACCCGCCCACGCTTCCAAGAAAGCTCAGGAGTGGCTCAAGGACAACATGAACTTTTAGCCCAAGGGCTACTGGCCCCTTCAGAGCCCAGATCTGAACCCACTAGACTTCTCTATCTAGGCGCACGTGGAGACCCATGCCTGCAAAAAACGACACAAGAACATAAATGCCTTAAAGTCTGCTGTCAACAAGGCCTGGGCCTCCATGGACGCCGATTACATCCAGCAAGTCTGTGGCAGCTTCAGACGTGGCCTGACCAGTGTCATTGAGTCAAATGGTGGCTACATTGATTAAATTTGATCACAAACTATTTTATTATTCTAAAAATGTATGAATAATTGTTTCTCAAGTCATTCGAAATGTCATTATTGTCCGCGATATGTTCTGAACAAAAATCGGTAAATAATTCTCCACGGCCCGGTAGAATTCCTCTACTAGTATAATTAAAAATGGGAGGGGAAAATTGAGTATTGTGAATTGTCCATTTCCATAATCAAAGATGTGAAAATTGTCTAAATCCTCTTAAGTATAAAAAAAAAAAAAAAAAAAAAAAAGTATATGTTAGCAACATTGATAGAAGATATTTCAATAGAAAAAAATCACTAAATAAAGTGTTATAAACATTCAAATTTTCAAAATATGGAAAAATAATTAATAAAAACATTATTATTTTGTTGATTGCTAATATATATATATTTTTAATGTACGTTCTCGAGGATTTGGATAATTTTCAAATTCTTATTCATAATATATATTCATTAATACATAGTTTGAAAAAAAAAAGTGTGGGGGATATCCATCAATTCTACTATTTTCTACTCTGATTGCTACTAAGATACTGTACAGAGTTATTAGTTTAAAACATACGAACTCTCAAGTTGAAATAAGAAATTACTTATTTGACTCTATTGATTGATTCGAAAAAAATAATATATATACTATTTAGTACTTTGCTTTGGTCTTTTTTGAGATATATACTAACTTGAAATATAAAATATATTTCAAATAGCTCAATATATCATCCCTGAAAAAGACATAACGATATTGCTTTTTTTTTTTAATTTATGACTATTATTTTTTTCCCCTATATAACGGTGGTTAAAACCGAGGGCTGGGCTTAAATAAAGGTCCCAAATCTACTTTCATAGTCTATAGTTTACACGATGTAGTGATGATAAGTTTTTTTTAAATTAAACTTTTTCAGAAAATCAGAACTTTATCTTGGTTAGTCCTACTTTTTTTTTTTTACAAGCGCAGGGAAAAGTTCAAGGAGGTATTAAGGTACAAAAAAAAATAGACTTTAATTTTTGTAATAATGATTGATATATACCTCAACTACAGGGATTCAAAGTTTTATAGAAGAAAGTTAGGAAAAAGAATTTACTGTAAATTTTATGACTCTTCCTTTGAGAAAAAGGGGAAACATTATTAAAGATTTGGTTTTTATAAGAAATATAAAAGTTGACGCTTTATTTCTTATATTTTACCTCATTGATACAGTTAGAGATTGAAAAAAAGTAGTATCAAGACAATATTTTTTTTTTTAAACTAGATCAAATCAAAAATGTTATATGACAATGAGAAAGAGAGGGGGGAGGGTCTCAAAAATACCGCTCCCAAAAAAGGTATACGTGGTTTGTGATTGCCCCCTCACGTATTCAAGAGTTTTAAAATTGTTTAGATGTTATCTTGAAGTTTAACATGGTTTGCCACATTAAGTTGGGATTACTATACTAATAATTATAATATGAATATTTGTTGTTGTCGAAAGAGATCCTGATAATTCTAATTCCTTTTCTCTTGGATTCCACACACTATATCAATCCGGTTAAGTAAGGTAACAAATGGTTATTTAATATTAATTTCAAACATGATTGAACTTATATTATATATGGAATTTGACCATTCTCAGAGAATTTTCTAAATTAAAAAAAAAAAACATTAGCATTTTTTCAAGGGTTTTATTTAAAGTTTTGAATTGATAGACCTCTAAGTAGTCATTCAAATACTCATAATTGATCAGGATGATGTAATATATAGAATATTTTTGCACATTGGCTATTATGAATCTGCCCACCATCAGCCTCAATGATAGCATCCAACCGCCTCCGGAACCCCTTGCATACATTGGCAACGTAGTCATTTTCCATGATCCTCCACTGCTGGTTAACGGAGGTCTTCAGGGCATCAATATTCGGGTAGCGGACTTTGCAAGCCTTCTTCTCAATTCGCCACCAAATGGAGTAATCCAGTGGATTCAGATCTGGGCTCTGAGGGGGCCAAAGGTTATTGGACTGGAAATTCACGTTGCTAATCATCCAATCTTGTGCAATATTAGTAGTATTGGCCTTATTCCCGTCCAGCTGAAATACGTATGTGGTCTTGTTGGACTTCTTCAGGGTCTATGGGACCACATTTTCCTTCAACATCATCAAGTAGTCGGCCGCAGGTAATCAGTATCAAACAGGAAACCAAATTGGAGGCATTTTTTCTCCAGTTGATGCTACAACCCCATCAACAAAATCAAAGAGGCTCGATATTTAGTATTCGTGACTGTCCTGATGCTGTTGTGAGCCTTGCCAAAGCATTTACCCGATCATTTTGCTTGTCGTAGACGGGGTCAATGGTAAAGAATAATTTCATTAGAGAAAAAAATTACCCGGTTGCTGTTGTGCTTCAGATCATTCAAGACGGAGTTATTTTTGACGTTTGAACAGGAATGACCTCTCAACACTTCTTAGCAACCTTCATACAGCCTTTCAGATGGTCTATCCCACAGTAGATCAATGCACCTTCTTCTTCTTGGCGTACTCTGACATCTGCATCGCTGGGTTGACCTTATTGACCTCCATGATGTTTTCAGGCTTCACTTTGGTGGGTCTTTCATTCTTGGGTTTGTTTTTAAGGTTGTCGCCATCACCCAAGCGATTTCTGACCCGACAGACTGTGGTTTTGCTGACGTTTAAGGCCTTCATGATGTCTGAGGTGGTTCATCTGGTAGGAATTAAATTGTCTATGATGTCTCTTCTTGCCTCCATCGCGATATATACAGAATTTTTGCTTACAACATGTACATCAATATAATAGAATCTAAGCTATTCAAAAATAATCGGAAATTAAAAATCTAATCAACAACACCTATTCAAAAAACTATATTTATCTAATTACTTTTTCTACACCCGGTATTTACAGCTTGAGTAGCTTATTTTCAAACTAGTAAAATGATCAAGAGAAGCTATTTCAGCAGAAATATTAATGGTATTTAAAGAAAACATCAATTATATAATATAAACGTTGTAAGTAGAACACAATAATTCTCTTACACCTCTTGGAAATATATGTATGTAATCAAAGTACCTATTCCGAAAACAGAAGAATGCATTCAAAACCCATATAAAAATAATAAATATAACATTTTATGGTCGATGTGATATATTTATTCAAACATATTATATCTACTTTTTATGTCATCTATTAACCAATCACGGCTGCCTCTACAACATTGTGCATACTATACACCGTTACAATTTATGATATAGTAGGTAAAAAAAGATGCCCAAATTTGTATAGTTATTTTGAGAATAAGTTGGGTTGGGTAGAAATACTTCAAAAGACCTCATCTAATTTTTTTTCTATTCAACATGGAATACTACAAACAATTATAATAATTTACATTCATAAAAATAAAAGATGTCCCGTTTTCGAGTGAATATTTTTCCCCTTCACAAAAACTTTTTGTTCTGGGGAGAATCAAATAACATACTTTTGCAATGTTTGAGGCCTTACATAATATTTTTGGCGTGATACAGGCCATTTTAGTTTATAAAAAATAGTATTTTCGGGATAAATTGACCATTTTTTTTGCATATATTATAATATACCTAACATATATGGCATATCTAATATAAAAATGCACTCGAACGAAACAAGTTTAAGGTAATGTTGAGACTTGGACCTATATCTTTTTTTTAAATGATTTGTTACTCAGTAGATACCCAAAACTCGCATGACTAAATTAGAAAAAAAAACGTGATTTTTATGGAATCCATTAAAGAGAACTTAAAACAAATTAATGATATGTCTATATACTATATTTAGATGCATGTTTTATTCAATATGTCTTCCTTCAAAAGCAGCAACAGCTTCGAAACCCCGACAAACATATTGGCATCTCTTGACGATGAAACTCTTGTCCATGTTCTAAAACACTTTCATGATGGCAGCTTGGAGCAAATCCAAATTTGAATGAGAGGTGCAGTAGATATTTTTCTACAAGACACCTTAAACTGCTAAGTCCAATGGGTTGATGTCAAGACTAAAGGAAGGTCTCGTTGATGCAGGTAAGAATTCAACTATCTTGTTGCTACAGAATTTTTGCTTCTTCTTGGATTTATGGGGGGCATTGATGGACTTGTTGTTATTGTAGTAGTCCAGATGGTGATGCCATCGGTCTCTGCATCTTCTTGGCACTTACAAGGAGATGTCGTTTCGTTGTAGAGACTCGCTTTAGTAAAGTATCCAGGATGGGGGAGTTTATCTGTTTGTTTAATGTTATGTAAATCATAATAACATTAAAAATGACGGGTTTGTGATATAGAATAATGAGACCAAGTCCTTTTGAGCAAGAAGAGATAATCTTTATCTCCTAGTGTTCTGACTTAAATTTTCATTATTTAGCTTAAGACAAAGATGCACATGATTTTATCCAAAAAAATTGAGAAACACTATTTAATACTTTAGTTAAGCAGGGTAATTTGTTGAATTCGGTTTAAAAGGGTACGGTTGAGAAAGATTCGTTTAACCTCCAAAAATATTATCCTTAAATAAAACTAGAAAATAAGTACATTTTATAGTATGTGGGGCATTCAACTCAAAAAAGTTGAGGACCAATATTTCAATGATAAATCAAAAATTTTAGTAATTTTGTATCATAATTAATTTAACTTCCGTTTGGGAACATCAATTTTTTTAACACAATTAGTGAATTTGGAAAAAATAAATCCAAAAATCAAATGTATTTAATTAAATGATGAACAGTTGAACGATTATTATAAAACGTTATTAATATAATCGTTCAACTGCTCAATTTAATTAAATGATAAATAGTCAAACGATTATAATAATTACTTCCTATGAATTCTGTATGATTTAAAAAAAAATATTCTATCCATTTTACACAATTGAAATACTAAAAATACTTGTATGGATATTTGCCAAAAAATATATCCTTGTTTTTGAATAACCCTAACAGAAGTTTTGGTTTTCAACAAGATAAAACTTATTATTTTTATAGAATGCCAATAATTTTACAATTTTTATTAAAATTTATGTGAAATATTCATTACTTTATTTGAATCAAATTATTACCCATCAATTTTTGATAAAGTTACGCATACTATAAAAAAATAAATAATAATAGCTCCATGTAGCATGTTTGTTTGTTGCTACCGTTGTACACACATAACAGTCTCACATTGAAAAAAAAGAATCCAAAAAATTAAATGTAAAACAAAGGAAATACCATTTAAAAAAATATTTCCGTTCTATTAAAGTAACAAGTTTTATCTTGTTGTAAACCAAAACATCCGTAAAGGTTATTCAAAAACTAGGATATATTTTTTTGCAAATTCTTGTATCCATACCAGTAGTTCTTAGTATTTCAATCGTGTAAAATGTATAGAATAATTTTTTTTTAAATCATACAGAATTTATAAGATGTAATTATTATAATCGTTCGACTGTTCATCACTTAATTAAATACATTTGATTATTGTGTTTATTTTTATCAAATTACCTAATTTTATTAAAAAAAAGTATGTTCAAAAACGGAAGTTTAATTAGTTATTAGACAATATTACTAATATTTTTGATTAAACCATTAAGGACGAAAATTATTTTTTCCAAAAAAAATGACTAAACTTTGGGTGGAATAAATTTATATTATTTGTTTTTAAATATTTGTAAATCAATTAGTAGGTATAAAATATCAATTACCGGGTTTTTTTTTAGCGGCAAGATTTCCTGCCACTGGTCCATAAAATCTAGTTTTTGTACTTATAAAATATAACGTATTTTTTAATGATAAACCAAATGCAACATAATATAAAATGTATTCTCTTTCTGAATAACTAACAAATATACATATTTAAATATTAATTCCTGTATTCTCTATATTTTTTCTAGGTTTACTTATTTTCAGTGAAAAGGTTCCATACATTCTGGATGTAAAGGTACATCGCACATTTTACAAATATATATTGTTCTTGGAGGAATACTAACGATATCTCGAATTCGGCTTATTTCCTTTAGACGTCCAATGCTGACCTCCATTGTAGTTAATGTAGCAGGCCCACTCGCCTGTACTCTTGGACCTGCCTTTTTCTTTGAAACTCCAAACTTTTTTAGAATACCAATTGCTTTTATTCTTTGAAATTCCAAAAGCAATATATCTTTTTCTCTTTGGTACATTCTCTATGCACGAACAATTTGAGCATTTACACTCCATGCAAAAATTGGCCACCGCCATTTTTTGGATCGAATTCTCACTCTATAAGACGAAATGTTTTGGTCAAAAACATATACACCACCCATGAATTTATTGTAAATACTTATGGAGTTTGGTATTTCGACATTTATGTGCTTTCTTTTCAGCTTATCCCATCTCATGGCTTTTTGCAGTGGATGATTATGATATTTATTTAAAACTACCATGACAGGCCAGTTGTCTTTCCAATTAAACAGTGAAATATTGTTCGTAAAAACTTCCTCCATATAGCCCCGTTCCTTTTTCATCATGTTGACTTTTGACATCAATGGAGTTTTCTGTTGCCTATCTTCTCTTAGAGTGTCTATAGCACCCATTTTTTGTCAACTCTTTCAGAATGGAAATAGTGGTAAATAGGTTATCAAAGACTGCATGTTGTCCAGGCTGTAATTCCAACAACTGTTTGACCATTTCCATCACAACATTAGAACCATGTCCGAGGTTCCTATCAACATATTTTGTATGGATACAAATATGGTTCAGCGTGTAATAGAGACTCGTCAGATGAGCAAGCAGACAATACTTTAAATCCAAAAGAGATTGGCTTCACACGAATGAACTACTTATCTCCATGCTTTCAATAATAAGTTATCATAATTTCACCCACACTCCAATGTTCAGGGACTTCTTTTTTTCCTTACAGACCTTGTTTAAATGTTAAAAAAATAGAGGAGAGACCTTATAAAATCGATCTTCACTTAGTTTCATATAGCCTTCAAAATGTAAGAGACGCATAGTTCCTCAAAAGTGTCGCGCCTAATCGATTGAGCGATTAAATTAAACTGTCTGGTGTGTTTCCCAGTACTATATGGAAGTTTGTTATATTCTCAGAGCAGTAATATAGCAAGATTTTTTTTTATATTTCCTCGTGAAATGCATTCAGCTGAGAGCCCTTTTGAGCTCCATATATTTTACTCTGATAACAAATACTGTTTATCTAGTCATCAGTCCAAAATAAATTAAATGCATTGAACAGGGTATGTAATGACTGGATGCTGCTCAATGTTTCTTTCTTTATAATCAGGAAATTCCATGTTGGTATTTTTTACCCTTACACATGGCACCGCTCTTTTTCCTTGTTTCACTGTTGAAATTGTTATTTTTGACGTTTTCTTCCTTCCCATTTGTTAACAAAATTCGTAGAGTTAGATGGTCCGGATTACATGTAACTTCATTATCCGACTCATCCGAGTCACAGTCTGTCGAAGCATGTGGTTGTTCTTTTGTAGGTACAATTCCTTCATTGTTCTGGTTTTCTGTCTGCACATCTTTTTCATTATCATTTACGAATAAAAGGTGTAAAAATTCCTCATTAGCACCAAATTTATGTGAAATATTCATTACTTTATTTGAAGCAAATTAGTACTTATCAATTTTTGATAAAGTTACGTATATTATTAGAAAAAAATAATAGCTCGAGGTAGTATATTTTGTTGTTACTACCGTTGTACACACATTACAGTCCTCACATTGAAAAAAAGAAGAATCCAAAAAATCTAAATGTAAAACAAAGGAACGACTTTAAAAAAACGGTTAATTAAAATCACTAAATCTCGATTTAAAAAATTCCAAATATACGAAAAAATCATAAGCTGTGCATAATCAAGATTGATTAAGTATTGCATAGATTTAATGTTTCCGGAGCATACTAAAACGGTTAGGCGATCAAATGTAGTCTAAAAGGAATAAGAATCCATATCAATTTCCCACTTCACTAACATCGGGTTGAGTTACAAGATGTAAAAGTTTATAAATTAGAGTTTATGGTCTTGAAAACAATGTTATGGTTTTTAAATATGTTGCAATATATTTTTGGTACATACATCATGGGCCTATAAATATTATAAGCAGAGCACAATTAAATTCTATTTTGAATCATTGGAGAATTGTAAAAAAAAACATAAGTATTGTTGATGTTTGTTATTTTGGAGACAAATACAAACAGACAACTATATTGATGTCAAAACAGGACACAAAAATAAACAGACTTAAACCTATACCGTCTATTAGATCTATAATATATAGTTATATCAAAAGTATATCAGATCCTAATATGCATTTAAAGTATGTTAATAAATCATTTTACATTTTTATTTATATGGTGTAAACAATAAATTAGTTATTACATTAACGTTTCTTCCAATGATAGTACATCATGGCATACATATCGGTTTAAGTTTTAGTCTATGACGTCAGTAAAAAAAAGAATTTTATTTAAAGGGTAAGGCAGGAAAACGTGGACTGTTAATTAATGTTGATTTACTCATTACTATAAGAGGGTTTAGTGATGTTTTTTTGATATTCTGTTTCACCCGTCCTTTTTACATAAACAAACCATACTAATAATTTAGTCATATAATCACCATGAGCAAGCTACAAGCAAAAAGGCAGCACATCTCCTAGATGCTGGAGTTGATGTAATGAAGTTTATGGGCATAATTCAGTGTCTAGAAGCCTGATTTTAAGTTGTCCAAGGTAAAAAAAAATGGAGAAGATCTCTCCAGGATGTCAGAAAGTGGAAGGTATAATTTAAAGACGGATACAAAGTAATTGTTGAGTTTGGAGAAGAATATAAAGGAGCATCTAAGTCCATGAATCGTCTCCTCAACGACGGGGGTAACTACCTGTAGACTCAGGACGGCAACACCTCTCACAAGTCTGCCAAGTGCCAAAAGTTCTTGCATGTTTTTCAGGCAACGTGTAAAGGATGTGATTGATAATGAAGATGTTTTGCTGCCCTACCCTTTGTATATATATATATGTAAATAAAGAAAAGTTTGTCTGTCTGAATGTTTGTATGAACATACAACAACTAATCACCGGGTTGCATAATTTTAATAAACATATTATGGTCTATGAAATAAAAATGCAGTCGTATTAATGAAATATTAGAGGGGGCTTTGTACGTAGTACTAAGCAGTTACAAAGGGTGCATCCTGATGCAAATTATATAACAAATAATAGTGTAGTTATATGAATGAAATATTGTAGGGGTGTGCGTATAACAAAGACAATGTTTTGTTTCGTTTTTGTTATTGGTGTCTTATCCGTATCATTTTTCATGTGTGTAGGTTTATGTTAAGATTGAATCAAATAAAAACGCTGGTATGTTCAAATGAATTTAGTTCATCTCCTTTAGACTAAAGTACTCATATATCATCCCAACATATTATTTTTCTTTTCTAAAACTCTAATTATTATTTTTTCCTTCTTGAGGAGGGAACAGTTTATTTGAAGTAGTTATGTGTGAGTGTCCTCATGAAAAAAGTAGACTAATACTGAGGATTTCATTACGAATTATCTGGTATATTATTAAAGGAAAAATTGTCTTTTATTTGGGGGTTAGCTACTAAGAAAGATTGATTTTTAATAACGAGTGAATGTAACAATAGCTACATATATTAAAAATATAAGAAAAGAAAAAGAGTTATAAAATAATAAATTAAACTTGGATTGTGCTTAGCAATGAGTGTGTGTAGCTACGGCTCAGCACGTCGCATTAAACAAGAAAATGAGAGTATATATATTTAGGAATGTAAAAAAAAAAATTGATTGCGAGTTTTACCGTGGTTGGTCTCATGAAAAATGTTTTTATGAAGCTGTTAGCATTCTTGAGAAAATAACATCCAAGTGGTGAGTATCTACGTGTAAGTTGTCTCATGAAAAACAGAGAGCAACACTGAAGATTTGTTAGGGGTAATATCTTCTTTATTAATAAAGCAAATTTAGGGGAAAGTGAGGATACTTGCTACGGAGGAGACATATTACACTGACAATAAATTTAAGAGATAAAGTTGTCCAACAACCCTGTTCTTATGCAGTTGAATCTCTTCCTTTGTTTATTAAATCAACATAAAACTAATGCTTAGAGTTGTAGATAATTTTGACGACACAAGAAGTAAACATTATAGGTAAGTGTTTCTTGAAATATATTTCTATTATAAAACATGAGATTTTTATTTTAATTTATTAAATGTCATAGTCTAGCATTTTCTTCATTTAATCAACATGATTGTAATATACTATATGTATATTATTAGTTTCAATATTCAGTTCACATCATTTATTCTGATTTCAACACTATGGAGGAGACTTGTTACAGCCCATTTTTATTATATATACTTGTAATATATATCAATAAATATATCATACTTAATTATGTTGTTCTTTTTACTGTGAAATTTCATGTTTTACTTTAATTATCAAGGACGGTAAATGGTTAAAAAAAATATTTTTTAAACTTTGTTAATAACTATTTCTGTAAATGTTTTATTTCTTTATCTTATATATGTAATCATAATTATTTACGTTCTGTAAACAAAATGTAATAAAAAGTACAACAAATGCTTGAATATAATATAACGCAGTTTTTACATAACATGTCTCCTCCTGGTGTATCAAGTATTCTACTTTTGGTTAGTTTCAAAAACACCAATAAATGGCCATTAATTATTCCACTCCATCCAAAATAATTTGTCTTGGGTAACTACCTATGCCCTGTTGCCCGGGCGTTGAATCTACCTATGTCATGTTGCCCTGGCGTTGAATTATTTTTTAAATTGTGAAACTTGTGACAATTAAAAAAATGATTTTTTGTAACATGTATCCTCGCTCTCTCCCATATTATTAAAACAAGTTTGGTCTTTACATCGACCTGTAATAACTCCTAGCAATACCGGGTACTGGAACTAGTAATAAATATACAGACTAACATAGATATATACAAGTATGTTTATGTAAACTTGAATTTGACAATTCATTGCGGACTTTCTTCTTTTGCTAATTAAATAATGTACTGAATATATTATAACTAATTTATAATTTTTTTTGCATACAGGATATTGTCATAAATTATGTAGTTAGGCGTGCAAATGACATTAAGTATGTCTGTAGTCATAACTACGTTATTCATCTCGCCCTTTTTATTTAAAGGGGAAAGAATCTTTATTTCTTAATCAATATAATTGAGTTACATTGAATATCAAGAGTAAGCTAAATCATTCATTCTCTACAAGCTTGCATATGTGACATTTTATTTCTCTATAAATATTTATATTTAAAAAAGTAACACAAATGTAATAAATCATGCTTAATATTCGTGATCACAAATTTTGATCATTTTGAATATGTGTATACAGAGTGAGACAACATAATTTCATTATTATAATTTGTGAAAAATAAGGCTGTAGAATTAGTAGCAGAGTTAACAAAGATTCATTCTAGAGGGAAGATTTCAAAGTTTTCTTGAAAATACAGTCAGTTGTTATCATGTGTTGTAGTAGCCAGAAACGTGTGGCTTTCAAAATAAATATTGCCAAAAAATGTTTTGACATAATATTTATTGAAATAATGTAATTGAAATGTTGCTTCTGAGTTTCTATCTGTGCAATTTATGAATATCAACTCATTACTTCTATTTCTAATATTAAAGAAAAAACACGATTTTTCCAATTCATTATCAAAATTAGAAAGTTGCAAAATGGAAATTCGTCCGTCACATTCAAGCGTCATTTTCTCGACTTTAACCTAAGTTCCAGAACTCAGTTTTGTTTCGTTTAGTAACTAATTGTTTATGCTTTAATATATCGGAATATGACTTAATTGTAATCAATCAACCTGAATTAGTAATAAATTCTAAGTCAAAGTTCTTAATATTTACCCTTTTTAAGTTTATAATACGTAGAACCAGCTGTTTTAAATAATCAAGAGCCAACTTATGAAAATAAAAGAACAGCTAAAAGGAGAATAGAGTACATCGTTTTTTTAATTCAAAAAAATAGTCGTGATAACTTATAATATAATTAAATCTCCCGTTAACAAATCTCCAAATAGTTTTTTGTGATAAAGAGAATACAAATTTACTTGAACCAGAGATATTCTAAAATGCAAAACTTTTTTTTTTTTAATTTCAAATGTGAATGTAAGTAATTCAGAAGTAAAAGAGGATAAAACCAAAATACCGAAGTGAATTTCTTTTGTAATTAAAAAAAAATGTAAGACGATCTTAGATAATGTAAACCTTTTCTTTAATAATAATAATTGGCGTATTTCAATGAACAACGCGCTGGGGAGAAACATTTTTCTTGAAGTCAATGTGTGCATTTTTAAAGGATATATGTATAAGTTACAAGAGATGCAGAATATGCTATTATAAAAGAGAGCCTTGCTATTTGCAGTTGCTACTTGAATCAGGGAGTGTGCTCCAAAACTGAATATATGTTTTTACTTAGCAAAGATGTCATTTTTATATTTATAATATTTTTTATCCTCACTACGCTATCACAAAGTCAATGGATTTCCAAAGTAAAGTAGTGTTTTTCAAAGATTAAGGAAGAACTTGCCTTAGAGGAGACTACTAGTAGATACGGACATTATTGATTTTTTCGTGGATCCGGAGCATGAGGAACTATACTAAAAACCAGAAAAATCCAGAGCATAAGGCCTTGGCGACAGAAAGACTCGGAGCATGAAGACTCAAGCTTGACCAGAAAACTAAAAAGGTGGACTCAAATACAGCACGCAATATTGGATTTAATAGGTATTGGATCTTTACTCTTTTCTTTAATTTTATTTAGAATGAGTAATTATTTATGGAATTTGAAGAGGATCTATAATGAAGATATAAAATAATTAATGAAAATTATGAATATACCTAGATACAAGTATAATATAAAAAGATATCCTAATATTTGGTTGCTTATATTGCTTCTACTATGTAGGTTTTATTGATGATAACCTCGACCAAAATGTGTAAAATCCTCATTCAATAGTATACACTTAAGTTCAAGTACGTACAGATTTACCTATAAAAAGGTCTTGCATGTCCTGAATGGATAGCATTATTACTGTTGATGTATTGATGGCATCACTGTTATCATCCATACCACTAATAAATCATTTTTGATCACCAAAATCAAGAAACAAAATTTTTATTTCAGAGATAAGAGGGATGGTATATTCAAACAAATTAGAGAATAGAGTTGCTATTCTGTTCAGACCATGAGTGAGACAAGTGACATGCATCGTGACTGTGAAATCTTGCTTAAGGTTTTTGATTGTTTTTATGTAATAATCTGCACCATCGATAATGAAAACTTTTATTCTCTAAACAAATAATCGGAGTTAAAAAACGCCTTTAAGATTTTTAACTTCAATACTTGTAATTGTTCTATTGCTAGCCTTCTTAATATATTACCAATTTGTTAAATAAGATCAACTTATTAACACTGCAATCGTGATCGTAGTTTCGTATAGGACAAGAAGATTATCATATTCTTTCTCAACCTTTGACAACACAACATTACTTTGGGACTCCATTGACTTTAAGATGGTATAGCAAGAAGGAATGGCTATGACATGAAGCTCCATGAATTTGACTAGATTTGAATGACCTATCAATATGGAGTGAGACATTGCAGGAGACATGCATCTTGCTCATTTACGATATAAAATTAATATTTACAAAATATAACAAACATATGATGTAATATAATTGTTAAATTTATTTGATCTTGTTACATGCATAAATTTCATTTAAAACAAGTTAGAATTATTCATAAGATAAATAAGTGTTATTGGTATTGTAGGCGCAATAACACTTAAATTAAACTCACTTAATATTTTATACAAATGGAAATATTTATTTTATTTTATCTTACTTTAAGGAAGATTACAAGCAATAAAATTAACTTGGGTTTTTTGAAGTCGGACATTATTTTTATTTCATTTTTAATCAAACTTCTCTAATATCCATCAGAATCATTCCTTGATAAAAACTGAGTAGGATAATAGATTAATATTATAACCATTCTTGGCTATACAAAATTGATTGTGAGGTTATGATTATGGCTATGAATAACGGTTCTTGTTTGTCTATGACTAGTATTTAGGATCGACTTCAAAGAAATACTTGACAATGTTTTTACTAGATATGGAGTAAGATTTGTATTTACTTCCTTTCAAACCCTCTCAGGACTTCTCACAGCTAATCTAAAGAAACTTCATGACAGCTCTTTTCCTAAATATTCTACAAATAGTCAGGGTTGTCACGTTACCTTTGGATTTCTTTTTATTGGTACCGCAGTGGATAACATTATTTCCATCAATTACATTAGACAGGGGAATAATTAGGGGAGGGGGGATTTTGTACAAATTAATTGAAGACAATAATTGGATTTATCCATGAGCGCAGAATCGAAAACGGATCTCAGTCATCTGAATTCTGAAATATATGGGATTATAGTAATTCGGGATCGTAGACCGTTGTAAAGTGTTTTTATTGATTCTTTATCTTGTTCTGAACTCGATTTATTTCAATTTTAAGGCTGAAAAATGATGAAAAACGACACTCGACTTTAAACTCTTACAACTAATTTATAGTATAAGGTAATGAGGAATATCATAGAAAAATATTCAATGCATAATTGAAAAATATTCATCTCCAAGGATTTCTGTTCCATTTTGTAGTAATCCCAAATTTTATATGGATGTACAAGCAAATCGTTAACATGATCAGCATATTTCTTTCGAATTCAATGCCAATTTAATGATGTCAAGCCTCGTAAAAAGGAATATCGTGGTAATCGAATGAAGATACTTCTAACTTGATTATTCATCTCAATAAAAGTTTAATTTTAATTCCGAATTCCACATGGGACGACAGGAGGAGAATTCATCCGAAAAAAAGTATCAGACTTCATAAGGGAGTAGAATGGACTCCTTCCTTGGGAATGAGATACCAGGATCGAAACAATAAAGCAATCCATTCACGATGAGTAGATAGTTTTAATATTTCAAAATGGGATCACTTAAAAAATACAAAAGGGAACAAAAATCCTTGGAGATGCATATTTTTAAAAATTATATATTGAATATTTTTCTATAATATAAGCTAATATATTCCTCATCATATTATGAATAAGTTAAAAGGGTCTAAGAAGAGTGTCGTTTTTCATCATTTTTAAGCCTTAAAATGGAAATATATCGAGTTCAAAACAAGAAACAGAATAAATGAAAACACTTTTACATAAGTTTTATTAATCCGACTTTTAATTTAGAGATTGTTTTAGGGTAAAAAATGACCCTGAACGATAATAGTCCCTAATTACTATAATCCCAGATATTTTAGAATTCAGATGAGTGACACAAAAACTGAGATCCGTTTTGGATACTGCAGTGAAAGATAAATTCATTTTTTGGCTTGAATTCATTTGTATAAACTAAGTGTTCCTATGAGATATTTACGTATATAGATTTAAAAATAATTCTTGGATCAGTTGTTGTAATTATAACATTATACTGCTTATATATACTTAATCAGTTTATCTGATCAATTTAAGGAGCATTAAAAAAGTTATTATTATTTTACGCGTACCGAAAAGTAACTAAACATAAAGAAAGCTACTTCCTTGGACATAAGTCTGTCTACAGGACTGCCTATCCAATCATTTATTCCTGTTACTTTTATCTGCAATGCAAACTTATTCGGCTTTTATATTCATTATTATAGTTCTTGGGAATTGTCACGTTATTATATTATGTGAGAGAGAAAATATAAGGGACTTCTTAATTTATATTGACTTTCATAGGAAAATCCAAAGGTTATAGAATCATTCACTTATTTATTAAATTGCTTGTCATTCTTTTGTAATGTTACCCTCCTGAGAACATTGTATTTCCACGCAAATAAACAATTCACCGAAATTAATTAAATGTTTCCCATAACAGTATATTATAAGCGGCGGTTATATTGAAGAAAAAAATGAAAAATGAACAAAACATATGTTTGAGTATTTATTGGACAAAATATAAACAACAGTTTAGAACATTAAAATTATTATGTGGGATATTTAAACATCCTCCGTTTATTTTGTTCAGTATCTTTGATTATTATTACTTTATTAAATGTTTTCTTATTTTTTAGTCCACCTCCTATAGTGGCATTAAGAGTAAAGGGTATTCTTTGAGCTATACTTTTTTTATGATACTAAAATATTGTTTGCTAGGTACATGATATTGGATGCTTACTCATAAAACCCTTTCGATGCTTGAGTGAGATTAAAAGGTTTAATTAATTGTCTATAGATTCGTAAATGTGATTGTGAGTTATTTTCATTTAGGATATTTATTTTTTTACTCCCTCTCCTAATGTATCAAATTGTTGAATAATATATATTTTCACAATCTATGCATTTTGAGGCCAGTATGAATCAGAAATTCATTTATCCATCAATATTTGATAAAATATATATAACTATTTACTCAAAAATACTTTCTAAATTATATCAATTATTTTTCACTCAATGAAAAATATGTACTTACAATGATTTCTAGGTTTTTAATCTTTTAGATGTAATACAAACATAATGTAAAATGTATAACATTACAAGAAAATATCAATAGAGTCTTTTCAATGGTGATAAAGATTGCATCAAATTGCAATTGAGAGTGACACCATGTTGGAAGCATAGCGTTGATATATTTATTAAATTACATGGAGAAACTTTCCATAAAACCTCATTAAAGGTCTTCAAAATAGACAAAATAACTAAGCACAGATGTGGCCCGTGAACACAAAAGTAAGCTAGAGTTTTTTTTCTCTCGGCATTCATTTAATTTAAAAATACATTAAAACACAAATATATAAAAAATGATATCGGTAGACAGACATCTAAAAAAAAAGCTTCAGAGTTAGGGTATGAAAAATTTGCAACAAAAATACACCATAAAATAATATCCAAGAAAGTACCTATAAATACTTAATAAACACGAAAATATTGTTTTGCAATATATTTGATCCCATTAGTGGCAATTTTTCCTTTCATTATCATAGTATATAACACATACTGAGTTTTTTCACAAGTAACATTGAAATTCCCTTCACCTGTGCCATTAAAAAAGCTTAAAATATCATCCTAATCGAAGGTATTCTCTAGCAAAATTTTAACTCTCCCATATACGTGATTTAAAATCAAACATTCCCAGAAAAAATGGTCTCTGGTTTCTAATATTCTGCATAAAAGGCATTCCTCTCTCTTGTGTCTATAAAATTTGGCCCACACTTCAAGAGTTCCAGTAAGTTTTCTAAATATGAACCATTACCCTGCAGACATTAACAAAAAATTCCTATAAGTATTGACATATCCGCAAATGTCCCTTTTGATTCTCTGCTCCTTTAAATATTCCTTAAAAGGATCCAAAGTTGGTGTTTGGGAGCATTTTTTTTATGTAAGGACTTCGGCACCTTTAATATCCTTATTCTGAAGAGAGCAATTCGGCGCTTTACACTTTTTTTCCCCACGGAAGACGGAGCAATAATAGTTTAGTGTAATTTGAATAGTAAGAGTCGGGAACATTGCAGCATCAGAAGTAACATCAAACCTTTACTCTTTACATCCAGTGTAAAAATACATACCATTACTGGCATCTCCCAATCCAAATATTTTAAAAAGTTTTTGAAGACTTCCTTCGATCCTTCAGAAAATAAATTTATTATTGACGAATACATACTTTGTTTCTTCAAGATTTTTGGCAGTACATCTCAAGGATCCGTAAAGTAATCAGCACCTCACGCCTTTATAAATTTTCAGAGATGATCACTTAATAAATGACCTATGGACCAAACTTACGAGATCCAATAAAGATTAAGGGCCTTCTAAACACACAAAATATCGATCACTGAAATTCCACCATATTAACTGGAATTATGTAGTCTTTTTAGGGATAAGTTGTTTGTTTGTTTCTTTTCAAAAAAGGAGCTTTCAACTTCCAAAATGCTGCGTAAAGTATCTGAGTGAAAGAGGATTACACGTAATAAATGGACTACCTTTGAAATAGTATAAGTATTCCAAGCTTTTATTTAATCCCACATATTTAGGGTAAACGATTTGAAAAAAATGGTTGCTTTCCTTAGTTTAGATAAAAATAAATTTTGGATTTTCTAACTTTTTTTTTGTACAAGATCGTTATAAAATGCACGCGTCACAAATATGGAATATAACTTAATGGTAAAGAAAAACAGTTTGTTTGAATTAAATCAAATATCTAGGTATTGTAAACCTCCATAAAAAGGCTAGATATTTAGTATTAATTTTCTTTTGGATCGCTTAGAGGAAGGAAATGTTGAATAACTGGAGAATTATATCTTATCCATACAAATTTAGTAGTTAAGAGTAATTTTAGATTAAAATACTCTATAAATAAGAATGAATAGTATAATTTAAATATATAATCGGATCTGATAAATAATAAAACTATGTTTTCAATAGATGGAAAATATTTCAGTCATGTACTCTTCAGTTCCATTTTGACATCCAAATTCAGGGTAGTATTTCACTATTTTACTTCATGTTTATGATAAAAAAAGAATTTATTCTTATAAAATTTGTTTTCTTATGACCTCAAAATGGCTGGCATCATATAGACATTCTATTATTTGTTAGTGTTATGTCAATGATTTTATAAATACATTACTCTGATTATGATTGCATTTTAAAGAAAAGTAAAATGAGTACAATAGAAAAATTAATCAAATTATGGATTCAGTCAACTACAGATAATTCCACATAATCTTCTTTTTTTTTTCTTTTTTCAAATTAATTATGTATATATATATATATATATATAAAACTATTATGTATTTTCATAAATGATTATAATGACAACACATATTTTTTAATATAAAATGCATTTTTTCCTCCTTTTTTGCATCTTCATGTTACTAAATATCAAAATTTGGCTTATTGAACTGAAATTAGAGTAGACTTGAACAAGTTGTACAACATTCGTATTTAAAATCTATATTTTGAATGGATTAACACTAGAAATACATTTTCATACTTTTTGATTTTTACATATAAGACAAATAAAATGATTAAAATTTATCATCTAACTTTTTTTAATATCATTTTCTAAGGCTAAAATTTTTATGATTTAACATAGAAATCAATATGTTTATTTATTAAATGTGTGTATGATGTATACAGTTCTACCAAGAAAAATGGACATGTTAAAAAAAAATTAATAAAATCATGAGTCATGATTTTTTAAGCCTTTATATGACACATAACTCTTATAGGTTATCAAGAAAAACCATATAAAAATATATAAATTCTGAGTTGTTTCCACAAAAATTACAAATTGAGAATACTACAAGGAATTTACCTTACTCAGTTGTATATTATAATATAACATTACTGGAGTAGATAAGATTGATACAATGAGTAGACTATATACCCAAAAAGATAGTTCCATACGTTGACTATTGTAACTATTTTATAATATATAGATTTGGCAGTTATAAATGAAGTAATTTCATATATTTTAAAATGATATCTTCCTCGTTGAAGCCGTCCATCTAGTATTTACTATCAATCTTGTTGATTCCAACTTGATTATCCTGACCATTGAGTGTTCTATTTTATTTTTATTTTCAAATATAACAACCTTCTACGAATAGTGGAGTTTCGCATACAAGTTATAACGTCTATGATATAATATCTATAAATCATGTTGTTCTTATAAACAATTAATATGAGTTGTGTACAAATTCCAATATATTTACAAGTTACAACTTGTATAAGTAAATCGTACATGTTGCAATTTCTTTTTCTTAAAATGCGTTATTTAATTATAATATTGATTATTCTAATTACCAACTACACATTGATACCGTCAATTCATTTTAATCTATTAAAATTACTTGGTTAATTTGAATTTATGAGTAACATAATTGTGGGCTTTTTAATGTTGTTACAGAATACTTACATTTTCGTAATTTGTATTGAAATAGTCAAAAATTACACCATTAATATATTGATCAGCAATGGAATATTCAAAAATTGAATGATATTCCACCCAAATAATGTAAAGCGTTACTTTAAAATTATCCATATAATTTTTTGTTTGTAATTGGTACAAGTTGCTATTACAAGTTGAGACTTGTACATACTATATTTATATGCGTATGAATAATTATTGATTTAAAGTTATATGTCAGTCACAATAATTTATTAACTAAATCATCAGTTTACGGCATCTGATAACAAAATTTATAAGTTTCTTTGAAATTTAAGCTTTTGTTAAAATCAAGAAAAAGTATTTTTACTAGATTTTAGATCACATTGAAAAAATAAGTATATAATTTTGAGTAAATGAGTAAAATGATCTTGTAGAAAATAAATGAATAAAATTATTAAAATTATAGGACTAAAAAAAGAAGATGGAAACAAAAAGAATAAAATATAACATTGGATGCACAAAACTTTTTAAACTGTCTATGGATCTACGAAGAAACGTCATATTATCTTTCGAACCGGACGGGTAGTAGCGTATCAAATCTCCATGTACTTCCACATTAAATTAGAAGAATCTGGAATTTTTATGATACAAATAGATTATCTTGTAGCTGTTGAAATAAGAATCACTCTAATTTCTTCATTTGGAAGCTTCGCTGCTATCCTTCCTCTACAGCTCAAGAGAGCTAACTAACTCTATGGCGCGAGTTTTTGTAAAAATATTTGAAATGAGCCCGAATAAAGTCATGGCACTTGCGAATTTCTCACTTATTCCTGCTACGTTATGCAATATGAACTTTTTTAGTATATGTAGTGAAGGGTACTCTGCAAAAGTAGGAATAACTGTGCTAAACAATTTTCTACAGTCCTTGAAAGAATTAATAAAGAATATAAAATTGAAGGCATGATTGGTCCAATATTTTTAAAAACTTTTCGTAGATTTTGTCAGCTTCCTCCTTATAATTTAATGTAAAAGAGATTCTCAAATTGTCTTTGGCTCTTTTTAGTGGAATTTTTTTTTTCCAAAAGTTTAATATTGAGTTATTGCTCAAATCGTGAAAAGAGATAATGCTAACTATTATAATTTTTTGGGTTCTCCGAGGTTTTTAAAATAAAATTTCCATTTACACTTATGTTGCACCACAAAATGACGGTGTTCCTTTCCAAATAATCCTATGTAATGCCACTAAAGATGGGGACAATTCTACCAAGTGATCTTTAATATATTATGTTCCCAGCTTAACCCATGTCAGTCTCTAGATGTCTTCAAAGGTCAATTAGACCTTTTTGATAGTTTTTTTGTATCCCATATCATTCCCAATATCTCCACAGTGTCCTTAATTGAACCACTGACAATTTGAATATCAACTATTGGCTCATTTCCTACTTCTTGAAGTAATTTAAAAAAATCTCAATTCTTTTAGTTAATTTAGCCTCAGACTAAGCTTCTAACATCAATGTGACATCGTCGGCATACATATCAATTATATGTCTCGATGTCCCAAAATCCACTCCAAGCCCCTTGAATTTCTTTATTATAGATTCTCCAAGATCTTTTATAGCAGTGACGAATAATTGGGATGCTGAAAGACAACCCTGACGGCAACTGTTTCTTAAAGTAGTTGGGTCACTTTCTCCATCCCCCATCGAGATAGTTGACGTGTCATTGAAGAGAAAAGCTCTGATGGGATTAAAGTATTGCTTTGGAAGAAGTCTTTTAACTGCCTTCAAATATGACTGTGTAAGACATAATCAAATGTCCACAGCTATAATTCCAACAAAAGTTCCCTTTTAACTTACAATTTCAACAGCAGACTGTAAATTTCTTGAAATGTCTGAAATCTTCCTCCCCTTTACGGAGCCTTTTGTTCATTGCCAAGTTTGGAGTTTAAAATTGGTTCTATTTTATTGGCAAGAACACCAGAAATAATACGATAGCTCTCATAGAGCACCAAGATTGGTCTCCAATTTTTAACACCCCATTTTAGGGCTCAAAACTCTTGTTATAGATTGTGGAAACTTCCCACAAATTTCCGTAGACTTTCCAGTTCAAATAAATAGGGAACAACAACCTTATCTACGCATTGGGGGAAAATCTTCGTTTTATTTACAATTTATTTAATTGAAAAGGGTCCATCATAAGTCAAATTTTCTTCATATCTTTTTACTTCTGGCTATAACCCCCTCCCTCTTAGCCCGATAATTACTTTTTCTTACAAATGTTCATTTAATTAAATTTTACTGTAATTTTTTGTTTTGTGTTCGGCAGATTTATCATGTATTTATACTGGCAATGATAATTTTTTTATATTCGATCTATCAAAATGTAATTTATACTATAAGATCCACCCACCGATGGGCCATGGGGGTATGACCCTTCAGTTCTTTGCAATTTATATAGTTACGACAATATTTTAAAATAGTAAATATTAAAACATAAATTATATTTTGACTTAGGAATAGGCTCCAATATATATACATATATGTATATATACCACATTCCTGACGATCACCAGAGCTTGCAAAAACATTCTAACTTTTGTACCACCAATATTTTATTCCTGATTTGAACTATAAATCATGGTATAAAATCTTATGAATTTGAACGACATCTAGGGTGGGATTTTACCCTTATGCTGGGATTATGTTTTTGTATGTGATTATGTGATTTTATATTTGATCATTTTACTCAAAATATAGGTGTTACCCAAAAAATTTAAAAGGAAACTTCCTTTATGTGAATGGATTTTCTCTAAATTTATTGATTTCCTATAATTAACAACATCCACAAATATTCGATAAAATAAATTTGTACTTAAAATGAAGGAACTTTATCTAGGTTTGAAAACTATTAATCCTTGAAACACTCTAAATATTTCCTGCCTTTCAATAAATTAAAACAGAATTGTAAAATTAATTACTCTTCTCAAACTAAACAAAATATTCCATCGATAGAGGACATATTTCTTGTGATTGGGATATTTTTATATGGTCAGAAAATTGATCATATCTAACCAAAATAAGTTCATAAATAAATTAAATCATTTCTTAGACAAATGTATGTGACTATCATTAAATAGAATTTCAAATGTCCTTGATGGTGATCGTCATACAAAGTTAAAACTATAATGAAAAAGGTTGCTTTTGATTGATACTATTATTATCTTTCTACTAGACATTAAAAGTGGAATATAAATCAAATGGAACCATTCAATTATTGTGAATCATACCCAAAGTGTTATATTTTATAAAAAGTGGCTTATTTTGAGCGATTTACTTCTAGTGATAATTATGGCTTCTTTAAGAAAACTTATGTGCTAAATAAGTCATAATTAATTGTATTGTCCTATGGAATGAGGTTTCTGACTGCATATGTGCATAACCTTCACCCATAATTAATCTGGATGCCTCCTGGGAAATGAATTTATAAATACCCACATCAACCCAAAAATATTCAACTTTACAAATATTGAAAATACTCGTTATGGTATTTGCTTTAAAATTTGAAACCCTTCAGCAATGTTAAATTATTTTTCTACAAAATGTATATTTTATTTATTATCTTACTTCATAAACAGATGTCCTCCTTATGTGTACATTTGATTTTGACCCTACAGATCACAGTAATTTCTATTATTTTAGCCACTTGCAATAAAATAAAGGACTAATACTTATTTAATTCGATTTGGAGGTCAGTAAGTTTGAATATCCGAAGTAGTTCGTTGGGCTACAATTTCTTTTTTTCAGGATGAAAATTTTTGATTATATTCCTATGGATCACCACTTGAGAAAAGGAACTTTAATGAAACTTTTAAAATTCAGCAATATAGCTTTTAAATTAAAACTTTGGAATTTCTTTAACAAATAGAAAATGTCGTTTTAAATTGGCTATAATGGTTTAAAAAAACGCCCTTTGAAGACTGAAACTTTACAAATCAAATTTTTCATCAAAATACAACAGAAGATTGAATGAATAGGTCACTCTAAAAATGGGCCACCCTAATACACACGGATGCATGGTTGAAAAGTAATTGTAGGGGTAAGGGAGGAAAGCCAATTTTCATTGTCAACAAAATAGGTAGTCAATAAAAAAGTTGAGCTAAAATTGAATTTTCTCATTTTAATAACCTATTTATAGCGTCTGTAACAATCTAGCTCAACTGCCTTTTTTTCTCTTAATTGAGTTAGAACCCCTGTTATTAAATGGTAAATAATCCAACAAAACAGGGATTTACTAAATAATTTCGAGCATTTCCTCTGAAAGTTATTGGAGGAAATGTTGAGAGATACAATTGATTTGTTTATTTATTACGATTAAAAGAGTAGTTATGACAAAGAAATTATGTGGAAACATATTTTGAAATGTATACAAAGCACATTTATAATTTTGTCAGCTTATTTTTCTTAAATAATGAAGTTGTTCTATTTTAGAAAAAGTTTTTACAAAGTGCAAACTTATTATCCTTATTAAATTATAATAAATATCTAAAAGTGTTATAACGAACATAAAAGCCATGGATTCCACAAAAGAAGAAGGATAAGAACAATAGAAAATATTATTTTGCAAGCTATATATTAGTTGCCATAGCATTCTTTTCTTATTTTATCTAACATAGTATTATGTGCATAGTGAATGTACTAAGAATATATTATTTTATAAAGCTGTTTCACTTTTAAAATTGGTTCAACTTTACATTTTAATTTTTGTGAGAGAGAACTGCCAAGAGGTGTACAACAAGTAATTTGGGCTGATAAAGAATGGAGAATACATTATGTTCCAAGAACTTGCAATCAAATCTACAGGAGAGAGAAATAGAGAAAGGGCATCCAAAAAGTTAGAGCTAATTAAACGTATCTTTTAATTAGCAATAAAACTCTAATACTGAGTTCCTTAAGATATGTAATAAGTATATATAGCCCTTTTCCGCCATAAGAAAGGTTATATTTTTAATTGTAAACAATTTCTATGAAAGACATTTTGAAAAACCTTATCTCGGGAAAATCAATTACAAAATCAAAAAAAAATCAATCTTTTTTAGATGCCCCCACTACTGAGCAAATGGAAGAAATTATAAATATAATATTAACAACGAATGCAGATTTGGTCATAGTTTATATAACAGAGCAAATATCATTCCAGGGAAAATGTTCTATTTATTCATAATACATTTTGTAACAGAAAGGAGGAACCATGTTCGGCAATGTAATAACCAGAAAAAACTTTGACAATAAAGATTCTACTACTAATTTTTTTTTCAGTCAAATTAATTTTTATCTTTTCAAAATCCTTATTGAACTTACTAATTATCTCATTGAATGAAAAGTTTTCAATTTATCCAAATTTGATAAAATTTTATTTGATTTATCAGGGAGCATAGCTAATGTATTTCTTCCTTTTGCTGTTCATGGTAGTGCCATGTTCCATGATGAAAACCTATAGGGAAAACTGTTGGTATATTTGAACAGCTGCCTATTTGTTGGCCTGTTTTAAATCCTCCCTTGGGTGTTATCTACTACATCTTGGACAGTCTTTTCTAAAAATAAATGTGAAAATCTTTGGATAAAGTGTTTAGAAGAGGGATTGACTTGTCTTAAATTCTTAATTACGTAATCAGAATTTCCTTTTGATGGTATTGTAATGTATAAACCTTCAATTACACCATAAGAATCTATTCAAATAATTCATTTAGGATAGTATCAAATTCATCAGGACAAAGTTGATAAATGTCAAAACCAAAACATGATAAGCCTTATAATTTAAATTTTTTACCACATCTTCTTCTTTAACTAAACAACCCTCCAGAAAGCAAACCAATATTGTGAAAGAAACTGGACACACTCTGGAGGAAATTGTTTAGTTAAAGAATGAAGATGTGGACAAAAATTACATTCAATAGTTTATCCACAGTCTCAACAGTTGGACAATGCTTCATAATTCTTAACAAATTATTGGAGTCATGTTCAACAGGAACATATCTTGAACAATTATTAAATCTAAATGACTTTATAGATAAAGCATCATTCTTTAAATTGTTACATCGACTTTTTTTAAATTTTGATTTCAACTCACAATAATTATCGTTAAAGAAACTATTAATTAAATATTTACTTCTATTACCTTGTTGTAGTTTAATAAGATTCGAGAGCTTCCCTTTTTTCTTCGCCGAATTCCTACAACTATATTTTATAAAAATATTTTCCAAACCAGATATATATGCCAAACTTATTTAGACACATTTTCCCCCAAATCTGTGTGAAATCTGACATGTGAGGCCCCTGTTCTCATTTCAACATAGTGTTCTTCATTATGTAGGACTCATGAATTAAGTAAAAATATCTTCTTCTGTTTTACATTGTAGATTGATTTGATTTTTGCTCGAAAAGATTTTTCAAGTTTATTTTCTAATTTTCTTGGCTTTATATTTTTTTAGAGGGTTGAAACCCTGGACTTTTTTAACTTGACATACCCATAAAAAAAGTAATAGGATAAAATATATTGTCGAAAAAACAATAAATAAGTGCATTGTATATACAAACAAGTGGGATCATTGTTGTTATGAGACATTTGCATAAACATTCAACTTTATGCCCTTCATAGCATTACATAATTGATGCATTGTATTACAACTCAAACAGAACAAAGCTGGAAAGAGCAAATAACATTTTGGAATGTGCCTATATAATTAAAAAAAAGTATTATTTTTTTTAAACTTTTCATGTTTTTCTTAGACTAAATGTAATAGTTTGGGTATTTTATCGGTTTTTATTGATCAATATTACTTGCAAATTTACAATTATTTGACATACTTAATTGTCTACTTCATTTAAAGAAAAATATACTTATATTCATCTTGAAAATATCAACTTGAAGTATTAAAATTATCTCCTGCATAAAAACGTAATCACCAATCCATTAATCAAATGTCTTAAAATAGGAAGAAAGTTATTGATGATCTTGCTATTTTCTGACAACGTCTCCGTGTTTATTGATGGTTCACGAGACTTTACGAAAACTGGAAAGGGTGTTAGTCAAAATCCAATAAGAATCTGCAATAAAGGTTACACTGTCCAAGATTTAAATCCTTACATCTATGGGTAATGAACACTTCGTTAACGGAGATAAAATGCTTAGTATAATAACCAAAATTGTGTAGGTGTTAGTTGGATTTGGGATAAACAAATTTGTCAAATAAAAATAAGGAAACAAATCTTCTGAAAATTGTTCATATTTTTGTTTTATAGCCCTTTTACAGAGGAGTTTCTATTGGAGGGATGCCAGAAACACGTATGCAAATTAAGATTAATTGCTTCAACCACAAAGTGGAGTTTAGAGCTCGTAGACCTGAAGGGTTTTTGGAGAACACTAAACAATAGCTGGCTCAAAAGAATCCTTACAAGTGAAGATATTTGTGCAGTATTAATTTAAAAAAGTGCATACACATAAATCCGAGGAAGTATTTTCAAGGAAAATATATATAAAGGGTCTTCAGACCTTTTTCAAGCGACAAATAAGCTTGTCCATGACTGGAAAATAATATCCAAAGGGGGGTCTAAAACCTTTTCATATGTAATCAAGATCCTAGGCAATGACGAAACACTTAACTAAAACCCAAGACTACATACAAGGAATGAATACTACTATTCAGTCCTTATTATTACGATAAGTATGGTTTTCTAACATTATACTTAGACTTGTGATGAGGCACACAGTTTTGGGCCACAAACTCCTTTTTTATAGCTATCAAGTCAATTAAAAATAGACATATAAGAAAGGGACTACCAGGTTGGAACTCACCAAAGAACTAGTAAGCAAGCCATTCGACAGATTATGGCTCCTGAGGTCCAACATCAATTCAAAAACACTTTTCCAAAATAATTTTACTTCTTCTAAACCAAAATTGTACAGTTACAAAATCGCTACTTCAACAATTTATTGAAATAAATCGAATCATCCATATGAGAGTTGCAAGAAACAAGAAACGTCTTTACATATTCTCTAGCAATGCGTTAAGATTTATCTTTCAATAAGAATGTGTAAGCAAAAAATATAGCAGAATATTGTAAATCAGGAACTTAAAAATAGATTTGGTATTGTTCGGGGATCCATACCTTCCTAGGGTTCTTAAGGTAGAAGCAATCATCAACAAAATACAGGAAATTATTTATTCTAGCAAATTCAACAGGAAACAAACTCCAAAATATTTGGAATTTGTCCTCGTTTAGCAAATTTTACCAACAACGTTCGTACACTCGGACTTTTAAATATCTTAATAATAATTACCTAACAGGTGTTATTAGACAGAAAAATGTAGCAAAATCAACCTTGTTTAGTTTTGTGTATCGTTTCTATAGTGGTTTTTTTTTTTTTACTTTTATTAGTTTGTAATCAAGGATTCAGAGAGTGGCGCTGTGATTCAGGTAAATAATACAACTCTAAAAAGGATAATATCCAATAGGGAATAAGCATTGTTGTCTTAATTGTAGCTTGACAAAGACTTCTTGAGCATTCATCAATCATCCCACCCCCAACCCCCTTATGTTGTTATTATAGAAAAATAAAATAAAAAGAGAAACCTCCCTCATAAGCTGGGAACACAAATTTCGAGATTCTTATCCGTTACCCGTAATACCTTGGAAAGGAATACATTGCATTCGGCGTCATGATAGCATACCAATTCCTTGTATTTCTTCTGGATATCATCCATCGTTTATTTCTCGCTCCGGATTTTATCTTCATCCAAGGATCGTATACAGTCTCTTTCATCAACTTTTCGAAGGCATGCTATAAATATCCTGGAGTTATTTTCGGGATATTGGAGTATCAAGTATGTGGACTATGAGCTTGTCTGAGAATAGCTATAATTTAGTCGTAGAATCACATGAAATCTGTCAACATTTAATTGAAATTACAATAATATGTTCCACTCCCTTATTTCATGTGAGTATTTGACAATGTCGATTTTACTCGTTTAGATTCGTAGTTATATTGATAGTGGAAGTTGAATATGCCTACAAAAATCATCAAAATTAAGCAAATATCAATGCTAAAGTATAAAATTGCATTTGATAATTATGCAAGCGAACTTCAACTTTTCTATAGATTCGAATCAATAACGTTTAACATTTGAAATAATGTTTCTAACTGGAAATTGGGTGATGTGATGTTGTAAGTATGCTACATTTTATCGTTTGTCCACATTTCTTATAATAAATTATCTATTTCAATATCATATTAAATAATAGGAAAATTATAGAATTAAGTACATTTATAAAAACGATATACATAGTGCTTAATAAACCAGATTTGTAACTCTATGAGCTTGAATATAGTTATAAGTTTATGCTGCTTATGTTTGAGAGATGCCATGGAATAATTTGATATTACATTTTGTCTTTTAGAGAGTATTAATTGTAGGTACATATTTTGAAATCTCACATCTTAGGAAATTAATTAACTAATTGAATACCTCTGTTTAGGAAGGAATTTGTTTTTATTTGAATAATATATTATTTTGGAGGAAATGTTTTCGTAGTTATAACATAGGTACATTTGACGCATGAACGCGGAATTGTTCTAATTTTTTGATGATGATTGCATAAACCCAAAGGCACCAAGTTTAGTAAATATTAATCGATCATATAGATTACTAGGTATACTATTTGTAATCTAAATAAAGTTTTTATTGAAAAAATAAAACAATAGTAAGGAATATAAGTAATAACATAAACTTTTACACTTGTTCTTTGACTTTTCACCAGATACGAGATACGTACTCGTAAATCCTTTTTTCTCCTATTCTTTTTCATTAGTTTCAAATGACAATCTGAGCTCCAGTACAAGTCTTGAAATATTATTACGATAATATAAATTAATGCATATAGGAGTCTCATTTAAACATATATGTATATTTAAATAAAAATAATATATACCATTATTTATTAGAAATGATGTTCGAACATAAAAAAATCATTGGTTTGGAGTACAATAGATAAGCAGATAATTAAAGCACGTCTTTGAAAAAAAAAATAGTTTAATTGCCTCAGAGTTAGAATCCGGAATAGGAAATAAACCACAAATGAAATATTTAAGGAATTAAAGGAATTAGTATACTATGATGATACGGGATGAAATACATTCCTTCCCAGGGTAGAGTTAGCCGATAATAATCTCAAGATTTGTGTTCCCAGCTTATGAGGGAGGTTCTCTTTCTAATTATTTCTTCTATTTTCAATATATAGATGAATGTGAAAGGGTTGGTTGTAAGGGGTTGGTTGTTTACTTGAATACTGTCACGACACCTTGCAGATAATATATATGTATATATAACTTTTTTAAAGAAGAGACAATTTATGTTTAAATCTATAAATATCTTGTTGGGAAAAAATTACGGTAATTGCTATTATTTTGGTCAGATATTAGCTAATTTGTTGTAAGCTCAAAATATCATCCATTTTGATTGCGGGCTCTTAAATCTACAAAAAAATCAAAAAAATCACAGGTTTTTAAAGTTTAAAACACTGTATTATTAAAGTAAATATTAACCAACAAATTGATTTGTCAAAAATATGTGGAAATGAAGAATCTTGTAAAGAACAAGGTAAATTATAAGTATTAATAATTTCACACAGGGTCATTTATAACTGTTGGTATGTAAATGTATATTAATTAATTGCAGCACCTTGTGAAGTTTCAAACAATTTCACACCACAATCTTGGACCAACTTTGAACATGAAGAAGCAATTAATAATGAATATACTTTCTACCAAAGCTTCATCACTTTGACTTTCCCCCCAAATCTGACATAATCTACAACACATCTGATCGGCTAGGATTGTCTGACAATTCATTGACAGCCGTTGTTTGTGCCACGTTAAAATCTGGTGGTGCAAACTTATACGATTTTGTTATATCAGCATCAATCACCCGTAGAAATCGTATGATTACAAGATATACAATCAATAAAGCATTTATGTCATCGTTTATTGGAGATCCTCCTCTTCACTGGGACAGCAAAATGTCTATTTTCTGGCCCTCCCTCCCAGCTATATTGAAGGAAAACTATAGGGAATACCGATGATAAAGAACTCATCAGGAGAATGTCAAGCCAATACATCAATGGAGTTATTGAAGACTTGGAAAATGACGGAGGGAATCACCGCTCCGGTGTTTGACACTAAATTAAGTAATAGCGGAACACACAAAGGAGCTTCAAAGCTAATAGACAACCAAATGGGGGAAAAACTACTTTACTCAGCATGTAGGAACCATATATTTGAGATTGTTGCAGGCGCAGTTTGGAAAAAGTTATTTGAAAAAATCAAATCTACAGAAAATACTTGGTTCAGACATTTTAAAAATCAATGGGACAGCTTAAAAAAAAATCCAAGGACCTTAACTTTGAAAAACCTATGGCTAACTGAAAAAAAAAGAAGAACGTTTACGAACGATGAATGAAATTTTGGCATCTTGCAAAACTCCAAGATCTGATCATAGGGAAATGACCGAATTAACAGTTATTTCACTTGGAGGTACTCCTCCTCGTAGAAATCACTATAAAAAACCTTTCTTTATTTTATAACCCAATGTGGATGAGATCAACTATTACAATAGACGCTTCTATTAATTATTTGAAGTTTTATCAAGACATTATATTATTCTCCAAAATTGACGTTTGATGTTTTAGCAGAAACTTGTTTAAATAAACATAGAAACCATAAATGGTACTTAACAGAAGAAGTAGTACGATTTGCATTATTTAGCGATATTTAAGATGATAAACAAAAAAAGAAAAATAGCAATAAAATTATATTTAACTGAAAAGTCAGAAAGTTTTAGAAAGGGAAAACCTATTTTTCAAGAAATAACATTAAAGACTACACTTGATTCATTGATTGACCCAGAATCCCATCTTTTGTTGGCCACCCTTAATTTAATGAAAAAACCTCCTAAATCATGGCCAGTATCAATGAATATATTGAGGCAAAAAATTATGCAAATAATCTTTGCGTTGTCGATTATATTGCAGAGAGAGGAGTTAAAATGAGGTCAGACTTCACAAATGATCCGAAGCAAAGAGAATATCTTTTACAAGCAGTAGAATTTAATTGAAAAAAAGATCAAAAGTTTTAAGAAGAATATTCTTAATATCAGTATGAATAAATAAAGTTCGTATAAATAATTTTAATGAGTTTATAATGTTTTTAAATATTTTTTGTTATAACTGTTTTGAAAATAAGGAAAATATATACAGTCAAAAGGAATTATTTTGATAGTTTTCAACAAATTTTCTATTGTCTTGTGACAAAAAGAAATTAAGAGTATCATTCTTATCTTTCTAAACAAGCTAAAGAGCTTGTGTTTAAGGTACTTCGAGGATCTGGAGCCCGTATAAGTGTATTTAAATAACATATTTTTAGCATTTTAAACGTTTTTATTGTAAAATAGTAGTTCCATAAAATCCTTATTAACTAATTGACAACTTTTTTTTATAAATAATGTATTGCTGTCTTAGGACAAACAATCATTTTTGTTTCTACATTTTTTAAACTTTACTTCATAAGAATTTTTTTTTATTTTATAAGGATATCTTAACATGAAAATCCGTGACAGTCCGGAAGAGATATCCGGACTAATGAATTTTTTGGTTAATATTTACTTTAATAAAAAAGTGTTTGAAAACTTAAAACCCGTGATATCTTCTTTCTTGTAGATTTAAGAGCCCGCAATCAAAATGAATGATATTTTGAGCTTTCAACAAATTAGATAATATCTTGCCAAAAGAAATAGCATTTACTGTAATTTTTTCACAACAAGACATTATTAGATTTAAATGTAAATTGTCTCGTCTTTAAAAAGTTTAAAACATAAAAGTCTGTGCAGCCAACCATTTTTCCAATAATTGATGAAGAAGTACAATTTTTCGAAAAAATGACAATTTTCAAAACTTTAAAAGAAAAGTTCGAGGGTCTAAGATGTATTCCGAACCCCCAAAAAATGATTTTCTTTCTTCTTACATGTCAAAGCATGGGAAAAATACGGAAACCTAACAAAACTTAAAAAAGTGTTGTTTTTTTTTAAATAGGTCTAGTCTTGGTGTTATGATATTGACCCATTACCCATGCCAAATATGTTTAGTGAGTGAGTGAACAGAAATTTTCTCATTGGTGAGGTCAGTACCAATTATGACTCTAGGATATAGAACTCGCTGAATGGAATCTGTCTCCTCGTTCAACGTACGGTTTCCTGGACATATGGATAAAAATCTTGAGATTTTTTGAATTATATTACCTAGTAGTACAATTTCCCCTCCAATGAGTGATTTAGGCATTTTTATTGGGATTTATTCATGAAATATCTAATAGCTCCATATTTTTTTCTAACACTTACTCATTCGATAGCTGCTTGGATGTTTCGTAAAATATTGGAATCTTTCTTTCTTTCTTTTTTAAAGCTATTATTTTTATTTAATATTGGCTCCTTTTGCACAGCCAAAATTCCCGATAAAATTCTGTAAGAGGCATTCAATACGGTAATAGGCCTCCAGTGATTGAAGTACGTCCCATCTCCTTTTTTAGGAATCAAAGATATTCTTCCTTTTATGAATGATCCAGAAATTCTACTTGTCTTTTCCATTGTACACCCCATTCTATACAGAAAGGGCGTAATTTTATATGGGCATATGGTAAAAAGCTCTCCAGAAACTCCATCTGGGCTACACACCTTGTTGGCTTTCAATTTTTGGTGATGAAATTTTTAATATTTTATATTGAATAAATGTAATCACTCAGACCATATCCACGCCTTTTAGAGAAAAAAATCATCTCAGTTTGGACCACTGATTGAAAACTAGAATGAAAATATTCTAAAATATCTTTTGGGCTTACCATTAGCAATAATCTTCTTTTTTTCTTTTTTTTTATGTATGGGTAATTTTTAAATCTTCTGTTTGAATCACTCTCATCCATAACTTTGTCATTTATCTCCTTGCCGCCTATTTCTGCTATTGTAAATGAATTAATAGTATCTACCGTAAAGGATCGAGTAAATAAAGAACTAGAACTCAATAATTTTTCTACTTTTTTTGATATATTCGTTTTTCCCTTTTCTTTTCCCGGGAACAATTATGAAATTGAAGTTTGAATAGATCAGATAGAACAGTTATTGCTTGCTTTGCGTTGAATTTAGACTTATAACATTGGATAAGATTTCTATCAATTTTTACTCGAAATTTTTCTACGCCAAGAATCCATCTTGATAAAATAAATAAATGCCGTTTCAAATGACAATAGAAGCTGATCTCTATTAGTTTATGATTAGATGCTAGTTCATGTATATATATTGCTCTTTCTACAGTTTTGTTTAGGTTGTAGGACATCAACGCAAGGTCAATCCGAGAATACTCTTTGTTTCTTCGCCAGGATACATTCTCTTCTGAACGGTGTTTTTTTAAGATGTTCCCCAAATTAAACCTCACATAAAGCTCACCTAAGACTTTTCAATTTGGATAATGATTTGTAAACCCATTAAGGTCTACGTTCAAGCCTTCAATCAATATAAAGGGAAACGGGTCTTTCTTTTGAATATTGATGATAGATTGGAGGAAAGGAGTGGACCGTTTATTTGGTCGATATATATTAATTACGGAAAACGTCGCTCTATTGATGGTCATACATATTTAAAGCCAAGTCCCTCTTGCCGGAGTACCTCTTTACAAAAATAACATCATTTACTTCTTTCGTGTCTACTGTCTACAGTCGCTACCTATACTGTCGCTATCTCGAGTAAAAAAGGCATGAAACTATTTTTGGAAGACAGAGAGAAGACACATAATGTCTGGATATATAGACAGAAGATGGCTCATCAAAGCATGCCTTCATTTCCTATCTTCTCTGCCCCTGATGTTTAAATAAAGTATTTTTTTAATGCCCATATTCCATTTAAAATAATAGGATAAAGGTTCCAAATAAAAATCCGTGTTTCTGGTCTGTTTTCGATTAAGAGAATATAAAGGCTCCAGATCTTTATTCATATTGATATTAACTCATAAAGCTTTGTTTGACTTGTGTTTGAGCGCATTATCTTATTTAAAAGAAAAATAACAAAAGACGACACAGATTAAATTTTGCCTTAGTATTTTTTTAAATTAAAAACCTCATTTTAAATAAATAAAATGAAAAAAAACAACAACAACTGGAGCGTTCGGCCATCAATCATGAAGCAGCACCAGACTCAGAGCTCTTTGGCTGTTTCTTCTCTCTTACAGTGGAAAGATCTATATCAACGGTTTACTTCTTTTCCAACAGAGGAAGCACAAGTACAACGGTCCAGAATTGTATGGATGTCCAAATGAGATTTGATTGTATTTTTGGCATTCTACCTTCTCCATCATTTTCCAGTGACCCCTGCCCCCATGGTTTAATCCGGAAGACTTCACTTCATCTTTTTCTTTCACAGTTTGGGTCTCACTAATCTCTTTGATTTGTTTGTTTTTCTGATAGGCTATGTTTATGACTTATGGAAGAATTATTTTCATTTTTGTTTTCAATCAAATCTCTATTCCCTGTTCTTTGTTTAATCCGGAAGACATATTTTCATCTTTTTCTGCCATAGTGTGGGTCCCACTAACTAATGAATTCTGGAAGAATTATCTTCATTTTTGTGTTCTATCAATTGAGCATCCATATTCTCTTCAATTTGTACTCTTGATGGAAAACAAGAGTGCATGGCTTTTTTGAGTGTCTTTTCATAATCTTTTAATTCGTTTTTCCATGCAATAATGTTTCATGTGTCCAAGATTTCCACAATGTACTCAATGGCTCACCAAATGTCCTTATAACTCTTATATTTTCCCTCCACTTTATCCTCCATTGGTTTTTTGTTGTTGTTGTTTTTTGATTTTTTTTTTGAAGACAGTCGCCTATAATTTCAACAAATTATACTTATTTGAAGGAAAATTTTATTTTTATTTCAAATATTTTGTTTACATACCACCAATACTGAAAAATTGCAGATTTAAAAGTTCAAAAATAATTTTCAAGAGTTTTGTTCGAAGATAATAAAAATCTTGATTTTTATTATTTTAAAATCAAAGGATACTTATTTGTAGCATACGTAAATAACTAAATGTTATTTCTAAAAAGATCCAGCAGCAATTTGATTTCAATATCAATGACGCAAAATCTATGGAAAAAAGTGATTTTATTATATATATTGAATTTCTATTTGTTTTGAGAGGAATAGTGCATTATTTATTTCTCCACTTTAAGTTAATTTATTTGGTTTCATTTACAAAAGAGTATTCGGTGTATGCATTACCAGTAATTAGATTCTGAGGAAATTCCTTCCCTGTTTTTTTTTTTTTTTTGTTTTTTTCATTCCTAGTGAAAGCATTACCGGTAATTAGATTCTGAGGAAATTCCTTCCCTGTTTTTTTTTTGTTTTTTTCATTCCTAGCCAATTTATAGCCTCTAAGTTCATACCCGGATATTTCATTCTAATTTGGAATTTAATGACGTCATATAATTTATGTTTCAGAACTAGTTAGTAGTTTTGTGAAATGATTTACAGGGCGGGCTGAGTTGGCAGTCATCCCTGGAGATAACTAGTGACCGATGGGAGACAGATGTGATTTAAAGATTAGAAATGACATCATCATAAATCTTTAATAGTGAATAGAATTGGAATCTGTGGATATTATTGGTAGCTCGGGAGATACAAGTACTTCTTGTTATTGCTCTTCCCTTGTAATGTAAACTACATATTTGAATTATGAAAAGAGGAAAGGAATTAAAAGTAGTGATACACAATGGAGAGGATGACGGGATTTTTCTTCTATTTCCCAAGTTATAAATAATATCTACGGATCGGGATTCCATTCCTACTCACTTTTAAAGATTTATGATGACGTCCTTTCTGATCAATAAACACCATAGATTATTCATCTCCCACCCATCACTAGGTATTACTCATCTCCGGAAACGATTGCTAAGTCCCTATACCTCCTCAACAGGTTTACAACGAAAACTACTTAATAGCTTACTACAGAAACCATATGACATCAAAAAATATATGTTTTCAAAATGGAATGATATGTCCGGGGATAAATTTTGTAGGAAATGAATTTACATGGAATGTATTTAGCATTGGTTCAATGAAGTCTAGTTTAGCAGAAATGTCTATATAAGTTACTCTTTTGTAATTTATAAATTACAAAAGGTTAAGTATCTTTTTTTTTTAAACTCCGCGATAATTAATTACATTTTGATAAAAAAAAAAGAAATAAATTAATGATAAATATAATTATGTAAACAATTGAGTTGGTATAAATTATTATATCAACCTAAAATGATTTTTAAGACAAATAAATTGAATGTTGCTGCTAAACTAAAGCCCGGTCACATGAGGAATACATCTGGTCAAACTGAAACGGTTAATATTCTGGATTGAAACGAGAATCATATAATTTGAGGAGAGGAAACAAGTGTGTTCATCTTGGAAACATTAACTCATTTTCTTAATTTGTACAATTTGCTTATATAAGACAAATTCTACAACACGAAAAGACATTTTCAAAAAAATATTATTTCGGGGGAAACGGAACGTTGAATTCGTGTAGGCGTAAACCCCAACGTATAATTTTTTCCCATTTTTCTCAGAAAACGTGTCCATGTTAACAGCGGACTATATTTATATTTTTTATGTATAAATTAAATCTAATATTGGAATAATATAGGACAAAAGGATTATTGCTGACAAAAATAAGGCTTAAAAATGCGAAAAAGTGAAAATCAATGGATCAGCCACACCTTATTGTCGAAAAAAATTCATTATTTATGTTGTTTGTTAATTAGCAAAAAATAAGCCACATACGTCACCACTAAATGTTTTGGTTTAAAAAAAAAATATAAATCTATAATCTTGAGTGACAGCTATATTTTTGCAAAAACTGTCAAATATTTTTTAAGATTATTTGGTATCACAAATAATTTTCTGATAAGAGATTATGTTTTATTTTTAATGTAACAATACATGTACGTACGCTGTAAAAATCATTTAATGATAATTAAGTCTCTTGAATATGAATTGCTGATGACGTCATGGGTGTTTCAAAATTGTGAACATCGCCACAATAACGTCATTGTATTATATAAATCATTTTTGTACAACACTTAGATCAGAATAGGGGTTGAAATTCCATAGGTGAAGACCAAAAAAATAAAGTGTATATATGTATATGTAATGAGACTAAACGAATGGTATACGCTCCAAATTGGTCTAGAAAAGATCCATTAAGAGCGAAGCAAAAAAAAATCCACTTTGAAATGAGTCTCAACAACTAGTAGCTAAATTACAGAGTGTACTGATATGACAAAAATTAGGAATTTGTCGTCGATGGATGCTTTTTATTCATTTGAACAAGAAAATAATCACCAAATGTCCGAAAATCGGTCTTTTATAGACACGTTTTGATGAAATCTGTGAAACTTGGAATTTTTTTTTATATCATCACTTAATAATTCTACAATTAAATCAAGATACATATATCATTTTTATAAAAATTAAGTATTGTAAATTAGAAATCTATCGATGAACATTTGTAAAATAATATTAGTAGAATTTGTTTCTGTTTTTTCCAATTTAAAACCAAATTTACGTTTATGATACAAAATGTCTTGTGAATATGTATATTATAATCAAGAATAAGTTTATTTTTCATTTACTCAAAATAAGAAACTCTACCGTAGCAATCTTTTGATTTTTTCACTATCAATTTTTAAAAATACTTCAAAATAGTTACCATTTTTCTATTTCTTCAAAAATCAATTTTCCCCGAATGATCTTTGCTAGATATAGATTTTATTTGTATGCATTGATCTAAAGAGATCCTTCATGTAACAACCACAGGGTTCATGCATGGTTAATCAAGTATTTTATCTTCTTCTTCTTTTATTAAGACATTAAATAGGCCTCTATAGATAAGATTCTAGAATTGATGTATTATGTATAAAAGGAGACTTTTATTCTAGATTAGAAATACTTTTTCTTAAGCTATCATATGTATGTATATGCATTTCAATATAGCATTAAATGCATTTATTTCCTTGTGAATGTATCAGGATGCATGACTTAAATTTCATCATTATAATATGGTCCTTAAAATGGAGCCAAGAATGTTATAACTGCCTCAATGAGTTGTGTTCAGTACGACACTATATTTTGTTAGATCAAAATCGAGTCTTTAAGGGATTCAAATCGACATAATATCAAGATTACAGGTGCAGAATACATTTACAAATGGGGGCCAAATCAAATTATATAATGATGATGTAACCAGAAGCATCCAAAGATTTTTTATTCAATTTTTTTTCTTTGGGGGGTGGGGGATTGCTGGCATTTTTGTTATGTTTTTTTTGAAAATTTTGACAGAATTACTTAGACTTTTATTTTTTAATTTAAGAATTCTTTAAAGTGATAAAATTTGAACAAATAAATTTTACTTTTTATTTCATAAAAGGATTATATGTAGTGATGTGTCAGTCTGTCTTGATTTTGTCCATCCCAGTTCAGTCTTAGGACCTGAAATTGTCAGTCCTTAGTAGAAGTCCTTAAAACTGTCGATCCTTCGTGCTGCCAGTATCATAACTGATTAAAAAATAAATCTAAGTGACGTCATGGAAGACCAAATTTTATCAGTTTAAGGACTGATATGCAGGATTGAACTGGACCGGAACGAGACTGAACTGGACAGGACTCCAGTCTCAACAACTCAACACAAATGGTAACTTTAACGTATTTTTAGCAATCGTTTGTAAAAATTGTTTTTCAATGTTATATAATTCACAGGAATACAAATGGGATGACTGGCTATAATTAAGGGTGATCTTTTATTATATCGAGTTCCCCCTTAATAAGGGAATAAGGGGGGTAATAATTCATTGGCACCGATGGCTCTGACGCTACAGACCATCATAACAAATAAAAAATAGAAGTACGTCATTTTAAAAAAACTTTTTGTTATTTAGGAGGGGGGAGGGAATTAGTCAATGATTAGAGAAGTAAAAACAGTCAAAATCTTTGTCCTTGTTGGACTCAAAATAGAGTTGAGGATCGAAATTATACTAAATTCTAGCCTTTTTCCTTCTTGGATACTTAGTGGGGCTCGTAATTATTTTATTCATTCCATAGCTGCTTACAACAGAGCAAATTAAACGTAGAGATAGCGTAACTGTTCTTTTTCCAAACAACTAAAAATACTTGCAAAAAATGTTATTGTACACTGCTTCACACTTTCTTTAAGGATAATCCCTCTCGGTTTGAGAAGCACTGAATTAAAGGAACAATGCATATTTAGGTTCCTTTTCATAACATTTATCCTTATTTATACTACGTATAGTATCACCTATTGGTATCTTTGTTTATATGTATGTAATAATACTTTTATCTAAAATAAAAAATATATTTTTTACGTTTTGTGAATTTTTTTTTTTTTCCTTATCAGTAAAAAAACATTTACATTATGAAAAATGATATTAAGTTCAACATTAATCATGATATGAATATATGTGCATTCTTAGTATTGGTAAAGTTAATGGTTTACAATCCCCCAAAATTGTTGCATTTAAAATACAGATTTCTGGGTAAGGGCACTTTCTTTTAAAAAAAAAAAATATTTATATATTTGCTTATGTGGATCCAAGAGATTTTTTGGCAATTATTTTGTTAGTCAATGTACATATTTTGCAAGCATGCAATTTTGAAAAGGAACAGAGTTTCAGGATTTGTAGGTGGGATAGTGTGAGGTAGTGGTCTAGTTCAAACCAAAAGGCCTTGATCTAGTTTTGAGCCTAAAAACAATGTAACCTGGAGAAATGCTTTACTATTCTATACAATTTCTCCATTTCCATGCTTCTCTAAAATACAATTACGTTTCTCAATTCACTATGAGTCTCTCAATTTTCTCAACAACTCTATATCGAAATCCTAAAATGATATTTTTTAACTGCAGCTAGAGTCGAAGAATACGACAGCTTAGTTTACACGCTCTCGTGTGGACAGTATTATTCTTCTAGAAGATAGTGACTTATCTCACCTAAGTGACGTGATAAAAACAAATTTCATGTATTTATACCTATTATAAGATAAAAACAATGGAGAATCGTTACATGAATAAATAATATAGGGGAAAAAGAGAGGCTCCGCTGTGAGGGTACAACAATATTTTTTAAACTGGATCAGATTAATCAGATTTCTTCCTTGTTTGGACTTGATATCCATTATCTTTAATATATGTTGTTGTGAGGACGAGAACTTAGTATCTGGCAAATCTAAGAAAAAGCTTAATGAAAGGATGGCAACATGATTATTTTGTATAAAAATATTGCTGGCTTCGATCCAACTCTTTTTTTGTACGTTTGAGGCAGGAATTACAATACACCTAACTACGAAACACCCATGAATTCACCTTTCCAATTGTGAAAGGAAAACAAAACTGTATACGTCGCGAGAAAATACCATGACGTCTTCTGAGTAAATAATATATCCTATTTCAAGAGCGATATCCATCAGAAAAAAAGTTTGTTGTTAGTATTTCAAAAAAAATAAAATAATAATAGCACATTATTTTATTGCTTTGAACTTTAGTAAGTGGTATTAAATACAACACAAATTATATGCTTAAATAATATTTTAATTGTGACATATGGTATTCAAGTGAGATTGTATTTAAAAGTAAACAAGAAATGATTCGTTTTATTGATATAAAGCAAAATTATATCGTTGATTTAAGTATATAATTTATAAGAGCAAGTACAAAATTATTAAAATAAACCTCAATCTTTTACGTTCAAACCATAATCTTGATAGAAATGAATATATCGAAGAAATGAAACATAAAGAATAAATTTCCGTGTAATACCTACTTTTAAAACATATGTATATCTGTAACATATTTTAAAAGCGTATTTTCGAGTCATTGACTTATAAAATAATCATCCATTTTATTTAATATGATCTGCATTAAGTAAATGCATATTTAACTTGGGGATAGTTCATTAATTTTCACCAATCAAAATGAGCGACTGTATATGTTAACATGTTTTTTTTTAAGTTTAGTTTTATTAGAATGGGTGCCTAATGATCCAAAAATATAGCAGATGAAAAAAAAACCCATAAAATTCAAACGATCTTTATGCCACTCAATTGATAGTTAATTTAATTACTAATGATCCATTAACTTAAAAGAATAGATGTTGTGTATAGATAGAAAGTAGGGATTTATCTACCCAAAATTTTGGCATCCCTTCCAAAGTCTTGAAGAACCTGTTCAAGTTTTACTATTATAAATATTGAGTAGTTATACAATGTAAATCAAAGTTTATCACGTTGATAGCTTAACTTGCAATCTTTCTTCCAAAAATAATTAGGAAAAGACGCAAAAATTAATTGGGAGTTAGTCAATTATTCACAGTCATAAAATTATTATCTAAAATTGTTAAGAATTGTCCTTTACTTAAAAATGACTAATTTTAATTCAACCAAAAAGCGTTTCGAACAAGCAAAAGATAAGGGATATTTTGGTCGTCTACAAATTTTGACGTCATGATCTAAATCTTAAAAATTTGTATAATCAAATGCAATAAGAGTCCACTGAACAATCTTCGCTAATTAATGTCATGATAGACATGATTTAACGTTGGTATCATCAATTTACTATTTCTATGTCTGATTTATCAGATTTTAAGAATAACAAATACTTTAATTAAGTCTTAATTAATGGTAGTGATGATCAATCATCGAGCATGCAAGATATTTTCGTTCTTATAGAACGAATTTAAGCTGAAATCTGATGTTGATATTTTTGTTTAATATTTGTGAGAATTATGATATGTAGAAGGGACTGATCACAGGAACTAAACGGAGTTTAAGTGCATATTGAGGACCAATACTGACACGAATAGTAATTATGTACATAAATTAGTACTTTTTCAATGATTAAAAAAACTCCTAATGACATAACATTTAATTATTATTTCTACTGGGCTTTGCCCTTTTGCACCTATTTTTAAATCAAATTAATTACTTAACTGTTAATAAAGACGAAACATTTTATTTCTAGGGAAGAATAAAGGATTATAAATTTACTAATTACCAAAATTCAAGTAAACGCGTGGAATCTATATTTTTGCATTGAAACTAAAATATTTATTTCCTGTACTTTTAAAAATGTAGGTATATAACACTTGTTCATTTTTTCTCCGAATTTAGTTGGATACATTAATACTTTTTTGCATACTAGAGGGCGCTGGCGTACAATAAATGACTCTATAACTAACTACGCTTCCTCCATAACTCTATTTTTTTAAATTATTGAATCAACAATGTAAATTCTCTAGAGGGAAGAACAAATTGAAATATCACGAGGAGAAATGATATAAAAACACAATAGTTATTATGTTCCGAGAGTCCGCTACGTAAGATTTTCACCCCATAAGGTACAGAATGTTTGACCCCGTGACATTACTTTTGTCCCCTAGAACATAGACTTTTTTTGATTTTTTTTAAAGCCTGACACCTCCACCTGCTGGGTTTGTTCTCCATAGACCCTGAAAATATCCTCTGGACGGATTTTTTTAATCCATAAGGTAACATGGACAAAACTTGCACCAATGTATAGTACTACATCAGGACATCATAAAAACCAAGACTGACAACAAATTTCCGTTCAGGAAAATTAAGTCGGACCCCCTCAAAAAGTACTCCCTCCCTCCCCTTTAAATTAAAATAATATGTTGATAATGCTTTATCAGGATATTATAACAATCCCTATCACACCATATTTCCCATGGATAGTCTGGATTTAAAATCTCCTCATCTATGACTTCATTTTCCTCACAAGCATCGTCATATTCGTCAACATGCACTTAAAGAAAGAAAACAAAAGTAATAGAATTTCATTAAGATCATTTTCTAAGCAATGTTATTCATTTACTAGTGTTAAAATTGATATCAAACCTTCCGAACCTTTTCTTCATTACTGGTTTTTTATGATGATGCCCTGACATAGTACATAGTACTATACATTGATGCAAGTTTTGTCCATGTACCTTTATGGGCTGAAAAAAATTTAAATTTTAAGGTTTTTCGTTGTACCATGTGGGAGGTCTGAACTTTAGTTACCGACCAAATTTTTTTTGTCAGTCTTTGATTTTTTATATTGTTCTGACTATAAATTGGTGCAAGTTTTTGTCCATGTGTCTTATGGTTAAAAAACCCCGTCCTCAGGCTATTTTTAGGGAGTTTGGAGGCCAGACCCAGCAGGGGGGGTCAGGTTGACAAAAAAAATCAATGTTCTAAGTGATTTAAGTTATTTCTGGGGGTCAAACCTTCTCTACCTTATCCGGAGAAATCTTACGTGACATGCTCCCAGACTATTAGTAACGTACCTAAATATGTTAACCTTAATAGCCACATTTAGTACAAAAGTTTCCTCATAGCCTCAATTTCATCAAGCAAACATACGTTTTCGTCACTTAGTTTTATTGCTTTAGAGATGACACAAGTATGTTTTAAATAGGGATGAAATAAAGTTTTGCATGGTGGATGTACATACGTCGTAGAACACATACAAAAACCTTCATATTAGTTTCTTTTTCTTTGAGAGTAGCAATTTCTCAATTTCATAATCTTAATAAAGCCACTCCTCCACCTTTTATTTATTTTCGAGAAGTGACAAACTCAGAAATATGATGATAATATTTTCAATACAATTTCTATATCATAAAAAACCACTCTTTTAAATAAAAATGCTTCCACTACAGCTTATTAATAAAGAATATCCAACCAATAACATCAATTGTCTCATCGCTACATCCCCAAGGTATGGAGAGTCAGGCAAGATTTAGAGGCTCATATCTACGCTACAAGGATTAAACTTAATCCCGGTCTGTGTGGGCTATAAAAAGTATATTTCAAGGTCTATCGAAGCATACAATACAATTAGTTTATGATGGCCCGGCAGTGAATGAAAATATAAAGTTGGATGGAGTAATAACAAATTTCATACTATCAGCACAAGCCAAGCAGTTGTAGTCACACGCCCTCCTTAGTAAAAACATTGGAAAATTACATTGACCCTTCTCCGACGCACTTCACTTGTTTTCTTTTATTGCCTGATTAATTATATAATATGTAAGTCGGGGAAAAAGTAATTTTATATTCATCGCATTGTTTCAATGCTTTATACAGTCATTCGGTTTAAGGCAAGTATGCACATATTTGTTTGACAAGTTGTTGCTAAGGAGTATCCAACTTGATAATGAATGCTCTTTTCGTAGAAGCCCTTGTCTTTATTGGAAAAAAACTCTGACAACCAATTTTCACAGGCCCCTATTAAGGCCAAATTGGTAGACAGGAACAGGTAGAAGTCACATGGTGACAGGTACGTACATTAGGATGGATGCATAAGAACTTACCATCCGGTCTGCCGGAGCTTCTGGCGTGTCATCAAAAGTGTATACGGCCTGGTGTTGTCTTGATGAAGTCTTGTTGTCTCCTATTCAGCAATGCTGGCCGCTTCTGTTCGATCACCAGCTTCAAACGGTGGAGTTGTTCAAAGTAGAGGAAAGAATTGAGCAGAAAAGCAAACCAAAAATCGCTCGAACCAATGTTGTGCAACACGAACCAAAAGAGTATGGGAACCATATACTTCACAAATTTTCTTGTTCGTTATCGATGCATTTTTCCTATTCAGGTAGTAAAAATGGGAAAAATGGTAAATTTCTTCCTTTGAGACCACCATACTCGATGCACAATAATTTACGACTGAACTGGTCTAGCGCAATAAACGTTTGTATTATACGCTACCACCTTTACTACGTGATTTCGAATGATCCGATGTGACCAATAACGAGCGGCGGGAAATCTAAAATTAATTTTTACCCAACCTAATATTATTTATTTTAACCTCACGCACATGCTTTGTTGAATTAAAGCTCTAACTGTTGTTTATTTTTCTTATTAATTTGAAGTATTTTACTTTGGAGTCTTTGAAGATTAAAATTTTGTAATGATGTATTAAATTATTATTGCTCTGTTGAAATTAAATAGAAACACTTTTTTTTTTAATATCTAACTTTACAGTTTAAATAAATTGTAAATATATAGTAAAAATTACTTCATCAAGTTTAAACATACTGTGGTAATTACCTACTTTCTCTTTTTATTCCCTATTGTTTCTCTATATAACTTTTTCAATATATCCTGGCAACATTATATGACGGAAACTATTTTCCTCGTGAACCTTTCATATACTTTAACTCTGACCTTGCACGTTGTTATTTCGATATTAGCTCAGATAAAAATATGTCGTGGATACCAAGCTTAATAGAAATACAAGGTTATTCCATAACCCATGTACGACTGATATTTCACTTCCACCACGCTTTTAATATCGTCATAGTAGATGAGGGATTGCGTGTTTTCTGAAAATCTGTCGTTCTTCCCCAGCAGTCAGTAAGATACATTAAATTGAAAATAGTGACGTCATAGACTATGACTAGTTACTTGATTTGTCAAAATCTGCCTGCCTTGTCCAGCAGTCACTAAAATACTCATAATTGGTCAGGATGATGTTATACATAGAAAATTTTATTTTATAATATTTTTTAATAAATCAATACATATTAATTATGAATCTGACCACTATCAGCCTCAATGACAACCTCCAATCGCCTCCGGAACCCCTTGCACACATTAGCAATATATTCATTTTTCATGATCCTCCCCTGCTGGTTAACAAAGGTCTACAAGGGTATTAATATTCGGGTAGCGGACTTTGCAGGCCTTCTTCTCAATTCTCCACCAAATGGAGTAATATAATGATTCAGATCTGGACTCTGGGAGGCCAAAAGTTCTTGGACCAGAAGTTCATGTTGCTACCCATCCCCTCTTGTACAATATTAGCAGTATGGGCCGGAGCCTTGTCTTGCGGAAATAAGTAGGTGGCTTTGTTGGGCTTCTTCATGCTCTTGGTGATTTATCGACCACATTTTCCTTCAACACCATCAAGTAGTCCGCCGCGGGTAACCGGTATTAAACAGAAAACCAAATATGAAGCATTTTTTCTCCATTTGAAGCCACAACCCCCCCCCCAACATCATCAGAGAGGCCGGATGTTTGGTCTTGGTGATTATTTTGTTTGTTGTAGGTGGGGTTAACGGTAAAGGTATTTCCATCAAAGACAAAAATTACTCGGTTGCTGTTGTGCTTCAGATCATTTAAGAGTTGTTGACATCGCTGAAGACGGACTTCTTGTTGATGTTGGGACAGGAGTGGCCTCTCAATTCTTCTAAGCACCCTTCCTCTACCCTTTCAGATGGCCTTGGTCATAGTAGACCGATGTATTTTCTTCTTCTTCGCATACTCTGACATCTTCATCTTTGCGATGACCTTAAAGGCCTCCATGATATCTTCAGACTTCACTTTGGTGGGTCTTCCACTCTTAGGTATGTTCTTAAGGTTGTCCCCACCAGCCAAAGGATTTCTGACACGACAAACTGTGGCCTAGCTGACGTTTAAGGCCTTCATGATGTCTGATGTAGTCCTTCCGGCATGGATTAAATTGCCTATGATGGTTTTTCTTGCCTCCATTGCGACATATACAAAAATTTTGTTTACAACATGTACATCAATAAAAGCTTTATCAATCTAAGCTATTCAAAAATAATAGGAACATAAAGACTAATCAACAATGCCTATTCAAAACTTTTTTTTTAGATGGTCTCATTACTCTTTCTACACCCGGTACATAAATTGAACAAATAAACATAAACAAACACCTGATGGTTTAATGTGGAAGAAATCTACGAAGAAAAAGACTCCAATGTAGTATTATAATGCATAATTTATAAAAGTCTGAAACTTTTACATAGTATTTCATTAAAGATTACTGATATCGGCAAGATTTCTTTTCTTATAAATATATCCACATGTAAATGTATTCTACTCCTCGGCTCCACTTATAGAAAACAATATTTATTTTAGCTTATATCAAACTTTTTTTTCTTGTTATTAATATTTTTTGCATTCGAAATGGTAGTATTTTTTTTTTTTTGCTTTATTTGTTTATTTAAAAGGAAAAAGAAAAAGAATCAGAGATAATATTTTTTTACTAAAATACTTTAATCAACTTAGATAGTAAATAAATGAAGGAAAGTTCGTCTGTTTTTATGTAAGGTACTCATTTTTGCATATGTGCAAAAGAACTTCGTTCTTAGGCATCCTTTTTATAACACGGTCAGTGAACTGTGTAGAAAATCAAACGTATTTAATTACGTGATAAACAGGTAAACGATTATAATATTTTTGTCATTTAAATTTGCATTATTTTTTTCAACACTTCTATCCCTTTTGCACTAATAAATATCAATTAAAAAAGTTAATCATTTGTCCGACCTATTCATAACATGAGTTTGGAGTTTGAACAAAGAATAATTTGTTATACTGAAAGTAAAAACGTTAAATTTTTATTCTTGATAAAATTGTCTATCAAATATTATTTATAATTAGTATTGATGAGGTTGCGTGTATTATATAACATGAAGGCTAGAATATTATAATTTTTGTGGCTACTGTTGTATGCCTCAGACCCAACATTAAAAAGAAAAGAATATTGAAGCCAAAAGGAGAAACAAGGGACCAACTTTTCAGCAAAAAAAGTTAATTAAACTCACTAAACTTCAATTAAAAATTACTAAATATACTACTCAATCACAAATAAGGTATTTATAAGATAAATAAAAAATTGCATATAATTAACTTAATGTTTCAGGTGTATGCTGAAAAGTATTGTCGATGAAATGTAAATTCAAAAGAATAGCAATCATTAATATAAATGTCGGGGTGTATTATATACCAGTTTACTATTGGAGTACTAATGTCCTAGAGCTACGTGACAACTTAATATAAAAAATCAACGAGTGTGTGTATATTAAAAGACATACTTTAAAAAAATCATGATCAGTTAGACATTTGATGCTAAAGAGTTGATAGTTAAAAATGTTTATACATTTATCAGAAGTATTAAAATTATATTATATTGTTAAAAAATAAATCCTTAACAATTAGTTTTTGAAAGTTTGAAGAATTTTCGATTAAACCTTTTATTTTTCATTTTTAAATAAATGTTTAAATTTAAATGACTCATAGATATATAAAAAAATGTGACTTTTTTTTTTAAATTGACTATATTATTAATGTGGGTATTAAAGGAAAATATATATTTTTGTTAAAATTTAACTAATAACTCCAAGCAAAACTCGGTATAATCACTAGCAGTATCGAAAAAAGTTCGCAGAGTGATGGTTAAATTCATTTGGAAATATTTATTGTGTCATTACCTCTTTCTTGCAAAAAGAAAAGAAAACAAGGTTAGATGGCAGATGTTAAAGGCTAGCCCGGGTAATAATTGATCCTGCAAGCTCGTAACGGGAATATCAATTTAAAAATATTTGTCCTGCAAAAAAAAGGTACACTGCCATTAAATTTATATAATATATTCGAATAATTATATCTTGAAAACAAATATTATAAATGCGTCAAAGTTTGCTTTCCAAGCTCTAACTTATCACCTGGGTTACCAGAACCAATTCAACATTGAGGAAGCAATTTAATAAATTTGATGTCATATATATATATGGCATCACAATCATGAAACTTATCATTTAAATTGTCTTCCAATGAGATTGGGTCACTTTGCCAAATCAGTTGCTCATAATACTTCCTCATGACAACATGGATTCTTATAATCAAGAACAAAAACGACTTGCACTTTTCTATATTCTGTTCAATTTAAAAGGTTTTTGGCTCAAGCAGTTTGGTGCATTATTCGTTTTTGGTCAAAAAATTCAGAAAACTTGTCAAACACTATAGTGAAAGATCCACTAACGTTGAAGCGGCCAAAATCGTCTGAAGTTCTGTTTTGTTGAGAAAAATGAAGAAATAATTGAGGATAATCCCGACCAATCCATGAATACAATCGCTGATAGCATCGAAATAGCTTCCCGTTAAATTGTCCATCGTTGCAAAAGAACGCTCTACTTTTCTTAACTCTGAAAATGTGATGTACGTCCTGTAGAGTTCTTGGCCTCCTAATTGAATCCTTTAGACTGTTTTGTCTGGGGAAATACTGAACGGATTTCCAAATAATGTCCTAACAGCACCACAAGTTCCCTGATAGGTTGAATAAGGAGGACATTCCGGACTTAAGACAGTTTAATGGTCAAGAAAGTAATGGAATGTTTCCAGGGACGTCGTGAACGTGTGGCTCCAGCTAACGGCGATTTTATTGATTGAATTTCAAATTTGTTATAATTTTAATTTTTGTTAAAATTTTAATAAAATTGAATAAGAAATAAAATCACAGCAGCGGTTGACTTTTTTCTCTGCTTGCGAACTTTTAGATGGACCATTCGTTCTAGTTAGAAATTACAAGCAGTTATTAAAATACCCAGTTTCAATTACCTTTGTCTACTCGATTAAATAAACATAACAAGAACACATTTTTAAACCGAATTATTAAAGAATTTTTAATTTTATCGAAGGAATCGCTACAATTTCAAAAAGCATCATCTAACTTTAGTAATATAATCATTCTGAATTATATTTGTTTATTATATTGCTAAAAATTTTCACAACGTTTACATTGTTTTTTTTTATGGATTGAAAGATGAGACGTTTTTGGGAGTGCTCTGCGATTATCTAATATTGAAATAATGGAAAGAAATAATTATTAATTTAGGGAAAAATTCTTCAAAAACTTTTCAAAGTTTGTTTATTCTTCTTAACTAGTTATTTTTTCCAAATTGCTAAACCATTTCTTTCCATTTGTTACAACAGTAGAAAAGCGTGGACATATAATCTTTTAATCTGTCAAAAACAAAATAACAATGCAAATATTTACGAATATTGAGTCATTAGTACAAATATAACCAAAAAATAAATAAGAAATCAAAATTCAGAATTGGACATTAATGGGTTATTTTATATCAAACCTTGTACCACTTATTATGTAGAGGTGATGATGGACAATTCAAATTTTCCCTCTTTTAAACATCAAGAAAGGTATAGCCACAAAATTGTACAATAACACTGTATAATTTATAGCAGAATATTGTGGAAAAAAATCAATAAATAGTGTCAACTTATCTATGAGATATTACATCAAAACTTATTTGGATTGGAAAAAAAAGTAATACGGTCTTAAAAAAATCACTATCAAGATTAAACAGACTCTAATGTTTTTCCAGAGTAAAAATCCATAAATTCCTTAATCTAAATTTTACAAACTTCCAAGACCTTACTTTGACAAAGTTTTGTGCGTACAATTTTTTGGCCTCTAATAATCAATGTTTTTAACCCATTGCAAGAAAACTTCCCGAAATGCTATATAATTTGCAAATGGCAATCAATACTTTCTAATTGTTGTTGAGAAGTAATACATCTAAATATATTCATATTACCTTCGGATAGTTTCTTCTTTCTTAGCTGAGACCTGGAAGCTGATCATACTTAATCCTGCATTCAAAAAGATGAATGAAATAAAATTGAATATATATGCGAATGCGTAAAGAATCAAAGGTGGAGGTCAACTAAGGTTAACAATATTTAATTTATACAGGGACTGTCCAATTAACATAGTACTTCTCAAAAACTTATCAAGAGGACCGGAGTGAGTGAACAAAATGCATATACTTTATACTAAGAAATATTAATATTATTTTTAGATGATAAAAGAGTTATAAATAATGTAAACTTTGGTCGTCAACACAAAAGCAAGCTAGAATGTCTTTTTTTAAATTAAGTATGGATTACATTTGTTTTGATTGACGATTGTTTGTTGATTTTTATAAAACAATTACTCTTACTAACCCAATTGCGAGGGCCACGAATTGCACTTGAAGAACCCAAAATTGAGCATAAATATAAAAAAATGAGCAATGGGTAGATTTTATTTGAATGAACATATTGGGTAACAATGACATTTTATAAATCAAATTAAAGGGCTTAACTATAGACAAAATAATTGAGTATTGTAACCCATCCAAGAAACTTGAATAATAGTTCAAAAATTCAATTTATTCAAAATTATTTCTATTTTGATGCACATCATATGGTCCTTATACAATATGGTATTTCTATTTCTTATATTGATGGTTTTTAACGAAAATCAAATTACCTTCGAACTTAATGAGTCTCCTGATTTTGTTAATTCCAGAAGTAACTCAAATTAGGAATAATAACATCATACAACATATTTTTTTCAATCGGTTTTAACCTTCATTTATTATTGATATGTAATCTTTAGAACACATTAACGAACTCATTGGAATGACATATGATTTATTACGTTTTTATGATTACAATTCCTATAAAAAAGTGTCTTATCATAAAATAAATAATATATATTTGAAGCTATTATTTTCTCAACTGTTTTATATTACAGCTGAAACTAAAGAATAGATCTGATATTACAACTTAAAAGGATTTGCCGTCAAAAAGAAAATTAAAAGTTAAAATGAAAAATACGTTAAAAAATTCCTTTTTTTTAAAAGCAAATCTTGTTAAGCTGATATATAAAATTTATTCTAAAATATTACCTATAATACAAAATAATTGAAAAAATATGAAGAATGATTAACCTAGAAATATGATCCTTCATTTTAATTGGTTTTTGTATGATTAAATACATTTTGTAGGAGTAGTAATCAAAATAACATTTGAAATCATTAGACTTTACTATGTTTTTATCAATTTCCAATAACTTCATAGATATTTCACGTCGTAATATGGTTAATATTCGAAATTATACTCTAAAAATAGTTTTTTTTTAAGGTTCTAAAGGTCAAACCTTTGTCGAATAAATGTTTGAATGGTCAATTTTGTGTTTTATGGCTTAAATAACAAAAATGAATTAATGTGTACTTCAGCTTGCGAGGGGTTCCAAAACCTTAATTTGGTTGCATAGTGATTATTCATGTTAAGCCTTTTTTATAATACACGCAAATAACAATAATTCCTCTCAGAATAGTCAATTAAAGTTATTTAATCAATGCAAATGATAATTAAGATATAACAAAGTTAATAAAATCCAACAATGAATGATCTATCTGTATATTTAATTTTTTATTGATTATTATACACGTAGGAGGGAAAAAGTTTTCATATTATGTAGAAGATAGATAAAGATCCTTAAGGAGTTGTGAATGAAATATAGCATACAGGTAATATTTAATCCTATATTGAACATTTAACAAATAAAGCTATACATTTATTAAGTTTAGATCATTTGATATTATATTTACAATCAATATGTAACTTTACAGAAAATTACACTTTATTTCCAGTTATCAGAGATTCAATGACATTGACGATTCGAATATATTTGAAAAATCTATAAATGGTCTCTATTCTCATAACACTAACGTTATAAGGCCATATATGTACATGTGGTGCATGCTTTTAATATTGGTTGAAATTGATAATTTGCCAGACAAAAATCATAAGTGAAAACTTTTTTGGGGTTTCTTTGTTGTCACGGAAACACATAAATTCATAATTTTTTGCAAGGATTTATACTCATAAGAAATTATATATCGATATTTGTGTATTGATGAAAAGTTTGAGGATTTTTGGTCAATTGAGATAAAGCCATTAATTCGTATCAATACTGAGCAAAATTTGATGAGTTACTGAAGAATTTGTGAATAATTAAAATAAATGATTAATAATTTGTTCAAATATATCTTTGGGTCATTATCTCTTTTATGAAACATATATTTAATAACTTTCAGTCGTCTCTGCATGTGCTATTAAAAAAAAATGAAATGTTGTTTTCTTTTAGGTAAATTCAGATTGTTTAACCATTATCCCAATAAATTAGAAAGCTATAAATTCTAACATAAAAGCTTCTTTTTTTTTTCTATTTTTCTAACTTATAATCAATTTTCTCAAATTCATATAAAGATTGAAAACATTTTTTTATCTTTCATATTCATTTTTTTACTTAGTTTATACTAAAAATGAGTCGGAATCTGTTATTCATACATAAATGTCCATTTGTGTACAATAAGATCAATTTTTTTTAATGTTCATTGTATTTAACAAAAAAGTAAATATAAACTAACCATTGAAATCCAGGAACAAACATTTTGTTGTAATGTGATATCAAAAGTTGTAAAATAAATGACCTAAAACGAGTGATTATGTACTTTCCGTAGTTGCAAAATGAATAGTGTTTTTTTCCAAACCAGTTATCTTTCTCTTATCATTACTGTGAAGGAATATCTAAGTACAAAGTGAGGATTGAGATTTTTGTGTTTTTTCTACATCTCCCTTTCAGAGCTACTTACAGCTACTCTCATAGAACGCAATGATATCAAAGTGATCTCTTCGAAAACATTACTCAAATTGTCAGGGTTATCACGTTCATTTCCTTGAGTTTTTACATACCGGCGGATCATATATTTTACAACTATAGCAATATTGACTGATATTGTTCTTTACAACATTTTTCTCCATATATAAGTACTGGGTCTAGAAAAGTAATGAGACCTTCTAAAATTACCGTTTTGAATAGGTGTTGTTGATTAAATCATTAAGTTCCGATTATTCTTTAATACCATAGGTTCCAATCCTTTGATTGATGAATATGTTATTAAAAAAATTATGTATATGTCGCGATGGAGGCAAGAAGAGCCATTAGTGTGGATAAGACCATTCGAAAGGCTAGAAGATTGCTTAGAAGAATTGAGAGGCTACTCCTGCCCCAATGTCAAAAAGAACTCCGTTTTCAGCGATGTCAACAACTCTTGAAAGATCTGAAGCACAACAGCAGGCGGGTAATTTTTTACTTATTTGAAAATAACTTTACCGTTGACCCTATCTACAACAAGCTACCTTATCGGGTGGTAGTATTTGGTAAGGCTGACAACTGCATCAGAATAGTCACCAGGACCAAACATCCGTCCTCTGTGATGATGTTGGGGCTTGTGGCATCAAATGGAGAAAAAATGCCTCCAATTTGGTTTCTTGTTTTGATACTGGTTACCTGCGGCCGACTTCTTGATGGTGTTGAAGGATAAATGAACTTCTGATCCAAGAACCTTTGCCCCCTTAGAGCCCAGATCTGAATCCACTGGATTACTCCATTGGGTGGCAAATTAAGAAGAATCCTTGAAAAGTCCGCCATCCGAATATTGATGCCCTGGAGACCTCAGTTAACCAGCAGCGGAGGATCATGAAAAAGGACTACGTTGCAAATGTGTGCTAGGGGTTCCAGAGGGGATTGGAGGCTATCATTGAAGCTGATGGTGACTGAATTAATGTGCATTGGTATAGTAAAAAATATAACAAAATAAATAAATATATGTCCAACATCATCCGGATCAATTTTGAATATGTTAATGACTACTTAGAAGCAAGTATCGGTACTTTTCTATACAAGGTATATATTCTTTATTACAGGTTGTCATGATCAATGTGAGTGTCAACTCGAGACATGATTGGAGCTAGTTCTGTTGTTGGCAGACAAACTAGTACGTTTGATTTTATAAATGAAATAAATTAAAAAAAGAATTCTGCTAATATCATAATTTAGAGAGATTTAGCTCTGTTCTTAGACAGTCTCATTATAAGAAAATTTTAAGCAAACGAATTAATCCATGATTGCAGTTTAAGTACTTTGTAGGATTTGATCATTTAATGTGTACTTTCAGGACAGGTTGATGAATCTCATGCCATATTGGAGGAAAACATTTGGTTAGATCATCTTATTCATCGGAATTACATTTCTGCTTTAAAGAGACCAAGAAATCGGTTGGGTGGTGGGATCAAATCTTTTGAGGACATAATCACAAAAATTTATTCGAAAGTTTTTGTTGATATAACGAAGAATTCCAACATGGAGTGGAGATATGTGATAACATCAAGTCCATACAGTGAATATGTTATACTTGGAACTGATCTTATAAATGGATATATCGACGACTTTTCCCCTATGCTTACTGCAACACAAAGTGTTCTTTGGAAAACGACTCCCATTTACGATTGTGAAACGACTGTGGATATAACTCATAAGAATTTAGGGAAAAACCTTTTTCAAGAATTTACGTGACCCTGTGTCTTTGGAATGGGAGGCACTTACAAAAAATCAGATAACAATACATGATATTGGTGTTAAATCTATTTTATTTTTTACAGGGAAGTTAAATTTCCTCTCATTAGACATGAAAGCTACACAATGTGCCCTTTCCTTTGGCATTTGAAAATGAATTTTTCTAATTCAGAAAAGGGCTCTGCGTCGTCAAGGTGTGATGGATGGCTTAAAGAACTAAATATATCTCGTAATTGGATGCATAGGATTATGTCTTCGACTTCAGGAATTGCTGATGGAAGAAAATTCACAGCTCAATCTCAGATAGCCACAGGAATTTTGTTTTTCAACACTCCAAGTAAATATTGTGGTAAACTATTCAATACCTTTAGACACGCTTTTTCGGAATGTCAATAATTACATATTCTGTGATCATTTATTAGTTTAAACCCGAAGGGTCTAGAGGATAATTAAGTTAATATAATAACGGGGTTTTTTATTCGGCATGTCATCAAAAAAGAAAGAAAGTACTCCTAAAGCTAGGTCGATAGGGAATGCTTAAACGGAGGATATCCGTGTTATTTTAATTTCGACGGTGAAAAGATATGGAGCGTTCGAGTTGAAGATACCTAGAGCAATCGAGGGTACTTGGGACTGGGCCTCTGATATGATAATTCATCAAACGTATCAAGACATTTTAGTAACTTTGCACAAGATACTTTAACTTTTTAGAAGGAGCAAAAAAAACGAACTAGTTGTTGAATTTGCTATTAATATTTTATGTTTGTATTTTATTGATTTTAGATGCTAATGTTTTTAATTTAGATAAATGAATATTTAGTGCATGAAGGCCTTAATCTAGTGAAGAATTTTTAAACTATAATATTTTATAAATGCATCTTCACCAGAAAATTTTAGATAATTTTATTTTTTCATAAATTTTTTTCTTTCTAAATAAAGGTAATAAAAAAAAATCTCGGAAACTTACAACCTCACCGAATGCAATTTATTTGTAATATTATTTTCCAATGTCATGTTTGAAGCTTATTGACTAAGTAGGTAAGGTATGATTCATGTACTTTTATTTAATTCATTCATTCATAAAGAAAAACGAATATCAATTCTATTTATTCATACATGAAAAAAAAATGCCAAATAACAAGTTGTGAAAAAAAAAAAATAATAATAACATACAAAAAGAGTTTAAAAACATAGAAATATGTTTTAGTAGACTTCCAAAAGACATTCGACTCCATTTCGCACAAATGTGTAGAAACCCTATTCATAATTAAAATTCGTACATAGTGCGAAACTACTTGGAATTAAAATTTTGAGAAAAGAATCTGTTTGGGGGATCTCTGGAAAATCAAAGAGAATACTGAATTTGGTCTCTGAAACCATTTTGCTATATGACTATCATTTTATCAAAACATTGGGCATAATAAGAATTCGGAATAAATTAGCCATTCCCCGTTTGGTTCATTTATTCAGATATACTCTGTACATCAAGGAAGTAAAAAACAAACTGAATAATATTCAGAAAAAGATTATTTGGGGATCGAAGCGTCCGTTTCTATCTGAAGATCGTTTATTTACATCAACTTCCCGATGGGGCTTGGATGGGATATGAAATCTTTGTAGTGGCGCTCTGTATGTTTTTAATATACCTAAATATAGTAAGGAATCGCTTCCTGAGTCTTGACTGGCCTCCAGTAGATGGCGTTTTAAAAATTCCTCTGGGACTTGAAAGAATTCGTTGATCAAATGTTGGACCTCTTGGCAGTGTTTGAAAAAACATAGGAGAACTAAAACTATAATATAGTGATATTGTTTATGATCTGTAAGATCAACGAGAATTTTTAAGGAAAGATTAATTAGCGCGCCCTTGTCCAGTCTCTCTCTTTCTTCTTTTATTAATTTTTTTCTACTTTTAGAACAAGACATAGTCGTTGCTTAAATACAAATAATTTCTTCATCATTAAGTTTCCTAAATACATTTTTTGTCATTATATCAAACACTCTAAAAAGAAATGTCATTAAATAAACTTTTTACAAAAAGTTGTACCTTTTGAATCTAATTTTCTTTCAAAAATAAACCATAAATTAAAGTCAAACTGGATGTAGTGCCGAACATATCTATCCAAGATAGCATCACCTACAAGGGCAACCTCATTAACGAATCATCAAAAAATTAGTTCCATAAAACCTTTAATCATATTACTTTACCATTTTTAAATTTCCTTCATAATATTTAGGTACACTTTACATTTTTTTAAATAAACTATATCAATGATGTCCCAATCAGAAGGAGAGATTGTAATTGCTCTCCATTTTTCATTTTCAGAGCTGACAGTGGATTGCCTTTTCTCCACTGATCAATCATCAGAGCAGGGTAGACGACATCCACCAGTTTATTCAAGGGATAGTTCCTCCGGTAACCTTAACTTTGTTCCATCGAGTAGATTCCATTCCTCAGGATATCCCTCACAGTTGGTGGTTCAGACACAAGTAGCTTTCGGGCATTACCAACAAAGATATCCAAATGGGAGGTTGATTTTGGCCACGTCATAATGTTAGGCATTTTTATTCAGCTTCACTACACACAATAAAAATTAAGCCAGAACCCGTAAAGAAAGAACTTAATTTTTTCAATTGCGCAGTTTCTATGTACTTTGTGTGATGCGATAGATTCAAAATTACATACATACATTACATTGTAAGTACTAAAAACACATACATATTCCTGAAGTAAATAAATAACTGTTGACATAGATTAAATTTAATAATTTTTCAGAATTTATTAATAATTCTGAATTGATATCTAATAAATTATTTTAATTTTGATTTTTGTTAGTTTTACGTTTAGAACAGAAAACATGAATTTATAATATTCAATTATATCTTATACGTATTTATAAAGGCTATCTTAGAAAATACATATAAATAACAGTATTAAACATACTTCCAAACTAAAATTGATATAGCTTATAGTTGTGTGTATTGTTTTAAAAACTTCTTTTATTGATTTTGCATGCAAATATATATATATATAATATAATTATTTTTGATTATACAAAAAAATGAAAACTACGACCCGCCTACATATGGCGATAAAGATTTGATTATTTATGAAGAATTCAGTCATGTACAGGAGATTTGTATTTATGAAATAAAGATTAAGTTGAGCTTAAAATTTGCCTAAAAACAAATACACAAAGTTATTGTTCCTGAATTTATATAAAAATCAAACGTAAATTTATCCAACATTTTTTACATACATCAACTGTTAGCACACTTGAACCACGCGAACAATAAGAAATCCAAAAAAGAACCAGCTTTAAAGTAAAACTCATGATAGGGATCAAATTATTTTTTAATTTTCTTTGCTAAATGGATTTAAAAAAATTATGGAAATTTTTTTGCAAAGACAAAGGCTCTAAAGAATTCACTCTATAGACCTTTTATGTTTTTCATCTTACGTTGTTTGGTCCGGCTGAGCTGCCTAAATATTTATTGGATGAAGAAATAGCAAAATTTATACTTCTTCAAAAACTCAATCATAGCCCCATACAGCATAGATTCGGGTTGTATAGAAAACTAAGACGTGGAAACTAGTATATCAGTTGCCGCTAGTTTTTGGAAGCAGAAAAAAATGGTTTTTAAGGGTGCAAATAAATTTTTTATCCCTTTTGAAGAAAGTTTTCTCAGCGAATAACATGGAAAGGTTAAATGAAATTGATCAAGATGTTAAAAGGATATAAATATTCATACCATCAGATTGCATCAATGATTCTTGATTGGTTGCCAAAATTTATCTCTATAATTAACTTCATTACTGTTTCAATAGAGAAGAAAAAAATAGTTCTTCCAAGACTATGTCTCAATCTTGAACAGTTTCCTTTAAAACAAATAAAGAACTATTTTTATTGTTATCAAGAAGTGATTAGATATGATATTTCCATACAAGCTGACCCTACTATTACTAATCAGGTCTTTATTTATTATAAAGTGATCATACCAGACAAAAAAAGTAGAATACTATAGAGAAATTTCGAAATATATTGAAGAAAATAAAGATTTCACATTGGATTCAAATCAAACTATTGAGTGTCTCTTACTTGACGGCACAAATATTACGTAATAATCTTCACAAAATTACAATATAAATTATTTTGCGTTCGAGATGGCTCACAACGGTTAGTCGTTTATCAAATACACGGAATTCCTAGTATGAAAAGAAAGCTTAATTTCAAGCTCTGAGAAAGAAAACAGGAAACTCCCGATATCAAAAAGTATAGAAATAGAGATTTCAATGGCTGATACTTGTGTAAGACCATATTATTTACCTAAATTCACCATTAGTGATACTTATAATATTCATATCCGAGATCAAAACTATGCTAATGGGCCTCTCATCACGGCAGCCACTCCTCTAAGTCAACTTTGTAGTTCTGTCTCTTCACCAATTCAATTTCACAAAATACCACGTCATACACCACTAAGTTATGAATGGTAAAATAAGTGAAAAAAGTGTCATATTAAGTTTATGGATAAGAAAGACAAGAAAGTTGTATAAGACAAAAAAATGAAACAAAAAAGCAAATAGAAACAATTATTCATCCATATTTTTTTTTTTTTTTTTTTACAGGTTATAAAATAAAAATACATGTCATGTTTAACAACATATCAACCCGACAAAAGAAGGGAGGATAAATATAATGTCGTATTTTTAAGAATTTAAAATCCAATTTTTGAAGTCCAAATTGATAAATAGCTATAATAGTATTAATTATTTGAAATAAATTACCTCTGGAAGTATATTTGATATAATATATTTGTGTTGAGAGAACCAATGTTCACTCTATTATCGCAGCCAGAAAATAATTTAGGTAACATTAGTGACGCGACCAGGTCTCTTATTGAGCAAACTATCAACGTCTTGAAGACTCACAACAAAACTTTCTGGAGAGATGTTTGCTACCCCTAAAAAGTAATACCTTTGACAAATCAATAACTGAAGTAGTATGCTCACACTGAATCATCTACTCCTGTTTGTAGTTTAGAAGGACAACTGTAAGGATAAATCTTTAAACAAGAGGTTTAGAAGATATTAATGTATTGACTATTTAAAGTCTCCTTGACCCAAGGTTTTAGAGACAGATTATTCAGGGAGGAAGTGAGTCAACAAAAAGCTTTGAAATAAATAAGCTCCGAATTGATCAAACTGCATGAAAATGAAGATATTATAGATAAAATCCCTTGCTCAAATACTAATATGAATATTCAAGTTTGTAGGCTTCTTTTGACGGAGAAATTAACTCCACAGAGAGGGAGCAAATATCAAAATTCTCTTATCCCGAAATGGATACCAAAATTCCACAACAGCCTATAACTTCAAATCCTCTGCAGTGGTGGATCTACGAAGGAAGAACAAGATTTCCTCTTATTTTTTGACTTGCTTTGTTACCAACAAAGTTTTCCCCTTATAAAGGGGGTTCTCTGCTGCAAGGGATATGATAAGTAAAAAAGAACAAGTCTGCTTGATGGAAATGCACATTTTTCTACTTATTTCCAGCTAACACAAAAAAAATTCAATATAATTAACAAACGGTGTTTATTACATAGAGATAATTTAATTTTGTATAAAAGTTCTTCATTTATATGCTTATATGTTCTGTTCCATATGTAAATTTGTATATATCCTAAGAAAAAAGAAATGGAAATATTTAAAAGAATAAATAGTGAATTAATTTTATTGCTTTATTACAATATGGATTAATTAATTAAAATATCTTCGGTTACATTCAATTGAATTATGGCTTATTAGGAATATATTCTATTTAAGATCGTATTTGTGTGATTCATTCCGTGCCAACATACATTGTAAACCTAAAATGACTAATCAACCAACCTCCAATGTTAGAAATTGAAAAAATAGGGGTGTTTGTAATATTGAAAAGTCATAACCATATTTGTAAAGAATGAAAATCAACGTTTTTTATTAAACTTGATTGTGTGGTATTTGACTTCATTAATTAGTTATTACATGCAGATTTTTTAAATATATTTAGCTCTCATGTGTATATATTGGATTGATTACCTTTAGTATATAAATTTTCACATTTTGGTCCGATAGTCTGAGAAATACCCAAAACCCAACAGTTCGTAGCCCGAAGCCCGATATTTCTTAGCCTGATCTACCCAGTGATGGGCAAGATAATTATCTTTTTAACTAGTTAAGTTAAAGCTAATAATTATTTTATTGTTATGTAACTAGTTGAATTAAAGTTAATTCCGATTTCTATGAAAATTAACTACTTAAGTTAAAGTTAATTTCAATTTTTTTAACTAGTTAAGTTTAAGTTATTTAACTTGAGAGTAATTTAAGTTAAATTAACTCACCCAACCTTGGTTAAGATAAAATTAATTTCTTTTTTTTTTAAATAACTATTTAAGTTGGTCCATTGAGAGGCTTTATAATAAAGATTATTCTGTCGGTCTCTCTGGCTGAAATTTTCTCCACTTCCAACTGAACGATTAAAACAATATACAGATTTAAGTTACTACTAAAATGGAAGTCAAAGACAGCTAAAACTTTAGATTTTTGAGCTTCTATCTAATTTTAAAGTATATGTAAAATCATTACAAAAAACGGAAATAATATAATAACGACATTTTCTACGACACTGAGAAAATATCCTTTTTATCGATTGGATTTGGAATGACCCAGTTGAAAACAGATAGTGTCGACAAAGTGTTTAACTAAATTATCAAAGAACTTACGGTTACTTTTACCATAGTTTTTTGTATTTCAACTAAGAATAACACATTAAACTTAACTAATTAACTTAATCAAGTTAAGTTAAAATTAAGATAATGCAGTTTAAAAAATTAACAAGTTAAGTTAAAAGTTAATTTTGATAAATTGAAAATGAATTGGTTAAGTGGAAGTTAAAATAACGCTGTTTAAATAATTAACTAGTTAATTAGCTTAACTTATCTAAGTTAAGTTAACTGTCATTAACTTGCCCAACTCTGGATCTACTTCTAGTCCATGAATAACTTTTTTTTTGGCACTAAAAGTTTTTTTCTTCATTAATTGAATTAAAGGAAAAATAAAAAACATCCTGAACTACAAATTTCTGAACTTTTGCCATTGCGGTACACTCGAATATATATAGTTACTAGCAAAGAGTTATTTAATATTGATTGGGCGAGTGTTTGGGTATTCTTAAAGGCATTATAATATAGTTCCTGCATGAAATGTATTACTATGAATTTTGAAGGAAATGTGTTATAATCTTATAATAGCATGCCAACATATATGCATGAAAAAATTTGTCTATATTAGAGAACCACCTTTTATTTTTGTCAAAAAATTGTCAACTCAGAATTGCAAAAACTATTTTGCACTGTTGACGTCTTTATGATTAATTAATGACTTGTTTTATCTATTTAATGATTATCAATAAATTGTCAAAGTATGTTTCATCTTTTGCTTAATGCATTTGTTATTAATTTATTTTATCCATGCACTAATATATTTTTAATGGATTTATAATCCTATAGAAATAATATTGACTTTTTGCACATTTGAAGCGTTCAAGCAAAAAAAGTACACGTCCATATATGTAATTACATCTTCATAGCGTGAGAGTTGCTCCATATTGCAAGTTGGCATGGGTTAATGGGGTCATCCATGTTTGACTTCAAGAACAGATCTCAGATATGTATTATTGATCAGTTATGTGTGATAGAATTTTTCGATTACCTATTAGAACTGGGCGGATTTGCAAAATCCACGTCACAATACACATCGTGCTCTGTCACTGACTGTTGACGATACGGTAGATATTCATAGTTGATTTTTTTAAATGGTGGTCTTATAGTTAAAGAAGAGGCATATTATGTGCTGATCAAACATTTTATTAATAACACTATGTAACAACATTTTCCTTTGCCGACTATAAACCCTATTCCTTATTGTAATTTAAGTCATAGAACTTGAAAATGGATAATTAAATTTTCAATTTCAGTAGCCCGTAATGTCATTTTTTTTTTAAATCACGTCTTTAAGGTTTAATTTCGATTCAGAGCCATATTTTAAAATAGGATAACTATATAGATGAAAGTTCATATTATTAAATATTGATAAAAAACATTCCAGTATTGGAAAGATAAAATATTTATTAAGTTATGTAGAATATAGTTTCTAAAGCATGGATCAAATCATAAAAAAAATCATCTAAAATGAAGGGTCTTATTTGGAAACTAATATTCTTTGCATATTTTCTTTCAATTGTTTTTTATTATAGCTAAAAATAAAAATAAACCTTACATTACAACTTCAAAAAATTTGCCGTCAAATAAAATGTTTGATTGATTGTTTCACTTTGATTTTTAATTTTCTTATAGAATATTTAATAAATATGCAATGTAAGGTTTCGTGAAAACGTTTAGAATTTAAATATAATTAATTCGGGTAATTGTAAAAAAGCTCAAAAATTAAATATAAATAAGTCCATTAGATTATTTAAAAATTTTAACACACAAAGTATTGAAGTCAGTGGCAGGATCCTGGTTGAATTAAGAAACAAGTATATTCACTATTCATTGAAATACAAAGAACATGTTTTAGTTAATGTATCCACCCTTAGAATTAAGGATGAGCTCCAAGTGGTGATGGAAGCTGCAGCAGACCCTCTGGATGTAATGGGCACTCATGGAGACCAAGGCCTTGTTGACGGAGGTGTTATGTGTGCAGGTGCTGTTGTGGCGTCTTATGCAGACCTTGGACTCACCGTACACCTAGATGGAATAGTGGGGTTGAGGTATAGGATCTGCACATGCCAGAAGTCCTTTACCTAGAAGTGCGTTTTGGTCTGGACCCTAAAGCGAACCATAAGGGATTCATGGTCTTTCTGTTGGACGCAACCAGCCGTAACATCATCAATGAAGTAGTTTGTTTGGTGGTGGAGACATAATAGTGGTCCTCTGCTACATCCTCAAATGGCACTACTAGTCAAGGTCTTCTCATCAGAAAAGATCACAATGAGACCATAGTTCCCTAAAGGTAGTTCAGGGTCTTTTTCCACACTTAAGTCGGACTTTTATCTGCTGTTATGTCAACAGAGGGCGTAGAATACACCGCTGAAACTTTCCTTCTGTCTTTTTTAGAGCCCTAGACACAGCTGAGGGGGACTTGTTCATCTTCTTGGACATGTTAGCAATTTTTTCTTGGAGGCCGACTTGAGACAGTTGACAGACACATAGGGTTTCCTGCCTACTCCTGGAAAGTGTCTGAGATCCTCCCGCACCTACAACCACATGGATACATTATAAATCGTCCCCAGTCTGTTCCAAAATGTCTCTCTGGGACAATCCCGCAAGGAGGAGACCTGCAATTTCAATCTTCTTCTCGTACTGTGTCCTAGAACAATTTTTTTCTTAGCAATCGACAGCATATTATGTGTTCTACAACATTCCTCATTGGAACATTCTAAAAACTATGACTCGGAACTTCTCAAAAACTCCACAAGTAAGTTGAGTAAAAAATAAAGGTTGGACCGGTTTTTAAATCGGGGTTAACTTTACTAAATCTAAAATATAAATAACTTTTTTACGGTTAGTCAAATGTTCCACTTAATTAAGCTAAATTTCCAAACAATTTAACAAAACCTTACATTCCAAGTTTGTCATTCTTTCTATTTCTTCATCTGTATTTTAAGCCTCTTGTGGTGCCTTCTTCCTTTCTTGATTTGAACAAATGTTTTAGACGTCTCTTTATAGGATTGACTTGTTTTCTTGTCAATGGAGGAAGCTTCTTCGTGAGCTTCTTTGAAAATTTTTGATTCACGTAGAAAATAAATTCATCCGTTCATATTTTTCTGAATACCTCACAAGTAGTCATTAATTTACAAAAAAACTTAATTTCTTATCTTAATAGCCACAACATAAAGCAAAATACAAGAGTTACGACAATTTCTCCAAAAACTCACATCTCTCTTTATAAACTCTTCATCACTTGATCGTCTTTGTAAATTGTCTTCCACAAATTTATCAACTTTTTTATTCAAGCATTTGGTTTCATTAGAAGTAATCTCCTGAATACTTTTGACATTAGAGTCAATTACTTCAATGATTTTAAGAAGTTATTTTCTTGTTCCATTAGGATGTTGATTTTTTAAGGTATCTTAAATTTAAACAAAATTAAACACAAATTTTCTTTTATTGTTTTTAAAAATGTGTAAATATTTAATTTTTTTGTGTGTGTGTTTGTGTAATGGGTATGTGTGAATTAATAAAGACCTACTGGAAAAAAAAGAAGGAACCCTTCCAATTCTGGCAACACAAAAAAAAAAAAACTGCTTTTACAATATAGTTACTTTTAAGGTCCAATGTTGTGTCTCTGACACTTTAAAATGTTTCTTTTGATATAAAAATAACATTTGCAAATTTCAAACGTCCCCCAAACCAATTGAAAAATATAATAAAATTCAAGGAGTACAAATTAATCAATTATTTTAGTTTATTGATCGATTTTCACGAAAAGAATACAAGCCTGCTTTTACGTTGATACATCACATATATGACTGTATTTATTTCTTTTATTTATTTCATGTAACCTTTAGATGATGATACTATATAGGTTCATACATTAATCAAGTAAGAAAGTTTTTAAAAGGTAGAGTAATCACTGCAACAATCAATTTACTTAATACATATATTAACTAAATGCTTTGCAACTCTTTTTGACTCTGCTTGTTAGATGAATATGAGTTCCTTTTGATTGCTCCATTTAAAAGGCTTTAGAGTAAACGTATTACATTATAACTAAGATTGATGCTAAAAAATCTATCCATTTTATATAATCACTTAAAAATAGCCCTGTATGATCTACCATAATGGTTCTTAATCTTTTTATAGTGCACCTGAAAAAATTTCAAGTCTCCATGCAACACCTTCTATTTTTACAACACTTTCAAAATTTGTACATTTTTAACAGAATGAAATGTACAAAAACTAAAATGACTTATTTACTATACATGATTTTCATTTCTTTACCAAATTAAATTAATTTATGTTGCCATCATTTTTAATGTATTTATACATTTTGACAAAAGTATAAATTACCGGGTGGTCCATTGACATCTGAGCACTTACAAATTCAATAATTAATTAAGGTTGAGTGATTCAAATTAATTCATATTTCGATATATTAACGCATAAACAATTAGTTAAAAAAACCTGAGCTTTCTAGCTTACGCAAAAAATGTCAAAAAATGACGCTGGAGCGTGATCGAGAAATTTCCATTCCCACACTTCAAGCAGTTGGGTGTCTCGAAGACCTCCATCTACGCCGTCAGCAAATCTGAAACGTTGTAGAGGAAGAAGGGTTCTATCAAAAAGGCCAAACTACACTCGGAGGAGTTAAAGAAAACAGACAAGGTCAATCCCTTCAAATCCATGGGGGCCCATGTAAGAGATGATCTCGGAGTTTTACAACAGACTGTTCAGAGAGCTATCAAAAAGAGGGTGGATAGAGCCTTTTGAGGTTGGAAAGGACACTTTTGACACCAGCAATGAAAGAAACATATCTCCTCTGTTGTAAGACTCTTATGAAGTAGTCTTTAGAGTTCTTTTGAACTCTTTTTTGACATTTTTGGCCCTTTACTGCCCTGATGCCAGACCGCTCCACTACACCTTTTAGGTACAGTCGAGGGGAAGGTCTGTAGTGTCAGTCATCCAAACACTGAGACCTAAAACCACTTTAAGCCAGCACTGGGCCGCCATGACAGATGACTAAGGGTGATAATTTTGGTAAGAATAGAAAAGCGTGCGAGGAGAAGAGAAGAAATACTTATGGCATCATTGATTAAATAATATACATCTTCTTCTATCAATCAAGAACATTATCAATCCCGCCTTTATTATTCAATATTAATAAAATATTAGATGGTGATAGTCAATAGAGAACTGAATAAAATGCCTAAAATAACGTCGCCTTCTGTCTGGATTTATGAAAATGGAGGCCCAGGAATTTGGAAAATACTTAACGGATGAGAAACAGATGGCTTGTCGGATTTGTCGATGTAAATGTGCCTTTAGTGTTCTGTCTAGAATTACACGCCACTCATTATCTTCATCTCATATCATATCTCAAGAGCATGGATATTCATCTAAAAAATCAAGTTAATGATGAATACATCAAGTAAGACTTTAACTCTGATCTCACAAAGATGCTTATTGCATGTATATACCCTTATCCATTGCTAATCATCTACGTTCACGGGTAAACCTATTCTTTCCCAAGGAACCATCATTAAATTAATGGAGGATGTTGGTACTGATGTCATTTATAGAAATACATATAAAAATGCTTTGAGTCATCCACACCAAATGACGATCAAGTGATCAGTAAAAAGTATTTACTAATATCGAAATGGAACTTTGAATTTTGTACTATCTAACAGTAAGTATTCAAATTTTTTTTAAATCTAACTCTAAAATATGATTCTATTTTAGCCAAAATTATCAAGAATTATGATACACAACTCATTCAATGGCAAAAAAAAGTGCTTAAATGGTCACAACAGCGGGAGCATTAGCTTTGGATGGTTCGCAACTAGTTTGTCTGAGACTAGTTTCTTCACTTAAAGACTTGGGTATGATCATTAGGGTTTCCAATATTACATAGTCAATAAATATTACTTTTTTATCACTTAAGGCTTAGCTATGATTGATAGGCTCCAAGAAATGGTGTTCGGAAAACTCATAAAAGGAAAAAACAACTGCCCTAATGGTCACAACAACGGGGGTAGTTACATTGGGTGTAGCATTATAATTAGCAATTGTGTATATCCTTCATGATAATAGTATGGTGCTATATAAGCATAAGTAACGGGGGAAATATATTTTTTTGATGCTCATAATAAGGAGTAATATTGCCGGACATTACTACATAATTATCTTTTGCTCTAAATCTTTAAGATGGATTTATTTCTAACATTTTTTTTTATTAGTATATTTATTGTCTAATTTTATGATTTTGACACTTACTTTATTATTAATAATTAGTTAGATCTCATCCGTTGAGATATATCTATCCTGTGCACAATTGTATATAGCAACTTCCACATGAAGAAGAGGGGTGATTATCTTTTTGATTAAACTCCATGTCTCGTTTGTGTTTTGCAACCTAAAGTTATGACAAATTTAACTGGATTCCGGTGTCAGAAAAGAAAATATTATTTGGATCAATCTATTATTTCAATATTCTGTATATATTTTGATATTAGTTATATAATTCCAATTGTTTAATTTTGTATATTTAACATAAATGTATGATGTTATATTTTTTATTATGTAGATTATATTTAATTAAAGCCTTCTTTTTTGGAACATGGAACTTCAAATATATTTCGAAATACTCTACTTTGTCGTTTCATTAGCTATTATTCTAAGAATACGGTTCTTAATGAATTACAATTTCATGGAGTGTGACGTTATAAAATCTACTGTAACGGATAAAAAACGTCTAAGTAGATACGTAGTATACCTTCATTAAAGATTTTGCTGATAAATACATTCGTTATACCCTCAAAAATCATAAAAAAGCAGGCAGATGATAATCACATCAGAATTTTAAATAAATATACCATATGTATTTTTTCCCCCCTTCTCCTTGCACGCGTTTTTCTCTACACTATTATCAACTTTACAGATGACTACATCCGGAGGGGTTACCAAGCCTTCTGCCACCACCAGGGAGCAATCATTGCCGCTAAGGGCAGCTACATAATTAAGAGAGCTCAGACACACATTTATTCATAGTATTAATTTTGTTGAAAGTGCCTTATTAGTTAATAAATTATATTTTGTTGGATGTTTAAAATTCAAAGTGTTCATATTTTTAAAAAACCACTGGCTATAATATTAAATTTTAAACATTTTGCAAAGGCAATGTCATTTTTTGACAAAAAAATATTAAACATTCGACAGTTAGGTGAAGAGTGAACTCTCCTTTCAACAAAACATAGTCACAGGGTTGCCTAGAGGGAGCTCGTCTACCACAGTTATAGAACCAGTCTTCAAAGAAATGTAATTCATTAAAATATGTAACTTCATGTTCATGCTAAAGATCTCATGAGCAATGTTTTTGTGTAATTGGTGATTGAGAACACCTGATCTATGAAATTAAATTGATATATGATTTTGACCTCAATCTTCCACCTTCATTATTTTCATGTATGTGACATTTTTAAACTATGCAGTAGTCCCTGTTAATAAATGATGTCTTGAGTTATAAGTTAAAAATAAATGATAGATGACGTCAAGAAAAAATCAAGGTGAAAAAACTGCATCACAAGTGTCAAATTTGATTTTAAAGAAGTTCAATTTTCTAAGCCTTGACATGGGGTTATCAAGTTGCATTTACATGATTACACTGATGGGAGCAATGTTCATTAATTAAAGTCAATTGTTTAGATAATTCGAGGTTTCTTTTAAAAAACTATTGATGTTACATTACACTATTTACTAGTGATGGGACAATTCCAAAAAAAAAAAAAAATCCCAATGCAGATTCCAATTATTTAATGTTTTAAAAAATAGTTAAAAAATACCATTTTGCTTATCAGGAGCGTCCACAAATTTTGCTTGGTTTTTATGGAATTGTTTTGGACAATTAAATTTTTAGACCAAAAATTTCAATATTACAATTTGATACTTTAAATATTTCAAAAACCCAAAGATGGTCACAAAAAATTTAATTTTTTAGAAAAATATTTCAACAATAAAATTTGTAATATATTTTTTGAAAAAAAAATTTAATTATATATTTTTTGGAGAAAAATTTCAAAAATATATAGTTACTTACAAATTTTTTTTTTAAACTTGGAATATTTAATTTTTTTGAAAAAAAATTGAAATATTATTTTTTCGGAAAAAGAAAATTCTAATATTAAATTATCTAGTAATAAGCAAAAATTCCTTGATTTTGGTAAAGTTTTTTTTTTTTTTTTTTTTTCAAATATTCAAACACAACATTATTTTCTCGATGCCGATCCCGATTCTGATACCCGAAAAAAACACCCGATTCTTCGATTCCAGATTCATATTCCAATAAATATTCCCATCACTACTATTTACGTCAATGGGTTTTTTTTTTAATTTGATGTCATATGTGCTATTTGTTTGTTATATTGCAACTTTTATTAAAGGTATTGAATGTCATTGCATTCAATATTGATATTTTCTATTTATTATTTATATTTTTTAAATTGAGAAAACTATTTTTCAATATTTATTGTCATAAGTGCATTATTTCATTATTTTTCTGTAAATGATTTTACAATTTTTCATTCAACTTTGAACTTTTTTTTTCAAATAGAGTATAAAATAAATCTCTTATTGTATATCTATAGTTTATAGTATTTTAAAATTTGAAAAGGACTCCTTACATGAGACAAGAGTAAACTAATATAATATTATTTCCCTGATTTAAATTAATTCATTTTTTTAACTCAAGGATTTAAACCAATAACAGTGCATTTATGATTTATGGAGTTGTAAAAAAGATAATTTATAGGTATGTCAAATAAAAAAGATAATTTATAGGTATGTCAAATAAAAAAGAAAAAAATATTGAAAGCGGTAGTCTTGACAATTTAAATAATGTTTGAGAGAGCTCAAGAAGATGTGAGAGAAGGAAAATATCAACAAATTCCACACAGAAAATATCGGATTTCAGCAATATACACCAACGAATTGACCTTTGGACCGTTTACTGGAAGGAAATGAAGGGTGTCACATTCATATCGCTTGAAATGACGCGCAAAACCATTACTGAAGAAGTAAATTTCGTTTTTGGGATCTTGGTTATCTCTTCCCCTTTCTATGAGGTACCGAATATTCCGGCGATTATAGGTTCAATCGTGAAAAACTACCTGTAGGAGAAGATGTTAACTGTCGACCACATCGGCCATTTTATGAAATAAAGGAGATAGTGGGGCCTATCCAAACGTTTTTCAATGCTCTTGGAGGAAAAGGGGAGGTTTCCATACATACAATTTTAGACCAAGATATTCAAAATGACGACAGATTTTCTTCTCATAGACCCATTGCCCGTATGGGAACCATTAAATCAAAATGCATCCCTTCAGCGATGATGTCATCCAAATTATCCCAGCCATGAGCACGATTTAACCAAGGAACACATTGGACAATCCCATCTTCCGATTTTCCAGCCTGGGAATCCTGTTGGAATCGAAAAATTATATTTTTTATGACGTCGACAACCCCTTTCTTTCATCGTCTTAACATCGACATGTCCAATAAAAATTACAACAATATTTTTTTTTTTTTGTACATAACTTAATAAATATATTTAAAATGTCTCCAACATGGCGGTATTCCTGATTTATTATTCAGGAGGTTAGGCCAATAAACTCATGGAAATAAGTAAACCTAATCCGTAATTTTTAATCCGAGAAATAATTTGAAATAAAAATCAAAATTTGGTTAATTATACAAAAGCATAACCTTGATTTTTTTTGCAGGGGTTTTTCTTAGAAAAGAAAACTTTTTGAAAAATTTTCATTAAATTCTTTTTGGAAGAGACTAATATTGACCCCATAACATTTTTTTAAAAAGACAATTTTGAAAAACAAAAAAATCATACAATTATACCAATTGAAAGTTTTTTAGACAAAAAATATTTTAATATAACCCCTCATACAGATTCCCAACTTCTAGCTATATAAGAACATGTAGCTCTTTTTAATTAAGTTTGAATTTTATTCAAGTCATTTAACATCTTTTTTAATGTTATTTTTTTCCATTTAATTTTTTCATCAACCGCCTTTCTTAAACATTAATTTGATATTAATTTAATATTTTTCGACTCCATTTAGAAGTTATAAACCTTTGTAGGTATTTGACTTTATCACAAAGAGAAAAAAAAACTAAAATATTAAAAAAATGTAAATAAAAAATAATTGTTTTTAATGTGATTAGGATTATAAACTTTCATAGAAAGCAATACTTGAATACCTTTCCATGTGTCATTAATTAAATTAAATTCAATGTTTTTGTTGAAAATACATATAAAATATTGATGTACAGGGTGAGGATCCCTGGCAAGAAGATCTTCACAGTGGACGCTGTTCTGAAACAAAAAAATGATTGCTTCTTGGCGGAATGAAAAGCTCAGGTCGAGGGAACCTTTAAGGACTAAACTTCCAGCTCAGATCATAGTCCAACGGCAACAAGATGCATCCCTACTTCTTCAAGGCGAACGAGACAGTCAACACGGACGTCTTCTACAACACTAATCCGGAACATACTTTCATTTCCATGAAAAAAGCTACTTGTAACTCTTAAAGAGAACTGTGCCAGAATTTACTTTATTATTAATAGTTAAGTTAGATTTCATCGGTAGAGATATATCTATCCTGTGCACAATTGTATACAGCAACTTCCACATGAAGAAGAGGGGCTTTTTGATTTGATTAAACTCCACGTCTCGCTTGTGTTTTGCAACCTAAAGTTATGACAAATTTAACTGGATTCCGATATCAGTACAAGTAAATATTATTTGGATCAATCTATTATTTCAATATTCTGTATATATAATTTATTGTTATTAGTTATATGATTCCAATTGTTTAATTTTGTATATTTAACATAAAGGTATGATGGTATATTTTTTATTATGTAGATTATATTTAATTAAAGCCTTCTTTTTTGAACCTGGAACTTCAAATATATTTCGAAATACTCTACTTTGTCGTTTCATTAGCTATTATTCTGAGAATAAGGTTCATAATGAATTACAATTTCATGGATGATCAAAAGTATTGAAAGTAACGGGGAAAATATCTTTTTTGATGCTCATAATAAGGAGTAAATCGTGTGACGTTTTCAAATCTACTGTAACGGATAAAAAACGTCTAAGTCAATTATACGTAGTATATCTTCATTAAATATTTTGCTAATTAATACTTTCGTTATACCCTCAAAAATTATAATAAAGCAGGCAGATGATAATCACATCAGTATTTTAAACAATGATACCATGTGTATTCCCCCCCCCCCTTCTCCTTGCACGCGTTTTTCTCTACAATATTATCAACTTTACATATCATATTAACATTGTATCGTCAAAATGTAATTTTATAACAAACGTCTCATTGCTTGCTCAAACTGTTTTTGCATTCATTCATATTATTTAACAAAATATTGATATAACAGCTGACATTCACAACTAATGTATTAGAAAATGAGTATAATGCTTCATTTTAACAAACATTATGTTAATTTTGTATACACAGTAATGTAAATCTTGTGTATTTATTAGCTTGCCCGGTTTTTTGTTTATGGAATTGGTTATCTGAAGAATGAAATTTATTTTCTTTCGTAACTTTCATTGTTATTCAACTCCTAAGTAGTGAACTTCCTTTCCTAAAAAGATCCAATTATTTTCAAAACATGATTGAACATTCGTGTGTGTTCATAAAAGACAGAGAATAACCTTGAGGATTTATTGGGGAATTATAATTGTAGAACTTACAATTTGTTGGACTCAGAGTAGAATTGGGGATCGATATCTGAGTAGTAATTCTTGCCAATGTTCTAGTGTATTTCCTTTCCCCCCTCATCCCTTGTCACAGGTCATTGCAGCAGATTGTCAGGGTTACCATGTTGATTTTCAGTTTCTTTTTTTTAACATGCCCATTTTCATCATTATGACTACGTATGGAAAATGTTATCATTTTTTGTTATGGAAGAGGGGAGAAGAAGAAAAGAAAATGAAGGATTTTTACCAGTGGGAACATAGCTAGAATTTTACTATTCTGAAGTTATCCTTTTTTTTTTTTTAATTTTGAACACGAATTGTAAATTGTGATGAATTTAGTTATATTTTGTGAATTATTTTTTCCCAAGTTTGTTTTAATTTTCGTTACCTATATATCATTTAGCACTTTTACTTGAAATATATATGTTATGTGAAGAAATATGAGGGGTTCAGGCACTCTGGACCCCTCATTACGGGCCTAATATATATATATATGTATGTATATTTTGTGTACAGGTTGTAACTTGCATAATCAGAATGTTCAATAAGTTGATCAGTAAAAAAAATCCATAAAATCACTTTTTTAAATCATTGAAGGAATCTAAAATATTTTTCATGACTTGCAAGTTTCCTAATTTTTTTTTTTTAACGTAGAACATTTAGCCCTATTTGAAGTAAACAGTTGAACAGAAAGTTTCAAAAAAAAAAAGGAAAACTGCAAATCATTGAACTCATCTTAGAATCCTTCAATTATTCAAAACAAGGTATACAATAATGTTGTTCAAATACTATAAATATTAAAACTTACGATAAAATCAGTTTTTAAAATTTATCAAACAAAAAAAAAAAAAATTTGTGAAAGGGTATATTCAACACGTTATAAATTGTACATATCATAAATCATAATAAATTATTTAATTGCAAAATCCGTTACTTTTTTGTTACCATTTTATAATGAATGATGATATTATTTCATTTTGTCTGCTAAAATTACTAATTTATTGCATATATACAAAGGATTTAATAACATATATTTTAATTATATACTGTAATACAGAAAGCTTATCACTTAGTAGTTTTCATGGAAAAATAAAATATCTGGCATCTCATTGTTTTGGTTTTAAATTGTACAAACTACAACTTATATAATAAATGCCATCAAGAGTATTAGATTTTTTTGTAAATATTTATGAAGCATTAACATTTGTTTACCAATAATATCATAAAGGATGCCATAAATGTTTATGTAAAAAAACAAAAACAAGGAAAACCTTATAAATTTAAAAAGAACTCTTATTTTTATTGGTATACAAACTAGTTAGTATAGACAAATCCGTTTTTGATGGTGTTTTATTTCTAAAAAGAAAAATATATCTTATACAAGAGGCTTGTAAAAATGATTAAATATCATTTATTAAGTTTTTTTTAAATTTAGAGAATAATTGTATCAAATAATTTGTAATATGTGTAAGCAAGAAACAATATATTTTTGATTAGCTATTGTTTTTCCTCATATTGCTTCTTATTACAAATAATGATCTTCATTCCATATCTGAACCTTTCCAATTAAGAATAAAGAAAAATGAATGAAATGGAAGGATGGAAAATAATCATCTACTCAGCAGTTCCTTACTTTCTACGTGAACAATAATTGTAGGATTGAAGAAAATTTAAAGGAAAAAAAATAATCAATAATAGCTTGATAATAAGTTCCAGTCAACACTTCTTACTTAAACTTAGGGCATTTTGTCTCTTTGAAAGAGATTATGATAAAACTTCAACAACTGAAATGAAGTAGTAAGTAATTTCAAAACTTAAAGAAGTCCATAAACCAGTTAAATAATATATTTTATTATAAACTACTCTAAATTATGACATTTCATTTTTTAGTTTCCAAATAATAGTTTATTTGACATATCAAATATTATTCAAATCGATGGAGAAACAAAATTGAAAAAAGTGTACATTTAGTTTAAGATATTTTCTTGGTCATATAGATTAATTTTAGTACTACAATGTCTACTTATATTAATTGATGCAACTTCATCTGAGCAATAACGAGAGTAGTTAATTAAGTAGTATCAAGGAGATTTCAGTAGTTTCTAATATTATTCAATGTTATTATTTTTAAATACACTTGATGAAGTTTCTGTCGATTTTTGAGAAGTTTTTGTATTTTATACAGAATGCGTCAGATTGTAAGATTTAGAGGTTCATTAACAGTGGCTACAGCCTCTCCAGGAAGACAGAAAGTAGACGACCACACAAAATTATCACTGAAGACTTCTGTGCCTAAGAGTGGGGCCAAGGAGAACCAAGAGGCGATGAAAGAGGTTGTCAAGAAAAAATTGAAAGATAAAAAGGGAAAATTAAAGTTATTTATTTATCTCTGTTTCTCCGTTTGTCATTTTATCTCGAAACTATCTCTAAATGAAGATTTAGAAAGAGGGAAAATAAGAGAGAGAAAAGTAGTACTTTGTCAAATGTGGATTGGAAACCAATCTTAATATTTGCTACCTAATTAAAATAAATATTTTTATTCAAATTTTTAAGCCTAAAAGTTTGGATTTCTTATGACATTTTTGCAATGAAAAAAATATATTCCCTCATTACTGAAGAATTTCTTCAAAGACAAACTCTAAAATACTTATTCATTAATATTTAATAAATTTATGATAATTAGAATGTAAAGAAATGACATATGTTATATTTCAGTTTTCTTTATACTCAAGTCTTGTCAAAAAAAAAAAAAAAAGTTGATTTATCTTTTATCTACGAATATTTTTGAAACCGGATCCTGTGCTTTCGTTTTTGCTTGTATAAACGAACAAAAAAAAATTATATAACATACATAGGATATATAACTTCTGTTTTATGTCACTTATTTTGTATAGGCATAAGTAGGTGTTAAACTAATTTTGTCAACATTAGATTCAAAGACATATTTTTTAACTCCATAGTTTTAAAAGATGAGATTCTTATCAATTCTGTTGAACAAATATATTTTATATCTGAATCTTTGTGAAGAAGAAATCCATTAAAGAAAAGTAAGAATACATCTGTGTTGTTCGGTCTACACTTACTGTAGTATTTAAATCGGCATTGGCTTTGGAACTGCTACTTTACCTTATGTTGGAGCACCTTCGACTGATCTACTTCCCTTCTTGATCATTTGGGAAGAACGTTGCAACAAAACCACACTTTATTATGGTACAAGAACAGCATGTCTCAATTTGATCTCCTGATTCAAAATATGGCGTTATTTATTGTCTACTAGCCCCGCGGCTTTTAGAAAAAAACCATCAGTTTTTTTTTCTATCTTGCGCTATTTTTAAAGTTCAACGCTTTCGTAAGCGCTGGGTGTTTAAGATAGAGATACAATATGTGGATATATCGTAAAGCCCAATATTGAAAAATTCTAAAACTATTTTTAAAATGTCTATACCATGCTTATAACTCGAGTTATAATTGTTTAAAGTTGAAAATATGTGCTTCTTAATCAGAGGCTCAAACATTCAAGACGAATATATTCAAAAAGTTTAAAAGTATCTCATTGGTTAGCTGAAAGTATGAACTTTAATCTTAAAAAAAGAGCTTCCCCCAAAACGCTCAATATCGTTCTCAATTTGAGATAAGGCCTCGACAGTATTTGAAGGATAAAACTCATTTTTATATGATCTCATAAGAAAAGTCCATAAATTTAGACTTCCCTAACTGGGAGAAAGAGAAACAAAGAGAATGAAGGAAAGAAAGAAACTTAGCGCTAAAGCTTTGAAATGAAATCCGAGACTCCTGGCTCTTGAGATTAGGATCCTGAATTATGGATCGGTTTTCGTGAATAGAGGAGAGTGCTTTGGTAGGGAGGAATCTCTGGCAACGAAATCCCCGCTGGAAGATCCACTTCGATATCAACTTCTATTGAGCCTTTTCACTGACGTTATAATTTGCGTCATAATGGAAGGAGACTCCATTTTGGGGGCTCAAAGTTAATATTTTTGTTAAATAATGTTAAAAATTTCCATTTAAATCTTGATGAAACTCCATCAAATGGCTTTAAAAATTGAAAGACTTAACATCTGCCTTGAATACTACTTGATCCCAATGATAAACAGTGATATTTGAATTTATTATTATAATTATAAAACTTGGTTATTTAAGCCCCCTAAATGGCTTCTGTTAACAATGCTGACGTCATGTGAAAACGATCTATTCAGTTACTGCGTATAAGTTTTTAGTGTAATTTGTTTAAGTCTGAAGAAATTCAATTAGATTAATATAAATATTTGTTAATTTAGATAAATATAATTGAGATGACTAGGATTTTCGTCTGTATATTTGGCTGGGAAGATCCCTCTTCAGCCCCCAACAATAAGCCGCCAACATTGCGGTGTTACACTTTCCTCGATTTCTTTTTTCCATAAAATGAATATCTTGGCGAAACCTCTCGCCGTCTCATCGATAACGTCTCCAAGATTTTCTAGGAAAAAGTATATGTGAGAACTAAGGAAATGTATTTTTAAACTAATGTTACAACCCAAAACCTTGTAAGATGCTAAAATATCTTTAACAAGTTCTTTGTAGTTGTGGGCCTTTACATTTCCTAAGAACTACAGACACCCTTTTTTTTAATGACAGCCATACTGCACGCTCTAAGATTAAGAGTTTTTCTTCAAATTATCTACTTGTCATTATTTTTCTTATCTGTGGTCAAACAAAAATACCTTCTTTTATTTTTGCAATGCTAATTTAGGGAAACATTATTTTCAGATATGCAAATCCTTCTCCATTCTTGTCCAAAGCTTTCACAAAAAATTTCATTAAACCCAATCTCATATGAAGTGGAGGAAGAAATATCTTTTTGGGATCAACGAGAGAATCTTTATACAAGATAGTTCTATCAGAATTTGCATATACTTGAATCTATTTAGAAAATGATGTTCACTACTCGGGAATTAAATGATAATGACAACTGCTAAGGAAAAGAAAATTCATTCTTCAGACTACTTATTTTTTTAAACGGGCCAGCTAAAAAATACACCGTATTTTCCTCACTGTATATATACACACATAAACACTACTCTACAAGTCACTCACTCATTTACTAGTGAACATACACCCCGGGATGAACATTTTTAGTTACCATCAGCAGGTGAAAATAAAATGCCAACTTATTTGAGGGTCTGTGATATACCTTACCGTTAGAATGCCTAACTTCAACATTTCTTACCAATCCATCAGAATCAGGAAAGTTACGAATTACCGATCCTAGAGGACAGACCTTTCTATCTTGGATGTTATCAACCAAGACTACAACGTCACCTTGATCTTCCACATTTAGATATTACTTGTAAATTCAATACATATTTTTTCATCCATCGGTTTATAAAATGTTTTAGTAGAATGGTTAGTTTTTTCCAGTGTGATAATGGTGACAAATTATTTTCAATTAGCCCATCTGGCAGATTAGCTATGTTAAGTTTTGCTCGAAGATTTAATCTACGTGCTTTTTTATCGTTTTGGCAGAACGTTGATTATTTAATAAATGTGGACTGTAATTATTTCTTTAGTATAATATATATTATATTTATTTCCTTTGCAATACATGTAAGGCACACTCATTAAAATCTACTTCCTAATACAAGAGGAGAGAATACTTTTAAATGTTTCTCTAATCACAATTCAGTGCTGCCATACACATATATGTATATACAAACGAGTGAAGACCTTATATAATTTTAAACGTAGCACTCCAAAATATTGAGCTAGCCATACATTAAAAATTTAAAAAAATTAACACAATTTAAGTTAAAACACTAAAGGCATCAGGCTCGTCTACGGTCATAGTGGTTTACTATATCTATGACATTCTTTCGGGCGTACCTTTTACACTAGCTGCGATTTCGATCCTTTTCACATATCTAATTATGAACAAAGTAATTACATTTTCAAGAAAGAAGAAGTTACTTTTTTTTTTTTTAAATATAATTTTAGATGTTCTTCAATTAACAGCAATGGATTTAAATGTAGTATGCTGTAGAGATACACATTTAATGCTGTTTGGATTCGTTCCCTACCATATTTCTAAATATATTACATTCTATCTGTTTGTTTTAATGTAACAAACTAGAATTAATATTTTCAAAATATTTATTTGACAGAAACTGCATGAATTTGATTGCTTTATATCAATTTAATGTTATTTATGTATTTAAATATATATGTATATTGTGCAGCCTGCATATATACTTTTATATATAAATAAATGTACCTAAAGGTAATATATTTATCTCTATAAATCATTTTTTATTGTTATATTTGTATGTTCCAAAGGGTGAGAGATAGAGATCAAAATCTAATTTATTTCCATGTAGGTATTTGATCAATGATGCACTTAATTTGTTATTTTCTACTCAGATACATTTTCCCACAAATTGCTTTGTTTTGCATTCATTTGTTAATGAAGGTTAAATAAAAAACAAATGCTGCGATGAAAAGCCTTTAGGTTTATGTAAGCATATGCTTTGATTTTACCAAGAACACACAGCAACGTAGCGTCAGGTCAACCGGGTTATATTGGACAAATATAAGATTGTACACTGTATATACATATTTGTAGTCAGCTCTCATTTTCTTCAGGCTTTTCTTTTTAAAAGTGTTCATAACGATGATGGGTTGAATTTGAATAACCTTTTGTTAAATTGTGGAACAGAATGGGCACTCGTTAAAGCGTGAATCTTTGCCAATGTTCATTTTTCCTGAATTATTTCTGCTATATGAAACATCTGTTTTAAACCTACATAAGAACATCAATTTGAGCTCTGTACCTTAATTGGTTATGGTCCATTATGTCTCTTGAACGTTTTGTAGTACCTTGATCTTTGACTTTGCCCTCTCAAAATTTAATGGTATCTTACTGTGTTCATATATAATGTTCTTACTCAGTTAAACCTTATTGATCTCTAACTTTTGTTGTGATCCTAGTGACCAACAGACAAAGAAACAAACAATGCAAAAAAATAACCTCTGTTCAGCTTTGTTCGCGGAACAGAGTAGAAAAAATGGAGAAATAGAAAAGGTAATTTTAGAATTAAAATCGTCATTAGATGAAATTTTTTCAAAAGAAACATGAATGCCTTTGATGTATCAAAAAATTGTCTAACAAAAAAAAGTCAAACAACTTCCCTGTATTTTAATTTATATATATTATTATTTTTTTTTTTGTGCTGTTTTTGGGAGTGGGAAGAAAAGAACCACGTAAGTCCACATGGGGGCCGGGGGAAGAAGGTTATAATTAGGTTAAAAAAGAACCACGTGTTTCATGAATGACCCGTAATCATTCAATAGTAGACAAGAATTGGCGTACTGCTACCAACAGAATGCAAGATACCAATAAAATCAAAACTTTGTCAAAACTAAAAAATGATGCCAAAAATAATATCAAACATTTAATTAAAAATCAAATTATCTTGTATAAAATTAAAACACATTGGATAGTTTTCAAAATTCTAGGCAGTGCTTATTTATTTATTTTTTCTAACCCATGAATATCAAATCGTTTATGGTTGTATAAGACAGTTGTATCCTGTCACTTTAAGACATACTTATACAGAAACATATATTTAGAGGGTAGGAAATCCAGTATTTGAACTACAGGAACCCATTAAATAAATAAACATGTCAAGCTTTTTAACATATCCACCGAGACTAAAATGTATGTATGTATACATATATAAAAAAGAAATAAAAATAAGTATCATCATTTCTCTTAAAATAGACTCTCTAAATTATTCAAAACATTATAAAAGAAATACTCCTCGCATATTTGTTAGACTGCAAGATTGTTGTTTCTCCATTTTTACTAGGTCTTTAAAATTATAAAACCCATAACTTTATTCTAATATATGTATTTTGTACATATATCCTATTTTAATATAAAAGCCTATATTTGATGAAATCTTCTTTTTTCTTTCTATGTATATATAAGAGGTTATAATTTTTATTAATCACCCCATTAATTCTAATTTCATACCTTTAACACTCTACACTTTTAAAAAAAGATTTATAAGATAGTTAAAAATTATAAGAAATCAAAACCTTGAAAACATTTTTTTCATACCAAAAATAAAAAATATGAACATAAGTTTTGACAAGCTTTTCAATGATGTATTATTATTCTTGCCGAGCATTGCCTTTGTTTACGATATATCACTAATCAAATATTCACGAAAATACGAATTTGATTGTTTTTAGGACCTCAAAATTAGATTGAGCTACAATTCCAAGCATTCATTTCTGAGAATAACTACTATCAATGATACCATATACCAAATTTAATTCAAATCAGTTTCCCTATGGAATGAGCCATATTCTCCCATATGCGGCTTTAGGATAAAAACCTTGTTATCTTACAAAATCCAATATTTTGACTTGAAATTAATTTTAGAAAGCCCTACAAATAAGGATCATGATTCTATGTTCTATTATGGGAAATTTCGATTCATTATCGTATTATGTGCAAAAATAAACAGGTTATTTGATGTCTATCCCAATTCTGTACAATAAAATAGTGTCATCTGATTTTCTCGAAAAAATTATAGAGATGACTATTTTTTCTTGTCCACATTTGAAAAGGAGGACGTAATACACTAGTAGACAAGGAAAAACAAAAACAATGTCGATAATTGGTACAAAAATGAACAATGTTAAACGATCGATATGCCTTTGTTTGGGTGGATGTGAACCTCAACTAAGTGATACAACAGTTTATTATAAAAAAAACTGACATCACTGTTAGTTAAACCAACCAATTTTATTGAACCTAACCCTAATTTCTAGCCACCATACTGTACAGACAACCCCAATACCTACTGCGTGCGGTGTTCCCATTTTATTTTACATTATTATGATGACAGGTCAACGATCTACTTCTTCTTTTTTTGAATTAACTTGTTACTTTTTTTAGAATCATAAATAAAATTTAAGTCAGTCTTACACCACGAGGAATCCAGAAAGTATCGTTATTTCCCAAACACTAAACTACTTAGAAAATGTCACTGACTGATAGCAGTAACCAAAAAAACACATCACCGATTAAAAACGGAAACGACCAAAGAGATATGGGGAATGGAAGGCTTTTAAGGCGAAAAAAGCAAGGTCGAGTACACATCTCCTTATAACGGCTATTTGATTCCTTCCAGGTAAGTACTAATTTTGCAGGAACTACTGCAAGTATTTTGAGATTTTAATTAGCTAATTACTGCGAAAAGTTATAACTAGATTAGCTCAAGCTTATTTGGGGGAGATGTGTATATATTCTACATAATAATTTTATTTCGGATGCTTCATTTAAATATATTAACAGATATTTATCCACTCTTATTTATGAATATAAAAATATACTTTATGTAACGCAAACACAAAAATGATTTCATGTTTTTCATGGACTTATCATTATTTGCTTTCAACAGGACTGTTAAAGCGACGAACCATATGAGATGTCATAGGACCTTTAGTAATACTGACCAGGAAGTAATCATGAAAGAGAGTCCGACACTGCCAACGATCAATATCTACTCTGCCACATTAACCTTTGCCAAGTCAATGAGTGTCGATAACAATTCAAAGGCTGGAAGAAATGTGCTTAGAAATATCACCTTTTCAAGGGTGCACAAAAGATTCAAGTTGGTCAGAAATTCTTTCTCTGTACTTTCTCCCTATCACACTCGTAGCTGGAAACACTGCGGAAAAATTGAATGTTTATGGAAACCCTACTCCTAAAGTCGCCAATCAACTATCCACCACAATCCCCAGTGTTCTACTGTAAAAGGTACAAAAGCACATTGAATCCTGTGTCGAATCCCACTATTACTGTACAAACCAATTATTTGGAGAAAAGTTGTTTTCAAAAAATTCCAACAACCAAGCACACTCAAAATATAAGCCTGCGGATGCCTCTGGGTCAGCATCAAGAATGGGGGGTTCAGGCCTAGAAACGTTTAAGGCCCAAATAGCATTTGGTGAAGTTACAATGTAAAATATTCCAAATCTGTTAAATTTTAGTCCAGAATCATTCATGAATCTGTGATTATTGATTTTACATACATTCTCATTCTTTGTGGCCAGTGTTCCTTTTTCTTAGTAATAGGCGAATATTTACATATTTTGAATATTTTACTTTTTAAATTCAACAAATGCTATTTTGCAATTTATATAGTTATGGCTCTTACACGTTTCTAAGCCTGACTTCCCCCCCATTTCTTGATTCTGACCGCCTTTGTAAACAATGCAGGAAGTAAAATTTTTAGTTAAACTCTAGAAGTAATATTAAAAAAACAGTGAATAAGTGTTGAGTTATGAGCCCACTACGTCCTCCGCTGTAAAAAATAAAAAGAATCTTGCATATGGGGTGCATTCACCAATTACAACGATTTGGCGGTGGGTTATGAACCTACTCGGGGCTATACTGACATATTGCACAACTTGTGGACTGAAATACATATGTTGCGGGCAATGTGGAAAATTGGACATTTTACTGAGGATAGTTATCCCTCTTAGGGGTCAATACAACCTGTTGGCCGAGGTATATTTTACAAAAAATAGAGTTGAGTCTCTCTTGACAATTTCTTATAATACAATAGTTTACTTAATTATCAAATTACCCACAATCATTTAACCTCACAATTAAGTTAAAATGGCCACTCTATTGGAAATTTTATAATTTGATGAGGAATTTGGCACAATGCCCCCTTTGATGGTAAATTGGCACATTTCCCACTCTGATGTGTATTTTGTACATTGCCGGTAACATATACATACATAGACATCAGCATGAGTAATTGCATTGATTTTTTGGGAATTATCTAGCGAGTGTACTTACTCATATTCTAAATAAAATCTCACCAAATTATGCCTATGCAGAAAAAATCATACTTTGGTCTGATTCTTGCGTGGCTCAAAATCGAAACTAAATTCTTAGCTATGCCCTTCAGTTATTTATCCAGTCGAAAAGTAAGATCAAATCTATCATTCTATCATTACTGTGAGCCTGGACTTTCAAAGATCCAGGATGTTGATAACTTACACTATAATATCGAGCTTGCTCTTCGTCACAAAGAGATCCACTCACCATTGTCACTTGTCCTCCGTCTCAAGTTAATCAAACCTTCAGGTCAGGATATATACTTGGCAATGCTCAGACCAACCGGACTTTTTATTATTTAGCTGAGTGTACAGCAGCTGGAATGTATGAAAAAGTTTGACATACTGCAGTTAAGGAGATGATATACAAATCGGGAAAAAATAAAGATTTAGAGATAAAGAAACATTGAAAAAACCCTGCATCGAGTGTCAAAGTACTGAAAACCTATCGAACGAAAGCAAACCCCATCAAACCAATGTCCCAACCCAAGATATATATATATATAATTTTTAGACATTTTCTATCGTTTGCCAAACAATATAAAAATACACACTTTAATAACTTATTATAATGATAAACTGACTGTCATTAAAGAATAACACTATTTATTTAGTCTAGATTGAATGTCTAAGTAAAGTACTTTAGTTTATACAAATTTCATTAGGGCGCCTATTTAATATATTATGAAAATGAATTCGAAAATATTCACAAATGGCCGATTTTTTTTCATAGAATTCAAAAAATAATATCATTGATGCCATCTGAAAATAATTGTTCCTCAAAATTAAGGGGTTTCATTTGCTAAATCTGAAAAGAAAAAAAATAGTAATCACCCCTATCGTACCGTTCTTTCTCTTTATTGAGGTTTTTATTATATATATCCACAAACGACATAAGAAATAAATGAAGAAATAAGGATCATGTAAAAAAAATTACATAAATAATACTTGAAAATTCGTTGAAGGAGCCTATAAGTCACATGTTATAATTCTCATAACTAGGCATGAGATCTATTATAGTTATGAATTCACAGTCCTGGATATAAACTCAAATCATTCACACTTATATTTCTCATTTCCTCATGCTCTCCTATGACCCAATCTTTGAGTGCCTTCCTGAACCATCTTATTGTTTTGCCTCACCAAAGACAATTTTTTTTTAAAAATTCCCTCTTTTTCTCTACACATCCTGCATCAGAATGAAGTAAAAATCTTTGTTCTTTCATGATTTTGTGGTTGTTTGTTAATCCATGAATCTTTTCCAATATTAATGATCAATCCTGCCGAATGATAATTAATTGATAATGGAAATTCCTTTCGAATTACTGTCGAGTTTGTTGATTATTAAATTTATTTTAAGTATTACAATGGTGAAGATTTGAACTTCATTCGAAGCACATACTTCTGTATCGTGTTTATAAAATGATCACAAATGAATGTAAGTATTAAAAAAATATTTTTCTGCAAAAGAACATTCATTAATTTACATATATTACATATGGACAATAGCTATTTACCATAATATTATTTAAAATTGAATCAAAATATGCAATTGTATACATTAATATATTTTTATTTATTTCGACCAGCGGCGATAATCAAAGCCTATAGAGGTGGACTTATATTTAATGTTTATAAAATATAAAAATGATCATTCTTAGTCATAGTGATGCATTTAAGATACGAATATTAAAACTTTAAAATAACGAGGTAGTCCAAAGAAATAATTAACATAATAAGATATACAATATAAATAATAAACACAAAATAAATACAAATAATATTTATATATATATTTGTCACACAACAAAAAGAATTTATTAAAAATTGCTTGAGGTCAGCCTCACCTCCCCGGTGAAAGGACAAAGCTATAGAATTCGATCTGTTATAAAAACTTTTTTTTAATCTCAATATTTAGTTTTAGGAAGTAGATGGTGTTAGCGGAGAGTCTCGTTTCCTGGAAGAGATAGCTTTTATTAAGTATCCAGCGTAAGGAAAATAGGTTTATAATTTTTGTCTAAAATTCGGTGAAGCATAATAACATTCATAATACCACGTCTATGATACAAAGTGATGAGAAGAAGTCTTTTGATTTTGCATTTATAGTTTTCATTATCTCCCAATGAAGAAAAAAACGAAACAAACCAAGCTTGCACATTTTCTAAGGACTTAATAAGGAAGTTTCTCGAAGGATTCCAGGTTCAAATCCTTACATTAAAATATATTTAACAACATTTTGGCCAAATGTCCCAAATCGTTATTCGATGAACAGTCCGTTTGGCAAATTGTCCTTCAACAAAATGTATATTCTTCAAATTGTCCTTTGGTGAAATTTCCATTAGGCATAAAAAAAACTCGGTTAATTGTCCTAGAACCGTATTTTAGGTATTGCTGCCTTTTAGTCAACAACTTATACCAAAGTAATTCACAAAATTACCAATCGTGACTTATCAAGATCTAAACTGTTCAATAGATCCAAAGGAATTTTCTGATTTAGTTTGCAGTAGGGTCAGTTATGAATCGGATTTCTAAGACCTCAAATTGCAAAGGATGTATTTTTATGTTAAGAGTGCTTGCTATTTCTTTTTGTTCTCATACAAACTACTAAAAGTTGATCTGCCTTCAAATTGAGTTTAGACTACAAAAATCAATTTGCTCTACAGATCCACAATGATTCAGTTACAGGAAAAAATTTCTATTTATGAGGGAAATACGACTTAATTGGCCAACGGCCATATATTATTGAATCCTTTCTTCTTTCTTTTCGAAAGAAAGATTGAGAGAAACAATGAAAATCAGGCCCTGAACCCATCTCATAAAAAATCGGGAATGATAATTTTGGCCACTTAAACAATATAAAAGAGTGGCTCTGTGGCAATAAACAATTGAACCATTTATGCCTTTTCTCGAGCGCAAAAATTACCTTTTCATCATTCTTAAATTATTTGTGAGATAATAGGTTGATTTTTAGTGGAGCATCGGGCAAAGGGACAAAGTAAAACTATGAAATCTTAGTTTCACTTTGCCTCTTCTATATTGTACAATTCCTCATCTGTCCTTTTCAATTTTTTTTTGATAAACCAGGAGTGCTCTAGAGAAGGATATTATAGTAATATTTTACAAGTCGTCAAACCAAAAATAATATCCCCGTTCATTCAACATTTTTAAATTATATCAGATTGAATCAAAGTAGATAATATAATATCAATTCATAGTTGCAGTTCACACTTTTTATGAAGGTAACTTTTAGAGAGTCAAAGAAAAATAGTATTTAGTCCTTATTGAAAATGAATATTAAGAATATATCATGAACAAATAAATTCCCAATCAACTTATTTTTCCAAAAAGTTGAAGATGATTCAAAAACATTCATGTCAATGATTTCTTATATAGATATCACAGTAAACAACAATTCAACACGACAAAAATGTTGTGTTGAATTCTCCTCTTCGTCAGAAAATGATATCGTAATTTTTCATGCAAATAGTATAAGAAACACATTATTTACATTTAAGAGTTTAAGATCTGTATTTGCTGTTTCAGTAAATACTTGGATTAAAATAAAAGAACATTCGTCTTGGATAATGACAGTGTAATCTAAAAGTAGTCACAAATTAAATAACTTTTTGGATAAAAAATATTTTAATATGTACAATTTATTTTCAAATAAAATGAATGGTCAAACTCATTCTATAAAGAAAACTAAGAATTTATCAGATAAAAGTATGTTTGAAAAATTAATTTATAAGCTTCGATTATTAAATTCATAAATTTCAATACATTTCCTATTTATGATTAAATAAATATGCCAAGGAAAGTTGTAAAAAAAATTAATTTTGCCCATTTATAACGTCTATAAGTTTCATTATCAATCATAAAATTTCATTAATTATATAACAATCGGTTAATAGATATATTTTCCGATTTATTTCAAGAAATGGTGATCTGCTTGATCGGTTATTCAAATATTCATAGATTGATGATTGAATCACATCCATATTTAATTAATCCCTTGGGTTCTAAAATTGTAGCAGTTTTATAAGATTAGTATACCTCTATAATAATATAGTCATATGGTGGCATAATAAAAGTAATACAATACCATATTCATTTTGTAATAAAAACTCCATAGCTGTATAGCAAATAAATTAATAACACTGGCCAACACAATTTTTCTTACATGGGGTTATTAAACTGAATCTAACTCCATTTTGGCTGTTGATTCCAAATCCGTCATTAGTTTTTGCCTATCACATCAAGTTTTTGAATAACAGGGTGATGAAAAAATACTTCAACACATACCAAAAATCCTTAATTTACGAGAGAGAAATAATACATTATTTTTGTTTTTTGTGATTTTATTTGCATATTGGCTGCTGATTTCAATGTGTCACTAGTTGTTGGTTATCATATGAGATTTTTGAACTATAGGTTGATTAAAAGGTTTTATTTTATTTTTCAATACAAGACACAACAATCTAATTTTGTTTAAACATACAAAACTAATAAAAATACAAAACATCAAATTACTAACACATATTTGACAAAATTCAATATTATTACAAACATAGAATGTTATATCAAAGTAGTAGATGGAGGAACAGTGAATTGTTGTTTGTAGAAAAACATATTAGTTCATTTTTGGGTAAACTTCCTTTTTGATGACGCCCTCTTAGGTAGAGCATCCCTCATCAAACTCCAGCAGTAATCAGCCATCATATGCGAGTCCCAACGACCCTCATATCTGTCTTCCATGACTTTAATGTCTTGGTGGAACCTCTCACCTTATTCGTCGCTAACATCTCCAAGTTTGTCTGGAAACATGTCCAGCTGACCGTGTAAGTAGTGCAGCTTGATGTTCATTCTGCACCCGAGCTCTCGTAGACTAAGGAGAAGTTCATCCACAATCTCTTGGTAAGTGTCGTTTTTCTGGTTCCCAAAAAAAACCCTGCACCACATTAGTAAATGTAGTCCACGCTCGAGATTCGACAGCGGTAATCCTCTCAATGAAATGTATGTCACTGAGTAATGTTCTGATCTGGGGTCCGTCGAATATCCCTGCCTTTTTCTTTGCATCACTAAGACTCGGAAAAGTTGAACATATGTTTTGAAAACAATCAACATTGTGATCAAGAGCTTTTACAAACTGCTTCATAATACCGAGTTTGATGTGCAATGGTGGAAGCATGATGTTTTTTCGATCAACTAGTGGTTCATTAATGACATTCCTCTCTCCAGGTACCTACGTATGCCTTGATGGGCATTCCATTCTAACCTAGTGATCCTTGTCAGCTCTACTGTCCCAGTAGCAAAGGAAACAAGGGTATTTTGTGTAGCCTCCTTGTTGACCCAACAGGAAGTTCGCCATTTTTAAATCCACACAGATTAACCACTGGTAATCGAGGTATTTCAATCGTTCAAGTACTATTTTGATGTTACCATACTCCTCCTTCATGGACACTGAGTGTCCAATAGGGATAAATCCATATATGTTACCATTGTGAAGTAAAACACACTTTAAACTTCTTTTTGAGCTATCAATAAAGAGTCTCCACTCACTTGAATGATACGCAGATAATCCCACAAGAAGCCCTTCAATGTCACTGCAGTATACAAAGTGATTGTTAGAATCAAAGAACTTCCTCAGTTCTGCATCTCTCTCACAATAAAATGTGACACTTGTGCCCTGAGCAAGCATGTTTCGCTCTTGCAGTCTGGAAGCCAACAACTCAGCAGATTGTTTAGGTAAATTCAAATATCGAATCAGGTCATTCAATTCAGATTGACTATACAGAAAAGGTTGACCAAACAATGAACCCAAAGGTCATCATCATCATCGACTGAAGTATGTGATTCATCATCAATATCTGCTAACTTGGTCAAAACAGGTACAGTTATTTTGTCCGAATGAGGAACTGGCCGTATTGCAGAGGAGATGCTAGGGTATGCCATGTATCGCTTGTTCTTTTTATTGAATCCTTTAACCTTTACAAGGCAGAAGTAGCAATCATCTAGGGGGTTTGTTGGTTCTCTCCAAATCATCGGCACACCAAATACGAGCTTAGCATTGTTTCCTTGAGACCAAGATCTCAGAATTTCGAGACAAGTCGCGCATGCTATGTGAGGTGCCCATTTTTTGTTTTGGTCTCTAATCGATACTTTAAAATAAGCAAAGTACACACTCTTAACGAAGTAAGTTATGTTCCGTCTTTGAGGTGATAAAGTGAAGCATCCGCAGATATAGCAGAATATATCTGGGTCGCTACACCACTTTGTTCTCCGTGAGGGTGTAGACATAGCTAGCTTATACACTTATACAGATGTGTTCGGATTTCGTAAACAGTGATTTAAAAAATATTTAAAATATAATCTCCAACGTTTACTAAATCCAAATGAGAGCAACACAAGAAATAATATCCAATGAGAGTTTTACTGGCATAGATAGGATTAAATAAAGGATTTATTGATGCCTAAAGGAAGAGCTGGCACACATCGAGATATATATTAAAACACGTTCAGTACTAGAGTCAAAGAGAGAGCAAGATACATACATAACAGGAACACGTGGTATCATTATTGGGTTTTTTTATGTAAACATCCACAAATATTAAATATCAGATATCACAAAAACTTAATGTGATGTGCCAAATCTAAGCATATATTCAAAATTAACAGCACAAATTCTATAAAAATCCGTTGTCAAAGTCCATATAAGAAGAAAAAATTAAATTTTGTTGACCAGTTTAATATATTCAAGAATAAGCGTAAAATTAATAAAATTATGTACTAAACATGAAAATGATCATATGAAAAACATAAAATAATATTAAGATCTTAATTTTTCATTTATTTTTAATATAATAAATATAGAGTTCAATATTTGCTTCAAATCTTTCTTACAGAACCGATCATGATGCTTTGAATAAACCTCTTTTTGCCTTGTGATTTTGACTGTTCTCTCTAGACATGTATATAGTATACTTGTACATTTTTTTAGTTAATATTTAAATGATACTCTGGAAATCAGTGGAGGGTGAACAACTTTCTTTGTTCCTCAAAGTATTTTGCATTTTATTTTCCTTTATGTATCTCTTCAGTTCTGATATGAGTAGAGGATGATTTAATACATGATACAATAACTATTTATATATATTAGCAGAATATAATATACTTTACAGACAAAACTATCGAGAAAAGAGAGGCACATTACCTGTAAGAGTCTAGAATCATCTTCCACCCGTTTTCAATGCCAATAGAGACTCATAAGTAATAAGGATATCAGCAGGGAGTCAGAATTGTCCAGGTTATATAATTGTGCATATATGTAGACCGTGCATTACGAGGTCCAACTTATAGATGGAATTGATATCAATGTGATTGAGATGAGTGATTTCTGCCTTATATGCATCAATAACACTGAAGGATTCTTATCAATGAAATAGTTTCCTTTTAGTAAGAAACGAAACAGAGTTACTCTTTGAGGAAGGGACTCAATACTAGAGAACAATAACTCTCTCTCAATTCCTCAATGAGTCTTTCAGTGGAGTATTATCCATTTCACGGAACTCCCTTAGTTCATATAGAAGTAACCGATGATACTGTAAAAGATCATGAGGAATTTACGTATTATCCAACGAGTGAGACACAGCGAGGTGAAATTGTTATTATTATATTATTATAATAACAATCAATAAATCATAAATGTATAATGGAAAACTCCGGTCTCTTCTCTTTGGTGGGAAAATTCAAAAAAAAAAAACCAAAGAATAAAATAATTTCTTCTTCCCCCATAGCAATTTTAGAGTGCTATGCATGCTTCATCAATCTCTCTTAATTACATTCCATCCTACGTCAGTAGTAAGAAAAATGACAGAGTGACGTCATATGAAAAGCGACATCTTACGAAAAAGTGTTACAACGCTGTACCATTGTATCTCCTCAGGCTAACGATTGCGTTTCGCTACTTGGCTTAAAGTTTTAGTGCAGTTAATTGATTTATCCCGTCTTTTGAGTAAGATTCATACAATGTAATTTTATAGAAGTCAAGGTTTCGGAAAGGGTTATTCATTATTCTTTAGGATAGACAAGAAACATAAAATATTGATTCAAAACATAGTTCATAGTATCTGAGTCATAGTTGTGCTCTAAAATATTATATAATTTATTTGTTTTAAAAAATACATAACCCAAATCATCAACGAAGGGTATTTATATTCTATATTTTTGGATCAAGGGTTAAGTGAATCTTGAACCTCATTAATGTACAGAGTTTTTGTTAACTTTTTATTTCGACCATCTTGTTTCCTTTTTTATATATATTTCCTTAACGCAGACGGAAATCTTCTCTTCTGGTTTCCTGAATTATATTTAAAATTAATACATACATCTGTCCAAGGGTTTTGTGAATAAAAAAAGTTGTAAGTTGCTCTTAACCCTTTCTTTCCCAATGACGCCATATGGTATCATCAACTTAAATTTCGATTTCTGTCGTTATGAATATTCAGATGAGTCTAATTAGCATTCTAATAGATAGATGCCTTTGTAATAATGACATGTTGCATCATGTTTGATATTAGGCGTGCGATATGCTTCTACCATAGCTGATCAGTTGGACATGAAGTGTTCTCTAGGGAGGTGGTCGACGCTGCTCTGCTTACGACTGCAGATTACTAACAAGGTATACACAATATGTATATATCTATTCATTATAATTGAAGGTCAACATCCTACAGATGATTCTGGAATTTCCGTTTTGCTCAGAATATAAACATTGTGCGTTCTAGATTTTTTTAAATTAGCATGATTCCATATGGCATCAATGGGAGTTTATAATGGCTTTCATTAAAATCACAAATAATGCCAACAGATAAGCTATTTGAACTTTAGTTATGGGATTTTTTTAAAACTAGTTATAATACGTCATACATTTGCTTTCATCAATGATTCCCTGTATTATATATTGTAGATAATGACGAGGAAACGTTTAACGCACGAAGAAATCGCTTTTATTTTGAAAGTCGATGAATCTGAAGAAGAATCAGATTATGAAAATGACGTTGACGAGAGTATGACCGAAATAGTTGCCGATAAAAATGACATACAACAAGACATGAGACTGGTAAATGAAGTTGATGACATTATTTCAGAGGATGATTTCCCGTTAGCTGAACTTTTACAAACACCAAATACAAAAAATGTACGAAGTAAAAATAAGGAAAAATGGAAGTGGGATGAAGAATTTTTCAGATCCACCCGAATCAACAACACCTCTTTCTTACGTTAGGCATTTCATAGACGATGCAATAATTGAAAATATAGTATATAAAACAAATTTATATTCAGTGCAAAAGAAAGGTTTTTCAGTAAATACAAATAATGAAGAAATTGATCAATTTCTAGGTATACATATTCTTAGTGGAATTGTACATATGCCTAGCTATAAAATGTACTGGAGTGATGCAACAAGATATGAGCCTATTGCGAGTATTATGCCACGTAATCGATTTAAACAACTGAGAAGTTTTCTTCATCTAAACAATAATGATAATATGAAAACCAGAGAAGATTCTCAGCATGATAAACTTTTCAAAGTTAGACCATTCATTGACTCTCTCAACAACAACTTTGCTAAAATTGAACCGGAAGAACGTAATTCGGTGGACGAAATGATGATACCCTTCAAAGGACGTAACTCATTGAAGCAGTACATGAGAAATAAACCTCCAAAATGGGGAATCAATTTATTTTGCTAGATGTAGTACAAGTGGTCTCCTATATGACTTTGAAGTATATGTAGGAAAAGGAACCACAGTGTCTTCCAGTCTAAAGTTGTGCATAAGTGGAGATATTGTCATAGGGGTGGTTAGTAAACTTCCAAAGAATCAAAACTTCAAGCTTTACATTGATAATTGGTTCACATCTCACAGTCTACTCTGTGCTCTCAAGGAGATTGGAATTTATGGTACAGAGACAGTAAGAAGTAATAGATTACCTGGTTGTATTCTGAAAAGTGATGCTATGCCAAAAAATGACGGTAGAGGAAGCTGTGATATTCGAACCGAGACAAAAAACAATATTACCGTCGTCAAATGGTATGACAATAAGCATGTACATGTTGCATCTGCTTATGTAGGTAAGAATCCAGTATCTACTGTGTAACGAGGGTCAGTAGCTGAAAAAAAGCATACTGATGTACCTGTCACTGCAATCGTGAAAGAATAAAATACAAACATGGGTGGTGTTGACCTAAATGATGCTTGTGGATCGTTACAGAACAAGAATAGGTGTCAAAAGATTCTATCTCTATCATATCATTTTGTAGATACAGCAATAGTCAATTCTTGGCTACTGTATCGTCGTCATTGTAATTAAAGAGAAGGAAAAAAATACAAACCCTTCATTGATTTTCGTGCTGAGATTGGGCAGGCCCTAACCAAAGCCGGAAAAAGACTACAAAGAAAAAGAGGCAGGTCATCAATAGATAAACCATCAGTACAAGATTGTGCAACTGCAAAACCTGGCAGATTTCCACGCCCAATAGATGGTATTCGTTATGATGGGCTTCATAATTGGTCAATGCCTTCTAACCCAAAACAAAGATGCTGCATTAAAGCCTATTGCACACCAAATGTAGCAAGTGTAATGTCTTTCTATGTATGAATAAAAAGCGCCATTGCTTCAAGACATTCCACTGTAAATAACTATAGAATAATATTTCCATATGTAAATGGTAAATTAATATAACACTTTATAGAAAACGAATTAAAAGGAATTTAATGTTTTACATTTGTTTTATTTGAATTATATAATTTGTACCTTTAAAAAAATATATTGTTTTATTTTGTCTTTCAATCATGCCATAGGATTTTCCCAATGACACCATATGGAATCACTACCATTTCCTTTGATATGTTCCACATGATGCCATATAGAATCATACTCGTTTTGTGCTTTAAACTCAATATTTAATTTTGAAATGCGGATATATGTGTTATTAGATGCCGTTCTGATAAGATTTCGTTGTTATTTTTTTTTTTCCATGCACAAATTAATTTCGTAAAGAAAGGGTTAATATAGTTCTTGGATGAATCTTGTCTTTTGCTCTATTACGTCACTTTTGTGCATCACTGCCCTAATTACACTAAGGATGCTGTTGATCTCTGCCACGTTGATTCACGAATCCTTTATATCCTTGTTGAGTACAAAATACGAGTTATTTAGCAGAAAAAGGAAGGTGAGGTAAAAGGTTATACAGCTTATTTAAAATATTGGTTATTTGAATGGAAGTTGAACAATACTTAAATCCCTTTTTTACCAAATTTATTTTTGATTTCTTCTCTTACTTCATTAAGAGTTGTGCTAATGATTGGTAGTCCGGCTATGTGCCCATTTGATTTGAACACTCCACATTAATAAATTTCTATTACATGAGACACTTATAATTAAATTTTGAAAGGACATTTATTATTTCGATACGAGTTCAGTACGGTGATTTTGATGGTTCGAGTATAAAAAGTAGTTCATATTTTTTCGCTATATATTTTTCTTGAAAATAAAAAAATAGTTCTATATTTTTCAGTATCACCTGAGGAAAGGAAATTTAATGAAACTTTTTACATTCAGCCTCATAATTTTAAAATTCTAATCTCTGAATCTCTTTCCAAATAGGTAATTTTGTTTAAAAAATATCCTTTTCAAATGGCTGTAGAGGTCACATAAACAATCTTTGAAAACTGCGACTTTTCAAACAACTTTTTCAGGCGTACACAAAAAAAAAAGATTTTGAAAGATTTGACCTTTTTGGAAGCCTTGACCTTTAATATGACCTTCGTAATATAAATCTTTAATTTAATGTATTATTAAGCTAATAATTCCAGAATAAAAGGTATTTAGGTAATTCCATTAAATTTCAACAAATTTTTAAACAATTTTATACCTACTACGATGAAAATGTATTTTAACTACACTGGTGTATAGAGTATCATTAAATTGATAACTTAAAAAAAAAACAATTTAAAAATCGGGCAACCGGTTAGTGAGATATGACCTTTTTTTAAATCTTAACCACTAGGTGGCGCTCACATATTATAAAACTTTAATCACTGATTTTAGAGGTCCTACTTATGAGGAAAATATGATTTCGGTACGAAATTTTATGTTTTTTGGGGCGAGGAGCTTGAATTTGATAGTATAATTAGTGTAAAACTAAGATAAATAAATTATTTTCAATGTTTTTATGTTTCGGGAGGCATATCTTTTGGGTCCAATTTGAGGATGAAGGATTTCACAAAATTTTTATTTATTTTTTCTTCATGAGTTCCATATTCCACTAAAAAAATGTATATATACTCGTTACTTTCTTGAACTTTAATGATCTTAAAATAGGCGAATTATTCCTTACTAATTTAAAAATCCGTTAAAAACACGCATTTAGGATTGAAAGAGTAATTTTCGGGGTTCTGCAAAACATGTGGTCATTAGAAAAGTTGGGGCTAAAGTATGTAGATTTTATCATTATTACAAATAAAAAGATTTTGTTGTTTTTGACATGTAGCAAGAATAATTCTTACAATTTTTTGTTTTATATGAAGTTGTCGTTCGTTAGTAAAAAAAATTGTATTTAAAAAATATTATATTAAGGCCACCATGGCTTTGAAGGTCATAGAGACTGTTACGAAAATCATCTTTTGAGCCTTAAAAACCTACAAAAAAAATCCGGGAAATCTATTTATTGGTTTGGCCGTGACTCTTGGGCACACAACCACACAAAAAATATTCGCATTTAATATGTAGATATTCTGTTTACACATTTTTTTTAAATTTTTAATATGAGATTCCCAGAATTTAAAAATGGCAGACATAACTCTGCATTTCCCTCGTTTGAGACTCTTTATAGATCAATTTCAACTTAAATATAGAAAAAGAACCTATCCGATACTAAAATGTGTTTGTTAGTGAATATTTTATATATTAATTAAGCTGTAAAAAATGTCAATTTAATATTTGTGCATTGTAGTGTATACCAGAGATTTTCTTACAAATCCAAGTCCTTGAATATTTTCATCGAGTCCAGTACGAAACCTTGAATATTAATCAATTGAGTCCAGAACAAGTTCTCATATTTCTTTTGAGATCATTTCACTTCCATATTTATAATATAGGTTGGTTCCATAGTGTTGAGATTTTTTATTTAATTCAAATTGAACTAGCTTTCGAGACCAAGTCTAGTCGTGAATCTTACTTATCGAGTAAATGTCAAGTTACGAGTCTTTGATGGCAGAATTAAGTAGAGACGTATATTTTCAAAATATATACTCATGTCCAAATCAAATCGCAGGTCTCGAGTCCGGGTTCACCAATAAAACCCAATTTTTTTTTGTCCATTGTTCAGTTAGTATTAATACATTTTTGAATATGCTAATGGCCAATAAAATTATTGAGATACATACCTAATCAAATCATTCTCTAATTAATTATTCATGTAAACAATCTTGCATCATCGTGAAAATAATATACTAATTAAGTCAAGATAAATAATTAATGGAATTCTTAACTGCATTATTTACTACCAGTATTTTACGTATAGTATTGTTATATTCAACAAACTTTTTGAATAATTGAAGAAATCAGTTTTCTTATAGATAAAAAATTTCGAGGCACCTGTTCGGAAGTAAAATTTAGAAAAATAGAACTGGCAAGAAAAGGCAAAAATTTCCGAATAGAAGCTTGGAAAAAAAAGATTTTATGGATCTGGACAATAGGATGTACGGCTCCGATAATAAACTGAAGAAACCCCTTCAATGATCTACAATACAGTTATTGATTATTTCGAAGAGCTCTATCGTTGAAGAGAATGCAAAAATTCAGTAACTTGCACTAAATGTACAATTAACAATGCAAATTTCGCCGATTACATCAAAGTTCAAATGCCAACTGATATTCCCAAATCAGTGTCTGCCACAGAAAGACATATTTCTGGCGGAATGAATTTTGAATTGTCTAAAAAAAACAGATTTGTGGAACCTCTCGAGGTCTTAGGACAGGTTCATGCTAATGATGGTCTACAACCAATCATGCAGCATCTTATAAGTTGCAAATTTTTGAGTTCTCTTCTTTGTGATGTTCAATGGACTCTACAGAAGCTTGAGTTATCTCTCAGTCAAAATATACCACTAAGAGGCTTAACATTACAGATTCCTATGTCTTTGTAAAGCATTCCAAATGTTAACACTTTGAATATGTAACGGACTCTTGGCTAAGATGCAGTCTAAAAAAATCATTTTTGACATGAAGATGAACACCAATAAATTACAACTGAGAAAAGAATATATAACAACTTTGCCGAGGCTTTACGAATCCCATTTTGTCTCCAGCTGAAAATTGGTTTACTTATAGAATCAGTACAGGTACACTTGAAGTGTCTTCTATTATGAAACCAGAGGAGCGGCGTTTTTCCGGAAAGGTAGATGAGGAGACCACATCTCACCTTTTACATGACTGCAAAGCTCTACGGGTAGCCTTTAACGTCGTTGCAAAGGAGGTGGAATCATCTTTTGGAGGAAAAATTCTGAGGGACAACTTTTTCGCTTTGACATCCCCAAAAAAGATACTATTTCATGCCGTTATAACGAAAGTACAAAATTACCTTTATTCATGACACCACAAATGTTCCGTTGGAAAACATTGTTAAAGACTATATTAGATAATTACTTAGGGTTTGGCATCTCAAAGTACAAGATCATGTTTTGAAGAAGAAGAAAAAAAAAATCTTGAAATAAAACGGATATTACTTGATATCAATTATAGTGTATTGTTACTTCTATTTAAACTGTATACTTACATATACATATTTTCCAGGCTAGAAATCACTCAAAAGAGTATGAAAGGCAACACTTTCATTATTGGATTTTCATTGAATCTTATTCATTTTCTACAAATATAGACAAAGCCAATTATAAGATATACATGATCAAACAAGAATAATATATACAGGATTACATAAATATGTTCGTGTCTCTTCGTGTTAGGAAAATCAGGAAATGATAATAAAATACAAACAAAGGTAGAAAAAGTAGGAATAAATCTGCCTTCGAAAGGATTTTTTTTCTTTTTCCAAATAAAGTCCGATTCCATAAATGACTCAATGACAAATGTGATATGTATATAAAGTAGATAGTTGACCTTCTACATGGCCCTGAAGGCTTTACTTTACATCTTTTTATATTTCCATTTCTTTATGAGATATATAAATAATTTTCACTTGTACAACATTAGGTTTTAATATCAAGTGATATTAGTGATATAAAGTTTTTTTAGACAATATTCAAGAATATTTTGTAGAAATGGTACACAAAAATTAAAAAGAAAGGCCTTATATTTTGAATACACACTATAATGATGAAGAAAAAAAAAATTAGGAATTTTAATTGAGAAAAGATTTATGTAAGTGACTTATATTAGATATCATAGGAATTTTCTTCTTTGAAGACTATATATATCATGTATATGAGCTTTTCAAGGAACGACCGGGTCGCGAACTTGCGCACATTGAATTTGAGAGAATATTTTCTGCCGAATGTGTTATCATTGGAACTACGTCTTTCCATATAAAATGTTTTGACTCAAATTTAAAAATTATAGGAACAATATATGTATAAAAAAATGAAAATTCTAAAAAATACGAGCCTATATTATGTATTAAAAATGCTTTTAAGTTATAGGAACAAATGAAAGAATTGTTGTGCATTGACTTTTTTGTCTACGAATAAATCAGTCAGAAAGTGTCAAAATAGTATACATGAAAAAAATAACCTATGAGTTTTGATAACTTTTAAATTGAGTCTTGAGTGTCAATAAATTTAAAATGTATCATTTTTAATTCATAATTTTTTGTTTTGATTCCATTGTGCTCTTTTTAAGCTAAAAACGAAATACAAAAAACCAAACTGTTTCAAACCAATTGGTTTTCCTTTATTACCATTTGTCAGCCAATTAAATAACACGTTACTCATGTGCAGAATACCCCATTATGTAAAATATGGAAGTGATTTTGAATACATGTCTAAAGTTAAATTAAGATATCGTGGGTCAGAGCCAAAAAGCTGATAGTAGTAATTTTATTTATAAGAGAAAATTGCTGGATAAGTTTTGATTTCACTTGATTTTCACTGCAAGTCTAGATTCAATTGAACTGAGACTTCCCAAAGCAACGTTTTAACACAACGTTTCTGTATATTGATGTATTACCTACAATGGATTATACTTCATATGCAACAAATATTTGTCTGATAATGCAGAAGAATTAACGCAATGGATGTTTACTATAAATTGGCTTCGATTTTTATTTGTTATAATTTCTATTTACACTACTTTTGAAGGCACACCTTCGCTAATTGAAGCAACTACAGTAGTGGCAGTTGGTGGATATATTGTGTATTTGTAGTTTAAGATACAAAAAAAAAAAAAGTATGAGGGAGTTCGCTAATCTCAAATAGCAAGGGATGAGTAGAACAGGTGACTTATAGATTTACATTCCATGATAGCAGGTCCATACGAAGAATCTGCTTAGAAATCATATCATGTGTGATAAACAAACCATAAATATTACCATAAATGGATTTTGAAAATTATTTCTAGGTAAGATCAAGAAGTTGTTATACAAGCATGTTAACGTATACCTAATTGATGCAACTCAATCGGAACAATTAAAAAAATACTACAATTGCAACATAATAACATGGAACAACACAGCTCAACTATTCTCTTGAAATTTGTGAACGTAGGGTTTGCACCCCGGTCGTTAAAAGAGAAGGAAATGTAAATGGAATTCAAAGAAGAAGATTCTTATCTCTGATGGAGTAAATGTTTACTTACAATTAGTCAGTGAAATTTCATCGGACCAATTAAAGGTATATTTAAAAATAAGAATAAGTTTTTTTTTTTGTAATATCAAGGAATAGGTAAGAGTTCTATTGTAAGCCATTATCTGGTACATTCAACTTTTTTTTAAATATTGAGCTCTCTTATAGACTAAAAATATCGAATTTAGTAAAAATAATGGCTGATAAATTTTAAGCATTTTTCAGAAGTTTTAGAGGTAGCCAAACGCTGTTCAATTTTTTTTTTTTAATTCATGCTATTTTTCAAAAATTTGGTTTCTTCTTTTATGATAAACAAACCACAAGCAGATAAGATAAAATTAATTTTATTACTTTTTTTTTCCATAAGTATCTTTTAAAAAATATTTAATTTATTTTGTTATCAAATTAGTTGCTTTTTTTTAATTTAAAACGGAACAGAAGTTAAGTATATTCTTGTATCTATTACTCATAGTCTTCATTATTTTTTTATATATTTTTTTTAATTATTGAGCAATATTGCCAATTTTTATGAAAAAAATACAAAATATTATCAGAGAGACTTCGGATCCTTCATTTAAGGATTGTATATACATCATAAAATGTATTTATTCTGACCCAACGATACAATAACCAAATGTTAAAAGTTTGAGATATATAGCATTAATATAACCGAAGTACATGAATAACTTTCTAATGAAAGAAAATTGAATCATATTTAGAACTTAAATGTAATATAACTGTCTTAGTATTTTATATATAGCTTTTGATTTCGATGTAAAATATAAAAAAGTATGAACAAATAATTGACCGAAATATTTTTATGAACTATAGTACTATTTATAAATATATATTTTTTTAAATTGGCATTTCTCCTTTTCTTGATTTTTGTTCAAGATTGTTTTTGTGTTCCCTCACCAGAATTATTTTTTTAGGAATTTGAAATAATCTCAATCAATTGACTATTGTCTACTTAATAGTAGATATATTAACAGTCTAAACGATTTATTTGGTCTTAATTATCTTCAATCTTCCAATCACTAATAAAAAGCAAAAGTAGATTTAAAGATCGATAGTAGTCGAAAGAAATGGTTTACTATCATGTTAGTAGTATAAAATAATGTTTTTTGAAATAAGTTATCCAAGGATAATTCACCATACATATAAATCACTATTTGCTCTTACCGTTACTCTGGAAATGGATTTGTAAGACTTAATAATTATAATTACCAAAGAAAAATACAAATTTGGTAATAATTTCCGTAACAAAGTAAGCAACATCGATGGGAAGATGTTCTTTGTATTCACAGTAATTTATTTTACAGAACAAAAGATCATATCAGCAAATTTATAACCGAAAAAACTTAGTTTTGAGTGTTGCACTAAGTTTTTTCGGTTATCAATTTGCTGAATATGATTTTTTGTTCTGTAAAAAAATCTATCACATTAAAATTAACGCATTTGTTAGGTGGATTTTTTGTAAATTAATTTGTATGCCCAATAACCCATTTGTACAAATACCCAAGTAGATGAGACTCCAAATGACAAAATGCCCAGATGAACAGAGCAAAAAATTAATTTTACAGTATTCTATTCTTTTTTTAATCATCTACCCTCAAATAAAGACAAAATCTAAAGCTTAATTTCATTTATCATTCTTTTGACTTTATTATATAAATGTCTCATTTTTATTACGTTATACTTAAAGGTATTTTATCAATAACTCCTATGAGAAAACAAGATAGGAAAAATATTTCTGGACACATGTTTCAGAGATACTATTGATGTACATATCTACATTATACAAAAAATAGAATGATCAGAAGATTACTATTTTACTTATTTTCTTGTATTTTACCTATCGTGCTATCAAAGAAATAATAGTTATGATTTGTCATATAAATATGAGGAAAACTTTACTTCTGATAAGAATTACAAATCAAATTAAAAAAAGGTATGAGTTATCATTTGGTGAGGTATGTATATTGTTATGACTCCCATTACTTTTTTTTATATTTCTTTTCTAAGTCATGGAAATTAATGTTGTCTAATTTGTAAGGACTTCTGTTAACTAATAGTGATGATCATTTAGATATAGGTAGAGTCAATCAATAATTGACAGATGTAGTAAATATGTAAGGTTAAATTTTTGAGTTTTTACGTCAAACGAAAAATCAAGACACACTAAAAAAAAGTTACTTCTTTCCACTGTTTTTCCTGCGTACAGGCTACGCAAGCTATCTACACCGCAAAAATGATTTTCTTCAAATGCAATCTTCTCTCCTACCATAATCAGATTTTTAAAAATAAAACCAAATTCTGAAAGCTTGATGCATTCGGATGTATTTTATTTAATAAAACTACCTCCAGTCTCTATACAAGGCCGAAAGAGCATGCTGCCGTCTCCACTCAGTCCCTTGGCAAGTCTTAGAATTCCTTATCAATCCGAATGATAAGTTCGTCGTTGGTTTGCAGGGAGTTCGGTTGGTTGGTCGTCTGATTGCACCCAAGACAAAAAAAATCAATCAGTTTGCGATCTGGTGAGTTTGAAGGCCAAAATGAACTCCTCAAAATTGTCTTGGAGCCATGTGATACTTTTTTTTCGAGGGGTAGTATAGCTGTTGCCTCAAATTTCCTCTTAACCTTGTTAACAAATGTCTTAAATAGTCTCGAAGTTTGAGCAATTGTTATTGTGTCGCTCCTGGTACGGAGTTCAAGGATGGTTCCCTACCTTTTCCAGATATTCGGGACAACGAATTGGTCAATTAGTTCCTATTTTTTTCAACTGGTCCAGGTTTGAAAAAGCTATCTAACAAAAAAATCAGCTCCTTAAATGTCTACGTTTGCTTAAGAGATTGTGCCAATGTGGCACCCTGTATTTTCTTCATTCATATCCTTGCTCAATCATTATTTCAACTCGGAGCATGCAATTAATTATCTTTTAATATTATTAGTTGTCATACAAAATCTTGCTAAAAAATTTCATATTTCATATTTAAAAAAAGTTATTATTCTAATAATTAAATATGTAACATAAAAAAGAAATAACCAGAAAATCACTTGTACTTCCTTGACAAAAGCCTGGAAGTATGGAATTCCAAACACAAGACAAACTATAATTAAAACTATGTTTGAAAAATTATTTATTGCCTATTGGGAAGTAGATGATGTTGTCATCAAAGAGTTTCTTTTTTGTGGTGAATGATTAGTATCCAGGGTGAGTGGGACTATTTTGTTTAAAACTATGTGTAGTGTAATAACAACTTTAATTATACGTTCACGGTATAGAATGAGGAGGAAGTGAAGTCTTTCGAGTTTGTATGGATAATCGTGGTTATTCTCCATTGAGGAAACATCGACAAAAGGCTGACTTGTAACTTTTCCATGGACTCAGTCAAATAGTTTTAGGAAAGATTCCAGATCTCATATCCATATATTAATATTAAGAGGACATAATCTATAGTCCTATATAATATATAGAGTTTTACCACAAACGAAGGGCTACGGGTTTTGAAACTTCTTTAAATGATTCCCAAGTTCTGATTAGCCTTCCTTAAAATATAGTGCATATGCCTTTTAATATCACGAGAGATATAAATTTCTAAGTCTAAGTAATCATCTACTACCTTAGGACTTAAGGTACAACTCTTTATAAAGTGAATAATTGTTCACAGCTTCAGAGAAAATAAGTCAATTTCAACCAATCAGCGTTCGAAACAGTAATGATGACAGGGGGTGGGGAACAAAAAACAGCTAATATTAAAATTAACTATATATTTTTATATTTATGGGGTAGCACTGTTCTTTTAGTCAGTTTGTATTTACACTATCACTCAATTCGTAACAACAATACTGTAACAAAAATTAGAAATCGGGTACAACAATGTAGAATAAAATGATTAAAAACTCAAAATTCTAGCTTTTTAAAATTTTTACTTTCTAAATTGGATTCAAAAGTAGTGGCAATATGATTTGATCTTATGTCAGAATTTCCATACTTTAACGATAAACAGTCTTTTTTACCAAAAACCTAACTACAAAATCACTTGTTTTAAATACTTTAAAAAATAAATAATTTCATAAAGTACTAATCAGATCTATGCTTTCTGAGTGATTTTTTCGAACTTTTTTTAATCGACATAATTACTTGATAGCCGGGTAAATATTTATTCTTTATATTTTTTAGTTCTTCTGGATTCAGAAGGACTATCAATACGAGATTTCACTAGTTAGTACATTATTTTCATTTTGATCACTCATTTTATTTGAGCAATTTTCTGCCGATCATAAAAGTAATCGAGACTTTTCTTGTTTCCATGTCGATAGCTACTTTAGTTTCCATAACTAATTTCTTTTTAGAGTTAAAAACTTCCATTTTTATCGTTGTTATGATTGTTTTTTTATATTGTATTTTTGTGTTATACTCATTTGCTAACTTTATAACGCCAACAAGGTGTAAAGTGATAAAAAAATTTAAATAGGGTCAAACCAAAGATTTTTTAGTATTTGATGATATATTCAGAGTGTTTTTTTATTCGAAATAACTGATTGGCCAATTTCTGATGTTTATGAAAGAAGGAAATGATTGTTTTCCACATTCCTACCATCTCTAAAATTATTTGTAATTTTCAAAAAAAAAAAAATATATTTTTATAACTTTTTCGATTATGCAACACGTTTACAAGACTGAAAGGTCATAAATAATAAATTTGATAATTTTTGTATGTCCATTGTACTATCATTATACAAAGCAGGGTGATCGCTCTGCCCCAACCTCTTTCGATCTTGCTGGGCATTTGTATAGACCTAGTGCAGATTATGTACATCTTAAAGACATCAAAATTACCAAGCTATAAAGAAGTTTTGTTATATGATTTAGAAAACATTAAACGCCTTAAAGTCAATAAGTTATCTTTCGTGGTCAAAAAAGTTAAATATGAAGCAGCTCAATGTTCTAAGAATCAGAGTCAAGTATATATCATAAATCAAGAATACTAACGATCACTAAAAAATTTTTCAAGAAATGATATATCTTTCCATGAAAATAACTACAAAAATTGTCTTAAAATTCCTATTGATGGAAAATCTGAAGACAAAAAAAATTCTCGTTACTGTATAAAACCAAAAGAAACCATTCATTTCCCCAAACAATAGCGAAGAAATTATGCTGAACAGTTTGAAGGGAAAGTCTGAAGAAGAAAAAAATGTTAAAAAAGATTTATTGTTTTTAGACGATATGAAGGCAAAATCTGTGAAGCTATTGAATGTAAACAAAATATGAAGAAAGTGTCCAAGAATTTGAGATTAAAAAAAGAAGAGATGTGCCGTTTTGAATCTTTAACGTTACCGGATTTCAATTCATCTGATACAGAAGTAAAATTAATTAAACATTTATATAATTTTTCATTTAATTTCAATTATATTTTCAATCATATTGAGGAATATTAAGAAAGTAAAGTCTTTAAAATATTAATATCAATATATAAAATGTTCTATAAATTCATCTTTCAATTTTCAGTTAGAAACTCAATGGGAGAATTATATTGTTTGCTCACTCAGTGCTAATCCCTTAACTATGTGCCAAGGTCGAAAACATCGTTGAATAGTTAAATTTTGGGACGCATTAAAAATTGAAGTATCACAAAGTCCTGAAGTTTCTTTATTTTGAGGATTAAAAAAAAGTTTTTGAGTATTAAACCATGGAAAAACGGATTATTTTTTAATACCTAGAAGAGAAATGGAAACACAGAAAAACATATAGTAGTTTCATTCTGCAAGCAAGCTTAGGAAATTTGACTATTCAAGAGAGGACTATAAAGAATTAATTCAGTTAACACTTTTCTATCTTGACGAAGCACCCCTAGAGCAGCTCTTCACAATGCTCGGTGGTCGGGAAAAATTGCAATAGTACTAACAAGTCGAATAAATTCATTGCTTCAAGGAACAGTTTTTTACCCAAAACAATAGGAAAAATTAAAATAAAATGTACATTTCTTTGTATATAGTTATTTTTCCGGATGGAGAACTGGAGAATTTTGACCTTCTGTATCTATAATTTTTTTAAATCTAATTCATACTATCCTAGAATATAAAATGTACAATCTACTTTGTCATGAGGCGGTATCAAAGCAATATGGTCGCATATGTGGTATTTGACAGAAGAAGGTTCCATTAGCATTATTTAGAGAGTCCATTGATGAAGCAGCAAAAATGAGGATACAGGAAAAAGTATTATTTTAAAAACCTGATGGATCCAGTAAATTGGGAGATTGAAACTCTCTCAAAAAATATATCGACTATACCTGACATAACTCTGTTTCCAATTGTACCTGAAAAGACTGTGGTAAGCTTTATGAACTTTCGACATCCTGTTATTGGTTAGTCATAGTTTTAAACGCGTGTATTAATGTATTTTGTATTTTGTTGTTCTTTTTTACTAGGACAGTAGTTTTTATCTATAAAAAAAATTTATATCTGTGTGATGCAACTTTTCTAGATGAATGAAGAAAAAAATGAAGATAACGACCATAATTCTCAAAATAGAAAATCCATTGAAATACTTAAATCGACATGGATTTGAAGAATACTAGATTATTCAGATAATTTAGCTTATATGTATGATCAAATGCAATAAAATGAAAATAATCCAATATGTTTAGTTATAATGTGCCTCCATAAAATGGTGTCCAATCCTCATCAAATTTTAAAGAGTCGTTCTAAAGGTTAATTGTCAAGACCAGAACAAATGCCAATCACATGACGTAACTTTTTGAAAAAAATGGGACAATGCAATCACCCTAATATACAGGATTGCTAGAAATCATCTTTAAAAAATTCAAGGAATGGTTTCACAACCAAAAATGTATTATCCTTTGGAATTGAACAATAGTAAAGGGAGAGTTCAATATACAAATCTATTGAAGGTATTCAAAGTATTGTCCCTCAGCTGCTATGACACGTCACCGAAAGAAGGAGCAAACTCAAACAATCTCCTCCATGCCTCACGGGTGGTTGTCTTGAGGAAGTCAATGATGTTGTGGTAGGTGCTGTTGAACTTGATTTTCGAAGTGCTCTACCAATAATAGTCTCGAGGGTTCTGGTCAAGAGAAGATGAGGGCCAATAGTCCGAGGCTAAGAATTTTGCAAATTTGGACTTGAGAATGGTCTGGTTCTTCTTGGCTATATGGCTTGGAGTTCCATGCTGCTGCCACAAATAATTACCTTTAGGATAATGGGCCTTCAAGCAGGATAAGCAATGGTACCTAGGCACTTTTATTGGGTCTCAGGGTCGACAGACTGTACTAGTTTGAAAAAGTCGGTGGTCACTGCAGATGACCACAAAGAACATGATAGAAGCTGGATGATTTTTGCTGTCAATCTTCTGCCTTCTGCTCGACTCTTGACAATGTAGAGATTATTCTTTCAGTTGAGAAGCTAGTATACTCAAGATATACTTGTTCAAGAAAATTTTCAAAGTGGACGAGTTCATTCATTTCAAATTATTTTTGCAGCACTCCAAACGTCGTGCAACCTGACTCTCATTGAGTGCTTTCATTCTTGGTGCTATATATGACTTCATTACAAGCTCTTTAATTGCCTCCTGTATGGTGGCTCCTCTGGGAAATCATTGGGTCAGTGTTGATCCTATCCTTGAGCTTCCTCACGAAGGTATCGTCCCTCTTGCACTTACTGCCACCTCTTGGAGCTCAGAAGAAGGGTCGGTTATCCTTCATTCCCTTTTTTTAAATAGTGACTAGGCACACCCCAAAAATGGCTGGAATCTTCTTTGAGGAGAACAGCAATGATTTTTCGATTTTGTACTTGTCAATTCATGTTTCAAGCTATCTGAACGAAATTTGGCGAGAAGAAAGAAAACAACCAGTACTCTATTTGTTTACTTTATTCGAACTGAAAAAATGTTCGCCAGATGTCGTAAATTAGCATCAAAGCAACTTAAGTTTTTTTTCATGCAATCCTGTATATGCAATTGCATCCATATAGTTTTTGAGCAAAAAATGTCAAACTGCTCTAATTGAGGATTCCAAAAATTATGTATAAAATATTGTGAATGATGTATTATGGATTTTAATCTAATCTATTAGTAGGGACATGTAAGTGTAATACTTTTCATCCTTTATACTTAATGATGATTTAGTTCAGTATACAAGTATTTGTATACTCATTAATAGGGACATATAAGTGTAATACTTTTCTCATTGATACTTAATGATGATTTAGCTCAGAATATAAATATTTTTATGCTCTGTAATATCCCTATGGAAAGTGTTTACTCTCCTATATTTGTAAACACTATTTATTTAGGTACATTTTTTAGATAATTGATATAATTTAATTTCTGATAAATAAAAACTTTTAGAATAATTATTATGTGTTTTGAAATTGTTATAACAAAATAAAAATTAATTGTAGTACAGGAATGATTCTCCAAAAAAAAAAAAAAATATGCTTACATAAGCATATGCATCTACTATTTTATAATATGTTAGTTGTAGGTCCCCTGATAAAAATTCAGGTATTCAGTATTTATTTAAAAAACGGAGACAGACTTTAGACACAAAATAAAAGTTATTCAGAATCCAGAGTTGTGTACCTAGGGCTATGTTTCATTCTGATCAGACCAGATTCCCCTGCTCTGGATTTGCCAAAAATGTATTTTTTGCAAATAAGATGATTTTTTTTTTTTTGCATAAAACAAGATGTCACAAAGTTTTTTTAAGGTATGGGTTGACCATTCAAAAATGCACCAAAAAAAATTAAAAAATCCTAATAATGAATTATTTTACTAACAGAAAAAGAAAGGATCGTATATTGAAAACGAATTTAAAAAGGGAGCCAGGAAGAGGATTAGCGAGTTAGTCTTAGTATGTATATTTAGGTTAAAGGAGGAACATATTTCTAATTATAATGCCCAAAGGGATAGAAGAACTTCAAATGTTATATAATTCAAATATTTAATACGGGTACGTCCTAGTATTTAAATTATTTTATATGTCTTTTTTTACAGGAAATATTGCTTCTCTGAAAGCGGGTCCCCCCAAGTACCTGGCCTGACTAAGAAATGGCAGATTGGTTTATAAGAATCACTATATTACAAAGTACGCAATCTATTAAGCATATGTTTCATGTATAAAGGCGCCATATTGTTAGGTATTTGTTCGGTAGCCATCAATACTGAACGTTGTCAGTGTTGATGTGAAGATGGAAAAAATTGGTCATTGTGATGTGTTACCATACTTATATTCAAAAGGCCTCAGCGTAACCAATATGAAGGCTCATCTGGATTATATTCTGGTTGAACCTTGTTGTTTGTTTACAACAGTAAAACCTTGTCTAGCTGATTCTAAATGAGACCGTACAAACTGCCACGACAAGTATCGCAGTGGCCTTTAAAATGAGGTGACGACTCCAGAAATTGTGAAAAAAAAGTCCCCAAAGCAATACTGGTGGATCGTTGACTCAAAGTGCACGAGCTAGCAGATATAGTAGGCATCTTAAAAAGTTTTACATCGCATATTATCTGAAAATGTATACATGAGCAAGCCATGTGCAAGATGGGTCCTGGGTGTGCTCACACTCGAGCAAAAACAGTGTCGTGAAGAAGTTTCAATTAAGGGTTTAGCAAAGTTGCACAACAATAAAGTAGAATTTTAACAAAATGACATAAAAATGAATTAAACATGGGTGAAGTAATAACACTTCATACCAAAAGACAAAAGAACAACCAAAACGATTTAAAGGGGAGAACCGGCTCCAAATAAAGAAAAACCGTTTCATCTTCAGCCAAGATCATGGTGTCGGTTTTTGGGATGGACGTAGGAAATTTTTGAAAACTATTTTGAGAAGGAAAAAACTATGAACGGGAAGTAGTTTGGGAGAAGAAATTAAGAAAAAAAAGATCGTACTTAGCCAAGAAGAAAGCGTTGTTTTATCAAGACAATGCCCCAGTTTACAAATCTATCTTTGCAATGTCCAAAATTAAATTTGAACTCGTTATCTCATACACCCTATTCACATGATTTAACCTCCTTATATTATTTTTGTTCCCAGACTTGAAAAAATGGCTCGAATGTCAAAGATTTTCCAACAATGAATAAGCGATTTAAGCAGCTATTTTGAGGAGCAAAACAGTTCTGATTAAATAAAGAACTTATCGAATTTTTTTAACATTTCTGGGAATAGTTTATAGAGCTTAAGGAAGGTTATGCTGAATAATAATTTTTTACCTCAAAAATGCTTAGCTTTCGTTTTTGAGTATTGTACTTTTTAATTCAAGGACAACCCAGTAGGTGCACTATTTAGATCAATGATAAAAATAAAGTAGTAATAACTTTTTGAATCATTCTTATGGTTTGACCATTTTTATGATATAATAAAAAGTAATTGCAATCTAAGAATTATTCTGCAAAAAAAAAAAATATTATTTGAATTAAGAATATTTGTGTGTCTTTAAATAAATAATATATATTGATATATTTTCTATATGTCTTTTTTTTTTTACAAGCAATATTGCTCCTTTTTAATTATTTTTAAAGAAAAACCTATTTTCCCTATGAAATGTTAGCATAATTAATGAAAACATGTTTTATTTTTAATCAGATATATTATTTTGGAACGTTAATAAATTAATCATAAACTCTGCAAGGACTATTATGAAAAAATAAAGTACTAGTTAGAAAGGTAGAAAGAGTAAATACTGTTTGCAATATGTTTAATTCTCATCTGGTCAAGTGAGTAATGTTATTATGCGCATTTTGTAGTCATTTTTAATCAGCATTGTTTATATTTACATATAATTCAACAAAATGTGTCCTTCTTAGCCCTGGTAACATTGTGAATTAAAAAGTAGAGTTGTTTATTTTAGTCTAAGAAGTAGACCAGTAATTTATTTTGTTCCGATTCTCTTATATGTACCTATAACGTGTATTATAAACTAGAAAAAAAATCAAATTTTAAGGAAATATTACTTGATTTATAAAATGTGATTGCATAGAATGACCAGAATTGTAGAAAATATGAAAAATAAACCGAAAAATTGCTTCTAAGGACTATCGTTCGAACATTTTAGCCGAAGGACAATTTACTGAACGGACATTTGGTCAAAGGACAATTTTTCGAATGTTCATTTTGCCGAACATAAATTTCCCTAAAGGACCAATTGGGAAATTTTGCCAAAAAATGATTTTGATATATATGTCACAGTAGAGATTGAAATCCAGTAGAATCGTTGATTTTCCTAATAGAGATCATGATGATTTCTACTAGGAGAATTAATAATTCTACTGGATTTAAATCTTTACAGTGATATATCCAAAGCATATTTTCATTTAATTCAAAATTATATTATGATAAATAGGTACTTTTCATATTCTATACGAGGGAAGTTTGAAAAGTTTCCAAGCTAACAAAGATACAATACGTATTTTTTTTCTGAATTTTAATTTTGCAAAATAATCTCCTTGTCACTCTACAGACTTCTCCCAGTGATGTTCTTATCTCTGTGACCCGTCCAAATACTACTCGGATTTTTTTTCAGCAAAATAATTGTTCACTAGACACTTTTTGTTTTTGCCTCAATTACTCCAAGTCGAATATACTTAGACGCGTCAAATTTTATCACAACGAGCCTACTATTGTTTGAATCTATTTAAAGGATACACTTTTTTTTTAAATATTTAATGACAGCTTCATACTCCATTTTGTCCATTTTCACAAAAACACTCAAATCAACTAACTCAAACGACTCTTATACAACAAATGCCCTTCCAAAATGGCTGAAACTATGTAAATAAACTATCAACAGATGCAAAATATATGAGACTAGCTTTTATTTATGAGTACTGTCATATTCACGTTGAAGTGAGAAACTTTTCAGACCACCTTCGAGCAACCACATTCTGACACTCTTCTCTGTTGTGTTTGTATAGTGATTATTTATTAATATAATTTAAAAAAATATTTTTCGGCAAAAATAAAGTAATTAATTCACCTAATATGACATACTCGAATATAGCAAATGGAAAATACCTATTTATCATTCTGTAATTTCAAATTGAATTAGAATATGCAATAGCATACGAGTATATCAATAAATTAAATATGATCTTTCGGCCAAATGTCGCAAATGGTCCTTCGACTAAATATCTGTTCAGCAAAATGTACATTCGGCAAAATGTCCGTTCCGCAAATTGTCTACCGGTGAGATACATTTCAGTAAATTGTCCTGAAGCATAATATTTTCAGCCAATTTTCCTAGAACCCCAAAATTGACAAGGCAATTCAGGCAATTTGAAAAAATATTTGGGAGGAGAGGTGCTGGTCAATTATGATATTATATCAGATTAGCTGTAAGCATATGAAAGAAATAAACAAAATTCCCACTCTCTATTAAACAAGAACATGGGCAGAAATCAGTTCAATGTCGATCATCAATTTAGCTCTGGATTTAACAAGGATTTAACACCTATAACTCCTCAAAAAATCATCAGAATTACTGTTCATATTGGCAAATACATTTTTTGAAACTCTAAGAATGACAAAAGATGTCTCGTTCATCCAATAATATATTGCTATAAATCAATTAATATGTATTAGACTACCCAGTTTTTGGATTAATATATTTCAACCCCTGCAAAAAGACCTTTTCTCCTGGGGAGAATCAAAAAATAACTTTTTTGAAGTTGATAGACATCTCAAGTCATTAATTAATTTATTATTTGCAAAATTATATGTTTATTACTAAGTTTTCTTTTACTCAAAATTTGGTTCAAGCCTCTAAAAATAATCAAAATATTCAAATAGAAAATTCTCGAAAATCTCATTTCATACAAAAAACTATTTGCGGATTAGTAATTTGCTCATATTTATACAATTGAATATCTACTATAAAATATTTTTGAAAAAGTAAAATTTTGTTGACTTGTGTTATTGGTGAATCAATGAAAAGTTGGTTTATTCATAAAGAAGTTAAGTATATATCAAACCATTTACTATTTGAAAAAATAAAATATGACATTAAAATTATTTAACGAAAATTGCGAGTCCCTTTCCATACTATTCAAATTCATGAGTTGAAATCCCATGAGTAAAAAGCTAATGAAAATTACAGTATGAGTAATAAGTACAACTACACTAAGTATACGTTTTTATGGAAATAACTATGAGTTATCTACTTATTATAACAAATAATTCCTCTTGGTAAAATGAAATATATTCGGCATTATTCGTTTCTTGACACAAGTAAAGATCAAAGTTTAAAACTTTGGGCATTTAATGTAGGGCAAGCTTTGAGTGTGTACATTAGGCTTAATATAAATAAAAGCATCTTCCCACTTTGATCTTCTAAGTTGGAATGTAATTGATTAATCCAAATCAATCAAAAGTTAAAATTTGTTTTTAAAAGAATAAATAATCCATTTAACAAAATATAATCATATCAATTAATAAATTATCCCTATTAGGGTTCTTAATGTTGATTGGTTGAATTCCAATTATCTGTTATTCAGCCCTGAACAATATCAAACAATTATTGGATAACAATTCCATAGATGGGAAGTTTTGGCTAAATATCAAATAATTTAAAGCATTATTTTCTGTATATTTTTAGAAAAAAGGTTTTGAATACACTCTTAAAAGGTTAATTATATATTTTTTCTATTTATAATAAATTGTGAATGTGTGTCAATGGTTAAAAATATATATTTATTTGAACATCATATTAACAATAATAGAAAATTATTTTGCTTAAGTAATATTTTAAACCTCATTGAGAGAGGAAAAAAGCATTTCTTGTCACTCAATACTTGACAATATATTCATATGCCATTGGTTATTTAATGGTATGTAAACATTTTTTGAAAGTATTAAAGTACTTAAACATGTCTTCCTTTTTTTTAAAGACTTGAATAGTGAGTGGAAAAAAGCTCCGTCCATGTTGTTCATCTTTATGCAAAAAGCAATATTCAAAACAACAAACACGTGATCAATTTTTGCCAAATTTGATGGCTAAAGACACTTAGGGTATCATGAATTAATTAAAACTAAAGAAAATAAATTATGTTGGGAAAATTGGATGTGTAACAAGTCAAAATGTGACGTCATCTGTCATAACTCAAAATTGACCTCGCCCTATGAAAACTTATTTTACAGCCAACTAAATTAGGGCAAAATTTGATGCATGGTTGTTGTTAATTTTTAAAAAATTAATGAATGCACACCTGAATTGATCTTTTTCAGAAATAAAGGGAAAAGCGTGAACAGGTTTAATCCTGGTTTGTTGAATTTGAATTATTGATATGCTATATTTTGTTGAATACATATGTACAAATAAATTTAAAGTCTGTAAAGGGTAGTTCTTCTGAACGTTTGCAATTTTTCTAGCTTCATTCCCCCCCTCCCCCTAAAAATAGTTTTAATGCAAACACACACTAAAGGAGAGTCCGGTACGAATGTTACTCTAACACGTGAGTTGCTTATTTTAATCAGGAACAAAAACGGAATGCAGTTTTGTGCAATTTAAATGATTGGGTGTACTATTCGATCCCTCCAAAAATTCGAAAAACGTGTCGAGCAAGATAGTGAGGTCCCACTCACAATGATATATTGATTTTTAGGAAAATTTTAATGAAATTGGTTTAGAACGTTAAGATGAACCACTTTTTATATGAATATATGTGAGGCCATCACAAGAACGACTCCTAAAAGTGAGGTTTTTATATTTCTAGCTATTTTTGTTTCATAAGAAAGGAAAAGATTATTATTGTAACATGAAATTTCACCACTTTTAGACAGAAGTTTTAAAAACTGCAAAGGTAACCGTGTTGCTTAGAATCTCTAGTTAAATTTGAATGCATTTTTTTAAAGTATAAAACTTCAGAGGAGCCGCAATGGCCTCTTAAAGATGGTACAGCATGAAATTATATTATAAGAACAAATAATAATTTATGTTGGTAAGATTAGGTTCTTTACCGGCTCATTTCAAATGAAGTTCCTTCTGTATTGTTCTATATTAAATCCTTCGACGTCGTTACATTGATATAAATAATATATTTTCGTCATGAATTCCGCAATTTGTTCTTTATCTATTAACGATATCTCTGATATCCGAGCTTTGGAGCATGGAGACGTCATATTTCCTGATGTGGATATAGAAGAAGGACGTAGAACTGAAAAGTATCTCAAGAAAGGTTGTTCCAGTACTCTAGAGTCATTGGATCTATTAAGAAACAAAACTCTTTTGTTTTAAATGGCTTGATTATAGATGTGTTTCTTTTGGGCGTGATCCATTCATAGAAATGTCTTCTATTGCTCCGTTGAGTCATGAAGCCTATGGGTTTGGACATTTGGGTGTCCTGGATAGGGAAGTTGAAAAGATCAAATTCCAAATTAGTGGACGGAGAATTTGTCTGACAACTTTTTCTTTCCTCATGGCTATGGAGAAATCTAGAGCTCAGGTACTTTACATTCATTATTTGAAAAACGGGTTCACTCATAAGCAACATAAGTTAACTGGAAATCCATCTAATAACCCGTACAATCGAAATGTTACAAACAGACTTAATTTGTTTGGTATTCAGTGATATATTAGTGTTTGAAATCAGCTGAGTAGTATCTTGATACAGGTACATATTAAAAAAATTCTGGAGAACCTAATGAAGAATCATGGTATTTTTGTACCGGGAAGAGTTGCATCTCATCATGATCTTTAAGCAATTCGTTTCCCAAGTCATTGGAATAGGGAAGTTGTATATAATAAATATAAACAATCATGTTTGGATCAAGGATACAATAAACATCGCAGTATATTCACTTTTATTCGTCATTGGAAGACTGTCCGACCTGAATTTGGTATTATGGGACGGCGAAGCGATTTTTGCCATATTTGTTATGATCATTCACAAGAATTGGCCTCATTATTCAGAGAATCTATGCAAAAAATCTTATGGTTGATTGGACATTAAATATTAACGACAGTATTAAGGAGCACCTACACCATGTCAAAAGTGAACACCTAGACGGAGGGTTGAATACGCTAAAAATGATAAAGAATCTGTTACGTCATTAACTTTTCTGACGCTAAATCATTCCCTTACTCGTCTATTCAAATAGGAAAGACGCATTTCATTTATATACATAAAGTTAACCTTTTTTTTATTGAGAATCCAATATATATGTATTTTTGATGAGGGTGAGCAGGTACATTTTTATCTAATGTTTTCAGTCTATGTAATCTTATTCTTTAATAATTTTAGAAAATTATTAAGAAAGGCTCAAATTATGTGGCATCTCTCTTATATCATAAATTACAGCGTATAAGTAGAGTTCTGCGTCTTACAATTCAATGTGATAACTGTGGGTAAAAATGTTGGAATAAGATGTTCTTCTACTTTTAACAATTAATTTTCTTTACAGAGGCCAGAATAAAAATTATATCATTACAGCTTTTTATAGAAAACAACGTGATTTGTGGTACATTTGATGAAGTTTCTATACACTTTCTTCTTGAAAATCATTCAAAGTTTTCCCCAGACCGCAGCTTTATCGTAATTTCTAAATCTTATTATAATCAACAAAAAATTGAAATGTGGAAGATTTAGTAGAACTTGTCGTCCAAGCATCTACTAAATTCAATGTTATATCTTCTAAGAAGAGTAGATGCCCACAAGTCCAGTGGTATAATTGGAAGAATTTTTTAGACAAGTATTTATGTCCTTTAAAAGGAATAAAGAACTATCCCATATTCACTTTCAAATCTACTTCTCCGTGAGTTGTACACGTAAAAGAATGGTCTGATAGTTCACAATCTCTTTCTTGGAACTTATTAAAACACGTAATTTTGTCCAGTGTATTTTTTTTTTCGTTTTAATTCTTATAATGAAAAGAAACAACTTCTTTTTTTTAAATCTATAAAAAATGAAACGAACTCCCAAACAAAGAATTAATAAATATTCCTTTTCCTCAACATATCGATTTGTTACCTACGTTGACTTCTTCTCCTACATCCGGCAGTTTATCCAAAGATTCTTCACCATCTAATTATTTTGGAGAAGATACTTCGTCAGCATTATCGGTGAATTTATTACAAGGTAATACTCAACATTAAGTTGTTTAATTTTATAAATTTGTAATCCACCCCTTTTCTATTGTCAGACTCAGCGTACTATTTTGATTGTACAAGTAACTTATCCACACATTTTGATACAAAACAAGGACTCTCACATGAATATACAACTGATGTGTTTAAATCACATGGAAAAAGAAACAAAATGTATTTTTTTATGAGAAGGGTGGGATTAGCATAGTAAATATTTGAAGGAGATAAAAAATGTGGAACTTGTAAACATTGTATGAAAAAATATCTTTAAAATCCTGCAAAAGATTTATATGTACGAAATAAAACTTCAGAATGGAATTAATGTACACAGTATGAAAATATGGTTTTTTTTCTTATGGAACGAAATTTTTAATAATTTGCCATTTAAAAACTATTTTTAGGAATTACTTCTACATTTATAATTTTAACAAATGGCAATTATCTCTCCATATCAATGTGTTCGTTTTTTTCTCTTCATTTATGTACTCTACAGCATTTCTAACTTTGTTAAAAAATTGTTATCATTTTTTCTTCATCACTTACATATTGTGATAGACGACATTCCTTGATATGAGGTAGATAAGAATATTGAAATAGCGTGTAAGCTATTTGAAACTATTAATACATAGAAAAATACGGCTAAATTTTATTTTAACAATACATAAGATCTTAATTAACTCATTAACCTCATAATGGATTAATTTATTTTATTATTTTTAATAGCAAATAAGAAAAGGAAAATAACATAAAACAATGAAAATCGAAGTAAATTAATATTTATTTTATATTATTAATTATTTATTTACTTAAATCCATTGTGAGGTTAATATTTTAAGGAAATGGTATCAATTGGCATTGGTTCAGACGGTACGCATTTCCACCGGTGTGGATCAAAGAGACCTTGAAGGCCAATGAATATAAAATTAGCACAAAGCAACCTAATGCATTGGAGCACCGCGCCACACATCCAAGATCACCCTAAAGTATTCGAAAACAAATTTAGGGGCAAATGGATTTTGGTCCAAGGAGATGTGGCCACCCAACTCCATCAACCTGAACCCACTTGACTACTACGGGTGTTGCATCATAGAGAGAAAGGCCAACACCCACTACCCCAGTAGCGTGAGATCATGACGAACAAGGTGGAGGAGGAATAGGCTAACATTCTGGCAGACACCCTCAGGAACGTTTGTTTTAAGTTTCGAACCCGCCTGGAGCTCTTTATTGTGGCAAAGGGCGGAATTTTTGAAAAATAATAGAAATTAAGATATCCTTCATCTCCTTTTTAATAATTTTTTTTGTATCATTAATATTAAGTCTAGATTTATCTTTCTTTCTAATGAAGTAAAAAGTGTACAATGACTTATGACGCATAAAGTACATATTTATGTTATTTATAATATAAAATATTATATTTAGTTATTAATAATAATAAACCAAACATTAATTTATTTGTATTTTTGTTCTGTTTTTAAATTTACATGCGATTTTTTTAATAATCGAAGAATATACCTATAAAGAAATATTAATAAGTAATACTTAAAGAGTATTATAGAGTATTTAATCTGGGTCAATATAGTTTTATACCAAAAGAGTTGTTAAATTTCAATTATATTGTCAAACATATATGGAAATTAAGATAATCATTTAAGAAAAAATATTTAAAAAATTTATTACATATTTTTTTTTTTAATAGTTCACAAGATATAATTTTGTAAATCAAAAATAACACGTTAACTACTTAATTAATATGATGACTCATATTATAGTTGGGTCTAATGATGTGAAATTCATTGCTAACTTATGAATCATTATCATTAATAACCATCATCTTTTACAAGAAAACAAAGATCAACTAAAATTGGACTACAGTATAACATCACTAAAAGTGGATCGGAATATATTTTATTATTATTTTTACCATAAAGTATAAAACTATTTATTCCAAATATTCCCAAAGTTTGAAATACAATATGTTTTGACTTCATAATGAATGTTTAAGAGTAATAATGTGACTTTAGCAGGTTAGTAAATTTTCATTTTAAAACTAAAGCAATAAAACATGAAATATGCACTACTCATTCTGTAGAATATAGAGGGAGGGAGAGTTCACACTCTGAACCATTCCATTAGGCAGCATTCATACCCGTTTGTTAACTCTATATCTAAATTTAAATATTAATTGAAAAGATAACAATAATAATGTCAATTAATAAAAATCAGAAAGATAAGTTTTATAATATTATATATAAAGATAATATTAAGATTGATATACTTGAAATGATATGATTTAAAAAAGTAAAAGTTTTAAGTTCAATAGTAGTTGCTAGGCTACATTGTAACAAGGAATTTCATTATTTTATTGTTAAAAAATTCTCTAAAGCTAAAATAATATATTATTATCTTGGGAGAAAGAAGGCTCAGACGAAGATATCCATGAGATCTTTGCAGCTCGGAGTATGGATTATTTTTAGTCAAAAGCATACGATCCCGGAAGAAACGGTAATAACTAATACTGAGAAGCAAAATATTTTAGTTGGGCCTAATGATGTGAAATTCATTGCTAACTTATGAATCATTATCATCAATAACCATCATCTTTTACAAGAAAACAAAGATTAACTAAAATTGGACTACAGTATAACATCACTAAAAGTGGATCAGAATAAAATAATATATTATTATCTTAGGAGAAAGGAAACTCAGACGAAGATATCCATGAGATCTTAGCAGCTCGGAGTATGTATTATTTTTAGTCAAAAGCATACGATCCCGGAAGAAACGGTAATAACTAATACTGAGAAGCAAAAACCATTAGTTATAATAAATATCTCTAATAAATAACTTTTGGACAAGATAACAGGTTTTTCTCTATGCAAGGCACATCTATATTCTATTAATTCAAAACAAAATGACTTACCACAAATTTAATTGACAAATTTTGGTAAAATTTGTGATTTTTTGGAGTGCAATTTAACTCAGATCTAACAGGACTTGTTGTTATTCCTCGATTTATTAATCAGTGATTGATATATTTCAAATAACAAATGATTTATATTACAATGGATGAAACATGGATCCGTAACTTCACTCCGAAATCAAAAAGATCATCATCTAAGAAGAAAAGCGCCCGAATGTACAATAATCAGCTGGAAAGGGAGAAATACCATAAACATCGAATATCATAAAGCGTTATTATAGCGTTTCAAGGACGAAATCACGGCCCCATTTGAAGAAGAAGAAAGAGTTATTTCACCAGGATAATGCACCGTGTCAAAAAATAATCAAAAAATGGCAAAACTGCACTATTAGAACATTAAATTACTTTTGTCTCCAGCGATTACTGGATGATCTCAGACCTAGAAAAAAGGTTTGCTGGTAGGAAATTTTGTTTCAATTTAGAGGTTATCCCTGAAACTGAGGACTTTTCTAAGGCAAAAGATAAAGGGTTTTATAAACGTGGAATTGTTTGAGCAGCGTTGGAATAATTGTGTTGCTTTTGATGGAGATTTTATTAATCAATAAATCCAATTTTGAGCGAAAAAAACGCGTTATCTTTTTTAAACCCGGGGCTTTTCAGTTCCTATGTTATATACTTATTGATTTATTTATTTATTCAGGATTCGGTACTAACGTAGTCCTAGATTGTTGACTTATGTGTTTGTTGTAAAATGCTCTGAAATAGATATATATATTCTAACAATGGAAGGAAAATTCGCATAAAATTAAATGGCAAAATCAGATTTTTTTAGTGATCGAACTATAGGTAATATGTTTGTACTTAGAGTATGTCAAGAAATTCATGTCCTCTTTTCCAAACACACATAAATGAAAGTGAATTGAGCATTGTGATATTATTTTATTTCCCATTATATATCCTCCTTAATCTTTATACACTTTTTAATGCGTCCGGGCATACAAGAATTAAATTATACCAAGTATCATCTGAAATTTGCTACCAAGCAAATTTGACATTATGGACGAGAGTTTCTTCATTGGTAGCAGGCGGAAATTTATTGATCTTATTTTGGACAATTGCGCATAGACTTTGTAACACAATCTTTTTTCTTTTTTTATAACCGCGTCTTTATAAGATTTACATTTTTCGTTGTTACATATGTTGTAATTTAGTCAAAGTAAAGTTTATACTCGTAATAAATTATTTTTCTGTCTTCTTAAATTGCACTAATGGTAAGTTTTATACGAGAATTTAAATTGTGAAAATAAATTCCTTCTTACAATCTTCTTATCACTGAACACAATGAGCCGTGCCAGTCTGAAGAATCACATTGTTCTCTCAAGTCTTTTTGGCTTGATTGAATGACCAGTGATGTTACATCTTCAATTTGTAGGGATACATCCCAAGGTCATCTCAAATAAGGTCTCTCACATTGTTGTTGAACCCATGTAGACATCCTTGGCCATCTTGGTAAGTTTCCTCCTGGGATTTCTTGCAATCTTTGCCTTGACGACTCCGGGCGTCCTTTTTGTCTTGTTCTGCCTGATCTGGGTTTGTCCTTGATAGATTGAGTCTCCTCATACCTCTCAATGGTTCTCTTGATGAGCATGTGGTTGACTTCCAGGCTCTTTAGGTTCCTCAATATGGATGGTCGAGATTTGCCCTTACGGTATTCCTTGATTATAGCCTCTCTCATGGCTTCCATTGTGGTTAACAAAACTGTTATTTTATTCAAAACTGTTTGTTTTGATCTAGTTTTGACGCAACTAGAGTTTAAACATAGTACTTCGCAACCTTACATTTAATTATATTATATAATGTTAATTTAACAGGACTTTCTGTGGACCCTATAGAAGTACAATTTTGCAAAGTGGTGCAAGACTAATCCACTACCCGGTAATGAGTACTTAGAATTATTGGTTAAAAATAAATTTAAAATGTTCATTTAGTCTCTTTTTTAACTTTGAAACAATTTTATAGACAACTTAACTATTTAGCATCACATTAAATAAACGAACATACTTGCTTTATATAAGAATTCTATTGTATTTTTCATATAAAATATAATTTAATAATCAACATAAAAAAAATAATAGATAAATTTCAATTCAGTTTAAAGTACCTAAACAAAATAAGTATCTAAAAAACATATAGGACCAAAAATATTTCAACTTTTAACGTTATTATTTGTATAATGACTTCTCTAATAGAACCTATTCGTTTTCAATAATAAATATATAATGAACCCAAGAAACTCCTTTATTTTTGAGCGCTAAATCCAAAAACTGTTTACAGTTTTTATCTAGATTATCGGGTTTGAGATAAATCTGAGATTATAGTAATTCGGTCCTTTTATCGTTCATACTTATTTTTTACCATTAAAACATTCACCAAATTGAATTACGATGAATAAAACTGACTTAGAAGGATTTTTTATTATTATAAAAAATGTTTTTATTGATTATATATCTTGTTCTGAACTCATATTATAGTTGGGTCTAATGATGTGAAATTCATTGCTAACTTATGAATCATTATCATTAATAACCATCATCTTTTACAAGAAAACAAAGATTAACTAAAAAAATATATATACTACTATTATATTGCAAATCCAAGCAGGTACATAAAATATTATCTTTCAGATTTGTGTCACTAAAATCATGATCTTCATTTGAAAAAAATAATAGTCAGATATTTTACAAACCTCTTACTTTCTATAATTGTTTTTTTTAATTTATTAAGTATGCATTGAAATAACTTTTTTCCTTCTAAAATAAAAAAAATTTAATTAAAAAAAAGATGGTTTATTTGCAAGTATCATTAATTGATATGAAATATAATTTAAAAAATAGTTTAACTAAACTGTGGAAAAAAATTAATTTGAAATTGATCGGTCCATTTCTAAGAATGAAGAGAAATGGTAAGAAATTTTTCAAGAATTGATAAAAATAAGGTATCAATATTTTTACACAAATTAGCTTAAATTTTATTTTAGAACAATGACTGTCTTATCTATTTTTCACGTATTCGAAAATTATACTGAGAGTCTTCAGAAAGGTGTGCTCTATACGTAGTACACATACAGCGTCTACAGAATTATTATCCATTTTTGAATAGGAAGGAGCCACTTTTTAGGGAGAACATAAATGGCACATAATGGGTAGTTCTATAAAACTTATTCTTTCAAAAATTTAATTTGACTTCCTTGTACATTATTTAATAAATTTATTTTTAACAAGTGACTACTTTCACCTAGAAAGTACAAACAAAAACCTTAATTAAATTTAAATTTCTTAGTATTTGTTATGGAAACTTTACAATCTGTTAGTAATAATGTTGCACTACACTTTTAATTTAAAAAAACATTTCTCTAAGTTTGAGTTGCCGAGGACTTGTTCAATTTATTTTTCTTGAGTGAATAAAAAAATAAAAAATTCGACATAAGATATAGATTTTTTCAATAACGGCCCGATATATATATTTAATTTGTAAAATGTGTAAATATTGATCATAAGTTTTGGGATCGATTTCGACAAAAAAATCATGTATTTACAAGCGTGTATATCAATATATTAAATATACTTTTTGACGAAATGTCCGAAATTATCCTTTGATGAAATTTCCATGCAAATTATCGTTAGGCGAATAGTCCTAGAACCATTTTTTACATACCGAAGTGCATTAAATATAAAACTCTATTCATACATTGAAAGTAAAAGAAGCAGGTGACAAAATGTATATTTCAAATATGTAGGAGAGTGGAACAATTCACTACAGAGTTTGTTCCGTTCAATATAAATTTTTCATTTAGTGTTTATTCATATTTCTAAATTGACTATACACCAACAAATAGTCTCAGGTAGGGCTGCTAGTAAACTTTTCAAAAAAAAACAAGACAAGGCTATATATAAACCAACATTTAAAAAACACATGCCTACAAGAATATTAATATACCGGGTGGTCCAAGGAAATCTGAACACTTACTAATTCCATAATTAATTAAGGTTGAGTGATTGAAATTAATTCATATTTCGATATATTAAAGCATAAACAATTAGTTTCAAAACAAAGCAAAATAGAGCTGTCCAGCTTACGTACAAGTTATAGTTAATTCATTAATTTTATCTTGTTGAAGTTTAAAATTTTAGGTGTCCCATTTAAATGGACCACTCTGTAATGAGTTATTTTCTTACCTTTATTTAAGAATTACAGCGACTCCACCTAGACACTTTCCTCAGTTACCATTACAACCGTCCCCGGGGCACCTGGAGTGGGGGCTATGACCTCTCACTTATTTGCAATATATAAAGTAGTGACTAAAAGTAATGCATAAGTAATGTCCGAGACGTAGGTTCCAAAAAAAAAAACATCCTTCGGGAGGAATCATTGTTCTTATAAGAAAGTCACTTAGTCCTCAAATGAGAGAGTCAGATCCTGAAGGGAATTATTTAGTAATAGAGATGGATTTTCTTCGAAAAAAACACCGCACTATATTCGTTATATGGTCCAAACTTTAAATCCAAGCTTTGGTTCCCTAACAATGAAAAAGTCTGACCCGAAATCTGAGCATGAGTATGTAATTGTGGGTGACCCCAACATTACCCGTCACATGACACTTCTGTCTATGGGAGTTCCTGTAACAAAAACAATGGCAAAGATATAGAAAAGGTTATTAATAAAAAAAATTGTGGACCTGGGGCTTGTGTTTGATGATCTATTACCAAAAATGACTTTTACAGGGATTACAAGATCTGGTAACAAAATACAAAGTCGATTTGATTATGTCCAGTCTTCAAGTAGATTGGCAATTTTTTTTGCAGAAGTAATGGTGTTCCCACCGTACATTTCTGGTCAAACTCCAGTTTTTGCAGCATTCAATAATTCATCGTAGCCTCGAAGATCCTTCTGGAAACAGAATGTGTCTCTCCTGGAAGAAGAAGGAACTTGTAACGAGATATCTGAAATCATTAAAAGGAACAAATTGTTATAAGATGCTGGTAAAATATATTCTTTCATAAAGGAAGAGGCTTCCTTTCGCAGGGGAAAAAAAGCGTCTGGAAGAAAAGAGGGATGATAATAATAACACGAACGCAAAATTGGAGGAGATTATAGAATATGAAAACATGAGAAAACAGATAAAAATAAGAATTAACATGGTGGAATTGAATGTAAAAGGGAACTTTTCCTTCAAACATCATGAAAAATTGCATACCGGAGGAAAAATGACTTCCCTAAAACTTACCTCAGGCGAAATATCGGAGGACCCTGATAAAATTTCCGTAGATTTTATTCCAAATTATATAGATGTTTGGTCTAGAAGTCGAACAGACTATGTTACTTCCGTTTGAACTGGAGGATTTTGAAAGATCCAAAAAAATGGAAACCTTCGTTATTTCAAATTTGGAATCCTGGAAGAACTGAAAAAAAATTATCAAAATTATTTAAATCGTTATATATTTTCAAACAGAGACTCACCCATCACTGAAAAAGAAATTAAGAAGTTCATCCAAGATTATGATAAACAATTTAAAAGCACTGGACCATCAGAGTTGCCTTTTGAATTTTTCAAAAGATTTAAAAGTTTACTTTCTCCAATCCTCAAAGAAGTGTTTAAGGAAATATTCAAGAAAGGTTTTGTTCCTAACTTCATGAGCACTGAATCCTTTACTTTAGTCCTAAAGAAAGAACAAGTCAAAGTTTGAAATAAAATTACAGACTAATTTCCCTCTTGAATTCCTCTCATAAAATACTCACTGGAATATTGAATCAAAGACTTTCCCGGATTCTCCATACATTATATTAACAGATCAGAAAGGAACAGCTATATAGGTAAGGGCTCCCGGATGGGTTTGTTAACATGGGCTTGGCTATCCATAAGAACTCATCTAGCATTGACATTCCCGGTGCTTATTTTAAGTTTTGCTTTCAGTGTGGAGTTCGGGCAAGGAGATTTGCTATCGTCATCCCTCTTTTTAATCGCAATGAATGGATTGAACGAGATTATCAACAACAACTCCAGCCTTAGAGGTCTTAAAATAAATGAAAAGTCACCAAAGTGCTTATTATATACGGACAATCTTACTTTATTTCTAACAGGAACACAAGAAAAACAGATATATTCCATCTCCCACGCCATTTAACTGCTTCAGTATTTCAAAAAAAAAATCGGGTATCTCCATCAACATAGAAAACTAGGATCTTATCCAACTGTGACGACTATGTTAAGACATATGATGGTCTTAGCGAGTTATGACTTGTTGAGTATTTCTCACTTCTAGGGATCGAAGTTTCTAGCTGCAGTTCGATGCTGAAATAAGAAATGAGGTAAAACATTTATCTACTTTACAGAAAGTGTCAGATTTTTCAGTAATACACCACTCACTAGATATGAAAAATTGAAGGCCTGGGATATAAATATCCTTCCAAAAATATTCCATCTGCTAAGATACGCGCCTTTTCCAGAGAATATGTGAGAGCATATATAAGTTAAGGCAAGATTTTGTAAGGGGGCATGCAATAGCATACGTTTAAAGGTCGAAGATTAATGCTCCAACAACTCACTGGGATCTTGGTTCTATGCACATAGAAGGTACGTAAAAGGCGCTGAATCTCTCGGTGTTAAAATTACTCAAAAGCATTGGGGAAATTAAAACAAAATTCTTACAACGGATTGGTTTCTGTATGGGTCCATCTGAAATATTTGGAGTGGTGAAAAGATCGGGTCATCATTGGAGGAATATGTTCTCAGTATGGAGCACTATCATTGAGAATGCCCTTCCTTTACTATGTTCAAACGGACCACTTAATTTTATTCCTCGACTGAACAGTAATGCAGGAATTACTTCTGCAGGCCAATATATATCAGACGGGAGCCCCGTGTTGAATAACTTCTTTCTATCCCATAGAACACGGCGGATGTTCTCTGGGCGAGATTTCAAAAGTAACTATCTCGGCCCTCTGATCTCTGCATTCATTGCCTTAGAACTCATTCCTAACAAAATGATAAAGTAAGCTTCAAATGTTAGTTTTGGTCTTGAAGAGAAGGATCCTTCATCAATCACAAGGCTAAGGTTCAAACAGCTTTGTATTAGCGATGGCCTGTAACATTAAGATCCAAACCTTATATTGAAGAACCCATTCACAGACCCACGTCAAAAATGAATGAGGTACAGACTATTGTTACAAATAAGTCCCGGGAAGATCCTAAGGAGATAAATTTTTATTTTTGCCAAAAAGAATTGGAGATCTTTTTTCATTTATTCTACCAATGTTTAAAAATACCTCGATCCTTAGGATGGTGGAGGAAGAAGGCTGGAGAAATTTTCATGCAAGATTGAGTCCCTCGGATTTGCTCATTGTAACATCCTCACGATATAAGGATAGGTGAAAGATTGGGTGGCTCATCTCCAAAATACAATGTATAATATACGCAGCGAAGCACAAGAACCAGGAACTCCCTTCTTGGCTTTGTGATTACGTCTTTGAAGCGATATTAATTCTCGGCTCCCTCCCCATCGAAGGGAAATACTAAGAGCTAATAAGTAATACAGCTAATATTCCTATCACTACAACAAATATACTAGTTTAAACTTGTAGTGTCGACTAACGGCTACTTGTCGGAGCTCGCTTGAGAACCTCATATCTTGATCTGATTAGTTATCAACCGGTTTTTCTTCTTGCTTTTCTTCCTTCATTTAAACTTATAATATTTCAAATTCTTAAATTGAATTATTTTTATAATTATAATTTGGGCATTGTATGTTTTCTGATTTGGATAACAAACTTTTATGATTTTTGGCTGATGTAAATAAAATAAAAAAATTAATAAATTATATCTTGTTGAAGTTTCAAATTCAAAGTGTCACATTTTAATTTACCACTCGGTAATGAGTTATTTTTTACCTTTATTTAAGAAATACAGCAACTACTCTTCACTTTCCTCAGTTACCATTGCATCCACTAGGGGGGGGGGAGTTATGACCTCTCCCTTATTTGCAATATATAAAGTAGTGACAAGCTTTTTGGAAATAGCTAATAGTAATGCATAAATTATGTCGGAGGAGCACTTTTATTACGGTTATAAATGAAAAAATTTTCGCTATGTAAAAACGAAAAAATAACCTTGTAACCCTCACCATTTGGAGAATGTTTGCAAGACCAGCTTAGCAGCTATGAGCCTATGACGTTTCAATATAATCTAATGATTAGATCATTTACACGCAGTCCTTAAAGGAAGGAAATTAACACAAATCCAATGGCGTATCTAGCAAGCACACAATAAGGAATCACTCTAACGTCGATACTCTGTGTCGAACAGCGACTTACACTTAGGTTATAATCATGACTCATGAGTCATGACACTCATGAGCACACGTACTGGAGGTTACACTTTATAGTTAAAATAACAATAAAAAATAATGATAGCAGCTTCAAAAAACAAAAGCACTGCTCAAGTTGCGAACAACAACAAAACTTGCACACTAAAAAATACATAGGATTTACCTTTGCAAGCATATAAGTCGTCGCTCCATATTTCATATTAAATTATCTCAGGAATTGTTATTACGATTTTGACATTTTTCACCTCTCTTGACTAATACACTATGTTACTGAGTGTTGACTCAAGTGAGAACAAGGGATACAAACAATTTATAATTCAAAATGACGTAAACAGTGGTAAGAATTTCTTGCTGAATTTTCAAGACAGATGATCGCTTAAAAACTAAAACTAAAATCAAAACTATTATCTATTTTATTTCGTTAGTGATCATCTGTAGTTAAAGACTCCTACAAAAAGACATCGAAATTACTTCTCAAAAATAATATATATATATATGTCAAATATCCGGGTAAATACGGATACTTGCCAAAAAATTAAGATCCATTAACTTTTTTTTTTAATTTGACTTGCTTGGCACGATAAACAAAATTTAGGCTCTGTGCCAGTTTATAAATATTTGCTGTGTAGAATGGGAGTATCACACGAGCTCACGGATACTAAGTATGAAATAGCTCAGGGACATTAAACAAAGCGAATGAAATTATTTGAAGAAAAGCTGACCAGGAGTGTCCTTCCTCGCACTTTACTCCCACAACGCCCATAATGTCAGAGTTTAAATTGTCCTGCATCCTGTCAATGAATGTTGACAAATAAAGCTCTAGGATTTGGGGTGCCAAGTAAACTGTCTTTCTCTTCAGGAGTAGCTGTGATGTAAGAGAACTTTGAGTGAGCATAAAGACAGGAGAGGTAGAGAAGGTCGGATGGAGTCGACAACCCCCCCTCTGCTCATTATGTCGATGAACTCTTTCAGGTCTACATGCTGATTGCTTGGGATATCGTAGGTTATTGAGTCCGAAGGTGTGTCTCTGATGAACATTAACTCTTGGCATGATGTACAGCTGATCTTCTTCTTCAGAGAAAAACTAATATATCCGGCAACAAAGTAGAAGGCATTACTCTCTCCCTTAGAAGCTAGTTTCTGGAGGTCATCTGGTTGCCAGTTAGTCAAAATGAGCTCAGCTTTTACCAGGTCTTCATCCAGCATAGCTTTAACTGCTGAAGTAGTCATACCTGAAAATTTAAATAAGTAAAATATTCTAATGATATTATTATATTGTAAAAATAAGTAATACCTAAATAAAGAAGCTCACTATTAACAAATATCTTATTTACCTGAGAATTTGACAAGACTCAGAATACAAATCTTTTTCTCTGCTTTCAGGATATGTCTCACGCTGATACAGTAGATACCTCCCCTTAGTTGTCTTCAAACTTCACTTACTTGTTGAGAATGTCTTCCGGGTCTCTGTTTGATTCCATTCTTCTTTTGCTCCCAGAAAGGAAGCCAAATTGATGGCTTGAATCACAGTGTTGACATTCCCTTCTGAGGTGATGTGTGACACTGCCTTTTTGTCAATCAACACACCAGATTGGTACATTTTGAATGATTTATCTGTCTCAAACTGGATGCTGGCTACTACTTGGGGGCCCAATTTCTCATCAAGTAATAGTTTTAAAAGGGCAACACTTGGTTTTGGGACTAGGATGAAGTCTGATGGGAGTGTCTCCTTGGTCCATTTGTCACCAAGTTCTTCCACAGAGAGGACTGACTCCTCAATCAAGAGTTCAAATTCCAGATGCTGTTGTAGGTCATTGAACTTTTGAGCCCTGCGGTACGTGGCCGTAGCTTGAGTTGGCCTTGATGACGTTTTAGGAGTTGAGAGGTAGTTGGGGCAGTTTGGCTATAGGGATGGTACTACATCTGGTTTGAGGTACCTGTAAAAGAAAGATGGTCATAAGCATACTATCTTCCCAACATTTTTTACTAATTATCAATCGTGAAACCGGCAATCTTATAGAACGCATCAAAAGTGAGCAACTGCCTCATCTCTTCTTTAGAGCCTTGCCAAGGGCCCGACTTCTTTTAGACTCACAGATGAAATCAGAGTCGTTGAAATGCAGGGAACACAGCTTTGTACTTTTGGATGGTGCCTAATCTGTCTTCTTCAGATCTGTTTCTCTTGGAATGGATCTCAGCCAGGAGGTATCAAGTCCGAAGCTTCTCTCTTTGTTTGGTCCACAGATGGATCGTAACACCAGACTGTTGTGGCTCGTTGTCATAGGCCATTCTACACCCTGGAGCACAACACTTAGTGGGTATGATTGGAATTACAGAACACAATAAAGATGGCGTCCACAATGTAACTAATAGTTATTAGTTATTACTTATTATCTTACCAAACACGTTAAATTGTTGTTGTTTTTTTCTATAGACCCATGTTGCACGCGTATTTGAATTCATGTTTGCGTGTTCCGGTCCTTGTCAATGTGTAAATGTTGGCACCCAGGTGATTCCTAGAGAAAGAAATATACTTCTTGTATATAGATTTCACCAAAAAAATATTCCTAGTTTAGATGGAGTACATGTAATACTATAATGTTTACTTATACTTAATCAGTGCAACTCCATCTAACCAATTAAAGGAACATTAAAAAACTTATGCGAGCAAAGTTTGACCCTTTTTGAAGGATCCTCGAACTTCAGTGTAACTCTGCTCGAATAAAGGACAAAAATATTTTAGAAATATTCAAAGTACAATTCTATTTCCATTTTTTTGGGAAAATATAACATAATGTCGGATCATGAGGTAGAGAAAATTAAGAGTGATTTCATTGTTTCATCTGTCCAGATTGGTTATTCAAGGAAGTCTCAATTGGCCATTATATCTAACTATTACGTAACTTGTGAGTAATTCTGAGTAGATTTCTTATGAACAATTAATTCAATTCTCCACTCGGCTGCATCATTCTTTTTACGAACTCTGAGTGATGCATCAGTCTCCCGTATACATGCATGAAATTACCTCTTACAGAGTGGGATTTGTGTTTATTTCCTTCCTCTTATAGCTGATCGCAGCCAATCTAATAAAACGTCATGACAGCTATGCTGTTCTCCTCGATTTGAATAATAGGTTAAATTATTCAAATCGTCTGGGTTACCATTTCATTTTTGGTTTCGTTTCTTTCTAGATACCGGGAGGTCATATTTTATACAACTCTATCTATTAACTTAGTGCATTTTTCCCCATATTTTAATAGACACTAAACATTGAGAAATTACTTTTCAATATTTCATTCGCTCTGTGTATAAAATGCATAATTATTTATAAACTTTTTATAAAGGGATAGGTAATCTTAGTACATAGGTATCTTTAATCAATAATAAATCAAAGTCCAAATGACAGTCCTATTATTATACATATGTGTAATATTAAAAATATAAAAATCTATACGTACAGGTGCATGATTTAAAGGGGGAGTAAAAACTATCTATAAATCTTCTTTTTTCTTTTTTTTTTTTTCATAACCTACGTGTTGGTAATTTAGGTTCTTAAGCCTTTAAAACACATAGATTTTGAATCTATGAAACCTTGGCATACGTTATAGACATTTACATTCACAAAAAGAAAGGATTTGAAGGAATACATTTTATAACTGCAAAATCTGATTCATACATAAAAACATCATTTAATTTTAAGTGTAGTGAAAAGAGATTCATAATTTTTTCCAATGGTTAGTTTTGGTATGTTATTTTTCTCGTGCTGAATAAGTGAAATCGGTTTACACTAGATGGTGTTGGAAAGATAATATTTTTTGACTTATTTTACAGTTTTTCTTCGAACAAGGCGAAAATTCAAGGTAAAAATATAAATTGTATTTATGGTCCTGATACTGTAATAACCAAATGCACGCAATTTTGGTTTCATCGATTCCGTTCCGTTAATTTTGAAGTTAAAGATGCAGCACGCTTCGGAAGGTCAATAGTCAAAAATCTCGATAAAATAATGTAAGCACTGGTTTACATTAATAGATCTTTTTTATAAATCCATTAAAAACAATGGATTTATTTTTGCTACATCTAACAATTATTATTTAATCTGGATTAGAAATTAAATTATGCATTTATGGAGGGAACTCATCATATGTATCGGTATTGATTGAGAGGGGTTGTGAAATCATTATTTTTTTAAACATAGAGTATTTTTTTTTCTTCTTGTTTTGTTTCTAATTTCTCAAAAGCTTAAATACAACGGTAACAATTCCGATAAAAAAATCTGTTATAATTGGTTTTCACTTGACTATTATCCAAGCCAAAAAATTATCAAAGCAAACACGTCACAAGGCAGAAATGTCACAATGCAAAGAAGTTGCAAGGTCAAAAAGCAAACAAGTGCAAGACAGACATGTTTAAGCACAAAAATGTTCAAGGCGAATCCTCTAAAAACGGTTTTCCACTACTATTTTAGACTAACTCTGGGATGTTTTTTCTAGATTTTTTAATAGTTGATTAGTTTCGAAATAAAAAAGGAAATTGATTTATAATATGTAATTGTTTAATGATTGTGTTAAAGAAAAAAAATTCGTTTTTTATTAATCAATAAGTATTATGATAACAAAAGATGACTAGATCAACAAAAGAAATATTTTAATTATTTAAAACATTAATTACCTAACTTTTATAATTTAATCGAAAATTTAAAAAATGTGGGAGAAAACAAGGAATAAGAAAAAAGAGGGCGCGATCCATGCATATAGTATTCCTTGGAGTAGCAAAGTATTAAACCTACTAAAGAGAGACTGATTAGACTTTATAAAAACTGTCAGAGATAAACTTTTGATCAATCCGAAAACCTTATTTACCAATACTCGAGATGACTTATCTTCCAAAATATAATTTTTGGAAAGGAAGCTATTTTTATTGGGACCGCTGCAAGGTATTCAAAATTAACAATCAAAATCCCTGATCTGGATGGTCTATCGCTTCAACTTCGAATTACAATAGGAAGTTTCTCCGTAACTTGATACACATCCATAGAAATTTTAAAAAGTTCTGCACCTCAAAAGTTGTCTATTTTTTATTTATTTTTTAATTAAAACTTTAGCTTTTGTTTCTTTTTTTATTATTAATAATTTAATGTGAATCTTTTGGATTATTTTAATGTTTGTTTTATATCTATGGACATATTTTATCAATTTTTTATAGAAAATCCATGTAATAATGAACATTATCTGTTAATCATGTTTATTTAGAGTAATCATGTATTTTTAGTTTAGGAATTTAATTATAAACTATAGTGTTTATTTATATATTTTTTGAGTATGTAACTTCCCTAAACCAATAAAGAGAGAAAAAAAGAAGGAAAGAACTCAGTGATTTTCTTCTGTACCTTATTGGGCCTTTCAGTTATTGTTTTCATATACCTTCTGATCAATGTACTCCTTATCGTTACTTCCAGAGATCGTTCCAGGAGTAATCCCATACTTATTTAAAAAATACATATTAAAAAAAAAATTCTATATAAGTCTAAAGTGTTGTCATGATGCAACAGATCAGACTCTAAGTTGGAAATTATAATCTCCATATTTTGTTTGCCTTTTAGTACAGATTGGTTAATTACTAACTAATCTCTCTTTTAGGGCTTAACCATGTACTTCTAAAGTCTAATAGTTCCGCTAAAAAGTTCGTAAGCTAACGTTGTAAACAAACTTATTTATAAGAATATGATTTATCTATTCAATATTGTTACCTTCGAGAGTCATAGAGGTCATACAACTTTCTGAACTCATTTTTATTTTCAAAATAGGCCTTAGTTTTGGCAGTAACCTCTTCATTATTTGTGAACTTTTTTTTAACATGAATTATTTTGATGTCTACAAATAAAAAAAAGTAATTAAGGACCTAATCTGTAGAACACGGTGGATAGGCAAATAATTTGTAGCGTAATCCCTATCATTATTTTTACTGATTTGTAACACAAAGCATTGTCTTGATGAAACTGTTCTTGTTTCTTTTTCAAATGGGCCGTGTTTTTGTGATTTCATACTAGATCCGTTCCAACAAGACTATGTAATAATCGAAACCAATGGTCTTGCACCTTTTGAGGTAATCAATTAATATTATATCATATGCATATACAGATGCCATAACTTTGTCACGCAACTCTTGCATCTTTTCACGTTTTGGATTCAGTCAACTCGCCCGACTATTGAAGGAACTTTAGTGTATATTGATGGAACCACGTTTGATCCATAGTGACATTTAGTCTAAAGTTCGTATTTGTTACGGTTGAATGCTTATTGTTGTTTGTGAACAATTGTCCAACACGTTATTTTGATATCTCTAGAGTCTCGTCTATGTCAATCAAGTTCACTTTACTATCATTCAAAATTATTTGGGGGACTTTTTGAATGTTTTCGTCGGTCACTGCCTCCTTTGGACGTTCTCTTATGCATCATTTTCGACGCTGGTTTTTCCTCATTTAAATTCAGCAAAGCATTTTTTAACGGTTGATTTTGCTAATAGAGAGTCTGAATAAGGTTTATCAAGGCAAGTCTTGGCTTCAAAAGATTGTTTTTCACAAAAAAACAATGATTCATTTACATACAAAATTCTTAATTATTCATTTTTTTTTTAAATTAAAAAAAAAGTTGCTTTACTCAAAACGCTAACACATGAGCTGAAAAGCCAAAGGTTAAAACAAATAGTTGGCGCTATTTTTATTCACATCATTTTCAGTTAGTACGAACCTTCAAAAGACAGCTGTCAAAATGGCAATTTGTTCTTTAGTTAGTGAGGGATTGATCTAAGTGTGACACTACTTTTGTTATTTCCAAAACTATGGATAAAAACAATTTCGTGTTTTAATTTTAAATTGCTTGTTGATGGTATTCTTACCATCAAGCTGTTCAAGCTAAGCAATGGCTTGAAAAGTGTGATGGGGTATCCACTCTATAAACCGAATAAAAATAGATAAAATAATAATAATTTTAAAAAAGCCAATTTGAACGTTTTTTGTTTTGTTTTTTCTCTTGGAATTTTCAGCCCATGTGTTGTATCTCAATTGTCTGACAGCTGATAAACTTGTAAAGATATCGTTTGAAGGTTGATACTGTATAAAAATCATACAATTTTATTCTAGTCACGCCATCTGTGTCAGCTTACAAACTTTTCTGACGACGTAATATCTAAACTAATGATATTTTATATTTTCCAACTTTGATATAAGCTGACTTTTTTTGGAATATAAAATAAGGGCCTCTTCATTTCCCCCTAAAAATAATCAAAAGCCTTTTTTAATAAAACTTGGTTCATTTTTAATCGAATGATATTTTTAAGAAAATTATATATATTTTATTTTTTCAATAAGGCTTTTAAAGTTTGTAAGATTATGTCATTAATTAAACATTTGTGATCAAATTAAATCTGGAGTATCACTAGGACTTAAAATTGGAGGGAAGGAGTGGGCTAATTTATAAGTCTAGAGCAGTATTATACAACTACCAGAAAGTCGCTAGGGTATGAATATTAATCCATTCTTGCAATAGTTAATTTTACTATAATACTTGGAGAAATAAAAAAAATCGTAGCATTATTTTGTCCTAAGAGTTTATTTAAATTAGCAATTTCCTGTAACAAGATTGTCATGGGCCCGTTTATACTCTAATGACGACTTGAATGCGAATTAAACAATGTTGGACTACTACCTATCATGGAAAATTGGGAATATTTAAACTATGTCAATTGTACACACTTTTTAGAAATTTATAAGATGGTCATCACCGCTTTTAATAATTTTTGGTCAGGGTGTTCATCTCAACAAAAAAAAACAATATGTCTGAAATTTCATAGTTATGGGAGCACGAAGGCATGTTTGGGAGTTCCTTACAGTTTTCCAATTCTCAAAGGACACTCGAACTTCAGTTTTACCATTTTTTTTAGAGCTTTAACCTACTTATACTCTACGAGTATGCAAAAAAAAAGAAAAAAATAGAATAGGATCTCAATGGAATAATCCTAATTTAGACCCATAAGTAGAAAAGGTAATATTTTCCAAAGTAGTAATTTCCATATTTTTCTTGAAGATATATTTAATTCCATTTTATTTTTCCTTCCTAACCTTTCCAACTTATAAAATTACATAATCATGTCACATACATATTTTTATCATTCATTGTAAAAACCCCTTTTATTTTTTAGAAAAATAAACTATAATAATCATTTCTTCATATACTCATCATGAGTGAGCTAAAAACCAAAAGGCAGCACATCTCAGATCTCATAAATGCTGAAGTTGAGGTGGCGAGGATTATGGGCATTTTAAAGTGCTCCAAGAGCCTGGTTTTTAAGATGAAGAATGGGTGTGAAGACCTATCTAGGAAAGCAGGAAGTGGAAGGGACAATTTAAAGAGGTATACGAAATTCATGTCCAGCTTGGAGAAGAAGATCAAAAAGGACCCCGCCAAATCGATGAGTCGCCTCACCAACGACTTTTACGTGGTTATTAGAACAATTAGGAGGGGCTTGAAGGGTAACTTTGGGTTGTCTTCATACACGACGACCCCACGCCACCTTCTTACAAAAGTTATGAAGACTAGGAGGCTCGAGAGTCCACGCTTCACTGACCAACCCTGTAAAACCAAAGTATATCATACATGGAATTTTAGATCCCTGGAATAAAGACGACATTTTTCCTTTTTCCCAAATAGTCATTTCTTTTAATATGTCAAAGACATCTTCTACTTCAGTACTTGACAAACAATCTCTTGAAAGTCCGACCTGTTAGCTTTAGTTACATTCAATACATATGAGTTAAAGTAAAGAAAATATCATTCACTTTATTCCGTCATCAATTAATTATTATTATTACTCACTAATCAGAATTGGAAATTTGGAAACGAGTTGTACTAAACTCTTATTAAATAGGGACTTCCAACTCCACGAGGACTCAATTTGTACTAGAAAAAAGAAATTTCAGATTTGACTAGGACTCAATGTGAAAGCCTCGGAACTCGTCTAGAATTCGTAGTGAGATTGACAAGCTTCAGATTATAATAAAAAACTCCGCTTAAAACTCACTAAATCACGTCCCAAAAACTTGCGACTTCACTTGGACTCGTACTTGGAGATATTGGACTTTACTTTTCAGCCTTCTATCGAGCCTTTTCCTTAATGATTGAGAATTTGCCAGTGATCGTCAAAATTACTTGTGAACAACTACGTTTGCGAATATGAATGTATAAATATACTCGTAAAATTGAATTTTTGTTTGATAAATGTCGAAAAAAATTCTACAAATTCTTCATCATTCACAATTGTTAATATAGAATTGAACTCTGTTTTTTCTTGAATTCGACTTACATATACATGTTTGAAAATAAGTAATTTGACTAACTGAAAAAAAAACCTTTTTCCATCATCGTCCAAAGTATCCAAACAAAGTTTTACTGTGAAGATACAAAATTAATAAACTTTATCAGAAGGTGAAAGTAATCCACCTCTATTTAAGCTCCATCAACTCGCACATGCATTGGATTCTTAAAAATTGGTGGTAGTTTATAGCATTCTTAGCATTTTATGACTTTCATAATAGACTTTATTATATATCATGATATGTAAGAGAGGACTCCTTGACATATTTAATAGCGTTGTTGATGTCAATATTGGGAAGTGCTTGATTCAATGTTTGGGAATTTCATCAAAATCTTTTTATATTCGATACCATGTTATCAGAGATTAAACTATGGCCAAATGACTGTATAAGAATAAAACAAATCAGTGCAAAATAAGCAAAGGCTTTATTAATAGTAATGGATACCTAGACTCTTAAAAATAAAAATATACATTTTGTCCCAGATTAAGATATATGTGTTTGAATAAATAACTAACACATACTATTATTTTTAATATTATATTAAGTGATATATTCTGTGTCACTCAGGAGGATACAATACATAAGTAACAATCATATAAATACTAATTTAATTCATGAGTTTTGATGTAGCTGATACTACGAGTATAATATCTGGTTTCTAATTCTTGGAATTGCTCCTTTCCATTTATTTATCATTTTACATCAGTTAGGAGTCATGTAATGTTATTTTCGATTAGTATCATTTTTTCCCCCCCGCTGGTATCTTCTTTTACATTCTGGAACATAACATGCACAATTTTTACCTATATATCGGAAATAAAATGTACATTTTAAAGAATAATATAGTTCTGATATATAACTTAATATTTTTTTTTTAGTTTTAGTTTTAATAAACAATAACCACTTAATGCCTGAGGAATAAAACTTATCCATAAAAAACATTCTCAGAAAGTTTGTGAGCATAATATTAATAAAATATTGTTTACTTGATTATAAATGATTAGCATATTTAAAAAAATACTTACTCAGAATTTTACGACAGTAAAACTAATATTCCATTGATCAAAACAAAACTTTGGTTTATAACAGTGAATAAATAATGACGATAATTAATGAATAGAATAGGTATACACTTAGAATGAAATAACATATAACCATGTAACCACTAAAGGAGCATATATTTTTTCTCCTCGTTGCTGATTGGCTTTAAATTGGCAGCTAGCCTAACATCTGTTTAAAGGGCTTCTATGGGTTTTTTAGTATTTTCTGGGCTTAGTTTATTTATTTGTAATAATTAGTCAATAATTGCAGTATATTTTCATAATGGTAATGTCGAATTTGCCATGTCACACATTGTAAAAATAGATCAGCTACAGATAAAAAGTCTCAAGCTTTTTCGTTCATGAAAATGTTTACCTGTTTACCTTTCTAAAAGACATAAATAGAAAGAAGTTGTGGAGATCAATGCCATCAAACATGCTCATTGAAATCCAACCAAAGGCTCATGAGTTTGTCAAGTAGTATAATGAACTATTTTTTACTAATTGTGGGATATGTAAAGATTACAATTAATAGGTTGTTTTAAAAAGATGTCATTGGTCCTTGTATTATATTTTTTCGTACTTAAATTATTTCCTTTCAGCTCATTTTGAAGAATCAATGTTTTTGAGAAAGTTTCTAGAAGGAAGGCGGAGTATGGTACATAAAGCAATTATATCTTAGTATTTGAACATTATAAGACATAAAAAAAAAATTAAAGATCTCGTTTATCTGAAACATTTAACTTGGGAATCTATTCCCTGTACTCAAACGTTCATATTCCAAGATGAATTCATTTATTCTTCTCCTTACCTGAATCTTCTTACTTCTTTGGAAGAGTTTTTAGATGAGTTTTGACTGGCTCTCATTATCATTTAAGTGGTATCGTCAAATAAGTTTAGACCTTGGAATCTGTCTCTCTTTTTAATAAGGACTGACTCACGAAGATAACAAAGGGCTCACATCGTTTGGGATGAGGATTTTTCAAGAGAATATAACTGAATATATTCCATTCCTGAATTACTTCTTGACACGTAGTAACGGAGGATTAACTTAAATGTGGTTCTTTGCATGACAGTAATTTCGAGGAGCTTTGAGAAAAGTAACCAACATTTCTTCCCATGAAAGTCAAGATAATTTTTATTAAGGAATCATTTATTTTTATCCCCTAAATAAAGGCAACGAAAACAGACGAATATATATTAGCTTCTAATATTAGCAAAGATTAGAGAGAATAATATCGACGTTATTTTTGATTTCCACACTATGAATATAATTTATAATTGAGGAAAAGCCAAAAAATCCCAAATGAATTAAATACTGTTATGAATTTAGTTAAAATTATTAATCACATCAAAGCATACACGCCTAACTCGCATTTTTTAGCCGCTATGTGAGGGGATAGACGCAGAAGTACAGATGCATTTTCTTATACAAAGAGATTTAATGTTATCTCGTGGGAAGTCACTGGCCAGAGTGTTTGAACTACGAGAGCAGTTACAAAGATTTCTCCCAGAAAAGAAGTTACTACTAGCAGCACATTTCAGTAACAAGGAATGGGTATAAATCTGGCTTATTTGCAAGACATATTCAGCTTGCTCAATTAACTCAACTTGTCACTCTAGAGATATATGGCAATTATGTTTAAGTTGGTAGATACAGTAGCTACATTTAAAACCAAAATAGATTTGTTGTGACAGCGCGGTAAGAGAGGCATATTGGACATGTTTCAAACTTTTGTGGGGATTTTTTTGTGAGACTGAACCTGCACAGTCACTCACTAAGCTAACGCACGATTACTTGTCTTCGCTATTAAAGATGTTTGAGTAATCCTTCTCAAACTCAAAGGACCCACAAACACCCAAGGAATGAATACGTTACCCATTTGTCAACAAACCACCTGAATCCAGCATGCCCATATTATAAGAAGACCAATTGCTGGACATCCCAAACGACATCGACCTTAAATTGTTCGAGACAACAACTCTGCAGATCTTCTGAATAAAAGTCATGACAAAAATATCCAGAGATTGCTTATACAGCGTTGAGAATCCTGTTGCCAAATCCAACATCCTACCTATGTGAAGCGGTGTTTCTGCAGTAACAACCACAAAAACTGGACATAAGGAACATATTTCGGGTGTTTTTGTCTGTTATTACCCCCAGATAGGACCATTTCGTTGCTAAAAAAACAGCTCAGGACTACCAGTGACTTAGTGTTACGGAGAGTTTTTGATGTTATAATAGCGTTATATTGTTGGAGCAATGTGCAAACAAAGCTATTATTTTCTAATCTAATAATAGTATTGTAATGTTGGAGGAATGTACCAATAAAGTTCAATATGACTACACATTGGATTCACGTTTATTATGATAATAAACGTGACCTCCCTCACTTATGTTATTAATAGAAAAATAAATTAAATTATTATTGGATATCAAACTCCAAGCTCATATAAACATTGTTGGAGATTACAGAAAATAATAAAACTTTCTAGAAAGAGCTTGAAGAAACAAACTAGCTGTTAGTCTAAATACATTTTTGCTCTTACATATATATTTCTTAGTGATTTTAATGGCTTTTTGTTATCTACTTAGTTCTATGTTGACTAGAATTGGTGTATTGGTCTTATTGGTTAATTTTATTGATTTTATTCAGTTAATATTTAATGCATATTAATTTGTTGAGATGTTAATGTAAATAAATTGGATTTATAAATATTTATATTTGTAACCCTTATTCTGGTACAAAATTTAAACGATAATGTCTAAAAATATTTCTTCAAATGCATCTTCATCAGAATTTTTTTAGATAACTTTTATATTTTATTTGCCATTTAAATAAAGGTATTTAAAAAAATCAAAAAGAAATCTCCCGTATGAGCTGGGAATACAAATCTCGAGATTCTTATCCGTTATACGTACTACCAAATCCGCCTTGAAGTGGAATAGATTGTGTTTGTTGTCATGATCGTATACCAATTCCTAGGATTCCATCAATATCTCATACACAGTTTATTCCTCACTCCGGATTTTATCTTCAGCCAAGGATGGTATGGAGTCTCTTTCATCAACTTTCAAAAAATGTGCCATAAATAATTTTCTCAATATCGTATTATTCGAGTCATTTACTTGTGTTTGAAGTAATAATTATATAGATTATTAGTCCGAGACTTGTTGCGTTTTGAGTTCTGATTAATTATATTTCATTTACAAAAACTTCGAAATGATACTCTAAAAATGAATTTAAAAAAAAATACTTTAAAGTCCAACCTACTGCGAATGAAAATTTTTATGGTTATTTTCTGTTCTATGTCTATAATAACAATAATAAATGTGTGTTTTAGCCAGCGAGCGTTCCACCACCTGAGTTTGTTGCATAGTTCTAGAATCATAATTTAAAAAAATTATTATTCTTTAAAAATGATGAGTTTGTAGTGAGCAAAAAAACTGTGAGTGCTAGTAGGGACTGTTTTTTGTAGAAACTCGAAAATAATCAAGCTTGCAGCACATCACTAATAACAATTATGTTATTTCGAATTATTGTTGAGAAATATTAGATAGTAATCTCTCCATAGTAACTTTAAAATAAGAATATGACATTGATTGATTCAAAGAGCTTTAAAAATAAATGATACTTCACCACTCTCCACGACTTAGTTATCAATGGCAAATGCATTTTAATAGTATTAATTTTCATCTAGTTTCATACATATATGTTATATAAATATATATTTTTTGAGACATGCACATTAAATTAGTACTTAGTTATTTGTGTGTGTCTCTACATAAATAAGTATAACTGACAAAATTAATTTATCAACAAAAGGAGGCTTTATATAGATAAGTCTTAATTAACTTCACTAATGGATCGTGCATTGTTTCTTCCTCATACACCTACATACCTGTTATGAAGACATGCATATTATGCAGACATGGAGAAATGATAATCATAATAACTTACATGCCAAAATCAGGTGTAAGTATGAGTGAAAATATACGACCAGCGTAATTATTTAGTGGAGTGGCTAAAAAAGGCATAATTTTAGTTGGTGATGAAGGGAGGTATTTAGAAAACGATTCACCGTATTTTGGAGATTCCTCAATTCAATTAAACTGTATTTATACATTTTTTGTGCGTATTTTTATAATATTAAATCCATTATTACCAATTAGGATCACAAATTTAATAAGTACCACAAATGAAACTTTGGATTTTTTTAATGTTGATTTTTTCATACTTACACAGCAAGAGCAAAACCATTAATAATTCTTTTTTTTCCCGAATATTATGATTAATTATTAGTGATGTGCCCCAAGCAAAGCTCGTCCTTTGGTAGTAGATTTTATTAAATAAACAAAAACTAAGCTTGTCTTGTTGATTGTTGAGCAATGAGTAATGGTTATTCTTACATTCTGAATTTATTTTATTTGGATTCAAAAAGTTTCGTGTCTATACGAGAAAGAGATCTGTTTAATCCGACCCGGTTAAGAAGGCTGATAAATCTAATGAGTAGATATGTTTTTGTTTTTTTAAGAGCTCAAGGAGAAGGCGTGAGTTAGACATATGGTATTCCTGAATAAAGATAATAATTATTTGCTGCTTCAAAATGATATATGAATTTCGAGGGAGAAAAGGAATTACTGCTATAAAGAGGAGAACCTTTTACATTTTAAATAGCATTAAGGGGGGGGGGGGTAATTTAGGAATTTTTGCTTTTTACTAGAAAATTTGAAATTTTATTCAAAAAATTTGAACTATTTAAGAATTTTTTTTAAAATTTGATAGATTTAAAAAAAAAAAATATGAGTAGTTTATTATAATTGCAATCATTTTTTTAGAATCCATATTTGTGTCATTCTTGTTAATTTTTTTGTCTGCTTTGAGTCTTTACTAGAGAAGAGTTTTTAAAATCAATTTCTCTTCTTTACAAATTTTATAAAATAAATGTTAGCTGTTTAAAGATTATTATTTTTCTACAATGATTATTCATATTAATAAGCATCAGTGCCAATAAAAGTATATTGGTTATAACCTGAAATATTAAAAGATTGATGTGTTAATTATATAAACTGTTGAATTACGCTTATCACTCACCACGATTCAAATAAGTTGAGCTAATTTTTTAGTTAATTCATGAACATAAATAAGGCAAATAATTTAAATGACTTTTTTCCATCATTTTTTTAAATATATGATATTTTTATCGCCAACACTTTTTTTAGTGATCAAAAATTGTTTGTGTGAGTGACATGAATAGCTCCGAATTCCTGGAATGTTTTGTGTTTTTTCGAAACTCGAAAATACTTGAAAAGCAAAACTCAGCTTGCGGCCCATCACTAATAATTATTATTAATAACCAACAAGTAACGAATAGTTGGACTTTATACAAATAAATAGAGTGATTTTACTTTACAATAGAGTAAACAGCTTTGTTATATGAAGTCAGTTATATGAAAAAATAGATTTGTACAAAATGGAGACCCAAAAATTAACTACCTTGGCTTGGTTGCGTAATAAAACCTCGTAATTAACAATAACGGGGATGAAATTGATATTAAATTTTACTGCAAGTTTTGGATCCCCACTTTGTCTATATTTAAGAAAACCTCTGAAACCTACTTTCATCAAATTATTTTTAAATCAATACACAACTTTTTCCAGATGTCCGTTTCCAAAATTAAAAAAAGTTGATCAAAATCCTTCGAAACGACCCTTGGAGGTTAGACTGTTTCTGAATTCCAGTCACAGTAGAATTTTAAATGGAATACAGTATTTTCTCTGTATTTGGGTCAATCTAAGCTCATAACTGCATAGTATTTATGATATATGCAATTGGGGTATAGAAGTATTTCCTTTATACAGTTTTAATATAATGTAACAATTATCCAAATTGAGTTTAAGCTCTTACTCAACTTTGAATTTTAATAATCAGTCAACAAATAACGTATATATGAATGAATCAAGAGTTCTGACAAGTCATTTCTCTCAATAAAAAATCTTTAATCCCAATGCCCTCGGTCAATATCTATATCATAGAAAAACAATATATCTACATTAGCCTACATTGATGAGGAAATAATTTAAAAATCCATAGTGACTGGAATTCTGAATCAGTCCATTGCAGGCTAGTACCTGTTCACCTTTTTTTACGTCAATCGTTGATTTTGTAAAAAAAAAAAATCCGTTCGCCGTTCAATCGTTCATTTTTGAAATTTTATTTGTTTATTTATTATTTATCTAGTATAAAAAGTCCAACCTAAAAAAATACTCATTAATATATAAAGCCCTTTTTGTTTCGTAATACATAAAAATGAGCCTCAAGGGCGTAGCATACTAAAAGCAAAACAGACAATCCCAGGGGTCTTAAAGTCAAACTCTCAATTTTTATAAACTGGTGTTCAATTTCTTCAAAATACAAAAATCTGTGATTTAATAAAATATGATATTTCAATAAAACTACACAACTTTCTTAAACATGAAGAAATTTGAATGACATTTTGAGGAATTACAGAGTACAGTATTGTGCAAAAGTTGATATTTTTAAATATCTTCAATTGAATTGTATAATATGAAATTTAAGTATACGAATATTTTCACACGCTCTCCAGATAATTAATGATAGATATTGAAAAAAAAGAGAAAACTTAAGACGGATATTGCGCAGTAATAAAGATTGAAAGTAATAATGTCGGAATAAAATTTATGTACTTTGCATAAACAAATTGTATAAATTTTTTATAATATATTAGATAAGTTCATGCATTAATGTCCATTATACCTTTTATTTGATCCATTATACTTTATTGTGATTTTGAAGGCTATCTTGAGATGACTTATTTTCAGTGAATGTTGCAATTATATGAAGCAACGGATTGAGAAAAAAAATTAGACTAAATATACTATATTTTAGCCACCATCAAAGATAATAATTATAATTATACCATAATCAAAAAAAAGTATATATCTTATTAAATATTCAAAAAGCTACCTCTTTTAGATAATAAGAAAATTAACACCGTTCATATTTTTTTCCTGTTCATCGTTCATTTTTTCTCCTTTGTCGTTCATTCAATCAAAAAATGAACGAACAGAGTGAACGCCGTCCGTTTTTCTATTCAATGTCCAAGCTTGGTCTAATGTGTATACATTACACATGGTATTTAGCTATGAAAATAAGTAATAATTACAACAGGTATACTATTTACTAATTATGACTACTCTATCATATTATAAAAAGTCTGTTTTGTTTGAGCCATTTTCCAGCCATCTCATTATCTATTCTTGATTTTATGTATGTACTATCAAAAATTAGTCTGATTGTATAATTATTTTCAATATCCTAGACTAGTGTTGTCACGATATCAAATATCTGTATCGATTAGTCTTTGGCTTTTAGTGAGATACTAAGAAACTCCGTGGTTAAAATGAAAACATACATTTTGAGGAGGTCATGCCCAAGTATTCGTGAAAGATCCCAAATTAATTGATGTTTTCTACGTTAGAAAGTGAAGTTATAACTTAATTTTCTTTGTTGGTTTGTATAGGTAGTATGAATTACATAAAGAAAGTTTGTATTAAAAAATAATCAAATGGCATATTTTTTTGGAAAATAATTTTTTTTCCAAATAAATAATAAATTTTTGAGTGAATTAATGGATTATTTTTCAATTTCATTCCTGTGTTATTCAACATAAAAATAAATATGAAACTAGAATTACTCATGGGTTTTCCGTGTCGGACTTAACAAAGAAAACACGTTTTTTCTTTCAAAATTAGCTTTATTCATCAATATAATCTCCAACAAGAGCAACACAATCCTTTCAGCGCCACTTTAACATTTCATAAATTTTTCTTTTATAAATTGATTTATCTGTTGCCTCAAAACAGCCCTCAGTTTCAGCGATCACCTCTTTACTGGTGCGAAATTTCTTAACAAAAAGCATTTTTTCGATCTTCTTCTTCAAATGCTCCTGTTTTTCCATGACTTCGTCTTTCAAACGCTCTAATAACGCTATATACTATTCTCTGTTTATAATATTTCCCTCCTCAACGTAGTATATGATTAAAAGGGCATTTGCAATGTGCATCCCCTCAAAAATACTAAGGCCATAACCTTTGACGCTGATTGTTGTACTTTCCGAAGCTTTGAACGAGCTTCACACATAATGATGATTGTTTTGATTCTGAAGTGAAGTAATTGATCCATGTTTCATCCATTGTCACATAGCAACACAGGAATTCAGATTTCTTACGTTTAAACATGGTCAAACACTGCTCAGAATAATCAACATAATTATTACTAAATATTCTTATTTTTCTGTGCAGAAAATGTTATCACTTTTTTGGATTATTCTGTGGTCCCTTTTTTTAAATATATATATTAAGAGATTCAGCCACTTTTATCTTGTCAATCCTTGAATTGAAATCAATACATCTTAATTTAAGCGATTCTTTTTTGTAATTTAATCATTGACTTACCTTATTCTCTGCCTCTCTCTTCTAAATTTTTGGCTTGAATAAATCAATGAAAACATTATTTCGTAATTATACATTAATATTTTAGAATGAGGATGTTTATTATAAAAATTACTTATATATATGTGTGATTGTATTATATGTGAAATACAGTATTTTTTTAAACTAAGATTCTGGGAAATGATATTTTCTTTGAAAAAGAGGTGTATGTATTTTTCTTTCCTTCGATATTTTTACAATTAAATTATAAAAGTCCTACCTTTATATCAGACAGTGAGCATGTAAGCCTTAATTGCTACTTGAACCCTTGGAAAATCCCTTAGACTATTTTTAAAGAATAAGATATTCATATTACACATATTTTTGTAAGAATACTTTTTTTTTTAATGACGCAGGTTTTACTTCGTACGGAAACCTTTGAGCACCAAATGAAAGAGGGGGGGGGGAAGTATAGAGGGATCCCCCAAAAATATATTGTCAAGAGGCAACTTTTTCCATGGTTAAATCTTTGCTATCTCAATTTTTGATTAGAACGATACCCTCTAACTCACATATATGAATTCGGTGTATAACTAAATATGTTGCTTTTTAGGATTGCAAAATTAATGAGAGTAATATCATTATATCCCTCCTTAAAAGAATAATTAATTTTATTCAACTATTACGAAGAAATGTTACTTTATAGGACTCACTATAATAATAATAAAGTATGCCTACTAATTTCTTTTTTTAAAGCAATACTCACTCAAGCGGATTGGCCCACTCAACTAACCAAGCAATAATTAGTTTAATGTCACTCCTTATTTAGGACGGAAGACTGGAGTACTGTCCAGTTAAGTCTCGGTACATTCCAGTTCAGTCCTGTAGGTATATTAGTCCTAAAACTTATTAAGTTTGTTCCTTTGATGACCCAACTCTGTTTTATTTCCTTTTTCATCCATTTTAATACTGACAGTCCGAAGGACCAGTCCCAAGAACTCATAGTACTGGTTCTAAGATTGGACTGAACGGAAGAAAAGGACTGACGTAACACAAGCAATAATTATAAATACTATTATTGTTATAAATGCGCAGACTAAGTGTCGAAATACAAAGCGTCGAATGGACAAAGTGCAGAAAGTCTTAGAGTTAATTATACTATCAATCAATAGTGGATATATTATATACAAATACTATATAATAATGACTCATTTTCATTGTCTAGAACCCCCACAATGTTTCACTCGTATGAAAATATTTAGAGTTCACAATGCATTAAATTGATTCTTTGTGAAAAGCTCCGATTTTCTAATCCATGACTTAGTTTAAAAAAAATTATATATATTATATACATATTCACACTCAGAGAAGCAATATCTGTCGATTAAGGTCAAATTGTTTGATCATGTAGGGCTTCCTTACAAAGCCTCAAACAAATACCTAACAATGCGTCAAAATAGTTTACTAATTAACAAAAGTCAAGAGTGTTTTTATTTTCATTTTTTAAAAGGAGTAATTATCAAAAAAGGGCTATACTAAGGTCATGACAATATTAAATATAATATTTGTGCAATAGTTAATTAAAAATAACATATGTTTATGCATGCTTATTTAGTAGAAATAACTGTAGGAAAAAAGTTAAATTCATTAGTTAATATTTAATTATTGAAGCCATCATTTTCAGACATTACATTTGTTTTTTGGTAAAAAAAAAAGTTTTTTCAAAAGAGGGAAAAAAAGTTAAAAGTATTAAATATACTTTTCTATGTTTGTAGGTTTATCTATTTTATGTAGTTTGTAAAGTTAATTTCTGGGAACTTTTTTTTCTTAGGCAGACATATGCAAAAATTATAAGAGTAAAAATCATAAAAAATCATTATTTTAAGTATATTGTATCTTAGTTTCATTAGAGTCATTTAAACGCCACTTAGCATTAACTTTATTTTGTTTCAAAAAGTCAAGCAAATCGAGTTGTATTCTGAAATTTTCTTGAAGGGCTGATTTTTCTTGTCATTTTCCATCAAACTCCCATTATGTCAAGTACTTAAGAGGTTAAGTTCTGGGGCTATACAGTGTTTTTTCAAAAGACATTGAAAAAATAATAATCATTACGTAAGAAATATGCCTCCTATATTTTTAAGACTTTTTTCACACATTTTGTCAAGGAAAAAACCATTTAATTGCAGCTTCTTTCGATTTCCTCATCATGATATCAAATGGCAATAATGACCTTTATAATTTTTGAGATAGTAAAACATTTTCTAAATCTTAGTCAATTTTTCCTCACTGTCCACAAATTTTTGATTAGACTTAAGCCTGGTGAGTTTATTGGCCAGTACAGAAACGTAACTTGGTTTTCAATAAAGACTTTGATCCCTTTTTAAGTAGCATGAAATAAGGCCAAATTTTCATCAAAAGTTATCCAATTATTACAGAAGGTTGTTTACATGCCTTTTACAAAGTTCTCATAGATTAAATTGATAAATAATAATTTTCTAAGTTTATCATTTCAGATATAGGCAAGATATATTTAAATTAACAAAGATAAATTAAATTCAAATTCTTTAAATCGTGGAATCAATCGTTGCGATAATTAAATGGATAAATGAAAAAAAACCTGCAATAAACTTGTATTTTTTTAAATGTGGACATCATTAAATTAGGTATATTCAATTCCTTGCTTTTGGTCCAAATATAAACATATCTGGAAAAGGATGTTTCATAACGCTATCACCAGATTATTTCGAATTAAAGAGTCGAGGAAAAGAGTTCACTAAACGAAGACACTTTTATTTTTCTGAAGGCTTTAAATTGTCAACTGATATAATTTCCTTTCGTGCGCAGAAAACTGACATGGGGAAGATTGCCATGGAGAAAATTGACCGTATTTTGATCAAACTCAACATATTATAAATTCATTTAATATTATTTATGACAAATATCTAAACATATTTGCTTGTTCCATCTCCCGAGGGACTACATTCAAGTGTGAGTAATATTATTGCAATACAATTTCATAGCATTTTTTGAAATTCAATCCAATCTTCTAATAAATGGATCGAAAGGATTGGTAAGGGGGGATAAATAGCTTAGGGCCTCTTAAAATATGGTTGAATACTCTCCGCCCTTGGATTAGCCAATGTCCCGGGGGTAGTGTGGGGTTATTAAAAACCACCACCAATTCATCCAATACATGCGAGGAACCCCTCTAACACCACAAACAAGTGCATAGCCCTCAGATTGGTTGAGGTGCCGGGGGTAGTGTGCGATAATTAAAAACCACCGCCAAAGCATCATATACATTCAAGGAACCCCTCTAATATCAAAAAATAGTTCCAAACCCTCGTGTTGCCCGGAAGTCTTGATAGTGTTAAAAGTCAAGGGCCAAATCAACAAAGTGCAGGTCTCACATTCGCTAATTTAAAAAAAAATACTTATAGGCTATGTGAGTTCATTGTATATTTCTGTAATATTGTTTCAGCACGCCGATATTGTTAACACTTTATTTCACCCTCGTTCATATCATATGCAATATAATCATTATGCTATTTTTTGAAAGATTAAAAGCGTGAGGGCCTTTCGTGGAGTGAGGACGGTATTCTATATTTTGTCCAATCCATAAGATGACTCTGGCATTACCTCAGTACCTGTCCTTTTACAATCTCCTTGACTCTCATAGTACCCCTACAAAATCCGACAACTTGTGTGATATTAAATTATCAAATTTAATTGATAGTAACATACACATAAATTTTGTTGTGAGCTGTCGATGTTTCTGCTTCTTTTCCTAATTAGTGTTGTGAACATTGATTGGTTGCATTAGAATTAGCTCTTATTAAGCTGTAAATAATTCGAAACCCTTATTGAATGCTAATTCCATAGTTGTGAAAAATCGGCTAACTACCAACTGATATTGGAGCCTCTTGTATGTTTCTTTTTGGAGGAAAGGTTAAACGATACAATAGGTTATTAACATCTCTTGTGCTCTGAATATTGATATCAAATAATACAACATAACATTAATTTATGATTTTTATTGAATTAATATTCGAGTGCAAAATCCAATAAGAGTAGCAATTGTTCTATTTGTGGTTTGGTTTCTGTTAAATGCGAATTTACAGTAATTTGGGATTTACATTGTTGAAACCCATTATTTACTTTCGAAAACAAACTGAAAACTTATAATAAAATTAATGAAACTTGTGGAAAAGAGTAAAAATATTTCAAAAATGTTTTTACATTTCCTATAACTTGCTTTAATCTCGGTATAAAGTTCTGTTTAGTTTGAAAATGAAAAAAAAGGAAAGTTTTTTTCCAGTTAAATATTACTGTTGAGTAGTATTATGTCGGTCCTTATTTATTCTGTTGAGTCTTATAAAGATCGCTTCCATCGATCCTTAAGATTATTGGTCATTGGATTTTTCCTACAAATCTTGGTAGTTTATTAACTTACAGAACTTTGCCCAATATTTTTATTGGGACATATGATGATATTCATGGGCAAATGATGAGCCTTGGCCCAATGATTCAGAATTATTCAACTAGTCAAATTCATATGTTTGAGTTAGCTTAGAGTTCTAGAAACTTTCATGTTCGATAAGAGCCTTCATAAAGTGCCCCTTCCCCTTCAAATTTAAAAAAGTAAAAAAAAAAAAAAAACCTTGATTTCTTCAAGGTTAATAGAAATACAATGCAAGACCATGATTAAAATTTTCAATCTGATGTATTGTACAGACTGATGGTATAATCTTGGTTTCTAAAAAATAATATAAATTTTCATTTTTACGTAAAAAAACGTTTAGTTCAGTTTTCTGGCACGAAAAACAGATTTTGAAAATACATGGCAAGACCATGATTAAAATTTTCAATCTGATGTATTGTACAGACTGATGGGCACGAAAAACAGATTTTGACAAAACACGCAACCACTCATCTTCTATGACGTCAATATTAAAAGTGAGTTGGAGTTCAACATTAAGTCGTGAACGTGTTATGGTATAACCTTGTGTTTCTATTAATCTTGGATTTCCGGAATTTTATTTAACTGCGATTAGAAAGGAACGCTTTTCACAATTTTACGTAAAAAAACGTTTAGTTCAGTTTTCTGTTCATTCAACGTACGTTCCATGGAACGCCGTTCTGCAAATATGTATTAAGATGCACATATCTTGCAAAAAAAATCATTTTCATTTTATATCAATGAAGACGATTACATCTTACAGTTTTTAATAAAAAAATATACTTTCACTTTTATTTCGCTTGACATATCACAGGTCATTGCAGAACCACTAAAATGTTGTTGGTTCGGATCCTGTATTTATGAAACAACAGAATTGTAGTACTGGAGTCCAGATATGGACTCTTTTCATATGCATTCAGACAATTTGGGGTTGCACACGAACTTACAATAATTTTGATGTAGTTTTGTCTCGCGTAGAGAATAAATTGTCCAACTATTCTATTATACTTTATGTACTATTTGTAAAAATAAATACAAAACGGATAATTCCCCTTTATTCTTTCTATCTTCTATATTTTGATATTATTATAATTAAACTTTCAAATATTATTTACTCTACAAATGAAGAATTATGCATTACATTTGAATTCCTTCGCTATCAGATATTTTATGATATTTCTTTTGAAATGAAAAGCCCTTTGAAGTTTTTTTATACAAATGATAGAGGGTTTTCTTGTTTTTTTAAATGATTAAATATATGCACTTCTTCTATCGCTAATTACTCTGCCAATTTTAATTAGTTTAGTTTTATTTCTTTTTTTCAGCAAACTATTTGGTTGAAAGTTGGTGTGTGTTCTTTCAAGAGATGTTACTAAATAAACAAAACCTCTATACGCGCCAGTTATTCCGTCTCTCGGACTTTGCACGGACTTTTCAAACGACCCTCGTATATATCATTTGGGTATCAACAAAATTATTCATTCAATGTACATCACAAAAAAACTATCTACAGCCCTTGATTAAGTTATTTTTGATATTTGGTAACTTAACTACTTTGTACTGAGTGTTGCAATATCTCAAATTTATCCCTATGAAGTGATTTTGGGATTTTGTCAAAATTATTTCATTTGATACTTAAAAAAATCAATAATTTAAAGGATATAAGTTTCAACAAAAACAATGAAACCCGAATAATATTATTACAAAAATATTTTTCCTCCAAAAATTAACTTATATCCCTCAAAATCAGTTTTTTGTCAAATACCTCGAAGGAAACTTGACAAAATGTATTTTTTGCAATAATTAACATTGTCTAAAACAAAGGGGTTTCAAAGTGGGGCCATGAGGGGAAGCTAAGGGGTAGCTCAGGAAGGTGGTTGACTTATTTAGCTGACTACCAGATGATTTCCGGCCTTTTTTGAGGGTTGTTGTGAAAGGTTGCGTGATACAAAAAGGTTATACATATACCAAAAAATACAATATACGAAAATGAGGGCAAGAACAGAGACCGATAAGGAATATATTGCGGTCTTACTTCGACTTTGTCGGTTCCGGTTTAAGCGGTTCAAGAACCGGAACCGCTTGAACCTTTAGAACCCCTAGACTGATAAAGGCACAACCTTGATTATTACTGCTGACTTGTTGATTGCATCACTGTTTTTTTCATACTATTGAGACTGAATTGAAATGTTCAGCGTAATAATTAATCGTTTTCGATCCCCAGAATTAAGAAATAAATTTTTTACTTTACTTGGTATTTTCGAAGTAATTCTGAGAGACCGTTGCTATTCTATTCAGAACATGAGAAAGTCAAACGACATTCAACATCATTTGGAAATTTCGCTTAAGTGTTTTGACATTTTTTTTTTAAATAAGCTGTGCCATTGATAATGAAAAGCTTTAGTCTCTTGCCATAGAAATCTGAGCCAAAATATTGTAAAGACTTCAGTTGTTCTATTTTGAGCCTACCTAACATATTTCAAGTTTATTAAATATAAGTAACCAATCAATGCTGTAGTCCATTCATCATAGTTTCGTCCAAGAAAAAAAAAATTATCATTTCCTACAAGTTTATTCGTAATCTTTGACGACACTACTTTATTTTATGGACTCCCAATTACTTTATGATGGGGTAGCGAGAAGGAATGGCTTTGCGAGTATAAAGTTTCATAAATTGTATAAAATTTTGATGGCTATCAATATGGAATGAGACATTGCTGGAAACATGCATCTTGTTCATATTTGACATAAAATTAGAAGCATCAGGACTGGATTCAATAAAATAAGGGAGAGTGAGGATACATGTTACAAAAAATCAATTTTTTTTAAACTGTCACAAGTTTCCCAATTTAAAAAATAATTCAACGTCCCGGCAACATGACATAGGTAGTTACCTAAGACAAATAATTCCAAAGTATTTTTGAAGTAGTCCAATAATTAATAGTCATTTATTGGTGTTTTCGAAACGAACCAGAGTAGAGTACTTGATCCACCAGGAGGAGGTATGATACAGGGTTAGGATTAGACATGTTACAACAGGAGGAAACATGTTAAAACTGCCATTTGTTATATTCAGGTATTTATTTTACTCTTTATTACAGTTTGTCAGCATAAAGTAAATACTTATAATTACATATATGTATAAGATAAACAAATAAAACATTTACAAAAATAAAGTTAATAATAAAATTAATTTTTTTGTTTTAATATTAACTGTGATTGAGAATGAAAGTATAACATGAAATTAAAAAGAAAACAAAACATAATTAATATATATAAATATATATATGAAGTATGAGTATATATAACAAAAATGGCGTGTAACAAGTCTCCTCCATAGTGTTGGAATTATAATAGATGATGTGAACTGAATATTGAAACTAAAAATATATTACAAACATGTTAATTAAACATTACATGCTAGACTATGACATTTAATAAATTAAAATTAAAATATCTTCTTTTATAATAGAAATATATTTCAAGAAACACTTACCTATAATATTTACTTCTTGTGTCAAAATTATCCATAACTGTAAGTGGGTTTTATGTTGATTTAATAAACAAAGGAAGACATTCAACTGCATAAGAACAGGGTTGTTGGACAACTTTATATCTTAAATTTATTGGCAGTGTAACATGTCTCCTCCGTAACAAGTATCCTCATTCTCCCTACCTATAATAAAGTTTCAAATTATTATCGTCAATACAGTTTTTCTTATACTGTTAAAATTCAAATTTTCTAAAGGCTTGGATCTTAAAAACACAAAGGTCACGTCACAAAGATCTTAAAGCCTTGCCAAAAATCTATACTTTTCTCCTTCTTTGTCAACAAAAGAAAATAAAAAGAATTAAACTTGTAAACAATTATAAAATGAAAATTAATGTTTTTTAATGTTAAAAAATTAAATATAGTTGTTATATATATTTTTTCTTGTTATATGTATAATATTATATCTAAAACATTTTACAATTCTTCATAAGAAAAGTATGTAATATTAAAAGTGTATGCATTTCAGAATAGATACACTTAAAAAATTAAACTACCTATTATATACGCGTTATATTTTATAGAAATGTGTATAAATTATATCTAACATTAAGGAACACAGGCCATAAAATTAACATTAGTTTTTATTTTTAAATTTGATATCATTTTTATTTAATTTTTCATCAAACCTCGGTAATATCCAATTATATAATAATTTTTAATGAAGAAAATAATATGATTTCAATATTTAGATAACATGGGGGTTTAATATTATACTATCAAGGATCCATATCGTCTACTCTTCTCATTGCTTTATTGAGAGTTTTATCATTTTAGGACTCAAATGATGTAGGACGGGATCCTTTTCTTCAAATTTGAACATGTGGTAAGTCATTTAACCTTGATAAAAACTGAGTTAGATAATCAATTAATATTTAACTATTCTTAACTATACAACATTGATTGGAAGTTTATAATTATGGTTATAATAAAAAGTCCTAGTTGGACTAAGATTAATGTTTAGGATCGACTCCGAAGTAATTCTTGACAATGGCTTTACAATGGAGACAGAGTAGGATTTGTATTTATTTTCTTTCCCCCACTCTCAGAGCTGTTCACAGCTGATCCAGTATACGTAATGACAGCTAAGCTGCTCTTCTCCAAAACATTCTTCAATTATCAGCGGTACCGTGTTATTTTTGGGATTTTTTTTAGCATACCGGTAGATAAAATTATTTTCCCCTCTGGTAATGTCTGACTTCGAGAAAGAGAGAGGGTGGAGGATATATTCAGTGCCGTATGTCGGGAAGATTTTTCGGTCCGCTTGACAAGGGTCAACGGTTGATTTTCAGTGGTGAATGTGGGACATTTAATCAGGACAAATGCTACAGCATAGATTAGATCTTGCAAGAATATTGTCCAATGGACTGTCTGACCATAATTTTCTTCAGGCAAACATTGGTAAAAATAAAATCAAAAGGAAAAACTCTAGACGTAAAGTCAATGCCAATCCATTCAGAAAGGAAGGAGTATAAAATGCAGGGGGCGAGAATGAAAGCAAAAGTTTTGAAATATAAAATGAAGCCAAACAATTTAAACCTCATTAAGTATATAGAAAAGAATAACGGATGAAGTTAATGAACGAGATTATAATGGACTATATAACGGTTACATGGACAGAAAGGATAGCAGATTAAGTTCATAAATCTAAATAAATAATTGAAATAAATGAAGAAAAAATGCATGTGTTCTTAATCATGACATAGAAGAAGAAGTTTCGTGACACAGGTCTCCACCTTACTGTTATTGACGATTGCAATGAGATCCATTGTGATGTAAGTATAATAGGTGGCAAATCTGTTCTGAAGCTCCTATACAATCTTATTGACTGCAACATTGAAATGTATTTCACGGAAGTAGGATTCTGTTGCTCATTTCCACTTTACTATCCTTGAATCTTCGCCTCCTTGTAGTCCAAAATCAATTGAGTCTTCCTGATCGCTACTGATTTCAGCTCAGACGACTTCAACTCAGCAAGTTTCCAGAAAGCGTTTCTCATTTGTAAGATCTTTAAGAGTCCCAATCACTAGGTTGACTTGTTTTCAGGGCTTTGTTAGGTCTGCCTTGAAGTTCATCTGACAAACTAGATGTGCGTCTTAGGAGTTTCTTCAACAGTTCAATAATGAAACCAAATTCGTGACTTAAAGATGCTGTTGAGCTGAGATGTTGCGGTAGAACTCGACAATGTATTTTTATATTTTCTCATTATTATGAGGGTGTTCATCATTCTGAGCATCTCTAGACATACAGCGTGTACGGCATTGTAGCAGAGACTCCAGCGGGTGATAGACTGGCTATTCAGGGTCATCATCTTTGCATGCTCCTCATCTACACTTGTTATCTTCACCGACTTGTAGATTGGAAAAAATGCCTCAAAGAAGCTCTCCACTTCACGACTTCCTCAACATGCTGAGACTGAACCTGGCCGAGAACCGAGGTATACTTTCTTTTTGATGCGAGGAAATTGATCAACGTTTCTATCGACAGTTTGCATTTTTTGTTGTTTGAATGAACTTTCAAGGAGGAACTGTTTTTCCAGGTTTTGAACCCAAATTTCCCATGGTTTGAAATGGAAAATTTGAAACAGGCGAAACACTTGGATGACTTTTCAACTGTGTCAAATTCTAGTAGTTTGAACTTACGGAACCAGTCATATTGAAAGTTTCTGGAGTACTTGTCATCTATCTGAGGACTGTATGTTTGTAACTTGGGCTGTAGAGGATGATCTCTCTCACCTTTAGGCACAGTTTCCCGCTCAGTCTCCACTCTGGTTCTGGTCTGGATGACCTTCCGCTGTGGCTCCCGCCCAGTAAGTATTGGATCACCTAACTGGTTCATTAAGACGTCGGAGTACTCTTGGGCGCCGTCACAAACTCTGTCTCATCAGTCTTGCCTCCTTGGCCATTGTCGGTTGTCTCAGAGTCCTCTGCAGAGAGAATATTGTTGTTGTTGGCTACAGAGTGCTGTCCGGGAAAGAAAATGTGCCCAATCATCTGAACAGGAGAAGGCAGTGACTGGGGATGAGGATGTAACAGAGGAAGTTTTCTTAACAGCAAAGTTCAATGTTTTCTGCTTCTTATGATCAATTTTCACTTGATACTTGCAGCTGGGTTTGATGTTCTTTACTAAACTCGTGGTCATGCCAGGGGCCAGGAAGATAAGAACGTCGGGAAGAAAGAATGAGGCTGGACTGAGATTTAACAAAAGGGGTAATATATTCTATATAAAGACACAATAGACACGAGGACTGGCAACATCCTCGTGGAGATTCATACACTGAAATTGCATATGTAAAATAAGATAAAAGTAAGATAAGGTACACATAATCAAGTAAATAAAAGAGTAGATTTATATTAAGGGGTCATTCTTGTGGAGCTTAACTTTGTGATCATTAAAGTTGTCCTTCTGAATTTCCCTCTGACAGATACAAGAAATCATCAACTACCTTTTAAATTGCGGTTTTCTGCTTTCCGTGATAAATAACTTTTTAAACCCATATTTACTGCAACAGTTCACTCTAAAAAGTACATAACTATTATTATGTACCTTTTAAGCAGTAATAATTTAATTTATCTTGTATTTAATTAAATGCATTCTCACGCTCTTGATTATTTCAAAAGAACTTTACAGGCAGAAATAAAAAACAAAGACACACACAACATTTTTCACATGGATATAAAGTACTTCACATTGAGTAGATATTAAAGTTAGATATTATGTTTAACGTTACTGGCTGCAACCAATGTTAAAAGTATTTCTATTAATCTTGGCTGCTATGTATTTTTTCAATATCGCCTACATATTGGGGTTTCGTTAAAAAACTATTAATTTTATGAAAAATACACGAATTATATATTCAAAGGTTCAATCATTTATATGAATAAAATGACAGGAAATATTTCAAAGAGATATTACGGTCAATTGCTATCAAATTTGAATTCAAATTTCTGGGATAAATTGAGATACCCGAGAGTGTTAACTATAGTTTAAAATCTCCGTTTTATCTATTTGACTTAATTTGGACACAATATTGTCTTAGACATATAGTTGACTAATTTCCTAATTTTATAAATGTGGCAGTGAATTTTATCTACTTTATGTTCAATTTGCGGGGCCTTCAAAAGATTAAGCAAAAATATTTGTTCATTAAAATGAACTATAATTTGTTGCAAAATGTATTCCATGTTCAATTTTGAGAAAAAATATTCTAGTTTCCTTTTGGGTTCTTGATGTGCTACAAATATTACAATGACTCAGTACTATTAAGAGTTGTTCATAAGTCATATATATATAATAGATTTTAATAATTAATTATGACATAATTCATCTATATTACATATGGGATTGGTAGACAGTCGGGTAAGGTTTTTTTTAATTTTTTTGGTCCGCTGAAGCGGACAAAGTGCAATACTGACGTACGGCTATGGATATATTAAAGGCTGGGCGTGTTTGGTCGTAGGTTGAAATGGTGTGCAATAGGGGGTATCACGGAGGAAAAAATGGAGGAATCACGCATTCTGACCCCTCAAAAGTTGAGAATGGTAAATATAAATCCATTTTAATAAAAAAAAATCACCCCTTCCCCCTTTGTGCAGAATATTTCTGTATGGAGTAAAAAATAATAACTATGAAATAAACTTTTTTTCTCTCATTTATAAAAAAGCTTTATATGCTTAAAAAAATGATATTGCCCGATATTTAATTTTTTGCTAAAGTTAAATCCCTTACTTCTACAGCGAGATAAGCGTTGCGTGCCCCCGGATTTAGTGCGAAAATAGACGAAAAGATAAATGAAAAGGAGAAAATTCAGCCAATATCTTATTTTTTTATTATATATAAGTTAGTATAGAAAAATGTGTAATTAATCTTTGCTGAATGCTATTTTTAAACATATTATATGTAAATATATCAAACTGTGTACTGACACTTAGTTTTAAATTTTCTTAGTTTATCTCCTGATTTTAACGTTGAAAAAATGTTTGCGTGTCTTTGGTTGTATCCGTAAACCTTACAGGAAGTCTCTGAAACTATTTTGACTGCCCTTTTCTACAGATTGGGAATGACAAGGATATTTCTCTAATTTCAATGGCTCATTCTTTGCTTTAATAAGTTCTTTATCTGACCAATATTGTAAGATTGGAGGAACTGAAATTACTATCTTAGACCAATCAATCATATTCATGAAATGATTTAATTCATAGTTGATTTTATTAAGAATTATGAATTGCCTATGGGGGGTCATATGAAATTTTTGCATTCAAGACTTTTTTCAATGCAAATTTACGAACTTCTGAATCTTCATCTACCAATGCTGCTAACAGTATATTTTCATGATGAGAAAAGAAATAATTTTGGGATAATATTTTTTGTACAACAGGGGCCAGATCTTAATCAATGCCTTTTGATAGTGAAAATGCAAGCTGAAAATGCTTCGAACCATCATAGCACTTCGGTTGACATCTAATTGCAAACCACATTGGAGCGTAATAGTTTAAGATAGATGCTACCAATTTTAAGAAGTTTTTGCTAGGCTTTTTATTCGATATATAATATCGCAAAATGCGATTAGCTTTGGTAAGCCATCTAGCCTCGTGCAAGGTTTCTGGTGATTTAAGAGGTAAGTGGGAACCAAAAAGAATTTTTCCAGACTGAATTGCGAAAACAATTTCGTAAATGAAGCGTTAGTCATTACTTAAATCTGCCAAAATATCTTTATTCATTTTTGTACTTTTCCCACAACAGGCCTGAAATTGACGAATTTTTTGTAAATCTTTGTTTATTGATTTACCAATTGAGCCCCAATAAATACTTGGTCCTTGCTGACCACGATCAATTTGTTGGAATACCTCCTTCAATGTCAATGCCAATTTCCCCACCCCTTTATATTTTATACGAATAAAAATTAAAACAATTTCATGTTGGAGTACCTTTAATAATGACTATATGCTCCTTTTTTTCTGTGCATAATATATTTTTTGGTAGGAAGCTGCCATTGCTTATCCCTTGATGTTCAACACTTTTAACCATTTTGGTAATGTCTATCTTGCCATCAAAACCAATGCATTTGATTTTCATTGAAAATTATTTAGAAGATTTTGCATGAATTTTCCTGTACTTCTGTCTTTCCCTTTTAACTTTTTGCCAATCTAGTATATTTGGAGGTGCAATTAATTCCATATCTTCTAAAAGAGAACTACATATAGCAGCTACTGCTGTATCTGACAACCGCAATCTGTCCGCCATTATTGGTAGATTAAGGTAACTCCCCTTATTATGGTCAGATTTTTTTAATTGTCTCACAGATTATTCGTCAAAGTCCAAATTTTCATCAGCATTTTTAGGCATAGGGAAATCTTCCACATCTGAAAGATTTGTTAAGGGCTGATTATAAGAATTTTGGTCCATCAGTCGTTTATTTTCACGCTCAATGTGACATTCCTCCTGCTGGTAGTATCCAAATTCACAGTAACAGAATCAATAGGTCCTAACATCCCCACCCTATTTTTATTAAATCAAAATATTCCTGCCACTCTTGAATGGGGATCTTTCTTTGACATTTATCTCTTGGAATTTGATTATCATAGCATTGCCATGAAGTGTTATTAAACATTTCCTCACATTCATCTACGAACTTTTTCACCAAAGGATTATCAGAGTTCAACCCATTTTTAGAAATCCTGTCAACTCTTTTGTCTATTTTTTGAATTTTAACAGCAACAAGGTATTTGTACATTGCAGGAATACCGAATTGCTTCCATATTGACAAAACTAAATCAGCAGTTGTTAAATAAACCTCTCTTTAAAAACATTGGCCAGGACGATTCTTTTAAAGTCTTGCTTTACTATTAAAAAGGATTTATAGACATCTTTTATAGATGGAAGAATTAGTGGATTTATATCACTGGGCTGACCAAAAAGGAAATGCAGGGTTAAACTTTTTGTAGCCATTGTTGTTTCTGTTTGAATACTACTTTGTGAAAAATCAATTGCATCGCATTTATAATTATGTACTCCTGAACAATGATTCGATTTGAAGTTGTTGTATAAAAGAAACATGTTGTTAATAAATCTATTTTTCAAAATACAAATAAGTAATAATTGAAAAAAAAAAAATTATTTTCTTGTTCCGAATGTACACAGTAAATTTACTTTACAAATATTTAGCATTTATTCACATTATTATATACTAACTTATTTAAAATAAAAAAATAAGATATTGGCATAATTTTTTCCTTTTCATTTATCTTTTTCGTCTATTTTCGCAGTAAATCCGGGGGTCCGCAACGTTTATCTCGCTGCAGAAGTAAGGGATTTAACTTTAACAAAAAATTACATATCGTACAGTATCATTTTTTTAAAGCACATAAAGCTTATTTATACCTTGAAAAAAAAAGTTTATTTCATAATTTTTTTTTACTTCATATAGTAACCTTTCCGGACAAAAAGGGGGTGGTGCATTTTTTTTCTCGGGGATTTTTTTTCAGTAAAACGTATTTATATTTACTATTGGAACTTTTGCTGGGTCAGAATGCGTAATAGATCAATTTTGGGCTCCCGTGATACCCCCTAATGCATATTATACGCCCTAAAAAGGGGGAGCGGCTTTTTGAAATTGACAATCCATATAATACTACAAACGACTAATAGAATCTGTCATTATTATTTTTCATTCTTAAGGAGAAAACATGTCATAATTTATAATTATTCACCATATAAAATAAAATATCTTTTAACTACTATTTATTATTATTTTAATAAGTTTTAGAAACGTGTAGAGTTGTATCGTGATGAAGTTTGAGATAAAGTATTGACTATTGATATTCAATCCTGGAATGCTGATAACGGTAGCAAAAATGTATGGAGTTACGAAGAGGATTAGTAGTTCTTAGGATGCAGTCTTTGCAATTATTGAACTATAGTCAGGAAGATATTCAAAGTAGAACAACACAGTAAAAGTCAAATTAACGAAAGAAATTTGGTACTGTATACAAGTTACATAAATAATTCCAATTCCGAAAATTCAAATTTTATTAGTGATCAAGATCCTTATCTCCTGCAATATTCCATTCCATATCGTGAATAATCCAAATTTTGCTAGGTTTATGGAAATGTACACTTCTTCATCACCAAGTCAATGGAGCCAAAAGAAAAGAAGTGTTATCCAAAATAAAGAAGGAATTTAAGGGAAGGATATATTTCCTTCATTGGACGCAACTACTGACACTTGACAGGGATCTATGACTGCAGTGTTGGTCGGTCCTTTAGATGGTTACTTTTGGGGTCGTCTTTATCACATTAATTTGAAAGATGTTACGAAAGCTGACAATAAAACGATTACAAATGTTCCTGTAAAAAGTATCAACAATGTTCTTGGCTCCGATTTCGGAGGCGAAAGATCTGAAAGCATCAATCACGATAGCGAATTTTTGAAATATTAAAACACTCTTATCGTTAACATAAAAGAAAAGGTTCCATTTGACGGATAGTCACTTCAAGGATATTATGATAATGAAGTGGAACATTGAATTATTAAACGTTGGAGATTTAATATGAAGATAGTTAAATCAGTTAATAAATTATTATTTATTTAATTTCTTACATTTTTAGTTACATAAATTTGGCTAATGGTAGGGATGGATGACGGGTTTTACCGAACCCAGAAAATTGGTTCTTATAATGAACAATTTCCAGCAACTTTCCTTAGAAATCGATTTTTCACGTGGTTTTTTCCCGAAACCCGTTTTTCCCCGGTTCTTAAAAAAGATCCGAAACCTGAAATAGCCCGGTATAAATTATTAAACAAAAATTAGAATTTTCCTAAAAAGAGCATAATTCCTAAGTATAGTGAATTTTTTCTGTTTCTTCTTTTCAACCAAATAGTGTTAACATAATAGAACGACAATACTTCAGCCACTTGGTCCAAAAATGGGTTAAAAATGATTGAATTATGGCAGGGCAAATCTTAAGTTTGAAAATATAACTAAATAAATAGAGTTGTAATTCTATAATATTATAACAAATATACTGGTGCTGCTGGGTTGGATTTGAGGTTGAGTTTTTTTAATGGAGGAGTAGAATTTTATACACATATTCCAGAACGACTCCCAAAGCAATGATAATTAGAACATCTCCCCTTTCTCGTACCTCCTCTCAATTTTTTTTTTTTTAATCAAATTTTTTGAAGAATTGTAAAAAAACTTAAGGTGGAATTCGTAAAGTTGAAAGATTGAGATAAGAAAACCTCCTACTCTGCAGCTCTGATTTGTATCCCTGACGAATCTAACTAATTTGCTCCATATCTTTCTTAGAGGGTTTAGTATTGTCGCTGCCTCAATGTAGAAGGAAGTAGGAAACGGCACTTTTCAGCTGAATGAAGCAGTCGATCATCTAGTAGCAGGAATTCCACCTGTTTTTTATGCAAATGATAAGACGTTTCGGTTTCACATTTACCTCCTTGAGTGCTTTGTCGAATGATTTCTTTGTGGTAGATGACTTTCTGGTGGGAATGACGATGTCAGAGACTTTGTTTTTCAATGTTGATAAAGCAGGGAACTTGGAGGAAAGCATCTTGTACGATCAAATTCAATGAATTTGAAAAGCACCCTATTGACATCACTTTCTTAAATTTGGGTCCCTTTACAACACTATTTGCATTATCTGTTGAAATAGCAACCAGTTTGTTTCCCAGTTTCAAATCGTCTGAAGCACGCTCGATAAAAGCCTAAAAGCAATAACATCGTAATTAATAACTAATTTAGCAAAAAATTACAAATTCATAGGCCACTGTAGTAAAAGATATTATTATATATAATTCGTCGCAAGTTTCAAACAAAAATAGACTCTATTAACTCTTCTATTTGATAAAATGTCAGTTGGTACTCTGTCTCCAATTCCTTGCAATAAAAATATAATTTTTCATTAATGTTCACGGCAGTGTGAGCTGATATAAGCTATGAACATCTCAGACATTTGTACTCGAGAGGCAGCTGCTCATAGGATTCCATCTATTCCATGAAGTTGCTGTGAGTGCTGCTCTTCCACATGTCACTCGTTAGTGAAACCCACCCAGCCTCACGTATTGCTGACAACACGTTATTCTGGTCTTCATCATATAAATTTTGCAATGACACATTGGTAAAAGTTTTGGGACATGGCAAATTGTAGTTGTCATCCAAAGCAGCAACAAATCTTTTGAATCCCTAATTTTCAAGAATTGAGAGAGGCTGCATATCAGCACAAATCATTTCGATGAGAAATTCGTATAATGAGGTCTTCTTTGTACCAGGATACTTCCTTTTACGACTGAAGTATTTCTGCACGTTTTTTTTTTTTTTACTGTTTAAGATGGGCATTAAATTCAACAGGATGCAGGTTAATGACATTTTTGTTAATGGATGAGGTGGAGCCACCTTTGTTCAAGATTTTTTTAGAAAATTGGCACCGGACTCTGTATGCCTTCTTGCCCAATTCTTTTGATGCATTTTTTGTAAAAAAAAAATGCTATACAATAGATCGTTGTTTCTCCTTTGATGATATTTTAATTTCCACTTCATCATCGTACACTTCCTTAGCATCCCTCTCTCCTTCACCAGTATCGCTATAACTTAGTGTAAAACAATTTTATAAAAAAATATAATTAAAACTTGAGTATCTACATAAAAAATTGATTTAAAGTTAAAAAACAAGCAAAAAGAGAAATTGGAGCAAATACACTCTCGAACTATTACTTGAAAGTACTGTTGCCAAAGACAAACTCATCATCTACTAGAGACAATGACATAGATCGACCCAATTTGAATTTGACTACTAACAGCAAGACATTGGGTAATAAAAAGATCACCAGCCATACTCAGAAAGTATATCACTTATTAATTATTATTACTTAATATATTGTAATAATAAACTACGTTGTTTCATTATAGCGGGGGACATATTCTCACAATATGATGATTCATGCATGTAGATCTACTGACCGATAAAAACAAGGAGATAAAGCGATAATTAAAAAAATATAAAAGTGGGTACCTGCTTTAACATAGAGATATGGAACTGAAAGGAACCAGAACCAATAAAATTATGGTTCTAATTAAAAAAAGGGAAATTTTGGGGGAAAAAACCATCTTTTTCCGGTCTTCATAAAGAAAAAATCGATCTAGAACTGGTTTCAATTTTTGGAACCGTTCCCCATCCCTACAATTGAACCATGCATTATTAATGATGTCAACGAAAATTATTTTATAAAAACATGTCGAGGACTTAGGATCCAAAAGATAAACAGTATTTTGTTGATCCAAAGAATCAACTCTCTCCGTCCCTTTGTTCAGAACATTACCATTACTAAAAAAAACACCAATGATCCACGCTGAGTCGTTTTAATATTATTTGAATATTTCACAGGCTTTTCATCCTTGATAAAGACAAAGTAAGTAATGAGTTAATAGTTAACTAATGATAATATCAAGTTCTTACCTATGTACCATTGATAGACAAGACGTCGGATTGAACATTTGCGTGTGTTTATGAAAAAAGACTGAAGATTTTTTGGGGATTTATATGTGTCCTCGTTGTACATAGATTTGAATTAAAGATATACATTTGAGTAATTCTTGACTATGTTTTTGCTTTATACGTAGTGGGATTTTTGTATACTTCCATTACAACTCTATCAGAGCTGCCCACAGCTAATCTAATAAAACTTTACTACGGCTAAGCTGTCAACACGTTAATTTAAAAAAAAATACCGGTAGGACATATAACATTCATCACTGGATATAGCCTATATCTTGCTACTTATGTTTCTTGAAGCATTCATTAAACGATTGTTTAAATTCAATTAATTATTTAATTTCGTAACTATTTTGGTAAGAATAAAATATAAAAAATGACCCTCAGTATTAAAAAAAGAAAAATTTAGGTTCCATGTTTAAAATATTATTTCTCCAATCAAACTCTTACACATAAGATTCTTTGAAATGAATGTGGCCTTAATATTTATTATATTTCCTTATTAATGTATCAACCGTGAGAATGCATTTTGATAATTTAGTAATTTATCTATCATGTGGAACCAAAAAATTGAACTTTGATCTAATATACCCATCTGGTATTTGTTATCAAATAGTTTTTCTGGTAGACATGAATTAAGAGAGAAATTTGTAGGACACATCAATTAAATTAGGATATATATTTTCTTTAATAACTGAATGAACACTTTGAACAATGAAACCACAAAACATGAGTCACTTTTATTAAAGCTCATAAATCTTGTTCCTTTTTTTTTTTACTTATTTCAATAAGAAGGCTGCATAAGAGAACTAAGATGGAAATGATTGACACCATTGATAATCCAATTTGATTTTTCCAAGTCTAATCCCTTGGAAAAGTTTCTCGTAAATCTATAATTGGCCACGAGAAGACCCCCCTCAGAGTCAATTGTGTCTCTAAAATCACTAAAACTCGCCCCAGAAGGCAAAACACCCAGACTGGGATGATAAAATGACACAATGGTTGTTTCCACATGCCTTTCAGTACCCTCCGTTCCGGGCATAATAATACCTATTCGATAAACGAATGAATATCCAACTTCACTCACACGAAGCATGGACTTTTGAGGCTCAGAGAGACGAGGTAAGTCCTTTTTGAGTCCTTGTAACGTATCCAAAGTTACTAGTCCACTCTCTAATGATTTGAAATCATTGTCTGCAAGGAAACCAGACACAGTGGAAATTGCCATTTCCGCCCCTTTTATAAACTCTGAGTTGGAGTATCTGGGATCGAAAAACGGCTGGATGAGGAATCGTGCTTGAAAGACGTTTCTTAACCAATGAAGTGGATTGGGAGCAAAGATTCTCGGGAATGGACATGAGTCGAACCCTTCCAAAGTTGATTTCCTATAAAGAAACAAAAATAAAACATGTTGCATAAGACACTACTGAAATGAATGAATATTTAACTCACGCTAAGCTTCTAATAAAGGTTTTTTGGATAACCAGACGACTTATCATCAAAGATTTTAGTATCATGGTGTTGCATTGCCCCGTCACTGTGAATTGTCTTTAATATTATAAAAATAATAATAATTCTAAACTAGCCTGAAAACATAATATTATGAATAGTGACGTCATTCTAGCTTCCTTTGCGTAGCATCAATAAGTTCTAATACTATCTCTAGGCAGGGAACACTAAAATGATTATAAACGATATCTTCTTTTGGCGTGCGCTTTTTTTACTAGAGTGCAAATGGATTTCACATTTATCATACTAATAAAGTAAATGAAAACTTTAACAGCTCATAAGTCATAACTTAGCCTTTTTAAACTACTAAAAAATTATTTTTTTTATTGACAACTTAACACATAATTTTAATTGAAATTAATTTTATAATGAGCCAAATGTAATATGTACAATATACATTGAAGTTACATTGAGTTACATTGAAGAAAAAAAGGAACTAATTCACTAATCAATATGATTTCAGCTTTGAAATTTGTTTAGTATTATAATTTTTTTTGCTAGCATTGAAGATAGCACTTAGCTTCAGACAATTTTGTTTTTGCGAACATAATAAATATTTTTGATGCAATTTGATTAAAGAAAGTGCTGCTAAGAAGATGATTATTAATGCATGAAGATTTTTCAAACCATACTGTAGTTTGATTAGACGTAAAAAACTTCGTGCACCTTTTACAAAAACACTTCATGCAGTAGCCATATATAAAATAACATTTCGCCTTTTTTTATTTGAAAAAATATGTTGTAGCAGTTCATAGAGATGTCCTCCAAGAAGATAGATTACATCACTGGGTTTTTTTAGACCACCTCTATCAATTTCATTAACAAAGGGGGCTAATTTTTGATATTTTCCCAATTCATACAATTAAGAAAGTAATATCTCCATCCGAAGATAAAAACTTGGTACAGTACTTCCGATTTAACGTTTTTAAAATAGAATGGGTAACACAGCCACATACAAAATAAATAAGCGGCTCCAGACCTTTCAGTGAATCTAATTTTTTCAGAATTTTATTGGGTCCGAATAAATTTTACAAAGAAAAATAAACTTAACTTTATTTTGATCCAGTAAATATATATCTACATAGGCGGTATGAAATGTCTCAGAAAATAAACCACACCATTTTTTAAAATCCATTCTGTAAACCTAATCAGGAAATCAATTTGTTCCTGCTCATTTACAGAAATTTGGTTTTAATGAATCGTCTCTCTTTTGGACGTACATAGTATTAGAGTTCACAATTATGCAGCTCCAAAAGTGCTTAAGAATATCCATCACTTGTTCTGTTTGTTTGAAGCTTCTGAATTGATCATCTTTCGACACATAATGGCTAAGTTCATTAAGAGTGGACTCGTAAAAAACCTTACAGAAAGATCAAAATTACACTTTTACACTGGTTGATGAGCCAATACTTTATGATTAAGCTTACCAGCTAATTTCAATCCCTGTCCTGGCTTCATGTAGTAGATTTGGTTCATATGCCCAAATTTGGCTTCAATAATAACATCCTCATTTTAAAAAGATGAATATGATAATTTTCGTCTACTAGTAAAGTTGATATAAAAATTATCATGTCTGCTTGTAAAGTTGATATACATTTTTTTGAAGATATGTACCGAATCGAATAACATAAATATCTATCGTTCAGAAGTGGAAAAAGGATTCAGTATATATCTAGGAAAAATTCAATTTCTAGTTCATCCACATAGAATTTTCTGTTTGAGGCAATCCGTAGTGGTTGCAACGGCTTCTAGGCCAACTTTGGTAACTTTTATATAATATTGCTTTATAATAGAAGATTTAATATTTGTGATTGGTAACATAGCTATCATGTCACTGTATTTTCCCAAGTACACTCTTCACCATAAAACAAAGTATGGTTTTAGAATAGTTTCCATTATTTATCATACTTGTTATTCTTCTTATACGCGATTCAGATGGAAAGTAAATAATTCCAGATTTTCTAATTTGATTACATAAAGCTGGGCTTGTATTGTGCCAAAATATTGAAATTCCTAAAAATTCAGGAGAGTATCTTCGCCTTTTTGCAATAACAAAGTGAAGGTCAAGTTATTCTATAGTAAAGCTGATGTGATTTTTTGAATTAAAGTCTTCTTCCAATATCTCAATGGCATACTTTATGCTTGAAGCAAGTTTGGGTTGATTTTGTTTATTTTTTAAGTATACTAAAATTTTATTGATAACATAATAACGGCTCAGACTCTTTGATGTACATATGTATGTAATACATAGATGTATTTTGAAAAAATTGAGAAAGAGAGGTCATTATTCACTTTTAAACCAAACAAAATGTAAGGAACAATATCTTGTGATGATAAGGCGAAAAACATGACGAAGTCTTCATTATATATTACATTAATCCCTTTGGGTAAACACGATTTATCCAGGTTTTTTTTTTAATATCCGTGGAATTTTGAATCACATCTTCTTGAAATAATCGTTCAATTTGAGAATTAAGACGAAGTCTATCTTGCTCAAATCTGAAAAAATAACAATGCACTTTAAATTACTTTGAAATATTAAATATCCCTAGTTTTTTTCTTATGGTGAAATTGACCCATACTTTAATAAGTTGGATAGCAATGGAAAGAATGTTTTTCTTCAACAATTTCTACCTCACTATGATTTTGATGATTTTTTTTCTTAGGATAACCAGTCCTACAACCTGGACAACAGCAAATCATTCTGCCTAAAATAATAAATGTGAAATATAAATTTATTAGATGAAATAGTTAATAAATTCATTAAATAATTCCTGTGAAAATGTAATACATATATGTGTTGATATATCATATAGTTTATATGTAATTACGGTCTCTAGAATGACACACTGTATGTATATTAGGGTTTCCCAAGACATATAAAATAATTTTTTGAGTCAAAAATTTAAGACAACGACACTTGGTGCAAAGTCAATTCGATAACTTGATCGCAGGATGGAAAGATAAATTTATATTCAAATGAAGATTACAGCAAAAGTACTTATCATAATCGTATTTTAACTCGTTTCACAATTAGAAAATAGATTTATGTATGTTGTGTAAAACTTTGGTTTGTCAAATTTGAAGTTTCTCCAAGTAATTCAGTAAGATGTGTTTCAACTTTTTCCGGTCCACTCTACTCTATACTATAGTAATGAAGATGAGTTTATCTTTCGGAATTGATAAATAATACCTTTTTTATTCATAATAATAGTATTCCATGGGGTCTTAGTATATTTTGAATACAGTGAGGCTTTACATATTACATTTTAAATGTCAAATTAGATAAATGTTGAGACCTTGTTTGATTCATGAATTTCCTATTAGTAAATCTTCTATCCAAAGAATACGGAGTGATCAAAGAAAAGATCGGAGAACGCCATAAAAATTGATTTTAAAGACAAAGTACCAGATGTTGTAGCTTTACTTTTGGATGGAAAATTACTGCCTGATTTGAATAACTGGATGATGAAAAATTGTCGATTGTCTTTACATATGGAAAGCAATTCTATAAACTCAGCACAAAAAAAAAAAAAAAAAAAAAAAAATGTGCAAGTTATCTGCTATGATACCACAACTTCAAATACTGGTCGTCTTAATGGTATCATTATGCTGCTGGAAAGACACAATGTTTTTATTTACTTGTCGTCATCATCCTCATGAACTGATTTTAAAAAGTGTTTTCGAAGTGAATATCAAAAATGTTACAAGTTCAAATATTATTTTCTTTCAAAAATTAAAAGATTATTGGAAAAATAAAGATTCCTTCCAAATAGACTCCTTAAAATAATTATTATTAGTACAAAGTAACTTATCACTTTCGGAAATTGAAGATTTATTAGAATGTTATCACTGTGAACTATGAAAAGAAATTGGGGGAGGTAATTACATGGAGCTCATAGAAATATGTATTATATTTTTCGGTGGAGACCATGATAAAAAAAAATTGACCTCATCATTTATGGTATTTGATTGATGAAGCGGCTGCCCTTTCATACTTCAATGATGTAGATCGAAGGTAAAGAAAAAATGGTCGTAAATTTGAATAATGAAAATATCTTGGGACATGACTAAAGATCTGTTGCACCGAATGGAGCATTTGATAGTTCTTCGTTTGGTGCTTGAAAGTTTTAAAATCTAGTGAAAACTTTATTTATTGTTTCATTAACAACTCGTCTATCAATATAAGAAATTTGATTTCAGATATAAAAAAATATGTTACTTCATATTGGTCAAAAGCATGACACTATTTTCCCGTTTCAAAATTGAAGATTATTTTCTTGGTGAAGCTCTATCTTTATGGGATAGTAGTTCTACTTGGATTGAAGGCCCCCAAAAAAAAAAAAAATATATATAATATCAATGCTTAGAGCAGTCAATGTTATGGCTAAGATATCCTTCAAAACTTTCCGATAGACTGCCATGATTTAATTACAGCGCATGAGGAACAAGACATTTCTACGTTGCGTTCGTGAACACAAGAAGATATATCCTGAATGTAAAATAAAACACTTAAAAGAAAATATGTCAAAAACATTAATTTATTGTGTTATTATGTAAAACTAATCCTAATATATGAAATATTGTCCTATTATTTATCAATTCTGAAAGATGAACTCAACATTATCACTTTATAAAGAGTAGGATGCACCAGGGAAAGTTAGCACACGTTTTACTAAATTACTTGGAGATACTTAAAATTAGACAGACCAAAGCTATACACAACAGACATACATCTATTTTCTAATTGTGGAACGAGTTAAAATACAATTATGAAAAGTACTTTTTGTGTAATCTTTATTTGAATGCAAAATTTCCGCCCCCCCCCCCTACAATCAAGTCATCGAATTGACTTTAAGATCTTGTCGGCACCTGTTATCGTTGTCTTAGAGATTTTTTTTTTTATATTTGAGTAGCTGAGATAAAATAAAAAAAATATGGAAGGGGGTATGCATTTTTGAGAAATTACTTTTAATTTTATGGGACACCTTAATGTAAAGATTTATAATTACCAAATAAAAGTAGATATATAATTGGTGAAAACAAAAATACGTTAATAACTTTAACCACGATGTCTATAAGTACACAAAAAACTGGAATAATCATATGGAATGAATATATATAAAAGTGAATTATTCATTTCTTCTTTGCAGTCTTGTAAAAAAAAAAGAACGCATTCCATATTCATTTCAGTGTTCCCTCTCAAGGGTCCTTTATGGAGGGCTAAAGTATTAGGGAAGGGCACAAACATCAATCACGCAATCTGTTGTGGTCAAAAACATCATTTTTGATGATAAATTTCACTTGGTAAACTCATATGGACTTTGTACAATTATAAGGGTATCATATTTGTCGTAGTTGTAATTTTATCTCTACATCATGTGGTATTTTAAGCAACTTTTTCATTAAGGGATTGAAATCCCAAAAATTTGTTCTTGAGCAAAAAATGATAGCTTGATTGAATGTGTACAATCAAAGTATATTTATATAAAAGGGTTTTTTTACGTCAATGTTCAAAATATTAATAAACATTGATTTAAAATGATGAATTTGTCCTTCAAAAATAAAGTATCAACTTCATTTCGTGTTTGTACAAGATCATTATGTTGTAGGTTTCCTTCAAATAATTAATATGAAATATTATACTTATGAGTGTATTTGCACAATTAGTCAAATGGATTTGGAGTCGCATAATTCAAATGGTTGGATTTATACCCTAGATCACAAAATTATTATTCCAAACTAACTATACATTAAAAATAATTTATTTTTCGATAAGTCTAGTTTTCAGGAAAATGTTTATGCTTATTTATTATTTTAGGTACTGATAATTTAAATTCAATTTCTACAGTATCATTCAAATAGTTTCTTGAGGTTGGATTTAATCATTAGAGATCCTGGCTCCCATTCTGTAGCTATTCTAAAATTTGCAGCTCCAAACTATAGGTAAATACAACCATTCTCTATGTTCCAAACCAATTCCTTAAATAAATACATGTGACTCTGCTGACTCCCGGCTCACTCATCAGCCGTAATTATTACTTCATGGGAATTATATGTATATAGTTACTAAAAATTAAATTATTAAGATCCTTTTAAGCTCATGAATGGGGATATAAAAAATTGATACAGTCTTACCGATGTTTCCAATTGGTTCTATTTCTGCACCAAATATCAGAATCTTGTTCATCCCAATGAATTAATTACATTATTAATAAAATGGGTGAATATATCGTATTATGTGAATAAAACTTATTCTTATTCCAAATCCATTCAAGTCCGTGCGTAAATACATGTGACTTTACTAACTCCCGCCTCAATTAAACGTAATTACTTAATATAACATTATGTTGACCCTTCATAATTTATATAGTCTGAGGTAAGAAAATCACTTAACCTTTTACCGCATGAATTTTATCTAATGAATTTAAAATAAAAATTCTCATTTGTATAAGCTTTTATAGGCATCAGGATATAATATAAATCCAAAAAACCTCAAAAATATTTTTTTAATAACAAAAATATCTTAACAAGAGTTTGAGAACCACTTGGTAATATTAATTTAAAAAAGTAAATATTTATATATGTATGCATTTTAAGTACATTCGGGCGAATTAATATAAATAATAACACTAGAAATTCATAAAACATAATAAGAATATTCTAAATATATAAAAAAATATATAATTTTCCTTCAAAAACATATTTCTTATATTGATCATAAACTAGCTTTTATGACAATTAGTTAGAAGATATAGACTTGGAAACTAATGCTACACCTTTTTATTTAAAAAGAGACTTAGAAATACATCCAGGCGGTAAAGCGTTAAGTTACCAACGTAGGCTTTATCAAACACAAAATATATGAAACACAAATGGACGGAAGATGAAACACAACAATCAAAATGATAATTTATTTAATTATATAACAAACAGCATACAACAAGGGGTGTGAGTTCACCGAACGTTACTGAGTAAACTCACAACCCAACATAATAAATTTCATTCCACAGTCTATCTTGTAACATTGGTGTATATGAAGTTTTCTAACCCTTTCTATTCGGCAACGTACATATATAATCATTGTTATGAATTAATGACATTATTATTCAAAGATCAATGGATGTTTAATATAATATTGCATATTATTTGAGTGAAACTTACTACATAATCTTGTACAAACATGATCCTAAGTTGATACTATATTTTTGAAGTGCAAATTCATCAGTTTCAATTATTAGTTTCATAATGCTTTTAAAATTTACTTTAGAAAACCCTTTAACCTATATCTATTTTGATTTTGAGTAGTATTCATGAAGTGAATTCATCAGTTTTTGCGCAAAAACATTTTTTTAGGATTTCAAATATTATCCCTTAATGAAGGAGTTGCCACGTGATGTTGATATAAAATTACAACTACGACAAATATTATAGCCGTACAATTGTACAAACTTAATATGAGTTGACCAAGTGAAATTAAACATCAAAAAAATTTTAAAGTTAATTTTAGTACCGTAATCGTCAGAATCGTCAACTCTATCAAGTTGATTTTAAAACTCTCCTGAAAAATTGATATTCATGGATGCTAGGTCATTTGAAATTAAATAACTAATATAGTCGTAGTTGTTCAATTTAGTTCATTAGTTCTAGGAAGTAGTGTTGGGTTGGTCTGGACTGAATGAACTGGACAGACTATCCACCGGTTTAAACTGAGTGAGTCGATGGAACGTGGTCTGGAGCGATAAAAATGAGAAAAATACAACATATGACGTCATACACATTTAAAAAAATAATATAAATGAATTAATATAATTAAAGGATAAAGTATCGCAGATCTCTTCTTTTGTACTTTTTCTAAGAACATGAGAGTCTTTCCGTCTTGAATGAATGAAGATGATTCTAAGCAAATGAAAAGCATAACCAAATTAAAAATTTGTCTCTCCATTTACTCAAATGTTTTATGTGTTATTTTTAATATATTTAAATTTTATGAATATAGTTCACTTATAATATTATATTCCTTTATTCAATTCAATTAGAATAGAAGTGACTTAACATTTATCAAATCAATCATATATATATACATTTATTATACAACACACATCTTCCAAAATTTAAAAGTCTGGATCATTTCTATTTTAACGTCACTTTGATTTTCTAGAGATGGTTCATATTTTGTTACCAGAATTTCATCAAAATTCTGTCTTTCTTAAAACATTTTTCTTATGTCTTCTGTACGCAGACCCTTCCAACTCAACTTTTTTTTTCATTTCGACTTCAGCAATTTCTGCAGTTCTAAAGAAATTCAGAGAATCTGCAAAATACGTGCGTGCAAAAATTGATCCATTATTGAGAACATTATCCACTTGACTGGCGTATAACCTTGTTTCTTTCCTATTTTCCAAAAGAAACCGTGAAGTTGTTGAATTATTTTTATGAGCTTTTGAGTTGCATGGTTGGATGAAAATGTGTCATTAAAACCTCCTACTAATTCTTTTTTTAATTTCGTTTTATATTTATCGTCTTCATTCAACCATTTTGGTATACTTAATTGAGAATTTTATAAGGTTTGTGTAATTCCAAGCAGATCAATTTATGGTCAGAGGAAGGTTTAGGTTTATAAAATGCTTTTTTTTACCTTATGAGTCAATGTAGGAGAAATCAAAGCCAAGTCAATTCTGGAAGACTGATTCCCTCTCTTCCAATAAATACCCTCTTCCGGACTGAATTTTTTGTTAAGTCAACAAGATTGAACTTAAGAAGATGGTTCATATTTTGTTACCGGAATTTCGTCAAAATTTTGATGAACCCAAATTAAAATTTTTATTTGTATATCCAGATACCTTTATCAGATATCAGAGGAATTATCCTTTGGTTACCACCAAACCATAGGTATACCAAACGGCATCCTATTCTGTTTTCCCACGGTTCATTGAGATAAAAATAGTCAACAAGAGTTGCACCCTTTGCGAAGTGCCTACTATTTAAACAATTGAATCATTCTAAAAGAGACAAATTTGATATTTAGATTTGCTTTAATTTGACTATTGCTAAGACATAAGATAATTTTTCGATCATTAAGATCGGAAGAAGTGGACTTCTATGTTCTCCAAGATTTAGTACAAAAGATAGATAGAGGGAATCGAAGGAAGGTACTTCTAACTTGATCATCCATCTCAAGATATGTTTGAATTTGGGTTCCGAATGCCACGGTGGAGAACAAGATGAAAATTTATACGAGGAAAACTACCAGACGTCCTCCTAAGTCATAAGAATATAAAAAGCGTGTAAATAAAAAAAAAGTATATCTTGGCAACTTTGATAAATGACATATTATCTACTGAAAAAGACAATAAAAAAAAAGTATGATCCTCCCTACTTACTAATAAGTTTGAATTTTCAAATTAGGGAGAAATAATTAATAAGAATACTAATATCTTCCAGATTACCAACATATGTATCTATATATTTTTAAATGCATGCTCACGAGGATTTGGACAATTTTCACATCCTTAACCATTAGTGTCATGGGTTAGAGCCCGACTATAGTAAAATATTGATTTGTTGATAATAAAAAAACTGTCAAATTAGGCTTATAAAAACGATTCAAATAAGTTATGCTAAGTTTTATACTACATTGGACAACATGAATTAGGGGGAATTAAATGACAGGTTTTCAATCATTATTTTCAAAATATGATTTTTTGACTGACGAGTTGGTTATACCACAAAAAGTGTTAGGACGATTAACGAGTCTAGTTTGTAATTCTTCGGGTTTTTTTTTTTTTAGAAACTCAAAAATAATTTTGTAGCAAAGCTCAGGTTACGGCACATCACTTGTAACAACTATTTTTTATTTTATAAAAAAAATTGCTTTGTTAATTCAAAAACGAGGTTTTTTACTACACTTGTGGACTTTATCAAAGAAATATATTGTGTAGAATAATATAAAGCGCGTTGCAATTTTTCTTCCATCGTTTAATTTTTTTCAATGAATTATAGTGAACTGAATTATATACAATACACATAACGGTAGTTGCATAAATACGCGGACTATTTGTGGTAAATAATTAAATATGTAATAAAGTTCGTAAACATCCAAGAACTGTCCACAATGCTAGATGGATTACTACAGCATCCACTCTTCTGAGACTCTATATCCAAACCAGAAATCCATCAGAAGAACTTAAAAGCAGTGATCATTCTTAATATTTATGGACCAACATTCGTAAACATTAAAAATAATTATCACGGTAGATATCCTTCTTTGCACTATTTCTTTGCATTGCATCAAGGACGTCAGCATCTTACAAAAGAGGAACGAGATGTAGTTGCAAATTCATTCAAAGTTAACTCATTCGGTGCACACCTAGAAGCTATACTTTTAGGCGCTTTATTTGACTCGGGCAAAAATACCAGATGGACAGCAGTCAATATGATAATGAAAGACAGAGAAAAAAGAAAAATTGGATCAGTTAGGCAATATATTCGCCCAACTGATTACTTAAAATTTAATGCAAAAAGTTATTTGGAGTTAGTTGATTTATCATCGATTTCAAATAGCTTTTTAACTGAACCTCCTTTAACTTTTGATATTAAAAAAGAAGAATTTCTAAAGTGCATTGAAGGATAACTTTTGGATTTACCAGACATCCCCTGCCATTCCCAAAATGTGGAAAGATGTATCGCATCAACTACTAAAGAAGCTAAAATACCACCGGATGAAAAAACTAGACATCAGGGAGTATTAACAGTTCATCACTCAAGATCAAAAATATCAAAGAACTTTCAAAAGTCACATTTTATAGCTTTAGATAGTGATAACTAATTATCAATTTTCCTCTTGCAATTCTTTTTCGATATTTTTATACACATCAAAAATAATATTATATGTTTTTGTTATTTTTTAAAAGCTTAGAATAAGAATATAACTTATATCACAAATGTTCATATATGTACTATTGTACATAGTTTAGTTTACTATTATTTGTTGAAAATAAGTAAACCAAGGACGAAGAATTGCAACGCGCTTTATATTACTCTATACTATATTTCTTTGATAAGGTCCACAAGTGTAGTGAACAACCTCGTTTTTTAATGAACAAAACGATTTTTTTTTTTAAATATTTTTTTTTTTACACTCGTATTACATTGCAAAAAAAAAAATATTGTGCATGTAACATCATTTTTGGAGAAGTTTTAAAACTAACCGGAAGTGTTGACCGGAAGTAACCCTTCTAATTTTGTCTGCAGGAAAAAAAATATTGCAGGACATTCTTACCCATACTAAATCACAACTCATGGTGGAAACGGATTTTGGATTAGTAAAAATTGGTTTCGTAAGACACACTCTACTCTGGAGGGAAAGCTTGTTTTTTCGCTAATAAGTTGATTTTTTTAATAAAACATGATCGATTTTCCGTGTTCCAAAGTTTTTTTTAAAGGTATCGGTTGTTCATACGAAAAAACACGCACAAAAAAACAACAGCAACAAAATGAATTATTGTACTAACGGAAAAAGGGAGAACTTATGTTGAATAGAAATTAAAAAAGGGAATTAGGAAGAAGATTAGTGACTTATTTTTAGTATGTATCTTCATTATGGTTGAAGAAGGAACATATTCCAAGTTATAATTGCCAAAGGGATGGAAGATTTGAAATGCTGTCGATGGACAAAATTCTTAAAATTTATTTAAAGCATTAATATATAATATATGAATAAAATATATAATAAAGGTATGTCCTAGTACTATTATAATATTAAATACGATAATTTTTGGACAAGGAATTCAATATACATTTGACGAATTTATTCCCTCTTCTATTTGCTCCAAGATATCTATGTCTCTTCCATTTCCTATTTTCATAATCATCATAAAAATATTTTACAAAATCACTTTATATAGAGTAGGGTGGACTGGGGAAAGTAATACGTTTTACTGAATTACTTGGAGATACTTCAAATTAGACACACTAAAGTTTTAAACACATATATTTTTGAACAAACAATGGATCCTAAGACTTTTACTGTCAACTATTTTTTATATATAAAAAAAAGGAGCAAATTTTCAATTTCTTTCCATCAATAGATAAACAGAGAGATTGAAATCTGTATAAAATATTTTTTAAATCCTTTATTTTTCTGGATAGTTCCCTTAATGCACTATATTTAAGGCCAATACCGAGAATGTGCATGTCTTATTAAGATCTATGATCAATGGGATTATAACATGTTCAATAATATAATATCAAATATGGTTTTTGGAAGGCTCTCCAAATAGTTTTTTTGTTCATCATTCAATATTTAGAGACGTAGTAACATAGATTTATTCATCTATTAAAAATGTATGGATTAATTTTGGAAAATTTTGCAATGTATATTCGTAATAGTCATGGAGAGGATACATGGGAAAACATCAGGAAACTTGCCAATATTCCAATTTCAACGTTTTCTACTCATCAAGTAACTATCACATTATTTATTCATTTCAAAGTAGATTAATATTGTTAATAGGAAAGTTCAGAGATGAATATAACTTGGAAATGGGTCATATGAAAAAATAAATAATTAGAGTGGGCTCTCTATAGAGCACAAACCTCCGCCCATTTTTTCTAAGTTTGATTCTTTGGTATATGATGCATTTTTATGAAACCCATATCAGGACACCAATTTGAGCTCTTCAATATATTCTGTAGAGATGGTTTTGTTATGTATTCTTAACGTTTTGACCTTGACTTATCAAAATTTTATGGCCTCTTACTGTGACTATATATAATCTTCGTACCAAGTTAGATCAAAATCTATTTGTAACTTTTGACGTAATCCTGGTGACCTTTAGACACAAACTAACTAATTAGAATATTAAAAAAAAAAATTAAAAGCACGAATGTTCGGATGTAAAATTAAATTGAAAATTTTATCGGAATATATATAAAATTTCCGATAAAAGTTGTCCATTTACTTTTTTACAACTGAATATTGATCGGCTCTGCTTGTAAGAAAATAAGGAACTCGATTTGAAGACGAATATAAGTATAAATGATTTGTGTTGATATCTTATCGGATTAACTTCGAAATTTTGAAGTACTCGATGCTATGATATTTGTATCGTATACGAAGTGATAAGTTGTATTGGGAAGTCCCTAATTAAAAGGATGTCCCATCATTTTGGAGTTACATTAAGCAGATGTGTGCAACCTTAAGCTTTATTTGTAGATCCTTCTTTTTTAAAATACATAAGAAGATAAAGTGCTTTCGATCTTCGTAAATAATATTAAAATCTAAGTCTAAAAAAAGTCTTTTGTGCAGTCCCGGAATCAGACATATATCAATGAGGAGGGCTCCAAATTACAGAAATAGGGATGGTTCTTACCAATAGACGTAAAAATGAGAATCTAGAATGTGATTAGAATGATCATAATTGATTACATTAATACATATACAATATGTAATGTTTTACATGTTTGTTAATATTTATAATATATACAGGTATACCCAGACTCAATGGTTGGCAAGCTATCTAAAAAAGCAACCCTTCTCCTTGGAATAACCGAGGAAGAGTTATTTGAGAATATTGGTAATTATTTCGTGGAATTTGTTGGATCATTTGGCTACGGTGATGTTCTTGCTTTACTCGGACGACAACTAAGAGATTTCCTAAATGGTCTTGATAATTTACATGAATATATTAAGTTTTCTTACCCAAGGTAAAATTAATTATGGATGAACTTTCAACAATTTTGTCACAATAAGTAAAAAAATGGTGTTATCCTTTATAGAATACGTGCACCATCATATTTCTGCTGTGAAGAAACAGAGACTGGTTTGGTTCTATTGTATCGATCTAAGCGAAAGGGACTTTCATATTATACAATTGGACAACTAAAATCCGTAGCAGAGAAGTTATATCAGTTAGATCTCAAAATAAAGGTCATGAAGGAAGAAATAATTGCAGATTCAACGGAAGTCTCTTTTAAAGTAGTTTTTCTTACTGAATAGAAACAATGAGGGAAAAATAAATACTCGTTTATTTGCAGTTGGAGTTTGATAATCGACCGGCTGACAAGCGAATGACGGCTTTGATCAGAGAAGAGGCCCGACTACCAGCAGTCTCATCAGCCCTTTTGTACGACATATTTCCTTTCTTAATAATTTTTGGAGAAAATATGATAGCTCAAACTATTGGAAGGAGTTTGATGCAAGTAAAGTGAATTATATAAGTTTATAGGCTTGTTTAAGAGATGATTTTTTTTTTGTTTCCATCATTTCAGATAATGCCAGATCTTTTCGGTAAAAAGATAACAGATTTCTTTGAAATGGTTAGACCCATGATTCCCTTTACCTATAAGTTAATTTTATCTGCAAGAAACAATGTATTTGAAATATTGGCTATTGATAGGAATCCAGATGCTGAAGATACAATCCATTCTGAAAATTGTTCAAACCTTTGTCTCAAGGGACAAATGATGTTCATGCCTGATTGGAATGTTATCATGTTCTTAGGAAGTCCTTTTGTAACAGATTTGGATCAACTAACTGCAGTAAATTTATTTATTAATGATCTACCAATTCACGATTTCTCAAGAGACATTTTACTTTGTTGTAAGACACATTTATTTTTGGGCGGTGACCATTGCTTTATATTTTATTAACTTTAATAGCATCTGAATACAGTGATAATTTAAATAAACATTTGGAGGAGGAAATTGAAAAGTCAAAACTTCTTGAAATGAGTATGAAAGAAATTGATGAAGAAACAAAGAGGAGTGATGATCTTCTTGCTCAAATGATCCCTAAAGAGATTGTAGAAAAAGTAAAAGCAGGGATTAACCCTGTCAATACATGTCAAGTAAGATTATAATTTTCTGCTTACACGTGAAACTCTAACCTCAACTGTCGATTACAGTATTTTGAGTGTGTGACAATCGTTTTTAATAATGTACATGGCTTTAGCGATATTTGTGCCAAATGTGATGGAATGGAAATTGTTGCTTTATTAAATAATCTTTTCGGCATGTTTGATCATTTATCCGATAAACATTCAGTCTACAAAGTTGAAACTGTAAAAGATTCATTCGTTGGTGTTGCTGGAGCCCCAGAAAAGACTGAAGATCATGCAGAAAGAATTGCGGATATGCTTTTAGATATGAAGGACTCTGTTGAATTCCTACCTGATCCTAGACCAGAATATAAAAATACGAATGAACATATCAAAATAGGTTTGGGAGCCCATTCTGGAAGTGTAGTTGCTGGGATTATAGGAAATAAATGTCCCAGATACTGTCTCTTTGGTGAGAGAGTTTTTGTAATAAAGTTTGTTTTTAACTATACACAAAAATCCATTCTGTTTCGTAGGAGACGCAATGAATACGTCATCCCGCATGATGTCGTCAGGTGAGGAGCAAAGGATTCACATATCCAAGTAGGTGCCATATTATTTGAATTTGGTGTTTAATTACTGTGTATTTGCCCTCAATAGGAGTTTACAAAAAAAACTTCCCTCAGACTACATTACGAAGGAACGAGGAACAATTAAAGTGAAGGGCAAGGGAAACATGACAACATATTGGCTTGAATCAAAAGTTGGAAGAAAGACATTGGAAATGTCAGAATTGCTAAAAAAATGAGGGTGGGGGAATTCGTTAATAGTGTAGATTTGTTGTGTGTACTTTTTAGTTAGTCATGTATGTACGTATATTGGAGATAATCAAAGAAAGTGGAAATAAAGTAGAAATAGTATGTAAATTTTATTAAAACAATGGATTATTATGTATCAGTCTATGTTAGATATAAAGTATAGTATTTCAAGTATTCATGCATAGCATATAAGTCAGTGAAGAAAATAAATATTCATGAAGAATATTCAGTTGGGATTGTTAGTTGAAGAAAATCAGACGCAACAATGTCTTCTCAAGAGGAAAATCAATTACAAGTATGCAGGAATCTAGTGGTTAAAAAGGTATATATACTATTAGCTTTTAAAGAAATAATTACATTATTTCAGTGACATTACTAATTCATTATAAAGGAAGATTCAAATATTCAGATCCATGTCACCACAGACCTATTAAATGGAAATCAAAATATAGTCATAAATATTGAGCCGGCTCTTCAAACGCAATCAGGAGGGAATAAAATCCTACTTAAGAGAACATTAATGAAATGTCTTCTATGTAAAACTATTGAAACTCATCTCAAGTTGGAGGATTCAATAATTTGCCTCGAATGTCAAAAAACTGCATCTTTATTTAAAAAAATAAAAACATTTATGTTTACAAAAATTAAAAATATCCCACTGAATACTTTATAATTGAATATTAATATTTATTGGCCTGTTGTTTTTTTTTCTATCATAGATATGATTTCGAATGTTCGGGATGCAATTAATTTAGTTTTAATATTATTCCTAACATAAATAGCTTCATTTAAGAGGAGGGTGTTGAAATCAAATTCAATTTTAGCCCTCATTTTCGGATGCAAGTGCATATTCTGAGCACTGTACAAAAACTAACTTGAATTTGTGGACAAAAAAACCCTACCTCGAAAGTTACTTTTTCTTTTAAATGCTCATTAAATTAAATTTTAATAATTTTTATTTTTTTTCGACATATTTAGCAAGTATCTATACTGTCAACGATAAATCATATATATTCCATGAATCATACATTTATGTTAAATATAAAAAATTAAACAATTGGAATTATATAACTAATAACAAAATATATACAGAATATTGAAATAATAGATTGATCCAAATAATATTTTCTTTTCTGACACCGGAATCCAGTTAAATATATCATAACTTTAGGTTGCAAAACACAAACGAGACATGGAGTTTAATCAAAAAGATAATCACCCCTCTTCTTCATGTGGAAGTTGCTATATACAATTGTGCACAGGATAGATATATCTCAACGGATGAGATCTAACTAATTATTAATAATAAAGTAAATGTCAAAATCATAAAATTACACAATAAATATACTAATAAAAAAATGTTAGAAATAAATCCATCTTAAAGATTTAGAGCAAAAGCTAATTATGTAGTAATGTCCGGCGATATTACTCCTTATTAAGAGCATCAAAAAAGATATATAAGAACATACTATTATCATGAAGGATATACACAATTACTAATTATAATGCTACACCCAATGTAACTACCCCCGTTGTTGTGACCATTTAAGCAGTTGTTTTTGCCCTTTTATGAGTTTTCTGAACACCATTTCTTGGATCCTATCAACCATAGCTAAGCTTTAAGTGATAAAAAAGTAATATTTATTAACTATGTAATATTGAAAAACCTAATTATCATACCCAAGTCTTTAAGTGAAGAAACTAGTCTCAGACAAACTAGTTGCGAACCATCCAAAGCTACTACCCCCGTTGTTGTGACCATTTAAGCAGTTGTTTTTGCCATTTAATGAGTTGTGTATCATAATTCTTGATATGTTTAGCTAAAATAGAATCATATTATAGGGTTAGATTTAAAAAAAATTTGAATACTTACATACTGTGAGATAGTACAAAATTCAGAGTTCCATTTCGAAATTAGTAAATATTTTATACTTTTTACTGATAACTTGATCGTCATCTGGTGTGGATGACTCAAAACATTTTTATATGTATTTCTATAAATGACATCAGTACCAACATCCTCCTTTAATTTAATGATGGTTTCTCGGGAAGGGATAGGTTTACCCGTGTATTTCTCCATAAACTTTTTGAACATAGATAATTAGCAATGGATAAGGTTATATTACATGCAATAAGCATCTTTGTGAGATCAGAGTTAAAGTCTGACTTGACGTATTCATCATTAACTTGATTTTTTAGATGAATATCCATGCTCTTGATATGAGATGAGGATAATGAGTGGCGTGTAATTCTAGATAGGAGACTAAAGCCACATTTATATCGACAAATCCGACAAACCATCTGTTTCTCATCCAGTAAGTATTTTCCAAATTCCTGGTCCTCCATTTTCATAAATCCAGACAGAAGGCGACGTTATTTTAGGCATTTTATTCAGTTCGCTATCGACTATCACCATCTAATATTATATTAATATTGAATAATAAAGGCGGGAATGATAACGTTCTTGATTGATAGAAGAAGATGTATATTATTTAATCAATGATGCCATAAGTATTTCTTCTCTTCTCCTCGCACGCTTTTCTATTCTTACCAAAATTATCACCCTTAATTATATATACATGATAATATAGAAGGGGAGAAAAAAGAGAATAAGAAGATCCTTCCGACCATAATTAAAATACACAAACTATACGCTTTTTTGCAATTTATATCGTCATGACAATCATTTTCAAAATACCTTATAGTAATCCAAAAAAATATTTTGACTTAGATAAAATACCGATGATGTAAATATACTTTTTAAGAGTTTTTGTGGCAACCAATCTGATTGTTTCGTATTTTTACTGTAAAAAAACAAAAATCCTTCCTGTGAGAGCGTAACAACTTCCACACGTGAGACCATGTCCAATCAGGAAACAAAGAAGATCGAAATTGCAGCCCTCCTCCGAGCGGGAGTGCCTCATAACAACATTAAGGAACAGGTTGGGGCCTCGTTGAAGACAATTTACAACGTTTCCAAGGGCTTGGAGGCTGGGGGTGATCTCAAGCATTCCCCTGGGGCTGGCAGGAAGCCCACTGTCTCAACAAGGCAAGTAAAGGTAGTGTTCAAGAGGACTCCCAACAGGTCCATTGCTGACATGGCCAGAAAGATGGGAACGTCGAGATCAACTGTTTCAAGGGCATTGAAAAGGGCTGGAGGAAATTCCCTGAGGCGTACTGAACGCCCTCTGCTAACTGAACGTCAGCGAGAAGTCAGACTTGAGCGTGCCAAGAAAATCTTGAATGATATCAAGAGCTCATCTGGACGCATCATCATTTTTTCAGATGAGAAAACTTTTACGGTCGATCCTATTTTCAACAGGCAAAATGACCGTGTTGTGAGCTTTGGAGATGTGCAAGATAAGCACCGCTATGTGGCAACAACAAAGCACCCTGCTTCGGGGATGATGTTGGGTCTCGTGGCCTCCAACGGCCATGAAGCCGGTATGGTTCCCCACTGGCTACATATTAACAGCGGAGGATTATGTGAAGATTCTGGCGTCCAAGGTCCTTCCGTGGATCAAATCCACAGTGGGCAACTCTCCTTGGGGTTTTCAACAAGATGGAGCACCCGCCCACGCTTCCAAGAAAGCTCAGTAGTGGCTCAAGGACAACATGAACTTTTGGCCCAAGGACTACTGGCCCCCTCAGAGCCCAGATCTGAATCCACTAGACTTCTCTATCTAGGTGTACGTGGAGACCAAGGCCTGCAAAAAACGACACAAGAACATAAATGCCTTAAAGGCTGCTGTCAACAAGGCCTGGGCCTCCATGGACGCCGATTACATCCAGCAAGTCTGTGGCAGCTTCAGACGTCGCCTGACCAGTGTCATTGAGTCAAATGGTGGCTACATTGATTAAATTTGATCACAAACTATTTTATTATTCTAAAAATGTATGAATAAATTGTTTCTCAAGTCATTCGAAATGTCATTATTGTCCGCGATATGTTCTGAACAAAAATCGGTAAATAATTCTGCACGGCCCGGTAGGCTAAAAAAAAAAAAATAATAATATCAAGTTCCTGACGACTGCCACGAGCTAATACAATAGCATTACAAAACAGTAAAACGGTTGTTGCGTGTTTTTTTCTTTTTCCTTATTTTTTATTCATTATTTATTAATAATTGTTGTACGACATCTCCCTCTGATAAAGGCTATATTTGCCGCTTACTAAGTAGTACAATATAGAATATCATTAATTTTATTAGTTAAGTCCCTTAAAAAAGTTCCCCCTCCGCCTGGATTCCAATTCATTGGATCTTTATCTATCCATATCCTAGCCACAACCTTCTGATCCTCTCTTCCTGTTCCGTTCAAGGGATATTGTTTCTATGCGCCTCACTCGGTGTACTTTATTTTCTTTATTTGAAGGATCGTTGATTGTGTAGATACCCCTCCCCATCAAGGTCTGTGATAGTTACTTCCGACATCGTGACTCATTGCCTCTATACTTAAAAATACATAAATTCTTCCAAATCTTCTACGGAATCATCGTATTCTGCTATAAGAAATAATTAGTTCCATAATAAGACAAGATAATCCACTGAAAGCCCTAAGTGAGGAACAGAAAGAGTTCTCCCTCTCTATCCACTGTTCCTTCATTGAAATTCTGAAGTTCTTTTGTTCTCTGCTTCGTATCTTACTCTAACAAAGATGTTTCATTTATACGAGTTCTTCAGTTTCCTAGGTGTATATAATGCAGAAATAACTTATCTCAATCACAATACCATTTATAAGGTGGAGTTTGTGATGTATAATCTATATTACCTATATAACCTGAAACCTTGATTTCTTTATTTCATGTCTTTTGTAATTGGAAAACGAGTAGAAAATAACTATAGACTACTAAAGATAATGTGTCTCTCTATTCTATATATTTCTGTCGGTATTGACAATGCATATTCTATTTTTCTAATAATAATATTTATATCCGTACAAAAATCGTATCATTTGTCCTTTTAAATTTGTCTGATTCTCTGCTTATGACTTTGATGTTATAACTAATATAATTGTTTTTTTAGCTGTATTTTTTATAAAAATTTACCCATACTTACTATTATAACCATACGTTATAACACTAAAATAAATTATCTTAATAATGTTCCCTATTGCGTCACTATTCACGTCATACTTTGTTATAATTAACATTTGTACAAATTCAAATAAAGTAAATAATAATTGTATTTTAAATATTGAAGTTCCCTACTCTTCGTGAATGGATCTCTTCAATTTTGCAATCTTTTAATCTCCTTTGCAAGGAAGGAGTCGAATCTGCTCTCTTGAGATGGATAATCAAGATAGAAGTACCTTTTCTTCGATTTCTTATATCTGTCTTTGGTACTATCTCTTTGAGAACATCTCTAAAGAGTTTCCATATTTTCGTCGCATTAAAAATACAGGCCCTGATTTTTGGAGTTGTAAGTTAAGTTGTATTTTGATTTACGGACAACAACTGCTTGAATGGTCTCAAAGGGCGTCTTGGCTTCAAATGGTATGCAAGGTGTTTTTTTAACATCCGTTTCTTCGGGTAAACACTTGGTTGGCTATGTTCAATGGATTCAAATATGTAGATGTGAAATTTATTTAATATAAATTTTAGTGTACTTGAAGTATGATAGGATGAAGACAGATTTTATTTCTAGTAATAATTTGTATATTTATTTCTTAGTAAATATGCCTCATTATATTTTATATATATTTGTAATTTACATTTTGTCGCTACTAATTTTTGAATCAATTTGTAGTGTGGTATTGAATATTAATCACTTCTATTTCTTGTCATTTGCCCTTATTAATTTATTTGATTTTCTATGTATAACTTCTATTAAAAATTTTAATCAATATTTTTTGTAATATTTAATCCCAAGTTATTTTACCCATACTTTTTAACTTAATATCTCAATTTTAATAGATCTATAATATAGAAATATGAAAGTTCATTTTATGAGTTTCACGAAGTAAATCAAGTATTCCTGAATTTCAAATTTTGGACTACTTTTTATATTAACTGTTCTAGTGTAATTTGAAAGAAGATTCTCATTTCTATAATAGAATCACGTAATATTCTATCCTCTAAAACCTTAACTTTAATCAATAGTACCATATGTATCGCTCCCGCTTTTTACACGCACTCGCTTAAAAAATATTAAAATTATTAAAAAAGAGAAAGTGCTTTAATCTTTTTTCTCTCCCACGTTGCTCGAACAGCTGATCGACAAGAAGTTTTGTGACGCATAAATATGTACATCTTTTAAATTATAAATGCGATGACTTTTTCTTAAAGGCATTACAAAAAAATTACCCTAATAATGTTTTAGAGGTTTTAAACTATATCGGCATAGCAAAAATTAAGAAAAAGTTGCAATATACAGCTTCATTTAATAACTTGAATTGCCCTTCGAATTGGCTTCGACGTTTTGGGCCATAAATGACCCTTCTAATTAATAATTTTTTTTTTATCCTAAGGAAACTTGAACATTTTTATATTCATTAGTGAAAGAAATATAAAAAATTAATGACACAATCAGTTTTTATGAGATGAAGTAGTTTGTAGCCACTAATGAATAGAGTATGTAATGAATTGCAGATTTGCATGGTACTTTAGGGGGAGAATCACCCTTTCAGTAAAAAGAGAAATTTTTTAAAAACATTTAAGGATGATGGAATATTTATCTATTCATTAGTGAAAAAAAATAATTTGACGGAATCATTTCTTATGAGATACAAAAATTTATTTTCCCTGATTAAAGATAAAGACTATTTCTTTATCTTCAAATGGGCTTCAATTTTTTGGCCCAAAAATTAGTAGAAAAAAAATTTAGACTTAAGGAAGCTTGCACATTTTTATATTCATTACTGAAAAAAATATAAAAATTGAATGATACAATCAGTTTTTATAAGATGAATAAATTTGTAAGCTCTAATAAATTAGCATATATGAGTGGCATGTTTGTGTTATACTCATTCCTTTCTGGTAACTGAACCTTGTACAATTCACATCTAGGAAAGTGTTGGTTCCATGATTTAAACTACGACAGTCCTAAATGTAGAAGAACATAATTTGAGTGGGATAATAATTAACAATCTCCGTGCCTCATATTTAATACGCCAGTCTTAAGAAACTAGTTCTTAGTACATGCAATTTAAGGAGAAGACGGATTAAATTTTCGACCACGAATCTCCGGATTTCTCAGGGAATAGCAAATAAATTTTAATAATTGATGTATTTATGGGAAGAAACCCTCCATGCACAGCGTAAGATACCCTTTTCAAATTTATATTTTGACTTTTTTCAGACTTTGTAACAGATTGTATTAATAGATAATATAGTTTTTTCCCCCTCGTCAGACTCTACTTTATAATTTTAAATATCAATTTGTATATTTGAAGTTTGGGCCGTTATCAGTCACCAGGCTGTGTCAGTTCTTCACCGGATTCCACGAAACCAAACTATAAAACTGGATCTACTTTGAAGAGGAAAATGTTGTCTGACACATCACAAAACAAAAGACACATTCACAAAAGGTACAAAAGTGGTATTCAGACAACTTGGATTCTTTTTGGGGCAAAGGCACATGTCCTGCCAACAGTCCTGATTTGTCTCCCATTGAAAATTTTTAAGTCTTGGTCCAGAGGGAACTCAATGAAAATGCGCCAGCAACTTCAAAGGATGAATTTAAAAAAAACTGACATAAGCTTGAGAAAAAGTTTATCCAGATACTTTGAATAATCTGTATGAAGGGATACCAAAACGCATAAGAAAATGTATTAAGCTTAAAGGGCGTCATATTGGGAAGTAAATAAAGTTTTTGCCAAAAAAGGTTAGGTTATTTCATGACTTTTTTTAAAAAACCACCATCAAATTTTGGACATACAGTATTTCTAATTGCACAATTTTGGTTTTATCTTGTATCATCATATTCAAGAGTGGGATTTACTCACTTTTCATTGACACCAAGACAGGATCCAACTTTTACTACCATTGAAAATATCCCGAATCTCTAGCCTTATTAAGAATAATGCAATGATTTAAATTCCATTTGAAGCTTAATAACTTAAAGCCATGAAAGTTTATACAAACATATGTATGCACGTCAGGATGATAACATATGGTTGGTTCACTGATGTACGTAATGTACATTTTTGAAGACAAATATCCTTCCTTTATTTATTATTATTAGTTCCTCTGGCATACTTAACAATATATCCTCCTGGAAGCTACCTGGAATACTTAACACAACCCCTCTTTTTAAAAAAAAGAGTTTGGGGAGAGTGATGAATAAATTGCTTAACGCAAAAGAGTCAAAATGTTATTTTATTATTTTAATTAATAAGGGGTAATACCTGTCATTGCTTGGAGTAATTAAGCGTTGGATGAAAGACAAATTAAAGAAAAAATCCTCGGTGTTACTCTCCGTTTTTCATAAGCACATTCAAACGTAACTACTCAATATTTATATCAATTCATATGGCGTGCTCTCTCCTCAAGAGTGAAAGAGGAAGAATAAGTTTTAGAGATTATGTTGGGAATACCCATGAGTACTTTAGTCTATAGAGTGCTGACTAATAAAAGGAAATAAAAATCATTGTTTTATAACAACGTTTTTATTTAATTCAAATCTTAACATATAGAAAACATGTATTTGAATTAAGAATTATGAGATACATTAGAAAGCAATAACAAAAACAAACGCAAACAGTGCTCTTTGTATACATGAACCCCCCACTTGAAGTATTTTATTGATACCAAGATTAATAGAAATGCAAAGTTATGTCATTATGCTAGAAAGGACAGTGGATTAGTTACAGTAAGTTTCGTAGTACACACTCTAGTATAGTATAGAATGAAGTAAATTAATATTAATGTGTTCCACATGCATCTAGTTAGTGGCCTGTCTGGAGATGATCAGACTGAGATCCCCCTCTAATTTTCTTTATCCATGGAAACAATAAATTGGGGCACTTTAAAAAAAAATTCGGCCAAATAAAATTTGCGGACTGGTAGGGGCACCATTTTGAAGTATGCACCAAAGTGCCAAAATTTTATTTTTTGTTTTATTGCATCAGGTATTTACTCAAATAAAAGTTGTGTATGTTTAAGTATATTGACATAATGAAAGTAAAAATCCAATCACTAAGACGGGAGTTATCGTCTTTTAAAGAATAAGATAGGCATGTTTTTTCGACATTTTCCTAAAATGGTCCCTGTGTGTCCCAGCTATCTTAAATTTTGCACAAGGAGTTATCCTATAACGCTTAATAAGTGTTAATCGGTGATGGACATGCCGTAAATCCTAAAAAAGGGTGATCACTTGACATAGAATTACCCAACTATTACACTTAGTGTAAAAAAGTATCAAACCAATTGCTTTTATGTTTCTGGTGCCACTGATATTCAATATCAAGGGAAATGCACTGTTTTTAAAAATGGAGAAACTAGTTTTTGGAAAATAACCAAGGTTATCTTTTAGCAAAAGAACACTAATTAATTTGCATATACAACATAACCATTTATCATAATAATATTTGAAGTGGAAATAAAATATGCAATCGGATATATCAATATGCTGTTGGTAGTCAACTGGGTGCTTACCTAACTTTGCATCCGACGGGAAAATTGTTTTAACTAAAAAAAATACTAAGGATTCAAAATATCTTAAGAATCTACGTCCACTTATAACACAGAACTCTTTAAATAATTTATTTTCTATTATTCGTGCCAACAGATTAAATATGGGTTTAAACAAAAAAGTGTACGGGTTTTAATATTGCTTTTGTCAAAAATAAAAATAATAGATAACCTCACTTTTATCTACAAACTATTATAGAATCAAATGAAAATGTAAGATTAATAGTAATAGCATTTTCAAGCTTTTTTTAGTAATGCACCACTAGTAAAATATTTATTAAACTCAAGTATGCCCTTAACGGCCAAAAGTATCTTTAGTTTAAGTGACTAGGACATTTGTAGGATTATATTTCGGAGGACAACTTGGTTTGTGGATTTTTTTTTGTTGAAAATAAATCCAAAAATTAAATTTTTTCGAATATTTTTTCAAAAATGCATAGTTATTCTTTAAAAATTTTGAAAAATCCTAAGCTATTTACAAAAAATTAAATTTTCTAAAAAAAATTTCAAAAATCCATATTTGTTCCCAAAATTACATGTTTTTTTTTTTGAAAAAAAATCAAAGTCTACAGTTGTTCACTAAAAATTACATTTATTAGGAAAAAATTTCAATTATAACATTTTTAGAGAACATTCTTTTGAAGAAAATTTCAAATATTAACTTTTTTGGAGAACATTTTCAAATATTAAAACTTCTTAATTCGGGGAGGGGCAATAGCTCCTCCAGCCCACATTCTGCAAACGCCCTTGAGTTATATACCACTTGTTAAATATTCCTTCATCTCTCAAGTACCCCATGGAGTGGCTCCAAGTACCCCAACGGTTACGTATACCCTCATTTGAGAACCACTGCACTATCCGATAGTTATATTATCAAGAATAAATATAGAAAATGTTTTGGTGATTATATTATCCGTATGGTGGGAATTACCGTATTGAGAACTCTTATTTGGATATATTGATTATACTATGTAGATTTTATTGATGATAAATTCGCCGAAAATAAGTACTCATTCATTAGTACAAATTTCCCTATAAAGGTCTTGCATGCAATGAATAGATAAAATTATCCCTGTATCCATTTTTTATTTATATCAACAAAAATTCCAAATCGAAATTCGCAAAGAAAATTGTAAAAACAGTTTGCACTAATTTTGCAGAAAAAAAAAGTAATTAATAGCATTTATTAGCATTGTAAAGAGGAACACAAACCTACTAAGATTTTTTTCGTACTAGCAAAACCAAAAATGATAATGTTGTCAAAAAATAACACTTTAAAACTGCAAAAAATTGCAAAAATTATCTAATAAAATGTTCTACAAATTGAAAATACTCACGTTTAATATTATTTACTCTTGCACCAGTCCTCAAATTGTCATCGGAATTGAGGACAACAATCAGATTTTAAATTAATAGGCTTCCATAATCTAAAAACGAATCTTCGAGAGCAAAGATAACGTATTAGTATCCAGACGACGTAAAAGTGTAAGCAGTGGCTATTCAGGGTATCAGTTGGTGAGAATGAGATAATAATCCCCATCCTGTTTCCCTAAGTCAACATACATATTTTAAAGGTTGAGAAGCAATTGTTTGAATTTGCAGATCAAGTGTTTGTGAAGGCAATAGTCTTAAACATTCAAGATGTATTTGAAACCATTTGACTAACATCATTTTTTATCTTGGGTAAACTTTTCGTGCATTCAGAAGGTTTTCTTTTATTGCAGTGCAGTATCTCTAGTACCCTTTTTCTTGCTTAAATTCTTGAGTGATAAAGATGAAGACTATAATATTCATAAATAGGTAATCCAACCCAATATGATATGTAATTGAGAACCATATGATTCTTTAGCAAACTATTCAAGTCTTTACAGTCCTTCAATACTTCAACGACATTTTGATATTCGGCATCAGAGTAAGTGGCATCAGTTATTGATTTCAGAGCAGGATCCAGTTGTACTGCTTGTAGTCTCAAAAACCGTAGCAGTATATCAGATTTCTCCTCTGGTTGAAAAACAAGAGCACGAGAAGAGCATCTTCTATGGTGTGTGTTTTACAAGAGGCCCATTTAACAGTATATGTGAACCCCAACAACTTTGACTACATTCTCTGAATCCTTGAATAACCAAATTTCCTTGTTGTCGAAGTGAAGACTGACCATATTCATTGGTTGGCTCGAATCAGTAAGCATTATGTTCAGTTTCAGAGTATGAGTAAAGAAGCAAAGATATGATAATTTTCCTTAAAGAGAGGTTTTGTGAAATATAATTTAAAAAGTTGCGTTTAAAAACTTCGCGCAATGCTCCATAAAAAAACACACTTTTTTTCTCCAGGGATCCTCGTGACTCCAACTAGCGACATGATGATGATGATGGAATTGTATATTGACGTCCTATATAATAATTAACCCTATTCGTCGCAATAATAATTTTGTAATTATGGAGCTAATATGATTTTCAATATTTGGGGGACATGGCAGTTTAATATTGTAATATGAAGCACTAGTATAAGGCTGTCTGTTCTACGGACACATGGGGAGGGACTCATTTAGACACAAAGTGCTGGTGGTAAATAATTTAAAAATTCAAATTAATAATGTTATTCATAACTTATGTTTGTCTATTTGAATCGAATGTAAAAGTACCTATTTGATTCTAGAACAATTATTATAAAACCCAAGAACGCAAAAAAAAAAAAAAAAAAAAAAAAGAATTGTTAGCCTCCTGGGTTTGATAAAAAAGAAAGGTTATTTTCATCAGAATTACTCCTAAACAGGTATTGTTACACCCTCAGTTAAGCATGCCTTGAAGACAACCCAACAAATTTCAAGGATACCAAATAATCAGTAACAGTAAACAACCAACTAACAATCTTCTCCAAGTTTATGATTAATATTTTTTTTGATTTTTTTTGTTGATGTTTGCCGCGTTTCTAGGCACCAAGGGACCCTTCTCATATTTATTATAATAATACACCCCCACTCAGTGGTTGTGCAGGTGAAGTGCTGGGCCCGAGAGATTTCTCCCCTGCCCTGGCCTGAGTATCAAGGAGCCTCCTGATACATATGAAATACAGGGACTCAAGGCAGTTTAAACTGCACAGCCGACACATTTTTAAACACCAAGAACCGTTTTTAATATTATAGTATAGCCGAACCCACGGTTGTGTAGTTTAAATTCTGGACTTGAGACAGGTTTAATTCTTCCACTACCGATTCCATGATCAAGAAATCCACCTTATACCTCAATAGACAACCCGAGGCCCAGGGTGTGTAGGTAAAGTACTGGGCCTCAAAACAGTTAAAACTACACCGCTGCCACATTTCTAAGTACCCAGGACTTTTCTAAAATGCTAGAATACACCTCTGCCCACGTGTAGTGGGCTTATTGTCCCTGAGCCAGGTTATATTCTTCCACTGCCGTTTCTCTGAGTATCAATAGAATCCTTTTAATATCCAAAATATACCCCGAGCTTCAGGCTATACAGGTAAAGTGTTAAAAAAAGATATTTCAAGTTCATCATGTCCTTGAAACCCAAAAAAATGGTTACCACAAATTAGTACAAATTTTAACCATAAATCATGGAATCAGAGTTTCGAATTTTCAATTTATGTGTCACCCAGGAAGAATTAAGTTTTAATGTTCCGAAAAGAACGGTCTAATCGTTTTGTTTACTTTTGTGCTATGATTATTTACTTCGATCTAAATATTTGTTCCTTCCTTTTAAAATAAAAACCTATCACTAACAGCATGGCATGCAATGTGGAGTCATTCAGGAAGTTGATTTTCTTAAAATCTATTTGGCAGTGACTGCATTTCTCACTCGTGTCTGTAATAATAAATATATAATTTTAAATATTATTCATTATTTTAAAAATAGTTACTAACTTAATTGAGTCTTTCCTATCAATGAAGAATATCCCCTAATATGTGGTACAATAAATATTGATCCTTAGAATAATAGCTTTCTCTATGCATAGAATGAAGGAACTCTAAAATGATATGAAGACAACCAATTCTGAAGACCATCGAAATCATCAGAGAAAATTAAAAAAGACCGTCTCCATATACATATATATATTTATAAATTAGATACAAAAAAGCCGCAAGTCTTACCATGACAGAAATTTCTTTTTTATTCAAGTTAAAAGAAGACTATCGAAGATTATCTGTTGATAAAGTTGCAAATAATTTGAAAACATATTCATCAAATATTTACTATACGGTAAAAACATTTCAGCATTGAGATGTACATATATGCATTATATGACTATTTTTAATAAGTATTTATAAAACAGCATAATAAACCGATCAGTTTTATTATGAAGTGTTATTTGTTTGTCCAAAATATAAGTTTTTAATGTTTCAAAAGATATTTCTTTTTTTTTTTTTGGGGGAATAAGGGGCTTTGGGACCCATTTTCATTTTTTTACAACTTTTTTTAAACATAAAATAAACTTGTTCTTATAAAGTATTATACAGTTCTTTTATTAAAATTGAAAAGTTTTGTTGAATATACACTTAAATCGGGCAGCGTCAAAAAATCGTACACAAGAAAACGATGAGAGGCTCAAACTTTAAGCATAAGATTATGGGATGTGATCACTCCTTATGATTTATATTTCATTTAGGATAACAAGCCCTAATGTCCCTATTAATAGTTACAGCACTGAATTCATACTAATTCATTACACCGGTTTCTTTATATAATAATAGCTATTATATAATCCTTTTATTCATGTAAGTTCATCCATGGGGAAGTTTACATTGATATTTTATAGAAAGTATCCTATAGAATAATGTATTGTGAGTAAGCATTCATTATAACACGTTAAACGATATTTCTTTATTGATTGAACGCTTACACAGCAATATTTCCATGATATATATATTCACCTCTCTTTATTATCAATATGAATGTAAGGACTATGGGTTCCAGAAAAGATAGATTTATGAAGATATAAAGATTTGCTGTCTTGACATTTTTTTCTTCCCATCTAAATATGTTCATTAACTTCAACTTTAGCATGTGCAAATTTAAGGTAACAATATATACAGCGTACGGCCGTTGTTTAACAACAAACTTTGAGCACCTGCAACAGCTTTGCATAGGTAGTTTTGGAGGCTAGCCAGAAGTGTTTGTTGTCAGTTAAAGAAAATGACGTCGGTCAACGAAGTTCTTATTCCCCAATCGTGGTAGAGGGAGAATGTCCTTTTTTCGATCCACGCAAAATGAGACAATATTGAGATTACAAATTAATTAAACCTTTACAACTTGAAAGAGTTGGGAGGTGATATACATCAACAACAAAGGGTGTTGATCACAAGATAAGGTCAAACTTGCAGAAGGATCTGTTTTTTTTTGTAAATTTGCAAAAAAATCATTGTTGATGTGCCATCCAAATTGATAAGGGTCATAGTCAGGTATCTCAACTGTTCTTAAAGGCTTATCAGGAAGTGTGTGACAGATAATTTGCAATACAAATCATGCAAAATACGAAGAGCTCAACTTCTGAGAGAAAAGATATACGTTGACCTGATTGTCAGCAATTGTTTGAGTTTGTTGGACCTAGTGTTAAAATAATTAACTAAAAATCGCTTGAGGTCGAGCTTACTTCCCTCTCCAAAGCAAAGAGTTACAGAATTCCAAAGACTAGCCGATTTATAATAAAAGCTATCCTTTAAAATGGTTTTGGGAGGTAGGTGGTGATGTGAAGAGTGAGTATCGTTTCATGATAGAATTAGCCTTTACTTGGTTTCTAGGGTGGAGGAGATAGGTTTATTTTTTTGTTTAAAATTTTGTAGAGCAACATCCTGAATAGCACGTCTCAAGTATAAAGAGACGGTGATGCTATGTCTTTTTATTTGCCTTCATAGTTCTCGTTATTTCCCAATTAAGTAAAAAATGACACAAACTTAGCCTTCACCTTTTCGAAGAATTTAATCAGATAGATTCTGGAGGGATTCCAGATCCTTACATTAAGATGGGGGTGGGGTATATAAGGCTTATAAAGTTTCACTTTGAACAAAAGTTTTTGAAACTTCTTTTAGTAATTCCCAAGTTTCAATTGGCCTTCCTTATAATATAGTTTATAAGCTTCTTAAATCTCTGATCAAAAAGGAAGTAAGTTCCTAAGTCTACGCAAGCGTTAATAAACAACGCAAGATGGCGCCATTATCCTCGGTTATGTAAACAAACTACTAATAAGTAAACAACAATCATATACTAAATAATTTATATTGAAAAATGAGAACCATGTAAATGAAAAAAATCCCTAATTAATTACATTTAATGTGGAATAATTTACAATGACTGCAATAATTAAATAATTAATGAAAAACAACAAAAGTTAGAATAAACACTGAATAAAAATGGATATTGCTATAACATCGGATAAAAACAGAAAGTGAAAAAAAATATAGTCTAACTGCATAGGCTTAAATTTGGGTTTTGCAATTGACTCATAGAGTACAATTCTATATGTGTACACAAATAATCATAAAAATATAGTCGTTATTGATATTTAGATTGAATGAAATATCTATGGATACAGGTACAAATATTTATATACTATAAATTGTACAGATATATTCACTCAGTGACTAAGGGATTCCAAAAACTGCATCATAATTGTATCTAATCAATTATTATAAAAAGGGATCGTTTGAAGCAGTGTTTCTCAAACTGTATAGCCAGCCAGGGCGGATTGTAGAGTGAGCTGGGTATATGCTAAAAATTTAAAGGGCTATTTTCGTTAACGGTTAATTTTGATCTTGTTTTTTTTTTTAAAGTAAGGGTATAAAGTCCCAAAATTTTGACGCCCTATCTAACTATCTTTGCCGATGACGTCATTCCATATATCAGCAACGAATTCAATTGGGAAGCTAAGGCATTTATTAAAACATTCTGTTCTATAGAGGGTGCTTTAAAATGTAGTACTTTTTCAGGGACGGGATGTGGAAGGAGTCCTCAACAGCATCAAGACGGAACATGTTGAGGACCAATCTAGTCATCTCATAAAAGGAACAGTTCAATTTTTCAACTGCGCTTAATGAATTTGATTTATTTAATTTTTGGGCCTTGTTATAGTAAAAAAAGTTTCAGAAACACTGTTTAAAAAAAAAAAAAATCTGAAAATGAAAGTTAATTTCCATCAAATATTTAAATAATACTTACAAATTCACCATTTATAAATTAAATATCTATAAATACAATTTTAGAATATAATCTTATAGTGTTTACTTTTTCAAAAAATGTTCACGTTTTTTTTTTAAAAACACATAAATACTTTGATAAGATCTATACGACAATCTTAAAAAGAGAGATAGCTATTTTTTAAATTCTAAATTCGATTTTCAATGACTCATAAAAAAAGTATTTTGTTGTGCTCCTCGGCTATTGAAAAAAATGGTAGGAAAAAAAATCAATCTCCGAGATTTTTTTTTGAATTTTTTTTTAAGGGAATTACTATAAATTCTTGAGAAACTATCAAGGAAAACGAATTAAACTTTTTGATTGACAAGAAAAGCTGGGCTTGGAATCCAATCAGATTCTTGCAAGTCAAGAAATCATACAAATACCAAGGTAATTTGGCTAGGGGCTACTGGATATATTACAAAATTGAAATAATTGAAAAGTACGAAAGAGGAAAACACAAATAGTCATTTGGTGTCTAATGCTACTTCTAACAAATAATAAAATCTAATTTGGATGGAATATTCCTGGATGAGCTCAAAAATAGGAAGACATAATAATTAACATGCAATGTACAATAATACATAATACAAGTTGATATAAAAGGATATGACGTTAGAGAAGTAATTTAAAAAAAAGATGGATGACTCGTATTTGCATCAATGGCATGCTTCCACATTACTCCTATATATATTATAATAGCAAGTAGAAAACCAATGGATATGGAGAGAAAGATGGTATTAAATTTGATTGAACCCTCGAAACAGGGCTTCGTATTGATGAGCTCCGGGCTCAATTTAAGTTGTTCCTCTGTAAAAAAAAAAAAAAAAAAAAAAAAAAAAAAAGACGATAAAGTAAATTAAATATTGTATGACAAAAATAATGCGTGAAATAAAATTTACTTAAAAATATTGAGGAAAAAAGTTGGATGATAAAGTGAATGTTTGTTTTGGCATTGTGAGTTATTGGTGAGTGGGAAAATTGAAAGTAGACATATCTAAAGAAAGAGGAGGCAAGACAGTTGAAATAATAATAGAACAAAAAAAAAAAAAAAAAAGTATGAATCTAAATTTACACAACCTCAATCAAAAGATAAAAAGGGCAATGACTAGGAATGATACTTTTCTAGATACCAAGGAGAGTAAAATTGTAATTTCAGTAAATATCCCATTAAAAAAATAAAAAAATGAATCCCTTAATTGTAAATTTGAGTTGTGGGGGATTGATGTATCATGTATAAAGCGCCATCTATGTAAAATGAACTATAAAAAATGTCAATAACATATTAGGTGTACGGATTTTTTACCTTTAATGTATCTCATGGCAATCAAAACAGTGCTTCTTGCATAACAGTCGGACACATTACTAAAGCCGTCTTTGGGAAAATAATTAATTTTTTCTTTACTTATTATAATGATTTAAAAAAAACTATATCATTATAATTCAATTCCGATTTTTTTTTTTTTTTTGAAGGGAAATTGCTTTATTAAGATTATAAAATTGGACACTGCACGTAAAAGGGTTAAGAACCACTGCCTTAGAGTCTCTTTCGATATACATGACTCCAATAACATTAAATTTATAGAATCTTTTGTATTGATTAACAGAAATTGGTACATTATGTTACACATCATAGATAGGGTCGAATGTGTACGATTCAAATTATGTTCATTTGATTGTAGACAACGAATTGATTAAAACACCAAGTCCCCCTCCCCCAATTTTATACAAAATTCAAATTGTAAAATGTCAAATAATAAATTACATCATTAATAAAAATAAAAATATTTGTGATAACTCTTCAGAGGTAGAAAGGTTTTATTAATACATATATAGTAGAAATATAATTGCTTTTATAGGTACGATTTGAACATAATATGTATTATATTTTTTTAAAAGTAAAAGAAAAACAAAATTTAATTAAAAAGTCCCGAATGAAAGACATAAATTCTAATGAAATCAAAATATGCTACATGCAGGGATTTCATATTAAAAGAAAAGCTTAAAAGGCCCTGAATTATTATTAATTATAATTATTATGTACTTTAAAGTTACTTTTTAATTAAAATAAGGCTCAAGTTGGTGAAATCAAGGCTGCCACTATTTTGACAAATATTTGACAATTTAGATGGACTGTTTTTCATTTTTTTTTGTTTTTTACAAATCCCAAATTTGATAAATAAAATCTTAGAAGATAACTGAAAATAAAATTTAAAAATCTTAATCTTTTCGATTATTTTTTTTAAGAAAGACACATTTTTGATTACATCACATTGTTCATTTCAAAATTGTGACACAACAGGAAAAAATTATTCACAAAAACGTTTTCTTTTCGACAGCAACCTTTTAGTCACTCCCCCCTCCCCTCTCGTATTCACATCCCTGTGTGGGACATAAATGTAAATGATTTATGCAGTACCGATAGCAATACGAACTTGATTCTTGGAGATCCTATCTTCCATCAGCTTCTTGGATCGGAGATATTTATTATGAATAAAGGGATCAAAGGTGCGATCAAATGGGGGAATGTTATAAACGCACTTATCACTATGGATCTCACAAACATTTCTTTTTTGTCGGGCACGCTTATTAGCGGCCATTTGACTTATAATGGCAGCCATGGTTGTTCTCTTGAGAAGTACTTAAAGTGGCGGTGAGGGAAAGTGAAGTGAGATAAAATTATTAAATTCACATCCCTCTTGAAAAGGGTATTTTGCTAACATCAAATCTATGTACCCACTAAAAATGATCCTCAAAGAACATGTGCGGGGAAAAGAGGAGTGTTGTGAGATTATATTTGTAAGAAGAAAATCAGTATTTTTGGAAGAGGACGCTCCGTTGTTTGTTCTGAAGAGGAAGGGAGAGAGAGCTGTTAAGACGGACCTCAGTACTCACTACTCATTGAATTAAGAAAAAGGTTTTCATTATCCTCGTATGTTTGAAGGGATGGAACAGCAGAAATAAACAAATACATTAGTCGTCATATCATGCCTCGGTATGAGCACTTAATAAATCATATAAAGTGCAAAGAAATATAACTACTGTTCATAACAGATATGTATTATGATGATACTGAGAGGTTATCACCTCTCAGGGGCGCCTGTAGTATTATATTGGGAGGGGGAGGGATTTTAGTAAGGTTTTTTTTTCAAAAACTTTCTAAAATTTAAATTCTCCACTACATAAATTGATCGAATGACCTTTTTATAGAAAATAAATCCTTAAAAATAATTTCTTCCCCTTGTTTTTTTAATATATACTTTTCTTTCAGAGCGATATTTTTTTCAAAAGTTCCTCCACGGGGTAAGGTTTCAGCCCCTCCATCCCATCTCCAACTTTAAAACATTGTAGCGACAAGAAAAACAATTGATCAATATTTTTACATGTTTTTTTTTCTTTTGCCTGCTAGGAGCGTCAAATAACTAACTAGACAATCTCCATGAATTCATCATTTTAATTGAATAAACAGGGTAAACTCTGCTAAGAGAAGAAAAAGTTGCATAAGGTAAAATGATAAGGGACGTAATCTGTGGTATCATAAAAAGCCACATCTTGCGTGTGAAAAATAAATATCTACTACCATATCCTCAATTTTCCTAAAAAAGAGACAAATTCCTAAGAATAATGAACTTTTCTTCTTGGAACCAAATAGTGCTGATATAATACAACGACTATTCTTTGCCTGCTTGGTCCAAAAATGTATTAAACATCATATAATTAGAGCAGGGTAAATCTTAAGTTTCAAAATATTAAACCATTAGATCAAGGGTTATCTGTATTTGTTTCTTGAATAAAAAGGCATAGCTTTTTGGGAGTTTTCAATATGATTTTTATTAACACTATATATATACATTATACATACCTATTGAATTAATTATTGACTTGGATCAATTTGATAACTCATCAATTAGTGAGCAATGTCTTTGTTAAGAGGATCCTTAAGTCGGATTGGAGAGCCACTAACATTTCAGCATTCCCATAGATAAGAAGCTAATTGCCTTTTATTTAGCATATATTCTGCTGAATAAAACAAGCGATCTGACGGGACGCTCGTGGAATAGACGTTTGTATTTTTCGGTATTTACACACCACCACTTTATGAAGTTCTGTTCTTGATAATAAAAAAATGACGGGGAGGGCAGCATCTACATAGTGGGATTTGAGACTCGTCAATCATCTGGAGACTCAGCCCTCCGGATTTGACTAATAGAGCTGACTTTTTTGAGGGAGCTTCCACATGCTGAACGTAATGTTGGACAATTGTTTGTTCCTTTTCAATCTCCAAAATTTCCCTTTTTTGTTTAGAGATAGCTTCATTTACTTTGGTGGAATCAGGAAGGAGCTTTTCCCAAGGCAAACATATAGAATTTGTATCTTTAGCAAAGACTTGGTTCTTCTCTAGATCCTTAAAGCGATAGATTGCTGAATTTAGCAATGCTTCAGCAAGCTAGTGGGTAATGCTGTCATAGGGATATTTTTAGATCGGGATTGTTCTTGTATAACTGTGAACAGCAAAACTTAGCAAGCGGAATAGCCTTTGAGGTCCTTATAACTTTCTCACGACCAAAGTCCAGAGTCATAAGGTACGTAATGTGAATAACATCCGAAACTTGCTCTAAATCTTCAAAATCCTTCTTAGAGAGTTTAGTATTGTGGCCACCCCTATGTAGAAGGAAGTACGAAACACCTTTTTTCATTTGAATAAAGCAGTCTATGATCTCATAACAGGAATTCCACCTGTTTTCTACGCACTGGTAACAGATGTTTCGGTTGCACATTTACCTCATTCAGAGATTTGTGGAACGATCTCTTGAGTTTGTGACTTTGCAACAATAACGATGTCTGAGACTTTATATTTCAATGTTGATATATCTGGGACTTGGAGAAAAGGATTTTCAACAAGCAAATTGAATGATTGTACAGAGTAACTTATTACTGCGCCTTCTTGAACTTGAGTCCCTTGACAGCGGCTACAACATATTTGCATTATCAATTGAAATTGCAACCAGTTTGTCTTATGAATGCTCAATGAAAGCCTATGAACAATGATATCGTATTCAAAAACTAATTTAACAAAAAATGACAGATGCACAGAATTCTGTAATAATAGATATATACATATTTCGTCGTAAGTTTCTTTTTCATTCAAACAAGCACAGATTCTCTTAACCCTATTAGTTTTTACAACGTCAATTGGTGCACTCTGTCCGATTCCTTGCAATCAAAAAATAATTTACCTTAATGTTCACGGCAGTGTATGCAGATTTTCCATCCATCCCATGAAGTGGTCTGTGAGGCTGATGAAGCTGCAATGAGTGTTGCCATTTCAATTTTCATTGGTTAGAGAAACTCACACAGCCACAGTTTTGCTTGCACCACTTTCTTCTGGTCTTCATCAAATAAATTTCGTAATGACACATTGACATAAGATTTTTACGACATGGGAAATTGTAGCAGTATTCCAATGTGGCAACAAATCTTTCGAATCCCCAATTTTCAACAATTGAGAGGTGCTTATATCAGCACAAATTATTTCGATGAGAAATAATCCTATACTGTTTTTTCAATGTTGAAGATGATCATTCAACTCAACCGAATGCAGGTAAATGGCATGTAATAATAATTTAGAATCGGGAAATATTCGATTTTTGGGAGAAAACCCGTCTCTTCCCAGTCTTCATAAAGAATTTTTTGTTTATTTGGAACCGGTTTCAATTTTTGGAACTGTTTCTCATCCCTAATGTGGTGATCCTCTAGATGGATTCTAATATCAAACACGAAAAACCATACGTTATCATTAAATACTTTAAATAATATACTCCAAATGTGAGCATAATAGGGATTATGTACCTCACACCTAGGATTAGACCTTGTCAAAAAGATACTCTTGAATCCCTTCCCCCCTTCTATAAGCTTTAAAAAATTCCCCATAAATTCAAGTTTTTGTGTGCAAGTAAATGAAAACTCCATTGCTAATGCAGATTTAACTAAGAAAATAGAACTCTACATATTATCATTTGGAGAACGAACTAACAATAACTAAATTTTAAAAGTGATAGGCCAACACGACAGATTTCTTTAGTATGCTGACTTATCTCTACAGTCGAGTTACTTGGAAGTGGAGCTCAAAGAGCGAGGTAAGATTCTTGATAGTTTAAATATTACCGGAACGGCAAAGAAAAAAGGCCCAAGAGGTATTTTAAAAATATTTTTGTTTATTTTTACTTCATATTACAAATACAAACATTCACCGAAAAGCACAAAGTACCAATACCAAATTTTAAAATATTTAAAAGATTTGCTGTCTATTTTTAATAAATTTGTGTAAAAAATAAAATGATTATTTATACTTAAATATTGAAATATATATATATATTACGGCATAGTAAAACTTTTGTGATTAATTTTATTTCAACTGGTAAGCATGTAACACAATTCAAAATTTGTCATTTACTATTTTAATTTCAATTTCAATTCAATATTATTTATATTGATTTTTTAATTTTTTTTGTAAAATAATAGGTATAATAAAAATAAATCAATTATTTTTCCGATAGATGGCTATAGTAATATGTATCTCACGTTGTATAAGTTCGATCGTCTTATGCTAAATATTGTTAGAAAGATAAGATTTCGTACTAAAAAACTTTTTAGATAGTTTTGTGATTGTTCGACTCAGTATTGTTTGAGCTCCTATCAAACATGTACACCAAAATCAATTGTTTGAACGTTTAGACGATAACTCACGATAATTTTAAAATATGTATTATTTTTCTATCATTATGAGGTAAATACCTGAACTTATAAATTTTTTTATTTATAAATTTTTTAGATAAAGAAATTAGCTTAAAAAAATATTCATACAAGCTTATTGTAAAATGATACTTTTCTATTATTATAGAAAGATAGTTTAATGGTAAATAATACTAGATATGGTAAAAAGAAATCCATTATTCTTCCAATTGATGGTTATAGTAATGCGATCTTGCTTTTTATAAGTGCGTTCAGTTTAGGATGGATGGCGTTAGAAAGATAAAATTTCATATAAAAAAAATATTTAACTCAGCATTGTTTGAGAGCACTCGAAATTGGACACCAGCAAAGAAAAAAAACTCCATTTTTTACCATTTTTCTTCGATAAAGGCAAAAACGCATCACAAGTGTCAGATAATGTGAATATTATTATGTTCCTGATACTGTAACAGCCCATCACGTAAAAGATGTATGTCCAATTGTCGATTCCGAACGTCATGTGAGCAATATTTTGATTGCAGAGGAAAAATATTAATGGAAAAAAAGTAATAATATAAAAAATGTGCAAAATTTGGAACATTTGGAAAATTACTTATAAATCTAATAATTATTAATGCATCTGTTAGAAACTTATCATACCGATTAAGTACACGTTTTGGACAACACTGCCACTGTGTATTGCGCAAAAACACAAGTGGTATTTCAGTTACATCTAAACTTAATGTGCACGTATTTGGATTGCTCCTCATCTACTCTAGTTATTTTGTGCTATGCATCCTATGAGCTATATACTCATGTAATCATTTTTTTAAGTATTATCGACTAATAAATACATATTATGACATTTTACATTTGTATGCCCAATGGAACAATTTTGACCATATAATGGTTGCCTGATGTATCAAATTTGGGACATATAAATCAAATACACGTTTATATAAAAATATTTTATTTTATGTTAAATAAAGGTTAGTTTAAGAGAATATACTTCATATATGTTATAAAAATTTAAAAATCTAATTTTATCATAATTTAGGTTATAGAGGGCTAAAATATATCAATTTCATTTTATTACCTCTTATATTTAGCTAAAAAATACATATGGTTTAAAATATTGTGTCAAAAACTGTCAAATATGGAAAAAGAAAATGGAGGACTTCGATAAAAAATAAGACACTTCCAAGTGGACAACTGGGGTTCTGGACAAAATCTCGACAAACATTTACAATATTTTGGGCAAAACGAAAATGTTTAAGCTTTAAAATTTTAGCGGTCTAATTGTCAAAAGAGCCTCTTTAAAAAGTACAAGAACTTGATTCAAATCTTTAATTTGATCATAAAAAATCATGCCTTATTAGTGTTGGATCGGTCTTAGGGCTGATTTTATCCCCATTCCCCGTTTTAGTCTTTTTTTTTTACCATTGTCTTGTAACAGCTATCTTATTATTTTTTTCCGTCCTAGCTAAAAATGAAGAATATAAAAACTAACAAAATAATGAGGGAATGCTAAAACGCATTTTTCTGGAGTATAAAACGTTCTAGCTTCAAAACTCATACACATCAATTATCTTGTTTCCTTGAAAGAGGTTATGATAAAACTTCAAGAGCTGAATCACGTAGTAAGTAACTAACTCATTTCAGCTGTTGTGGTTAACATAAAAGACGGTTTAGGACCGGCTATCAGACTGGACTGATAGGACTAGAGTCTTTTTTATTTTTTTTCGACCATTCCAACATGCATTTTTTCAGTATTTATAAAATTATTTTTAGATTTTTTTAGAGCAGCTTTATTTCTTTAAGAATTTATTAAAATTACATATTATACCTAGAACTTTGAGTATGTAAAAACTTATTTAAACATTTAAATTTTCTCCTACTCATCATACTTATTTTTTCGAATATAATTTTTCCCCGGATAATTTGGTTATTTAATTGGATTCATTTTATCCAAAAGAATACATACAAGTTAAAAACTAAAATATTTCTTGAGAATCCTCCAAAATATCTGGGTACAACTAATGTTAATTTTCCAGAATGTGATCTATTATATTTTTTTTTCAAGAAAGATTATTTTACAGAAAAATCAAAGTCTGTGAATTTAAAATATCCCTCTAAAAAATTTACATGGCCCATGAAATTTGGCTTTAAATGTACTATTATCAATTTAAATAAATATATAATATTATTTTCAACATTCTATTCAACATCAGTTGCATATTGGAAAGACTTTTACTGTAGAGATCACGTCTAAATCTTACGCTACAGATTTACAAAGGTCTATCATAAAAAAATAGGGGAAATTTTGTATGTAATTTAAAAAATATATATTTCGTCTATATTTTTTTTTAAATGCCACCTATATTATGGATCTCTATCAGAATATATATTAACCCCCCAAGGCAACTGATAAATTTAAATTGATTTTCATGTGTCCTTTTCTCTACTTGTATGTAAATTACTGAGCTCAGATGTGTTTTGTTTGGAAATAATTGTTTATGCCTTTATGTATCGAAATACGAATTCATATTAATCACTCAATAAATATTGAAATAGTAAGTCCTCAGATTTCTATGGACCAGCCGGTATCAGAGTAAAATAGGCCCTGGGATGTTGTGTGTAATATTTATAAATTTCAAACTTCAAATTTGAACAAAAAATGGTCTTTCTCATATTTTAACTATTACAAATTTTAATCCAAACAATAATTTTTTACAAAAATGTTTTTAACAATAAACTCATCATTTATCATTTATAGAGCTTAATATGGTTTTAATAAAAAAAACTCAACATAAATGTGTCTATATACAAATTATGTACTAAGAAACTGTAGGTGTATAATGGCTATTATATAAAAACCCTCTTAAATAACAAATATATTTCAAGATTATTACATATTTAAAGATTTATAATTAAACATTATTCCACATTACTTAAATCATTAATTCACTTAGTAATAATAAAATATATAATTATGTGAACAAAGCATTCTCTTTCAAAACACATCTCAATTCTGATTAGGGTCCTTCCTCTTCTTATAAATCAAATATCTGCCACATAAACTAAATTATAATTATTCAGTATCCTATTTAATTGAAAGATATTTCATTCTTTAGGATGAATTTCGTACGTCAAATAAATTTTTATAGATAAAATACTAAATTTTATCTAATATTTGTCCCTAACTTATGTAATATAAAGGGTGATTCAAAACGAGCAGTTTTTTCCAGTAGGGATTTTTTGACAGGCGTGCACGAGTTCTGTCAAATTCATGCGTCATTTTTACTCAGTATTGTTTTAAAATTCTTTATGGAAAGATATGCCGAGAGTGTAGCCGAAGATCGTGAAGAATCGATTCCCCACCGCTCTCAACAACTTTGGTACTTCAAATTGAAGCACATGGTCTCCATGATATTTGGTTCCAACAAGACGGTGCCACTTGCCGCACAGCGCGCGTAACAATGGACTTATTGGGACATCATTTTGGTGAGCAATTAATTTCACGTTTTGGCCCGGTGAATTGGCCACCAAGATCGTGTGATATTTGGACTTTTTTCTTTGGGGCCACGTAAAAGCAAAAGTATATGTGGATAAACCAGCGACGATTGAAGTATTGGAAGCAAACATTTAGCGAGTTATTTGTGAGATTCTGGTCACAATGCTCGAACGCGTCATAGAAAATTGGCGCCAAAGAATGGACCATTAAATGGCCAGTTGTGGCCAACATATGAATATTTATAGAAATAATTGTAAAGGATTGTTTTTTCGGTTCATAATAAAGTTTTGACCAGAATATAATATTTTATGTGTTTTATTTCTACAATCCAAAAACCGCTCGTTTTGAATCACCCTCGTATTTAAAAAAAAATCAAATTATATGACATTTATACGACATTAAAACGATAAATCACGTATTGAAGGAACTAAAGTGCATTGTAATTCATCATGAACGTATAAATGTCGATTTATTTTTATCAATTACATATGTATTATAATCACACTTCCTGCCTTGTTCTATTGGAGTAGAGATAAAAAATTGGTCCATGATGGATCATAAATAATTTCACTTTCATACTCCTCTTAATTTTTTATGATGCATCGTATCATTAATATAGTAATGAATGTATGTGTATGTAGTCTAAAGATGATTATCATTGATGTTTTTGTTTTTTCAAAGAAACTCAATTTTGACAAATCATATTTACAATTATTTTCTTAGCCAAACAAAACTCAACTTGAATAAGAACATTTATATGTTTTATCCCTGAATGGAAATAGATACAAGTAAAATAAATAGTTTTCGTTAGATCGTAAATATAAGGATACACTGAATAGCAATATCATCTTTGCTCGGCATTTAAGGAAATAAGCTAATATGATGCACATATGTACATGCATATATTATAACGCTCTTAATAAATTTCCCATCATTCCTAAATCTGATTGGTAAGTTAGAGTATCTTGTGATTTGCATGGTCATGTCAGAATATGGAAGAACATGTTTTCTACATACGAGTAAATGAATGTATCTTAATTAAAGCTGAATGTATTGTTTCTTCCATATTCAATTATGTGTCTTAATGGATAGCTTCTTGGATAGGGAGAAACAATAATTGCATATTATTTTAGATATTAATTGAAAATGAAAGATACTATTATTGTTATTATCAAGACGCATCTTTTGTGTCTTCAGATGTTTTTTATATTTTCTTCATATATTTATGAATATTAATGGTCTACTATAAAATACTCATTTTAGCTTCAGCAAGAAATCAGTTCCATCATGACGAGTCTCAATTTCATCTTTGTATTCATCTTCTTTCTCATTAGAGACATTTATGGCGATCCTGTGAGTATCATCAAGGAGTTCCTCTCTTATTCCTCCTTGGACTCCAATTGCGATGCTATGGGAGTGGATATTGAATTGGAGAGCAATTATTTATTGAAGGGACTATCAGAGAGGCTTAGTATAAGGTAACTATTATTGTTGGGGCTTAGTATTATTTTTTAGACCGAACTAATTCGGCCAAAAAAAAAGAAGCTCAGTCTGGACCGGTCTCATGTAAAAATTTGCTCTAGATCGGTCCAAAGGAAAAATTAAATCTAGTTCGGTCTCAAAAAAGCGGTCTAGACCGATTTTACAGATTGTTTATAGCTCGGATACATTTTGATCCCGCCGTCTCTTATACGTATTCAGTATTTGTTCTAGAACTTATCGTGTACTTTTGAGATTCTTTTGAAAAAAAGGAATGACAGTTGATCTAGAAAAAAAATGGTCTCCCATAATATATGAGACTGAAAAAAAATCGGTCCAGGGTGTGATACCGCAGTCAGGACCGAAAAATTGGTCTAGACAAAATTACTTAAGACCGAACAAAAAAAATCGGTGCTGGATCTAGTCTCAATACTAGTAAATATGTACCTGGTATGTTGAGTTGCTTCGGTTTAGTTAAAAATGTTGAGTCCAACAAAAGATTTCATCGTGATGCAGAGGTGCCCAAAGGGGATGGGCTGGAGGGGCTGTAGCCCCCCCCCCATTTTTGGAATTTTTGTTTTTACTAGAAATTTTTTGTGAATAACTTTGGATTTTGAATTTTTTTTTTAATTTAATATTTGAAATTTCATTTTTCAATTTAGTTTTCAAAAAAATTATTTTCTGTGAATAGCTATGAATTACTAAAACTTTTTTCCAAAAACAAAATATTTTTTGAGATTTAATTTTAGAAAACTTTTTTTTTTAAATTCTAAAACCCTCCCCCCCCCCCACAAAAAAGATATAATCCTGCGGACCCCTGCTTTGTTACCCAAATTTGCACAAAAAAATAAATACGTATGTAAAACAGATTAACTTTATAGTAACGGAGGTAAGAAATACGGTATTCAAAATTAACCTAGATAATTCATGAAAATAATATAAGCAACCCTCAAATTTAAATTTTATATTATTATTATAAGTTTTATTCACATAAATTAGTGAATAAAACTTATTTATAATCTAAGGCTTTCATTGAATGTTTATAAAGTTTTTTCTAAATTATGAGTATTATTTATTAATTACTATTTATTTATTAGAATTGAATATTGGAACTAATTTATAAGTTTACTTATAAGTACTTTAGTTACTTAAATAGAATATACCATCAAAATTCCCGAACGCATCTAAAGTATAAATTATTATGTTTGTGTAGGGCGTAGCCACTAGCCATGTTATTTCATTCACATAGTCTTGTGAATAGTCAATGTCATTAGTGTGAAGTGTAACATTAGAGTGAGAGATTGCGTGGATTCCCGTTGCTCGGTCAATAGTGTATAAATTATGTAGATAAACTTATGAATGAGCTATCAATATACATCTCATATAACTTTTGAGCTATTTCAATTTTTGTTTATCATGTTAAAGATTTTTAATTATAATATTTTTAATACCTGGCCCAATTAATTACTACATATAATTAATAACTACCTATAGCTATAAATTAAATCTATATTTATAGTCTCTACACTCAAATGACTCAATAGTACTTATATAGGCTATAAAATATATGTTATTATAAAATTGGAGTCGGATTTTATGCAGCCCTTCTTTAAATGGTGTCTGGAAGTTGGTAAAATTAGGACCACAACCTAAATCCTTGTGTTTAACAATAATTCATTTATAAAAATGTGTCCCTCAGACTTGTAGCTTCGTACTGATTGCTAGGCAAGGCAGGCAGATTTTGACTAAAACATCAAACCAATCATATTTTATGACGTCACTATTAAAAAGCATGGTGGAAGTCAAACATCAGTTGTACATGCATTATGGTATTTCTATTAACACTGATTAATGTTAAATAAATTTATCAATTAAGAAGAAAAAAAAATGGGCAAAAAAATGTCATCTTGAGCAAAGAAAAAGAAAAATCCTTATTAAGACTCTAGCCCCCAGGCACTAAGAATTTATTTTAAAGTGAATGTGCGTAGGCTGTTTGACTTTTTTTACCAAAGTGTTTTTGTTTTAGATAAAAGCCAAATTTGATATATATAGTTTTTGAAGATACAAAATCGTTTTCTTAAATTTTAGGTTATTTTTTTTTTTAATCAATGGACTAAATTTGACGAAAGAACATTTAAAAAAAGAAGGGAAATTGACTTAATTTTTTTCTTTGAAAATGATGACATTAAAATTTTTTATACCAGAGGAATAGTTTATTGTAGAACTATAAACGTATACAAAATTGCAATGACCTTATGGGTTGAGCACCACTACTCTTAGCCCTCCTAGAATTTGGAGTATACCCTCTTGAAGTTTGCTACGGTTATGACTTACAGGACAGCTACGTACTGATAATTTAAGTTTTTATGATCGTTTATATTGATTATTAATCGTCTTTCACCTTATGGACAGGTAGTAGATACTAACACTTCGAAATCTATTATGTAAGGTGTAGGATATTATCAAGTAAAGTAAATATTACTTCGATTCATACTTCTGTGGCATGAGCGCTCTTTAACTAAATTAGTTTGTTTACAAAAGGATCAAGAGTGGTGCCACCTTGCGGCAAAATGATACAACTCCCTCAATGATAACATTATTTAATAAATATATTAATTATTATGTGTAAATTCAAAATTTTACTTGGTGAGGAAGAAAAATAAATTAAAAAGAAATACACTTTACGTTGCTTTTTTTTATTGGACTTTTATTAAAATTATCAATAAATAGACACAACAAAATAAAGTTTAAAATTATAATAAAATACATCAAGAGGGATTGCGATAACATTAATCATAAATATACGTTATATTTTAAAATTAAACCTCTAGTTCAAAACTCAACCCTTCAATATTAACCACTTATGTTTTTTTACAGACTATATAAAAATATAGTAAAGTCAACCACTACAAAATATTGGTATTTTAAAATACAAAAATAATAAAATTTAAAACAGACAAACAACAGCTGAACAACAATTTATTCGATGTTCTCTCCTCATCATCAGGTATCGACTTACTAAACATGAGTAGAACTTACACGACCATTGTGGGAAAAACTTAACAATGTATGTAGCTTAGTTCCATTCTCTATCCTCGTAACAGGGAATCCTTAAGGAAAAGGCTACATAGTTTGCTGCAGAAGCAAATAAAATTTTGCTCGGAGATTGAAAGCTTATAGGACATTCAGAAGTGAGGAAGCTGGTTATGTATACTTTAGCACAAACTAAAGCAAAGCAGACGACCCTAGTTACTGTGGTAAATTTTTCCTTCCCTTGGGTATTCAAAAAAAAAATGTAAGCAAACCAATACTAGGGAATACATTCAAATTAAAAATATCAATATTAAACTCGAAGAAGTATCGAAAAGCAGATATCCTTGATAATGCATGAATGATTGAGTTAAACATATATCCATAGTACTTGCTGGGCGAGTCGAAGTACATACAGCCCGTGGAAATTTGGTACTTAGCTGTAAATTTCCTATTTTCCTTGACAAATGTGAGGGTCTCCATTCTTACCTTTCCTATTTATTTATGTTGTGCCTTCAAACAACAACTGTTACACCAACTAGCAGATAATATATAATAAGATAATACATCTTTATTTTTAGACTTTTACATCCCTTTCTCTAAGACCGGCAATCCCACTTTTTTGAGACTATCTCAAACTTAATCAAACATACCTCTTTAAGTAGGTATGAGAAGTTCAAAAGGACACAATTTTCGGAGGAGTGTTTAGGCTCCAATATAATAAAAAAATAAACTTACTGAAATGATCATTGAGATTTAGTTGTATAATTATAATTGTTGTTTACTTTGTTGAAGATGACAAAAATACGATTAATGACGTTATGAATAGCATATTTTTTAATAATTTCCACGGTCCTAAATTAGGACTGATACAACCCTATAATCTCAGTTGATTAAGCAAATTTTTATCTTCATTTAAATTCCGTAGGATTCAGTTATTCGAAAGTGATAGCCTTAATTGGCAAAACAACCCATATTTGCATCAATTAAATGAATACAATGGTTGCTATTTCATTATCCTTGAAGATATAAGTGTTTTGGATCGTGTTGATAAATTTTGTGTACGAACAGGGCTCGCACCTAGTTTCTTCATCATAATTGAGGAGAATCGTGGTAGTATATATATAAATGGAGAGGATATCCGCACGCTTCATTTTCCATTGGTTGTATTCAGAAAGAATTCAGGTTCCAGTCATTCAAAGGATTTTTTTATTTATTAAAACGAATATCCATTCCATAATTTCCTTTTTTCTTTCCAAGAACAAGACTACAACCTGCTCTTAACATGTGTTTATACAAATTGGAACTTTAATCAAGAAAACATAGATCAATGGAATTACAACTTTGGATTTAAAAAGGACTCTCTTCAAATATCAAACTATTGCCAAGTAACAATTTAATTTCAGTGATTCGATTTGCATTTTATATATATAATTTTGCCATATTTCAATTAATTATATTTAGTCTTCAGCCATTGGTCAAACAATTAGAGTGGAATATGTTGCATTTACTCCCTTTATTATGGGAACAGATAAGCTGGAAGGTGTGGACATATCCATGATAAAAATTCTGGCACAAAAGTACTCATTTAATCCAGTATTTTCTCGTAATGCTGCATGGGGTACCTTTGATGCGATAAATAATGCGTCCACTGGCATGATCAAATCAGTAGGTTAAATTAAAACATTTTGATGTTTATCAAAGTATCTTATTTGATATTTAGTTAAGTGAGGATAAAGCTGACATGGGGATTTCTACACCAGGGATAAGTTATTATAGACATTTGGTAGTTAAATATACAGGTGAGTATACACTAAGGTGTTTCTTATTTTTCATTTTGTTAAATGTCCGAGTTGCTGCATCAAAATACGTTCCTATTGATAAAAAAATACAATCGGCAAAGTTTCAGCAAAATTGAAAAATATTTGGAGGTAGCCTCAAAGTTTTGGAAATTGCATTTTTTTCAAAAAAGGGACTTCTTCTTCAATTATCATGAAAACGGTTTGAGATACAGCTTTTTTTTATTCTATAATTTTTTAAAGAAGATTTAATTTACTATAAGATATATTATTGCTTTATAGGGATAAAAATATTTTCACAATGAGTTATTTAATGAAAAATGATTGAAGAGAAAAATAATACATATGGAACGTATTGAGCAACAATTTTTTATATTTTTTCTTTTTTTTCCTGTAAGATAACCAATTTTCATGATATATTTTCATTTGGTTGAATTATTAGAGTATTAGAGTGAGCAATAAGTTTTATTTATTAAAATGAATAACACTGGTAAAGCGTTTGTTTAGAGCGGTTTTTTTCATTGATAGTTAAAAAAAATGATACTCAGTTATTCTTAATAATTATTTATTTTCCTTTCTGTGATATATATTTTATTAGTTTATAACTTTATTAACACAAAATAGTTTATATCGTAAAAATAATAGTTTCTACTCAAACAAGCACTATTATACAATTTACATATTAATAAATGGTTATCCTTTTTTCTGAGTAATATGTCTAATATACTAAGGTATTACAGATTTATTTTTTCCGAGTTGGATACATATTTTGATGCTCTTCAACAACTTGTAATAAGAGTTGAAGCTGTAATTCATCAGTGTTTAACGAGAAACTGTATTGTTTAATAATTGCCACTCCTTGGTCATTGAGAACTTGAAGAGAATCAATTATTTCAAGGGATTTCTTAAAATTATTGTGTCTTGACTACAATTTTGAATCAACATTTAAAAACTCTTCTGGGAGTTTCAGCAGCTCAATAAAAATTTTTCTTTTGCCTTTTTTGTAACAAAGTCTTCTAAATTTTTATAGATGATTTTATTCCTTGAATTTTTGTCTTGTTTTTCTATATTGTCTGCTACTCCCCAATCTGGAACGGCTTCACAAATTGCAGTAACTTGCGTTTCACCTGTACCAGATGCAAGTAATTTGGAAATTCATCTTCCAGAAATTATTATTGGGATACAATCCACCATATCTTTTCCAATTAGATCGAAAATTATTTTACCATCCAAATGGATTACCAGAGAAATGTTACATCGGAATTTTTATTTTTTTAAATATATATACAGTTCTCCAAATGCGAAATGTACTTTGGTTAAGAGCAAACTCATTAATGATTTTGCCTATACTCTTGAGTGATTCTACTAATATAAAAACAAATTTTCGATTAAACACTTTTGTGCGATCAAAAGCTGATTCATCTTCTGGAGTAATTAAATTGTTTTCTTCCTCTTTTAAAAATTTGATTTAGTAGACTCTAGTTCTTCTCCCTCTCTAGTATTTTCGTTATATAGTTATAATAAGGGTAGAGTGAATGCCAAATGGATTTAAATTGTAAACAAAAGTACTCCAGATTTGAATATTAGAAATTATGGTTTATAAAGGGCACTTTAATATTTAGGACACCTTTGCAGGACCAATAAATTGGACTAATTTAACATCCCAAATTAAGGATCAATACAATTCAGACAAATAATCATGTTTTACAGAAGGAAAATATTAAAAACATAAAAACTTTGCATGCAACAAGTTATATACGTATAAGTTATCTCTTCAACTATTTTTATTGCAATTCATATTATGCATATTTTCTCTCCAAGAAGTATAAATATATCTTAGAGTAAATTACGTTTTCTTAAAAAAATAATAAAATATCAAAAGCTGTATTGGGAACTGTTTTTACAATAATCGAGGAAGAAGTAATTTTTTTTTTGAAAAACTTTGAGGCCGTTGAGCCACCTCTAAATATTTCTCAATTTCACTGAAACTTTCCCGATTGTATTTTTTTTAATCAATAGGAACGGATTTGGATCCGGTGACCCGGATATTTCAACAAAGGGAAAAATAAGAAACACCTATCCACATTACATTAAGGAGTAAACTTGTTATTTTTTATTTTTTTTTCATTAACTCTTAGTAAGTGTTTACCGTCAAACCATCGACTACATGTGTACAAAACCCAAGCCCCTTCCCTCCTATCTAAATATTGTTCGTCCCTTTTTGGACTTTGTGTGGCTCTGTATTCTGATCTCAACGATCGTTATGGCTTTATTTCTTTATATCTTTTACAAGATTTTAAGGAGTATCAATCAAGATTTTGTCATTAAACGGGCCGCTTTGTCAGATTTTTATATTTTGACTGTTGTACATCTTGTAGAGCAAGGTATTTTATGTGGAAAAACAATCAATAAATACTTTTGTACCCATCTTCTCAGGTATCATGAATTGGTTTACTACTTGGTCCTCCGGACGGATCCTTACAATAACTTGGAATATATTTCGAACCATTCTGATAATGGCATATTGCTGTAATCTACGCGCTGTCATCATTGCTAAAGAGTACAGCAAACCAATTGACACAGGACACGATATTTTAGAACAAGTAAGAATCTTCTTTTTTTTTTTCAAGATCTGTTCTTCAATATCTTATCTTAATTACAGAAACGCCCTGTTTTTCTTTTTGGGAATGCACTTCCTACAACACTTTTGAAAACCTCTGAGTTTGATGTCCATAAAAAAATCCTTCAGCAGTTTACTGGAACCTACCATTATTTAAATACTAAAGGAAAGTTGGAGAATGAAGTGTATGATGAAGTCATTCAAAAGGATGGATGTATTCTTTTCTTGGGAATCCTTATGAGAGATGCAACATCCGGACTTATAAAAGGTGTTGTCCTATTAATATGTCTATGACTAATTTTAATTATTTACTTTGATATAACACAGATTTCTCAAATATGCCCTATCAATTTGCAAAGTATCCATTTGGATTCTATCATGTCGGTTATATCGCGCAAATGGAAAACTCTCCATACATGGATGAATTTTCTCAAACACTTTTACGTATGGTTGACATGGGGATTCCAGAAAAGCTATTTAAGCAGTTTTTACCATTGGAGGCTTATATTAAGGAAAAAGAGTCCCGTGTTGTTGAGGGTCTCTCAATCAATCATTTCATTACGACCTATACGGTATTAGCTTTTGGAGTTTTAGTATCCTGTATTACATTTGCCTATGAACAATGGAAAGTAAAAGGAATGTATGAAAAATAAAAAATTCATATCGAATCATAGATACGAAATAGTTAAAAATTAAGTTGATGTATCATTTTTATTCCACAATATTTGAAATAACTTATTAGATATAATTAATTATGAAACTATTATATTATAATTTAAATATCCGTCTCTATTTTTATAAATACAGGTATATTGTATTTACTACTCAATAATAAAATGATTCAAATTAATTGACTAAAATTGTCTTCCTTGACCAGATAAGCTCTAGATTTCTTATAATATCCTAATAATATAAACAAAATATACATATTAATATAATTAATTCTCTGATACGCAAGCCTTTAAATCCTTGAAAAGTTCAATAAAAGCTTTACGATATGAAGCATTAAGAATAATGTAAATACAAGGATTAATTAAGCCAAAGCACCATCCAAAGGCGTAAAGAGGTATGTGCCAATGTGGATATAGCTTTGCACTTGGATCTGAAACAAGTTGAAGGATTCGGATAAAGTTATATGAAAAATATTAAAATAATTATGCAGTTAGTATTGGATTCGAGGTATAATTATCGAGTTTTGGGTTGATTCGTGTTCATGTTAGGATAAATTGATAATTTTTTAGAACGGTCGAATTTGAATTTTTTTTTAATTTCCACATAATATGTTTGTAATTTGCATTCTCATTTTTAACACATCAGTTCATCTTTTCTTAAGAAAAGAACGTCTGTAGTTTTGAACTGTTCTTTCGAGTTATACTAGAAATTTGACTTATCCTTAACAGAACGTTTTGAATTTTGATTATTCAAATTTGAATACAGTCGAATTTTCCGAAAAATATTTCGGGAGTAATTTTCAGCTGTTGTAAACTTTTTTTTTTTTTTTTTTTTTTTTTTTAAGTTTGAATTATACTCGAACCCAATACTAATGTTATTACATACCAATTGCGAGGACCAAAGCAGGAGGAGCTGTGCAAATGACAAAGCTTAGAAAGATCATAAAGAGAGTTAGAGAGATTCGACTTTCTTTTTTACTCCGTCCATTGCTGTTTTTCTGTTCCTGGAAGATGTGATAGATTATATTTATACTCTGCTACGTATAAGTAGATATATAAAAACAACAGAAAAAAGAATAAAACCTTTATTTGACTATTTTGACATTCCAAGCTGGAGGAAAAGGAAGTTTGATGAAGGTCAAAATCCGTATTTCGATGACTTTTTAACTGTTTTTTTGAGCGTTTGACAATTAGATAAATTCGTGAGTAACAAAAAACAATAACAAAACCAGGTAGTACAAGGCCAATTATTAGAAATGTTTGCCGGGGAGATCCTTTCCCCTCTTTGGAGTCAATCATTGTGCACGTCCCAGTACCATCATCAAATCCCATATTCCCCCATAATCCAGTGAGAGGCACAAGAAGTGCTAAAAATGGTAGGAGCCAAACCGAGCCCAGTATTAGGATATTTGTTAGTCTATTAAACTGAAACGTACAAACTAACTGTATTGAATGACCTTGTTATTGATAGAATACTTACTTTAATAACAGATTCAGGAGGGTGACAAACCAGAATATACCTATTAAATGCCAGAGCTGCTTGATTCATCATCATTACTTTAAAAAAAAATACATAAATTAATTAATTTAATTGCATAAACTACGCACAAACCTGTAATATTCCAGTAAAAAATAAAAGCATATAATCGGCAAACGATTCCTATACGACACAAATAACATTCATAAAAGGTATCAGCAGTTAATGGTAGACAAATTATGCAATAAAACAGATCTGAAATAGTGAGAGATACCACAAAGATGGTTGTTGACTGGCCCTAAAAGAAAAAAAAAGTTACAGTTGTTTAATCTCCTTTCTAAATGGATATAAATATGTAAAAAATATTAAAAGAATGATTCCTGGATATGAGGATTTTAACCAATAAAATTAAGCTCTTTTTAAATTTCTAAAACAAAAAGCGTAGCATTGAAAGTCTTTTTAAGTATGGGTAAGTGTTTTATGGGTATTCCAATACTCTTCGACTAATAATATAAAGCCAGAACACCCTTTAGGACCATTCGCATGCCCTGACAGCAGCATTCACATGATTATGAAAATTTGATTTGTGAAATATGGGAGGAGGGGTGGGGGGTTACGTCATCGACGTGTGATTGCTTTCATGATAAGTGGCACTCCAAGTACGAGCTCCAAGACCAATCAAGATTTGAACCGTTTTTAGTGCGTCAGTCCGTCGATTTCACTATTATGAACAGTCCTAGTCTAATGTCATTTTAGCTATTTAATAAAAATAATAATATTCTAATTTAATAATTATTTAATCCAATGTTAGAAAATGCTCGGTTCGGTTCTGGAAAGGCACTTATGTGAAGAAGACAGTTTTTAACACTATTCATATTTATTCACAACAAGTGACTAAGTAGCTTTGTGTCGGTTCCTAATTAGAATTGAAGACTACAGCCCAGTTCAGTCTCAGTCCGGTCGAGTTCAGTACTGCATATCAGTCCTAAAATGGATAAAGTTCGGTCCTTGATGACGTCACACAACTTTATCTCCAATTTTTTTTTAATGAGTTCTAGTACTGACAGTCTGAAGGGCCCATGGGTTTAAGACTGGAGCGAATAAATAAAGACTGACTCAACACTACCTATAACTGTAAAAAGGGGGATTTCATTCCGTCAATTCCAGTAGCAGGGCTAAAGGGAGAGCAGAAGGAACAAGTGCTCCGGGCTACAATTAAAATTTTTACAAAGAGGGCCAAATTTGTCCATCACTACAAAGGGATCAATTTTTCTAACACTAAAATGAAATATTCCCTTTTGTTAAAAAAATAAAGTGTCTGTTTTTTTCAAATGACCACACTATAAGTTAGACATGGGCTGCTAATAAATCTGGCAAAATATCTCATATCTGTATCGTATCGCTGCTATCAGATGAAAAAAATTGAACTTTAGATATTCTCTCCGATTTTTTATATTATCCTTTCAGAAATAAGAAGGGAGTTGAAAAAATAATGGTTCTTCAATTTTTGTAGACAGGGAATGCTTAAAAAACAGAGCTCTATACACACTTAGACGAATGAATGAATGTATCTGTTATGACTTATGTACTTTTTAAAAAGAGTTCGACGCAATGTTATATATATATCATCTAAGCTAGAGATATCTTGTCTCTGAAAAACTAGTAATAAATATTTAGCTTAGTCTTTTTTTATTTATGGTTTCTTTAACGATATAAATATGTTGGCAAAGTTATAATAGGGACAAAAACCAACAACAAATTCTTTCAGAGATACGGCCAGTGTTGTGGCGATCCTTATTTATTTGGTATAGCCCTGTTGGTCCTTAGGACTGTTGGTTCTTGGGACGGGATCTTAACCGCTGGTCTTTGGAATTTCTCCTATAAATGTCGATTGTTTATTATTCTAAATAAGATATACGAGTTATCTATTAAGAGCATTGCACATATTTTGCAAAAAATATTCCTGTTATCATTATAGAGTAATATAATACGATCATTTTATATTTTTAATTAGTTATATATAGTATATCTAATATAAATTGAAGAGCCAATATTTAAAGAACAGTAAACTGGATTTATCTCAATTTTAGAAAAAACAACAATTCCTTGTGATATTCTGAAAAAATATTCACATCAAGACTTACATGTTATATCTAAGTTTTTTCAGTCACGTAAATTATAATTGACACATGACTGTTAGTCGTATCCTTTATGGACATTTTGAATAGTTGAAAATATTTTATACAATACCAAATGCATAAATCAAAGAAATGGGAGATCAGATAATGTTTGTCATCCTGTTTAAAATCTCTATCGGACCACGCACTCTCCCTTCCGAAAAAAAAAACAAAAAAAAAAAACATAACAGAAACACGCCAAAAATCAATTGGTAACTTTCTTGTTCAATTCTCCGCAACTATGGAAATATTATTTAATCATTGTTTGAAAATATTTACAGTTTAACAAGAACTAATTCAAATTCAACCAATCAACGTTTAAAACACTGATTTGGAGAAAAGATGCAGAAACATCCACACCTAATAACAAAATACATTTTTCTGTTCGATAGGTAACACTGTGACCTATGAAACTTTGTTTTAATTTAATATCATCACGCCAACTTTACGCCGAAAAGAAACAGAAAAAATAGAAAAAAGTTTGTAATAAGCCATTTCTTCCCAACTTTGTTATTATTATTCAATAATTGTAGGGAATTGATTATCTAGATTAATAAGAACTAATGCTAATTTAACCAATCAATGTTTCGAAACTGATTAGGTTAAAAGTAGCATAATCATTCGATATCTGACAACAAAATGCTCTGTATATTTTTATAACGCCGTGATGAGACAAGCTATTTTCAACTGCACCCTGCTTGTTTACAAACATAAATATTCTGCTTTTTTATAAGGAATTATTAATAACTTCTAAATTATAATACTACCTGGAGGATAACAAACTTGAATCACGCAAACTGTTGTGCTAAAAAATATCACTTTTGAGGAGCAATTCTACTAGGTAAACTTAAATGAACTTTGTACATTTATAAAGGTATAATATTTATCGTAGTGGTAATTTTATATCAACTTCACATGGTATTAAAAGTAACTCTTTTATGTTGAAGTAATATTTGAGATCCCAAAAATTGTTTTGCCTCAAGAACTCAAAGAACAACTCAAAATCAAATCAATATGTTAAAGGGTTTTCTAACGAAATATTCAATAATAAAAAAAAAATCATTTTATGTAGTAAATTTCATTCAAATAATTAATCAATATGAAATATTCTTCCTCAGTTAAATGGATTTGGAATAACATGATTCAAATAGTTGGATTCAGAGCCAGGATCACAAAATGTTATGCCAAACTATAATATTAGAATAATTGATTCGTAGATGTGTGTAGCTTTAATAAAGTTGTTTATATTAATTACATATAATAGGGAGTGATAATATAAATCTAATTTCTATAGTATGATTCGAATAGTTTCCTGAGGTTGGATTTATAATATTTAGAGATCTCTGCTCCGAATCTCCAGCTATTTTAAAAATTACAACTCCAAGTCATAGATATTTATAAATATATTCTATTTTATAAATTCATTTGACTACTTATGTAAATAAATGTAGCTCTACTGACTCTGGACTCACTCATACGTCATAAGCCTCGGTTTTATCTTCATGGGAATTAAATGTACCAAATTACTAAAAATTACATTATTTTGAACCTTTTAAAGTTATGAACGGGATATAGAAAATTGAAGCAGTCTAACTGATGTTTCCAATTGGTTCTATTTCGGGACCCAATATAAAAATATTGTTCATACCAATGAATTAATTATTAATGCAACGTTAATGGGGGAATATTTCATATTATTTGAATAAAAATAATTCAAATTCTAAATCCGTTCAACTCAGTCTTATGTGTAAACAATACAGTTTGTATGGAGTTTTTTATCCGTTTCGGCTCGGCAACTAACATATGGATACATAATCAGCCTTATGAATTATTTACATTATTATTCAAAGATCAATAGAGGATATACTATTTGAATGAAACTAACTAGATAATCTTGTACAAACACGATTTGAAGTTAACACTCTATATTTTTAAAGGGCAAATCTATTAGTTTAAATGATAAGTCCAATAATTTTTTTTTTTAATTCACTTTAGAAAATTCTTTAATATATATCGAATTTGATTTTGAATTGTATACCTACATTCAGTAAATCTATTTTTTTTTTTTTTCAAAAACAACTTTTTGGGATTTTAAATACTATCCCAAAATGAAGAGTTATTTAAAATGGCATGTGATGTTGATATAGAAATACAATGATCAATATTATAGCCAAACAATTTACAAAATAGATATGCAATCAAAAATGAAATTTTTCACCACAACAGGTTGCGTAATTGAGTTTGTGCTCCTCCAGGTAGTATAAGAATTCATTGGAATTATATTCACAACTTTAATTGATTTGTTATTTTGATACAAAATATATGTACATAGATTACTTTAAATTACTATTAGTTAGGATAACAAAGAGTATTTAATTTGTATTAGAAAAAACAAAACATAGTATGAATAGACTCGTAGTGATTACGTAATTTTTTCTTAAAATCAAAAGTTTAACAAGGAATACCCATAATTACATAATATGAAAAAAACACTTTATAGCTATGTAACTAAAATTGATCAACCTTAGGAACTTTTTGTTATGTCGAGAATACTAAAAAAACTAATTGTGATTTGTGAAACAAAATTTCATAATTGATGAATTGGAAATTTGAACCTTTTTTTTTCCTATACTTATGTTTACAAATAGGTTGAAAAAATTGAAGATTTTTGAAGAAAAAATAAAGAAAAATTGACTCGAATTTTTTATCACTACTCTCAGAACCGGTCCTATCAGTCTTTGTGACGCGATGATTCTTAAGACCGTCAGTATTTTGGTCTGTCAGATGTAGAACTGATTATTAAAAAAAAATAAGTTGAGTGACGTCATCAACGACGGATCTATATTAGTTTTAGTACTAATATGCAGGACTGAACTGAACCGGACCGAGATTGAACTGCAATCCTAAGTAAGGGTCAACACAGCACTAACTATTCCGGAAGATGTGAAAAGGGTCGAAATTCCAGGGAGTGTTAGTAAAAAAAAGTAAAATACGTTCGTAACTTGTGAGATATTTGTGCTTTTATTAATTTTGCCTCACTATTTTAGAAATTAGAAAGAAAGAACCTTATAACTTATAGTGATATTTATAAGTAGATATGTCGTTTCTCAAAGTTAACATGTTTTTTATGAAATATGCCTATGCAACTATTGGATTAATTTGATTCATAAAAAAACTCTTGCTAAAATGAGATTCACGTCATATGTAGATTAATAAATTTATAATAATAAATAAATAATTAATAAATTGATGATACCTATAAAAATCGATTATTATACTTCTTCTGAGAAACACAACATAATATTAATAAATTGTTAAATTAAAATACCTTTTTTAGTCTGGAAAAAAATCTTTAATTATTTTTAAATCAATAAAAAATATGTAAAAGTAAACATGGAAAATGCCATGTAGAAAATAAAAGTATGTACTTTAGCAAAAGTGGTCTATGAGGAGTATAGTAAAAATATATTTATAATAAAAGATCCATCGTCGCTTTATTGGTGACCAGATGTCACGGCTTATGTACATTATACACGGAACCACTCATTGTGCATTTCTTAAAATATTCAAAAATCGCTCAAGCTAAGACAATGTCACACATTTTAATTGACAATCGAAAGTCGAAGAAGGACTAGTTTCAAAAAATTTAATCCAAAAAAATCAAAAATCAAACTTTGTCTCCTGTTAGACATCGGACAATTTGGAATCTGGTTACCTTATCTTTAAGGATATGAGACGATTTTTGAAAAAAAAAAAAAAAATGGTATTATGGTATTTATAAATTTAGTTGGTATATGAAGAAATATTCATTTTCTCTGACATGTGAGCCCATTGCATACCCCATTGAAGCATTATTGTAGATCTAGTACTTAGATCGGATTAAACTGCAACTTCAGACTCAACACATAAGACTTCAGGCTTGAGACGCAGAATGATCCTTTATTTCAAATTATTATTATCATTGACGTGTCATTTATTGTTTTTTATAGATTTGGATTCGAGTATTCATCGAAATTGAAAAATACTCGAAATAAGTAAAGACGCAATTATTTTGTAAATTACTCAAACTCGTCCAAAATATCTTTTGAAAAACTTAAGATAGTTTTGAATTGGAACCACGGCAACTCGGACTATTTATAAGAATCTCGAATTATCAAATATCTAGTTATTTATTTTTGATATAAAGGAATATCTAAATATTACTACTAAATACAAATTTTTGAATAAATATTCAAAATAACGGATACTGATGGTGCCAAATTTAAAAATATTTTATATGTAATTATACATAACAAAAGATAGGAATGGTGACACCATCATTTGCAGATCATAACAATTATACAAGTCATAACTGGTTCTAATACCCGCCGTACTCTTACAGTTGATATTTGGCAGTTTTAACTGTAGCGCGTAGGCCTAGGCCCACGAATTATTTTTCTGTTATAAACTTTGTATTTTATTTAAAAATCAGTATTTGAAATTGCCCAATCGATCAAATCACCTACTATAGTAGGGGAACAGTGATAGAAAATTAGCACTTTATAACTTATTTAAGTTAGGCATTAGATATTTATCAATACCTGGAACTTCAGTTCCCAAGTGAGAGGGTCTTTTCATCTGATGGGGAAATGGTTTCTAAGAAGATAAACATGATTAGTTACGATGTAGCAGGTTAATTAGCCTTTGTGGTAACCTCAATTATTAAGACATTTTATTAATTACTCACGAAATGACATATTCAATGAAGTAGGTAGTATATAATAAATATTAAAAAGTAATTTTTTATATTACTTTTTTAACAAAGTGATGTCATTATTCTATGAGCTACTAGAAAAGTAAAGATTACTTACTAACACATAACTACCCAATAGTGGTTAAGACATAACCACTTAATTCTTCTATAGCGGATACAAATTAAAGCCCCAAATAAATTATAAAAGAGTATGTAATTTATTCAATAAGGCGGATTTCATTTATAGTGAACAGATTTTGTAGGTCCCTAGAGATCCAAAATAAGCGGGTTCTACTGTATTCTCTCTTTAGCTTTTTTTATAGTGATTTCTTTCTTATATAAAGTAGCAGACTCTACGTATCAATGAATTCAATAGGGTAGTGTTAATACATTAATACGCTTGTCCGAAGTAAAGCTCTAGGATCTCAAATTATAAACACTGAGAGGAAATCGAAGTTCTGTCAACAATTCAAATAACTCAGTGACATCTATTTTTTATCATATAAACTTTGCTTTGAGCTTCGATTTATTATAATTCAAAATGTTTTTAGCAGGGGCGTCCGCCGGATTATACTTCTTTTTTTTGAAAAAATCAAGGTTTCCAATGGACTTGTAAAAAAGGATTTATGAGCAATTCTGTACTAGGTAAAGTGGGGTATAATGGCTGTATTTATGTTCGGAGGCCTATTGATATTTTTTAAAGCATATATTCTCCCAAAAACATAAAATCAATTATATAAATAAATACATTCTAATGTTTAATATTAGAAACTCAAAAGAGATGAATCGAAGACTCAAATCCACCGTAATAATCCCACCCTACATATATCAGGAGCTGGTTTATATTTTTGGGGGCCTTGGTTTTTGGAATTTTTTTAATAAATCTACTGTTATTCAAAAAAATTATTTTTTTTGGGAAAAATTTCAAAAATGCACATCTCTTTATATTAAATTAATTTTTTTTGAAAAAAATTTTAAATATTAAATTTATTGCAAAAAAAAAAAAAAAAAAAAAGCTCAAAAATTCCCAGCTGTTTACAAAAAAAAAAAAAAAATCAAATATTAAATTTTTTGAGCAAAAAACTCATTTTTTTATTTTCTAGTAGTTATCAAAATTTCTTCATTTAGGGATGGGGGATAAAGTCCCTCCAGTCGACCTCCTGCGGTCGTTCTTGTATATAGTCATTCAATTGGATATTTGCCTGATTTTTTAAAGTGAACTTTAATGCAAGAGTCAATAATTCGGAATTTCCTGTTTTAAACTAAGTGTGACAGACGAATGAATGTCATTTAAATAATAATTTATAATATCCATATGTGAATTATAATATTTGAACTCTTTCTTCGAATGTATGTTTTACAAGAAATCACATAAAAATGAGTCATTTAAAAAGAAGAAACATAAAATACAATTTCTACAGAAGTAAAATACAATTTGTATTTTAATACAACATTTTAACAGATGGTACATTCGAATCATAAAAAAGAAATGGTACAACAGCAACCCTACATATATATTTTTTAATAAAAAGTAAAGGTTATTTCATTACTTCTTTATCTTGAGGCAATGGCAATACAAATGAAAAGACAAGACATACATACATTTTCAAATTCAGTTTAAAAATATCACTAGTATAAGGTATAACAAAGAGTAACAGGGAAAATTGATTGGTAGTTCAACTCTGACTCTAATTGGTTATTGAAATTGACTTGTTGTCCTTAACAAGATAAAATACAACAAATTCAATGTTAATATTAATGTTTATAAGGATTTTAATGGTATTTTGACTTTATAAAATAAGAAATCACTTTGATAATAGAATCTGATGGCGGTGACTCAAAAAGGAAATGTCATAAACGTTTTCTCAAGTTTGATCGGCTCCAATTGTGGAGAAAGAAAAAACACCTATTATACACAAATAATAAATAACTGATCATTTTTTATATTATTGTAATCTTAGTCTAAACAAAATTCTATAAAATATGGTGGGAATCTGTGTAGATAATCATCGATAATAGTAATGATTATAATTGCTTTACTCATCCCCTAAATAATTATTGAAAAAATAAATAAAGAGAATAAATACTCTTCTTACCATAAGTTTCTTAGAGCGACATAGACTAATGAGAGTGATGAGATTTATAATTGATCCAATGACAGATATCAAGATGGATAAGACGAATCCAGCACGGATATCCTCTGGAGGTAGATTGGATGTAAAGGATTTATCTTGATGAGGCGGAAAAATAAAATTTTGGTTATCTTCTGGATACTCCATCCCTCAGAGTTTCTAAATGCTCGTAGTTATGTTCCAACAGCACTTTAATATAATAATGTATTATTTGTAGCAAAAATTTGTAATATTAGACAAAACGATTGTTAAAATATTACAATGATCATTGCTTTAAAAAGAGTGTCTCCTTGCTACCTCTTATTATAGATTCATAAATAATGATGACAACAATAATTAGGTAGCATATTCATTATATATCTAAAATATAAACAACACTGCCTGCTTAGCTCTACCTATGTTGATATTAATATACCTATGCATGTAACGCAACAAACGTCCTGAAAATGACGAGTTACTTCAAAAGGAGTGTGCCCTTTTTTTGACTCTTTAAAATGGCTATGATTAATTAATCATGATCCCTTACCAATTTACACTTATTCTAATATCATTCACAAATACTTATAACAATCGTATGATAAGTGAGAAGACGTTTGTAGGCACTAAATAGGCCTATACAATAATAATAGTATTGACTAGCAGATGTAAAAAAAGGATAACAAATGCGAACAAATGTTTTTTTGTTTTTTTATCGTTCTTCAGCCGTATGAGTACTATTATAATTATTTGAATGATATCAAGTACTATTCATGCATTCCACAGTAAGAAAACTCGAATACAAATCGAGGATCTTTACTTTTAACACTAAAAATCTTTTAAAATATTATTACTTACTATTCTGATCAAAATATATGTATTTTTCTTACCTGATACAATAAAGTCAATTACTTCAATAGTACAACGTATAGTATAATTTGTATAAATGAAGGTAAAGATAAGTAACAGTACCGACTTCAAACATGCTTTTATTTATGGGAATGATATCGATAAGGATTTGAAACTGAAAATAGATAAAAAAAAGAGTGTCAAATTCTCTTTAAAAAAATAAGGAGCAATCGTTGGAGGACTGAGTAATTACTCAACCAAGATGATATTTCCTAGAAAAATGTATTAATAGCTGAGATGGGAAATATTATATAGTTTTTTTAACGGAAAAAAGAAGAATCGATAAACACGCAACCTAGTCTAGTCAACATCTAATTTAAATGATTATGGATTTTCGATCTAAAGATTATGGTTTCTTTTTAAAAATTTGAGTGTATATGAAGAAAAGAAATGCTGACATGCCTAAGGGGACACTAATTAACATCATTGTCTGTAGTATTTCCTTATTACTTATTATTGTTGATGTGAGAAGTAGTAGTATTCGTCGGGAGATCATTCAGTCTTTTGTGATCACGTTTCAAAAAGATCAAATATGTGTATAAAGTACATTAACTGATTTTGATGATGTTTCATTGTTAATACTATATTTGTGAGATTGTCTATGTATACAGATGGATTGAAGATTACTAAAATGGTTTGATGTTTGATCGACAGTAACAAGCTAAGTTATCTTAAATATATATTATAAATATTGGAAAACTAATGTTCAGAAATACTCATAACTTTAGTAAAACTGATATGATATTTCAATATATAGATTATGAAATTAAAGTATTATAATATATGTAATTATTTAAGTTAAATACAATTTATGAAATTAAAATATACATCAATCATACATTTTTATATATTGAATTACCCTTGTTGAATGAATATTGAATAAAGTTTAATGAATAAATATTATCATTTAAAGTCATCCGACCGTTGATCTTTAGGCAGAATTCATATATATTGAAAGTAACAAAAAAAATGAGATATACATTTTGGAGAAGTGTTTGGGAAATAGACTGAAATGTTGAAATAAAGGGCTCTGCGCCTATAAGGCAACACCCTTTCATCCTTTGAAACTGATCTAAAAATCAAAAATTCAATGTCCTTTTTTCTAAATGAACAGTATTTTAAATTTAACTCGACTTAAATTAAATCAATAGGACATGCACAAATTAACAGAATGTTTATAGTTGCAAGTGGGCAGTGAGATACTAAGTTTACAAACAGTCAAATAATTAACACTTAAAACCTATATATTGTGTCCTGTAAGGGATATAGTTCCTACTTAATCTGTTTCAACTAAATTGAGCCCTGTATTAGAAGCAAATCCCTGGCACATTTTTCTTTGAGTATTTTTTATTTAAACTTCTTCAATTGTTTCTATCAGATCATTTTAACATTTTGATTCTTTATCTAAAGAAATTCAGAGATTTTAATTGAGAGTAAAGTATCTTAATATTTTTGTGAAACAGGGAATCCTTAATAATTTCGCTCTATGACATGGAACACTATCTCACCTAAAAATTTGCAATTTTTCTTCTGCTTTTCGTCTGGTTAGTGTAGGGAATGTTGATTTGTTAAAGTAGAATTAATACTTGGTAATCTGTGAATAATTTACAACATTTATTAAATAATAATTCCATGGTTGAGAAGAATACCAACTGACTTTGGATTTTTTTTCTGTTTCTTTTTGGAGGAAAGGTTGTGTTATTTAAAATAAAGGCAACGATTCATGGGCACTCATAAACACTGATGTATATCAGTTGCATTTTTTAGCTCGCCTCTTTTATTGGAGTAGGGAACTTAAAGCATGAATTATCATTTCCTAAGCTGCTATCATGATTATTTCATTCCTGAGGTGTGAGTTTTGTCATTTTCTACTAAATACAACATATCATTCATATATACGAAACCAGATTGAACATTTCCGGGTGTTCAAAAAAGACAGAGAGTAACTCGGAGTATTTGCTTCGGAGCTTATAATTTTAAGTCTTTGTTGGGCACAGACTAGAATTGACAATGGACGTCAGAGTAATTTTGGCCTTTGTCCTATATTATTTCCTTCTCCCCTTCGTCACAGCTGGTTTTAGCCAATCAAGTGAAACCTTATGAGAGCTGAGCTGCTCTCCTCCAAATCATTATTCAAATTGTCAATGTGACCATTTTGATTTTCGGTTCAAGATGCTACGTTTAGCATTACTGTTTATAAAATCTGTTGACTTTAAAAGAAAATGTCATGTTGAAGTTGTTGTTCTTTCTTACTATTTTTATGAAGTTTGAGTAAATGAATCATTTAAGTGATGTAACTGTGATAAATCATGTATTTTATCGGGCAAGTCTTCAATTTATGTGCATTTACTCAAGAATCAAATAAGAAAGTTCATAGTTAATCATCCGTGTTACTCGTATAAATTTGAAACAAATATATTGCATTAAAATACATTCTATTTTGTGTATGAGTTATTCTTTCCGGGTCCAAACAATGTATACTCAGTATTTGCTCACACATAAACAAAAGATTCATGTTTGAATGGTGCTTCTTTTCTTTTTTTAAATACATACAATATTTAGAACAAGTAATGAGCATTTCAATATAGATCAATATGGCTAAAGAGAGATCGTAATAGGAAGTATGTAAGTAGCCTAGGGGCTCAGATTCTCCGCTTTAAAATAATATTTAGTGTATTTTCTATTCAATTTTTTTACGATTCAGAGATTCCAATTTACACTAATTGACACAACAATTTTTCTGCAAAGTGAATCCCAATTTATGGAGGTAATTAAGCGTTCATCAGCTCATGAGATCTAATGAGACTTTGAATGGAGGGAAACAACATGACAGTTATACATACAAATGCCAATGACGGATAAAAATAACAAACACATCAAATCTTTTTTAAGGAAGATGAACGGTTCATGCCTCATGGGTCCTCGGAGATGCTATTTGTATATAGAAGTAAAGTTTTTAGCCTATTACAGCTGTACAAGTATATGTAGGTACCTATTGTTCTCCAAACTTGAGATGACTCCCACTTCTAACACTTATACTGAGGCCACGAGTCTTAGGCTCCTTCAAAATTGAGGAGACTCAAAATATAAATCAACTGGAAGAATTTTACTTTCAATGGAACAATGCAGAGTTGATATGCCACAAGTACCATATAGATGGAAACACTAGAAAATCAATGTCAAGGAACAATTATAAACGAAAAATGGGTCTTTATAATATTTATGTCTATTTGACTTCATAAAGAAGCAAGAGATTATAACAAGGTTAGTCCGCAAAGATTTTCATTTCTCACTGAAAATTTACTAGTATAACGGGTGACTTCATTGTAACTCCAAATGCAGGAATATAGCTACATATAATAGTGAATTATTGAAAAACCTAAATATAGTCTTAATAAATAAGGAATCAATAAAAAAAACCCGAATTTTAATTTGCTACATTTACTACAAATGCGCCCTATTGTTGCTTAACCTTGTTCTATTAACATTGAAGGAACCCATCTTTAATGAATCTCGAACTCTTAATACTTTTTATAAATTGGAAAAAATCCAAAATCAGTTGGTAGCTGGCCAATTCTTTCCAACTATTGGATAATTGTTATTATCCAATAGTTATTGAGAATAGTTGACAGCTTAATTAAACCATCTTCAAATTCAACGGATCAACGTTCAGAACACTGATAAATAAAAAAGAAACAAGAAAATCTACAGAAGACCAAAAAATATATTATTGTAAGTAGGGTAACACTATTGAACATTGAAACATAGAATTAATGTATATTTGATCGAATTTAAAAAAAAACCAAAATAACAAAAAAAAAGCACTAGAGATATAAAAAATACGAGTATACTTTAGTACGAATGCCTTAGGGAAGGTGGGGCAAGTCACTACCCTCGGGTAAGTTGATACACCAATTAATATAAGAGAACTATAGAAAATTCAGAGTTTTTTACTTTCAACATATTGATGGGGACACTATTTTAACTTCTCATTAAATTTTATAAAAAGATTCAGTAAAATGGACAAGACTTAAGAATCAAAATTTTTTTAATTTGTCAAATTTGATGTCACTACAGTTTTTGGTTCTTATTAATTTTCACCTGTTGTAATTGTTCATTAGACATTAGTGAATCATTTGAATAATTAAATATTTTTTTCGTTTACTTCTTGATGACTTTTGAACTGAATGACATAAGGTTGGAGCAATTTGAGACACTTTAGAAGGGGCAAGTTGATACATGTATCAAGAATAGAATATATTCAAGTTGGTCGATGGGAAATTTTTGAAAAGCATTGTATCAGGCTTTAGAAACCCGAGTATATTCCCTTTAAACTATGATATTTTACAAGAATCAGACTACGTAGCTTCTGAAATGCCAACCAAGAGTAAAGCATCCTTGCCGTCCATCTCTTCAGAAAATTCTTGTAGGTCAATACAAAATAGCAAATTGTCAACAATAACTGAAGTCTCTCCTAAAGTATTATACCCACTACCTTTAGCCCAACAAAGAACATCCAATAAATAGATGTTGCAAAGCATCATGTTCTATTCTCATAAAAATACCACCAAAATGTGAATAAAAAGGATTATTTATTATTTAAGTTATGATTATTATCTATGAACAAAGCGAAATATTTGTGTATTTGGAAACTAATATGAATAAAATTGTTCTTGTCTTCATAAAACCATGACTGTGTATTTATTGACCAGGGTGTGATGTATACCTAATTATGGAATAAATTTGAATAGATTTGTTAATTTTTATATCATCAATATGTCGATTTTTCTTAATTATTTCTTATCTTATCAGTCATTCAATTGTATGTATCAACTTTCCCCATGACATGTATCAACTTATCCCTACCCTGAGGTAAGTTGATACATTTGCCAATTTTTATATTATTGAAAAAATAGAAAGAATATCATATATATGTATATATAATTACATTTTGTTAACCCTTTTGGCCGCCTAGTTGCAAAAATATTAGCCAAAATAGATGATTCTGAACATTTTGAGGACGTAAAAACCAAAAAGTGTATCAATTTACCTCACCTTCCCCTACTTACTAATTTAATGTACAGTCTAGTATAGTATTTGGCGTTAAATGTGATGATGAATCCATTTTTCATTCTTATTTATTGTGGTATTTTCATTAATTATATCCCTAATTATTTGATTCTTTAAAAGAAAAATGCTCCTTATAAAAGAAAAGAAAAGAAAAAAAAAACATTAGTTGAGAAGTAAGGACCCGTAGGGTACTCATTTTAGAGAAGGATATGACTTATTTTATGGGTTTTTTTCTGACATAGGTCACACGTAAAAAATTGGGAGATATTCGAGAAGTTTAATTTGTTATACAAATAAAACCAACATAATAAACCATGAAACTATGTTATCATCTCAATACAAAACCAATTTATGTAGCACAATTTGAAGATTTCAAATATTAATTTTTTCCACAAATCCAAAAGTATTCACAAAAAATTATAAAACTCATGGCTATTCACAAAAAATTCTAAAATCCAATGCTCTTCACCAAAAATTAAATTAAATTTCAAATATTAAATTTTCTAGTAAAATACACAAATCCCTTAATAAATAATAATCGAAATCGCAAATTAAACATTATTTTCCAGATGCCAATCCTGATTTAAAAAAAAAAAAAAAAAAAAAAACCAATTCTCTGATTCCGATTAATCCATAGTAGTATCCATCACTAGTAATTATCAATAATTTCCAAATTATATTGAATGAATTGATTAGTTATTGAGATTCTAGCATATTTTCATTGTTTATTATTTTCATTTGGTACAACCAATGTTTTACTCTTGGTTTAAGTTAGGAAACAAATTTTAACCTTAACGAACTATAATATTGAATATTAAAAGTGAATTGGTTGAAAATCAAAAGATTTACTTTAATTTATAAGAATTACACTACTAAAAATCATTTATAGGACATGTATGATTTAGTTTTATTTATATGAATAAATTATCATATTACCCAACCTTCCACTCTAATCTCTTTTCTTTTACTGTGAGATATGGGTTTTAAACAGGTGAGTAATTTATAAAACTGGATTTTTTTTTGAAAATAAAAGTTTGTTAATGAAAATAATAATGAATATTTCATTGGAAGTATTGCCAATTGCAAGCTATGCATTTTGCCCATCCGTTTGACAACTTGTGGAGAAAAAAAACTGTTGCCTTTTTTTTGATATTCTATTCAGATTAACGTTCAGTATTAATGGGTTTGCCAGATTTAAGCAGCTTATAGCAGTCTTCAATTTTTTTCGGTGGTTTTCCACGTTCTTCGATTCTAACGTCAAAATTGTCACTTTTGAATTTATTTAAACCACTCAAAGCACTTTGATTTACCAAGAACATGCTCACCGTAAGCTTTGACGAGTATTTGATGCAATTCTGCATCAGTTTCGATGTTCAAAAGATCTTATAATCCTAACAACATAATTTAACTATAACATCATTAATACCAACTCTGGTAACGTTTATGCAAGATTTTTTATGAAGTAAAATAGTTACCTTCATGAGAAAATTGAGGCAGTGATTGAGGCCCATGGAGGTCATATTGAAAATGAATGAAATTACCCTCTATGTTATTAAATAAAACCAAAAAAAAAAAAATCATCAAAATGCCATTATTGAGTATCAGGATGAGGTCAAAGTTTGTTTCTATTGTAGGGCAGGACCCTTTATGGATATATTTGTAAGGATACAATGGGGTTCCAAACTGCAAGTATTCGATAGATCCCTAATACTGTATATATGTAAATACAATTTCTTAATAGATACTTTGAATGAAATTAGATGTATGAATAAACAGAATTGAGCTGAGGGATCTTTGATATTGTTGCACCATATGTCTCTCTCTTTCTCACATAACCCAATTATTAAATACGGTCCCTAGAGACTCAGATATCCATGTATGTATGTATTTTTATATAAAAAAGAACTGAGTGACAAATACCATTAAATTATGACGTCTTACTCCAAAAAAAAAAGGAAACGTTTTATTGATTCTCTCAAATTACAAGATCAAAACTGACAGAGCTTTGAAATTTGTATTATAACTTGGTAGTCGTTGTTCGTTGTCTTGATTCAGAGGAGATTCCTCCACTAATAAAGTCATAAACTATGAGGACGGTTTTTGTTCCTTATGTCGTATTCCCACTAACATAAAAACTTAGTCTGTATATTTTCCTAATACGTACTCTTGACCTCTATTAGGCTTTTGAGCTTTGATTGATTATAGTAATTGGAAACAAGTTCTAACTATGTCTGAAGAATAGTCCCACCGTGTGGAATAATTGGTTATCTAACAACTAGTTTTTGATAAAAGGAAATCTACTTCCTAGAGCAGGGCTACATAACTTTAATTATTAAAGTTCCAATGTATAAAAAGGACTGGAAATATTGTATATAAATATATGCTCCCGTCCTAACGAAGGGTCCCAACAACAATACACAAAAGGTCCAGATTTGAAATGTTGGTACAAAATTGAGACGGCTTCACCAAGGTAATTCACCTCCAGTCTATTTTCCCTCCAAGGCATTTCACCCTTTTCATCAAGACCATTGAATGAATCTTACATTTTAATGGAGAAAAATATACATATGTCTGAATATTAAAGATAGTTACAATAAATATTTGAATGTCAAGCGATATGTGTTCTTAGAATCATACTTTTGGACCTATTTTATAAAAATATTTTTGGAGAAGGAAGTGTTTATACATGTAATAAAGATATATTAACATCATGTCCTAAAACTATCGAGAAATGTGACAAAATAATAATGATCAATTCGAGTACAAATTTTTCTGGCTATGAGTCAACTTTTTTTATTGAGAGGTATTGAGATTATTTTCATATTGAACTTAAAAAATAATATTGTTATTTTTTTGGGAAAAAGATATTTTAAATTTTTCACTATATTTTTTTTATTTTGTCTTCCAGCATTTTAAGTCATTTTTATGATGCTATGGGCTCACTGATCCACAAAATGTCGTACCTCCTACTGACCAAAATGTTATTGGTGGGGATGGGCAAAGCCTAGAGAAAAAAATGACATTTTTGAGATTACAAAGGGAAAAACGGTTGGTGGCATTGTTCTTTTGTCCTTTTTGTTCCTTCTTTAATAGATCGTCTTGGTGTAAACATTTCGCTCTGAATGATGAATTTCCCACCTTTTTTTGGTGTAACTTTTTTAAATGCAAGGTAAAATAATAATAATATATAGTTTTAAAATATTTTCCCTGGACCTCAAAATCATATAACAGGTAGCTGTTGGTAATAAGAGTATTAATTAAGTGGTACTATAAATATCGAACTCACTTTCTCCTTTGCCTTTACGAAATGCCCATCCCTAGTCATTGGATCGTAGAACTCAAGTGTACTTTGTATATTGAGTCAAAAGGAGCAGCGGTCAATTTATATGCATAATAGAATCAATATATGTGCATACAATACAAAAACTCAATTAAGATATTCTAAAGATATGTATGTTACATAATTATTGTTTCAGTGGAGAGTAGAGACATACAACAAAAGTTTTTATTTGAAAGATCTATATGCATTGAGTGTGGTGTCAAGTATCAGAGAGAGATTACTACTTGTTAGTTTGAAATCAGAGAGACAATTAGCCTGATCTTTCTTTCAACACATACTAACAACATAATAGGACTAATATGAATGAGTTTTTCTGCATCGATTGTATGTCAAAGGCAGTTATCAAGTTAAGGGATCTTTTAAATAAGAGACTCTGACTCAAATAATGTACTTATATAACAACCATCATATTTTTCCTCCCCATATTATTGGCATCCTCTTTTCAAAATATTTATGTTGCGTCCGTCCTCTTGCCTAACAATAACGATGACGAGCACTACGACAATATAATACACAAAAACCCGCAAGGTGTGAATTTGAGTCCTTAAATTAACAATGATAATAATAACAACCACCAAGGGGGAGTTGCCTCGTTGGTTGTCAGTTATATATCTCTCTTTCCTTCTCCCTTCTTCTCTCTCTCTCTCTCTTTTTTCTTTTCTCCCCTCAAAGTGATTCTTTCAATGTATGTACTTTGTTGAATGGGGGATCCATCTAGCCAGCTAAAGATGAAAGCCAAAAGCCTATTAGATATTCAAGAGGGTGTAAAAAGTGATGGTTGCTCTTCACATTGATAATATTATGTATGGTTATACAATAGATATGCATATTATAATGTGTGTATGTAAGTAGTTATATATTCTAAAATGCATTCAAACTCCGTTTTTTATGTTAAGGGGTGTGCATTAGCTCCAAACACATAAAAAGTGTAAGTGATATCAGAGTAAATTAGTTAAAAGACTAGAACCATTTTTTTTTTTACTTAAAAATACATCTTATAAATAACGGGTGTACATTTAATTATAACATTACTTATCGGCCTTTTGGCTAAAATCAAAATGTTGTAGTTCTTTTAATCTGCTTAATAACTTATCCAAATACTTTGCGTTGGCCATTTTGTAGGGGCAGTCTGGTATTCTAGTACCTCTAGGAATCTTTTTTTTAGAGGTATGCTGAATTTTCAACCCCACCAAACACAAAGCATAACCTTCTTGGACGTTAATCCAGGCTTGGCGATCGTTTGAACCGCTTCACCGTACATTGGCCGCAATATTTCCGGCTGTTGCTCTCTTATGTGAGCCATTTTCATCGCCAGTCACTATAAACTTATAAAATGGATCGAATTCGTTACGTTTCAGCAAAGAGTCGGAGACATCAATTCGATCCAAAAGGTTATCATGAGTGCATTCGTGTGGTAACTATAAATTGAGCTTCTTCATAAGACCAGCCTTATGCAAATGGTTCCAAACGGTTTGCTGGGTAATCTTCAGTTCCTGGGCAATATAATAGATGCTCACTTGGCGGTTCAACTCGACAGTTTCGATTATTTTATAGAAATTTTCGATGATTGGCCTACCAGAGCGTGGCTCATCTTCAATGTCCATATTACAAGAACGGAGTCGTTGAAACCGTCGCTTTTCTGTTGAATTTGATACTGTTTTGGGTCCATAAACAGCATACATTTTTTGGTCACCAAACACAAAACTCTGAATGAACTTTTTTTAAGTGTACGCTTAACCTTTAAGTATACTTTTAGCTTTTTTTATACAATGCATTAATCATGAAATATACATAGTTCACTAAAGACATCTAGAGAGGATGTTCCTAACTTTTTCATTAACCATTAGTATTTAGCTAATACGCTACGCTAATAATAATGCATAATAGCTGTTATATGAATGCAGATAGGAAAACTGTTCAAAATCCAAAATACTGGAAAAGGTTAAATGTTCAAAGACACAAATGCTTCCTGAAGTCACATATTTAATCTTCATAGTAGTACAAATTAAAGATGATGATGAGGTCACAATACTATAAAGTATTGTTCTTCAAAATAAATTTCAAAAATAAAACTATATTTTAAAGTCCCAAGGCCAGGTTTGTCAACTTTTTTGACAAAGCAAGTCCAAGCTATTGAAAAATTTAATAAGCTTTTCATCAACCAAGCCCAAGCATAGGCCTTGTATTCAACATCGATGGATCAATATTAATCTCCTCTATTTTTCAAATATATTGGAACAAAACTACAATGGAGCCTAAAAGTAGATATTACCCTTTAGCATTACAGAGCTTCAGCATTTATAAAAGTGATAACATTTACATATTATTTATGTCCTTATTTGAGATGAATTTACCGTTCTCTTTTATCTGTCAATTTTCTCATTTGAAGACATGCTGAGCCAAATTGTTTTTGTAGAATTTGATTTAAAATATCAGGGTTTTTTTCTGTAAAAAATATATTTTCTGAAAAATTATTTAAAAGAAGATTCTAAATTTTACCATCTTTAAAAAAATTGATAAGATTTTTTTTTTCATACAGCTGACGCAAAAATAATCCTTTTTTTTGGGGGGCGAGATTATTATCTATAAAATATTAAACTGTTCTACAAGAATAGTCATTAAGAAATAGATGGTGAGCTACTGCTGTAGGGAATTAGTGTAGTACACCAAAGTATTAATGCCAGGCGTGGACTCATGCCAAAAGATTATATGACTTAGACGTTAGAATCATATTAATACATTATCTTGGCTTTATATGTAAATTGGTAGAAAAACAATAATCCAGAGAATCCATATATCTAATAAATTCTGACCATATAATAATAGTTATAAACAATAAAAAATAACTGTGTATTTCATCGACTCAAACAAAAGTTTAAAACAAAAGTTTGATGAATTATTTATTTAATTAATGTTATATTAAATTCTTTATATGTTATTTTTTTTTTTTTTTTCGCATTATTGGGTGTCCTTAAAATATTCTTGGGGAGGGGTCATAAATCTCCAAAGCCTTAATATCCTCAATGGTACTTTTATCAGAAGTTTATTTAGACGCCAGACGAGATATTTTTCATTAAATCATTGGATTCAAACGTGAAAAATTACATAAATATATTCAGATAGGTTCATTTTGTACTTCCATCAACAAAATTTCAAGAAAAAATATAATAATTAATAGTATAATAGCTACTAACTATACTTAATTATTGAACCAATGCTCCATAATTAATTCAAGCTAGACTCTAGAATAGAGTCAGTAATTATTACTTTTTTTTAAATATAACATTAAGTATTTAGTATTCCAGAGTGAACAGAAACTAATCAATATTAATAAATGTTCTAAAGTAGACTGAAAAAATCATATGTAGCGGTAATTTAATTAACCTTTTTTCTGGAATGATCAAAAACAGGCGGCCATTAGACCAAGTTTGATCCTAGATGGTCAAAATGGATTGATGATGACGTCACTAAGCAAAGTTCTACGGGAAGACTTTAACCTCTAATTTAGATCCGTCCTTCAGAATCCAGGACGGGATATATCCAAACTTTTTTCTAAACAATATATAAATAAAATTAATGTTAAAAGTGTCTTCACTCATACTTTTTTCATCTTTTTCAAAGAGTTCCCAGACTTCCAGTCAATTAATTTCTTAATAAATTTTGACTATAAAAAAAGAACAATTTGTATTTATCTTCTCATCCCTAGAGGCAGGCTTTCCAATGAGATATTAAATATGAATACACACACTACGCAAGGAACTTTAGAACAAAGTATATATATATATATATATATGTATAATCATGGGAAATTAGTTACTAAAAGAAAGTATAGCCCTATACAACACTCTCCTTCTCTTCAAAAATTATAAGATCACACCCAATAGATAACCTTTGATTCGCAAATGCTTGGGAAAAAAAAAATGAATATGATAGTAGAGACTGTCCACCCTCTCAAAGTCCTTGTAATACAATTCTTTCTAAAATGTCTTAAATAAAATAATAAAAATCATTATTGTCAAATAACGAGAGGAAAGTAGAAAATATTATATATAAAAAAGGAAAGAACAAAATTATTGGGAACATAAGTAAATCAAATTAATCCTTATATATAAAATATTGTACAACATTTCTCCCCAATTTTTAGAACATGTATGTAATAGAAATGTGATAAATAAATTTGTCGAGTGATGGTTTGACAATAATATTTATAATAGGAATATGTCCTTCCTTTTAACCTCAATTTTCCTTTATTGGACATGCATTTTTGGTGTATGTAGACTGTTCATTTTGTAGGGGAATAAAGTCACTCATTACATAAATAAATATTATTATTATTATGATGTGGTTAAGAGGTGAGAGATTAATCCGTCACTTTTCTCACCTGACTTCTTTTTTCTCTTCTTTAAAGTGGATTAAAGGAAGAAGGAACAATAAAGAAAATTAAGATTTTTTCCATGATATCTATTTATGTACATGGACATCTAAAAAAATAGATTTACATAATAGGAATTAGTTTTTTGTTGAAAGGATAAGAAAATAAGAGTTAAAAATCTCACCTGACCTCTACAAGGGGATATGATAATAGGAGCACTAAGTAGGTAAATAGTTCTAGTCGTATGGAATGACAGATCCTTCCCTAAGGCCACTTGATATATTGAACTTCCCACTCACTACTTAATAGTGTTGAGACACCGCTCGGTCTTCAGTAGTGTTGTCTCGGTCCTTAATTAGGACCGAGGACTACGGTCCAATCCACGCGTTGGTCGATAAAGAAAGTAAAATATATCCCTTATGACGTAATGGAGGGTGTTTTTTTCTTTTTTTAATTATTCCTTTTTATCCTACCGAGTGGTCCATTAAAATCTGAACAATTTGAATTTTAAACTTCAACAAGATATAATTTATTAAGTAACAATAGAATTTCAACAAAATTAATACTATAAATAGATGTGTGTCTGAGCTCTCTTGATCATTAATGCCACTGGTCTTAGTGGCAATCATGACTGCCAGGGCCACATGGGAATGGAAATTATAAATACATGTTATTGCAGCATGAATCATCATCAAATATATTTATGATTTTTTCAGCAAAGTGTACGTTCGGAAAAATGACGTTTGGCAAAATGATATTCGTCAATGGTGGTTTCGGCAACAAAGTTTTCGTCAAAGTGTCCATGCACGCTTCGAATGTACCTAAATGGAAAAAAAATCTATCAGGATTATTCAATTACAAATCGAGCTGGAACAAATGACTAACATCTGAACAAAAAATAGTAATAATTATTAATTCATAAGTAGTAAATAATTACACACTACAAACCAATACTGACAAAACGAAAAGACCAAATATTATAATTAAATATTACAAGTCTTTGGACTGAAGCTCGAAAGTGACTACCAAGTTGCACAATGAGAGTACGTGCTATGTATACCCTTCAAATATCCTTAAAAAGGATCTTCAATAGATTTTCATTACATCAATTTAAAGTTTTGTCATATTAGCAATATTTTCGTAGGGTTCCTAAATTAATAATGGTATTTCGAACCTTTTTCTTCTAAAAATATGAAACAATTTACGGTTAATTTATATGCACGTACATAATTCAGTAATACCATATGTCTCCTTACAAAAAAAAAATCTCTACTATAATGAACACAATAGTTATAAAAATTTCGAAATGATAAAAGATATTATAGTTATGTAGATTACCATGCTAGTGAAATAAAACCGTGGATTACGGACTACACAAGACTGGTTAATTTATTCATTCAAAACCACCGGACTCAGGGCTTACTCATAGCCAAAAACTGCTCATTTGTCTCTGATACTACGTTATTATTGGAATGAATCTCTCCTTTGAACTTAAAAGCCCATGGAAGGATGTATCTTATAGAATATTTACTCATACAAAGCCTCCACCACTCAGTCCAACCCCTTCCTTCCTCCTACTCTTCAAGCAACCACATCATAACCAATTAAATAATCTCTCTTTGTATTTTTAAAAAATATATAAATAGATCAAATATTTTGACAGTTTTAAAATATATATATTTTAAGAATAAGAGATTTGAACAGACAATACACAGAACCCCAAATTCCTTTTCTCTATTCTTTCTCTTCTTGTTTTTATTATTCTTATTTCAACACCTCCATTCTTCCACAATATACTTATATATATATATATATATATAGTATTTCCTATAATTTCCAAGACTGTTATTATTATAATAAATATAATGAAGCACTTATGTGGACGGAGTTTTTCTCTTCTGTACAAAATGTAAAATGTGGGGCAGAGAGATTAAAATGTCTTCATATGTATATTTTATGACTATATTTGATTAAACAAAGCAATAGATTTAATCGCTCTTCCTTCAAACAACGACAACAAAGTACAAGACTTTTTTTATAACAAATTTGTCAAATGTGGTGTGTCAAAAGAGGAAGAATATTGAACAATCCTTTACTTCATTCATAATAATATGTTTGAACATATTTCAATAAATTATGGACCTTATATTGTAATTTCTAGGGGTTTTAGTATACCCAGCAATGTTTACTATAATTTAAATCTTTATTATAAATTATGAGACTTTATTTGGTCCCGAAAGGGCCTTTCAAATATTTGTTCTTTAATGGTGACAGGGAATTTGTTGGATCTCCTAGTGAGATTTACGATAAAAATCTTCTTTAAACAGGAAAATATGATATTTATTAATTCGCGTAAGGGATGCCTTTTACTCAATAACTAAGACTCGACTCAAGAAAAGCCTTAACACTATGGAGTCTATATTATAATTAATGAATTAAAATGAACTAAAAAAAAAAATCAAAGCCTGAAACTTAAACTTGATATACATGTTAAGGGACTTGAGATTTGACTTGAACTTGCAGTATAGGAACTTTGTTCCACCTCTTCATTAGTTGAAGAATACTAATGCAATTTTTTTTTTTTTTTGGGAAATAATCATAGATTGTTTTAGATTGGAAGGACCACAAATTACAAGCCCTTTTTTTATTTATTTGTCAAGTTTTGTTTATTTTTAGTCCATAAAAATTTTTAATGATATTTTTAAGCTACTTTTCAATCCTATTAATACATAATAATATACCTGATATCCATTTTACCAATTAAAACTTTGTTTAGTTCGATTATAAACGCAACGATGAACTTTTAAACAAGGATGAAAGAAAAAATCAATTAGGGAAGGTTTTGCCCTCTCTAAATATGATATATATAAGTATACAGAAAGCTTTCTTATCCATGGATGTATCTGTTATCTTAAGATTTGAAGAATAAATATATCTTTGTTCCTTAAAAAACAAATCACTTTTTTTCTTCTTATTTAATGTTCATAAATAGTATTTGTAATATTTATAGGTTCAAAAGTCACTTATCTACATATTTAACCATTACATAAATTAGTGGTAGTATATATATAATTAATCCTCTCAAAATATAAACCCCTCAAAAAAAAAAAAAAAAAAGGATTAAGGGAACATCATCATCATCTTGACAATAACACGAAACGACTCAGTCAATAATATGTACTACATGAAGTAAGGAAAAATATATATTCCAGCTGCTAGCACAAAGTGCAAAAAAAAATATTGATTAAAAGATAAAAATGCATACAACTGCAAAAAAACAGAAATGAGATATAGATATTAATTCATTTTTAAACGTAATATTGTCAAAACTTTAATGTAAATATATGTATATTAAAGTGAAAATCTATTTCTATTGAACAATAAGTCTAAATTTTTTTATAAATGTTACTAAAAAATTTCTACATTTTGTTATAAAAGTCAGTGTCTAAATACATACAAATATATTTTTTTTAATTTTATAACTTTTTTTTTATATGAAAATATCAGTATTACTTTTCTGTAAAATGATATTTTGCTATTCAAATGTAAGGATAGTTTAAGGATAAATAATCATAGATGTATTCAAAAGAAATCAATTATTGTTCCAATAGATGGAATTAGTAATGTGTATCTCGGGTGTTATAAGTGCCATTGGTTTATGTTAGATGTAATTAGAAAGATAAGTTTTCGGAGTAAAAAAAAACTTCTCTGACAGTTTTGTGATTGTTTGACTCAAGTTAGCTTAAGCACGAAACAGGCGGCCGAAAATGTGAATAGTATTTATGGTCCTGATATTGTAGTAGTCAATTAGGTGGAAATTTGGTTTTGTCGATTCCGTTCCGGTAATTTTGATGTCAAAGATCCACCAGGCTCTGGAAGACCAATTTTTCGAGAATGTGGGTAAAATAATCGCAGATAAAAGAAATCATACAAAATCAACAAAAAATAACAGGATATATTTATATTACGTGTACCATGTATAACGCGCAGTATTTTCTCTTTCTTTTCACCGCTTTATTGAACAAAATAATTTCAGCATTAGTTCATCACAACAAACTAGGCATGAAATATCAGTCTATATACTTTAATATTGGTATCAAGACTTGTTTTGTAATTTTAAAATACGTATATAGTCTTTAAAGTATTTAAAATTCGCCTATAATCAGAACTTATTATTTAAATATGATACCAAGAAAAAATTAAAAATACAAATATATAACTATGTAGATGCATATATATACGGAACACTAGCGCCCTCTATTCAAGCTTTCTCTCTCTCTCTCCTACTCTTCCTTCAACACAAGTATGTAGGTACAGTACATATGTATGTATAAAATCAATTTGAATATCCATTTCTCATGAGAATTGACAAAAAAAAAAAAAAAAAAATCAAAAATACACACATACTTTGACAAAATAAAATTTGTATTTTAAAACATATGTATGTACATCAATTTTATTTTACGTGACTTGACTTGTGAAGGAACACATCATTAGGCACTACCTGTTTATACTCCATATACAAAATATAAAATAGCTAAAAGACTGTAGGGGAGACGGAAAAGGTTGTAAGGACCCCTTTTTCTTAGTCTTCAAAAATCTCGTCATAAAATTTACATCAGAATTCTATAATATAATGCGTATCATCATGGAAAAACATCAAGTATTTTTGTCAAGACAGTTTGATATTGAAGGCTTAAAGTAGTTTTTTTTAATGAGCATTATTTTTGTAATAATGCAGTCAGTTTTTTTTTTCTTGCTTCCGCTTCAATTTATATCATTATTATTATTATTTTGTAGTAACATATTTATACAAAAACTTGTTCATATAATTTTATAAAACTTATGTACTTCAATATTAGGGCTAGGACGGTAGGCTAAACCCAAGGCTCAGTACGAACCGCGGTATATCCTTCGTTGTTTGGTATGTTATAATACTAAAATATTTTGTTTAAAAAAAAATAGAATTAATGTAGTTTTTCAAGGTTTTCGATATTTTATTCTTAAATAATTAATTTACTTTACAAATAAATTATCCCGAAATATACTTAACTTCTAAAAAAAAAGAGGGTTATATATTTTTTTTTATAAAACGATGATCTTGTCTAAATTTTCCAGTAATAAACAAGACCAATGAGCAGTCACAGTATCTCTAACTATCGATTTTTTTTGTTTTTTGCAAATGAGCCAACATGTTTTATGTATTTCTACTGGCATAAACGATTATTGTGGAACATATACTTATAGAATATGGCAGACTTGTAATTACCAGAAGGACGTTGGTATAGAATCGATCAACTACCAACAGATTTTCGGCCTTTTTTCTCTTTATTTCCCTATGAAAGTCTATTGATACAATAAGGGTAACGACGTGTTAAGTATCGATCATAAAGACTGAGAGTTATAAGGACCAATCGTCTTTAGTGCCGTTCTCAATGACAAAGAAGAACGGTCTTAAGAATGGTCTGGACCGAATAGATACGGACCAACTCAACACTAATTGTAACACTTAGTACACATAGGACAGGTTATTCTGCAATTGTTTATTCTTCTATAATATTTTATATATTAATTAAACTTTATATCAAGCATGTTTTTTTTAGGCAGAGAAGTACTTTGAATAGTTTTTTTAGAATTAATGTATCCAATCTATAAACTTGATGAGGGATTTATAATATAAATCATATTATATCTTAATCTACACTAATACTTTGAAATTAAATGGTTAAGCATCATGAAAAGTCTAGTTATTTATAAATTAAAAAATATTTTATAATCTAACTTTCTTAATTTCTAATTAGGATTTGATATTTTTTTTCTTTTGCAACCGTCCCTGGCTCCAAGGAGAATCGACACTTTTTTTAATTTTTTTTTTTTTTTTTTTTTGAGAGGTAAAACCAGATTTTTGTAAAAGCAATATTTCTTGTTTTTAAATATTAGTTCATTTGAACATTGATCATTTTGTTGAGAGTTAATATATCTTAATTAAAATTCAAACTTAGTGTTTGAGGATAAATTTGAACTACTTTTGTAACTTTCAGCACAAAAATCAGTTGAAAAAAATTTAGTTTTTTCTTCTTTACCATTTTATATACTTAGTTTGATATTCATTGAAACTTATAAATAAGTCAGTCAACGCTTTGTATAGTCTAGGGGTCAAAAATTAAATGATGAAGAAATATTTTATGGGTGCAGAAACCAACTGAACTAAAAACATCATAACTTTACCAAAAATGTATTGATTAACAAACAATTTTTTGCGGGTTAAACATGGATCTATACTGAATAATTATTCATCAATGAAGCTGCCCGATAGGGCGTCTGACATGCAAGCAGGCTTTGTTGACGACATCCATGGGAAGATTGATGAAGACGACCTTGATCCGTTTTATGAGGTTGTATCTGCTCTTAAAAGCAGGCCTGTTGGTATATTTCTCCACCGTGCCCCACGCATATAAGTTCATAGGATTACCGTCGGGCAAGTTAGGAGGCAAGCATCAGCGAAAGTAAAGTCAGAGAAGTTACCAGCAATCCATTTTGGAGACTTTCTAGATGTGTGGTAGGGTGCAAGGTCCTGCTTCCAAACACATCCTCTGTTTCCAGCCTTTTCCTTGATCCTTTACCTTCACCGTCTTATGGATATTGTTAATGCATTCAACATCTCACTTCCGGTCAAACCTTCTGGAATGTTTCTTTCGGGCAGTCACTGCTTCCAAGTCATAATTTGACTCAATCAGCTTACGTTTCACTTTATGCCACTGACAGCTTGGGCTCACCGAAAACCTTGCGCTGTCATCATTAAAGTTATGTGTATATTATACTTTAGCCGAAATGTGCTAAATAGTATAGACTTCAGGACTAGAGGATTTCGATGACAGACAATTGAGGATGTTTCTGCTGTTTTGGACATTAATGTTTACAAATAATTATTTATCAGAACATGATCAAGACCTTCTCTTCTCGCCTATCTTAACTTGCTTACATATATACAAACCAACTCTAAGTATCTGAGCTAAAGGCAAAAAGTGTTGCAACTCTCCCCAGTACATAGGAAAAAAAACGAATAATACATAATACATGTATGAAAATGGAAAATATAGTTGATGATTAAAAATTAGTAAATAAAACATGAACCCTTTACTTCATTTACTTATAAACTTATATAGGTACTTTGCGTGATGACAAAGCTTCTTAAGAGTAATATACATTTATAAATACATTTGTATTGTACATACACTGAATATGAGAAACGCAAGAGACTTATAGAACACAAAAACAAGTCGGAATTATATCATTATGTATACTTTTGTATGTATTAGGGTTCGACTGATTTATTAATTATCAATCGATTCTACGATGTTTAATAGGCAAATGATGCAGATTTATTATCAAGTAGACTTTCTTTCCTTAAGAAAAAAAAAACAGTTTTATAAATATATGTAGTATGCCAATTGTCAATACAAAAAAAATCTTGAATAAATATCAAGAAAAGGAGAAATTGCAAATATCATAGATGTGGAGTGGAGACACAAAACTTGTAGTAGCATGACTAAATGACGAAAAACGGGGAGTTTTATGGCCTCAGGAAAAGAGAGCACAAAGCAATTTGTGATATGTTAAAATTCTATATTTACCGATATTTTTTATTCAATGTGTCCACCTTCGCAATGAATAACAGCCTTTAAACGCCGGCGAACAGATTGGCAGCTCTTGACGACGAATGACGTGTCCAATGTAATTTGCTGATTTATTTAAATATTTCATAAAGAAAAATAATTAAATGAAGAGTACATATTTAGTCCAGGCTCAATTTTTGGGAGAAATCATTCTAAGTTGCTCTATTGTTGACAGACAACAAATGAAAAATGAAAGTCACGTTTTCTTTCTCAACAAGGATTAGAATAAAAGTTTTATTTCTTTAAAAATCATTGAAGCCCCAAATGCTGTCTATCCAACACCCATTTTTTAACCTTTTTAATAACATGTTCTCTCCAAAAAAATCAATGTAATTTTAGATACTATTTGTACATAAATATGTGTCCTCACTTTTAACTGTCAATTGTGCAAAAAAAAAAAAAAACCCTTTAGAAACGGGTAAAAAATCCTATTTAGTGCCAAGTATTTGGAGAAATATAACCTTATCTACAATTGAGCATTCCAGGATGTCCTTTGTTAAAATTTTAGTACTGTCATGAGGAATACAGAGACAAATTACAAAATTTTGATTTCTATTATTATAATGAACGAGTCTACCCAATTCTTTTAGGTGAAAATGAATTAGTTTTATGGAATACTAATCAGTAAATATTTCGAAAATTAAAGAATAAGATATTTAAAAAAAATCATTTTTCCATATTTTACTTTCTTTCTTTACTATTAAGTTTAATATTCAACTGTTTACCCTTAAAAAAACCCGTGCCTTTCATGAATTTATATGATAGTCTTAGTAATTGGTCACCCTAAAGTATAAAACTGTCTGAAAGCATTGGCCATTTGTTTCATAACTATGAATTCAAAGGGATGTGAAACGTTAGTTTGAAGAGGAAATAATCAACAGATCGTAATTTTAAGCATCAATAGGAATTTATTTGAAGGAACATTAATGATTTGTTGATAACGATCAAGTCCTTCTTCATTAGGCCGTTTGAATGTGACATTTTTTTGTCAGAAACTATTTATTTTCAACTCTAATTCATATAAACGTTCCTTGAGATATAAATAAAAGCTTAATATAACACATATATTTGTATTAAAAACCTCAAATAATAATTGGTCCTAAAAAACCCTATCGGTATTAATGTGTGCATTTTTGCAGAACTTTCAACACATAACGTTGATCAGGGACTCCACCTCCTTCTCCTCCAAGGGAAGAAGATAATATGTAGAATAATAAGAGAGTCAAAATTGCTTTCGGTTGAATAAATAGACATTGTACTTTTCCATTGAGTCGTAACTATTTAATAGCAATAAGTTGTTACGTTCATACAACTATCCATGTATGTGTATGTATATTCATTATGTATTTATTTAAAAATGAGTAGTAGTACATACTTTGACGATTTTTTTTTTTATCATAAGGATGGTGATGATACTTGAGCCTCAAAGTTTATTTATTTTTCGTTGGACATAATACAACATGAGTATATATTATAAACGTGCCTATGTACATATGGATACAGTATTACCTCCCCTTGCGAATACCCATATGGATATTACAATTCATCCTTTTAAAGATTCATTCCAGTCTGGAAGAGCAGGCCTCTCTTCCTCTAATTATAAATGACTAGCCCCATAGATGACGAAAACGGGGTCATCCCATTATTTGAAATACCACAAAAATTAAACATTTTCACCAATCTGTGATGCCATTATTATGGCACTTCCTTTCCATTTGTACTTGTTTCTATCGCCAATGGCCCACTTCCACACATACACTACACTCATTTTAACATTTTATTCTTCATTTGTCGATTAAGGATGTTTATTTTGAATTATTTTTTCTGGTTTACCCCTCACCCCACACCCCAACAGCCCTAGAAAAGCTTTCACCAGTTTGAAAACTGTTGATATAGATCAGGGATGAGAACTTTCATGATAAAGATAGTCAAATTATTTTCAGCACTATTATTAAAGGGCCACATGACCTTATTTTATTTTAAATCATTATTGATCTATTTGTAGGCTGCACTGAGTGAGGACGATGACCTCGTGCGGCCCTTCAGGCTGCCAGTTACCCATCCCTGATATAGATTGTAAAATTTTCTTACTTTAGGTGTTTAATAAAGCTCAACTATTTTATCCAAAGACACTACAGTTAATTAATATTATCATAAAGTAGTGTAAGGGGGGAGGGCTCCCCCTTATTTGAGGCCCAAATGTATCCGGAAAATATCTTACATTATCCCCTTAATATGCTTGATCGTAAAAATGCTGGTACTAACATTATTCTGAAGGAGCAATTTTAGGATTCATTTTTTGGATGTTGTTGTTCGTAATACGAGGGTTTACTGTGTATATATTGTATTGTATATATATGATTGTACAGTGTACACAGTGTCTACAAGTTCTATCAAACAGAAAAATAAATAAATATTATTTTATACTCATTTACAGAGTGATTCGTTGAAGATAAGAAAAATAAACTTAGAGCCTCTTACATACTTGAGGGCTAACGTGATCTGTTGGATAAAATAAAATAGAAGAAGAAAGGTCGTCGTTACTATTAAAGTATACATGGATATTAGTGGTGAGAATGGGTTCAAAACCAATTTTTTGAGCCACACATTATAAACTGATTTTCTCTCCTTCACAGTTATCATGGTGTTACCTCAATAACATAAAAATGTACTCTGTATTTGATTGTCAGCTATTGATTTTTAAACTTTTCTTCCATTTATCAGTATTCTGGAAGTTGATTGGTTGAAATATCGTTAGCTCTTGTTATACTTTGAACAGTGCTTAATAATAATTTCAGAGTTGGGAAGGATAGGCTAACTGCTATGAACTGACTTTAGGTCCTTTTCTTTGTTTCTGGGTGTAGGAAAGGTGTGTAGATACAATACATATCATACGAGCCGTATCATCGTTCACAATTTGGAAACACTCAGGAATTTGAAAAAAGAGCAATTCAGAGTGAACTGAATTAGCTCCCTCCGGGGAAAATATATTGTAAAGCTTTCAGATTTTGAGACCGAATTCCAACACTAATGTTCATAAATATAAGTAAATAATTTTCCAAATCCTAGGGAAACCATATCTGCTTTTCGTTGTCATTTTCGTAATAGCGTGAGAGGATTATCTGCATTTAATGAGAGAAAAATAGAAATATACGTTTTGCTAATCAGTTCTTGCCTTACAGACATAAATACAAAGAGGATACGTATACATTATGTATGTAAACCATATTATGTAAATGGTTCGTAACAAGAAAGAAAAAAGGGAAAAAAGAGCATAAAATATTTACTTATAATGGCATAGTCAGCAGTTTTATAATCATATATATATATAATTTAAATAGAATATATAAATAATAGCTAGTAAACCAACCAAAAAAAAACCAAGAGACTTACTCGGGGTTTATATGTATACCTACTTCAAGAAATCGCTTTCTTTTCCTCGTACAAAACCCTCGGCAAAAAAAAAACACCTTTGTAATAAAAACAACCATGTATCTGTGTATATAGAAGAAAACAACACTTAACCAAGGAATAACCATCCTCGCGCGCAATACCTTCCCGACCAATCGCGCTCCCAAATAGATCACTACCACGACCAATGGAGTATTTCTCTCACTTTGGCGCTTATAAATATTTGTAAATCTTTTTTTTCTTCTTCCCTTCTACGACCACGGCGACCGAAAAAAATAAAAATAATAAAACAACCATCCTTTCTTATTTGTCTACCAACAACTAGAAAAGGAAAAAAATAATAATAATCCAAATAAAAATAATATACAACCATCCTCAGTATATTTTGATAACTGATAGAGTTTGTAGGTAGATACAACCATAGTATATTATTGTTTAAAAACCATACTACAAATAATAAACAAGCAAACAAAACAACTTTTAGTAAAGGGTAAGTGTTTAATGCCTGCTGCCTATATCATACACTTCTCCAACATTCCCCTATCACATGAATATCTCTTGTAGATTCCGAGAATGTCCATCATTTCCACATCCCCATTGGAGTCCTCCTCTTCTCCTACCACCTCCACGACAACACCACCTTGTGTCTCTCCCTCACTTCACCATTTAGAGCAGATACGGCTCCATCAACTCTACACCATTGCTCTAGCGGATCGTATGCGATTCCTCTCACAACAAGCATCATCCCCAGGACATCATTCCCCACTTATTCCCTATACACCCTGTCCCAAAACGCTGCCTTCCTCAAATCCCAATAGTTTCCGATCCTCTCCCAACTCTCCTTCTCATCATGGAGGTCCAGGGAATCATAACCAAGAGGATCCCAAGCCTCAGCAGTCATATATTGGTCTTATCTCCATGGCCATTCTCAGCGCGAAAGAGCATAAACTCGTTCTTGCGGATATTTATCAATATATTCTAGACAATTATGCGTATTTCCGACATCGGGGTCCTGGCTGGAGAAACTCCATTCGGCACAACTTGTCTCTGAATGATTGTTTTATCAAGGCTGGAAGAGCTGCAAATGGAAAAGGTAGGTCCTTTTAAAATTATATTCATGGCCTTTCCAAATTAAATTCATTTAAGTGATTAACACAAATGATTTATAAACTTGAATCAATTTCTATTGTAAATCCTTATTTTTATATATAATCATTTGAGGAGAAGACAGAGAGATATTACCATTTTAAATTGTGATGTGTACAAATTCAATCCAGTGTTTAACAGACCATAAAACGACATACACGAGATATAACCATCTCTTCCCCCCCCTCACATGAAATTATGGGGTATACACAAAAAAGAGGGGGGAAAGAGTTTATTTTATATATTTATTAATTCATTTTAAATCCCTCATTTATGGATGATTTGAATTTTAAATGAAGAGGAGATACAAGTACAAGTTTTGGATATTGTACGTCATAATACAATATTTCCTTATCTCCTCATAGGTCATTACTGGGCCATCCACCCCGCCTGCAAGGAGGATTTCCAACGAGGCGACTACAGACGAAGAAAAGCCCAACGTAAAGTACGACGTCATATGGGTCTCACCGTGGAAGAAGAGGACTCTCCCAGCCCACCACCTCCACCCACACAACCTCCACCAATCTCCGGCCCACCCTCCATTTCATCCTCTCCTCCAGCCGCATTTATACATAATTGGGGTCTCTTCCCAAGTCCTCCAGCCCCTCCATCATTCCCAATCTTTCCTGTCTCTGGGAGCGAATCCGGAAGTATCATTCCACCTCGAAAGCGGCAATTCGACGTTGCCTCACTCCTTCGACCAAAATCCCCTGTAGAAGAACTAGATGAGACCCCCCCAACCAAGATACACCCTCCCTTTCTCCCATGGCTTGTGGATCAGAGCCATCAGGAGTATTTCGCCAAGTACTATCAGAGTCTACTAGGGGCTCCGGTTGTAGAGGAAGAACTGGTTGTGACTCCTACCGGCAGGAGAAGTGCTGGCATTGGAGAAGATAAAGGTAAATCCCTTACGCCAAACGGTCTGGAAGAAGAGGAATCAGACTAAAGGATCTCAGGCAGCAAATAGCTATCTATTAAAAACTGTTAATAGATTGATTTATAGTAGTACATGTTACAATAAGTGTCATTGGGTTTCTTCCCAATTAGTACACACGATAAATATGTTAAGTGTTGGTGTTAATTATAATTGCTCTACTTTTTTCTCTATTCTTTTTTTTATTCTTTCTTCACCGTAATTATATAATATTAAATAATAGTGTATGGATAGATGTATGTATTTGTTTCTCTGTTTATCGTGCTACCACTACTTTAAGTTATAAGTCTGTTATAACCTCAACCATTAGTTAAAAAATAAAAGAAGAATAAAAATCTCATCCTTTTGGATTTATTGAACCAATTAGTTCATAGATGGAGCCATTGTATTATATAAAAATATATATGTATATGAAACAGTGAAAAGAAACACATTAAAACGTTTTTTTTGTTATATTATTATTATTTAATAACAATTATCCAGTCTATTGTTGTTATTTCTCTCTATTTAAGTGGTATTAAACAATCATAATAACAATAAGAGAATAAAAAGAATATAAAAAAATATTATGTTAAAAGGTTTTATTTTGGGTTGACACTCTTTTTCTTTTTCATTACGCACTCATGCAAAAAATAATAAATCTCTTCCTATTCATGTATGTAACTTATTTTTATAATATGTGAAATAAACATACATAATAATACTTACTCGTATGTAGGTATGAGTGACGTAGGCACAGAGACTGTACAATCATAACTCCTCCTACTCCCAAATGAAACTTTTCTTTCTTTCTTCAAACACATTTTACCGACAAATATTTTCATTTTATTTTGATATCTTCTTTACTCTGTATTTCATTCTTCCCATCTTTTCTTTTCACAATGCATATTTTTTAAAAGTCATTCTACATGATTAGAGGGCGCCTTTCCTACCTACTAATTCACTTTAAAGTATATATGATTAGAATACCAAACCCGTATTATTCATTGTTCTTGTCTTTGTTATTACATATAATAGGAACTACTTATTCTGATTAGAAAGGTTGCGTGATGATTCATTAATTTATCGACATAAGATTTCCTTACTTACCTTTACATCCTAACGCGAGTACTTTATTAAAATGGATATTTTAGAAATATAAAACTTTACATCTCCTTAGTAGTAGTTCATCGTTCGAAAAAATAAATCAGGGGCGTCTGTAGGAGAAGGGCTGGAGAGGCTTCAAGCCCTTCCTCCCAATAAAGGAATTTGTGTCGTTACCAGCAAAAAATTATCGGTTTGTGGGGAAAATTTCAAAACGGATGAAAAAAAGGTCATGTGTTAAAATTCAGGCTCTCTTCAAAAATGATAACTTTAAATTTTTGCACAGAAAGTGTTTTGTGTCTGTGAAAAATAATTAACCCCCCCCACTCTTCAAATAAAGATATGCGGACGCCCCTGTAAATAATTCGAAAGCATAAAAAATATTCTTTAAGTCCGTGATAGCTAATCTGTTAATAAATCAAAAACTAATCAAGTATTATGTCATGGTGTAAAAAGATGATGCCCACATGAAATTACAATTATATTTTAGTCTCTGGGGTAGATAACATCCCAGGGAAGGTATTTTTTCCTTTCTGCGCACTAATTAAGACATTCTTGGTAAGAAGGAACATATAAGCATAAATGATATAGCTAAATTCATTTTAAGGACAACATTATAAGCTCTTGAAGCTCGCAAGTTGTACTCAACTAGTAAATTAAGTGGAATTGACCCATTGAAAGAAAATCTCCTCTTTAGAAAAATAAATGTCTAAAAGTGGTGTTCCTCTTCTTTTAATCTTCTGCTAAAATATTGAGATCTCTCAAATTGCACAGTCATACCTTGAACTAACTCAAATATTGAAATTACAGCAATCGTACAGACCCTTTCAGAATATGTTGTAATAACAATACATTTAACAAGAGATGAAGACAAAATTCTTTATTTGTTATTCCTAACTTTTAAAAAAAATATTTTATTTTCGAGACGAAATAAAGACGATACTTAATCTACGAAATATTGGACTAAATGTAATAAAACGAAGTGAATCGAAAGAAGACAAGATTAGCACTTCATATATTCTTTTACTGCCACCAGAATTTATTTTTTAAAGTAAGGAGGCAAATTATATAATGGTAATGTTTCAGAGTTGAAAGGGATGATAACATTTAAAAGAATACCCTTTTTATAAAAGACAAATTGAAAAATTAGATTTAATTTTTTTTGTAGACAAAACAAAAAAAAATCTTATCATAACTAAAACAATCCCCAAAAAGTGGGGGACAGTGGTTCATTATAGCCTTTATGTTTCCAGTACCACTGGTTCTATATCACAATGAATCCACAGTTTGAAAATTATCAGGAAGAAAAAAAATATATGAGGTATCAAAACTTTGGTAGAATACATTCTTAACTGTTATGGTGATAATCAAAATGAGATAAGGTGTCTAAAAATAAATCTTTCATTTGGTAATCAAAACATGACAGTTGGACTCGTTGATTTCCATTATTTTATTTGCAATTTCTACAATTGGCCTTCCAAGGCCTGGTGTATCTTTGATAACAAAATTACTGGAACAGAATCGAAGAAATGAATACCCTGTAATTACAGTATCAGGACCATATACACTATTCACCGCCTGGCTTGCGTTTTACCCTTTGTCGAAGAAAATATGGAAAATATGGCGTATTTTCTCTCTCCTGGCGTCTATCTTTGACACGAGCTCAAACAAACCTGAGTCTTACAATCACAAACTGTCCAAAAAGATTTTTTAGCACAAAATCTAATCTTTCTAACACTGTCCAACGTAAAACGATTGCGCATATATATACGCGAGATATAGATTACTAAAGCCATATATTACAGAACTACTCGATTACTGTTTTAATACTCCTACCATATAGATTGCCCCAAATGGTCATGCCTCAACTTTAGTACGATCATTATTTTTGATTGTTCAAGGGTTAATTTAAAAGGAAAAAAAACCAACCGATGAATGGATAATTGATTTTTTTTTCTCCACAAAAAATTGACATCGTATCAGCACAAAAAAAAATGATATGAGTTGAGTTGTAGTATAGTTAAATGGACTATAGGACTTGATTCCAGCACCACTCAAATAACAAAAAAAAAAATATGAGTCTGATAATCTTATTACATTTCTCTTTTAATAGAGAAAGAAAGAAAAACGAAAAAGAGTACCTAGAGTTCATTGCTAGTCGTGATAAGACTTTTTCCTTGGGGAATAGGAAGCACCTTCTCTTTTTATACCACAGAGATAAATGCAATTTAAATGGTCCCTTGAGGAAGTTCCTCCCTTCTTATGGAAATGTCTGTTCATTCGAAACGCGCTCACTTTACAAGTTATACAAAATATATGTTCCATTCAAGTTGAGATTTGATTGGGAAGTTTAGGTTCTACTTTAAGCCGATGGTAGAACCCACAAGGCCCACAATAGATTTTCATCTGACCCTTCAGTAGATAGAAAATGACTTATTAATTAACTGATTTGTTTTTAATATATTCAAAGGCATGGCGCAGAGCGTGATGTAGCCTGAGGCAAAATGACCAAGGCTCAAGGCCTCCTCTCTAAAACTGACATTGCATGGTATTATATTAATTCATAGAGCTAAAAATATGAACTGCCGTAAATCAACAAGGTAATATCCGACAATTTCAATAATGTTTTGGAGAAAAACAACTTAGCTGTCATGACGTTTATATAAACTAGCTAAAGGCAGCTGTTGGATGAAATAAATTATGACTTATCGAAGTCGGACATATACTTTAGGGAAATATTGATCCAAGGACTTGATTCGATAAAAATAGTTGCTAAATTTTGAAGAATAAACAACCCTTCAAATAATTAGTTAAGAATTTTCCCTTAATTGGTTTTTTCTTTGCAATAGTATAAAATCATTGAGCACACGAATAGATGTTTAACCTTTTTATCTGTCAAAAATAAAATAATAATGCAATCACCTTTTTTCTTGATTATGTCCATATGTATTTAGATGACTTTTTTTAGAAAGTTTTTATATTCTATTTTTTGAAAAAGGCTTCATTTTTATTTCGGAGTGGCTTCTTATTTTTTTTTTAATCCATGGTAGTGTGACCCCAATCCCCCTACCTATGTTGCAACGGCCTTTTCTACATGACAAGTTATCTTTATTGTATTTCATAACCTTTCAAAAAAAATCAACTGATTTGTTCACAGTTTAACAATCTAGCTAATTTGAGTTAAAATAATCAATGATTAGATCACTAATAAGAGGAAGATAAATAGGAAAATAGAGATTTGCCAAAAAAATAGAATGTTATTGCTATATTATACTGGAATAATATATATTTTGAATATATGACAATTTAAAATATATACGTTTTTTTTCAATAAATGTGTGATATGTAAAAAATAAAAGATTGTTACATTGTAAAGACTATATATAATTAAGAGATGTTTAAATTACTATTCTCTCAGAGAGAGTATTTTTAAAGAAGTGGATGCAGTGAACCTCTAAAACATTTGTTCTTCTATTAATTATTCCACCCTATTTTGAAAATTCAAACTTTATTAGGGGACAATGAGCACTATACGATGTCTAGAGATGTGAAAAAGGTCCAAATCCGGGTGACGGTAAATTTAAAAGGAAAAATTACAAGTTATAACTTGGAATATATTCGTGCTTTTATTAAGTATTCCTTCTTTTTTTTTTAATTCGATCATATTTGTAATCAAGGAACCCTATATTTATCTCTGGAAGCAGACACTTTGTTCCTAGTGTTCCCGTATTTATTATCACCTCAGGTATGGTTTTTACAGTGCCCGGGATTTCGGCATATAAGTCGTTCCATAGAAAAAAATTATACAAAATTATGTCTTTATTAATCCCTCTCCATCCTCAAGGCTAAAAAACACTTTTATTTTGCCTAAATTAAGAATAAAGGCTAATTATTCTAGTAAATGAAAGATACATAAAATTTGACTAAACTAACTCAATTGGAAACAAGGAATGTTTACTATAATATTAGTCAAAATTAATTTTTAAATTTGGGAAGTTTTCCTCTGATTCATAACAGGAACTCACCTGAAATCAATATGTACCGATTTTTGTAACCTTATTTTAAGAATCAATACAACCTTACTAGATATGTCTAGAAAGCTTTGTTGGTACATCCTTGTTGGACTCAGAGTAGACTTGAGGATTCACATATTTGTCATTCCATTTGTTATGACCAAGGTGACTATATATAAGAGGCGTGTCGATAAGAAACTTGCAACGCAGTCTGGTTGACGTTAGCTGACAACTTTTCTATGACGTCACAATGGTTCAGGGTTAACTCATACTATTGCAAGAACTGTGTCTTTTTCTAGAGATACTACGTGTATGAGTTATGAGTAATTGTGTTTAAATATTGTTGATTTAAGATACTTATTTGAAAATTTATGTTCTGACTTATTTTTCATTAAAAATACTTTTAATTTATTTTTGTTTAAATAATTTTAGTACCATAATCGTCTGATGAGAAAATAAAATAGTATATTAGTACAATTTGTTGTACTTATCGAACTTCCTCCTAAATTCTGTGAACTCATCAAAATAGCCAGTACAATTGTAAACAAAAGCAAAGTAATATCTTATCATCTATCATGGCAACTAAGATAGTCTCCTCCTAGATTATTTTCAAATTGTGTGGGTGACCAAGTTAATTTTCTATTTTTTGACCATACCGCCATTTAATATTACTTGAATCCATGTAGATGGTCGTAGGTACATCATTTTCCTATGCAAGAGGACGCTTTTTATGATCACAAATGACGTCACTTTATTATCCTTTATGCCATTTTTGAAGACAAAAAATCCAAGTATAAAGTGATAATCAGGACGGAGATCATCAGTGAGGATTTGCTCAGGGTTTAAAAGCTTAAGTCGTTGTTGGATTCATAGTAGAATTGAGTATCGACATCGAAGTAATTTGAGCCTACATATGTCTTTGCTCTATACGGGGTGGATTTTTTTACTTTATTTCCTTCCCCTGGAAGCTGCTTGTAGCTAATATAATAAAACGTCATAAAAGCTAAGCTACTCTCCTGCTTTGCGTTTTTACGCTTGCCCGCTCTCCATCAATTTTAAACATCTCTAAATATATAAAAGCCACTATCATTTCAAAAAATATATTTTTTTTAGTTGCATCAATTTACTTTGATAGAATCACACTTTTGCTTCTTTTCATACATTATTTTTATTTTTCGTGATGATGATGAAGAAGCAAGAAGAAAGATCAAAGGAAGAATGGATTATTTTTATTATAATATGATGGGGGGGGCTGAATGAACAGACGTACAAAATATGTATTCTATAAAGAGTTAAAATTTCTGATCTTACATGTTTCTTTACTACTGTCAATTTGTAATAGGGATTGTAAATGGTTTTTCATTAAATTAAAAATGTATATTCACATACCCTATGTTGCAAGAGAATAATCAACTAAGAATCACTTTCATCTTTCAATTATTTCATGATTTTTGAAAGCATGATACTTATTTGTTTGTTTTTTATGATCGTTTTCACTTACAAATGGGTCACAGAGAAGAAGATCCGATCAAAAATGTTAATAAACTTAAATTGTCATATTTAGGACTATTGCAATCTCGATTAGGGATAAAAATATCTAAGTTAATTGAAAGCATTCACCTCTTAAGTTGCTGCAAAATAATATTCCACAAATTTAATAATATTTTGTCAAACTTTATTGTCGCAAGAAAAAAAAAAAAGTCACAACCAAAATCCAAATGTTGAAACCGATGGAAAGTCATTTCCATGGATTGAAAGACAATAAATAAAATGGTCATGAAAAAAAGAAGTCATATGGGTCTCAGTGCTAGTGCAGTTAAGTATAATTGTTTCATGTTGTTACTAAAATGCATTCCATCTACAGTTAAATATCTCGTAAATATCTACAATTCATATATCAATATCCAAATTGCATTAATTGATAATTGGCTACGTAAAGTTTTTATGAATAACTATTTCATTTATGTTTTATTATTTAAAAGGCATTGAGAATAAGATTTGTAATTCAAAATTGTATCCAAAGAGTCGAAATAACCACATTTTGCTAGATCATTTTATTTTGTTTTATTGTAAAAACGCTAATTAATAGATTTTTTTTTAGATTTGAACCATAAAAAGGATCAATCCAGTCTTTCGATTTTATGAATAAATATAGGGCTTTAAACAGTAGTTTATCCAAAGTTGCCCAGATTCTTAGGACTTTCCAGAGAGCCAATTTCTTCAAATACACGGATAATTATTAGTGTTATTATCCAAAATTTAATTTTTGTTAAGAAAAAAATTATTAACAATATCAAAGTTGTTTGTTTTGAAAAAATCTTTCATCTTGTACAATTTAGACTTGATATAAAGATGTATGCTTTTGCTATCTTGATACATAAATGTAATTAATAGCAAACAAGAGTAAAATTTATGTTCAAATATAGCCAACGTGTAGGCCATCTCATTAATGGATCCTGGGATAAAAAAAAAGTTTGAAAAGCAATGGTCTAAAATAGGGTATTTAACAACAAAACAAGTACTGCTTTTAGGGACTCATAGGCTCTGTGATTTATTGTAAAACTTAATTACCCCACTCAATATAGGACTATATCTAAGGTCAAGAAGGAAAGTAGGCATGTGTCTTCATCAGATTATGTTGCCTTCTATAAAACTTCCCACTGTAAGGTGTCACTTTTGAGATACCGAAGATGACGTTACTTTAAAATGTATCACTTATTTACTCACTTTTTGAATAATGTTGATTGAATTAAAAGGGTGAATTCAATAAGATGGAGTAGTTAACTAATGAGTAATATTTATGATATCCTCAGTACCCCTAGCGGACCATAAAAAGGTCGCGTAGCCAACTATAATTGAACAATTATTGATCTCCTGGTCTTTGTTTCACCACTTGGTTTATGGTTTTGAGGGATACGTTTTCATAGAGACAACACTATAATATTATAGGGGTGTCCGTAGAGGGGGATAAAAGCTTCCCTCCCAAAAATAAAAACACCTACTTATTTTCATATTTTTTAAAAAACACGTTCATTTTATATCCTAAATAAGTTATGATTCGTATTAATAGATTTGTTATTCATTTGCACTTTTGACTCTGTTGACAAATTTATATTTTATTTTAGAAATGGAGTGAGAATTTCAAAATTGGCCGCAATAAACAAAATAAAAGGAGGTAACTGAGAATAAACACGTAGAGTGGATCTCTACATAGAAAAATGAATTTATGTATTCCACACATATTTTCACACGAAAAAAGGAGCATTAAACAAAGGGCGAAATAAATAGACTCCTCCTTTTAGTAGTAGCTGTAACTACACGTCTTGAGGAGTTGGTATATATTATTATATACCTGGTATAAATACTGAAAATAACAATTTGGTCCGTCAAGACAAAAGCAAGCTAGAAGTATTTTTCAGAAAAGGAAGTGTGCATTACATTTATATTCTACGACAAAATATCGTCAATTTGTAAATTTCAGTTTCTAACTAGGTCAGCTTAAAGTAGCAAAAAGTGATTGTCAAAACAAAATTATGAAAAAAATGACGGATTTTATTAGAAGAATCATATCCGGGCCAATATAAGTCTTTTAAATCATATCAAGGCTCTAAAGTACAACTAAAATTCTTGCGTATCTTATAGAGTAATACACAAGCCTATGTTTGATCTTGGTTAATAAAGGGATTGTTAAACATCTTCAAATACGTAGGCTTGGGTTGTAAAATAAGTTGACACGCTTGGGCTTGTGATTCAAACGATAGATTTCTTTATATTGATCCTTGTTATTTCTGTTCATAGTATCTTGGTTCCGATGTGACCAAAAAGAGAAAGATAGTAAGATTTGACATCACTTATAGGACATTCAATCATCTTTTTTAATTATTTCAGCTCATCCTCATATGATGATGTATTATTTATTGACTTCGGGTAGGATTCGGTTCTTCAAACATGTAACTCTCAGAGGCGTCTGCAGGGGCTTAATTTTTGTTTAAATTTTGGGCTGGGCCTGAATTTGACCGAATTACCTTTTTCAAAAAATTCCTTCTGTTTTCCTATTTAAAACTTTTCTAACAAAGCGACAATTTTTGGGGGATCAAGGCAAAAATTACTTGACTTTGAAGTAGGAGATCTACTGCCTAATGAATCTTTCCCAGGAACAGTGCCCATATCTGCATTCAAATAATAGCAATAATGAATTATTTCTGCCATGTGACTGGATATGGTTCTTTGTAAGCTTAGGGATGAACGTTGAATCCAAGCTGATAGCTTGCACTTATATGGTAAAGCATCTTAACTTGTCCCACAAATTTGAATATAAATTCACAATTGACTCAAATATGTATATAACATATAAGGCTGTTATATACAGGGTCTGCCGAAAGCTCTGTTAAATATTTATTAAAGTACTAATGATACAAAAAATTACTTAATTTGCATATAATTATTGATATAGGTCGACACAAGTGTCAAAAACATGTGACATAACTTTCATTCGAAAAAGTCACCCTTAGCCGTGACCACAGATCATAAGTCTCTCTGGAAAGGACTTACATACTGGACGGACCATGTCCACGGGGATGGAGTCCTAGACAGCCACCAGTTTGGCCTTCAGATCGTCCAAATTCTTGATGGGGATCACACAGGCACTGCTCTCAAGAACAGATCACATGGAGTAATCTTTGACGTTGATGTGGAGGCTGGAGGGGGCTACCCTGTCTTGTCTTTCAATCCATTCAAATTTTCCTCACACCCCCGCTGCGTCTCTCTAGGTGTGTAAGAGGAGGGAAGGTATATGGCTCATTCTGGAAGTGCTGTGGGGCCTTGGGAACAAGACGGTGGGGCTGATGTATTCCTTGGTGTTGATATTCCCATCGCTCGACATAAAAACCAAGGGAGACTTACCTGTCTCAATCATCTGTGGCTTCTGCACTCTGTTGACTCCATGGCTAACTTTTTTAGGGCAGAATTCGATCATTTTGGGAGTTAAAAGCCTTTTCAACAGTGAAAATCTTTTAATCACTAAACACAATGTGGGGAGCCGTGTCAGTCCTCAGCTTCTGAAGAATGATATTGCTTCTCTCAAGACTTTTAGGCTTGACCTTGCTTCATAGGTGCTGTTGTAGAAATACATCCCAAGATCATCTTGGATAAGGTCTCTCACTGTTCTTGTACCCATGTTGAAATCTTTGGCCATCTTGGTAGGTTCCTCATGGGATTTCTTTTATGACCTTGGTCTGTCCTTGTTAGATTGAGTCTCCTCGTACCACTAAATTGTTCTCTTGATGAGCACCTCCAGGCTCCTCAAGATGACTGGTCGAGATTTGCCCTTCTGGTACTCATTGATTATGGCCTCTCACTTAGCTCCATTGGGCTTAACAAAACTATTATTTGTATCTAGTTTCGACCCAACTAGAATTTAAACCATAATATCTCGCAACCACACATATAATTATAATGTATAAAGTAAATTTAATAGGACTTTCCAAGGAACCTGTATATGAAGTAAAAAATATATATTGGGATTTTTTCTTTTTCTTGATTTTTGCTCAAGATTATTTTTATATTGACGTACCACATATGTACATAACATACATGTAGTTATTTCCACCATTTTTTTTTTCCTTCTCTTTTTTCTCCTTCTTTTCCCCGCCGATGGATATCTTAAAAGCCTTTATAATAATAATATGTTAGTATGTATCAGTACAACGTACAGCTTCTCTCTTCTTTATATCACAAAAAAACAGCCGAATAATAATAAATAAAAACACAAAATAATAAAATAACAACGCCTTCTTTGTGATGATGGAAATGAAATTCATTTAGAAATCAAATTTGTCAAATGAAGAAGACATTTACATACAAAGAGTATATTAATATAAACTGTGTGTAATTGCATTCTTTGTTCGTTGAAGAGTAAGAGCTTTTTCTAATGGACTTTATTGATTCTTCTTTTACAATGACCATTTCATACTGTGAATAATAATAATAATCTTAGATTAGTCCTATTTTAGAACAACGTCTACAGTTCAGTCCCATCTAAATACATGGGGTTCTCTCATGGGATCCCGGGAAATTCCAGATAACATTATGTAACATATAATCCTTCAAAAAACTTGCAAGTGTGATCGGTTACAGAATTCTAAAAAGCTGGATCCGTGTGTTCTATCAAACAACCTGCAAAACTGATATTGATACTGATGAAAGGAAGAACATGAGAATCGATAATATTTGGCTAGGTACAGCCAGATTTAGTTTTGGGATCCCGTAAAATTCACAGAAATTGAGAAGCCTTTCTTTATCTAGTGACGAAAATTGGGTGTATTTTGGGCATTAAAAAAACCTATTAAAAAAAACCAACATGGTAACCTTGAACATTTGAAGAATATCTTAGAGGAGAGCGACTTAGCTGGCATGGCATTTCATTAGATCAGCTACAACCAGCCTTAACGAGGGAAGAGGGGGAGAAGGAAATAAACAAAGTCATTATCAAGAATTAATCCGATCTAACTCCTCAATTCTACTCTGAGTCCAACAAGGACTTACAACTCCGCAACAAATCCTCAAGGTTACTCTCCATCTTTCATGAATGTTCACGAATATTCAATCCTATTTTGAATATATTTGAAAGTAGTAGGGAAATATCCTCACTTCCCAGGAGTTAAAAAATAATGTCAACAGCTGAGGAAAAGAAAATTTCATTTTTCTGATTACCAATTACAAAGAAAACGGGCCAGCTAAAAAATAAATCAGATTTTCTTCACTAATTACATATATACCATTATCAGGGTTTTGTTACCTCACAATTGATCACTCTGCGGGACTAGGCCCCTAATAACTTTTTCAGTAGTAGTATTCATAGACCTTATTAACAGTCATTCAACTTATGTAGTTCCTCATTACAAAATATTGATTACGACACTGCCTTACACAGAGTTATTTTAATAACACAAAAAAAAAAAAATTATGGTCAGGTGTCAATGTTCTACTTTTTCTCCTAATCAGTGTTCGGAACAGTGATTGGTTGAATTAGAATTAGCTCATTTTAGGCTATGAACAATTCAAAACAATTATTAAATAATAATTCCATATGAGTTGAGAAGAATTGACTAACAACCATCACCTGATTTTGGGTTTTCTTTTTCTTTTCGGCGGAAAAGTTTCGTCATACAATATAAGTAACGAAAAACTCACTAACATAAATATGTACTATGTATTACCTTACAAATAGATAGGGTTGGATCTTTTTTTTTTTTTTGGCTGATCTAGGCCCATCTGAAACAAAAAATTTATATAAAAATCCAAGCAAAATAGTAATGAAGCGATGCTTTGATTTTGATTATTAATGTTTATGTGTTTTTACTGTACAATATTAATATAGAGTGTCCTCAATAGAGAAGGATTATTTGTCTTAGACACTCTGGAGTCCTCTACATATAAGTTATTATTGTTATTTTGTAGAATTCTTTATAAAAAATGGATTCCAAACTGTCTATGAAAGTAGATAACTATGTACACAGTGCATTTGGAGGAAAAAAACAAAAAAATATATTTTTTTACTCTACTGAATAAATAAATACATAAGTAAAGCTAGATAGAAGCAGAGACATCTATCTGCAAACATGAGGATTAAGCAAACATTCTTTTTTTTTTTTTTTTCAATTTGATATCCTTTTCTTCTTTTGACAAAATATATAATAGGTATTAAAGAGTTTTGATTGGTTTTCTACGATACTAAAAGCCATTATTTTTATATGTAATTGATACCATCAGTGAGTCAGAACTAGGGACTAACTTATGTAATCACAACTCAGACTGACTGGAGTACCATTCAACTACACCTTCAGATCCGACTCGTACTCGAAGTGAAAAGAACTCATCATGATCTCAAACTAAAAGACTACAAAACATGACTCAAACTCGTTAACAATTGTTTGGGAATAGCCTTGGATGAAATTACAAGATACAATTTAAAATGGTTGGTATAGAACGTAAGGAGAGACGTCACTCGTACGTGCCATTAGGCTTATAATTCACGCAAACAAATAACCTAATAACGTAATTTGAACAACGATAAACTGTGGTAATATAAAAACGACATTTTCCAAGGGAAAAAGTTGTTAATAAACTAAGGAATTAAGGGGTACAAGCTATCTTCCGCCACTTTGGCGTGCTCTCTTGGACAAACTTGGGCACATAGGCAGCTGATTTTTATACAGATAGCTTGTTCAAACTTGCACCAGTTGAAAAAACCATTAACGAATTTGTTGTCCTCCTTGGAATCCGTAGCAGAAGTGGCAACATAACAATTGCTCGAACTCAGGGACGTTCGTTCCAAAAATAGGAAGGAACTTGCGATCCCAAGTCATGGTCTTTAAGGGGATTATCTCCGAAGGCCAAGTCATGCATTTTCATGTGCTCACCTAAGGCATCAGAGTCAACACAGATATCTATGCTAGAGACGCAGGTCATGCCTTGGATCGACATGGTTGCCAATTCCAAGTGGCAGAAGGAATTGGCTCCCTGACACATCTAAAAAAATGGCCAAAATGGCTCCAAGATAATTTTGACGACTTCATCTCGCCGGAATTGATTTTTTTCGTGTAGGGTGCGATCGATAAACAAACAAACCGAATCGCCTGCAACAACAAATAAGAGCTTATAAGTCAGTTAGAGAAGGAATTACAAGATTGCCAAGGTTTAGTGGTGAAGGTCTGTTCGCGCTTTCGGCCTCGTATAGAGACTGTAATTGAGACTAGAGGTGATTTTATTACAAGTACAATTTGCAACTTGTATAGGAAAATTGTATAAGTTGCAACTTATATAGGAACATTGTACAACTTGCAATTTATTTGTCTTAAAATGTATTATTTAATTACAACATTGATCTTTCTAATTACCAACTATTAAGTGATACTATTATTTGATTTTGATCTTTTAAAATTATATGGTCATTATGTATTGATGAGGAATATAATAACTGATGGTATTCTAACTTTTTAATGTGCAACATAATTTAGTATTTTTTTATTGAATTAGTCAAAAATTACACCATTAATATATCGATTATCCACAGAATATTTACCTATAATTATCCCAAGTTCCGTAAACTCGTTATTTAGAAATATTCGTTTCATTTTCTGGCTTGCAACTTGTACAGTTTTCTGATATAAGTTACCACATGTACATCACTTAAGAACATGAAAACGGAAAACAAATATTGAGCCCTCAAAAAAGGACCCCCTCAATATTTTGACACCATAATATGTAATATGGATGTACATAATACATGGACGTAGATTGAATAAAATATCTGTATATATTTTTGGAAAAAGATGAATAATACACTTTGACAAAATGTTATTATTATTTTGAAAGATTTCAAGAACTGATTTCTGTCTTCCATTCATAGAAGGAGAGATTATAGGAATTTTTCAAATAATTGCAGATAATGCCTGGTGTGTTACATAGTTCTATGGTTTTGTGAATGTACATTGTATATATTTAAAACCCTCATAAGTTCATACATAGTACATAAAACCAAAATAGAACCAGGAAATGCACTTGAAGTATTGTATTTTTAACATTCATTAATATCTATAAATAAAGAAATACTTTCTTCTTTTTTTTTTTTAAAATTGACAAAAGATTGAAATATATTTGAATAACTACATTCTTAAAAATTAGTGATCATACACCTAAAAAGTTTGGTGAGGAGTGAGGAAAATATTATGATAAAAGGTTGGTTTTGTAGGAAATTTAGGGAAAAAACAAAAGGATTTTCCTATCCTTTATTCCAAAGCATTAATTGCAGGAAAACTTAGCTCTCCTTTTTTTTATGATTTCATAACTTCTAAGGTGCTATATCTTTGCAAATTATGCTCAATAATTTTTAAGCATAACCCTTGCTAAAAATTTCAATAATAAATGTTAATTTTTGGACTATGATATCAGAATAAATCAAATATCCTTAGTCAAAATCATTTTTTATATCTCAATCTGTCCTTGTAAAAAAGAGAAGAACAAAAACTGCACAACTAGTGTTGTCTTGGTCCTTATATAGGATCAAGGAAACTGTTCAGTGCCACTTATCGGTCGTATGAGAAGGTAAAATCAATCCCACGTGGCACCAATGAAGGTTTATTTTCCTTTCTTTAATTATTCTCTTTTATAATAGAATAAAATAATAGGTTAGGTAAAAAGTTTTGTGTGTTTTGTCGCTTTATTTTGACAACAAAATTGTTATAGTTAAGCTTTTCAGGCTAATGTTTAGTTCATGAGCAATGGAATAAGTGCTCACATGCGGGTAAAACTCAACGATTTCCATTATTTTATTCACATTTTTGACGTCCATATCACCAGAAAGGAATCGATGAAACCATTGCTTTGCTGTTACATTAGATACTGTATTGAGTCCATAAAAAGCACAATTTTTTGCTACTTACTTGGCCTTATTACCTTGGTCAACTTGATACTGAATAATGTATCGAATTTTCTCTCATTTTACTACAATTTTGGAAGGCTGTAACACTATCATTTTAAAGTGTACGCTTAACCTCTAAGCTTTTTTGATGCAATGCATTAATTGTGAGATATAGTTTACTAAAGACATCAAGCGAAAAACGCTCAGAACTTTTTAATTAACCCAATACATAACGAAGTAAAAATATAGTATTTTTGTAATATATCGCATTATAATGAAAACATGAATATTCTTTGGAAGATAAGTGCGATGATCGCTATACACATATCATATATCTTACTTGGCTTAATTACCCATTTACATTTTTAATAGAAATTCTAATGAACGACAGTTGCGGGTCAGTCCCAAAGAGTTATATGACCAGTTCTAAGACTAAACTGGACCAAATAAATAAGGGCCAATCTACCCATAACTAACCAGTATTTAGCTGAAATCGTCCTAATTACTTTTCAATATTAAGGGTATTCTTCATGAACTTATTGCAGATATATTTTTAGAATGTACTATTACGGAATCAGCAAAATAAATTGTCTCTTGTTAAAAAAAACTTGTACAAAAGTTACTTTGACTGAGATATCCTCTCTTAATGACTGGAAAGATTTTAATAGGAAGTAAAACTTTTTTAAGTAATAAAGTAAAAAAAAGAAATCTAACATACATACTAAATTAAGTATATTTAGAAATATCAAAATTTTGTTCACAAAGAAAAATTCCAAGATACCCTCTCTCTCTTCTACATATAATTTAATAAACTTCTGTTCCACAACTATCATAGGCACGAAAAAAAAAAATCCCAAAAAAAAAAGAAAAGTTATAAACGGATTCTGATGAGTAATTCGGGTGGAGTCCATCTATTATCCACTTTTGGAATGCTAAAAACAATGATATCTCGTTCTTTTGTTATCCCCTAATGTTCACTGCTTGGCGAAGATTAATTCGCATTCAACAAATCCATATTCCATTATATAGACTAAAAAAGTTTTGATGTTTTGTAAAAAGGAACGAATTATATACTGATAATTAGAAATTTATATGTAGACCTTTTGACTCCTTTAAAAAGTCATTTCTTGAAGAACTTATTTAAACACTCTTAAAATTGGGTTTTTGTAGAAAGTGAATAATAAAAAATGTTCAATATCATCAAGTCGATAATCTATGGCATCACTAATAATTTGATTCTCATATGGTTTTAATTTGGGTGTACGGATAAGGAAATAAAAACGTTTGGATTAAAAAAAAGCACGTAGTGGAAACTAATTGTAAGTGGCTAGAAAGGGCCCACTGAGAAATGATTGCTATAAAAGTTTGTAGACAAAATCGTTGGGTAATATCGTTGTGTACATTATCATTGAGAGACAAAAACGTTGTGGGTTATATCATCGTGAAGCAATATCATTGAAATCAATATGAATACGGTGGAGGCGGAGTTTAATCTACCTTGAATCCAGCACTGAGGCCCAGGGTTTATTTTGGGATAAATTTGGATAAATTTAACTTGTTATGAGGCCCAACAGCCAGACCTTGGCCCAGAGCATATTAGCATAACCTTTTTACCACAATCATTTTACCGGATACTACTAGAAATGATTGTAGATTACACTAAAGGTATTTAGTTGTATAAAAATATCCGAATGTATTTATAAAAAGTATTTTATTTATGAATTTCGTTTGAAAGTCCTTCTCTTTGTGTCTGTTTCTTTAGATATATATATAATTCAACAAAGTAGACAACGTTTTCATTCTTCAAAACCATCATTTTAATTACGGGTGGTGATGATAAAGAAAAAATGAGAGATGTAATTTTTTTTTTTGAACTCTGAAAGATTAAAAGTCGTCTGTATCAAAACCTTATAGTAAATATATGTATATCTACTATTACTAACATATGTTGATGTGTTTATGAAGACGAGATACCAATAATAAAAAGTAAAAAAATACAACAGTAAAAAAGGGTGTTAAAAACTGGGCGGAGACTTGGTATTATATCTTATATATTTACTGATATCAAAAAGAAGAAAAAGAAAAACTTTTAGAGGAGTAAGACGTGACGTCATTCCTACTATGGAATCAATAAAGAACGAACTAAAATTGGCTGATCCATTGATGATGTTATTACTAATAGTTAGTTAGGGGAAGTTTAAATAAAGAAAAGAAGAGAAGAATGGAATATAGGAAAAGGGGAAAATGTAAAAGTAAGTCGGGAAAATGCATCAACTATTCTATATATAAATACATATAACATAGTACTGTCTCCTTCCCAGAATATGTACAGTATTAAAGAGGTATAATTATGTATATATATATACATAATACTACAATGTACTTATCATTGACGAGGATTATATCATATTACTCCTTACAACTATGCACTGCTACTAACTTGGCCTCTGACATGAAGAAAAAGGGATCAATTACGTCATTCCATAATAAATAGGTATATATTATTATAACACTTGAATATGTATAATATTATACCTAAGAAGGGGCGGCGTCCACAGGATTGTATATATATATTTTTTTGGGGGTGGGGGGGGGGGGCTTTGCTTTTGGAATTTTTTGGAAAAAAATTCCAAAAATCTTTAGTTATTTACATAAAATTTTAAAAAATCAATTTGAAAAATAGTATCAAAAATTCAATTTCAAATATTAAATTTTTAGGAAAAAAATTTCAAAAATCTACAACTGTTCACAACTAATTATTTTTTTTGTAAAAATTTAAATTTTTTCGAAAAAAATTTCAAAAACCTATTCACAATAAATATAAACTTTTCGAAAATTTTACCCGCTATTTTCATGTAAAAAAATTTCATCCTGACCTGAAATTCCCTAATTTGGGGGACTATAGCCCCCCCATCCCATTCCCTTAGTGTATTTCCATCAGTATTAAAAAGCGTGGTGGAAGTCAAACATCAGTCGTACACGCGTTATGGTATAAACTTGTATTCCTATTAACCTTGTATAGTACTTATATATAGGCTATAAAATATATTATTAATAAATTGTGTGAGAGTCAGAGTCGGGCATTTTATAAAACTACTCAACAGCCCTGATTCCTATATAATATATACAATCAGGAGTTAACATTGGACAATTGTTAAAGTTAGCTGTTAGCCAACAGGGTTAGTTAAAAAAATTACTAGCCCAGAATAAAATATTTTCCATATTTCAACACCTCCTTCTATTGGAACTATAATTTTTTAAACAAAACGTAGATCAATAAGTATTTGCACACACATTTGTCACATATTTGACATATTCCTTGACTACTAAAAATACTATACTACTATAAAATGTAATAAAAAATAGGGTGTTTATAAGACAAAGGAAAAAAAATATAAAGTACGCTTTCATGCGCGCCATTTTTTAATTAAATCCCATGAATACAGATACAAATATCAATGTTAAAAGTACTTTATATCTATAGAAGAACAAAATACATATTATCTAGATCAAGCATGTGCAACCTTTTAATATAATGGGCCGCATTGCCACTTGAAATATTTTAATGGCCCAGAGCACCGATTAAATTAAATTTCAAGAAAAATGAATTTGTAAAACAAAAATATTAAACACATATTGTATTCTAATTATTCAAAGCCAAACTACTTCTTAAAAAAGGCCAATTTGGCAAAAAATTCATTTTCTGCATAATTTGATCGGATGAACTTTCTTTTATAAAAGATTAAAAAGAAATTCTAGAGTGATAATTTTTCAAAAAAATACTAATGGAAGTGAGAATGAGAAGCGGGTGCAATGAAGGCCGTAGGCCACATATTGGACATCCCTGATTTAGATCATCTTGAGGTTCGACAACAAAAAAAAAAATTAATAAAATATATATTCATGGATATATTTAATGATTAAACTAGTTTAAATACTGAAGTGTTTAAACACTGGGTATCAAAACAGACTAGATACAAGGTAACTTGGTTTAGCTTGACAGTTTTTTTATTAGCTACGGGCTATACAAGGCCCTAGTATAGAATGACCAAATTCTGATTTTTGAAAAAGAGGGCACGTGGCCCAATCTTTTTTTTGGGGGAGGGGGCGTTAATATTTCAAAATTTATAAATAAAATAATAGGTGTAGGAAAATAAAATCCATTATTTTCCCAATAGATGAATTTAGTAATATGTATCTCGCGTTGCATTAGTGTGATTGGTTACTACTAAATTGTGTTATAAAGATAGGATTTCATACTAAAAATATTTTAAAGAGGTTTTTACATGTTTGACTCAGGTTTGCTTGAGGAGTCGTCAAAGATAGCAAAGAGAAAATACATCTTTAAAAAAAAAGTATTGCTTTTTTTTTTTTTTAGAATAATCTTTTTATGCCAATTATGTTATTTTATTCAATTTATATGTAATTATATTATTTTTTGTTTAATTATTGGTATATACATATGTACATTCATATTATAATTGAAAAAAAAAAAGAAGATTTCCCCGTTTTCACAATTGAATACTCTACATATAATAACGGATCTTTATTCCAAATATCTACACTAATCATCTTTAATTTTAATTTAGGAGATTTTTTGGGAGTAACAACATTTTCTGGGCAGTGTTGATAAGGACTTTTAATTATGAAAATATCCAAACATAGGACTAACTAAATGAACTTTTTAATTCACACATTTAAAATCGAGTAGCTCACTAGAATGTGATTCAAATTATTAGTAACGACGTTATTCAAAATAAAGAGCGGACTCTTATTTATTTTATGATTAGTGCTTTCTTTGAAATTCGATCTACTACAAGAGATGAATATTAATCTTCCTTTAATTTCTTCTCTTTTTCTTAGCTTTTTTGTTCCTAATTTCGTTTATGTCTGTTCCCAAGAGCGCAACTACATACCTAGAGCAAATATATTACAGTCCCTTCGCTCCAAACACAGGGTTCTCAGAACTTAAGAAAGATTGGAGAGGCACAACTGATATATATGTATATGTTTTTTTGAAATATTCCTCCCTCCATTGCTTTTAAAGACCCCAGGTCCAATACGCCATAATAAAGATACAATCACTTTTTACACCACTGTTTGTACCTCGCATTTTTTAATCATTATTTCCCGTCCGGAGTTTTTTTAGCAAAATTTTTATAAGGAGTTGTCATTAGCATCTACGTACATTAGAAATAGCTATAATTTTTGAATAAAAACAACCATTGGTTAGGGAGAATAGATGAGTAAAAAATTTTAACACCATATACGAGGGTGTTATGAAAAGGTTCTGAACTCGGCGGGAAAATGGCAGCACTCGAAAATGAAAAGTAGGCACATCTACCTAGTTTCTGTTGACAGTTATTAACCAAAGTTTGAGTCATTTTGGACGCCCAGTTGCTGTGTAACAGTCGTTTAAGTGTGTTGATGTGAGGTTTTTGTAAAAAATGAACAAAATTAAGCATTGCTCTGTTAACGCAGTTTATGCGTAATAGATCTGAGTTTTGGCACAGATTGATTACTGTAGATGAGACTTGAATACAACATTATAGGCTTGAAACTAAAATACAGTCCAAATGGAAGGATTTTTCTCATATGAAAGATAATTTATATTCGGCAATAATTATTTTGCAGAGAAAAAAGAAAATAACTATTTGGACATGAGATCATTGTTGGGAGGCTATGCTGAAAAACTGAGGAAAAATTAAAAAATTTATTGTATCTTTTTTAGGTCGGAAACTTTTTAGAACACCCCCTCGTACTCTGTTAGTAAACCACCATTAACGTCGTTTTACATTCCAGAACTTGCAGAGGAGCCTATCTAACACTTATTACATCTCTATATGCACTTTGAAGTTTATTTTTTTCTTTATTGATCTTCACATGTCGATGCCCAATATTATCATTTATTATGAAGCAAAATCATTTTTCGTTTTTCTAGTTAGTATAATATTAAAATTATTTTGATTTGTGATTTGTTAACAAATGTCCACGTTCTATCAATTAATTAGATCGTTAGCTATTCCTTCAAAATAAGATTTTATTTTGATTTTTTTCTCCATATTTCAACTCTTTGTACGTTTAGACGACTTCAATTATAAATACTCCAAAACCACTCTTTTTCTCCTTACGCTATGAAGAATTCCGAAATTATTTAATGGGTCTAATTATTCATCCATATTATTTGTAATTCAAATTGTTAGTATTTTGTTCTTATTAAAAAAAGGAACCCAAAATCAAAATCGTAACTCTGACAATTTGATTTTTTTTTTAGAGGGGAGCAGTTCAGCTGTTATGACACGTTCCATGAAAGCAGCTAAAAGTGGCAATGACGAGGGGGAGATGGTAATTAACAAAGGCATATCATTAATTCTACTCTGAGTCCAACAAGGACTTACAATTATAACTCCGTACAAATCCTTATGGTTACTCTCCGGAACACACTCATGATTACACTTTATTGTTATTATTGTACGTAATAGACAAGGAAGTTAACTACTCAGGAATGAAATAATAATTATGAAAGCTTAGAAAAAGAAAAAACACTATTCTGGTTCCTATTCAAAAAAAAAAAAAAAAAAGCAGCTAAAAAATGCTTTACAATTAGCATCAATCATTGTTATTTTACTGAGAGAGGGCTGACTTATATGAGGGTCGTTCGCAGGGGGTATGCTATAGGGCCTTTAGGGACCCTCTCCCAAATTAAGAAATTTTTGTTTTTTACTACAAAATAATTTCAGTCAATTATATTCAAAATTTATGATATAAGGTTGAGATACTTTGGAACAGGGCCGCTGGTATGGAAGTGGGGAGGGGGAGGAGGAAAAAGCTTTGGTTGGCAAAAATGAATTTCATTCAGAATATCTATTCATTTAACAACAACTTTTAAACAATTAGAAACAAATGTGGAAGGACGGACGTTTGAACAAATAAAATTACCTATGTTTCCATAAAAATGACATCTTAGAAATAGTTGAATGTATTACTTTGTAAAAAAAAAAAAAACTATATGCCTCGCATTGTATAAGTACAAGCATTTTACCCTAGATGGTGTTAGAGAGATAAAATTTCGTACTAAAGAAACTTATCAGACAGTTTCGTGATTATTGGATTCAAGTCTGTCTGAGCAGTCTTCAAAGATGGACAATAGTAAAAAACCCCGCCATATTTTAATTTTTCTTCGATAAAGGATAATACGCAAGCCAGGCGGTAGAAAATGTGTATAGTGTTTATTGTCCTGATACTGTAACAGCCAATCACGCGGTATTTGAGTTTTGTCGATTCTGTGCCCGTAACTTTGTAGTCAAAGATACACTGTAAGATACTCTGCAAGGTCAATTGTCGAAAATTTTGATAAAATAATGGAAATCAACGAGTTTTGATAAACATTTATGGGCATTGTTGTTTTGTTTTTTAATCCAGTAAGAATAATGGATTATATTGAAAAAATTATTGGGGAATTCTCCTTTTTTAATTTTGTTCAGGGTTCTTATTATAGTGTTAACTCACGACAGATGTACCACAGAAACATTATTTTGCAAAAATCATCAATGCTTGTTTTTGTGTTGACAGGTCTCTTATATGCAAATATGTAATCAACTTTGATGAGTGCTATTCGATATTTTCTATCTGAAATAACCACTGGTGGTGTACCTATGTATATAAATATATTTCAATGGATATTTTCTTGTTTAACAACAACAAAAAATGACAAAACCAATGGTTTAAAGGAAACAAGAGTTAATCCTATTATTAGGAGTATGTTTTGAGTAGTTATTTGGTATTAACATGAGTTTATCTTTTTGTGTGATGTATCGTATCAGAGGTAGAATACACAGCATCTCACAATAAGGTTGTTATTGAGAGAAATTAACCAAAATAATGAAGAAGAAAAGGCATTACGATCGTGATGATCGTTCCCTAATCTTCTTCATTGGATCAAGAGAAAAACACACCTGGTTCATTCACCATTTTTTGTCAATATAAATACGTACACAAATTTACAAGATTCATTTGGTTTTATATAATAACTATAATTGAAATGTTTTTAATTATAGAATTTTTTGTACAAATGTACATATATGCCCCAATATGTTCCAAAAAAACAACAACTCTTTTCACCGGAACTATTTCATGAAGTAAGAAATAATTGTATTTATTTATTTCCATAATTGTAGCAGGATTGTAAAATAATTGGATTATTCAATATGGCCACCCTCAGCATAAACGACGACCTCTAACCACCTTCTAAAGCCTTGGACCACCTTGATGATATAGTCAGAAAACAAAATTGTTGGGGTTCCAGCCCGGAGCTTTTTGAGGAGTAGTCTTGATCTCGTGATTATTTTTACTTTTGTTGAGTTATTGATGAGGTGCTTCTTCTTCTGGGCCTTGAATTTATTCCCAGGTCCTAATGAACGATCCTTAGGATTGTACAAGAGGTCAAGGACATTACCTATGCCATGCCACGAATAGTTCTGATTGGATTTCTCTTGATCCGAGCTTTGACAGCTAAAACTTTAGCCTTTGTCTCTTTTGACCCTTATTTCCTTTGGACATTCCCACGTTCCTCAAATCGTTTTTTGATTGACTAGATTGGCTTTTGGTTCATCCCCACAGCTTTAGAGATCTCAGTTGTGCAATGACATGTCGACCACTATTTGGCGTTTCACGTCCATGTCATCCAAAATATTTTTTTCAAAGTGAAAACTAAAACAATATAACCGATTCTGCGTTATAAATCTCTTAACCTTGTTAAAACTGCCGTTATTTTTTGAGTTTTTTTTTAATTCAAAGCCATTTATATAAATGTTAACTTCTTCTTTTTTTGAATATGGAGTAGGAAAGATATTTTAAATCCAGAACAAGTATAGACCACAATATCATAGTAATACAGAGATTTATGTTTATGAAAGTATGCTCATCAAATTCAGCTGACAAAATTGTTGAAAAAAGTACAAAATCCTTTAGATGTCCAATGAATACGAACCCCATACGACCATTATTTTGTGCCTCCGTTCTGGGCACACGCCCCAGGACGCTAATAACTCCATTTTTAGAGACCTTAATTTGCTGTTAACAGATCTAGAGTTATTCTATAACTTAAAATGATACGGGTTGTCCAAATCAGGTGATGTGAACCAGATTTACTCTGGATTAACTTGACTATGAACCCTTATATTTAAGAGCAAATTATTGTTAATTCTGAAATAATTTTGAGAAATAAATAATATATATGTACTTTATTCCTCAATTTTCCGAATTTAAAATCGCCTTTTCTTTTTCAATATGACGCAATGAGCTATAGCTACACACGCTTGTTTTTAAAAATGGGTCATTTTCAAACAAACAGAAAAACTTTGTTTTATTAATATAGACAACATAAAGTTTTCCTAATGTAATCTTGGGAAGAAATTTGCTCAATTTGTTTAAACATCAGCTATATTAATAGCTAGCCTACACTATTGTGGCTCTGTTTTCTTATCTGTTACTTTACATCTAATGGGGAAATCTTCCTTAACAAATGCATTGATCAATTTTCAATTAATAGATTTTCTACATTAGATTTTTAACATAAAATATTTTTAAAATTATATATTTATGAACCGATTTCAAAACGCACGGGCATTTATTCCCCTTCAGCATGGGCGCATTAGGAACAAGAAGAAGGTGTGAATAGATTTTTTTCTTCGAAGGATAGAGATTGACTAACTTAAAAATTTAATTATTTTTCTTAAGGTGACGTTTACTTTTTATATTCTTTTTTAGGAGAAATTTTGAACACAATATTATTGAATGACCTTTTTTCGTTAAACACATAATTTTGAAAAGACCAATTTGACAACAAAAATTATTTTGAATGATAATTATTTTCGAAAGTACATTTTTTATCATTTGTTCTACTGTTTTCGAATAAATGCAATAGTCACACAGTAGCCAGGACTCTTAACCAACATAAGACTGAACTGGGGGGGATTAAGAAGAAAAATTAATTGATTTATATTTTATATTATATAATATTATCATTCAGGGAGTTGTATTATTTTGCCGGTAGACGGCGTCACTCTCTGTCCCTTTGATTACAAACTAATATAAGTAAACAACACTTATGCCCTTTGAGTTCAAAAAATGCTTTGTGATTCATTTTTGTTAGCTTTTCCTTTAAAGTCTAAAGACATTACTCCATTATTGATACAGTTTGAATCACTTTTTGGTACGGAAATCACATTTTCTTTTTTTGCTTGCTCTTTGTAGAAATTTGATAAAACATAGTGTCACGAGTAACCAGTCCCATAAACAGAACTATATAAGGAAAGGATCTCCGAATTCATGGGAAAGGGTAAAAGGATGGTGAAGCACAATAACCTAGGATATCGTTACAAAAATGTAGTTTTACAAAAAAAAAAAAAAAAAAATTGTAGTTATATTCGAGATAAAGACAAGTCCCTTAGTACATTTACCTTTAGTTACAAGGCTTCATAAAACCCACTTTCTCTCATTTGTTAAAAAGTTGTATACTTTTTGAAAATACCACATATTTGAATCTCAAATCCTCAACTAATTTCAATGACGTCTATATAAAAATGTTCATATATAAAGAGACGTTACCTCGTTAAAACAGAAATTTACATTGTATTTGGTTGTCAGCTGTTGATATGTTATCTTCTTTACTCCTTACCAGTGTTCTGAACGTGAATAGTTTTAATTAGAATGAGTCCATTTTAAGCTGTGAATAATTCCCAACAATTATTGTATAATAACTCCAGAGTAAGGGAAAATTGGCTAACTACCAACTGATTTTGGAACATGTTTTCTGTTTCATTTCGGGTGAAACATTGTTCTGATAAAATTAAAATCACAACTCTCTTTGGTTGTTAAAGGAATATTTCAATCGAATCTACTGTACGTACAAATGTTTGAATCAATAGACGCATTCTGAAGAGTTTATGTATCATTTGTAGTGTTGGATCAGTCCTAGGACTGATTCCCTAAACAGTATTTTTTTTCAATTTTAGGTTTTTTTTAATCTGTCGATCCTTTTTTACCATTCAACGCTCGTTTATTATAATAATAACAATGTATTATAATAATTATGGGAATCTAGAGATTTCAATAGGTTAATAAAGTATTTTTAGACAGATTAATTTATGAAGTATAATAATATTTATTCCAATTTTTAAATTTAAATATAATTTGATTTCGCTTTCCAAAATAATAATGATGAATTTGATAGATTATTTTGGCAATAATTCAATTCCAGAATTCAATTCAATTGAACAAGATTAGTGAGTATGATCCGATCTTTGGTCCTTTGAATCTTCTCACTTTTAGTATATAGTTTTATGCCATCATAAAATTTTGAAATAGATTTTATTTAGTGTGAATATATGGTTTGATTCAGGAGATTAATCAAAGACTTGATAACTTAAAACATATTTTTTGCGAAAGTTGCAGCTCTGGAGGTACAGTTATAGGCCACACAAGTCGACATGTTTAACGTGGGACTCTTTATACATATATATATATCCTATTTAAGTAATATATATGATATGCAGGTTGACGCGATTGACAGATGAGTTTTTAAATTATATCTTTAATTTGATGTGTTCACCATTGTCTTGGCAAACTATATTTTTCTCTCGTCTGCTGTCGCGTCGTTAAAAAATTTCCTTCCTATTGCTCAGTATCAAATTCTATGTATGTTATGCCTAAGTGTCTCTTGAAAGAGGTTATGAGGTACAGCTGAAAGGACATAGTTAGTAACTACGTCATTTCAGCTGTTGTAGTTACCATAAAAGACCGATAAGGACCGTTCTTATGACTGACAAATTGTATTAGGACCGAACTGATAGGACTTTTAAGTTTTTTTAGACCGATCCAACACTAATCATTTGTACATCAATTAAACTCAATAAAGAAAAAGAAAAATACATATTTTCCTATTGACTTCCGGCTTAGACACATGTACATTTATAAGAAAAGAAAGTTTTATGGAAGTAAGGAGATGATGAAAGGATGACAATGCCCTGTTTCCATTTACCTCCCTCCGTGATATCAAAAAATAATCAGACATTCATATAAACATTTGTAATCTCCTGCAGATGTTGTTCATTTACCAACTTATACTATATGTACAATGTGATTACATACCTATGTATCTAGTGGAGTTTATCGCAATTAATTCTGATTTTTTAAATATGAAATAATGGTGATTACTCTAGGTAGAGTTAATCACGTACTAAAAAGTATTTTTGTATCGATTGTTCAGGACTGTCGTTACATAAATTATATTTTTCCCATACATGTAACTTTGTAGGAAATAATACACATATATATTGAATTTAAATCCAATTATAATTATGAATGCCTCTATCCAGATAACATGGAGTTGAAAATGCGAATAGCTATTTACTTATTTAATAAAATAATAACTAAATCAGCCCCGTCAGAGTTGTGAATCCTGCTACGAATTCCCCGCTCAAAACATTATATGATCATTCAAAGCTACATCATTATTCTTTCAATATCCATCACCGAGTTGAGATATGGGTAGTGACGATATGACGACACCATTATATAGGATATATCCACTGGCTACGGAATGTATTTATAACGAGGAAGTGAAAAAAAAACAGCCATCGACTACGTCCGCAGGCCTTTTTTTTTTGGGGGGGGAGGAGGTCGGGGAGGGAATGAGGTGGTATATAGCTTTTTTCACAATTTTGAACTTTGAAATTTTTTCGAAATGTTTTAGAGTAACTTGAAAGAATAATCTATTTTTATAAAAGATACATTTAAAAAAATAAATACATTTTGGAGAAAATATTTATTATTATTATTAATATAGAAATACCTCAAAAGGGGGGGGGGGTATATGGTTCTGGCGCCCCTTCACTCACAAATAGATTTCAATGCCGCTGTATTAGGTCATATTTGTACATCAAATTTTTAATAATCATTTCTTTTAAGCCTATGGTTCAATTTTTCAACAAACGTAGTATTAATGAAAAATAAAAATATTTTTAGAATGGTTTTATAGAGTATTTTTATGAGACGTCAGTATTGCTGATTTTGATCATTTTGGATGTCGAAATGGGACCAGTTTTTGAGAAGTTAAGGGTCATAGTTTTTACAATTTTCCTATGAGGAATGTTGTAGATTACATAACTTGCTGTAGATTGGTTCAGAAAATATTGTCCTAGTCGCAACCCACGCATGAGCACACTGTACGAGAAGATAATTGAAATCGCTGCGCTCCTCCTTTCGTGATTGTCTCAAAAGGCCATCGGGAGCAGACTGGGGCCTCGAGGAAAACGATTTATAATGTTGTCTATACATGAAGACATTGTAAATCGTCTTCTTCACCGTGCAAGACATTTTAGTACTTTCCTAAAACGTCTAGTCAGAAATGAGCAAGAAATCAATTTTGTTTTTTATACTAGCTTTTCTAATAAGAATTTTGATTGGCTGTGAATATAATATAACTTGTTATTTTATGTATCGCACGCAACCTCACCAAAATTGATAAGGATATATTTTGTATACAATTTTTTTTAAAATACGCAAATTTCATAAACAAATAACAAAAATGGAATTTTAACAATTATAATAACAAATTATAGCTTGTAGTGACACAAACTATTTCTGTTAAAATTAACTTTTTAAACAATGTATACATTTTTTAGCAATCAATTGAACTCATAAAAAATAAATTTTAGCATTTTCATTGATTTGAAGGAATTTTAAAAAAGGTTACAAGCTGAAAGAGTGTAAATTTGTGTCTTAGTCGACTGTTTGTAATGTAATACAATCTTTTTTATTTTTGGGCAAACTCCTGTTTACTAACTATATTAAAAAAGGTTGTTCACTAATGTAGGGTTTTTTAACTAAAATAGTCAATTTCATAATATATTGTAATACATTTCAATACTCGGAGTTATGTTTAACTCTTGAAGCTGTATTATTCAGGGTGGTAATCCATCTGTAAAGACGACTTCACATAAAGTTTCATTCGATAGAATGTTTATTTACATACAAATTAATTATCCGACGAAAACATTCCATCCAGGACAAAAAGTAATCCTTTCGCAGCGCCTTCTTTTGTAGATGAAGTAGTACATATCATCTCCTTGTGAGTATATTATTCAAGTGTTATTTACAGACAAAGAAATACATAAAAACGCACTTATCTCTGTGTTTTTCCAGGTAGACAAACTGACGACCAGTAGGAGATTTTTTATAGAATCAAAAACCAACTAAAAGGTGTAATTATTATATTTATTTGTCTGTACTGAATGTCATTGTGTTACATAATTACAATGTGATAATTATCATTTATATCTATTTAAGACTATATCTTTTTTTTTTTTTTGAAAGACGGGTAGGAGTAAACTGCATTAACAGAGAGATCTTCATCTCCTGGGATTTAATTTTATTTTTATTTTGTTAAAACACGACTATTTCTATTTTTTACGTATTTAAAAATAAATCAATTTACCATAATATATAATTATGTTATAAAGCTGTAGCTCAAACATTCTACATAAAAATAATAATAACACTAAGTACTCTAAAAGACTTTTTGAATGTTGAAGCATGAACCACAGGCTTTCCCATCCCTTTTAAGTTTCAAACCTTGCAGCTTCAAATAATCTAACCAAAGGAAAGTCAAGATATTCAGAAAGAAAAATGGAAAAAACTCCTCTCTTATTTATTAAAAGTTAATTTGACTCCATTTTTTTTCTTCAAGTCCAATTACAAATTGATGTACAAATATGTTTAGTATACATTTATAATGCTCTTAGAATTATATAAAGACATGTATTTAATGACCTTAAAACATCTAAACAATCACTTATCATTGTTTGTTCGCTATGGGCCTGTATCATTAGTGTACTGAACGATGATTTCTTTAGCTCCATTTAGCTCGAACTATACTGTATAAAGAGTATTTCATCTTACGCCAGGTCCCATGGACATCCGCAGGGTTTTTGGTATTTTTTGAAAAAAAATCAAAAAATTAAATTTAAAAAAAATAATTTTTTTCAAAAATCCACAAATATTCTCCAAAAATTATATTTTTTTTCAAAAAATTTATAAAATCCTCAGTTATTTTTTTAGAAAAAAATTCCTGAATTTAAATTTTAATATAAAATTTTTTGAAAAATAAATTAAAGATTAACTTTTTTGGAGAAAAATCTCAAAACCCTATAGTTATATACAGAAAATTTAATTTTTTGGAAAAAAGTTTCAAATATTAAATATTTTAGTAAAAGGTAAAAATTCCTTAATTGGGGTGGGGAAAGCTACAGCCCTTCCAGTTCCCCATTGCCAACGCCCCTGGTAATGTTGATTTTGGAGGCCTAAACAACCCCTTCTTATAAAAATTAAAATCCTTTTTTCATTCATAGCAAGGAAATTAGTCAACTATTGAATGTTAAAATGGGACCAACAAATAAAAGGACTTATGCCTTACTGCCTGTAAAAATTTGATCCCCTATTCCCTAGTTTTGTTATATATCAGACCATAGCAAGTATTGAGAATAAGTTATTAAATCATTATATTTTCTTTTTTCTTTTCTTCATTTAGTAGATAAAAATAAACTATTACAATGGAAATATGAGATATTAATATTTATCTCTCATTATCCTACTTTTTTGTACCTAAAATATGAAAAAAAAAATCCTCGTACAAATAAAGCTTTTTTAAGGGATTTATAATATACATGACTTCAATTTAATCATATTATCACTGTCATTAAGTAGTATGCAATGCAAATGTTAAGTCTTTTTTTTAATTCTCAAAGCCATTAAGTGGAGTTTAATCAAGATTTATTAGTAATTTGTTTATTTTATGTATTAGAAATATCAACTTTGACCCCCGTAAGATGGTGTCTCCTTTAATTATAATGCAATTTATGACGTAGGTGAAGAGGTTCTATATCTCAACTACTAAATAAAGAGTTTGCCTATATTTGGGGGAAATGTCGTAGTGCGGTCATTTTCCTTTCTCTAATCGGAGGAAAGGTTGATAGATTCAATGACAAATGCCATAAGACAGAAGTTAAAGGCTCAATTGTGAACACAAGCTATGTGTATATATGTTGTTGTTATTTTTTGTAAAATTAGGAGAAGAAGGCGGGAGCGAGACAATTTAAGACCCTTGTTAATATCAGCTGCCTGTAATATGATTTTTTTTTTTTGGGGGGGAGAGAAAATGAATTACTGCTGTAATGAGGAGAACCTTTTACACTTAAAATAACATTAGTGCATTGAAAATATTATAATTATATTGAAATTCACATATACCAATTTAATTATGAATTTTTGAATCAATTTACACGAAAGATTGAGGAGAATCCTTCTTTTAAGGGAGATGTTAACACACCCACGACTTATAAAATAATGAAGAAGAAAAAAAGAGCAAACGGATTAACCGTTTTACCTTTTATTATCACTACACTAAAGACTAATAGTAAGATTCTTTGACATAACTATTAAAAAGTGTGACTGACATAACTATTAAAAAGTGTGGTGGAAGTCAAACATCAGTCAGAAAAACGTTAGGGTATAACTTTGTATTTCTATTAACCTTCCGCTACACTTAGTTTTTTCTTTACGCGCCTTTCTTCTTTAAATACATATAATATTTATGTTTAAACATAAGTAACCTGTTAAATATAAGTTAATTTGTTAAATTTACACTTCCGAGGATTCAGACATTTTTCATATCTCTATCTCTTGTAATATCTAAAATATTGGATAGGTTGCGTGAAATCATTGTACATGTATACTTGAAAAAAAACTTCCGTAGAAATTGTTCTTGATAACGTGTATGTATTTCTTACATAAGGAATAGGATACGTATAACAAACAATAGAGCCACTTGTAGCTGGTTAAATGATTAATAATTATTACCTATCATACTTTGACTTTTTCTCTATTAAAACATCATTATCATCATTTTCTTTATAGAACTAACAATGGGTGATGGGTATCAAAACAAACGTATGTATGTAAACAGCCATTTTACTCCACCAATGTTTGGACTGATAAAAATAAGGATAACAATGGTCGTTCAATAAAGAATGATGTTTTATTCTTTAAAGAATAATAATAATAAAATATGGACATATTTACTGACAAATTATTTATTTATTTATCTACAACGTGTTCTTAGAAGGTGTAAATATTTTACCATTTCCCTCATATTATTGTTTTGTGGATACTTGGTACAAGAAATGGTTATAAATGAAACGGTAAAAATATGAATACAATCGTATTATGTATTAGAAAACCCTGTTGTGGGGATATTCAACCTGTATTTATAAAACACTTATCTTTTCATTGTTACCATTACGTGGAATTTTTATCCCTTTGATCTTCCATCTTTGGCTCTACTAAATAACTATATTATAATATGTGAGATGAAAAGAGTCATGCTGTTTTAATATGCAAAATAAATGTATGAATATATTAAGAGTTTGTAAATTAATGCCCATTGAATTGTTCGTCTAAGATCTAGGGGAAGGAAAGTTCAATCATCAACATTCACAAAATCACTTATTGGGGAAGAAAATAAGGCCTTAAACCACATCTATCCTTCGTTGAGTAGGGGTGAATTTAAAATAGTCCCGCCAGAACCAAAAGGAGCTATTGCCCTTTCACGTGCACGTACACTTTGCTGAATGGAATTTTGCCCAATGGACAGTTTGTCGACTGGAAAGTATGACGAATGACCACTTTGCCGAAAAAAATTATAATTTACGAGGTGTGTTCAAAAAGTAAGATTACTTTTCAAATTTTGCGGACAACGTACATTTGGTATGCAATATATATTTTATTTTTTTAGGTAAGTACACTCGCCACAAACATATATTTTCTTTTACAGCTATATAATATGTTTATTTTGTTTGTCAGGTGCATAACAGTTAAAAGTTTTTGGCTTGTTCAGCAATTTTTTACAATTGAAAAAAATGGATCAAAAGTATTTATATCAAATTTTGTGTAAAAAATGATATTATATCAAATTTTGTGTAAAAAATGATATTATATCAAATTTTGTGTAAAAAATGATATTATATCAATTTTTGCTTTTTAGAAAAATTTAGTATATTTAGGAATAGTTTATATGGACAGAAAATATATCATTAAAGAATAAAATATTGAAAAAAACTTGAAAAAATATAATAGTTGTATAAAAAACAACATTTTACTATCATACCGTACCAAACTGAAGGGTGTACCCCGGTTCAAGCCGAACTGGGGGTTTAGCGTACCATCCCAGCCCAATAATGTACATATGGCGTATCTTTGATAATTAATTATAAATAAAAGCAGTCATTCATATACTTCAATGCTTAGGTAATTTAGGGAACCCTGTGCCAGTTTAAGGAAAGGGACCCTTTTCTTAGGCTCCACAATTTAAAGTAAACAATAGGACCCCCATACATTGTATCCAGTCTTGAGAAGCATAATTTATATTGCAATTATTTAGGCTCACATTATCTGTACTCTCAGTAAAGCCAACCCCGTGGAGCAGTGGCAGCTTCACAAGGGCATTGGGGGCGCTTGATCTGGCCCTGCACTTGATTTTAATAAAATAATAGATACCCTACACATTAATTGTTTTAGTGAAATGTAGAAATTTATATGAATATTCAATTTTCTGAAAAAGTATTTTCTACAGTAATTATTAACCAAATGTTTGAAAAAGGCCGTGCATTTTATCTTTGAACACAGATTACATGCAACCCTGCTCGAAATATATATATATATACTTTTTGTAAACTAGTTATCTCTATTATAAAAAATGAATGTCATAATTTTGTATAAAAAAATCAATTTTGCCTTCTTTTTCTTAAAAAAGATATTGTCCCAAAAAATAAACAAAAGTTTGACAGACACACAGAAGATGAATCCGTGGAATGCCTCCATATTCCTTTGTGATGTATATACTCTAATTATTATAATTTTTATATCATGAACATAGAAAAAAAAACACAGAAAAATAAGGAGTTTGTCAATATAAAAGACCTATTTTAGAGGTCTGAATAATTATTGATTCCTTTCTCCGTAGGATAAAGGAGGAATGAAGTCAGTATTAATTTCTTAATGAACAGTAGATTTCATTATTTTTTTAATAAAAATTATTAAAAACTGAGTTTGGCGATGTTTGAGGATTTTCCCATGTCTTTTTTGCCGTGGTACAGGCCATATTAATTCGGAAAAAATGTTATTATTGGGTCAAGATTGTTCATTTTTAAGTATTTTGTATCGTCACATGAATTGTACTTTTTATATTTTTTTAGTATTATATTTATCAGATAAAAATATTGTACACCTTATTTTGAATTATTTAAGGGGTCTAAGATTTGCTCAATGATTTGTAGTGTTTTATCCATCATAACATATTAAAATTTAACCATGGATAAATTTATAGTTGTTGGACAAAAAGAGGGAACATTATCTTGTGTTATGGTCATTTCCGCTTATGGCCTGGTAAAAAGTCTTCATTCCGAAAAGACGACATTTATTGAACTTTCTTTATACATAAATACATTAAATTAGGAACAGAACAACAAGGCCTTTATCTGAACCAAATGCCTCTTTCAGAAGAGTGGAGTAGTATCTTCTGTATATACCTATAATATAGTTAGTGTGTGTCCTTAATGGGTGCCCACATCGTTGGACCTAGGAGGCTGAAATTTTGCATGGGTTCCTCTTTTGAGCCTGGTCAGGTTAAGACAGGGGTGCCGATTTCTTTTTTAAGGGGAAGGTCATATAAGGAGGGCTTACTCTATACTTAAAAACCAAACATTGTCTTTTGGAGCTCAAAGATACTAGATAGAAGGTTAAGTAATAAATCAAAATGTGACTGGCGTCTTAAAAAACAACTATATGAATAAAAAACATTCTCTAAATTTATTCAAAATTAAAAAAGCTATAGGCAAAAAAAGAAATCGGTGAAAATTGTTCTTTTTCTTTAGATGCAAAAAATGGAAATATGTCTATTTTTTTATGTAAAATATCACTTTTGAGCGTTCAAGATGGCGTCTCATTTAATTATGATGCAATTTATGATGTGAGTGAAAATGCAATGTATGAGATGAAAAACATTGTAAATATTTAAATAAACCATGAAGATTAATTTACATTTATGACGTATAGACAAGGATTGGAACTTGTTTGCAATCATCACACTAAAATGGAGATCCATTCTTTGATGGTCACTGTTTGTTCAAAGTTCCTACATTCCTTAATGAGGGATTTTTTGTATGAAAGAAGACATAACATATAAGTAAAACGTGTTTTTTTTTGTTTTTTTATTTTTAAATTAGAAAATGTTGAATCATGATACGAAGCATAATGGAGACTTGACACATCCCATTCCATCTCATGTCTCATAAAAAAATGTAGGTAAGTAATATGAATATCATAATGCAAACATTCAATGTTTGACTAAGGCAAGGAATAGAATTTTCATAATTACCTTTCGACACATTGTACTTAAATATGTACATAGAATATATAAAAACATTGGAAATCATTTCTCCTTTCATTTCAAACTACATTCTTGGGGGAGACATGGACTAGGCTAGGGAGTGATGAGATGGATACCGTTCCATTGTTGTTTGACAAATAGCAAAAAGTTATTCACAAATAGGGAAAGGATAAATTTGTAAGGTGATATCTTTGTTTAGTCATTTGATACTAAAGGTGAGAAAAGAATTGTCAACGAACAGAGAGTCCCTCTTTTTGAAGAAGGAAGGGAACAATGATCCTGAATCAATATTCACTTAAATTACGTGCTATAACAAATCATCAACTTGTATAAATACTTGATGAACAAGAATTCACAACTACAATTCCACCATAGGTACAGGAATAGGTGAAGGAGGTTGAGAGAACATTATTAAGTTTTTAATAATATGTGGGGTCATTTTTATAAAAGAAGACCATCCACCAACAAATTGGTTCCAGAGTCTTTAGACCAGATCATAGAGAAAAATACATGGAACAGTCAAATTGGTTTCCAATGGCAATTAAGTATAATGGGCATGTTGATCTAAAATCCCTTCCAAATAATTCATTTAATATTTAATTTTGAACACGGCTTTTAAACTCACTAACACACACACACACAAAAGTGCATTTGTTGTCAACTGTCCATTTTTCTGTTTGAAATAATTTGATAACTTCAAACTGATTTTTGGCTGTTTTTCTGTTTGTTTTTGAAAGTAATGTTGCATGATACCCTAAAGGTAACGACCAATATTGTGGTTCAGGTTATTTCAGTTCAACGGTCTCCGTTCAGCTTTATCGGTCCCGGTTCTTTTTTATAAGGGCTCAGTTTGTTAACCAGGACTTAAAACAAGGTGCCTGAAAATCTAACCCAGGAAATTATATTAGATACAAACAGGGGCACAGCTACCTGATACGTAGAGTGTCTAGTGTCCCAAGTTCCAGCTGGGGCCTCGAAAGCTAAAGTTGCTTAAGACAATTGCCTTCAAAGTGGAGGCCGTGAGGGGAGGCTAGGGGGCCCAGGAAGATGGAGAATTACTTTCAGTCTACACATAAATAGTACACATGTTTCGTATAAAGGGTGCCTCAGCTAAAAATGTATTATTGTAGGGGGTCTTGGCACCGTAAAGCATGGAAACCCTGGCTTAAGAAACATTAAAGTTATCATATTATAGGGGCCCGACAAGCCATAACCTGGATCCATCATCTAGTCCACCTCTTCCCCTTTTTATTTACACCATTTGGTGCCAAAGACTATTTTTCCAGATCCATAAGAAGCCTTAAGCTATTTGGCACTCAGATACAACTGTATCACCCTGGCAACGTAATAAAATCAAATAATTGAAAAACGATGCAATAGCACAAAAAAAAAAAAAAAAAAAAAACTCGGAAAATTGACTTATTTATTAAAGCTAATTTATTTTTTTAAATAAATATTGTATTTTATTTATATTTTCTATATAGGAAAAAAAGCACAAGAACTGAGACCGATAAGCAATATATTGCGGTCTTGGTATTTATTTGAAAAAATAATTATTTTTTGTTCAAACGATAAAAAATATATATAAATTCCTGTTGTAATACAGGACCAATTCCTTAGTTGGGAAGAAAAATCCTTCTCCTTTTTTAAGCCAAAAATATTTGAATGGTTAATCTACTTTCAAATCTTGGTCAGATGCCAACAAATCGTAAAATTATTACAAACTTTATTAGTCAATTTAGCAGTGAAAAGCGACGACAGGATGGGATCAAAATTATTATAATATAAAAAATTGCTTAGATAAGAAATTCTTTATTTCCCTCTCTCATCGGGGAAAAAAACTCAATAATTCACAATTTCAATTATTTCATGTTACGGAGTAAATGGAGAATGGAAATGCTTGGAAGACAAGGAATTATGCCAGAAAACGATTAATAGTGGAAGCAAGGTTAGTTATTCTACGATCAAAGAGGTAACTTTTAAAATGAATGCGCCCCAAGAAAACGATCCAGACCAACAATCCAAACTCAGCCTTCACATATAACTCACTTTGAAACTGGCGATAATTATTTGCCTGCGTCAGAATCAATTTATTTGTCCATTTCTTCATCTTCACAATACAAGTTAAATAAAATAAAAACAGAAAACACAGCACCAACTATATTAGAACAGGGATATAATCAATGTATCTCCTCAAATTCAGTCAGGTATCTGGAAATTTGTGATAAGAAAGCCAAGATTTTTCATAAATTACAGTGTTTTATTCTATTCATTTTGATGGCAGAAGACTAGGAAAAGAAGAATATCATATAGTTCAGCTTAAAAACACTATTTTAGAAATCAAATTTGTAGGAAATGGGTCTGCCAGTCCATATATAGTATGAATTAAATCAATTAATTGATGATTACGATGCCTGGGAAAATATTAACAGTAAATTAACAGTGTTCGCTATTTTTTAAAGTTAACCAAATTCAAAATTATCATAAATCATAAGATAGATTTAGATGTTGGTAATGATCTTCTATTTTTTTTTTTTTTCTGTGCCATCAAAAACCGTTACCCTCCATCCGGTCAAAGTTCACGCTGAACTTTGACTAGGCATATAGATAAGATTTTAATGTGTGTGGAAGACAATGTCATAATCAATGGCTTTTAGAGTCCAAAATAAGTTGGGTGTCAACACTTATTGAAACATAGCATGAATTTTCTTATCAACGAACCATCAACAAAACCTGAATTGAATTATTCATTTTTGGAAATATATCAACGAACTACGAGCTCCTTCGAAAAGATTATAACCGAGTTGCAATGGATAATGTTAACAGAAGTTAAAGCCCTGGATGGCGACATGATACCAAGTGCTTATAAGAATTATGTCAGGCTTATCATCATTATGAAATAATTTGTCATTGGTCACAAATCAAGTGGAAGAAGCTTCCGACCTACATTAGACGGGATATAAACCACGTGTAATATATGAACTTATTGTTGTTGTTTTTTTCCTTTTGCCAGACAGTCGTACTACTATCTTTGTTACTAGATGTGATTTCAACTTCAATGATCATTGCTTTCAACTCAAAATTACAATAAATGAACTTTTATGGAATTGTTGGCCCCACTTTACAAGATTATATCTGATAAGACAATAAAATGCCTGAAAACTCATTGGAAATGTGAGTAATCTATTGAGGACATTCCCAGATCAAACCAAAGCGCAGAAAAGGCTGTGAAGCTTATAAAAGTTTAAAAGCAGAATAATTTTTAAATTTGAACTTGATAGGACAAAATAAAATTATGAGCTTTCTTTGTTTGTTTTTTTAATTTCAAAAATACTTCCCATATTATTTAACTAAACATAAAAGTTGCTTGTTTTTGAGAGGTTTCCCATAAATAAATAAAAATTAATTAGTGTTGTAAAAACCTTATATTACGTAGACTCAAAGGTTTAACGCAAATCTTATCTCTCATATCGTGGTAACTGACCTAAGTAAACCCTATTACATAGCCTTACCATCCAAAAAAATCATACAGGGGTAATTTATGTATTTTTATACCCCCCCTCCTTTCTAAGAAAATAAATTAATTTTAAATTTAACTAAATGTGAGGCCATTTTAATCTTATTTTTTCTAAGTGGCATTTTTACAAAAAAATTCCATATTTATGAAATGGCGTTTTTTTATTGAATAAAGTTTTAATATATTTGAAACTGACTTTTTAGGTCTACATGACTTAAAATTAACCCCTCCCTCAAGAGGATAAATGTAGTTTTAGGGTCCCCAGGTGCCACATGGTTTGTGAATGCCCCTTACCCAAAAAAATCAATGGAATACAAAATTTGGATTATCCTTCAAAGACATTTTTTTGAACTGATTTACTATCAAATACATTTTATTAAAAAGTTTATTTACTAATATTATAAAAATATTTTCAAATATCTTTTTGTCAACCAAGACGGAAAAACACACATTGGTAGGTTGTTTTCTTTCCTTTTCTTCTTTAAAAAAACAAGTTAAATTATTTATCATGATAACAATAATAATATTAAAAGTAACGAAATATAAATGTTTTATTTCACTTGTAAGAAAAATAAAATAAATACCTTTCAACATAATATAAAGTTATTTTTAAAGGAAACTTTTGAATATGAATACTACATATGTATAAAATACATAAACATTTTTTCCATCAAAATAAAATTCAAATTTAGCAAGAAAATATACATATAAATATGTATTGTAAATATATAAAAATATACTTTCATTCTTTCGAAGCAATATTTGTCTTAATAATAAATGTATGTATGTTTTAAATAAAAACTTAAAATTCATATTATAATTCTTCCTTTTATGATGTTCATTTGTCACCCCAAAATATCAAAAACATTCAAATGTCAGGGGTGTCCGCCAGGGATGGGCTAATTAATTTTTTTGTGAGCAGATGGGAATTTTTTTTCCAAAAAATGTATTATTTGAATTTTTTTTTCCGCAAAAAATTTAATTTTTTGGGAATAGCTGTTGATTTTCGAAATTTTTGAAAAAATCTAATATTTTTCCAAAAAAATTAATTTTTTCTGAGCAGCTGTAGATTTTTGAATTTATTTTCCAAAAAATTCAATTATCTGTGAATAGCTAATGATTTTTGAAGAATTGAAGAATTATAGCAACTGCGCAAAGTGTTGGATCGGTCTTAGAACTGATTCTCTAATCAGCCTTTTTCCCTCAACTTTTAGTACATTTTTATCTGTCTCACTGTTATTAGAAATACAAGGTTATGCCATCATGTAATCCGGCCTGCTAGAATTTTAAATTTGATGTACCGTACCGACTACTGGGCAAGATAGACAGACTTTGACGTCATAAAGTATAACAACAGTAATCCAACAGTAACAGTCAAGGAAGGTGATAAAAAGCTACTCTTGCTAACAGTTATACTCTTTGACGTCACTATTAAAAAGCGGAGCGGAAGTCAAACATCAGTCGGAAAAGTGTTATTATATTACATAATATTACTATCAACCTTGATCGGTCCGATTTTATTATACCATTCAACAATTTCTAAGGATCAATAAGTCGGTTCTTCAGTCCTAGCTATCTCTTTATTTTCATCACTCCTTGTTAGGGTTGAAGAATATAAAACAAAAAAAAAAATAATGATAGCTAGAACATATATTACTTGATTATTATACGTTCTAGCCACATACATCCAGTTTTAAACTTCAGGTGTATTGTCTCTTTGAATGAGATTATGATGAACAGCTAAAGGAACTTGTTAGTAACTAAGTATTTCACCTATTGTAGTTACTATAAAAGACTGATGAGAACCGGTCCTTTGACTGGCAAATTTTATTTGTACAGGACTGATAGCATGGCAGTCTTTTTAGGATTTTCAGATCGATCCAAAAATAACTAGACCTCTTCACTCTCCTATGCAGTGTTGACAGGTTAAGTGATTTTCGGGTAGATTTATCTAATTTTTGGCTTGTATGTCTGGGAAAAATATCATTTAGCTGATATTTGGAAATCTTAGCTGATCTTTGCAATTGTTTTGTCGATTTTTGGCCAATTTTTATTAATGGTAGATATATAAATATAAAATTATAATGGTTTAGTAAATATATTACAAACAAATTAAAAGTTTCAATGCATGCAATAGCTTACAGCTCAATATTTTTCTTCCCTTTTTCAAATTGTCTTTTCTAAGAATTTTATTTGTTCAAATCTTCCAAAAAAAATTAGCAGCTTCTATTATTCCACTTAAACTTAGAATATTTATATATAAAGAAGCCATAAATTAAACCCTAAAACTATAAACAATTTTAAAAATTAGCCATATTTAGCCGATTTTAAAAGTACATATAGACAATTTGGCTGAAATCCACCTGGCAACACTCCTTCTTAGTTACCATTTTAAAAGCCATTGATTCATTTTTCTCTTACTGTTCCTTTATTTTCTCTTGATAACATTTTTATATTACTATTGCAGGGGAGGGGGGCGTCACAAATTCAAATTCAACTTTATAAATCATTTATTACATTTCTGACCTTTGGTTAGATATGATCAATCATCTGATGATATCAGAATTTTCAAATCCAAAGACATATATTCTCTGTCGATAGAATCATTCGTTTAATTTGAGAAGAACAATTACTTATATAATTATGTATGAATTAATTGAAAGACTGGCTGGCTGGCTGGGAAATAATTAAGATATTTCAATGATTTATTTTTTCCAAATCAAGAAAAAGTTACTTCATTTTAAGTAATAATTTTATGTATCGAAAATGTGTAGATGTTGCTAATCGGAGGAAAGTACAGTGGCTTTGATTGTTTGAGTATCCAAAGTATTTCGTTGGGCTCTAATTTATTTTTCTTCAAAATTAAAGATAAGGATTATATTCTTATATATTACTTGAGAAGAGGAACTTTAATGAAGTTCTTGAAATTTAAGAACATAACTTACAAAATTCAAACTCCTGAAGTTCAGCAATATAACTTTAATTGAAACTTCTGAATCCCTTAACAAATCGAAGATGTCGTTAAAAAAAGTCATTTTAAAAATGACTATATAAGTAAAAACACCTTTTGAAAACTGATACTTTAGAAACATAATTTTTTTTTGTTTAAATACAACAGAACATCGAGTTAATAGGTCATCATAAAAATCGGATACCCTAGTACACACGCTAAAATAAAAATTTAGAAGAAGTTGACCTTTTTATTACCTTAAAATTGTACTTTATAAACTTCAAATGTTATAAAGCTATTGCTTTAATCATAAAAAGCCTTTGATGAGCAAGTCATTTGCAAGTTTCTTCTAATTACTTTGAAAAAAGATTTAAAAGATACATATTCATGGGGAAAAAAGTAATTTTGGGGGTAGGGTTGGGGAGGGTTTGGCTGGAAACTTTCTTCAGAGTGCTTAAAAAATCATTTTGCATCCCAAAAGTTGTAATTTTCATGAATTAACACCCCCTACCCCGCTATTTATATTTCCTACAAAAAATGGGAAAAGGTTGTGTTATATAAAGCTACAGTAATATTCCGAAATTTAATAAAATACAATCAACCTTTTATTTAAGTATCAAGCAAGGGAATGTGAAAAAGTGACCGTGCAGGTGACCTCTTAAAAAAGGTACGGTACTTTAGAACAAAATTTACGTCTGGGCAATAATTTGAAATTCATTCTCAATTAGAGAGGAAGGAAAATATGTGGAGGAAATATTCATTTATGTGATTGTGTACATATTTTATTCATTATCTTGTGAAGATGGGATAGATAACCTTTAACTTATAAGTAGTTATAAACAAATACATATTCCCAGTTGTACACAATCTAATTTTTTCCTTTAATTTCGTCTATAAGTTTCATTATAGATCATACAATTTCATTGACTAGGTAACTACTACACATGCATTATCCATATTCACATAACATAACAAAAATATCAATTAATAACTATGTTTTCCGATTGATTTGAAGGAATGGTGAGGTGCAGAAACATTCCGATGTTGATAATTGAATCATACACATATTTAATTAATCGTTTGGGTTTTAAAATTGAAACGGTTTTTATTGGATTATTATATAATAATATAATGTAATACTAAAAGTAATATAATATCACATTCATTGGCATCGTCATGGATAGATAATCATAATCTGGACACAATCCCAAACCTGGTCCAATGGTCTTTTAAAGTTAAATACTACAGTATTGACACTAATCTGTATACTATAATTTATAATGCATTATTTGTAAGTTTGCCCAATAACAAAGAAAAGAAAGTTATACAATTTCAATAGTAAGTTTATTTAAACAGTGAGGGACTTTTGATTATTTGAACAAAAAAAAAGCGTTTGGAGGAAGAAAAATGCTGAGTATAGCCCCAAGAACACCATTCCCATTCCCCACCGTCAAGCATGGGGCTGGAAACATTATGTTTTGGCAGTTTTTCTCTGCTAAGGGGAAATGACGACTTTGCCGCACAGAAGGGAGGATGTACCATCATCGGGAAAAATTTGGGCGACGACCTCTTTACCTTAGGGAGAGGGACTGAAGACGGGTCCTGTAATGGATCTTATAGCACGGCAATAACCCAAAACTTACGGCCATGGCAACAAAGGAATGACTTAAGAAGAATAAGCACATTAAGGTAATGGAGTCGCCTAGCCAGTCGACGGACCTCAATCCCACAGAAAATCTTTATGAGTGGGAAACTTAAAAAAACGACAAGAGATCAAATGCTTATTTTCTACACTGTATAATATTTATTTGTTAATATTATGAATGAGTACGACCCATTATATTCAGCCACAAAATGTTAAGAACGGAGTTTTTCTGACCAGTTATGAGTGAAAATGATTTTCGTTGAAAGTAATATTCTATTTATTTTAAACATATCCGCCGAAATTGTGTTAACAAGTAATAAATTAAGAATTATATAACACAAATCACATAGTAAATTACACTTATTGGAAAATTGTAACACAACTTCTTGAATATTAGGGCGTCTAAAATATAATGCAAACTCCAGTACTAAAGTAGCCCCTGATCCAGCTATTATTGGTCGGTATTCATAATAGGTATTATATAATAAATTTTTAAGAAAAAACGAGTAGTTCTCGAATTTGGTATGTGATATCATTGATAGTAGTCTTACTCAGAAATAAAATATTAGATCCATAACTCAATCAATTCTGAAATCTTAAAGCGGAATAAATTAGTATTTTGATTTTATTTTTTAATTAGTTATAAATAGTAAACCAAAGCAAGTATTGGCTAGTATAATAAATCATTAAAAAACTATCAAATAGCTAAATAAAACTTATGGTTTTTTTAAAACTTTTGTAATGAAAAAAGAAAAAGATAACCAAGACCTTAGTTTTTGACATTAAATATTTTATGTTATTGTTCTTAACTTTTTTTATTAATTTTAATTATCTAAATATAGAATTCTTACTAATCTTTTAAAAACATTGTTAAGAGGAATTAGTCATGGAATTTGGAGTAATGATGTAATTTATAAAACCTTATTTTTAATCATAAAATGTTAAGTCCTTCATAAGAAAAATTGTTTATTTTAATTGATCTAACCACGGGATTCTAATAAATATGTTTAGAATTCCATGGTTAGATTTTAGTTCTTTCAAATTACTTGAATTCCCAGTTGTGGCAGACTAATTAAGAAGATATAAGGCTGATAAATGAAGAAACATATTCTTTGCTTGTATAATTAGACTCTTTTGTATGGACTAAAATTGATGGTATTGATTTTAAAAATAGGTTAATACAAATTTTTTCCAGCCTCAAAAAACTGTCGACAACTGATATAGTAATTTCCACCAGCAAGTTGTCTATACCAGCCAAAACGCCTTTCTATTGGGTCTGAATTAATTTTAAGAAGAAAAATAAACTTAACTTTATTTTTATCCAGTAAATATATAGCTAAATGGGTTAGTCCTCTTGCTGTTTGATAGGCGGCAAAATGTCTCGAAAGATAAACCACCTCCATTTTTCTTTGAGAGTGTCTCCCACTTTTTAATCCATTCTGCAAACTTAACCAAGAAATTAATTTGTTCCCACTCATGTACAGAAATTGGCTTTAGTTAATCGTCTCTCTTTTGGAAGTATATAGTATTAGAGTTCACATTTATCCAATTCCAAAAACGCTTAAGAATGTCCATCACTTGTGCTGTTTGTTTGAAGCTTCTCCATTGATCATCTTTCGACACATAATGGTTATGTGCATTCAGAGTGTATTCGTGAAAAAACCTTTTTAATTGGTTGAGGAGCAATTACTTTACGATTATGCTTGTGAGGTAATTTCAATGTAGTAGATTTGGCTCACATGCCAATTTGGCTTCTAGAATAACATCCTCATTTTCAAAAGAAAACAACTTTACTGGAAGACAAAAAGTATTATGTCTGTTAGTAAAGTTGTTTTAAAATTTATTGAAGATATGTACCGAATCGAATAACATAAATATCTAACTTTCAGAAGTGGAAAAAGGATTAAATATATATCTAGGAAAAATTCACTTTCCTAGTTCATCCACATAGAATTTTCTGTTTGAGGTATACGCATCCGTAGTGGCTACAACGGCTTCTAGGCCAACTTTGGTAACTTTCATATAATATTGTTTTATAATGTAAGATTTAATATTTGTCATTGGTACCATAGCTACCATGTCACTGTATTTCCCAAGTACACTCTTCACCATAAAACAAAGTATGGTTTTAGAATAGTTTCCATTCCTATCACATACAAAAAAATTGCCAACACTAAATTCAACTCTCTGAGAGGAATATTCTACGTCAATTATTATAGAAACCTACTTGTCTTTTTACTCCAATAATTTAACTCTAGAGACTTGTACTCCTCCTTGAACTAAGAACACACTAGTTATTCTTCTTATGCGCGATTCAGATGGCATAATTCCAGATTCTCTAATTTGATTATATAAAGCTGGGCTTTTATTGTGCCCAAGTATTGAAATCCCTAAAAATTCAGGAGAGTATCTTCGTCCTTTTGCACTTATAGAGTGAAGGTGAAGTTGTTCTATAATATAGCTATTATAATTTTTGAATTAAAGTATTGATGATGTACTGCTTCTTCAAATATCAATGGCATACTTTATGCTTGAATCTAGTTTGGGTTTGTCTGTTTATTTTCTAAATATGCTAAAATGTTATTGATATCAGAATAACGGCTCAGACTCTTTGATGAACATATATGATTCCCTTCGACAATAGTTATAGGACGTCCTTATGAAAAAATTGAGAAAGATTCACTTATAGACCAAAAAAATGTAAGGAACATGATCCTGTGATGATAAGGTGAAAAACATGACGAAGTCTTCATTATATATTACATTAATGCCTTTGGGTAAACACGATTTATCCAGGGTTTTTTTTATATCTTGAAATTTTTTATTCTGACCTTCTTGAAATAAGCGTTCAATTTGGGAATTAAGATATAGTTTATCTTGCTCAAATCTGAAAAAATAGCAATGCCCTCTAAACTACTTTGAAATGTTAACATGCCTTTTCTAAAGTATAACCTTTTAGTAGAAGTAGATAAAGTTGTCCTTTCATGAAAAGTTTGTTTTCTCAAGTTTTTTGGAATATCCCGAAATACTATAGGAACCGGATCAGATTTTAATTTATATCGTTTAAGTGGAGTATATATTTTGTGCCAAGTTGAATTTATATCCGTTATTTCATGAATAAAAGCTAGGAAAATGCTTGCTGCAGATTCTTGAATATTGATTTTGCTCTTAGTTTTTTCTCCTGATGGAATTGACCCATACTTTAATAATTTCAAGATCTTTTGAAAACTTATGAATAGTATGTTTTTCTTCAACAATTTCTTCCTCACTATGACTTTGATGAGTTTTTTTCTAAGGATAACCAGTCCTACAGCCTGGACAACAGCAAATCATCCTGTCTAAATTAATAAATGCAAAATGTCAATTTATTACATGAAATTGTTAATTAATTCATTATATAATTCCTGTGAAAATGTAATACATATATATGATAGATATATCATATATTTTATAATAATTAAGGTCCCTAGAAGAACACACTGTATGTATATTATTATAAAGATTTATAATTACCAAACAAAAGTAGACATATAACAATTAACAATTGTTGAAGACAAAAAATACGTTAATAACTTTAACCACGAAGTCTCTAAATATACAAAAACTAGAATAATCATTTGGAATTAATGTATAAAAAATGAATTATTCATTTCTTCTTTGCAGTTTTGTAAAAAAAAAAAAAAAGTGCGTTTTATATCCATTTCAGTGTTCCCTGGTCTAACCTAGTATTTCTATTAACTTTGGTTAAACCATGAATTAAACCAAGTTTAATGTTGTGAGGTCGTAGAAAGATTTTTTGGATATCCAAGACTGGACACTGCTTGTCCCTGGGACATATAGACCTCAGATGCAAGTCACTTTCGGTGTAATGTTCCATAGTGGCAAGACTGCCTCACACACATAGAAAAACAATAACATTTTGTGAATCCTGATTGTATACCCATAAGTATTCCTATAATTTTGAGCTATCCACAGATTTCCCATTGATAACTGTCATATTTAATAGCTGTAGCAATATTTATATATTGTCATATTTGTTTTCAATGGCTAGAATGAGCAATGGGAACATCTCATTTTATTAAAATTATGCAGAAGGACAATATATTGTATGTTAACCGATATTTTTAGAAGAATTACAAGAGAATATGTTTAAGAAATTTGAGACTCTTAGATTATTTTTTTATTAAAAAATAACATTTAAATGTACGGAGATTTTATCAAAACTATTGATTTACTACAAATAAATTAATAATCACATTTGATTATGGACTCTTTTATGTTAATATTTTAAAATTGATTTTAAAAGTGTACTGAAAAAGACTTTTCTATCATTAATAAAGATGTTTACGTCGTCAAAAATATGTTATTTAAAATATGAGAAGGGAATTAAACGAATAAGATTATTTTTAAGATTTTAAAGCTATCTTTATACTTTTAAGCAATAATATTCTAAATTACACTTAATTGATAGTACAGTTATTTAGTAACAATTTAGACTTATCTTTAAGTGTTTAGGGCAAAAAATTATAGCTACAGGAACTGCTGTAAATTATAAGCAACCTTTACTCAACTAAAAATATTTAAGTCCATAGATTGATAACATTTTTTGTTGCTCATCAGTTCACAATTTTCAAAAATACATGATATCTTGATTCAAATAATATTTGTAATATTGGTGATAATTTGAGGGAAATTATGAAAAGCTATATTTTGAAATTACGATCATTTTTCCCCTTAGACTTTCTATTAACAATATTTGGTCAACAAATGCTCTTTAGTACTTGATATTTTAATACTTAATTCGAAGTTTTCAAGAAATTTAAAAATTAAGTTTATCGTCTTTGTCTCTTAATGGAATTAAAAATAAATCAGGTTCGTAGTGTAAATACAATCTTTCGAATCTAAAAATGGGAAAAATAGTCTCCATTTTCTATGTGATAAATTACAAGGGCGAGATAAAAATAAGTCTTAAATTAAAAACAAACTTTACTTCTTTTTGGTAACTTAGGAAATCGTGAATTAAATTCAGGCACTTCCAAAAATATGTATTTTTATCACATTTTGAAACTTCATAGTTAAAAAAATAGAAACATAACAAACATAGATTAAAATCTTCATACACAGTATGAAAAATACAATAGATAGAGGCAATAGATAATATATAAAAATGAAAAGTCTTTGAACATAAGTTTATTTAAAGGATTTGAAGATGAGGTTGATGTTCCGAGCTCAAGAGTTGATCAATCATTTCATAATCATTTTTTCTTTGTTGTACTTTATCTAAGGGAGTCCAAGTCATGTCTGATTCTAGTTTATAAGCTCCGGCAAATTCGGGACATTTACTTCCCCATTCCTGGAAAAAAAAATACAATTATATGTGATGAGAACTAAGGCTATAGAGAATCAACTTACTTCTGGAGATAACATACTAATGTACTCTTGACCAGAAGGTTTTTTATAAACATAGTACAACTTTCCAGGAACTTTTTTGAAATTACAGGCGATATGATGTAGTTGTTTATTACGATTGGATTCCTCTAATACTTTACGGGCTTGTTGCTGTAAGAATTTCATTTGTTCGACAATGACTGAGAGTTTACTACCGGCTGTTGCAACTGTGAATTCATCGGCCTGAAATATTATAATAAAATTAAAATTCATTGGATATTAAATAAAAAAACCTAGAATGTCTACATATAAAAATTTATCAGTATAGCCAGCAGGGATGGCCCCAAGTTATTGGTACTTATACTTAAATATTGATACTTACTAAATTAGAGGACAAAGTAATATCGACAAAAAAAAAAATATTGCATTTATTTCGTTAAAAATGTTTTATAACAATTTATCAATTGTAACATGTACTTGTGAGTAAAAATGTTAACATAGGGAGACTATGAACGTAATATTTAGTTGCGTCTTTAAAAAAATCTAAAATAGCTACTGATTGGTTGAAAGATGAAAATCGGCTTCAATCTGGCAATATAACCAGATGTAATCTTCATGTGAAGATATTTATATATGTCCTCTCCATTTTATAAAATAAATTCCCTTCTTTGCAAGGAATTCAAACAACAACTTCTAGTAATTTACTTATTATAAAAGTAGACTAAAGGCGGGTTACCACATCTATTGTGCGAGTACACGTCTTAGTGTATAATAAATATACTAATAAATGATTAAAATAAATTATTTGTAAAAGCAACTCTTCTCCCGATATCATTTATATCTACGTATATATATATATATACTTAAACACGTAGACAAGTACAATCGATGTGATCACCCGCCTTTACTCATAAAATGGGATTGAGACAAAACAATAATTAAATATATTTTACATAGTACTTAAATACCTCAAAAAATCACCCTAATACTTGTAATTAAAGTTTCAATAAAATACTTGTACTATATTTGAGTACATTTAAATTTACTTGTCCTCACGCATAATAGCTAGGACTAAAAGTTCAAAGATTTTTAAAATTACCTTTTGTATATTTGACGCCAATTCAACCAAATCGAATTGCGTCTTTTTCCCTGATCTATCTGAATCGACTAGTGCATAGCCATCAGGATTAACATTACGTTCCACAAGATTCACTAATAAAAAACAAAAAACAATTTATGATTAAAAAGACCAAGTTATAATAATATAATCAATAATCAAAATCCACCTTGTGTTTGAAAATTTGGTTTAGACTCATCTAAAAGAACTAAGTCAGCCTTTATAAATCCACGATCGTCTTCCATTTTCATTGAATTAAAGAATTTAACAAACGAGTTCCTTAACAAAATATCAATTTAATGCTTAATAATAATAAATATTTCTTATTAATAGAAATCGGATTTACGAGGGGGAAGCGACACACTCGACAATGAACGAAAAACTGAGGCAGACCTGAATTAATTCTGCTTATTTTATAGACTCACCAAAACACTGAAGAAATTGAAGGTGTTCATGACGTCATGTTCATGTAGGCATATTTTGAGTCTATGCAAGACGTCGCAGGAATCTTAGTTTGGGCTATGTTCTATAATCATGAGTCTATTTAGTAAAAGAATTATATAAGAAATTTCATGTAATTCAATTAATTAGATATTAGTATTCTGTATGTTAATATAATTAATTTGCAGAAACAAATTACTCAAACCTCTCTGTTTCATGTGATGCATTTGGTTGTAATAAAATCTTTATGCGATTGACATAATATTACCAAATTACATAATAGAGATACAATATGTAAATATTATTGATGAGAAAAGTTGTTGGACAACAAGAGTAATTCGTATTTTTTTTTTTTTTTTTTTTTTTTTTTGCAATTTTGACTTATGTTTGTTTGTCTTTCCATATTGATATTTTTCAGTATACACAATAACCATCGAATTATAGAATTCCATGACAATAACATGAATTTTTTTAAAGAATAACTACGAAATCAGTTGAAAAATGTAGAAGAACAAAATGTAAATATATACAATTTAATGATATTTTTATTATCTTAAAATCCACATCTGGAATATAAAAAAATCGTTGGTAAAATTAAGAATAAGAACACGTTTTTTACTACAAATTATAATTGAATATTATTTACTTGCCATAACGAATAAAACTGTCGTGAAAACTTCTAATTTTATAATAAAGGCTATTTTGTTCACATTTTTTCTCGCAAGTCCATACTGACAAGCTTATATGAAGACTGATATTATTGTAATTTAAAGTCATATCAAACTTATTTACGTTTTAAGGTATAAATCTCTCGAATCTAATTATTCTAAGTATTAGTAATTTAATTTTACATAATCTCTGTGAGCTCGAAGTTGATAAAATAATTAATAAAATGTCCATAGTGGAACAACATAATGTAATTGTTCTTATTTACGTCTTTATTTAATTTTATATCTCTCAATATTACGGAACTTTATAAATTTCAACACACAACCTCAACAAATGCTTGTCTTATAAAATTAAAATTCAATCAAAATATCTTATTAAAACCTCTTACACGCAATGTTCTTTTTGAAAATAGATTTAGATAATCATATTGAGGTGTTATTCAACACCAAATAAAAACTTTTTAATATTATTATAAGATGATTTTTTGAAATCGATTGTTATTTGTCTCATATATGAGGCCAATCAACTAGATATGACGCGTTTTTCTAAAAAAATTGTAGGATAGATTTCTATTCTTCAACTACTTATGTTCATAATTATTTTGTACATTTTTGAAAATAGTATTAAATTTTCTAAAAAGTAAGTTGATTTACTTATGGAGTTTAAACTCCAAGTCCCCTCCTCGGGTTTGCTAAAACTTCTCTATCTTGTAATCCATTGGATTAAATTATAAAGAGCATATTTAATTATGATTGGGATATGGATAAATTTACCCCTCCTTCAATAACCCTGCTGCAGTTTTCATCCATAAAAATAGTCAACTAATATTAAGTAAGTACAACACTGTTAATTTTGATAAAAATAGAATGAGTAAATTTATTTATTATATATTTTATAAATAAAAGAAAGGCTGGAAGCTGCTAATATTAGAAGAGGTGGGAGGAGACAGTAGATGAAGGCTCTGTACTTAGCATAGTAATTAGTATCCTTCATTTTAATCATATAATTAGTAATTTTAAATGAGTTTGAAGCATAGTCAACCTCATTTGGTCGAGGTTCGTAATCCTATAAATAATAAATATAATAGGTGAATAAATACATATGTACATGACAATTTATTATTTACTAGTTGTAATTTATAACCACGTTTGGGCGTGCTATGTGTAGATCATGTGATGTCATTTAAGTTGTGATAGCTAGTACCCAACAAATCTGAGGATATACCATCATAAATAATCTCGAAAATAATTTACCTAAAAAAAGAGAAAAAAACCTGAATTTCTCGTTAAAAGATAACCCCCAACTACCTATCTTTTATTCATTGAGCACACTACAAAAAGGATGCGAGGACTAGCAACACTTTGGAAAGGAGTCTCTCGAAGCTTCTCTATCTCATCTCGACTCTCTCAGCCTCTGTTTTTCTCAGAAAAACACGAATGGGTTGATTACGATTCTGGAAGTGATGTAGCTACTGTAGGAATAACAGACTACGCTCAAGCTGCCCTCGGGGATATTGTATACGTTCAATTACCCGAATCGGATACAAAGATTAAAATGGGAGAGGAATGTGGTGCTTTAGAGTCTGTGAAAGGTAAATAATGTATTTATTCATCTCTATCCTTTCGATGATGAAATTTGTCGGGGAGAACTGAACAATACTAAACTCTGTTGTTTCCAATTTATTAATGAGATTACAATGATTCGCCTTTTTTCAGCGGCATCTGAGCTATACTCGCCCATATCTGGAATTGTCGTCGACAAGAATGTTGCCGTGGAAGATGCTCCAGCCTTAATCAATACGTCACCTGAAATGGATGGATGGCTCTTCAAACTCAAAATTGATGCAACTTCCACAGGAGACGTGAAGAAACTTATGACTCAGGATGAATATAAAAAGTTCCTCGAATCTCAAGAAGCTGATCATTAGTTGGAGGAAGGAGCATAATCTTACATTCTTGTGAATATACATTATATATTTTTAAAAACAATTATACACATCAAAATTTATATTGATTCAAATGGCTTGTCTCAAAATGTTTACAGTATACGATACCTCGCCATTTCTGTTTCACTCACTTTTTCCTAATACAAATTAGTAGCCAATTATATTGTACTGTGTCAACATATTTAAATACATTCTGTAGAAGAATCTTTTAAGCCTGTTTTATTTATCGACACTTTATGTATGCAATGAAACTTGTATCTGCTACTTTTACCTGTTGGCCAAGATCAGTAGAATAATATTTTCAATTCTCACATCCAACAACCCAACAATAAAAACCACTTTCTGAACTACTCTTATGAAAAAGTTTTATAACATAGGATCTTGTGAATACTTAGCAAAGGGATCCCTGGCTTGATACAAATCAGAAATTGCATCACAAACATATGAAGAAGCGCTATGCAGTTCATCTCTTAACTTAGTCATCAAGAATATTTTGGTCCACCCCTCTCTTCAAATGACAAATTTGAAACTAACTAATAATAATGTGACTTGTATACAATTCATTATAATATTTTGAAACACTTATGTAGTAATGCAATACTAAACGTATAAAAAAGGAAGAATGCTGATATAAAAATATATAGAAACTAAGCCATCAAATTAGCCATTTGCTGTATTCTCAGATTCAAGAGTCGTGATATGTCAATTTGCGCCTGTGGATCCGAATCCTCCATCACCTCGCTCTGTAGACTCCAGAGAGTCGACCTCCTTGATTTCAGGATAGACAATGGACTCGCAGATGAGCTGAGCGATACGATCCCCCTTCTTGACTAAGAAGGGTTCCACTCCCAAATTGAAGAGAACCACTCCCAGTGGACCCCGATAATCCGCATCCACAACTCCTGCTCCAACATCGATACCCTTTTTAAGAGCAAGTCCTGAGCGTGGAGCGACTCGCCCATAGGTGCCTTCCGGGACAGCGATGGATATATCCGTAGCCACAAGGGCTCTTCCTCCTTGCGGTTCTATTTCTAGGTCTACTGCGGAGTAGAGATCGTATCCGGCGGAGAGGGGAGAGCCCCGGGACGGTAAGGTGGCATTCTCACTTAATTTTAGAACCTTCAACATTGAGGAGAGGCAGGATTTCTTCATTACTGGCGACAAATCCGAATGAGGAGGAGACATTGCGTCGCTCTTGACCTACTAAGAGAAGTTGAAACTAATAACTTAGGCAATTAGGTTATTAGTGAAGTTAGTGCAGTGTATATTATGTAGTTAGAACTTAGAGCTCAGTTACTATGTAAAGCTGAAGCAAAGTGAATCAAAAACCCGGGAAAAAGAACATGTAAATAAATATTAAATTAAAAAATAACAACAAGAAAGCTGAAGTGAAGAAAAAGAATCCTGTCTGATTTAGCAGAAGTTTGTGCCGGGTTAAAGCTATAAATAAAATAATGTAATGAAACGAAGACCACGTGATGAATATCTGTACAAAGTAGTGGTTGCCATTACCAATGTTATTATACCCAGATACTTTGAGACAAGTGTCTAAGCTGGGACTAATAAAATATTAGTTATTTTTATTAGTACCATCTCTAAGTATCTTGATAAAAATAAAGTTAGTCAGCCTAGCAACGATTTTCAGTTGTCACTGAAAATTTACTTACATAACAAATGACGTCCTTGGAACCCAAATACAAGAATATATAAAATAACTATAGGATCGAAAACCTAGCTAAATATAGCATTAATAAATAGAGAATCAATGGAAAAAGCAACCTTAAATTACTACATTTTTTAATTATGTATTACATTAACCCAAACCGAGGTTCCCAATTACATCACCGGAAAATGTTAGTTTATAAATCTCGTGTACTTGCCCTACGATTTTCTTGTTCTGACTAAAGATTAATTTAAAAAAAAAGTTAGAAACGCGACCGCAAGCTTGAGTAGATGTCGTTTTGAAAAGACGTTGTGTCATTTTTCTTACTGGTTTAAAGCAATGAGCTCTAATACTATCTGGAGGGGCACAAGCTCCAATCACGCAACCCGTTCTGGTGAAAAGCATCTTTTTTAATGATAAATTCCTATTGGTACACTAATATGAACTTTGTACAATTATAAACTTATATTATTTGTTGTAGTTGTAAGTTTATGATATCCTCACGTGGTATTTTATGCTACTCTTCCATTTTGGTACAATATTTGAAATCCTAAAAAAATGTTTCTGAGCAAAAAATGACCGATTTACTTAATGTATACAACTCAAAATCAAAGAAGATATATATTAAAGGGTATTTTAAAGTAAATTATTATCACACTAGTTATTTAAAATGATGAATTTACCTTTCAAGTTTCTTCAGATCGGGTTTGTACAAAATTATGTTTTTAAGTTTCACTCAAATAATATGAAATATTATATCCTCCATTGATCTTTGAATAATAATGTAATTAATTCATAACGATAATTATATTTTTATATGTTAGTTGCCGAATAAAAAGGGATAGAAAACTTAATACAAACTGTATCAATTACTCATATCCTCAATTCATGAGTTTAGAAGGATCAAAATAATTTAATTTTTAGGAACTATGTACATCTAATTATCAATTATCATAAAGTAAAATTATGCTGATGAGTCAACCGGGAGTCATCAGAGTTACGAAGTCGGTTTGGAACAATAATAATTTGTATATTTATCTTAAGATTAATAGAAATACATAATGTTTGGAATAATATTTTGTGATATTGGCTCTGGATCCAACCATTTATATTATGTGACTCCAAATCCATTTAACTCATGGTGCAACTACACTGGACTCTACCGACCTTATAAATTAATCACATTAGTATTCAATGATCAACCGATGAATAATATTTCATATTAATTAATTATTTCAATGAAACTTACTACATAATCCTTTTGTACTAACACAAACTTTAAATAATTTGTTTCATAATATTTTGAACATTTACTCTAGAAAACCCTTTAAAATATATCTACTTTGATTTTGAGTTATGTACATTAAATCAATCCATCATTTTCCTCAAATACAATTTTTTATGACTTAAAATATTATCCGAAAATGGAAGAGTTGCTTTATTGTTCCACGTTAAGTTGATATAAATTAAAACTACGACAAAGTTCATATGATTTCTCCAAGTGGAATTGATCATCAAAAATTATGTTTTTCACCATAACAGATTGCGTGATTTGAGTTTATGCTCCTCCAGATAGTATTAAAACTCATTGTTTAAAGCTTAGTTCCATAGAGAAATTTCATTTTCTATCTAATAATTAATATCTGACAACTTGTTCTTTAAGTATTCATGCTCAATACTATGCTTAGTTTTAATAGTAAGATACTATAGTAAGGACTGCTAAAGAGTTGTATTTTGGTGAGGGAGCGCTTATAATTATCGCCTTGACGTCATATCTGTCCGCCGCGGTTAAAAAAATATCTTAATATTTTTTCATGAAATGTAAGTTATTACTTGATATAGTAAGTCTGTATTATCTGTTAATAGATAACAACTTCAAAGTCAAGACCATAAATTTAATCCGAGTCTCAAATATCGTGCATATGTACAACTAAGAAACATCTGTGACAACCCTGACTTACATATTTTGTGTGACTGATGTACAGCAGACCATGCCTGGAGGACTTCACTTAAAGTAGGAGTCAGTCAGTTATAATTTATAAACAATAAAGTGATAACTCAGTACTAGTAGAAATCCAGATTTGATTACAGAGGTGTTGGGTTGTGTCTTTTCATAACAGATGGAATCTCCCGAGATTCGTGTCCATGTTTTATTCTTTGCAGAGGCTCGTGAAAGACAAGGCAGTGGGGAAGCTTCTCTTCTCCTCAAAAATACGTCCAAAATCTTCAGTTCCGAGGATCTGATTCATACACTAGATAGAGAATTTCCATCTCTCAAGGGTCTACGCTACGGATTAGCCCTTAATCAGGAGTGGGTCCAAGAGGAAGTTCTTCTACAAACGGGAGACACGCTCACGATCATTCCTCCTGTATCAGGAGGATAAAATCATTTTCCAAAATTATTATTTTAATTTATAAATACTTATTATTGCCTCTCTAATTTGAAGAGTCGTAACCCAATGGACGACATACAAATCATTTCAGAGCCCTTAGAATATAACTCAAAAAGTGCCAATGCTGAGTGTGGAGCCACATCCGTATTTCTTGGTACAACTAGAAGGGATAAGATCGGTGATGAGGGTGTTCACGTAACAAAACTTTTCTATGAAGCCTATGATTCCATGGCCATAAAAGAAATAAAAAAGATTTGTAATGTCATAAGGTCGAAATGGGAAAAGGTAGGACCGATTCAAATCATGCATCGGATAGGGGATGTTCAAGTTGGGGAAGTTAGTGTAATTATCTCGGTATCTGCTGAACGAAGAAGTGCTGCTATTCATGCTGTGGAATTTGCAATTGAGGAACTGAAAGAAAAGGTGCCCATTTGGAAAAAAGAGTTTTACTCTAATGATGAAGCGACTTGGAAGGCCAACAGCAATGTATCTTCATCCAGCAAAAGGAGGAACGCCGTCAATGATAAAGACAGTCAAGTAGGTCTAACATTTGAGATTATGATTCTTTTAAATGAATAAATTGTATTCATTATTTATAGAAAATTCAAATTACTGCCTCGAATAATGAAATCCAACGCCGGATTGACTCCTTCGCAGAGAGGAAGCGTTTAGAAGTTGATAGAAATAATATTCTTGAATTTTGTAATCGACATTACAGTGATGAGAATGAATATTCATGTGCACGAACAGACTCTGTTTTGGTTAAAAGGCAAGGATCTACCTCACATTACCGTAAATCCAAAGTAGTCAATGTAGGTAATGATACAACAGAGCCCTTGGGATCTGTAAATGGGCTTTTACCTTCAGAGCCTAAAGTGTCTCGTGGAACGGAAGAAAGACTTCAAATACTGGAGGGTCACCTACTACCCGGAAAACCTGTAGATAAAGATATTTTTTCACGCATTAAATCACTCGAGGACAGAGTTCTTTATCTGGAAGGAATTTCACCTGAATATTTTTCAAATCAACCAAAAGAAAATGGGAAACATGAGTTGAGCGAAGATATGAAGTGTGTTCCTAGAGGAGAACGTAAGGTAGATTTGGCGAAATTACTCATGGAAACCAATTTAAAAATACAGCAATTGGAGAATGAAGTGAAAATAAAAGAGGAAACAATGTTGGAGTAACTCAAGATACTATTAATCAATGACATGGATTTTTAGCTAAGTTATGTTGACTATCAAATTGATAAACTATTAGTCTTAATTTTTAGAAGTATAACAAATATTTTGGTTTTATTGCATTAATTAATAATTGTTTTGTATAGATAATTTATGAGTGTTTCCTATAGTTTGCAAAAATATAATTCACACATCCATTTTAAATAAATGAATAAAGTTTACCTGTTTCTTTTCCATGATTATATTTAATACTGTCTAGACCTGAATGTTTGCAAAAATGTTTATAAAATTAGGCAGTTTGTAATTGAACTGAGCCGAACGAAATTTTCAAACAATGTTATTACTTATTTGTACATATTAATCTAAAATAACATATTATATTTCTCTAAAGAGTATTTACATAGTATAGATACATTGAATAAAAGTATAACAACTGGCTAAATACTTTTTAACAGTCAATGCAACTAACAGGATACGAGATACTAGAGTAAAATATGACTGTCTGAAAGACTCCCTCATAAATATTTTTAATTCAGATTCACTTAAGAAGTTTTGTGATTTATTAAGTCACAAAACTTCTAAGCCCTCACAAATGATAAAATCTAGCCAGGCCTCTAGTTGTAATTAAATAATGCTTTTTAAGACGAAGAAATGGCAAAGTATACAATTTACTTATATAAGTTGGAACTTCTACACTACATAATAATATTTATATATATTATGAAGGCACAAAATTTAGATATATCTAGGATTATATATATAAAGGAGGATTGACATCTTATTTTCATACTAAACCTTGTATGACTACTATTAGTTGCCTTGTAACTTTGAACAACTGCATTTAAATCATTTATGAGTATTGGTCAATTTTCTTTAGATAGGGAAAATACACCATTATCTTAATATTAATTATATTTTTATAATAAAAAAACACATCAGTATAGCGAAGAAATCAATAATATATTAAGAATAAGTTGATATTATGTACTTAACATGAAATAAAATTGTATAAGCCTCTGTTGCCTTGTGATTTTTAAGATTCTCTCCAGAGAGATATTTATATTTTGTAGTAAGTATTTATATGAATAATACTCGTCAAATCAAATTTTCTTAAGTATCACCACTTTCATATTGCTTGGAATAGTTTATAATACAGACAATAGATTTCTTAAATTAAGTAATCCATGTACAGACCAATAATAGTTCTACAACTAATAATAGGAAGGATTTTGAAATTTATTCACAGCTGATAATCACAATAACGAAATAACATTTGCATGTCCAAAATAAAACTGAATGAATCAATGAGATAAAAAAAAATTATAACGGAGAATTCATAAATAAGGAAAGTCAATTTTAAGAATATCATATAGGTATGTTTATTATTTTTCCAATAAATACTAAAACAATTATATTATTATTTTGTTACATGTTAACTATTGTTTTCAGTAAAAAAACTAATAATTAGCTAGTATGGCAAACATTTAATAATTTATTAATTTGTGTGGAGATCCTAGATCTTTGCGAGATTAATATTCCAATATGGTGAAAAGCAATTTGGCTGTTTAGCACAAGAAGATTCCCAACTCAATAAGTTTAGGAATTGTAATGGCATTCAGATATTCCACCAGAAGTAATGGGGTATGTTATATATTATGTAAAACCGATAATCACTTGAAAGTTCTAGATAACTGTAATTGATTTATTTCTTTGGAGATCCTAGTCCTTTGTTAGAGTAATATTGCAAATAACTATTTATATGTAATAAGCATAATAGAATATGCTTTGCAGACCAAAATATCGAGAAAAGAGAAACACATTATCTTAACGAGTCCACTTGTCTTTCAATAAAAAAAGAGACACAGTATTACTAGATAAATCAGGCATGAGCTTGAAATGTCCAGATTTTTATAATTATCCGTATAGACCGTATATCACAAAGTCAAAGATATAATTGGAATTGATTTAAATATGATTGAGATGAGTGATTTTTGCGTTGTATAAACCATAGACCCTGGATGATGATTTTAATAAAATAGTTTTTATATAGTAGGAGACGAAGCAGAGTTTATCTTCAAGAAGTTCAGAGTAGCTGAAAAAGGAGAAGAAGAGCTTTCTCTGTTCCTCACTGGGGGTTTCAGTCAATTATTCTGTCGTTGTATGGAACTCCTTAGTTCTTAAATGTATAAGTATACGATAATTCCGTAGAAGGTCTGGAAGAATTTATGTAAAGGAACAATGATTAAAAAGATCGAATTCACTATCACAGACCTTGATATGAAGAGGCACCTGCTCAATGAACGATTCTTCCATTAAAGAAAATGAAATCCACCAAGTGAATCAGTTATTCAAGGGCCTATTACCTTAAGAGTTGAGATCTCTTGAACTGACCATGACATTGAAGAGAGTATCAGAAGGCGTGTGAATTGGATATTCTTGGGAACAAAAAATGGTTAGATGCGGACCCACATATCCTATTGCTCCTTAGGAGAGATTCATCCAAATTATTTTGAATCAAATGTCTTTCCACACAGTTCCAACTCTTCTCTTCTCTCACCTCCCTCCTTGATCCCCTTTATATAGTTATTAATAATATTATTACAACCCAGTATAGTCCCATGAATATGATACATATCAAGGACGCTCTTAATTCATCAATATCCTTGGTATATATATGAATATACGTCATTTGGATATCAATGACGTCATTACTACAAAATAGAGATTTAATTCAATATTTTTGTAAGTTTTTGATTCATGTTTGGTGTGTAAATGACTCAGTCATGATTAAAAAGGATAAGATTTAACAAAGAGTGGAAAACTTTATATAATTAAACATATAAAACACTAGGAAGAAATGGCATAATATTTTGTATATAATTATAAGTTATAACTTAATAATGAATAAAATTGAAAGATTAGTAGACAACTCAGCAATGGCTAAAAACTAAATACCATGTGACTGAGTGACGTCATGTATGTTTTGATTTAGTTTATGATCTAGTTCTATAATTATTTTGCATCAAATACAGTAGTTGGAAGGTAGCAAACAAGTTTTAAGTTGCTGAAAGTAATGACTGATGAGTGATGTCCATAGTCAGATGGATGCCATGATCCACTCCTAACAGATTCTATGTAACTTCGCCATGTACTGTGCATCTCCAGACTGTAAGCAAAAGTTTTCCAAAGGGTCGCCAATTAAGTTCTTCAGATTTCCCCGTGATAAAAATAGGAGACTATTATGGACATTAGCCGTAAGACAAGGTTCTTCATGTAGTAAGGCTAAGAATTGGGTCCCAAGTGAGGATAACCGTCTTTGTGGGCGTCACTTTATTACAGGTGATTTTTGATTTTTTAATTCCATTTTCATATTATTACGATAAATTGTAATAAATAAATACACTTCTTGATTCATCAAAAATTATTCTAGGTAAAGCTTCTCAAGTTAAAAGCCATCCAGACTATGTTCCGAGTATATTCACACCTTGCTCTTCCAAACCTCAACCATTTGAAGTGACAAATGATGAACTTATCCAGTTTTTCGAAAGAAGAGAACATAAAGTCATTTGTAAATCTCTCATCTCATCTTTAGGCAAACAGAATGTTCCATATTCTATGAGTCAAGGCAAGGAGGGTTATGAAGAGTTTATTCAAAGTCAACAAATTATTTTATTTATTCCTATTGTAGGAGTTAAGTTGGAATCGGATGAGTTGGGCAATAATGTAGAATTGCTAGAAACGGATAAATAAAAACTTCTCTTCGAATGCTAGCGACTACCACAAGAAAATCCATATAAGCTCTTTCTCGTCTTCATTTATTAATGATTATATTTTAAGTTGATCTTATGTTGACAGAGTTACGAAGGACCTTATACAATAATGATGCGTAGAGTTATTGCTATGGTAAAGGGGATATTTGATAATATTTTTTCATAGTAATTACACATTAAATGTAACATCTTATGTTAGCATGTCATAGTTCTTAGGGTTATGGTAAAATAGTCTCATCATATTGGTCTTAAAGTGTAGGCCATCATTGGAATAGCCTATGTATACAAAAACATTGATTTTTTTCTCTTGAATAAACTAATTAAGTTCATGGTTGTTTTGTAATGTCAAAATGGTACTCGGGTATTCTTAATCTTCCTAGATGTAGTCTCAATATTTGCATGTATTATTTTAAGTCAAAATTTATAATAATATATGTTTATTTTTGAATTGAATAAGACTCATTCTACAATTAAATTTAAATGTCTAATTATTACTGCATCTTGATTTATTAAAACAAGTTGATATTCTATTATAGTTTTCCAATTTTTAGATTCTTGCTCATAATATTGATTGTAATTAAGCTACGAGAGACTTAAAAGTTAGTACTTTTCTTAAAGAAATTAGTAAAACAATTAGGGTTTTGGATCACAAGAAGAGCATATTTCTTAGTACTAATTTTATAATACAGATACTATAAGTAAGGATGTGAATATTGGCTAAATTGCAGGGAGCGTAAATTAAAAAAAAAAATGTTGGTAGGTAAGAGCTAAAGCTTAAAAATGAAGTAGCGAAACGCACCTGCTGGCTTGAGGAAATACATGGACCGATATAAATATTTTTTATATTTTATATTCAGTTTTTATATTTCAGCTGTACAAAAGAAGGCTTGCTAATTAATCTGAACTGCTGGCATTGAGTTCTTTATGACTCATAATTAATAAATTATGAGGTATAATATATGAGTATATTACTCCATTAACTATATAAGTAATAACTTATAAGCTAACTCGTATGTAAACATGATTTTGACCGATTTTTTTTGCCAAAATGAGCAAACGAAGAGCGTTAAAAATTTGAAAATTGAGCAACTTGTATTTAAAATTTAAAGGAATTAATGTTTCTTTATATTGATAATAATTTATTAATATATTTTGCTATATTATATCGACATAGCAAGATTTTATAAATACTTTCTTCTGTTAATTTTTGACTTTCATCAGTATTGGTAGTAAAAGTACTGAAAGACCGTTCAATGTCCTCATTAGTAGTTGGAGCAAATATGAAGTGGGGGAGATCTTCAGGAGCCTTGTTAAATCTAGGTATCTCATCATCAGTTTCACTGATTATACGTCCAAACTTTTGCATAAACGGAAGATCAGGACTTCAATATTTGGCGCAAAAATATTTCACCATTGTTGCAAGATTCAAGGGGGATTATTCAAGAGTCAATTTTGCGCCAAGTTTATCCTCCCTCTAATTGGTTGTTGTCAGAATCTTGCTCACTTACATATCCGATCATGTAATCCTACTCTTAATTTCATAAAATACATAGTTTTACCTCTAAAACGAAAAACTAATGAAGTAAGGTTTTTGCAAGTGGATTTTCCCTCGAAAAATATCATTAACGAAACATCTAACGCTTTTGTGTAATCCAGGGAGTACGTTAGTATTGGAGTGTGCAAACTGCAATATATTTTAGACATTCCTTTATTCAAGAAGTTGTATTACACTTTTTCATATAGAGTATGAGTATTTGTTATAAAGACCAATTATAATGTATTGTTGTTTAATAACTTTTTGTCTAGAAAAAGTTTAAATGTAATAGAATACGACTTGTACATAATGGCGAGAATCCTTTTTACTTATTAGTTATTACTGGTAAGAAATACTCCACTCTTAATATTTTACATTTAAATCAAGATATCTTTTTTCAGATTTTTTTAGTCAACATATCCTAAGACAAATTAACACCAGGACCGACCATAGTCCTTAGCTCTCAGAGACCAGTGGATATATTGGATAACACAACAGATACTTTTTCGAGTATGCAACTAGGGAATTTAAATATTATTGTATATATGGTTGTGCTTAGTTCTATGTCTATCATATCTATCAATGACGATTCCATTTTAGAACTCCAGTGATTCATTGAATATCAGTTTGATTCAACCATCAGCTCCTGCGTTTCATAATCAACAAAACAATTATTATTTCTTGAAATATATTGGAAAACGTGAAGAAATAGTTTCTAGCTTTTACTTATATAATTACAAATCGTCGGCATTTAAATTTTTAATATTATTTAAAAATTGCTATAAACTTTTTTAAAGTTTTACCTTAAAATTATCAATAAAAGCTATATTTCTACATGTAATTACACAAATGAATGTAATTCTATTATTCCTAATGAAATTCTTAGACAAAATGAAGCAAAAAAATATCACATTGGAACTTTGCCTTGTATTTGTTAGTTGACTATTATTTCTATTTTTTGCGAAATTGAACTCGATTGTTATTAAAGAATTTGATTATGAGGAAGTATGAACTTTATATTTTATTAGTCAACTTGTTTGAGTACCGCTTTCTATACATTTCGTATTCTAATCAGTTGGATCTATATCTATAATATTGAAGACATAGTATCCGTCGCTAACTTTGTTTAATAAAGTTAAAGTCAAGGTATTATTTTAATTAATTACATTGATGATTGGAGTTGATTGATTCGTTGTTCTGTACTACTTCATATCATGGCAGAATGAATCGGAACATATCGGATATACATTTTTTAAAAGAAGATTGAGCATTTAAAAAAAATTGTATCAAAAAGGTTGGCTTTGAGCTATCATTGTATTTTTCTTTCTTGGATACTTAAATATACATTGTTTGTTTTTTTTAATATTAGATTGAGATACGTTCAATAATACTTTATAAATATAAATTATAGTCAAGTAGTACATTAAATTGTTGATATTATGACTCATTTTTCTTTATTATTTTAGCAATAATTATTTAAAACTTCAATTGTTTATTCTTTTAATTTTTTTTAGTGATAAACGAACTTGTTTTCCCCGAAATTCATGAAAATTAAATGTCGATACAATCAATTTTCATTCAATCCATTGGAAGTGAACACCTTTAAATTATATTTTTTGTATGAAAACATGTAAAATATCGAAAAGAGTGCATACTCCGTCTCTAAATATAGCTAGAATCCAAATTTTCACTATTGTTTTCAAAATTGTTCAGCAAAATGAGTAATTTTTATTCAAAAAAAGGACAAAGTGAACTAACTTATGACTTATCATGGACGTCTCGACATGTCCATGGTCAATGGACTTATATAGTGTACGGAGTAATGTTTAAAGTTTTTATTGTCCGTTAAGAATGTTGAACATTACTAATGTTCAACATTCTTAGTGGACAAAAAAAATATATTGGCACTGCTACTACTACATTGTCAAAAATTGATCACGTGATCTTCATTTCTCCACCTAATTTTAAAACTTTAGTTTATTAAGAGCAAAATATGAGATTTCATTAATTATTCGTTCATATTTTGAAAATTCTAACGTATCAGTAAGTAAGGAGTACTAAATTTGACAAATAATAGACATCTAACTATAGTTTATTAGTTATATGAGAGCAGATATGTCATCTTTCTAAGCAAACCATAATTACTTTTTTCAACCTCACCGCAATTTAGGCAATATTTATAAGGATTTATTCATCCGATTTAAGTGTGTCACTCATGCTACATTTTATTGACCTGGCGCTACCGGGCCCTTAGTATTACTGTATTAGATTAATGACATACTTGATGAGATATAAAAACTATCAGGTCTACTGTATGAAGTATGTAAGTTATTTATTGCCCTCAAAAATGTTAAATGTAATTAATCTTGTGTCAACAGAAGATCAAATACAGAATACTCTGTTTTTCCAGCTTTACTGACTTGCTAGTCACTCATCGTTTCACGTGCGTACATTAAGAATTTGCTTACTCTACCAAAGAGAAAAATATCTTTATGTTCAGTGCATAGTTGTTGCATACCTTGAGTGGAATACTCCTTCAGTGTTGTGTGGTGCAGTTTTTTTTTTTTTGAAATTATTAAGGTAAGTTCAAAGGAGGATTTTATAGAATCCACAATTTTTATATATATAAGTGTGGGTTTAATTTTATTTCTGATATTGAAATCATTTCCACGCACGATCAAATGTAATTCTCACTTTTTAATTATTTCTTAATAATTTTCTTGATCCAATTGCTTTACAGAATCATCAAAACCACTTATAATACATTTGAGCCATGTTAGTTACGATTTTTTCTCTACTCTGTGTTCTCTGTTCTTTGATAATGCTTGGTTGCCTCTCCAAGAAATTCGCTTGGTTTGTCAAATTTTTGTTTGTAGGATGGGTTCTAGTCTGGACGAATATAATTATAATCACTTTTGCTCTTCTGGAACCTTCTAATACAGATAAAGCCGTGCGCAAGGCTCATAGTTTCATTAACATTATGCGGACTTATGTTTTGGGACTCAAAATCGAAGTGAGAGGGACAGAAGTTCTTCAATCCACATCAGAAAAAAGTTTTGTTATCTTATGTAACCATCAGTCAGTTCTTGATATGCTTGTGATGGGGGAAGTATGGAGTATAGTGGACAAAATCCGTGTGGCTGTAAAGTCCGAATTTAAAAAAATTGGGCCTTTAGCTTGGGCAATGAGTCTTTGTGGGGCGGTTTTTGTAGATCGTAAGACAGCCACTGGAAAAGATACACTTAACAAAGCTGTACAAGAGCTACGAGACACTAACTGTTCCCTCTTTGTCTTTCCTGAAGGGACAAGACATTTCTCCCAGAACCTCGAATTTTTACCTTTTAAAAAGGGTGCTTTTCATGCGGCCTTTGATGCTGGATTTCCATTACTTCCAGTTGTCATTAGTCATTATGACTTTTTTGATGAGCCTTATTACTTTGGAACTGGCAAAATTATTATCAAAGTCCTTGAGCCTATATCAGTCCAAGGGCGTGACAAAAAAGAAGATATGGAGGCTGTAATACAAGAGACGAGAGATAAGATGTTTAATACTTATTTATCAATCTCATCAACCTCTAAGGCCAAGTTGGAATAATGATTAATTATGAATTTGTTATTCCTATATAGTTTAAGTTATTAGTTAGTGACTTAGTGTATGTATATGTAAATGCGTGTGTTATCCATTCAGGCGTAATATTATTTGCATTTTTTGAAGTATTAAGTTATATGTTAATTATTCTAAAATTCAATTGTTTAAAATGTGCTTTTTATCATTTCAATAAGTTTACTTAAGTTATTACCCTTTTACTATTGTTATTTATAAATCTATATTTTAAAATGTAAACGTGATATTGAATTAACTGCCTATTTGAATGTGAACTTTAATTAATACGTCAATTCAACCTTTTTATTTTTTTTTGGACAGCAAATTTTTTAAAATTATATAATTAATTTAAGTATCGGAGAATACTAGAGTGAGTACTCACTGGTTAATTAATTTATCTTATTGCCCCCCCCCCCCTCTAAAGGCGGGTTACCACATCTATCGAGATTTTGTAAATATACGTGAATAAGTTAGGAACGGACAAATAGACTATATATTTTAAGGACTTTCCATAATATTATCTTTAAACCTTAACAATTCTTTATATCAAAATTAAGAGGTTTTGTGATTTAAAAGGAATCTTGTTTGGAGGAGAGTACCACAAAAAATAAATTTTGGAAGCATACGAGTAACTAAAGTGCTCCGAAAATTTATTTTTGTGGTATTTTCTCTTCTCCAAACGAAGAAGTATCTTGCTCTAAACAAGGTTCGTTTTAAATCACAATTATTTTTTTGTTGATATTTTTGAAATTTTGGTATGAAGAATTGTTGAGGTATGAAGATTATAATATGAAATGTCCTTAGAAATACATAGTCTATTTGTCCGTTCCAAACTTGTACACATATATTTACAAAATCTCGATAGATGTGGTAACCTGCCTTAATTTTTGCTGACCTATGAAATATTCTTCGCTGGGGGAGGGGGAAGCATGGGCCCCGTTAACTCCTGTCACTGAGTGACTACCAGAATATATCAAGCATAACTAACCACGCAAATGCCATGAATTCTTGCTTTTTATTGAATTTACAAGTAAAGAAACTAATACATAATATTATGTCATGTGGAGAAACGATAAATATAGGGATAACTCGGAATCACAGAATCAGATGCTTTTTCTCGAATTGGCATTGCAAAAATAAGTTGCAATATATTTTTTGAAGGATAACAAAAATGGCTTTTCAATAATGTACGTAACTTTATGATTTAAACTTGTTAAACCTCTCAAAAGTAATGTTAAAAGAAGGTGTAAGAGTTATTCACTAGGTGGAATAAGTTGGTAACTTGCAAGATATTATGGTGTTCTTATTAATTATTTATTTAAAAATTCAAACGATTTTATTTATATTAACAGTGATTGATGTAAATCGTGTATGGTTTAGCTGCTCCACTTTTTTAGAATTGGTTATTTGAAGATTTTTTTTTTTGTTTATTGCGGTGACCGATATTTTTTCCGCTAACATGTTTGTCCCTACATTTTTTCCGCTGGTAAATTTTCCTCGAGGATATTTTGTCGCCTTTTTATGTTTTTCTATTATCGGTTCGAACTTTATTATATAGCTAGGATTATGCTGGGAAAAATGTAGGGGGCGAACATGTTAGCGTAAAAAATACGGGTACTAGTGTGATATAGATACCGCTTAGAAAAACAATGAATATGATAAAAACGGAGACAGATACAGACTTTAAACATAAAAGCATAAAATAAAAGTTGTTTAGAATTTTGAGTTATTAGGATATCCTATTCCTGCCATTGCTACTCGGTGTGAGGTTAAAAAGTGAAAAATGGTCAACGTGGTAAAAAGTAATGGAGGATATAAAATAGTATGGTAAAATGAAAATATATAATAATAATTTAAGTTTTTATTATTCTGAAATACACATAATAATTACAATTTTTTTGTATGTAACGTGATTATTATTCTCTAATTGAATAGGTCTGTAAAGTTATAAAATGTAATATTTTTTGAATAATACTAAGCACATAATTCTTAAACAAATCCCTAAATGGAGAAAACAATCATTATTTAGTAGAAACTTTAGCGAATATCTCTTTAGTTCATCATCCATCAGTATCACTCTAAGATCAAGAACTAATTCATGAGCTGATTTAAGTTTTTATTATATAAATCTCATATCGTTTTGTATCGTGATCTTTCAAGTCTCACTTCAATGAATATAATATAGACTTAAATCAAATTTATTATTAAATATTTTTATTTTACCATATGATTTTATATCCTCTATTACTTTTTAGCAAGTAGACCATTTCTCACTTTTTAACTTCACACACCGAGTAACAATATGATGGTTAGGAATGGAATATCCTAATTACACGTTAATGAATCATAGTAATGGGATTAGTTGAGGCTGGAAGAAATGGAAGAAGCTCTATCCATAGAAAGAAAGGAATATTTATTGATGAATCATAGCTCTTTTCCGAAGATGGTGGGTAGCCTCATATTTCTCTATCGTATCCACTGTTACTATCAATGGAGATTAAATAGCTCACGAAGGTCCTTTCTTGAATTCATCTCACTTGCCCTTATTATTATCCCATTGTGTAATATATATTTTATTCATATTAGTTATAATGATATTACTACTGATTCTTTCATTCTTTGTAGACTCCGCCTCGACTTCCTTTTTTATGAGGAAAAATATTGCGAGAGAAGAGAGGGGAAGCGATACATATTTTAATACCAGGGACGCCCATAGGGTTATATTTTGGGAGGGAGTAGGTTTTTGGAATTAAAAAAAATTGAAATTGTTTGGAAAAACAAAATTGGAAAATTAAATTTTTGAAAAAATAAATGGAAAATTAATTTTTTTGGAAAAAAAGTTCCGAAATTCAATTTGAAATATCAAACTTTCTGGAAAAAATGCCAAAACTTCACAATACTTCACAAAAAAAAAATTAAAAAAAAAAAAAATTATAAAAATTCACAGCAGTTCACAAAAAACTTAATTTTTTTCCAAAAAAATTTCATAAATTTGATGTTTTTAGAGAAAAATATCAAAAATTAATAGCTACTCACAGAAAATTTCATTTATTTGAAAAAATATTTAACATGAAATTTCAAATATGGAATTTTACTAAAAAACATTTTAAATATAAAATTTTTTGTAGTAAAAAGCAAAAATTCATACAACCCATTCCAGCCGTCCCTTGCAGACGCCCCTAACTACTGATTTAATTCATTTGTTAATATCAGCTATCTGTTATATGATTTTGAATGGAGAAAATTAAATTACTGCTATGAAGAGGATAACCTTCTAAATTTAAATTAGAATTTGGACAGGGAAAATATTGTAATTATATTTAAATTAGTACATATTGTAGATAACTAAAGCCCTAAACATAATTAATACATTTTAAAAATGGTTTGAGAATTTTTCAAAATTAGGTTTTGTAATCAATTCAAGTAATTTATACCTACATACGTATATTCAACACAGCTATGAGCTTCTGAATATAAAGCACCCCTTTCAACTTTGAACAAATATAACTAAAGTTCTAATCCCTAAAATATGTTTTGGAATGACTTGACGAATGGGGAAGAAAAATAAGTTAAAGGTCTTTTTCTTTTTGGAATTTTAAAGAAGAACAATGAAATTTCAGAGGTAACAAGACTTTGCAATTCTTAATTCTAAAGCCCTCATCGCCAGCCGACTAACTACCTATCAGCCTATTCGGGAGGATGAGTTGAGAGCTATCATTTTGGCATCTTCCACCCGCTATGTTTATCTCACAATGAAAATTCCTAAATCAGGATGTGAGTCATGGAATTTTGCAGGAGAATACATCTGGTACCTTCCATCGACTTAACGTAATCATAGGAAAAACATTTTTTGTTAAGAAATTTCAACAAATATTTATCTTGATTCTTAATTTGCATGTTTACCGTGTTTTTTATAGATTGATTTTTAGAATATTAGTTGAAATTCTACCCCATGGCATTATGTATAAATTATAATGCTTATTTATGTACTTGTTACACAATTGCTCCGGTTTATTTATATATATGTATGTTCTATATAATATATAAACCAAATAAAGAATGTTAAAAAAAATGTTTTTGAATCTTTGAAGATTGGATTTTGAAATATGGTATATTCATGTCATTTAACCCTATATTCAGCACCAAACGATTAAAAAAACTTGGAATACTCAAAATAGCCGAAAATACTCTAAACTTATGGTCTTATTCTAAAGACCCAGAGACTAATAGAGAAAAAATAAAGTCATATTTGGAATTAGGAAATCAAATTCTACTAACATAAGTATACCTTGCTCTTGTGATAATTTTTGCTGTTGAACAAAGTAATTAATCAATTTAGACAGTAGCTTTTTTTTAATTAAGTTTTGAATTAAAAGTAGTTATCTGACATGTATGTTGTTCGTAGGGAAAAAAATTTACTGTAGGGTAGATTTATAAAAAAAGTCAAAGTAATGTCATTTATTCTACATATGTATATTGATTTGTTCTTCATCCTATCCATTTTGCAATACAAGGTAAATGTATCGACTACATTTTCAATAAGTGTCTCTTTTTTAAAGCTATAGATAAAACCGGGCGCGACGTTGAAATAAGAACAATCAAAACTTTTAACTTTAATTTCTGTAGCGTCTAAACATGTATAAGCAATATTTGGAGACCAGCTGGAACACTGAATTGTCTTTTCTATTCTTCAATGTACACCTCTCTGGCGTCCACGATGACCTCAAGAAGCCTTCTGAAGGATTGGCAAGTTTTTGTTATGTATTCTCTCTACATATCGGTCCAGTATTAGTTTACAATGGCCTTCATGACCATGATTTTTTCGTGGCTAAAGGTGAGACTCTACACACTACCAGAAGGCGTAGTCCAAATGGTTGGTGTCAGGTGAATACAGGCCATATTCATTTTGGCCAGAAATGGATGATTTGCTCAACCCTTTTTGAGCAGGTTTGCCAATATGGGAAGGAGCGCTGCCTTGTTGCAAGACCACATTATCATCCGGAAGTTAGCCCTAACATCCTGAAATGATTTCTTCATTGTTTTGATTCTGGTATCTCCTTCCCAAGGAAGGAGGACTCTATTATATGGCCTGGTAGTTTTTCATCGGATGAATTTACATCCCATCGTCCCTCGTGGAAGACATAATTTTCTATTAATTTTGAAATGGATGATCAAGTTAGAAGTCTCTTCTGTCGATTCTCTCTATCTTCTTTGGTCCTAACTCTCAGAGTAATGCTCGAGAAATATTTTTACCAAAGCCTGATAAGATTGACTATAGTTTTCCGAAAGCCTAATGACCAAACACTTTAACTAATACCATATTAAAAGAAATAGAGAGAGAGAGAGTAATTTATTAGTATATCAAGTCCATGAAGTTGAACGTCAGGATGATAAATCAATTCGGATTTCAAAAAAGAACTGATAAAAAAAAAGAAAATTTAGAACTGATATGGAGAACTGAACTGGACCAGATTGATACTAAACTAGACGGAACTGCCATCTTAAGTCCTAAATAAGGACTGACTCATATTATTATTTTTTTTAATATAGAAGGAGCTTTTGATAGTCTTCCATTTAAAGCTATAGAAGAAGCTTTCTTTAGGTTCTGAATTGATGTTTTTTACAAACAAATACGTACGTTTTGAAAAATAGGAGGATTCAATATTATCAACAAGGATGTCAAGTCTTATTTATGCTAATAATAGGTCAACCTATAATTTTATCCCCATTCGTCAGAAACTATTCTATTCAGCATATAATTCTACCTAGAGCTCGACCAATATTAACTATTGGATTTGCAAATGATATATCCGTGATAATAATCGGGATATATCTATCAACAATGGATTATAGCATCCGAAAACGAGTGAATGGAATGAACATGTTTGTGGATAAGATTAGTCTTAGGTTTAGCAAACCTAAAACAAAAGTAACGTTATGTACCTGGTCTGACAAAGTGCATGCACCAATATTGCATATGAAGGGTACACTTATAGGTATAATGGGTGAGCCAAAACAGGTATCTTGGTTTAGTCGTCGATAAAAGATTGAATTGAAAAACGCATTTAGATTACAATATCATGAAGACAAAATATACTTTATTCTTTGCTTGAAAAATGAATGGGTATCAGTCGGGTTTAAGACAACTATATGCTGAATAAATACGTAAGGCCTATGTCAAATAAATTTTGACTTACGAATAAGAAATATGGGCACCACTTATAATAACAAAGAAGTTTAAGATTGAGAGTTCATATGAATAAACAAGTTAGGATGCTTACTATTTTGTAGGTTGATGGGTATAGATGTAAGTAATATTATCCGCCGATATGTAAAAAAAATTAAGCCGAAAATTAACGTGGTCACCCTGATAATTTGAAGAATATTTCAAATTATATTCATCGTTACTTTTCATTAGTTCAGGTACTAGTGATTACTTTATAAATTATATATTCTGTCTTCACCAGGTTTGGAAAATAAAACACATATATTCATGCAGCAATTACAAAAAGCCAACCCTCTTCCATTATAACATTATTGTCCTCTATGGTGATGAGCAATGCTGTATAAAATATTTTCTAGAAAACAATAGTAATTTTTCTAGTTGGGAATATGAAATAGTTTTTTCCAAAGCTGTTATTATTATTAATTAATTCTTGAAAATAGAACATCTAAGTATACAGTATATGTCTTTGCTAAATACTTAGTAGGATTTGTGTTTCCTTTCTTCCTCTCACAGCTGATTGCAGTTGGTCTAATCAAACGTCATAGCAGCTAAGCTGCTCTCCTCCAAAAAATTCTTCAAATGGTAAAGATTACCTCATTAAATTCTGGTTTCTTTTATTTTTACCTACTTGCAAGACATGCTTATGCATCAAAACACCAACAAGAGCTTCCTAAGTCTTGCTCAATCTAAGCATAACACTACGAACAATGGCAACCCGTATGATTATTGAAGAAAATAAAATGATTTTACAGTTGACACATCTACATATATGCATTGAGTAACAGTGTTTGAATTTTTTTATATACTTGCTCCATAAGTAAACAAGTTGATACGTTCCCTTCAAGAAAAAGAAAAAAGAACCAGCCCAGAATCATCCTTTATCGACGATACATAAATTCTCTCTAAACTATCAATAATCGGCAATTCTGGCAAGTAATATGGTACATCCGGATAATATTTGACCTTTCTAAAAAAACATCATCAAGAAATAGCTTTTGCTTAAAAAAGTAATCCAATTTTTATATGAAAAATGTGCTAGTCCCAAATATTCGGGCAGTATATATATATATATCTTCCTTCTTCCATGAACATAATTATTCCAAAGTTAAAAAAATATTTGGGTTCTTTTAATCAACCTTTAACACTAGAACAAAGGTGGTAAAGCATCTCCTTTCCTGGACTGCTGGTATCAAAATTGATCTCGCCAAAGTGTTAAAACTATGCTGACCAACACATTAATGATATTTGAGCCTGTGTTGATTAATATAGTTACCATACAAGCATTAATTGCTGCAAAAAATCAAAAGAAGGGAATTAGAAAAGGTCTGAGTACATGGTTACACAAGAATAAATATCAGTGGGTGCAAAAATGATTTCACCGTCCGATGAGATAGCAGAAACTGATTTTAGGATAATTAAAATTCGTCGATGTAGACATATTGTTCCCATCCTTATTATAGTACAACTTTTTTTTTAAGACTAGGGTTGCAACATTATATATTTTAAGGCAAAGTCAAAACGATATCTGAAATGATAACATTGTCGCTGTCGTGTTAAAACATTTATATAAATATATACAAGGTGAGGACTCAAAAATTAGATAATTTTAAAAGCCGTTTTCACACCTTAATATTTTTATTTTGTGCCATTTTTATTAAAAGCAAAAGTTGTTAATTAAACCATTTTCTACACTTTTTATTCAATATGTCCCCCTCCATTCTGAGTGATGGCTTCAATACGGGGACGAACAGAAGCACAGCTGCCCTTGATGAAGTCCGAGGATAAGTTGTTCCACTCCTCCTCTGTGATTACGGACTTCTGAACATCGACATTCCTGTGAGAAGTCTTGTTCGTCTTGCCTTCCAAGACGCACCAAACAGCGAAGTCCAGGGGCTTACGTCGGGTGAGGACGAAGGCCTGAAGGCAATCGTGTTCTCCCCGCAGAAATGCTGCACCTTCTTTTACGTATGTGCCGGGACGTGGGTGAACTCATAATTGTCCCTAGGGAACGTGCTCTTCAACCATGGCAAGATATTGTACCTGAGGATCTTGTAGTAGACGTCCGTGTTGACTTTCTCGTTGGCCTTGAAATAAGGGAGTATCTTGCTGTCGTCGGACGCCATGACGTCAAAGACCATGAACTGAGCCTGATATTTGGTCCTGAAGGTTCCCTCGACCTGAACTCTTGATTCAGCAGAGAAGGGATTATTTCTCCTGTTCGGAACTGCGTCCACTTTTCAAAAGGAGATCGCACATCTTCTGCTTTTTTGCTTCTTGCTCGGACATTTTTGATCGCACAAAAAAAAAAAAAAAAAAATCTAATTGTAGCTTTTTGTCAGCTCTTTTGAATGGTGCCAAGTTTTGCAAAATATTCAGAATTTTAGAACGGAGGCTAGATGGCATTGAAGAGGATTCTCATTTTTGAGTCATTACTTGTATACCTTACGAGGGACAATATTCCATATACATCAGCTCATCAATCCCATTATCCTCCACAAATATTTCTTATTTATATGAAGATATGTATATGAACTATACATACAATATGTAGGTATATTAGAAGTAATTGAGTTTTGTAGATCAATGTACAATGTACATTAATAAGAGGTAAGATTAAGATTATAATTTGGTAGAACACACAAATCATTATGAGAATAATTATTATTCATGTTATTGACCTATCAATTTTGTATATTTCCATTTATAACATTTTTGTAGCTATATAGCGTTAATTGTAAAAATAGGACACATAAAAATAGGCAATTTATGAGTATATACTTTCTAAGTATAATATATGCAACTAAAAGAGCTGGAGTCGTTTATTTGATAACTTATGAATTCGGTATGACATTTTTGTAGAAAAAACAAAAACAAAACAAAGTTGATTCATTAACAAAAAGAAAAACTATTAATGCGTGTACTTTTTTTTTTTTTTTTTTGGTCAAGCTTAAAAAGATCGCTTTGGGGTTAAAAAAGGTGTCCAAAATATGTCCTAGAAAGCGGGAGCTACTTGTTCTAGTTGACAATATGAACAGGCCTTTTTATTTTCCAAAGATATCACAATTATTATTTAATTCTTGAAGATGGAACCTCTAAGTATAAAGTAATAACTAGTGTGTGTGCCCATGTGTGGATTTGTTGCAGAGTTATAAGTGTAAGTCTTTGCTGGATTCGAAGTAGAATTAATGATCGACATCAGAGTATGTTCTTCCTGTAAATGGAGTGGGATTTGTCCTTAGTCCCTTCCTTTCATGGCTACTTGCAGCTGCTCTAATATAATGTCATGGCAGCTAAGCTGCTTTCCTCCCAAACATTTTTATAATTGTAAGAATTGCAACGTTTATTTTCGTTTTTTATTTTATTTTTAGATAGCGTCAGTACATGTTGTATGGATGTTTGTTTAACATCCATCTTTGAAGAAAGAATTCCCGCTTATTTTTAATAAAAGAATAGTATATTTTATATCAATAATCTTTTTTCCTTGCACAAATACCATTTTAAATGTTTTAATGTATTTCTAGCATTTTCTCCTCTCCAAATAATATACCTAAGTTGAAATATTTGTAAGTAAAGAAAGAAGATAAATGAGAAGGCGGAAGTGATCATACACCTATATTAGGGCCCTTGTTAATATGATTTTGGAGGGAGAAAATAGGAGAATCTTCAAAATTTAATATAGCATTGGTGTTTATATATTATATAAATATTATAATTATACTCAAATTCATGTATATTTGTTTTATTATACATTTTTATAACGATATCCATGAAAGATATCCGATGATGCTTAGTTCAGTGGGAGAACTTAACACCACGACAACCTATTAAGCTAAAACAAAAAAGAAGTAAAAGAATACGCAACAACCGTTTTTCCTTTTCTAATTTTTAAAGGTAGTTTTTCCATTGCATACATATAACAGACAGCTGATGGTCTTATTGAGTAATACCATATGTTTTGCTCTCGCTTTCTCCTCGCGCTCTCTAAAAATCCAACTCCACTTATGATTGAACTTGCTATTGATTTGGATTTAAGTCCTTTGACTTGAGAAGAAAAAGTCTCTACACATCTGTCCTTATTATTGAAAGGATAACATTTTTTATATTTGATCTTTTTAAGGAATGAACAAGTTTGCAAAATATATCAGAAGTAGTTTACACACAATTCCTTTTCTTTTCTTGGCCACGAGTTCGGGAGGGAAAACTTTGAGCAGATATATCGTCTCTCGAAGTTACTATATTTTTATAACATTATCTCATAGATTTGTGCACTTACCGGGATTTCTACCTTTTTCGCATCCATGTAAATCGTCATCTGAGACCTGGGCCGGCACTATCCACTGAAGGGCCCAAGGTAAGATTTGTAGATTTTGTTCCCACCCCCGTAATTTAATTACTTTTTGGTTTTAAATAATTAAGGACACCTTTCCAATATTTATTGAGGGTTTTACACTCCATTTTTCTTGAACACACTGACAATTAGTTTTTCAATACTTAGATCTTCTCTCCTCAAGAATAAAATGATTATAACACCAGCTTGATATTTTTTTATTATTATGTCGTTATGGCTGAGCTTTAAATAAACACGCTCGTTGCTAAACCTCATCTAAAATCACATTCATTATTTTTATTTTATATAACGTAGTTTCCTTTTTTTTAAATAAAGGCTTTAGCTACACATACTCGTTGTTAACCCTTTAGGCCTAGAATTAAATTATTGAAACATGAATATTAGACTGAGTATCGTTCATAATTGTATTTTTTTCTCTCTTTTTTTCGACAATCGTGAAAAATTTACATCAATAAAAGTAAAAATTGTCAGTTGGTACCGCAGATGTGACTGAAATGTCCAACCGATAAAAGCTGTTATATTTGTCTTAAACTCAACTTATAATGTGTTGTAATGACACAAATTGATACTTTCATAAACGTACGTGATTGTTTACTACTATTTAGTGTAGCCTGAATTTTGTCTATCCAGTAAAATGAAACGGATGTTAAGGAAAACTGAAATGCACCACCAAAGTTTTTGTTTTGGCCGAAAAGTGGTGCACTTTTCTGATGCAGCACTAACTTAAAACATAAACAGAACTTTTATCTACCAGCCTTGTTCTGTTTCTAAGCTCTACTTCTTTATTTATTCTTGATATATATATTTTTTTTATTGTATGATGAATTAGTCACATACAGGCGTAAAGGGTTAAAAATGAGTCCTCAATTTATATTTTATTGAACAAAATTGTATAAGATATAAGTTGATATAAGGCTTACGAAATTTTATATATGTTTAAGTAATGTTCTCATACAACTCTATACACTTATTCTCCCTTTTATTTTATTTTTTCAATATGACACACACGGTTGTTTGGATTGTTATTTCTATAGATGAAAATAAAATCATAATGAAAGAGGTTGTAGTTGCTACCTGAATAGGTGTTTTTATTTTCCAAGGCTGTTATCATTAATATTTTATTTTTGAAAAGAGAACATATGACTAAACATTAGAATCACAAAAGAGTGGAAGAATAAAAGTAGGATTTGTTGAAGTTATAAGAGTAAGTATTTGAAGGACTCGAAGTAGAATTGAGGATCCATTTCGGAGTAATTCCTGCCTATGTCATTGTTATGTTCGGAGTGGGGTTTGTATTTATTTCCTCGTAGCTAATTAAGTCAAACGTCATAGTAGCAATGATACCATTTTACCAAGCATTCTTAAAATTATAAGGGTGAACACGTTAATTTAATTTAATTTTTTAGCAAACTAGTATATCATACTATTTTCAACCATTATTATTTCTTCAAAAATGACTACTCTACGGATGACATGCAGACACATATACTTCGCTTTATTGATATAGATACATCCAATGCATATCTCTAAAAGGATAGTGTTGATCCGATTGATTCTTCTTCCCTTTTATATTATCATGTACATTTGTAAAGTACACTCTTTATCTTTCTATGAGCCAGAGTAGTATGTAATATGTATTTAATAAGAATATACATATGTGATATATATTATATGTGTTCCTATTAATTCATCATTGTCTTGTTCCTCCACGTTCCTTCTCATTCTCTCTCGATCGTCTTGGATTCCTCTTATTACATAGATTGTGCCTAGTAGCCTCGTCAAGACACAACAGATACACGTGGACACACCGTGAGGAACCACTGGATAAAATAAATATGTACTCACTTCAGTATTGTATCTTGGTCATGATTTTTAAGGAGGGGAAGTGTTATTTTGGGCTAAAAAAATAGGAAAGCATAGTGGGTAAGGAAACTATATTTAACAAAATCATAGATTTTGTCAAAAATTTATTGTGCTTTAAAGAAATGCCCCAACTCCAGTCAATATCCTTTACGGTACAAAAAAAAGGTATCTAGACTCCATTTGTGGTTTTTATTGAAGTGAACCCGAAAAAAATGGTATTTTTTAAGGTTTAAAATATAGGCTTAATATATATATCAAACATAATTAATTATTGAATTAGTAAGTTTTCATATTTCAATGGACCACGAGTTCCTTATGTTGAGTATTTTTCGAGTTCACATAATACTCAAATCCAACTATATTTATTAATACTTTGCGGAGCTCCATACCAAACTATTATTTAGGTAATCTATCTCTTGCAGTGCCCTTAACGATGTACCTCGGAGTACACTTTGATACACAAATGTTATACAAAAGGTGGAAAAACAACTACATTATTTTTTTCTGTTAAACATTAGTATAGGAAAACAAGTGTGTGTGCCTAGTAAACAGATATTCGAACAATTTAGTTAAACAATATTTAGCTTTTTTATTATTCAAATAGTCTTAAAATTGTTTTTATGATAATAAAAATGTAAGAAAACAACTTATATGTAAATAAAAAAAAACTTATAAAAACTTAAATTGATTTTTCCTTCTTTTCTATGTTTAAAGAATCAATTTACTCTAATGCAAGGAATCCTTTATATTCCACTCTTTTTCTTCTTTCCTATTTCCTATTTTTGACCAACTAAAAGTTATATTATTTTTTAGAGTAGGATAGTTATGGAATACAAGGGGTGTCTGAAAAGTTTCCGGCCTAACAAAGAAACAAGACATTTTTTAAGAATTTTTATTTTTCAAAATAGTATTCTTGTAACTTTACATACTTATCCTAGCTACAAGAGCATCTCCCATCTCTGTAGCCTGTCCAAATAGTTTTTTGCGCTTGTTTCTGCAAAATAATTGCTAAATGATACCTTTTTTTTTTGGTTCAACTACTCCGATTTGGATTGACTTAGATACGTCAAATTTTAAAACAACCAGTCTTTATATGTCTGCAATTGTTTGAATCCGTTTGAAAGTTACACTTTCAAAAAAAAAAAGAGAAGAATTTTCACAAAAACACATATTGACTCACTAAAACGACTGTTACATAACAACAGCGCTTCCAAAATGACTGTAACTTTGGTGAATCAACAGATGCTAAATAAATATGACTAGCTTTTATTTACGAATGCTGCTATTTTCACGTTGAGGTCGGAACCTTTTCAGACCACCCTCGTAAAAGAAGGAATTCAATTCAATTATAGTGTAATGAATGTCTTAAGAAGTTAAAATATTGTTTTCGGTTGATCTATTTATTTTATGTCATCAGAATAATAATTAATAAATAAAGTTCTTGAAATCCCTTAAGGTATTAATTATGGCTAGGCGGGGCAAGGGTAAAAATGCAAAAAACTTGCATTCCGTACAAAAAGCTAAATTAGCCAAGGAATACTCAAAGATCTACAAGTACATAAAATTACCTAAAAGGCGAGCTAGACTCAGTGCTCCCTGATGCATATCATATACCAATACAGTATAAAAAAAGAGAGTACAATATGGAAGGAGCACTGTATAAAACGTGAATGAAATCTCGCTGGCGGTTTGTTCAACTCAAATGAAAAAGAGGATGTACCTTATATAAAATTTCATAAAACAGATTTAATTGAGCAACGAGATAAAGTCGTTTTTTTTTGTCAACTTGTTATTTTTATTCTATCATTTTTGTGGAGAAAAAATACAAGTATTTAGTGAGTAGCTGTGTGTGAGCGTGCGCATGACAAACAAAGAGTAAGACCAAGGATTTGTTTGAGTGAGTTATCTTTTTTATTATTAATGTAACATTAGTATGTTCCTGCACTCCTAATAACTCCGGGCAATGTTGAATACTACCGCTGGTTAATAACATTGCCATTCAGGGAGTTGTGTTATTTTGCCGGAAGACTCCTGTCGTTTTGCAAACAAACTAATATAATTAAACAAAGCAGTGCCCTCATTGCTTTGATTCAATTCCCTTTTACGCAATCAAATATTGGGATCCTGAAACAGTCCTTTCAGCATTGCTCAACGTCCTCTAATCTAGTTTTAAAATCCCTATATTGTACCATATTTGTAAAGCACATACATAAAATACAATGATAAGCAAAAACAAAAATAAGAAACTCTTAAGGTAAGATATGCATATCTATGCTTTAAACCTATTAAATATATGAAAATGTGTATTTTCATTTTTAATATATGAAAATATCCTTTCGATTGTAAACAACATGTTTTATCTTATTCCAAAGATTGTCTGTTTCTTCTCTAAGAGCCCTAAGGAGTTGAATATATACATAATGTGGTGAATCATTTTGAATTCTTTTTATACCACTTTATCTAGACTAAAAAATCCTTGTGTTTATAATAATTTGGCTTCATCTTTTGTTTAAATTCTTTACTACGTCCGCCAAGGAAGTTGCTTGAGGTTATATTTTTGTCTCTTTGGTTAAGGTTAAGGTAGCACAAAACGTTAAAAAAATACATAATCAAACATAACTTTAGAACATATTAAGGCACAGAGCTCAAATTGGTGTTTTTATGTACGCTTAATAAAGATGCTTCCAATGTAGGAAAAATGACCTTAAGCAGAAGTTTGCACTACAGTGCGTGCCCATTCTATTTTTTGTTTGTTTTGTCTCTCTAAAATAAATCGTTTATTTTCTTGACGAAATAAATATGAGACTAAACATGACAAAGACAGAATAAAATAAGACAAAATTAACGCAGGTTGAAGCCTTTCAGAGCAACATATGTATTTTTTATATCTATTTTTTTTCTTATTAAACTTAACAATGTAATATCAGCAATGATAAAAATCCAGTGTAGAATGGGCATGTTAAAAAAAAAGAAACCGAAAATCAACGTGCTAACCCTGACAATTTGAAGAATATTTTGGAAGAGAGAAAGAATAATGCACATGAAGTTTCATTATAACAGCTACAATCAGCTGTGACAATATATGAACCATGACATTTACTACAATTACTTCGATGTAAATCCCCAATTCTACTCTGAGTCAAACAAGGACTAACAATTATAATTCTACAACAAATCTTCAGGGTCACGTCTTTTAGGAGCACACACGAACCTTCAAACAGGTTTTGAAAATAATTGAATCTATTTATGAAAGGATATTCACGGGTCAGCTAAAAAACAAAACAGATTTACATATATTTTTTTGGGAAAAAATGGTAATTGCCGAAAATTAAGTTTCTGTTAAATACCGACATTTTTATTAGATTGATTACTTTACGACCTATACGTTGTCAGGGTCTATAGAGGGCATGTATTGTATTCTACACGATATGTATAAAACTTTCAGTAGAACTTTAGATTTTTATATGTGTGGTAGTGTCCATGTAACACTCCTTTTAAATGTCGAAAAAAACTACACAGGGGCGTCTGCAGGTGGCGGGCTAGATGCGATGAAGCATCCCCCCCCCCCAAATTAAGGAATATTTGTTTTTTACTAGAATTTTTATTTGTCGGGGCGAAAAAAATTTACGCGAAAATGTGGGTAAAAAAAATTCATTCGGGCAAATTATGAAACAGAGCAAAAAATTAATATTTTAAATTTTTTGTGAACAGCTATGGATTTTTGAAATTTTTTTGTGAATAACTGTGAATTTTTTGAAATCAAATTTACAAAAAATTTGAATTTTTTTTTGTGAATAATTGTGGATTTTGTGAAATTTATTTTCAAAAAATTTAATATTTATCCTGCGGACGCCCTGCTACATAACGACAAGATAAATAGGGTTATAAATCTTAATTTAATTATTCGAGATTAGGGAAATAAACTCAAGTTCCACAGGTTCGTTCGGTCTGCTCAAAATCATAATATTATAGAAATATAAATATTTTAGACGCAAACTCAATACTACTTACTTAATACGTACTCCTTTAGAATTATAAAAATAAAATCTTCAATTTTTAATAGAGTAAAGTTTTTTTTAAATGATACATAAAATGATTACACAAAAAAAAATCTTTTTTTTTGTCAAACTTTTTTTTGAACCAGTAATTTAAAAAAAAAAAAAAGCTAATAAATTGGATGATTGTTTATTATTACTCACAGATAATATTTATGATAGTATTTATGTGTTTATTAATGATGAGTCATCCATAGTCGCTCCACCAGGCACCCAATAAAAAAGAATCAAAATGACAAAACCGTGATTAAATAACTATAAATGGGAGCTTTCCAAACTAAAACTAAACTAAAAAATATCTCCTAAGCGAAACATAAATAAATTAAAAAGGGGATTCCTTTTTAATTTTTCTTATAAACTTAACCCATTTTCAATGTTGATCAAACGCAATTTTTTTCTTCCTCAACTGGATTTTTACTTACTTGAGACCAAGGAAAAAAAGATGGGACTGCATCTCGTTTAAAATGCCTATATTCTTTTCCTCCCATGGAAGCTAGAGTTTGTCTTGGCACTCGGAAATCTTCTCGTCTCAAAGCAATCTTCCAAGTAAGACATGTCCTTTCATTTGATGGGAATCGAAATGATCCTCGTCTCGAGCACCCATATAGAGCACGAGACAATGGCATATATATAAGTTATAATAATGACTAACTTATAAATAACAAATATTCCAACTTCTAAAGATTAAATATTACTAATTAATAAGTAATATTAATATAAGTAAGCCAATTAATTATAAATCTTATAAGTTATTATAGTTTAAGAATACACTGGCAGCATACAACTGTTCACGTAATCTTACGCAACACTAGTGCCCTTAAGCAATCAATACTTCTTTAAGCCCATGCGAGAGTGAGTTGCACCACCTTGCAGATATTTTAAAGTTGTCTCGTGCCCTATTTGAAGATCGTTTTGGAGGAGAGGATCTTAGCTATCAGCTACAACCACCTGTGACAAGGGAGGAGTGCGAGAAGTAAATAGACAAGGACTTGGCAAGAATGACACTGATGTTTATCCTCAATTTTACTCTGATACTTTAAGTATAGAGGAAAGAAATCTTATTGAACCACAACAAAGGAAAACATTTTTTTAGGGAATATCCATGACATGGTTATGAGATTGTCAGTTCCTTCTTTGTTCTTGATGAACCTGTTTTTATCATAGATGACTTCATTTTAAGTCATTCATTTCTCACCTCTGGTAAAATTGATTTGACCTCCTTTTTCTAATTGATTAAAAGTGTCGAAAATAGTGTTTTAGATTTGATTTCTAATACCAGTATATGTTTGTGGATCATTCTTGAAGAATGTACTATCAAGGATGTCTCGTTGTCCCTTGTAAATATAGATGATAGATTATTTCTGCTTGAATTTATATTTCTAAATTCAGGAATTTTAAGGTCATATTTTGGATTAAGAACCTAAGTATGGATGATGTTAAGCAATTTATAAATTTGTCCAGCTTTTGCCTATTTTGAAGCAACAGATCGTTATCATCGCCATTTTTTCAAACTGAAGACACAATACATAATTATGTTTGGTAGATATTTCTTTAATTTCAAATGTCGATCGACATTCGATCGAAAAGTTTTTTGATGCAATTAATACTCATTATGTAAAGTAATTAACCTTTTAAAATAACATGTTAGAATAAACTTATGAAGTACACTTTGAATTTATTTTTCAATTTTATATTTATAATTGTTATTTTAAAAACCTATTATGGATTACTCAACATTAGTATTATTTTTAATAAATCAAAATTGAGGTGCTAAGACATTTAAATATTTTACTTTGGAATTAATTTTTATAATTATCATTCATAAAATAGCCAAGAACCACATTTGAAGATGTAATCTCTTGTGGATCTAAAAATACAACAATTCGATGCCTCTGATAGTAACACATGAATGCGAGTGTCTCAAAAATCATCCAAATCTGTGAGGGTTGGGTTACATTTTAATTTATTTTTTTGTTGATTTCATATGGAAGGACTCTATAGTTTGATGTAAAAATAAAAGACATCTATTGGTATGTTATGTTACATTTTTGTAATTGTTCCTGGCCTCTTTTACAAAATACAATTTATATACAATATACACCTACAAATGTAGGTCCTACAATCTATATACATAAATACCTTGAAACAGGAACAGCTGTTACATTTTTTCCTCAATACATAAATTCGTCAATACACTTGTTTGAAAAAGTGTGTTGTAAAAATATTTTACACAGGGTGCGGAAACGAAACTTATAATTTTTATTTTTTGAAAAATGTGGTAATAGACAAAAGAATTTTGCTTCAATAACAGCCTCCACACAAGGTCTGAAGTTCAAGGAGCTATTAATGATGAACTGGCCAGAACGGTGGTCCAACTCCTTGGTGATGGTGGACTTCAGTGATCCAATAAAAAGGGTGAGGGGTCCTATGGATATTGGACTCCAAAATGCACCACACTGGATCTAATGGATTAATTTTGGAGTTATTACTAGGCCAGTAGTTACCAGTAGTAGACCTGAAAATGCCCAAATTCCAGGCATAACAACTATTGTACTTTTATTTGATCCATCACGCCTTCTCGCATCTTTACTTTCATCCAGGGTCTTCCTGATGTTGAAACATAGAGCGGAACAGTTAAAAAAGCGTGCATTGTATTATTCTACATTTTCCACAGTTATGCATGCTTAAAAAATAACTTTTGATATCATTCGATATCTGTAACTGAGAAGTGAATTTCCTCCCGTTAAGAATTCCCTTCATGGAAGAAAGTATTTTCTTCTTCCTAGATACTGGGAGATTTAGCAATGATATATAATTTGCAAAAATGTTTCCCGGTTCCGCAGACTTCACAACTCCATAATGAAACTTGATATACAATGGTATCAGAGGTAGGTGTATTTTCGATGTTATCTGAAGAGCAAAAAAACAAAACCTTCCACTATGAAAATAGGAATCTAGTTTTAGATTGTGAAAAGTAAGGGCATTCTCAAAGATGGCAATCCTCTCAAGCTCCTCATGTCCTGGAAAGTTTTTGAAAAATATTCGATGTTATCTTCAATGTCGGTTTTTTTGGATGATATCAATAGTACTATTATTGTCAAATCTTGGAGTCTAGGACCAAACTATTCTTTGTTCTTAATTATTTGACTAGATATACACTGATGGAATAATAGGAGATAACAGAAGCAAACATAAAAATGCCATTATATTGACGATTTCTTGATAAAACTTCTTCATTCTAATTGAGGCATTTTAGTCATATCAACAAATAACTTTATATATCTTTGGAAGAATACCAGCAAATAAAGACAATGTCCCTCCCAATTGCTTGCTCCGTCTTTTTAAGGTGTTAATATATCTATTATGGAAAATCATTTTCATCCAAACTTTTTTCCTCTCCATAATTTTCTTAGCTACTGAGAGAATAACCGACGTTACATAAATTATTTGCAAAACAAGCTTGGTATTATATAGATCGGCCATTTTTTGTAAGTTCAATTTCGCCATTTGTAGCAAAAAATGTGTACAAAAGAACTTAAGTTTGACCAATCTGAGGGGCAGAGTCTTTCAGAGTTCCGTAATATCCCCAAAATTATAATTTTTTTTCACATTTTACATGTGTTGATAACCATAAGTGGTAAAGGTTTCTATTTGCCTAAAGAAATAATTGAGGTTCTGTCCCCATTGATTTTCAATCCTGATTTCACTGAGAACTTACTGAAGAAAGCAAGGAGGATATACAATTTATTCTCTTCAACAGTTGAACTTCTGAATTTGCCTCCACCATGAGAGCCAGATCATCTGTATACAAATCCACTAAATGACGTTTCTCAGCATTGAAGGTACCAAAACCTCCGTATTTACGTAATAAATTAGATGTCATTAATTTCATAGCTGCATCAAATAAGATTGGCAGCCTACTGTCTACAACTTTTTCCCAACTCAATCGGTTTATTCTGTATTCCAATGATGGAGATGATTGATGTTCCATCATTATAAAGAAAAGCACGCATAGGATTGATGAAACATCTTGGTAAATATTTCTGAACAGCTCTGAGGGCGAATATATGGGAAATTGTGTCAAACGCCTTGCTAAAATCAATCTCAAGGAGTGCACCATATTTTTCCTATGCCTAACCAGATCCATAGAAGCTTGAATATTTCTTGAAACTTCTACATCTCATTTTGGCTGACGCCCAAAAAATGTAAAGGACCCTTGAATCATAACATACTTGTGATGAACACTTGTCGGAGGGATAATTTTTATATCTAATTAAAAGTTCAACAAAATTTCAGTGAGGCATTACTTATGAGTGTTGTTTACTTATAAGTAGATAGTTTACATATCCGTGGATAATAGCGCCCTCTTTTAATTATTTTTGTTATTACGACAAAAAGAATTCCAAACTTGATATTTTTTTTTGTATATTTATTCATTATCTATAGATTTCAAATTACTATTCTAAATTATTATTTATTCAGTACATAATGTACATATTATTAAGTCATTACTTTATTCTAACCCAGTATAATATACGTAATGATAATACATGTGCAATAAATTATTTTAACAATATTATGATGATTAAAAAAAACCCTAGAAGAATCATTCAAACCAATTTTATAAAGTAAAAATAGAATCAACTAAAATATTTGACAAAATTGAGGAGGGTGCTATATTATATTGTAACTTCGATGTATATTAAAATGAAAATGCGAGGATTTTTGTGTGTAAGGAAACAATTGTAACTTGTAAAAGCTATTGATGAATAATTAATGAGTAACAACTGTACAATTGTGTTCTCGGACGCTTAAAATGGATACATTTTCACTTCTCTGACGATGTATAAACTCAACATTTTCTCCAAAAAGTGTCAAATTTTATCGGCTTTTTTAATATATAATTTTAATTTAAATGTAACGGCGGCGCTATGTGCAAATAAACTCATAACGTAAAAAAGGATAACATTTTCTTCAGAAAAACGTTCACTCATAGTGAGGGGTTCAGAGCAGTCATGAATACAATACCTGGTAGGTAAAAAATGAAAATAAAACGAAAAAGAACGTTGTAATCCTATAATTTGAACAATGTTTTTTTTTTGGGGGAGCATTAAAGCTGCTGTGAAGTTTTATTAGATCAGCTGCAAGCAGCTTTGACAGGAATAAAATAAACAATAATCCCACTCCGTATACAAAAAAGACATATATGCTGGATTTTATACGATGTTGATTCTCCATTCTACTCTGAATTCAACAAGCACTCACACTTATGACTCCCGAGCAAAGCCTTGTTGTTTCTCTCCGTCTTTCATGAGCACACAAACTAGTTATTACTATATACTTAGATGTTCTGTCTTCAAGAATTAATAATAATGATAATTAGCTTTGGAAAATAAAAAAAAACCTGTTCAGATTGGTAACAAAAAATAAAAGCAACTCTCACTGTTTAGAAAATATTTTATACATATCTACCTCAGGGTTATATAATGTAATATGACATCATTTTAGTTGTGTATTTTTACCCTTACTGAGATTCCATCAATTTTCAAATATTCTCTAAATTAATACAGTTTACCAGTTTACACGATTTTGAAGTGATCAACACTTCTCCATATTCCTATTCTAATAAATCTATTTTGACTTTATAAATATGCATTTAAAAAAATAAGACAACTTGGGTCTAGAGAATGAGTCTGAACTTTATATATTTTCCTATGAAAACAAAATATCTAGGTAAAATGAAGGTATAACAACGTTGTAACAAGATAGATTATAAGTATGTATGTACGCAAAAATTAAAGATGTGTCACAAGCAAAGAGATAAAGGAAAAATATTAACTTTGTTATAATGAATTGAATAATTCATAAACGACTGTATAATAAAATTTAGAATGTAATAACTTGATTGAAAGGAATCAAAAAATGGATTTGTACTTTAATAGAGAAATATAGAAACTTTGTCATTAATTTTGTTATATATATATATAATCATAAAGTTGATAAATTTTACGTATATACTTAGGAATTAAGTATATACGTATGTTCAAATTGCATCTTTGATCCTTGGACTAAAAGAGGAACATAATATTATATTGGAAACATGAAAAATATTAATTCTATCACAGATAAAATAACTTTCTGAATGAAGAACTTTTCATCCTATGTTGTAGGTTGAATCATTTTTGGTGGCTCATATTCATTGTCTTGGGAGTTGAATACCATTTTGAACCATTCCTGTAAATAACTTGGATCCAGTAATTGAAAAATACTCCAGTCCCTACGTACAAAAGGGATTTGATGGAGACCAAAGGAAGGGATGAAATCCATTTGATTCAATATTGGATCGGGACCAATGGACACAATCAAGCATCTTCTTTCAGACCCATTTAAACTAACCCAATCTTTATAAAATCCCTTGATAGTCTCTAAGGTCACTTTGGGATCTAATTCCTCTTCCAACAGATCGATTTCTTTTTCATTTCGTCGAAAATCATAGGTTTGCTCCATGATTTCTTTCCATAAAGCGGGTGCCTCATCTTGCATTCGAATTCGATTTTCTTTTTTATGAATTGAAATAGATTTTCGCGTTGCATTGAAAAGTTCTTCTCCTACACAGTCGTTCAAAAAACTCTCAAGGGACTCCAAGCCTTGATTTATTGTATCGTAAATGAAATGAAGTGGATACTGTGACTCAATTAAGACTCGATAGCCTAATGTTCGGTTGACTGAACGAATATCACAGTGAACAACGTAGCCAAGGGGAACAACGTGTTTCAAATAGCTGAGGAGTTTGGCTCTGGTTAAGTGATGGAAAAGATCGATTATTATGGAATTGAGAGGAGAAATAATTTCATATTGAAGGTAAAAAAGGACGCAAGAGGAGGACTGAATTTCATTGGAGACAAGGCATAAATTTTGACTCTGTCTTGGTAATTTATATTCTTCTATAGATTGAAAAATGATGGGAGATGAGTCGAGAAGGGATGCTAAGGTGGAGCTTTCATTATTATTGTTGGCATTCTTGTAGAGTCCTTCGTCAACTGGATTGTCTGAAATAATAAATAAGACTTCATCACTAAGTTATACACGATTATAATCTTACATTTCACTCCGTTTGGAGCGCTCCGTCTTTTACAAATAGCATTCTCATATAAAACAATCTTTTGAACTGGATCCTTCAAGAACCATTCCTCCAAATGTGGAAGTGGTGTCTCATCAATATTGAGTCCAAGTCCCTCCGCTCTCATCTTCAAGTAATTTAATTTTGCTTCAAATAAGGAATTGAGCATAGAATTTGCCGTTTCCAATGTTAAATTTCCATAAAAAAAGGCTTCCAAGGAATGCTTATCCAAAAAGTCAAGAGCAAAATGACGAACGTCACTCAAGCTGATAGATTTCAATGCTTTTAATCGATCACTTCTATCGAAAGTCTGTTGACAAAGGATTGCTCCTAAGAAATGCTTGGATTGGATCTTTAGACTCTCTGCTTCAGAGTTCTCTAGGCATTTGACGTGAGCATCAAAAATCTGTGGAAAACGTGGAATTGTATATAGTACGTAAATGTAATATATATGCTTTTCATCATTAAAGAAATATTTCAGCACTAAGTTATTCACTCTATGTTCATACTTAATTGTTATTTAATGGCTTTAAAAGTATAGTAGGATATAATGTTTTATAATTATAAATGCAACCATATATCTAACATATTAATCATTGTATTGTTTCACTATAAAAAGACTCTCCAAATATTTCATATGCTTGTGTTACACTTTTAAATTTAGATCATTATAATTACACGAATATCTGCGGATTTATGATTATCATATCATACCTCTTTGAAGCGGTTCTCGTCAGAAAATGTTGTATTGTATATTTCTTTCAACACACTTATGAGGTAAAGAGGTTGCTTCTCTGAATAGCCCTTTATAATGAGTTCCAGTCCCCATTTGGAGGCTTTGAGTACATAAAATATCCCAGCCAACTCTCCGACATAAGAAAACTCAACTAAGGCATCACGGATAAGAAAGACAAATAAATGATTGAGAGCAGACTTCCGAGCATCGGAGTTACTTTCCATGGATGAAAATTTAAAAAATAAATAGGAATTTGGAACTTCATATTTACTGGTTGAAGGCAGGAACCAGACGCGTGTACGAATCCTTTCAAGGTCCGCTATGAGATCGGGAAGATGTTTCTCTCGACTGCTATAAGGCACAAGGGAGATTTCATTCATTATAATGAATTCATTTTTATGTGGAAGAGTTAGATCTGGATGAAGGGGAACTGTTTTCCATGAGTTTACCACAGGCTCTGGTATCTTCTCTATATGATAATCGGTTCCAAAATGATTTTCAACCTTAAATGAAATTTGATTATAAAATTTACAATTAGATATGTTTGTTGAGATTTAATAGAAAATATCAACTCCAGTAATTAATGTTATTTCGAAAAGTTTTGTGGGTTTTTTAAATTAAAAGTTTTAAAATCTATTTTACAGAATTTGTTGAATGGATTTCCTCTTTTTTACAAATTATAGTAACTTTCTTTAATAGAATTTTCATATAAATTCACTATAAATTATATAATTCCACAATAATAATGATTTCATTACTAAAAATATCTCACAATTAAACGTTTTTGGGAAAAGTTATAGCCTTTGTCAATAAATTATGTCATTATTATAGTTTTAATTTATGTCAATACCATGTAACATTTGTTGTTCATACTATATATATATATAAGTTAAAAGTCATAGCTTTCGAGTTATAAGTTGGTTTTTTTTTAATAGCTGTAAGTGATACATATATATGAAAGTTAATGAACCTTTTAATGTATATTTAGTTCATTAAATATTAATTTATTAAATCGAATGTACTCGGAAAGTTATAAAAAATATTTAGAGGAGAAATATAATAATATATTCAATCCTTTAATTTGGACGTATTCACTCGTCAAAAATCTCTCAATGTACATACATAAATAGTAGAGTTTCACCAAAAATATCACGTTTCAAGCATACAAAACGTAGAGTAACATTGAGGAATTGTTATAATTGTAAGGAATTGAAGATCGATGTTGGAGTAATTCTTGTCAACATCCTTGTTTATTTCCTTCTCCGCTCTCCTTCGTCCCTCGTCACAGCTGCTTGAAACTGATCTAATGAAACGTCATGACAGCTAAGCTACTCTTCGCCAAAACATTATACAAATTTTCAGGTCTACTTGTTTATTTTGGTACACTTTTTTTAACATACCCAAGATAACCCCGATTTTCATTACGATATTTTGAAGGGTAATTTTTAATCTTATACTTTTTGTATTGGAGCAAGAAAGTCTCACAATTATATCGTATATGGTTATACGTTATTTGCTTCTCGTGCTCTCACTCACGACCAGAGTCGACATCAGAACCCATTCAAAGGGGGACGGGCTGTTTAATAAAAAACGACGATATATATTGATGCCAACATAATCAAACTACTTTTTATCGCTTGTGCCTTTCATAAAGTCCCCTTGTTCTGACACCTATTTTATCACTTATCAGTGGAGTTGACATTTTTGTCAGGAAAAAAAACGAGTGTAAATAGAAGGCGGGAGTACATATGGTACTACTGAATTACTACCTTGTTAATATTTGATTACTGTTACATGATTTTGGGTGTAGAACCTAAATTACTGTTTTAAAGTGGAGAGTTTTCTACATTTAAAATAGCATTAGTGCAATTTAGATATTGTAATTTATTTAAATTCCTATGTATTTATTTTATTAGGAATTTTTAAAACAATTGTTGCCAAAGATATGCTATAATGCTTACGTGAGAGGGATAAGTTATCACCATGAAGACCTACTAAATAATGAACAGAAAAGAACAAGCGCAATAACTGTTTTTCCTTTTCTAATTTTTAAACGTAATTTTTCATTACAAACATGTTAACTCTACTTATAAGTTACTTATTTAGTCATATTAGTCATTATTGGGAGATTATTTTGTACTTGTAGAGGTTATTTTTCATTAATAGCATATGTTTACAAATTACTGAAAGGTATTCAAATATCCGGTTTGAAAAAAAAAAAAAATCGACACCCATATGTAGTTATTACGTATAAAACTGCTTAAATAAGTATCATGTGAATATTAACAATTGCAGATGAAAATATTTGCAGGAGTTTACATATTATATACATGCATAATTAATATTATTCGATAAAAATCGTACTTGAGTAGTAATGAAAACATTTTGTTTGGAAAGAAGAGTAATACGGACGTTATCCGGTCTCAAACAGCTCAAAACATGATCTACTAAGTCGGGTCTCCAGTTATTGATGATGTAATCACCACATAAAATGTCCTTTATGTCATAGAGATGTAGCCAGGTTGCAATGGAGCTTCCGTAACCTTGGACCTTCTCCATATCCTTGTACTCAAATTGTTGAATTGAAAGCATTTTAATTTCGTCAAAGAACCATCTTTGAGGCCCTTTCTCTTTCAGGAGCTTGATGTACTGGAAAACAATTTTGATGACCTCATCTACTCGGCTCTCATTTCCTGGGGATAATTGAACCGTAATGAGGAAGAAGGCGAATCCACTTGCTAGGCAGCGATGACTTGCTATAAAAAAGCACTAAATAAAAAAAAAGTAGATTAAATTGACAAATAAATGTTACCTATAATATGATTGGCATAGCCTTGTCTTTTTAGATAAGAAAATAAGCTTCCAGGTCCTTTATGACCAATCAATTGAGCTAGAATCCCTTCTGGAGAGGCACTATAGAAACGGGAGAGATCCTCCAGGCAGAAAGTCATATTAAGATGAAGAATGTCCTTTACGGGAACAATGTAGGTTTTGGATTTCATTGCACGAAATGGTTTGGCCGGCCAAATGCATTCAGGTATATTCTTGTTGACAATGACGGAAAAAAGGGATTGAGCTGACTCTTCCATCTCATCCAGGCTTCCAGAATGGATCAAACATACGGTCATGAGATTTGCAGAGTAATTAGACTTGTAAAAGTTGTAAATTTCGTAGCGTAGATTTCTCCCTGGAGAACATTTGGATAAATTTAGGGTTGCTTTTGAACCGGTTGAAAAACGGCTAAAAACATGATTTGGATTTGCTGTTGCTCTTTCCACCTGAAATTATTTCAGAATTAGACTCAATATCTACATGTTCTTACACATATATTTAGTTAAATTAAAACAAATAGAAAAATGGAAATTAGATCAATTATTTACTATATTTTTATGACAATCTGCTTATAAATACATACATAGAATAGGTATATGTATGTATGAAATTTAAAACGTTCCAGTAATCCCTTGAGACTTTAATATCATTATACAAAAAGGAAAGTTAGTTGTATACCAGTAGGGCGTATTCATATACAACATGTATATTGTATATAGTAAAATGATTCAATAAAAATGATGAACAAGAAGGATTTTGGGTTTGAAATATCTAAGTAATTATGCTTTTTTGATGAATGAATACATATCCTTAATGATCTTTTCAAATGATTCATTAATTTGAGATTTCAGGAAAAGTAATTGAAAAGATTCTTGTAGAAATTTTTGAAAAACCTCAACTACCAAGGCAGTATATTCATGGATCTAATAGGTATATGCTGTAAATGCACTCAACTCAAATAGTTTTCCATTTTGACTAACTAATCATTGTTAGGTACTTGAAATACGATAATCTTAACAAGTAAAGAAGTTATCAAAAAATGCTATCTTCCCCAAAAAAAAAACCAAAGATTTCTTGATTTGTAGTTTTGCCTATTTTTTCTACTGTTAGACACAGTTTCATGCCACTAAAATGCAAATTTCTCCTGTTATTTTTTGTCAACTGTCAATTTTACATCCACAAAGAAGTTGAACAGAGGCTATGCTTTACCTCTGTTTGTTTGTAAGTTAGGTAAAGATTACGTAAAAATTACAAATCGATTTGGATCAAACTTGGTACCAAGAGAATAATATAGGGTCACTGTAAGAGGCTGTTAAACTTTGAGAGTCAAGATCAAAGGTCAAGGTAGCATAAAATCTACAAAATGCATAATCGACCATAACTTTGGAATAAATAACTCAATTTGATTTTAGACATAGGTTTTGTGCTCTAACGAGTGTTTATTCTAGTTCTAGTATGCATTCATGTCCCTCCTTATTAGTGTTCTGATCGTTGATTTGTTGAACTCAAATTAGCTCTTCTTAAGCTGTGAACATTACTTACTAAGATTGAAGTAATCATAGTGCAAGAAAAATGTATTAACACCATACAAACTGATTAAACTTGAGAAATTGAATAAAGATAGTTTGGATTTTATTTAATAGTAGGGATTAACTATCAGATAATTGTACCAGTATTATAGCCGTATCGGAATATTGACGTATTTATCGCTTTTATGCAGGCTTGTAAGTGTTCCGCTATTTCGACGTTCCATTCATTGTTCCGTTCCGCATTCCAATCATGAGTTAGTACAATATGGACTGTACAACAGTAAATTGCGGCTTCCACTTTGATAATGTCCGGGAGGCCGTATTTGAAAAAAAGGTTTCTAGATTTTTTAACACAATAATTCAGTAAATATTAGTGTTCAAATGAGCTACAACTGACTAAAACCGGTTCATTGATTGTCAAGATGGAGGCCAAGAGGCAAAGTATAGCCGATTTGATTCGCGCTCAACACATGATTCAGAATTATAGAACTGTTCAAGTTTTTATGTTCGAGTTAAGGTAGAGTAATATAAACTTTCATATTCGATTGAAGCCTTCAAAATGTGCCCCTCAATTTCTTCCCCTATGTCACTGCCACAAAATAGGTCTCCAATCGTTAGTCTTTGCTTTATCAGACCTTTCAATTATATTTAAAGAAGTAAAAAAAATATATATATAAACTTTGATTTCTTGAATTTTTGTGTGTACTATTGGAACGGAATGCTTAAATCTCATACTTAGTGTTCAACGTTTAAAAAAAATCCGTTCCGTTCAGTATTCCGTACATTGTTTGCATGTTACACATTGGATGCTAAAGAGTTGATTGGGAAAAAGATAATATATTTTAACGAAAGACGAAAGTACTGCAAATATTATTTAAAAAAAAGTTCTTTTAGTATTTGTACTCGCAATTTTTAATATTTTATGGAATTTTATATCAAATAATTATAATTTATTTGCATGCTTAAATACATATTTGGGCATAGTTATTCACAGATATAAAAAAGTGAACTTTTTCCCAATTTATAAATACAATGAATGTAAGTAACAAAGGCGTTAGAAAACTTTTAGCTGTATTTAAAACAAATGCGGGTAGTATTTAATAAATAAAAATAAATTTGCAAATGTAAATGTGTGCTTGGATAATGCATACACACCCAACACCCACATCTACCCAAATAGTTGCTCCTTTATAGAAGATTGCATATTCATTATGCCTATGTATACTTACATATACAATAGTAGACTGTCGCGTTTTCGGGCTAATCCCTATATCCCCTCCCCCTGCACAAAGACCTTTCTGTCTAGGATAATCTAAACTAACTTTAAAAAAGTTTGAGGCCTTTCAGACTTACTATGAGTAAAAAAAATTAAAATATATACTGTTTAGTATGCCGTTTATCAGTGTAAAATTGTGTGTGTCGTGTTTTGAATAAATTAATGTGTCTACTAAGATGCGTTCAATCATTTACGGTTAACCTGTTTTACCAAACAGGACCAAGATAATGTTCCTCCTTTTTGTTCAACAACTATCACTTCAACTTGGGTTAAATTTGGATATGTAGTGTTTCACAGGGTCACTCATAATCATTAATCTGTCTTAGTACATAATAAACTAGAAGAGGCACATAGTAGAAAGTAAAACCTCAACCTAAAATCAAATTGAGTTATGAATTCACTTTTAAGTTTTGTTTAACTTTTACCTTTGACCTCTCAAAAATTTAATAGCCTCTTCAGGGGTGTTCGCAGAATTATTATTATTATTGGTTTTTGGATTTTTTTAATGAAAAAATCAAATAAATAAAATTTTTTGAAAAAAAGTTTTAAAATCCATATCTATTTACAAAAAATTATTTTTTTGCAAAATTTTTTTGAAAAATCATTCTTTTAGAAAAAAAAGATCCAAAAATGAAGTTTCAAATTTAATTATTTTGAAAAAAAAAAAATAAAAAAAATTTAAGCTATTCACACAAAAATTAAATTTTTTGAAAAATATTTCAAAAACTATATTTCCTATTTTTGGAAAAAATCTTAAAAACTAAGTTTCATAAATTAAATTTTTGAAAAATATTTCAAAAATCCACAACAGCTATTCACAAAAAATTGATTTTTTTTTTTGATTTTTTTTTAGTAAAAAGCAAAAATTCGTTATTTTAATTCCTTGTGGGGGAGGGGGGGGGGCTACAGTCCCTCCGCCTTTCCCCTTATAGACGCTCCTGGTCTTACTGAGACCATATACAATCTGTGTAACAAGTTTGATCAAAATCGAACTGTAACTTTGACTAACAAGCAAACAGGCATAAGCATAACCCCCATTCAACTTCGTTCCGGACGTAAAAATTAGTAATACTCATAGCATCATATTTGAAATGGTACAAGATGCCTAAAATATACCTAAGTATTTTGACCCGAAAATACTTTTTTTTCAAACTAAAATATTCTTTGTGCAGAGGGAGAAAAATATTTACCGGAATAGGGGACAAGCTAATCTACAGTTCATATTTAAAAAAATCCAAATACTTTTTAGGTATCATTAAGTATCCTTGACATGAAGGTAGTCAAAGCATATTATAATCCAATTACTTTAATTAAAAAATCTCTCCTCTGTCTCATTTTCTATGTAGAAGAATATATTTTTTTGTTCTACATATTTTGCTTCCCTCTTAATAAAATCATGTTCCAATTGAATAAAGAATATTTATTTACTTTTTGGAACACCCTCTCTTTCATAGTCAGTTTTCTCATATCCTAATTATAATAAGTGTCTTAGTGATTCAGGAGTTGTATTACAATGATGAAAGTTTATATTTCCTAAGAACAAACATATGGTAACTTTTCGAAACTATTTTGGGAGATAACTTAAAAGGCTTTCTTTGGTGTGTTTTCATATTTGGACGACATCCATCTTGGATGATCTAAAAGTAACAAAATTTTATATTATAAATAATCCTTGAGTACAGCCCCACATTTTTCTGTAACGCATAAATGTCATCTCTCCAGATTTTACATCATTTATGTATTATCATACTTGAATGCCCTCCCCCAATTTAAAAGCCCTAATTGTGCCTCTGCCTTGCTTCCATGTCACAAAAATTTGTTATTTTTAAAGAAACTAAATAAAGTTTTCATTTTAAATATTTTTTGAAAATTTGTCTACTTTGTTTAAAAAATATATCAACAACTATATTGCCATCTTACGGGTTATTATGCTAACTGTGACATTATTGAAATTTTACTATGTTTTGACCAACAAACAAATTTTCCAAAGTTTTTTATCCTCCCTCTATCCATGATATTTAAAAGGCTCACGAAAATGTTAGAGATTAAATAATAATATCATGTAATAACAGTTTCCTAAATACTTATCTTGAACCCCACGTGATCCTTTCTAGTAATGTTACGTTTTTTGAAGACTATTAATGAAAGAAAAAATCGATAATAAATATTGAGACTTAAAAACATGACTTTTCAATACATGTATGTAACCTTTATTCAGCTGTCAAGAAAAGTCAATAGATTTCTTTTTGAATAAATAAAGCTGTTAGTAAAAATATTTACAATGATAAAAGAATGGATTTAGTTTTAGAATTGAAATCTTTAAATTAAGTACCAGAACATAATCTTTGCTATGATATGTAGGATTATGATCAATTCCATTATTGTCGCTTGTTTGATCAAGATAGCATTGAACAAGTATGATATAGCACTTCCCTCTGCTGACGACTGGCATAAAAAAAAACCCTTGTAAATTAGTTAATTTGTCTACAAGAAAAAATTTAATGAACGTTCTAAATGTATTTCCAATAAATAATAGGGAATCCACTCTATAATAAAAGTATAATAGCACCTCTTTCGCAGCCTCTTGGTTTTAAAAATGTTATCACCAAAGTTTTAAACATATACGTACCATCAAAAGAATAATGTTCGAGTTGGTTCTGACTAATATAATTAGAATACAAGTACTAACTTCCAATTAAACATTAAAATAATCCATTCCAATATGTCTGAACACATGTTTGAGCAGTTAAAATCAGTAGGTACAAATTTAAGGTGTAGGTGGTGTAGCATTGACCGTTATAGAATAATTATAATTGGCTTCCTCCAAACATAGTATTCATATGTTTAATATAATTTTTTTTAGTGCTAGGATATAATATTTGAGGGCTTGGTCAAAGGGTATAAAAACCATCGCCATTCTAGTGTTAAAGGATGTTGTACAGGGTCATGCACAACAATTGGAACAAACTTTGATCTCATGCAGATCTTAAATAACTGCAGTTTGCCTATTTTTTTGGTTTTAATTAATGCCATAGATGATAACAGCATACTAATTTTCAATATGACCTCAATGGGTCTCAATCACTTCATCAATTACTCCCACGGAATATCCATTTTACTTCATAAAGAAAAAATATTAATCTTACATAAACAGTCTAAGAGTTGATACTATTAATTTTAGAGTAAATTTATGGTTTATTATTATTAGATCTTTTAAATATACACAGTTTTATATAAAAAAGTTGCTTTATGTGGACTAACTTTCCATTGTTCTCTGTGTTAATTTTTTCAAGGAATAGACGCGTTATAAAGAGAGTTCAGAATTTCAAAAATGTTTTAGTGCATGTAGTACTATTTAAAACCATTAATATTACTAACAACGTATCCTATTTTAACTCTTATATGGCAATATTTGGATTTATATATATTTATGAAGTAAAAATAATCGTAAACCATTTTGCTTGGAAGAAAAAAAAAAATAGCAAAACATTACTTGATGAGTGATCGTGTTTCTCCACCTCGACAACTTACTAAAAATAGAAGCAAACGAAATATATATATTTGATTAATCCCCTAACTTCTTGTATGAGTATCGGGAAAAATCGGCCGTGATGCAGTCATGTGGGATCTGGGCGATGTCAAAATTTGTTCTAATTGTTGTGCACGACCCTGTATGTAAGAAAAAAAATTCTAAAATATTCAACTATAAGAAAAAATAGAGCTTTCCCAATAACAACAATTTGAGTTCTATAGAACTGGTAACTAAATAAAGTTAATATTCTATGTGTAGGCAATTTCAAGTAAATTAATAAATTAATGCCTGTAAATACAAAGCCTGTTTTGTTTTTTACATGTGAAAACCGATATCTCTTAATGTCCGTAAAGATAGGTGCAATATAATTAGCATATATTGCAGAACTATGCAAAATCTTATTGTACATTAAATTGCATTTTCTCAAATGCTACCCTCATGAGAAATTTGATGGAAGGGCTCAAAGCACTCAATCCTATTTATACAATTAATCTTAATAGTATTAAAATACATATACTCCTACCTACAATAATAATTATTTATTCTATTAACTTTTCAAATTTAATTATGATTCATTTGGGAAAACTTATGATTGAGCTTTTTTTTTGTTTCACAGAAAAGTAAAACTTGATTTCTATTTACATACGTACATAAGTACTTTTCTATGTTGCTCGAAAGGAACCCCCAAATTAGGTTCATAGCAAGGAAAATAATGTGGTTTATTTCCTGTATTAACGACATAATAGCTTCATACTTTTATGAGTTAATGTATGTACATTTGTGGAACGTTAACACAATAGCAAGCTAGAATTTTTTTTTCTCAAGTCTGAGTGTGGATTACATTTGTACTCTTCGACGAATAATTTTGAATTTTGATCCACAAATTATTCTTCATTACCCTCAGGGGCTGCCGAAATGTATCTTAAAGATTCTGAAACTTATTATGACAATGAAAGAATGATAAATTGATAGATTCTAATTCATTTTACCGAAGGCCAATTTGATGGACATACATTTCCGAACGGACATTTGGTCAAAAAATGATATTTAAAATATGCAATTATATATCTTAATTCAATTCACATTCTATTGGGTTTATTTAATGTTCATTAATCAATAACAAAAAATATTTCCTGCTAAAGAACACTAATTAATCAATATCTATTTAATTACTATACTATTTTTTTAAATTGAATTTAAATATGCAATAGAATATATCAATACATTAAATGTCCTTTTTCGGCCAAATACACCAAATTGTCCTTTACCCAAATGTCCGCTCGGCAAATTGTCCCAGAACCATCGAACCAATATAAGTATCTTAAACCAAATGAAGATTACACAAAATAACTAAATTTTTTGGGTATCTTAATTAACCCATAAACTTGAATACAATGCCTACAATTGCCTAGAATATAGGTATCTATGAAATATTGGGCTGTATGTACATAGGAAGTAAAAAAAAGGGATTTCTTCTTTTACTGATTTGTTCAAGATTGTTTTTATGTTGACGTACCACTTATGTAGGTAGCTAGAAGTTATTTTAATGTTACTAAAAGTTTTTGGAGTAGATTTAAAAAAGAATAAATATATTTGAAAGTATAAATCTCAGACAAAATATATGATGCTGCAATATAATCCATCAACAATTAATTCTACGTAAAATACATAATTAAAAATTATGTGGAAGAGATAAAAACAATTTTTAGAATCTTTTGATTTGACAAAGCCTTAATAAAGAATCCACAATCAAAAAGTTAAAATGCTAAGGTAATCTTTTTGTAGCAGGAAATATAATGGGCACATGGTAGAGTGCTAAACTCCACCTAAAATATTTATGTCAAATTATGATTGATTATGCGTTTTTAACGTTCTATACGATCTTGACCTTGACCAAGAGCCAGGAAGGATGACAATGCAGTTCTTCTCTTTCATTTCTACGAGCTCAGGCCAAAGTACCTTTTGCTGTTTTTATATCTATGTTTATTATTATAAGGTTTGATTCAGTGGGTTGATAAGTGTGTGGTTATCATTATTTTTTATTATGAGTTGTAAAATCAGCTGATAAATACACTATGGAAGATCAAGGAAGAATTGGAATTCATTATATTTGCCCGATGTCTAAGGATCAGCAATGGGATTCTACATAAGAAGACCAAAAAGTCTTCAGGAGTCAACATATTTTATTCTTATACTTTTGCTTCAATTGATGCAGTTTTAGTCAGCCAATATCAGTACATAAAATTGTTTTAATTTAAAAGTATGTTATAAAATATGATAGCTTTCTATGGTTTATCCTGAGTAAATTCATAAAAAGGGAGAAATCAAAGCTGGTGACAATCCTTCCGTGATTGCACGTAACTTCGGCATCTGTAGGACAACGCATAGAACCTCTAAAACGAAACTGAATCATTTGTCTATCGTCACAGGTTTGGTAAGACTGGTACGGTCAGAGAGCCTTATAAAGAGTGTGAAGGCGAAGATAGACACGAGCCTTAGTGACAACATCCGCCAAATGACTACGGACCTCAGGGTCCACCAAACAGCTGTCGGGCGCATCGTTAAAGAGGAGTTGGGTCTTAAGTCTAGGGCTGTCACAAAAGTACAGTGTTTAAGTTTTCACAGACAAAAGAGGCTGGATAAAAATGAAAAATAATAAAATGAAGAAATCCAATAGGAAAGTCCTCATTTTTTCAGTTGAAATTTTTTCACAGTTGACGCAGTTAGCAACTCCTGCAGCCTTCGGTACAACTCTTTAAATGATGTCTTCCACTTTCTGACATCCTGGAGAGGTCTTTTCTATATTTTTTAATCTTGGGCAACTTAAAACCAGGCTTCTAGAACACTTGAAGAAATGTAACAAAACGATGCATTTTGGACATAGATTTATAGAATTTAATATTAATATTTTATTTTAATTTCTAGAATTTTTTATGAAATAGTTTTTGAAATATTTGGTAGAATAAACCAGTGAGTGAAAATAAGATTCGTATTTTATGTCAATATCTAAAATAATAGTTTAATTGTCAACTTAAACGTATGTTGAATTTTTTACCCTCTTAATTTCATAGTTGAAAAGAATTGGCCAACACGTACAAATCTGGTTTTGGGCTTTTTTTCTGTTTATTTTGGAAGGAAAGATTACAATATAGTATAGCAGTAAGGACGTGGCATATGTACGTTCCATATAAATAAAAAATAACGCGTCCCACGACTTTTTATAACGTTTAATTGTGATCACCAGAGGGTTTTTTTATGCCAACATTATACATTAAATAGAAGTATTAATAAAATGTTCATTTTTTTCCTTTTAAGCAATGGTTCCCAAAGTAGTTTATATCGACCCCCAAGGGCGATTCAAAACTCTACTAATAGACTAATATTATGCATAAATATACATAAAGTTTAATACAATGATTTAAATGCATATGTTATTTGTGATGTGCTACATTGCGGCTTTTCTTGGTAAGATTGATTTGATGAAGTAGAGAGAGGGAAGACATGAATTTTCCTAGTTCCCCCCTACTATTCATCAAATGCCCTTCCTGTAGATTTTAAAATAAAATTGGATGATGATTTCAATATGAACATACCAGCATGGATGATCAACCAATACCCATAAAATTGATGAAAATTATAATAACAAAGACCTTTAGGGGCAGTTCAGAAAGGGATATCAGGGGTGTGTTGTCTTTGAAAATTAAATCCCTCTTGTTTATTCTACTTTGACAGTTTTTCCATCTCCATATTGCATAGAAAGGATTCCAGGAGGGAGATTAATCTTCTTAATAAAGTATAATTGATTTAAATCATTGAACTGACTTACATTTTACCCTTTATCGAAAAAAATTGTAAAATATTTTCTCTTTCCCCGATGTCCATCTTTAACACACACTCAAAAAGTACTGAGTCAAAAAATCACAAAAATATCTAAAAAAGTTTTTTTAGTACGAAGTTTTATCTTTCTAACACGTCTAGCCTAAACTGATATCAATTATATAGCGCAAGATACACGATACTAAAGCCATTTTATTGGAAAAATATATGATTTCTTTTAACATCTATCTATACATCTATTAAGTATATTGAAAAATATATACTTTATTCCTTATAAAGTCAGATAAAACTATACATCACTTTTGTGTGTACATGTATTCGGATTTGTGTTTTTTTGAATAAAAGTGGTTTATTAGCCAAAAAAGTTTGGGAACTTCTATCCGATAAATAAATATCCCATCCTCCCTTTACATTGAAAAAAAAAATCACTTTCAAGGTTTTTTATTTATAAGTGTACATCTTTATATGTAGTCTAATAATAAAATAACAAAAAAATAATAATAAATAAAAAATTCTAAATATAAAAGAAAATCTCTTTTTTATATATATGACTAGAATACTATAGGTTTCGATCTGGATGTGTGCTTGCATATGGTATATACATACAATGCCATACACTATACTCGTACACACACTCACACATTGTATGTTGTTTATGAATTCTCATGAAGGGAAAGCAAAATAAATCCCTATTGTAATCATAAAGGAAGGAATTCTATATATTTTTGCCATATTTGCTTTTATCATTGTCGCTTTTTAGTGTATATAATCTATGTATTTCAAACTCTAATGAAAAATATTTTTCAATAATTTATTATTAATAAAAGAAAAACAAATGGATTTCATTATTTTATTATGAGAAAAAATATATATGAAGAACAAACATGGACAAAATATCTGTAGGATGTAAATATTATTTTGGAGAAAACGGTATTTCTGGGGTCAAAGTTGGGCATTTTTAGGACTTTTGTACAGTCCCAATCATGGCGTTATGAGTAAAAATTACACTTAATTATATCCGATTTCTCTGTATTATCATACATAATTTTAACACCATGTTATGTGTGTTATAAAATTGCGTTAGCTCAACTCAAAAAAAAAACTAAGTTTACCCAAGGTTAATAGAAATACAAGATTAGACCATCATGTAATCAGGCTTGCTAAAATTTTCAATTATTTGTATTGTACCGACTGATGGGAAAGACAGGCAGATTTTGACAAAACACGCAACCAATCATACTCTATGACGTCAATTTTTATAAGCGTGGTGAAAGTCAAACATCAGTCGTACACGCGTTATGGTATAACCCTGTATTTCTATTAACCTTGGCTCATCTGTCTTAAGCATTTTTTATTTACTCATTCTTTACTTCTCCGATAACATACTTTTTGCCGCAGAGGATAGTGCAAGTCCAAGTTGGAAATCAAATTGGAAGCAAATGCTAGGAAAATATTATTCATAAGCAATAATAAAAAATGGAACTTTTGTCTTCGTTCTGAGGCATGGCTTTGGAGACCTCACAGGACCTATTTTACGACTGCTGTATGGTAAAAAATATAGTGAAGCTAGTTAAAGGGCGTATTGAAGAGCCGTGTCCATGGCAGAGTGGATTGTGATGACCTCTCCTCTACGATCAAACTTTTTAATATAGATTTGATTATCAGTAATATGTAGCTAGCGGTATATACTGCCCGCTTAAATAGATCCAAGATCCCCCTGGGCTCATACAGACTCGTAGATCGAACGTTGGACCTCTTGGCGGGGTTCGACGAAAACGGAGGAGAACTAAGATATTGATATTGTTTCTAATCACTATGTAAGATCAACTGGGATTTTTTAATGGAGGGATGAATCAGTGCTCACTTATCCACTCTCCCTCTTTCTTCACTTTTTATCATTTTTTTCCTTTCCTTTTGGAAAAACTAATAGTCATTTTAATACAAATAATTTATATAATCATTAAGTTTCTTAGATGATTTTTGGTCATTATGTTAAAAACTCAAAATAAATGTGATTAAATAGATACTTACGTCATATCTTCAGTTGGAGATAATCAAGGTCTTTTTCGAGGAAATTCTAGAAGGTACTAACAGATCTTGAAACTAATTAGCTCGATTCTGTCTGAGATTATCCCCACAGAAGTGCTTTTAGACCAAAATATTTTTTATTTGTGGCTAATATGGGAGAGGACCTAATATATTTTTCTCTAATTATCCTACTTTTCTCGTCCCAAATCGATCAAAAAAACAATATTAATTGTACACATTAAGGGATTTTCTAACGTACAAATTACTTTGATTTAATTCAGTGTCAGTGTTTATCACTTGGACCAAGTACTATTCAATACAGATGTTAAGTCTTTTATTTTCTTAAAGCCATTTGATAAAGTTTCGTCAAGATTTATTGGAAATGTATCCATTTTGTGTAGTAAAAATATCAGCCTAAGAAGGCTACAATTTTGATGAAACTTATGACGTCATTAAAAATACTCTATAGAGCTGTAAATTTAAACTTTATACCGGTGCTTGTAAAATTATAATTTAAATTTTAGCTGGCAACCCCTCACTAAGATTTTGAAATCATTAGCACTGCTGGTCGTAATAAAAGAAGCAAAAAAATGTAATGACTTTGAACATAAAATTTGTACTTATGATGTCATTTTGGTTCTTTTATTTTGTCTCAGATACAGGCAGTGCATATTTATACTATTCACATCCATAACAGGAAGTGCAACAGTACTTTAGAAGCACTCCTTTCTTTGTCTAGAAAGATACTTCCGTTTTATTACTGGTTGTAAGTTGTGCAATGAATAATGATTGGACAAAAATTGCAAATAAGAAAAAAAAATTACACTCCTCAAGAATAAGTAAAAAATGATCTGTGTAAAGGAAAAACTATGTTTAACGATTAGAAAAAGAAAAGTGGTTGTTGCGTGCTCTCTTTCTTCTTTTTTATTCATTATTTAATAGGTCGGCGTGATGTTAACTTCTCCCTCTGAAGTAAGCATTCTCGCTTATCGTTGGTGTAAATTGTTTTTAAAATTGATAAAAAAATAATACGGATATGAGTTGTAATATCTTTCCTGAACTAATGCAATTTTAAATGTAAGAGGTTGTAACAGTAATTCATTTTCTCCCTCTAAATTATGTAACAGGCAGCTGATATTAACAAGAGTCTCAATTATGTAACAGGCAGCTGATATTAACAAGAGTCTCAATTATGTAATAATATATGCTTCTCTCGCCTTTTTCTCGCGCTCTTACAAAAATCCCATCTTTAAGAATAACCAGGTTAGCGAAATTTAATATTATTATAATTTTACGTGCGGGAATAGTTGTTTTTATTCCCAGTCCTAATAACACTATGGAACAAAATTCATGTCTTGGAACACCTACCGGCTACATTATTAACTATATTTTTATAGTCATTTAAGCTGTAAAATACGTACAAACATAGGCTATGTGTTTAGAGCCCTTTCAAATAAATTAGGTCTTTAGATATACTTTCGATTCAGAGTCATATTTCAATGTAAAAGAACTACATATATGGATGAAGATAAAAGTTAAAATCAATTTATAAAAACATTGCAGGAAATTAAAGGTTAATGATTTATGTTGTAACATAAGGCATTCTTTATTTTTAGCTACAAAGCAATTGAAAAAGCAGTACACCAACATTTTATCTGGAATTTTATATAAATAGACAGAGTTTTAAGGAATTGTTATGAATAAATAATTAATCTTTCAAATACTGCAATGTGTTTATCAATTGATTTTCTTTTATTTTTCTTTATAGGGTTCTTTTACATCAAGATATATCTCTGAATCGTAATTTTACAATAAAAGCGTGATTTAAGAAAAAAATACTAAAGACCAGACCCATTGCGGTTGAAAGTTTAAATGGTTATTAGGTTTCTGCCGGGGGGGGAAATGCTGTTGCATACTGTAATCAATCAATCACAAAGGTTGTCCAATTGCGACACATTTTTTCTTATGTATTAGGCTAACATATTATTCCTACTATATTATCATTGAAAGTATATATATTGATTGACAATGATGGATTGTATCACATTTCCTCTACGATATTAAAGCTGACATGTCCGACATTTAGAGATCTCAATCAGCTTGTAACTTCAGCGATGGCTGTAGTATTAACTTGTCTTTGATTCCCCAAACAACTTATCGCTGATCTGAGGAAGTTACCTTCAACATTACTCAATTTCCAAAGTTAAATTAATATATCCAGATAACTTTGATTTGAATAAATATTTTATATGTTTAAACTAATTAAAATTTAGCTCTTGAGATTTTATTGGTGCAATTTATGAAAATAAGTTACTTCCTTCAACTTCTAATATAAAAAACAAAACAAATTTTCAATTGATTTTCTTAATTTGAAACTTTGAACACTAATATCTCCACGGATAAGAATGTGCTAGATAGCTAAAATGGTGCAATAAGATCTGGTGCCGTGCAAGAATTTTAAGCCGGCACAATTTGTCCAAATAAAGTAATTAAAGCCGGATTTATTAAGGAAAAACCAACATTTTTAAGACTTCTCTAAAGTTGGCGATAAATAATTACTTAATCATACACAGCTATTCTAAAAATTTTGTTGCTAGTTAAATTTTGTATCTTTTAATAAAAATGGCTACATAAAACAAAATTATTAAATACATATTTATTTCAATTTAACCCAAATATAATAACAGGCCAAATATAATTCTTCAAGATCAAATTACTTCAAAATAAGTCCAATCTGGCAACCCTGTTAGAGTTTCAGGAAAAACAAGATGCCGTCAAATATTTTTCATGTGTGTACGCTGTATTATACGCATTCTACACGTTTTGATTATATTATGACCATTTTGCTAAAAAAACAACTTGACGTGAGAATGAATAGTGGCCCTTACCTAAGTATTACCGCCTAATACTTAGGTAAGGGCTCTACTGCGGTACGCAAGGCAAGTATTGGACATCCCTTTTCGTAAACATCTCAATGAAAATTTATTTAAAGGGGAAAACATATAAGTGAAATCATCGGGTATTAAAATACCTAAATTAAGTTCATTCAGTTATGACCAATAGGGGGTATAACCTAAGTTGTACAGAACAAAACAATACTTTACCATTAATTTTATTCAATTTCTGCAACAACACGTCTTATTGTTCTTTTGGAAATGTAGATACAACGTTCTCATAAGCATTCATAAATTATTGTATACAAAAGTTTGGTTAAACTAAATTTTTATTTAAGCTAAAAAGGTATAATGTGTAATATATAGATGATATTAAAAGAAACACACTCTTTTTTCTTAAAAGGGGGAAATTTCAAAACCTTAAGGCCGTTGAGGTACCTCTAAATATTTCAAAATTAGCCAACGTTATCTGCTGACTAAAATTAACATTTTGAGACCTTAAGAACCTCAAGTTTGAACATTTAAAAATAAGCTCCCCCCCCCCTTTCAACAACAAAATATTACCCAAATTTAGCGTTATTTTAGTTTGAGGAAATTCAGATATGATTATTTTTTTATCTTAAAATAATGATTACAGGTAATATTACTCTTAGTTGAAGTAAGAGTTTTCACTTGATTTTGAATTTTAATAATAGGTCAAAATATGAATAAAATATAAAAACTTTTTTTTTTGGTGTTCATCGGACATCAGATTGCATTTCCAAGTTGTGTGTGTCGGGGGGATTCAAATCATATAATGATGAGTCATCAGTTGATTTTTTGAGGGAGGGGGGACTTTTAATTCCCATCAATTTTTAATGCAATTAATACTCATTATATATATTATGTTCAGAATCTTTAAGAATCTTCTTCCATTTAAATAACTCATGATCTGAAAATGATCTTTTAAAATAACATAGCAACGGCTTACACAATTGGTGGCAATTGATTCTAACCTCCCGAGATTATTTAGTAGTGTATATCATTCTTCCCATAAAAACACAATTTAGTTTAATTATACCAACATCGAAGGTATTTATTAAAATTTTATTATTGTTATTAAAATAATTTTCGCGGATTGCCTGCTGAGAATCCCTGACATATATAGTTGAGTCTAACTTACAGTTTTGCTACATAAATCATAATCAAATCTACAAGTTTTATTTCCTTAGAATCCTTTCTTCTAACTGTCATTGGGTAAATTGCCACGCATAGTTAATAAACAAGCAACTTTTTACGGTAAACACTTCCTTATTTAGGAATGGATAATTATTATAATTTGAAGATCATAATAAATTGTGTCTCTTATAGATTGCATTGTGTACCATTGCTCTTCATACAAATTCACCTAAGATAGGGGAAGAGTATAAAAAGTAACAACTGACAAAACGTACATAGAAATGGTTGATGTCCTGGGTATTACTAAGGCCAATTTATGAGGGGAATGACGTAACTGGAGTTGTTCCAACAACCTAAAATAAGACCCTATTAAATGCAGCCCTTTGGTTTAGTTTTTTTTAAAGATAAAGTTGAGAAATACATGGAAGAAAGTAACTATGTATGAGAAGAATATTCTTATATTAAGTAGAAAATACCTCAACCCTTTCCCAGAATTGCAAATCTACCAAATGATTTAGAGACCTTTCTTTGTAAAGAAAGTTGTAACATAATGGTATAATAATTACCCTTGTATTTCAAAAATACTGTTCTAACCTCATATATTGATATTGTTTTTTTTTTTCCAGAACGTTACTTTTAATGAAGTCAAATGATTTCTTACTATGCTGTGGATATCCCAAATCCACAGCAATAATGAAAATAAGTGTATGAATATGTTTGCATGTCTGTTCCTCCTAAACTAGTAACCGATTTGGATGAAATTTTATGTAGTTACTATCCATCCCTTTGGGGATATCAATATTAATTTTCTCTGAATTTGTAACCTCTAAGTTAGTAGAATTATATAATATTAAATGTCGAACCACTTAACAATATGTTGGAATTATTAAGGTATTTGTGTAATTATATGTTTTGTAGATTAGTAAAATATTTTTTTATTAATAATCACCCGTCTTCTCCGGAGGAGTCAGCTATTAAGAAATGAATGAATATCCAAAGTAACGTATGGAAAAGGAAAGGTATCAGGGCCCTCCAAAAGATGATATTATTATTAAAAAAATATTTTTTTTTTTTTTTTGTAGGGGGGGGGGAATTTTTTTAAATTTCCGAAATTTAATTTAGTTTAATTTAATTTTTGAAAAAAAATTCAAAAATCCAGAGCCATTCACAAAAATTAAATTTCTCGGAAATTTTTTCAAAAATCTATAGTTATTTTCAAAAAATAAATTTTTTGGAACAAAATTTCAAAATTCACAGCTATTTGCAATTTTTTTTGGAATTTTTTGCAACAAAAATTCAAAAATATATTTAAATGTAAAATTTTGTGAAGAAAATTTCAAAATCCATAGTTTTTCTCAAGAAAATGAAATTTTTTGAAAAAAAATTTGAAAAATTAAATTAAATTTCAAATAATTAAATTTTCAGGAAATAATTTAAAATATTAAATTTTCAGGAAATAATTTAAAATATTAAATTTTCAGGAAATAATTTAAAATATTAAATTTTCAGGAAATAATTTCAAATATTAAATTTTCAGGAAATAATTTAAAATATTAAATTTTCTTTTAGAAAGCAAACATTCCTTTATTTTTTGGGGGCTACACCCCCTTTAGTTTTATATTTTCATTCTTTCACTCTCTCAATCAGTTGTAATAGTAAAAACATATTCCTGTGGTAAAAATTTTAATATATAAGAAAATGTTAGAGATAGTGACCCTTGTTTCTTAGACGTTTGACTAAAATTATAAATCTCACAGCCTTTCCTGACGTTTTCACATTTACACACAAATAAAACGTAGAATAAATTGAAATTCTACCGATACCATGAAGGGAAGAGTGCTTCAAATAATGGTTTGTTTTGTGTATAAAGTTCTTTGTAATACAGTTAATATAGTTACATAGTTTGATTGAAGTTAAAAAGGATTGAATATTGAAACTACTAAAACAAAAATCAGTATAGGTATTGGCATATCTAAAATGTATTTATACTGATGACAGACGGTGTTGTATGTTTATGTTATTAGAAAAGAAATGGATATAGTCAATTTTCAATATAAGGCAACACATTAAGAAGCGAGGGGCACTATTAAATATGAATGTAAGTCAAAAATATTTTGTCCAGCAAAGTTTCATCACAAAGATAATAAAATGGAAGGGCGAGACAAGTAAAAGTAAAAAAATGAGTTTTTTAACCCTTCAGTCCCCTCGTATAATATATTGAATTTTTTTAAAACCCTTATAAATAGGAAATTTGGAACCAAATAATTATGAGTCATTTTGTTCAACAAGGAAAGCCGACTAATTGACTGTTATTCTTGAGACAGCATGAAGTATGGCGACGGCATTTTCTACTCATTCTACTAAGAGTTAGATATTTCATAATATTTCCCAATTTTTCTAATGTGTAATTAGCGTTTTTTTGTTTACAATATTACTTCAGTATATAGTCTATGATATTATGTAATAATAGTGTTGAATAAAATATTTTCATTAATTGCCGAGCGTATTGGACTCCGTTACATAGAACTAACTTTTTGATTATGTCTAATAGGCTGGACGTTGTGACTATATAACTGTGTTCTGTAGTTGCTGTCCAAATATAGGTATTGGATATAATTATTATTTTATTATTGGTCCAATAAGTTAGACAAGACCTTAATTTATTGTCTTTGCAATGATTTATTTGCTTATGAAGGTTTGAAGAGTTTTGGGTTGGGTGAAGGTGTTGTCCTGCAGATCTGCAAGGTTCTTTGACCATACTTTAATTTCCAATTAGTATTCGATAATTATTTAACATTACTCTCACTTATTCGCCATTTGAAGAACAGAGGAATTTTCTGGGTAGGAAACATCAGAAGTAACAGAATTGAAAATCGTTCATTGTTGACAGAGAAAGAATTGAGCAAGAAAGGCCGTGGAAGTTATAATTACGGGCCAGATAACGATGTTGCTATTGTTTTGCGTGGGTATGATAGGGGTTAAGGACTACCCTACTAACAACCCTACTTTTTAGACAATCTTAAACGTCTTGATGGATACGTGATCATAAAGACTATTATTTACAAAATATAATATAGTCCAACAGATGATCGTTGGTGAGGTAAGAGTGACAGTAGCTGAAACCAGAGATTCACTCTATCTAAGAACGACCAATAATTGAATCTTATTATCTAATCTAACAAAATACAACAAAATGACTTAAAGAAAATACGAGGATTACTTCCATTTACGGAATCTGAGAATGAATTTAAAATAAATAAGATTGATAGATATGCAAAAAAATACTTGAATAAATTCTAGTTTATACTTTTTCTGATTACTTAAAATTTCAAGACTATACACGGAGACACGTATATATTCATTATATTATGTACGTTACAGTAAAAAATAAAATAGATATCTTATAAAAGATAAAATATTTTGGATTTTTTTAAAAGGGGATGATCCTGACAATGATAAATGCCTTTTGTATGTAAAACACTTTCCATTATCCCAACGGCAAACTTATACCTACACTTTTAATAAGTATATGATAAGTAGTGAGGCCGTGTTCAATAAAATTGAAATATTACTCATAAATGTGCTTGTGAGTATAGTAAGCAGGAATAAGATTGATAAATCCTTATCCCAATCCCTTTCATTACAGATTCATTTTTATTTCTTCCGTATCCATAGTTAATGAACTAAAAATAGTTACTAAGCCTTACCTGATTTGTTCTCCAAACATCATTAAATCGATTCTTTTCATGCTCAGACTCTATGATATCCAACTCTCGATTAATGGCGTTCTCACGAAACACAGGACTCTCAAAATAAGATATAAATCTCTTCAAAGCCTCAGTGAAATGTTCAGAAGGAACCTCAAAATAGAAGTTTGTATGCTCGGAAGTTGTAAAAGCATTCGAAGATCCTCCTTTTTCATCCAAATACTCAGAGTAGGACTCCTTCGGGAAAGATTCGGAGCCAGTAAAGAGAACATGCTCACAAAGATGGGAAAGGCCTTGAAGATTTGCAGGATCACTGAAGCTTCCCACTTTGATGTCCAGGGCTGCTGCACTCATCTCTGTTTCCAAATCACTCACAAGAAAGATTCGAACCCCGTTTTGTAATTTGATATACCTAAAAAAGGAAGATGTAATGAAGATGATAAAAAAGGTTAAAAGATGCATGAACATTCAAGTCCATATTTAAAATAAGGCCACTAATATTTACAAATACAAGTTATATAATTTGAATATATCTATGTATATTTCGTAAAATATACATAAATGTAATTATTATTCCACCTTCTATTCATATATAATCATTTTGATCTATTAATATTAATTATATATTTACGAGAAGTACTGCTGAGGACACTTGAACTTGTCTAGTATTCCATAAAACACTTATGAATTAGTAATTTTTAATGTAAATTCAATTATTAAAGAGATAAAGATCTTCAATCTGGAAAACCAACATTATAATATGTCAAAACTAAAGCAAACTCCATTTATTTGCACTAAAATAAAGTTTTTTGATAGAAAATTTTAATTTAATACTTTTCCTCTGTACAAAATTATCAAGGGAAGATTATTGTTCCAATATTTTTGTATTTTATGTATGGTATGATAAGAATAATGGGTAGCAGGGTAATCAGGGAATTTGTTACTGAAAATTACATGATTCTTTACGTGTGAAGGTATTAAAGTATATGAAGCATGTGTTCATTATATTTATCGCACGTACTGTCAATTAATTATTTATATTGTGTTATTACATTTTTGAATTGCAACTTGTGACAAGGCTTGTACAATGTAATGGCTTCAAAAATGTACAAAATTTCAACTTGAACAAATAATAAATTAGATACAAATATGTGTCCCAAAATTAATTCAGTAATTCACACCTCTTTTGCTCTTACATGATGACCTCCCTTAGGGAAGTCAATCACTCAAAATAACCACCTTCAGCTTCAACCATAACCATAGATTTGATGTGGAACTCAGTGTCCATGTTGGCAACTTCCTCAAAAATTGAGCCCCATAAAGAATCAACATGTGCACGTTTCTCCAAGACACCGTACACATAGTATTCCAAGGGGTTAACGTCAGGTGAGCTAGGAGGCTACATTCCCTTTGCTCTTTTGGTTCAAGAAGTATCGAGTGCGTTTTTTGCTCTCTAAAAGATAATGAGTCTTCCTTGAAACTGTGTTCTTGTTCTTGACCCATCAGTATCTTTGAAAGTCTTCTCAACATTATAAACAGTTGACTGGGCAACTTTGTAGACTCAATAATCTCCTTGGACGTGCATTCGGTTAGGACGCATACAATAATGGCCACACGTTGTACGTATTTGGAAGACATCTAAAGGATTTTGTATTTTTTAATACAGTTTTATCAGTTAAATCTAAATTAGACACATTTTCATAACTATAGATATCGGCGTTGCTAAGATATTGAGGTCTAAACTTGCTTCTTATTTATAATCTCCACCCTGTATATTAATTTGAAATCAATCTCGAGTTGTTAATATTAAGCATTTACGCGTTTGTGAAATTTTTAGTAGTTGGCAATATAAACAGTATTTTATTGTTTAATTTAAAAAAAAAAATCAAGATTTGTGATTTTTTGGTTAGAAATTATCTATTTCTTTAATTCTCTGTTGGGATTGCCTTTTTAGTAATCAACGCCAAAATTAAACTGTTTTTAGTTGCAGGACATATAGATGAACGATGATAATAATTTCGTCATTTAAATTTTCTAAATTTTTTTAAATGATTCATTAATTTTGCACTAATAAATATAAACTAAAATCCTAAAAAAATTGCATGAATATAAGAGATGGAGAAAAAATAAATGCTTATTTTATAATAATATTAACAACATGAGTTTGGAGTTTCAACTAGATATAATTTTGATGCTTTCGGCAAAAGACTTTTATTTTTGATATTAATTTCTATTAAATATACTTTATGCGAATTTTGGGAATCAAATTAGTACCAATGAGTTTTTAAAAAAGGAATTATACATATAAAATAAAGAAAAAATTAGATGGTTGTATTGACCGTTGTATGAAGCAGTCTTTACATTGAAAAAAGAATCAAAAGAGAAATAAAGGAACGACTTTTAATCAAAACCGTTTATTAAATTCACTAAACCTCCATTAAAAGCTAAATATTCGAATAAATCTAAGAAATTATCTAGATAAATAAAGAATTGCACATAGTGAAACTTAATTTTTGAGGAGCAAATTGACAGGCATTGGGAATAAAATTTACTTGATAATGCTTAATATGTGTTTCGATTCTCATTTATTACTGGTATTTAACTATTTATTACTTTTCTAAGTTATGATAATAAAAAATAGCCCCATCCCAAAATTAAGAAAGTTTTGCTTTTTATAAGAAAATTGAATGATTGTTTAAAATTTTATTAAATTTTTCATATTTTCTGTGAATAACTAGGTATTTTTTAGATTTTTCTCCAATAAATTTTATATTGGATTTTTTTTTAAATTTTATATTAGAAAATTAATTTTTTGTAAACAGTTATGAATTTTTGAAATTTTTCTTACAAAAATTTAACTTTTTGAGAATAAAGATATGTTTTTGAAAATGTTTCTGAATAGTTGTAGATTTTTGAAAAATATTTCAATATCAAATTGTATGTTTGAAATTTAATAGTTAAAATTTAATTTTTCAATTTTTTGCCAATCTAAAAATTGGAATTTTTGGATTTTAATTCAAATAAATTCCACAAACTAAGTCCCCCCTCTATAAAATATAATCATGTGGACGCCATGATATCAAAATTGAAATTTTAACTATAATATAAAGTATTAAATAATTAGAATCGACATAAGTAATTTTTACTAGAAACGCATCGGAATCTCTCTAGTATGTTTGTATAAAAAAATGAATGTTTTCTAGGTTTTTTTCCTTCATTATATTTTACGTGGAGGGACGGGGGGGATAAAAATAAATAATACATATTTTAATGATTATTGATTAGTCATGGATTCAGGAAAAATGTTCATAAATCATTATGTCTATTCGTGTAGTTTCTGTCCGTTTTTTATTATTGTCGTCATAATTGCCATAAAAAAACATACACATACAATAATAATCTAAAAAAAATGATTTTCTCTCTTTAACACTTCCAAAAATAGATTTTTAGTTTTTAAAAAACGTGGTTTTAGCACTTTTTCCAATCATAATAATTATTTTTTTTCTGTTTAATGATCCATTGATTAATTATTTGCAATGGCATACATGAGGGTTTTCATTAAAAAAATGTCAAACTGCTCAAATCAAAGATTTCAAAACTCATGAATCAACAAATGGGGCTATATGATACATTTTAATAACTTTTGTAATTATTAAACGTTGTATTTTAAAAATGGAATAATGCCCTTAAATCTTCTTAAAATAATGAACAATTGTTTATTCTCTAATCCTCTTTTTGTCTATTTATTCACACTTACGGCCTAATCAATTAATGGCTGTTTATATTTATAATCATCTAATATTATTAAGGTAAATATTAAAAAGCAAAGAATACAATATATACAATCGAACATAAGCTCAAACAAAGTGAATTCCTATCTATAGACTCCATTACAATAGAAGGAAATTAAATATTTGAGACGAAAAGGAATAAAGTCCTTATATTGCAAGTCAAAGTGGAGTCACAAGTTTTTGTATACAAATCCAATTTTTTTACCAGTCTAATTAGGGTCCTTCCTTCGATTTCTTTCGATTTTATTTCAGTCCATAATTATGTATTTTTCCATTAGAGTCTTGAAGTTTTTCTTTAATCAACTCTCTTTTATCAATTAGTTATAATTAATCAAAAGTAATGTTCACTACCCCCCCCTCCTACTTTATATATTTATATATCATTATTCATCGTTAAAAGTTTGCTACTTACTTTACTCAAACAAAAATGGGGTCTTCCCTCTAAAAATGGGAAGGAAGAAGCTCGAACAAAGAACAGTTGCAACGACCTCTTTTTCTTTGGCATAAAAAAAGATACCACCATAAATTCTACACTTTGCATCAAACATATTTTTTTAACCAGGGCAAATACCCTGAATATTTTTAAAAGTTAATTTATTGTACCTGTTATACAGATATCTTAATTAATTATATTACCTTGAAATAACCGAGTAGTCCATTGAAATCTGAACATTTTGAATTTTAAACTTCAAGAAGATATTATTTTTTAATTAACAATAGAATTTCAACATAAGTAATATTATAAATAAATGTGTATCTGAGCTCTCTTGATCACTGATAAAGCTGTTATTAGTGGCAATGACGGCTTCCAGGCGGCGGCTGAAGGCATGACACCCACTATGGATATAGTCTTCTATCATGGCGTCTCAGTAATGACTGATAGTGGCTTTGAGGGACTCAGTGTTTGAACGACATACATTGCAGGCCCTCCCCTCGATATGCATTCACAAGGCGTAGTTGAATGAGTTAGTATAAGGACTGTAGAAGGGGAAAAGTATCAAAAAATATTTAAAAGACTCATTCAAAAGAGTCTTGCAACGGAGGAGATTAGTTTCTATCATTACTGTTGTTACTTTTTTGATAGCTCTCTGGACAGTGTGGTGTGAACCCAAGAGACTCATAGACTTTAGTGGATTTGCCTGGGCTGTTTTCTTTAACTCCTCCGAGTCCAGTTTGGCCTTTTTGAAAGAGCCTTTCTTTCTCTCCAACGTTGGGACTTACTGACAGCGTAGACTCCCCGTGCGTGAATGGAAATCTTCGATACTGTTCAAGTTTTATTCTACGTAAGCTAGAGAGCTAAAGTTTGTTATGTATTCTAACTATTTGCTTATGCTTTAATTTATTGAAATATGAATTAATTTCAATCACTCAACCTTTATTAATTATTGAATTAGTAAGTGTTTAGATTTCAATGGACCACCGGTAAATGATTCAGCATCATGAAAAGTCTTGTTATTTATACATTAAAAAAAATTAATATTTCTTATTTTTTAACTCAAACTTCACTTATTTTAACTGTTGCAACCGTCCCTGGCTAAGGGGAGAGTTGCAACATTTAACAGGTTAAATTCAAATACAATAGGTGGCTAAGAAATTGATTAACATAACTTTTCAGTAGATTCAAACCAATGCGAGCAGCATATTTATGCTGTGTTAAAATTTGGCAAGTCTAAGTCAAACTAACTTTTCATAATTGAACCAAAAGCAAAAGATGTAAAAACAGTACCCAGTCTATCCTATTGTATATATAAATAAAAATTGAAATAATTATAAATTTTTTGTTTTGTGTCGTGTAAGTTTCTTTAGCGACCAAGAAAAGACTCATGAAGAAAGTGAAGAGCTCGTATAGTTTTGAACGAAGATTGGATTGGACGAAAGTCATGATAATTTATATTGAGGAATAATTACTTTCTAGTTCCTAAATAAAGGCAACAGCAACATCTATCAATTATTCAAAGACTAATTCATGAATGATCTGAATTCTTATTCTTTTAAAAAATCATCATCCAAAACGATAAGAGCTCTTCATTTTCTTCATGAATCGTTCCTTGGTCCCCAAGGAAACTTATTCCGAGGTTTAAACTTCTTTTACATTATCATTAATTGAAGATAAGGAGAGACAATCGAAACTAAGCTTGGGTAGTTCCTTACCCTCAACCTTCACGCTCTAAACTATTTCCAAAGAAATAGGAAAACTGAGACTAGGAGACAAATAGAGGGATTCATCTTGTCATCTTGAATACACATGAATACATGAATGTAATAATACGGTAGATAAATTCCCAAATATAATGTCGTTTGGTATAATAATTAATTAAATACCTACCCATGGACATAATCTGATAATATCAAAGATTTTTTTAGACACATAAAAATACTAAAGGGGATTGTTAATGTCAGTCTACGTATTTCCAGAAAATGTGTAAACTCTCCATGTATATAATGATCCCTGGATGGATGTAACAAAAAATGACGATAAGATTCCTTTATTTCTAGGTGAAGAATCATATTTAAATTTCAATCGATTGGAGTAATCAGTAATGTTTTCATTTCTCTTCTTTGCTTTTCAATTACCGTAACAGTGGTAATTGTATTAATTGCCTTATACTGATATGGTTTAAATTTGTGAGCAAATCACATTGATTCGAACATTGAACCGATGAAACCATTAAAATTTTATCCGCACCTTCTCTTTTTCCAACTTCCATACGTTTTTTTCTCTTGAAGGAGAAAAGAATGATACAAAAATACTTGAAATTATTGAAAACCGAAAAGTTTTCTTGAAGGGGAAAAAATCATTAGAAAATACTTGAAATTATTGTAGACCGATAAGTTTTTTTAAAGGATCATAAGAAAAGAGATATTGAAGTAAAGATGGACTGAAGTATAATAATGATAAACAAAAGAAGAAATGCGTGCTAAATTGTGTGTAATCACTTGATGAACCCACTTTATAACTTTCTTTATTAGTCGGAACTTTTAACAAAAGTATGTTCACTTAAGCTCCTGAAAAATCTCTGGAGGATGATAATATCTTGAAGTTATTGAACATTAATGGAAGAAGTTACTTCAATGTACTCAAAGAAAATAATAGCATTTATAGAGATGCAGATGTTCATGTGAAGATAGATTATAACTATAAATTGGAGACTTTTGTGCTCACATTGGAAAATGCAGAATGTTATTGCTTTTGACGAGGAAATGTTAAACACATTGATATTCACGATATTTCAATGAGATATGGTTTTAATTATTACGAAATTGCAGGCGTTAATTCTAGATTTAGCCTTGATCAAGCTTTTATTATTCTAGATTCCCTATAGACGTGAAGGTTCGAATTAATAACTTGAAAAACGACAAGATGATGAAAATAAAAAATATAGAGGTTCAATACAGGAGGTCACTTTTAAAGTAAAAGGAACTGACAGGCTTAATTTTATTTTTTAAGTGATCCCATTTCGAATTATTCAAATTTTTTTCCTCATCAAAAATGATTTATTTTATTGCTTCGATCCTGGTATCTCATTCTCAATGAAGGATGAATTCTCCTTCCGTCGCCCTCGTGGAATTCGGAACCTGAATTCGAACATCTCTTGAAATAGATAATCAAATTAGATGTATCTTCCTTCGATTGCCTTGATGTTCCTTTAACGGGGCATGGTGTCATGAAATTAGCATTGAAATCAGTAAAATATGATGACTATTTGCTAGAATCCCCCCCGCCCCTCCCCTCAGCATAACAAATGGGATCACTTAAAAAAAATACAAAATGGAACAAAAATCCTTGTAGGTCCATAATCTGAACAAAAAACAGGATAAGGTGTGAATAGACTTCCATTTTACCTTGAGGCTCCTGGAAGCCTGAAGAGGACTTTAAAGTTGGAAGCTGTACAGACTATAACGAACCTAGAACTGCACCTTTGGGGTATGATGGGGACCAATCCAACCAACGAAATGCCTTCTTTAATCTCTCTAGTTTGGGCCTCAACTAAGAGAATAATTAGGTTGATCACCTCTGCGTTTAGAGATAACTAAAAATGGATGATGTTCCAATACTATTTCAGTAATCATAGTCTGTAAAAAAGAAGGAACTTACAATCAATTGAAATAACCGGAGTTTGACTAAAAAATATCCATAATAAATGATCTAATTTATTCTTTCCAATAGACACATCCAAAATATATGATTCAATCCAAGATAAATAGTTATCTTTGACTAGCTGTTGTTATGCGGTGAACATTTTCCTACAACTTACAAAACTAATTATCAGATGAAGATAGTCTCAAAGTTGGGAAACATTAACTAATTACTAACTCATTTCGGAGCATATTTCTTTCTCTTTTTGGAGGAAAGGTTGAAAGATACAAGGAATGATGGTATGGATTTATAAATAATTGTTAATTTTTTTTTCTTTAGAAAAACAAAGAATAATGAAGAAACGTAGTCAAATTTCTGAAAACATCCCCTCACAAACAACAAAAATCACGTTGACGACTATGAAAGTGCATATAATCAATACACATTAAAAACCTTCTATTAGAAGAGTATCGAAATATTTTACAAATTATGTTCCTTCGGAACCTTTATAAAAATATGAATATCGTGACAAGCTTACAATAAATATTGATTAAAAAAATAAAACTGTTTATTTAATTTAATGTTTGGATGGAGGAACTCAGAAGGTACATTTAGGCTTTTGAGTGTAGTCATGAATTATATTTATTCACAATCTTTAATGAGAATATAACAACTATTTATTATTTAACTTGAAAGAGTGAAGCCCACTTCGTATATATATTCCATTCAAGAAGTACTTTCTGTTCTATATATCTTTTTACAAATTATTTCTTTTTGTTACACGAGGCTTTCATTTTTATTGAATCTTTTGATGTGAACGAGGGTGGTCTGAGTAGTTTCCGAACTCAACTCATTAATAAAAGCTACTGTCTTCTTTCTAGCATCTGTTGACAATCATTCACCATAGTTTCATCCATTTTGGATGCGCATTTATGTACCAGTTGTTTGAGTGAGTTGATGTGAGCGTTTTTGTGAAAAAGGACAAAATTAAGTATCAAGCTGTCATTTAATATTTGTATTTGAAAGTGTGACTTTTAAATAGATTAAAACAATGGCAGACATAGTTGTGTTAAAATTTGACGGGTTGTGTCTCGGATCTTTTACGATAATACCAGTTTATATATACTATTTCCAGGTTCATCGAATTAGTGGAACTTAAGTGGAAACTTTAAATAATTTTTTGTCGCCCTTGTGTACTTAGTTTAAATACAATGTTAGATAGTTAACATGAAAGTTAAGATGTAGTTCTGTGTCAATTGTTTTTCTATAATATTTGGTTAATTATCTCTTATAACTAGAGATGGGTTTTTGTAAGAGCACCTAAATTAAGATCCTTGTTAATATTAGCTGTCTGTTGTATGATTTTGCAGCGATAAAATAAATTACTGTTGTACATAAATTACTCAGTTATCTCTCTGCTATCGACATATAAGTTGTTTGAGCCATCTTCATTCCTCCCAAGACAAAAAAGGAGCGGTACTTAAGATTATTTCTCTGGCTATCTACTGAACTACACTGTGATTAGAGATAGGACGTCTCTTAGACTCGTATCCGAAGTACCCGTGTACGGTATAAGTAAACCAGGGGAGGGCGCATGGGGTGGGCTGGAGGGCACATAAGGTATTATTTTTTACAAAAAAGTTGAATATTTGAAATTTTTCTTCAAAAAGTTAAATTTTAAATTTCATTTAAGTTTTATATAAGTTATTATCTGTGAATATTTATGGCTTTTTGAAATTTTTCAGTTCCGAATAAATAATTATATGTAATAGCAGAGTAGAATATTCTTTGCTGACCAAAATATCAAGAAAAGAGAAATACATTTATATTTACGAGTCTAGAATCATGTTCCACTTATTTTCCAATGCCAAGTGACTCAGTAGTAATAAAGCAATCAGGCGTGAACTTGAAGTGTACATCTTATATAATTATCCGTGTTGTATATTACGAAGTCCAACTTATAAATAGAATTGATATAACTGTGGTAGGGATGAGGGATTTCTGCGTTATATACATCCAGGATACTAAGCGACTCTTATTAATGGAATCGTTCTCTTAGAGTAGGAGACGAAGCAAAGTCGACTTCCAATAATTTCAAAGAGGGAGTTGTGGGTGGAGGATCTGTTCCTCACTGGGTATATCAGTCGATTATTCTATCGTTTTATAGAACTCCTTAGTTCATATATGTAGTAGTATATGATGATTATGTGGAAGATCTGAAGGAATTTATATAAAGGGACAATTATTAACGAGATCAGAAGTAACTAGTCACAAGTCACGTTGATATGAAGAGATACCTGCATAATGACCAATCTTTCCATTAAAGGAGATGAGATCGACGGAGTTAAACTCTTGCACATTAGATCTAGCCTTAAGAGATAGGATTCCTTGATAAGTCACTCACATTGAAGAGATATATAATATATATTTCAGTGGCCAAATTTCTTTCAAATATATGTTTTGAGTTTAAGGGCATTAATTCATGAGTATATTGTGAATTGGGGCGCAATATATTTTAGATAAGTATAGTATAATCACATCTATATATCTATAAGTGTCTAATAATTATTTCCATTAGATGCATATACTAATGTAATACTACATTAATTAAATGAAATGTTGTAAAATTAGTTTGAAACAATATTTATTATTAGGAAATGGAAGAATTTATTATATAAGCCTGTTTGATTCTTTTATACTTCGAAATATTAGTGAGGCTTTCTTACCTAATTGAAGACATTTCCTACAAACTCAAGCTTGCTAAGACTGTATTTATTTTTAGTTCTTTACACAATTAAGAAACAACTTCAGTATTCTCCCATTTTTTCATCTAAAAAATGTATAGTATCGAAAATAACATATAAAGCGATGTATACTACATCTAGCGGCAATGCATGGAAATACATTTTTCCAATTTTACAGCCTATGACTCAGTAATAATAATAATTAATAAGTATCAAAGTACTCTAAAGCTCAGTTTTCATTAATGTATTTCCTGTTAGGCACCAAACTCTGGGCTCTTTATCTTACTTTCTATATAATATTGTAAGTATTTTTTTAATGTAACCATAATTAATTAATGGGAGTATACTGAAGTCATTTATTAATTGTATAAACCACTGAAATGAATACGACTTAAGTAATCCATATATTGTAGTAATTGGATATGGAAGTTTCAAGAATACATATTTCGAAGTAGAATGGAATGTAAAAGACTGTTAAATATAATTCGTTTGTCGATGCAACTCGAGGTTTCTATGATATTATAATATTTTACTTTTTAATAGGAGTTTTCCAATGGTTTGCACAACAGTGACCATCCCTTAACTGATATACTCTACATTATAAATTAAATTTTAAATAATATAATTTTTTTTTTAGCAGTCACGATTTATATTTCTAAAAAAATTTATGGATACTATTACCTTTTTTAGATCCGAAAATCTCTCTGATCTTTTTTGTGATCGTTGAAAGTTTCTGGTACATGCAGACAGTTTGCGTTTCGGAACTTTTTGGATAATGCAAGTCTGCAATAATTTTTTTAAAAATTTGAAAAAAAAATTCAAATACCATATATTTTTAGAAAAAAAAGTTAAAAAAACTACAGCTGTTTTTTAAAAAAAATTAATTTTTTTGTTAAAAAATTTCAAAAATCTACAACTGTTCACAAAAAATTAAATTTTTGGAATAAAATTTTAAAAATTAAATATCAAATTTTTCTTTCGAGGAGAATTTCTACATTTAAAATAGCATAAGAGCAGGGAAAATATTTCGATCTTATTTAAATTCATGACAATTTGTTGCCAGTGATCTTGTGTTTTGATTCATTCGATGTGACCTCTTCAGGGAGTCAATAAACTTTGTGATTCTTGATCTGCAGCCTTGATTATATGCACATCTGGAAACATCCTGAAGTTCTTGGTGATGTTAGCCTTTAGGGAGGTAAAATGCTGTTGGAGTGTTTGCTGACCTCTTCTTGAAGGATGCCTAATAGATAGTAATCCAGAATTTTCAAAACTGGATTATTGTTAGGCCAGACTTTTGCCTTGAGAAGTACCACAATGTTCAGAGTATTTTCCATCCAGTGTATCAAGACGTTCTTCAGGATCTTTAGGTACTCAGCTGTGTTGATCTTAAGTACAGTCTTAATGAAATGTGGTGACATTATGGAACCATCGATATCCACAGCTCCAAAAACCATGACTCCGGCCGGATTCTTGGACTTCAAAACTGGTGGAACGTCAGTCAGATCACAGGCAAGGGCTCTTGCATTTTACATATTGATTTATGCCTCTAACAAAAAATATCTCATCGACCTGCACAAGCAGTTCTAAAGCTTTGGAAAGCAATCAGCTCTTATGGTCTTGGCCTTATCTTCGAACAAAGTTTAATATGAAAGAGATAAATCAGGGAGTCACAGTAAAGAAGATAGAAATTCAAATTAGGGGCTGAGATCTGACTGAAGTCCCACCAGTTTTGAAGTCCAAGAATCCAACAGGAGTCATGGTTTTTGGAGCTGTGGACAACTTGAAAGATTCCCAATTTATCTACAAAGCCCTGTATATAGTATAATTATAACCATATTTATAAAATAAACTTGGGAAATACTTAAAAGTCATTTTATATTTTTAGAAACATATATTTTATTTTCCCTTCTTGGTATGAAAAAAGAAAGAAATAACTTTAGGTTATTTAATTAAACAACTTTATGTGGAGTAGTTTTTTTTTATTACATGGCGAGATGTAAAAGGATTTAAAAGTAAGTTTTTACTTAAAGGTTTAGAGTCATTTTTTACAATTTTCAATTCAGCAATGCCGTATAGCACATAAGTGACTATCGATTGCCAAGAAAAACATTGCCCTAGTTGCCACTATGAGACCACAATATGAGAAGAGGATTAAGATAGCAACACTCCTCCACGCGGAATTGTCCCAGAAGGCCATCGGAGAGCAGACTGGGGCCTCGAGAAAGACGATTTACAAAGTCTCCATGCATGGAAAAAATAAATATCCGCTATTTTATAATTAACTGCCCCGGGTATAATCTATTTTCTGGGCACTAATTATGACAATCTCCATTGTTATTTAAAAAAAAAAGAATTGAATGTAAAACTGTCCGGATATCTTTTCGATTTAAAACGGTTCTTAAATTTGAACAGATTTTAAATTATCCGGTTGGAGAAAAAGTATTTTTGTATTTCTCGACCCTTTTTTTAACTAAGTTCATTATAAGTCACGTCAGATCATACTATAAAATGTTGTAAAGGTGTGAGTGTATAGTACAAACGCTTTTTGGGCAGTACTGCGCTTAGACAGTGGATTATCGTGCGTAAAGCATGGAGGTTTCAAAGAAATAAATTATTCATATTTTAAATTATTACTAACTGAAAGGAAAAGACAGATTGAAAGCAACCAACAAAATTTGCGATGTTTACGGGGCCGATACTCTTTCGGTTATGTTGCACAACAGTGCTTTAAGTGGTCCCCCACTCAATTCTGGCCTCCACTGTGAACAACTCGACTGTTTGAAGATGGCGATCGAACAGAAGCGGCCAGCATTGGTGAATAGAAGACAACAGGACATCATTAAAACAACCTCAGCCTGCAAACATCTTTGAGGACGTACCAGAAGCTACGGGGTCCCGGATAGGAAGTTCTTATGCATCCAACCTACAGCCCAGACCTGCAAACAAGTGACTACCACCTGTTCTAATCTAGGCTCAATACGATTAAAGCTACAAATTGGCCCTTAATAGATGCCTTTGAAAATTGGTTGTCCGCTTTTTTTCCAATAGGGACAAAGGCTTCTTCTAGAAGGGATTATGAAGTTAGATTCTCCTTGGCAACAAGTTATGGAACAAAAAGGAACATACTTGTCTTAAATCGGATGATTGTTACCCGTACTTCTTTCTTATCAAGCATTGAAATAATAGGAACAATACGAAATTACTTCTTTCCCCGACTTATTACATTTTTATATTTTTCAATAACATATGTATACTTTAGTACAATGAAGTAGACAAAATAATCTTTTGTTCCAATATATTCACAAAAGCCAAATGAATAAGGTTTAATGAAAATACAAACTATTCATAATAAACACATTAATATCATTAATTTTAACTCTATTAATAAATATACGAAGATTTGAAGGCTATTTTATAAATATTAATACATGTGAATAATAAATTTATTATCTTTATAATGAAGAACATATCATATGTATTAGAAAAATAAATATTTATTTTTTGCTCATTCGAAAATTGTTCTGTTATATAGCTTAAAGGGAGACGTCGGATTGATGCGCACTATACGCTGTACATGTACAAAATCTTCATAGTTATTATCCTTTTTTGTCTAAAAAGTATTTTTGAGGGATAACATATGCAACCAGGGGGGCCGACCGGATTCTATTGGGGGAGGGGGCTTAATTTTTGATTTTGATGAAAAAAAAAAAAAATTCTAAATTTTAAAAGAAAAGAAATTGAAAAAATAGATTTTTTGCATACAAATTTTGAAATTATTATTTGATATAATAATTTTTCTGGAAAAAAATTCAAAAATCTATAATCTTTCAAGAAAAACTTCAAAAATCCTTACTATTTAAAGAAAAATTGAAAAAATAAATATTTTGGAAAATAAATTTGGAAAATTAAATTGAATTTTAAATATTAAATTTTCTAGTAAAAGGAAAAATTAGTAAATTTTGTGAGGCTGCAGCCCCTCCAACCTACCCATTGATGACGCCCTTGGCAACATTTATGAATTTGATGTGTATCTACAGAAATTATTTCATCAAAATGTCCATTTGACTTATTGTATTTGTTAAAAAAAATTACTTTTTAACATAAGTTAACATATTTTCACCTACAAAAATACTACCCAAAGCCTTCATTAATTGGATAGTTCACAAAAAATGTTGTTAAAACTTTATAATCAGATTAGTAATCATTATTATTGACCTGTCGTTGACTTATTGCAAACTGAAACTTTTTTTTTAACCAATTGATATGTTCAAAGTCAGTAAAAACACCAAGGAATATTAAATCGCACTCAAAACTCTTGGGAACAATTTCTAACTAGTATTGTGCCGATCCTTAATTATGACTGCAATCACGTCCAGCTCATTGTTGGTCAAGTCTTGTTCAGTCTTAAAACTTAAGAGGCTCGATCCTTGATGATGTCACTGAAACTTTAATAGTTCTGATTCTGATAGTCCGAAGGACTGACAGTGTTAAAGACCGTTCCCAAGAACTGATAGGACTGCTCCTAGTACTTGACAGGACTGAACCAAATAAGTAAAGACTGACACAATATTAGGTATAACTAATAAAACTCCACTTGAGTTTTTATTTTAATACTAAAAGTCTAAATAAATATAGTTGAGATAAAAGTGTATTGTTGGAAAGTACATATATTTTAGACAGTAAATACATATATAGTTGATAAAGTAATTCTACGTGGAGAAAAAGAGGTCTTTTAATGCGCTTATTTTTTGTTTTTGAAAGTATATTAAATTTTGTGCATAATGTACAAATGAACAAACGTAGTATAAATAATTAATTTATCAAATAAATTACAAATAAAGTGAGGGGAACATTAGAAATAAGGGTTTACTATGAGGAATTCATTCTTAGAAATGAAATTTGATATAAATACTCCAACTATTTAAAATAATGTTCAGAAATTATAATATTTTCTTAATTTACTTTAAAAATTGGTTACGAAAATTCTAGTTATTGAATTAAAATATTTTGTAGATATGAATGTTTATATGAAATTGAGATCAATTCATTTTTCAGTTTTAATTTAAATAATGTTTTTTTAACGGATGAAAATTATATATTCAAACATAATAATAATGGCTTCAAGATCCATTTTTTCTTTCAAGGAAGAGAGAAAGAGCCTAAAACAGTTCCAAAAGTTTCTTCATGACCTTGGATGATGTTGGTTTTGAAGGTAATTTAGGCATTTGTGTTTGTTGTCTATTATCCTCTTAAAAATACGAAACAAAATAAAATAGGTTTTTCATACAGTCCTTCTTGGATCCGAATCCAGTTTTGACAAGTCGATACTTAAGGATAATTGGTAGTCTCTTCTTGAGATGTCTTGGTGGTCTCAGACAATAATTTATCTTTAGAATATACTTTAGTGTAATTTAAAAAAAATATTTTTGGGAAACTACGCATAAACGAGGAATTTTTATGTGTAGTTGAAGAATATTGGTTGAATTTATGAAAAAATATAAAAACTTTCATCCTTCCTGTGAGGTAAAGTTTTGTATAAATCTGTAATTTCAAAAATATACTTATATAAAGCTTTATTTTTATAATTTAAGTATTTTTGAATTTAAGAATTTAATTAACAAAGATTATACATATTATCTATATACTTGACTCTTGGAGTGGGTTCGTTATAACCCTGTTCAAATATGGATGCAAGAACATCATGGGTAGAAATATTGTTTCTGCACGTCAGTAAACTTGCTGTTCGGTTTCTTTATTTGGCTTATCTTATGAAGATAAAGACAATGAAAAAGTAATTGATACGGAATCAGGCGAAGAATAATTACCAGACTTAAACACAGTTAGCTGTGAAGAATGACTTTAAATTATTAGTCTGGGTGGTATTTTCTAGGTGCATTGATTATAAAGATTCCCCATTTGTCTGTAGAATAACCAAACTTGCCCCAACTCTTAATCTGCATTTACTATAATTCCAATATTCCAATGTCGATGAATCAGTGGAATATCATAATGAAAAATGATTTTTTTAATTTTCAGAAATGGAGGATGTTTTTTCATATATTTAAAAAAATGATTTCTTATATGAAATCTGAATACAATTGTTCTTCGAAGGTAAGGTTTCATTTGCTAAATCTTAAAAAAAAAAAAAAATGGAATCACTCTAATGTACGTCCTTAAAGATTTTTTTTTTCTCAATTATTAATGCAAAATAATGATTTAAAATGTACCTATTCCCATCGTTTGACATTCATAACAATCTTTTCAGTTATTTTTGCATTAAGCATGATAAATAAAACTGTCTACTTATAATTTTAGAAAATTTCAATTTAACTCAAAGTTATAATAAGGAATATAAATTTCTTCTTGATAAAACTTTTTAGTAACTTAGTTTTAACTATTGTGTTGATCATTATTTAAAATAAGTCGTTTGATATTAGAAACGATGTCCAAATATATTAAATGTAATATTTGTACCTAATGGTCTTGATTTAGTGGGGTAGGTTTTTTTTTTAAATGTTTCTTTAAAAGTTATTAAAATAAAGCTACATTTTAAATTATGTGACTACTTCTTGCAAAAATATTCGCATTTAAAGTTTTATTTCATCATAAATAACACATAAAATGAAGCTGAGCAAAAAAATTCGTCATCAACTCAACAATTGATAAAAATTCAGACTTTCTTTATTTTTCTCAAACATATCCAAAAATTAGTGAAGTAAAAAATATATTGTTCTAGTATCGTTCGATATGTATAACGTTGCTGTAGTGATGCCTAAATAATTACTCATTAAAAAGGATACTATACTAAAATTGGTATTATTATTGGTACTATATATACAAAATGAGATAAAATTGGAATTAATAAATCGAACACCATAGCTCAACGGACAACGCACTAGGGAAAAATTATTTTTCTTTAATCAATGTACGTAGGTTCGCTTCTTTGTAATTCTTAGAGAAGGAAATATACTTTTAAATGTACTAAATGTACTATTACTAGATCCGATGGAGTAATTGCAATATTATAACTTTGACGTGTTTTTAATCATTTGACCAATTAAAGGAAAATTAAAAAAATTATTTAAAAAACCATCAAATTGAAGTGGATATAAATTGAAATTAACTATATTTTTGTTATGTATTTTTAGATGAAAAAATATTGAAACACTAATAACACAAAAACAAAGTTGTCCTCGAACTTTTCTCTCTCCCAAGGTATCCCTATCTTATCCAGAAGTTCGATGTAAGTATTTGTATTGAGCTGTTCCTTCCTCTCCACAAAAATGGGAGGGGATACTTTGCCTGCGCTGGCGACTGGATTTCTTGATCTGAAGACATATCACACTGAAGCTGAGATATTGTCTGATTGTTTAGTTGTATTTTAGCGTCTGTTCTGCTTATTCATAGTGGCAATCAAAGAAAATCTTTTCCCGAATTTATGTTGGGGTCGAGAAAATTTAGAATCTTCTTTTCTCTTTCCAACCGTCTTACTTTGCTCTGTTCAGGGTAAGATGTCTTGTTGTCCTTCTCCTTGATTTTCGTAATAATGCAATTCCGGATTGAAAATAATAAAATGTCTACCACTAGATAAGATCAACCCTGTATAATGAATATAATTTGTACATAAAGATCGTCATCATTATTGGATCTTTCTAAACATAAGAGATACAACAACTGCTGCATACATATTAGTATAATAACATCACAATTAAACTTATACTTGAGTTTCAGTTTAAAAATACTGGTGTATGAAAACCAGTTCAAAACGTGATTCCTAACTCATGAGTGAACGGAATGTAATTGTTTTTTTCTCAAAAGTACCAAAAACAAATCTTATAAGCTTTCTATAAAAATAATAGATATCTACAATTATCAGATAATGAACCGAGAACCTTTTTAAGTCTGTTGATGAATTGTGTTATTTATGTATCAAATAAATTTAAGTTTGTGTTGTATACATATAAATAAAATGTCTAGACATTGTTCATCCTGAAATAAATAACTTTTTTCTTAATAAATAAAAATACGATATTCTTCATCTTATATATTTTTTTTTAAATTGTCTAATTTCACAAATTAATGTAAATTTAATTTTTGAAACTAAATTACAATTATGAATATGATAAACACTTGCTTTGTTATTTACTCATTCTCCTCTAAATTATCTCTTAATCTGCTTATATGCTTACGAAACTAAAAAAATATCGTCTTAAAAGAAAAATCTAGTGCAAAATACCTGATTTCAATACTTAGTTTGATAGCTTAAAATGTTATAAAAATAATAGAGACAATAAGTATCCGAAATTCATTTGGTTTTTTGTTCAATTAGGTATGCAAACATTTACTTTTAAAAGCTACCTCATTAATGTCCAAATTATATTATTTAATAAATTTATGTTTATACTCAATAAAAATTTGTAAGAAAGTTGTCGATTTGTTTTTATTTATTGGGAATCACTTTTTAGTGAGTGATTGAGAAGAGCCTTAAACCTTCCTTTAAAACTCAACGTAAAATCTTTGATGTGTGTTTCCACTTTTCAACACTAAAATCATATTAAGATTATTATAAAATTATTTTTACAGAAGTTTTATATCAATTTATGTGTATCTAAGAACAGTTTGAGGGTTTTTCAACTTTGTACCTCATCAATCTTTCCATAAGTAAGTTTTCTAAGACATCAATATGGAGCAAATATAAATATCATATTTACAATGGCCTTGAATTTTATATTTTTATGTTTATTTGAGCTAGAGTCTTTCACTATAACTTTTATAGGAAAAAAACAAACAAACAATAAAATTTGATAAACCAATGTCAAATTTATAAAATGTATAAATATATTCTTTACTGGTTAAAAGGTTTTATTAAATTTAATATCAATTACATTCCAGAACACAAAACCTCAATCAGAAACAGTCATCCTAATCAAAAAATTAATTAGTGATAACTCCTAGAATATTAAAAAAAAAGTATGGAAAAACTAGATAAAGAATCCTGAAGATGAATTAAGAATTTATGTTGAGAAAGAAGGAAAAAGCGTTTGATTTTTTTAAAAACTGGGCTTTTAAAAGATCCTATTAAAGAAACGAAAGAGTCAACTTCATTATAGAGCATTAAGTATGCCTAGAAATTATAACTCGTTGATTTCCTATGATTTTTTTGATTTTCCATTTGTAATATACCGAATATTATTCATAACTAAGGAATTGAAGAACATAAAGTATTTTCTAATTCAGGAACAGTCATGCATTGATTCAAATTATATACTTTTAAAACTTAAGCATATTTTTTTTGCTGAATAAAGTTAATGATAATGAGATTTGTGCTTGATTTTTGGAGTGCATGAATGACTTACTAATTTTATTTGATGAAAAGTCAAATGTTTTAAATCGATTAATAATATTTTGTACAAAATTATTCTGGTTTGAATAAAAGAGGCAGTACTCTAGCTTGTCTTTGAGAGAGTAGATGCTTATAAAGCTACGTAAAAACACATAAAATATTTTTATTGCATCTCCCCTCCTTACTTTCAAATATAATAATGTTTCAATCTCGGATAGTATATCATAACTATTTCATTATACTGGGTGGTCCATTGAAATCTGAACACTAACTAATTCAATAATTAATGAAGTTTGAGAGCGGGAAAATAATTTATATTCCCACATATTAAAACGTAAACAACTAGTAACAAAACAAACATATCTGAGCTCTCAAGCTTTGATGTAAGTCGATCAAATGACACTTGAACGTCATCATCATCGAATTTCTATTCGCGTACTCCAAGCGGATGGTCATCACTAATACCGATGTTTACGCCGTCAACAAGGTCGAAACGTTGGAGAGGAAGAAGGGCTCAGTCAAAAAGGCCAAACTGGACTCGAATGACAGCACAGGTCAATCCCCTTAAGTCCATAAAGGACCATCCAAGATATATCGAGGTTTTACACCAGACTAGAGCTATCAAAAAGTGGATGGAAAGAGCCTTGTGATGGTGAAGAGGTCACTTTTGATATCAGCAATGAAAGAAACCCATCTTTTCCCTTGTACAACTCTTTTGAATCTGTCTGTTGAACTTTTTTTGACACTTTTGGCCCCCTATAGTCCTGATTCAAACTCCCTTGACTACACCTTTTGGTTGCATATCATGCAAAAGGCATGTTGTGCCCGTCATCCAAACAGCAAAGCCCTTAAAGCCCCTGTCAGATAGAACTGGACTCCATGACAGAGAACTACATCTGCCGCTTGGAAGCTATGATTGCAACTAAGGGGAGGTACATTAATGATTAAAATAGTTTAGACACATATCTATTTATTGTATTAATTTTGTTGTAATTCATAAATTATATCTTGTTGAAGGTTAAAAATCAAAGTGTTTTGATTTTAATGGAACACTCGACATTAGATAATACATATAGCCGAATAACCTAGAGCGCAAAAATATATATGTAAGGAAAATAATTTATCTTTTATTTTTGTGTACCCACTCACAAACAAGGAAAATTTATATGTTGTATTTTTATAAATAAATAAAAAATAACGTTTTCAGAAAGGTTTTGTAGAAATATAAAATTTTCAAATATATATTTATATATAAGTATATAGCTTTCTTTTTATAATTTAAAGATTTTTAAATAAATAAAAGAAATAAATGATTTTGACTAACAAAAATGTTATTCTTTTAGTTTACTTTTTCTTATAAACTTCAAATTAAATTTTTTTCTGTTTTTGAACTTCGATGTATTTCCTCCATCAGTTTCATGGCCCTTTCTGCATTTTGGTTTCACCTGGAAATGTCATTCATTGATTAATCACATTTCAAATGGGGTTTCAGGCTCTATATTTCTATATTATATAGAATCTGGTAAAGTGATCTCATCAACTCCATAAAAATCAATTTATTGTAATTTCGACTCTAAAACTAATCATCTGCCAAGAATTAGAGATGAAATCACATTCTGTAACTAAGATACATAGTACGACCGTCTGGCAAAAAAAAAAAAGCAATATGTGCATATATTGCACGTAAATTCCATCGTGTCCCAACTCTTAACATCCATCAGGTATGATCCCTAGTTTTTCATTCTGCATTTACGTAGTGACGTGGGATAATTGAAATAGTGAAGTAATGCATTTACAGATGAATTCTCGGTGTTCTTGTGACTGAGTTACATAAAGAAATTGAGTTTTTTTTTTTTTCAAGTAAGATCTCTAGAGAGTGGGAAATCAAGAATTTAGCAATTCACAAATCATTTGCTCATACATGTAGGGATCTATAGCGAAGCCAATCACTCAAACTAACCACCTCCATCTTTAACCAATGTCTCTTAACTGGCCTTGAACCTAGAAGAAGATTTAATGAGGAACTCCTTATCCATGTTGGCCATTGCCTCGAGGATGGAAGCTCGTAAGGGTCAACAGGTCTATGTGCACGTTTATCGGAGTCTCTCTCCAAGATTTCCCACACATAGTAGTCCAAGGGATTAAGATCTGGCGAGCTAAGAGACCACATTTTCTTGCCCAAAACCTAAAGATAATAAAAATGTTGGGGTTTCCAGAATAGATCCAGTTCCAAGTACCCAATTTGGACAAATTGCACCAATTTAAAATTTTAGCATGAGAACAGATCTGCTAATATCAATTTCAGTTATCTAGCATTATTATCTATGGAGTTATTTGCGTCCTTGGGCGTGTGCCCTGCACAGAGGCATACAATAATCGCCGCACTGCGTTTGTAATCGGAGGACATCTAAATGATTTCGTATTTTTTCTTATATAGCTTTGTCAGTTTAATCTGATGAATCTTTCATAAACATAAATCTCTGGGTTGACAAGATATTGTGGTCTAAACTTGCTCTGGATTTTAAAATTCCCACCCCGTCTAATACTAGCATATTAATTGCCTCTTTTAGCCTTTAATTCAAAAGAGAATGAGCAATGCTTGGAATTAGTTGGTTCTGCCTATTTAACCAAAAACATAGTATTCTTTCAAACTTTTGGATGATTATTTATTTAATGGAAGTATTAAATTCGTTTAGTAAGCCGGTGTCATTTCAGGAGTTGATAAAAAATACAATTTTTTTTCGTTTTTGTGGGATAACCCTGTGAAGTTGTCCTTCGATGGGAACTCTAAAAATGTATAGCTATTTAATTCAAAACCCTGAGAAGTTCATGAATAAAACAGCACTTACTTACAAACAAGTTATTTTTTAATTTATTTAATATTTTAAGAGAAATATACATGCAGAACAATGTGTGTCAGACTTTTTGTCTGGTTTGTCTACACCTAATAACTCAGTCCAATGGCAGGTTCTTCCAGATTTATATTTATTTCCTTACTCTCATTGTTGCTTGTAGCTGATCTAATAAAGCTTATTATTGGTAAGCTGCTCTCCTCGCAAACATTGAACAAAGTACTCTTGAATGTATATTTTTTAGTAGAAATCTTTATTCTTTTAAAGCAATAAATGTCATTAAACTTACGTTAAATCCTCTAAGCTAAGTTTAACAGTACGGGACATAATTTTGCTATTAAATAAAAAGGTTTTGACATGATTGTTAAAAACGAGTTTACAATAGATTTAAATGTATGTTTAATGTTCCATATCTTTAAACGTAAAGCTCCTTTCTTTGAGTATCAACTTAAGATCAAACATTAAAATAATATTTTATGTTTATAAAGTTTCAACAAAAATACTTTATTATTGACTTAATAATAAAACATTTTAAAATATTATAATAATTAAAATAATAGCTTCACTCCATCCTAAAAGAAATTTGTTTATTTTTTATTTTGTTAAAATTAAATATAGAAATGTATCTCAATAAATAGTTACTGAATGTATAATTTGGGGTCGAAATTTGCTTGGACGATTTTAGACGGGATGTAAATACTAAAACGAGATGGCTGAGATGAACATTGACTCATTTTTGTGCCAATATGTTCCACAAACAATTAGAATATGTTATATCTTCAATGAAGTAGTTTTTTGCTAATTAAAAACTATAAACGACGCAGGAGAAGGGGAAAACGAGTCTGAAGGTTCCCTTACACACACTGCAACGTAATTTTGGAATTATTAGTCTAATTAGCCTCCGTTTCCTTTTATATTCAATCCCAAGCACGACAACAATGTTAGTCACTGGACAACCGCCAATGGGCATATTATCGGTAAGATATCACCCTAATAGGGAGGATACTAGTCTTTTTATCATTTAGGCTGAACCCAGATTTCCTGGCAAACTTTCTGAAATAAGACAACACAACTTCCAATCTTTTGACAAGCTGCAATTCAGAATTAAGCCTCATATATGCAGTATAAGCTCAGTAGAATATAGATCTATTAAATGTTTACACTTAGTAATATGAATCCCAAACCCTCAATTTAAAAAATTAAATTTAGAGCCAAGTCTTTAATAGTCATGACAAACATAAAGGAACTAAGAGACATCCTTGAGCACAGATACATTCAAAAAATATAAGAGGACTCTCTTTTCCCTCCAACGTAACAGTATATGTTCTATTGAGAAGGAGGGTTCTAACTAAATTAAAGAACCACTTTGATAAAAATAGATTAACTGCCCGAAAAATATGATCGTGAAAAAGGGAATTGAACGCTTTCCTTAAATTAATTTTATTTGCTTTCAAAAATCCCCTATTCTTAAAAGGTAGAAATTTGGAGACCATAATTCATTATAGTGGGTTCTATATTTTTTGTCTTTTGGGCAGCTGTAGAATGATCTACAACATTCATATCGTGATATTTTTAAATCTACATATGTTTAACCTTAAAAAAACAAAAAAAAAAAAAACAAGAATATTTATATCTAACATGTTTCACAAATGAATGTATCTTATTAACAAATACTAACAACATCATTTTTTTTTTGTTAATCAAAATAGCTTATGGGAACATATTTTGATGTCTAAGGTTCTTTAAAAAAAAAATTAGAACATACTCGAATGTGCATTTTTTCACTTCTATTCTTAATGACACAAAAGAAACACTTTTAGACACTCTTATAAAAATAAAATGATAATGGTGTGATAAAAAGAGAAAAAACCAACTATAATCAAGTGATAATGAAGTTTCTCTATTGTTATGAGAATATTTTTACTTGTCACATAGTTATATACAAAATAATTCTTTTAAACAACTGTTTCCAACCGGGTCCATTGTGACCCACAACACATCGTCATAGGCTCTGCAAGAGCTTACATCAATAATAATACAACATGTGATTAAGCATATTTTATATACTGCAAGATATTCACAAAATTATTTGACTCTGTAGTGATTAAAAGTTTGACAAACACTGTTTAGAGGTATAAAATTTACTGTTAGGAAGATTTCAAGTTTACTGGGTCTGACAACAAAATAAGTACAAAGAAAATTTATTAAAATCATTATTTAATGATTTTTATTAAAAAAAACCAAAAACAATAGTCAAGGTAATTAATTTTCTGCATCCACTCAGTTCAAAAAAACAATTCTTCTGTCTCAAAAATATTCTCAATCCTGCTTCTTTAAGAAGTACGCATTCTTTACATAATTCTGTCCATATGGGACATCTCCTCCTTGATTTAGTTTACCAAAAATACTTGAGCGGTATGAGGAGGTCTATTGGTGTGATATTCTAGATACGCTATCACAAAATAGTCATTATATTAAGGGGTTGGGCACTATTATGTGATTATATATAGTTAGTTTTAAGCCACGGCAATGGTTTTCGAGGATCCGTTGTGCCTCCAATGGCTTTTGAGTATCGTTTTCAAGGGTATAAATATAAACTTAGATACTTCCTTTTTGGATATTATGCCTTTCCTTGTTACCAAAATAATGATGCAGGTGGAACTGTGTTCTTGTTCATGGAATTAAATTTTCTGTAGCTCTTAATGTAACCGTGTCATCATGACAAACTATATATTCACATTGTATAGCTAAAATGCTTTTTTTATGGCATATTAATCGGGTATCTAATATTTGCTACCAAGAAGATATTATAAATAAAATTTTGAACCAAATTTGTCGCCATGCTCTGTATGTTTGAAAGTAAATTAAAGAAATGAAAAATAATTGAAAACACTTAGCCATTGTGATTTGAAACTCCATAAACCAAAAAATATATAATAAATATAACACGCATGACTGTGTCAGTAGGAAATAATAACATCTACAGTCTGTTCTCACAGTATATCATTACATATAATTATAATTTTTTAGACTTTTTTTTTCAATATAAAGGTTTTGGTTCAACAAAAAGCTCATCAATTTGAATTTGTTGATCAAGATGAAGAAAAAAAACACACCATTTTCTCCATGCAAGAATAAAGCTTTTTGTTTCTTTTTTCGGCTTTAGCTATTTATTTATCTAATTTATGGAAGTGAAAAGATTATTTGATGTCCTGTAAATTTTGTACTTTAGTCATACATTATTAAGTGTACTTTTTTGCACTACACCCAGTATATACTGTTTTCTAGGAGCAATTATTTAAATTCTTTCGGCAAAAATGTCTAATTCAAGAATCGTTTTCCTTCTCTTATAAGGCAACACGCAGTATTAAAAACTTGTATTAAACCAAAAAGATGTCAAATACATTCATGCACTTTCAAACTAAATATTCATTCAATGTATTACAAGTTTATGCATTAGAATAGCAATGGATGGATCCAAAAACGTAGCTCTCCGATGCATATTCTATGAAAAATAAAACCCAAAAATTATATCAACTATTTAGATATGTTTGTTTTGTATTCTTATAAAACTTTTAAACAATAATTTCATTTACATATTGTATAAAATGTGACCTTAACGTGTCCGAACGTTTTTTCTAGTTGACAATTTGAAAAAAGTGTTTTTATTTTCCAAAACTTTTACAATATATTATTGATTTTTTTTTTCAAATTTTATTTTTTTTGGAAAGAAAATTCAAAAACCCATAGTTATTCACAAAAAATTAATTTTTTTTTGAAAAGAAATTCAAATTTTAAATTTTTTGAATTTTTTTTCAAAATCTACAACTATACACAAAAAAATTTGAAAAATTAAATTAAAAAATTTTTTGAGAAATTTTTTTAAAATATTATATTTTTTGCTCTGCTGCATAATTTGTCTGAATTATCTTTTTTTAAGAATATAAATCTTTCATGAACAAAACATAATAGTTAAAAACAAAAATGCTTGATTTTTTTTTTTTTTTTGTGGGGGGGGAGCTACACCCCTTCAGCCACCCCCTGCAGATGCCCATCGTGTAAGTCCCTATTTGATTCTGTTAGTTAAAGATTGACATCGTTTTAATATTTGTTTACATCATTGCTAGACATGGAGTGGGATTTGTGTTCATTTCCTTCATCTCACAGCTGCTAGTAGATAATATAATAAAACGTCATTACAACTACATAAGCTACTTTTCTCCAAAACAGTCTCTAAATCGCAAAAATTACCATGTCATTTTTTGCTTTCTTTTATATTACATACCGGCAGGTGATATTTTATACAACTCTAATAATATATATGTATAGTAACTACATAAAAGAAATGGTTAAATTGCTTTATATAATTTATTGTGGATGTACATAAGTATGTATTTTGAGCTCTTTTTAGAATTTCAATATATGTAGCCAGTAATATATTGAGTTTATTATGTAAGTAGGTATATATGAAAATGAATGCATGACTGATCCTAATCATGTAGCAATACAAAATGATTATTATGTAAGTATAAAAAGTAAGGGTTACTCCCTTTAGTACCTGAATTACTTTGCTCGTTGGAAAAATAAATAATGTCAAGAACCTCGCTTTTGTTCCTTGTTTATTCAGGATTTTATCCAAATTAAAAAAACCTATTTTATCTGTTTCAAGATAGATTTCGGTACAATAAGATTTTATAAAGAATTGTATAAATCTTTATAATTTATATGAGCCTCATTCGATACACTAGGAATTTAAATGATATTTGGGTTATAAGAAATACACTTTTGATAAGCTCATCTCACCTGAACCCCCCCCAATGTAATTGTACAAAAAAGGGAATAGTTAACAAAAAATATATTTAAAATGGAGAACTGAACATTTCTGAGCTATTTATCAGGCGTAATTAACTTAGGAAGGTGATTCTTAGTTACGGAAGAAAATGGTAACCATTTGGATATTCAAGTAGTTTTAGATAAATATGGTAATTGACCAAAGGTGATAATTGTTAATGTTTTTCTTATTCGCTAATAACAAAATAAAAAAACGAAATCAATAACATTAAAATAAATTATTAAAAAAATAAATGACAAAAAACAAAAGTGTCCGTTTTGACTAATTTAGTAACTAAACAGGGATCCAATGTGGACAATGTTCCCCATAGTTTTTTGCTCTCTATCTCCCTTTATATATTCTGTTCTAGTACAAATATTTACATTTATATATGAAAGTTTTATACAGTTGAGGCATATATATGTAAAATTAAAAAAAATGTACATTAAAGTAAAATATATCAAAGGGATAATCAGAAATAATTTTAAATAATTTAAAACGGGATTGGCTCCAACGAGTTCATCATGTTATTAAACGTCCGAACAAAAATATTTTTTTAAATGAATTAATTAAACTTATCCATTCATCCACTTGGCCCCCACTATAAATTGGTGAGTGGGCTACTGTTTGTTTTTAGACTAAATACTATTTATCTAGTTGAAGAAAAGTAAAAACATGTTAGTTGGTGCGCTCCTTTGACCACTTGTGCCAGATTACTGATTCGGTGATAAAAAGGCTAAAATAAAATAAAAGCCCACATTTGGGTATAGCAAACTTGTGTTAAAATCTGTAAAGATAATTTCATAATTTTTATTTACAAAACTGTACTAAAATTGTCTGTTATTTCTCTTCCCCAGACATAACTACACTAGTGTCCTGGAGGGGAGCTAAACGGATAAAAAAACTACGCAGGAGAATACATAAGTTCACTTTAAAAACAGAACATATAAAAAAATATTTTTTCAAACTTTAATATACACTTCACTTGACATATTAGTTACTTGTATATGATTTGCATCTCAAAAATAACTATACGAAAAACTACGTTTTCTAAATTTATTCAAAATCAAAAAACTTATGGGCAAAAAAAAAAAAATCTGTGAAAATCTCAATTTCGTTTTTTTCAGGTGCTAAAAACCTTTCAAAAATTGACTTCTTATCTGGACAATTATTTTCATGTTTATATGTTGCTATGTTATTTGAAGTTATAACACAATATTTAAAAAATCCTAATACTCCTACTAATGTTACTAAAGCCAAAAATAAAAGTATTTGGGAGGGAGTTGCTATGATGAAACTTCGTGGATTACCTTACGTAACCGGATTGATGTAGTATGATTAGTATGATATGTAGTATAACATATAGTCCATTTCCCGCTCCATCGTTATTATCATAACAGGATAGTTAGAATTATCAGAATGTTTCTTGACAACTAAGAAACGTTCATATTATGTAGAATTATTAGCATTTGTGTTATATAGAAGTATTTTCTGACTATTTTTTTAATTTTTTTAAATATTGTGATTGTGATTTTCTGCTCCCTCCTTGGCCCTAGCAACGCCGGGTAACCCTTTGCTAGTAAAAACATACATTATCCAATCACGAGTGATCAAGAGTCAATTAGAGAAAATATCTTGTTCTTGCCACCTTGGAGAAGAAGATAAATAGAAAATCTGTTTCTTTCCATCGTAGTTATCTTTCTTCTTATGCTTCAATTCTATATATTTATTTTATGCTAACAACCTAAGGTTTTAGCAAATTAGCTAAACTTTTACATTAAAGTCGCTAAACTATTAAAAAAAAACAACGATTGAAAAGGGTCTGGAGTCTGTTTCCCATCCCGGCATATTTGTCTGCTTCTCATGAAATATGTTTAGAGATTATACCAAAAAGTAGTTTTTTTGTCTGTTCAACATGATTGCAACAGTTGAAAAACTTACTATGAGTATCAAATTATGAAAGGTAGACTCAATAATATTTTATGAATAGTAATAACCTTCAATGTCTTAAATTATAACTTTCAACGTATCATGACAGATTAAATAAAGAAAAATAAACAAAATGATTTGAGTTGTAATATTTGGTGCAGCTGACCCCTGTGTACTGAGCTTCATTGTATATCAAATTTCTCTTTAATGAGTGGGGTTTGAATTCTTATAAAAATATGTCAACTCATGGGGAATAAATCTATAAATAAAATGATCAGTTTCTATTCAAAATCTTGATGAAAAATTGAGAAAAATATTATTTTTTTATGAATATGTAGTCTGCATTATATTATATAATTGTAATATAAATTTTAGGAATGTGCGTTGTTTGATGTTTATAAAAAATGGCCTGCTTCATCTTTTCGATGTTGTAACTGCCCCCCCATTATCTTCTTAAAGATAATTTTCTTAAGCTCTTTTATTGTATAAGTGATTAATCATTTTATTAATGCTATTATGTTTTTGCGAAAGAAAATAATATTTCTGTCCTTGGTTTATTTATAATATTTTTTGTGAAATGGTTAAGATATTGATGTTATCATTATTTAGGTATATATTTGAAACTGCAATGACTTTTTTTTGTCAGACCCTTTTTATGCATTAGTTCAATTATAAAAAGAAAAGTAATTGTGTATTTCTTGTAATAATGCATGTATAAGTATTTTTTTATTGTAGGAGTAAACTTTTTTTTCAAATATATGAATATTAATCTAAACATGAAGTTTTTAATTTTAATGTGATAAGTTTAATTGATTGTATAAAATCATTATAATTTAATTCCATGCCTTAATAGCTTTCTTCTCATTCAATTGCCTACATTTGGGTAAAAATTAAATAATATTGACGAATAAAAGATACGTATATGTGACGTGTCAATATAAACACAGACTGGGATACAAAACATAAGTTGAGGAGAAAGGGTCTTCATTTTCCTAGCTATTTTACTTGATCAGAAATTATCATTTGATTTTTACAGGCTATTATGAGGTCTTATTCATTCAAAATGGGTCAAGAGGACAGCAAGCGCATGATCTTTACAGAGATTAAAATCGAATGACAAAATGTAGACAAAAATTATTAAATGAGATGTGGACAATCTATTTTATATTGAATTATGTAATTCAGGTCTCTTTCTAATTTTATAAATATACATTAAAGGAGAGAGGAAGAAAATGTTAGATGGGTCTAACCCCTTAATGAAATAAAAAATGAAAATAATCTTGGTTATTGCCAACAAAATTTTCATTTAATAAAATAGAATCAATACATATAAAAAAATATCTTTAGTAATAGTGATGTTTTGTGTTGTGAAAGACTGGACGGGAGGATGACTAAAAAAGTATAACCAAACCAATAAATATGCCGCTACCACCAGTAGTCCCATTTAGAAGATTTTAATATCCTAGAATAATATTTTTGGGACTACTTCATTTGTTTTACTTTTTTAGTCGATATCATACTTATAAAAAATAAGAATGGAGTTCGTTCAGAGTCATGCAACCTTATATCAGCAAAATATTATGGTTATGGGGTTTTGTAAGTTGTAAGTGTTTTAATAAAGCTCCTCATCCAAAATAGAATGCCTTAGAAGTCGCAGTTTATTAATCAAAGACAATCTTTTTCTATATTTAGCATTTAAATTTGGGTCCCACACGTAATAAAACAGTTAAAAACTGCGGCTTCCACGCAAAAAATCAAAAAAAAATCTTAATACAATTAAAAGAACAGAACTTAGTCGATTAGTTTAGCTTACTGATCTATTTTCACGAAAACCATTCCAGCCTGCTTTTGTATCGATACATCATAAATTTAAACAATGTAACCTTGTTATATCTTGTACCCTTCCTCTAAAATGAAACAAAAAAAAAAGTCCAAAATTACTGGATAGTTTTCTAATTCCTACCAAATATTGAATCATTATTTTATCATTGTCGAAAATTGTTCACAACTTAAAAAATGCTTATTCAAATTCTAGCAATCAATGTTCAACAAACTTACCAGGAGAAAAGAAGCTTAAACAGCGATAGCTGACAACAAAATACAATGTACATTTTTAGAAGGTACGGAAACGCTATGTCATGCACACACTCTCTATGGTACACCCTGTCCTTTGAAGTTTTTGGATTAACCGATCTAATTAATACCATTTTGGCTTATTTCATTGATTTAGAATGGCTATGTATGTATTTATATTTTTTTAAGACAAACAAAGTAATAAATTTACTTTGTTTCATTTTCTAAAATAAACTAAAACTTTTTTTTTACAAATTAATCTTTTATTTTATTTGTAGGTACATGTTTTCAGTTTTTCTTTTGTTTTACTGTTTTTTTAATGTTATATGTAAAACTTGCATACCCATGTAAGAATAGTTTTTATGTATGTAATACATTATTTAGTATATTTTTAATACAATTAACTATTAGGGATGCCATTTAATAAATGACAAAACTTCTTTTAAAGATTAGAAAAGGAAAAACTAACTTCTTTCTCTGAAATAAGAATTCTCATTTATCTTTGATGTAAATTGCTGTATATATGCATGTATGATTTTAAATATAATTTTGATATTTTGTCTACACTAGTTCTATTTTAAATGTGGAAGATTCTCCCAATTATTGCAAAATCCATTTTTTTTCTATCCCCCATAAAAAATTATATAATAGGAAGTTGATAGTAACATCGGTTTTAATTCATTACTAACTTTATTATACCTCGCTTCTGCTTTCTCCACGTGCTAATTTTTCTTTACGAAAATGGCATCCTTACTAATTATTGACAAGTATTCACCTTTTGGTATATTTTTAATTCAATGAATTAAATATTGAGAAATAAATAGTTTTGGAAAATTCAAATTTTAAATTGCTGTAAAATCACATCTGATGGGGCATAAAACTTTATAGCATTTTATTTTTTATTATAGAACATATATCCATTTTTAATGAATAATATTAAAGAAAATGATAGTTTCAATATATTTTCTCTAAGATTATATCTTGAATTATATTTAATATCTCCTTTTCTACCTTCACTTATTATTATTGTGATAGTCTAAAAGAATTTTTGAAAATTGACATTGGAAATTGACTTATAAGTATCTTTTTTTCAAAATTAATCATTTTATAAGTCAAATAATACAAAATCTCTTGACTTATTGCTTAATTTCATTCAATAACATAAAAGGAGGATGTGTAATTTGAAGCTCTACAATTTTTCTCAAGGCTTTTCATCTCTCTATATTGGATTTTCTACACTAATTCCTTATATAAAAAACAGTAAAAGTTGAAACTCTCGAAAGTAGTAAAATATTGGTCCACTATGGATAGTAAATCAAATCTCTAATTTGAATATTCACAGAGTATCTGTCAATTATTATGTGTCGAAATTAGAATGTTATTCAACTCAATTATTATAAACTTCTAACAAACATATTAATCTCTAAGCCCCTAAATAAAACTGATGAATGAAATCATTTATAAATATTGTTACATATGATAAAAGATTTTTAATTTGCTATTATGTGAAAGAACTGCAAATTATTATGTATCCTTGCAGAAAATAGTTATAAAAACTATCAATTTGTATACTCTGGTACTAACATAAAAAACCCTGGTGGAAAAAATCCCCCATGGACCCGAGGACACGAACAAAACAAATAAAAACTTGAGGGATAAAAAAAAAAACCCACATATCTGAACTGATGGACTTATTTTGTCGCTCTTCTGGTATAATGACTCAATCATGTTAAGGTCTTGCAGATTATAAACAAAAACTGATTAATTGTGAGCTCCTTCTGCGATAACCTTGTTGAAAAAATGATTCATATCGAATGGAAATTTGTTTTGTAAAAATTTACAAACCCATTGATGATAAAATCGTAGTAACATGGCATTATTGATTATTAAAATGATTTCTTTTTAATTCTGATGCAGGAGGGGGGAAGTATTGATATATTCACTTTGTATTCTTGTTATGAGATTGAAATAAGGTAAAAAATATTACTGAAAAATATTGGTTTGAATTATCAATCTCGTAAGGATTTAATCTCTTCCTAACTAACTTGAATCCTAACATCAATTAATATTCACTAGGGAACACTAAAAAATGGGAGGCAAAATGTTTCCAATTTGATTTGAGTAGTAATACTTTTTATTAAATAATTCTATATTAAATAGAGTTTATTGATATAATTTTTATTATCTGGGTAGAGTTTTTTCGTTTAAGGATTCTGTCCTACGGAGGATTTTGTCCTGTTACCATCTGTCCTTGCCCCTTATTATGCTTAAAACGTTGATTTGTTTCACTGTTATTGATTATGTGTATATTTATCGATACACTTCAAATATCCCACCTATTAATCAGAAAATAGATATGCAGAGTGTTTCTATAGGTATCTAATATGTGCATTTCTTGGAAATTTGCCATATAATTCTTTTGGTTTAACATACTTATATATTTATTCAGATTTATGCAAATTTTGTTTATTTTTCATTCACATATTATAATAAACTTCTTCTAAATAATTCTAAAAAAGTATATATATATTCTATTAAATAAATTGCATATATAATAACTTCAACATTTGTAAAATTTACTAGAAAAATGTATAGGTAGAGTTGAATTATTTATCTTTAACATCATTATACATTGAATGTACATTACAGTAGTTTTTTTTTTTTCAACATTCTTCGAATTTTGATTGCAGTTAGCTCGAAAAAGTTGTAATATGATAAAATAATCATTGCTTTGCAATTATTAATTATTATAGACATTATTCTAAGCTATAAAAATATTGATAAAGTTTTTTCTTTAAAGCTACCCGATGGAGCAAAAAGAGAGAATATCATTAGGAAAACTTTATCTTTCCTTTCTGAAAATGTAAAAAAAATTATGCGTGCTATACGTAAATCATCAAACTTTTCTAACTGTTTGCTCTTTTATTGTTCCTTAGAACAATTTTTGAAAAAAAAACTTTATTTAACACTTGTTGTAACTTTAAAAAATTCCCATCAAAGTTATTCCATAAATGAAAAAAATAACTATAAATATATTTTTAGTATATTTATTAACTATGTAAAAGGTTTTTGTCTTTTTTCATAATTTGATCGAAATGTGCGACCTAAAGATGATCTCGTAGGACAATGCAATTTTGCATTGTTAATTTTTATACTATGTCACAACTTTTCTGCATTAACCGTAATCGAAATTTGAAAAAAAGTTGATACGTAAACCGCCCTAATTTACATACCCATCCCCTTAGCAGAGCCTGAGATAACTACTGTTTCTAAATTATATCAACTTTCTTGTTCACAAATAAAAGATTTAATCAATATACTGGGTGGGGATTCTCAATCTTTACCAAAAGTTAACCTTATTCCTTGAGGTGTTTTGTGACATTTATTTCAAAAGGTCTGAAATACAACGGATTCCTTACAGTGTTTACTACTTGCATTTTTCTCTCCAGTCTAAGATGATTACGGAAAGAGACATCATAAATAGGTTATCGGCACTCATTTGTCCGAGGATGAGCGTGGAAGGGTCTGCTTGCTAAGTGTACATATCAAGTCCCACAGTGTACACAGCCCGGATGATTATGAAGAGCGACATGAAGAATCGTTTGGAGGCAGACCCAACCAAGTCAATGAGAGCTTTTGCAACGAATCTTGGTGTGGATAAGAAACAGTGAGGAACACGGTAAAGAACCATGGGTGAGGGCAACATTTTCAGATGTATAGGTGGTGCTACAGCAACACAGAGCCCCTGCACACTGGCAAAACTGTTCAAGAATTTTCTCAAGAATAACACTGACTTCTGGTCCAAGGAGATGGTGTGTCTATATAGCTAAGTATTGAAATCACTGGACTTTACCTTCTGGCTGCACATAGAGTCCAAAGCCAGTAAATTTGTAACCCCAATGTCCACGCTATGTGGGCCTCCGTTGAAGAGTGCTGGGGTACCATGGACGTGAGCTTAATAAAGAAGTGCTGTTATTATTTCATGAGGAAGATATCGGCTGTCATCAAGTAAATTAGTTATTTCAATGTATGAATGTAAAGTTTAAAACAAGTTTCATTAAATTCAGACATGTAGTGTCTCAGAAATATTGACTTGAAGTTATTGCATTCATTTGTAAAGGTTGAAAATCTTTAGCCAGTCCATTATGTTATCTTAAAATAATTTCTATGTACATATATCGTAGATCTGCATCTGAATGTACTTTAATCAAAATTCGATATGAATATTCGATATTATTCTGTCGAATAAACCTATTTTAATATAATATAATGATACAAATAGATCATATTAAAAAGACAATTTATACATATTATGTAAGCTCATAAAATGAGGCCATGTTATTTTGATATTGACAAAAGCTTTCAATGTGATACGTAACAATAAAACACAACTGCATTATCAAAAACACTCTTTATTTCATGTTAATTATCAATTTGTTTAATACTGGTATCTCTTATTTATGTTCTAAGCGTTATTGGTTGAAATTGAATTAGCTTTTGTTAGTCTATGAACCATTATTCCCCACTACAATTACTCAAAAATAGTTCCATTTGTATAAAGGATTAACTAATTATTAGCTGATGTTGAGCCCTTTTTTGTTTTTGGCTTATTGCAAAATAATAAAAAAGACATCATGTAAATTTTTAAATATAGGTATATGGTGAAATATAAATGAGTCATCATGGAGTTCTGAAACGACTATTAAATAACCACATATAGGATGACATATGTATCTAGATGGATATTATGGTAAATTTTTTTAAGGTTATGTGATGCTCATTTAAAATGATTAAGGAAAGATTTTTCATAGTTTTTGATTTTGAAATTATCCAGTCTGGCTATAGTGTGTTTTCACTCACATCACTAATTATATCATAAATGTTGGGCGACTAGAATTGAGATTGCGTGTAATTATTTGATATAATGGACTATTTTATCTCATTAAGTCCCCTTAATCTTAAAAACAAACAAACTTATGGTTACTGTCTTAATTTCAATCCCTTTAAGGTATGAATAAGACTGTTAAGAACAATATCAAAACAATAGGACATGATCAAACTAAAAAAATATATTAACCGCAAGTTTTTGTGACAGTCCACTAAACTATTTCTTTAAAAAAATGGCGCATGCCTAAAAAATAATGTCACAGTACCCTCTATATAAATAATATATTAATATTTTATATTAAATAATATTACCATTCAGGGAGTTGTATTATTTTACCGCAAGACTCTCTTTTTTACTCTCTGCTTCTTTATCTAAAAACCAATATAAGTAAAACAAACGTAGTAATTTCTAAGGATGTTTGGATTCTAAAATATAGTTGTAGATAGATATTGCAGAACTCGATGAAGAAAATTAAGTAACTTTTGGATTCTGAGGAGTTAACTTACAGAGCCAAGAATTTAGGAAAAACATTGGACAAATGTACAATTGATTTGTATTTGTGTGCAAATATAGCGGAATTAATGCTATGACTTCGTTACAGTATGAAAATAAGATGTAAGTCCCCATTTATATAGTCCCCGGATGGATTAATTATAATACTATGTATAATTCTTACTTAAAATTAATCGGTGCAACTCCACGCTACAAATTAAAGGAACACTAAAATAAATATATAAACAATTGACCTCCTATAACTTGATAGTTGGTTAGTGATATCACTCGTAACACTTTTAGTTCTTAATATAGTTCAAAATGTTTCACAACTTGGGACCTACAATGTTATATATTTTTAGTTAGTTAAAAAGAAAACAAGAAAAACATATTATTTGATTCAACCAATTCAAGATTTAAGGTTCAGGTGTTGTTCCCTACTCACACCAAATTAGAAATGAGATAAATAAAATATTCGTTCGTTTTTCCCTATTTTATAGGTTTTTAAGTTGTATGAACTAGTGTGTGTGAACTTACACCCATGTAAGAACTTTCCAAACTAATTCCCTTTCTATTCAATGCATAACACAATATTTTGATTATAGTTTTTATAACTTTTGCCATGTCATTCTTCAATCATATCCATTCAAAATGTTTTATGTTAACTATTCTTATACATTTTTATAACCTTATTAACTATTCACAAATAATAAAACAATAAATATAAAATGTTGATAACTTTGAAGTTATTGCTTTGTTTTTTGAGGAGTTACAAGCTGCTGACATTAACAAGGGTCTTGATTAAATATATGTATTTTGGGCATGTGAATAAAAGAAACTGTAATTCAAAACGGATATCCTGACAATTTGAAGATTGTTTTGGAGGAGGGAGCTTAGATGCAGGGGTCTCTGCAGGACTATATTTGGGGGGGAGGGCTTAGTTTTTGGAATTTTTCTGAAAATAAAAAACTGTAGTGTTCAATCCCGTTTCGAAATTTCCTCTTCAGTTTGCCGACTCTAAATAAACATGAAAGCTAAAATATGGACCCGATTTTCATCACTTAGCATATGTCTCACTCCCGCCTTCTCCTTCCGCTCTCCAAAATGTTCACCCCTAATAATATTTCAACTGTACTCCGAAAATCAATGCCTCAACAAAAGTACAACTATTCATATTTAAAACTGTTGAGTCACGATTGTTTTGGTGTTTTGATTATTATTGTCGAATTAGCATAATTGATGGATAAAGCAAAATAATCTAAAATTTCAATATTTTGTATATAAAATATTTAATAAATACATGTAATTTGTCAAGGCTAATAGTAAGCAAACAAAGGCTAACAGAACTTTCTTTTAAATGTTATATTTCTCAATCAGGTATTTATTTTTACAATTTACAAGTTGTACTGAGAATGTTAGATGTAAACATACGATAGGAAAATCTATATTTCAACCTTTGAGTCTGAAATTTTGATAGAAAAAGTTCAAATATCTATAGTTCAAAATCCAGAAAATCAAAATAAATATGTATATTGTGCAAGGGCCAAACGTTAAATAAAGTTATACTAATCCGGCATTGCCATGACCTATTACGACAAGTATAAAGGTTTTCTTACATGTCTCAGAAAAATATTTGTATCCTTCATTGGAAAGTTCTTCAGTTTTTATTTTGGTAGTTTGTTATCTGGCTTGGATATTATGCAAAAAAATAAGAGCTTTTCGTGTTTTTTCTACATTTTTGAAGATCTGTGGGTAAAATATGAACGACTTGTGGAAAAAATACTACTTGAGTTTCATTTTCATCTTGTTTCTCTTTTCTATTAATTGCTCTCATTGGCCTCGTAGATACAATTTATAATTTGTAGAGATAAAAATATGTTACAGGCTCGTATGTTATAAAAAACCAAAAATCAACGTGGTCACCGAGATAATTTGAAAAATGTTTGGTAGAAAAACAGTATAGCTGTCACAACGTTTCATAAAGGCAATAAACAAAAAACACACACAGTATTTAACAATGATATAGGCAGGAATTATTACGATGTCGTTCCTCAATGCTACTCGAGTCCAACAAGTACTTTTACTCATAACTCCACAACCAACCCTTATTGTTATTTTTCGTTTTTCCTGCACTAGTGATTACTTTATACTTATAAGTTATAGGTTCTCCTTTCAAGAATATGAGAATAACGACAACAGCTTTGGAAAATAAAAACATGTATTTAGTTAGCAAATAGCAAGGGGGGGCGGGCCTTCTTCCATTTTTATAATATTTTCATCTATGAAAATTAGTCTCCTCTCAGATGACTACCCTTCAGACAACAAATTCATGACTCTAGAGGCTCTCAGGTGTGACAAAACTAATTAAAAAGTTAAGAGGATAGTTTACGTAATATAATTATTTATAATATAATCAAACAGTTTTTACCTTTCAAAAAGGGGGCAATAAGCCCTTTGTCCCTGTTTCATAAAGACTTTCATGTAGACTTTTATTGAATGTCAATAAATGCGTGTCTTTAATGACACCTCTGCCTTATAATTTGAAAGAAAGGGGCGGGGAGTGGCAATAATTGTTTTCAATTTATTGATAAATAAATTTGTCATATGTTTTTTAGTTTCCATTAGTTTTTCGTTGTAAGTAACAATCTACATGAACTTCTTCTTCTAGTTCAAAAATGATTGGCTAAACAGTAGAAATAAACAAATTAGCAACAAAATTTGAACTTATGTAAATAACTTTTTTGATGATTTGTTTAAAAAAAAAACCAGTTTGGACAAGTACAAATAGGTTTGACGTTTGTGCTCGTAAGTAATATATTTATAACTACATATTTTCCGCGAAATCAAGATACCAAGACAGACGGATATTACTCAATTTTTGGATTTTCCTAATGAAAGACGTAGTTCAGTAGATAACGTGCAGAGGAAATATTATGTTACCCTCAATGTGTGTAGGTTAGACTCACGGTCATTCCTAGATAAATAAATATGCATTATATTGTTGTGTACAGTTTTCAATGTCTGTAAAAGTTACAATTTCTTCGTCTTCAAATGCATTATTCAATATCAATATTGTTCGTTCTAATTACCATATATTATTTAGAATTATTATTTCATTTTGATCTATTAAAATTACATTTATTCAAGAGTAATATAACTTTGTGCATTTGAACGTTATAATGTGCCAGATAATACAAATATTTGATTAATTAGGTAGTATTGGATCATCCATTGCATATTCATTAACTGTTTGATCCTCATCCCAAATACAATAAATCCTTCATGTAAAATTATTCATCTAACTTTTAGTTTAATACATGTACAATTTGCGTATACAAGTTACAACTATTACACAACATATGAACTTCAAAGACAATTCATTGGTCAGGTGGAGTAAATATAATACTTTAATATTAACTTGTCCTTCATCAGTGTAACTCCATTTTACCAATTAAAGGAACATAAAACGAATATATTTCTTTTTGGTAACCCTAGACTTTGTTCACTCATATCAACAATAATTATTTCTGCTCTTTCTATGACATGTTTTTTTGTAATTACCTTATGCGTACATATAGCAATAATCTCATGTTGCAAGTAAGTGGTTTTAAACTATGTCAATATCATTAAGCCATGACTTTCCCTAATATAAATACATTTACTGGGTGTAAGACTGAAATTTGAACACTGGGTTATTGGCAAATTGAGTGGTTCTGTGAGTTTTTCAGAGATGGGCCTAAATTAAGTTAGGATTGTTGAACATTTCATAACACTCTGTAGAAATTTTATTTGTTATTCTTTTTTTAAGTGATAAAAAAATGGCTCGTGTAAAGATCCGATCCGTACACTTCTTGATAACTAAAAGGTAAACAAATGAAATTAGAATAAAATCTGAAGGCTCACTTCCCGGGTGATAATGTGTCCTGTAACAAGACGGTACTCCTGCCCAAACTGCCAAAACCGCTCAAAGAGGATTGAGAAATACTATCTATTTCTGGTCAAATAAAATATGGCTCTTCTATTCACACGACACCAACCTTTTGGACTACACTTTCTGGTCTCGTTTAGTGTCCAGGGCCTGTATCCTTAGGTAGGAAAATATCATGGCCATGCAGGCTACTTTAAACAAACACTGGGCTGATATTTCCAAAGAATACATAAGAACGATGTGCCAAGTCTTCTAGAACCGTCTTGAGGTAATCGTGGATGCCATAAGGGTTATTTGAAGATTAGAGGAGACAATATAGCGTTACAGCTGGTCTCAACATATTATTTTTACATGTCCAGTGGCTACAGAGGAAATATATCTTGTTAAAGTTTAAAGTATGTCATTTTTAGATTTCAACAACCCACCCGGTATGTGGAAATATTTGTTTTATAGTAACGTTTAATTTATAATTGTTCTTTTAGGTAGGCATCTTAAGTTTGAGGTACAACAAAATAATATATTGTCCAAATTATTTAATGCAAATGCCTACTTTGAGTCCCTAACCAATATGCAGATATCTATACTATTTTGGGGTTAATTTAGCAACAGCAGGAAGTACATAAGTAAGGCAGACAAAGCCGCAGCTGATGTGTAATTTCAAAATATATTCATGTCTACTGTAGAATTACCAGGTATATAAGTTATAGCCTTTAAATATTCGATACTAAGGAAACAAGATTTAGTAGAATCTAAGTTGAGAACAAGGCTTTTTAAATTAATTATACTTAAATTTATCTGTCTTTCATGATTTTAAAATAAAAGATAAACAAACTAAATTAAACATTTAAAAAAAAAAACTTGGAGCAGAAACCCTCTTTAAATCTAGTTCGAAAATATTTTGACTCAGAATCATTAGCTACTCTAGTATAACAATCCAATAGCAAAAATATATTAGTCGTCATTACAAACATAGCTAACATGTACTAATTAAATCAAATAATTTTTTTTCGTAGCTTGGATATTTTGAAATTTTTTTGAGAAATTAAATCAATAACAAGATCTATGATGATTTGTAAGAAATATAAATGACAGAAAAGAAACCTAGGAAGACAACAGTAATATAAAATATTTATTAAATAAACTTATCTTTAATATACAGAAAAATATTGATAAAGTACCATTTAATTTTGATTTTTTCCAAGCCAAACAAGGAGGGGGGCCAAAAAAATCCAGTGAATATATATATATAATCCTGCAGGCGCCCCTGGTTTGATACCTTCATTAGATCTTGCAAAATAAAATGTTAAAAGACAGTTACCATGGTAGTTTTATTCAATTATTTTTGAAAAAAATAATATCAATACTATTTATTATTAGATTATGGATCATCATAAGCATTGTTATATATAAACATAATTTTTGGAGGTCCTATTTGCAAAATACAACAACAGCACACAAACAAAATATAAAAAGCTCGTAGCGGCATAGATCCATTACGATATTACTATCTGATGATCCAATTATTTATGAATAAATAGTCAAATTAAGTCGAGTTGTGGGACATGAATATTTATGATAGAATCTATGTATTCGTTTTGAAGAGATAACAGTTTTACATATGTGGGGACACTTAATGATACAAATAAAACCTCATTAGTGTACGAGTTTTTGTTGTTGCTGAGCCTGAAATCTAAACAGTGTTTTTATTTTCTGCAGCTGTTATTCTATTTTTTTAATTTTTGAGGAGGTAAAATCTATGTATAAAGTGAAGCTAGAAGTATGAGTGCGCTCACGAATGACGGAGAGACACAAAGATGGAGTTAAGGGTAGTGATGTAAATCATATTTATTTTGGGGATGTTAAAAAAAGAAACCGAAAATCAATATGGTAAGCCCGAAAATTTGAAGATTGTTTTGATAAAGAAGATCTTAACTATGATGACATTTCATTCGGTCAGCTACAACTAGCTGTGACAAGAGTGAAAGGAGAAAAGGATATCAACAAGGACGAATTACTCCGATGTCGATCACCATTTCTACTCTGAGTCCAAAAAGGACTTACAATTATAACTCCGCAACTAATCCTCAAAGTTTATTCTCCGTCTTTATGAGGACATAGGAATGTTCAATCAGGTATTGAATATAGTAAAAAGGGAAGTTCACTTCAAAGGAGTTAAATAGTAATGACAACAGCGTAGCAAAAGAAAATTCATTCTTCCGATTACCAATTCCTAAAAATGGGGGAGCTAAAAAATATACCAGATTTTAATTTTTAGTTATAAATGTAAGTCCCTGTGTGACTCAGAGTAAAACTTTGGATCCAAAATAGAGTAATTCCTGCACATATTTTTCCAAGATTCGGAGTAGTGTTTGTGTTTATTTCATTTCTCTTATAGTTTCTGCTCATTAATGATCCAATGGAATGTCATAGCTAAGTTGCTCACCTCTAGAAAATTCTTCAAATTTTTGTACTTAGCAAAATTGTTTACAATTAACAACTCTACTCATATGTATCCATGTAGATATAGAGAATAGAAAATTGATCTAAATTTATGAGTGTAGTTAGGTATATTTTTGTAAATTGATTTAATATATCTTTGATCTTCACATTAATGGGCATAATATTTGCATTAATGTTTAAATAACTGGTAGAACTTAATTTGTTAAATCAAAGTAAATTTTGTTATACTTGTACGACGTATCGGGTATTCCATTGAAATGTGAACACTTAATGATTCAATAGTTAAGGAAGTTCGAGTGAGTGAAATTAATTCATATTCTAATATATTAAAGAATAAACAATTAATTACAAACAAACATTGTTACATGATATATTTTTTAAGTGATCCCATTTTGAAATATTAAAATTCCTTACTCATCGTGAATGGATCGCTTTGTTCTTTCGATCCCAGTATCTCATTCCCAAGGAAGGATTCCACTCTACTCCTTTATGAGATTTGGTAGTTTTCTTCCATGAATTATCCTCCCGTTGTCCCTTGTGAAATTCCAACAACTGTCGAGATGGATAAACAAATTAGAAGTATCTTCCTTCGATTGCACCCATCTTTCATTTACAAGGCATGACGTCACGAAATTGTCATTGAAGTGAAAAAAACCCATAATGATAATGTTGACTATTATTTGTATACCCCCTTAAAAAATAGAATCACTTAAACAAAAATCCTTGGAGATGCATTTTTGTAAATAAATCTTTTTTTAAATTATACTTGAATATTTTTCTATAATATAAACTATAATAATTATGATGACTCTGTATTATGAATAAATTATAAGGGTCTAAAGGAAAGTGTCGTTTTTATCATTTTCCAGCCTAAAAATGGAAATATATTGAATTCAGAACATGATACAAAATCAATGAAAACATTTTTTAATCATAAAAAAACTTTTAAATCATCAAAAAAACTTTGATATAGTTTTTATAAATCCTACTTTTAATTTAGGGATTGTTTTATTGAGTTGAAAATTACTCTGAATAATAATAATCATCCCGAATTACTAAAGGAGTTTTCATTAACAGCGCTCACATTTTTTTTAAATAAAACGAAAACGGTTTGAGATATCGACGATTTCTTAATTTGCCGTTAAAATACATTTAAGTTAATTTATGAATAAAATTCGATGTCGTTTGAATGACCACCACGTGCACGTTTTACAAAGTCCAATCGTTGAACCCAATTTTCGACTACTTTTCCGCATAAATTGGCTGAAACTGCAGCAATTTCGCGTTGAATATTTGTTTTGAGCTCTTCTAACGTCGACGGATTATTGGTGTAGACCAGGGCTTTCACGTGAGCACAAAGAAAATAGTCTAGAGGCATTAAATCGCACGAGCGAGGCGGCCAATTGACTGGTCCATTTCTGGAGATAAGACCCTCACCAAACTTACTCTTCAATAAATCGATTGCAACATTTGCTGTGTGTGAAGTGTCTTGTTGAAACCACATATCGTCCAAGTCCATATCTTCCAATTCAGGCCAAAAAAAAATCGCTTGTCATGGCGCGGTAACGATTTCCATTCACAGTAACGTGGCGATTGTCATCGTTGACGAAAAAGTACGGCCCAATGACACCGCCAGCATGCAATCCACACCCAACAGTAATTTTTTGGGGATATAATGGCGCCTCATGAATCACATGTGGGATTTTTCCGGCCCAATAACACATATTTTACTTGTTAACAAAGCCATTGAGCCAAAAATGTGCCTGATCGCTGAAGATGATTTTACGTTGAAAATCAGGATCATTTTCGAATTTTCCTTCCGCCCATTTTACGAATTACCGACGTTTGAAGTGGTCAAGCGGCTTCAGTTTTTGTGTCAACTTGATCTTATACGGGTGTATGCCAAGATCTTTTCGCAAAATTCGCCACAACGATGTCACAGAGATGCCCAACGATTGAGAACGGCGCGTAAGAGACAAATTTGGGTCATCTTGAATTGATTACTTGCGGCAGTAATATTTTTTACACTTCGTGCATTTCTTTGTCTCACTGGCACAGGGAAATTATGTAGCGTGTATGTGGACTTAAATTTTTTCACCAAACGTTGAATTGTTGATTTTGCAAGTACAAAATTTCCCCCCAACCGTTCCCTTGTGTAATAATTCCATTTTGAAAAAAATACAGTAACTATCATTTGATGTTGGGCCTTTTTTTTTTGTTCTTTTCGGAGAAAAGATTGCAAAATACAATAAAGTTAACAATATGCCCAATATTACTATAATAATAATACCATTCGGTTGTTCATTGTTTCGGTATTAGTAATCAGTAAAATATTTTATTGAGGTCCGAACATTTTGTAAAATTCTTATAAAATTCGAGACAAGTATCTGTTTAATTTTGCTTTTGGATGTGGGTACAAAATCTACTCGAATATGTACAGTTAAGATTCCAACTGACCCGGCTCCAATAAGATATGCCCATCGTGAAAATAAACTGTCTAACAACAATAACTACTTCTGAACCCACCATTAAATTAACAGCTATTCTTTATAATGAAAACTGTTTGTTTGAATGAAATGAACCAATTATTCATTTGATGAATTCAAGTATAATTTCATTTTAGCATGTTACAATTTAATATTTTTAATTAAAGAGTTATATTTATATTAGTACGTTGCTGTTTTTATGTATGTTTGATTGTTGTTACTTGATATGTATAATGAGAATGAATTATGTCTATAAAGACATAATATGGAATATATTTGTAATGATGAATTAAGTGTTACTCGTAAAAATTATTTTTGTCTGTAATATGTATTTTTTAAAGCAATGTTAAGTATTTTGAAAAAAAAAAAATAATAATAATTATATAGGGTGTTACATTTATCTAACAAGTAGCAAAATTATTTTTTTAAATCGATTTTCTCCTAATCATCAAATTTTAAGAAAATTCCAATGGCAAAAAAAAAAAAAAAAAAAATATTGTTCAATATAATTTCCTTTGGGATCAATAAGTGCCTCGTATCACCCTAGGAAACGAGAGCAGGTCATGATGACAGTCTCCTTTAGTATATTTTGGATAATCCTCCGAGATCCTGGACATCAGTTTGTATTTGGTTTTGCAGGAGGATATGTTAGTGTGTCGCTTAAATTCGGCCAACACATAGAAGTCAATGGGATTGAGGTCCAATAGCTTGGAGGCCAAACACTGTGTCCATCTAGGACATAAACTATTGACAACCAGATCAAAGTTGTCTTTGCAGTGTGGCATGGAGAAGAGTCGAATTGCCTTTCAAGTGTACCTTTCTCAATCCAGGCCTTGACATGATCGTCTAGGATTTGGATGGCTCATTATCATTTTTTTTTCCAAATTTGAAGTGAAGTCCTGCTCTGTCTGGCAGTATGACCTCATCTTGGGATCAGCACGCTTTGTTGTTGATTCATAATGACGGTTAGACTCTTCAAGTTGCATCCTCTACAGTGTACAAGCTTAAGAAATTTGCATTCTCAACATTGTCTCGTCCGGTGTGGATCGCAACAAAGACAATGTCTCTTTTTGCTGATCGATGAAATTCTTATAAACTGACGCCAAACACTTCTGGCTAGCCGCGAATACAACAAGCAACATCTGCACATGTGCTAAAAAGTTATTGTTAAAAAACTGGCAAACGCTATATATGTTAGAATGATGCAGTTGCCCCCAAAATTAGAGTTCCTTGTCAGAATCAGCGGAACCTAATTTTGGTACTCCCCCTTGTTCAATAGAACATAAGTACAAAATTTTAGCAAATTTGGTTCAACTTTATCTCTAGCACAATTGCAATTTCTAAACACGTATGAATCAAAAAAAAAAAAATCTATATGTTATTTTAATAACATGTTTTACAAAAAATACTTATATGAACAAAAAAGATTATGATGTTTTATAATTTTTTTTTGTGACTATAATTTCCTTTATTGTAGAGAGCAATAAGTGATCACGCCTAGACCGTTTTTTAAATATAATAGACATGATTAAAATGCAGTGCCGAGAATGATAAAAGGTAAACCTTTTCTTCCTTTTTTTTTTGATTAATTATCCTTTTAATATAATATAAATTTAAATTTAGAATGTAAATATTGTATTTAGATTCTAACATGAAAAATAACCACATTTAGCGTGTTGTAGTCCCCCCCCTCCTCAAATTGTCCTCAATCATTGTCAGAATCAGATGGCCCTTTCTATAGTACTACCATTACGTCAGTTGAATACATATATAGGTACAGTTACTAGTACATTTATCAAATTTTACTGCGTAGTGAGTAAGTTTTCATTTTTTTATTTCAAGTAAGTATTTCTAATTGACGAATTGAAATTCACTTTTTGTGATTCTGCTTTGTTCATTAGTAGCATTGTTCAATATTTGAGTGTTGGGTTAACCCATTCTTTAGCCTAAGTTATTATTTTGTTGTGATATCCAGGACCTCAATTATCCATCTCTGGACAATAGACTAGAAGAAAAGAAGAAGATATCCTTCAGCTATAAAAAACGTTATCCACTAAGTCTTTTATTAGAGGGGATTATAAGGAACAAGTAATGCTGGTAATTCTCTACATAAGTGAGGAAAGGATAAAAGTTTCGACAGTTTATCTGACCTGGTGACTTACACAAAGCTAGTTGGATTTACTAGCTTATTTATGACAGAAAGACTGATCTACTCAGAAAAAAATATAGTTCAAGAATTACTTAAGACTGGACAAAAGCAGAAACTGAATCCCTTTGCACGCTTAATTATTTTTTGTTACTTGTTTTGGGGGTTTACAGCTCCACTTCCTTCAGCAGTACCTTTGAAGGATCTCATAGCAGTCGATAACTTGATCAATTATATGAAGATCCATAAAACTTGTGTAAATGTGTAAGCATTTGTGATACCTAACTAAAAAACTCGTACCATTAGTATTTTTTTTTTTTGGACTAAATTACAAATGAAATCCAAACATACATGGTATCAAAATTATCGACTTTATCACAAGACTCTTGCAGCAATCACATATTGCTTGATACAAGCAAGGAAAGTGAAGTGACAAAAAAAGGTTTCTATTTCTGTTATTTATATAATTAAAAACTTTTTTTTTTTTCATTCAGATAAACTATTTCTATAATTCTTTATATATAGATATTTAGGATTAAGATGGGATTCTCATTTAGATTCAATATATTATGATTATTTGACAATATAGTAAGTTTTCAAATGTTATATAGTGACTAAAGTATATTTAAGTTCGTATAAAGTAATATTATTGGATTGTATAGAAGTTATTTAAGCTTAATGTTGGGCTAGCAATCAAAACAATATTTTATAATCTTATATCCAGAGGTGTAGTGCTAAGGCCAGACTTGAGTTGTCTTTTATGGTCTTTAGCATTTGGGCTTTACTCAGCTTTGAAACATCTGAACTCAGACTTACAGTCATTTGCGTCCAGAATTGTCTACAAAATATATGACAGGGACACACAATCATATATACTTTCTTGTTCCCTAAATAGACTTATTTTAACTAGTATATACATTTACTGAGAGACAATATTGATTTTTCTCGTTCTGACTTGTAGGTATATGAATAGGGTGTATTCAAATATAAATCTTTGTATAAAAATATTCCTAAAAATATTATATATCAAAGTACTTTCATTAAAAATCGTACTTAGATTTTTTTTTTTCATTACATAAAAATTCTTAAATGATATAAATTATGTTTATAGTAGAATACTACTACTATATTATGAACTGAACAATAGCATTTGATTATTGACTGATTTCTTTTTCTACTTTATTGAGTTAGACTTTTTTCGTTATAACTGAGGAGATATAATGGGTCTAGACATATCGACGTTTGACAATTAGAAAAATTAAAAGTCTACTTTCTATAGACCTAATAGTGGATTAGAGATAGAGCCTAAAAAACTATCGTCACGTAAGCCATAAATGAGACAAAGGCGCATTATTCGAATGGTTTTCTTTACGTATTTTTATGGTGTGTTCTGTAGATCCTTCTGGTTCAACATATAAAAAGGATATATGAATGTAAGTTAACATTAATATTTTTATTTATTTTTTATGCCTTTTCATTATTATCAATATATTTAACATGTTATATATACCACTGTGTTGCTCTAACACACAAACATTTCTTTGTTATTTTCTGTTGCCGGATTTTTTATATTGCCCACTAATATTAATTCCGATTTTTATAGAATCGATATTTTTATTAATAATGGAGAGTTCCATGTAGAAAAATATGAAAGGCTGTAATAAATGTTTGAGTGAATCCGAGATTTTAAGACGTTTTTTGTGTCCAGATTATGAAGATCTATCTGAAGTAAATAGTGAAAAATAGAGAATATTGCTTTAGAAGAAAAAGTCATCACATTTTTAGTTGATGTAGAAGTTGAAAATCCATTTGAACAGGAAAAAAGTGAAAATGTCAACTCAAGGAAAAGTAAATCAAGAAATGTGTGGAAATAAATGGCGAAAAATTGATTTTTAATCTTTATATTTTATTACATGGACACATTAGTTAGAAGTAGACAAGTATGGGATACCTCCATCTTTTTTTTTTACTTATATTAAATGAATCAATCATTAAGAACATAACGTATCTAAGAGTACTATATTTTTATCCAAAAATATGCTAAGAAACAGGACTTTTCAATAGATGACATGAAGATACTTTTGGTTATTTTAATGATAACATTAGTTATACGATTACCAAGTTACAGAATGTATTGAAAAGGGTGCAATCAGTCAGGATAAATTTGAAGAAATAAATAAATATTTACACTTCAATCATAATAGAATCTATGACAGTAACATCCCAAATCATGAAAAACTTCATAAAATTAAGCCTCTTATTGATGCCATAAGGAAAAGCCAAGTCCAAGAAGAGCATCAATGCATTGATGCATTTTTAGCCAAACGAGAGGTTAGCTGACTCGTTTAAAACAAATTTATTTTAATCAAAAATATTTTAGCTATAAAGTACAGATGCATCAATTTGATCCCGGTTTAGTAATGTTAGCAAGATACAATTTAAAAAAAAAAACAATTTTAAAGAAGACAAATTTGACAAGCCTTGATAATGAAAAAAATTTTAACTTGGATTTTTAATCAATGTAATTACCAGGTAGGCAAACTTTGCATATCAATCTTTTTAGTCATAACCAGTAATGCATAATATACTCGAAAAAATAAAAGAATCCAAAAATAACCGTAGTCACCCTGACAATTTGTAGAAGGTTCACTGCAATGTGGGTACTCATATTTACTCCGAACCCAACAAAGATATACACTTTAACTCTCTAGCAAATCCTCATTGTTACTCCCATTCTTTCATGAGCTTACAGAATAGTTATTACTTTGTACTTAGATGTTTTTTCTTCAATAATTAAATTATAAGGATGATATCTTTGGAAAATTTTAAAAGCCTATTCAGATTGTCAACTAAAAAAACTACTCTGCTTTCTAAAACATGTTTTATACACATTTGGTCATAGTTAATATATTCGATCGTTCATTTAAGAGTAAATCCTCTGTGTATTAAGGATTCCCTGGATACAAAAATTGAACAACAATTTCTTACAATTCCCTCCTTTTTTTTTCATTGTATGATATAAAATATCGGGAAACAAAAGTCTAAATATGTAGGAATTTTCTCCTATACAGATACGATCCCGACATTGGATATTTTGCCCGATATAACGCTTTTCCAATTTCGATCCGATATATAAGTCCATCTCAAATGCCCACCTTCACGATTTCTATACCAGTGACGTCAAGTATTACTTATTTTTCACTTAAAACTGATTACATCATATGATAAAATAAAAGAATACTGCATACCTTGTGCGTATTATGTCAATGACATGAAAATAATTAAAATGACGTCAAGGAGTATCAAATTTAAAGTTTAAATGCCTCTTAGTGTGTAAGGAATGACTTAGCTTTATAATATTCATATTGTATACAATATTTGCAATCAAAGGAGTAATGTCCATACCTATTAATAAATTTTTGAATCCTAAGAACTTTCTATATGTAAAAAAGAGACAGAAATTGGACAAGGTAACACTCACAAGTTGAAGAAGTTTTTGAAGCTGAAATGATATTTATTTATATTAGCTAGAAACATCTATAAGAGTTAAACTCAAATCCCACTCCATTTTAACTAGGAAATAGGAAAGATTTAGTCCGTTGACCGATTCTTGGTGTTAATCTTAGTTTTACATAATCACACGCACAGGTGGTTACTTTATACTTAGATCTTACCTCCTCCAAAATGATTAAAGAATAATGATAATAACTTATCAAAATAATAAATACTGTTCAAATTGCCAACTACCAAAATATTGCCGGCTAGAACATGCGTAGAATTTACATTTCTATCAACTAAGACCATTTTTTTTATCATGCGGGGCTTTCTTTAAGAGGGCATACTAAATTTAACATCAATTGTAAATTCAAAAACAGGAAACAGGAATGGTCCTGAAAAAATCATTTTGTATATAATAAATAAGTGGATTTGCTCATTAACGACTTTTGGAACATTTGATATCTTCTTATTTGGTTTCCATGAGAACATTTATTATTTATGTATATATTTACATGATACATAGACACAAAATTGAATAATTAAGGTCAATTTCCTAAATAGACTTTTAATTATTGTTTTATTCATCCATAGAAATGTAGAACGCACGAAAGTACAGTTTTAGTGTTTTGTATGTTTAGTTATTTGTTTGTCTTGTAACATATTAAACTACCTTTGTACATATATATATGTATGAAGGTATATAACAGGCCACATGGAAACGTTCGTGTTAACACTTACTTGTATATCTATACATATATAAGTAAGTAGTATTTTCTTCTGTTTTTCTACTTTACAACTTGTTTTTTTATTTCTTCTATTTCCTTGCTCAAATAAGAATATTGTTTCATAAAATAAAAAGTCATGCCTTGAATATTACATTCGATTTTGCCCCACCTCCATAAAAGACACGAATCCCTCTTTATCTCACTACAAATGGTCATAAAAAAGATAGAAAAAATACTATGTATCTAAAATACTAATTTTGTACATCCTGTAAAAAAATGAGAAACAATATCAAGCAATATCCTTATTTCTTGTGCAGCACATTGCTTCCTTGTATAAATAAGATGTGTTTACAATACAACGAAGGCAAGGCACCCCCACGTTGTGAAGTTTCCTCCAGTGTCATCTCAATTGATGCATGAAATATGTCAAGGCGGTATGTAAATAAACAAGAAACTGAAAATAAACTTGATAATCCTGACAATTTGAAAAATGTTTGGAAGGAAAGCAACTTAGCTGGCATAACTTTTATTACATCAGCTGAAAGCAGTCGTGAGAGGTCAGAAATAAACAAAATTTCAACTCTGTAACTAGCAATGATATAGGCTAAAATTACTCTAATTTTGATTTTCAACTTTACTCCGAATCCAACAAGAAAGCTCTGTTTTTCATGAACATATGCAAAAGTTATTATTTTATACTTAGATGTTCTGTCTTCAAAAATAAAAAAATAATGATAACAGCTTTGGAAAATAACCTTACCCACTAGAAAAGGACTTTCTAGGACATATTTTATAATTCTGTAGTTATCATTCACTTAGGTGAGTAAAAATTATATGTAGTAGGTTAGAGGATGCCCATTTACTATTTCCTTTCTCTTCTATAGCCAACCCATAAACTTAGTGGCGAAATGAAGACCACATGAACAGTATACTTCCAAAGTTGTGGATTAAGTTATATTTTTTTTTACACTAGAGGCGTGAGGTAGCATAAAAATTACTTAATTTACTCTATCAATTGAATTTATAATGTGAATTCGTTGAAAGCTACTAAGCTTCTTACTCTTTATAAGAATGAAAATTTTATCCTCATCGGTTAATATTCATTAATATTACTTATAATTTTATGTTTATATATGGGTAAGATTTGAGTGAACTATATTTTATGTGTATAGTTTAAATAGTTGGTATTTTCATTAAACATTAATCATTTTTTTTTTTTAAATTTATTGGTTTACAAAATTTTATTGCCAAGTCTATAAATATAAATTTGTAAATATAATACTTCACGTCAATGGAAAATGTACTGTTGCTATTCGTAATAGAATGGAGAAAAATCTCATACTCACAATCGTTGATTTTTTTAATGATACAAATATTTTCGGATTGGATTGGAGTCATGCTTGGTCTTACTCATTAAGTATTTGATGGAACAAGGGTAACAAAGCTTTAGCTATCATGAACAGTTCCAAGAAATTCAAGATTGAATCTCAAGACTGTAACTTAAATACTCGAAGATTTTTAAAAGAGGATTAATACGTTGCACTATAATGAAAGTTTCAATTCATCTCAAATCCAATTCCATCCAATTTTCAGTATACCTCTAACTTTTCTCAAGACAACAGGCTGTTAAAAAATAGTGGGTAAGTTTGATAAAATGAGTATTGTATCACTTAAACTACAGTATGTACGCCGCACCAATTAGACAATACTGATGAAAATGTACGTATCTGTGGTGATTTCAAAATGCTCCACCGACAAATATCTGTAGATCAGCATCCTCTCCCAAGACAAGAAGAACTTTTGAATAAAATAAATAGTAGAAAGCGTTTCGCTAAGAGGAATTCTTTGGACACTTACCCACAGATTGAGTTAGCCAATGGCTTAAAGCGACCTTGTTACTAATACATCTGGTTTTTTTTATACCACATAATTTAGTTTTGGGCTAGTTTTCAGTACAGGTCAGTTACTGTCCCTATAGGTCCATATAGTAGGAAATTATTTTGACGATATCGTTGTATCCAGTAAAAAAATCATAAGGATCTTATTCAATATCAAGATATTAAAAATCACTCAGATCTTAAGATTTTATTGTTTCGCACAATACAAAGGGAAAAGTCAACTTTTGGAACAGCTAATAGAATACTTTGGTTATGTGGTTAAAAAATATTATAAATAGCTATCTGATACAGCAATAGAAGCAACATTCAGAACAAAAGTTAGCTCTACCTAGATAATCATGTTCTATTACTTTAAACGTTGAATATATAAAACCACGTGATCTGCTATGTGTTAGAAGAGAGCCTGATTTATAGGATAGCTCTAAATCTACGTGACTATGACCATTGATGGATGAAAAAAAAGCTTGTTCAGATTGCCAAATAAAAAAAGTTCTCCCGCGTTTTAGGGCATATTTTATACACCTCTAACTAGGAAACTATGTATTTATCAAGAAACTCATGCAGGAGAGCTGATGTGCTCCTTACTCTTTGAAAGAATGAGTATGTTATTATCATCAATTTGTACTTATTATTATTGTTTGTGAGTTTATGTATATTTATGACTATGATTTGAGTAAATAATATATGTATATATGGTATAAATAGTTGGTATTTTAATTAAAAATTATTCATTTGTGTTTTGTAAAGACATTGGTTTACTAGAAATGGTTGTTTATTTCATTTAAAAAAAGTATATTGTTGTAAAACAGAACAGAAGCATGAGAACAAATTGGAAACGTCATAAAGAAAAACGATAAAGTAACTTTATGAGTGTTATCATAAAAAGCGAAATCTTGCAGACTAAAAAATATTTGACACATCCAAATAATCTACTGAAGCCAACAGGAGCGTTTTCACGACTGAACTTATACTTTGTTCCATAAACATTCATTTGTATTCTGAAAACATATTGGGATCTACTCGGTTGACTTTTTTTTCCAATGTGTTCTAAGCTTTAAATGCTTCTAATTTGTTGTTACATAATTGATGAACAATAATTGTAAGCCGGACGACATGTGAAGAAACTACTCTAATTTAAGTAGTTAAGGTCGTGTCCTAATTTATTAAGAAAATAAATAAATAATGGTAGCTAAAACGTATATAATGGGTCGACTTTTTAGTGGAGGCAAGGCCAGAAGTAGAATAATGCCTCATTGTTCCATGGACTATTCTCTATTGTCTGTATCGTTTTTTGTTGAGTCTTTAGGTCGTTTGTTGTTGGTATAAAAAAGAGTTTAAGTAGTTTAAGTATGTTTTCATACTGTACAAAATCTTCGAAAAACGATGCGGGCAATTGGAAAAGATACATACATAGGGTATTGTACTATTTTACCCCTTACTGCAACAAAAATAGATCTTATAGCTCTAGCCTCACACCTCCTACTGTAAACTTCAGGTATATTGTCTCTTTGAAACAGCTGTCAGGAATATGGTTAGTAGCTACGTCATTTCAGCTGTTGTAGTACATTTTATTAGGATCAGACTGATAGGACTGCAGTCTTTCTAGTTATTTTAAATCCCATCTATCACTACTAATTACCAGATAAATTTGGGCCTTATTTTCTCTCTTTTTTGGAAAAAAAGGTTGAGAGAACCAATTGAGATTAATTTTTGGACTATCTTCATAAATGGAACATTAGTGTTATGTCGGTCCTTGACCAATAACCGAAAGTTAAGGATCAGTCTTATATAAATGAGTTGGTAATAATTACGCCATTGGCTAAACACCAACTGACTTTGAAACTTTTTTTCTTTCCGTTGTTGTAAGAAAGGGTGATAGATGCAATCAAAATCTCTCTATGACGAAAGTGAAGTATATTTAAATAACACTCCGTTGTTAAAAGTATAGGGACTTATTTTTGTAAATATTTTATATCTTCCACGAAAGTTCCTTTTTGAAATATATAAAATTGAGCTGTAATTTGTCTAACCTACCTTTACAGGAAATGAATTCAAGAGAAATACATACAATTGCTGAAATTTACATATGACTTGTGTTATGGTGAGTGACACAGTTATCCACCGTGTACACGAACCGACATTTTAAATTTTGGAATGGACCAATGGATAACTTATTGATAAGAACTCTACATTCTATCATCTTTAAACCTCAGAAATTATCCTTTTCAGTATGAATAGGTTCTGTGATTTAGTGGTTTCAAACGTAGAACAAAAAATGGCATGGTAAATAAAATTTTTTAAGTACTTTTGATTTGGATCAAATACCAGTTCTATCTTTATGAAGCAACCCTATAGACTGTTTAAGATCCCTCAAAGTTCTAGTACCCGAAGTCTGTTTGGATCCAAGATCTCGAATAATACAAGTTTATCCATACGTACCCCCATGTATTCCGGATCTTAGACCCTTTTTATCTTTATTAAGCAATACTATAATCTTTTTAAGATTCGTAAAATCTCACGGATATTTTCTAAGATCCCTATAAGTTCAAGTACTCGAGCCTGTTCAGATCGTCGATCTTGATTTTTTTTTTTTTGCCTATACCGTACCTAAATATATTGGATCCGGATCACACACGCGTTCTTTCTTTACCATATATGTATGTACATATTTTTAGTTGATAAATGAATTAGTCTCATATTTATAAAAATATTAGATACAAAGGGGGAAAATGCAGATAAAAGAAACAAAAATAATACTTCAAAGACCGAATGCTTTCATCAGAACAAAGGCATTGTGACGTAGGGAAGCCATATCATTTTCCAAAATATGCTTATACATTTTGTTAAATGTATATATATATATATGCTAAACTATAACGACATAAAACAAAGAGTCTATGAATATAAAAAAAAATATTTTAATAAGAAGAAAGAGAAAGTCAACATGTAAGCATCAATTCCCATTTATCACATTTGCTTTAAAACTTAACTCAAGAAGTATGGATCTGATTAAAAAACAAAAAATCAACACAAAACATAATAGAGTTTCATGTAGCTTATGTATTCAAACTTATTACATGTTTACTCCCTTAGGAATCGTAAGGAATATTGGCTTGGCAAATGTAAATACAATTAGGATAAAAATAAACATATAAGTGTCTGTGGTGATAAATAAAACTACAATTTTTTAAAGCAGAGAGGCAAAAAATTATGAATAATATAAAGTGCTTACCTATATTTCCGACTGTCACACTTTTGTTTTCGAATGTTTTCATCCCTCTCAATAACAAAGTTCTCCCTTTGCTCTCCCTTAGCCCCCTCGCCATCCAACGAGCCTTTGCCCACCTCATTCATGGTGGCTTTAGAAGCTCTTCTTTTACTCTTTCTACAACCATTGCTCCCTTTAGAAGCACCATTAAAAAGGATATTTCGTGCAGGGCTTTTTGAGATGAGAGACTGACTCCCTTCTCGGAACCAATGGGGGAGATTGAGCCCACAAGTACAACAACACATCCCTTTGACTCCTTTTGGCACTTCTTCTTCATCATCTTCTGAAGAAGAATCATTAGTATGAGGCTGTCGACTTGGTTTTGAGTCCAATGGGACATTGTTTCCGTTAGGATGGTCGATATGGTTTCCACCATTGGAGAAACGGAGGGGGCTGAGTTTGGAAGACATTTTATCAAGGGTCAGAGTACTGTCTGCATTGCAATACCTACATTACATACACATTAGGGTCACTTCTTCCCATTTATTATTCTCATTGGAGTAGGCTTGAAGGATGTTTCTGACTAAAACATCTGGAAATATAAAGGAGGAAACAACATGAAACCACTTCTTTAATGTACTTTAAAGTTTTTCAATATTTTAAAACATTCTTTGTAAAAAAAGGTTAAGTAAGTAAATGGAAAAAATATATGGGATTGACATTTATTTAGTCAATTCAAACAACGAAATTGAAAAACTTTATTTGTTTGTATAAAATTCATAATACTAATACATATATAAACAAACAGTCGAATACAATAGTTACATCATTTTAAACTTTTAATCGAAGTTACTCCTATCTAATTACTTTTTACCAAGAAAAGACTTGATTGCTTGAATATATTATTTATACTGCTATCTTTTTTAATATATAATTTTTTTTCTCAGTGCTCTGAAATATCTTATATCTTGAAATAATTATTTTGATTCTGGACTATTATCTCTCAGAGTGAATTTTGAACACTTAAGACAATGGATGCAAAGAGTCATCTTATTAAAATTTTATATAAAATAAATAGCAAAAACTAGTTATCCGAATTAATCTCTATTTCCAAAGGAAAAAATTAAACAGATTCCTAAATCATAATATTTAATATTCAATACTTTTAAGAAACTTTTTATGTTGTTATGAACTGTTGAACTGTGACATTTTTTTCCATATGATCCTGAATGTGTCAGAAAGAAGACGTTTGGCTGTAGTGAGGCAAACCACTGATAGTATTCATATAGGCACTCAAAGGTTGGGTCGTAAATAACAGCTCTTGCCTCAAATTATACTTTCTCGTAATAATAATCAATCATGTCGAATGGTAATTGATAAGGGAGACTGTAGAATCGATTAGCACTTCTTCCATTAGAATCGGTTTGGCATTTGTTTATTTTTTATTAATGTTGTTAATTATGTTACTTATGCTCTTTAAAGTTCGAACTCATTAACTAGTGAGATTTCAATATTATGGTTTGAAATTTTGGGGCACCCTAATTATTCTAATAGAGAACAACTATTAACTGTTTTTATAGTAATATTCATTAGATATTTTGATTTAAAAATTCAAAGGGAACATCAACTTCAACCAAAAATAAATAATAACCGCGCATAAATATAATTTGTATATATATATAATAAGATTGATATAAATATATATATATTGCGACAAAATAGTTTCAGGTAAAAGTACCAGTCACCTACTTTAGTAACTCTCCGTCCATATGACAACGTTTTCATAGGAAAACAGTATCAAATTTTTCCATATTGGACAGACATTCCCACAGAGCCGGACACCATTTAAAAAAATTAATGATAGTAATATTCTCAACGGAGCCATCAACATTATTAACTGGTTCAGATGAAGCATATTTTTTACTGTTTAGACTCAAAGCTTTCAAAATATACTTAATATAAATAAAGTAACGTTTTAAAATTATTGTTATAAGGACGGGTTTTAAATTCGAGTAATATAACTCACTGCCTGGGGAACTGGAATTCTCAGACCCGAACCGAATCCTACTTAAGTTTCATTGAATTGTATTTTTCATAGGAGTACAACTTAGTAAAAACTTAGACAAAGTGCAACCTCTAAATTCTTTGATATCACAATAATCCGAAAGATGGAAAACAAGTTAAGAAAAATAAAGTAATGCAGAAAAAAAAAAAAACAGTTGTCCTTAAAACCAGAGACTTCTTTCTTCTGAACTTGGGTTTAAATGTATACCTACTCGATTTCAATTTGACTCGGAAATCTACAATATACATAAATCAGTATGATGAGTCAATGGGATATGCGAGTTGATTACTTGTATTAGTTTGTCAAAAAACAACAGAGTCTTACGTTAAAATAATACAATTCCCATAATGATTATATTATTTAATATAAAATTCATATGTATCATAGAGGGCGCTATGATAATTTTTCTCACCATGGAACATTTTTAAAACAACAAGCGTAGACTGTGAGATCATAAATATTTTTTAATTTGTTAATGCACTATTCTGCAGAAAAAAAAGGATTGCTTGCTTTTTTTTACTTTAAAAGTCTATTTTCCAGGTGATATTCATCATTTTCGACTTATCTTTATTTATTAAATTTTCCACACAAATTATTCGTGTCAAACCTTTAGTAAAACTAATTAGTATAATTGTTTTTATTCTTTAAAGGAAAACTAGAAATTGCAGAATGATATGGTAAACATGACGATTTCAGGAATGTTTGTGAAAAGACAGCTTAGCTGATATAATGTTACATTAGATTAGCTGCAAGTAGCTATGAAGTGAAGAAATAAGCACAAGTCTAACTCTGTATCTTGCAATGTTTATACTCAATACTAAACTGAGTCCCAAAAGGACTTACACACACTTTTAACTCCCCAACCAATCCTATGTATTCTGGAGCAAATGCACTCGTAATTACTATTTAATTAGATGTTATATCTCCTCAATAATGAAAGAAAAATGACAACAGTTTTCTAAAATAAGAGAAAGTTAATGTATTCTACTCGTTACAGGTCTTATTTTCTACTACTCTTGCTATTAGAATCACCTTTGTGAAAAATTGTATAGATAAAACCTACAGCCGTATACATATGATAGGCACTACAGAATAAAATAATTTTTCTAAGCTACAGGGACATATTTGGGTCATCTATGAATTGAATTTATTCATTTTCCCTTGGTATTTGCCTAACTTTCAAATAAAGAATTTGTAATGTTATATGAAAATGTATATTACTGTATACTAAATTACTTTTATTATCAAAGTCTTCTTTAATTTGCATTTAATTTCAATTAATGTGCCTATTTGAAGAAATTATGCATGTATGTATAGCATAATATATTTCTACATAAGTATTTAAAGAAATTATACAAAGTATTCTAAAATGATAAATGACAAATGATGTATGTAAGTATATCACATTAGTGGACACTTAAAAAAACTATATGACAAAAAGAGTCTTGAAAGATGTAAGCCAAAATATTCAATAAAGTGTGTTGTTCAAGATAAGTCCTTACTTATATTGTATCCCGCAAACTTCCTCCAGAAAGATAGAAAAAAACCATAAATCAAATAGTAGTTAGCCTATTCTTACCTACGATGACTAAAAAAATTTATTTTCTTGAAAAAATATTTCAAATTTTAAATATTTTCTAAAATAATTTTTAAAAATACAACTATTTTACAAAAAAACAATTTTTTGGAAAAATATTTCAAAAATTCCCTTAATTCACGAAAAATTATTTTTTTTTGCTAGAATATTTAAAAATTCAAATTTTTGTAGTTTTTTTTCAAAAATCCAGTTATTCAGGAAAAAGTTAAATTTTTTGGAAGTATTAAATTTTTGAAGAAAAAAAATGACAAATCTACAGCTTTTCACAAAGAATCAAATTTTTGGAAAAAAATATCAAAAAAAGTCCCAAAATATTACATAACTGTTAAAAAGTATTCACAGCTTCTCAAGCGCCCGTTAGAATTCAACCAATCAACGTTCAAAACATTAATTTGGAGAAAACAAGTAGAAACATCGACAACTGACAATAAAATATATGGTATACTTTTTTTTAGCGAGATAACACCGTGTTATAAGGGGAAAAGAAGAAGAAACTTCGACAGTCCACAACAACGTTCAATAATGTAAATTTTCATGTTATTGAGGACACCATGATGAACTTTGTATTTCTTCATTAGGTTTTGAAGGAAAATAAATTATTGATCATAAGAGACGTCGATTTCCGTCTAAAAAGTATGTAAACCAGACCAAAAATTATTGTTTCAGTTAGTGCTTCCTTTTTTCTCCTCCATTTTCAATAGAGCATTTTAAATGGCGTCTCAAACAAACAGAGAGCTCCATCACAACTGAAGGAATTACTAAAGGTGTTAATTAAAGTCAATACATTTCTATCCTTTGGTGGTACTATCACCTCATTGTAATGTCATGTGACAGCACTCTATATACATATCCAGAATCATATTACAAAACATCAACTTTTCTCATGTTACCCGCCAATAAGTCTTTTCTTGCTTCTGATTCGCGCCCTTATATTGAATTGTTGAATTCAAATTACTTCTATTTAAGCTGTGAATATTAATTAACAAATAATTACACTGTAAAATATTTGTATGCAGGAGATGGAAAAGTGAATCAAATATTTAAAAGAAAATCATAGTCAATTGAATACATCTTGGAAAATAATCAAGTCTGAGACATTTCAAGCTCCCATCTATTTTATACCAAAGAGATAATGAATAATATAATCGCAAAATGTGGTAATGTGGTATATGTGGTAACTTGTAAACAAGTTATAACTAAATAAATATTGTCTAAAAAAATAAGAATGATAATTACACTGTATTGTCGAGGGGCTGATACATCTAGTAATTTTTACTTCATTTCATTTCCCAAGAGGCTAAAAATCAAGATATCCTTCCTTAATTAGAAGGAAAATAATATTATCATCTGGATATGACGCTTGTGGTTTGTAATCTATGTCATATACTCCTATAAGTATCTACGAACGTATTTACCAACTACATAATAAGAACACGTATATTTTAAAGGTTCCAAACATAAAAGGACAATCTAAAAAAAAGCAAAAATGTTTTTTTAAGGGTGATTTTATCCTAAACTAATCATTCGATTTTTATCAAAACCAATGGCAAATGATAGCAGAACCAATTTGTTTTATTTTAATTCAATATAATCTCCTTTGGCGTTAGTAACGGCCTTGATTCAACCTTGGTAACGAGAGCAAGTCTAGATGACAGTCTCCTTTGGCAGATTCTGGAAATTATCTCCTATTTTGTGTAGCAGGAGGAACTGCTGGTGTCTGGCTTAACTACTCCCAACATAAAGAAGTCCATGGGGTTGAGGTCCAGTTAGCTTAAAGGGCAAACATGAATAAACACCTTCTTGGTCAATTCTTTATTTTAAAATGACGCCTAACACTTCTGGCTAGCTGCCAAAACAACAAAAAACGTTCTAACATCTAACGTGTAGCTGTTAAATATGCTAAAAGTTTTTTGTGGGACAAACGGCCATACTTTTTAAAATACACTCTCGCCGAGATGTGACGATATGCCTCTGTCTACCCTCAAATTAATTTGAAAAATCAATAAAAATACAAACAAATTTTAACAATGGTAATTTGTAGAGGTGTTTAAAATATGACCTGTGGGTATGTAAAATAAAATAAGGGAAAAGTGATTTGGTAATACTGACAGTTTGAAAAAGGTTTGTAGGAAAAGCAGCTTGGTTAGGATGACAAATTATTATATTAGCTACAAGCAGTCATGAGTGAAAGGAAATGAACTCAACTTCTACTCTATATCTAACAAGAAAGAGTTACTCTAAGTTCTACTATGATTCCATGAGGGACTTATATCTATATATAACTACCCCATAAATTATTGGTGTACTCCATTATCCATGAGCATATGCCCTAAATGCTTAAATGTTCCCTCCTCGAGAATGAAGGAATAATGATAAAAGCCCTCTTAAGATTACATACGTTAATATTTTATACAACTCTAGTAATTCGTTATGAACAATTTTAGTATTTTTGTCTAGATAACAAAAATTACATAATTTAAACCTTGATTACTTCAAGAGATATGGTTTCCTCGTCTCTAGGGGAACTATAATTATATTATAAAAAATAAAACAAAGATGAAGATGACTTGCTCCTTAAAAACTAAGAAACAAAATAAATGAGCAAACTATGAACAAACAAGAACCTACATTAATAATTCAGCACATTTATAGTAGACATTTAAACTTAAATTTTTGTTAAAGATTTAAGTTTTTTCCTTTCTTTCTATCTCTTATATTCATAGAAGGTATATACATTTATGTGATGAGGAAAAATTATTTATTTATGTATCTACAATTACATGTGCCAAAGTACTCATGTTACCAATATATAAATATACTGTATGAATATATATTATAAAGAACAAAAGGAAAATTAATTTTACATAAAATATTTGGATAAACCTATAAACGACTGTTTACCATCTTATACCTAGAAAATAAAGAATTAATCGAAAAAGGAAAGGATAATTGATTACTTAAAAAGACAAGAATGAATCGTAGTAAATCCATATATATGTACATATGTAAAGAACACCTCAGTTGCTAGTGTTCTTACCGTGACTTCTATTATACAGTGTGAGACAATATAGTTTCCTTTCTTCAGAAGTATTATGTCCTCCATCTTCTTCGAGCCAAAAGAGAGGGTGGATGCCGAAAGGAACTGTGAACTCCTGCTTACCCATGTATTATCTTGGAGAAAAGCTAAGGCCAGTAGTATCGAGTTCTTTTTTCAACAAGACTCGGACCCCTCTCACAAGGCCTGCAAGACCCAAAAATTTTAGAAAGAAGAGAAGGCGCCAATTTGGGACCCCCAGACCTGGCTCTCTAACTGTCCTGACAAGAACCTCATGGATTACTTCTTTTAGGCGGAGTCCAGCATAGACCCCTTGAAGGCCTCAATCATCAAATACTGGGACAAAGTTTACCCTGTGGACGTGGTCAAGGCCTTTAAATCCTTTAGGCATCGTATTGCGCGAATTATTGGCGAAGATGGCAGTCACATTGAATGATTTTTCTGTTTTGTATTATTGGAATTTGTAAATAAAATTTCAAACCTCTACCTGCTTCCCTTATTGATCCGGATGTCGTTAAATGTGGTGCAGATTTACCTGAGCAACCCTGTATATTGAAGCAATTCACAATTTTCATAAATTGCAACAATAAAAATTCAAGTACTAAATTGCAATTTGTTTCATTTATAAAATTTTCTGTCAAATCATTTTTTGCCAGTATTTGTTTTTGACGGCAAACGCACGTTCCTAAGTACTCCAACGCATGATATCGACTGACTGTATTTCTAAAAACTTTAGAATCTATCTATAGAATGAAACACGCCTACACCGCTACTACTTTTATAGCCTGATTTCGACGCACTCATAAATGTTGTCAGTAGAATTTTATCGTGGTTTAAATTAAAATTAGGTCAAAAGATCAATGTGGATATTACTGATACCATTTCTAATAATGATTGTAGCAACTGTCTATATACATCTTGTATCCAACAAAATATTACAATTATCGGAGTAACTATTGAGAAGATCTCGCAATCTCTAAACCAGAAATAAATAGTCCCTCGTATAAGAAAGTCCGTAATCAATATTAATTATCAGGGATTTTATAGATGGGAGAGAATAAACATATAGAATTCATACATTGATTCTAAAGTTACTACCTTTTACGAACAAGTATGTCCGAGGAGAACATCTGAGTTGCCTGTTAGACCATTAAATGATTGCTCATAATTTGGAGGACAGTAATATAGATTTGATTAGAATATAAAAAAGTTAAATCAGCTACCCGACCATGGAATAAGGAAGGAGTTTAATCGTTCTTTGTCTCATAATTAAAGAAATTATATACTCAAATATGTAGCTTTTGCGGCTCCATCAACAAATTTAACAAAAAAAAGAAAAAACAAATATGTGTGAATGTGGAAATATGCAAGATTCAATAATCTGAGATCTATTATTATTTCATGACCCATTTTGAAGGTACCTAACTTGAACAAGGTTTTCATCGTACAAACATATGTAATACAGTAACCCTCGGAGCCATGTTGTTTTAAGGATAAAATGAAAGATTGTTTCCCTGTTGAACTTGTTGTAAGAAGATGTTTAATAGGGGGATTGAATACATAAGTTTGAGAATTACTTGTATTGATGTGAGTTCCTCTATTCTACTCTGATTCCAGTAAGGATTTACACTAATAACTCTGTAACAAATCATTATTGTTACTCTTCATCTTTCAAACAGTAGTGATTACGTTATACTTTTATGTTCTCACATCAAAATCTTCGGAAATAATAATAATAATTAAAAAAAAACCTACTCAGGTAGTAATTACAAAAAGCTATTATCATATTATTTTAATGTCTAGATGATTGAATTGTCTTCTTAAAAAAAGTATAAAATGTTTACTACACTACTTTAACATATATTTTTAAAGTAAATATAAGGATAATTTTGATGTAGTTTTAACATTACAGGACATCCTATTATATATTAATAAATTGTAGCTATATACCATGAATTAGTAATAGTCTATTCCCATGGATATTTTCTGTACAACATAAGGAAAAGTTATAGGTACACACCTACACAAATGAAAAATAATCTGAGGATTTATCCGACCAAAGCCTTTATAATACACGCTCATTCCATAATACATTGTTTAGTTTCTTTTATGTAATAAATAAAAAAATCTTACACAAACACATAATTTTGAATTAACTGCATCTTAATGATCTTAGAGGTCAAAAAAAAAAAAAAAAAATTATAACAACATGGTTAAATATTTCATACGTCTATATGCTAACTTTCAAACAGATCTGTTCGACTGTTTTGGATTCTAAGTGGTACATCATCAAAAACGGACCAATAAATATAAATATATTTTAATGTAGTTACTATTTATGTTTTTTTATTATTATGAGCTCGTTGTTAAAAATGAATTATCATCCGAAACTCAAATTAACAAAAAAAAAAAAAAACATAAAAAGACAAACATACTCGTACTTTGCTTTGTGAATATATCTTAAAATGGTGGTTAGACGTAGCTCAATGCACAACGCACTCGGGAGAAATCATTCTCTTGAACTCAATGAGCGTAGGGGTATACTTGGTTGCTCCTAGAGAAGGAAATCAATTTTTGTATAATAATGATAGTATATAAGGATCCACCTTTTGGACCAGTGGTTCAATTGTTCCACCTATGTGCCGGGTTGTATCATAGGATATTAGAAGATGTCCTTGACATTCAAGATAATGGTGGAGAAAGTTTTTTATTCTTCTTGTGGACAAACGGTTCCCTTACGTAACCCGTGGGGCGGGGTGTATTATAATATATCTGAAGGAGTCCTTGATACTTAAAATAGTGGTGGCGATAGGTTTTGATCTTCCTTAGGAACCAGCTGTCTACCTGCACAACCTGTTGGCCGAGGTATATTTTGCAAAATAGAATTGACTCTCTCGTGATCATTTATTTTCATACAATAGTTTGATTGTGTGAATACAATATAAATTTCAATGAAAATAAATTAGAGCATCAAATTGCTTGCAATGAAATCGTATCATATGCAAATCCTTAATGACCAAATTGCTTAGCATTGAATTGCTTCGTAATCAAATTACCTACACTCATTTCACCTGACAGTGTAAATGTAAATGTAGTTAAAATGGGCATTGATCACTCTATTGGAAATTTTATAGATTGCCCGGGCGTTTTGCATATTGCCCATTTTTCCACATTGCCGATAACATATGTATACCAATATATTTACATTGATTAAAACTTTATCTTTTTTTTACACATATTACATCAGTCAAAAATCATACAAGTTTGTTATCCAAAACAAAAAACATACAATGTCCAAATAATATTTATAAAAATAAAAAGAAGTCAACTTAAGAATTTGAAATATTATATGTTTAATAAGACCAATGAATACTTAAATAAGATATTAATTATAAGAATAATGAAGGAGGAAAAGAAAAAAACAACCACCCGGTAAATAACTAATCAGATCAAGAAATGAGGTTCTAGATCGAGTTCTGACAAGTAAACGTTAGTAAATACTCAATAAGTCTATATTAGTATAATCATATTGTGTGTAGTATTAGGACTATTAGCTATATTACTTATTAGCTCTTAGTATTTCCCTTTGATGGAGAGGGAGGCAAGAATTAACATCACTTCAGAGACGTAATCACAAAGCCAAGAGTTCATGGTTCTTGTGCTTCACTGCGTATATTAAACATTGCATTTTGGAGATGAGCCATCCAATCTTTCACCTATCCTTATATTGTGATGATGTGACAATGATCCAATCTGAGGGACTCAATCTCACTTGAAAATTTCTTCAGGCTTCTTCCTCCATCATCCTAAGGATCGAGGTAATTTTTAAACATTGGTAGAATAAATAAAAAGAGATCTCCAATTCTTTTTGGCAAAAATAACAATTTATCTTCTTAGGATCTTCCCGGGACTTATTTGTAACAATAGTCCCTAGTCTGTACCTCATTCATTTTTGACGTGGGTCTGTGAATGGGTTCTTCAAAATAAGGTTTGGATCTAAATGTTACAGGCCATCGCTAATACCAAGCTGTTTGAACCTTAGCCTTGTGATTGATGAAGGATCCTTCTCTTCAAGACCAAAACTAACATTTGAAGCTTACTTTATCATTTTGTTAGGAATGAGTTCTGAGGCAATGAATGCAGAGATCAGAGGGCCGAGATAGTTACTTTTGAAATCTCGCCCAGAGAAAATCCGCCGTGTTCTATGGGATAGAAAGAAGCTATTCAACACGGGGCTCCCGTCTGATATATATTGACCTGCAGAAGTAATCCCTGCATTACTATTCAGTCGAGGAATAAAATTAAGTGGTCCGTTTGAACATAGTAAAGGAAGGGCATTCTCAATGATAGAGCTCCATACTGAGAACATATTCCTCCAATGATGCCCCCATCTTTTCACCACTCCAAATATTTCAGATGGACCCATACAGAAACCAATCCGTTGTAAGAATTTTGTTTTAATTTCCCCAGTGCTTTTGAGTAATTTTAACACCGAGAGATTCAGCGCCTTTTACATACCTTCTATGTGCATAGAACCAAGATCCCAGTGAGTTGTTGGGCATTAATCCTTGACCTTGAAACGTATGCTCTTGCAAAACACTTTATCTTAATTAAATCTTCCTTTCAAAGTTTCATAAAGAGAAATATGCTATACCGATGTATCGAAAAATTAATTCAATCGAGAAATTTATCTTATTCATTTTGTGTACATAGCCTATTTTAACAACTTAAAAACATTTACAAATAAAGTTAAGGAAAATATGTCTTTATTAAGTTATGCATACATACATACTTCGATGCATATTTATTACAAAAACAAAAGTTATGTGTTGCTACATTTATACTTGGGTATTCATGCTTATAGTTGCAAAAAATAAAATCTACAATACATATGATAGCTTTTGTAGCTGGTAATCTGAGCAGATTATTTTTACTTTCCAAAGGAGGGAACATCTAAGTATAAAGTACAAGAACATATGGATAATGAAGAATAACACTGATGATTGATTGGAGAGTTATAAGTTTAAGTCACACTTGGGTTCGGAGTAGAATTGAAAATCGATATTATATATATTTATTTCATACAAAAAGATGCAATGTCAAAAAACACATCTTATTTTATAGTTACGGATGATTTGTTGGTTAAGTAATTAGTTATCGACGATTTTGCAAAAGTCTGAAAAATGTTAGTCTTTCCGGAATAAATCCGGATTCAAATTATCTGTTAAAAGTGCACCAATTTATAACTCTTATTAAATGGCACAAATTGTACCCATCTTGCATATATTAATATCAGTGGAGTAATTCAGGTTCAAAGAATTTAGAAAATTTCAAATTATGAAAATGAATTGAAAAAAAATGTTTTTTTTGTATATTAGAAATTGAAGCAATTAATCGATTTCCATTAATTACATCAATACAAACTTAGGAGCTAAATCGTAATTAGTTTACTTTTATAAAATATTATGTCAAGCCATTTTTTGGTAATATTTATTATCGACAGCAAACGCACGTTCCTCACTACTCTAAGGCATTATAGTGACTGACTGAATTTCCAGAAAAACTTTAGAATATTGCATCTAGAATGAAATCCGACTCTCCCGCTACTTCTTCTACAGCTTGCCACGCTATATGGCAAATGAAGTTATGTCGTCGCAACTTGTATATCATGGATATGTATAATATTCATTCCTCGAAATGGAATATAAAGCTACAGACTGTTTTATTGATATTTCCTGTATATTTCAAAGGCAATATTTGATTTTATGAGTCATGGTTCGACTTTACTTACCCATATTTTCGAATTCTTTATTTATAATTTCTCCATTATTCCTGTTGAAAACACGGTCTAACATTCAATAGGATTTCTAATCACAATCATATATTCTCCCCAACTAAGATACTTAATCTTAACAATAACATATAACCGTCTTTCCATATCTTACATAAGTGGCAGCGGAGTGAACCTGAAATAGACTCAGAAGACTACAAGAGAAATCATAAAATCTCCAATAATGTGTCTACAGCTATGAAAATGGAAGATTTCCTGCTCATGAAGAAATTATTGGAACGGATATATCAGTGGAGGATGGTATTCTCTAGTATATTCAACGGCGGTGTACATTTGAAAAGTTAAACAGGGGATATTTAGATGGCCTAAAACTACTCTGGCATCGCAACACTGGATAAATTCGCGAGTATACAGTTTTAATACCCGTACATATCAATAAACGGAAGAGGGGATATCGTGTAGCCAAAAAACTGACGTCGGTATATCAATAGAATATACATAACTGAATATACCCCTGAACTTAGGAAAAAAAAAAGAAGAAGAAGAGTAAGGAATAGACTTCTTCGAACCTCCTATTATTACATTTAATGAAGTAGATGTAAGTCAAATGCCCGTACAAATTGAAAAACAGAATAGGGGATATTATTTGGCCGAGAAATGCCGTCGATCTATCAAGAAGAAGACTGCCTTCGAACCTCCTACTATCATAACTAATTAAGGATACAAAAGACGAAATCAGCCGGACATTTCAGTTAAATCGAAGGGGCATCGAAGGACAGCCTAATTATTATATATAACTACCATCCCCTTCACAACTGCTGTATCCGATTCCTACAATTCCTGTAATACATATAATAATAATCATTGGGTTCGATCATCTTTTAGCTTATCAAATTTGAACATCTATCCCCTAGAGCTTAGAAAAAGTACTCTCTTAACGAAAAATATATCTTAATATAGTCAATATATTGCTATTTTATATGAGCATTCCTTTAAGGATAAAAATGTATGTTAATTTTTAAAACCATTTTCCCTTGAGTAAAAATAAATAAATAAAGTAGAATAATATAGTTAGAGTCGTCTTTTTCGCATGTAAAATGCTTATATCCCTCATATTTCACCAGATGTTTCCATTGTGAAAACAAACAATATATAATTATATGTAATATTCATTCATTACTTTTCCTTCATTATCTTAAATGATTTATATAATCATAAAAGAAGGGTAATTGAGAAACAAAAATAACTACTTTCAGCCACATCTTACAAGTTCTTATCTTAACGATTCAATATAACTAATGTAGATTGTTATTATACATTAGTATACCGGAACATAGCCCAGAATCCAACCACAATTTCGTAATCTACCTGACTCATGTGACTTTTGTAAACAAAACATATTTATGCTTTAGTCTAATGCTATTAATTGTTTTTGTTGTTTAACAGAGTTTAATCATTGTAAGACTATGCTTCAACCTTTTATTGCAATCTCGCATATTCTGTGATATTTTGTTCTGTTTGAGACAGCATGTATAGGTTTAAAAAAAGAAACAATTGTTAAATTATTATTTTAAATATGTTTTTGTTATTTACGTTGTATATTTTAGGTTTTAGACTGTTCAACTGTAATTTATGAGTAGAAATGTAAATGTAGTGTAAAATTTAATAGTTGAAAACGGATTATTCCTCCGTTATTTATTATGGGGTTAAAACTGTTTTGAAGCTGGACATTTCACTTTTGGGCGCTACTTTTGGAACGAATTAGCGCAAAGTTTCAGTATTTTACTATAATTTAGAAGAAATTAACCTTTGAATGTGGTTTAATCATAAAAAGGGATGTGATTTTTGTAGATAAAAAATAAAGTTTACGGATTAAAAAAAAAAGAACAAACGCTTGATTATTTTTATTTTTTATTTATTCTTTAATAGATCTTTGTAATTATTGTTAGAAAATCTCTATATAAGAATAATTCCAACAGACCTTTAAAAAATACTTTATTAAATTATAATTAATATATATTTATATGTAACTATAATATTTTCCTTGTTTGTTCCTCGAACTCTACAAAAATCCCAATCCTATCAATATCTCAATTTTATATGTATTAATATCCATATGTCATAGTACTTTACATCTGTTAATACAATCTTTTATCTATTCATGGTTTGTGATTTCCCCACTTTAATAACGGAAAAAAGTGAAGTTCACAACAAGGTCGAGAATCCGCTATTTTTATAACTGGGGATCTAAATATTTACAAATACATAGTACCAACATAATGCTTACATATTTTTTTATTGTTATTTTCTATTTTAGTACTCTTTTGATGTTGTTTTAGTAATGAGCAAGGAATAAATTCGAATTTTTACTCAAAAATATCATGCGATACTTTTGAAAATCAATTTGAATAACTAATTTCAATAGTACAAGCCTTGTTGTAAGTGGCGGAGCTAGGTTCATATGACAGAGACAGGTCAAATGCTTTTAACGTTTCTTCTGAGGTATATCATAGAGATATAAAAAAGACACAAAAATGACCTCTTTATAGCGAAGGGCCTGGACCTTCCCCAATTATTATTATTTTATATTCTATTTGAGATAATAGGAGTAATCACACTATCGTGAGTATGGACGTAAATATACGAGAAATAGATACATCTGTACATTACTAATGATGATATGTTTGCGGTAGAGTAATAATAATAATGGTTATTAAGAACTTGACACAATTTTTCAACCAATTTTGTCACAATCATTTAATTTTTCTCCCATAATATAAAATAACTCTTCAATGTACTTTTTATAAACAAAAAAGTGAATTCGATTCCGAACTTATAATATGTAACAAAGCATTAACGATTATACTTCAAAATTGAGATTTGTTTGTGGCCATTAGTTTTTATGTAAAATAACTCATTAATACTTGATTAATGAAAAACCTTAGTATGCAAATTTAGAAAAATACATAATTATGCTATGGAATAAACTCGAAAGAAATCTAAGAACTCGATCAAAATATTAAGGATTTTGACAAGTCTTGGACTCATGAACAAAGACTTGACATTCAATGCCAAAAACTTTGGTATTGGAATATAGTAGCTTTCTCCCTATCCCTAGTTTTTATTAGGATTTTAGATTGTTGAGGAAGTAAACTAAACTAAATCACGAGATTTGAGAGGAGGTATGTTATGTTGTGAGGAAATTCAAAAACATGGTTTTAATGAAGGTCAGGATAAAATGTAGTCGAGCGGCCTTAGGTTAAGAGATGAAAGTGTCCACATCTACTTCTTCAAAAACTTATTATACCCTAACTTTTTGCTGATGCACGTCTGTGTGGCGTTAGAAGGCGTGGATGGGGCTCTGTCTTAAGTGAATGTATATTTTCCCTTCTCGAAGTCGCCTCCAATACTTTGAGTTCTTTTGATAGTTATATTGTTATAATTAGTGGATTTTGAGTTATCTTAGACAGAGGTAACAAGAACGTTGGATAGAACAAATCGAGGTTGCCCAGATTTTGGTTTCCTTTTCACGTTGTCAAGCTCATTATACGTATTTTAATGTTAATGCAACCATCTACTGAGCTGTTTCTGAAGATCTTGGCTTTACTTCTTATCGCTTAAAACATTGTCATTTTCTCACTGATCCAATGAAGGCACTGTGTGATCCATGGAAGATACTTTTTTACTCTCTAAAACCCACTTGTCAAAAAACTGTCAAAAAACTTTCGCTTCTTTTCTGATGAAAAACTATTCGCTGTAGATCGATCATTTAACAGCCAAAATGATAGTTGGATCTGCCAAGATGGTCACAAAGTCCCAGTTGTTTTCAGAAGTAAAAATCCGGATGCTATTATGACATTGGGTGTCATTTGCAGTGAAGGCCATGTTATGGCTCCTTATTTCATTAGTGTTGGCCTCGGAATCAACCAAGATAGGCATTACATATTCTAGCCAGACACTTCCCCAGCACACAAGGCCCAACGAATAATTGAATGGCTAACGACCAATGTACATAACTTTTTTTCACCTGAGATATGGCCTCCAAACTCCACAAATTTAAATCCATTCAATGACTATTTTTAGGGAAAGTTGGATGTGAGTGCCTGCAGGATTCACACTAACAATATTGCCTCCCTAATGCAATCCATTACCTCAGCAGCCAGAAATCGTGATCCCGCGGAGTTAGTTAGGGAATTTCCCTCTTTCGGGGGCTATTTGGAAAAATTAAATTATCAAACTAGAAGACACATTGAATAAAAGTATTTTATCTAATTCTCTATAGTAAATTTTATAAATAACTAAAAAAAATTATAAGTGAATGTGAAATGTGAACAATTTATCTGAAACAGTCTGTCTCCAACTAATACACGTGCGCCATTTTAAAGTGTTTTACTGTTTACTTTTTAGTAACACTTTATTCACAAAATATAGTCCAAATATGTACAAATAATTTATAATAATGACACTTAACCTTTCAATTCTTATAAAGATTAACTTAACATTTAATAGTGTACATAGCCCAAAAATTTATATACATTTTTTTAGTCTACATTTTCTCAAACAATTAACAAACAAATTGAATTTAGAATAAAAAATCCCCTTGGGTATTACATTTATGCACGTATACTATTGAATTAATTATTTATATTAAAACTCCCCATATGTACGATGTAATTTTATAAAACAGAAGGGTATTAATTAAATTATATATTTCTATAAGAAATAAATAATTTATTTGTAAAAAAATATGGTTGAATATTGAAATTGTTGATAAAGCCAACAATTTATTACCAACATGGTTTTAGAGGGCCAATTAGGTGCTTTATATAACTCTTAGTGTAATTTGAAAATGCATCACAAAAACTGTCAAAAATTATGATGATGAATACTTATTTTATAGACCTAAACTTATTCATGTAATAATGAAATATTACTTTTTGGAAATGAATTATTACAATTTTTGCATAAGCAATGTATAAATGAAAAAAAAATGATCTTACATATATGCACTATATTTTGGAGAAATAATATATTAATTTCCAAATAAGAGATACAAAGAAATAGGTAATTTGAAATTTTGCACCGTATTTAATTAGATTAATTTTGCTTCCAATACTAAACTATTTCCGATCATATATTGTAATAAATAAGAAAGAAGTATTGAGCATAGATTATTATATCCAGATAAAAAAATGATGGTCCTTTATACGTTGGATGCTTAGTTTATATATCTTAACACAAATCGGAAGTACTTTACTTTAATAATAATGTAATCATTTTGTTAAAAGAAATACTATGTCTGTATATTTCTGCGTTTCCAATTTTTAATCTTGGTCATAAATATTCATAGATATAAAGAAAAGGATTTTGTTTCATATTTCTATTTCTTTTATAGTGCTAATCAATTTTAGCTACTTTGAGTTCAATTTACTCAAAAGGGTTAATAAAAATTGAAATTTGTCCATGAACACAAATTTAATCTAAACTTAATTTTGAGAAAAATCATTATAGTCTGCTTTTTGGTTGACGAGACATTGTACTGATGTCACCCACATTTCCAATGGGAAATCATATTTTGAAAGAGAAAGAGAGTGACAATTGAATATAATTTATGGAATAAGAATTTTATAGCTTAAAATATGTAATCAGAAATAAAAATGCATTTTTTATGATGTCATACCGACTCTGTTGGCATTAAGTCTAAATTAACGTAGACATTTTATTTTTGAAAATAATTACTAGGTATGTCAAATATGTGACATAGTTTATATTACATCTACTTTTTGCATCCTTTGAGGTCATTCATTAAACATGCCGTTCTTTTCATCCTACATTTAATATTGTTTTGTACTTCTAAAAAAAAAGGTTGATCCTTATTTTACTTTTTCAAATTTTTTATCCTCTGCTCCATATGACATCATTTACGGCATATTGGCATTTTATTTTCCTCTACGATGTTTTAAGTGCACCTCTTTCCAACAACAACAACACACGTAGTTTTAGGCCTCCGTTTTCCCTTCCCTTAGTGGCCACGTGGTTTGTGAATTGTTTCTCATTTTATGTTAGATTTTAAAAATTTTGAGTACTCCTTAAACTCTTGTAAAAATTTGCTCTAATTTACAAACGCTTATAAATGATTTCCCATCTTCAGTTTGCTTTCATTTCTGTTATTATATGAAATTTCATAAGAAAATGGGAAAACCAGGATGTGATCGAATCTAAAATGTAAGTGATTTGTTAAATAAACTGAAGGACAATTCTACCAAACACGACTATGACCATTAATAATCAGATTAATTCTTTTTAATGAAATCTAGATTGAAGATATTTTTGAAAAATAAGTATAAAAAGAGTAATTGACCGTTAAGGCTCTTGTAGGGCAATGAGAATATATTCAGATACTTACATTTGAAGGAGGTATAGTAATTTAAAAACTTACAAACTTTTTTTTAATTTCTACTCACACTTAGAGAAAATGAATTAGCAGTGAATAAAAATCAAGTAATTAAATAATATAAATAATTAATAGAAGTAAGTTGTTATTACGTTTATTTAAATGTATTTTTTAAGTATGTTTTTTGTTTTAATGTTATGTACAAGGTAAGAATTTCTAAAAAATTATCACTTTTATTACAAACAAATGTACATATTGTAATTAAAAAAAAGGGATTAATCATATTTAAAGTTAATTCTTAAACTATAAAATAGAGTTTTTCAATGCTTTTCCTTACCTGCATTTGAGATATATGGTCATTTGACAAAAAAAAAAATTACTGCTTTTGATATATATGTTGTTGCTTAGACCAAGGAAGGAGCTGGAAATCCCATTGACAATGGTCAATGTGATTTCTTCTTAATGCTTAGATCCCTTCGGGGAAGGTGAGTTAATTATGGACCTAAAAAAATGGGTTACAACACCGATTACTTCCATTCAGTCTCAATAGTAACGATAAAAACAGTGATGCAATCAATAAATCGATAGCGATAACGTTATCCATTCATGGCATATAAGACCTTTGTTACACGGAAATTTGTAAGCAAAACTTAAATCTGTACTAATCAATGAGGCTGTTACGCATTTCCGTCGAGGTTGTCATCAATAAAACATACATAATACAATCAATATTAGAGACGAAATATTAAAAAAATATATTTTTAATATTATATTCGTATCTAAGAATGTGAATAATTCTCATTAATTATTTTGGGGTTTCATTAGAAATCCTCTTCATATTCTATAAATAATTAACCATTCTAGATAGTAAATATAATTAAAGAAAAAAGTAAAAACACACTAGACCCAATATTCAAAACTGTATTTGAGTACACCTTCTCATCGTTCAGATCAATTCCGAGTCCACATGCTCTGGGTTTTTTTTTGGTTCCTAGTACAAGTGTAAATGCTCTGGATTCATGAGAAAATAAGAAATGTCTGGATCTACATATAGTTCTCTCCTAAGACAAAATATCATTTACAAAAAGTTATTTCTTAATTATTGAAAACACTAATTTCGTTTGGGACTCCATTTACTTTGTGATGGCGTAGTGAGAATAAAAAGAAATAAAAGAGTTTTTGGACAGGTTTTGGTAACAAAAACATATATTTAGATCGGAAGCACTCTCTTTGATTCAGGTAACAACTATAAAAAGCTTTCTTTTATAGGAACAATTTTTGTATCTCTGGACATTAAAGAGGGGGGTTAAAATCAAATTCAGTTTTAGCCCAACTTTTCGGATGGAAAATGATCTTTTAAGTACTTAAAAGAAAATCTGACCAAAAGCCTCCCCTCATCCCCAAAATTACTTTTTCAACCATTAATGCGTATTTCTCCCGAGTGCTTCAAAGATCATTTTGCATCCAAAAATGTTGGGCTAAAATTTAATTTGCTCATTTTTATGAATTATCCCCCCTCCCCCTTAATCTAAGTCGCCTTTGGGCTGTACTTCATGGAAAGGAAAAATAGTATGTAACACATACCTCCGAAGAAAAAAACGGAACCCATCGTTTAAGAGAGAGCTCAAAGCTAAAAAAAGATGACTTTGCTTGAAACTGAGGTAGAGCTGGGAATCGATGGAGGAGTTTCCCATTTAATAATTCTCATCATTGGTTATTACAGAAATACCCCCTTTTTTAAGGGGAGATGAATACCCTTTAAACAAACATAGTAAACGGAAAAATGCACAAATGAATGATAAAAAGTAAACGAATGCTCGACGAATGAAAGGAAAATGGTGAAAGGGTCCAAGCCTGGCTATATGTTTGGAGGCCAGGAATATATGACTTTTTACCTACACCAAGCCTGAGTTGTTAAGACCTTATGTTCAGGTGCTGAGTACTGTTGCCAACAGTAATTGGAGTAGTTCCCCCAACTTGATCCCTTTAGGAACCTGAAGTCTTCTGGTACAATCTTGTTATGTTATCCGCTTCTTGTCTTCCTGGAGAGGCTCTCATCGCTGTTAATGAGCCTCCTGACCTTATGGAAAAGCTCAACAGAGCAATTTACAATGCCCACAACCTCATTTATAGATTGATGGGCACAAAGAAGATGGATAGTAATGGCTTTATGGAGCTCTAATTGGGTCGGTACGATTTACTTAGACACACTATAGTATCGCATATGTCTTTTCCTATAAAAGGTAGAATATACATATATAAATGTGTCCATGCAGATATATACAAACATACACTCTATTGTATTACTATACATAAATTGAATTATTTGATTTTTTAATTTGAAAATAAATTGGAAAATCTCGTATTAATTCTTTTTAAAAACCCTTTAAATTTTTTTTGTTATTCAAGATACAACCACATTCCCAGTTACATAAATATATGTACCAAAGGCGTTTTGTAGCCCTTCAATACAAGAGAAAAAAATCTGTCAGTGAAAATAAAATAACCAATTAGATTTTCTAATGTTACATCGATTAAGAAGAAGAAATATTGAGTTCTTTGGAATTATCTTGCATGGATTTACTTGGGCTGTTATGGGCAGCTTCCTTGATGTCATCTGGATTTGTTTAGGATCTGACACCACTTCCAGCTTCCTCTCCATGCCAATACCGTCACTAATGTCCTTCTTAATTTTGTAAATAGTTAGCTTACTTGTCTTAGACACATCAACATCTTATACAGAATAGAAAGGAAATGTTGATGATTTGAAGATACCATTGTTATGACATATGTATATAAATAACATATATAAACAATCAGAACGTCGATTTAAATTATAAATTTTAAGTTGAGCAAAAAGTTGAGTAAATTTTTGAAAAATTGCAGAAGAACTATAACCGTCATATTTTTTTTTTGTATTCTTGGAAGGGTTTAATAACTTTGTTTCAAAAATAAATAGATCTTGTGTACATGTTACTATTTCGTAAGTTGTATTAACAGGCTGTACATGTTGCAACCGAAAAATGAGATGAATAATTTTAAATGAAGGATTGACGATACTTAGGATGGTAATAATCTAATACCTATGGATGATCGATATATTAATGCTACAATTTTTGATTATTGTAAGAAAAATGACAAAAATAGAAGTATTCTGGTGCACATTATAAAGTTCAAATGTACAAAGTGATATTAATTAGTAACGCTAGTATCTGGGATTACCCAAAGTTATTAGGTGTCGACAAACATACAAATTTTGCTTTAATAATATATTAAGATAACGCCCTAACAAATCCTTGGTGTAACCCCCTGATTTTCATGAGCACACGTAGCTACTCACTCAATACTAAGTAGTGTTTTTAGATGCCTGGAACGAAAAAGTGCAAGAAATTTAGCAAAATCTGCAAGAAAAAACGTTCATCTAATTCAAAGTGCAAGGAAACTCGCAGGTGGGTTAATATATATTTTCTTATTATTATATGTACTTGTGTATGGAACTATTGTAATTACAAAAAGATTCTAGAGGAATAAAGCTTTCATAATTATTTTCCAGTCACCTGAGACTGCTTTCAAGAGTTTGGTCTTCATAATATTCCTATAAATTCCCTTTGACTACTTCAACTTGAGAGGAAACTCTCTCAGTCTCTGCATTGCTGAATGGAATACAAATTTTTACTCCTATAATTGAGATGCTTTGTTTTTTAATTACTTAAACCTCTACAAACATGAAAAGTACCTTTTATTTTACAGAAGAGGAAATTTTGAGTTGACAAGGTCAATTTAATATTTCTCGCTCTTTAAGAAAATAGGAAAATACCATCTCAATCTAAGAACAAAAGAAAGTTCAAATTTTGTTCACTCTTGTAATCTTTAAAACCTATTGTCACACAAAAATTTGTATAGAAAATGTTTCAAAGTATCTAGGAGATTATGCAGTTTAATTCAGAATCGATATCAATATCGTCTGCTTTAATTCTCATATAGAATCATGTAGCTTTATGTTGAGATCATTATTTTGTTTTAGATATATACTATGCCATGATGTCACTTACAGTTCATAAATTCAAATAATTGACTATTTTCACATAAATATGATGCCATCTTGTATTTTGTGGGAATGCTGAGCTTTTGAGGAACTTATAATGATTATATTTTGTTTATAAAAAGTGCACGGCGCAAGATTTCCGACTTTCCCGCAAGTATGGAAGCACTGATACTAAGACATTATCTCCTCAAAAATAAAAAAAAGTTATAATAACAGATTGATAAAAAAAAATATTTGATGAATCAGGGAGTACTTTAGATTGTTTCTAAATCTCATCTAAAGTCACATTCATTCTTTTCAATTTTATATTAAGTACTTCTCGTTTTTTTTTTTTTACTGTGAGTTGAACTAAACACCTGCAAGTTATTATTCATTTTGTACAGTGTTCACTGTAAATTATACTCTCTTTTTTATTTATACTGTATTGTTATATAATATACATCATGGAACACAATAAATAATGCAACCGATGACGTCTTTTCATTATTTTTTATACTCGCAACATTAGTTTTAATACTTAAGTTGGAAAAATATTACTTTTTAAAGACTTTTCACGACAATTAGGCAGATTTTTTTCTAAAGAAAAGATGTTTCACTCAATGCAGTCAAATTGTATCAACTCACTGAATACTCAAATTGTACATCATGGTCACATACTAAAATGCCCTAATTTCCTGAAGGGATATTTTTTAGACTTTTATGAATGAAATAATTTTTGAAAGTAACACAATGTACTTTATTTTCATTCCAAAGAAGCTTTGAGTATTTATATTTCAATATCGCTCATTTTCTAATACAGCATGTCGTTATCTTTATTCTATCTCCCAACCTTTTTTTCGATCAGAAACATCAAAAACGGAAAAAATTAGTTGGGAGTTAGTTAATTTTTCTAACTGTAGAACTATTATTTAATTATTGTTGAGAATTGTTAACAGCTAAAATGAGAAATTTTCCATTCAAACTATCAACATTTATAACACTGATTAGGAGAATAGAAGAAGAAACCTTGACAGCTGACATCAAAATACATTATATAGTTTTATTTTAGAGAGGTAATACCCTGATATATTTGTGCTCATATAAGCAATTTATGATTAATTTTACTATTTCTTTGTCATACATCAGTGGTCACACTTTCAATAAAATTTATGACATTCTGATCTTGTCTGCATGTAGATCTAAGACTAAAGAAGGTATATATTCATTCTCTTAGGTTTTGAACATAGCAAATTCATAGAAGTGAGACTTCCTACATAATATGATAAGTACTTTTCATGTGTAATAGATATATATATTTTTTTTTGTAAAGTCTAAAACATAATACAATTTTTGGAATAAATTACATAATATTTATAAATAAATTGCTTCGATTTTGGGTCTCATTGTTTAACATGGATAATTATACTTTAGCAGTAATTTCAATTTAAATGTTTTTGTTAGTCAATATTATTTTAATATACATATAAATATAATTTGATACGTCTAAAATGTCATTTTTAATTAAAATGTTTGAGAAAATATTCTTTATTTTGAAAAACAAAAAAAAATCCCCTTCGACGATCAAATCTCAATTTATAAGTACAACAACAGGAATGGAACATTGAAATTTGAGGGAACAAAGCACTGGAGATAGCCTGATGAAAAGAAAGAAGATTGAGTTAACTAAGATACCTTTCACAAATCACATGGCCACTCAGGGGGATAGGCCTAAAACCACGTTTATCCTCGTTGTGTCAACTTAAATTTGGCATTACAAATAATTTACCAATATGACATAAATGAAGTCAAAATGATTTTTTTTTTTTTTTTTTTTTTTGAGAAAATAGAAAAACTGACCTTTTTTTAATTTTAGAAATAAATACAAATATATTTTTTTTTTAAACATCATTTGATAGTAAAAATGTTTTTTTCTGATAAAAACAGGTCAGAAAAGGGCACTGCACTGCACATTTTCCTAAGAAAAGGGTAAAAAAAATAACCACGTAAATCCACATATGGTCAAAAATTATATAAAAAATAACCACGTGGTTTATGAACTATCCTTAACGCATTTTCTACTTTTTCTCTACTACATATAATTTTGTGACAAAATTGCTTAATAAGTATTGAAAGTCAAAAATACTTTACATAACAATCTTTATTGCATCATTCAATCTCAAAGAGTTCGAAAAAAAGACACAAAATTAATTGATAGTTATCTCATTATATATGTAAAATACATACCACATGAATTTCCATACTCTTTATTCGATAGTAGCAATATTCACAGCATAATATATTTACTTTTAGGTTCAATAAATAAAACTTCAGTCTCAGAGCACTAATATTAATAAGGGGATTAATTAAACAAACCAACAGCTTACAAATAAATACATAGTTATTGTTTTTTTTGTTTTTTTGCAATTGCTATTTAATTATTATACACATAAAGTCTAGATTTATAACCAAAACGTCAACATAAAAAGAATCATTTTTTTCAAATGCATCTTTTATCCACTCTCAACCTTGACCATCAAAAGAGAAAGTAAACACTTGGAAAAACATATGGTAGCTATTCTGTTCATGTTGTCGACTGTTAATTATTATTTGCAGAATAGTTATTAATTATTATATACATTGAATTGATAATCTTTCCAATGACTCATTGATATAAATAAGTATAAAAATCCAAATACTATGTGATATTTTTTTTTTAACAATACGTAGAGTCAGCTGATCCAAATCAGACAAGTGTCAACTTATAAAAACTAATTAAAACAGCTCAAAGGAAAATACACTACATCTTTTTTTATTTAAAAAGCGAGCCGTGCACACCAAATCTTTATTCCTCTAAAAGATGAGCAAGTCTCGGATGTGACAATGAGCCAATCTTCACGAGTCAGGTATTGGTTAAATTCTAAATACATAATAATTGTAGATAGTTTTTGACTAAAATTCCCTCTTTATTGCAAAAAATCATTTGGGGACATTCACAAAACCACGTAGTTACTTAGGTGATACTTCCTGAAACCACATATATCCTTCTTTTTTTTTTAAATGAGAGGCCTTTTCTGAGAAAAAGTCATTTTATAAATATAGTAAAAAAATTTTTTTGTCCTTTAAAATATGGAAAAAAGGGAATGAACTATATTTTCTAAATTATTATAATACTAGCGGTAGTATCCGGCATTTCTCGGAGTAATTAAACACTGGGTATAAGGCCATTTTTGCTTAAGTAATATAAAAAAATAACTACCCAAGAAATCCTGAGTATTACTCTACATTTTTCACGAGCACACTTCCACCCTACAATTCAATCCAATAATACTTATATTAATTCAATAATTTGAGTTTAGGAATTTTAACATATATGCACATGAATTATGAATATATACAAAAGAGACAAACAACAAAAACAAGCAGAAAAAGTGCTATTGTTACACGCCTGAAATATTTCATTCGAATGACTACATAATTATGTCTTAGATCAAAATATGTTAAATTTATATACATCATAGATCGCTATATACAGTGCACCCGGTGACTCGTTTTCCTTTATAAATACATTCAGACATTCATACAGACAAACTTTGCTGTATTAATATATATTTTTTTGGAGGTGAGGGTAACGAAAAAGTACTTGATTATATGGGTATACGTCCAGATGGGATACGGAGGTAAAAAATTAGTGATGAAAGAGCCATGTGGTTTATGAATGACCCTTTCCAATTGTCAGGGTTACCATGCCACTTTTAAGTTTTTTTATTTGTACATACTGACACGTCATATGATCTATAATTAAGTATATAATAAAAGTACTTTGATCATAAATACAAGACACACTAATTTATTAAGCAATACTGATAGCAGTGAAAAAAAACCCATAAATTTTGAATGTTCTTGATGAATATAAAAAAATGGACGTTTCCTCAATATTTAAATGGCTATATGATGTAAGTTTGTAAAAAGGATATTGTGTAAGGAAGAACTACTTAAGTATACTTATCACATTCTTTTGAGGATATAGAACCTAAACCGGTTTTCCTCCTTAGAAAAAGTAAAAAAGGCAAACTTGAGAGAAATATGTACATATCTTTTACATTTTAACTAACAAAGTTAGGGATGTGAATTTCTTTATTCAAATTTATATAGAGCTTCACAATCTCAAAGGATCTGTCTTGAATATACGCAAGTCTAGGGGGAACATAATATGAAACTATATAATTTTGTACGTCAGAATGAACAATCTTCTCTTCTTGTCTCTACATTCCATGCACACAAATTTAGTACATTTTTGCATAAATATTTTTTATTTTGTACAAATGAAGCTCTACATATATTCCAATATATTATTATATAGACAAGTTAAATATATATTTGAACATGAGGCTACAAATATATCTTATTCAAAACAGTTTCTCTTTCATATCTCAGGTTTCCATACGCTGAGTATATCAAAATATTTTGTTCTCAGTATAGAGTAGGTATGTTACAAAAGAGGAAGTACTCTAATCTTTTTTCTCACCCGCGTATTAAGTTGCTCGAACAGCTGATCGATAAGAAGTTTTGTGACACATAAAACGCCATGAATATATACTTCTTTTAAATTACATATTTGATGACTTTTTCTTGAAAACATTACAAAAAAGTTTAGCGTAATAATGTTTTACAGGGTTTAAACTATATTGCCATTACAAAAATTCAAGAAAAAGTTGCAATATAAAGCTTCATATAATAACTAAAAATGAACTTCGAATTGACTTTGACGTTTTGGGCCAAAAATTGCCCTTGTAATTAAAAGAGAATGTAATGTTAATCTAAGAAAGCTGGAACAGTTTTCTATTTATTTGTTAAAAAAATGTAAACATTGAAAGACAAAATCAGCTTTTATGTGATGAAGCAGTTCTTAGTCCATTATAAATTGAAGATGTAATAAACTCCAGATTTGTGTGGCAGTTTGGGGCAAAAAATCCAGTTCCATCCCTTCCAGTTGACTAAGAAAAATTTCAAAAGCACCAAATGAAGCTAATATATTTTTATTCATTGGTTAAAAAAATATAAAAGTTGATTCCCATAATCAGTTTTTATGAGATGAAGAAGTTTGTATGCCCTAATAATTTACGAGAGGAGTTTCATGTTTTTGTTATGCTCATTCCTTTCCGGTCACTGAGCCTCGTACAATTCATATCTAACAAATTCTAGGTTCTGTGATTGAAACAACGACAGTCTTAAATGAAAAGAGATATAATTTAAGTGTAAGGATAATAAATTAACTTTGAGCGTCATATTTAATATGCCAGTCCTAAGAAACCAGTTCTTAGTATGTGTGATTCAAGGAGAAGATGGATTTAATTTTCAAATACAAATCTCCGGATTTCTCAGTGAATAGCCGATGGATTTTTATAATTGAGGTACGATTATTTATGGGAAGAGATACTCCAGACACAACGTAATAGGCCATTTTCAAAGTCATATTTTGACTTTTTTCAAACATACCTATATATCCAATTTATTAGTGCTTGTTCTTGGTATTGCTCGTATTTATTGGGAGTCGACTAAGAAACAAATTTCCTTTTATAAAATAAAAGATAGCTCCTCAACAGTATCTTTAGTTCTCCTTTCCCTTTACGTGAGCACACTCACCTGTATGTCCTCTTCTCAAGAATGAAAGAATAATATTAACAGTTTGAGAAAGTTTTTTTAATATGACATTATGAGCCAAGCTGTAATTTAGTCTTGGTATGCATAATATATTTCTCGTTGGTTTGTAGAAATAGAAAAAACTGGGAATTAACGTTATTATCCTGACAATTTGAATAATGTTTAGGGAGAGAGCAACTTAGATGTCCTGACGTTTTGTTATTCTCACAGATGTTGATATGAGAAATGAGAAGAAAAGAAATAAACACAAATCCCACTCTGTATATAACAAAGACATATATGCTGGAATTCCTAGGATGACCATCAGATATAAGTGTTTGTTTTTGTTGGGCTCGCAGTAGAACTACTGATGGTCATCTTAGGAATTCCAGCATATTTGTCTTTGTTATATTATTAGTTTCCTTTATCTGGGTGTATATACAAAAAAAATAACGAAAAATAAACGAGGTTTATTATCATATTAAAAAAAGAAAAGGAGAGAAAATATTGATATTTTTTTAACAAAGTCTGTTTGTTCATCAAAGGATAATAACTAAAGCTGGGCACGTTTGGTCAAATATATTACTTTTTTGAGATTAGAAAAAGAAAAAGGTTGTTGCGTGTCCTCTTTCTTTTGTCTTATTTTTTTATTCGTTATTTATTAAAAATTATTGATCAACATCTACCTCTAAATAAAGGCTATAGTTTACCGCTTACCTTGCTACAATATTGAATATAATTAATTTTATTAATCAAATGCCTTAAAAAGGTTTCCCCTTAGCCTGGATAACAATTAATTGGATTTGCATCTATCCATTTTCCCAGGAGTTCATATTTTCCCATTTGGATATCCTAACCGCACGTCTTCTGATCCATAAAATTATATAACCTGGACCCTTGATTTCTTTATTACTTGTGTGCCTCTTTGGTAAGATAATTGGAGACTCTTACAGATAATGTACCTCTCTTTTCTCGATAGTTTTGCCTATATTGCCAATGCATATTCCATTCTACCATTAAGTATATTTATTTAAGTTCAAAAATGTCTCATTTCATTTTTTATATGTATAACGTCACTAAAATATTGTTTTAATCTATTTGTTTTATTTTATATAAATAACTTCTATATGGTATCATTTGTAATTTTATATTGGTCTGATTCTCGCATTATAAATTTTATTTAAATTTATTACTAATATAATTGTTTTTTTAGTTCTATTTTTTTTTTTAAATCTACCCATACTTATTTAACTTACTATTATAAACATATGTTATAATACTTTAATAAATTATCTTAATAATGTTAACTATTTTAATGTAGGGATAAATATGTAATAATTCATATCACTATATAACACCATGCCTTCTACAAATTCAAATACAGTGAATACTAATTATATTTGAAATATTGAAATTCCCTAGTACTCATCGTCAACTGATCTCTTCAATGTTGCAATCTTTTAATCTCATTTGCAAGGAAGAAAAAGAATAAGGAGAAAAAGAAAAGAAATATTATACAATTTGTTATAACATTTAGCCTCATGTCTCAGACTGTATAAATAAGTTATTTCAAGTTTCATGGACACAAGAGGACTCGTTGCATAAGCGTAGTGAGTGTGGGATTCCAAAAAACGGACATTCACGGGGTTCCTTGGAGCAAATTAATTTTTCATAAACAAAGAAAAATTTCCCTGAATAAAGGACTGTCCATGGCAAGGGAAAATATCAATCCCTGATCGACTATGAAAGATACTTTTACTTATGTTGTTGAATAGTCGACAAGTTGGAAATATGTATAGTATACATTTCAGCTGTACCGAAACAGAGAAGTAGTAGAGAAGATATGGACAAAGTAAATTGTGGGAAAAGAGAAGACAATCACAGTATTAATGAGTAAATAATCCATATAGGAAGTTAATTTTTTTTTCTTCCTCTTAATGAAATGGTTTTAACCTTTCATATAATCCATTCAATTAAATCAGCTGATATAAATAAAAAGGAGTAGGATGAACGTTGAATAGTGCTAACTTTTTCTTCATAGAAAGGCAATTCCTACCAAATTATATTTTTAAACGGTTGACTTCTTTTATCCCAACACTATTTATAAAAATAACGCATGCCTGGCAATGCCAAACTGTCATTCAAAATAAAATTATCTCTATATATTTCTACATATATATATATTGTAGTAATTATAGGGACATTTTTCTAATACAAGGCCGTCCGCAGGATTTTATTTTGTAAGGCGCATGGTTTTTGGATTTTTTTTTTTTTTTAAATATAAAAATTAGAATTTTGTGAAAAAAATGTCAAATAGTACTTTTTTTTTCAAAAATTCAGTTATTCAAAAAAAGTTAAATTTTTTTTGGAAAGAAAGATCAAAAACTATAGTTATACTTTAAAGAATACCATAATATTTATTATAATAATAGCATACTTATATAATACTATATACTATAGTATATAATTCAATTTGATACCCAAATAAGGATTTTTACATTCTAAAATGACATTTTTTTTTGCATCAAATTTCAAATTCTATTGTTCTGTTATACAAAAACACAAAAAGTTAGGTAGATTTAATTATATATTTACAATATATTTGATACTACTCAAATAAGATTAGACGTAGATGCATAGCATAATTATAAACAAACTATTATTCTTAGCTTCATATATGTAAATGCACGTCACAACAACATACCACATGACGTTTTTTTTTATTCTATACCATGTAAAAAATAATAGTGCATAAATGAATAACATTTCTTGTTTATGCTTATGTATGCTTAGCATGCATGGATCTATGCTTAATTAAGAATCATTATAATGTCTTATTATTTCTCGTATGTACATTGTACTTAGCATAATTGGGTCTTTAACACTCCATGAAGAACTAAGTGTAAAGCTCCTTTAACGACGAAGATATCATTTTGATATAAAATTACAGAATTCATCACTTCCAAATCCAGGAAGTTATAAAATAATTGCACTGCCGAACGTCTGTAACTTACTTCAAGGATATATAGCCTAGTCATTTTATATATTTAATCTACTCCAGATTTGATTTTATTTCCGTTTTTCTATGCAGAACTACTTTACAATTATAATTACAAATGAACATATTGATTATCAAAGCTTAAGCATATCGTTTTGAGCATTAAAAAATAAAATTTAAAAAGTTTCACTTAACTAGAATTACGAATCAAGTATAAAAAAAAATATGTATAAAAATCAAGAGTGAAAATGGCCAAAAAAATTACCTGTCTTTTTTACTAGTGTTAAATATTTATGACACAAGCTCTGAAAATAACTCCAGCGTCAGTACATCGTGCAAAAATCACAATATTATACACTTTTTTTTATTTGTCTGGTGTATTTGGAAACACAGGTTTTAAAAATAAAATATATATTTTCTTGTTTAATGTGTATTTTTTCTTTTCTGGTCTTAATTTTTTATACAGACGCCTTGCTTTACGGGTCAAAATGACCGGTTATTAAATATTTTTCATAAAACCCTGTATTTACCTTAAGTTAAAGATAAATAATATTTGATAAGATAAATTAATAATATAGTAACTAATTTTTAATTCAAATATTTATTAATTTTATACGAAAAATTACTATAAACTCCAGATATAACTCTGTGTCTTATAAAATGTTTGCTATATTTCTTAAAGTTTTTAATAAACAATATTTAAAAAAACAATTGGAAATATACAAAAACTATAAAGTTCTTGAACACGTTGGAGAATATATATAAATTTTAATTTTGGCTTTACAGATGTATGTACATTTTTACAGTCGTTTTTGGAGATGAAAAAATGGATATCATAGAATATGTCTGAAAGGCTTTCAACGAAATTTCACCCCTAGAAATTGGCCTACTACTCTCTGCGTCCCAAAGACTAGAAATATACTCAACAAATAATTGTCAACAATATATTATCAGCTTGAAAATCAGTTTTATCCAGGATTGTTAAATTCTCTCGATATCTTGTAAATTTTTCCAAATTAGTCATTTTAAATATAATGCATTCTATATTTGGAGTTATGAATAAGGAAAACATTAAAAGGATGTTCTTTAATGGGCTATGTCATACCTTGTCGGCCCAGGATTCATTGTTATGATGTTATAAATATAATTCGTACCCTTGTTTCTATTTTTTGACAATAAAAACAATTAAATCTTACAATTTTTTGACAAGAAAATCACGCATTCTGGAAGAAAATAAAAGTCTTCTTCATATGAGGATGAGTAAAGTATTCATGAAGAACATATTCATTTGCTACATCCTCTTAAACTTATTCCTGTTGGATTTCTTAAGTATGTATATAGTTTTCTATAATTATTTTTCATGTAAAATATCATTTGCAATAATGGAGTCAAAATGACCCATAAGACAGTCTTTGCACAGAATTCATTTTCAGCAAAAATGAACTTATAAAAAAGGTTTTTTTCCCATTTTTCCAATTTTGAGATCTAATTAGGAAAAGTCCAGAAATTTGAAGCCTGAAAAATGCCAATTGTAGGTATTTATCGTAGGTTAAAGTTGAAAACGGGTCATTTTGACCCGTAAGACGAAACAAGGGTTAAAATATGTGACTGATTTATTTTCATTTTTACATACTTAGTTTTGACTATCTTTTCTCGAATATTCAATGGTTTGGTTCTTACTGAGGGAAGTTGTGTAAAAAAAAAAAAAAATAATGTAATGACAAAAAAAATTGAAATAAGTTTGAAACAATTAATATTGCAAAATAAATTAGATATAAAGTTCAAGAAAGCCATAACTCAAAACAAAAAAGTTCATTTTTTTATTTGTTGGATTGATACAGTTGATTCCTTCTACCTCCATAGATAGGAAAATGACCTTTAAAACGAAAAAATATTTTCTACCTAACGAAAAAAAATTTGAATTTTTTTTTATAATATCTACATAAATAATTTAGTGTCATTTTTCATGTTGAAAGATCTAAATAAATAAAAAACTTGGAGTACATGTAGTTTGTTAGTACATGTGTTTCGATTCCAAAATTATTTAATTATTTCTGAATGAAAGTGCAATAAATATGACGATAAAACTATTTCTTTTAATTTCTTATTTTAAATCGAAATGATGAAAACCCTAATTTGTCGAAATGTGAAGACATTCTAATTCTTAATAAAAAAATAGTGTCTTAAAAATATAAATATTTTAAAAGCTATTTAAACTTTTTTACTCAAATATTTTTGTATATTTATTCAGCGATCAAAATTTATTAATAGTAAGTGTATGTTTTTTGGAGACCAAATTATAAGGGTTATTTTCATGGTTCTCAAGGTAAAATCAATCAATAACACACCATCTCAATTCAAGAGTTAAAAAACATGTTGACTAGTGATCATAAATATACTAATTGTACGCACATTGGTGTGGAATATCTGTAAAAGCGATACCCTTTCATTAAAATGCTCATCAAAATACTTTTTGTAATAAAAGTGATGAAAACTACCAAGAAAGTATCGCATTATAATTTCAATTCAAAGCAATGAAACTACCATTCTATTTGAGGCAATGTCTGGCATTTACAATTTAAGTGATTGTCGTTAAAAATTTAAATAAATGCTTATTATTGAGAACCTTTTTTACAAAAAAATGAAAATATAAATATAATTGTACGCATATTAAAAAATATCTCCTACACAGTTTTAAAAGCAAATGTGCATTAAAAGACAACGTTCGTATAGCTTTATGAGCTACTAATATTATCTAAAAGAGATATTTGCTCATTCGTGCTTATTAAAGTAATACATTATTTTAACATCTTTTCATATTATATTTTAATATGTCTGTTTATTGCATTTTTGATACAATATTATCTCATAATTTTAAAATTTTTATACATAATCTCGGGATTTTAGCTTCCAGAAATTGAATCAAAGCATTGTTGCAACAGAACTAGGTTCTATATGAACTTCCTTTTGAAAATGAAAGGCAATTATTTGCATGTAAAATGAATTTATTTTGCGATTAAATCAATGAAAAATCAAGATATTATTCATCCCAAAATAAAAACCTTCTGTTTAGTTCCCTAGGGGTGCTTATATACCCAAAAGACTAAAATATCCTTGAAATATCTAGTGAGTGACATATTTTTATTTTTTTTCAATTTATCATACATTTTTAGGGGGATGGTACTTCATTAATCCTAAGTTTCTGAGTGGTTAACAAATTCTGAAATTTTTCATTGAGGTTTCAAATAAGTTTTTTTCTAACTTTCGTATTATTTGTTTATTCCAAGGATGAATATGAAAAATGGAAGAGAAGTGGGATAAGTCATATTTTGTATATGTTGTGTACAAGTTGCAACATGTAGAAGCATATTGTATAAGTTACAACTGGTATAAGAATGTTCAAGTTATAATTCTTCGTCTTAAAATACATTACTTAATTACAATATTGGTCCTTCTAATTATTATTTTCCTAATAATACTATCAGTTCATCTTTATTTATAAAAATTACATGATTATTATGTATTTATGAATAAAATAACTTTGGGCATGTTTTTTTTTTAACTTGGCAATGCCTATTTATGATTATATTTTCTCAAAAATATTCTAAAATGTGGTTTGATTGAACTTTTTAATTTTTATACAAGAATACACTAAAAAAATTAAAAATAAAAGCATATTTGATAAAAATGCTTTTATTCCTTCTAAGTGCCATTATATTGTATAAGATTAGGTATAAATGATTATCGAAAGAGAAAATTTTGTTGTCTTGTGTAATTAATCATTTACAACTAGCAATAAGTACTTTGTTTTTTGACGTCGAGAAGGAGCTCATAAATCTTTCTATGTCCCTTGAGAAATTTATAATATATATATATTCTTATTCTTATTACATACATGAATTTTATTATTTATGTTTCTATATACAATAATAGAGATGAGGTCAAATAATTCAGAGCTATAATAATTTAACTCTTACTACTAAGCAAAATCAGTATTAGATATAAAACATTAAATTTTTCTAAAAAAAAATCTTATTTACTAAATCTGTCAATATTAAGAAAGAACCGCCTATTTTTATTTAAAACTCAATGAGGAGTAAACGAGATAAACTCAACTTAAAGTAGTCAAAATTGTTTGTCACAGTATAATAATGATAAATTCATAGATTTTATTTAAAAGGGTCATACTCGTAGCAATATACGTATTTTAAATCAAATAAATATTCTAAACTATTGTTAAAACTCTTGGGTACGTTAATTTATCGCATAAATTTGAATACTAATCCTATCATAGACTTAAATTCGTGTATGAAATATTGGACTGAGTGTTTAAAGAAGTTAAAATATAAAAAAGGATTTTTTCCTTTTATTAACTTTTTTTCAGGACTGTTTTTACGTTGACGCAAATTTAGATTTATCACATATCTTAAGTTATTCAATGTCTTTATTAACTCAGTCTAAAATATTATTTTATGTATTTATAGAAAAAACCCATATTTTCCCGATTTTCATAAATAAACACATATTTAGAAAAAAAACCTTTTGTTGACAAACTGTTATCATTAACCATGGATTACTTTACATAAATATTTATTTACTATTCCTTAATAAAATCTCACAACCTAATAGTAACTAATAGTTTTGGTTCAATCATTTCAAAATAAATTAATATTTCAACTAGCTTATTTAGTTAGATATCTATTAGAAATGTTTCAGTCCCAAAATTTTGACGTCCCGTTCTAAACTTTAAGTACACGCACGAATTTGATGCGAAAGTCGTTCTATTGATAAATGTTGTCATCAAAGATTATTATTAGTGATGTTTTATCTAAGTTAGACTTTAAATTAGCCTAAATTAACAAATTTCTTAAAATATCTCTTGTGATAAAGATACTGAACGTTTTCACTAAAAATAACTCATTTGGTAAACTTAGATACGTTTTTTAACGTTAATCAATGAAAAATGGGGATGGAGATTTTAATTGGGGACGTTTTTAACACTTTCCTTATGAAAATCTTTTTTGACATAGTTAGTGAATTGTGCAAAATGTTATCCCCCCCCCTCTCTAAAAAAAAGAATATCACAGCGCATTTTGACTCAAAATTATAATATTTTGATTTTGTAATATTTTCTCAGGAATATTACTTTTTACTTTTTCTTTGCTTTGTAATTATCAACTAAAATGCTATATATGTGTATATTTAGATATTAATTGCAGACGTAGAGGAAATATAATTTATAATAACAATTTATCTTTTTAAATTAATATTAGCAAAATTTTGGGTCTAATCAAGACGTAATTTGTTAATTATAATAGTGAAAATAATTTCCCAAGAGAACATCTAAATATTTAAAAATTAAATCGCATATGTATAATGTATGTATATAATATGAGTGTTTTTTTTTTTTATTTTTTTACTTTTCCCTGCCAGTAGTCATCGAAGTTAAAAATGAAGAGGCATATAATACATCTACAAAACTTTGCAGTACAAAATGATTGTCGTATAACTTCATACATACAATGATGATATTTCATTTCTATTAAAAAAAACCATTGTTATCACGAGTAAATCATAGAAATAAATTTAAAAAGAAAGAAATATCAACCAGACTTTAAAATGTACCATGTCCTTAATTTGAATTACAGTAATGTAACAACTTGTTGTATTAAATAAGACAAATTATGTACTGAATACGGTTAGATTTTGAGTCCATTATTAAAATTCAAAGTTCTGATTTATTAAGTCAATAAATTATACTAGAAAATATAAAAATACAAAGTTAAACTCTAAAATTATTTGATAAACCACTCATATGTAAATGCCATTACAAAAACTAAGAAACTTTTTGAATTGAGTTTTATTTTTTGACAAGTTATATATAGTGAATAATTACTTTAGCTCAATTTGGTGTGCTATTACGGAAATTTTTTACAAGTTAGTTTTTGATTGAAACCAATCTTACTGGAGACAATGATTTTGAGGGGTGGAGATCAAAACTCGTAGTCCACATGAAGCAAAAGTCAAATATTTAATGGTTTGAGAACATTGAAATGGTTTTTTTTTATTTGAAGAACCAAATTTTATAGTAAATGATGACATGTTGGCAAAATTGTCATCATCTAACCTGCTTTACCTGAGTATTGTGTGGATTTAGAATAGAGGATACATAATAATTTCCAAAATCTTACATCTTACAGATGTAGTTTTTAAAAATGGTTTTGGAAACAGTCACAAAAATATAATTAAACATATTTGTAGGTGATGGGCATTCCCTTAAGTTCCTTGACAACAATAAGAAGTAACAAGGCATAGAGAACAAATGTTTATATTTAGTGTATATCCATACTAAAATTATGTGTATAGGCAAGATGCAATTTTAGACAGTCTCTCACTTTAATTGTGGTTAATTTGATGTCTGTGTATAATTAATTTAGGCTTTAGCCAACTATGAGTAGAATATTACCTGTGACAGAAAAAAAAATGATAGAGTAAGAGATAAATATTTTTATGGGGATTTGTGGCAATTTGGAACATCTAGGTCATCAAAAAAGATCCATAGGAAGTAATTTCTTAAAAAGAAGGAACAATGTTTAGCCAGAGAAATCAGCAAGTAAAATTTTTTGAAAAAGATGCAGACATTTAATTGTTAAATATTTGATTAATAAAGTTCCCAAAGACAAACCCCGGATACAAGAACAAGATCATGTGACAGACAAGTTGCTCAAGTGGATGAAATATCATTAAATGTAATGGACGATTTTGTGTAGGGATTGGTTGAAACCCCGACCAATGGAATAGCTTATATGAACAAAGACCTTTATCAAGATATTTACAACTTATATCCATAACTAAGGATATAGTTATTAAAACTTTCATATATTTGGAGGCCTATCTTAAAGTTGGGATTGTAGTATATAAAGATTACATTAAATACGCTCGATATATATATGCACTAATGATGTTTTTGGCAACTTTCAAACTAATCAATTGAAAACTAAGAAATACTTAAACTGTGAAAATTTTCTTATATTTATTAAAGAACAACTCCACATATGGGAAAAATGGGTTGGCCACAAATTGTTTTTTTTTGGAAACGTTCCAAGATATAATAAAGAAGCTAAAGATAATGGTTTATAGGGATATTTAAAAAAATGGAAAGGAAAATTAACTCTCACTCAAGTACATCTAAAGGAGTTTTGTATTCAAAACGAATTAAGATATAATTATTGCATAAGTTGTCAAAAAAAAAAATCACATATTTTATCAAAAAATATAACATATTTATGTTAACTTAGCTTGTCAAATAATGCATATACTAAATTCTCATAGTCGGTAATGTTTATTATGATTATATATTATTTAATTAAATATGTATTATAAGCGTAAATACATAAATCCTATTTTTTTTCATTAATTTTTGTTTTGTTTGTAAATGTTATTTCTACAGACCTTTCATAGACGCAGTAGTGCATGAGTCTGTATAAAAATTCTGTTATCATATAATGGTATATATTACTCCAGAGTTTTCTGACAAAAATTTTGTTCTGAAAAATATTTACCTTATATTAGGCCAATTTCCTATCCAGTATGAAAATGAACACCAAGATGGCCAAAATGTCATACCATGATACTTTTACATTTTTAAAGTCTGTATATTTTTAATCGAAAAATAACTAAAATATTTTACACAATTATATATTTTTGTAACATTTATCATATTTATTTTATAAATTTAAAAACAAAACAAAAAAACTAAAGATAAACATAATATACAATATTCAAATGTAAAAGTTTCATATATTTTTAATATCTTGGTCATTTAATGGTGTCATTCTGTTGTTAAGACTGGTTCATATTTATTTTATAATAAAATATCTTATCTTGCTCTATTGTACCTTGAATCCTTCTTCAAAGACTTCCAAAATTACTTAATAAAACTTATTTCCATCTAGGCACTTCTATTTCCAGATAAATACCTAATGCTATAAGATCTATTTTTTGTATAAAATAAGTTTTTACAATAGTGGCATAGTTAATGTTTTTTTTGGCACTACTCAGCTATTTTAGTACAATGTCCATAGGATGTTTCACGAATAAAATTAGCATCATTTACTGTGTTATTTTGAGGTCTACCTATAGATAGTGATGACAGGTTAAAAAAAAAAAAAAAGACCGAAAATCCTCATAGTAACTCAGAAAATTTGAAGAATGTTTTGTAAGAAAGCAGCATCGCTGTCAAACGTTTCATTTGATAAACAACAATCATCTGTGACGGGCGAGGAAGGGAAAAGGAAATAGACAAGGATTTTGGGAAGGATTACTCCGATGTAGATCCTTAATTCTACTCCGAGTCCAACAAGGACTTACATTTATAACTCCGCAACAAATCCTCAGGGTTACTCCCAGTCTTTTATGAGCACACACGAAAGTTCAATCAGGTTTTAAATATAATTGAATCTAGCAGGAAAAGAAGTTGATTACTCGGGAGTTAAATACCTATCTATAGGTAAAACAAAAGGTAACAGAAGTCTACAAATATATAATATTTTGCTTCAACCCCATATAGGTATTTTCCCGATATCTAGATTATATTGACAAAGTGTTTAAAAGGCAAATTGATTTAGACTTGCTATTTTACATGATGAAAAAAATAAATACATGTACAATGTGGGGACACAAAATTTGCCGTAGCATTTAACTACGATTGCATCAGTCTGGTTGATAATTACAAGGTTTCTTTACGCAACCAAATGACGACTGAAACAAAAATAAACAAGTTTTGTTTCTATTCCATGTCTTCAAGTATAGAAATGTCGGAGCAACAACAAAAAACTCTGTACCGGTATCAGTGCTAAGGAGGCTACAAATCCAGACTGCCTACAATATCAAGGAGTATATTACAGAACCATCAAGCCAAGAAGAACCAAAACTTCTGCAACAACAATATGGGGGACTTCTGAATATATTCTATGTGGCCCACCTCTAGTCCTGACCTCAACCCCCTGGACTTTTAAGTTTAGTGAGTCTTGGAAGAACGTATTTGTTGCATCTCTCAATCAAATTTGGATTCGATCTGAGCTGCCATAATGATAGCCTAGTACGCCATGGACACATCCTTTATTATTAAGAGCTGCTAATCTTTACTTAGGAGGATTGCTTGTGAAGAAGGACATATTGATTAAAAACTAAAACTGACTTTAGTTTCTAAACATATCACAAATTGGTTTTGAGTTGTTTTGTCTTGATTCCATACGTTTTTCGTAATTTACCCATACTATTCAAAGTTTTGGGTCTCCACTCTGTATTGTGTTATAATGATTGAATAATATGAATCAATAGTAAATAATTGTTCCTCTACTAGGTGCAATACAGATATATAATATAATTTGTTAAACAGTATCATTTGTAATACTATTATATATATTTTTAATCTATTACACAAATCGGGATATATTGTAACTATGATCACAATGCATCCAAGCTTATGAACGTAAAAATATCAAAGGCCATGATTAATAAACATTTGAATACTTCTCTAATTTTAAGGAAAGTACAAAATGGGGGGAGGGGTATACAGATGATGATAGGCAAAGGCTGTAATTGGCTAAATTATTGCATATTAAGCCCAAATACATAGAAATAAGAGTTGATAGAAGAAGATTAAGTGTCATGCAATATTTTAAAATAATATGTTGTGTCATGATGAGAAGGAAAATAATCTTACCCTTTAATTGATGGTGTGAAAAATTATCTAAAATACTTGGCGGTTTTTTATACAATATTATCTTATTTATAATGTTCAAACCAAACTCATTCGTAGATATTAAATAACTTTTTTGTCAATATTCACTGATATTTAAAATGATTTGGCTTTTTTTCCTTGTCAAAAGTATCTAAAGGAGACTAATTATGAATAGCTCTGTATACAAAGAGCTCGATTCAAGAACTGAGAGTAGATGACTACTTGAAACACACATATTAAAAAAGAAAAACATGGTATATATGGTTCTCCTTTTCTCTTTCACTACTTTCTTTCTTCCTCTCTCAACAAGCTGTCACTTCTCATAGAATTTAGACTACAAAAGTAACATGATCCGTTCTCGATGTCTTTATTTAGATATGTTGAAATCAGTTAATTTATATAATGTTGTAAATAGACAAGTAAATTTATATTTCAATATGATGTTAAGTCCTTATTTAGTCCTTCCAGTTCAGTCATCCGTCCAGCCTAGTTCAGTCCTGCATATCCGTTCTAAAACTTATAAAGCTCGATCCTTGATGATTTTAATCAGTTTTAGTACTGAGAGTCTGAAGGACCGGCCCAAAGACTCGATTAGACGGAATAAATTAGGATTGACACAACACTAGGTTAACATGTTAATTACTCTCCTAAATATTGTTGGATTGAAAATCATATACCAGTCTAAGACCAAACACAAGTTCGTTTTGGATCGGTCTTTTAGTAAAATTCGGTTTTATTGATCCCACAAAAGAATAAGGCTGGTTTTTTTTAAAGAGAAAAACAAGCAAAAAAATTATATTCAAAAATATTTTTTTCCTTTTTTTGATTTTTGCTAAATATTGTTTCCATCTTTACACACCACCTTTTTAGAAAGGAATTTACATTTTTTATTTTTCCCCCGGTGCATGGTTAAATACCATCTTTCAGGGGTATCCTCAGTGGGTGTGCTGGAAGGGCTGTAGCCCCCCTCAAAAAAAAAGAAGGTATTTTTGTTTTTCACTAAAAAAATTTATTTGTTATTTTTTTTTTTATAAAAATAATATTTAGAAATTTATTTAATTTTTCTAATTTTTTATTAAAAGTTGTGAATTTTTCTAATTTTTTTTTAAAAGCTGTGAATTTTTCTATTTTTTTTAAATTGTGAATGTTTCTAATTTTTTTTTTAAAGTTGTGAATTTTTCTACAAAAAATATAATATTTGAAATTAATTTTCAAAAAATTTACTTTTTGGTGAACAGTTGTTGATTTTTAAATTTTTTTGCAAACAGCTCTGAATTTTTGAAAATATTGTGAGCAGCTGTGAATATTCAAAATGATTTCCAAAAAACCAAAAATATATAATCTTGAAGACGTTCCTCCCTTTTTCACCAAACTATTGGAACAGAACGCTCTAGAAAAATCCTTTAAGATGAGCCTGGATAAAAGTCATTTTCTGAACAATCTCATCCCTACATTGGTATAAATAACATATTAAGTTTCACAGAAATATAAAAAGAGATAAGTTGGTTATATGGAACTTATTCTAAAAGAAATACATGATCTATACATGGAGAGCTGTTGTTTTTTTTTTTTAGTTCCCGAGTGTTAATTTAAAAAAATTCATTTACTCTTCCTTTATTTATCACCTAAACCTGCCAAATAATAATAGATAAATTATATACATTGTTGTTGTTTTTCTTCTCAAACATTAGGGCATATTTGGGAGCATATATAAATTCAGGTTATCTTCCACTTTATCCAAATTCATGGTGTAACATATTTATGTTTTTACCTCTGTTTATTTGTTTGTCTGATGGTCACCCGGATTACAGGAAAAGTTACGAATCGATTTTGATCTAACTTGGTACATAGAGGCCATTAAAGATTTTGAAAGGTCAAGGTAGCAAAAAACGTTTGAAGTACCTGATCGACCATAACTTTGAACATACTCAGGTAAATAGCTCAAATGGGTGTCTTCAGATAGGTATAATAAAAATTCTTCATATAGAAAAAAAATCCAATCTACGAAAAATGACGAAAGGTGGTGGTTTGCGTTCTACCGAGTGAATATTCTAGTTATATATTATTATGATCTTATTTATAATGTTCAAACCAAACACATTCGTAGATTTAAAATAACTTTTTTGTCAATGTTCACTGATATTTAAAATGATAAAACAAACTCTTTTTTGTTCTGTTCTTGCATGCATTCATGCTAAAAAAAATTACATACATTGTAGATAGTTCATTTATTATTCTAGTAAATACTTATTATGACCTAGAATCATCATATTTCAAGCTAGATATATCAATAAATTGCACAAAAAAGAAAATTGAGGACAAATTTATAGTTTGTCTAAAATACCGATGGGGGCAAAAATAAAGTTCAGTGTAATAAAGGGGTCTCATGTCAAAAATCTGTTAAATCTATTGTGTAGTTTTGAAGTGTACATATAAAGGGTGGCCCATCTAGCGGTTGCATTTTGAACTCCCACTTTTTTAACGTTTGACAGCAGTAGTAACAATCTCATTGTGTCTAATATTTTGTAAAAAGTTTCCGGTTTACGAAATGGTTAAATTTATGCTCGAAGAAAATTTGGAAGTACTGAAGACTTACTTCCAAACTGGAGAGTCTTCAAACAAAACTGCAAGAAAATGACGTCGGTCGAAATAAAGCGCCTTCCAGGCAGTTTGTGGATAAATTTGTGAAGCGTGTGCGCGAAACTGGTTCGTTAATGGATAAAACAACGCGTTCCCGTGTTCGTCCAGTGTGCTCAATCGAAAACATTACTGCTGTTGCCGAAAGCAAAATAACGAGAAAACGAGCAAGGAGCTGCCGTTATGGTCAATGGTGAGCGCTATCGGGCCATATTGGAAGATTTTTTGTTTCCCCAAATTGAAAAAGAAGACATCGACGACATTTGGTTCCAACAGGATGGCGCTACGAGCCACACCAGCGAACGTTACAGTGGATCTTTTGCGAACTGTCTTCGACAATTGCATCATAAGCCGAAACAGCAACGTCAACTGGCCATTTCGTAGCTGCGATTTGACTCCGGGGAACTATTTTTTGTGGGGAACCGTCAAGAATAAATATTACACCAACCATCAAGAGACGATTGACGATTTGAAACACGAAATTGGAGTCGCCATTGCAGCTATTGAAACTCACACAATCGAACATGTATTAAAAAATTGGGTTCACAGAATGGGCTACTGTAAGGCCAACGACGGCGGCCAAATGAATAAAGTGGTGTTCCATTATTAACCGGAATATTGAGGCTTTCAAATAAAAAAAATTATTGAAAAATATCTATCCGTCTTTTTTTTATAGTGATATAAAAAAAAAGTTTCGTGGACCACTCTTTATAAGAAATGAGCACACAAATATAATATTAAGATGCCCCATATGTATGTGACGTGTTAACATAAAAACAGAGACGAATTATTTTCGGTAGAATAGATTAGTAAGCTAAATTAATTGACTCATTTATGCTATTTGACATTAGTTTTGTTAAGACATACTTTTTACAAATTAAACATTTCCACATCTATCGCGTGTATACGTTTCTATATGTATATTAGGGTGTTTCTTATTTTTATTTTGTTAAAATGGCCTAATTTTTGGGTCAAAATCTGTTCCTTCTGATAAAAAAAACTATCGGAAAAGTTCACGATACAGATTTTTATTGACTATGAGTTTTGTAAGGTGACTTAATGTACATGTCATGGGATTGGAAAAAAAAAGTCTTTATAACGTGGATTACAATCAGAAATAAGGAAAGAAAAAACTAATATGTCTACATTGCGTGCAATGTTCTTACATTTTCTACTTTTAAAACATGACTCTTTGTTTGGATTGTATCAGTCATTAATTTGGGAAATAGAATAAGTCCAATAGATTGGTCCTTCTTAGGTGTCCCAAATTTCAAATCACCCTTTATGAAACATCACTTCTGATATGCACATCTGAAAGTATCTTTTGTCTACAATTTAAATCAATTTGTTATGGAAGTATACTCATTTCATAATGATTAAAATCGAAAAATATTTAGAAACAAATAATAACACGCAATACTTTGTAATTTCCTTATAATTAAGTTATCACCCTTGCTAATTTAAATAAAGATAGAAAGAAAATATGTTAAAGGAATATTTTTTTTATTAATATAGAGATGAATAAGAAGGATCATAGTTTATTCAACTAAAGTAGTGTAAATATCAAAGTGCAAAGACGGATACTATGGAGAATTCAACAGAATCTCAATGTAAGTTATATCTTATTCGCAATTTTGTTTCCAAATTTACTGAAATGCCTTTGGGATTTTTCTTGTATCATCCTAATGAATTAAAGAAGAGTATCCGGGAAGTATCAAATATTATTATTAAAGAAATATCCAGTTTTTGGGGATAAACATGCATAGAAGATACCCCTTCTCCCGAGGTTCTACTCATTAAAAGATTCCAAGAAGGTGGTAAACGAAACACATTTCTAATTATGAGCCTAGTATTGTAAATAGTGAAATAGAATGACACAGTGATTATATGAAGATATGTGACATTAAATTTTTCAACTTTGCCAATGAATATGTTCAATGGATTATTCCAAGAGATTATTATGAGAAATTTTTGAAACTCACAATAATATTTCTTGGTGGTACACCAAAACGGGAAATATAATTTGTGTCACCTAGTCTAATGTGCCAATGTTGGTTTTTCTAAAGTGATGTATAGTTTAAAAAATAGTTTATTTAAGTCACAGTTTCAATTAACTTCTAAACACAAACGACTATTGCAAGACATATGTATCTTTATCGTGCAATTATTTGAATGTGATCAACTCACTATATAATTATTTAGTCTCGTATTAAAAATGGAATGTCAAAAATGTTTATGGTATTTATTTGAAGATATTGTTGATTTGGATTTATTTTATAGTCAAGTCAGTTTGGGATCTAAAAAGAAATTGAAACATAGAGAAAAACAGGAACAAAATTCAGTAGGAAAATTTATCCATAAAAAAATTAAGACTTTGTTAAAAACATTGAGAAAAAAATCATTCATGTACGGATACTTAAAGAAGTGTATTTAATAACCAATCCAAAAAAATGATGGGCAATTAACTATGATAATAAGAAATCTCTTTGAAATATTTCATCCCCTTGAAGTTGTCAATGATTAAGTAAAATAAGGAGTAATACAGTGGCTTTTTAGCAACCAACGAATGGCAGGCTCAATTCTTATTAAAATTCGTTCCAGTGCTTCAAAAGATGTATCCGGACTCGAAAAAAGATATGTATCTAGGCTAACAACTTATTACTTCAGAGAGAATATTCAGGAAAAAAGGGATAACCAATTATTAATATGTATATTGTATAATAACGCTTCATAGAGTAACACTTTTTATTTATAATACAAATTATCTTATGTAAAAAAACTTATGAACTAATAAAATATGTTTCGAACAAAACAACACAAAATATCATTGATTTTAATTGAGTATAAAGTCTTTTTTATACATTATCAATTTTTTAAGACGTTGAGCTACCTCTAAACAGATCTCAATTTGACATACACTGTACCAATTGTATTATATTATCAAAAAGTACTAAATGTCATTCTAGAACTTTAACAATCCAATAAAATGAAAATATTACATAAAAAATTTTCAAGTCAAAAATAGGTAAAATATAAAAATATTACAAGCAACACGTTATATGTATACGTATTAGTCTTTTCTTCAACTATTTGTAATGTAACTCCCATTATAAATATTTCTTTCGTGGATCAACATTAATATTTGTTAAAGTAAATTATAGAATTTTTCAAGTTATAGAGGATAAAAAGATATATCATACACCATTTTAAGGATAATCGAGGAAGAAGTCACTTTAAAAAAATGGCAATTTTCAAAATTTTAAGAGTTCCCTCTAAAATTTGTTCAATTTCGCTCAAATTTTGCCAAGTGTATTTTACCCGGATTTTTACCCGGTGATTTGCACATTTCAACACAATGAAAAATAAGAAACAGCCTAATATTTATAAATACTTGTAAATATATATATATATATATAAGTCACATTTTTTTGAGAGCAACTCTTCTCTCAATATTATTTATTGCCACTTTTATGCTGAATTCACTACTTCAACTACGACTTCACGTATTAGATTTATGAAGGACTTATAATGTTGTAAAAATTTATTCCATTTTTTTTATTGACAATAGAAATTAATTTAAAAAATTAACGAAAATCAATTGAGAGATGTATCTACTTTCTCCAGAAATATATTAAATTTGAGTGGTAAACTTGGTATTATGTAAGGGTATAAGTTGAAGTCTACATCCGACTATTTTCAATTCTGTGACTCAGACTATATATAATTTTGTAACTCCACAATTCTGCAATATTATTATATATATTTATTCAAAACAACTCTCCTAACTTTTTTTTTTTTTCATTTAACTGTTATTTTTGTTAAAAACTTAATTACTAAAAGTATTTTTTTAAATATGGAAATTCCTTACACCTTGATCCTATGTTACTAGAACCTATGATTATATTGAATAAAAAAATCAAAATAATCTGATTAAAATTTATGAAATCACCAAACCTGCTATAAACTAAGCTTACCATGGACTTTGGGTTTTTTTATTCATATCAACTACAAAGAAGAACATTTTCCGACTAAAACAGGTCCTTTATATATTTAGGATCTATAATATCTCAAAAATAGTTGATTTTTACGAGTACATCATTTAGATTTATCATCTATTTCTATATTGTACTTTATATCCTCCCCATATCAAATCAGGTTGTTAACCATTTTTGATTCAATTTTTTGAGTATTTTTATACATTTGTTTAAAAAAATTTAAATCTAGATTTCTGATTTTTTTTAAAATCTCTAACCTTATATTTTAGTTTTAATAATCTGTTTCTATTTAATGTGAAATTATTCATTTAAAAAGAAAAATCAAATATTCAAAGATAAGGAGTAACCCAAAATGTTTAAGACTTTTATCCATTTGTTTCTTACTTTAAATCAAAATGAAAAAGAAATTCCAAAAGTAAAACGGATTTTTTGACTATATAGAACTTCATTCGCCTTGAATATGTGGTTTGTTTTTATAAAAACATACCCTTGTGGACAAATTAAATACTTTTTTGCTATTATATTTTAGACTTATAAATTAATTAGAGAAAAGGGAATTAAATTTTGTAGTGTGAAGAAAAAATATTCTTTTTAAATTAATCACATTAGTGAAATAATAAACAAAATTATGAAATATACTTCACTCATCCCAACATTGATTATTTATTAAGCTATCTATAAGAAAATAAAGTCAACTTTCAAATCTATCAAAATTTCCTTTTCTGACAACAAATCCATTTAAATATTAATTTAAGATTTATTTTTTAGTTTTCTCTATGATTAAGGATTCCATTGGTGTAAGAAAAAAACAACAACTAAATTTAGCAATAAGAGAAGGAAAAGTTGCGGGTACTCTTTTTTTTTTCCATTATTTAATATACTATTGTGGTCTTAACTTCTCTCTCTGAAATAAGCATTCTCGCCAATCTTTGGTGTTCATTGATTACAAAATGTATAATGAAATAAATATATATGAATTGAAAAATAATCATAATAGTTTCCCTGTACTAATGTTTTTTTAAATGTAGAAGGTTCTCCCTTTTATAGCAGTAATTCATTTTCTCCCCCAAAATCATATAGCAAGAAGTTGATATTAAAAAGGGTCTTAATTTAGTAATATCCTATGTATCGCTCTCGCTTTCTTCTTGCTATGTATCGCTCTCGCTTCATTTTTCTTTTTTATGTTTAAAAACTTTTTTACAATAACGTAATCATTCTTAATCTTTATATTTAATGCAAAAATTATCTGAACTTTTAAATATTAACTCTTTAAAAACATTTTTTTAGGAATTGTAATAGGTAATCATTATAATCTTTCAAATACTTTAATGTTTTCATAAAATTATCTGAACTTTTATTTTCATCCAAATAATTATTTCACATCGATATTTGAATATGATGTATAAAAATATAAAAAAAAAATTAATTTTTAATTTTTTCAATACACGCAAAAGTCAAAACTTGGGCCTAATTATTATAATAGATCCAAACTGGAAAACTCTGTTATATCGTTTTCTACATAACTCAGACCAATGCTGAGTACATCAGCTTGTCAATATTAAAAATACCATAATGACTTTATTTTGTGATGTACTTAAAAAATTAATCTTTTAGTTTGTGTGAATATTGCATGGTCTCAATAACTAAGAAACGAATCAAGTATAAACAAATATATTGCAGGTGATTGTAAATCATATTTATTTTGAAAATGAATTGTCGAAACAGAATAAAAGGACCACCCAATTGAAAAAGAAAAGAACGGCTTATTTTCCACAAAATTTAAAAAAATCTAACTCCCTAAAATTTATAAACAAATATATAATCTTTAGACTACTCTGATTAGGAACACTGTATAAAGTGATCCCTGATGTATATCATATTCATATTTTGATCTAAATCATTCAGGCTTGGAACGAAAAAATGAACGGCGTACAATTTTTTCATTATTTTTATTATTTCTAAGGGGTCGTTATATAACTATTTATTTACAAAGATTAGTACTTTTTTTTCTTCATTATAGATTTAATTATTATTGTGTTTGGGTGTCCCTAAAATAAAATTAATTTATATTAAAAGTATAGACCTGATTTTGTGTGTACATTGATTACTTTCTAAGAAATATCTCATATCACACCAATTGTAAATCACTTGACTATAGAATTGTCTTGTAGGAAATAGGTATTCTGGGTTAGGCATGAGAGTAACTTTCTACATATCCATTCGTTTCTTACTTTTATTGCTAAATATTTAATTAAAATTTGAATATAATTTAAGAAAAGGTGGTCAATGTAGTGTAAAGTCAAACACATTGATGGGGATGCTTCTAAATAGTATGTAAGGTAGCATTTTTTGGATACCCCTGAAGTTATTTATCTCAGATTATATATTTTCAGTCCTATGCTGTTAGGACCAAGGAGGCCGTAATAAATAACCTTTCGAAATTATTTATAATGTAATATTTTATTTTTCGTTCATCTACTTCTGATCTGCCTCTAAAATCTGAACTAAAAATTATGCTATTGAACGTTATTTGATATCAGCTCTGGACGTAACCAATCAATTCCAGAATGCCACTAAAAAATAGTTATTTATAGTTTCAGTTTCCAATTTATATTAGTAATGATTTAAAAAAATTAAACTAAGTAGTTTCTTTAAAGAATCATAATCATAAGGCAAATCAACAAAGGACCAAATTTCCAAAATACCTTAATTTTAAGAGAACCCTTAATTGTTGGTTGGCGGATTTGATTTAATTCAAGTTCTTACTGATGGTAAAAATAGACAAAAAGGATAATTTATATAATGAATATTATTAACTGTATAAATAAGTTAATAATGATTTAGCATCAGGGGTAGCTCATAATGGGAATTTTTTATTATAAAACAACAATGGATCCCGAATCATTTAGATAGTTGAGGTTACGCCAAACCATATCATTCTAGCAAACATACCATATCAGTTGAGACTATTAAGTATTACTCATTATGAACAGGGCCCACAACCAACAGAGGCCCAGATTGCAACTATATATATTTTTAGGGAAAACCTGTTACAAGGGTTCCATTTTTAATTTTAATACTATCTATATTATAATCAAGCAAAGTTTGTTGGTCTCCTTGCCTTAGTCTATCTCCCTGAATTCAAAGTAGAATTCTTGGAAGAATATGAGCACAAAAATCGGGCTCATAACTATCTAACTGAAGATCTCAGAGCAATGGATGATTCAGAATATGTGTCCAACTAAATATTGCAGACGGAAACAGCTTCTTCTAGCTTTTATATCGAAAGACCAAGGAGAACTGACACTGTTGAGTAAGAAGTCAATAGATGAATCAAGTGACATTTATTGTATACTTTCGTAGAGGAGAATTATGAAAGTCTTCCTTAAGATGAATGAGTCACAACAAGTGCCTCAAGTGAGAGGCTCTTTTCCATTGCTAATTTAGAACTTCGGATTAAAGAAACAGAAAATGTCTGATAAATACTTCGAGATTCAGTTACTTTTAAATGATAATGACTGTTTATAAGTATAGACAGTTATTATATAAACTAATCCAACTGTGTTAACTTAGATATAAAATGAACGATACCCAAATAAAAAATAAAAAATCAGATTTAAATAAAATAAAAAGATTTAAATTCATATAAAAGACTGAACTAAGTGCATTAGAAGAACATAATTCATACATCGCTAACACCTTAGATTAGAGAATTTAAAACAACGACCGTTTAGTAGAGGTAAAACCAGGTTTTCTATTTTATTCCAATTATACAAAAAACTGGAAATGGTCATTTTTTGTCGTGACATGATTGAAACAGTTTGCCGATGGACATTAAAAAAATTTAATACTATGAACTCATAAAAGCTCCAAATTTACTAGATTTTGTTGATATGTAGTCGTTGGAAAATTCATCATTTTCGTCACCACAAAACTTTGTTCTACCATGTTTGTTTTTTTAAGTTAAAAATGAACGAATGAACAGAAAAAAAGTGAACGACGAACAAAAAACATTTCAGAAAATGAACGAATTAACGAACGAACGGAAAAAGGGTGAACGAGTCCAAGCTTCAGTAGTAGTAATAAAATATTAGGTTGATATTTGGTGTAGTAAGTGGGAAAGTAGAACTATTATCTCTATCGTTATTTTTGGATTTTGTGGAGTATGATTTGATAACTCTACTTTGCCTCTTTGCCCGATACTCCAGCAAAAATTGACCTAAATACTCAACGATACCTACAATTTGGAAGGTTCCATATACCAATGAGGCATAGACTACATTGCCCGTTACTCCACCAAAAATCTACATATTTTAGGGATGTACATAAAGTATCGAAAATGCGATATGCAGCCCGTTTTCTGTCTGCTTTTATTATTGCTCACATTCATAATTCATGAGCATTTGTAGCATATGTTAAGATTTCAATAAAATATAAACATTGGTATGTAAAAATGAATTTACTCTCGCTGGCGTTTTGTATTTAGCTTACAGGGATCTGTAATGAGCAATCTAGAGATTGAAGTACTCATGAGTCATAACATCAGTTATTATTTTCTCAAAATATTATTATTATTCTTTCATTTTTGAGGACAAAACACATCATATGAAAGGATATAAATTAGTAACGTGTAAGTGAGCTCATGAAAAACAATGAGTAAAACTGGGGAGTTATCTTCTATACTATTAAATCAAAATTGGTATTTTAGCCGACGCCTAATTACTCCGGAAAATGTGGGTAGTATCGTTAGATTAAGAATTTACCATAGTAACGAGTGCCCGCTCTAGCGGTTGCATTTTGAACTACCACTTTTTTAACGTCTGACAGCTGAAGTAACATTATCATTGTGTTTAATACTTTGTAAAAGTTATCCGGTTTACAAAATGGTTAAGTTTACGCTGGAAGAAAATTGGGAAATACTGAAGACTTACTTCCAAAATAGAGAGTCTTCAAACGGAACTGCAAGAAAATTACGTTGGTCGAAATAAAGCGCCTTCCAGGCAGTTTGTGGATAAATTTGTGAAGTGTGTGCTTGAAACTGGTTCGTTAATGGATAAAATAACGCGTTCCCGTGTTCGTCCAGTGCACTCAATCGAAAACATTGCTGCTGTTGCCGAAAGCAAAAAAACGAGAAAATGAGCAAGGAGGTGCAGTTATGGTCAATGGTGAGCGCTATAGGGCCATGTTGGAAGATTTTTTTGCTTCCCCAAATGGAAAAAGAAGACATCGACGACATTTGGTTCCAACAGGATGGTGCTACGTGCCACACACACAACGTTACAGCGGATCTTTTGCGCACTGTCTTCGACAATTGCATCATAAGCCAAAACGGCAACGTCAACTGGCCACCTCGTAGCTGCAATTTGACTCAGTTGGTCTATTTTTTGTGGGGAACCGTCAAGAATAAATGTTACACCAACCATCAAGAGACGATTGACGATTTGAAACACGAAATTGGAGTCGCCATTGCAGCTATTGAAGCTCACACAATCGAAAATGTATTGAAAAGTTGGGTCAACAAAATGGGCTACTGTAAGGCCAGCTACGGCGGTCATATGAATGAAATGGTGTTTCATTATTAATCGGAATGTTAAGGCTTTCAAACAAAAAAAAAAGTTATTGAAAAATATCCATCTGTCTTTTTTTATAGCAATATCAAAAAGAAAAGGTTTCGTGGGCCACTCTTTAGATGGAGTACAAATATGATAATCACAAGATACCAATTACAATGGTATTTTGATCTATGGGATAAATAGAAGGGAAGGAGCGGAAGGGTTTTAATTAAACTGATAAATATGTTCATTTGAAGCAGAGTATTTTTTTTCTCTTGGCCATCAAGACTTATTTATAATTTAATTTAATAGTACTATAAAAAATTAAATTGATTGAAATCAATATCATATTTGTATACATATACGTTCAATAAAACAAAATACTTATAAAATTTAATCAAAGGCATAGAATAAATGAAAAATTCATATATCACGCAAAAATAAAAATAAAAACTCGAAAAAACACTGAATTGTAGATTTGCTTACAAAAGGACCATCCGTTTTAAAACATGAAGGTCAAGTTTCACAACTGATAAAACACCGGAGTGCACATAGTGCGAGGAAAAACGTTTCAGTTACAATATATGCTGAGCCTTTGTAATAGCCGCATTAATAGTCTTCTCCCTTTTTCCAGAGTACAAGAATAAATAAATCATCTTTCATCATGTTTTAAAAAAAATGTTCCTTTAATAGTTTGCCAATGGCGTTATATTTTGGAAAAAACGTCTCGAATTCAAAGAAAAATGATTACTCGTCTCGTCCTTGGTCCGACAAAAGTCATATATTTGTTTATCTCTGTAAAAAAAACTTTTCCCTTTTATATGCATGTAAATTTCTTACAACTCTAGTCACGCTACGTATAATTTGTGTAAATATGTGCGTTCCATTGATATTTATTAAATGTCTTAATAGTTTGCCCATCCTGTCCTTTTTATGGGCCTTTGAAAAGTACTAATTTACATTAATGTTACTAATATTGAAAGAAATATATTCGAGTCCTTTCGACACGTAAAAAGAAACACCCCACCTTTATGACATAAAAACGATATGGTATTCAGAAGAAGAAGTTTTGTTATGTCATAGATTGCTCCTAAGAAAAAAGATGGAAAAAATAACAAAATAGTTATAGGAAAAGGGGAAAAACATGATGAGGAATTTTATGCTGGATGTCCACTCAATTGACATATTTGATTAAGCTTGTACTCAAGTTTGTCTGATTGCAAAAATTATGGAATGTTTAATTTGGCTAATACTTTTATTTTTACCATACTCATACACTAGTCGGTTTTAGAGCTTAACTAGGTTAAAAAAAAATTACATTTTACAAAAGAGGTCGTATTTCAAGGACCCCAATTATCTTAGTTTATACATTCTTCTGCAAGCTAGATTGCATCATGAGCATACAGTTCTAAAATATTGTATTTAGACAGTATTTTATACAAATTACTAAATACTATATTAAATTGTTAAAGACCACCATGATCTATCTTAAAGAATCTGAGAATTAAACTTAAACTCCTTTTCTTGAAAAAAAATAAAATATAATTTGTAAACTGTTACTCAGACAATTGTGGCGGGTGTTGCGCGAAATCCGCTTATTCTGGAGAAATAGTATAAATTAAACCCCTAATTTCGAGGAAGACGAATTATAGGATACAAAGGATATTTTTCTTATTCGTAACAACAACATCTGCTATTGCTTTTCATTTGTATAATTTGGATTGAATCCTTGATTATTCAATCCATATGATGGAATAGTCCAATAATCGGAAAGTCAATATTGTCAAGACTGGAATTAATGGAAGCTTGTCAGAAAATTGATGTAATTTGATTAAACTAACTCCATAATTATTAATTACTTTTTTGAACAATTATTATTACATTAATGATAATAATTAATAGAAGACGCAATTATTTGGTGGTAATTATATAATTTATGTATATAATGAATTTGAAATCCTATTTCAGATCTTTTTTCTATTTCTAGCCTGCTGTTATTACCAAATCGTTGCAGTTGATATAAAAATGCATTTTTGTGCACTATTGTGTCTCAGCACCCGTTCCCTCATGATGAATGCTTAAAAAGAGTCTTACTTTGAACGATTCATAGGTAATCTGGTGGAGTCTAGGCACCTTCTAAGGATTCACGATTTTGCTCTCTTCATATCAAGAAAATGATTTTGTTACAGAAAGTCAAGATACGCTCTGGAAGAGTCGACAAAAAAAAGTTAAAATCAGTGAATCTCATCTCCTGTAAAGGAAGAATCCTACATTTTGCAGATGCCCCATCACATCAAGGTCTGTGATAATGACTTCTGTCCTCGTGAATAATTGCATCTATGCACAAGAATACATCAATTCCCCCAAATCTTCTACGGAATAATCGTATAATGTTATAAGAACGTATGAGTTTTATAAAACGACAAAATAATCGACTGAAAGATCCAGTGAGGAACAGAGAGAGTTCTCATCCACTATCCACTGCTCCTTTATTCTTGAGTCTTTTTCTCATGAAGTCCATCTTTGCTTTGTCTTCTAGTCTAAGAACTTTATTTCATTGATAAGTGTTCTTGATGTATATAACGCAGAAAAAACTCATCGCAATCACATTGATATCAATTCCCTTTATAAGGTGGAGTTGAGATGTATGGTCTCCATGGATAGTTATATAAGCTGAAAACTTGAAGCCTAATCCCTAATTTGTGATTTCCTTAATAGTTGGGAGTCCATTTTATGATTGGAAAACAAGTGGAAGATTATTCTAGACTCCCCTCTCTTTTCTCATTAGTTTTATCTGGAAAGCATATTCTATTCTGCCATTCCATATACATATCTAATATATAATCATTGTGTATTTATATTATTTAAGTGATTAGTTATACAAAGAAAAATAGAATAAAAAATACAGTGAGGAACAAAGAAATTTCCCATTCTCTACCCACAAATCCTTCATTGGAACTCTTGTGTTCAATCCTCGTATAGTAAGCTTTGCTTCAACTCCTACTTTAAGTAAACTCTTTCATTGATTAGATTCCTTTAGTTTCCTTAATGCCTATAACGAACGAATCACAACTATATAGTATGTATCACAAATACCAATTCCATTTATAAGTTTGAATTTGTGCTGTAAAGGAAATATGGACAATTATACATCTTCAACACTTCAAGCCTCACTTCTTATTTCTATTGAAATATCTGATTGTCGCTGAAATTCCCAAACTTATTGACTGAAGAATGTTCTTTTGAATAGCATATTGGAATATTACTCTCTCGAAGATCGAACATCTTTACTAAAATAAATAAATTAATACATGTGTGGCATAAAATCTAATGATAAGTTTTTTGATATAAGACAACATATGTAGTTAAAATGTATTAAAATAATAATACGATTTCTTGAGTAATAATTGAACAAATAAAAATAACGAGAACATCAATTGTATTCTCTAAATTTAAATTCCCTATTTATGAGTTCTCCTTTATTTTACTTTTTTATCCTATTGATTCATTCCGTTTTATTTTGGACATGGAAATGCTATTTCGTTATTGAAATTGAGACAACACGGAGTCTGTAACTATATTATCAGATATCAATCGATGGTGTATGTTTTTAAAAACTTTTTTTTTTTTATAAAATAAGGTGTAATTTTCCAGCAGGGGAGTTTTTTCTACGACAAACTTTCCAAAAGGCGGATTTTTCCAAGATGAGTAATCCTAGCGCAAACTTTTCCATGACTTTTTAAAATTAGTTGTTCTCTCTTCAAGAAATACAGAATGATGATAACCTCTGTAAAAAAAAACAACAACAAAAATACTGTTAAGATAGCAACCAAAAAAAATATTGCACGCGTTTTTGGTCATATTTTTTACAACTCTACCTATCCGTTACGATATATCCCTCTTGGGAAAAATAATTAATCATTTGATTCGCGCCCAGCACAGCAACTAGGCAAGATTTACTAAACTGTACAATATTCTCGTCATATCCCAACAACTCAAACGATGTTACAAGTGCAATTTATTATTTTTTTAATTTCTTTCTAACTATATGTAAAGTTATATCGTCAACGAGCGAATTTAAGCATTAAATTGATGTACGTTTAATATTTGAGTGTCGGTTTACCCATTTCAAAAACTATCATCTAAGTTAAAATAAATGTTTATTAGGAGTAAAAGAAGTGACAAAGATTGATTATCCCTAACGGAAAGAAGCAAATTTACAAGTAGGATAGGAGTAAAGAACAGTTGATTTCATAACGAAAGGATCTTTCTAAGAATATAAATAAAACAAATATTTTGTGGATGTCCATTGAAGTTCTTTCGCAACTTTCTTTTTTTATAAACATAAAAATAATTTATTTTACTTTTACCATAAACTTGTCACATTATTTATATGTGGATATACAAAAAACATACTGTCTTTTTTGGAGGGAGAGGTGAGGGGAGTGGGGGGAATGTAAATATTACATTGTACATATTATACTTTAAAATAACTTCTCTACTCTCAATATCGTTTTTATCTTATACTCATTTTACTTTTTATGGACATTTGAATCAATTAAATATAAATTTTATACTATTTTCCTTTTGAAGGTCTTAAGTATTTATACATAATACTGATTGAATTAAAAAGTGACATCGAGTGAAATCATTTTGTTATATTAATTTGCTATGTTTAATAATGTTCAAGTAATTTTTTTAAATGGAATTAAATCAGGAATACACGGAAAATTCATTCCCATAATTTAATGTTACTTTCAAATAGTTTGAGTTTGAATTAAATAAAAATTTAAATATAGGATTATAAATTGAAATAACTTTTCCTATGTACTAAAAAAAAGAAATTCACAATCAGCAAGGCCACCATAACAATTTGTATAAGATTTGAGAGGAGAGCAACTTAGCTATCATAATGTTTAATAAGATCAGCTACATGCAGCCCACTCTGGCAATAGTAAAAGTATATATAGTGGAATTATTCCAATGTCCAACTTTAATTATACTCCAAGTCCAAATCCGAGACCACAACCACTCACGCCCTATTCAATTTGAAGAGGTTATAATATACATAATGTTTCTCGTTGGGTAGAGAAAATGCCTTGTTAGTAGTTTTCCTGCTTCAAAAGTTTAATTTATATAAGTATTTTCAAGCAATACCCATTTTCAATCTGAAAGATGATTAATAATAATAACTCTTGATAAAAACGCAATGGAAGAAAAACAATTATCCGGAGAAAAAGATAAAAAAAAGTATGGAAAAAGTTCACAATGTTCTTTTCTGAAGGTAGAAAATTTATCTCACTCACTTAAATGTAAGGAAAGTTAACGGTGAAAGGTGTAATCGATTGAATGAGTGTGACAGCGTCATAATTACTTTTTTATTACACCTATACATGCATATTATTTATATTAAAACATATTTATGCGTAAAATGTGAGCAAATTGCAGTCAAATCGATCGAATTGTTACTATATAAAAATAAATTCTAGCAATCAAGGGTCCGGCTTAGAAATTATAAAACTTCTGAGGATTGACTTTGGTAGCTTCTTATGTTGGAGTGATACAGATGGATATAGATTTACTTCTTTTGCTGCCAGGATCCAGGACATGTAATCAGCATTGGGGATTTTCGAGCAGCGGAGGTATATTGGCTCATAGGATGTAAGCTTTCCTGCAAATTAATGCCTTAGAGTTTAATAAAGCAAAATCAATGGCTTTAGACTTCTGTGGAGACTGTTTCTTCCCTTGAGATAATCCAAAGAGTACAGAAGCTTTGATTAAATTCAAAGGTCCATTTTCTGAACTTGCCACCTGATAGTATAATCCAAGGGATTGAGATCTTTTGATTTGGAAGGCCAAGAGTCATTGTCCCGCAATTCACAATTGTATCCCAAACATTTCCGGGCAATTTTGTAAATCAGAAACAAATACAGACTCCTTCTAGATCTCCCTGGCCTAGAGGAGCAATATTTGGTCACAATAACTCCCTTTGGGGAAATTTCGGTAACAACCTTTCGTCTTTGTTGTTTTTTTAGCATGATAATAACTAAAAAGTTTTGAATTTAACGTATACAAGAAAATGAAACACCGGTTCTCTTTAGAATGAAACAATAATTATCAAATTTTTGCTGTATATTATGAGTTATTAAGTTTTAAAAATTGTCACATAACTTTTGCACAACCCAGTATGCCATATCACATTTATGTAGGGCATAAATAAGAGTTATGGTAATGTAAGGAAATGTTTTTTATACAACGTACTTCTGAGTGAAGGAACAACTCATGAAAAAAATATTAGACGGACAAACATTTATATACGTATAAATAATGGCGTAAAAGCTTTATGACCAAAGGGAGTTTTTATATAAAAAATTTTTTTTTTAATATTAAAATTACATTGCTGAATTACATTATTTGAATATTTATGGTTCTAAATTACCTAATTACTGCTACAATTTTGATTTTTTTAAATTAAATATTATATTACTGGATGTACATTAAATGCACATTTTTCTTTTAATATATAGTCACTCATAATCAAAATATTACTATTGCGTCATTTCGACTCCATTTTTGGAGAAACAAAATAATAACTAACAAGGAAATCAATTTACATACATACTCGTAGCTCTAATCAAAACACTAATAATCAATACAAATTTTATTTTCCAGAATTGACATATTATTTTGTAATACTTAGAGCATTACATCATCTTCTCTACCCAAGGGGATCCAGTCCAAACAATCTACAAAGGATTTATTTTTTGGTCTTAATATATTTTATTTATACTCAACTAACACGGCAATGTAAATTTGCGAAGAAAGATAATTTTTCTAAGCTACGGGATTCTTTTTCGAAGACTTTTTATTATGTGAGAAATGAATTCCTCCTGGTTATCTATACTTTAGCTCGTTCTTTTGCTCCTTGAACCATATGAGCCACTAAACATTAATCCGAGAATAGGCACTAAGTACAAAATCTTCGCTTGTTAGTTTTTGCTATTATAGACTAAATAAACAATTTAGATTAATGTGAAAATCTTCCTGTGTATCATTATAGCTCTCTTGTCGAACTTTTTAAAACCTCAACACTGTTTTATATGGCCCCAGAAAGTTCGAATCTAAAACTAAAGAAAAACAAGGAGCACAGGAAAGCTTTGTTCGAAGGTCTACAGGAGGATAGCTCTATCTGCATAGTGGACAGGACATAGTGGCTTGAACCCATAGAGCTATGGGTTTTCTTGAATAACTCCTTGACAAACAATATTAAGAAATGGCTAAGATATAGATAGAGTCTCTTTTCATGAGTAAATCCAGGGAGAGTCCGTAGGAGGGGTATTGCTATTGGGGTTATAGGCAAAACTGGATACTCATTGTTATAAAAATCGTCCAGACAGAAATCCATAAAGTATACAGAGTAAGGTAGTGATTCTCTGACTGGCTCATAGCGACATCCCCCCGTCATAAGGTGCTCTAAAAATAGAGATCATTATTTAAATTAACAAATAGGTATTTTACACTTTTGGAGTGAATGAAAATTAACTTCCTCTGAGATTACCAGGGATGATAAGAGAGAACGTCGATATCCTGATGAGTTTTGCTGAAGGTAATAGTTTTTAAACTACTGAGGCACATTATTATTTTGTTTGCATATAGAGTTTTATCAAAATGGAATGTTTGTGCTTCATTAGTTATGCACAAAAGCATATTAAGTTATTATTATGTATAACATATATTTATATATGTATATCCTCCATTTTTTTAACTGTATGTATATTTTCAATTTATAAAAACAAAAGGAATGATAGCCACAAATGTATTCATTTATATTTTGGGACACTTAACAGAAAACAAATAACGTTTACTTATTACATAAGATTTTCAACATATAAAAATCAAGAAATGGAATGAATAGTTCTATTGTTTAATTAATAAATACAATATCTTTAATTTTTAAATGTATATCTTATTTTTTCTATCGATTACCATGTCTGGAGATAAATTATAACAAGTAGAGTAGTTTATATCACCAATTTGTGATATACCGTTAATAATGTTAATTTTTAATAAGTTTAGTTGATAATTTATCTTTTATATTTCGGTTAGTTTATTTGAAATACAAGTACATATATATTTGTTGAAAAAAAAAGAAATAGATTATATATGTGTTGACGCACCACAAATAAAGAAAAAGAAAAAAGTCCAAACTTTTCTTCCAACATATATTTACAGGGTGAAGATTATAAAAACCCGGATAATTTAGGGATAATGTATATTACAATATATTTCCCAAAATTAATTCAACAAATCATAAATTATTTGCTTTTACATGTAGAGGCCAATTGTGAAGTCCATCACTGTAACCAACCACCTCCAGCTTCAACCACAGCTTCCAACCAGGCCCTGAACCTGGCACAGGCCTCAATGAAGAACTTCTTGTCTACCCATGTTGGCTACTGCCTCGAAAATGGAAGTATGCAAGGAGTCAACAGTGTTATGTGCACGCTTATTGCACTGGCTCTCCGAAACGCCCTTAGAGAGAGTAGTCAAATAGGTTCAGATCTTGCGATGAATTTACGCAGTAAAGGGTTTTTTTATCAAAAAAAAAGTGGGAAAAAGATCAAATTCATGGGAATTTAACCTGCTCTGTTCAAAATTTATATACAATATATAAGAAGAAAAATTTGCAATCCTCGCAACTCAACATTCCTCAATTTTAAAAATAAGCTCCACTTTAATCTATAGGCTATGCTTTTGGGCTGAGTTGATATAGAAAAGAATAGTTCAGAAAATTTATTTTATATATGAAACTAAATTTTCAAAATAAAATCCATCATCTCTAATAATTTTATTCTGAAATTAAATTTTTGCTTCTATAAGTGTAATTTGTGGTTCATCCAAAAAATTGTTCAGAATTACGACAACTTTGTTCAAAGAATACAACTTTAATCAAGACTCCATTCAAAAAAAAATATTTCTAGCTTTTTTTGTGTTGACGAGTCAGATATTTAATAATCCTGAAATAATGTATGAATTAGTCAGTTTCAGAATCTCAAAATCCCGTTCCATTCACAGTATTCAAAATATCCAGGCACATATTTCTTTATGACAATTGGGATCAACTACAAATGTATAAAATGAAGAAATTTTTTTGAAATTGACAATAGTTTTCATTATAAAATAATGACCCTTTTCTACCTGTAACGCATGGACTGAAAAGTACGAGGTTTAACAAAGATTTCACAGGTTGTTTTTTTTCGTTCAGAATTGTTTTTTTTTAAGCTGATATTTTATTCGCTTTTTAGAAAGGAGTTCCCATAGTAATTTTCAAGCCATTGCTTAGCTTGAACAATATTTTTACATCAAGAAGCAGTGCAAAATTAAAACATGAAATTGTTTTTGATCCATTTTTTGGAAATAATAAAAATTGTACAATAACCCACAAACTAAAGGTCATGAAATTTTAGTAGCCGTCTTTTGAAGATAGGTACTAACTGAAATAAGGTTAATTTATAATAAATAAAGGTATCCATGTATGAAGCCCGGAACTTTTAAAGCCATGTGTTTTTCTCATCAACCGTCTCGCTTCAGGCCTATATCTCACTATATACTCGTATTTATGTACATTAATAAATAGTATTTGCATGCAAACAAGAGTATTGCAATTTAAACTCTTTATATAATGTATCATGGAAAGATGACATTAGCTAGTAATTGGAATGAATTCTACTCTTAAAGCAAATGGATTCCGGATATACAAAAACAAAGGAAAAATACTCACAATTGTATGGATTTCTAAAATTAGTAAATGTTTCTCCTTTATTGAAAAAAAAAGAAGGTTTCTTACATTTATAATTTCAACTTTTCAACATGACATTTTGACAGACATATACAATACACATGTACCTATACAATCAAGTTTTGAAACAAATCATTTACAGATATTTAACTATTAGAATATATGGTTTCATTAACGATTTTGGGAGAGTATTATAAGTTTTTCAATTACAAAAATAAATAAAACTTTTATTTGTTTATTTTATGCAAGTATAAAAATAAACAAAAAAATCCTTCTTATGAATTTCTTGTGTTTAATTTTGATACTCTGACTGTTACGAACAAAATTGCTATATAGAAGTCATTTGAAAAAATACCAAATCGAAATAGTTAATGGATAAAAGAATAATAGTAAAAAATTCAAGGATGTTTTGTTTTATATGAAATAGCGTCTTAACTTTGAGTTTTACTTACAATTGAAGTCGAGTTAATTAAATACTTGTGATGTGATAATTCCGAAGAAATAGAATATAAATTTCTTATTCCAATTCTTTAATGAATTACATAAAGGTCATAATTGTACTATATAGAATGTTGTGCAGGTCAATTTTCCTATGTTATAGGTTAATGTGCCCTTACTTTTTCGTTCTTTATTCCACATTTAATCATCCTCAAATATTTTTATGGGTAGTTGGAATTAATATTACACAAGAGTAGATGGCCTGGCGTTGCCTAGGACATTAAGAAATGACCTCACTACTACTCAGTCCCCATGGGCCGTGATGATGAAGTTGTGGTTCTATTCTTGGGCATGGTGCAGACCTTCCTGCTCCTTTGTCGACACTGCTCATAGTAGCCTTTTATTTTTGGGTACCGAAGAGCTCCCGGATAAGGAATACATTTTTGTCTTGGCATGCATGCTGTTATCACTATTAGGTTCGGGAAAAAGTAATTGCGTATTACTCGTACAATATTTCAATATTTGATAAGAAGTGATTTGATCATTCGATTTAAGCCAAGTATGCCCTGTTCTGTTCGATAACTTGCTGTCAACGAGAATCCAACTTCATAATGCCTTCTCGTAGAAGCCCTTCTCCCTATTGGCAAAAACTCGGGCAACCAATTTCACAGGCCTCTATTGAGGCCAAATTTGTACCCCCAAGTGCGTTGGCCATAGACAGTAACAGGTGGTAGTCACTTGGTGCCAAGTACATGTTGTAGTGTGGATGCACATGAACTTGCATTGGAGCTCCTAGAGTTTCTGGCGTGACATCAAAGATGGCGTTATCTTCATGAAACAAGATTATTCTCCTATTCGAGTTTCTTTTAGTATCCAGGCTTCTGCAAATGAATCAAAACGGTTTTATGATCTATGTTAAACTCCTGGCCGATGCTAAGACTAACATGATGGTCTATCTCGACTACTATTTTCTACTATTTTATCGACATTTTCGACAGGAGACCTATCAGTACGTGGTGCATCATTCACATCCACCACACCAGAACGAAATCGCTCGACCAACTGTTGTGCAACACGAACTAAAAGAGTATCTCAATTTTTTCTTGTTCCTTTAGACGTGTTTTCCTCTTGTAGATAGAACTATAACCGATCAATATTTCCTTAAAAGATGAGTATTACTCAAAAGATGTTGAAGAAATCTAAAGCTAACTGTATGAGTGGATCAACAGGAAGTTTATTCACGATATTAGGTAAGATTAATCTTAACATCAGCTATGGATTGAAAGAAGAAGTCACAGTTGGTAATGAAAACTTTGAGATGCTACTCTCATGCAAAGGATTGAAAATATTACTTGAGGATTACTCTGCTCTATTAGAACCAAATCGTTGATTGGAGTGCGATGCTATAAAAATTGGTAAGGTGAATGGAGTAAAGGTTTTAACACTGGAGCAGAATTTAATTGAAAAATATCAAGATAAAGTGCAAACCAAAAAAAATTACATTAAAAGAAGACGGTATACCTTATAAATTGTACAATGCAAGAAAAATACATTTTGGACAATAAGATGAAATGGTGATAAAAGTTATTATTATACAACTGAGAAACTAGCCAATAGAATAATGTCACCATCTAGTCGTAGTTGGAATAAAAATGGAGCATACAGATTATGGTAGATCTCAAGAAGTTAAATATATTTGTCAGAAGGCCAATACATTCAATGAAAAGTCTGAAGGATATTATTTCCTATGTATATTATCGTGGAATAAACACTTCACTATTTTTGACGCCAATAAAGGGATATTGGCAGATTCTTTTGGATCGTGAGAATCAGGAATTGACGACATTTATTTCACCTTGGGGAAGATATTTGTTATAAGGTGACCGATGGAATTGAACACAGCAAGTGATGTTTTAAATAACTTGATGGACCAGGCCTACGATGAGCTTAACAATATTAAAACAATAGTTAGCAATACGTTTCTGTGCTACACATCCTTCAAGGACCATGTAACGAGAGTACAACTTTTTTATAATATCAGTAGACAATTTGGAATTTCATTGAATAAATACAAGTTTTAATTGGCCAAGGAGGAATCGAATATATTGTTTGAGAAGAAGGCATGGACATAAGTTCGCTACTTCTCGAACATTTCTGGACTGCGTATATTTTTGTGTATGTATGGTCAAAGAAATGAATGGATTTTCGAAAGAAATTGCGAAACTTGTAATACCATTATATCCATTGTTATCTAGGAAAAAATAATTAGCATGGACAAAGAAGCATGGAACAAGAAGAAGTGTTTGAAAACTTAAAGAAATATAAGGAGAAACTGCTTTGTTCTGGGAAGGATAACTGTTTTAGAGACAACAAAGAAAAAAGGATTTGGTAATGTCTGGAAGCAGATATATATTAATATAAAAATGAACTTGATTGAAGCTAACTCAAGATGTTCAATTAAATATGAAGAAATTTATAGGAATACTACTATGGAAATGATGTAAATTTATTGGACGACAAATAAACTACATTTATAAGGTGTGAATCATATTGTGATAGAAACAGATCATCAAGCTATAGTTAATAATATGAATATGAAAATGATAGACTATATAGAAAATCTGCGAAAGAAAGAAATAAAAGAACGGACTCAGTTGATATTTAATTTTACAGTCAAATGAAAGGCGGGAAAACATTTCTTCATTGCAGAGACACTTTCGAGAAACCCCTATTAGAACCCAGTAGATGAAGATGTGTTGAAGGATATTGGTGCAGTTCCAGAACAAGAATAGTATTAGTAAGAGCTATTTGTAGAGATTAGACATATAGTGGACAAATAAGAGGCAAGAGATTTGACAAATTGTAAGAGTACGTTAAGTGAAATAAATTTATCCAAAATTAGTAGAATATGAAGTCAAAGGATTAGGGGAAAATCTTATAAAATTACAGGAGGAAATAAAGATTTTTTAGAATTAACGAGACGAATTATCTACAATAATTGAAGGATTAGTAACTTTGGGCAATAGAAGAATCGTATTTCCAAATCAAGCAACGAAGAACATTGTAGAAAATTTACACTCATTCCATTAAGGAATAGTAAGAACAAAGGAACCAGCAAGAAGTACCATTCATTTGCTCGGAATTAATTCTGAAATTTAAAAATATGGAAATGGAATGCAAGGACTGTAAAAGCTTATTACCAAGTTTGTAGCTGGAGCCTCACATACGAGGTCCAAAGGTGATTAGAGCATTTGAATCAATTGCAGTTGATATATTCACAGAGAAAGGAATTTTTTTTTTGATATATGTTGATCGATACTCAGGATTTCTAGTCCTATACTACTTCAAGAAAAGTGGTATAACATCTAAATTTATGGAAAAAGTGATTGAAAGTTATTTTTTGACTAAATAGTTGAATAATCAGATGGGAGACAAATTTTGCGTCCAGAGAATTTCAGTGTTTTTTAGAGGAATGGGGAGTTGAGTGGAGATTTTCATCACACCACAACCCTCCATAAAATAGTTTAACCGAAGCAGATGGGAAGATACAAAAATAAAAATACAAAAAATTAAGGGCATGCGGTCGAGTAGATCAGTTGATGATTAATCACGGACTACAGGAGTTAATGAATAAACCGAGGGAGAATGGAATTTGCCCTGCAAAGTTAGTATTTGCATGGGAATTTGCCAAAGTTACCTAGGAAATCCAATAATGATTATGGTTCATCTTAAAAGAAAAATATGAAGAATCATGGTTGTGATCATAGAATAAACAATTTGTACCCTATTACCATTGGAAATCCGTATTAATCCAAGATCACATATCAAAACAATGGATTCATAAGGGAAAATTAATCAAGCGTAAAAATGAAAGACACTACATGATTGAGATTAAAAATGGATATTTGTGGGTTCGCAATAGGATATTTATCCTTATAGCTACCACTTTAAAAGAACAAATCATACGTTTTACGAATTGTTTATCTCGTAGATAGGGGAAAGAGGGGTATTATATATTTAGTATTGAATGGTATTGTGTGTATGTATATTGTATTAATTAAGATATGCTCTAACATCAATTGTGTATTTATTCTAGTATTAGGGAGTATTATAATAATCGTACACAACACACTTCGTTACATTTATTCTATCATACAACCTTTCTTTCAAAAAGGGAAAGAAAAAAGGCCTCAAATCATCTGGTAGTTAGTCAAATAAGTCAATAACATCAATTGCTATTTATCTCTTAAGTACGCTCATACTACATATCATTGTCATATTATTTTTCCACAATTTTTAAAATGAATTACAATTGTATATTTAATAATATTAAAATCCTACATAGTATTATATTGCCTAGCAATTTTTCATTAAAGGCGTAGCTTTACGTTTATATTTTAATAAGATAGCCAAAATTTCTTTATATAAATAATGAAATGGCCAATATATACATGACATAGTTTAAGATTCGACCCCGCTGTCGCTCCCGTAATTGGGAAAATATCAAATATCGAATTTTTTTAAGTAATGCATATTTTTTAAACCAAAAATTTTATGACGACTTCAAATCTGAAGTGAGAAAAACAAAATAGGCAATGATTTTTTTAGATATACTCATTTTTGTAAAAGTATGTCTAATTTGACGGAAATAAAAACATCTCTTCAGCATTTTCAAGTTCTATATATGAATCAATTAGTCAAATACATGTGGTTTTGAGAGCCTTTAGATTTTCTGTGACAAATTGGACCTTCATTTAATTAATATAATGTAGCTGCTGATCATATTATTAATGGAGGCCTCAACCAAAATACTGAATGAGCAATATTCGTGAAAACTTAATCAATTATGCCCACAATATACTTCTTTATAAAAATAGTTCCAGAAGTGTTACGTAATTTGACTCAAATTGGGTATCATTTTCATAAAGAAGTATAAGTGGGCATAATTCATTAAGTTTTCACGAATATTACTCATTCAGTATTTTGGTTGAGGCCTCCGATCATAATAAATTTTGAATAAAATAATAAATGCGTAAAACTTAAAAAAAAATCGGAAATATTACAACAGATATGAGAAAAATAAACATATCAGCCTAAAATATACTATTTCCGGTAGAAACAATTAAATTTTCAAGTATCTAGCTACAAACGTTTTTATGTAACATCCATTTTAATGACTGGCGCTATTTTTGACAATGTCGATAAAATGAGGGTGTAGGCGTAAATTTTTTTTTGAATGTTCCTCTGCACGAAATATTATAAAATAGGGATCAATTTATAACTTATGAAATTGCCAATTAAATGATATGTAAATCAACCATGTTGTCCTTTCCTATCAGTAGACATGCCTTCTTAACGCCAGGAATTTATCTAAAAGTTTAAATCTTCGATTTTGTTTGTCACTCAAACATATTTTTTAAGCGGTCAATGCACAAAAGTTATGAAAGAAACAACTAAACAAACATTTTTATTTTAAAATACTGGCCACTATCTATCATCTAAACATAAACTATAATTTTTTTAATGTACATTGTAGATGCTACGGGTCTACAAATTTGGGATTCCAAAATTTCTTTCACACAAAAACTTGGTGAAAATTGGTCAATAACTCAATTTCTTTTTTTGCTAAAAAACAAAAAATACAGCATTGAAACTTAAAAAACATTATCTACAGACATTTTTACACTAAAAAAGACTAATTAAACAATTCTCAATGTTTATTTTCTACCTTAAATAATTTTTTCACACTTTTGGCATTGAAACTGGTGTCAAATCTTCAACCATGTCATGTATATACAAAGAGAGATCCACAAGCAATCGAATTGATATTCTTTTGGAAACGAAGCATAAGTATGGTTTAACTTATTACTTTGTTTATTTATAAAAAAGAACAAATTATGTAATGCCCATTACGTATGAGGTGAGACGAGGGAATCAACAGCTCACACACAATAATTATGTTCATCATTCAACAGGTAAATGAAAAGTTTTGAAAAAATAATCAATTTTAAAAAGCTATACTATATTATATTTGATACATTATTTTTTATTGGCTTTATTTGAGCATTTTGACAATTTGTGTACTTTAGTTCTATACTACATGGATAAAATTACAAATAACATATAAAAACAATCAATCATTAAAACGAAAACTTAACAAAGTCTTGCAAACGTATGTCATGGAAGAAATGATAAAAATACGTTTTTTTGCAAGATTATTTTAATTATTTTAGAAGTTAGATATGGACGAAATCTTCTACATTTTTATAAAAATCAGTAAGAGCAGTTCTTTTTCACAAAAAATCCCCATTTCTACCCACAACTCAAAATTATGAATTAAAAAAAAATAGATTATCTTTGATTTTGATCAATTTTCAAAAAGCAAACAAAAATACATTTGTTCTTAGAATTGAAAATGGTTCTAATTTAAAAAAATAAGACCTCCTATTATCCGAATTGACGTATAAGCTTAAGATTTTTCCCCTTCAACATAAGACTTCATATGTTTGGATCGTTCCTAAAAAGTAACAGAAGATATTATCTTTATTGAGTCATTAAAAGCCATTTGAAATCGGTTTTTTCATAGTATCTTAGGAAAGCTATAATTAAGTAAGATATTTCATGTAGACATAAGGCGTGTCACTTCATTGTGTTGTATATATATATATATGATATCTGGAGAAAAGTTGCTCTGAAAAAATATCATTTAAATATATGAATAAATATATATGTACAGAGTGAGGACTCAAAAATTATAATCCTTGTGCGATCAAAAATTTCCGAGGAACAAGCAAAACGGCAGAGGGTGTGTGATCTCCTCCACACAAGTCGATTCAATGGAGATCTCGGCCATTGTCAACGTCTCCCTGGTCACTGTTTATAACACCAGGAAGGCGATGAACAACTCTGATAGGGTATCGAGGAAGCCTGGAAGGGGAGGCCATAACAGAAAGAGGAGTCTTGACTTCGTTGCCATGGTCAAGGAAGAAATTGAGAAGGACCTAACAAAATCCACGATGAAAGATAGCGAACCAGATGGAGGTCGGCCTCAAGACTATCAGGAAGGCCATCAATGAAAACTTGGACCTGAAGAGCTTCGTCCGGACCCCGAGGCATCTGCTGAACGAGACAATGAAGGCGATGCGGCTGGAGAGGGCGAAAAAAGTGCTGTCGTTCTTCAAGCACCACGGCGACAGAGTTAAAATTTACTCTAACAAGAAGATCTTCACAGTGGATCCTGTTCTGAACAGGAGAAATGCTCACTTCTTTGCTTAATCAAGAGCTCATATCCAGAGAACCTTCAGGACCAAACTTCCATCTCAGGTCATGGTCCTCGGCGTCTTGGCGTCCGACGGCAGCAAGATGCCTCACTATTTTTTAAAGGTCGACTAGAAAGTAACACAACGTCTACTACAAGGTTCTCATATACCATGTCTAGCCATGGTTGAAGAGCACGTTCCCCAGGAACAACTATGTGTTTATCCAAGACGGCGTCCCGACACACACGTCCAATAAGGCACAACATTTCTGCAGGGAGAACAAGGCTGCCTTCTGGTCAGCATAATTATGTACTTCGTCCTCACTTAAAGTGAACCCCCTGGACTTTACGGTTTCGAGCTTCTTAAAGGCAAGACGAACAAGATTTCTTACCCAAATGTCATTGCCTAGAAGGCCATGATCACGGAGGAGTGGAACAACTTGCTCTCGGACTTCATCAAGGCCAGCAGTTCCTCTATTCGTCCCTTTATTGAAGCTATCATTCAGAAAGGAGGTGGACATATTGAATAAAAAGTGTAGAAAAGTGTGGAATTACCAAGTTTTGCTTATTAGAAGTGAGAACGGCTTTTAAAATGTTCTAATGTTTGAGTCCTCACCTTGTACAGTTTAATTGTGTACATGCACGATATATGTGTTAGCCCACATTTAGGCTGAACTATTAAATCATCATCCTAGAAGAAATAAAATCAACTAACATAATTATTTTCCAAATTTTATTACAATATTAAAAATACATTACTCAAATGACAACAAGGATGAACTATTAATTAAATAGCGTAAAAGGTTATTTCAAATGATTAATGACTCGCAATTTATATCATTTTTATGCTTCATTATATATTCTCATTTATAATGAGACTTGTCACCATATTTCTATAAGTGCTAAGTTCTACTCTATAATTTGTTTTAAAATCAAATATGCATAGAAAATACATAATCAAATTATATTTCTTGTCAGCTGTTGATTTTTCTACGAATCATACGCCACATATATAACTGTTCTAAATGTTGATTGATCAAATTCAAATTTGCATTTGTTAAGCTGTGAACAATTCATATTTATTATTAAAGAATAATCTCACAGAATTGGCTAATTATCAACAGATTTTGGGAGGGTTTTCGTTCTCTTTTTGAACGAAAGGTTGTAATATATATTAGAGATAATGTTGTGGGGAAAATGTGATTTATAACTTTATCCTAAACTATAAAAGAGTGTTTGGAAACTTTTTGACTGATTCAGCTATCAAAGCAAAATATTTAGTAAGTGCTCCAATATTTTTTTCAGTAGTACTAATGATCAGTATCCTATACTTATTGAAAGTTGTAGCTCAGTGGACAGGGCGCTCGGGAGAAATTAATCTCTTGAACTCAATATGCGTAAGTTCAATTCACGATCGCTTCTCGTGAAGGAAATATAAATGGTGTTCAGTGATCCTAATCGGGAGGATTTTGGGCATGGCAACAATCAAAGGAAATAACAATTAACATGGGAACCTTGACAATTTGTACAATATTTTGGGGGAAACAGCTTGGCAGTAATGACGTCATCAGCTACTTGCGGGTCTGACTTGGGGAGGGGAGAAATTGGTAAGAATTACTCTGAAGTTGATCCTCAATTTTACTCGGAGTCCAACTAAGACCTACAATTATAACTGTGCACTAAATCCTCAGGGTTATTCTCCATCTTTTATGAGCCCACACAAATGTTTAATCTTATTTTGTATGTGATATAAAAGGAAGTTCATTCCTCAGAAATTAAATAATAGTGACAACAGCTTATTTTTTAATTGAATTCAAAGACAATTCCTAAGTGAGATGTAGTAATTGTAGTACTAAAATGTTTACTTATACTTAATCAGTGCAACTTCATCTTATGAATGAAAGAAAATAAAAACATTGATTAATCCATTGTTTAATGGCAATATCCTATATTTAAATGTGTAAAGTAAAGCTTTATAATAAGGGATTTCTGTTTGAAAGTTATATTTGCTTTTGTCAGATATGTGATTTTTTTTTTTTTTTTTTTTTTTTAAATCTTCTTGAAATGTACGATACTCCCAAGGTTATAATATAAGGCGTATACGACTGATGTTTGACTTCCAAAAACACTTTTAATATTGACGTCATAGTAAATAAGTGGTGCCGTGTTTTGTCAAAATCTGTTTTTTCTTGCCTAGCAGTCGCTACAATACATTAAATTGAAGATTCTAGCAATAGTGACTTCATAGACTATGAAGGATTGCATATTTTGTCAAAATCTGCCTGTTTGCCCAGTAGTCGGTACAATACATCAGATTGAAAATTATAGCAAGCCGGATTATATGATGGTCTAACCTTGTATTTCTATTAACCTTGGATACTCCTAGTTTTTGAAAGAATTCGTACGTAAGTTATAATAGAAACGCATCATTTGTCGAATAATTGATGGGGTAAACAGTGTATTTCTAACAATAGACTGATACAACCAAAATCAAAAATAGATATAAAAAGTGGTGGAACTATCACATAAAACAAAAACAAGCTACATAAAAGAATTGCGGTCTAACCTTGTAAGGAATCACTTCTTTCGTATTGCCTGAATCGCAGTAGTAGAACAAGTTCTAAATGGTTAATGCAAATGTAAGGGAGACACTATCGACTATTTATCTCCCCTTCATTTATTATTTCCTTCTATGAATACTTTTTTAAATGTATAAATATATTACTAAATTTATTAATGTATTTACATATTATATAATTGTCTCCCCGTATTTTTCTTGACAAAATGATTTTATCATTAAATTGACAAATAATGTTATCAAAGAAAGTTATTAAACAAGATTAATAAAACCTTTTATGTATGTAGAATTCTACATATTAATTTAATATGTATACACTGCACTCAATAGTATTTTTTATTCCTTACGTGAGTAGAATTTGAAATATTAGAGTAATAAATTATACTCAACGGTATCCACACAAGGAATTTTTGTTCTAAGATCTTTAAAACTTCTTTATATGTATTTCTCTCCATTTAGAAAGGGAAGATTTTACCAGAAGAGATATTCAACAGTCAAAGTAAGAGTTAAAAATAGTTCCAAAAAATCGGGAAAGCCTATTTTGATATGGTAATAGTGACATGACTTTTTTATTTTCCATGGCTGCTATCATTATAATTTAATTCTTGTGAGGGGAACACCTAAGTATAAAGTAATCACTAGCTCAGGAAAAATGATGAACAACAATGTGGTTTTGTTAGGGAGTTAAAAGTGTAAGTCCTTGTTGGTCTCGGAGTATAATTCAAGATCTGCATCGGAGCAATTCTAGTCTATATATCCTTGCTAAATACAGAGTTGGAGATATGTTTATTTCCTTTCTCTTTGCCTTCTTGCAACTGATCAAATAAATTGTCATGACAGCTAAGCTCCTCTCCTTGCAAATATTCTTCAAATTGTCGGGATACCACTTTCGGCTTCTTTAATTTTTACATATTGGTGGGACATATATTATACAACTCTGTTGGCACATCTATTGTACAAATGTCAAAAATCGCGCACTTTCATTGATATTGACAAAAAAGAAGAAAAAAAATGAATGCAAAAATTTATAAAACGGGTTATAAGTACAAATCTAATCTTCCAGTTCCCCAAAACTAGAAGCTGTTTTCAGACAAATTCAAACAATAAAAACAATGTTCTTCAAGATGTAAAAACGGTTCTCTCCCAACTCACTTTGAGAACGAACTAAATAAAAAAATTAGGATATTATAAAAACTCTAATCAATTTTAGAATCCTTTCATCATTTTTAAAATATTCATTTTAGGTCATAACTACTTATTTTGTGCTTCAAATGCAAAAATAAAAAATATATGTACAAGTACTCACAGGGATTTGAATCTACTCCCTGTGACTAAACTATACTATACATACAACTCCACAAAAAGTATGGATAAGTAACTGTTTTGAGTTAAGAAACTCGTTCCTTGCCAAATCACAAAATAAATCATATTATTAGTGAAATGCAAAAAAAAAAACCAAAAAAACTATTTGTATATTAACTCTAATCTTAGTGTTATTTGAAATGTACAGGGTGGATGTAATATGTGTAATGTATATATATATATATATATGTCATACAAGATGATCGTGTAAAGTAGTAATAAGTGTACAGTTTTAATATAGACGGCGATGGAGCAAGGTGCATAAGTCTTACTCTTAAATATTATAATATGGCGCAGTTGGTAGTTTTAGAAGAACATTAAAGAGGACAGACCCGTGTATTCCTAAGAAAGCGACAAGATGTCAACTGAAGAGAAGGTTGCCATGTTATCCATTGTGGGAAGATCCCGAGGGGCCTAGAAAAGATCCTTTGAGTTGCAATCTGAAAATTTAAAAAAAATATTAGGAGAAGAAAATTCGTGCTCTCATAAAAATCAATTGGACTTTAATAGCTTTGAAAAATGTAGTTATTAAATATAATGAAAAACAAAAGAAGTTTTTAGTCTTTTGGAAGAATCTTCAGAAGAGAATATGATAGAGGAAAATTATATAATAACAATGGGAGAAGAGCTCGTCAAAATCAAATCTCGAGTAGATGTGTATTTGGAAAGACGTTCGAACAATTCAACGGTCCCTTTAGTAAAGAGCGTAAGACATTCATGACCATTAGAACCATTTAAAAAAAGAATAAAAAAGTTTATTCCTGTTAATTTAAACTTTTAGTTTTAAATCATGAAAGTAACAATTCGCCACCCTTATATACATTTTCATGTTAGAGTACTTTAATGATTACTATATGATCCTCTTTTTCTGTGCAAAATAGGTAGGAAGTTGCCATTGCTTCTCTCTTGATGTTCAACAATTTTAACCATTTTGGTAAAGCTGATCTATACAATATCTTTATAAAAAAAAGTGTATTTCATAATTTTTTTACTTCATACAGAAACCATTCATGATAAAAGGGGGGAGGAGTTAATTTTTTTTCCAGGATTTTTTTTAACTAAAACGAATATCTATTTACCATCCGCACTTTTGAGGGGTCAGAATGCGTGATAGCTCAACTTTGGGCTCCTGTTATACTCCCTAATGGCCATGTCTTGCTAAATAAATGGAATGCTGAAAGTGTAGCAAGAAACGTCATTATGTGAAAATATACCAGTCGAACAACATAAGTTTAGTATTACTCATCAATTAAGTTTGTGGATGTGAACTAAATAAAATTCCAATTGATATTCTTAATGTAAATGGTGGTGAATATATTGGGAATAAAATTTATATATGTGATAGTGGTGTAATGGCTTCTATTGCAGACTTATGAGTTTACAAAGATTTAGATTTACCTTTAAATAAAATATGGCATACATCTGCTAGCCCCAAGGTAGTCGGAGTCAACGGCTCAAGATTGGAGGTTATTAATAGTGTTAAACTATTATTTAGGTATGGTAATGGCCAACATAGAGAGATCTTCTATTTTGTGAAGAATATTGTTCAGGAGGATATGTTTTTATCACAGCATGCGTGTATGGGATTGGGAATTATACAACCAGATTTCCCTATACAATTAAAGGAAGAATGGGTTAGTCAATCGTTAGTCAATGCAAGTATTAAACGTAATAAAACTCTAGATTTTAATGTGCCTGTTGAAGAATTAAATTTAATACGTTTAGCTATAGCCATAGTAACTGTAATGGAAACAAATATTAGGAATATTGGATTTATAGATAATAGCGGACAAGGTACATCCAGAATAACTTTTTTTATTTATCGTCCGAAAAAAAAAAAAAACACACACACACGTAGCCACCTTTGCTCTTCATTTGGTTAATAAGGATCTTGCCTTTGCTCATTCTATCTGTCTTATTCTACTCTATTAGAAGATCCTTTGAGGTTCTGACCCTAGATAAGAAATGCAGGGCAATCCTGATGATATTTCTGATGGTCCCTTTGCTCACGTTGCAGTCCTTGGCCAGCCTAGCAATTGGTGTGTCTGGATGAGCCTCAATTGATCGTTTCAAGCCACCTTTTAGTCTGGATTTTATCAGATCTTGTTGAATGAGCTACTCTCTCAGTCTTTCTCTCCCCATCAAAGGCCATAATCACGTCATAAGCTGTTGAATTTTGGATATTCGAAGTAGGAAATTATCTCCTTTGCGGAGTGTCCTGTGCGGCGAGCTTCGATTTGGATATTCTCCAGACTATTTCCATGCTTAAACGACGAAATACTCAAAAAAATATCTAATTAAACTCCACAGCTAACACATACAGCTTGTAACAAGGATTTTATCACATAACCTCTACAATTCTCATAATTAGCCGTTAAAGTTATTCCGGATTTACCTTGTCCACCCTGTAGAATATTATCATTTCTAGAGCCGAATTACGTCATATTCAGAAATCATAACATAATATCAGCTGGTTTTTGAAAGAATACACCCTCTCCTTGAACTCACCTATATGCCCAGCCCTATTCATACATACGAGTATGTATTTTAGAGTTGTCCAAAGTGAGGTATTTTGAAAGCCTAATTTCCAGGAATTTCGAGCCTGTTCCCACATTATTTCTGTTCAGCAACACAATATCTCAAAACCTTCTTCATAGTACCCAAGGAAGTGAAAATTGTAAATCTTCACTACGTATCGAAAATATTTATAAAAACACCTCAGTGGGATCTTAACAGGGGGGTGGGAGAGAAGACCTACAGGAACTACTTATAAGAACTCAATCATAATTAATATTATTATGCAAGTTTCTAAAATGAAACACATAATTTAACTTAATTTCTTATTGTTAATGCATTTTTACATTATAATCAATATTGTTAGAATAACATGGGCACAAAAAGGTTTTAAGTAACGAAAATGCTGACTATATCGCTTTGTTACCCCTTTAGCACAATTCCCTATGTGTCGCACATAGGACATATCCCTACATTGCTCTAACGCTAACTAACCTTTTTATATGAGATAATCAAGAGAGGTGGCAAGCTGAGAAGTTTCATATTATAAGGATAAAGAGAATTGGGAAAATATGTGTCAAGTTAAATACATATAAAATATATATTAGACTGTTTCAAAATATCACTCACATCAATATTTTAAATAAAGGACAACATTTTCTCATTATTTAAAGGGTTTCCAAAAACGCAAAATCCCTCATTAAATTATTAGATAATTAGATTGGCTTCCTTTAATTATATATAAAATTGATTAAATTAAAAGTTGAAAAACATATTAAATCTTACCCGTCTTAAATCAAATTGAGTTTTGTATCTCAATTTTTCCAATGTTATGATCAATTATACATTTTATACGTTTTGTGTTACCTTTCACTTTTGTTCTTTCAAAATTTAATAGCTTCCTACTGTGACCATCTTCGTACCAAGTTTGATCAAAATGGATTAGTAATCCTGGTGACTGTAAAACAAACAACCCATTCAACTTCGGTAAGGTGATAATGAATTCAAATAATATTTACTTATATTCTAGACTTTTAGCCCCCGGGTGGGGCTGTGTATTTCATAATTACACAATATTAAGGTCCTTCAAAAATCTAACTCGTTCATCCTTCGCTATTTAAACTTTTTGTTTCGAGTAGGGTCGCGTTACGGAAGTCCTAAAATTGGTACTTGCAGGCTCTAAATAAACAAATCTGTTCATTGTTATCACGTCTTTTGACTAAGACGCGTCTAATGTAATTTTATACAACTCAACGTTTCGGACAGGGTTATGGCTTTTTCTTTAGAATAAGCTAGAGACATAAAATTTTAATTAAAAGCATAGTTCATGGTATCTTAGTTATAATTATGCTCTAAAAAATTATAAAAATTTGAAACAAAAATACATCTCTCCAATCAAATATAATAATACAAAGGGTATTTATATTTTGGATCGAGGTGACGTGAATCCTGAACATAATTCATAAATATTTATATACATTCTTTATTCACCAGCATTACAGCAAAAATTAAACATCAATGTTCATCGAACTAGATACAAAGGTTCTATATGGTTACAGTAAGAGGCCAGTAAATTTTGAGATCTCAAGGTAACACAAAACGTTAATTGAAAGCGCATAATCGACCATAACTTTGGAGCATATTTAGGTGCAGAGCTCAAATTGGTATCAATATGCAGTTTTAATAAATATTTTTTACAGGTAAACTTCAAAAAGTCTAATTTAGGCGCTATGACCATAGGCGTAGGTTAGCGACCTAACGAGTCCCTATTTTATTTTTATTTAGTTTTATATGTAACTTAACAAATGTCCCATATGAGTCAGAGCTTTTACTTAACTTTGAATTGTAATAATCGATCAATAAATAAATGAACTATAAGCAATTTCAAGAACACTTTATAACTCAAAATGGCAAAATATTCAATTGCAATGGGCTCTTTCAATATCAATATCTAAGAAATATAATTTATCTTTATAAGCTTAAACTGACCCAAATAGGGAGAAATGACTGTTGTCTTATTAACAATCTAATTTATATATTCTTATATCACTATTAATTATGCTATATATCACATAATCAAAAATATATATGAATAACCTTCAAGAGAACAACATTAATTTATACAAATATATATATGCATCCAAAAATTAATTAAGTTTATGACAACAGAATTTGTTTATTGTATTATCGAATTATGAATAATACAACCATTAATAATATATCTATGATAGATAAGAGCTTTTTAATAAAGTTGTGTATGTTTACAATATCATAAATGTAGTTGACCTCAGTTTATGGAGCACATATAAAATTATCAGAGTTTTAGCACGACTGACCTTTTGAAATAAAGGAAAATATAAAGTATTATCCATTCAACTGTTTTCTATAATTTTTGTAAGTTGACCCTAGCCAAGACGTTAAAACTTTATGAAAAAGCTAGTCATGTCTGGAAATAAAAAAATGTTACAACAATGAACCCCGTTAGAATTTTTTAAGTGTGGAGATAATGCTATTTAATGGAGCAATAACGTTTTTCATTAAATATAAATTAATGTGAGGAACAAACATAGATTGTAATTAATTAATTAACTTTATTATTAATCCCTTTCATACTCAGTTAAATAACTGGGACAATAAATAAATAACTTAATTCCAATTTTGTAATTAATTATCCTAATCTTCGGAATAGATCAAACAAAAAATTCCTTACATTCAATAAAATTTAAGGGTATCCTGTATAAATTGGCCCACACGTCATACTTTCTCCATCTATCTCAAAATTGGAGACAACGACACAGAATACTGCAACTTTCGCAACCTTTCAATAATAAGGAAATAAATTTGGTACGCGAAGCGTAGGGACGCAAATCAAGGGACGAATATTATTGGCGGAGAAAGAGAAGAAGTGAGTTAAAGCGGAAGGATCTCGACTTTTCCGAGTTGTTCGGATAATTAGCACTTCGAAGGGTCACGGAAACAGATGGAAGGTTTCACTATGTAGTGCGCAAATTTGTTCTGGCATTTTTCTTCTTAGACATCGATGAACCAGGATAAGAGTGAATTCAAAGCATAATTGAATTATTTATTAATAAATAATCATGGTCCTTATTGAAACTTAATTATTTGTTACCTAATAATAAGTATTATTATTACAGGTAGGATTATAGAACCCTAAGAGTTTTTACTGTATATTTCTATAACTAACAAATAGACAATAATAGTAAATAAACAATAATTAAAAAATGAACACGTCTACTATTAATAATGTAATTTAAATTAATTTTCTCATATAAAAGATATGAAAAAATCAAATTTTATCATATTGTTGCTTAGTTTATAGTATATAATTATGTCCCCTGTTCGAATTTAATTATTTGTTTGCTACCTATATGAAGTCTTAATATATAGTTTCGTTAAGTATCACTGAATTGTGTTATGATTTTATCGATCACAATTGTTCGAATAAGTTTTTACGTGGAATTAGACCATTTTTGGAATTTCCTATTGTATATTTGCATCTACCTATATATGTAGAAGTGGAAGTTTCGATATCTTTTGCATTATCAATCGAATGTAATTGATTATGCCAATCCAGTTTAAACCTTATGAAAAATAATATTTGCCGGGCACATTTTAAATATGAAATTTCCCATTCACTTGGTCATTTGGAATTTGTATTTCAAAGAATGAAGGTAAATTGGGGATTGTTGAGAAGAAATATGGATTGCTTGGAATGCCAGAGGTCATGTAGGAAAGTATTACGAAATGGCAATCAAATTTTGCCATAAGAGATTTCCGATTCGGAAGTGTAGTTTCTTTGACACGAGCCATTTAAGCCTCTGCAAATTAGTAGAGCTTACTTGCTGGTGGGCTTCCAAAACCTCTGTCTCCAAAATATTATTCCCCAATTGGACTTGTTCGATAGCTTTGGATCAAAACAAAAACATTTTCTTTCGGAAGGATTGTTAATTAAACGAATTGGAAATTTGGACTGCTTTATATATGATTTTATCTGTTTTTTTCTATAAATTTTAGTTTATTTGTTTATTATTCTTGTGATTGCTCTATTTTGTTACATGTTGATTCATTTGTCTTAATTTATTTTTTTAACTCAGATATTTTTTGTAAACTGTTAAATTTGTTCGTTATTAAATATTTAAATTTTTATTGATATACTCAATGTTCTTAATTAATTAATATAATATAATATAAATGTTTTTAATATATATAATATAAATGTTTTTTATATATCTTCTCTTTTTCAACCAATAATATTATTCACTTCGTGTACCTAATTTATTTCCTTATTATTGAAAGGTTTCGAGAGTTGCATTTCAACTATCCTCTGTCGTTGTCTCCAATTTCGAGATAGAAAGAAAAAGTTTGACGTGCATACGACTTATATAGAATACCCCAATTTAAATTATACTATTATAGTAATAACTAGTGATAAAAATTGGGTGTATTTTGTAAGTTGCCCGTATTTTTGGAGTACTTTCTGAAAAATTATTTTCTTTTCATAAATGTAATTCCTTGTTGGAATCAGAGTAGAATTGAAGATTGACATGGGATTAATACATACCATGTTTATTTCCGTCTCCTCTCTCGTCATAGCTGATTATAGCTGATCTAATGAAACGTGATCAGAGTTGTAAATTCTGAGCTAAGAGTTCCTAAGTCGATGGGTTTGCAATTTTAGAAAGTTTCAAAATGAATCGATTTCACATATTTAGTTTATTGTTTTTTTCTCCCAATAGTTTTTACTTGCCTAATTAATTTAACAATTTAGTTAATATTCAAATTAATAGCCGAGCATTTGAAGTGATATTTTTGCATGATTTCAAAAAAGTATAGATTTATTTTAATTATTAATCATTATTTGTCTCAAATATCAGAATTGATTTGTATTGATTGGGATAACTTTTTTTCTAGATACCTAAGTATAAATAAAATGTTTATTTATTTATGCCATGTACGTAAAATTTATAGAATGAATCAAGTTGGAGTGAAAAAATAAGAAATTCTAAACACTGCTAGTAATTGAAAACAAACAAGCAACAGTTAACTTGTGACATTTTGAAGTGTGTTTGGGAGGAAAGAACCTTAACTGTCTTGAATAATTATAATATTAGCTATTCGCAGTACTCAAGAACGGTGACTAATATTTCACTAGTTTGAATAACAATTTTATATCTTGATTCTTAAAAGAAATAAATAACACTTACCTGGATATTTGCAGATACAACTGAATCGTGAGAGTAAGGAATTAAGGACGTGTATTTCACCTAGGGGAAGATATATGTTATAATGTGGCCGATGGCAGTATTATAAGAGCCATTTTTAGAGAGCAGACATATAGTGGACAATTAAGAAACAAGTGGTATGACAAATTTAAATAGTACGCTAAGAAAAATAAAAGTTATGAAAAATTAGTAGAATATGACGTCAACGGATAAAGTTACCAGAGGAAATAAAGATTTATTGAGTCACTAAAAGCCATTTCATATTGTTTTTTTCATAGTATCTTTGAAATACCCTAATTAATTAAGTAGGATATTTCATGTAGTCATAAGGCGAGTTACATCTATCGTCTCACTCTATTAGAGGAAGAAAATAAGTATAAATCCTCCTCTGTGTGTTGCAAAGACATAGAGAGAAATAACCAAAGTTCTTTAATATATGACCTGTCTGTCTGTTTAAAATAAACCTACAAATCAAATGGTAATCCTGACAATTTAAAGAATATTTGAGGGAGAGAAGCTTAGCTTTTTATGACTTTTTGTTAGATCAGCTGCATGTAGTTTTGACAGGGAGTAAATAAAAACAAATCCCAAGTCGTATCTAGCAAAGCGTGACCTGTTTTTTGTCCCAAACATTTTGCCACTACATTTTTTGCGTCTATATTTTTTCCGCTGGTAATTTTTCCTGGAGGAGATTTTGACACATGACATCTTTGCTGGCTTTTTATTTTTTCTATTATCAGTACTATTACTATCAACGAGATTAAATAAAAAGAAAAGAGATACACCTTTGTGAGCTATTTAATATCGTTGATAGTAAAAGTAGATACGGTAGAGAAATAAGAGGCTACCCACCATCTTCGGAAAAGAGCTATGATTCATCAATAAATATTCCTTTCTTTCTATCGATGGAGTTTTTTTCATTTCTTAAAGCATCAACCAAGGCCACGACTATAATTCATTAACGTGCCAAGAGTCAATGAGTCCTTTTGAAATAGACTCAACATGAACATCCCAGATCTGTGATTCCTTACTCCTTCTTCTTATTAAACATATAAACAGCACAAGATTACCGATAACTTCTTAATCATTATTCCTTTTTTTCTTCTTATCTTAGCTATATAATTAATCAGATCGATATACAGCAGTAAAGTTCGGACCGATACTAAAAAAACATAAAAAGGCGGCGAAGATGTCATGCGACAAAATCTTGTGGAGGAAAAATTATGGCCAAAATCATATTTTCCTTGTGCTAAAAATTTGTAAATATCTAAAAATTACAATTAAATATTTGAAAGCGGGTCTGGTCTTACTTTATTTTTTGTATAAACGGGTGGGATGGGTAGAAAAAAATACTAATCTCTACATCACTACACAGATACTATCGTATATAATTTATTTTAATAGGTATGAATTAGGCAAATAATATTTTGAAATGTTGAGTCGTAGATAGATAATTTTAAGTGATTTGAACCGGGTTATTAAGATTATAAAAATACGATTTTGTTTCATTAAAACATACTCCAACCTATTTGTATGTTTAAAAAAAGAAAGCGAAAAATGATATGGTAACCATGGCAATTAAAATAGTATTTAAGAGGAGAAAAGTTTAGCTATTAATGACGTTTTATTAGATCAGCTATGTGCAACAAGGACTTACGATTAAATATCCGCAACAAATCTTTGCTTTCTTTCTGTCTTTTATGAGCAAACAAAAAACGGTCAATCCAGTTTTGTATGCAGTAGAAAAGGAAGTTTATTCCTCAGGAATTAAATAATAATGAAAACAGCTTAGGAAAAGAAAAGACACTCTTCAGTTTGCCAACTCCAAAAAAACAAAAACGGTCGAGCTAAAACAATACGATGAGCATATCAGACATTCACTCCCACAACAAATCATCAGTGTTACTCCCCCATCGTTCCTGAATACACGCACTAGGAGTTACTTTATATCTATATCTACTCTCATCAATCATTAAAGAATAATTATAGCAGCTTTGGAAAGTTAAAAAAAAAATTTATTGAGATTGCTCAGCACAATTTTTTATTTCCTTGTAAATGCTTCGAATTTACAACTACATCTCAATTGTACAGTCATAAAACATTAGTTAGTTAATAATTAAGAAGCATTTACTCTTGTTCTATTGATCCTAAATTAATATTTTGATAGTATATTTGTAATGACAATACAGGATAGAACATGCAGAGACATGATAAGAAAGGAAATTTCATTATCTTGGCTTCTAAAAACCCATTCATACAAGCAATTTTCAAAGGTATTTTTTTATTAAATGAAAAGTCTTTGTTATATACATGCAAAATGCAAGATAAATTAATGTTGTCAAGTATGTATTTTGGTAGGATTATGGTACGTATTTATTTTTTAATATATAAATAGCATCAAAATGTGAAATTAAAACGTATAACCACATAAAACAAATCATTTTTTATGATAGATGCATTCAACATAATAATATAATGTAAAAGGCAAAAAATATGAAACCACTTGCTTGATACATTTTTATGATATAGTTATTATTGTTATGTGGTTAAAATAAGTTCATCAATGATTTAATAAAGTAATTTGAAAGTTTGATATACGTATATATTTATATACCTCACATCGTTACCTCTAGCATATCACGCAACCTTTTTTCAAAAAAGAAACCGAAATAGTCTCAAAATCAGTTGGTAGCAGTTAGCCTTTTCTTCTCAACTATAGAATTATTATTCAATCATTGTTGGGAACTGTTGACAGCTTAAAATAACTATTCAAAAAACTAAGTTAAAAAAACTGATATATACTTATGATTATATTACTTGAAATAGAGATTATGTATCTTCGTGTAATTTACATTAAGCTTTAAATATCTTTATTTTAATTGTGTAAAAAGGAGGATTCCTTTATACGAAAATTAAAAGGGAAAAAGACAAGAAAAAGAATACAAGGTACTATGATGAATAATTAATATTATCTCAACAAGTCAAACTCCTACATTTATTAATATGAAATGTTGTCAATGCATTACTAAGTAAATTAATAATAAATTACTTTAATTACCATCTGGCACATAAATTTATCTAAGGTACAGTGGCAGACTGACAGGAGAGGGTGGGCACATGATCCTTGCCTCCCCCTGCTATGAATACATTATAGGATTCTAAATTTTTTTAAAACAACAGGAATTTAAATAACAAGATTCGAATTGTAAAATTATTTCTCTTATAAAAAAATAACAAACATGTTCATAATAAAATTTTACAAATATTAGTCAACAAAGATGACCACACAAAGGGTATTTGTACTACTACAGCAGATTCTAAAACCTAGTTACATTAAAATTGCATAAATTATAAAATTTGAGTGTCTTCGTTTTCCTCATTCATAGGTTGATGTCTCTCGTAAGATAGAGCTGGGCGTCTATTGATGAGATGGTCTGCACTTTGCAATTCTAGATACATCAAAAAATAATACGAGGGGGGTGCTATCAGCTATCATAAAATCGAAAATTTCGAAAGAGAAATTAGAGAAAAAATGCAATATCCAAAATTATTTTAATAGACTTTTGTAGATATGTAGCTTATGTGGCCTTAAATTTACACATGACCTTCCTTGTGAAAATCGTACTACTATTAAAGGATATTAGTGGAAGCATACAACCAAAGGTACATCCTAACACTTTGTAGTCATGAAAAGTTGAAAAGTGGAAGAGCTTGAATGTATCATGGTTTTCAATTCTCAGATTTAGCAGAATTTTTGATCCCCTGTTGATCAATAAAAAATAACATATTTTGTACAAATGACTTCAATCCAAAAAAAAAAAAAATCCCTTTAAGCGCCGAATCCAAAACTAATCACAGCAGCTTTTCTTGAGTCATCTGAATTATGAAATATCTGGGAGTATTGTAATTTGGGATTATTATAATTTAGAGTCATTTTTTAACCTTAAAACAATCCCAAAATTATTAGTAGTATTAATAAAATTTGTGTAAAAGTTTTTTTTATGAACAAAAAATTGTGGAACTTAAATGGAAATATATATATCCCTATAGTTTGAAAATGGCTAAACTTAATCTTGCTTTATCAAGCTTTTTAGTCTTTCCTTCTCCACATCCACAAAAATTAAATTATCCTTTATTTTAAAAATATATTTCAAAATAAAATCTTTAATTTTATACGATATAAATATTAATTAGTCAAATTTAGTTGTTTCAATTATTTTTACATAGTCCAGTTGATCCAAAAAAGGTTCATCTGTGATTTTGTTGATCTGTTCTCCCCTTAATAAATTTATGTATGTATGCAATAACTAAGTTTTTGTATCAGGCTTAGGTCCTCTATGACCATGTGGTATAATCTGCACAAATGGATCCTTTGGTTGCATCAAGGAGAGGATTTGATTACAATGTAGCTGAAAGAGATTGAAAAAGGGATCTTGTGAGAGAGGATAGGGTGTTGTAAGGGTATGATGATGATAGGACGGTGATCCGTAGGTACGATAAGCCTCAAGGTAGGATGGTGGTCTTTGAATATATTTGTATGGAAATGCATTGGTAGATATGGAGTTTAGGATGAGGATGGCCAATAGGAATGGGTTGAGGATCTGTAATAAAGGAAAAGGATCATTAAAAACTTTAACAGTAAAAGTTTTAGCCTTAAAATGTGTTTTTTTTTTAATAACGATTCTAGAGTATAGTTAGGATTCAGACCCATATTTCGAAGTGAAATAACTATATAAATGAAAATGCAAGGTAATAACAACTGATAAAAAAGTTCCAGCATTCGAAAAATCAATTATTTATTAACTTATCTTGAATACAGTGGCTACAAAATGTGTCTAATTATACAAAAATCAAGTAAAATGAACAATCATATTTGAAAACTAATATTTTTGCCAATTTTATATTTTTGCTAAAACATAAGAATAAACCTTGTATTACAACTTTTAAAGATTTGTTGTTCAAAAAGTCAATTTTGATTTGTTTTTTAAATTAAACTTTTAATTTTCTTATATGATATTTAATTAATAATCAATAATAGGTTGCATGACAAAATGTTCCGGAATTGAATATATTTAAGTTAATTATTTGACTAATTGTAATAAGTAGCTAATTATTTGACTAATTGTAACAAGTAGCTAATTATTTTAGAGGTAAGAAGATTAACCCCGATTTAAATATATTCCATATTCAATGTATAATATTTGTATTTATTACAGATTAACTAATCTAATTTACTTATTTTTATTAAATTTCGGAACATTTCACGCATCCTTTTTTAATGCTTATTTATTTAAGATTCTATAAGAAAATTAAAAGTTGAACTGAAAAGACAATTAAAGTCGACACTTTAATTTTATAATGAAATATTGAATTAATAAGCATTAAAAAGGATGCGTGAAAAATTCCTAAATTAAATATAAATAAGTAGTTATGTTAACAACATAGAGGACGCTTCAAATATCTTTTGTCTTGAAGAGAAGGGAAGTTTTTCTATAAATTTCAACTTTGATATAATATTAGGTATCAATTTCTTTCATTTTTTAAAGTATTATATTCTTCTTAATTTTCTCACGTACTTTAATGTTTCAACTATCATTTTTCGATATTTCATGAAGCTGACGTCTATGTTAAAGGATTTTTAAAAAATCCGATTTGAAAGTAATTAGAAACGTTATTTTGATGTAACCTTTTCTTCTTATTTCAGCGATGCCAATATTTTCTATATTTTTTCAACAGGGACGGAGTAATCTGAAATTTTTGATAGAAATTACGTCTTAATTTAATTCTAAATTATGATTTTGTGACATTCAATATCACGTAGATAGATCATGTCAGATTCATGAAATATCATCAAACAAAAGTTGAAAAATTGATGTATGGGAAAGTTTAAAGAAATAAAATACTTTTAAAAATGACAGAAATATATACCTAATAAATTATTCATTCCCGTTCTCACCCAAATAGAACGAAATGAGCGTCCCCTACAACTTCTTTAACATACATAATCTATGTGATATTTCAATTCGAAAAATCATACTATAGAATTTAAGAGTCGGAGAAAATGAAGTATTAATTTCTGTCAAAAATTCAAATTATCCCGTCGCTGTCGAATAAATAAAGGAAATATTGACCTTTAAATCTGATTTTTTCTGCAATCGTAAAAAATAAAAATAAATAAGTCTATTATATTATTTAAATGTTGAATTTTAACTGCAAATTATTTGAACATCGAGCTATAAATTTTTTGTTATTCATAAAGCGCATCACCAATTGTCTTGTCATTTTACAGGACTATTTAGAAAAATGTGAAGATAACATAACAAACTCTAAGATGAAGTAAGAAAAGAACTGTTACGATCTAACCCTTATGTGTCATACAATTTGGAACGTTCAACGATGCGAAACATGCCAAATAAATAACCCATTAAGGACCAGTGGCAAGATTTATTGAAATAAGTTTCATGGAAATTTCCTGAGCTTTCACTTGCGTTTTCTGTTGCTTAAATAAGGAGGTTACCCTGCGAGCAAAAATACTGCTTCACAGTGTTATTATTATTATTATTAGTGATGTAGACCGTGTGATTTTTTTTTTTTTTAAATTGCTAATATGCAAAATAAATTTTCTGTTTCCTAATTAGTTGCTATTATAATTTAATTCCTTAGTAATGAACTTCCTAAATAGTGTCAATTATATTCAAAACCTAATTCGTGTGAGCTCGTAAAAGACCTTGATGATTTTTTGTGGAGAAATAGTTGTAAGTCCTTGTCATACTCGGAGAAGAATTGTGGATTAACATCGGAGTAATTCTTGTTAATTTCCTTATTAATTACCTTCTCCCTCTTTTCCCTTGTTACAGCAGACTGTTGCTGATCTCCTTTAAAACATTTTTCAAATTGTCAATATTGATTTTCGGTTTCTTTTTTAGCATGCCACGATTTTCATCACTAATTATTCTAATAATTTTTATTAATTATTGGGTGTTTTTTATAAAAGTTAAGAATGAAAGAAAGGCACCCACTACGTCATACAGAGACATAGTTTAAGTAGAAAGGAAAAATGTACTACAATGAGCACATCATCAACAAATTAGAGAAATAATATGACAATGCCATACTTGGAGTACGTAAGATATTATCAGTTGGTGTGATAGACTTATTTGTCTAACTAATGGATGACTTTGTGTCTTTTTTTACGAAAGGTTGCGTGCTTTAAAATATATATTCTATTTGGCCGTTTTATATATTAAATATTGTAATTAATATTGCTTTAAAACATATGTTTTTCTATAATACGGCCCTTTCAAAATGACAATTTCCTTAAGGTGGTTCATTTACTAAAAAGTTTTGCCTTCTCCGACTCTATGGAGCACTCTAATAGTTGGATAGAATGCCATAATGGGTTAACCATCAGTTAGTTAGGTTTATTTGCTATGTGGTAGAATATGCATGTAACTACACTGAACAACATGGATATGATTTTTGATAAGAAATTGTGCACTGTTTAGGAAGCTTCAAATCTACCGTACTTCATATACATTAATAACTTATACATTGTTTAATGAAATATACAAAAAACACTTCTATTTTTCTTTTTTTTTAAATATTTATTATTTTAAGAAAAATAAGATTCATAGTATATCACCAGAACGAAAATTTCCTATTAAACTTGAAAAAAGTATAAAGTTAAAAAAAAAAACTCATAGGACTATTAAACTTCAACTCGTTTTATATTATTTTTTGAACTTGTATTTGGAATGAAAATGATGAAAGTTTTTATTAAAATAGTTTAGTTTTTTTTAGTTTCTAAGTTATTTTAGAGAATATTTATGTACATAGATAGATATAGTTTGGTAAAAGTTCATTTTATCTTAAGTCATTTCATGAGTGGTAAGGGTTTCATAAACTTTTTATATGTCTTTTTTAAATTATGATTCTTTTATCTTTTAAGTTGCACAACTTCATAAATTCAAATTATTCAAATTATTTCAATTACCAGCCACGTATTAAAAAGAATGAATAAAAGAACATAATTAGGTTTTTAATGCTATAAATGAACACATGTTTAATGGAAATCTGACAAACAATCACATTTTTTGTATTTATCAAGGAGTTAGCATCAACTTATTCTAAGATCTGACTCTTTCGTGCAGGGAGAGTCAATAACCTAAAGTTTCACTGGGAATATGTGAGAAAGACACATTGCAAGGCAGTTATATTCAGAGGACAATAATTAGAATAATTTCATTAAAAATTGAAATTTTATATGCGTAAAATAAGTATTTTAAATTAAAATGAGTACTTTTTACTTCATCTTTTATTAATAATGTTATAAATAACTGAACAATGATTAAAACAAATGTTTGTAGGAGAACTATTTAAAACGTAATAATGAAATTTTTAGAAATTTTAATACATAAATTGCAACACTTCAATGTTTCATTATGGTTCATAATTTTTTTCTTCTTTTCTGTTGCTCCCTCCTTTCATTTGGCAGATGTGTTGCCCTTCCAGTTTTTTACACAATATATTCCTACAATTTAATAATCAACAATCGAAGATGTAGCATATTTAGTATTTACCAAGGTTAATAGAAATACAAGGTTACACCATAACGCATGTACGACTGATGTTTGACTTCCACCACGCTTTTAATATTGACATCATAGTAGATGAAAGGTTGCGTGTTTTGTCAAAATATGTTTTTCTTGCCATACAGTCGGTACGATGCATTAAATTAAAAATGTAGCAATAGTGACGATGCATTAAATTAAAAATTCTAGCAATAGTGACTTCATAGACTCTGAGTGGCTCCGTGTTGTGTAAAAATATGTCAGTCTTTCTCAGCAGTCGGTACGATACATAAGATTGAAAATTATAGCAATCTCGATTACATGATGGTCTAACCTTGTGTTTCCATTAAACTTGGTATTTACTAAAAGACACTGTTGTTGATAGAGCAGACACAAATCTCAAAGGGTAATAAATAAGTTCTTACTTAAAAGTAAATTATATTAAAATTCATGAAAATATTTATTAACATTTTAAAACCAATTAAGTAAAGTATTTTTTATAATTTTCTCTGGAAAGTACTTAAATATTCATAAGTACTACTTTTTTAACTAAGTATGAATACTCGCGTTTTATGAATACTTAAGGATAAGTTCTAAATTATTGGACTTAAAGGCACTTAAGTACAAATATAACAAAAAATAATAATAACTCCCTAACCTTTGCTAACATTCAAATAAGTGATCGAATAAACTTAAATTAACTCATTTTAAATTAATTTAAACCTATGTATTCTAAAATCAATTATTGAAATTCTAACTTAATAAAAAAAATATTTATTTATTAAATTTTTACATTATATGACGACAAAAAAAAAAAGTCAAATTGATAAGAAATATGAGTCAAGACTATATAATTCAATAACTCCATTCCGCAGGTTTGATGGCATTAATCCACAGCTTCCTTATATTTATGTATTTTGGAAAGGTAAACATTTTCATGAACGGAAAGCCTGGATACTTTATATACATATGTAGCTGATCTATTTTTACAATACACTGCACTACACATTTGATATCACCATTATGAAAAATGAATTGTAACAAATAATTAAATTAAGCCCACAAAATAGTAAATAAAAAGCTTCCAATTTTTCTTCCAAATGAAAAATACCCCCCCTACTTAAATAGAGTTCTTTGCAAAAAAAAAAAGTTATTTCGAGGAGCTTTGAGGAATGTGACCAGTATTTCTTCTCATGAAAGTTGAAATAGTTTTCATTTAAGAATTATTCGTTTCTAGCTACTAAGTAAAGACAATGGGAACATCCGAACATCTATCAAAACTTTCTTTACATACAGTTTATGAAAATCTAACTACTATCTTATCGGAGCCCTCTGATTCCTTGTGCAATAAAAGAAAATATTGATTATTTGAATAATTTATTGTAAATTTCAAAGTCTTTTTGAATTACATAATATTGACTCCTACTCTCTCTCAATTTGACTATTACTTTTTTCTTTATATAATATGAATATTTTATACATATATCATGATATCCAGATGTTATTTTTAAATTTATTTTTATATATAGAAATTTGTATCAACTTATTGATTTAGCCTATTTTCTTTTTTTTTTTTTTTAATCAAAAATCAACAGCTATTCACAAAGAATTAAATTGTTTGGAAATAAAAAATCAATTACATATTAAATTTTTTGAAAATAAATCTTTAAAAAAAATTACCCCTATTATCCGTCAAATGTTTTCATCCTGACCAAAAAAAAAATTCTAGTAGAAAGCAAAGTTTCCTTAATATCTTTTTTTTTTTGTGGGAGCTACAGCCCCTCCAGCATATACTCTGCGGACGCCCCTGATGTTTGTTATTGATATATATATATTAGCATTTGAATTTATGTTTAGAAAAGCGAAATGGATGGAATATTTCAAAAAATTATACAAAATTTAAATGATTTACTGTTTAACCATTTTAAAAACTGCATTATCAAATTAAAATTTGATTTGAAATTAAAATTCATTAATCTGCTGTGCTTAGATTAGAAAATCAGGGATAAATATGAATTTGGTTTTAACGTAATAGAATTCAAAGGAATTAATATTTCTTAAATGTATACATATGTGATAAAATTCATCAAATTTTAGAGGCTTGCGAATGGAACGCAAAATTGAAGGGAAAGCTGAATAGAACAGATTTTTTTTAACGTTTAACGCTAAAAATGAGATTTTAGTATTCTGTTCCAATAGTACTTACAAAAATTCAAGAAATCAAAGCTTGTATTTTTTTTAACTTTTTAAATAGGATTCAAAGGGCTGATAAAGTAAAGACGAACACTCAAGAGATCTATTTTGTGGCAGTGGCGACAGGAGAACTTCTTGAAGGCTCTTATTGAACATGGTCCTAAGGATTCATGTTGGGCGAGGAGGGAGGCCACAAATCGTATTTCAAGAAAATGGAAAAAATATTGTTTGGCCATTTCTGCATAGTCCTGGTCTGCTTGAACACATAATTTCCCTCTGGGTAGTTAGTCTTCACCCAGGGCAAAACACCTCCTTGAAGACGTCCAGGTACTCCTTGGCCCCGATTTTCAGGCCTATCAAGAACCAATACGGGGGCATCCTCTTCCTGTCTGATCCCAGGATTCCCAGCATCATCGCGGAGGCTGATAACTTACTTAGTCTTGTTGACCGGCAGAATCTCATCAACCGCGAAGGTGAGGTAGTGGCCGTTCTTGGAGCATCTTAACTAGTCCAGTTTTCTTTTCTTGTTTCTGTGCTGTGTACGAATAAATTCGGCTATACCTTGCCTTTTATCCTCCATCTCAACAATGAAAGAACCGATTTCAATAAATCGTAGCTCATTTGAACGCAAATATTCCTTACATTATTCTGTTAAAAAATTGTGAAAACTTGTTCTCAAATGAGGACTCCCTGACACTAGCAATGTAGAAGTTGTGATTTGCTGTCGTACAGTGTAGGTATGTGGTATTGCCTTATGATTGGAACGCCGAACGGAAAAGGAATAATGGCTGAAGGAAAATATTTTGAACAAAGCGCTTACAAGGCTGATATTTTATATTAGATGCTCAAGAAAAGTCAATTTGAACAGTTTTGCTTAAGAAATGGAAAACTTCATGACATGATGTAAGCATTAGATTTTTCAACCTTTCTTTCACAAAGAGGAGTGAGTGAGAGATTAAAAGACCCGAAATTAACTGATAATTGTCTAATTATGTCATTTTCTGCCTCTATAAGGACTACACTTTATATAATTATAAACCTTTTTAAAGACGTCACGAATTATTCATAAGGTAACTCCATCTTGGAGGCTCATAGTTGGTAACTTTACTATATAAATGGACAAATTTTTATAAAAAATAGACTTAACAGCAGAAAATTACAGAAAAAATCATAGTTTTCCTATCGTAACAGTTGATTTATTGTCTACACTATGAAAATAAGTTTATATAACAATATAATAATATATTTTTTAATATGTCGATATTATGTAGAGTCTGATATATTCTAAAATTAGGCATTATAAGTTTATATTTTTGTTAAACGATAAGGTTTTAGGCTTCATTATTTTTTTAATATTGTTGAAAAAAGTGTTGATACAAATTTGGAGGTTAGGGCCCCAAAATGGACCAAATTAATAATGCTGATGCAACATGAAAATTGAAAATCTCTATATATTCCAAACCTAACAATATTTAATTTTATTTAAAACAAATTCATCTTTAAAAAATTAATTAAATAGAATTGCCAATAATAAAAATTAATTATTGTTGTAGTAGTAAAAACCGTAGGGTATATGATTCACATGAGCCTATCCACAAAGTCTGCCTTTTTTATTCATTCAAGGTGAATAAGATTAAATCTACTACTATTTAGGTTAAAAATATGATCAAAAAATTAAAGTCGAAAATTCTGAAGAACCCTACTTGACTTGTATATCATGGAAACTAGAGTATGTTTGTCCGGGGTTGCCCGGTACATTAAGAAAATAAAATTATTCTGCTTTTTTTAAAGATTAAGTGAAGAAAATTTTTCTTTTGTCTTATTTTCTCTTAATTTTTTCTTCTCTAAACCTTATGTAGATAAATGAATTAATACAGGGAGAATAATTCTTTAGATGTTCCATTCTTAATTTTGTATTATATATGGACTAATTGTTTGCTTGTCAAATTTTTTATTTTTAAAATTATATATAAATACTAGGATGGCCAGAAAGCATAATCACAACCATACCTTGAGCCTTAAAAACCTACATGAAAACTTTTAGGAAAATAATTTCATTTGTTTTGCTGTGTTTCCCAGACAAAATCACATACACAATTGCATTTAATATATAGATATGTACATAGTTAGAATTAGTCAAATAACTAATTATATTAGCAAATTGGAATTTTACTCACCCTAACTAATCGAGATTTTCACGTTTTTTTTCGTACACCGAATAAGCCAAAATAGTAAATACAAGATAACCAGTAAAATTGTTGCACTAAACCCCCCCCCCCCTCTATATATATTTCAAACGCTGAAGAAACTATTATTATGACCCCAAAACCAATGTAACAAGATACCATCCTACATCTTATTTTTTTCAACAATTTATCAGAAACACTAATATTCGCCCCCTCCCCCCAAAAAAAAAAATTAAATTAAAAAATTACTAAAGCAAGATTGAATAAACAAGTATTTATTTAACTTTATAGAGTCATATTACACAATGCAAATAAAAACCAAAGTCATGTGCTAATCCAAGTTACCTTACCTTCATATCCTTCACTTTTTGTTGCAAAGGATCAAAAACGGTCTTATTTTTTCACTCTAGAAAATCCAAAGAAGAACTGATAACAAAAGCACTCTATGCATCCGCAAAAATGTATTTTTCTACGTTCCAAATGTTAGATGTACGGATGTAGGTATGCACATATTTTGGTCAAGGACACTACATACATTATTAGAAGAAGATAAATAAATGTCTGACGCTCCAATCTTGAAGATTTCAAGATGGCCAATTTATTAATAGGAATACAAATTAAGCATATTATTTTGATTTTTTTGTTTTTTGTTGGATATAAAGTAATTAGGAGTAATTTGAAGTTATTTTATACTAGGGATGGAGAACCGAGCACGATTTGGATGTTTTGTGACTCGACTTGCTAAATTGTTGAAATGAATCAAAACTTCGCAAGGGTGAATTGGTGGGGTTAAATCGTCCCTTCAGATTTATTAACTCTAATTCCTACCCCTCGCACAAATTTTAAAGATAATATCGCCTACCATGGAGTGACTTGGACAAGGACACTTTGACTCGAGACAATAGGTTTTTTTAATAAATAATTAATAGAAAAACCAGTACTACTAAATACATGAGCGTTTTGAATAGACTAATAAACATATATTCAAGGTTGGTCTGAAAAATTTCTGACCTCAACGTGAGGATGGCAGCACTCCTGAGGGTTTTGTGTGGAAAAAATCTGATTTTTTTTCTCCTTCAACTTAGTCTTCTTGTATCTCTACACACTTCTCTTAAGGATTCTCCCGTTTCTGTAACCCATCCCGTGTGTATCTTCGCTGGGAGAAGTTACAAGGAGACTTTGTTGAAGGAATTTTATTTATTTTTTCCCCACAAAAACACTTGCGTCAACCATGGATTATTTAACATCTGGATAAACTATTCATTGTTTAAATTACACAGCCTATATATTAAAATTATTATTCTTTTGATTAAATAAATGTATTCTTTTATTGTCAAATAGTTATAAATAAATATTATTTTGCATATAAAGGGGCTATTCTTCCTAGACGTGAAATATGCCTTCAAATAGCGTCGTTTCTTGTTGTCACTCTGTTAAAATATCTGGTCGAAAGCTCAATGATAATGTAATAAGAACTTCTTTCCCAAAATTTCCAACATCAAATATGGAAATTCTTAATAAATTGAAATCAGCTATTCCAATAAATTAGATACCTGGTAAAAAATAATATATATTTATTTCAGTTATATCTGATGAGGGTTGATATACAATTACTATTGTTTATTTATACGGTAAATCCCTTGATAGTTCTAAAAAAGTTGTTTGCTCTCTTCATTTTAAAACAGAAAATAAATGGACAAATAGCGAACGAAAAAGACTTATCTTAGGAACGAGTACTTTAACATCTTTACGGTTAGAAAGATAAGTGATAATTAAACAAAGGACTAGTATAATGCCAGTGGTTGAGGTGAGGCGTAAACGGAAAAGTGATGAAATATAATTAAGGTTCCAAAAATTTTATGGGAAGAGGATATTTCAAATTTGTCGGAGCTCAAACAAAAATTTGTTATCAATTGTGTACCAATAAAAAAATAAGAGTAGATTGGATGAAAGATTAAGTTCAATTTCTGTACAAGACAAAATCAGATTCAAGTATTTTGCACAACATACAAAATTAGTGAAATGATAACTCTCTTTTTGAGAAGATAATTAATTATCTTTTGATCTTAACAGCTATATTACATTATTAATGATAAATCACTTGTGTTCATACATTTTCGGTTGTCCAGTTATTGTATTTAGTATAATAATTTTAAGAGACTTGAAATTTCAAATGTAGAATTGTAGCAATAAGGTTTTAATCGATGAAATAATTTATTTGGTGGTAGTAGAATGAATAAATATATGTGTCAAAGTTTTAAGTTTAATTGGTTTTTTGAAGACTAAGTATGAGGAGGTCACCGAATTAGATGCAATTATTAGAATAAACAGCTTTAGTCAAACCATTTCCGATCTAGCTCAATTAATTTCATATGATTGATTTCTGAGCAGTTAAAGCTGCCAACTCAACCCTCTAACCAGACTAAATATTCCACCAGAAACCTCGGCGACAGCTTTTATCTGGCACAAAATTTCCCTCCTCTTTATAAAGAACTTTTAAAAATGTGATCTGCCTACTATGTCTTAAAAAAACTGTCTTCCTTTATGCGAGAATCAAGTGCGTTATCGAAAGTAACATTCAATTATTTAAAAGCAAGATATGAAAAATTTACTAAGAAGGATAAAGTTGTTTCAATTATATTAAATGAAGAAATAGATGCTCAAAGAATAAGAATAGAGTATATGAATGGCAAAAGTAATGGTTATAACGACAATGGACCCACAAGGACTATTTTATGTTTCATGATCAATCCAATGGCTGGAAATTATCAAGATATTGTAGGAATTCATGATAGGATTTTCAAATAAAAATAATTATTATAGAACTGAACAAGAAATAAGTTTATTTGTTACTTTATAGGGGAATTATGTCCTCTACATTTAATGATAAATGTAATCATGAGTCATTCCAATTAAAGATTCATAGCATTCCTATATAAATATAATTTAATAAATAAATATCAAGAAGTAAACGTTGAACTTATTATCACAATAAATTATCAGAATAATCTATGTGAAATGAAATAAATATCAACCCAACTTCATTATATGTCGAGTCTTTAGTTTTAGTAGTGGCGATAATAACGATTTGTTGCATTACAAAAAGTCGCTGAATATGGACTCATTCATGCTTATCATGTTGAAATATCTACATTTAGGTTCATTATCCATAATAATAGTATAAAATTCCTGAAGTTTCAGGTAATTATTCAAGCAGATATCCTCTATATATATACAAGAGAGGATGAGGCATTCTTGATAATACATTCTTCAAAAATGACCCACAACACTCAGAATTCAGATTCAGAAACACTATTTTCAACACTTTTAATGAATTAAGAAAGGAAGATCCAATCCAAATACAAGAGGAGAGACATGAATTACATAATATGAATTGATTTATAAATAAAAACAGGTTCATCAAGAGACGCTCTTCTCCAATTCAAGATAAATATGATGAACTACGAAGGACTGACAATCTAAAGTTATAACTATATTATGGATATTCTCCCAAAAAATGTCTTCTATAGTTGTAAGTAGTTTAATAAGAGATCCTTCCTCCATACTCACTAATAAAGGCGATCTGCAATTAAAAGTCAGATCTGAAATGAATAAAATGAAATCTTGTATTAAAAAAATCAGCTCTTCCTTCGACAGAATAGAATCATACTTGATAATTGCATTTGTTGAACTCTTTCAAATTTCACCTAAAAACTTGACATTTTTCGACAAAATTTTTGACCAGAAGATCCACAATTTCATGATTGATTACTTAAATCACAAATGAAGGTTTTCAATGGACGATCAGATACGTCCCTATCTAGCTCCGCGTTCATGATTAATCACTTTTTAACACGAATTTATTCTTCTCTTTTACAATTGTTGTTTAATAGAATAATTATTTATTATTTGTTTTAAAAGTTTAATACCGAGGTTGCATGGCCTGTGTTTATCCAGATGTTAAGTAATCCATTCATCAACTCACTCAAACGACTAGTGCATAACAACTGAGCGTACATACTAGCGGAAACTGTGATGAGTAAGTGTCAAGATTTGACTCACTTTTATTTACAAGTGCTGCCATATTTACGTTGAGGTCGAAAACTTTTCAGACCACCATTGTACAAAAGTTATAAATTTAGCATAATGAAAGTGATATCACAAATTAATATATAAGTTTGGGTGAAATTTAAACGTTTATTTATAGTCTTTGTATTTTGCTGTAACTAGTATGAGGCAAATTTGCCATTCTTGACTTTAAATACTAATATCTCACTGAATACTAAACCAATGAGCACTATTTAAACCTTAGATTAACCTCAAATTACTATATTTTTACCAAATATAAATAATTTAGGTGAAAACTTGAATTTTAGAAGAAAATTAATGAACAACAAAACAATTACTTAAAGAAAGTAAATGATTACAGGATTGATTCTAATGATCAACCTCAAAGAACAGTAGGTCATAAAAAACATATTGGAGATCACTGGCTTTTCACTAAATTGCTGGGGAACAATTTGTAGAAATTCGCTAGAAATTGAAGTGCTCCAACTAGCTCTGCTTTTTCCTACTTAATGTAATTAGTAGTCAAGAACATTGACAATCCATGTTACTCCAATTTAAGGTCCTTCTGAGTATATGTAGATATCAAATAATTAGCTATGAATAAATGTGTACTCATACATGGGATATAAAATAATTATTAACTAATTGATGTCAAGAAAATTAGCAAACATACCTAACTGTTTCTTTTTATAATTGTTTTGTACCTTGATAAGCTAATTATAATATCATTAATTAGTTGTTATACATTGGCACTAATAAGTACAACATATAATACAAAATAAGCTAGTGATGATTTGTTCCAAGTTTCTACTAATGAGTAAAGGAATGAATAATTCATACAGAAATAAAATAAAAATCGAAGAAAAAAATAAATAACTTTCATGAAAATATTTTTTACTCTTTCATGACTGGTTTTTAATTTGATTTTATGTTTAGCAATATCTACAAGTATATTTTCGGATATGAGTAGAAGCATATTTTTATATGCAATGACGACACTAATCTATGCCGTAAATTCAAACTTACATTCTAATTCGATTTTTAATCTAATCATTTAATAATTTTGAATGCTTTACCAAGAGGAATAATGTAATTTGATTAGCTACATATAATTGAAGATAATGATTACTTATGCCATACTTAAACCCACATACTCATATTATGACCATCAATGAGATTATCTACGAGTCGTATATTATAAAATGAAATTATTAGATGAACAAATTAAGCATTTTTATCGTTTGTGTATTTATGAACTGATCAAGGCCTAAAGTCAAAGTTGTACAAACTAGCATTAACACTTATAATCATGAAGCAATCAACATGGACTTTATTCAAAGGACTAAACAAATAAGAAATTTCATATTCGTTCATTCTTAATTTGGTTACTCTTCTAAAAGTACTGAGTATACATGCCATTATGTAAAAATTGTCAAAATCCACGTTAGCATACATTTAAAAAGAAGTATCTGTTGTTACCTGCACGATATCAGTGCTCTATGGAGCGACGTAGCTCAACGGACAACACACTCGGGATATATTATTATTTTAAACACAATGTGCCACGTGTGAAGGTTCGCAACTTGGTCTCTCCATTAGAAGAAAATATACTACATGAATAGGAACAGTGATGTAAATCTAGTGATTTTTTAGCTGGCCGTTTTTTTGGAATTGGTAATCTGAAGAATGAATTTTTTTTTACTTAGCAGTTTTCATTTTGATTTAATTCCTAAGTAGTGAACATCCTCTCATATATAGGTTCATTTGTATTCAAAACCTGATTAAATATTCGTCTGTGATCGTAAAAGACGGAGCATGACCCTGACAATTTATTGGAGAGTTATAATTGTAAGTCCTTTTTGGAATCACAGTAGTAGAATTAGTATTGGAGTAATTCTTGCTAATGTGCTTGTTTATTAGTGTTGAGACTCGGTCCGGCCCCAATTTTTTTTTTTTTTTTTTTGGCTCGGTCTTTAGTGTTTTTTTTTTTCTATACCGATTTGGACGGATTTTTCGGCCCAGACCGTGGACGGATATTTTACGGTCTCACTTTATAGACCGATTTTTATTCGGTTTCATATATAATGAGAGACCAAATTTTTGTTTCTAGATCAATTGTCATTCATTTTTTCAAAAAAAAAATCTCAAAAGTACAAGATAAGTTCTAGAACAAATATTGTAAACATATAAGAGTACGTCTATACTATATTGCTTACTTATACTGAATCTGTGCTACACAATCTGACCAATTAAAGGAACATAATAAAACTTTTTGTAATAATCTGGGCAACATTAGTGCTTTTATTAATTACTAGCGGTTGTACCCGACATTCCCCGCGGTTTTTTGGCAATATAAATTATAATACATTGTATAATAATTGAATTACTATACAATATGAATTTCAATGAAAATGCACTAGATCAGAGATGTCTAACATTTTAAAATAATGGAACGCATTACCACTAAAAATATTTTAATGGGCCTCAGAACCTATTAAGTTAAATTTATTGAAAAATTAATAAAAAAAAGTATTAAAAAAATTTATTTCAATTTGAGACCAAATGTAAAAAAAGGGCAAATCTATTTCTTCAAGGCCAAACTGCTTAAAAAAAGCTAATCTGGCAACTCTTTTAGAATACCATAAAATTTAAGATACTATCAAATATTTTTCAATGTTTGTACGTATTATGAGCATTCTACGCATGTTTTTTTTTGATGATATTGCGACAATTTGCTAACAAAATACTACTTGAAGTGAAAATGAGTAGTGGGCTACTACTTAACATTAGGCGGGCTGCAATCCACAGGTTGTACATACCTGCACTGGATTATCAACTTGCTTGCAATGAAATTGTACCTTAATAAAATCCTTTGTTATCAAATTGGTTGCAATGAATTGTTTAATAATCAAATTACCCATTATCATTTTACCTGACAATGTAAATGAAGTTAAAAGGACCATTGACCACTCTATAAGATTTACAGATTCCCCGGGCATTTTACAAAATGACCGACTTTCCATATTGCCCGTAACATATGTATTTCATCAGCCCACAAGTACTGCAATATATCAGTATGGCTCGGAGTAGTACCATAACCCACTGAAAAATTGGCGAATGAGCACCTTATGCGAGACTCTATTTACTTTTCCCAGTGGTGCACTTAGTGGGCTCATAACCCAATGCTAATTCACAGTTTTTTTATATTATCTCGAGAGTTTAACTAAAATTTTTACTAACAGTAAACAATTATTTTCAAATGCAAATAGACTACTTATAATAGATACTTATACTTTAGTTAAAAACATGTGATTACAAAGAAGTAAAATCTATAAACTAGAATCCAAATTCTGTACCCTAAAACTTCAAGCAAGTAATTAAAGGACGTTCAGTAATTATAAAACTGTATTTAGATTTCTTTAACGATTTAAAACAAAAGTCCATGAGAGTCAGAAAACCTACCTATTTGTATGCTGCTTTGAGAGAAGTTCGAGGCACAAAAAACTATTGTGAATATGTTTTTAATCAGCTCAAAACAGTCCACTAACAGTTTGCGTTCTTCCTACAATATATCTTTGCTAAATCAGGTAAGGCTTACACGATTGGAAAGTAAGAAAGATTATGCTCAGTGTTGTACATAAGTCACCAGGCCAAATTATGAAGTTAATACTTCTCACTAATAACTCAGTTCAAGGAAGAATAGATTCAAAGCCTGAAAATATGGAAGATATATAATTTAGCTTGCTGTTAGATGAGTCCATTTTACTAGGAAATGAATATAAGCTTCTCGCTTATATTTGTTTTTGTCAAAAATGAAAAGTTGATTTAAGAAATTATATTTGTAAGAAATCTTATAATTAATACTAAAGGAGAATTGGTATTTGATATCATTCTAATTTTTTCCGAGAGAAAAACATCCAAATTGCTTCATCAGTTTCTTGAAAAGCCATACCTGGTGTACTTGAAGCGCTTTGTGCAATCCACAAGCAGCATCTGGTAGCATAAAAATCTTACTGGTCGACTTCACAAATCAATTAATACTATTATTGAAGCAGCAAATAAGATCCAGGCACATTCCCTCAATTCCAAACTTTTCCGACAGCTTGATATTGATAATGATGAAGAGTTTTAACGTATATTTATACACACATAAATTACATGGTTATCAGATGGAAAATTCCTAAAACTTTTTATTCTTTTTTCGACTCTAAAACTGGGCTTTTTTATGATCTAAAAAAATCAAGGATGATATTGCTTACTGTCATATATATGTATGTTATTCACTAAATACAATTGCAGTTGCAAGGAAATTTAACAAATCATTTGGAAGTTAGATATTCCTATGTTAGTGTAAGTTATTGAAACGAAATTTATCCCATCGTGAACTTTACCAGTTTCTAAGCCGCTGTGAATAGGATAAAGAAAATAACATCTCAGATTATCACCTTCAAGTGTATTTGCCCTCCTGGAAGAGTTGTAAATGTCGGAACGATATCAGGATATTTCTTAGCTAATAATGCCAGACTGGGTTGTCAATCCATTTTTAGAAGTCAGTAGTGAGGAAACAAGAGAGGTAGGCCAATAATTATTTTTTATCAAGAACAATGGGTACATTGTAACAGTTTGATTGCAGTTCCTAATTTCTCTTTCTATCTTGAAATTGGAGACAATGCCAATAAATAGTTGAAATTCAATTATTGCAACCTTTTAATAATACGGAAATAACTCTGCAAAGTGAAGAATATATTATTGTATTAGGAGGAGTGGGGTCTCAACTTTTGAGAGATATTCGGACAATTAGTACTTTGGGGGATCATGAAAGTAAATGGAAGGTCACATTATACAGAGGAGGTTATCCGTAGAATAAGGAATGAGGCTGATCATATCTAATTAAGTCAAGCATAAGAACTTTTTTTTTTGTATCTACTATGAACCATTGCAGTATAATTACAGGATAAATGTAATTGGTATGATGATGAGGAATGAATTTCTATGTCATCAAATCCAATAACTCATGTTACCGTGAGTACTATAAACATATAGAAATAGAAATATACAGTACAAACTCTAATGATTCTCTAATCCTACGTGGAAACTTATTCGAGCAATTGAGATCAATTGAGTCGATATTCCTCTCCTCCTACTCAAATATTGGGTTCTTTGTTTCCAAGTTATTTCATTATTATTAAAAGGTTGCAATAATTGAATTTCAACTATTTATTGTCATTGTCTCCAATAATTGATTTTAGACTATCTGTCGCTGTCTCCAATTTCAAGAAAGAAAGAGAAAGTATGACGTACGGGCAAACTTATACATTGTACCCAAGAACTACATTGACCCAAGTCCAAAGTTCAAAATATCATACCAAGATTTTTGGCTACAAAAAAAAAAGTAATTGACCTCTATCCAGTATAATGAAATAAGATAAACCCCTGATGTTCACTTATGGCCACTGCAGACCCCCTACCTGAATCCCCTTGACGTCAAAGCGTATTTTGTCCCTAAGCAATCGGTTGAGAAAGAGTGCCGATCAATGCAGAAGCACCACGTTGTGCAAAGCGTTCCAGGAACGCGTGGAGCGTGTGGTTGAGACTGAAGGTCATCAAATAATGTTCTCTAATGAATAATAAAGAAGTTCCAAATAAAAAATAAATTCTCTAGAATTTCATTTAAAGACGATAGGTGTAATTAATTGTTCCACGTTTATTATGTTCCAAGACTTTTTGACGGCTTGATAACAACATACAATACTAAGAAATGTAATTTCAAGATTAATAAAATACTTTCTCTAAGGATTTTGTTTGGAAAGGCAAATTATTTCTATTTTTCATTTGATTTTAAGCCAATGGAATTCTTTTAAAGTGAAAATTATTGGGAAAATATTTAATTATTACGAGTATTTTGTTTTTTTAATAGGTCTAGTTCAACTACAACATTTATTTATTTGCAATTTTAATCAAGTCTGTTATAATAAAAATATAAAAAAGAATTGTATTTCTTCTTAAAAAATACTTTTTTACAACAAAGTATTATATATCATTACTTACTTTTAAAATTATATCTCTTAACCTCCAGCACTTAATCGTATCAAACTCTTTATTTATTATTGTTTTTTGAAGAAAAAGTTTCCTTGTGTGTTCAAAATATATATTTATTAAAAAATAGTTAGTTGTGTACTAAAGATGATATTCATTTATTTAAGTCATCTGTTGTCTAATAATTTAATCTGAATATGCATAAAATATGATTATTACTAATTTAATTACATTGTATAACAGCAAATTCCATTACAAGGACTCTACAGTCTGCAGGATATTTCATGCCCTTGACCACGCTTTTGAGAATATTTGAATGTTTTTGACAAATGTTATTACTACTAGTCTTTGAGCAAAACTACTTTGATCATAAAGTTTTGTGGAATCCACAACCCAATTGAGTGATGCCTTTTCGTACATTCATACATCTACAAACATAGTTTTGGTTAGCTTCAAGGCAGGGTTTCGAATGAGGAATTCGCCCTCATAAGCTTTCTGACTATAAAAATACTAAAAAACAAATAAAATCCTAGGTTAACAGAAATACAAAAAATATGCCATCATGTATTACCAGAATTTTCAATTTGATGTACTGCACCGACTGCTTGGCAAGACAACTATATTTTGACGTCATAGAGTGTAACAGAGGTATTCTGACATTAAAAAGCGTGTGGAAGTCAAACTTCAGGCGAAAAAGCGCTTTGGTATAACCTTGTATTTCTATTAATCTTGATAAAATCATTCTTTGATAGTAATTGACAATTTTTATAAGAAATGTTAATATTTGGTTGATTTTAAGGAATATGTTCTATCAGTACTACTTATTGTCAATATAATCAGTAGTTTCTTTGACTTGATTAAATAGAGCCGAGGTTCTCAACAGCTGTTTTTTTATCTTAGTCGAAATTAAATGAGGAAATCATGTTGCGGGCCACAATAATGAAATATTACCTTTAATTTTAACAAGAACTCGCTCCTTGTCCATCATTGATGGTGCAACATCAGTGACTAATGAAGTTAGTAGCGTCATAGGGATTGAATATTTGTCATAAAAAGTTTTTATTGTTCCAGAACGTCCTCAGCGGTTGTAGTTCCTTGAATTGGAAACATCGTGGATAAATTATCGACATCAAAAAATTCAACGAATATTGCCAGTATCATCCACTGATTCATTGATACAAATTTATAAGGTTGCATATTTTGTCCATTTCCCAATCAGAGTCGCTTTGATGTCCGCAGAAAGTTTTTCAGTTTGCCATGTATTTGTGTTGTTCAACAAGAGAATCTTTTTCAGTGTTTCATGTATCTCATTATCTATAAACATTATCCCCTCGGCAATAACTATGGATTATTTTACTACCTCACTACTCTTGAGAGGCATCTTCTTCTTTTATAAAATCCACACAATGTGGAGAGAAGCTTCCGAAGCTTTCTTTTGACCATTCATTGATGTCGTTATGTAAAGCAGATTGAAGAGAAATAAGTATATTCTTTCTACTGTCACTTCCAAAACAGAATATTTCATTCCACTTACATTGATGTATGATGACGTTTTAAATTATCCTTTTTCCCCAGTACTACACTCTCATTGCATATCCCACAAAGAGGGTTCGCTTGCTTCCTCCTTTTCTAAAAAAAAGAACTCTTACGTATATTTTTCCTTCAATTGTCGATTTTTGGAATCAACTCTCCGTTGCTTTAGTTATGTAGCAATGATGTGTTTTTTTCTTCAGAAAACGTAGTATTTATTAGGGCTGTCCAAAAAAAATCAAAAACAATTAGAAACCGGTTATTTATTTGTTTCTTTAAAATGAGGTAACAATTATTGCACCCTTTTCCGAGATGATTGAGTAGTGCATGTCAATCTTACCATAAAAACAAAATTTATGTCAACCTCAAATGAATAACTTCAAGCCATTAGTGTGTGTTTTTGTCATTTTTTTAAGGCTTTTTGTTTTTATATTGTTATTGTTATAAAACCATTTTCGTGAACAACATAAAATGCATTCGCTTCCCCCCCGTTGAGATTTCCTGAAATAAAGGAAGAAGATACCAACTGTTGGCGTGCTCATTCACTTCAAAAAAAAGTTTCAACCCTTTATATACATTACTTTAATAATTTGCACTTACCCAAATTTCAACCCTATTCATATTAAGGTCCTTTTATATTTTTAATATTAAAGGACCCAGAGTTTTGGGGCCGATAATGGTTCCTACACCACTCTTCATGTATTAAACCAATAATATTTTAACAGCTAAGAATAACAAGGTTCTCGTAACTTCTCTTCTCTGATTGGCACTAAAGGATTCAAGTTCACAATGATAAAAGAACATTAAAAAATTAACAATAAAATCGAAATAGTCAATCATATTGACCCAACTTAACAGAGAATAAATAAATATTATACCTGATATCTTTAATTTACTAAATTGATTTTATGTTAATCAATAAATACTATTACAATCATATAATTTTGCTACACTTTCAATTATTTTCTTCTATAAAATAACTTATAATACACTCTAAAAACTGTTAGGGGAAACATTTAATTATAGTCGGTGAATAATTTATTTGTGTGGAGATATAATATTCCAAATGAATCAATTTAGTGATTAAGTAGATAATTCCCACTTAACTCAGTTTTGAAATTGCAAAGGTATTCAAACTTTTGAACGGAATTATATTGAAGTTAAGAAGTCACTTACATTTTCTCTCTTGCATAAGCACAAAATAGTTCCCAAGAACAATTTTATAGATTAAACTTGTATATATTAAAAATAGAGGTTCACATTATCATTGAGAGTCCGTAACCCCCTTACACTTTTTTTAATGAAATATATTCAAAAGTAATAATGGAATCAGGAGTGAGGCTTTAAGTGTCTAATCCGGGATCCATAATTATTCTTACAGACTACAAACATTCAGCACAAACTATGTTTTATCAATTGAATGGATATAAGTGATTTGTTCGCTTTTACATACAGGATACTGTTGGACTAAATTTTAATAAGATAATATTTTCGGGGAAGAAGATGAAGTGAAATGAACTTCAGTAGGAATTCACTTGAGAGTTTCAATGAAGGAGCTGTTGATGGAGGATATGAACTCTCTCACGGGGTCTTTTATTTAAGTACACGGTCTCTTTGTGGCACTCCTCACTTCATACAGTATTATTCAGAGTGTAGGATCATTCCAGACAAGATCCAGAGAATCTTGTCTATTTTAAGTCTATGAGGTAGAATTCGCTGCCACAGACCTTTATGTTAAGGGACATCTTTACAATGAACCACATCCCATTAAATTAGATGATATCCATCGAGTGAGGCATGAGAACCTCGTTCTAAGAGACAAGATCCCTCAAGATAAAGTTGAAAGTAGAAGGCGTGTGATATGATATCTAAATGAAAATATATGAATTCATAGGAATGATAAGAAGATGAAGATACTTATGAATAAGTCTACACAGGTTGGTAATCTTACTTCAACTAACTTTATTAGAGTCCTTCTATGATACATATTATTGGTATAAAAAAAAAGTGCTATAAGAGGTCCTTCACATATTACTAAATGCTTTCTAGAAAGGGATCAGTCCAAATCACCAATGACATTAACTAATTCATCCATCAGAACAACCAAACGACCTGGGAGTTATTAACCAGTAGATAAAATCTTCTTTTTTTATTTTTTTGACATTTTCCATTGCATCTTTCAGCGTATGTAACCTGGTCAGCCTTCACGTCCTTATTGTTTTAGTATTCATTGATAACTTCATTCAAGTGTATATGAAACAATAAATTTTGTGTTTCATTGATATAACATAACTGACCCTTATCCTGTATATATAAATTTTAAATTAGTTACATCATTACAACATTAATTTTCAAATGTAATAGAGAGGAAAAAATGCGCGCAATTTTATGGGTGCGAGGAAACTCAATGCATTTGTCAGTTGACACCCTGTAGAAAGTATATCCGTTATTCCTTCATGAAGCTGTTGTTATTTTTTTCTTTGTTCTTCCAGGCAGCAAAGTTGTGATTATGACAGCTCCTGTATCCATACTGATACTTTGATAGTAAATAAGCCAACTTCCATGGCTATAATATCGTTTTTGATTTAGCAGGAAATTCCAATGATTTTATTATTTTTCCCTGTCCTCCTTATATATAATTGATTAAAGTTGTAAATTATATGATTTAAAAAAAACTAAAAAAAAAAAGAAAAAGAGGAAAAATAGAGCACCTTAATTGTTATTACGTTTGATTAGATTCACTCCTAACAGCTATAAGTAGGTATGTTACAAAATACCGATTTAGGGGGCGTAAAAACTTGCAGGAGTCGTGCCCGGAAGTCTAAAAGTGTTTTGGGGATTCCCATTAAAATGCTGGATTTTCATTAATTAAATGGGAGTAATCAATTTGACGTCATTTATATTTAATGTTGATAAACCTAGTTTACTTCTTTTTTTTTTATTCAATAAGTTGCTTCATTTAATTGCACCATTACTTGGAATATAAGTCACCTCAAGATAGTCTTTGAAGTTATAAATGAGGTGTAATGGATCAAATAAAAGGAATGATGGACGTTAAACCATATATTTATTTAGTATATCGTAAAGTTTCCAATGAATATGTCAATGCAAAGTACATAACTTTTACCCGGCGTTAGAACCTTCAATCTTTATTACCATGCAATATGAATGTATTTTGTCTTTGTGAAGACCGTAAACCGAAATGTAATATATTTTTTATTTTTTTTCAGTTGTGCTCTGTAATTCCTGAAAATTTCATTCAATTCTCTTGATATTTAAGAAATTTATGTTGTTTCATTCAAATATCATATTGGATCTCAGATTTTTTTATAGGTTATAACATAAACAGTAGGAAAAAAAAGATGAAATTCCAAACATAAATTGGTCATAACTTAGTTAATAATAAACCTAAAGACATGATTTGGCATCAAAATGTATTTTTTATCATTATCTATTGAAAAGATTTACAGATTTAAAACAAAAATATTCTATTTGATTTTTTTTTGTAACATACATAATATAAGAGGTTGAAGAATGAAATTTATAGATAAATCTCCTTCGGTATCTAGCTAGAACATAAATAGAACTACTGCCATGTCAATCCTCAATTCTACTCTGAGTCCAGCAATGACTTATACCTATCATTCCTCCAAAAAATCCTTAGTGTGAGAGTCCGTCATTCATGAGCAAACGCACTGAAGATTACTTAAGGCTGTATTACGTTCTCATAAATTAAATAATAATGATAGCAACTTTAAAAAATAAACATAACAGTGCTTGAATTCTAAATTCTACTACATAACATGTCGCACTTGTTTTAGTTCAATTTTTTTACAACTCTAGTCGTGAAAATATAGTAACTAATAAATAAAATATTTAATGACAGATATAATCATAAAAAGAAGACATTTAGCACTAACATAAATAAGTAGCTCAGCTATTAGTTAATTCATTAAACCTACTATTAAATAAATGTATAAACTTTGTTCTTTTTAAAATTATGTTTAACAAGCATAGTATTTTTTTGAAAATATCGCGTCCCACTTCCGATTATGATTTGTCAATATTGACTCCCTATAATGATTTGTTGACATTGAATGAAAGTTTCTAATAAAAAATAGATTTTTAACGTTACTGTGTTTCCTTACAGCTCAGTTAATGAGGAAAAACAACCTTCTTTGTTTTCTAGATATAAATATACGTATAATATATTTAGTTTCTTTATGTATAGATATAAATATACGTATAATACATTTATTTTCTTTATGTATAGCATGTAATACTGGATACAATACTTTTTCGATACATTTGTCATTGTCAGTAGTTAAAAAGTTATGTAGATACATAATATATTCTGTTGTTTATATAAACTTCTTTTCCCTTACGGGATAAAATATTGTCTCAAAAATATCCAAAGATTATCTACTGAATAAGTAAGTGTTCATAGATACTTTTTATGTCAGCAACTCCTACAACATTGTTTTGAAATATTACTGATTAGTAGAGAAATAAGTTACTCATTATTAGGCATACTAAAAAAAGGGATAAATTATTGAAAAATGAACACCCAAAATATCAAAATTGAGCAAATTTGTAATTAAAGAAAAATACACTTTTATAAGGATTATTTAAATCAATTAGTGTTGTATTGTATTTATCATAATTTATTAATATGCTTTGCTATATTATACTATATCGGCAAATCATATATTTATAAAAGATTTCCTTCTGTTAATTTTTGCCTTAGATTAGTAGTTTTAAACAAACTAAAAGACCCTTCCACGTCTACATTTGTAGTTGGAGAAAACTTGAAGTTAGCAAGATCTTCAGGTGTCTTGTTAGAAGGAGCATCTCATAATTACCACCACTGATTATACATCCAACAAATTTGGTGCAAAAAATAAATTATCCTTATTTGCAAGATTCAACACTCACTTTAGGGTCAAATTTTCTGTATCTCTAATTTGCTATAATCATAATCTGGCTCCTTCACAAATACGAGAGTCTAATCATAACCTTGATTACATAATATAGATAGTTTTACCTCCAAAAAGAAAGCCCAATAAGGTAAGTTTTTGCAAGTGGATTTTCTGTCGAAAAATATAACCAAATAATCATCCAAATCTGTTGTTTAATCTGAATTTTCTAAATTGATTTCATACCTATTGAGAAACATGAGTAATTTTCACCCAAAAAAGGTCAAAGTGAGCAATTTTTTTGAGCGATTGAGTGATCGTCTAAGTCAATTAATTACATAATACACCATCTATAAGTAATATGGTTGTATTACTTATTACTTGGAAACAAAAGTAATAATATTACTTCATTTATTCCTTCTTGGATTAATGATTCACTTAGTAAATAACTTCAAATTGAAAAATCACTGGAATAAATTGTTCAGTTTCATCTTTTGAACTTGTGTTTGCTACAGATTATTCATTTGGAGCATAAAACCCTGCTGTATATTCTTATTGGTTGTTGACTATCTATTTTTTAATACCAATGGTTAACAATCTTTTTAAATTGCGTAGCACCAAAGAGATATTAAAGCTACCACTATTTAAAAATTTAAAAAGTTCTTTTGATGACCTTGGCAATTATATTTTTTTATACTCGGGTGGTCTTTTATAATAAACTGTTACGTAATATTTATCGAATGACCCCTTTATTTAGTGAGGACTATTTTATTTTATTTTTAAAATGCCCTTTTTTGAAAAAGCGCATCCTTATTATTCTTTATATTTTCATTTAACGAAGTTTATTTAATTTTTTAAATTACTTTTCTTTGATAAAAGATCAATCAAGAGCGATTATTTTATTTTTCAGTCAATTTTGACTAAAACCCCGTTGTCCAATAGTGGTGAAATTAATCAAAAATGTCAATTATTAAAAATTATAGGTATTTAACTGAATAATACTTTGTGCCTTATGGAAAGTTTATTAATGCCACTCTAAAAAATTTCATTCAATCTCCTATTGGAATAACAATAGCAATAATATACTCATACAAAAAGTGAGGACAATTGTTGAGTTTCGTTCTGGGATTCTTCGACCGGTCTGATACCATCATCATTTTAAACAATTCAGTGAAACTTCGGTCTGAACCATTCTTGCATCAAAATTCGGTCTACAAAAGATCTGATTCCACAAGAAAAAAAAGAAGAAAAAAAGAAGACCTATTTTTAAAAAAATTGAAAAAATTGACAGTTTTTCAAGAAAAGAGAAAAAAGACAAGACTGAGAAAAAAAATCAGTCTTTAGCCGAGTCTTAACACTTGTAAGTGTATATATATATATATATTTGAATAAAAACAATTAGTGTAATAGTTTTTCTTTAAAATGTATCTGTTTATATTCTAAATGATAAATGACTTGCGGAGTACCCGGCATTACTCGGAGTTATTTGTTAAACTATAACACAAAGTTTTTCAACCCCCTTTTTACCTCCACTCATCGTCTAGTCAATTTAAAAACATTCACTTTTTTTAAATCAGCAAATATTAAATTTAACGTAGTATTTAAAAATTTTAAATCATTATACTAAAATTCATATCAAATTGTTAAAAATTGTAAACACAGAGACTAAAAGACTTTATTTTAAACAATATTTTGAGTACGTTTGTCTTGCATTATTATATATAAACCCTTTATATTTTTTATCGTCAACTCTTTCGCATCTAATATAGGAACTTTTTTGTTATCTTTATTATTTTATTGATTTTTTAAAAATATCTATTTTATTTTAATTTATTTATTTTTGGTTGATTTTTTTTTATATGACGCGCTTAACTTTATCTGATCACGCTTGCTGCTGTATTGTTATTTCTTAGAGTAATTAGTAACACATTTCTAGATTAAGCATACACTTAAAAATGAGAAAATATATTCTTTGGGATAATTAGTGTTTTAGGTAAATATAACTCCAGTCGGAAAATAGCAATAATTGTAATGATTCCGTTATAAAAGTCATTCAAATTCAAACGTTTACATACAATTCCCATTTAATTTGCATTTGCAATGAAAATCAATAAAGCATAGTTCAATTTTTACAAAATTATGGATGAAACTTAGAAACCCCAGGTTTCTAACATGGGCAACTTTATGTGGCTAATACAAAAATTGAAAAAAAACTCTGATTTTATTGATTTCTTTCTAAATTTGATCTTTAGGAAGGATACCGCTGCTTAATTAATAATTACAATTGTTGTAGCTCAAGTAATTTCTTATATTTATTGGAATGAGCCTGCTCACTCTTCCCTCCCCCCTCCTTTTTTTCCAAACTAATTTTATTAATAATCCAAAAGAAATAGATATATAAATAAAATTTGTTAATATCTTAAGGCATTCATTTTAACGACTGTTATAATTTAATTATCTTTTTCATTCGATAACTTTCCTTTGTAGGTAAAAAAAAGAGAAGGAATAAAGAAAATGCACATTCAATTACCGGATTGTTCATATAAAAAGCCAGCATTATTGATGTCAGCCATCTTGGGGACCTAAAATTTCATTAATATTATGGAAAATAGTGAACTGATGCCGTGATATCCAAATAGGACTGACAAAACAATAGACTTAAACCCTCAACGTCTATCAAAAATGTATTTTTTAAACGTAGTTTTATCAACTATCAGACTTTAATATTTTGGTAACGATTCCAAAAAAAAATAGATTTTAAGGCAATAACAAACTTTATTTGATGTAGCCTTTTCTCCTGATTTCAGTTATGCCAATATATCCTAAATTTATTCGACAGCGACGGAGTAATTTGAATTTTTTGACAGAAATAACTACTTTATTTCTCCAATTTTATAATTTTACATCAAATTTTCGACAAAGAACATCACATAAATGGTTAAGGTCAGCTACATGAAATTTTCTCAAACATTTTAATATATGAGAAAATTTTAAAAAAATGACAGAAAATTATAGGTTATATTATTTCAATCTACCCTCTCTTTCAAGATGAGAATATATATTTGAAAGTCCCTCTATGTTGTTTATGTAACCTTGATAAAATTTCGAATGGAAACAAGGAAGTATATATTTATATAGATATAAAAAGTACTCTTTATTGTAACAGATTGATTTTTTTTTTTTTTGACGCTCAGAGCAAGAAATACCAAAAGTTTAATAATTTATTTTTTTACATTCCTCGCCTAATTATCCACAGCCTAATCTTTGACTGAAACGAACATACATATTTCTTAACAAGCAGTATTGTCAATATTGAATGCTTAATGATTATTGACAATTTGATCTGGCGACTAATTTAGGACACAAATAGCAAAAAATATATATCTATTTTTAGATAATCATGAGATTAAGGAGTCATACATATATGACGTTTGCTTAAAAATCCTAAAAACTATAACTAGGGATGACATAGAGTTTTGCTACCTAACATTACTTGTTAGAATTACTAAACATTAATTAATTACTATTATTCCAATGATGCTCAGTGATGCTTAATATATGTTCCTCCGATATGTAAAAATAATAAAGGAAGCCAAAAAGGAAAGTGGTCACCCTCACAATTTGAAAAATGTTTGAGGGGAGAGGAGCTTAGCTGTCATTATATTATATTAGAGCAGCTGCAAGTACCCATGAGAGAAAGGAAATAAATAGACCTCCAACTCTTTATTTAGCAAGGATAAATAGATTCGAATTACTCCGATATCGATCCTCAATTATGCTCAAACTTAAGAACTTAGATTTGTAACTCCCGAGCATACCCTCATCGTTAATTTCATCAGCTCACGGCCCAGTTACTACTTTAGACTTAGTTATTGCCTTCTCATGAATTAAATAATATTGATAGGAGCTTTGGATACTAAAGAAGGCTGTTCATATTGCCAACTAGGAAAAGACGTTCTCGCTTTGTAGGACATATTTTATACATCTCTGAGTGTTGCTCAACTATTTACCCTCCTGATGATGAGTCTGGTGTCGTTATCATTAGAACGGGAAATAAAAACTTGAAGCATTATAGTTAAGCATCATTTTATCGCCTTGAAGTTGATAATCCATTGATATAAATATATTTTTAATTGATTGAAAATTAGCAAACGATCCTCACGCCACGAAATTCGATTAAATTTTACGACTCGCTTTTTGAAATAAACAAAGATGAAGTTGTTTTCATTAGTTGAGTTTTATTTGGTTTAAAGCAGCTGATTCTATGTATTAAGAGCTCAAAAAGGTATACCTAGGATTTGGATTTTTATATTCATTTATATGAATCAAGGGCCTTCATTTAGAATTGATTTCATTACATACTCTGGCATTGATACTTATTTTAATAAAATTAAGTCTATATAATAATAGTAACTATTCCCTAAATAATAATTAACAGTTGGCAACAATAAAAAAAATACAGAAGGTATCATGTGAGTTTTTTCAAATTTTTCCTCTTCCTTTTGACAGTCGACGTTGAGAGTACATAAAAAGCTAGCTGTATTTATGTCAGCTGTCGATTCCCTGGTGTGACTTGATAAGTCATAGCTATTTTATAATTGATTATTTTTGATAAATAACGAAGTAATTAGTTATATTAATCTTATGCTCCGTTTCCAAAAGGACATAAATAAAATGCATATTTTTTAAATAAATCTTTTTTTTAAATAAAAAATGACTCTGAGCGATAATAGTCCGCCATTACTATAATCCCAGATTGTTTCAGAATTCAAATAACTCAGAGAAAAACTGATACTATTTTTGGATTCTGTACTCAAAGATAAATTCATTTTTTGGCTTGAATTCATTAATAACTCGTGCGCATGCAGTTTTTCTTCTTCTTCTTTTTTCCCCTTGAAGGATTGACTAAAAACTAAGATGGACCAAATTTTTCCTTTTTTGAACCAATCACTCCTTTCATATTATAATGTATGATTCATGATTATTTCATGTGTCTAGAAAGTCATCAGAAAAACCATTACAGTTTTGATGACACTTGCCTCACAAATTTTTGCAACATTTTAAATAGGAGAAAAAAAACCTCCCTAAACAGATTTGAGTATTACGAGGTTAACAGTAAGACGTGTCAGTGTAAGTGAGGCAAAAAAATCTAAGAAAAGTGAAGAACAGTAATGCAATTAATAACCTAATGAAAGATTGTATAAAATTTAAAAATAACAAAAATACTAGTTAAAATCTAACAGACTCATTTTTTGTTAGTTATTTTCTAAGCTGGTAAAATCTATAGCTAATCATACATTCGTGAATGATTCAAAATTAATAAGTATTTCCTACATTAGAAAGTAGATGCATGACTTAATAATCTTGAGTAGGTGCTTCGTTGGGCATTATTTTTTGAAAATACTGAATTACATTATTTGCACTGTAGACTAAATTGTGTAAAACTTATTTTTGTGAATCTTCAATATTTATCAACTTTTTAATGAATGAATAAATTATGGAAATGTATATTATATAATAACTAAATGCAAAATTTGGCAAGAAATATTTATTATTTTGGGAAAAAAAGACCTCGATAAATCCTGGAAGATAAACCCTTTTGTATATACATTACCAATAAAGTTATCCATGTTTTTAACTTATGGAGCCTGAATTGAATTAAATGCATATTTTTGACAGACATGAAACCATGGAAAACAAATTATCATCCAGCAATTCACTCTAATAAAAAAAATATAAAATCAGTTGAATAAAACAAGAATCTTTCCTAAACAGAAACCTGTCTTGCTTGAATATAAAACTGTATGCATTAATATAAAACAATACATAGAAAGCAGAACATCCATCCTGAGATACAGCATCTATAGATCATCTAAAAATTGTAAACATATTTGTGCCTTAATTTCATTTTCCCGTGGCATTTTACTGACCATTTTAAAACTCAAAGCATTACGGGACTAAGTACGTCCCGTTTCAGCTCAAAGGGACGGTTTTTTTTTTCTAAATACGGTACAATTCTGTTTTTCAAGCTACGGTTGGCAACTCTAGTCTTAGGACCGATCCAACACAACATAGCTTTGAAATATTATTTTTAGTGATGTGTATTTGTTAAAAAAACCGAAAATCAACTTGGTAAAAAATGTTAAGGAGGAGAGCAGCTTAGCTGGCATGACGTTTCATTGGATCACCTATAATCAGTTCAGACTAAAGCATTAACCCTGTGACGAGGTGAAGAAGGAAATAAATAAGGGCATAGGTAAGAATGACTTCGAGTTCTATCCTCGATTTTAGTCTGTGTCCAACAAGGACTTACAATTATAATTTCGCAACAAATCCTCAAGGTTTACTCTACGTCTTTTAAGAGCACACACCAATGTTCAATCTGGTTTTGAATATAATTGAATGAGATCATTCCTCCGGAGTTAAATAATAATGACAACAGCGTAGGGAAAAAAAATAATCATTGTTCAGACTACCAATTCTATTTAAATCACTATTATTTATTTTTTATCATTTCATCAAGAGTAAAATTATTAAAACCTCGCTGAAACGATACTAGATGAAAAGAAGCCCACACAAATAAAGCCTTATTTATAAAATTCGCTATATCGAACCTCGCTCAAATATAAAAAGCGGAACCTAAGAAGCATAGATTCTGCTTTGAAGCTAAGGACCAGTAATTGAATCATTTCGAGCACAATTGCGATGTAAATATTAATGGTAAACTTTATTAAAATCATCCAAAAAAATGATAATAAAAATCACAGTTTCAATACAATACAAAAAAATCAATAATTCCATTATAGGCGGATTGAGAAACAAACCAAACTTAAGAAATGCGTGAGAAAATATTATAGGTAATTGAAGTATATATGTTAAGCATATTCATAAGAAAATTTGAAAAAACTAAAACAAAAAGTATAATCTTTTTTAATACAGAAAGTAATCAATTATAGTAGGTATTTATAATTACAAGAATTAATTAGTTAACAAAGAGTAAATATTTACAAAATTAATAATATCAATGTTAGAGATTATAAATTAATGAGTGTTGTTATTAGCCGTTTTATAAATGAAAGGAAATTCCGCCATAAGAAAATAAACAAATATTGTTTGAGACTGCTTTTGAATATTAATTAATTATTATGCTCCAAGTAATTTTTTATAATATTTAGTAATTTTTGAATATATAGGGATGGTGGTGTATAATTAAGAGAACAATTTCTTAGTGCTTTGACTACAACCTTTTTTTTCTTATAAAATCATATTACAATATAGTTTTTAAAAGTTTTTTAACATTGGATATATATATATATATTTTTAAATCATTTGTACATTTTTTTTTTTTTCTATAAGGAAATAACAGTGGCTTGATTCTACTGCCAATAAATGATGACATAAATGAAAGAAAGAACGACAACCAAATCATTTCATTATATATTTAACTATGTATAATGTTCACCTAAAAAATGAGAGAGGAAGCTGAGTAGTTTCTAGAGAAGCAGTTGATGAATAAATAAAAACTTGAGAGGGGTGGGGGGTGGATGGGTAGTGTAGCAAAATAAATACAAAATCTAAGTATCACAGCATTCATACTGCTTAGCAAGCATCTGTTGAAATTTATTAAGTCCTAATAAAGATAAAATTTCATAGAAAGAATAAGAAACAAAAACCCACAATTATATGTGAATTGATTAAGACACACATTACCAAGCAAATCAAAACGTCGACTTGAATGGCACATTTTTTGTTCGTTTTGTTTTTACAAAAAAAAAAATCTTATTATCCTTATATTTGCAAAAAAAAAAAAAAAAATATTTAAAAATCACGGGGAGGGAAGACAAAATTCTTAAAAAAAGAAATGAATTTGTACAAATATTGTCTTAAAAAATGCATTTTTAAATAAAAAATACACAGAATTGATGTGAATTTTTACATGGACAGTTTTTTAGCTATTCCATATCAAGAACAAACAAACAAGTGTTGACAACAACCAAAAAAAAACTTGAGCTAAAGTTCGTACACGATGGAATACTTCCAAATATATTCTTTTATGCCTTTATTACTCCTAATTGTAAGACTGAATAGCCACGCACTACAGCCGGGAGGTGTCCATCATTTCAATTATCTCAAGACTCATAAAAATGGATTTTTGGGATTAAATGAGGGTTTCATATTATCTGTAAATGCTTTTGGAGAGTCCCAAGGATTGCAAGTTGTTGAAGATGAAGAAGTATTGTTGATGACATTTGAGTTGAAGAAAGTTCCAGCGATGTGGTTCAAATTTGACACTGAAATGAAAAGCAAAAACACAAAAGGTCATCATTAGTTGGCAGAAATGTAAACTTATATCCTGAGCCAAGAGCAAAATTTTAATATTATTGTTCTGAGATATCGAAGATTAAAATTTTCAAAATCAAGATATTCACAACTATATAGGTATTTTACATTTACAGTCGATTCACATATTGAATAATTCAAATTGGTCGTCCTGTAGTCTACAGGAGGTTCCTGCATAATACGGTGTTTGGAATTATTCTGACTCCCAGTATATTTTTGTATATTCCCCTCATATTGCGTTTTTTTATATTATGATAGTAAATGATAAAATATTTTATATTAAGGTAAACAATAATTTTTATAGTTGTTGATGACTGATGAGTTCGTTCATACTATGAATATATATTAATAATAGAAGTTTTTCTAGGGTGGGGAATCCTATACGTATTTGATTTGATACCTTCAGTTAAAACTTTTGGTTAAAATATTTGTTATACAAACTAGCATTAAAAAGGTTGCTGAATTAATCATATTGGTTAAGTTCCGATTAGATTATTTAAATTTTACAAGTATATTGTCTGGTATACATTATGTTTAATAATTTATGATGAATAAAATGCTTTTATTATCCTAATCATACAAAAAATAGACTTAGAAAAATATTTTCTCCCTTTTTACGGGTTACAGTATTAAAAAAAGTCAACGTACAACGGGAATTTTTTTTGTTGCCAAAAACCGCGATAAGAAGGTATTTCAATTTGTCTTGTGGATATACATACAATTGTTATGTGCGCATCCCATTTGCTCAGAGAACAGTACCAAATCTAAAAACTTCACTATAACATTCGATGGATCTTTCGAACGCATATAACTCTTTGAATATTAATTAAGAAGATAGAAGATATCTCAGTTTCTGCTGGAGGCCTTGGCCTCTCATCTGTCCCCCCTGTGTTCAATAAGTTACTAAGGCCTGTATTCCCCTTTTTAAGGGGTGAGCTAAAAAGATAGTGTGGCTTATCTTTGAATGATTATTACAAGGGGCTTGACACAGTTTAGCTCGCAAGGGTGCCTGTCAATCTGCGTGTATTTTTCGCCTTCTTGGATTCTCTATTATTTTTAAATAGGGTTCTTGTCCAGAGACTCTTGTGGTTTCTAGAAATTTTATAACCTTCCTCTTCTGTCTGATTAATAGGAAGACGCTAGAAAGCGACGAAGAATACAATATTTAAAAAAAAATGTGATACAAATGTTGTTTTGATCTAGAAATTATTTGTTTATGGAAAACTAATATCAGTTTTTTTTCTTAATCTTTTGTTATATTATCCAAGAGAATATATTACATGATGTTTTAGGTAGGGTGCAAATGGGATACGAACATAACAATTGTGTATCTACTTTGCTCGTGAAATAGGAAATTAATACAAATAACCTTAATTAATTTCTTCCATTTGGAAAATATGGAGAGTTACTGTAAGATTTATTAATTTCTATATAAATAAAAACTGTGTATGTATGTAGTATTCAACTTTCTTTTTTCGGCGTGAACTTGCAAACGAGCGAACCGATCAGTCTTAAATTTGGAAATTTGACTGTGTCTTTAATAACCTAGTCAATGAAAATTAGCAAATTTTTTCGAAGTTTAATGGATCAATTAAACTTTTAAAAATCCAAACAAATTCGGGAACCTCTACTAGTGTAAGCAATAAATCTAATTTTTGTCCAAAAGTGACTTTTTACAACATTTATGCTCTGGACCCACGATGTTATATAGTGTACAAAGTACATTTATTAGTAGACAGAAGGATTGATTGTTAAATTGAAAAATAGCAAATTGTTATTCTTAAAAAATAGACTGAAGGACTTAAACATGAATGTATAGGGTGGTGTCTTGATATAAAATAAGTAGCAGGCAAATAATAAACATTTTAAATTTATATATCTATGTAGTAAAGTGCTTAATATATTAAAAAAAAAGGATAACATATTTTTTGCCTTTCGAATTAGCAAGTCCTACAAACCATTGCATACACAATAAAACCACTTCTTTATACTTAATACGTACTTAAATGTGCCATTGCATAAATAATAAAAGATTAGATCCATTCATATGTATGTATATACAATAATATATCCTATAGGTAATATAAACATGCACTTTTATGTTTTCAATTTATAAATAAATGAAAGAAGATTAAAAAAAAGAGTTGAGTTATGTTCATACAAAAACAAGAATACGAGCTACACAGTAGTCTATTATGAAGAAGATTAAGCAAAAAATATACTAAACCATCTCTTATTTACGTAATTCCCTTAATTCAAGTATTATTGTACATATTAGTGTCAAGATTAAAATTGACAACTACAGCCACAACCAACGAATAGACAAAAATTAGACCCTCGAATCAATATTCGTAAAATCTTTCAAGAACTTACCCTCTACTTTGCTTCCATTTGGTTTAGGTGCATTAGCGAATAAATCATTTGTAAGTATTTCTATAGATTTAGGACAGAAAAAAAAGACACAAATTTATGTTATAAAAGTAAAAGTGTACATATAATATTTGTAAGAAGGAAAGATATAAAATAAATAAATAAATGGATCATAAAGAAAACATGTACAAACTACTCATTAAGTCATCCTACAGATAACTTTGAAAGCATATAACTTTTTTTCCTTTCACAATTGACAATCAATAAAATGCTTTTGTTATTAAAATTATATAATTCTATTTAAAGTGAGTAGAATATTATATTGATGATAAGGAGTGAAACATTTTCACTTTCTCAGAATAAAAAAAAGATGCATGTACAATAATGATCTGAGCCCTCATGACTAAAAATAAAGTGATACAATGCTAATTTTTCATTTATAGTAACGTAATAATGAAAAAAAAATGTATGCATTAGTGTTCAAATCATTATTGAATGTGAAAAATCATATACATACTCGTACCAGCTACGTACATATAAGACCAAATAATATTTACCTCAAAGAAATTTACAATTTTCCTTGCCGCCAAGAAAAAGTGGGAGAAAATACTGATAGAATGATTATTATTATTATCAGGTTATAAACAAGGTTGAAATTAAGGATAATTGAATACTGCGGTTATCTATTTAAAATACATATATTGCATTTATCTAAGTTTTCCATAATATCCAAATACTAAGAAGGATAACAAATGATGATAATTACCTGATGAGTTTTGAAAACTATGATTGGTCACTGAGAATGGATCTGAAAAACCATTTGTACTAGTACTGCCGACACCACCGCTGCTATTAAGGTTGGATAATGCATTTCCACTTTGAACAGGACTAGTCCCAGTTGTTGGCCAAGGACTTGTATTTAATTGAGAAAAGTTTGTTGGACCTATCAAGAGAATATCAAAGTTGCACAATCTATGCAAAGAAGAATCAAAGTAAAATAAAAATTACCCAAATTAAAGGGATTCGATGCTGTGTTAGTTGAGGATGATGAAGAAGAGGATGGAGTTGTTGTACTGCCAAAAGTAGCCCATCCTTGATTGTCGGATGAGTTGGTGGAGAGTCTCTTCCAACTATCATTATTAGTTTTACTCATTGAGGAAGAAGTTTCAAAAATAGATGATACGATTTTATCGGTTCCTCCAGACACAGTAGTATTATCATTGTTGACGGATCCAAAAATGGAACTCGCCCCGTTCACTGCAGGAGATGAATTAGTAAAGATATTGGTGGCTCCTCCACTAGTATCATCTGAGAAAGGACATAATCAATACATTGTTCTGATGATTATTAGAGAGATATACATATTTTTAAGTATTTATAGAAATCAATCAATGAATATTCAAGCTGATCAAAAAAATAAAAAGAGAGCCCGATTACAGCATTAATTCGAACAATGTTTAAATGAGCTTCAATGTAGAAATGTCATAGCTCATAAGTTCATAGTTGAATTTTAAGTTGATTTGTTACAACTTGGCACAGTTGTACCAAAACTTGTTATAACTTTTTGTAGTCCTGTAACTTCCGGTGATATTTAATAACACACACACACACAAAAAAAGTTTTTGTTAATTGTTGTAACAATGTAATTACTTGAGAAAAATAGATGTATCCATTTAAGGAGAACATATAATATCTACTACAACCAACTATTTCATTGGTATTGATAGAGATTCAAAAGTATTTATATACAGTGGAGCAAAAAAAAAAAATTATCATATCTCTATAGATAAATTGTGCTATTTTTTTATTTATTAACATAATTCAATTCAATCAAAAACTCCATCAGATCAGCAGAATCCAGGGTAGTAATCACCGAGAGGAGGGAGGGTCAGGGACCTACAAATTTGTTCAATTGTAGTACCTTTTGGTCTTTTAATGGTGAGTAATCCATAGTTGCTCCAATAACAAAAGATTATGGCACTGGCATTATAATGTCATACAGAGCTCACGGACTTATTAATCTTGTCCTAAAATACTTTTACAGAAAATGTTTACTGATTCCTCATATGGTAGTTAAGTTGCTGAACTAGTGGCATTTTATGTAATTATGTTAACAACTAAGTCTTATATTAATGTATATGAAAAGGCACTAGTTATTTCTACACATTTATACGTTGATTATAGTAGATAAATAATTATTTACATAAATGATGCAACTTACTGGTTTCCGATACATGGACAGTTCGAAATATTTCATCCAAATCTTTGAGAGCGGCGTATCTATCCTCAGATGTAGTAGAAGTATTGGAATTCATGGTAGGAGATACGACGGATGAAGTCCTTGAAGTGGAGGAGGCTGTATAATTATGATTACTACTATGATTGTGAGAAGGTGGCGGAAATGTTTGTAGTGAAGAACCAGTGTTGTTGGTGTTTGTGACGTTGTTGGATGTTATATTTTGTTGATTAGAGATCGTTGATGACGATGAAGCTGTTTGTACCAGGGGCTCTGGTGTAGTACTTCGAAATAAGCGCAAAGGATCTGTAATATTAGTCACACTGCAGTCATCAACAACACGAAGGGAGGGAGGTGCATTAATTAGGGAGTTAAAGAAATTAGTCCCTAAAGTAAATACTTCATCATCATCCTTATTTACAATAAATGGGTTATTATTTAGATCAGTACAATTATTATCATTATTACTAATACTACTGCTACAAATATTGCTATAATTACTACTGAAGGAAGAAGAAGTAAAAGGATTGTGATTCTTATTGTTCATGCAATTGTTGTCGCCGTCATCATCATTACTGATGCTATTATTAATAATATCATAACTAATACAAGGCACAGTTGCAACTGGTTTATTAATATTTGGGACATGGGACGAACTTTTTGATTTGGATATTGGGACGTATTTTTTTCGATCCAGAAGAGGCGGAGGAGAACATAAATCAGTTTGAAAATTAACCCACGGACGTTTTCCACTGTCTAAATGAAGTTTAGACTTTTTTCTGCGTTCAACCGCATTTGAATCATGAGTTAGTAAAGGTAGTAGACTAGAGCGCAAAGGAGGGAATGCTAATGCATTATTGTTAACACTGACGAATGTATTACTATTCTTAATAGTATTATTCAAAACGGGCCTTGCAGTGAAATGAAAATCAAACCGATTAGTGTTTGGATTATTGTTAGCATCAAACAAATTCGAGTTAGTGCTGCAAACTACTTGCTGACTAAGGTTATGGATTATTGTAGGAGAAGGGAATAATTGAGGTGAAGAAAGAGGACCTGCATAGAGAGAAGAGAAAATTCTGTGCAAAATTCGATAAAGAGACCCAGAATATCCCAAAAAAAATTAATACCCCCCTCAAATTATTTTTTTACTTTAAAGTATTTAACATTTAAGTATAAAAATTCCTTTAAAAAAACTTAAAACTAAGCAACTGTTGCATTCAAATATATAAATATAAAAGGCGTTTCTTAGCTGACAAAAATTAAAGGAATATGTACACACCGGCTGGTGGAGGTTCGAACGTTGCAGTTTCAAAGTTTGCAAAGGCCTCGAAATTCGATGCGCTTGTATTATTAATATTATTGTTGTTGGTCGTAGGGCCTTTAGAAGAACTGATGAAACTTGATCCAAATGGGTCAACATTTTGTAGAACCTTGATTTCAGACGTGCGAGAAGTAGGTGTAGTGGTTATATTCGGAGTTGTCTGAAAAAAAAAATTGATTTTAAAGAAAGACGATTATTCAAGTAATAAAGAACATACCTGTGTTGGTGTATTAAATGACAATGATGACGAAGAAATTCCATTCAATAAGGCCTGTTGCAATTTACTAGTTGAGGGAGATCCAGCATATTTCTGTGATATTCTCGAACCAATTAAGTGAGTTGATGTTGAGGAAACGCTAGGAGTAGTCTTAGAACTTTGTCTTAGATGACTTGATGAGAACAGATCCAAATCTTTTTGTGTCGTAGGATCAATGTAATACCTAGAACAGTCATGGTTTGAATTTATTTGGATACATATTTTTATCATAATTGTATAACAAATGACTCAATTATATATACTTTTTAAAATAGTACAATAAAGTTTTATATTTATTTATTAATTAACTAGTGACTTTCTCTATTTATTATTCATGAATGAAAGCTTAAATTTGGTGCATAGATAGATACCAATACGTATAGGTATGCATACAGAAGTATCTAAATAAAAACAACAATTTCTCCCTTTATGAGCTAATCAAATGTATTTACACAATAAAATAAAGAAGACTAAATTTTTACAGGGAAAAACAGAAAAAACTAAGGGGATCTAAAAATTTCCTTGTCATAGCCAATTAACAGATAAGAATCCTAATTAAAGTAATTGGTACATATTTGATTGAGCTATTTACAAAGCCAATCATTTAAAAACGAACACAAACTGGATATTTTTTTTTATATGCTAATAATAATCCAAACACTAATTGCTTTGATTTTCATTTCACTGCAAGACCAGTTTTGAATAATACTAATGGAATAAGTATACATTCGTCAGTATTAACAATAATGCATTAACATTCCCTCCTTTGCGCTCTAGTCTACTAACTCATGATTCAAATACGATTGAACACACACACACAAAAAAAAAAAGTCTAAACTTCATTTATGAGCGAGAAGTGGGTAGAAATTTTATGAATTTGATACAAAAAATAACAACTATTTATATTCCAATAAAGGGATCTCTAATTCATATAAAAAAATAGAAGAAATATCCCCTAAAAAAGTAATCCAATCATTTACAATTAAATTGGAGATCAAAGTACATAAATGACCGTAGGCGGTTGTTTTTAACTATTTTTTATACTAACATTTGTTTGCAGATAACCAAATGACATTTTGACGTATAAATTTTTATCCGTGAAAGAATACAACAAAAAAATCGTAATCCGAAATATTGTGTCTTTTTCTTCAGTTCTATGTGAACGACCGAAGGAGTTAAGTTTGTCTGTATGCTAATACAATTGGACATACTTAAAAGGGAATTTATAGTAAAATGTAAATATAAATATAGTCAAAGCAAATCAGATAATATGTTGTTTGTCAACATAAAAATAATATTGAACAAATATCAAGAAAAGGAAGAAATCCCTGTTTATATTTTTACTACATATATACATACATCCCAATATTTCATAGACACATTTGAGTCAATGATAGGCTTTGTATTTAAATTATGGAGATAAGTTAAGAAAGTAAAAAAAACTAACTATCGTTGAGAACTTATATTTAATTTAAGACTGATATTGGCCCTGACATGACCTCTTTCAAATGAAATTTGTAACATTAACATATTTTTTTATGAGATAGATCCATTATGGTTACTTTAAGTTCAATTTGCAACTCACCCAAAGGCTTAAGGATGTTTTGTTGATATAAATAAAGGATAATTGCTATGTGAAAACAAATGTAGTCCAAATTCAACTAGTGTTAAAATTATTCGAGCTTGCTTTTGTGTTTGAACTTATTGACTCGTAGGCCGTTCATGAAGACAAAAAATGTTGTTCTTTCTTGAATTAAATATATATAATCTATTATTAATGATATGATTTCTACAAGTCTTTAATTCCGTTTTTCTAATGTCTATTTAGTCCCACTTATCATACATTTCCTATCCAAAGCCCCCTAGTTTCTAACATTAGCCTTGAACATATCTGAGTATTGAGTTAATTTTCAACATGTCTCGAGTATGAACTAAAAACTACTAAAAGACAGTTCATGCTCATTGAATTCATAAGCACCTTTTCTTTTCGTATTTATCCAGAATATGGGGTTTGAGTGTTTCATCCCCTGAAGCAGTAAAGTCCTCCGCCATACTTCCAGAGTAGGTGGCCAGCCAAACCTTTTGACACCAAAGATTACCACGGGAATCAAGTAGCGAAACGTCTTCATTCGTAAAAGTAGACATGGAAATAGACTTAATCCGATGGGGCGGGGTTACGCCGCGCCTAAAGGGCGAGGAGTGCAAAGAAAGTATAAAGCATTGAGATCATAGAGAGAGGAGCAACTTACAGCATCCCGGAGCATTTTGTACAGACAAATGATCCAACCGTCACATTCACATAATTTGGACCTCGTTGACGACAATCGAAGCAGCGCTTGTTATCAATGCATCCATTTTGAATTTCACGGATACGGGTTGTGTTACGATCCTCAGATTTGGTAGAAGAACTCCGTCCCGAAGACATATTACTGCGAGTCTCACTTCACCTTTATTTGAGGAGGGCCGACGATTTAACAGAATTCAATTCCAATTACTAATTCTTTCTCTCTCTAAACTTCGTTTCTCTTTTCCTTTTTTCTTTTTCTTCTTCTACTTGAAAAGGTTACTATTATTGCATGTAGCAGAAGTTACTTCAAATCTTCTTTAGAAAATTCCTCCCTCCCTCGGCTCCTCTTCTAGCTAGCTACAAAAACGAATAGAACAGAAACAGTTCTTCACATATTTCTTTCTCTCTAGCTCTTTTTTCCTTATTGTCTGCGTTCGTCTCTCTCTCTCTCTCTCTCCCTCTCCTTCTCTGCAGTTCGCTCTTTCTCTCAGTAGTGTCGGCATTCTCTCCAAACCTCTACCCCCTTCAAATTTCAATTAAATACATAGAATAAAATACTTTAAAATATGTATTATAAAAAAAAAATCTAGCCTGTGTAGACTTTGCAATTCTGTCATTCTAATGGAAAAAAAAGTACAGTTCCAATATTAACACATGCTCATTGAGAGTTATTTCAAGGTCAATAAGATGAAGAACAATGTGTTAGAAGATTAAATAAAACATTTTGTGCCATGCCACTCGTACTTTCTTCTAAATCTCATTTTTACAAATGTAAAAAATTTTGTTGTCAAGGAAAAATATCTATTTACATTTACAGTAACTGCATTTTTGGCTATTGTTGCATAAAATGACCTTGTTTTTTTTTTTGTTTTTAGCTCAAAGCTTCTAATAAAATGTATTTTGTATTTTGAGTACATATATTTAAGGCCTATTTACACGCCTTACTATTCATCCAATCATGCTACCTGCCTTTGTGCAAAAAAAAACCCTTGAACTTAAAAAGCTAAAACATATTTTTGTTTCTATGTTTTGTTAGTGGATAAAGTCGCTTCAATGGTATTTGAAAAAAAAATATTGTGTAAGCAGCAGTGAGTCAATTTTGTTGAGATTACCTCATCATCAAGATTTTATTATACTATTGTTATAAAATAATATGTAGGCGGTGGACGAGGATTTAAACATGGATTTCTCAACTAGTACTTAAAAATTCATGATTAGAATATAATATTCATATTTATAATATTAAGTAATAATTAGCCCATATAATACTAGAAATAGAACCTGTGAGCGAAGGCTCAAGTGCACCACTACAAATGGTGTAGAAGAAGAGAGAATTTACTACAATGACATAACCTAAGTTCAAAAGGCCATATGACAAACGACCTTCTAAAGTAATGTTAAAATTTCTACAAACATTATTTTATAAACAAATCCAATATTCCATGAGAAATTCATTTTTTCACTCCTGAAAAAAAGTGAAATTGCAAGTTCCACCGATTTCTTATTTTGCCCATAATTTTTTTAATTTTTAATACATTTAGAAAATGTCATTTCCGTAAAGATGTTTTCTGAGATGCCAGTCACTTTTTGATTTATAACTCAACCCCTTATCTAGTCTCCCTGTGCTCCAAAACAAAACGGTTTTTGTGTTTGGGTATAGAATAAGCCCCTCTTATATGACCCCCCTCAAAAAATTGGCACACCCGTTTTAGCCTGAACCGGCTCAAAAGAGGTATCCATACAAAATTTCAGCATTCTAGGTGAAGGTGACTTTATATAAGGTGTGTCGATAAGAAATGTATTTGCTTTTGTTAACAATTGTACTCCTTTTCTAAGGCACTGAATTTTGTTCTGGCTATCTTGATGACGTCACATAGGAGTCAATAGAAGAGGAAATTCAAATTTATATAACTATTTGTATTAATACATCATATAATAGCATTTAATTTTCTTATCAGACAATTCTAATAGTGTAAATTTTTACTCTCCGACGATTACGGTACTAAAATTGATTAAAAAAATATAAAATAATTAGTTCAGAACATATATTTTCAAATAAATATAGTATTTTGAGGAAATCAATAATATTTTAAAAATAGGTGATATTATGCACTAATCATGAAAATGCTCATTTGAGAAACTAATATAAACTAATATTAAGATCTTAATTTGTCATTTATCTTGAATATAATACAAATAGAATTCAATGTAATTTGTCTTGCAAGCCTAACCGAATATGAAGCCTTGAATAAGTCTATTTTACCTTGTTATTTTGACTCTTCCCTCTCTCTCTATATATATATTAATAATACTAGTGAAATCAAGTTTTCTAAAGCACCCCACTTTTATATAGCAAGAATAGTTAGTAATACAAACCAATAGTAGTTATTTAACTAATAATATGAATGATTTTGAAGTCTCTACTCGCCTGACAATAATATCAATAACGATATAGCATTTGCCAGTCCAAAATAAAACCGAAGGAATCACATTATCGTAATATAATTTTGATACATTTTAAATATTGCCTTGAATAAAACAACTTATAATCAGCTCGTATGGCACACACTTAGTAATTTATTTATTTTCGTAAAGATCCCAGATTTTCGAGAAAGTAATATTCCAATATGCTTACAAGCAATTTAGCTGCTTAGAAGAGGATTCCTGAGTCAATAAGTTTAGAAATTGCAACAAAATTCAAATATTCCAATAAAATCTAAAGAAGTTAAGAAGTCACTTATATTTTTTAACACATAATCACTTACTAGTTCCCAATAACTATTTGTAAGTAGTAACAGTGTAGAATATGCATTGCAGACAAAAATATCAAGAAAAGTGAGGAACATTATCTTTAAAGTATATAATAATCTTCCATTTGTTCTCCAATCACAAAAAGGACGCAAAATCTAATAAAGAAATCACTTATCAGTGATCAAGCTTAAAGTGTCCGGGTTATATAACTATCCATAAAGACCATACATGTCTGCATTATATATACATCAAGGACACTTATCAATGAAATGTTTTTTTTAGAGTAGAAGAAGAAGCACTTAAGGAGAAATTGACTTAAGAACTTCAATTAAGGAGCAGTGGATGGAGGATGAGAACTATCCATATTTCTTAATGTCACTGGATCTTTCAGAAGATTATTTTGTCGTTTTATGAAACTCCATAGTTCTTATATGTCGAAGTATACGATAATATCGTAAAAGATCTTGAATAATTTATGTATTCTTGAACATAGATGCAATGATTCACGAGGTCAGAAGTCACTATCATAGACCTTAATGTGAAGCGCATTTGAATTTCTAGGAACGAAAAGGATGGGTGGATGCGGATAAATATATCCGTATCCTTCGTACGAAAGATCCATACAAATCACTATGAATTAAATGTATTTCCACGCAGTTCACAACATTTTTACACTCCTTCGCCTTCAAGTATTTATTTATAATTATTAATTCGCACTTATCAGGGGTGAGTAACGCTGAACTTGGATCCGTTGTAACGTCATCAAAAAAGTTGTCAGCTAACCTCAACTAGACTGCGTTATAACTTATACGGAAAGAATTAATATCTTTATCATTTCGCCTTTGATTTACACGATGTTAATTGTTTTATTTGGACCTTATTTTGCCTTGATTTTAAATTCATATTTAATAATAATTTCATTGACCATTTAATTGACTATGCAGGTAATGAAATGAAGAAGAAAAAGATTAAACAATGGTTATTTCTTTCTTTCTCTCACCCTTGCGAACACTTGTAAAAAAATGTTTTTGAAAAAACTTTTCGTTTCTTTTAAAATAAAATTATCTGTAAAATTTAGTGTAATAAAATAAATAAAAACATTCTGCCAAATTTGGCGTTTTTAAAATAAAATAAAAGCATTTTGTCCATTTTGCCTTTTATAACATGAACAGAAGCATTCAAAAAAGCTCAATACTCCTCCCTCAAATAGTAATTGTAAATATTTACTTTTGTTTTTTTAAAGACAGCAGATAACGTCAACAATACCGCTGAGCTACTTTTTTTTGCCCACCAATAAATAATAAACGTGGATAAACTCGTTCTTGCGAGCAAAATTCTAGTTTATTTACTTCCAATTACGGTCTTCTGCAGGTGTCCCTGAAAAATGTATTTTTTGCAAAATAAAATGGGGTCCTAAGTGACAATTTCTTATCATAGCTTGATGGCCCGAATAAATTATAAATTTCAATGAAAATCTACACTATTATCGAATTACTTGTAGTGAAATTGTATCATAATCAAATCCTAAAAGATCAAATTGCTTGCAAAACAATAAAACGGTCCACAATCATTTTACCTGACATTGTAAATGATTGTATAATGACCACTTTAATGCAAATTTTATAGATTTTTCATATTACCAGTAACATATATCTACACTAAGACGTGTACACTAGGGCGTTAATGTATTTTTTTGAGCCATGCAAACACAAGAGGTATAACATTTTCCTTATTTTTACACAAATTACGGAAATAGTAAAAAAAAAAAAAAAAATTTGCATCATTTGGAGGGCTCTAGCGCTCTTCAAAGTTTTTTAAAAATTTACATCTTCACAGATTTAAACCGTGTTTTAAAAATAATACAAATTAAATTTTTACAAAACTTTGAAGAGCGGTAGAGCCCCCAAATGATGTACAATTTTTTTTTTTTACTATTTTCGTAATTTGTGTAAAATTACGCAAATTTTGATACCTTTTGTGTTTGCATGGCTCAAAAAAATACATTAACGAGATACCCTAGTGTACACTGTACACGCACATTGCACAACAGATTTGGTAACCCACCTTTACCACTCTTGCCAGGTCGTTGATAATAAAATAAAATATTAATTTTGACCTTATTCGGCGTTTATTTTTACCTTAATTGGGGTTTATGGCCAAAAAGCTGATAAAGTTGTCAAATATGTTTTTCTTCTCTACAAAACTGTAAAGATCCGATAAAATATTTTATTAGGGAAAAGATGAATTATTAATTCATAAGCATCTATGAGTTGTGGTTTATTTTGAACTTAATGTCCAAAATTTGATTTTTTTAATACCCTAGATTTGGGTTATGATAAAGAATTTTTTTTTTTCTGATACCCATAGCCCTTGGGAAGGTTGTCTAATTTTGGAGGTACCTGCATACTAAAATACGTCATCCTCTTAATTTAATATACTAGATAAGATACTTTTTTTGGCGGGTTACCACATCTATGGTGCGTTTCCCTTGATTTAAATACTGTGATTTTTTTAGCTGCCCCCTTTTTTTTTTTTTTAGAAGTGGTAATCTGAAGTATGAACTTTCTTTTCCTTCACAGTTGTCATTATGATTTAATTCCTGAGTAATGAACATACATCCTTTCCTAAATAGATTAAATTATTTTCAACACGTGATTCAACATAAAAGAGGAAGCTTAACCTGAAGGACTTGCTGTGGAGTAAGTCCTTCTTGGATTGGGGGTAGACATTGGAGTAATTCTAACAAAAATCCTTGTTTATATCCTTTTCTCCTTCCTCCCTTGTCACAGCTGATTGTAGCTGATCTAATGAAACGCAAAGGGTATTGTTCTACTTTTCCTCCAAAAATTCTTGAAATTGTGAGGGTTACCATACGTCGATTTTCAGTTTATTTTTTTTAACATGCCTATTGTAAACAGGATTTTCATCTCTACAGAAACACATATATATATATTATTAACATTTATTAGTTGATTAAAGGAAGTTTTTTGTTAAAGCAACTCTTCTCCACATATCATTTATGTATATATATAATATACATTTAGACATGTGCATGCACGATCGATGGTGAACCCGCCTTTACTCCACACCGAGCACACATTATTATGATGAGATATTATGTTTGTCGATAATTATCGTTACTGATAATATATCTGCAGATGCTCGAAGCAACAATAGCCAGCCTATAAATGACCTTCAAATACAAATTATATAATACATAAACGAACTTGACCTCAAATAATAGCAGCTGTACTCTAACAAATAAAGTGTATGCAAATGTTTATTAACTCATGTGGAAATTCACTCCATTTGAGGCATGTTTAGAGAGTTAGCTGCTTTAAAAAGGAAATTTATTATTTGAATAGTAGTTCACAGTTTGTCCTTTAAAAGTTCATTAATCCCACTATCTGTTAATAGTAGTCCAGTGTATATTTCACATATTATATATCATTATTTCGAAAACATTAATTGATTGCAATTAGTAATCACTAAAGCATGCATTTCAAGATACACAGTGATGTTTAAAACATGTCCTCCCAGTATGTAAAAATAAAAGAAACGAAAAATGAAATTGGTAATCCTGACAATTTGAAGAATGTTTGGGAGGATAGCAGCTTAACTGTCATGAAGTTTTATATAATCAGCTAAAAAGCAGCCGTAACAGCAACGAAATAAAACAAAATCCCACTCCGTAAATAGCAAGCACATATCACTTAGAATAGCTTCGATTTCGATCATCAATTCTACTCCAAGTTCAGCAAGGACTTATACTCCTAAGCGTGCCCTCATTGTTACTCTCCGTCTCTCATGAGCACATACACTAGTTATTACTCAATGATTAAAAGTTCCTCCTCTAGTTAAATAATAATGATAGTAGCATTGGAACATAAAAAAGCATATTCCGTTTGCTAATTAGAAAAAGCCGCTCCCGGTTTTTATGGGATATTTTATCCTTACACCTCTAAGCATACAATAGAGTTAACGACATGAGAGAGGGAGATATAATTTGTTGACTTATTTAATATGATAATACTAGCAAATAGTTAACGACATTGGTCCAAGAGGGAGGTGAAATCAAATTGACAATGGTCAATTTATTTCTTCTTAATGGTTGATCTTTCGGTGCGGGCGATTTAATATGATAATATAACAAAAAAATAGTTATAAACTTCAAATAACAGTAATATATACATATATATACCCATAGAAAAACAGGGAAACATCACTAAGTTTCGAAGGGTCTCTTTATGTGTAGAGCGATGTGATCGACACCCACAAAAGCAATGGAGATTATTTTTAATATGGAACTTTTACATCTTAGTATTAAAAGACATGCAATAACGACCAGATTAAGAATTAAGGATGATTTTCCAATCACATGGATTGCACAGTCAAGAAAAAAAGGAGGACAAACAAGATTTATATAAAATACTCCACAAATTTGATGTACCCTACGAAAAAATTAATCTTAAACTTTATAACTGTCCTTCTTTTGGGACTATGAAGGAAGGGTCATCTGCAAATCCTCGATGTGTAAATGTGTTCACTCATGGATCAAAAATTGAAGATAAGGTTGGGTATGGCTGGTGTATTTCGTGTCGGGATGAATCTATTCTTGACGGCTATGTAAGTTCAAACTGGTACAACATAGTGTTTCAGGTGGAGTTGGAAATAATTTTTCAATCATCGCGAGCTCTTGTTGGGATGGAAAAACATTTAGGTTGTCTCCGGTGGTTTTTCATACTAACAGTATGGCTCCCATAGATTATCTGTCAAAAAAGAGAAGAACCTTTACTAGACAGCAAGAAAGGGTATTGGCTGAGGTATGCATATTGAAAGGTTCTCTAAACATGCCATGGGTAAAGGGCCATAACAATAATACCAGTAATTAATATGTGGATGCACTAGCTAAAATGGAAGGTAAAATGACTTAAAAATCTACATTGGAAGTCCCACTGGTCACAGTAAGAACTGAAACAAGAAAAAAAAATTATTTATTTCTGGTTGAACAAGTGGAGTTGTGATCCAAGTTGTCGGCAAACAAAGTACTTTTTCCTCGTCTTTGTGAGGGATGGAAAATATATAAAGAGAGAAAAACATCAATTAAAAAGATTTTAGGTTTTGTGACTGGTTATATTGAGCTTGGTTGAGGATGACTCATGTAGATTGTGTGGAGATGAACCAGATTCTTCTGTACATCTTATAACGAGATTGGATGCCCTAGAAAGCGTCAGGACAAATATATGGGGGTTCAGTCGAGATCTGCAATGGAACAAGAAATACATTTTGTTTTTAATTGATATAATTATTGCCACAGGTGGTTTTGGTGATGTTTTTATAGAAGTTTGTGATTTCGACGGTAATTGCAAACTGTCGTGAAATGACATTATGTATATTGATTTTTATTTTAAGAGAGGATCTTATTTTTATTGTGGTGTGTTTATGTTTAATTTATTTTTAGTTTATGTTTTGATTTGGAAGTGGTATTTGTTTTAATTCTTTTATATGAGTGTTCCCTTTAGGATTTTATCTTATTTCTGACAATGTGATGATTGCATTTTGATATGAAATAAAAAATTACTAAAATATTTTTTTTCCATGACCTTGGGGCGGACACATTTGCAAATAAAAGTATAAATTAGTATATATTGCAATTATAAAGAGGAGCAAAAATCAACCAATGTTAAAACAATCAAGTTATGGAGAATAATGTTGTCGAAATAATAACCCTTGATAACTGGTTCATTTGTGAAAATATTGCAAAAATTATTTAATAAAATGTTCTGGAAATTGGAAATACCACTGTATTATTTTTTTTAAATTAAGAGAAAATACATTAATTTGTGACATTTCTTCTTAAAATTGAATATTGACGTTTGCTGAGAAAAGAGAAAAAATATGAAAAAAATAAGAAAATACTTAATAAAATGACAGGCAGTGTTTATGTTTTAGGTATAAAATAAGTCCCCCTTGTATGACCCCCCTGAACAACTGGCACCCCCGTCCAGGTTAAAAAGAGGAACCCATGCAAAGTTTCAACTTCCTAGTTCCAACCCATAAAGTACACAAACAAACTCTATTTTATATACACATATTATATTTCACAAATGAATCTGAGAAAAATAAGTTTAAATGATTAAGTCTAAGTTACTTTTTACCTTTTGTTCATTATATTGACCGTGAAAATTATAAGAAAAAACAACGATAAATAACGAACTATGTATGTAATATGTAACTTGAAAAAGTTCCAAATTTAACTACATAATTGAGCCTTCTCAAGGAATTTACTAGAAACAATTGTTCGGCCTAGATAAATGTTATTTTATTTCTTTTTATGTCAAGTACAAGTTGCAACTTGTATAGGAATATTGTACGAGTTGAACCAAAAAATGAGAAAAATAGTTATAAGTTCATAATTTGAGTTGGGGTAGTCTGGGTACATTTGCAAGACTGAATGATTTTAGGTAAATTACTCAGAGTTTGGTTGACGTAAACTCGCCAAAAGTTAAACTATGGTTAGCTCTCATGACGTTTTATTAGATTACCTGAAAACTGCTATAATCCCAACAAAATAAATACAAGAACCACTGCTATCAAACGAGGGTATGGGGGGAGGGGGGGATTACTCGTTTTCGATCCTCAATTCTACTCGGAGTTCAACAAGGACGTAGAGGGGGGCCGGTAGGATTATATTTTCAAATGAGCTTGGTTTTTTTAATTTTTCCTCAAAAAAAATAAAAAATAGAATTTTGTAGAAAATAACATGATTTTTTTTTTTTGAAAATAATTTCAAATATTAAATTTAAAAAAAAAAAAATCAAATGCTACATTTCTTCGAAAAAATTTCTAAATTTTTTTTTTTTTTCCTAAATCCATAGCTATTCTCAAAGGTTAAATTCTTTGGGAAAAAAAATTAATAAATTAAATTTTGGAGAAAAAATTTCAAATATGAAATTGCAAAAAAATATTGAAAAAAAATCTACATCTATTCAGAAAAACTCATTTGATTCGCGCCCAGCACAGCAACTAGGCAAGATTTACTAGACCGTAGACTAGTCGAGAAACTCGAGGAACACCCACTACCTCACCTACGTGATCGATGAGGATCTGCCGGTCAACGAGACTAAGTTCCCAGCTTCTGCGATGATGCTGGGAATCGAAAATCGGCCCCAAGTACTAGGGCGTTCTCAAGGAGGTGGCTGTGCCCTTGGTGAAGTCCAACTAACTAGAGGGAAAATATATGTTCCAGTAGGACTATGTATACTGCGGCCCTTGCAACACACTAGAGCAGAATTTATTATTTTTAGTCACCCATTTGCTTAAATTCACAGCCAAATGATGAGCCTCGGCCACTGGTCAAATTCATATGTTCGAGTCAAGGTAGAGTACTTAAAACTTTCATGTTCAATTAGAGCCTTCAATAAGTCGCCCCTCAGCTCCCCTGGTCACTGCCACAAAATAGGTCTCCCAAGCGTTCGCCTTTGCTTTATCAGTCCTTTAAATAATATTCTAAATGTATAAACTTTGATTTCTTTAATTTTTTGTGAGTGCTATGGGAATAAAACGCTAAAATCTGATTTTTAGCGTTCATCATGATGATTTTTTTTAGTTCCGTTCACAAGCCTGGATATATCTTATTTTTTATTTCTAGATCACAGATCAGTATTATAGATTTAAAATATTATATATGTATGATTTACTTCAATTCAATTGCAAAAAGGGTTGTAATTGTCCCCAGTTTCCCCATAAATGTGTTTTTAATCACTCAAAGGTCAGTCGATATATTTATTTCTGATGTAATATTTGGCCATTTTGTATTGAAAGAAGCTTATAAATAAATATTCCGTTGCAAACTATAATACTTACAGTGATATTAGAGGTACATATTACTTATATAATACATCAAAATGCTATTTTAGTATTCATTAATACATATTAATATTCTAATTAATCTTTAAAAAATATATTAAAAAAATTTGAAAAATTACATTTTTTGAAAAATATTGAATAAAATATTAAATTAATTGGTAATAAATTTCAAAAATCCACAGCTATTCTCAAATAGTTAAACTTTTTGGAAAAAATTTCAAAAATCCACAGCTGTTTACAAAAACTTAAATTATTTGGAAAAAATTTCAAAAATCTACGACTGTTCCGAAAAAAAAATGGGAAAATGAAATTTCAAATTCCATAGAGGTTCGAAGAAAATAAAAATTTTGGTAAAAAAATTTGAAAAATTATATTTTTTGGAAAAGAAAAATTGAAAATTAAATTAAATTTCAAATATTAATTTTTTTTTCAAAAAAATTAATATTTAATTTACCAGTAAAAAGCAAAAACTTCTTAACACCTAGTAATAAAATTACAACTTTAACAACGTGTAGAATTTTAACATCGATATTCAATGTCAATTTTTGAGATTAAGACATTTTATGAGAGTAGTCGTATTTTTTTTATTAATTCATATTTGATATGAAACAAAGGATTATTATGTAATTAATTAAATACAAGAAAGTATATTTAAATTACTCTTCGGCTAGGATTGTTGTTGAAGAGGATATTATATTAGGGTATGGAGTAACGATATGACTTATTCCATATTCGGATGGATGGCGAATTGTCAGCCTTGGTAGTTCTTTAACGAGGCCAAAAGCGGTTGGAGTCACTGGAGGAGAAGCGATTTGAGGTTCATTTGTTTCATTTTCAATTTCAGTTTTCCTTTGAAACCGATTATTTCTTGGAGGAAGGCTCCTTGTTAAAACCTCTGGAATGCCTTTATAAGCTACATACGCCGTATTCCCGTCAGAGTAGGTTACATCGGCAACATATCCAGAGTTTTCACTATCAATACGATAATTCACTGTTTGTAAACGTCCATCAGGAAGAAGGACATAGTATTCTCCCATGGTAAGATATTCTGATCCTTCTTGATTAGCTCCGAAATAGGAATCTGTTTCAGGATAATCCACACTATATCCGTAACTGTACCCCATGGGGAGTTGGTTTGAAAAGACAAAAAAGGTTGTCATAAATGCTAAAATGATCTAAAAGAAATACGGTTGTAATATAGGAAGGGGGAAAATTATTTTAAATAGGTAACTCACGAAAAGTCTTGAGTTCATGATTCTGGATTAGTTGTGTGTTGCTGATAGGAGATGATGGTGGAAACTGATACTTCTTCTGAAAACAGTGAGGTCTTATATAGTAAAATCTATACATCACTGTTTGAAGCAACCTTTAAGAAAACAAATGGTGAAATTATTACCATAAACGACAAAGTATGTAAATTCAAACACATCTGTTCTTCAAGTCAACATCCAAATTTCTTCCTTATTAATTACCTAATATTTAATATAAATAAATTTTCTTTTGTAACATTTCTGGCATGGGTTATTAACTTTGCCATAAAATTTTAATCTTTGAAAATAATACTTTTAAGTATTACATGAACATAGAGCTATCAATGACAAGAGGTCTTTGACTCCAGTTTCGAATCAAGCCGTAAGTTACAATCAATATCTATAACTTATTCTCCTAAATGATGAAGATTCCCATCTTTTTGAATTATGTCTATGTTCAATAAAATATTGTGATCTTTGTCAATTTGAAAAAATTACTTTTATGTCGTTACCTTTACTTTATAATCTAAGTATATCGTAATTTTTTTTTTTTTAAAGACTAAAAATGTGTTGGTAGTTAGCTAATTTTTCTATAATATAGAGTTATTTATTAATAATTGCTGGTCATGGCTTACAGTTTAGTATGAACTAATTCGGATTCAAACAGTCAACGTTCAGTATTATGAGAAAAGATGCAGAAAAATCGACAGTTTACAATAAAAAGCAATAAATATAAATTAGAATAAAACATAGAGTTTGTAATATTTATACTTGATACGTTGTACATAGGTATTTAGCCGGACAAAGCACACTCAAAGAATATTATAAATTCTTTGGGTACACTTAACGCAGGAATGAAGATAAATTAAATTTATTAATATTCGAATAAATATATTAATATATATATATAAAGAGTGACCCACGAAACTTTTTTTTTTTGATATCGCTATAAAAAAAAGCAGGATGGATATTTTTCAATAATTATTTTTTATTTGAAAGCCTCAACATTCCGGCTATAATGGAACACCACTTTATTCATATGGTCGCCAATGCTGGCATTACAGTAGCCCATTCTGTCGACCCAATTTTTCAATACATTTTCGATTGTGTGAGCTTCAATAGCTACAATGGCGACTCCAATTTCGTGTTCCAAATCGTCAATTGTCTCTGGAAGGTTGGCATAACATTTATCCTTGACGGTTCCCCACAAAAAATAGTCCAACGGAGTCAAATCGCAGCTACGAGGTGGCTAGTTGACGTTGCCGTTTCGGCTTATGATGCGATTGTCTAAGACAGTGCGGAAAAGATCCACTGTAACGTTGGCTGTGTGGCACGTATCACCATCCTGTTGAAACCAAATGTCGTCGATGTCTTCCTTCTCCATTTGGGGAAACAAAAAATCTTCCAACATGGCCTGATAGTGCTCACTATTGACCGTAACGGCAGCTCCGTGCTCGTTTTCTCGCTTTCGGCAACAGCGGCAATGTTTTCGATTTAGCGCACTGGACGAATACGGGAACGCGTTGTTTTATCCATTAACGAACCAGTTTCGCGCACACGCTTCACAAATTTATCCACAAACTGCCTGGAAGGCACTTTATTTCGACCGACGTAATTTTCTTGCAGTTTCGTTTGAAGACTCTCCATTTTGGAAGTAAGTCTTCAGTATTTCCCCATTTTCTTCTAGCGCAAACTTAACCATTTCGTAAACCGGAGACCTTTTAAAAAATATTAGACACAATGAGGAGGTTACTACAGCTGTCAGACGTTAAAAAAGAGGTAGTTCAAAATGCAACCAGTAGCTGGGCCAACCGTTATTTCTTGAATGAAGTAAGATATGAAGAACCCGTGGGCAGTTGCAACGCTATTTCCATATTTTAACATTTTAACATTTCAGGACTAGTTTATATTATTATGTATAAATTTGATGACAGACTTGTGAAAAAAATGAAATATATATATATTTTTTAAATCAAAATTTTTGTGGAGGCAAATTCCCCTTCCTCTGTCCACACTTCCAACATCTCTTCAGTAACCAGGAGCGTCTGCAAGCGGTGGGATAGAGCGGCTGTAGCCCCAAATTAAGTAATTTTTGCTTTTTACTAGAAAATTTATTTTTTGAAATTTAAAATTTTCAAAAAATTAAATTAGAATTGTTTTTTCCAAAACATTTTACTTCTTGTAATTTTTTTTAATGTAAATTTTTGAATTTTTTTTCCAAAAAATGTAATATTAAAGAAGTTAATTTTTGAGGTTTTTCTCTAAAAAATGTAAAATTTAAAATTATTTGTGAATAACTGTGATTTTTTGAAAAAAAATTGAGATTTGAAATTTAATTTTTTTCCAAAAACAACATTATTTGATGTGAGCAGCTGTGGATTTTAAATTTTTTTTCCAATAAATTAAATATTTGAAATTAAGTTATTGATATATTTTTTTCAAAATATTAAATTTTTAATTTAAAAAAAACAATCAATTATTTTTCCAATTTTTTGAGAACCCCCCCCCTAAAAATAGCCCTGCAGACGTCCCTGGTAACACATAAATTATTGGACGTGATTACATATTATTAGTACTATAAAATATCGGGTTTTTTTTCTCGATATAATAATAATTTTTTTAATTGTATACTTTCTACCGTAAAAAACTAACAGCTATGGTATTAATTGAGACTTTTCCCCTTCATAAATGCATTCATCGGAACATGTGTATCTAGATATGAACCAAACTGGTTGAGTAAATTATCTGTCTTCACATTGGTCTAAAATTTGTGAGAGCATAGGTGGGGAGGGGGGGGAGGCGTGTGTAGAACTACACACTTCAAGGTTACTTATATAAATATGTTTATTTCTTTTGCAATAATTATTTAATTACCGTTATAATATTGCATTTTACCACTTTTTCATGAAAATTAATTAGAGGCATTTGATTAATTATGTACTTCAATGCTATACGTAGTTTTTCGACATTTTTTTAAGGGTTTAAAGAGTGGCCATGAAGTTTAGTTTCTTGTTATTTCTCCAATGTTAATCATGCAAAATACATAGCAAATACATACCATATATTCACATCAATGAGGCGCAAGGTGGCGCAGATATCTGTAGTTGAGTAAACAAACGATCAAGTCAACAACACTCATATTTTATTGACTTATCATATAGTTAGCATAATATAGTTATATCCCTTTTCGATCAGTCAAGGTATCTCCATTCTACAGTTTTTCATTTTATGTCCATTACTCTGTAGTAATAAAATTCACCACTTACATGAAAAAAGAATACCATTTTACATCAAAGTATTGACAATCCGAAATAGTCCAACATGTACACTGACTCAAATACTCGAATTATTCGAGGGATTGTTGGATATTCAGTTATTTTCAACTCCTCAAACACGAGGTAAAATAAGGATCCTTTGTTGGGATTCATATAATTTGATACTTAAGCCTTTTTTAGTATAAGTAAGGAATACTCTAAGTAAAGAATACACACATTCTTTTTCTTGAGATAAAGAATATTTTTTTAATTAGTAGAGTAATTATAAAATGAAATAGATAATTGAATTAAAACAATTGTGTAATGAATGTTCTAAGGAATTCAAATAATTTATTCATTTATCAATCTATTATATAATGCCTGAATAATTATCTTTATTAATAAAGGAATGTCTGTTTGGATGTTTGTCGCGGCATCATTTTTGAATGTACGCTTAATATTTTACAAAATTCATACTACTGGATATATAAAATAACAATATAGCAACAAGCGTGTGTAACTCAAACTTAGCGCCGTATATTAAAAATGTATATATTTTTCACCATATTTATTGATAAAAGTCCTGTGTATAATGAGCATATTAAAATACGAAAATCAACTTGGTAATTTTATTTATTATAACAAACAACACAATGCGCCAGTTCCTTGGCATTTGAAAAGGAATTTTTCTTAGTCAGAGGAAGACTCTGCCTTCACAATGTGTAATAGATGGATTAGTGAACTAAACATATCTCGTAATTGGATGCATAAGATTATGTAATCAACTTCCCGAATAGCTGATAGAAGAAAAAAGATAGCTCAATTTCATATAGTCGCAGGATTTATGTTTTTCAGCAATCCATGTAAAGATTATGGTAAATTATTCAAAACCATTAAAAACACTTTTTTTGGAATGTCCTCAATTACATACGAGGGCCATTTGAAAAGTTCATGCAAAGTCCGAGAGAGGGTGTGTCTGGCGCATATCGAGGTCATGTTCAGTTAGTAGCATTTCTTGGAAGACCACACACCAATTTTTAGTCAGATCGATCTATTTCTGTCTGTTTGGCAGTCTTTTGAATCGAGGAATCGTCCAGAAAGATTATAGCGACTGTTTTAATGGATTCGCAAGGAATAATCCTCAACGACTATCTGGAAAAGGGGTAAAACTATTACAGCTGTTATTGTCCTTTTCCATCAAAACAAAGCACCAGCTCAGTGCATACAGTGTGTAGGACATTTTTTTGGGGGAAAATTATTGCAGTCTTATAATTAGAAAAGGAAAAACCTTTGTTATTTTTTAAAATTATATTAATTCATTGTTAAACTGTCGTTGTGGGAACTTCTAAGGGAAAAATACATACCTACCTTTGTTGTATTTTCTTAAAGATTATTTATAAAATTTTAATATAATTATACATGTTTGAGTTTAATTATAATATTCTCCCTGCACTAAAGCTGTTTTTAATGTCTATAGAAAATTTTTCTACCTACAACAGTCTGCAATACAATATCTCCCTCCCAAAATTATAAAGCAGGCAGATGATATTAACAAGGTTCCTAATTTGATGATCACATTTTTGATTTATAAAAAAGGGAACATTAATCTGGTATTTTTAAGTCGGGGGGAGGCGGGGAAGGGGGGTTAGATGTATGGAGAGTAATAAAGTAATAACTAGACCTTGGATTTGTGAGCGATCGCTCAATCGCTCACAAAAGGGTTCATTTTGAATTTTCGGGGAGAAGTCGCTAATTTTGTTCTTTTTTGTGTGAAAATTGATCATTTTTATAGTTTGGTATGAAATAAAAAGAGAAAATTTAGATTCTAATGAGATAGCTCAACCGCTTTCATAATATTCTTGGAGGGAAAATCCACCTCCAATATCAATAGAAAAAACCTCTCCCTTTTTGGAGGGAAAATATGTAAGTGATGCAATTAGGTTTATGATTACTAATGAGGGGATCACTAAATTTGGTACAAAAATTACTGTTGAATAATCCCCCTTGAATCTCACAGCAAAGAAGAAATAATTTAACGCCAAATTTTTACCAATTTTTTTTTTTTTGTTGTGCAATTTAACAAAATTATGTTAGGGGTCTGTTGTAAAGATAAAGAAGGAATACTCATTTATTAGTGTCTGAATATGTTTTCTTAAGCCAAAATATGATGAATGTAATTTCTGGAACAACAAGGGGAATATTTCAGAGATATTCTTTTATTTAAAAAAATCATCATATTCCATGTATGGAAAAGGTTGGACGGATAATTAGTGGTGGTGATAATGAGATGCCTCCATCTAAAAAGGCTTCTCAAGATCACACCAACTTCAAATTTACTCAAACTACTAATGTGGACGTGGAACGGTCTTTAAGTATCTTTAAAACTACCAATACTGATGGAATGCAAAAGATATCGGATAAAATAACTTTGAAATCTTGATTTGTTAATATAATATATTAATAAATAATTATAAATATAAAACAACAGTAATTACTTCAAATTATCCTTATAAAACTACATTTTTCTTTTAATACAAATTACTCAAATTTTAAGTTTGAGTCCTCATTTTTCAAGAATTTTGTACAAACAAATCGCTTAAAAATCCTAAGTCTAGTATTAATCAATTTTTATTCTTGTTCTTTTTGGAAAAAATATTTTGTATTTTTTTTTATTTAGATTTTTGTATTTTTTTTTTTTTCAACATGCACTGCTTTTCTCCCGTAAAGTTGGACATTTTATGAATTTATAAAAAAGTACCGAGGCAAGATTTTGAAAGAGGAAATGTTCATAACGGCCTTTAGACTCTCCATTTTTGAGGAATTTTTATAGTTTTAAGAATAAATGCTTTTTGTCTTGCCCAAAAAAATTTTAATGTCAAAATTCCTGCAACTTTTTTTCGATTTATCTTTTTTCGAAATATTCGATCAAATTTTATTCCTTCCAAAAAATTACAACTCTAAAATTGTTCAAAAAATTAAAGTTCCTTGTCAAATTTAGTATTAATAATAAATAAAAAAATAATATGTCAAAAAGCACAACACTACAACTCCTCCCAAACGCCCAAATGACGTCATCACTATATGGTTAGGCCTCCTAACTTGCAAATACATTCTGGGAATGGTTATCTCTACAGATATAATATGTTAATATATCAGATTTTGTTATCAACAGTCGATTTTTTTACTTTGATTCTCTAATCAGTGTTGCGAACGTTGATTGATTGGAATTAGCTCTTATTATGTCGTGAATCATTTGCAACTGTGTCGCAAACGTTGATTGATTGGAATTAGCTCTTATAAAATAGTGAATCATTTGCAACAATTATTGAATAATAGTTATATAGTTAGGAAGTATGACTTTGGGATTTTTTTCTTTTTTTTAAGGAGAGGTTGTGAGGTACAATAGAGGCAACAACGTGATATAATTCGAGATAAATTGTTAATGGTTGGTATCTATTAACATGTCATTTATGAAATATTATTGTAAGACAAGGCTTTTGGGTTGAATTTAGATTAGTTCATATGATTAAGAAGGAGAAACCAATATTTTGGGAGCCATACTAAATGTAACTTAATTTATCCCATTTGAATTACATGTATATGGAAAAAATAAATTATAAAAATTATGATTTCACTTGTCTATACATAAATAAAGAAATTTTCAAGGTCATGCAATAAGTGGATTATTTGAGCCAAAAAAATAATTTGTCCTAAAAAAAACAACACCAAGGTTCAAAGAAACAATATTCTGTGCATCAATCTAACAAAGAACATATTATTTTCTTACTGAATCATTTTTTAAATATTATAGAAATAAAAACTCATGTAACAATTTATCTATACTCTTTTGACACCCGAAAACAAATACAATGCATATTTTGAGTTTACTTCAACCATAAAATTACCTCTTAGTCCATTGGAATATATACACAAAATATGATATTTGGAGGGGGATTCCTATACATAATAACGGCTTATTTGTCATTTACCATGTATATACAAACAGTATATAAAAAGATGCTTTATAACAGGCTCTACGTACCATTTTTGCAAATTGAAAGGGTCAATAATTATAATGAAAAAAAACAACTTTGCAGGTATATGATTATTATAAAATTTTAAAAGGTGGGTTTGCATGCCCCCCTGTTGTACAGCCCCTGTTTATTTTAATCCAATACTTAATAATTTAATCTGATACTTATGATTCCTTGTGTTTAAGTTTTGAAGAAATACTATTCTTGCATATTCCAAATTTGCAGTGATAAACTTTCAAATACACATACATTTATCACAAAACCAAATATGGTTATTTTAGTTTTTTAAGAATGCATAGCTATATATTGTACGAACCGTATTTTTCGAACTATAACTCGCCCTTTTTAAATCTTATGTTAGTGAATATAGGGCTGTAAGTGAGCTGGGTAAAAAAGGCATCCCAAAAAATAAAACGTATTTAAAAAAATGATTCACAATTGAAAGATTATAATAATTACGTCATTTAAATTTTATATCATTTAAAAAAAATATTCCATCCACTTTGCAATCCTAATTATTATTTATTAAAATGCTAAAAATGCTTGGATGAATGTAAGACATAAAGTAAATGCATCCTTATTTCAAAATAATCTTAACAGCAAAAGTTTGGTTTTTAACAAGATTTAATTTGTTATTCTTATAGTATAAACATTATATTTCTATTTTTGATAAAAATTTCTATGAAATATTCATTCTGTTATGTAAATTTGGAGATTTAAATTAGTACACATCAGTTTTTAATGAAGTTACGTGTATTTTATAAATAATAGCTATAATAATATAATTTTATAGCTACTTTTGTACACCTCAGTAAGGGAATACTCCCTGCCTCATTCATAGAGATAAAACCATAGAGTGATAATGAGAAAGAAGTTGACACCGTCGTAGTTGACCAGAAAACTAAAGATGTGTTGTATACTCGATCCTCATTGTATTTTACATTTGATTAATTTTAGAACTCTTCAGTTTTTATAAAAGTGTAGGATGATTTCATATTCTCTGTTTCTCAATTGTTTTTACGCCAAATAAACTTATTTGAAGCATAAATAATACTTAAAAACTTATTCTCTCATAATAAATTTGATAGCATTTTTCTGAACGTATCTTTTGCACTGATTTCAAATCTGATTTTTTTTTGTAGCACGTTGAGTTTTTGTATTAAAATGATTTGAAAATTTATCCATTTTTGAGATTGTTATATGACATATATCAAACTTTATGCAAATAGTCTAATTTTCGGAACGCAAAACAACAATATACATATAGATACTCGTACATAAATATGTGAATATTGTGTTCAAGTAAATTATTGTCCTACAGTTTTGAAGCAATAAGTTCTGAATTTTCTTTAGACAGGCACAAGTATCTAACAAGATCATTCAATTTTTCTCGCTTTAGGAGTTAAGGCTCTAACATTTTACCTTTGTAAGTGTAATCTGTATATGAATATGGTCCAGAAACGCAAGTTGCACCTTCAAGACTTTCTATGTCATCTACGATCTAACCTAGACAGACATTTGGGGGGATAGTATGGGCAATGAATAATCATGTTTTATTGGTATACGTGATGACTCCATGTTTGGATATTTAATCAGTTACTTTTTTTTTTTGGCAAGAACCATATTGAGTTCACACTATAGAAATAATAGTTATTTTAATAATTTTTTTGGTCCCTCCATATCATTGGTACAACAAATTGCATTTTAGATTTATTTTTGTTTAGCCAATCCAGTTTATTATGTGGTGCCCATGGTTTTCCTTGGTCGCTTAAATAAAAACCAAAGTATATTTTCTTTATATCGGATGTTATACTTCGTTACTGAGTTTTAGTTGTAAACTAGCCTCATACGTAACAGAAATTGTCTGTATAATTTTTAATATGTCGAGGCATGTTGAAAACTTGATCACGATTATACGAACTTTGACACTAGTAGATCAACTTTTTATTTAAGAAAATATAATTCCAATATAATGAGGCTTTATCAAATTTATACTTACCACAAATAAAGAAGCAAACTTGTCAAAATTAGTTTCATCTTAAAAATTCTACGTGGTAGAAAAAATATAAAGACAGATTTGGAATCAGCGTCAGATACACTCAAAATTATTTCTGATGAAAATTCTATGTTGACTTGTTTAATTAGGGCTATATTTATCGAAGAATATTTGGATTTCGAAGCTATAGTCTTCTTGAATCAGATATTTATTGGTGTTAAGTACTGAAAATTTAAAACAAGAAAATAAATAAATCCAAATATTAATATGTGAACAACGGAACTATATTTACCTTTTATTTTTATTTTTAATTCTTTTATGTGGATCAATGATTTTTTCCATACTCAAAAATTAGCAGAAATCTATAAAAAAGGTAAAAATAATTAAAAATTATCAAAAATGAGATTTGATACAAAAAAAAAGAAAAAAACTAATTGCAGATTCTTTATTTGCTTGTTAAGTACTACTAGAATTGAATATGAAATTTAAAAGATTTTTAAAATGAACTTTTGTTCTGAATATATATATATTTATTTGATGTAACTCATATTCAGGTGCGACGATAGTCTGGAAAATACGATAATTGAAATTATCCACCTTAGAGCATATTATTGACAATTATTTTAATTATGCAAGAATTTAATGCACGCAATTAGGTATAATATATTATTTTTTTAATATAATTACAAATTAAGTATGCATAAGTGTGGCAAATTAAAACAGTAATTTTAAGGATTTATTGACTTTTTTAGCTCATGGATTAGCCAAAAACCTAAGGTATAAATATTGATGAAATATTGAAAAGTAAAAACACTTTTACAGCTTCCCTTTCTTAGACAACATGAAGGTAAATATTACATATAATCCATTTAATCCCGGTTCTAAGATCTTTTTATATTTTAAACATTCAGATAATTTTCCTCCTTGCCCTCATTTTTGGATTGGCCTCAACAGAGTCCATCCCGGATGTTAAAAAAGTTCATCCCCCTTTCAATCCCACTCGTTTTGGCAATGATGGACAAGGAAAATTTCTACCCTTTCGACCTTCTCCTTTTGTTCCATACCACTATCATCCAGGAGCCTTCTATCATCATCAAAGACTTAGGGGAGGATTGATTCCCTATTATTTCCAATCCCAAACGACTCCAACACCTTTTCTGGTTATTACTCCTCTTCCAGTTTTTGTTTCTCCTACATCAAACGTCTTAAACAAGAACTTTGGATTCGATAACTCTGGCAGGGTTCCTACATTTGGAGGACCTCTTCCTCCATTTATTCCAAATGGTTTTGGACATGTGGGTCATCATGAGAATAGCGTCGTTTCAAATGAGAATGATTCTATTTTTGATGAATCATTTCGACAAAATGAAGCTTTAAAGAGTGAAAAAAAATACTCAAATTATTGAACCTGAACCCCACGCAGTGGTATATAAGAGTAATGAGAAGATTTAAGGAGTGTTTCAAATATAAAAAGGAGCATTGTCATTTTCAATGATAGGCTCCAATATCATTAATTAATAATCATATATTTATATTTTTTACTTTTATTATAATAAAGGATTATGATTATGTACTCGTATATATATTTTTAATTTGTTGCATACTTTTGTTGAATACATTCATTAACAATATGTATAACAATTTAGTTCTGTCTTATTTTAGATCCAAAATCCTTAGTGGTTGTTACTTTTTAAATTGGTTTTCAACAAAAAACGAGAAAAATATTTTTCTATCACGTTTTACATTCTCCAGGATCACTGGTTCTTACTTAACCTTCTTTTTGTGAATTTACCCCTTCGTTCGCTTTACCATCCAGATTGACAGGGGGTAAATTCCTATATATATTAATATATATATGTTATATCCTTGTTGGACTTGGAGTAATTCTTGCCAATATCCTTTTGTATTGCCTCCCCCCCCTTGCTACAGCTGATTATAGCTGATCTAATGAAACATTTCGACAGCTAATCTGGTATCCTTCAAAAATTGTTCAAATTTTCGGGGTTACCATGATGTTTTTAGTTTTTTAACATGCCAAAAAAATAACGATTTTCATCACTACAAATAGTTTACGCGTACCATGACTAACACTATTATTGACTCGTATTTATCAAGAATTATTTTATTAAGAAAGTCTTTAAAAATTTGGAAATTAGGAATTGTTATATACAGCGTGCAGGCATTGTTTAACAAAGAACTTTGAGCTGATGTGACAACTGTGACATTATTTGTTGTTCTGTTGACAGGTCAAGTATGTTTGGCGTCAGTTAAATAAAAGCATTGATCAACTAAATGACTCAAGAAAAGAGCAGATAGACTAAAAACAAACAAAAAACAACCACATAAATATAACAGGAACAAATAAGTTTCTCATTTACACATTCAAGCAGTACTATAGTCTATAATGTAAAGGAGAATTGACGATTTTCAACAATATAAAATAAGTTGTATTTTTTACCTAGCAAAATTATATAGATAAATATTTAAAGATTATTATCATATAAATTATCATTGTGAATCTCAATCTTTGGTTCGAAAATGGTCCTATCTATTTCTAATCTAATATTTGAAGAACTCTTAGAATCCTCATCGTCACTTTTCTCATCATCTTCCTAAGTTATGAATTTGTTGCTACTAACGTCAATATCATTCTTCCTAATCTTTGTATAATCTTCATAATATTCAAATAAGGTATCGAATAAACTCAAATCAACTAATTTGAAATTAGCCACAACCCATAGATTCTAAAATAAATAATTGCAATTTTAACTGAATGAAAATAATATAGGCTACATTAATATGTTGAAACGGATTTCAATATACAAAAATAAATTCAAAAGGACGCTCGGGATATCATCATACACATATGTATTACATTTTCAGAATCTATAAATATAAAAATGATAGTCAAATCGATACAAAGTATTAGTTAAGAGTATCTAATTAACAAATACTTTAATATTTACGATAAATGATTCAATCATCGATATTTCCTTCCATATCATTAGGGATCAGAGTGCTCCGATAAACATAGTATTTAGATTTCCATAAAATTTATGCAAAGAAAGTCTTGATAGATATTCGTCTGTTGTTGCCTTTATTTAGGAGCTAGAAACTAATAATTCCTAAATAAAAACTTTATTGACTTTCATGAGAAGAAACGTTAGTCACTTTCCTCAGAGGAGGACTCATTTATAATAACAAGCGTGTATAGCCATATCATCTGTGATCAAAATCTTGAGTATAATGGGCAAGTTAAAAATAAAAGAGAAACCGAAAATCAATATGGTAACCCTGACAATTTAAGGAATGTTTTGGAGGAGATTAGCTGTGGTAAGGGAGGAGGGAGAAAAGGAAATAAATTAGTACATTGGCAAGAATTATTCTGAAGTCGATCTCGAATTCTATACTGAGTCTAACAAGGACTTACAATTATAACTCTGCAACAAATCCTCAGGGTTACACTCCGTCTTTTATGAACACAAACGAATGTTTAACTGGGGTTTGAATCTATTAAGGAAAGGATCTTCACTACTCAGGAATTAAATAATAATGACTACAGCTAGGGATAAGAAAATTCATTCTTCAGATTACCAATTCCAAGAAATAGGTCAGCTAAAATATTTACATTTAATTATAGAATACGTGTGAGCGATGGCTCAAACGTGCCTTACTACAATGACATAACATAAGTTCATATCAATTTGTCAACCATTTGTCATATTTTTTTATTGATATTTGAATTAAATAATTTCATACAAGATGAGATTAATTAATTTCCGAGGCCCTATTTTTTATAGGTATACAAGGTTCGGAAGCAAAACGTGGACTGTTAATAAATCCTAATTATGTAATTAAAATAGAGAGGTTTTTTTATTTTTTCTTGCATTTTCCGAATCTCCTGTGCTTTTTACATAAGTAAGCAAAAATAAATATTTCTCTAATCTTTCATCATGAGTGAGCAAGAAGCAAAATGGCAGAGGATATCAGACCTTCTGAATGCCAAAATTGAGGTGGCAGAGATTATGGACATTGTGAAGTGCTCTAGGAGCCTCATTTTCAAGATGGGTAAGATGAAAAAGGATAAAAAATGCCTCACAAGGGAAGAAAGAAGTGGGGACACCACTTGAAAAGAGATTATGAGTTTCTGGGGGACCGGAAGAAGAAGATCAAGGAGGACCCTACAATATCCATGAATCGACTCTCTAAGGAGTTTCACGTGGACAAGAGGACAATCAGGAGGGCTGTGAAGGAGAACTTGGGGGTGTCCTCTTACATAAGGATACCACGCCACCTGTTGACGGACACTCTGAAGGAAAGGAGACTGAAGAGGTGCAAGAAAGTTCTTGCGTGGATCAAGGCAAATGGATCCGCAGTAAAAAATTTCTATGACGAGAAGATTTTCAGCGTGGACCAGGTCTACAACCGTCGGAACGACCTTTGGCTTGGGGGATCATCAGAGGAGTTGAAGGGGTGATCCGTACCTAACATCCGGATCAAACAGTGGTCCTGGGGATCGTGGCGTCCGACCGCAATAAGATGACCCTTCTTTTTTAAGGCTGGTATCTGTAATCGGCCAGTAGGCCGAATACAGATGCTAAGGATCACCATACTACCATGTCTCAAGGCCACCTACCCAGTGGACAACTATGGGTGCACCCAAGATGTTGCACCCTCACAAACATCGGGTAAATGACAGAATTTCTGCGCCGACAATATGGCTGATTTTTGACCCAAGGACATGTGGCTATCATCTTCTCCTGATTTGAAGGCGTTGGACTTTGCTGTGTGGGGCATTTTGGAGAGAAAAATTAACTGGATACCTCACCCGAACATGGACTCCCTGAAAACCGCCATTGTGAAGGAGGGGAACAACTTTTCCGAGAAGTTCATCATCAACTCCTGCAAGGCTTTCTACCGCTGTGTGGAGGCTGTGATTGTTGCTGAGAGCGGCCATATTGAGTGAACATGTTCAAAAACGTCGTGTCTCAAAGTTTTTTGAAAAAAAAAAATTCTAAATTATTTATCAAAGAATAAAATTATTGACATTTTTCTAAAATCCGTCATTCAGTCCACGTTTTGCTTGCGAACCCTGTATGTTTGACTATTCAAATCATAAAATACCTTTTGAACTTATTTTTTGGTCATTCTAGTAATTTCTCAGTTCTTCTACCACATTTATGGAGGGGGCGCTTGATCCTTTGATTACAGGTTAATATTATTATATGGTGTAGCTAAAGCTCAGTGCCTCATATGAAAAATATAAGAAAAGGAGACAATGTATTTTAGGAGTGTAAATGCTAAGTATTTTTTAGCGTGCGAGTTTTGTTTTTGTTGGCAATCTGAACAATATTTTTATTTTCTCGAGCTAATATCATTATTCTTTCATTTTTGAGAAGATAACTTCTATATATATACATGTATTGAGTAACTACGTGGTAGTGTGCTCATAAAAAACGAAGAATAACTTTGATAACTTGTTGCAGAGTTATCTTTTATATCAATAAAACAAACTTATATTACTCAAGAAAATTTCGTCAGTTCATTGATGCATAATAACCCCAAGCAATGCCAAATACTATCGTTAGTCGACTATAAATATCAAACTAATTCTATATAATACGTTTAAACATCATACGAATGAATAATTATTTCCTAAGAATTCAATTAATTCATTTTGAATCCACTTGATAAAAAGACTTATACATGAGACGAGTGAAGTCATTTTTACTCTTTCTTTTAGGTTGAATATGAATGCTTTAAAATAAATTTACAATAAATAACTCCATAACTTTATAAGCACATCAAATTAAGATTATGATTTGATCCCTGTAATTTTACATAACACTAACATTGAATATCTGATAATTAAAGCGTAAGAGGAACATAAATATGTTTTAAAAGCCAAGTATGCCTTAAGTCAATGTTTTTTTCATTGGTTATTATTGAATAAATTTACAATTAAATATGGGATTTAAAGTGCTAAATCATCCATTGTAGGATCGTCTTCTATACGTAAATAATATATCATGTTCTTAAGCAAAAAAATCCTGCTAGTATTCTTATAAGTTATACAACTTCCTATCTACTTGGTTAATATAAATTTATAAAATTATATATAGGACATGCCTTTGCAGAAAACTTGATTTCAACGTCACAAATGACTCATTTTCTTACTGATCTCCACCTTAATAGATAGGAGATTGAAATAAAACGAAGAGTTTAAATACATAACATGTCTTTTATGTGGAACATGACTCACAGTTTTTGTGTCATAAGGAGAAATCCATATAATTTCTTATCATTTAACGCTCACTTCACTTATGAATTAGTCGTCAAAAATGTCTATTTTTGTTTTTTGATAAATTAATGTCCATACATATTTTGTAATGTAATATGCATTCATTCATAAAATTTAACCATGCTTATGCCCACATACTCGTATTATGACCATCAAGAAGATAATCTACGTGCAAAATTATTAGCTGAAACAGTTACACACCTGTATGATTTGTGGATTTATGAACTAATCAAGATATTAAAGGGAATTGACTAATTCCTCCGTTTCACTCCCTTCATTTCTTCAACATGAATCCTCAAAATGTGCCCGGCTGGACTTCCACTACAATTCTAAGGAGCCTTCCCACCTTCCAAGTATTCAAGAGTGGACTCACTCAACTTTCAAGAGGAGGGTTAGGTGAACAAAACTCTTGACAAACGGAGAGAGTTTCAAAAGTACAAGTTTACCAACATGAGAAGCGTTATTTGAGGTCTGCAGCAGTTCCGTCTGTATTTCAAAATCTTCTGAAATATCTATCAACGTATAAATGTAAAAGATCAATGTCGAAAGCCATATCCTCTGTAAGGATATGAAATGAAAATACAGCTAGAACTCATGTGGAGGAAGTTTTTTTTTCTTCCAAAAAGATACTCTTAAGCACTTCAGTACATGGAAATTGATACATAATCACCTTCAGGTAAAGTATATTTCTAAAGGATCAAATACTTTATTCAATTTTACTGCCTAACTAAACGTCTACTAACTTTATTGATATTGATCTCACTGCCAATGTTAAAGTGGACCTGTCTTGTCCTGTATCATAAGAATGATAAATATGTTCCAAGGTTGTCCAATACATCACAACATACAAGAGAATAACCTCCATAAACACCTATTAAAATACATATGAATAGTATTCATTCTACTCCTTCTCAAGACAGCATTAACCACATTCTCAATGACATCTATAATCTCATAAAAAATGAATCGTTCGAACTTGAATCTTATCAGCGAAAAAAGCTAATCCTCAGTAGTGAGCAATTTGCCTTAATGCACTATCATAATGAGAAAAATCCTTCAGAAGAGATTGCCGCATAAGTGAAATATCATCTAACTCAGAGATTCTCAACAGGGGGCCTGAGAACCAGTCTGGCCTAAAAGTACATTTCATATGAACTGGGAATATTATATTATAATAAAAAAAATATGTACTATTGGCTTGAAGTTATGCATTTGGTGTTGGTATAATTAGCTTAAATTGTGTTTTAATTGGCAAGACTGACATTCACTATCCAATAATCTTGGGAAGGAGGCTCAATTACCACAAACTGTTTCTACCGGTGGTCTCGAAACACGCACCCTCTTTTAATTTCCAACTCTAACCGATATCAAAGTGATAGAAATCTTGAAGCAAGTACTCTTGATGACCAAATCGATTTGATTGAAGGCTTGATCAAAGATTTCAAAACTTCGATAAATTTTGATGGCGTGTTTAAGCTGTAGTACCAATTTTCATCCCTGCTCATTGGTGTATGAAATGAGTTTGTTTAATCAATTTGTAAAGAATTCAAACGTTGCGGGACTGTAACTCGACTTAATTGACTTATTTGCAAATGATGAATTGAAGAACGTGTGCACGTTATCTCTTCTACTGAAGAATTATTGATTGTATTGCCATCAGGAGTTGTGCTTTTTAAACAATTTGGTCTTTGTGTTTCTCGAATATTCCTGTCAATATGGTTGTGCAAATCTGTTTGCTCTGAGATGAATGTGGTTATAAAGAAATATAGTACTAAACTCACTCCTGATCATACGATAATGAGTATTTTCATAACTAGGCCTTTTAAGAACTGCAAAAAGGTAGCTCGGAATTCCCGAGCAAATTTCAAAAAATTATAGTTATAGTATGCAAAAATAAAAATATTCAAACGTTAATGACATTTATCATGAATTTTTAATTAACTGTCTTATAAAAATTAAAGCCGATTTTTCATTGATGTGTCCCGCGAGATGATATCTTCATTCCATTTTGACTAACACCCAAAAACTGTTGTGAACCCCTAAGCTATCTAGAAAAATAATCTTTGTGTATGGACTTGGATTCAATCGAGATTTGAATTTTATTCTTTGTTTTTGGATATGTGTCGAAATTGAAGTCCTTTAAACTTAAGAGCACGTACTGTTACTGCCAGCTTGTGGAAGCAAAAGGTTTTTTTTCTGTCTGTAATTTTTGATGAATACATGAGAATAATGGCACAACAAAACAATTATAGAAATGACAGCGAGAAGGCCTCTATACCAACCGCAAGTGACGTTACGTTTTCTCTAGTAATCCAAATATATACCGTCTACAACCTCATCATAAAGACAGAAAATATCAATTCTATGTTTATTCAATGCCAAAATCTTATTTTATTAAATTTGTTAATTTATAATTGATTTTGAAACAATTCAAGGAGACCATAATTGCTTAAATTGTCATTCATTTCATCACCTTTTCATTGAAATGTTTAATATTATGATAAAAAAATTATCTAAAAAAATAGAAGATATAAATTTAAAACAATCTAACAGTTCAGTCAAAGGTATCAACTAACATTAAACCAATATTTTATATTTTGTTAATTGACTAGGTTCTTTTTAAGGATGATCTATAAAACACTCACCTATTTTAATTTTAAAAAGAACGCAAATATGATATATTCAATGTTAAATAATGTCAAATGGAATCTTGGAACATAATTTATATTATAGATGATTAAATAAATTTATGACTGGTGTCAAGATACACATTGATAAACATTTATCCATCAAATAGCTTCTTTAATATATTAAAAAAAGGTTATATATTTATAATGTAAATATATTATGTTTCTTTTAAGATATTTAAATACAAATAATATTATAATACAGTTCAAAAACGTACTGTTAGAAAATCAGAGACAATAATTATTTAATTTTTTACTATTTGCAGTTTCTTATTTTTTTCAACATAAAAAAGTCCTTTTTTTTACAATCATTAAAAAAAAAAATACATAGTATGTTTTATTTATGTGCAATTTTTTTAGGTTCTGTATACAAAGCAAAATAATTTTTTTAAAGAATAATTTTTTTGGACTCTACATGGGTGATTGATAGGATAAAATAGTATCATAAAATGTAAATTAGAAAGAAAAATTAACTTTTTTTTTTGTTAAAAAACGAATAACATTCAAAATTATCTTAAATAATATATGTATCCATAAATTATTTATCTTTTGCATTAGTCTATTATACTTTAATATGTACGTAGTTTTTTAAAGAAATAAAAACATTACAATCAAATAATCTATGACATGAATGTGCATTAATTATAGGTCGAATCTGTGAGGGTGATTATAGCTGCGTTTTTAAATTCGAATTTAATCTTCTGTCTTTTTTCACTGTCCGATTCGGAAAATGAAGAATATTGCGAAAAGTATACAATGGTGTTGTGAAGTAAAGGTTGCGTGCCCACTTTGAATACTAGGTTCCGATAATTCCCCTAAAATATAAATATTTTAAATATACAAGCATATTTGATATTTTAGAATTTGGACCATTACCGTTAATTACATGGAGTCTCACTGTTGCGGTGTGAAGATTAGCTGGCTGACACGTATAGTTTCCTTCATCACTCTTAACTGCGCGTTTGATAGTAAATGAACTTATAATTGTATCTCTCGATTTCTTCTCCAAGACTGGACTTCGTCTGTTTGTTGAAACAACCATTTGACCATCGTGATACCTAAATCAACGACCAGACATATATATATTTAAGAACCTTTTTAAAACATACCATGTAACAAATGGAGGATGTGATACTGCTTGAGAGACGATGCACTTCAGTTGCACTTGACTCCCTGCCTTCACGTGGATTTCCTTATTACCAAAAATACGTACTTTTGGTACTAAAATAAAGCAGAAAAAAAAAGATTAACAATTGGATTAGTTTTTTTGCTGAGACTTTATTTGATTGGGTTATTCAATGAATTTTATCCATAATTTATTTGGTATAAAGGGTAGTAATTTGTTGGTAATTTTCCCTTGTGAATCCAGTTATTCTAATATAAAAACTGTACAGGATATGAACTAATTCTTTGTTCATTTTTTAAAAACTATGAGATCATTGACATAGTTATCTAATTAAAAATCGCTTTTATTTACTTTAAGCCTCAAGTCACAATATTTTGAAAGTATCCAATGGGCATAGTTTGAGTATGAAATAAATTTAAAGTGGTTATTTAAATTTTAAAATGTTTGCATCAACTGTTATTCACTTTGATTTTTATTCATATGGTTATTTCACGTTGGAACAGGACTTAAACAAAGACTATAAAGGCCAAACGTATGTTTGTTGAAGATTTTAATGGTTCTTTTTGTCTTCTATATCTGGGTTAACAGTAGTTAACATGGATTTCAGACCACGGATATTCCAAAATCTGAATTTGTTATATTGTCATAATGAAAATGGCTAATCTGATTAAAAATTGTCTTATGGACTCTTCTTTAGAATGACTAATTCTTGACATTACTTGTTCATGGATAGAAAAATAATGCTCGAAATCAGATGACAACATAATTTACCAATTTTATCATTCTTAACGACTGTTGTACAATTCAAAATTAATGGTAGGAGCATGTCACAGTTTAACCATATTTACATAATTTTAGCTAAGTGAATCAGATTTTAGATAGTTAATATGGAGAAACAATATAAAAATTGATCACAGTTAAATTTACACCATTCACCATTGGAAACAACGGAACTCACTACAAGGAAATCTTAGAGCGAGTTAAAGTGACCACCCCATCAATTATTCAATTATATTTTGTTTTATTATATAGTGGTTAGTGAGGAAAATCCTGTGTACAATGGGCATTTTTTAAAAAGAAACCAAAAATCAACATGGTAACCCTCACAATTTGAAGAATATGTTGGAGGAGAGAAATAATCATGCTCAAGGCGTTTCATTAGATCAACTACATTCAGTTGTGACAAGGGAGGAAGGGAAAAGGAACAGGGACAATTGCTAGAATTACTCCAGTGTTGACCCCCGACTCTCTTCTGAGTCCAACAAGGACTTACAATTGTAACTCATCAACAGGGTTACGCTCTGTCTTTTATGAGCACACACGAATGTTCAATCAGGTTTGGAATATAAATGAATCTATATAGTAAAGGATGTTAACTACTCAGGAATTAAATAATAATGACAACTGCTAAGGAAAAGAAAATTCATTTTTCAGATTACCATTTCCAAATAAACGGGCCAGCTAATATATTCACCGGATTTACATCACTAATCAGGGTCATACCTCAACTCCAAAAATATATCTATGATGTTAGTATCTGCGGGAGCCATACTTTTGTGCCCGTTCTTAGCTAAAAATGGTTTCTTACGGACTTGATTGAATATAATATAAGTCTCTCTTATACGCGTCTATATGCAAATCAACACTACTTATATACTAGCATAAAATTAAATATTCACAAAATAACTTACCAACAACAGCTAAAGTGACGAAAATACTGGATTTTGGAACAGTGGAAACTTGACATTCATAGCTTCCAGCATCTCTGGCTTGAACATACCTAAAAAGTCAATCAAATAGTTATAGTTATGTAAAAAATAATTACAATATACACTTTATAAAATGTGAATACAAAAATTGTCAAAAATCAAATCATTTCCTTTTCCGTCAATTTTGATTTTATAAAATAAATATATACCTAAGTATGACTAATTCTATCTAAGTATTTCTGAATAGGAGAAGAACAAATTGTCAAAAGATGAGATGATAACAATAATGATAAAGTCAAAGAAGCTCCTGATTGCAATAATTTGGATTCCTTTTGAAGAATCAATTTTTATAGATTATTATCGTTATTGGATGATGATAATCTATTTTTATTTTTTGATCAAGAATTGATATATATATATATTTCCTTATTTTTTCTATACATATATAACGAATCATTTTGCTAAATTGCTTTTGATAATGTTTTAACATTTTATTTATCGAATTACTAATTTTTAGTATTATTATTGAAAATTGTAATTTTATTTCATTATTTCACATACATATATTTTTCAATGGGGGGATGTCTTTTTTTTCAATGTCAGACAACCTATTCTTAATAAACTATCTACATATATATACGATATAACCCAGGTGACTTGTTTTAGATCCTGGGGCAAAACAACGACTAAATCCAGAGTTAAATCATTTCCATTCATAGTACATTCAAAAGAGTAAGTAAATTAAATTATAGAAAAGAAGAATATGATTACAAATGCAGGCACCTATAAAAATATTTTAACTTGTTTTTATTCTTTTCTTGTGTAATCCATGGATATTATGTAATAAAAATAACCAACACAAAATTTGAATATGTAAGAACTTTTGAGGAAAAACCTATCCCTGCCAGTAGTATCCAGCATTGCTTGGAGTTCTTAGGCGTCGACGAACATACAAATTTTGCTCCAATAATATAGAAGTTAACTATCCAAAAAATCATTGGTGCTACGCTACGTTTCTTTTTTTGAGCAAACTCACACATAGATACTTACTCAAGACTTAGGCATTCTCTCCTCAAGAATTTAAAAAGTAATTGTTATGGATTGAGAAGAAGAAATAATACAATTTGATGCACAAGGAAGTACTTTAGCTCGTTGTTAAAGAAATGAGCAAATCGGACGCCTTGAGAATTATACCAAATCAGATAGTTGAACTTAAAAGTATTGGGACACTATATTCCAACGTTACATAACCTCCATCTCCTTAATCAATGAATATTAAGTCAATGATGTTGGTTTGAGGAATTTTCAGTATAGGGCGGAGACAATGTGGCAGAGTCCTTTTTTACTTTTATTTCTATGCAAACAATAAGTACTTCTTATGTAAATATTTGTATTCCTAATATTCGGCTTTCATCATAGTGAATATATAAGTACATACATATTAGAAAATAGGCTATGTAAATAACCATATAATGAGAGAGAAAAAAAACTCCAGTTTTCAAGGTAAGACTAGTATTCTACCATTGCTCAAAAGTTATCAAATTATTATTTAATTTAGAAGTTATTTTTATTTATTTAATTTTTAGAGACTAAAAAACTAATTTTTGATTAAATAAGTTTTTTCATATACATATATGAGTTAATTCCAAGATTTATTTATAATTGAAATAATGAAATTATTTCTGCCTACAATAACCAAATATATTCTTGACCATAACAAGTTGCGTGAGTAAACAAATTTGAATGTTACTAACATTAAGAGAGTTTTTACTTTTTAACCCTTGTATGGTTCTTATTTTTTATGCACACCCATTGTCTTTAGTGTCAAAAATACCCATAAAAACAACCTGTATAAATTGTATTATACATAATTAATTAAAAAACTAATGATTAACTTTTTATTTAGATAAATCTGTATTAATTTTACATGTAGAATTATTACGTCTAAGTCACGGGATATATGGAAAAATATATTTTTCTTAAATAAGTATGTAAAACAATTCCAGAAAAAATGACATTTGAAGGCAATCACGACGTTATTTGATGTAGCCTTTTCTTTTCATTTCAGTTCTGCCAATATTTCCTTAATTCATTGGACAGCGACGGAGTAATTTAAATTTTTCGTCAGAAATAACTCCTTCATTTTCTATGCTTTTTGAATTCTATAGTATACTTTTTAGACATAGAATATCCCATAGATGCTTCATGTCCGATTCATGAAATATCGTCAAACGATAGTGGAAAAATTAAAATATCTGAGAAAATGAAATAATAATGATAAAATAATTAAAAAAAGGACAAAAATGTATTCCTAAAAATACAGCTATTATTTATAAATTCCCTTATTTCTTACTGAAAATGAAATGAGCGGCCCTACAACTTTTCTAACATACTTAAATCTAAGTTATAGTAGGTATAAACGATTCGGAAAAAACATAAAAAAAATAGGTTTGAATGCAATTACAGAGGCGTCTGTAGAAGTTTGGAAAAGGAGTAGAAAAGAATTTTCACTACTCAGGAATAATTAAATAATAATGACAACTGAGTAGGAAAAGAAAATACCTTCTTTATATTAAGAATTACAAATTAACGAACCAGCTAAAAACCACACCGAGCTTATATCTTTGTTCGCTATCATGCGTTGGAGTAGTAAGGAACGTGTGTTTGCTATCGATTATATTACAAAAATAAAATAAAATAGTTTGGCAGAATGTTTAATTACATTTTATCACTTGATTTTGTAGTGGTGCAATTAATGAAAATACGTTAATACCTTAAATTTATACATACAAAAAAACGATATTTTCAATTCATATTCATAATTATGTAAATGCAAACTACTCCATGTATAATAATGCTATTGAGGTAAATTTATTGTTATCGGATTTGATATTGAGCAAGATGTATAAATTGTTGTAGTTTGTTCAAATCAGGTAATTAGAAACTGAATAATTCCGAAAAAATCCTAATTTTTAAGACTTATTCAGAATTGCCAATGACTAATTATCTAATCAACTAACAATCTATAATCATTGAGTAAAATATGTCATTTAGATATTGTTGCATCTTTTTCTAAAAAATAAATATCCCTTCAAAATCTCATAAAGAATAGTAATTTAAAAAGAAAGAAAAAAATGAACAAGGTACCGGATATTGAAATACTGAAGTTTGGTTTATTCAGTGGATGGAACATGGAATTGTTGATACATAGAATAATCACGCATCTTACGTGAAGGTAATATATAGTGATGTTAATCCGGATATATTTTGCTCCGTTTTTTTTTTGTTTTTTGTTTTTTAATTGGTAATCTGAAGGATAAATTTTCTTTTCCATAGCTGTAGTCATTATTATTCCATTCCTGAGTAGTTAACTTTTTTTTCTTAAATAGATTCAATTATGTTAATTATTTTCTTCCCTCTCCCTTGTCACAGCTGATAGTAGTGATCTCCTCCAAAACATTTATCAAATTGTCAGGGTTGACATGGTCACTGTTGATTTTAATTTCATTTTTTTAACATGCCTATTATACGCACGATTTTCAACGGTAATAATATAAAAGGAGGAATTGGTGGACAAAAATAAAGGATGACTCAACCCAAGGTTAATAGATGTACAGGGTTATACCATTATGTAATTCGGCTTGCCAGAATTTTCAATTTGATGTACCGTACCGACTGATGGGGAAGACAGACATATTTTTACGTCATAGAGTTAAAAAACGGTATATTAACAGCATCTATTACTGGAGAATATATGATTAATAGTAAGAGTATATTATACTCATTGACGTCACTATTAAAAAGGTTGGTGAAAGTAAAGTATCAGTTATGGTATAACCTGTTATTTCTATTAACTCTGAGGCAATCTAATTTTGATTAAATAGTTCATCAGGAAAAAAGAAAAGAAAAACAAGCTAAGCTGCATGCGTGATTATTCCATGTGTCTAGAATTGACGATCTGATTTGATTTTTAGAACTGCGTAAAACAAAACTTTAAATGTGTACTATCCCTATGAAACTAAAATAAAACTTATACGATAAATAAAACTTGGAAAAAGGAAGTTCTGCGCCTGCATCTTGTATTTATCAGAATAATACTCGCCCATTATAAAGTTAATAGTAATTTTTTATGTGCATATTTTTGTGTTCAATATAGTCAACTACTTAGCGACTAAATTGTCTTCAAATTATCTTTTTAAATAAATATACACTCTATGTATTGTAACAAAGGGAATGTGTGGCACGATTTGATTTGTACTGTATCTACATATGTTTCAAACTTTCTTCTTCTAATTAAAAAGAAAGAGAAAAAGTGATTGTAATAATTTTTTTCCCAACTATGAACTATTTATTATTCGCTTAATCGGTATATTATATTACCCAATTTCATAATGATTTCTATAAAGCTATTCCCTACAGATTAATTTAAAAACATCATTTTTTTTTTTTTTCATAGTATACTTGATGTTTTTTCCATAACTTTTGGTACGAAATCTCAATTCTCAAGATACCTCTATATCCCTTCCTCCTAGGTGAAGAACAACTGATTTAAAAGTAAATGATAATTGCTCACATATTAACAAAAGCTAATTGGAATTCAACCAATCAACTTTCAGAATACTTATAAGGAACAACAAACTGTTAATTTTTATGACTGTGGGACAACGCTGAGAGCCATGTCGGAATATTGAATATAAGTCATGAAAGGAGCGTTTCTTAAACTTTTTATCATTCATGTATTTACTCGTAGCCAAACCATTAATTTTAGATTATTTTTTTGTCACAATTTAACGGGGTGTACTATTATGCCGCCGTGGGGAACAGCTGGAGAAATAATACAGAACACCTTTATACTCCGTAGTATTTGAAATTCAAAATGCATTGTGTCTTGAAATTTTTACAAGTTGATGGCTATTACGATTATCAACCTCCCCTGTAGTATGAATTTCTCAAGTGGTCAGATAAATTCCTATTTTTGAAGTTATGCTAGGTACCAATCTATCGATATTACCAGTAATTCAGATTAAAAATTGACGTTCAGTGTCCAAAACACTTCCTAATTAAGTTATCTGCTATATTACACGAATAATTGTATACCAAAAAACATAAATATAATAGTTCCCATTAATTGATTTGATTTATTTTTATAATTAGTCAATTACATATACTTTCTTATAATTTTCTAGATTAGTCACTAATGATTTGACTTACTCATTCTATAGAAAAGTGATTTTGGACCTTTCAATAACTCTGGAACCCCTATGCATTGGTTGGGGGTTGGTTTGCTAATATTCATCTTGATGATTTTTTATACCAATTTTTTTATGTTTTTATGTTTATTTTTCTGCTATGTACAATTAAAAGTTATACATTTATTGATGACGTAACCTTTCTTCCTAAAAGAAAAGAAAAAAATGTCCCAAATCAGTTGGTAGTTAACCAATACTTCCCCACTATGGAACTATTGTTCAATGATTTTATGATATTTACATACATTATAACACAGCCAATCAACGTTTAGGAGACTGATTAGGAGAAAAGAAACAAAAGATCAACAGCTGAAATACACTATATATTTTTGTATTAGGTAGGTCACGCCATTTGATATCTTCATTTTTACAAATAGGGTAAGTTTGATGATGTCATTAATATACAAATGCTATTTATTTGATTAAAAATGACCCCCCTCTAAAAAAAGCAATTTTTTACCATAAATCAAAGTTTTGATTTTTTTTCTTCTTGATATAAACATATATATGTCTGTGATATCAGGAATTGTTCCAAATATTTTTATCAACGAGTTCACATATTGTACATATCTAATGATAAATGAGGGAAAATGAAGAAAAAAATAAATAAAAAGTTTTTTCCCCAACAAAATTTATACAAAATCGCAAATAACATTTATAGAACAAAACAAAAAAAATCACATGTTGTGTGTATATTTTGGTTTTTTTAAAAGTCATTAAGTCTTCCATTTCAATTTTGGAGAAGAACTTCTGCCGTACTTATTCAAATTTGGATTAGCTCCGAGCTGGCATCTTGACAGTGTGGCACACGATGGACACGGCCTTCAACGTCAAAAGTTGTCAATTTGTTCCCTGGCGTGCAGAGGATGTTATTTCTTATGAAGGAGGACATATTGAACAAAAATATAGCTAAAACATATCACAAATTGGTTTTGAGTTGTATTTTTGTTGATTCTATAAAAAAACAGGGTTTTTTGTAACCTAATCATCCTGCTACAAGTCTTGGGTTCCCACTTTGTATACTTAGATTTGACTCAGGATACAAATCAAATAGATTTATTCGTCACTCGGAGTCAGATCAATACGACAGAGCTATATTCAAGTACACATTTTCTGAGTTTGAATCAAGTCCGTGTCTAAGTGAGTTCCGAGTTTGTTTTGTGTGGAGTTCAAGCTCATAAAAATATTCAAATACTGAGGTTTTGTACTTGACTAATACTCAGAAAGATTTACTCAAATGTATCTTTAAATTCAACATAAAATCAAAGTCTCAAAAATATTTAGTTATAATTTTGGGAAAAAGTTCCGAAATAAAATATAATGAAGTTGAATATTTAACTAACCTCAATATTATTATTTTTTATTTCTAATGTATTGGATTAGTAATTAATGATATTGAATCATCTAATCAACTTGTATGTATTTAAATTTTGAACTTTTCTAAAGCAACATTGCATTGAGTAATTATTTTTTAATTATTTCATAGGAAAATTAAATGTTAAACTGAAGAATATCAATCTAATTTATTTTTTTTTTTTTTTTGACAACAAATCTTTTTAAGTCGTATTAAAAGGTTTGTTCTTTAGTTTTTGCTAAAATATCAAGGATTTGGAAACAAAATATTAGCTTCCAAATAAAATCTTTCATTTAACTTGATTTTTGTATGATTATACACATTTTTCTTAGGAATTGTAACATAGATAATGTAATTGTTTTTTTTTTTTGTTGCCCACTAGGCTCATTCAGTTTTATTCAACAATTTTGTAATACTGATTACATATAATAATGTAGCAAGTAGAATATACAAAAAAAAAAAAACCGTGCTCATTCTAATCACCATTGGTAATCATGTATTACAATGCAAATTTACATTTCTATCATAAAAAAAACCGTCGATAGCTGCATGACAATAAAATAATAATTGACAAGTAATCCCATTCAAAGTCCTAAAATAGAATACTAATACAGGTAAGATGGAATCAAAGTTATCGTCTCTTGTAGTGCACAATTTGTATATTATATACTGTGCCGTTGTAATTATTGCGTCGATTTTTCCGTCGTTTGCTGTTGATAAAAATTATTTTTCGAAAGTTGGAGGGCAAATCCCTCTTCAATGATGATTTGTACGCCACTATTGACTTCTGTTAATCTGCTGCATTCCCACATTCTCCTCTTGTTAAACCGCAGAAAAAATCAATCTGCTCGCCCGTCTTTGCTGTATTTCCTGGCGGTTTCAAGAGTACCCCCGAAAGTACTCTGTACTTAAACCATTTCTCAGGAGCGGTTAGATAATTATTTATAATGGCTTTGATGCTTTGCTGTGGAGTTCTTGGGATTTTGCAACGGCTTAAATAAGCAATGAAAGGAGTAAGTGTAGGCTGTGTTAGACTTCTTCTCATGTACCAGGGCGAGAAAATACTGATCATACTTTTAAAAGGACGTATTGGTCGCCGTACTGGCAAAAAAGGTCCACCTATAGAAGGAAAAAACCATCTGATTTACAAAAGAGTTTGACTCTTTTAAATCTGCGGCTACTTCAAAGTAAAATCACCAGTAAAATAGCAGCTAATTCAATTTTCCAGAGGCATTTCCTATCCGAAAGAGACTTCAAGTTTTTTGATTATTTCCCAAGACCCATCACAAAATCCTTTGAGCCTAGTTGAGAATCCGCCCACTTTTTCAAAGACTTTGGATAGGCCCTAGTATGGGCTGTCGGTGTATTTTTAACCTTTTGTAACTAGAAAGTGGTTCAATTCGACGTTCCAAAAGTGTTGTGTCTCCCACAATTTCCTGATCCAATAGGAGTTGAGGCATTTCTAAAAAATAGGAAATGATATGACACTTAAGCCACCATATTTTATTGTATTGTGTATTCTTTGAGTTGATATATTTCTCTTCTTTAAGATTTTTAGGAAAGCATCTTCAATTACATTAATGTTAGAAGTTATTTTCGGACAGAATGGATATATTCGCAACAAGTGGGTGATTTTGGGTACAATGTACGTGTTACATACGCATATTCTATCCCATGTGCATAAATTTGGGTAAGCGTAGTGGCTTAAAGCTATTTTTATCCTTGAGAGGATTTTTTTATAAATCAGCAACATGCTATCGGGGACAACCAATGCTCCTAATAATTTGAGGTTTTTTCCAAAAACTAAATTGTGGCCACACTTTGAATATTAGGGGTCCATAAGGACATAAAAGTTCGGTTTTCTCTTTATTCAAAAAAGACTAGATTTGTCGGAAAGAGTTTTAAGTATGCGTATCAATGTTTTAATTGATTTTAGTGTTTTGATAGGACTTCCTGAAAACACCATAGCACAGACATTTTAAAGTTCTGTCGGATAATTGAAATCCTTTTATCGCTGCTTCTGAGTGAACATCACGAATAAGATTTTCTAAGCATAGGATGAAAATTGTCGCAGACAGTAGTAGTGGATCGCCTTAGCGGACGCCTCTTTTATTCTCAAAATAACTACACTGGTTTCCATACCTTATGGCTGTTCTATTTCGTGCTAGGATTACGCCGACCATTCGAATGATATAGTCTCCAAAACCCTTTTTGTATAGCGTTTTGATAATGTATTCGTGTGGTAAAGTATCATATGCCTTGGCTAAATCTACAGCCATTAACGTCAGCTCTTTGTTACTTTCTATACACGTTTGTAGAGTGAAAGGAATGTAGTCCATTAGCTTATGTTTTAAGAAGCCATACTGAGATTCATGTAAAATTTTATCTAAGACGTTGTTTATGCCATTTAAAATAATGCATGAAAAATCTTGTAAAGACAGTTTTGCATAGTAAGAGGCCTCAAATGTTTCATAAATTTTGCGTCTTTATTTTTTATTAGGAATCAGTATGATATTTCCATTAGACACATACTTAGGAAAATATCCGACGCTCATTATCTTTTCGTAAAATTAAAAACCTTGTATTTATTTATATCTACTGGTGTCATTTGATGAAATTAACAACTGTCTCAAAATTCAATTTGCGCAACATAATTTGTATTAGTTTTCATGTATTGTACACACTTCTTGCGCATAAATATTTTTTATATTGATACATCTGCGGTTGATTTTCCATTTCCTTTATTCCTTTCAATGCTTTCTTTTTATCTACCATTGACGTTTAAATTTTGATTTAATTAATGGTTTGCTACAAACCGTCTCCCTCTTTCCTATGCTGCCTAAGATCAAATAATTTGTCTTCATTCAACGTATTATTTATTGAATTGATTAGATTATATATCAATGTTATATGTATGTATACAATAGATATATAGATATATGTATAAATACTATTTATTGCTTGAAAATGCATTGAGAAGATTCAATGTATATCATAACTAACAACATGCATGCATCCATTCTACACGATAAGGATATCATCCACTTTTAAGCCCTCATTTTTGCAACATTACCATCCTATAATGCGTGTATCTACTGTTGCATATTCACACTTCCTTATTCCTTCGAATAATATGTACCAACTCTACTAGTGTTGCTACAATACCAATATTTTGTACCTGTTCCGCTATTAAAATTTGTATCAGTATTTTGATACTTTCTCAGCAAAAAAAAATAAATTATATATCTATATATAAGAAGAGATCAATTCATATAAACTTACACCCTTGCACAAAGGACACGGCGTTACCTCACTAACACAAAAATACCCTATGTATCTCTTCTGACTTGGTACGTACTGAGTATTTCATAATTTATTCTTTTTGATCAATAAATGAGAGTAATAAATTATAAATACTTATTCTCTGTTTCCGATAGGACAGGAATAGAATTTCGTATTCATCCCTAATTGTATTTATAACGTAATAAAATAAGTTCAATACACAAATTTCAATACTCTACTTCTTTAAATATATTTAACCAGCATCCCATTCTCATCAAAATTTGATAATGATCTCTTGACTATCTTCTCCATCCCTTGAGGTATTGTTTTTTATTTGTCCTTGCCTTGCACATGCCCAATTATATTTTGGTTATCAAAACTTCTATTTTAAATTTTTATGGGCAACTTGATGCCGTTGACACTAACCCATCACCTTTTGTGATTCTGCAGTTCCATTTTTTCGTTATTATTTCCTCCACTCTGTTAATTAATTCCCACACAGACAGACATAGAAAGAAGACTTGTTTCGAAATTTTAAATCTCAAGGCACAAAAAGTACTGTATTTATTCCCCCCTACTGATTTATTAGTGGAGAGTGAGGAATTACACCTTCAATATCGGAATTACTTTTTTTTTCATAAGAAGTTAAAGGGTCCACCGTTAAAGCCAAATATCCTGAGTCTACTACAGTGCCCCTGAAAAATTGATTCACCACAACTCAGTTTCTGAGATTTTACCATTTTCTATGCGTCTCTTATGGTTTTTGAGGTCATTTTCCCAAGTAAATAAAAAAAAGAATGAAGTCAATGGGTAGATCCGCATTCACATATGTTGAGTTATACTTGCAACTTATGATTCGAGTAAATTAATTTAATGAAGATAACTAATGTATTCTCAAGTAACATACAACGAAATCTGAAAAATATAACGTCAAAAAGCACCTGTTAGCTTAAGTAAGTCCCTTATCTTAGGCATAGGATTACTGGGGAGCAGGATGAGAAGACGAAAGCGAGACTTATAGTACTAAAAGTAATTAAGATCCTTGTTAACATAAACAGCCTGTTATTTGTTCTTCGGTGGAGTAAATGAATTACTTATGCTACAAAAAGGGTAAACTTCTACATTAAAAGTAACACTCGTCAGAAGAAATATTATAATGATTAAAAATACATTGTTATATATATTCTTGTGTATTTTTAAAACAATTTACGATGATCTATTAAAGAATGAAAAAAAAGAGGAATAAATTTCTAATTTCTGAACTAAATGTTTTCTCCTGAATTCCCCTTCTGTACTTATTCATATTATTTTCCCATGTAGATGGCGCTTTTTATGATACTACAGATTACATCGCTTTATCAATTTCTGGAAATTTCCCTCATCTAACTTATTATTCCTTGCGTAGATATCACCTTTTTAATTATGTTAAAAGGTTAGATTCATGGAGGTGCATAATTGATAATAATGAAATATTTGAATCTATTCTACACTCCTCGTGAACAAAAAAGTATTTATGTGCCTTAAGATTTATGTACATCTTAAAGCAGGAATGCCCTCAGCATTTTTATTGCAAGGATGCCTGGCTCAATTACCTTCAAACTTTCGATCGCCCCTCTAAAGAACATTGCTCTCAAGTAGTTTTCAAGTTAATATTGAATCACATACAACAAATTAACACTATTTATTATCCATGTGATTCAAAAATGGCTCTGTCTAGTTATTAAAAAAAATATTATCTCACAAGTTACATACTCTCATAATTTTAAGGTTCTCTTTTAGAACCAACAAAAATTGATCCAGAGACAAAAAAAAAATCCAAAAAGTATATATGATACTACTTACTTGATTGAGAGAGTCCATGTTTCCGTAGCAGCATTGTGAAGAGATGAGAATCGATCATCAACAATAAACACGTCCCTATCAGTTGAAATGATATGAGAGTCTCGATTCCGGATCCAAGCAACCTATTGAAGTGTGGAAATTATGGTTAAAATGAATATTTCAAATAATAATCTAATTTGACATATAAAAATATGATTGATAATTGACATCGAAGGCAATTTCTAAACTTTTTTATATCATTATAAAAGTTATGTGAAGTTTTTCGATTAAGTTCTTAACCACATGCATTTAGAAAGTATTATTATCTCTAGATTGTGTTCCTTTAAAAAATATTCTTTAATGTTTAAGGGCATCACCACATAGCTTAATCCATTGCTATAGGCACCTACTTACTTTTGAAATTGAGCCAAATAATTACTTTTACCTATTTCGGAAATACTTAAGGTACTAAAAAATAATCTGGCTCAAAAGGAGTTTCATTTTAAAATAAGGATAGTACCAAAATAAGTAGATTTTTCTACTCTCTAATTATTCTCCATTGTTTGTTATTAAGAATATTGATGCATAATATATGTCCCTCTGGTAAATAAGGTTGAAAAGAAACTGAAAATGAACGTTGTCACTATAATAGTTTGAACAATTTTTGGGGTGAACAACTTTGATTTTATAACGGTGTATTAGATCAACTGCATGCAGCCGTGAAACGAAGGAAATAAACACACACCTCCTCACTCCGAATATAGCAAGAACATAAAGGCTGGAATTACTCAAAAGTCAATCCTTCATTCTGCCCCGAGTTAAGCAAGGACTTACCTCTCCAGGGCTGCAGAGCCGGAGTCAAAAAATTTGTGGTGACTCTGGCTACAAAAATTATTATAATTTATGTAAATAAAACTTATTTATAATCTAAACCTTTCATTAAGTGTTTATTAAGTTACACTTAATAATGGTTATAAATTATATGTATTAAGTACTATTAATTTATAAGTGTACTTCACAAATTTATAACGTATTTTATAGCCTATACAATCACAATTCCTGAACATCTAACATCTAATTATGTTTAGAAACTTATGAATGAGCTAGCAATAGATGCCAGTCATATAACTTTTGATTCATTTCATTTGCTCTTCATCATGTCTATTATTTAATTTTTTTCATTATGTTAAATATTTTCTTAATACCTGACATAATCCTTACTACAAATAACTAATTACTATAAATTCAATCTATATTTATAGTTTCTTCACTCAAAAGGATTTATATAGACTAAAAAAAACATTATTACAAAATTATCTGTTGCAGTTGTAGTCGGACATTTTTATTAGTCAGGACCACAACCCCGCTAATAACTCCCAAGTAAACACTTATTGTTACACTCCCCGTCTTTCATGAGTACACATAGTAATTAGTACTTTTTTACTCAAATACTCTGTCTTCAATGTTGCGGACAATTCTCAATTACTAATTAAGAAAAGTCTTACATTTAGAAATAATTGTCTAACAAACGACTGATTTCAGAACTGTTTCATCTTTTTTTTTTTTTTTTTTGAGGAAAGATTGAGAAATACAAATTAGATTAATAAATATCCTATATTTTTGTTAAATTTACGCTCGCCGGGATTTCAACCTTTTTTACATCTCTGATAAAATCAAGAGGGATTTTATTCGCACAAGTAACACCATTTAATTTGTTTTTACTTATATGAACAAATCCTCCTAGACAAGGAGAAGGGGTTCGACGAATAAAGTATTATATACATTGACATAACACGTCTATTAATTCATATCTCTATATTGGAATATCCAAAATTAATCAGAGGTTTATAATCTTTGTTAAAATTGATATTAATTGCAATCAATTTAATGTTTAAAGAGAAAAAGAGCCAACTTCTGTTGGTAGTTAGTCCGTTGCTTCATTTTCTAGTCCGGAATTACTAGAGATGAAATTTATACTGTTGAAATGATTCTGTGAATATTAGTGAATTAGATTTGAATATAAATTGGTAAACTATGGAGTTACAGAGTATTATATCCTATGAGGATTAACTTCGAATATATGTTTTTGTGTTAACTTTCCTTGCCATATAACTTATTCAAATGTATTAAAAAACAAATAGCTGACAGCTTGAATGTAATAAATAAAATCACCTCCCGCATACTTAATCAACAAAGAAAGTTAATTTACTCAGTATTTACTTTATGGCTAATCATACCAATGATTCATTAGGCCTTGTTAAGTATTTTAAACATTATATATTCACACGTCACACATACTATTCAAAAACCACAACGAATAATAAAGATAAGCACTCCGATGGAATTTTATTACCCCTTATACAACTCTCCTTCGTCTAAAAAAGTAATATCCTGAATAAATTATAATCAGAATCAATAAAATTACTCCTCCATGGGAACCGATAAAAGGGAACCGACAATTTATTTCGACATGTTTATATTATATTGATTAGTGGTATGATATTTATTTATATTCAAAACTGTCAATAATTAGACTACATATTTTTAACTTATTCATGTCTTCATTATATTTATAACGCAGTATATGAACTATTGACAATATAATTTATATATTATTGACAAATTTGACCAAAACTAGTGACTATTTGGTTAGTAGGAGAGAGCATGAATAAGACTCTTTAGTTACATGTATACCTACCAAATAAAACTATATCCATTTATTTATAACACAGCATCTCATTTATTTGTTACTTTTTAAAATTGCAAATAGTTAACTTGCAAGTTGGCATTTGTTTGCTTACTTTTTTCTACGTCTAACAATTATTCGTGAATTGTAACCATTTCAGAAATAACTGTTTTTACTGTTGGTGCGCTGTAGAAGTTATTATCTGACTGGAAATCTGTAGTGTTTTCAAATCAGATGTACAGCTACATGCTATCTCCCGATTCTAAAAACACTCACAAATTTACTTTTAATAAGAATATTACAGATTTTATGTCATGAGACACGTCTTAAGTTTGGCTAGGTCTTATTTAAATAAACTTTATGTAAATAGCACAAGTTTTATTTTTGAAAATGCCAAAAGTTCATAATATGATTCTATTATATTAATAGTATTTGATGCTTTAAGTATGAATCTCTTGTTAGTTTTTGATATTAAATAAGATTTTAGAGCATTTTCAATATGTTTAGATTTTGTCCTGCCCCGTCAAAAATTAGCTTGCTATCATTACTTCTTACTTATTTTGCGTGTACGGAACAAAAAAAGAAGAACCAATGGGCAGAAGCCGTTCACTTTAGTCATCAAGAAAAAAAAATGAAGAACATGATTATTAAAAATATATGGGTAGGTCTAGCATAAAAATTTATTATTCTTTTAAGATATAAAAGAAATACTTATAAATAATTTCTTTTCATGGTATAGCCCTTTTCGAGCTTATCAATGGATATTATAACATAAACATCCTAGAATATTGATGTCATAACCTTGCCATCCGACATTTGGTCTTTCCTGGTTTCGGTTCATCGCGTGTAGTAAAATCAACTGATTGTCAATTAGATTCTGGAGTGTAGCGAAGGAGCCACGTTTCATCCCAAATCTTATATTGTCTAAAAAAATCTTATTTGTCACGGCTGAAATGGCTTTGAATCAAGAACACGATGTTGCTTTTGATTGGTTGTGAGCAAGCACGGCATCCACTTTGCACACAGCTTTTACATGCAAAGATATTCATGGGCGATATGGCTAACACGTCGTCCCCTTGATATCGATAGAGTCTCAACTATGTCAATTAACCTGACTTAAAGATCATTCAAAATTATTTTTTGATATTTTCCTCGGTAGCATCCTCTGCATGCAATTGCAAGTAAACAACTGACTGCATGCAACATAAATATTTGTAATTCTTTGTAAAAAGCCTTGAAATAACAATATTTTTGTTTTTGGATCTTTTTTAAAATTAATGAACCAAAATGTGTATTAAATTACAAATTAAGGAGTGTAGAAATTGTTATGAATAAAATTATTGGAAAACTCAATAAAGCAATATTTAACCATCTTATTAAGATTGTGTTTACTCATCCATGGCGGAAGATGTCAATACACTACCGGCCGATCAGCATAAGTCAATTAATCCTAAGACCCTCACTTGGAACCTATTATTGGTAGCGGTGAACTTCAGTGATTATGTGCTGAAAAAAAAAAGATGAGGATAACGAGGAAACGTTCTCTTTAACCTCCAAAGATAAGTCCGTGTGGTCTTTTTTAAATTAGCCGGTAAAAAAAATGACGGGGACTCATCTCCAATTATCAGACTATGATGCTGCAGTTTTCAATCATGGGATCCCCTCATACATCATATCCCACCTCAGCTCAGACATTTTCCCGGGTTAAACCATAGTTGTAGCAAAAAAAAACTCCAACTAACATATATGAACGATTTTACAAGCTTACTTTTCCAATTACTTATAAGCAACATGAGACGGGAGTGCAATTTTGGGTTGACATCCTTTATCTGAGAAATCCTCTGAACTGTAACACTTCAACAATTTTCAGAATACAAACATTAAAATTTCTAGGAAACGTTACAATTGAATTGGCTGAATTGGTAGAGGCAACATATAAACCTACTACGGTTGGATACACCAGCTCAAAAAGGAAAAAATACATGCTCTATCAACATTCCGCTGGTAAGGGAATGAACCAAAACATCGATTCATGTAACTTACCCTTGGAAGTCCGAGCTCAATTAAAAATCATCCCCACGTTACTTGCCATGAAAGGGTAAATAATTAAATTAGACATTGCAAAAGCTCGGCGAAAGTGTTCAAATTGCTTTAATTATAAACACACATTCTCCAAATGTATGAAAGGAAAAATAATATTGAAGCAATATATATGATCACTTCTTCTATCTCTGAGAAAGGACGAGGGTCCATCAGTTGTAAAGAATATGACAGATCAAATGCCGAATCCAGTAGTCATACAAATCCCTTCACAAAATCGAGAACATCAAAACAAGGAAAATTATCCCTTTTTTGGAATCGTGAATCAAAAATCCACCGTCATTAGCGATGATACTCAGTTAGTGGGAAATAAATTAGAAAAATCTTGAATGAGAGCCCTAGAGAAGGCCTCCAAGACTTCCTCAGAAGCCCAATAAGTCTCAAAAGATCTAGATATCCCTCCATTGAGAGTAAATGGAGTTCTCCAATACTCCATTTAGTGAGAAGGTTGAACAGTATATTACGTCAACATCACTGAAAAAAATGAAATGATAATTGAAAAAATAACTAATTCTTTTCATTGAAGAGATCGGTTTGAGTATAAAATACTTTGAGTAAGTGATGCCCTAAATTTAATTATTCTGTTCCCTTTATTCTAACATTTTAGATATTCAATTACTGTTAACTAAATAAAAAAGAAGTAATAAATGGAGATAAAAGTAGTTATATACAAAGTAATCCGATCTTTCAAAAATGCAGAGTAGATATATGTGCTTATACTTTTGCAACAACATCAATTCGAAACATTATAAAAGCACAAAAAACCTCAAAAGAAAGAATGTAAAAATATAATTTCATTTTGATACATAGGTATGCCTGGAAAATATTCCCATAAATCTACAAACTAAGCTACTTTTTTAGTACATTATTTGAGAATCACCTCGTAGAGTACTCAAAAAATGTCCTTGCTTAAATAACTATTATATTTCAACTCTACTATGCAAAATGTAATTTTGACACGAACATATTTGCCAATTACATTTTCGTCTCTTGATGATTTGGGCACATTACTTACAGTGTTTTTTTAATAGTAAATTAAGACTTATATTAAAATTAGGTTCCAATATATAATCTATATATAGTGGCCAGTCATTTTGCAGTGAACTTTTTTGCCGTCAGTAATTTTACCGCACGAATTTTCGCCGCCTTTTTATGTTTCATATTATAGTTTCAAACATTAGATTAAGTGCAAAATGTTGCAAATTCCGTTATTTCTTTTGATGGAGTTTCTTACATTTCTTCAATCCACAACGAATAAGGTGTCACTAGTCAATGAGTCCTTATGAAAAAGACACATGCTCCCGGACCTGAAATTCCTTACTCCTTTTCCCTTATAGACAGTATTCCTTCATTATTTCCTCTCTATTTTCTGTTTTTCTTCATAATCATACTTATTACTGAGATACAAAAGTAAAGACTAAATATAAAATTCGGACCTAAAATATAAAAACATAATAACCTAGATAAAATGAATACGGTAAAATCATCGACGGTAGAAAATGTTGGCAATAAAATGATCAAAAAAAAATCACTTTATTCCATCTTGTATTAAAAAGTCGTTGGTATCCTAAAATATCTAACCAACACAACCAATTATTTTGGAAGTCAGTTTTGAGACTAAAAACTAAATTTATGAAGTAAGGGATATTGTGTGTAATCAAAAGGGGAATTAAATTTAAATATTGTTTTTTTAAAACATTAATTTGTCCATTTGTATTCCATTTGAAATCACTTTTTAATATATTAAATAATGAAAAAATGACCTATATAAAAACGATAATTTAACATATGAGCTCTAACTAGATTCTGAAATTGAGTAATGGAGGTAAGAAGATTCAAAAATGCCGGTTTGCATGAAGTTTCTGTAAGCTTTTTGTAAAAACAAGTGCGGTACATACTCGTATGTTCAGTAATTATATCAAAATACCTTCTTTATTTGGTTAGTATTCAATCTAGGCCGTTAGAGAAAAAGCTCAATGGAACAAGAAATAATATTGGTGATCACAATAAATCATTCTTTTTTACAAGGATTAATGCTTGAGTTTCTATGGAGAACTGTATCCTCATTGGATTACGGCTTCAATTTATTACAGGGTAATGCACACCATTTTTTTTAACTTCTTGGCTTAGTGGCCATTAATTTCCACGTAACAGGGATAATTCCTTGTTCAAAAATTTTATATGTATGTACATAAAAAGTATTTAAATGTGTTCTTATTATCCATTTCCTATTTTTTTAATTATTTTGGATATTACTATAATGATGTTGTAGTACTTTAAAGTATCAAATCTTTTAGTATCATTGTATACATATTTACCAAATATATAACACTATAGCTTATATATTGCTGTTTTTCTGTATTTTGTTTATTAAATGGTTAGTATCCATTTAGTATATGTTTATCATTTCTCTTCTATTTGAGGGTCAAAATCACTGCAATTTTTTTTTTTTTACTTTTTAAAGGAAAAACCTTATTTTTAAGTAGTAAAAAGAAAAATCAAATTACAAAGAAAGCCACGAACAATAAAAACAGATATGTGGTGTGTCAACATAAGAACAATCTTAAACAAAAACAAAACGAAAATAAAATCTCAACTTTTTTACTTAATATATATATATATTTAAACATACTTGAATCAAAAATTGGCTTTGTATTTATATTTGTGGAATGAGTTAAGATACTTAAACCTAAGTAAGCTTTCAAATAAATCCGTCAATTTTTTATTCTTCTATCGGGACAATCATTTTTGGCACTTTAAGTGGGATTAACGGCACGTTGAAAGAGTTAATAAGAATAATTTGGAGATATAGATTACGAATAGTTTGATCCAGGATACAAATATGATCTTCACTAAATTTTAAGAAAATTCCTTCTATATTACTTTTTAAGCTTTAGTTCTTTCCAATATTTATTCAGATCATATTTTGATCTTTTTTTTCTTCTTTTCAAGTTAAAAGGCAGTTCTTTATTCAGTCTAAAAATACATTTATAAATTAATTTGTTAAAAAAATAAAAACATAAATCAAAGAAGAAACGACACTTTTATGTATAATTAAAATTAAGCCGAAGATACAAGGAAAAAACAAAAAATGATAAACCAGTAAATTCAGGGATCTGATAAGGAAATCCTATCATGAAGAGAAGGTTTTGAGCTAGTTCTAACAAATAATTATTTGTAAACAAACATTATATATTATGTAGTAGTATTTTTCATCGATCGAGATTGAGGATTATGATGGCCTGAGAGATGCAATCATAGAGCCACGAAGGAAGCACTTAGTTCTTGTGCTTCACACCATATATTATACTTTGGAGATGAGCCACTCAATCTTCCACTTATCTTTTTTCCGTTTTGTTGGATCTTTCAAAATCCTCCAGTTGAAACAGATCGACTTATAGACCGAACAACTTATATTTGGAATAAAATCTGCGTGTTTCAACAGATAGATATTTTTCTCCAGATCTTTATACTATTTCAGATTAATTATTTGAGAAATACTATTTTTTTTTAAATAAATATTTTTGGCTATGCAAATAATGCTTACATGACGGTTGGACTCGAAAACTCCCATTATTTTATGGCGTATTTTATTTTACTGAGGTACATCTTTAACGTACGCACAATCAATGCTGTGTCAAACAAATATAAAACAGTCGATAGGGTTTTTTTAGTACGAAATCTTATCTTTCTAATTCCATACAGCGTAAACTGATCACACTTATATGACGCAAAATAAATATTAATTTCTGACAGAAAATCCATGACCGGTCTAAGACCGTTAGAGCTTACGTTGGACCTAACTTTTTCATTTATTCAAAGAAGTTAGGTCCGGGCGATATCTTAGATTAATTGTTTGTAGAATGGTACACAAAACATTTTTTTTTTCCAAAAGTATGAACCATCATTGGAATTATATGAATTTAAAATGTTTAATATGTGCACAACTCATAAAATTTTGTTGGGGGGCAAATTGGTGTATATATGTAGAACGCAAATAATCCAGGGCCTCCAAAAGGAAGTGGGTTAGAGGGGCTCCCTAAATTAATGAGTTTTTCCTTTTTTTTAGTTTTATTTTTTGTCAGAATAAAGAAAATGTGGATTTTTGAGATTTTTTTTTCAAAAAATAAATTTTTTTTTTCATAAAATTGAATTTTTTTTTGAATACTTATAGATTTTGAATCTCTTTTCCAATGCGTTTAATATCTGAATTTTTTGTCCATAGCTATGGATTTTTGAATTTTTTTTTCAAAAATTTAATATTTGAAATTTTTACGAAATCCTTCTAATTTTTTCCAAAAAAAATTAATATTTTTTTTCTTTAAAAAAAAAAAATCATTCCAAACACCATGCCCAATGTTATTTGGTCTCCTAGCTACACTGCCTTGAATCAAAGGTGTATTTTTGACTGTGTCTCACCCTATATGTTGAACCCTTTAGAATAATATCTTCAAGTTCTAATTGTCTCTTTCATATTTGATATTCATAATGAACATAATAACGAATATATATGCATTTTTTTTTGTGTGTGTGTGTAAAGAAAGAAATCTAATGAGGTTACTCACTCCTTATCTATGTATTGCAAAATTCTATGCACACAAAAAAAATTGTGAAAATTAACATGCATCTTTCTGCGGTTTTGTTTTGATTGTTATATGTATACATTTCAAATAATGATACATATCATGAATTTTAATCAGATTCATTAGAAAAAATCCTAAGAAATCTAGACGATAATGTAGAATACTTCCAGCCATAAGTTTAATTAACTTTTTTATCCCTCCGATAGTCAACTGGGATTAGATTATTACACCCCCAGATTTATGAAAATCCTTCTTATTCGTTTGAATCTACATTTTATCGCCAATACTTTTCAGTTTGCTCCTGAAACATGAAATGAGATTTGATGCAATTCTTTTTATTAGCTTGATAATGCATTGCTAAGAATTGATTACCATATTTAGCTATTTTTAATCAAAGTAAGTAAATTTAATTAACTATTTTGCTATTATTTTTTCTTTTGATTTCATGGATTTTTCATTTTTTCAATGCGAGGACAAGCTATTAGTATATAAAAAAACACAAAACCTCATAAAAACTGATGGTTACAAATTTGTTTTCCAAAATTTAGATATTAAAAATGAATATTTCATATACATTATTAATATAAATAAAAATTCAATATTTTTGCTATAATAATAAAAATTATACCTTGTTGAAACCCGAAACTCATGCTGTTAAGATTATTTTAAAATATAAATTTATTTTTTCTACGTGTCTTATATTTTTAGTATTTCATTTAAGATTGTTCAATCTCTTTATCATATAATCAAATAAGTTCCATTTTTTCCCACCCAACTTCACTAAACATGTTATGAAAAGGATGTTCACTTACAAAGGGGGATTTCCTCCGGTTTGTGGGAATCACAAACTCTACTATTTGCCATAACTTTTTTTACAAATATATCCATATGATACTATGATAATTCTACAAAATAATAGTTCTATAAATGGTTATAAATCCAATTTTAAAGCAATACATGATTAAAGTAAATATGAGAGATACTTTTTGATCTTACAATGATGAAAAAGAATTTTTTGGATGTAATTTTTTTTATTATTAATGATCAAAGAAATCATAAACTTTAATCATATATGTCTTGAAACTTTTGATTTCATCCATTCTTTAATTTTTAATATGGCTTCAGAATCTTGAGTACCAAAATTTGTATACATGCTTTTCTGATCTCTTGCAAAAATAAGTAAAATAACTAACAAACTGAAACAAAATTTCGGTTATGGAGCGTGTCTCAAAATTAATACAAATATTTATACTAGCATAATTAATTTATATATATAAAAATAATATCTATCACTAATCATCTGTTACTTTCTCGTCATATCCTCTGATGAATACTTTATTAGAGTTTTTAATTACCTCAACAACAGCAAAAAAAAAATATTGTGAACATTTACCAAAAAATAAATCCTTAGAATATATGCCAGATTAATGTGTTAATTTTGTAATTAATCAGTTTTTTTAAATAATATAAATTGATATTTTTAAGGCTATTTAATCAATAATTTTTGTGATCTTTAGGCCCTTTGTATATATTATTACTATTAAATATTTCAAAAAAAAAAATCAATCTATATATAAATATACTAAATATTATAATTCTGTTACACAAAAACTCGATCAAAAAGGGCCAAACATTGAATGATTAATAATAACTCTTATAATATTGGAGAAAATATCCACAAAAAATAAGATAAGAATAATTAAGCATTTATGTTAAAGGAAGTGCAAGAAAGTGTACGTTTTGTAGGAAGCTGGGGGTTTCAAACAGCCCAGGAAAGTAACTTAGATATAATGCAATGTAGGTATGTAAATAAAACCATAATGGATTCTTAACTCATTTCCTTTTCTGTCCTTGGTATTTCATATATGTATATGTACATTCTACATGTAGTTAGATATAATTCTTTTTCAATCGCTAGAAGACATCAATCAATATTAAATAAATAAAATACTGTTTGAAATACATACATAAATTGATTTATCTAAAGATTAAATATATACTTAAATGGAAATAACGATCCATTTTCAACATTCAAATGTTTCAAAAGAACACATTTTTATAATAATCTGTTTATAGAGTAGTAGTTCTCAAGCTATGGTACTTGGAAAATAGATTAGGCCGCTATTGTATTTTCAGTTTGATCATCACGCTGGTACTAGGATATCTGGATAATTTCTCAAGTGGTAACCACTCTACAAAGTTTGATAAACACTTTTATAGAGGAACAGAGATGTAATTTTTTTTTTGTTTAATTTTGTTATAAAGTAAAAAAAATATATAATAATGTCCTTTATTTCTTCAAAGGACTCCTAAAAGGCAATGAATAAATGATCCATTACAAAGACCTTGATTTTCACCTTGTGGTTATTAAATTTTGTTATAAAAAAAACTTTCCATTTTTGATGGAGAGAAACATTATGGATTGTCAATCAAAAAAAAAAAAAAAAAAAAAAAGGCTTAAAAGGCACGTTTCAACCTGTTTAAGTGTCACTTTTTTTCATTAGTTTTTAGTTTTTGTAATAAACTATAAGGTTTTCTCAAAGGAAAGAAATATTGTTTATGAGATAAGGAAAATCAAAAGTAGCTCATTTGCATCTGGTAACAATACGTTTCCGTAAAAATTATCTATCCTTCACACATTAAATATTTATTAAGAAAGATTTTTGTTGATCAAATAAGTTGTAACTTTAGTTTAGAAGCTTAATTACTAATGAGGAGCAAAAGAAGAAAAATTGCAAATTAGGATAAACATATACACAACAAATGGGACTCAATATCAAATGAAGACTCCATAAGGAATAAGGAATACATGACCAAGATCCCAAGAAAGCTTTAAAGGTGTCTCAGGGGTGTCCGCGGGGGGTATATCTCTTTCTCCCAAATAATGATTTTTTCGTTTTTACTAGAAATTTTAATATTTGGAGTTTATTTTAATTTTCTGTTAGTAGTAATGGACTTTTAATTTTTTCTTCCAAAAAATTATATTTTTAGAGAATAGCTGTGGATTTTTGAAATTATTCTCAAAGATTCAATTTTTTGAGAGTAGTATTTGGTGTTTTAATTTTTTTCCTAAAATGCAATATTTTTGTGATTAGCTGTAGATTTTCGAAATTTTTTTGAAAGAATTTAATATTTGAAAATTTTTTATTGAGTTTTTTTTTTTTTTTTCAAAATATTTAAACTTTTCTGAATAGCTATGAATTTTTGAAATTTTTTCCATAAAATTTAATTTTTGAAATTTAAAAAAAAAAAAAAAAAATTTCAAAAGCCAAGCCTCCCAAAAATAGAGTCTCTGTTATGTGTAATACACATGTGTTTATTTCCATCATCTATTTCATTATTCGATCCAAGATGTAACTGAGTAAGTGCAACACAGTAACAAAAATTGGTTTTCAAAATATGTATCTTCAAAAAAAAAAAAAAAAAAAAAAGATTAAACAAAAATCATGCACATTATAAAACCAATTTGTTAAATATCATTATATGGAAATTACTTTTTGCCCATTACATGAAACGAATATGAAAAAAAATTAAAAAAAGTTTAATATTAAATGCTCTGCATAATGATTGTTCTATTATTCAACATTTTTCAAAGAAAAATACCGTTAGTTTATGATCACAGAAAAAAACACATGTAAGAAAAAAATAAAATTGAAAAATTGTCAAAAACTTTATGCAACATACAATTTAAAAAAAAATTTAAAACACGGCTATTAAATATGTGAAATAATAAATATTGCACAATCATTGCTTAAGCTACTTTCATTTATTAATTATAATACGGTTTTTTACCCCATACGCTATATACGGCATTATGTCGCCAACACAAAAATATACAGTGTAATTGTTGATCAACTTCTTTTCCTTTAATCAGTGTTCTTAACGTTAATTGGTTGAATTAAAATGATCTCTATTTAAACTGTGCACATTTTATTTCTACTACCATCTGATTTTTGTACTTTTTCCGTTTCTTTTCGGAGAAGAAGTTGCACATCTAACGACGTATATAGAGGATTAATTACAAACTAAATAACCTAAAACAATAAAGTAACTTACGGTATTATTTCCCAAATTTTTGATTTTACATGGAAGATACGCCGTTCCTCCCAACTGGACCGTGATGTTTCGATCAATACTTTTGTCAAAAGCTGGTATGGGATCCTCAGAAGGCAGGGAGGGCTCTGTATTTAGCATTTTTATCATAGAGGAGACATCACGCTGATGGTGACGACGTTGGTGATGATGGTAGAGATTCCGAGAGCCCTTGGCACCTATAGTAAATAAAATAAAATATTTTGAAATATTATTTATTAAAAAAGTATTTTGAATATATAATTACAAAATATTTTGTAAGAATTATAAATATTAAAAAAATAGAAGTTGAAAATGATTCATTTTAGAATCAATGGGTTTTTTTCATTGTTATTTTAATAAAAGTTAAAAATCAAGTAAATTTTTCTACTTTCAATTATGTTCCTCTGTAACTTTGTGGTTAATATTCAATAATAACAAATGAGGAAAAAACATTATATAATAAAAGTTTTGTTCCCTAGTGAACGTCAATTTTTAGCTCATAATATTACTCGTACATGGGCTTAAAAGTCCCGTGCTTCACACATATGTAGATGACGATTTTTTCTATTTACCACATTATCAGTGAGTACCGAACTTTGAAAGACAGTCCTCAAAATTATATGTCAATCTGTTATTTCGTTTTTGAGTGATTGTGCTCAGTGTTATTCTACTTTTGTTATTTCTATAACAATCTTTTTAAATTTGTGACTCCGCTCTATCAGAAAAAACAACAAACAACAAAACGTTCTTTTTCTGAATTAAAACGTGGTCAAAGAGACAATAATGATGCAGAACGCAGTAGACATCAAATGAGAAAACACCAAAAAATCCAATAAATATTTTTGAATGAAAGGATTGTGAAGCTGTGTGAGTTAGGTGACATCGTAAATATAGCAAAAGAACGTGTTGTGTTTATATTGCATTAGCATTTGTCAATGAGGAAGATCTGTTCAATGTGAGGGGCATGTTTGCTCACTTTTCACCAAAAAAAGAAGCGTGCTCAAGATTCAGAGCAGTGTATGGCAATGTTTAAAGGTAAAAAAACCGGAAATATTATTGGTATGTGACAATGGATAAATGGTGGACCCATCACTTCTCCTCGGAATCAAATCGATCATTATCTGAATGGACAACAACTGGTGAACCCCTTCCAATGCGCCCGAAAAAAAAAATGCTTGCTGGTAAGAAATTCCGCTAAAATGATAATGTTACTCTTGTTGGAGATTATACGGATAATTAAAGCCAATTCTGTAAGAAAATAAGATGTTTTTCTTTGTTAAGCCTGGTACTTTTCAGTCGATGAGTTGATATGACAGTTTGTTCGTAGATTATCTGAAGAAATTTTAGTTTCTGCAAAGGGGTCATATCTTTTTGGACCAGAATTGAGCAATGTTATGTTTACTTGTGGCACTGGGCGGACGTATGAGAGGGAGCGCAGTCCTGAATCCATACGTAGTTACCCTCCGGGTAGTTGGTCTTTAGCCATGGCAAGATGGTAGAGCTAAGCACCTTATAGTAGACTTCCCAGCCGATTATCTGTCCAGTCTTGAAAAAGATCGGAGGCATCTTCTTTCCATCAGAGGGCACATCGGCGAGGACCATTGTTTGGGCCAGATATTTGGTGGGGTAAACCCCTTGGACCTCTTATTTTGTTTCTGCAAGCTAGCAGTCGTTATAGTCGTTGTGGAACTGATCAACTGTGAAAATCTTCTTATCCGAGAAAATTTTCATAATTGACCCATTTGCCTTTATCCATATCCTTTTGTTAGAAGAAGGTGGTGTGGGTCCTTGTGAAATAAACTAATCCCAATTTTTGCTTCATATACCTCCTTATGGTCCTAGGAGCCACAGAGAAATCGTTGGCGAGGCGATTCATCGATCAAGTGAGATTCTCCTATATATTATTCTCCAAACTTATCAAGAACTTCGTTTCCCAAATTATATATGGCCTCGCTTCCTGAGATCCTGGAGAAGTCTTCTCCATTGTTTTTTCATCTTGGACAAATTAAAAATCAGACTCCTAAAACACTTAGCAATGTCTGTAATATTCATCAGATCAACTCCATCATTGAGGTGATCTGAGATGCGCTGCCTTTTTCCTTGTTGCTCGTTCATCATGATAAAATGACTAAAGGATTAGTATAGTTTGTTTATGTAAAAAAAAAAAAAAGACAGGAGATAAGAATATCAAAAAATAATTGATTAACAGTACGCGTTTTGCTGTTCTACCCTAAATAAAACCATATATCAGAGTAAAATATAATAAAAATTTCAAAATTGATCTTCCTCACTTTTTTTAAATTATTTTTGAAAAAAAATGACTATTTACTTACCATGGAAATCTTCAAATATGTTTATTTCCAAAGAATTAAAAACGAAAAATGTATATAAATGTTAATTAAGCACAAAAAATCTAATTGTATTAAGTATATACATATATATAAAAAAGGATCTATGACTTAAGTGAAAAAAATAATAATAGGAAATCAAAATGGCGTCGATAGATTTCCATGGGTTCCAGAAACTATATTCTAGTTTGAGAAAGGTGTTTTAAGGTACGTAGTAAATGAGTATAAAGTTTGATAAAAAGGCTCCTAACTTTAGTTAAATTTCTTGAACATTTTAAGGAAGCCCATAAATTTGAAAATGAAACCCTGTACTGGCTGAAATATTGTGTCTGTTTATATTTATAATGTTTTTTGTTTTTTTTAAAGATTGCTTTTGTGGTAACACAGAAATATTAGAAGTTCCCTTTGATTTGAGACTGTGGTTTTCTCATTGCACGTATCCCCTTCAGGACCGCAGGAATTATAGAACCTTAATAATAAATATACACGTTCTCCATAAATAAGGGACTCATTAATATGGAGCTATGTACAAAATACACATGTAGGTAGAGGGAGGATATGGATCACTTGTGATCACAAGCTATAATGTGCATAATTGGTAAATATACCAAAAAAACTTGCTTAGAAAATACGGGTAACGTGTATCAGACGGTTATATATTGGAATTTTGTTTTTTATAAGCCTATTTATGTATTTAACGTCTTTTATACATGACTCTATTTCCCAACTCTCCTTCAACAGACCCTCTTTAATAAAAGTAATAAATTAATGATTTATTTTAAGCAGAAGCCATTTTGTATATTATATATGCGTGTTTTCTTAAAGAGGCATAAATGTGAAGAAGGGTTGGAAATAATAAAAACCTACCGCCAAAGAGGTCACATCTACTTCTAAGGCTATATAAAGCCTCCTTTTTGTGTAGTCGAATGAGACGCAAAGAAATTCATTTGTTTTTCATCCTACTTAGAGAAGAATAGTTTTTATTTATATATGTATGTATACACGGAGTTTTTTCCCATATTTTTGATGAATTATCTGTCAATCCTTTTTTTCAAAAACTTTTTTATATTTGAATAAGAATAAAACATCTTATTCATCATTTATCATGAAATATTAATTAATTAATTTTGTTTCTCTACGTTTCTTTTCGCTTTAATTGTTTGTTCGTCTTTCTTTCTACAAAAAAAATATATATATATATATACACAATATATATTTACAACATATATTTTGAAGTTAGTTTTTCACCAAGAATATTAAAACTTTTTATGAATTTTGTCGTTTCTTTTTTAAGTTTCTTTTTTTTTTTCTTTAAATGGAAATTATAGCTCCAAATAAAATGTTTGATGGGTTCAGCATAGAATACATTTTTTTTTCTCGCTCGACCTTTAGTTAAATGCAGTCCCATAAATATTTAATGATATTTCTTTTCATATTCTTTTATCATTTTCACAGTGCCATTATTTTATATGTCATTTCATTCAATGTGCTAAATGAAAAAAAGAAGCTATATAAAAATTTCTCTAAAAAATTGAATTACCCATCTCTTTGGGTCACAAAGTAGAGGTAGTATAATAAAATATGATTATAGAAAAAAATGTTCGACGAATATAAATATTGATTTAAAAAAGTTTGTTACTTTGTATATCATTATAAAAATTGCAACTTTAGAATCTCAATGTATGGCTAGAGTGTGGGCCGATAGAGAAATATCTTTTTCAGTGAAGTGGTTATATATGTTTATTTATCCATACTAAGAATATTTGCTATAAAAAGACTAAAATGTGCTCTCGGTTTTATCTAAATTTACTATAGAAAACATCTTTATAACATATATAAGGACACTAATCTGAGCTCTGTACCTCAGTATGTTCCAAAGTTATGGTCAATTATGTATTTTTAACTTTATGTTCTTCCTGATTTTCTAAATTGCTCACAAAGAAAAGACAAAAATGCTCTGAAAATTGGGCAATACATTTCGCTCTTTTGAGCGCCAAAGCTCTTAATGCCAATAAATTGGAAAGTGGAGAACCAATTCATAGAGAAAACTTGAAAGTAATAGTTTTATCCTCTGCAGCTACATATGGTGATTTTTCGTTAAAAATATCAAGGATGGGTGGTGATTCTGGAATTATGCTATTGACATTGTCATATACAAACTGTCTTATTTAACTAGATATATGACTATTTTAAAAATAATTGTTTGTAGGTATGAACGCTTTTATCGAGGGAGACGAATGGATTGATTATTATATTTTAAATGGTTTAGCATGGGATTGTTTTATATCATGTTATGATTGTTGGAATGTTGAATTGTTTTAGGTGTAGGTTTTTGCTAGAAAGTCAAATTTTAAGCTAAAATGATTATTCATTTTTATGTAATACAAATCCTCCTAGCAATTTAACTTATATTATTTTATGTTTTGTATATATACCTGCATGTATCATATGAATAAAGATTAAAAAAAATAATTTTCGTGCTCAGTAATAACTTTTGACGTAATCCTGGTGACCAACAGACAAACAAACAGAAGCAAAAACTAAATAACTTTATCGATGCAACATCAATAGATTATAATTGTATCTAAACACTTTTAATTAACGAGTCAGTAGTTTTGTATATGCAAGACTATGTCGTATTATATATTTTGTGTGACGCTATATATTTTTTATTATACATATATGGTAATATTCATGTTTAATTAAAGGAATGAATATAAATATTGTATGCTCCAATAAGTTTCAAAAATTTTATTTGACACAAATTTGTTTTTAATCAAAGATAATAGCTCAAAAAAAAGATAATTTGCAATATAAAAAAAATAATAATATCTGTCTGCATCGGAAGATAACACAAGAAAATTTTTTTTTTTCAATTCAATATTAAATTCTACTAAAATTTGACTAGATATTCCCGAATCTATAATTAGTTTTTCTGTATGTTCTCAGGATTGAATAATTTTTTATTTTTTTATTCTTAGAGTATTTTTAGCCTTTTTATAGGTTTGAGACAACTTCTAAGTAAGAAAAAAAATGAATAATCCGCATGTAAATAAGTTTATTTTCAAAAAAAAAAAAATTACAAACTAAATATCGTGTCTGTCACTATGAATTACAGTCCTGGTATATCTAATTGGTTAAGATATCACATTATTTAAAAATTTAAAACACGAAAAAGCGGATTTGTAATTGATTTTAATTAATAGAAGTTACTTATTTGCTCTTTTTACAAGTTTCTTTTACATACAAAATTCAAAAGGATTCGCTTGCCAAAACAGTTAAATTAAGTGTCATAAAAAGTAAGTGGAAAGTTCCAAAGGGTATTCTTAAAATATGAAAAAAATTATATACATAATATGCAAACCAGTTAAATTAGATTTTTTCTATTTATAGAAAAAGTTACATTTTACAAAAAGTAATAACTGGCCATCTAATATTTGTTCAGATCTGATTCATGGATTTTTGAACATATTAAATTTTTGAAATTGAATATTCAGAATGGTAATTTTTTTATAAAAAGATGTGGGTTTTTTAGAATTGTTTTTAAAAAAAATGTAATATTTGAATTTTTTTTTCAAAAAAAATAATTTTTGTGAATAGTTATGGATTTTGGAAATAAAAAATCCTAAAACAAGCGCTTCCTCCACAACGAACAAACGAAATAATGAAATAAATATATACTTAATATAACTCTAAAAGGGTCAGACTAGCACATTGCTCTTAAATTAAGAGGAGATAATGATTTTAATGTCCAAGTCTTAGTTGCAAAGAAACTCAGGATTATTTCTCTTGTAGCGATAAAAGGATTCCTGTTCTTGCCGGTCTAACCAAAACAATCGCAAGACATATTGAAACAATTTTATATTTTAGTTTAGTTAGGGATTGTTAACCCATCCTTTTAATAACTTTGAAATATTTAATGCTTTTTTAAATAACTTGAGAAAACTCTGTTTTTTATTGATTTGTTTTTATAATACAAATTATTGATCTTTAGTGGGAATTTTGTACATGTGAAAGGATAAAAATAATAAATATAAATATAGTCCTACGAACGCCCTTTGCCGTCAATAAACACAGTAACTAAATGTTAGTTGATTAATCAATTTGAAATATCAATGGCCTCCTCCATCCCCCCCCCCTCACTTTAACTTTTTTAAATCTGTCTTCTAAAAAGAGTTATGTACATAAATTTAAATGCATAATTGTCTAAATCAGTAAAAAGATGTTATTATTTTCATTCATTAGTGAAGCTGGGCTACGCCACTGATTAGTGTGTTAATGAATCATACAATTTGACCAGACAAATATAGGGGAATAAGGGGAAAGATGGTAGTGTCAATTTTTAGATCATTATTTACCCGTATAAGTATATATATTCAAATATTGTTGGGATCTTAAAATGAAAATTGGGAGGTTAATAAGGGAAAAGGTTTACATCTTCAATCAACAAATTATAAATGACTTTGAGAATTTGATGAAATGACATAAGTAAATATTGTACATATATTTTAAACTTGTCATGAAATATCTAAATGTAGTATATTCTTCATACCTTGTAAGGTGAATTTATGTTAAATATTAATCTGCTGATGTGCCAAAAAAAAATTACACACTAATCCTTTATCAAAAACAATAAGCCATAGCAAATAAGTAATATAAATTTTATATAAATATTTTATAAAGTCAGGGTAAATAAGAATATTATTTACTTAATATTGCCGCCATTAAACGCACTGACATCCTCCATTTTCTTCCCAAAGTCCTTGAAGACAGTCTTCTTATAGGCTTCCGGCAAAATGGCCTCTACCTAATTGACAGTAGTCCTCAGGGTATCAATATTTGGGCGGTAAAGTCTACAGGCCTTTTCTGAATTTGTCATCGAAAAGTTTAATCTAGAAGGTTGCGATCCTGGCTTTAGGAGGGTCACATTAAATTGATCAAAAAGGGAAAATGTTCCTGCTTGAACTTCTAGGCCAATTTTTAGGTGGGGGCTGGGGCACCATCCTGTTGCAAGATATAGTTTCTATGGGGTTTCCTTCAATACCTTCTTGTAATCGGTCCTGCTCAGGCGAAAACTAGTTTTGAACCAAATCCATGGCATAATTGCCACTTTCAATGCAAAAACACCTGGGACATATGAAACTAACTGGATGTTTTGTTAATGATTAGGTACCCACAGATTTGTCAATCGAAGGACACGCCGTATTTTGGGCTAGATCGACTTTCCATATTTCTCATTTGAGAAATATTGAAAGCCGGTTGGACCTGATTGACATCAGATTATTAAAAAGTCCCTTAACAAGTTAAAGATGAACAAATTTATTTTTTGGAGTAGAAAGGGTTCTCTCAAATCTGACAAGGGATTCCCCAGTGGATTTTTTTATCGTCCTTGATATTGTCACCTTTAAAACATTGAATTCATCTGCATGGACCCCTATACTCTTGAGTGCAGTGACTTAAACAACCTTTTTCACAAAATTGGCCTCTGACTTAGTTTTCCTGCAAGATCCAGGATGCCTATCTTGATCAGCTACCACCATCATTTTGAAATTGTTAACCGTTTGATAACTGTGTATTTCCCACGTAGATAAATGTTTCTATGCGGATTATTCTTTCCCGTTTTTCAGACATTTATCATCTGAATAATTTATTGAAACAACATATATGCTTGTATGTCTATTCTTCAATTAATATTACGAAAGTTTCAAGAAACATAATTAAGAGTATATACATTATATAGGAATTTATCATAGGCATAGAACCCTGAAAAATACTTGGAAATCCCTGGAGAAAAACCCTATTGAACATATTAATGTTTGTAGTCATTATGATTGTTATAGATGCAAGCTTCATATTTAAAAAAATGAATATTCGTATAAACCTTCTTGCTTTTCATATAACATCCTTAAAAGAAAGTATAATCCACCAGGAAAGACAAAGATGGTATGGCCAAGCGTTAATAAATATGCTTGTCAATATTATTATTATTATTTTTCGGATATGTTTAATATCCTTTCTGACAATGCCGATATTAATAAAAAATCTGATAGATTAAAAAAAAAGTCCCTTGTTTATAACTTTACATAAACACACACATATAATATATATTTTTATGGATATATAACATGATAAACCCACTTGATGGCCCCTCTCCCTCCCCTAATATATGGTTGATAAATTTAAGTACTTATTGGAGAAAAAAGAAAATAAACCCTGTCTTTAAAAATGAATATATAAAAATCTCATTACCTTGTTAAAACATTTTGATAGGATTTTTTTCAAAAATGAACGACGCAATTTGGAAATTTTTTAGATTGATTAAGTTTGTATATAATTATATATATTTATTGAAGTGCTAAAAAAATATGAAAATACACAAACTTCATAGTGAGTCAGTTGAAGTTTTATATGGAATCTATATACTATACTTTTAAGTGAACCCCCTATTGATGATGGTTTTTTAGAAGTATAAAAACACGCTTTTAACAAATTTAAAAAGGTAAAAACTTATTTTTATTTGATAAATATTGATAAAACTAATTTTTGTAACTATTATGTGATAGTCTTATTAAAATGTAATTATGGGTCCCATAAGACCACCAAAAATAGGAACCTCAAATGCTAAAGAAGAACATACAATTTTTTTTCATATGTGGCATCCAAAATACACTCGTCTAAAACATAATAGGCGTAAGATGGTTTTATTGGAGAGACTCATGCTTAAACTATAAATTGAATGGTATCATGATAAGATCTATATATATATATATAAGACAATTCTTCATTTGTGACGATTAATAGCTTGCACTAACCACTGATATAGAACGTAGTTAAGAGCCCTAATGGTAAACTAATCTCTACTCATCTAACGAAAACCCTGATAACAGGAAATTTAACATTCACTTGTTTTCAATAATCATTTTTATAAAAGATCTGGAGGCTTGATTACGTTAGTGTTGATATAATGACCGATGGTCATGCCATAACAAAACGCAGTAAAATAAACATAATATGTATCTATATAACAGACGATTTTTTTTTAGAAAATATATTAAATAGTGCTTTCAGGTATATGCATTAGAATATTTAAGTAGTGAATGTAATTATAATCCTTCTAAAAGCAGCTATAGATTTTAATCTCTCATAAGTTCTCTTCAAATCCATATAAATTTTTTTCGCTCATTATTCTCTACGTTAAAACTAATTTTAATAGTTTTGTATAGTGTTTAAAACAACATTGACTATAATCCTCTTCAAATTTCAAGTACCTTACATTAGCATAATAACATATATTACAACTGATTAATTATGACTAATTACTATTTCTAATTCTTGTGTAGTGGTCCTCAATTTTTATATTCTTTGTATTTCTAATTATTTCAGAGACAAATATTTTAAAAAAATATGAGAAAGAATAAATATGAAATAGACCAAATGAAGTTTTTAAAATAATAAAGACGTTGGATAATTGTTGGTATATAACGGAAGTCTTTTGGGAAAGTTCAGTAGTTGGTACGCTAATTGTCTGTGGTTTTGATGAACCACTCAACTCTAACCAGGCCTTAGAACTGCCGATTAAAAAAAAATTGATACATATCTTCAAGGTAGTTTTAGTGATCAAAAATCAAAGGAAAATCCATAAATAGAGATCAGAGGCGTTTGGGTTCTCTTTAAATCCTTCAGACCTTCTGATAATGCCAATAAATTCATTGTGGGAGGAATTCAATGGGTAAAACAATTCATACTTTATTTTGCGTGAATAGTCAATGCAGATGTTAATACTTATAAAATACAGATAATTAACTGATACAAATGATGAACACTATTTGTTTTTGGATTAATTTATTCAGAGCTTGTCCGACTTGGAGCCACCAAAATTTAAAACAAAATCATTTTAACCATTGAAATTAGTTTTTATCCTATCTTATCTTCTACAAAAGAAAAAAATGACAAGTATAACTTTTTTATTCTAGAGAAAAAGGCCTGTTGCAAGCACTCCCGGTCTACCAAAAATACATATTTTTTTGCAAAAGACAATTTTCACACCTTTCATTTTTATCTTATTTTTTTTGACATACCATTACTCATAACAAGAAAAAAAAAGATTTAAATTTATGGTATTTTTTTGTTTTCAAAATAAATTTGGATTTTGGTTATAATTGAATATAGCTATATATAAAGCTTTCAGAAAGAAACTTTCAAGAAATTTCGTTAATTCTTGATACAGAAATGATTTACATGACATTTTCTATTTGCTAAGTAGTTAGTTATGCATATGCCTTTATTTAATTAGGCATTTACATAAATGTCAAAACAAGTTTATTAAAAAAAGGAATATGTAAATAAATACATATATTTTGACTGGTTATTATTATTCCATTTCACAATTTCTTGTCACTTTTCAAATTAATATCCTCCCATATAATTTATTACTTTGTTTTTACTGAATGACAAAAAATATTTTTCTTTGTTGCTTAATTATTGATAATATCTTGAGCTCATTTGATTAAATTGTGAAGTTCTTTAAGTACTTTTCATCATTTTTAAATAAGCTGTTGCTTTGTTACATTCATTTAACACATCATTTAGTTTTTTTGCTCATTTTAAAGAGGATGAAGTGATTGAAGTGTTGTGTTAATTTAAAAAAACAAAACATTTTTCGATAGTATTCATTATTATATTGATATATATATATATATATGGCTTTAAAACAATTAAAAACAGTATTTGACTTTTTTCAACAATTTTAAAGCATAGTTCTCGAGTAGTTCTTTAGCTTTAATACAATTTTTCTTGTTGTTTTGTGAATAGCCATAGATTTTGGAAATTTTTATTCAAAAAGTTTTTTTTTCTTTTTAATGTTCCTTTGTATTCCTAAGGTAGAGTTCCACAAATTAAGTATAAGTCAACATTATAGCATTACATTTACTCCATCTGACCTGGGAATCTATATATCCATATACAGAAAGTATATTTAAGCTTATAAATCAAATTGTTTATTTGAAATTTAATTTTTTGGATTTATTTTACTGATATGTTTTGGATCTTTGAGGTCTGAGATTGATTGATAATGACAACGTGACTGGTATTTATACATTATTAACAAAGATGATCTATGGAATGACTTTAAGTGCACTTTGGACATGTCCTTAAGATTTGTGATAGAGACGTACGTTAATATTTTGGGACACATATACATCCTTAATACTTGACTGCCACTGAGCATACTTTATTTTGAGTGCCCTACCCTCATCCATTTTACTCAACTGAAGAAATATGAACAAATATTTCAAAAAATAAATTGTATACATTACATTTATTTAATATTCTTGAAACAAAGTACAGTTTGAAGTATACATTTTTGTATATTCACTCATCACTCAAAGTTTTAATATACATACAACTCAAGGCATAGCCTATCCCTCTCTTAATTCATCTCTGTATGTACCTTAGGGTGATGCAGTTTCCCCCTGAAATTAGAAATCCTTTTCAAAATCAGCAAAACCCTAATTTTGATACTGGCAATTAGAACACAAAAACAAAATTAAGGAAATTTGGTGAACGTTTAACTCTTGTACAATTTAAAAAACATGTATTTAAATAAAGTGTTTGTATGCACAAAAAATATCATCAAGTCACATAATTTTTTGGTCACTCTAATTTTCTTGATTGTAGAGATCAATAAGTGATCGCGCCTAGACTATTTTATTACATAAAATAGACATTATTAAACTTCAGTACATAAAATAAAAAAAAGACAACCTGTTTTCCTTTTTTTCTAATTATCCTTTTGATATAATATAAATATCAATTTAAAATGTAAATATTGTATTTATATTCTAACATACACATAAAGTGACCACATTTAGAGTGTTCAGTTCTCCCCCCTTCAAAATAAGTAAATATATATATAAATCATCGTCATAATCAGATGATTTTTAGGACACATAATAGCAGCATGTGTGTACCTACAAGCTTCATAAGACCGATTTCTATTATGGTTTGCATGTAGAGATCATGTTGGTGAAGTGATACTAAAACATTTCTAGGATATTTTGAGGATTAAGGTATCAAAGGGACCAGTAATTACAATATTTGATAGGTCGGTATTTGGATTAAGACAAGCATTGTCAAAATAGTTAGAAGTTCTTTAATATATTTAATGTATTCCAATATAAATTTGCTAGTAAATTAATATTAAATTTGGTATGTTCAAAATTGAAGTGTTTACTATTATTTTAGATTCAAAACTCTTTTTGAGCAACTCACACCTAGTGGTATCCAGGACCTCAATTATTCATCTCTAGACAATATACTAGAAGGGAGGAAAGAAGAGACCCTTCAGCCTTGCAAAACGTTGTCCACTGCTGAGACTTTTCTTAAATGGAACTATAAGGAACTGGTGATGCGGGGTGATTATCTACTTAAGTGAGTAAAGGATAAAGGTTTCAGACATTTCATCAGAGCCAGGTGGATGTGTATGCTTCTTTATGCATTAAAGATCAATCTCCTCGGTAATAATAGGGTTAAAGAATTATCTAAGGGGACTGTATTTGTGACAGGACAGCATCAGAAACTAAATTGCTTTGTAAGCTTTTTTCTTTTTCTTTTCGTGTCTTTGTGGCTTAACGCTCCAATTCCTTGAGCATCGCCTTTGAATAATATAATAATTGATAAGTATTAAGAAGATCGATAAAACTTGTGCTAATGGATAAAATTTTGGCATTTTTGGCACATTTGTGTACCTAACCCAAGAATTCGAACAATTAGTATTATTTTGTAATCAAGTTGGAAACAATATCCAAACCAAATTACTGATTTTAGAACAAAGACTCTGCAGCAATAGTAATGGCTCAAGATAATAAACCCCACGTTTCCGCATATTCCGAAAGAAAAGAAAAAATCGAAAACTTGTCTGTGGTTAATGATGTATCAGAAAAAAGGGTGTAGATAGCACAAGACTTTTTGGGAAAAGCTAGAAAAGAGGAAAACTTACAGATCATCATCCTTCAGGTTGTTGAGAATGATATATATTTCTTTTCAAGTCAAAGAAATAGAAAGCAAGAAAAAAATTATTTAAAACTTGAGGAATTTAATTATAAATATGAAATTATATTATTATAAGAAGATGATCATTAGTAAAAAAAAGAAAATAACTCAACTCTTGTTTCTTTTCTTTTTTACTCAAAAAAAGTGAAATAATGTATTCTTTCTTAAAAAACGGTCTAGGCACAATCACTTATTGCTTGCTACAATCAAGGGAAGTAGAGTGACAAAAAATTATAAAAGAAGATAATCTTTAAATGATCATTTAATTTTTTTACATGTTTTTAAAACAATATAATTGTGAAGAGGCAAAAGTTAACCAAATTTCCTAAAATTTTGAATTTGTGTTCTACTTACCTTGCTTCAGTACCAAATTAGGGTTCACTGATTCTGATAATGTAGGGACAATTGTAACACCCTAATATACATACATATATAACTCCTGCGTTAGTAAATGTTTGATACATTTTATTCCCCATGGAGAAAAGAATTATGATTATGTATATTTGTATAACATTTCTATATTTTGAGAGTGAAATTAAATAACATTTATTCATACTATTACATCATACATTAATCAAAATATATTATGCAATAAATAAAAATATAAAAACAACTTCCACTGCCATAAATAATATTTAAAACATTACAAAAGCATATCTTTGAAATTTAGCAAGAAAAAATGTAGAAAAATATTTGTTAATTGAATTTACCGCAAGCTATAAATTTGTTTTTATTGAAAACTCCCTCCTAAGGATGTTATTCAATGTTTGATTCTTGCTAGGTCCAAGATAAACATAAAACTGTAATAAAAATTACCCAAAATATATTAAGCTTTTGCTAAATCGTATTTAATTGGAGGTTTCTTAAAAGTAATGTTGTCATACGTTATAGTTTCTCTTTTTATCTAGATACTGTGAACAGTGCTGAGGTTTCAATGGAGAAAAGGAAAAACAATAATTTTAATTTTTTGAAGAATAAAGAAGATAAATGATGCTTCACTGGTTAGCATCATGCATACACAAATAAAATACCAAGCCTTTGAGTAGGATCTCGACTATTTAGAGGATTTTTAGGGGCTAATTTTCGCTTGATAATATTGTGAAAGTAGATTAAAATGTCATCTAGTGTCCTATTATCTTGAAAGCGCTGTACATTTTGCTCTATTTGTAGTATCAGAGGGACTTTAAATCGATCCATTGTCTGGGAATGAGTGTTTCATTGGTTTGGTCTTTTATTATTTTCTAATTCTAAACTTTTTAAATTCACAAAGACATAGCCTAAACTTTTCACTGAATAAAATGATTTGTATATGATCAACATTGCTATATAAATATATATCCGACTATGAGCATCTTAGAACTTTACAAATCTGTTGATTATTCCTAGAATATCTGCATAAAAAATCAATCAAATAGTATACTTTAATGCTAGATTTTTCCTTCCATCTTAACCAACAATAAAAGTCTGCAAATTCTTTCATAATTATACTTTTTAGTGAGAAGTACAAAGTTTTGTGTCTATTTTGTTGACTTGGAAATTTTTTATAAAGCGTATAAAGATGTCAAAAACTAAAACAAAAGTCATTTTGAAACCCTCCAAATAGACTTTTTCTTTTTTCGTGGTTTAGTTAACCAATTATTCACAGTCCATTACTCTATATTCCGCAGAACTTCATTTAATGTTATGTTGTATCTATTTAGATTATTGAAAATATATGCTGTCTAATTAATTACTTACGATCTGTACAAGAGATAAGTTTCAGCTAATTCTTCGTTTATTTAAAAAATGAAAAATTTCAATAACATGATTTTTCCAATTAATTAAAATCCTAGGATTGTTCTTCCCTCTAAACTTGATTTAGTTGCTAATGGAACAAGTTACAAGAAAATTGCAAGGTTATAAATAAAAATTTTGAAATTAGTTTTTTTACAAATATTTTAGAAACATTTTTTAAACAAGGAAAATCAACATATAAATAATATTATGCACAATATAATCCAATTTTTTTTACTCTGAAGTATTAAAATAAAAATGATTTATTCCTAGTTTTGTAAAGTATAGAATGAATCAGAATAAAAAAGTTTTTGTTGTATTTTGAATAATTGTTTTTCCTTATTTATTTGTAATCCAAAATTTGCATTTACATATTTTCAATTAATACAAATAGATAAAAAAACTTTAAAAAAAAAAATACATTTTGAAATATTTGAGGGCCGAAATTAGTTATTTTACTCAATTTTGTAACATATCACCACTTTGAAAGAAACATTTTTTGTTGAATGATATATGTAGATTATAATTTCATTTGTAAGTGTTTAGAACATAGAAAGTTGTATCATTTTATTCATATACGAGTATAACACATATTTACCGAGGCATCCACACTTCCGTATATCAATGTAAATACAAGAGTTTACTTTTAAAAAACCATTTGAATTAGAAAAAACAACAAAAGGAGTATAAAAATATTTGAAATGTTTATAAATATTTAGTGTTTATTTTTTTTTACTGGTGCATAGGTAATAAAATCATTTTTTTGGTTTTGTTTTTAATTTCATGATATTTGCAAAGTAGTTTATTTGACACATAATATGTATATATATATATATATCACATTTTGACAAGCTTAAACATTCATTGGTTTAATAAGTTTAAGTTTGACACAATGAGGTAAAAACAAAATAAAATAACAGAACTTTAGAAAACAAGAGAGCGATTTTTTGACACCTGTCAACATTTCAAAAAAATAAAAAATAGAATGTCTATTCTGATTTTGTACACGAAGAACATTTATTTGTGCAACTTTTTCATCTTTTTTTTCATAATTATGAAGTTATTTATGAAACAATACATGTACATAATTAAATATTTTCTAGGACCAAACACTAAATAATTAAACAACTAGCCGAGACAATTGTGCTTGTAATTTCTATTTTTTTCTCCATCTCTGGTCAAAATACATAAGATTATTTTGCCTTAGGAACCTTCAAAGTAAATATTTGCTCACATAACGAAATTGCGATTAACGTTATTAAAAAGTTAATAAAGATAAAAGGACTCAACATGTATTTATAATATTTCATCAAAAATTTTAGACCCTGCAACTATCTTTTAATTGTATCTCTTGCAAAAAATATGTATGTGATCTGATAGTAAAATATAATAACAGTTATTAAATAATCTCTCAATAAAAATGATTTATCTGTTTTACAGTATTCAAAAAGATTATAACATTCTTATTAAAAGAGAACTCGTAAAAAACTTGTCAAGTACAACTAGATTATTTAATGGATTGAATTTAATCCCTTACTTATTTCTAGGAGTTCAAAAGTGATGGTGGAAGAAAAAATATCTCACTAATAAGGGTACCCTAATATCATGGGGCCAGAAAATAACTGTAACAATTCACTTTTCGTCAAAAATATTTAACATGTGCCTCTAAAATTTTTTTATCAACTACGTAAACCTTCAAAACCTCCAGTAAATCCTAATCTTATTCTGTTAGTACGGACAAGAACAGTGTTTGTCTCAAAAAAAGCTTTCATAAGGCAGGCTTATATCCGCAAAGAGATAAAGCTCCTAATAAAATTCAGAGGAATTAATTTCGCCACCTTTAATTGTTTATCATATTGATGTTGTTTAAAATGCAGACAAAAATTTAAGATTTTTTATTCAACCGATCTATAGGTGTCAGGAAATCCGTTTGGGAATTGGTAAAATTATTTCATTAAACACAAGAGGAGGAAAATCCCGTATTTTCCGTCACGCTTTAATGAAAAGTTTTGTTGGTAATAAACCTGAAATTATATACCTTCAAGATATTAGAGCTCCTTCATCAGTATCTTGTACTTTGAGATGCTCTATTTGTATTCGTAATAATTATCATTAATTTTTCACAGGCTCTGGAATGAATAGGAGAATACTTTCTCCCATTTCAAAATCAATCGAAGAACCTAAATGTGTTAAAGAATTATCAAGTGTTGGTGATTGACATACATTTTTTATTCCAACAAAAAGTGGTGGTTTTTATGTAATTAACGCATATGGACTTAATCTGAAATGTGTCATAATGTGAAATTATATCTCTTTGATATTGGAGGCAAAGTCAGAAAAAACAATTAAAAAGGAGGATTGATGTTTTAATGAACTACTTCAAGAAATATGAAGAAAGCTTTGGTTTGAAGATTAACAACAAGATGACAGTGATGGTCCCCTTGGGGTAAATGGGATCCCTTGGAAGAACTTAAAATAGCTAATTGCTCTATCAAAAAGAGTATCAATATTTTAGTAGTTAAGTAAGAAAGTAAAGGCAAACTGATATAATTTTTTTTAATAAATTATTCGATTAACAAATGGAAGAATTTAATCTACAAAATAAAATTGACTTTCTCAATTCGAAATTGTTCCTACGATTCTTTATAAGGCAATATCTATTCCAAGGTTAGTCCAAAAGGTCATTGACGAAGAAAACTGTTCGCTTTTTCATCGAAGCGACATAGATTCCATAAAAAGACCCAAAAATCAATTAGGAGGACGGTTGTCTTTGCTCTGTAGAATTATTCAGAAAGTTTATCTAAAGATTATAATTGTCCTTTCAAGAAACTTAGAGTCTGATTGGCGTGCATTTATTTCGTCCCATCCTCCCTACTAATGCTAGGAACTGATTTTATTAATGAAAAAAACGATGAACTCTCTCATTCTTGAGGAGTTGTCATATCTTTTGGAAAGGGGCGCCAGTCTTTTTATTCTCTTCTACTACTTACATTGTGCGTCAGAATAATAATAAAAAGTTTTTCTTTAAAAATCTCTAAGACCCAAAAAAGTTGGAATGGACAGCATTATCTAAGAATATAATCACGGATCATGATCTTAACCATAATGCTTTCTTAAATAGTGGAAAGTTCTTCTTTCCACTGAAAAGAGTTGCAATCATCCATCTCACTCCAATTCCGTCGCAATTTTCTCTCCCCCTCTGAAGAAAAGGCGGATAAAATCTGGGATGGATAATTAAACGTTTGCAAATCAGGGATGGAGAGGGATTTACTGTCCAATTTAAAATATCCTTGGGGTGCCTTTTTTTAATACTCTCTGTAAAGACTGGGGCAAAATATTCAACACCCTTATTCATGTGTTTATGAGTTGCTTGGCACTCAAGATTTTGAGAGACTTTATCACACTGAACATTGCTAGAATTACAGAAAAATTTATTACGCCTTTAATTTACTTTGGTTTCTCCTTAAAAATTCAAAGTGCACCAACATAGACAAAAGCTATGGAGTTTGCCTTATCAAGCTGTAAAAACATCATTGCATAAAAGTTAGTAGTAGTGGAGCCTATCTGACTCAAAGAAATCAGAGCTATTTTGATTGCAGTCTCAGGCCGATATTCTGTCTTCTCCGTTAGGATTCCATGGACGAATCAGTCTTCGTGGAACTATGCTGGAGACATATTACATTACTATCACTTATTCTCAGATAAAAAACTTATAATTCTTCTGCCGTTTAATGCATCGTTATAAGAAATTTAAAAGTTATGCCAGATCTACAGACTAATTATTTTTTTATCCTTTTATTTAAATATTATGTAACTATTGTTCATTCTTTGTTATGAAATTTTTAGCTATTTTGTGGCTTTGTTTTGTTTATTTATTTACTGTCAAATTTTATAGATATATATAGCAAATTTTCGGGATGTCTTACTTTGGGTTAGGGAATTAATTTTAAACTAGAAAATTGAATTATATATATATTTTTGTAAAGTCATTAAAAAATGTATATACATTTTATCAATTATTATAACAGGGATTTCAAATTTTTTGTGGCATTTTTCTTTCTAGAAACATTCGTCGTTTATCTTCACAGAGCCTCTTCATTTTGAAATACATAATTTTGAAGTCAAAAAATCATATAATATCTTATGTTTATTATAAATTAATTGTCCATTCGTCTATTCCAAATCCAACACTTTCTAAAACGTTAAAATTCACCATTGTATATCCATTTTATAGCTCAAATGGCGTATTTTTGCCTGAGCTATACTTTATAATTTAACATATGTTGTTGTATAACCGCCGTTACTCCAACGGTTTATATATTCCGACCACCAAAAATAAGTAGATTGCAAAAGAAAAACAAGACAATACTGATATAAAGTGATAGCCCGCCCTGTATTGTTTGTTATGCGACTGCATTATTAGTTCATTGTTTTAGTTTTATTTGACTTTTTATTATGAAAAAGGGAAAACATGGGCATTGAAAGCGAAGAACAAAAACAATAGGGAATTAAACTCACTTTGAAGTAGTTAAAACAATAAGAAAAATATTTTTTATCTGCTGCTTAAATATACATATACACATTTAACATTGTTTTTTTAAACAAATAAGTTTCGCCAATATGTGGATTTACCACTTTTAAAGGGAGAGTATTTAGCTCTTTCAAAATTACCACTATTGCTTTGAATTCATATCAAGTTATACGAAGATCAACTTTTCAATTTTTACAAAAAAAAAATACATATTTATGTGTTGTTGTTTGTAGATTTTAGTACTAACTCATTGATTGGTTGAATTTTAATTAAATACTGTGGAAATGGGAAACGTTTTCTATTATTATTATGATAAATAGTACAATAGTAGATATATTCCCAACTTAACAATAAATAATTGGAGTGCAACAAATCAACGTTCAAAACCCTAGTAAGGGACATGATCTGTAGATAAATCCACAGCCAACAAAAAAAATAATAGTTGTTAATGTTTTGGAAATACGATAGATAAATAAATATACATAAGATATAGAGACGATAAGTTATTTTTGATGGCAGTTTGTCAATATGAGGCAGACGTCTTTTTGAATATATAGTTTGAAGAACAAGTTTGCACTATTGACCACTAACACTAATCGTTTCTTTTACATGAGGTGAGTTAATGAAATGGACTAAATGATTGACCAAAACAATGTCCAAAAAGGAATCAAATAATCAACACTCCATAGGGAGGATTAACTTGTTCATTCTGTGACTGTCTTTTCCTTTCCAAACCTACTATCCTACATCTCTTTTTTTAGCAGCTAAAATTTAAATCAAGTTTTTTTCCAACGTGTCACCTATGTATATTCATGTGTTTATTTATCTATAAGGAATATCATTAGGGGCTATGTACAAAGAACGTAAGGTTGTAGGTAGGCAGTGGAGGAATTTTTACGAATGAGGATACAAGCTACATATATTAAGATACATTAATTCTGTATACCAAATGCAAGCATAGGGGAAGTCGGGCAATGACAAATACTTGTGTACATACTTTGTACAATGCCTTTTATGTGTTATTAAGTCGTCAGTCTTGTTTTGTCTGTAATTTAGAGTACCAATTACGTAGCCCTATCAGAACATATCTCTGCAATGTTAGCAATATTTTTCTTAATGATAGAAATCAATTTTTCTATATTCTTTCACTCTATAAATATGCCAATCTGCAAACAAATTTCAAAGCATTTTATTCCCTAATAGCAGAACCTCTGTTATTCTATTCATTTCCTTATTCCATTAGGGAAGTAATATTTCCTTTTAAAATATACATATAAACTATGAGTCATATCTGCAAAGTATTTAACTATTACACTCTTGGAAATACTGCATTAAAAAGTATAATAATAAATTTAGATGCATTAAAACAATTAAATGTATGTATATGTACTTTTTAATTCCTCTATAAAACGTAGCAGCTACCTAATGATCTTAATATGAATTAAAAATAATTAATATTTATTCGCACGGGTTAATTTTTGAAATATCTACCGTACATTGCAGAAACTGATCTTTGTAATCACAACTTGGGCTTGAGTAGCACAAAAGTATGATTAAGCTTTTATGTACTTCAGACTCGAAGATAAATATTGAGACTAGAGCCTTTGAACTCGCTAACATCCATGATGTCAAATGTATTGTAATTAATTTATTTTAATCTATACTTTTCATATTTGATGTATTAGTTATTGATTCTTGAATGGAGTAATTTGACATTTTTTATAGTTCAAAACTTTATGGATGGAATTACAAATTGTATTTTGAAAAGTGTTGTTTGGTATACTACAACTATAGTCTTGTCACCTTATGGAGTACTTGCACATTTTATACGGTACTGCACTTTTAAAATATTACAACATTACCCTTAGCACCATTAAGTATATGGGAAACCTGCCCCTCCAAAGAGCTGTCCTTTGGCAAATATCGTAACACCACTGATAACACTAAACAAGAGAATTTTCCCCCGCCGGCTAAAACATACATGTATTATGGTAATTTAAGCCATTGAACACGTAAATGAACAATAAAATTTTCAATCGCAGTAGTTTTGGCCTTTGAAGCCTTCTTTAATCATGTTGTTTGAGTATAATTTCAATTCAGAGAATATTTTGAAATTAAATAACTATATAAAAAAAAAAATAAGATAACATCAATTTTGTATTTTTTGTAGGGTTAAAAACATTTCGTAGGATCTGTATTTAAAACAACTTAAATAATAATTTATCTCTTGAATGCTGGAATGTTTTTATTAATTATTACTACCTTTAATTTTATACAAATAGTTATTTCATTTCAAAATATGACTCGGAATCGAAATTATACTATAAAACATGATTTAAAAAAAAAGGTTTAAAGGGCGAACCTATTGCATTTAATTTTTTTTAAATTTTTATTGTCATTTTTGTATTATATGGCTTAAATAAAAATAATAAATGTGGGCTTAAGTCAGTAGACGTTAATAGAGTAGAATTTTTTTGTATAGTAAATTAACTATTTCACGTAATTTTTTTTGTGAATTTCTTACTTATTACAAACTTATTGCAATATTAAAAAATCGTTCTCAAAAAATTATAACTCTAATTTCAGAGGTGTTTTATTCATAAAAAACATTTTTCTGTATAAAAATTTAGCAAACAAAGTCAGAAGTATTCAATTTACAAAAAAAAAAAAAAAATTATTAATTTCTAACCAACAACTAAAAAATCTATATATATAACAATCGAAAATCTTCAATTTGATCGATCTTCAAAAAATAACTTATTAATGGAGTGGCTGTTATAGGATATTAGTCATCATTTATCTTTTTATAAATGATTTAATTCAAACATTGATGGTGACTGAATCAGAAAGGGTGCTTCGTGATCCCAATCTCAAATACTCCAGACTCATGAATAATGTATAGCTTGCAAAAAAATACTAATTCTTGTTCCTATCCCTCCCTTTGTATAATCCATAATTATACATTACAGTAACGTTTATGTATTTTCACTCTAATGAAAACGGATTTTCTTCACACTAAAGCCTTCCTCAAAAAATCTCATTTGAAGAGAGTCGGCAATGCGACAAAAGAACACCACATATATGTATCAGTATATAATTTTTAAGTTACTAACCTTACTATAATATGTAAAGAAAACTGTTTGTACCTTAAATATGCTTGTAACTGCAATTATACATGCATATAGGTTGTATGCCAATACAAAAATAATCTTTAATTATTAAAAAACAAAACACACTATCCTATACGGTGTGGGGGTATTAAATCCGGAAAAATGAAGGATAATGTATATTGCAGTTAATTTCCCAAATTCATTTATAAATCTTTTGACTTTATATGAAGGTTAATCACTCAACCCAACCCCCTCCAGATTCAACCAAAGCCTTTAACCTGGCACTAAACCTCGTACAGCTTTCAATGAGGAACTCCATGTTGGTCACTGCCTTGAAAAAAGAATCCTACAAGGACTCAATAGTGTTATGTGCCTGTTTATTGGGATCTCCCTTTCAGACACCCCCCACATAGTAGTGCAAGGGGATCAAATCTGGCAAGCTAAAAAAAGCTACATTTCCTTAAGAATGTTGGTTTTTTCGAAAAACAAAACAAAAAAATGATTATTTAAACCATACTTCAAGTATTTTTATTTACGTATATAATACATAGATGAAGCAATTTTTTTTTAATTTTCACGGATTTTTTTCCCTAATTCATGTTTATCTCTTTTTCAATCAGAGCATGGCTTAACTAATACTATTAGAAACGACGACACCAAAATTGTGCATGATTGTCTGCTATAGTATCAAGACCATAGACATTTTTTACATTTTCAGCACCCTGGCTTCCGCCTTTTTCGAAAAAAAACTGTAAAATATGGGGTATTTTCTTATAGCTGCTGTCCAAATTTGATGTGCGATCAAACTATATTGAGTCACACAGTTCCATAACTATCTAATAATTTTTATGAAATTTTATCTATCTAACGTCATCTAATATTAACCAATGGCACATATACAACACGAGATACCCATTACTAAAGCCATCTATTGGGAAAAAATGGATTTATTTACTACATCTATATATTTAATAGGTTTGTGAAAAAGTAATTTCGTATTTTTCACTTTATTTCAATGCTTTATAAGAAGTGTTTCATTCAAGTTAAGCCAAGTAAGGCCCGTTCTGTTTAGTAAGTTGTTCCCAACAAGAATCCAACTTAATAATGTCCTTCTCGTAGAAGCCCTTCTGTCTATTGAAAAAAAACTTGCACAACCAATTTTCACAGGTCTCTATTGAGGTTAAATGTGTACCTCAAGCGACTTGGCTATAGAAAGGAAAAGAAGATGTTAGCTCTGGGCAGTAAGGTGAGTGCATAAGAACCTCCAATCAGAGATCCGCGAGCTTCTGGTGTGTCCCAATCAAAAACGATTCCTTTCCTATTCACCAATGCTGGGCGCTTCTGTTCGATCGCCTGCTTCAAACGCTCGAGTTGTTCCCGACAGAGGGCAGAATTAAGCTTTTGGTTATAGAGGAACTGCTCATAGTAGATCCCTGTCAACCCCAACAAACACACAGCAACACCTTCCTGGCAGTCAGTTCTGGCTTGTCCACGGTCTGGACCGTTTCTCTGCCTTTCGACCACGATTTATAACTTGAAATTAACCTAACTTTTCATCGCCAGTCACAATCTGCTTCAGAAATGACGCATTTTTACATTTTTAAGATAGTAAAAATGTAAGACTAAACCGGCCAAGTGCAGGACTGTCATAAAAGCGTTTGTAGTATACATGCTCACCTTTAACAACATCGTATCCTATGATCCAGTGTAACTAATAATGAACAAGGTATACTCAGCTAAATAAATGGCTCAAAAAAAAAAAAATTACTTTTTCTCCAACCTAATATAACCTCGTATATAAATATTTGAAATATGCTTATATTATTTATTTAAATATATGTCTTTGGAGATTTCAAGTTCTACTTAGCAGTATAAATGTACATATATATTTTTGGAAATGAAAAGAATTATATTTTTCTTATTCTTTAAAAGAAGCTTCATAAACATACTTTTACACTTATATAGGCATGAGTACATGTTAAGGTGGCAATAGTTGTGTACTTAAAAAATCAATGCTTTATTTTCATTCCTTCATCGGCACAATCTGTTTTTATAGTAGAAATCTATTCTTGTACCGAAAATAAATATATAATCAAATATATACACGTCAGATTAGAAGTATCGTTCTCCTTTCCCCAATTACTAAACAATAAGCGCTCTATTTACATCAAACCTCTACAGACTCCGTGGTATCTTTTGAGAAGTCTGTACAGGGCAATAAGTATGTAAGAGTCGTTACTTCTTGCTGTGTAAAGAGTAAATAGGAATTCCCTGATTATATACTCTATTTTAATCTCTGTGTAGGCGTTGATATTACAAACCAATCTCCAATCGTGATTGATGATTCTTAATTTTCCCTCCAAAATTGAGTGGTCTTATACACTAAGTGAACCACGGTTGGGCAATCGTAGAACAGATCTATAAAAGGCTCTAGATTTAATTGTATAAAGAATTGAATGTTCCATTCTTTAGCAGAATCTTTTTTTTTTTTCAGTCCATGAAAATGTTACATAATATTTTTCTTTGAGTTTGTGAGTACGTCTTCCGACGGATAATCACAAAACAAAACAAGTGTTAATGTACCCAATAGATTACTGCTTCCTATGACTTATCATAATTTCATTTACCTTTTGTTTTCTCAGTTGCTTTCCTTTTCACTATGCTGAGTTTCATAATGGCGACAAATATTGTGTACTTTAAACACCAAAACTGTTGGGATAGTAAGTACACAGTTTTCCATTCATCTCACACAAAATATAAGAAAATGTGAATTTTTCTTGGAAAATTCTAAATTCTGTGTCCACTTTTATCATTCTTGAGAACGACAATTATACGGTGAGGGTGCTTGACTAAAGGGAAAAATATTAATACAATTGCTTCTAGCTGATACAAAATAAAATCAAATAAAACACCAACTAGTTTTATTTCCAACCCAGTGTTGATTTTATGTTGATTACGAGTACTAAACACAGTGTCCCTAGCGGACAATATATAAATCACAAAATTACCTTGAATTCCTTCATTTAATTTAAATTATCAGATTTATTTCCCCGGCCGTACCAAACCTCCGAGCGAGCCGGGTCCAGGCTTCAAGCCTTATGTTTGACATGTTTGATTTAGAAAGTACCATATTTTTATATTTATTTTTAGATATGAAGTATTTTTAACATTCATATTTGTAGTCCTATTAATAAGAGCAAGTTCAAAAATGGCGTGTGTGACATTTTGAACGGCATTTTAGACTTAGTTTTTTATATATTCTACAATGTATTAAAAGAATAACAAAGAAATAGTGTTGTGTCAATCATTATTTTGGACTGAAGACTGCAAACCCTTCCATTTCAGTCTCAGTCTAGCCCAGTTCTGTCCTGAGATTAGTCCTGAAACTGATGAAGTTCGGTCCTTGATGGTCAACATTATCATATTTTTTTTTAATCAGTTCTATTATTGACAATCTCAAGGACCAGTCACAAGGCTTGATTGGACCGGTCCTAAGACTGTAATGGACTGGAAAGAATAAATAATCACTGAAATGAAAATAGATATATGTACAAATTTTGAGACTCTTGGATCATTTTTAAATATAATTATCATTTCGATATTAGGGAGGCTTTATCAAATTTGGTCTTGCGTGGACAACAATGTCGAGTTTCTTCTGTTTTTTTAGGCATGCCTTTTTTTATGTTAATACTTAATTGTTAGATTATAGTCAGGGAATACATATTTTGAGACTTAGATATCAAGTTGTAATTTCAAAAAATATCTTACCCATAGAAGGAGGTTTTCGAATTTGGTTTGAATGGGTTAATTAAGGTCAAAAATATTAGGCAGAGCACAGTCTCATAATGAAAAGAATAAAATGAAAGGGCGAGACGAGTGAACGTAAAACATTTATTTGTAAGGGCCACCCTAATACTTTAAATAGTATCAAAATATGTTACAAAAGTACCAGAACAGTCTCTGGGTTCTTTTTTGGAAAGGCATAAAGCATTTATACTTATATGAAAAAATATATAAATATAAGCCAATATTGTATCAACATATTGTTTGAATGGTTCAATTTACTCTTAGGGTTGTCATTGGTGAAAAAAGTAAAAGCAACTTAAAATATTCTGTAGCAAAATAACATTTTTTTGTAAAGAAATTCATAAATTAATTTTGAAATTTAATTGTATGTTTTGTTATTTATTAAATGATATATTCTTAAATATATGCAAAGATGTGCATACAAAAAATTTACTTATTAATATTTAAAAAAATGAATTCCTTAGAGAAATTTATAGAGAGGTTTGTAAATATATATGGCTCAATTAACAAACATGTACATATTCCCTTCCCTAATAAAGTATTCCTTCTTTGAAAAAAGGAACAACTTATAAGATAATATATGTATAAAAGTTTGTGAATGACTTGCTTGAACACGTGGGATGAAAATATGGCTACAGATTAAACACACTACACAAAAACGAATATAATTCATTTTTTTATTGAAAGATTCACATACATATGAGGTCAGTTTACTCAAAAAAAATCTCGAACTAAAATCAAGATATTAATGATTGAAGTAGCATCCCAGCAGAGGTTTTGTGAACAGTATAGCCCTACACGGATATATCTCAACTCACTTTCCTCGTTTTTTCTCTTATTTTTGATATACCAAATTATTTATCTTTTTCCTTTGATAATATTATAAAAGAGATTTGCTATCAAAAAATGAGATTTTAGTAATAAAATGAAGAGAAACGTCAAATAAAAGCACGTATACGCGGTACCAAAAGAGAATATTTATTTATTCCCTGCATGTTTGGAACTAAAGTACCCATACCATGAGGCAAGTAAGAGATATATTAGTAATATTGCACTGTTGCAAAATATACGTTTCATCTATAATATTTAATCAAATAAAAATCCTGTAACTTGATTCATATAGTTAATCTTAAGGATGCAACATCAAAGTTTCATTCTTTAGACATTTTACAGATTTTTAAATCAAAACGCGTCCATACAGGACATTTTTTTTTTTTTTGTACGCTCGATGGTTTTTTTCTTATTTAGAGGAATAATATGTAAAATAAAAAATATCCAGCGATATCAAATTCCCAACTTTTGGCATTTCGTTACAGTCTAACATCTATGTGTGTATTTATATTTTATATTTTAAATAGATATCATGTATAATATACATACATAAATTGAAAAATGTTTGTATGTCTGAAGCATATGTTACTTAAAGCCCTAAATTATAAATTATTATGAATTGTAGTCAAATTTATGTGTGTATCTTTATACATATTTATAGTATACAATATATATAAATGTTTGTATACGCTTGAAAAATAAGCATAATTATTATACTCATAAAAATGTTTAAGTTAGTTCTTCCTTTAATTGAATAATTAATTTATAACAGAAAAATGTAAACTGGATTACCAATAGTTGCATAAATACGCAGACTAATTTTTAAACGCTTATATCTCGAGGTTCCGTGATCGAAAGTAAAAAAATCCAGCACAAGTAACGGTTATATTCAGTAATTATATTAAATTTTATACCAGAATAAATTCTCTATTATATAATTCTCAAAAAAAATACGTCATACGAATTTTATTACACACTTTATTATTTGCCAAAAATAGTCCGCGTATTTATGCAACTACCGATATAACAGCTAGCAAATATGAGGATCAATTTTTTTTTCTATCAAAGTTTTTTCTATAATTTAACATTCTGATAGATATTAAAAAAAAAAGCTTATATGTTTTTGGGTGACTCATTTTGAAGTCTGCGCTTAATATCTTAGATTTGATATAAGAAATAACAACGTGGCAACGAGCATGTGTAGCTAAAGCTCAGCAAGTTATATTTAAAAAAAAAAATCCAAAAACAAAATATTTAGTTACACGTTGGATTTTAAAGAACTGATGAAAATTTAGGTTAATATATATAAATGCAATTATTCTTTAAAAAAGGTATTTAAAGTACATATCCGTGTTTGGAATTTATCATTAATTTAAAATAAATTCATATTAAATATTTTTTGAATTATATAAATAATAATTATCTTTAAATATATGATTAAATTACAAAATATGCATAATTATTGATAATTTTTTTTTTTGTGTGTGCTACAAAGGCATTCAAAAAATTGTGTAATAGCTTAACAAATGACAACGAGCTATCCCGGATACTTCTTCTGCGAATGACTAATCAACGTATTTTTTACTAAATGATGTATTATTGATAATATTTTATCAATACAAAAATTCAAAGAAAATTGCGTATAAGCTTTAGATTAACCATAACTCGACAATCTTCATCTTATTAAAGCATCAACGTCCTTTAAATCCCAGTAACTTAAAAGCAATAAAAAGTGCAATGAGCCTTCATTCTTTTGAAATATAAGGTCCCTGAATCAAAGGTCAATGGCCACTTACGAATGCATCTTCTTAATACTTTAGTGGTTATATCTTTATTATTTACATAATTTAGAGACACATTTTATAAATCAAGGCTTATTTAATTAAATAGAACAAGGGAAAATTCTTTTTTTTTTTTGGAGGTAGATATTGAAAAAAACGCTACATGTATTCATGAAGAAATTTATTTTGAATTAATCATTAATTTTATTGGCTAAAAAAATCATCATACGAGAAGAAATCATTTAAAAAAAAACATATTAATATTGCAAAGGTAATATCTTAATTATTTACATAATTTAAATACACATTTTAGATAACAAGACTTTCATAGTACAATTAAAAATAAATTGATGAAGTACTAATTTTTGAACGAATTTGTGTGTTTAAAAAAAACAACCACATCAGCTTGAAAACGAACAATTTCCACATGTTTCACTAATTTTGGCTAGTGTTGTGTTGATCCTAATAGAGACTGCAGCCTTTCCAGTTCAGTCTCGGCCAGATCTATTTCGTTCCTGCATATCAGTCCTAAAACTGATAAGGTTCTATCCTTAACTACGTCACTCAACTATACGTACTGGTCCTAAGAACTGATAAGATCGGTCCTATAACTGGAATGAACCAAATAAATAAGGACTTACGGTACACTAATTCTGGGAACCCTGTATGTTTAAAAATAAAACAAGCCAAATAACATTTACACTCATTCAGGTTTAATTGTATGCCTTAAAATTGCATTAGTAGTAGGTTACCATGCAATTTTTCCCCTTCCTGCGTTAATTTTATTGTCAAATTATTGTTTTTCCTTTTGGAACTTCCCCCCCCCCCCTTACAAAATCCTTCCACTCGACTGCAGTATGTAATTTTCAAGTTGTACATAGTATTGTAGAGAAAGTGCTTTCATATTACATATTCTATACAAATATACAATTACGTTTTTTCTTCCTTATAATTTATATTTACTTCTTTCAAATGAATAGCAGTGGTAGTTGATATAAGCACACATAAACCTTGTACGTGGATAGATTTAATTAGATAAAAAAAATTAAAGAAATAAATTTATTTATAAATTACTATTATTTTATTCATGTTGGGAATGCTGTTAAGGCCTATTAGCATATAATAGAGAAGTGAGAACTTGGTTAAAAATCCATCCTTTTGCCCTCCTTTAATGAACAACTTTTTATAGTACGCTTAATGAATGAACTGTGTTAAAAACAAATCCAAAAAATAATATGTATTTAATTACATGATACAACAGTTGAGGCATTATATGTATTACTTATTCAATTTTCATTTTTTTAACTATTCCATTCAGTTGGCAATCGTAATTATCAGAATCTCAAATGGCGACAGAAGTTATTTGGAAAATCATGATCTCCTTTTTCTCATTAAATTACAATTCCCTTTTGAGTTTGGGGAGAAATTACGATTTTATTAGAGTTTTAAATTTTTTAGAAAATCCTGATATTATTATATTATCTGACACGAAGTGCAGTTTAGAGAATCACTTTTGCTTGCCAGAATGCTATTCTTCATTTAGCGCGTTTGATAGGTCCCTCTTACATCTAAAAAGGGGCGTTTGACTATTAATTTAAAAAATTACAGCCAAAAATATACCAGGAACCTATACTGATGTTGTGATGCAATCTAATCAAGGTCTGATGTAGGGATCAAGCTCTCTGTCTGATGTAATTGGGGTATACGGGCCAAATTGTGACGATCCCATTTTTTTTTTAACGAAAAACTTTCAACTGTTATTTCACGTGTACCAACCATAATGAGTGGATATTTTAATATAAAACATAAATATGGTCGAGATTCTATTCAGCGTACAAGGAATCATCATCCTCGAGCTACGGTGTCCCCCTCTTTTCTATTTTAAAGACCCAAGGGTTTTTATGACTGTGATGACTTAGTAAAATACTATAGTCATAATTTTTTTTCTGTGGATAGATTTTCCAGACCTGTGTCCTCGATAATAAATCTTTTTCTCTTTAAAGGTTATCCAATAGACACATTAAAGTCGTACAAAGTGATAAACACTGAAATATCTCACCATCGTGGTTTATTTATTGAAATGAGCCCATTTCAAGGAAAGCAAGAATTAGATGTCTTTGGAAGTTTAATTCTTTACAACTGGAGGAGATTGATGTGAATGATAGAATAATTGAGAAAAATTGAAAATGTAAAATCAAGTGTTGAGAATGGTCGTGACGTTATTTCTGAATTGAAAAAAATGTTTATCCAAATAAAAGGTGTTTGTCCACAGGCAGGTGCAAGACGAGCCGAGAAAAGAAGCAGACAACTGAATCAAATAGAAAATGTAAAAAAAAAAATAATAATACCTGAAAATATTAAAAAATATATATCCTGGGCCAACTTTATCGAGAAGCAGACCTTTTTTATAAAGTTAAATTGAAAATAACGGGCATCGATGACTTATCGAAATCAAGATTACAATGTTTACAATTTGAAAAGAAAAATAACTTATCAATCATACTTAAAAATAGTATAGAATCGACTGATCCTGAATTAGTTTGCAAGGGGGTGTGGTCTTTTTACTCCAATATGTAACGACTGGAAATATACATCAAAATGTATGAAATGCAATTTAAGGAATACTTCTTTCTGTAAAGACCTCAGATGCAGGTCTGATAAAGAGCTTTCACTATCAAATAAAGATAACATGCCTTTAAAGGATCTAAATTATTTGGTATGTTGTTCAATGAAGAGAAAACTGAAATGGTCAGTCCTTATAATGGGTTACTTGGAAAGGCTTGGCCTCATTTTAAATTGAAATCAAAGTTACAACTCTTGGAAACTTGGATAGGTGAAGGAAGTTGCGAAATTAATGGGAAAGAGATTTGTAAGAGAATTAGGAAGACGGCTTCTGATTTCTCTTCTTTCAATTTAAAAGTATGGGGTAGGATCAGGGTATGGAATATTTATATTATTCCTAAAGTAACGCACCTCTTCTGTGTGACACCTTTCAACAACAGTATAGCTAGGGAAAGATGATTCCTACTTGAAATTATTGACCAAAAAAAACAAAAAACATAAACCACGAAAGAGTCCATAAACTATTGAACTTTGGAGGTCTGGGTGTGGTGGATTTCGTTTTTCTATAGAAAAACTCTGAACTTCTATTGGACTAGTAAGTTATGGGAAATATGATGACTATTGGAAAATTCATTTAAATTAATTCTTAAAGCTAGACCACGTGGAATTTCAGTTAAGCCCACATTTGGGACTTTTGGATGTGTTTATAGTGTTGTCATTATTCTCGGAGCGTTTTAATTTTTTTTGTGATGTTGCTACTGAAGTAGTTAAAAAGTTTGAACTATCTTTGCAATGGGAGATGCCAACTAAAGTTTGCATTAACCAAAATGCTGTTTGTACCATAAGCTCCAATATTGCAGCAGATGTTAACTTGACAGATGGTCTAATGAATAAAATGGTTTTTGTCTTTTATTCATCAATTTTTGGAACAAACATTTCAATAAAATTTTTCAACACTACTAAAAAGAAACACATCCACTCTTCAAAAGAAAATGCAATAAAAAAAGAAAATGCCGAGTGTAATTGCTATTAATCCAACTTTGTTCATTCTGGGTCTACTATTTATTATTATTTAATAGGCAAAAAATAAAAAAAACGAAATTGTAGTTAAAAGAAAGCACATGAAAAATAACAAAAAATAATTATCATTCAGCGAATAAAGGCTCCATATATTATTAAGTGTCGTGTTATAATATTTGGAATTCACACATATATTATGTATATATATTAAGAACCAGAAAATAGTTTAATATAAAAATAGGAGTTTTTGTGAAAATAATAGAAATTTGCTTTTGTTAGGAATCTATCGAAGAATTTTTTTGTAAATTGTTATCGTTTAACAAAATTTTATGCTTGTACGAATTTATTTCTATTAACCATAAATTTTCTTTTGACAAAGTCGTCTTTAAAAAAAATTAGGATTTATATACTTTTGTTCGTCAAATTCTAGATATTTAAGAGAGATAATATCCAATTATAAGCCAACGCCACAACATGGGTATTATAAATCATTTTTAAATAAATAGTAGCTTTGGATTGAGAGAAAATCTTAGTCTATTATTTACTTTTGACCTAAAACCTAGTAGTCTATTCTATATTTCTACTGAGATTGGAGCTTCAAGTAAGTTTCTGAGGTTTTTAATAGAAACACATCGTTCAATAAGTCCCGAAGCATTCTCACAAATGGCACCACTATTGCCAAATATTTTTTTACATTGTACCAGCCTTCAAACAAAGCATATTAAATTTTTATGACAATCGGAATATTTGAGTACAAGTTACGATACTTCCGGTATTTGTAGAAAAAAAGATTAAACCACTTTCGTGTGTTGATATATCACTGCTTCTTGATGAGACAAAATACCGTTAAGGCAAAAGTTTGGCTTCATAAGTGTTATCTGAACTCTTTTCCATCTAAAGTGACTGTGGAACGTTGGCTTGCTAGGTTTAAATGTGGCCGTAAAGACACCGATGATGCTGAACGCTCGTGTTGCCCAAATTCTGCAATTGGTCGCAAAAACATACAAAAAGTCCAAAAAATGGTTTTGCCTTATCGTCAATATAGGTTGACATTGTGACATAAGATGTCACAACGTGACAGTAGAACATAAGATGTTTTACTGACATCTTAAATGACATTGTGACATCACAAAATGGCATTGTGTTTACAATTTTGTATGAAAAATTGTGTAGGAAATAGGTATTCTCAATTTTCATTTGCTCACAATCAACCAAAAACAGCAACATGTCCAGGACTCGGAGCATTGTTTGGAGCTGTTTCACCATGTTACATACCTTGCTAAAAGTCTTATAATACACAATCTTGAGTAATATACAATGTATTATTATTAACAAATTATTTTCAATTAATTGGTACTTTATATTTTTGCACGGACGGAACTATTTCTTTTTATACCGAGGTAAAACTTTATTCTTCTTTAACCTTTCTTAATGAAACATTTTATAACTTTCTTTTTACATTACATAATTAATTAGTCAGAAATGATAAAATTGTAAATTTAAGTTATACCTAATATTAATCTATTAAACAAAATCTAACATATCACCTATTAAGTGGGTTCTTGTATTTCTAAAAAAACAAAACAATTATAGCATACTTTCTATTTTTATAATGCTAAGATTAATATTTTTTAATGTATGCCAATATAGATAAAACAATAATAACTTGCCTTTAACATAACTGTATATTTTTCATAAAATATCACTTACACCCGACTCCTAAACCCTTCAACAACCATACTTTTGATGAAAAAATCTTTCTGAATTTTACAAAAAAAAAATTCTATCTCCTCTAGAATTTTTTCATAAATGTTTCAATAGAATGAAGCTTTGGTTATGGTTCTATAAATAATTTAATGCATGGAAAAGTCTAGTTTTTTACAGTTTTGTTCATTCAATATTCCGTTAACAGAAGCCTTGCTATTTATTGATCTCATATATAAAGTTTTTGTAGATTCAAGGAACTGTAATCTTCAAATCACTAAGTTCTCATACCCTTATGATATTAATAAAGTTATTCCCTAATTTAATCTCGCTTTAAAATTATGTTATGTAATTACCAACTCTCTTCATGTACTTAGTCCGTTGATTGTACTTTAGATAGGTCAGATTTGCAAGTCTGGATTTGCTGCATAAGAACACTTTTGAATGCTGATAACTTATTATTCTACATTTTCTAAATCACATATTTAGAATTTCTTCATTCCTACTACCGACTGGCCACGTAATAGGACGAGATTTAAAGATGGGCTAATATATTATTAACAAAAATTGACAAATACAAAAGGAATACCTATAATGCTTTATATACAGGAATATATTATAGGTGGATTAATAAATACACATGGATACAACAAACTCTCTATACTTGAGGTATAACAAATTAAGACTTCCATTGAAAATCTTACGAACATAATCAAACTTCTTTTTATGAACATCTGAAACACAATGTTAATTTGATAAATTTAAGAAGAAAAGTTTGGTGCAGCTCATTGTTATAATTATCTTCGAAGAAATCTTCGCCGTATTGATTGTTGATAATATTTCCCAATATTTGTTAATTTTCCTAATGTTTCCTAATAATTTAATTGGTCATTGACTCTTAACTTATCGTATCGAAATACTGTTTACAATAGTTTGTTCTGTAAAAAGTATTCCAAACTAGTTTGAATTTTCTCTGATAATTTTAATGAGAAATGAAAGAAGAAGAATCTTCCAAAAATTTCAAAAACAAAGAAATTCAAGATCACATGCTATTCGTTTCCATGTTATTATTTTGTTTTTAAAACTTAGAAATAACAAAATTCTACATATTCCATCTATTTGTTTGACAAGTTCTTATTTATAAGGTGCTGTCCTTAGCAAATGTGTAATCCTAGGTATAATATATCGTATAATAAATGTATCCTAGTAGATATATTGTTACTTATGATATACGAGTATCTTGATTCTGCAATTGTTATTTTTATCTTGGATTTGATTTTTGTTTATAGCGAAACTATTGTTGATAAGCGATATAAAAGTACCCACGAATCTTAATCTACGGAACAGATTGTATATCTTTCTTAATAGATTCATATTCCAAATGTGTAAGTATTTATTTTTTTGTAGATTTATTTCTAGAATTGATAAATTCCAAGAGTATAATTATATTTTTAAGGTCCTACTTCAAAATCGTTCTACCTGATCTGTAGTCCCTGGGAATAAAGTAGTCACGTCATTAAATAACACTTGACTTGATACATTCATTTCATAAATCAATGGATCAAAATCTATAATACACCAGCTGGATTGGATTGCCTTGTTGACATCTTCTGTATATATATAAGCCATTTTTCTGATTCACATACACTTTTCGAAGATTAGAAAAATTCACCACCATTCCCTTGAACTTATCACCAAAGCCATATATTTTTTCCGTACGCTGATATGTTGTCGAATGTATTTCTAAAATCCAGTGACATTCGAGTAAGTATCCTTTTTTTTTCACTACCGTTCATTACCCCTAGAACCAAATCTTCCATTTGTAGCTATTGTTGTTTTTGAATGAAAAACTAACAAAATATTTTTTTAAATTAATGAATTTAAATCATTTTGTACAATTTAAAATACTTGAATTAATAAAATGTAAGACCTTTAGTCTTATAAAAAAAATTGCTTTAAATGAACATCCATTTAAAAATAATAACACTTTAGAAGTGAGCAAAAAGAACTGCCAAAAAAATAACGAATAGCATATTAAAAAAAATAAAGAATGAAAAAAATATGAATATAACATTTGCCAAATAGTTTAAGAACAATTTTTTTCTTCTTAATAGAACCATTGACCTATCTACATTTTGTGTTACTGAAATTGACTTAATAATTTCTTAAACTTTAGAATATGAAAAATCATCATTATGCAAAATGTAGAAAATATCAATTTTCACCTTGAACAACTTTTCCCATAAGAAAACTCAAATTAAGTAACGGGTTTTTTATTATTATGTTCTTTAATTGACTATTAATTTACATAATGGATCAAAGAAGTGCTCAATGATTTGTAGTTTCCATTTTTTATCAGGCATAAAATTTATTTCCATAACCATCACTTCAAATAGATTTAAGCTTTGATATTTTATGGTTAAATTATTAAAAACAAGGTGCACAGCATATTAAATATAAAAAAATATAATTTTTTACTTATAACATCAATTTTGAGACAGTACATGAGGCTTAAAAATGGGCAACATTTACAAAAAGTATTCTTATTATCAAATTAAATTAGTCTGTAACACCGTAAAATTGGCTTATTTTTTCAACATAGTCTCCCTGTAACTCAACACACTTCTCCTGCCGATGCTCCGATCTATGATACCCGTCCAAATAGTACATGGCGTTTTTCTTTGCAAAATAATTGTTAACCATGTTTTTTTGCCTTTTCATTTTATAAAAAACTTTGCAATTCACTATTTGGACTATATTTCTGTTTTGGGCGTATAATGGTGTATCCAAGTTTCATCTACAGTAATTAATAGGTACCTAAACTTTACCAACAGAGAGATACTCCATTTTAAGTTTGGTTACTAACTTTCAACAGGTGCTAGATTGTATAACTAATTTTTACTTACAAGTGATGACATCTTCACGTTAAGGTGGGAAACTTTTCAGACCACTCACAGATATATTTGTGTATTGATTTCAATCATTCATTTGTTCTTATTATTAAATTGAAATGTAGATGGACAAGACAAAAGAAAATTGTCCTCGTTAGATAAGATATTTTTCAGGTTGATAAATATATTAACTCGAAAATGAGACAGTCTAATGTACAAAGAATAAACTTTATACAACTCAAGAAACTAATTTATAGTCGAATACTAATAAAAATGTCTATGACCATGTGTTGCATTGCAGAATATGAAACAGCTTTTAAAACAAGTATTTTTTTACCTAGCAAACAAAAAAGAAAGACTAAAATGGAATAATTTCAAATATAACTGATATTTATACGTATATAATATTATTTTACAAAGTATCTACATATATTTTTAGAGATTAAGAAAACTATATATGTATATAGCTGTGCATATATACATACATCCTTATGAATGTATGAACTATTAAACGCAAAAAAAAGAAGTAAAATATTATATTTTCCTTCTTTTGGAATCTTGTTTTACATATTTTTGGCATTAAAAAATATTGAATTTCATAAGTGCAAGAACGTACTACATCAACATAATTGTGAAATGATTTTGATCATAATGGACCTTTCTTGCAAAATACAAATAATAAATATGTTGTTGACGTTATTATTTTTGCAAAATTTACATGTTTTTGTAAAAATGTCAATGGTTTTTTAGATGGGTTGCATAAAGAAATTAAAAGAAGGAAATTGCTTCCCAATTTTCTTCTTAGATTTTTCTTTCTATGAATAAAAAGTTGATCAAATTAAGACAGTTAATTTAAAACGTTTAAACTTATTTGGACCTTTTTTAAACCATTATTTGAATAACACCAATGTTTCTAGTTTATACTTATTAATAGCCCTACAATCTACATAGGCCTATTATTACCTCAAAATATATAAAAAAACAATTTGTTGTATGTACCACCATATCGTTTTCTGCGAAAATACGCAAATGAATTACTTAATCAGTAAAATTTGGCAAAAGAATACGTGAGTACTTTTTGGTTATCGAGTATATAAATACATTTCCAAAAATTCTTTGAAAAAAAAGCCGGAAAATATTGCTATAAATGTATTTTTAATTTATTTTTTACTAATGCTTCCAAATTCGTTTAACATTAAGAACGACAGAATATATAACCCTTACGAACCTCCTTTGTAGTTCTGAACTCATATTTTTTTCTCAAGCTGTTTTTATTATTATTTTTATTCTTGAGGAGATAACCTCAAAGTATGAGTATCCTTATGAAAAACAGAGGGTGTTACCCAAGGAGTTATCTTATGTATTATTAATGACAAATTTCTATATTTGTCGTCACCTAATAACTCCAAGAAAGTATTTTATATTGAACAAGTCATTATTTTTCCCCCTGAAAATGTTTGGGTATCTCTATTATTGATTAATACATTTTTAAACAAATACAAACATATATTGCAATATGTACAATATTTTTTCGATTTTTTTATCTTTTGTAATTTATGAACAAATTATTTTTTTGTTTCTTCGTTGATTTAGTTTCCATTTTTATGAGTTTACTCTACTTTAAAATTTATGTCATATCGTTTATTATATTTTCTATTATTACTTGTCTTGATCTTTTTTTTCTTTTAACGAATAAATTAAATATTACTATCTCGTCTTAGAAGGTTTTTTATTCGTAACGATGACAAGGTTAAACGCTCTTGGATAATCAAATCAAAAATTTGTTAAGAATTATATATTTTGATAAGCAATTATAATAATGAATGCTTCACATCTTTTATCAGCACAATTTATAAGCTTATTTTTTCAAGAGCAAATTAAATGCAACTAAGCACTTATGCTTGTATGTTAGTCTAATTTTCATCTTTATATACATATATGTGACATTACTGGATAACTTAATAATATGTGTTGGATTCTTATAACTCCCAAAATTTATAGTAATATTTCATAATGGTACATTTTCAAAGCTTTCTTGAAGATTTGGAACAAAATGGAAGTTAAGTAAGTCCTTAGTTTGTTTTTAATGAATTTTCTGAATTATTAATTAAAAAAACATCCCAAAAACAAATTCTGCTCCTTTGAGTGCTGAAAAATAAATATTAAATACCATGTTTTTTTTCTAAATGCTTCAAAACTGAAGAAATTAGAGTACTCACGTCTATGGTTTTGAATCTATTGGAAAAATAATAAAAAGCATGGACGTTCTTTTTAGGAGGCCCACACGAGATTGAAAGAAAAGCGAACTTGCTCTGCATTTAAAAAAGCTGAAGCTTGTAAATAAGAAGAATGGGCATATAAAAGATATAAAGGTGGTGAAATACATTTTAAATATATACTACATACATGACAAATTAAATGAAGAATAAAAAGTTATGGAGTTGACTTGATAATACTTTCCTGAGAGAATCTATGAAATATAGAATATAAAAGGATATTTAAAAAAAAAAAAAAATTCTCAACATTATCCCTTTGAGAAAGTGAAAACCTCTCAGCATTTCTATCTCCTTTGTTTTGTTTTATATTATTTTTAATTTATTATAGTTTTTTAAATATGCAAATGTAAATTTTGAGATGAAGGTATAAATAAATAAAAAACCCCACAACAACAACGATAATGTTTTTAGCAATTTTTGATTTTATCAATTATTTAATTGGAGATTTCTTAAATCTATACTGTTTTTTTACAACAATAATAAAAAAATATTTTTTTAAACTTTTTTTAATATTTTATTGTAGATTATATTTTTTTTTGTTTTTTTTTTAGTTTTATATAAAATAATACAAGGCATGGACCTTCTTTTTAAGCCCACACGAGATGGAAAGAAAAACAAACCTGCTTTTGCTTTTTCTGAAACTTTCTTTGATATTTTGATTAAATTTATTTTTTATTTAGTGATAGTTAGCGTTTTTAATGAGTTTCTTAAGTCTTATTGAAAATTTATTTCACATATTGTTTAAAAATGATAAAATGTTAATTCGTGTAAACCTCTTGTTTTACATACTAGAGTCCATAAAAACATTATCCACTGCTTTTTTACCTTTATTTCCATTAAAAAAGTAGGGTATTGTATCCTTTTGGATTGCCTTATTTAAGTTTGAGTTTCAATACTTATTAAAAATATTTAAATAATATACTTGAAATTAAAAACATTAACGATATATTCAATACAGTTTTAGCTACTTTGCTAGAAATTGAATTGTCATTTACTTATGTTAAGTTAACATTATAAAAAAAGTAGTATTTTCTATTTAAAGTCTGGGTCTTTTACTTTTGAAGTTCTTCTTTCTTTTTTATAGAGAAAAACATACCTATGTATAAAGATAAAAACAAGGTTTTTAAGGAATTTTAAGATGGCAAAAAAGGAAAGAAAAAAAATAACCCTGACAAACAATGGTTCTTCCATATAAACGACATCTTTTTACTATATATAGAAAAACATAAAAAAGAAAGCATTAAGATAGTAAAACACTTTCTGACGATTTTCCGTTAGGAAATTTTTCTAAATACATAGAAAAATTAAAAAGTGTAATAATTTAAGAATGTTAAATAAATTTATAATGAAAATATCTTTACTTCAGCTGGTGATCTTTCAATTACTCTTCTTTATGTTTTAAAATTTAAACTAGCTCTTTTTAAGCAGTGAAATATTCATTATTATTAAATGAAATTAATTTAAGTTAACATTTTTTTACTCTTTAAAGATTCTTTAATTTCCATATGTAATTTAGTAATGTAATGTCCATTTTAGATTGAAACTTTTTTTAATGTTCCTTTAATTGATCAGTTGGAGTTGCAAATCGGAAAAAAATAATATCGTTTTTAGGCACAAACTCGTTTAATTTTCAATGGAAATGATTTTTTAAATCATATTTCGAATGTTCTTAAATGTAAATTTGATATTAGAAAAAAACAAATTTGATATACTCTTCAAAAATTTGATAATTATAATACAAATTCCAAAAAATTTCAGAAGATTTGTGATAATTACTTCCTTTGTGTCCCTATATAACGTTTTCTCTTCTGCCTTCTTTTTTTCTTCTCCCTTTCTGTATCCATAATGTGCCTTTAATCTTTTTGACCCATATATGTAGTGAGATATGAATTTTTGTGCAAATTTACAAATCTACGCGCAAACTGAGTATGGAGTAATAAAAATCGACTCAAGTCGAGTAGACAGAATATTAATCAAAACACCCTCACAAAAAAGCCTTATAAAGAGCAAAGCTAAGATAAGTCGCGGAGCGAAGACTACAATATCAGTGATTGTACATAGTGCCATTTTTTTAATCTGCTTGGAGTGTTGAATATTAATCCATCTCTTATTGAGCTGTATCCAACAATTCATCCCTTTAACTGATCTATTAAGGTAAATTCTGCAAATAAAAGAAGTTGCATACGGCAAAAGGGAAAATGACAAAAAAAAAACATATTGTGACGTCATCTGTGACATTACAAAAAGCAACATTTTGTGTGCGAAATTTTGTTTCACTTAGATCATGTTTGGCGACTTTATTTGAAAGCATTATGCAAGAGTAAAATAATTGTTTAATTATGCGTTGTATACAATTTGAACATTGCTATTCTTTGGAATACCTGTCCAATAAATTTAATGTAAAAACTAATTATTTGAATTTTATTTCGATATCAAAACTATTATATATATATATATATACGATGTGGCACTATGTTTTTCCGAAGCTCAGCTCTATCAAAACTCTCAAAAAGTACAAGTAGCAAGATAATAAAATTTCAAAAGTGGGGATTAATTCTATACCCGAGGTCTTCTTCACGCATTCCTCCAACATGTTAGCCTCTTTGACCACAATCTAAGATATCCTTTGTCTGATTAAAAATTTTTTTTTTTTTATTGCTTTACCAGATGATATTACAGAAAAAACGGGAAAATGTTTAGTAAGTAAATGACATCTTTCCAAAGCTTCATTCATGATTCGCTGGGACATGTTGGATATATTATTCGTTTAGGTATAATAATATTATTAAATCAGTGGAAAATTTATGACTGGAAAATTGATAAATAATGTGTCAAAAAATGTTATACTTGGATAAAAAAGTATTTTTGTATCTACTGTGTTTGAGGTAAAGGAGGATAAAATATAGCCAAAATAATATTATTAATAATGATGATAAAATGTAAATGGCAGTTCTTATAAACAACATCCTACAATAGATTGAGTGATTGAAACGCTATTTCAGAATATCAAACTATAAATTATGTATATAAAAAAAGATTTCCTCAATGTATTTTCTAACAAAATATTTCATGTACACTCAAATGGTGCTACCCATAAAAAGTACTAAAGTAATCGTAAGATAAAAAAAATCTAGGGGGTTTTCATCATAAAAAGTAATTTTATGAGTTATGACCATTTTAAAAGATTTTTCATTACCAAGTATGTGTATCAATGAACTTTTTTAGACTTTTTCAACTTTGTATCTTATCATTTTTTATATTGAGCAAATATTTACATGATATTTAGAAATACCTTAAATTGAAGAATTTTAATACTAAAATTATCAACTGTCTTTTTTATAGGAAAAAAACTGATTGTTCCGAAGAATTGTGAATAGAAATTTTTCCAAGTTTGGTTTATCTGTATTGTAGTTCTTACGTTCTAACAACAACTTTGGATTAATCTTTGTTAGAATTTCAATATTCAATGTCACATATGATATAATAATGCATTATGTTTGCTTCACAAAAACTCAATCAGAAATAGCAAATGCAATGAATAGTGTAAAACTTGACAATTTTTCTCAGATTGTTATGAAAAATATGACGTAATGACGTAACTCTCCTCCCATTACAAAATTGTCCTGCATAATAAACAAAAATCTGTTTTTCTTTTATAAAACTTTTTTTTGACATAAATCCCCATCCCTATGCACCCTGAATGAAACCCTGTAAGTATTTAAAATGTTATTTGACCATTTACAAGATTTAAAATCTACTAAAACTATAGTAAAAAAAGTATCAAAGTACCAATTCCCATTTGAAGCGGTACATTAACATGGGTATCGTGACAAAAGTATATTACATATCTTCGATGTACTTAAAAAAATCCATTATTTTTAATGGATTTTTTTTTCCATTAATTTTTATCTCCTTGGCAATCAAAACAGTACTTCATGACTGTCAAACTCGACGATTTCCCTTATTTTATCCATATTTTCGACACTTGGCCTTCCATCATCGACATCAAAATTATCGGAGCGGAATAGACAAAACCAAAATACGGCGTAATTTGCTGTTACAGTTTCAGGAACATAGACACTTTCAACTTTTTCAGTCGCCTGGCTTGTATTTTCGCCCTTTTTGATTTAAAAAAAACCGTAAAATATGGCGTATTTGGTCTTTGCATGTGTCCATCTTTAACGACCCCTAAAAAAAAATCTGAGTAAAAAATTACAAAACTGTTTAAGAAGGCTTTTTGTAAAAAATCTAACACGATCTAGGGTAAACTGGTAGTAGCACTTATACAATTCAAGATACTCGTGACTAAAGCCTTTGTTTGGAAGAAAAATGAATTTATTTTTACTACATCTACTCTAAGCTTTAAACCAAGTAGGGAAACGATAACCCAAGTGATCAATAGCTAAAAATGGTTTTCGTACACAGAAACTCTTTTTCTCAGCTACAAGTACTGTTTAGTAATTATTTGAAGATATAATTAGGAGTTATGATATCATCTGATATATTTTATTTTTTTAGAAGATGCTCATTTGATGTTCGGAATACGGACTTAGCTTAGGTAGAGCAGATTTTTAAAGTATGGAGTTTTGTTAATCCACTAATTTGTTTAGTCGAGTTCAAAGATGATGATGTTTTTTCTTATACCATTAATGTGAAAATATATATATTATTAAACTATGCAGTCCAAGTTCCCACCTCTGACAATAATTGACCGTTGTATCTTAAAACATACATTTATTATTATAATGACAATCAATAAAGCATAAATGAATTATTGAAAACTCCTCTTCCCTTTTGTAGAAAATTCAAAAGAGGAAAAATCTAAGAATAAGATTATTATCTCTTCTTTCCCCACAGCAATATTAGAATTTGAGGCGTGCTTCATATATCAATCATCCTCTTTATTATTTATATACCGTCAGACAACGTCACTTAGATAAATAACATTGTGAAGTCATATAAAAAGCGGCATTTTGCAAAAAAATGGTAAAACGCTGCACCATTGTATCTCCTCAGGCTAATGGCCGCGTTTCATTACATGGTTTAAAGCCTTTCATCAACTATTTCAAAATGTAAAAATTTATATTTTTCAATCTCCCTATTATTCTCGTAATATATATATGCTACTAATGAAGCCTATTTCAAGGGATTAAAATAAATTTCTTCACAAAAAGTTATAAAGCCTCAAGTACAGAATAGTAATAAAATTAATGACGATATTGTTGGTGCATTGAACTTCTACACTTATCTCATTTCTTTACATATTTAGATATCTTCATTCTATGAGAGAGTGCATACAATAGTTGTATGTATAATTATCTGAATTAAAAAAGAAAGTTTTATCTAGTTAAAAAATTAAGAACTGATATGTATAACGTAATGTATACATTAAACCATGTAAATGATGTCTAATTTGCACGAATAGCATATTGTAATATGTAGTTTACTTCCACATACTATCTAATGACAACTGGAAAAGTGGTTCTATTAATATTTATTAGGTTTCTTAATAAGTTTTTTTTTTTTTTTTTGGTTGGCTCCTAGTAACAGAAAATGTTTCAACTTTTAATTTAATGTGTTTATTTTCTTGCTTTATCTACCTATTTTAAGAGGTGTATAGCAAAATTATCACAAGAACTTCTCAAAAAAGTCCTTATTAGAACTAACATTTTGATAACTTTGTTATTTTATTGTCCTGCTTTAGAGATTTTTCTTAATAAAAAAATCATCATTATTCTTAATCAATTTTTTTTCCTATTAATGTTTGTCTCCTTGGCAATCAAAACAGTGCATACGTGACGGTAGAACTAGATGATTTCCAATATTTTATCCACATTTGTAACAATTGTCTACGCAAAGCGTATTGCATCTTTGACATTAAAATTACTTGAACATATCGATGAAACCGAAATTGTGCGCTATTGGCTGTTATAATAATAGGACCATAAACATTATTCATATTTTAAGACACTTGGCTTACGTATCAGCTTTGTTAGAAGAAAAGTTATAAAATAAGCCCATTTTCTCTTTGCTGTTTCCCATCTTTGACGATCGCTCCAACGAATCTGAGTAATGAAATCAGAAAAGTGTTCAATAATTTTTTTAATAGATAATCTTATCTTTCTAACACCATCTAGTGTAAACCAACTAAACTTATTACTCAATATATACATTATTACAGCCATCGATAAGAAAAATAAAAGATTTCTTTTTACAAGACCTATTATATTTCATTTTTATTTTTGGGTTATAATAATTCGATTATGGAGGTGTTAAAGGAAGAAATTGGCTATATTTTACATTTTTACTGACTGAAAGGGAACATTGCGTCGAAAGCTACCCAGACAATTACAATTATTAATGTAGAGACAATACCTCTTCGATCCGTGTTGCTCAACAATGGTCAGAACGATTCCTTTATTCTCAAACCTGCCCTCTACTGGGAAAAATTAGACAGTTTCAAACTGGCAATCTAACAGAAACGGCCAGAATTGGTGAATAAAAGACAACAAACCATTATCAAGACAAGTTCTTATGCATTTACCATACAGTCCAAATCTGGCATTAAGTGACTACCACCTGTTCCTGTCTTTGGCCAACGCACTTGGGGGCACAAATTTGGCCTCAATTCACCTTTGGAAATTGGTTGTTTGAGTATTTTGCCAATAGGGACAAGGGCTTCTACGAAAAGGGCATTATAAAGTTTGATTCTTGTTGATAAAAAGATATTGAACCAAACGGAGTATACTTGGCTCAAATGCAATGATTCTAACACTTCTTATAAAGCGTTCAAATAAAGCAAAATTACGAAATTACTTTTTCTACAAACTATTTTTATATATCTGTAAATCTATAATTTAACATTGTAGTTGTAGAAAATAATATTAAATTTGGTTCATAGACTGTATATAATATAATATTTTTAAATTAATTAATTTTTATGATATAAGAAATTTTCTATATAGAATAAGACATTTATCACACCTTCCTAATTTTATTTTTCCTTTGAAGGAAATAAATAATAACAAATCCACAACAATATTCCTTAAATCCTTGATAATTATTCGTAAAAAACTATTGAATTACCATTCTAAATAAATGAGATCAAGGAAGTATAAAACAAATGAAGCATTTGCATATAGATAAAATAAACAAAAATGTGATACACACGGGGGGATATTACGGGGAGTAAATTGGGTGTATAAAACACTCAAAGAAATTGACCTAGACTTAAATTTTTCAAAACTATTTAAAAATCTATAGCTAAATTATAAATTACGATTATCTTTTTCTCATGTGTCCTTCTGAATAATACTTCAGAATACAGTCAAAAAAGATATACTGAGTCTCTTAAATTGTAAAATTTACTATTTATAATCTTAATGGTGAGGGTTCCGACACTTGTATGAAGTAACCCCCACTAAAATCTGCACTACGTAGCAAATATTGAGTATTTATTAATCATCGATTTATAGTCAAAATGGGTTATTATATATTCACGTAGCCAATTTGGATATCAAGTTTTAGAGAAAGGTTTTTTATCTGGATACGTATATAATTGACAAAACATATCAAGTTACAAAAATTAAAAAACTTGACATTGGATAATATGGGGCAAAAGTTTCGTATTTGGCGTAATATTATTTGGACTATCGTTCATATTGTACTTTATGAGATTTTTTTTCTTTAGAAAATAAGTTTAACTTTACCTATGATGAAGGTTTATACGTATAAGTGATTTATTTGTTAAATACTAAATACATCACATTTTCATTATTATTAAATAAATATTACATATTTTCCCCTTATTTTAATAATTATATACAAAAATAGAGCGTGCAAGAACAGAATTTCACTTTCCAGAAGGTAATAAATTAAGTTTTAATAATTATAATTTTTTTTTGTTTTATAATGACAGTAGACATTATATTTTTTGTTGTAAAGAAATAGTTATTCAATATCAAATTATGGAAAAATTTAACTGGCTACATATGTATTTTATTTTATAGCTGTAGATGATTAGTTTATTATAATTCCCAAAAATTTTAGGTCTCTGGCATCATTTATCGTGGATTTATTCACCTCCAAATAATTTTGAAGATTATGAAAATGAATTCAAAAAATCGTTTTTTGTATATTAGAAGTTGATGCAATTAACTGATATTTAAAAATTGCTCCAATAAAAACTCAGAATCTAAACTGTAGTTTGTGCAATTTTATAAAATATTTTGTCAAAGCATTTTTAGGTAAATTTAAATCATGTTACATGGAGAGACGTCATAATCTATTGATTTTAATTTAAATCAGTATTGATCAAACCATATATTTGACAAATTTTATTTTTGAAAGTAATTTGAGTCGAAGTGTTGAGGACAAAATGACTAATATTTTTTTTCTCTATAAAAATATCCCGCATATAATAAACCATTTAAACCACTAATTTCTTCTCATTAAGAGCCCTTAATGATTCCTCCAAACTCCACGACATTAGTATTTTATCTAATCTTAATTACAATCATCATTGTCGCAAAGAAAAAAAAAAAAAGAGACTTTGCAGTTTAGTTTATACTCTGCAAAAGTTTCAATTTTTTTTAATAAGTTATAATATGAAGATTTATTTTTAATGTGACAATTTATTACAAAAAAAGTGTGTAATTATTTAATTTTATTCAGTGAAGGATGGAAATTCGTACATGTGTTTATTGTTTTTTTTAGTCGCACACTCCTTTCAAAACTAGAATTTTATCAGTGGTATACCATGAGAATATATATATATTTGATTATGTTCCATGATATTATCTTTCTTGGGGGAGGAACTATCATACAATTATGTATGTATGTATAGAAAAAAAATTAATAAAATTTTATAAATTTAATTTTTGAGCCCATATTTAATTAAAAAAATTATATCTTCTTTTGTTTCACAACCATGTATGTATGTATATATATGTATAGGCACACATAAAAATATTATAATGGTATATAAAATCTCTATAATTTTTGTGGGGTAATCCTTTTTTTATGGTTGTATGGAGTGAAATATTTATATGTGTATCTCTAACTCTCGTGACAGTGGTATACCAAAATACATGTCATTTTTTTAGCACATTCAACAAAGGATAATTAATGAATGTTTATTTGTGAGTAAGAGATATTATTATTTTAAATAAAAAGGATGCATCAAAAGTTGAATGCATATTCAACTTTTTATAAGGATAATTATGAAATGAAAACATGTCGAAATGAAATATTATCAAAATGGAATGGATCGTCTTAGCACCGTTGATTGGGCCCATTGCTAATTTTATTGCGTAGTTTATTCTTTAACATAACTTTTTTCATAATGATGACAAGGCGAAATGTGTGGATGTAAATATTGATGATCTTCTTGTTGTTTTGTGAAAGCGGAGAGGCTCATTTACAGAGTGCAGTGAAACTTTGTAATTTTAAGGGTAAACTATTTAGATAAATGGCTTGTCAACACAAATTCAAGGCTAAAATATTTTTACCCAAAACTGAGTGTGGATTACATTTGTATTCTTCCACGAATAATTGTCAAATTATCTAAACAAATCATTCTTATTAACCCTTTGGAGATGCCGCAAATTGTAATTAAATTAGCCAAAATGGATTTTAATAATAAAATAATAAGAAATTGATAGATTTTATTTGAAAGAGCATATGGTTTTAATGAAATATTTGGATGTATGATGGTATATACGAAGTAAAAAACTTAGTCACTTTTGCCTTTTCTTGATTTTTCTTCAAAATTGTTTTTATGTTGACACACTACATATATAGATGGTCAAACTTTTAAAAAATAAAGAAGCAAAAAAACTTTAATTTTATAAGGAAACAAAAAGGTTTTTGAAAAAGAAAATTGAATCAAATCCGCGTGTTTATGGTAGTAGACATGAGATGAACAAATATTTTTACGGAATTTGAGGTGTAAAAGCATACACTTATCAATATTAAGAAAAATAAAATCATTAAAAGTAATCGTAGAAGTGGTAAGAAGTCTGGATATCATATTCCTCACTCCTTATCGACTCAATTTAAATCATTAAGAATGGAAGGGTTGGCCATCAATATTTATCAACAGTATAGATAAACATATTTAATTGCAACGTGGTCCTTCAACAGCATAGTCCACCTATTCACAGATCTTGGAAGACTCATGCCTTCCTTATAGTAAACATTGACTTATAGAAGAAGGAGATTTAGACCTCGCACAGCCCTGATACTAACCCATTGGAATATGTCATTGACAACACATTGAAGTGAATGTTTATTGTGAAAAACACTCTTAATATCAACATTCTCTAGGATTTGGTCAACAAAAGCTGGGATCATGAGTTTATAAATAAATAATCAATGTTCTGCATTAAAAAAGCGCCTGAAGATAATAATTGCTGCTAAAGGGGAGTGTATTAAATAGAAAATATTCATAGGTATATGTTATTTATCTTTTTGTATAATTGTAAAAAAAAAATATCCTACCCAAAATATGTTTACATCCACTGCTATAATTATAATTTTTTACTATGGATTTTACAAAATAATTTCTTGTTGTATAGGAAATTTGTTTACCCTTATAAAGTAGTTATTTTGCAAACTCAAATCCGTAAATATATCTCAAATATACTTTGACATATATATTAAAATTGATCTATAAATTAGATTTGCAAGTGTATATTGCAATTACATATATATCACGGACCAACAATTAAGTTTGTCAAATTTGTTTCCCAATTTGTCTCTTAAATTAGTTTACTAACGCTGGATATAAATACTAATTTATAAATAATATAAAAAACATGAATATAAATGTGTTTTTTTTAATCAATAATTATTTACTTCAACACTTTTAAAAGGACATACTTTTGAACATAAGGAACAAAATGCTTAAAAACATACGAAACATAATTTTTGTAAAAACAAAACTCTATAAATGAGAACTTCATAAGTTGTAGGTAGGTAATAATTAAAAACTAGCTAAGCCCTCCAAACCAGAGCATGTATGAAATGAAATCTAACTGGTTACAAATCGTTGTTCAGTATTAAAAAAAGCATTTGATGTCAAAAAAACCGAAATGTAAACTATAACATTTGTATTATGATTACATTTGCAAAGAAATAGCCTTAATAAAGACTTCAAAGAAGCATCATAGCAAACATGCAAGAAATGATTTTTGCCAATTAAAATTTCTTTAAAATTAGCTTAAAAATGGTCATTGATAATTCATCAAAGTATTATAAAATGTCATCTCCGTGGCAAGTTAGGATGGTCCCCTATTCTTTGATGCAGCTGTTAATAGACTCTAAAATCTGCATCGTAGACGTTTAGAAAAAAAAAATATTCAGAAAATGACAGCTATTTCAGTGAAACATCAATTTTTATGTTTCATGTTTATAAGCAAACGAATCTACAGACAAATTTCTACAAACTTTATTTAGCCTACGAATCTAATATTTCAATGCAAATCTATTTTTTTGCACCTGAAAAAAAAGCAAAAAACGAAAATTGCATTTAACCGAACATTTTCTTCAAATTATAAACCCTAACATTAAAATGATGTATTTTTCATTTCTAGAACATTTTATTTGATAATTTCTGCAATATTTGAAAAAATGAACCAGTTATAGAGGGTTATTTTTTTCGACGACATTACTTTATGTTTTTGCAACTAAGAAAAAATATTGCTGATAGTATATTCCCCTTTAAAATGACAATAATGATATTTTTATACTTTTTTTATTTACAAAATTTGTGTTATTAGTTATAGTTGTTACATTTTTTTAAGTTTATTACACAATTTTTTTCAATGCATAATACATATTTTATAATGCTCGCCCGTACCGAAAAGGAATAAACTTTCAGAATAAATGACATTGTACATTGTCCAAGTAAGTTTATACTCCTTCATTGGCCCGAGCAACCCCAGGTAACTCTTTTTTAGTGTTTCTATTATCAAAAAAAGTTAGTTTACATTTTGTCGTGGATAATTCTTTGAATGTAGGAAAAAGAATATTATTTTGGTTTTATGAGTAATTTTTACTTAAATTCACTAAATTTAAAAAACAAAACAAATGTTCAACATAGAGAATTAAAAACCACCTGTGTAAAAACCATACTAAAGACAAAAAGTGTTTTTCTAAAGTTTTTTATTTATAAACAAATTTAATTTATTTTGCAGCTTCATAGAATGTTATTTTTTTACCTTGAGATAAAAAAAAATCATTAATACCAGCTGATGGACTATTTCTGTTTCTGTTACATTCTTGTTCTCATTTTTTTCTTTTTCTCTTTGACTGATAATAATTTTTTCTCTCTACGTTTTTCCTCATATCACTCTGTCACTTATTATAACAAACTTATTTTTTACAATCAAAATCATAAAAGGATCAGATAATTACGAATGAAAAATGTAAATAAAGAGTCGGAACAGATTTGAATTATGTAGTCTAATGCTTTCATAAATTTGTTTACAGATCAAATGAAACGAAAATTTGTTAAACTAATAGCGATTGATTCAAAAAATATATCGATTGTCTAATATATTAAAGAAGAGACCAAATAGCCTTATCAGCTGTCATCTCGGTCATCGACCCTTTTCAGACTTGAAAAATACATATTACATATATATCTCTCTCTTCGGTAAGACGCTCAGGGGATCATTGATTTATGACATATTAGTTTAAAGATTTAAGAAAAAATCCAACGCTTATAATTCCATTGTCGTCTAAATACATTCATTGTATTACGTACAAAAACAAATAATAAATAAGGCTCCCCAAACAAAGGTTTTACTTCATAGGAAGATTTTTTTATGTTACCTTTAAATCTCATAGGGATTTATTATTGTTCCATGATACATATATTAGGGGAATGAATATCCTTTCAATTTATTTATTTATTTGAATCCCTTATTTAACAAGAAAAAATTGAATTTGAATGGATATTTTGTATTTTACTTACATTTATGTATATGTATATGTAGATTTCATTTCAATTCCATAGTTGATTCCTGTATTTAGAAAGTCTACAAACGGATCAAATTTATTTATAAAAATTCCTTAAAACAACATTGTTAATCCAGATTACATTTTATTGCAAGGCAAAACTAGACAAAATAATTTTATCAATAAAGGTTTTTTTTAATGACGAAAACCGGACAAAACTGTTCAATTTATGCTTCCTTATTACTAAAGCAAAACTGGTCTCCTCTTGAAAAACAATGCCGGGACGGATTAGATAAAATGAGGGAAAAACAAACTAAACAAGCAAATTGAAAAATTGATGACGAAAAAAAACACTTGTTGTAATGTGACTAATAGAGTCCATTGTGACTCAAAACAAAAAAAATAACTACTCAATTGAAAAAAGTTTCTGTGGAATTGTATAACTATTATTTTTTTCCATTTCTATAAAAAAAGTTATTAATCACTATTTATAGTTTCTATTGTAATTCAAAGTTCATTTAATTCGGATTAATTATACAATTATGTGAATGTTAATATAATCAAATACAGTTCAATTACAATGATATAAGAACTTTTGTAATTGCCACATGAGCTCTAACTAAGCAATCAAAATAATGTGTCACTCCAGAAAAAATGAAAAAAATGGTATCAGGTGTGGAAAGGAAATTAAAAATTTTGGTTTTTTTTTTCTAAATAATTATATGCTCTAACCATATCGAAGACGTAGTATATTTTATGTAATTATACAAAAGTGACATATCGTAGATGCATCAATTAAGGCCTCTCTTCCATATATTGTGGGTTTTTTTTTCGATATAGATAAAGTTACTCAAATAGTTTCATTTTATTGCATGTTTTTTCCCATCTTTATAACTTTGTGTATAAAAATATATATTTTAGACAAAACTTTTTTAATGCCTCAAACTTTTTATACAAAATGAAATATTAAGAGTTTCAACTAATTAATTTTTTATAATGAAAGAGAACCATTACTTTAGGAAACATATTATATCTATGTAAGTATATCTTTAGAAAATAAAAAAGTTATAAACCTTTCAGTTTTTAATTGATTTATATATGTATATTAGATGATTCTTTTAAATATTTTTATTTATGATGGTTTTGTATTTATTGAGTAATTAGTCGAAATCTTATTTTGAAAATTGTAATTATACAATAATTACTTAAAAATGCTTATGAAGGAGGTTGGGTTTGTTCTACACGTGGAAGTCAATCTCATAGATCAAAGAACTGCTTCATACCACTTAGCTTACAATTAATCAACACGATTTTATCTAAGAATCTTCTTTGATTTTTTAGATATAGCATATGTAAATAGCTATATCGCTTATAACATTAAATATTCAAATAAATTATCACTTCTCGACTACAAAGTTGTAAATGACAAGAGTCTGATTAAATGTTATGAAAGACATCAAAGGGAAATCCTATTGTATAGACCAACGGAAAAAAAAATGTAAGTGACAATTATAAGGGACATTTATCAGAGTTTCAAAAAAGAAAAAAGAAAATGTGCCTAATGTGCTAGCAAAAATATAGAAAACGAACTTTGGTCATTTGTAAGGCTTATAATATCACTTTATGCTTAATAAGAGATAGGAATTGCTTTTCTATGTTTCATATGTTGTATTAAAATTTCCATAGGTAATTGTTTCAATTTTAGAAATAAAAAGTATAACAAAAGAATTAGTAAATGTAAATAATTCTACTCCATAATGTAGCTTTACTATTTTTTTTTATACACAATAAGAAAATATGGTTCACAGTCAGAGGGACACGAAATCCCCATTAAATTCTCGTGAACCTATAGAAGTTATTAAAAAATCATTTCTAATTAGTTCTAACGTGACCAAAAGATCAAGAATTTCCTATAATTTTCTTTAGATTCCTCTTCAATTCATTGTAGGTTTGAAATGCTTAAGAATTTTTTTTGATCGGCTTTTTGATCCATCGTGACCAAAAAATGAGATTCTAGAAGAGGTGTTCCTATTATGGTATTAAAAAAAATATATATTAGGCTAACTGAGATCTGATTGTTGTGTCTATTAAAAGGATTGCTTTTGCTTTAAAATAATTTGCTTTAATGTTATTATCAGAGGTTGGGACTTGCGACTCGACTCGAGCCCATAATTGGAAGACTTGAACACATAATCAAAGCCTCAAGATTTGACTTGTACTCGAAAGCTACAACTTACAGCTCGAGTATGACTCAATGAACATATTTGGGAACTTGGATATGTTAGTATAGACTAGACACTTTACTTAAACTTGTAGTATAAGGACATTTTCCCACTTCTGGTTATTATATAATTAAATTGGATATTTCCTATCAGTTCAATAATATTTGTAAAATTTTATACAGTTTTCATTACTTAATTTACAAGCAATAGTCATCGGACTTCCTAGATGTAAGACTATTATCGCTTCCTACTCCCCTGAATACGAAACATAGATCCGTGAATCATATTCAAGAGTATGTAGTATTACAGTATTTTGTGTTTTGATTATAAAAGATTATTATATCATCTTACCTGTAATAAAATATACTTGTAATTAGTGATATATAAATAATATGTAACAAAATATTGCATTAATCACATAATTCAGCGAAAATTATGAAGAATTTAAAAAAGTGCCATAGTTTCTAAGGGTCTTCACATAATTAAATAGATTATAGTCATCAAATTTACTTTAATATCTATATTAATTAAAATTTATAGTAATATTATCATCACATAAATAGAGTTCTGTTTAACACTCATGATCTGTTATTAATAAGATATTCATGCAAAATTATTACTATCATTTAAATAAATTATACTAATTAGTGCCTTATTAAAAAAATATCAAAACAGAATATAGGTTGATGTCATAACTCTAGCTATTTATTAAGTCGAATAAAGTCTCGATCTATGTAATTAAATCCTCTTTAAGTTTCTAGTATGTTTAAATAATATATTTTGCTATTTTTTTAAATTCTATATCTCCTCTTTCAAAAGCAATTATAGCATCGACACACCAGCAAACAGATTGTCAGCTCTTGACAGATTGGCGTACCATGATGGTAGCTTAAAGCGAATCCAAATTTGGATAGAAGGTGTGACAGACATGTTTCACTAAGACACTTCATACTGCAAAGTGCGGGGGTTTGAAGTCAGGGCTAGAGGAGGGTCGCATGGAAGCAGGCCAGAAGTTAGTCATATTGTTGTTGTAGAAGTTTTGGTTTTTCTTGTCTGTATGGGTCGGTAATATACTTATTGATGTTGTATGCAGTCTAGATGGAGATACTGACGGTCTTTGTAGCCTTCTCAGATCGAACCCCCGTGTGGAGGAGATGGCAAACGCTTTGATTTTATTGATGGTTCCTCCGACATTTTTACACTTAGACACTTGGGATAAAAACTAAATTTGTTTATTATTAGTTTGAGCTATAATTTGACTGCATAATGGAACCTCATAACTAAAAACTACCGAAATAAACTCTTTAAGTGCTAATAAAAGTTTTGTGTCCCACTCTTTAAATAAGTAAAACATTACGAGAACCTTTTTGTGGACTTCTATATTTCACAAAATATTGTAACCCAGCGTTGAAAAAGTTAAAAAATTGCAGATAAAATGATTTGGAATTATTTTTTTACTATATGTTCAAAATGAGTCTGAAAATTAATTTATTTTACAAAACTATGCAAATATTGTTTTTCTTCTGTATCATAATAATTAATCAGCTTTTAATTGGCTTATACTAATGTATCTAATTAATTTTAAATAAACTAATAACGAAATAGTACTCATGAAACATTCCTTGTGTTAACAAATCCGTTTGATCATTTTATTTTTCTTATCCCAATCCATCTCCCGTAGTAAAGATATATGATATTAAAAATTTATAAGTCATAAAGCTAAATCCCTTTATTTTTATTTTGCTCCCTTGGGCATAATATAGAATATATATATGGGTGTACGTATATATTAAATTATTAGTCGATCGATATTTGCATAAATTTTGATTTATGAAATAAGGCTTCAAATATATTAATAAACAAAAACCAACACTATTTTTTATCATTTATTCAATAAAATAACCTTTCATGGGAAAAAAATAGTTTCTTCCCTTTTTGTTTAAAAATACAACTTACAACATTATGCATTTCTCATGTAACCCCTCTTTTCTAGATTATACTGGGGAAATTGAAGGAATTTTATTAATTTTAAATTTCTATCTCCATTTTCTATAGTTAATTTAAATTTTTATCACTTCTGATTCAAAGTTGATAATATCCGTTGAAAAGATCGATGTATCGTCCTGTTAAACTGTTCATCGTATCATCAATGTAAACTTACGCTAACAGTTATGCAGGTCGCAAGGACACCCATATAAAGACTTTCATCATGCTAAAACAGAAGTATTCAGTGGAAGATCTTGATTGGTTCTTCTCAGAAGGTAAAAATTTATGTCAAACCTAAAAGCATAAATCGGGGAACGATATATGTTTGGCAAAAAGTCAAATACCCACAGCAAGTTATGATTTTTGGTGTTGTTAGCAGCGTAGGTAACATTATACCACCCTTCATTTTCAAGCAGAGCCCAAAGGTGAGCAACAGGGTATACATCAGTGTTCTATACACCAAAGTCATCCCCTGGATCTGGAGCATCATGAAAGACTGACCATGGATTTGGCAGGAAGACGGGGTCACACCAGGAAAGAAAACTCGATATTCTTGATTCTGAGAATGTGATGTACGTCTTTTGGAGATCTTGGACTCCTAACTCGCTAGAATTAAACCATTTTATACCATTTTTGTCGAGGGTAATCTAGAACGCATTTTTAATGAAGATCCCCGCATTAATATAAGATCCCTGAGAGCTGGGATAAGGAGGGCGTTCCGGACTTTACCCAGTGGGATGGTCAAGAAAGCAGTGGGACTTCCAAGGGAGGCAGTGAACGGAAAGTCCGAGCAAACATCGATTTTATTGATTGAATGTCAAATATATTTTGTAATGTTAATTCTTGATTTTTTTTAATAAAATGGGTTAACAAACTTAAGTCACATCATAGTTTTAATTTTTTTTTTTTTTTTTTTTTTTTTGCCCTGCAAACGTTTAGATGAACCACTCTTTATATTCTATATATTATTGGTATGCACCCCTTTATTCAAAAAATTAAATAAAAGTTTAGAAAATATATTAATTTAATCACATTTTTTCCAGAAATTTTGTCATTAATATAATTATTTATTATTAAAGCTTTTGTTCATACTTTCAATGTATGTACATTGTATACACTTAATTTCTTCACATGAAGAAAATCAGTTTTAGCCATACTTTTATTTATAAATTGTATACCTCATTATTCTGAAAATGTTTTTTACGGATTTACTGGGCTGTGCCTCTTTTTAGACATTTTTTAAAACTCATTATTTAGCGTATAAAATAGGAATTTGTTTTTTCTCCTTCTACAGTCACAACTACCCTTGGTGAATTTTGGGACAAGAACTCCTGGCTTTCCCAATCACCAGGTCTGAACTTCCTAGATTATAGTATCTGGTGGTAAGAATCTGACACCTGGATGTTGAGGTCTTAAAGGGCTCAGTCAATGTGCAGTGGGCTTCTGTGTTATATTTCTATATGAAAAGTACTTAAAGCAAATTCCCCCACCACCTGGAAGCCTTCATTGTTGCCAACGGTGTTGATATTCTAGATAAATTATCCTGAATGTCATTATGATAATTTATTTTTAAATAGTTTATTCATTAAATATATACAAAATTATTTTTATTTTTTCATATGTGCGATCTCCTCTGCGTACAAGTCGATAAGCAGATGCTGTTCTGAACCTTCAGGACCAAGCATTAGGGTAAGGTCATGGCCGTCGGCGTCGTGGAGTCCGACAGCATCAATATGCCAAACTACTTCTTCAAAGCCAACGATAAAGTCAAAACAGACGTCCACCAAAAGATCCTCAGGTACCATATCTTGCCATGGTTTGAAGTGAACGTTCCCCAGGACAACGATGTATTTAGCCAAGAAGACCCCCGGCACACACGTACAAAAAGGTGCAACATTTCTGCAAGGAGAACATGGCTTCCTTCTGGCCAGCATACTTATAAACTACATCTTCACGCGACGTGAACCCCCTGGACTTCGTTATCTTGTTTGTCTTGGAGAGCAAGAAGAGGAGGAGTGGAACAACTTGTTCTTGGACTTATTAAAGGCCAGCTGTGCTTCTGTTCGTCCCCGTATTGAAGCCATCCTTTGGAATGGTGGGGGGACATATTGCATAAAAATTGTTGAATTACCAACTATTTTTTCAAAAGTTTGCCATAAAATGGCACAAAATAAAAGTAGGGACAAGTAAAAACGGCTTTTAAAATTTTCTAATTTTGAGTCCTCACCCTGTAAGTCTTTGACTTTGATGCACATGTTATCCATGTTTTTCTGATCTTTAAAACGATAAGCTCCAACATAACTCTTCCTTATCTTTTTTTTTTCTTTTTTATATGTACCTAGAGAAAATGACATATCAAAAGTGTTTTTAACGAAGACTTTTATCTCTCGCTTTCTGTCATTGCAAACTCCACCCTATTTTTTCTTTGTTACTCAATTTTTTTAAATAAGTTACCTATGTATGTTTGCTCTAGAATTTTAAAGAAAGGCAAGGCTCTGAATGACATAAAAGCCCGTACATATTTTGATCAAATCAACAATTGCAATGGAGTGGAATAAAGAAATTAAAAAAATAACTAATTTATCACTTTTCAAAATATATACGAGCGATAATAAATTGAGACACTCTGTATGAGACAAGTATTTTGGATGACAAGTTTTAAACTTAGTTAATGAAGAGTGTCTGGAATTGACAAAAATATGTTTCTATGACAAAAAATAATCGGGTTTAAACGCATCTTAGAGTAACATTGGGAACAATATTTCGGTGTAGTCATTTTGAGAAAAGTCATTTTTTATAGTCCTTCAACGTGGATATTTCTCGAAATACGGGACAATAATGGTCACAAAAATATTATGTTTTATGCAAATACTATTTATGAAATAATATCTCCTAGGTTAAAAGTAATTGATAATTCTGTTGTGTGTATAAATAAAACTGATTATCATAAATTATAGAAAAATTACTCGTACAAAAATTGCAAGTCATGAAGCTTTCATTTTAAATTATTTCATCCATAAACGAGCCTCATAAAGAATAAGAGGGTAATTTCAATCAATGTTGCCATAATCCTTCATTTAATTTGTTCATGAATGTGATCAATGATTGTACAAAAACCCCGAATATTTTGCAAACCGTTGTTTCTATTTTTTCAAATATATATTTTATGGGATTGATTGTTAAGTATACACACATTTAAAGTTTGATAAAACTGGCACTTATTTTTTAAGTCGTAATTGGAAAATATATATATATATATATTAAATGTATTAAAAAATATTTTTTGATAGCGTATTGATGTGACTCAATCATGCATATTTATAATTATTGAAATTAAATTATAAATTTAAAAAAAAAATTGTGAAGTATAATTCATGGTTGTTATTTATGCCTCAATTAATCTTTATTTAAAATGTGACTTACTCAATGTACTTCTTCATCAAATAATAGAAGGGATGGGTCCCGGCCATAATTTAAATTGATGGGGAGATCGAACACATTTATAGCACTCTTTGCTTTGTGGCTCAATTACTCAGTCATCGTTTGTCTTTGATGCACAAAAATATTTTTTTTTGTTTGAATCTAACGAAATAATATTCCAATACAAATTGAATTGATTGTAATCAGTCAATTTTTGCAACTACCTCCGTAGCCAAGGGCAGTTTCAACAGTTTTTTGATGAGCCAATCATGAGGGTTCATTCGTCTCATAGACTTATATAATTATTGATAGTTTTGGGCTACTGAACAATGTCCTTTATTTTTTCTTTTGATTTATCTACAAAGGATTAATGGCAAGGCAGACGGGAAGAGTTGTAAAGAGATTCTTTATTCTAGAATATCGAAAAGCTATAAAGTTTATAATGAATAAGAATAAATTTTCAGTAAAATAACAACTTAATTAATTTACCTCTATGACATATTTGCTTATGAACGCAATCATACTATCATTGTAAAATTATGTGAAAATATACAATTGAATAAATATCAAAATCATTTTTTCGGTCAAATGGTCCTTTGGCAAAATGTATGTTCGTCAAAATGTACACTCAAAAATTGTCGTTCGGCAATATGTAAGTTCTGCAATAATGTTTCAGCCAATACTCCCCTCATGCAATATATCATAGGCATAAAAAAATTGTCATCAAAAAGAGCTTATAATATAAATTTCTCAAACGCAACGAATCAAATTTATCAATTTGAGCACTAAACAACCAATTATGGGTATAAAAGTGTATTTATATTGGAGTACCAATAGTTCAAATATAATATAATAATATTACAATAACACAACCTCCAACATAAGTTAATGCAATCTTTAAATTAATATTTAACAAGGTTATACCATAACGCATATACGACTAATGTTTGACTTCCACCACGCTTTTAATATTGACTTCATAGTAGATGAGTTGTTGCATGTTTTGTCAAAATCTGTTTTTATTACCCACCAGTTGTTAGGATTCGTTAAATTGAAAATTCTAGCAATAATGATGTCTTTGACCGTCTTTTGTCAAAATCCGCCTGTCTTGCTTAGCAGTCGGTACAATACATTAGATTGATAATTCTAGCATCCCCGATTACATGATGGTCTAACCTTGATATTAAAGAGTTTTTGGCAAATTATTTCAAGGATATTTGTTCAAAAGTCTTTCAAAATTTTGTGCCTCACAAAAGAAACACCCTTTTAAGAAAATAAGGATAATCCTAATGTACGCAGGGTGGTAAGTAGAAAACTTTCCCATTTCCTTCGTTGCAGTAAGCAAACAAACATATTGAAATATACCAATGTTGATTTATAAAAGTATGTATCCTTTGATGTTTTTGCTAGACTTTATGTACATATTACCATTTCAAATACACAACAATAACTACAATATATAAATATAAGTAAAAAATAACTCAAATCTACAAGAAAAAAAAATACATTCAATATATTGTATTAATATTTGATGACTTGGAAAGGAGGGGAAATTGGAGGACATGAGAAAAGGGAGAATATATATGTGTCATAATAGACAAAATGTCATGTATGTAAATGCAAGTTGTATTCATTATACATACATAATAATTATAACTGATGTACTTATTTATTTAGTAAGGAAAATGATTAAATAATCTTGTTTTACATAGACCCTCTATTTTCACTTTTGATGCTGTTCGAAAGTCCAACCAAATTTATCTTCAAATATCTACTAGTAAATCAAAAGCAATGACTACATTAAACATATGAAGATCAAATTATTTATCCTCTGTCTGCCTAACTAAGCCAAACAGTCATTTAAAAATCCTTGTCCCCTCGATATATTTTTTCTTCTTATATGGTAAATTTCAAGATATTAGTAACCTTATTAATAATTTCCCTATTTTAAAAAGCAAGGAACACTATTGTTAGGGTTCCTAATACAAAGCAATTTTTAGCATTTGAGTTTCATTTTTTATTGGCAACCTGAAGAGTATAATTTAAAAAAAGATATTTTTTTAAATATACATCTCCAAGAATTTTTGTTTCATTTTGTAGTCATCCCATTTTTTATGAGGGCGTACTAGCAAATATTCAACATTATCATCATATTTTTCGGATTTCAATAACAATTTCATGAAGCCATGCCTCGTAGAAGAAAATGGAGGCAATCGAAGAAAGATACTTCTAACTTGATTATCCGTCTCAATAGATGTTCGAATTTGGATTCCAAACTCCATGAGGAACGACGGGAGGAAACCTGCTACCAGACCTCATATGGGAGGAAGATGGACTCCTTCCTTGGGAATAAGATACCAGGATCGAAACAATAAAGCGATCCATTCATAATGAGTAAATAATTTTAATATTTCAAAATGGGATCACTTAAGAAAAAATGAAACAAAAATCCTTGGAAATACATATTTTTGAATAGACCCTTTTTTAAATTATAAATTGAGAATGTTTCTATAATATAAGCTATAATATTCCTCATCCCTATACATATATTATGAATAAGTTAAGAGAATTTAAAGACGAGTGTCATTTATTACCATTTTCAGCCTAAAAATGTAAATATATTGAGTTCAGAACAAGATACAGAATCAATAAACTCACTTTTTAATTATAAAAAAAAACCCTTTTACATAAGTTTTATTATTCCTACTTTTAATTTGGGGATTTTGTTGAGGGTTAAAATAACTATCAACTCTTTTATGGTAAATAGAAAATTTTAAAAAATGACCATACTTCATACAATAAAAAAATTATTATTATTTTTTTTTAAGTTGTGATCTCGAAATAAGCAATCAAGATTTTTTTATGTGTTATTAAATATACCAGGTAAGACTACATTAATTCATTTGATAGATAGATATACAAAAAAGGGATAAATTTTACTCTATAGTTCTAATGGAACTCCTAAAATTTTAGTATTAAATTTATTTATTTTCCAAAAAAATGAATCATCAATCACAGACATAGAATATAATCAAATATATTTCTTACATTTTTTGAGCTCATCAAAGCGACATAGTGAGTTAAATTGAGTCCCTTACAAAAATTGTCTTACTCAGGTAAATTATTTGTTGTATATGTGCGGGTATCTGCACATTTATCTTTGACCTAAGACATGCTTATAGAAAAACAGGTCCTGCACGGAACAATGTATGTTAGATGAAGGCATCATTCATATAAATCATCCAGTGACGACATCATGAATGAATCTCAGCAATATAAGGGATAATATAAAAATCCAATGTTTAGAAGATTGATAAATATATAAATTAACTCATAACTAAGAGTACTGACAAACTATTATTTTACATAAATAATAATGAATTAGATTTGTACTGAACAAATTCAATTGGTAAACTGCAATTATTAATTATAGTATTATTTATAATGATGTATTGTAGAGGTTGTTCTAAAATTTGGGACTTTTCAAGTGAACAATCACAAGACCAAAACCGACTTTAAGTCCTTTATTAAAGACTAATAAAGACTATAAATCTATTTTGGGCGTTTCTAGCAGAGTAAAAGTAGAAGCTTTAAAAAAATTGACAATTTATAGTAGTTACCATTACTTGCATATTCTATAGCTTATCAGGGAATTATTTTTTCTTGTGGGGGGTACTAGAGAAGAAACAATAGATTTTGTTAGAAACGTATCATATTTATTAAATAATATCCTTAGTAAAAGATTGAGTATTTTTTATAATTACTTGAGAAAAAAGATGAAGCGGGGAAAAACAAAACAAATTGGCTTGTTTATTATTTTAAAGGTATGTTTATTTTATTTTTGCATGTTAGATCAAAGAAAACGGAAATTATATTTATCTAAAATGATATAGAATATGCATAATAAAATGAAAAGTGTTTTTTTTTCACTTACATACATACACATAAAATGTATTTAGAATCTTGCTTTAGGGATTAAATTTAGTATCATTATTTTTTATAAGACATATCTACAATATACATATATTGACAACTTTATCGTCACTTTCTCAACTTTTTTCATACAAATATCAATCGTGAAAATGATCATCAATGTTCACTCATTCATTTTGAATATAATTTAGGAAATCATTTTAAAAAGGGCCAAAAAATGATTTTTTATGTTTAGGGGATGGAAAAAATGAATATACGTTATTTAAATAGTATGCACTACCCCCAAATAAAAAAAATAAAAACTCAACATGAATAATAGCTCCTAGTATATTGAAGAAAAAGCCAATGAAAACACATGTATTAATGAATATAAATCAGTATTTGTCCGGGGGTAGTGAGGGATTGTTGAAAAACACTGTCAATTCAGCCAATACACCCAAGGAGTTCCTCTAATACCAAAAAATAGTTTAAAGCCCTCGGATTGCACGGAGGGAGTGTATTTGGTCATGTTTTGTCTGTGATTTTTAACTATCCCACTTTTTCCCGAGGACCCTGGCCAACCCGAGGGATTTGAACAAGTTTGTGGTGTTAGAAAGGTTCCCTGGTTGTACTGGAATAGTCAAGTTTAAACTTCAGTATTCTTAACTCAAATTACAAACATTATTCCTACTTTACACACCATACAAAAAATCCTTTTAATACATACTTTAATTCTTTATTTGAAAAAATGTAGATTTTCCTTCAACAGGACCAACTCAATATATGCAAAAACATATTTGTGTTTATTTAACATCTCTGTCCTTTTAGTGAAAATGGTTTTTATATTACACACATATATATCTATCTAAATACATCAATCAATTTGCATAATCATTTTTGTTAAAAAATATATAAATATATATGAACTATTTCTCCCTCCCCCCCCCCCTTTCCAAATCATTTTAACATAAAGTGTCATTTTTCCCAGGATTTGAATTTGTCCAAAAAATAAAATAAAGAAATCACAAACAAGCACTAATATTTATATTTGAAAGATATTTCTTTACAAAGAAAAATCCAGATGAATATTTTGATTGAATATAAGTACATCACAGAACAAAATGGTACTATGTTCAATAAATTTACATATGTTACTTTAGTCTGTGTCAATATTATATTAGACAAAAAAAATCTCTAGAATCACATTACTAATACTCAAAAATTAGAATTAAAAGTTTGCGGATAAAATATATTTTAGACAAAAAGATAAACGATAAATAAATATGCAAATTTAGTCGAAAAAGTTAAACCACATCAAGTTTTAATTCAATATAAGTACATTTATATTTGTGCACAAAAAACTTTTTCAATGATAAAGTTTTACCAGAAAAAAATTAAATGTTTGATAATATTTTATGGACTCAATCTTTTTGTCTATATATGTTATAGGTTTTTCAAAAAGAGGAGTATATGAGACATTTATCAGTGACTAGGTTATTATGACTTGATACTAGAACATAGTTCTGCCATCTTATTTATAAATATCAATGAAGTACTTATAAAGAAGTCATAATGATTTGTATGTTTGGGAGTCTTACAGCTCGAGTTCGTTATAGAGATCAGAAGAATTTTAACTTCAAATTGATTCTTAAGTCACAGTTTGTTGATACTTTATCCCTTAAACACACGATGAAAAGTATCTCTTTCATAATACTTACGCACATAAATTATCTGCAAGATTTGGTTAATATATATGAAAAAATTTTATGAGTATACTTTTGTTGTTGAGATAGATAAAAGATACATGGTATTGTTTCTTTGATTTTAATGCAATTTTAACAGCGGATCGACAGGAATACCTAATAAATATAATATGTTACGTGGATTTTTTTTCATTGCAAGATAACTTATTTCCATAAGCTTTCTCGCACTAGTTGTACAATAAAATCACAATCTTTGAGTGTTAAGATCAAAAAATCTTTTCTACTTATATATGTAGGATAAAGGATAAATAAGGAGTTATCTAAATATGAAATAAAGAATAAAAAAAAAAGATATGTATATGGTAATTGTAAGCTAAAAAGCAGATATATTTTTATTACGGATCCGGTTATTTTTTTCTTTAAGTTAGTGTACTACTTATTTAATACTCATATTCTTTATTGATGAAGAATTATAATGGTACAAAAATATCCTTATTATTATTATTGTCTTATGTATTATATATGTGAAACTCTTATTGGAAAAGAGCCTTTGAGGGAAGAAAAATGTTCTACAAAAGTTCATGGTTAAACCATGAAATTTGTTAAAAATTAAATCCCCATTTTTCTAATATTTAGATTTCATATCCCTCTGCTAATCGATTTGGGAAATTTAAATGCAGTTATACTTCGAATAGTCAATATCAAATAAATCTCATACAGAATTTGTAAATTTATTTCTTTATTATGATGCTCTGTGCTCATTATTTCATTTACAATATTATAAAAATCTGGAATGACGTTGGAAAAAGAGGTAAAAGACGCATTGAACAAGAAATTATTTACAATATTCAATTACTTGGTTATCTTAAGACTGTAGGAAAGTAAGATTGAGTAATATAAAGATTATTATCATACTGGATAAGTGAAACCAATTGGAATTAAAATCGAGATTTCCGAAAAAAATCTCTTATAGTTTTCGAGCTATTCTTTTTCAAATTTGTATCCATTACATTAATCTTCAATTATATTTTTTGTTACAAGAAAAAGCTCTTTTTACGTTTTTGAGGGGAAAAAAAGAAAATATTTATTTAAAAAGTTAAAGATATTGACAAACAATAAAATTCTTCAAAATTCCTGACATTTTTAGTATTTAAAGAATATTAATATAATACATATGAAGGAAAAAAATGTATATAAGCAGACACAAATTAAATAAATACTCACTCCACGAATACGATATTATAATATAGGAAGAATTGGCGTAATGGAAATGATGTTAGTGTGGGAAAGCAATATTTGGGCATAGTTAACAATTTTGCTCGAATGAAGAAGAAGAATTTCGACTTTTTTTAGTTATTCTGACAATTAGCACATTGTAGGACATTGAAAGTAGATGGAAGGTATAATTATGTGAAAGAGGTTGAGAGTTCGTCTCTTATAGAACATCAGGGAGACCACATCTCATTATACCTATAAGTCACTATGACTTTTTTTGTATCTATTATTAATCACATAGACATACTGCATAAGAAACAAACTCACAACCACTAAAAATAGGTTCGGTTTTGTCCTGGGAAGTTCTTTTCTAAGAATTAAAAGTTGAGATAATTAAATTTCAACTTGCCGCTCTCCAATTTCGAACTAAAAGAGAAAATATGACGCCAAGGCAAAATTGAAAACCATACCCCAAAATTACACCTTTAAAGGAAAATTTTAGTATAGTTTTATTTCCACAGCCCCCCCAATGAAATGATTGATTAAGAATAAATAAATTCTGCCTGAAGTTCTATTAACATATATTTCCATTTGTTCTAGGAGAATTGTCCAATTTATTTTCCAAATGTACATTTTGTCAGAGGACAATTTGCCGAATAAATATTTCCCCGAACAGACCATTTGTAAAAAAATAATGTTTAATATACACCATTGTATTTTTAAATTCCCTTTAAAATTGTATTATAATTAATATGTATTGTTCATATCCTATATAGGTCATATATATAAACTAATTAGTGTTATTTTGTAGAAATATATTTTTCTTTATTTAATATATTTATTAATGATCATAAACACAACACAGTAACATGTTCGAGTGTGGTTCAAATCTTTAGATTTGTGGTACTTTAAATTAATTAAATAATAAACAAACCAGAAATATTCGAATGGAATAAGTGTTAATCACTTTTCCGTGATAAATTATTTATTATACGACATGATCGATTCTTCATACTGGAAAAGACTCATGGATTGACGAACAAGCATACCTATTATGACTACTTTATGATAGAGAATGAGGCAAAATAAGGGGTAGTCGGCTGTTGTGAGGCACTCAAAGATTGAGTAGTAGGAGAACACGAGAAAATGTAAGTCTCAGTCCAGTTGGAGCAATCTGGAATTGGAATGAAAGATGAAAATGATGGTGTTCGTCTCTTCATGAATTTTATTTCTTGTCCAAAGCGTACGGAACAGATATTATTGCGTAATCGGAACAGATGTTATCTCCAATGGATCTCAAGCCAAGTTATGAGAACAATAACAAGTGACATATATACAACTTCGACGAATTATTAAGTGTATTTTTCTAATATGATATATTGACATTTGAATATGTAATTCAATTGTTATTAATAGTCTTAAGCAGTATATAATCAAAAAAATATAAATTTTACAACTCTCTTTATTAATTATATATAATTTACTATTTAGAATGATAATGAACTTTATTTTTTATGTACATCTAGTATTAATTAATATTTCTTTGTCATTGTTTAATTCCATCAATGAATTTATTTATTAAATAAAAGTATATAAATATTTAATGGTTCTAGAAACGGCTCTAAAAAAATTATTCGACACTGCATTTAAATCATTTTAATTGGAATTAAAATATGTACATAATTGCATTTATCAATTGGTGATGGGACAATTAATTGGAATCGGAGAATCCGTAGATTTTTCTGCAATTGGCATAGGGAAAATAATGTTAAATTTGGTTATTCGATCTTTATTTATTACAGGTATTTAAATATTTATTACTGTTTGAAGTTATGAAAAAAATAGACCCCACCTCCCCTCCCCATCATATTAAGGAATTTTTGCTTTTTAAGAAAAAAATTAATATTTTGAACTTTAAAAAAAAAAAATATTTCAATTTTTTTTCCAAAATACTCAATTGATGAAATTTTTCCCCAAAATATTTAATTGATGAAATTTTTTAATAAATATCAAGTATTCTTGAAATTTTTCTTAAAAAAATTAATATTGGAATTTTGTTTTTAACAAATTTTTATCAGTAATTTTTTTTTTTTTAATTTTTATAAGAAATTTTGTTTTTCAAATTTTTTTCCAAAAAGTTTATTTTTTTAGAATACCTGGAGATTTAAAAAAAAAATCCAAAAAATTTAATATTTTGTGAACAGATGTGGATTTCGCAAATTTTCTCCAAAAAATTAAATTTTTTGGAGAAAAGCAGGTAATTTTTGAGAATAACCATTGGTTTTTAAATTATTTTTTTCAAAAATTCAAGTTTTAGATTTTTTATCAACTAAATTTCAAAGAGCAATCGTCCCAATATATTAAATATTTGTTTACTACTTGACAAATTCTGTTATTAATTCTTTTGATCATGTATTGAAAAAAAGGTAGTAACGAAAATAATATAAGTTGGATCTTTGATCCTCAAAATAATGTATAATAAATGAATAACTTAAGTATATATTGTAAACCATAATTATAGTTAGGCTTAAGTTCTTACGCTACAAAATTTCATAGTATAGAATAATTTAATTTTGTATACTTAATTCATTAATATTGATGAAGTATTGAACATTGTTATAATATTATATTTTATGATTTGCAATTTTATCATCCACAAGCCATTATTTATCGCTACAGAGACAAAATGGAAAAACCTTCATAATATAAACAAATAATAAACAATATTTTCTGTTTATTTGTGAATGAATATTTTTTTGCCCTGCAAATGAATGATTATTTTTTTAAATTTCAGTCTCATCTTTCCAACATAGAGTTATAATGATTAATTAAGTCTATTCTCAAGTCAAAAAAGTGGCATTACATGTATTGTATATACGACATTTAAAAACTCTCTAAATTATACATCTTACAGAAGTACCTATAACTTCAAAAGTTACGCAACCTCTCTAATATTACCACCTTTGGCTTCAATCCTTTAAAAAATATATATTAATTTACAGATTTTATCCAGTTAAGTATATATTTATTTCATTGGTAGACGTTGATATGTAATTATAATGAATTAATAGAACTCGGTTGAAATCCTTAGAACTAGTATTGTCATTTAGTATCCTTACTAGTTCATTTCCTTCCTCTCATATTCTCGATGTAATTAATTGGAAAGGACACAAGAAGCAAATTTTAAAGTGTTTTTTTTTTTTTTTTTTTTCTAAATAATAGTCAGATGAAATTATAGTGAGGAAGTATGAGTAAACACTATAGTATTACAATTACTCCATCTGACCTTTAAAATGTCCTTGAAGTCCATAACATATATTTCCTTCTCTAAGAACAACCGAGAATGAAACAAACGCACATTGAGTTCAAGAGTATAATTTATTCAGTACGTGTTGTCCACTTTTTTCTACGTTTATTAATGGATTATAACTTAACTATTCGTATATAAAATAGTAAAGGTATTATACTTTATGTTGTCTTCGAAAAAAGAAATTGTATTCTTCTAAGCTGGGACAACCCGCTAAAAGTCCATGTGTAAAACTAATTGGCTTTCCTTGTACGAATGAAACTTTAAAACGAACCCCAAAAGTATTTCACATATGTATATAAATTAAAAGAAACTACTTTATTCTACAACTCACTTTTAAAATTGGTAGTGTTCCAAATTGAGAGAGAGGAGATTCAATATGTAAGTTGATAGAATTTGCAGTATACAATTCTTGCTGTATAATTTCATAAAAAAATATTTCTTTGCCTCTCTTAAAGGTAATAATTTATGCTACAGTAAATGATTAAATTCAATTTAAAATGAAATAAATATAAGTGCAACCCAAAAATGTACCGATTTTTTAAATTTATTGGGACAATTAAAAAGACTTCCATTAAATTTTATAAAATAAATTCTTAGTTACAAATAGGTGATTAATCCATAATTTAACTTTAAAGCTCAGAAAAGGTATTTCTAGAGAGTAATCATCAATCATTTGTGACTATAAATTTAGCAGGAATGAACCACAAGCATAAACACATTTTGAAATTCCAATCAAAAACACTATTTTTGATATTTTAATTAATTAAGAATAAAAGTTTGATATTTCATCAATTCTTCTAGAGATTATATTTAATACTTTAAAAAGACACTTTTCTCCAATACAAGCATAAATATTCTTAGCTATGAAAGCACAGACACTTTTTGTAAAAATTAAACATAAAAATAAATTCCTCAATGTAGTTTCATATGATGTTTATACTCCACACTCAATATTATTATAAGCTCTAAGATTAGAAGATCATATGTCTGAAAGAAAACCGATCAAATATTTTAAATCAACTAGTGTTTCTTTATCAAGTCTAGGATAATGTAAACTGCTTTTAGAACACTTGTATAAAAAACTTATTTGAAGAATGAAATACTTAAAAAAAAACTATTCACATCTCCAATTCTATCTTTAGTTATTTAAACAAGGATACCAGAGATCATGATTTATAATTTTTAAACAAAAAATAATTATAAACTATTTCCATTATTCAATTGTAGAATAATTAATTATTTATTTGATTATACATGTAAAGTGATTTGAAGGTTGTGTACGTATTGTATATTCAGATAATTAGTAACTAATTCTTGTACACTATAATCTCTTAGAGTTCTCCGCCTAGAGAAAGGTTGACGGAAAGGCCTGTTCCAAGTCCCACTCCTCCGTAAAGGCCTTGAAAATCCGTATCGTGCTTGAGACCAAAAAAATAAATATTGCTAACGTCAGAAACGCTGGTGCTAGCTTAAGGTTCATGATTGAGTGCGTTGTAGCACCTGACAGCGATCGAATCGAATAAAATGATATTTCATTCTTATGTTGTTAAATAAAGGCCACAGACCTTGACCATGTTACTTTATCTGGACTTCTTTCACTTTATCACTGACTTTTTGACCGTCCCACTGAGTAAATTCTGGAATGCCCTCCTTATTCCAGCTCTAAGAAATCTTGTGGTGCTGTGTGGACCTTCATTGATAAACTTTTTCACTCTTGTTCCAGACAAAATTTCAGTTAGCTAAGATAACAAGAACTCGGCAAAACATACGTCACATTCTCAGAATCAAGAACATTGAGTGTTCTTATGCTGAAGAGGCAAAAAACGGTTTTATCTCTCGAGACCAGTTTTCCCAGGATTTATTTAAGGTTTTATATTTCTACCATTTTTCTTATTTATAACAAGATCCACAGATAAGATTTTTTCATGACAGAAGAAGATTACATATTAATAATATCAAGATAATTCAGGATGCTTTTACAGCGCCGGAGACGAGTATATTTTTGGAATTTATTAAATAAAGGTCGTTTCTGAACCCTTACAGACTTACTATCAGAAACCTTTACGATTTTTGACGCTGTGTATTTAGTAATGACTTAATATTGACGAGTTAAGTCATTTTCGTAATTGGATTGGCTTCAAAGTCCTATTAGGCAGTTTCTGGAGTTTTTTTTTCAACATTGAATATGTTTTTGATGGAAAATAATATATTGGACGTTTCTGCTCTTCTTGAGCAAGATTATTTTGTCTAAAATCACAAAAAAAAGGTATAATATTAAATGAACAAGTTATTTTATTTAAAAATATGTATTATGTTAATTTATTTTTCAATACAGAAATTGAAACTTTGTTTTGTTTTAATTAATATATTTAATATGTATTCAAATTTATTCTGAATTCTTTGATAAAAAGTTTCAGTACTATATATTTCTTTTTTAGCATAATATGATATTTCTCAGTGAAATAAAATGAAAAGAAATTATTTTTAAAGAAATGAACTATCTACAAAAGAAAAATAAATGTTTAAAAAAAATTATAACATATATGTATAATTTTTTTAAGACACTTGGGATTAAATAGAAGAACCACATAATAACTACGGAAAAAAAATAAAAAATTCAAGGTTTCTTTTCACCGACATGATATATTTTTCAACATTTTTTAAACTTATAAGGCATATATTTTAAGTGTATTAAAAAAAGAACTTTATCTACCTATTATGCATGTAGAAAATAATACTACCATTAATATTTATGAAGGATATATTCTTTTTTTGACTATTCATCTATTCTCTTAATGCAAATATCAATTAAAATTCTACAAATATTTGTAATGATGTTAGACATCGAAAAAAATTAAATCTGTATTTAAAAATAAACTTAACCCTCTGTTAGTGAATTGGGATATTATACACCCCCAGATTTAAAAAAAAGTTTTTTATCCTTTGATTCTACATTTCATCCCCAACACTTTTGAAGTATGCTCCGGAAGCATTAAATCTATGCAATTCTTTATTGATCCTTGTAATGTTCAAGGTTAATAGAAATACAAGGTTAGGCCATCATTTAATTGGGCTTACTATCCTTTTCAGTTTGATGGCGATCTACTAGGAAAACATATATACTTTGACGTCATAGAAAATAACAACGGTATATTATCAGTAAATATTACTTGAAATTTTATAATTAATAGTAAGTGTATATACTCTTTGACGTCACTGGTAGTCAAACATCAGTTGGAAAAGCGTATAACCTTGTATTTCTATTAACTTTGATAATGCCTTAAATTTATTCAAATAGTTACCTTTGAATCGAGCTTTCGTGGGTTTAATTTTCTTTTTCCATCAAAAATCGTTCCTTTGTTTTTACTGAGACGTATAACATTAATTAAAATATTGTAGTAATTACACGCAACCTCAAAAACTGATTGGAACTAATTGGATTCCCAAAATTCGGATAAAGTAATGAAAAATATACCTTAATAAAATCCCGAATATCTTAATGGCTCAAAAATAGCTCAGTAAGATTTCTATTCCTGAAGATATGAAGATAAACTTTTAAACGGCTATAAATTCATCTTAATAAGATATTCTTAATTATTATAATCGTTCTACTGTGGATGATATTATAAAATACGTTGTTTTTTTTTCTTTTTGCAAATGGTTACAGAATGTTTTTTGTTTTTTTTAATTGATATTTTCCTTTTCCTCTTGATATTTGTAGAGGTTGAGACCTTTTGTCAGTCCCCACATTGGAAAAAAAGAAGAATTTAATCAATCCAAAGTAAAAATAAAAGAAACAACTTATATGGAAACTTTTTAATTAATTTAACAAAATATCTATTAAAAATTGTCAATTATGCGAGGGAATCCTAAACAAGGCAATATCAAATTAAATGAAAATTGAATATAATCTGTTTCTGAAGTATACCGAAAAGTATTGGTGATAAAATGTAGATTAAAATCAATAATTAACACTTTTATAAAGATCAGAGTCGAACAGTTCTTAGATCACAGATGAAATGTTAAGTACGCGTATGAATTGGACGCAATAACCCTCCTATATTTATTTATTTTCACCCAAAGGTTGTCATCTTGGATATCAGACAGGAATATCCTCATCAATAAATCTTTACCAATGTTTGCAAGAACGCAACATTATAAATAATGGTGCACTATTCCCGTGCTTGAAAAATACATTAAGTTTTACAAACTTGTTTTAATATTAGTTAAAATGATGATTTGTAAAGAGTACTTTCAAATGTGATACTTTTCTAAGGACCCTTAAGTGGGACAGGACTGATATGCAGATAACATAAATTAAAATGGATTCATTCAACTAAAACTTATAATTACTTGATAAAAAAATCCATATTTGTATTCTATAAATTTAGTTTTGGAAGGAATGCTTTTTAGGCAACTTGTCCACAAAACAACTCTGACTTTAAGATTTGTAGAAACATACATCTACTCACATTACAGTTTTTAATAATTTTAATACTTTTTCCTTTAAAAAAAAGATCATACAGAAAACGACAATTTTATAGACAATACTTCAAAGTATATTTATATTGCTTTCATTTAACATTCCTTGGAGGACGTCCTTAAAAAAAATTATTTTTTTGTTCTTATTTAAAAATTTATTTCAAACATTTAATTATTCTTTTGGAAAATATAAAATTAAGAAATAATTTAGCTGCGTAAAATCTCTGATATGAGCCTGGATTGAATTCATTTATCAAAATCTTAAGAAAAGTAATAATTCATCTTTATTGATGAATAATTTAGACCGAAGACTATTTTTTAGGGCATGACCAAACTAAAAAATATATATTATTTTTAAGGTGGCATGACACTATGTAGTTAAATTAAAAAGGATATTCTTTGTTGATATATTTTTTTTGCACCCAAAACACATACAATTTTGAATTTGGTTTTAACAATGACAAATATATGTATATTGATATGTTAAATTAATATTTCATATAGGGATTTGTATTATTGTGCCATGGAACGGCGTCACTCTTAATCTTCTTGTATACAAAATGTATAGACTGTATATGTAGAAAACGTGCATACCCCATTGATGGTTGAGGATTAAGTTGCATTGTAATCTTTAAATTATGGATGAATAATAAATAATTAAAATGTTTTACACGGCTATCAAAATACAAAACTTTAGTATCAAGTTTTCTTAGATATTTTAGATTATCAATTTAAGGTATATTATGAAATTTTAGACTCTAAAATGATTCTTCATGCAAATACAGGAATACCTTAAAAAATTGAAGAAAAAAAAAATTAATAAATGGACTCGGACATACAATTCACATACAAAGTTGAAGGGTCAAAGAGTACATTTGAAACTCATTAAATATTGTGAAGCCTTCATAATACCTGAAATCACACTCAAGGTAGACTCTAACAGTACTACTCATTTTTTATATTTTTCTTTTGTTCCTCTTGGACCTTGACAATTATCGTCAATTTGATTCACATTCAAATTGTGTAGATTTTATAATTTTTATTAATATGACTTCCTTATCTGCACAATAAAAGCCAACATGTACAACATCTTTTTATTTTATTTTTTAACTATTAAATTTATAATGCCCTCTGGAAATCTTCGTAGAAATAAAAACTGCTCTAAGATATAGTACTGAGCGATTCAGAAAAAAAAATAGTTCTCACAAAAATAAAGTTAAAAACTCTTAAAAGATATAAGTTTATAGTTGATATTAAAATTTAACTTGTTTTTCGAAAAATTATATTTTGAAACATAACATTTTTCAAAGTTGAATTTATTTAAACACATGTACTCTAGCACAAATACTAATGATGATGCATAAAAACCAATAACAGATTCAAAATTTTATAACATAAATTTAAGCTCATATTTATATATACATGGAGTATTGTTATGGGTCAGTTAAGAAACATCAGAGAGATCATCGATTCACCCTTTCCCTTTCTGTTCTCATATATCTTTATTTAGTTTTATTTCCAAACTATGCCATTCACTCTTCCTATATTACATTATCGAAGTATATGAACTTGTTAAAAGTATCAATAGTTTTTAGTTCCTAAACAATAAAATATAAATTAATCAAATAATGATAAAAATTCATTCAAATTATAACAGAAAACAATACAAATCTTAATTTACATCGATTACAAGGAACTAAGAGTAAATGTTGTAAGGGAGCTCTCAAAATGGTTGTTTATACCACACTTGTTTTTTTATAAAAATTTATTTTTATAAAGAGGACAATATCTGTAATTATCTGATACTTTGGGCGAATATCGAGATTAGTAAGTTGGTTCTGGATATATTGATGTAGTACGAATTGTTAGCATTTTTTGTTGACAGATTTTTTGTCAGTTTTTTGTTAATGTTCTTTTAATTGGTGAGATGGAGTTGCACTGATTTTGTATAAGTAAACATTATAATTTTACATTTACTCCATTTGACGTTGGAATCTTCTTTGAAGTCCATATACATAAATCATATTTCCTTTTCTAGGAAAGACCGAAGTGCAAACCTACGCACATTGAGTTCAAGAGTATATCTTCTCTAATGTGAGTTGTACATTGAGTTACGTCGTTCCCTCTCGAGATCTCCTCCTTCTTTTTCAAATATCGTCCTTTAAGAGAAACCCTCTCCTTTTCCCCTTGCGACCTACATCGTTTATGGGCGCTCTCAAAACATTTAATTTATATTTCTTAATAAATAAATGATAATAACTTTTTTTTTTAAATCTACAATAATAAAAACTTATAACGTGACATTTGTCGTTATGTTTGTACATGTATAATACAACTAAAATAACGACCATGTGTGACACACACTACAAACAGAAATATTCTTCTCCCTTACATCACATTATTTGATTTTAATGCTTTATTTTTATTTCTTAAAGCTTTATTTTCCAAAAGTTTTATATTACCTACTCCATTTTAGGATAAAGAAATAAAAAAATCATACACATACAAATTTATAAATGAAATCAGTAAGAAAAAAAAATTCAAAACAATATTTTAAGAAATTAATTAAAATGTGACTTATTCAGTATTATGTTTTTATGTTGTTTTTCTTTCTAGAGGAAATATAATGGAACATTACCTTTTTTTCTTCGTTAATTTGGTAATTAAAACGGGAAGGAAGAAGTTCACGACAAATAATTGTTGATAATTATTTCATTTCCTAGAAAAGTTTTATTCTTACCACTTCTGAATTAATATTATCAGATATGTACATTCTTGAATATCATTTTTATTCAAAGCCCTATACAGAGAGTAATTGTGTACATAGACTGTACTTTATTCTGCAAGATAGGTCAACTGTTTTTCTAATCACTGTTTTAGATATACTGTATTATTTACTCATCTCTATTATGGAATTTTGAGAGGTTAAGAATCAGCTGTGTTGTTTTTTTACAATTTTCCCATAAGCAATGTTGTAAAAAAATATAATTAGCAGTCGATTGCTAGGAAAAACATTGTCCTAGCCGTTACCATAAGCACACAGTACAAGAAGAGGATTGAGATAATAGCGCTACTCCGCACGGGATTGTCCCAAAAGGCTATCGGGGTCCAGACTGGGGTATTGGGAAAGACTAATTACAATATCTTCCCTGCATTTTCACCCACCCCACCCAATACAAAAGTCATATCATTATCATTACAGTATATTCCAGATCAATTTATGTGTATTGATAAACAATTAGAGCACTTTTCAATTAATTACCTTATCTATTTTCAATAAAAATAGATTTTAATATGTAGAAAATATAAAAACCATATTTACAATGATCAATAATCTATTTTTGTATGTAATATGTACAGGGTCTTGCAGATAAATTTGTAATTTATTCTCGGCAAATTATATGATTTATTGCATGTTCATTTATTGATCAAACATAATGAAAATTTGTGAAGTTATTGCCAGTGATGTCATGTTTTGATTCATTTGATTTGATATCCTCAAGCTTCAATAACTTTTGTAGCACTTACCCTGAATATTGATGCAGCCTTGATTACATGATCAGCTGATATCAAGCTGCAGTACTTGGTGATGCTAGCCTTTAGGGAGGTAACAATGTTGTAGGAGCGTTCGTTGACCTGTTCTTGAAGGATTCCCCACAGATAGTAATCGAAAACGTTAAAATTTGGATTATTGCTAGGCCTTCACACAAAAAGGACCCTCTCAGATAGGAATGAGCTGGTTCCCTTGGATCATAGCACAGGGAAAAGTTCTGAAAAAGTACCAAATTGTTCAAGCCAAAGCTATTCTCTTTCTAGTGTTGCAAGACGTCCATCAATACTTAGCTGTGTTGATCTTAAGTTCAACCTCTATGAAATGTGGTGGCATGATAGAAACATCCCCGACAACAGCTCCAAAAACCACGACTCAGGCAATATTCTTGTACTAAAAAACTTGTGGGGCCTCATTAATTTGGCTTTTACAGTTTTTGCATTGAGACTTTGGACTATAATAAAGTGAATATTACTTATAATATGTTTATTTTTATAATTTTTATCGTTGCATTGGAATTTTAGAGAAATTAGAGACAAAAAAAAAGTAAACAAGACACAATTGTTCAAACTTTAATACATAGATTTCAAAACATTGGGAAGGAATCACGGTATTACTACTGCAAAGATCCGTTGCAAAGAATCAGCGGTATTCGTATACCGTTAATTTCTTCATAAAAAGACCGTGAAAAGATATTGTAATTGAGATCAAGATGGTGACTTCGTCCTTGAACATCTACGTTTATATTATATATCCGTTAATTATATTTTATGTGTATTTTGTTTATATATGTGAGGACCAACTCGTTAATTTGTGGCAATTATCCATCTACCTATTACTGTTAGGATTTCGGATCCTAACGAAAGGAAGAAAAACATAGTTTCGAGACCCTTCCGAAATGAAACATCTTTTGTAGTGGTTTCTAAATACAAGAACTCGATTGATCGGTTGAGTTGTCCAGCTTTGACTATTGAGATCTTCACAGTTTGAGGTTTAAATTTGGAATATATTTTATTATTAAAATTGGTTTATAATTACAAATAGCTTTTAACAATTTGAAATATAATTTAATCATATAATAATAACTATAAATATTATTCCACAGTCAATTTCAAACTTATTAAAACTAAGAAAGTCCATGTATACAATGGGAAATTGAACATCGGTCACTATATCCAAGGGAACCTCCTTAAAGAGCGAATGGAAATACATTATAATAATTTTCCAAATACATTAATCTTAGCCCCACTTACGATGAATAAATTTATTGATGTAGGACTGAGAGTACATTTGCTTACAAGATTCGAAGGAATAAAGGATATAGAAGCTCAAGTGTCGATAAGAATATAAATTATGAAAATTAGTAATGTGTCTATTTTTTGTAAATGTAAATTATATAAATAGAATAAGGGTAGAATCTTCTATAAATTTTTCACAGACCACAAATTAGCAATCAATTAATTGTAAGTCAAAATTTACAGTAAAAAAACTTAAAATTACTTTTCAATTTCTGATCTTAATATGTGTACCTTTTTGGTAGTCTGATTTTATATTATGTATTGATGAAAAAGATATATTTAAAAAGGTTTAGTCTTCAAAGGGCGTTTGTAACCTCTAGTCATTTTAAAATAACATATTTTTAAAGGAAATTATATATGATTAAAGGGATTGAGAAGTTTCAAATTTAAAATTATAGTGCTCCATTTCAATTTTCATTAAGATTCCTTTATATAATACAATAAATTCCGGCATATTTAAAATTTACTTCTCTTTTAAAAGCAGTTGTATTTATCATTAGAAGTAAATCGCTCAATAATAACAAAAATGTTCAAGGCGAATCCCCTGACACGTAATGATTTTATAGATACAATAACAATAACTAGTGTAGCTGTTGAAATCATTGTTTAATTATAAGGACGAAAAATACTCATTTATAATATATCAAACTCATTATGTCCTTCCACAACGAGTCCCTTAATATAATTGATTTAGTAGTACCTCTTCCTCTAGCACAAAATCGTGACACTCCTCTCCTAGAAGCCCCTACAGCTTCATGATACCACTACGCCTGCAGAGTACAGAACCGGGAAGAAAATGTCCCTAAATGTAATATCCAGTGGCCATCAGCACTCTAAGGACAAGCAGAGGAACCAATGTACATCCGTCAAAACATCAATATTTGATTTAAATTGCATAATAATAATTAATATTTCACATTTGTATTATCTTATTTTTCTCATTTTTTTCTTTTTTATGAAAAAATGGTTCGAACATCTAATTTTATACAACATGTCTCCAAATAGTCCGTTCATGGACTTTAATTTGATTGGTTGTCTCCATATAGTCCAGCTACCCAGAATATGAATCAAATTATCACCCTATCATATAGTTGTCAAGTATCATAGGCATTCGTGTATAAAATATGTCCTGCCAATTTGCACAATAGAATAAACAAAAAATGAATGTAGTAATCCGGACAATTTGAAAAATGTTGGAATTTGCCAAATATATGTTATAATTATTATATAATTCTAGAAGACAAAAAAATTTAAGTATAAAGTAAAATCTAGTACGTGTACTCATAAGAGACGGATAATCTTGCTCTGTAGTTATAAGTGAAAGTCCTTGTTAAATAAGCAGAATTATAGCAATGTTGATCCTCAAGAGAACAAGAAGGAATCACACTTATAACTTCTAACAAAATCCGTAGAGTTACTCTTCATCTTCCAAACAGTAGTATTTATTTTATCATTATTGTTCCTCCTTTAAGAATAAAAGACTATAATGACAACAATTACAAAAAGAGCGCTATCTTTAAATTTCATATTTCTTTTAACCCCTGCATCACTGACTCTCCTCTATGAAGTTGATAGATAGTGATGGAAATCGGTTAGATTTCGTTGCTCTCCCTCTTTTTTTTTTTTTTTTTTTTTTTTTTTTTTTATAGTTAGCAAGCTTATGATTGATTTTTTTCCCTTTACTGTTATTATTATTATTATTATTTCATTCCGGAGGAGTTAATTCCTTTTCTACTATATACAACAACCTATCATTGATATATACGATCCGGATTAAACATTTGTATCTGCTCATAAAAGATGGAGAGTAACCCTGAAGATTAATTTTGAAGTAATTATTATAAGCCCTTGTTTAACTAAGAGTAATTCTGACCATTGTCTTAATAAACATTTCCATCTGGTTTTCCCATTCCTCACAGTAGCTTGTAGCCGATTCAATAAAACTTCATGACAGCTAAGCTGCTCTTCTTAAAAACCTTTTTCAAATTGTATATATTAAATTTTTTAACAAGGCCAAAGTGCACCCGATTACCATAACTATTAATAAATGTGTAGGGCACCATTAAGTTGAAAATTGACTTCCTCCCTCTCTCTTCACCTATTACACACTTAATTAAAATGTGTTCAAGTAGGTATAACCATATATATTTATATAGTATCTGATTACTTATTTTATGTGTTTATATGTATTGTTGTAAATAATTCTCTACTATAATTATGTGTATTTTGACATAATACTTTTTTTCCAGACCTTGACTCAAATTGAGGATAGGATCTGTAGTACCTTGTGGGTTATAAGTTTTTGTTTTTTGTTTCGTCTACTATAAAAAGTACTTCTACATTCATATGTCTATAAAAGAGTGTAAGGGAAAAAATATAATGGGAATGAAGAAACCATTTTGATTTCTCAAGGGACAGGAATGCGATACAAAAAAGCATAAAAGACATTTCATTGACATATACATATATGTAAGTATAGGTAAAAAGCGTCTTCTCTCATGAGGATAGAAGAGATGTTCATATATTTTGACCAGAGTAGGAATCTATACTTTTTTTTTTTTTGAACTATTAAGAAAAACACAGGTTTTAATTCTAAAAATACCAACTTTTTCGGACAAAATTCGGTACAAAACCTTATAAAAAAAATATATAGTATAAGAAATAAACCATCTACATATATTTATCTAAAATAATAAAAGTCTTGCTTATTTTGGACTTGTGCAAGGCTCAAAAGTAAAAATTTGTTAAAAAAGGAACCGAAAATTCACATCGTAACCCTGACAATTTGAAAAATGTTTTTGAGACTCGACATAAGAGTAATTTTTGTCTATTTCCTTATCTTGTCACAGCTGATTGTAGCTCATCTAATTAAATGTCATGTCAACAAGGACTTACACTTAATTGTATCGACTCAACAAATCTTCAAGGTTGCTCTGAGTCTTTGATGAACACGCACGAATGTTTAATCAGGTTCTGAATATAATGGAATTTAGTAGTAAAGAAGATTCACTGCTCAGGAGTTTAATAATAAGGACAACAGCTGAGGAAAAGAAAATCCATTCTTCAAATTATCAATTTCAAAAAAAAGATCGAGCTTAAAAATACTCTGGATTTTTATCACTATTTATCTTTCTAGTTACTAGGTAGGGATTCTGACCAAGTTGTTACTTATGATAGTAATTGGTACAAGTTGCATTTACAATATTTGTGACGAATATAATTCAATGATTGGAATTCCGTATTATGTCACCATGGTTAAAATGGTTGATAATTAAAATGGTCCATTTTATAAAAGTTATTATAGGAAAAACAAATTGTTACTTCTACAATCTATATGTACACTGTACAGATTATAGCATGTACAAAACATATGAATAATACCTATAATGAAATACTCGCAACCCCTGCCAATATAAAAATACTTGTTAATTGAGTATTTTCTATATTTAAGCTACTCCCGCGTGTCTATTATTTTCCAATAGGGAAATGCCATGAAGAAAATACTTTTCTTTGTCTAACCTATATATCTAACAAGGGCATATACATGAATTCTACGATTCAAATTCCCAATTCTACTCTGAATCCAAAATGAATTTACACTTTCAACTCGCAGACAACCCCGGATTGTTATTCTTTGTCCTTAATGAGTGCACATTGTTATTTTATAAATAGATCTTATCTCCTCCAGAATTTTAGAATAATGATAATGATGTTTCGAAGAAAAAAAAAAAAAGAAAAAGTTTTTAGGTTACCAATGGCTAAAAAAATTTCATTTCTATTTTTTTAAATATAATGAAGGAATACATTATGCACTCACTGATCAAATATAATTAAAAGCCCGTAGTCTTAGACTTTTAATTATAATTTAAAAGTTATGTATGCTACATAGTACATACAAAGTCAATGTTATTATACAATAATATACCTACATAATGAATAATTGGAGGTCAAATTTATGAGGGATGTATGTTGTGTCGTTTGAAGGGTGATTAAGTACGTAAAAGTATGAAATATTTGACATTCTTGATACTGCATGGTTAAAAATGTCATTAAGTGATTATTTACCCATTTTTTATGAGAGGCAATTGGAGAAAAAACTAATATTTTAAGTGCAACAATTTAATAAATTTGAGAAAATAACTGGATATAAATTTAAAGATCAAGAAAAAATAGATTATATGTATAAATTTTATACCAAATGATAACGATAACACGAGGTCATTTACATAAATGGCATGTTCTTAATAAAAATGTCAATAAAAAGTTATATTCGCATAAATGTGGCTACCATAAAGATGGTATCTCCCATTTATTTTAGTTAACGACACGATATATGAAATTTTTCTTTAATTGCTGGTAAATAGTTAGTTGGTGTACATGGGTATACTAAAAACAGATTTCTGGCCTTTTGTTTTAAACTAAATTTTAAGAAATTATCTTTTTGTAAAATTATGAAAGAGGTGATATTATAAAGCTATGTCTAAATCTATCGTATTCAATGAAATAATATAAAAATCATTCTCGATAACTATGATAGATGGATTGTGCCAAGATATTTCATACATAACCAAAACTAATCCTGATGTGCGGTCAGAATTAGACTCACTCTTCTTAACCTAAACCTGACTTGAATAAAGTTCAGGGATGCCACTTCTTGGGTTTTATACCCAGATCTTGAGATATTAAGTTATATAAGGGTATGTCTTGCATCAAAATTTTAGGATTTTATACGTTCAACAATAACCGAATTACTTTCCTTTGATTTTTTAAACTATATCTTCAAACTTTTTTTTATCGAAAGTGTTTAGAGTTTAATACTCGTAAAGTCCTTTTAAACTCTGGTTTTTTTTTTTTTTTGTTCGTTTGATTTGGACTAGGTCTTAATAATATAACAGAAAGAACAGTGGAAAATGTTTGCACTAGAAGCATCTTATAGTCTTAATAACGAATATGGGAACGTACATCAAAGATACAAAGATAGGCTTAAAGGCATAAAGAAAAGGATTATATATACACTTATCAGTAGATATTATTGAAGGTGAAGAATGTATAACTTATTCAAGATGAGTATCAAATTGTATTGATATTCTGCAAACTATTAATACTTTCTTGGGATTTTTAGGGGGGATCTAAGGATATCATAAAATTATGAGTGACATCCCTGGTCGGGTTGTTTATTGTTAAGTAAAGTTGAGCCTTAGATTTTTTCCACGGCATTTCGCTATAGTAATTAGTCCTACACTTTCCTCAATATCAACTTGTTTAGAGCTAATACCCAATATTATTGGGATTGGATTTTTTTGTGGGAAATCTTAAATATAACTCTGCATTTATGTCATTTTTTATACTGTAAATATTGCATTTAGTGTTGATAGAATTTAACAAGCAAGGAAAATAAAAAAACATTGTTTTTTAAACTAATCAAAATACCAGAATCAAATAATGATATAATATTATAAGCCAGGGAAGTTATATTGTTAAAGATATGAAAATTTATTGAAACAGTGGTGAATGTAAAGAATGTATTATTTAATTTCATAAAAAATACGGTAATTCTGAGAGACGACATATCTAATGAAAGAGACTTAAGAACTGTTAGCTATAATACCCTTTGCTGATTATTTTAGAATATAGAGAGAAATAATTAATAAGAGTGTTAATATCTTGCAAAAACTTTTTTTTTTCAATTAACGCTCGTTGGAATTTTGACAATTTTTATGTTCACATTTATCATTGATATAATAAAATGTTTTCTTCGTTACCATATTAACCAATTTTTTTATACTTGTGTTGAAAACCCCAACTTTCTTTTTATATATAACTATGAGCATTTACAATTGAATTGCAACATGACTATCTTTACAGACTTACCTATATGGCGTTACTTGATAGGGAGTAACTATTTAGCTATATAAAAACATAAAACACCGTCCACTTACCTATAAAAATGGTTTTAAGCACATACATTATAAAAAATATATTAATAAATTAATTTCACACATAAGGGAAATATTTAATTTTTTTTCTTCATCTTTCTAAGGCATGGCAATAAAAAAAAGCCTTTAAAACGATATTATTTGTGTAATAATTCATGATTAACCTCTTTTTCCAAGCACTCATAATGTATATATATATATATAAGTATATGCATTTAACAAAACTGCACGACAGGTGAAAACAGCAATTTTCTTTTTGGGGGATGAAAGTAATGAGGTGATTTATGTTTCTAATATATATATTAAAGTTTCTCAAATCCTTCCAGTGAAATAAGAAATAAATACCTATTTGTATACATTGCATAAAGTACATATTTAATGACAAAATAGATTCCGTGATTTTTTAAATCTTTAGAACGAAGTTTCTTATTGAAAAAATCCCAAAATGCATTGTTTACATACAATAAATGACTTCAAAAAAGGAGTTTATAAAAATGAGATGGATTTTTTAAGAGAAAAAAATAATAAAAATTGTTTCAAAAAAATATATTTTAATTTTGTAAAAATAAACAAAGATGAAAACACAAAATCTCAAGAGATAATCTCTTGAGATTTTGTATCTTTCATTTTATAAATTTAATTTTAATTTTTTGCAATATTTTTATTTATTAAATGAAGAAAGGTTTACATAATACTAGAATGAGTAAAGAGATGAAATTAAAGAGGAAAAAATAAACTTTATTTAAAATGACATAAACCATAAGAATTGTTTGTAAATGCATCTTATGGGTTTGCATTGCATTATTAAAATAATACATGGTGGATATGCAATCACTTAGACATATATATATGTAATCATTTCTTTTTGTTCAAAATTCAAATATTTGCATAACTAACTAGTCCATTACAATGTTAATATTTAAATAACTCCGTTCAAACATTTTAACCATACAAGAATTAAAATATATAGCATAATGCAACAGTCAGTAAAAAAATTTAAATGCAGGACTTTGATGTATTTTTTCATCAAAGAGCCTTTGCATTTATTTCATATGACGTTATTTGAATAAACGCTCTACGTCCTTTGATTTGTAGATAGAGTTAATTAATTCAAATTGGCAAACACTTGATATTGTTCATTTGTTGAGTCATTTTAAGTGCAAGGGTTTATAATGGAGGGGGATTTGCATTGTCTTTGGGTGTAAGGGAGATGTAGTTTCATATAAAGCACAATTTATTTGTAAAAGAAAAATATATTTTATAAAAAAGGATTTAGAGAAAACAAAATCAACTGATATTTTGCTACTAATTCGTATTTGACTCTCAAAAACTTAGTAAAAATAATCACACAAAATCCCAAACTAATCCAATCTCGAAACCAATAAAAAATTTCAGAGGCTATTTTTTATTTGGAATACTTGTTATAGAGGTTTTGTTAAAAATTAATCAATAGTATTTTATTTTAATTGACCTTTTATAAAGAATATTCAAAAAACAGATAGAACCTTAAAATCTTATAGAAAATTAGGACTTTTTTAATGGTTTTATTCCATGTATCATTTTATAAAAATTGAAGACCATATATTATTTAAATATATAACTATTGTAAAGTGTATACTTTTGTTAATTGACAAAGATAAGCATTTATCTATGTATATGAGTTAAAAAATATCTAAGTAACTTTTTGAAACATTTTTGTAGTCGATTTTTTTTTTACTTAGCCATTTATAGATTTCAAAGAGGTCTCTAAACAAAATGTACTTAAAATAAAATGTAAATATAATAATGGTCTATTCAATATGTAGTAGAAATTTATAAACTGTTTTTGACAGAATTTAATAAATATAAGAATATTAATAGATTTTTTAAAGTAACTCCAAGAGTATTTGCATCAAGTATTTTTTTTAAATAATTATTTGTCAAAACTTTCCACATTTTCCCCCATATATTCTATATTTAATATTCTGAATCATATTTTTACACTTAAAGTTTCCTTTTTCATAAAATGATTTTAACAGAACATAATACTTATGACTAGTTGATAGAAACGGCATTTGAATCACATGATGTAATTTTTCACGATATCGAGTTGATTTTTAAACATGCTGATGAATGTTAAACGTAGCATGGATCTAAATTCAAGGTTTCTTAAAAAGTGTGATTTATGTGAAATACAGGATCGTAAATATAAGTTTCTAATGTGCTACGTTATTTAATGTTATTCATTTTGTTTTTGAAGTCATAACTGTTTACCTTACGTGCATCCAAAGAAAAATTCAAATCCTAAACAGTCCATCATCTTTCAGGATAATTATAATATTATTGATTTGACGGCATTGGGAAAGAGCGATCAACTGAATAATGTCTACAATTACTTTATTTTCTATTAATCATACCACATCAATATTTATTTTATATAAAACTAAAACATTACTCAAATCAATTCCATGATACCTTTTGAGATAAATAAATGCAACTCATAATCCAGAGGGATTCATAAAAATTATGATGAGAAAACCTATTTTTGTAGAGTTAGTGGATTTTGTAATCGATATCTTCGACTCAAAGTCGGAAAGATTCTCTTAATTATTGAATTCCATCTACAAAAACAACAACAACAAAATATAAAATATCTGCCATGTATTGGAAAACTGAGCATAAAAACAATTACTGTTGGGACCACGTAGCTAAAGAACTTTGAAAACTTAATCCTAATCCCAACAGTTTGTAAGTTTTCTTTTAATAATTTATTGTATCTTACTTCAAACGAAGCATAGCATCATGAAGATCATCAAGCTACCAAGACGGGCATTTTTTTTCACTGCTTGAAATGTTCCAGTCTTTGTGGAAGCTTTAATTGACGCTTCCAAAAAAGAAACTATTACGTATGCCTGCAATATCATTTGAGTAAATTTATGGGTACGACGGAAAAAGTTACCTATCTTTCTTATAAATAGACAGTCTATGGATTCCAATGAGCCATTAAAAAGTTTGGGGTGGAACAGTTCGAAAATAATAGTCTTAAAGCAACAGAAGGATTTGCTTTTGTACTGAGAGAGATGTTTGATGGTGATGGATTACATTGAGGACAGTTGATATATTTTTAATTATCACTACGCAATCATCATATTTGATTTTTTTAATGTTTCTTTAATTGATCAGATAGAGTTGAACAACCTAGTATTGAACCAACGCAGATTGAGTTTAAGAGATAAATTCATCTCGATTTTGTTATCTACTGAGTTAAATCCTTCCATTGTATATATTCATATTGAGATTAAGACAATCTATAGTCTCATCTAACGCAAAAATACAAAAACCAGAGAGTGACTTGTAATTTGTTAAATACTTAGAAACTACATAGATAAGAAAAAAGGATGAATAAAAGCAAGTTGTATACAAAACAACATTGTATTTTTAAGAAAAAAACAGAGAGGTAAATACATACATACGCATATCTCTATATACAACATGCTCATTTATGAGGAAAATAAAACAACTACATTCATACAATAAGATATTTAATTCTTCCTGAATTGAACAATACCCTTTAATTGACTTGATGAAGAAAAAAAAGTAGGATTAAAAATTAAACGTTTTTATATTATAAAAAGATTCTTTTTTTTTTTCAAATCTTTAAACCTATTTATAAAAGAATAAATGCCTTTCACAAAAAACAACAACTACAGTATTCTGCAAAATTATTTCATTTTAATGTTTTCACAATCAGTAGGCTGAGTGTGGTTTCATTTTAGAGGCAAGATTCTAAATTTTCCTTGGAAAGACAGTCAGTCATATATTTGGGGTTTTGGATAATGTGTGTTTGCTGTTGAAAATTAACATAGCTAAAAAATCGTTTGGCAGAATATTTTATGAAATTTAAATACTTGCAATTTAGATTTTAAACTTTCATTTGTGAAATTTACGACAATCAGTTCATTGATTCAATTTTTAATATGCAAAAAACAATTTACACACTAAATTTTTATAATTACGAGTAACTGGTTCCGTATCCGATTGTCCAAATATAGTAAGAAAAATGAAATTAAATAAATAATACATATAAGGAAGGTATCTGTATTATTCTTCCATTAAAAAACTGTTTAATTACATGATACACTATCTTTTAAATTATTAAAACAAATGGTGAAGACATTTTAATGTAAATACATCTTTATTTGTTGAGAAATTTTTATGAAAATGCAAAAATAACCACAGCGTTATTTTTATGACATAGCAAATGTTTCATATATATTTTTGGTTTTCTGATGGTGTAGGTATAAAAAAACTAGTGCTATAAACGTTCCTATGTAAAACAAGAAACTTCATCAAGTGTTAAGTTAGGCCTATATTTCATTTATTTTATAATTAATTGTTCATAGGAATCTAATTTAATGGGTGAACAACTCAATTCAACATCCGATCAACATTTATATTTATAAATTAAAGTTAAATATTATTATAATATCAAATTAAAGTTGTTAATTGTTAGGTTACAAATTTGGCCTTATGTAAAAAAAAACACGAAAATTGGCATTTGAAATTGAAAAAAAATAAATTTGTGAACTACATATTACTATAAAAAAACATTGACAAGATAAGATCCCGGGTATTTTTAAATATGATGAAAATAAGTACTTTACAAATTCAAAGATGTCTTAATATTATTGCAAACTTTATAGTTTACAATGTAAATATTACAAGATATGTGGCCTTATCGCTGAAAATTCCAAACATAGGAACGGATACATGGTCAAAGCATCACAAGTGATCAAGTTTATTTCATCTGTGGGATTCAACAAAGGAATAATTTTTAAAAGAAGGGTAAAGAATTTTAGGAAAAACTTATCATAGAATCATATTTTATCGTTTTAATTTTATGTATTACACATAATTAGGATATTTTAGTTCGTTTTAGTGAATTTGTTCTGCATGTATATTTATAGTAGATATAGTTCAACTCTGGGCCACTAAATTTAAACTATAAGGTGTTTTTTTTTATGTATCTGCCCTGGACTTTATTATTATAATATTTGTATGATCTTTTTTGTTTATATATATATATATATTAATATGAAGGAACCGAATAAATAAAAATAAAATAAATAAAAGATTTGTGTTTTTGACCAAAAATCGTTGTTTTCTTTCTTTTTTTGAAGAAAAAGAGGTTGAAAGCTACCATTCATATTTTGAAAACAATTTTAAAAATCAATGAAAATGTAAAAGAATTGTAAGCTATTTAAAAACTAAAAATGAAAGCCTTGTTAAAAGAGTAAATTGTATTTAATATTGTATTGTTCATTTCTTAGCTATTTAGACACATGTCAAGAACTTGATGGATTATGATACTGGAACAATCCTCATGTCCTAGACGTCCTTGCCTACATTTCTTGAATCATTTTTTTCTGCATTCAATCAATTTTATCCGATTTTTATTCTTTTCATTTTTGTGTTAGAATATTATGTCTGTATATCAAGATTAGATTACTCTGTCCTTTTTTTTTTTTAGTATGTGTAATGTTTGATATATAGTATGTTGTTATTTTTTTCATCATGGTTGACATTTGTAATTAAAAGGGTAACTTTATACTTCTAAGGTATGCATATTTTTTCGAGACACATGTAAATTATATGTTCATGAATAATACTGAATTAGGGGAAAATGGAATTTGTAGAAAGTAAACAAATGTTATGCGTTCCTTTTACGAATCAAATCATTCAAATTTTTAAAGAAACAAAATTAATTGTAAAACTCAATTAGTTCATTAAGAAATATTCATGAAGCATATTCGATGTGTATTTTCCTAGTATTTCAAAACTTTAGTAGAAAAAAATCTAAATGAAAATTAATATGATTTTTCCGTCTTTAATGACTAGTCTTAGAAAAATTGCTTTCGTAGGAATAATTTTATAGCGAGGGAGGATACAAATGGCTCAAATTTAAGCTAATAATATTGACTTATCTTTCTTAATATTGAAGAATAAATTAAAAATATTTACCAATTACTAATACTACCAATTTCACTAGATAGTTTAACTAAAATTTAGCTTGGAATAGATATGAAACACTAATCAAACACATTTTAGTAATGATAGCTTGATGTATAGTCCAAACATGAATTAATATAATCGTAAATTCACATTTTATCAATACCTACATTGACTAAATGTTTTATTCACCGAACATTCATCAATACAATAAGTTAATGAAAAATATAGAATGACTTAGTATATCTTCAACATCCAGGAACTCTCCAAAAATTAAGTCTCAACATAATTGAGCAAAAAATATATTATGTGAAGAATAATTTTCATATTGGACAATATTATTTCTTCTTTTAATGTATTGAATGGCCTAAGGAAATGCAAACGTTGTTTTTTTTTCTTATTAGGTTATTTTTTCTATGCTATACTTATAATATGGTTTTCCATAAATATATGTATATTAAAGGATTGCAAAAAAAACAAAGTTTAATTATATATATTGCATTATGAATGTCTCTGAGTTAGATATTGAAAACAGTTTTCTTATTCATGAATGTAAAAAAACTTGATGATGTTGTGACTTGACAATATCAATTTTATGATTATATAACAGGGACACCTCTATTAACATTCTTAAATTTAATTATATAGATTATCAAGTTTTTTTCAAAAAATAGTGTACAGAAACTACATATAAAGTTGAACAAAAACTACTCAGTTCTTTTTCTTTACGTGTAAAAACAAATATGTATAGCTTTAGTCTATTCAAGTAAGTATATAGTATGAGATTAGACTTTTTCATATTTTCTCTTAGAGGGAGTGAGTTTTAATATAAATGTGAAAAATTACTTTTTTTTTTTACATTATTTTAGGCAATGAAAGTTTCTTCAATCTAGTTTGATTGAATACGAACTTTTCTCTAGCCAAAAGATTTAATGTCATCCACAACAAAAAGAATGGTCCGGAATAATTATAAGTTTTACAATTATTTAGGAATAATAAAATTCAAATATTTAAAATCATATTTATTTAAGAATAATGTTATAAATACTATATATTATTATTTGATTATTAAAAAAAATATTTACCTTTTTACAAGATTAAGTTAGGAGAGTCAACCTTATGAAACATCATACAATAGTTTTCTATATTTTTCTATTTGTACTTATCTTTATGTCGTTAGATTTTTTTTTATTTTCAAGTGTAGGCTATACTCGAAGATACTAAGAACTTAATATCTTATAAGGGTGTATCTAAAAGTAAGTAAATACTCAAGAGTATTTAGAATATACCAGAAAAAAGAATTCCGATAATTTTTATTCAAATGTTTTTTTTTTTAAATATCTTCAAAGTACTTTTATAAAATTATAAAGTGAGGTTATAAAATAAAATTGTAATTCACAAAAATAATATTACTGTGTTGATAGTGAATTGACAATCCCGGGAAGCAACTGAGAGTTAAGCTCAAATAATAAACAGGGTTGTAGAAAATATCAAAATTTTTGATAACTATAAAAACCACGCCTCCGGAATTTTCATAAAAAATATGATAACTTTGAAAGACACTATATATTTATAGCTCATAACAGAAACCCCTAAGCCTTACTTGCTATTTTGTTTGACTTTCCAAAATAGATATAAATAATTAATATGAGCAACAATTATTTTACATGTGATCATTAGAATTGTAAATTATAAGAATTTTCTATATGTAAGAAAATAAAACCAAAAATTGACATAGCAATATGAAGTTCGTTTGAGGGAGATTAACTTTGCCCTTTCATTAAATTACCTGCTTGCAGCTATAAGAGGATGGAAATAAACGCAAATCCCACTTTGTATCAAATAAGACAATAGACAGGAATTACTGCGACGTAGTTCACCAATTTTACTTGATGTCTCTAACAAGGACTTGCACTTATAACTAGGATTGTGAATATTGGCTCAATTGCGGTGAGTGTTTTTTTTTTTTTAAATAAAAAGTATGTGTTGGTAAGATTAAAATATGAATTATCATATTAATTATTATTCTTTATTTTGAAAATTCTAACACATCAACGCACAATGAACACTATAGTATATAGTGATTTATGTCAACAGATATGTAGTTTTTCAAGGTTACCATATTTTTCCTCACATTTTCACAAGCGTGGTTTTTACTCTCATAGTAATTTAGCCAATATTCACCAACCTACTTACAACTTTCCAACAGATCCGCAGTGTTACTCTCTGTATTCCATGTCTAAACGTACATGGTGTAACTTTATACTTATATTATCTCCCAAACAGTAATAATAACAGCATTGGAAGAAAAAAAAAACATTGTCCAGATTGTCAGCTAAAAAATATAGGTACATGTGATATGACTTCCAACAAAATTAATACAAGAACTCACAAATCTGTTGCTCTGATATGTAGGGATACATAGTACCAACTACCGTCAGTTTAAATCCAAGCCTTTAAACTGGTCCTGAATCTGGCACAACCCTTGATGAGGAAGTCCTTGTCCATGTTGACCTCTGCCACGAGAATTGGAGCCCACAAGCAATCAACAGTTTTATGTGTACGTTTATTGGAGTCTCTCTCCAAGATTTCCCACATATAGTAGTCCAAGGGTTCAAATCTGGAGATTCTAGGAGGCCACATTTTCTTCATAAAAAAGACTCAAATTTGTTGGTTTTTTCGAAATAAATTCGGTTCCAATTACCCGATTTGGTAAACCAGGTATTTTAATATACATTTAAGCTCTCTAGCATAATTATACAGTGAGTTATTTGTGTCCTTGGGCGTACTTCCGGGACGGAGACACATAATAATGGAACCCCGGCGTTCGTAATCGGAGAACATCTCAAGGATTTTCTATTTTTTATTAAACAGTTTTGTCATTTGAATATGATAAGAGCACTTTCCTAAAAATAGATCTCAGGGTAGCCAGTATATTGAAGTCTAAAATTGTTCCAAATTTAAAATTCCCCATCTGTATATTGAAATATACAACTTTTGTAATTTTACATAACTTTTCTCTTTGCTTTTTGAATGGTTAATTTGCCTTTCAATTTCATTTACAACGTCTTCATTATGTGGGTGTATAGGTACATCGTAACTTGTTTTAATAAAGCAGAAATATTCATCAACCCATCACAGTACATTATGTTCATCAAATCTGTATAAACAAAGTACAAAAGAATATGTCTTGGACAAAACATTTATTCCTTTTTTTAATATAGTCGGAGCGGAGCGACTGTAGATTATCCCTATATAACAACAGAATCAAATATATATATATACATTATTCTACAATAAAGCAAAAGGCTCCCTTGAGGCCTTTTGACACTTTCTTACTTTATTTCTGTAGCACACTAACCTGCTCTTCATCTTCATTCTACTTATAAATATATATATTTTTTTCCATCTACTGAGAATCTTTTATTTGTGACATATTCTATACGTATCAGAAGATGAAAAAAAGGTCATAAAGAGAACTGAAAATAACATTAAAATTATAACAGTTGTATAAGATAAAAGAAATGAAGTTTTAGATTTATAAATACTCTTCATTTTTTCTATTAGCGTAATTTGACCTTGCCATATAGATAAATTTATTGTTGATACACGAGAACATGATTAAAAACGGATTTTATAAAATTAATAGGGCACGAACAAACTAAAGATAGTAAATTATCTGCAAAGTGCTATGACAGTCTTTAGCTTGATGTTAAAACAAAGAAATAACACATGCTGAGAAAAACTATCACAGCGCCCTCTAAGTGAAAAAATAAATTTTTCTTACATTTCTTGGGGCTCAGGAAACCCCAATTTAACCTTTCGTTAGTAAATTTCTTTTTAATAGTGCGGTTAGTGAACTGATTAAAAAATATAACGTCTTTAATTTCATGATTAACAGCTTCACGATTATAATAATCGTTTATATAATCGATTATAATAATTATATCATTTTTGTAACTATTTCTTGTATTTTTCAATGCTAAAAAATGCAGAAGATAAATGTATAAATTTATGGGATTATTAATACTTATTTTTAAATAATCTTAACAACATGAAATTGAAGTTTTAACAATATACAACTTGTTATTATTATTGTAAAAACATTAAACATTTATGAAATATTCATTACTTTATACGATTTTTATTTCAAATATATATTGGTCCACTATATTCTTAATATTTAAATATCTTGTCTAATTTCTAAGACCCAAGAATTTTAAGTAAAATAGTTTCCGATTTGATACAGATTTTCAATTAAAATTAATAATTTTATCATTCTTAAATGTTATGAACATGCACTGATCTGAAATATCATAAAACTAGAGAGCCTTTAAAAAGTGATCGTAAAAAGACTTTGTGCAATTTTTTTTTTTTTTTAATGTTCCTTTAATTGGTTGGATGAAGTTGCACTGATTAAGTATAAGTAAACATTATAGTATTACAATTACTCCATCTATCCTAGAAATCTTTTAGCGAAATCCATATACATATAGTATATTTCTTTCTCTAGGAATCACCGGGGCGCGAACGTACACACATCAAGTTCAAGAGAATAACTATCGAGTTTGTGCAATAGTTTTTAAAACTTCACTAAAGTATTCATGTTAGGATTTGAGGGGAAAGTAACAGAGAATAATAATTAATCAACATAATCTTTATCCATTCATTTTTTAAAACCATTTTCTAAACTGTTTTTCTAATATAAGTAAAATATTGAGAAATGACATTGATTGCAAAAATCTTTTGTTTGTAAATGGTTTTGTTTTTTTATTTTTTTCCTTTGCAAATAACTTAGTTTCACAATCATTATTTTTCTTTCTACCGATAGATAAGAATGTGTTTAATTATTTTAAGGTTGTGAACAATTTGAGTAAATATATACTTTAAAATGTGGTGTTAATCATCCCCCTGAGGAAAACACTTAAAAAAATTATTTGTCTACATTTAAATCTTGAATTTTCTCTCGAGGTTGGATCGTCTCATATAAGAAATATAAGAAGTATTTTAGGAAATTAAGTTTTTTGGTTATTGGAGTTGCATTGAATCAATAAAAGACAACTCAAACCCACTGCTTAGTAAGTTCAAATGCTATGTTTAAGTATATTTTTTATTCAATGTCTCCTCCTTCACATGTAATAACAGCATTGAAACGTTGGTGAACAGATTGAGAGCTCTTGACGATGAAGATCGTGTCCATGGCGTACCTTGCTGTATGATGGAACCTCGGAGAGAAGTCAAATTTAGGTAAGAGTTGCGTTTTACATTTTTCTTTAAGTTGATCCACATTGCAATGTCCAGGGGGGTTGAAGTGAGGGTTGGAGGAGGGATAAATGTAGGCGGGACACAATTTAGCCATATTGTTGTTGCACTTTTTAGATGTATGGGGATCTCATGGACTTCTTGAGTTTGTATGGAGTCAGTATGGAGATGCCAAGGGTCTTTGCAGCCTTCTCTGCCCTGACATCAGTGCGTAGAAGATTTCACATGCATAGCCGTTGTTGTTGCAACATCATTTTTATACTTAAAAAGAGGGGATAAGAACACAAATGGTGTATTTTTGTTTTAAATGTCATTTGCTGGCATATTGAAATCTCGTCTTAAAAGTCATAATTAAATGAGTCTACATGTTTTGGATCCCTACTCTGTACATTTTATATTATACTTTACAGGGAGTAACATTATTCTACATGGTCGTTGATAATTATTTTTGTAAAAACTTCCTACTTGGACGTTCAGATGGTAACATTTGTGGAATTTTGTATTTGTTACTTTTGACACAAGATAAATAAAGTTATCCCTTATTTTCTTTTTTATACTATATATTTATGTATTTGAATCAATCAATACAATTGATGTATATTTACAAAGAAACAAGTTTTCCACATACTAAAAAAAACAACTATTTCTGCCCTACTGCTCTGACCCTAAAAATGTGTATTCCTCTTTGGCACAAAAGTATAAAAAATGATCTCTATAATTAATTTGTCAAACGACTACAACATATGTGTATGATCAAATACAAAAGAACAGCCGAGATATCAAGTTACAAAAGGCTCATTTGTCTTGTATATTATGAAGGGTTCAGAGGAAAAACAAAGAGAAGGGGAAGTAAAAGGGAGGGTGCTTCATCCATCATAACTTCAATCTAATCTAATTTATATACTTTTTAGGTGTGATAATAATTTAGTTTATTTGTACCATTAATGTTTTATATAAACACTACTTCCCTATACTCCACAAATATGAACTAAATATATAGATCAATCGCATGTTTCTTCTAGAGGGAATTCACCTAAAAAAACAACAACTCGGAAACAGATATGGAAAAGGAAGTAAAAAAAAAGTAATATCATATGATTTGTAGTATATATTATAGTCAACATATTTAAGATTAAAAACGGATAACCTCAATTCACTTGATGTAGAAAAATACCCCTTAGATATAAAGTAAACATTAATTATTCATAGGAACAAACTAAAAGAAACAACATAAAGTTTTTATTAATATTTAGCAAAGTACAATGAGTTTTCTTTTAGGATTCTGGGATTTATCAGGGTCTTACACCTACAGAAAAACCCATATTTAAATATTTAAAATATACTATACAGTGTATACACATTGCTTGAAATTTTTTATAAGGAAATTGCTTTTGTGAAAATTGATCAGTATATTTATAAACATGTAACAGCTTTTTTTTTAAACCTATAAACTCATCCCTCACTTATAACACAGAAGACTAATTTAAAAGGGTGATAGACCTAATGTCATGGCTTAGTTGGGCCATACATATAGGAGTATTTCAGCATAACTAACAAAAAAAAATCCTCAATTTATCACTATAACTAAACTGGAGGTCTATTCACCAAGCTACATGTTAGAAAATATTGAAAAAGCTAGCAAAATCATTTTAATTCATGCATAAGGAAAAAAAACACTTAATGAAAGATTAGAAGGATTACAAGACTTGAATAAGAAATCAATTGAGATTCAAGAATCACTCGAAGAGCTTCGGGATTACAAAAATATGAGTGCACAAATAAGAAGTAAATTTACTTTTGTGGATCAAAATATAAAAGGAAAACACTCTTTTATATACCTAGAAAAAAATTATCAAGCTTGAAAAGAGCTGACTTGGTTAAAAATCAGATATCAGATAATCCGGATGACATTATAAGGAATCAACTAGATACTTCATGGAGAATATAGATGCAAAGCGGGTGATATGACGAAAATTTATAGTTTTAGTCAAAAGTGGCTATTATCGGTCCAGGTACGGAATACTCAAAACCTAGGACATCTGAATAATAACGGCAATAGTCGAGAAAAATTTGAAGGAATAGGTTAGAACATCACAGAAAAACAAAGAATATACTATATCAAGTCTTATTTTTAGTCTCCTGGCACCTCTGACATGCCTTTTATAAAATGTCATGTGATGAACTATCCCCTCTACTAAAAGCAGTATATGGGGAATCTTTCAATAAGGTGTTTGTTCCAAATTTTATGGACAAGGGTATCATATCCCGAAAAAAGGGAAGGATCCCCGCAAAAAGGTAACTATAGGCCTATTATATTGTTAAATACGTCATGCAAAATACTGCTTGGAATATTGAAGGATAGAATTGTGAAATTCCCCTTCTATTATAAGTGTGTATCAGAAATGTTTTATCAATGTTCGTTTTGACAGAAGACATCCCCGATCAATTGAGAATGCGATCGATCAAATCCAAAACAGTGGAGAGGACTATATAACTTTACTCATTGACTTTAAAAGTGCATTCGAGACAACCTCTCATAGATATATCCTTGAGCAATATAGCAAGTACAAGTTTCCCCTCAAGTTCGTCAATATGATCTCAATAATCTTAAAGCAATCACACTGTTCTCTTTTTCATTAGGGAAAAAAGAACATTTCAAAATTGAACGTGGATGTCTCCAAGTAAGTCCATTGAGTCCAACACTATTTCTTATTGCAGATACGGGTCTTAATGAAAAAATGTCTTCTTCTGAAATAATAAAAAGAAGGAGTTCTGATATGGGAAAAATAAGGGCTTAGCTATATGCAAACGACTTAAACATATTTCTCACAGGTATCTCAACCGAAATCAAGGACTTAATTGACGCACCACAAGAATTAATGGATAACTTCAAAAACAACTCTGGTGTCGAAATAAATAAATAAAGAACAAAAGTCGTTAGATGCTTGAAAGTTTATATGAAGGAACATTCTCCGATTTTTGAAGTAGTAAAAGAAGCAAAATTATTCTGAATCTCAATCACTGATGATACTACTTCCTGAAACGAACGTTATGAAAAAATCCCCATAACAACATTGGTAAACTCATCCAAATTCTTCAAGAACTTTATTCACAATAGACTAAATAAACTCAAGGTATAGAATTTTTGCATACTTCCTAGTGTTATCCATTTATTGAGATAGTTGCCATACGCTATACAAACCTGTGATAAAATATAGGGAATCAAAAACAATTAATTTGGGGTGATACAAAGCCTTATAAATATGAAATCAGACAAAACTCTGCTATTGATGACTGGGGTATGGGGGGAAACACTGTGGAGGTGATGTGGAAAACTTTACGTGATTGAAACAATAGAGGACGTTAATGACCATAATCCATAGTACGTCGCAGAACCCCTTTTCAAACGCAAAACAAAAAGGGTTTTGCGTTAGGATGGCTACTTCGAGCCTTTTCATGAACAAATCGAATCTAGAAAAGGATAGTTCGAGTTGTTCCCTTTGTAAGGAAGAAAAGTAGACAAGCTGGTACCTTTTCTACGACTGCTCGAGGATCCTTGATTCCGTACCATTCTAGACGAAAAAATTAAAGAAGAATACGGGTGGATGTGCGCATACTGGACTGGATGATCACTATCTCAAGTCGACATACACTTCATATTAAAATAGACTTTTGAATTACATGTGTAATGAACATATTTTATGTTGTTCGATGTAAATGTGCCTTCCTATAGGCATTGAAGCTTTTATTCAACGGAGTGTAAGTTTAATGAGGAGGTTTGACGACAAAGGGGCAAAGTAAATGCATCGTTGCCGTTGTTGTAAGATTATTTTTTTTCTTTTAATAACTTAACACCAATCCCTTATATGTATATACATAGATATTTATAAAATCAATTTAATATAAAAATCAATCCCTCGGAACAATTTTTAAACAACACAACCTCGAACCTATTAAACGTATCGACGTACCATGCACATGGTATACTGTATACTATTCTATTATTTCTAATGTTGTAATTTTTATTTCAACTGACTTTAATACTTTTATTGTTTGTAATAATTATTATACTGTTTGAATTTTTTTTTCTTTAATCATTTATACCATTGATATTGGATTGCAATAAATGACGATTAAATTTTTGAAAAACTTAACTGGAAACAAATTCTGGTTGCGTTTGTGGACCTGCACCTTTTTTTATCATGAAACATTAAGTTATGTGCCAAATTTGTCAAAGTAATATGCAAGAACAAAAATTATATTTCATATATACAGTATATGTAACAGAGTTAATAAATATATAGTTAAATATAAAATAATGCAAATTTGCCACTGTATATGCAAAATATCTCCTTTTACTTTGATATTTACACATTACTAAACACATTTGTAATGTATAACAACTACACATGTGTGTTTAATCTGATTAATACTTTTTTTTTTGCAAGTACTTTACGAATTTTTCAGCAAAAAAGGTACAATGATCAAACTGCTTTAAATTATACATTATCAGAATTGTATTGTTTTTAAAGTAGTGTACCATTAAGGAGAAAGAAAGTTACTAAATTTTTTAATTAGTATTCTCAAAAATTTTGTTCTTTTAATTAATTTTTCATTTCTTTGTGGGTGTTTTTTTATAAAGCCAATAACTCTTAAGGGTTAGTACTTACATTTTTAATCAGTTTTTTTCTTTCTATTATGCAAATATAAAGAGGCCATTTATTTTTTTAAATTTCTAAGTGGTGCATAGTACATAAAACTAAATATTATATATATATATAGCGATAAAAAATATTCAAGGATGATATAATATGGTATAATAAATACATGATTTCATTGATTTAAATATATAATTCCCAATAAGTTTCAATTTTTTAATAGTATTCTTATTTTCTAAAGGTGTAAATAATTATTCTTTCGTTCTTGGGGAGAGGATACTTATGTTAAATATAAAGTAAAAGTGTTCTTGACTATATGATCTCATGAATGAAGGAGAGTAACACTGAGGATTTGTTGTGGAATTATAAGTATAATTCCCAATTAGACTTTAAATTAAGTTGAGAATATACATAGGAGTAATTCCTGCCTATGGCTATATTTTTCCTATCCACAGAGTGAAAATTGTATTTATTTCCTTCTTTTGACAGTTAATATAATGAAATAACCTAACAACTGAGCTACTTTCCTCTCTAACATTCGTCAAATTGTCAGGGCTAACATATTAATTTTCGTTTTTGGGTATCAAAAATGTTTGAAAATTACAAATAATAAGTAATGATAATAAATTTAGGCTTTAAATGAGCTCCATCCACTCTTTAAAAAAAGAAAAGTTTTTTTCTATACGAAAAATAATATTTTGAAAATAACCCAAATATCTTTTATTACTGGTATTAGCAAATGAAAAATTTCAAAATACGCTGCTTTTTTTTTATGTAACGTAATTTTCATTTTATTTTAACTTAAGAACTCTCTCAACTGAACCAAAATTATGACTTTATATAGTAAATTTTTTGGAGTCCAATTTAGTTTTGAAATCATACAGAAAAGACTGTCTAAACAGTTTTAAGAATCTTTATCAATAGCTTAACTCCTTTTTTTCCTACATTATCAAATTTGAAAAAAAATTAATGAAAATCAATTCAAAAGGCACATTATTTGTAAATTACGTTGTTTTTTTTTAGAAAAAATATTATTGTCATTTATTTTTAGAAGATAAGCATCTTTGGATGTTCCAAACTACCCCAAGGATGGGAGATTCAAGTCACATTTTTATAATCAACAATACAAACCAAATTCTAATTTAAAAAAAAACAAACTTCTATATCAAATATTAGTATTATTTGACAAGCTGATCATAAATTTGTAAGGTTTTTCCTATATTCCCAATATATGTTTCGACAATTTCCAATTTTCAATTTTTCTTTTTCAGATTTTAGCAAACTTATAATTTATGAAAAAAAATCATTAATCCACAAAAAAAAAATATTTTCTCTATAATTTTATTTTGTTTTCAAATATTGGTATATGTTTCATTTGACTTTCCACTCTAAGAACATTTCATTTCTTCAGAGAGGTTCAATTTTTTGTTTGGAAACCAGATTGGTTACAAAAAAGATTATGATAATAAATTATGGGGCTTGAAAGTTTTTTGTTGACTTATGTCAATTATTGAAAATATTGTTTAAAAAATATTTTGCATGTTTCTGGGTTTAAAAAACCAGCTTGAAATTTGTGTTTTGATTATTATTATTACTTTTTTTTTCTTCCTTTAATTGATCAGATAAAGTTGCACTAATTAATTACTCCATCTAACCTAGTAATATTGTGTAAAGTCCATATACATAAACAATGTATATTTCTTTCTCTATGAATTTCAAGAAAATGATTTCTCCTGAGCGCAATGTCCATGATTTACGTCGAATCCATAATTATTTTTTCTTTGAACCTACCCTCAAATTTGATGAACCTTGTGTCATAAAAAAAATTCTAGATAAATACTGTTATTGCTATAATTGAGGAAAGATAATTTAACAATATCACCACCGTCTGGTAATATTATTAATTTAATAATCACTTTTCAATGTATTAACGAATTACACGTAGCAACATAATTGGTTAATGTTATTAACGAAAGTGATACACCCGCTAAAACAAAAGTACCTTAATTAAAGTGCCTTTTCAATAGAAAAAGAAGTTTATAAGTTTGCACAAATAATGGAAAGGTAAATGATATTAGCAAAAGACATGAAAATATAATTAAAATACGCTTAAATATTTTCCCAAATTTAAAAAAAAATCATTTAATCATGAAACTCATTAAAAAGTGAATAATTCCCTATTAAAAAGTGCATAATTCCCTATTAAAGTGAGAGTTATAATATTTATTTGTAATATTTTATTACCAATTGATTGATTCAAATATTAGGAAGCTCTAAGGAAATATCCTTTATTCGCTTATGCTCAATTACCATTTCTCAACAATGTTTCTTAATGAAAAATGATACCTTAAAAAAAACTAAGAAATTGTTTGTACAATTGTTAGCATGTTGGGTTTTTCTCTTCTTGGCAAAACAATGTATTCCCTGAAGTACAATTATACAACTCCTTAATCATCTATATATGTAATTAGATTTACACGCTTTGACAATGGGGACAATGAACAATATATGTAATGCTGCCGTACTTACTTTTTAACTATATTTATTATCCATTACTTTAGTAGATGTAGTGTGTATTTAAGTCATTTATTCAATTCTCATTTGAACTTATGTAAATGCGATAACAATGAAATTATATAATTATACGAATATTATATATATGTAAATTTACTACTCTAGTCTTAGCCTTAGAAAAAGTGGATTGACGAGTGCAAATGTGTCCAATACTGAGTAATTCACTACAACTGTATGATCTGGTGTAGCTCAATGGATGACGTCATCATAGCCAAAATCAAGAGTTTACTACCTTTATGCGATAAAAGTCAACATCAACCCGTGCCGGTAGGGATTGGAAAATTATTAAAAAGAGTGTACAAATAGAGGTTGACTCTATTAAAAATGATGGAGCTAGTGTTGACAAACATTAGGGATCTATAGTCAGTTTATTTGCTTTTAACTACCGAGTGGTCCATTAAAATCTGAACACTTTGAATTTTAAGAATTAACAACTTCAAAAAGTTTAATTAATTTATAATAGAATTTCAACAAAATAAATACTATAAATAGATGTGTGTCTGAGCTTTCTTAATTATTAATGGAACTGTCCTTAGCAGCAATGATGGGTTCCAGGCAGGGAAAGGCTTGACACCTGTTTCAGATGTAGTCCTCTGACATGGCATCCAAGTGATGGCTGACACGGGCCTTGAGATCCTCGGTGTTTAAATCATGGGCACTGCAGGTTCACTCCTTGACATGCACCCTAAAGGTGTAGTCGAGGAGTTTGGTGTCAGGGATTTAGGGAGTGGCAAAAGTGGCAAAAAATACTTCAAAAGTTGTTGTACTTAGTTTTTTCTTTACACGGATCCACTCTTTACTGATAATTTCGTAGAACAGAGGGCACTGATCCCTCTAAAAAAGGATTACTCGTCAATAAATAAAGATCCAAATATAGTTTTATAACTTTGCCAGTCCACAAGTAATTTTTATATGGAATTTTCGTCATTGGTCATTTTTTTCCTTTTGTAGTCTTTTGTTACTGCTTTTGGTCCTTGCATATATTGACTGTACAAAGGTTTAGAAAGTTGGTTAATCACACGTTATACAATTTGTTTCATATGAAACAAAATAAATGTGGCAATTAATCATTTTGGAATTTATGTGCTACTACTCCACTCCTTCTAGATAAAAATAAGCAATAAAAAACCCGACCTAGGTCATATATTCTACACATTACATAAAAATCTGATAATATCTTCAACACTTATCAAACCATCTACCCTATACTAATCAATAAGCAAAAGTCTACTTAGCATAATTACATTTGAATATTAATGTTCAGCAAAAACAAGTTGGTATGTACTTCCTTCTTCCCTCCCTCCAAAATGTGCTCTTGTTGTTGTTTGATATTAGAAGAATAACAAGAACTTATCAGATATTTTTGTTCATAAATAAAATAACGACTGGTGTTTGTTTTTTCTTCCTTCCTTCATGTCCATACATATATACTGGTATTGACTAAGACGTGTTATAACTATTTTTCAATATAGACAAATATATGTATATAATTTTGAACATATAGTATATGCTCATAATATTATAAAGAACTCTATCTGGACGTTGGCTCTGACTGAACACCGTTATTTTTGATTTGAATATATTTAACCTTCCATCAGTAAATATCCTTTTTATAACAAAAAATAAATCCTTATTTTTAAATTAATATTAAGTTGGGGGTTTCAAAAATATATAATTTGTAATTCGTATTTGTTATGGAAAATATTAAACTTGCACTTTTGTAATGAATAATTTATAAAATATTTATAGTTTATTCATATTTTGAATCAAACATGTAGATGTCAGCATTGAAAAGGTTGAGATTATCTAAAATATTACATTTTGGGTAATTACTGTTGCACGCCTCAGTCCTATCATTTAAAATGGAAAAATCAAGAAATCAAAAGGAATTAAATAATTGCATATAATCTGATTTTATGCCTGAGAAGCATAAGTTATGGCGATAAAATATAGATATAAAGGGGGAAAAGCTTTCTTATCAATCTCCAGGTGTAAAATATCTCAGTTCACTAATGAAGGGTTTAAAATTGTATTAATTGAAATGTAAAATAGTATATTCTGACTAATCCTTCCAACTTAAAGTTAATCCAGTAATTATTTACTAGAATTATTTTCATTTTTTGGAACCAATCCCGATTTTGAGAGAAAATATTCGATTTCCAAATTTATGTCTAAGATTTCAAACAAAATAAAAGATAATATTACAGATTATTAATTATTTAGGATAAGAAGTTTAGTTATGCAAAAACGCTGTTTTTTGAAAGTAAACGATAAATATGTTAAATTTGTATATTCTATGTAACTTAGCAAAAATAAAAAAAATATTTTTTGTAAGACACGTTTAAATACACTTTTTATTAAATATACATTTTTAATACAAAAAAAACCAACGTACAAGATTTTTTTTTGTATGCTTCTGTTGAAATCATTCGAAAATGTAGAATAATAAAGTATGACAGTTAAGACTATACCTTTTTCTTTATTTTTTATCCAATAAAATAAATGATTTCAACCCATGATTAATAATAGTTGAAAAAAGCCATCAATATACTATTTATATGTACTAGAAAAAATACAATCATTAAGAAAATGAATCGCATTGAAAAAGAATGAGAATAAAATAAGATATTTATCAATTTTTCAATATTATAAAAAAATAGAACAGTCAAACATAATTTATAACAATATTCAAATCCAGATAAGAGCTATTCATACATGATCAAGACTTTCTTCTTCGATTTTTGTGCTGTATATATATAAAGAGTAGTTAATAACGCTTTAGATTTTTGCTCATCTTTTTTGGTAAATAAATTGTGGAACTCTATCTTTAAGTGTTTGCACCGATTAAGATACCTACTTTACGTTATTTTCTTCCTCTCACCCTATCTTCATCTCTCCCCTCGATCAACTTTGTGTATATAAACTAACTTAGAGCAGCACAAGCAAAACTTCTCTTGGGATAAACATTGTCATATTGTGTTCCAGATAATAAAAAGTGTAATAAATTAATAACTTTTGAGGCCACTTGCTAGAGATCTGCCCTAAAAATATACAAGAGTTTTTGATTTGATGGCTTCCAAACCAACTTGGACTCCACAGGATCCCTAATTTATTTATATATTAGAGGTCTGAAAAAGGGAAATGAACTCTAAGCTATTTAGCTTGCCTATGTTATATATCAATACAAATTATTTATTTATTTGTACATATATTTGCTTATTTGTGTATGTATGTATACATGAAATGTGGATGAATTAAGATCTTGAAGGGGGAAAACCCCTCATGGATAAGTCTGGACAGATATAAATATGATTTTGCATTTGTAATTATACTAAGTAGGTAATTATTAATTATAAAAAAAGTCAAAAAATAATTTTTTTATAATACTACTTCAATGAATCGTTTTATACTTGAAAAAAATATTTTCAAGCCAAAAATAATAAGGGATTTAAGGGTTAAATCTCTTTGATCTATCTTGCGAAGAGATATTTTCTCAGATAATCGATGCGGCAACTTTGAAATATTTGCTCTTTTTTGGATTGAATTAGTATTGCTGTTGATGATTCTTCAGCATCACCAATAGAGAATGAGCCCCTATAGTATTTAAAACATCTCCCACTTATAAGAACCCCAAATTATTTTTCACTTTTTCAGATAGATATATGGTGATCAGCTCATGTCCTTTGATTGGGCCCCCTAAGTCTATAACTAGCTTCGCGTTTTAATCGGAACACTATTTATCTCTTTTATCGGTTACCACTCTAAACGATCGAGATTGTATTTACATCTAGTTTCTATTATTAACGTCTTCCGCTTGAACCTTACATGTAGAAACCTTCTCCTCCTCCAATTCAATATAATACATTAAAAAAATGACGGTTAAAATTGTTAATAATATGTATAATTTATATTTTTTTATTTATGTAATAAGTAATAATGAATTTAAAAATTGAATATATATTTCAGTGACTCAAATGTTCTCTCATCACGTAAGCAGAAAAAATAGTTGCAGTAAGCCAATCTTTTCAAACTATAAAATTATTATTCAGAAATGGTAGATTAACAAAACCTCGTTTGAATTCAATAAATCAACGTTCAGAATACTAATTAGGTAAATAGACAGATACAAAAATCTACAGCTTACTACGCAATACTGTATATTTTTTTTGTCAGTGATGTAACATGGTATTATATGAGTTCACTAGAGGAGAATGGGGGATAAGATGGGAGTTCTTCGCTCATTGTTAAAAAAAAAAGAACAAAAATCAATTGCAATCAGACCTGGGGATTACTGATATGGGATGTTCCTAATGTTAAAAGACATTTATAATTTTGTTGAAATATATCATAAGTAAAGTTTATAAGCAAACTAATAATAATGATGACAAACCAAAACGATGATTAATAAATTTTACTCCAAATGATAAGCTAATCATTTATTTAAAATAAATCCATTATTAACATATCATTAAACTCTCTGCAGATTTATGAAAATAAAAAAAACTGCATAAACCGATTTTTCTTGTATGTTACATTAATTGCTTTAACAATATTTACTCTTGTAAGTAGATATACCTATCTTAGTCTCTATTTTAATTCAATTAATCCCATTCATCTAACTAAACAAGTTTAATTTTGTTTCTTTGCAAGAAAGGTAGTGTTTACCTCATAGTTTAACTATCTTTAATTTGATTAACTTTACTATTTAAATATGTGGATAGAAAAGAAGACATTCAATACACATGTTAAAAAACCAAAAAGAAATGGCCTAATCGGATTGGCATTAGAGTACAGTACTTTTAATCTCATAGAAAAAAAAAATTAGCTTTCATCATATATTATATATATGTATTTTTTGTTTTCTACCATTGAGGCGCTTTTGTATGTACATAAGTAACAATTTTGAAATGAAAAAAACGAGAAGTAGTTGAGGAGAAAGATTATATAATATTAAAATTTATCTCATGTTTTATACAATTCAAGTTTATGTTATATTTTGTTTTTGTGAATGATTATTATTTATTAAAGAATATTAGATCCGAAGCTGAACAGATAACAATATACATACATAGAAAAAAAATTGTCTACATCTGAAATGTTGATTAAAGTTTTGCCAATGGCATAACTTAGCTCATTTTTGTTTTGTTTCCAAAGAATCCCAAAATATTTTATAAATTAAAAACATAAAGAGTTTTTCCTTTTTTTAAAATAAATAAAAAATGTCAAAAAGATGCAAATTTCGCACATTTGTTGTGTAAAGTAACGGGTCGCTAGCCTTTTTTTATTAACATTATTTTTTTATCATATAGATGTATATAAATTTAAAAATAAGCCTACTTATACAAGTAATCACATTATGCAACAAATTTAATCTCTTGGAGCGTCTGCCGGCTATAAATCAAGATTATTATTTTTATTTAAACTATAGAACACGAAAAAAAACCAATAAACCTTCAACCACCGTAGCTTTGTCATTCAAAAATTCTTTTTTTTAAATCACGATTCAGATAAATATTAAATATAATAACAATTTCAGCATTCAATAGATAATTTATTATTACGTTATTTTGTAGTTTTGGCAATCATATATTATTTTTTTAATTGAATATGTGGATCAGAATTTGGAAATTGAATTAATCAAAATGCTAACCCAGAAATACATAATTGAAGTAAACATAACTAAAATAGACATATATATATATATAAATATTTGATTTATAAGAAAAACAAGGAAATCATTTCCAATTTATAACAAACAATCTTCACCAGAAAAAAGATATCAATTATGAGGTTCTATGTTATTGAATATAAAATTTGTTAGTTTTTCTTCAAATCGTTTATAGAAGATACAAGTATGAAAATCAAACTCTTCTAAATTATACTCTCATTGTTTTAAATGCAACCAATATTATATGTCCAATAAAAAAGAATGCACTTTTTTTAACTTTGTTATTTTGACTTTCCCAGTCCTCTTATTGGTCAGATGGAGTTGCAACAATTAGGTATACAGGGCCGTGCAGAATTATTTACCGATTTTTGTTCAGAACCTATTGCAGACAATAATGGCATTTCGAATGACTTGAGAAACAATTTATTCATACATTTTTAGAATAATAAAATAGTTTGTGATCAAATTTTATCAATGTAGCCACCATTTGGCTCAATGACACTGGTCTGGCGACGTTTGAAGCTGCCACTGACTTGCTGGATGTAATCGGCATCCATGGAGGCCCAGGTCTTGTTGACAGCAACCTTTTAGGCATTTATGTTTTTGTGTCGTTTTTTGCAGGCCTTGGTCTCCACGTGCGCCTAGATAGATAAGTCTAGTGGGTTCAGATCTGGGCTATGAGGGGGCCAGTAGTCCTTGGCCAAAAGTTCATGTTGCCTTTGAGCCACTCCTGAGCTTTCTTGGAAGCATGGATGAGTGCTCCATCTTGTTGAAAAACCCAAGGAGAGTTGCCGACTATGGATTTGATCCACGGAAGGACCTTGGACGCCAGAATCTTAACATAATCCTCCGCTCTTAATCTGAGCCAGTGGGGAACCATACCGGCTTCATGGCCTTCCTGTTGGATCTCCAAACATCTCCAAAGCTCTCAACACGGTCATTTTGCCTGTTGAAAACAGGATCGACCGTAAAAGTTTTCTCATCTGAAAAAATGATGATGCGTCCAGATGAGCTCTTGATATCATTCAAGATTTTCTTGGCACGCTCAAGTCTGACTTCTCACTGACGTTCAGTTAGCAGAGGGCGTTCGGTACGCCTCAGGGACTTTCCTCCAGCCCTTTTCAATGCCCTTGAAACAGTTGATGTCGACGTTCCCATCTTTCTGGCCATGTCGGCAATCGACCTGTTTGGAGTCCTCTTGAACACTGCCTTTACTTGCCTTGTTGAGACAGTGGGCTTCCTGCCAGCCCCAGGGGAATGCTTCAGATCACCCCCAGCCTCCAAGCGCTTGGAAACGTTATAAATTGTCTTCAACGAGGCCCCAACCTGTTCCTTAATGTTGTTATAAGGCACCCCCGCTCGGAGGAGGGCTGCAATTTCGATCCTCTTTGTTTCCTGATTGGACATGGTCTCACGTGTGGAAGTTGTTACGCTCTCACAGGAAGGATTTTTGTTTATTTTAACTGTAAAATACGAAACAATCAGATTGGTTGCCACAAAACCTCTTAAAAAGTATATTTACACCATCGGTAAATAATTTTTCACGGCCCGGTAAGTAAACGTTTTAGCATTACAATTAACCCATCAAACCTAGGAAATATCTTTGAAGTCCATATGCATAACATATTTATATTTCCTTCTATAGAAGCGACCGAGAGTCGAATATCCTCGCATTGATTTCAAAAGAATAACTTCTCCATAGCGTGTTGTCCACTATGCCAGGTTGCTCCATTTCTGATTTTAATGATTGAACTTTTTTTTCAATTTAGCAGAAATGAGTAACAATATGGCATCCCTCCAAAAAACCCTTTAGTATCTATTTTAAATTATCAAAATGAATTAACTCTTATCAAAGGTTGAATGCTTAATATTCTTAGGATATTTTGACAAAATATTTAATAAAAAAAAAAAAAAAAAAAAAAAACGAGCTTTGAGCCATAAATCCTCTAGATATAAATCTTTAGAACAAACTAAAATTAATTAAATTACAAGAATAATATAAAAACTTTTGGCTTATGAAAAATTCAACGTGATTTATAATGTAGGAAAAATGTCAATGCATATATGCTTATTTTATGTACACTTGATTCAATAGTGCATACATATGTATATTTACTAAGAAGTGTTTATCTATATTACTGTCACATATATGTTGTGTATATAAGTCAAGTAATTTTATAATTTAGATTACGAATAAGCAAATGAGTCTCAAGATTGATTTGGTACCTACTACATAAGTAGATTACCGGTCTGTCAAGTAACTAATCGTAACTATCTAAAAGTGTTTTGATAAATACTGAATATTAAATTTTTTAGGAAAATTAATATATTTGTCATTACTACTTACTGTTGTGATTTAATTTAGCCTTCTAAAATATTAATAAATAATTTTGATCTAATTGGTAAGGCTCTACAAAATTAGAACACAAAATATACAGTAGCATTTATTTACAATTTTATCTCACTTATTCTATTTACAACGTTTTTTTACAAAACCAAACGACGACTGAATCAAAAATAAACAAATTTTGTTTTTATCCCATATCTTAAGGACTAAAAATGTCGGAGCAACAACAAAATTGGTGACATATTTGCGATTTTGGTAACTGTATCAGTGGAAAGAAGGCTGCAAAGATCCGTGTATCTCGATCCGGACTTCTAACAACGTCAAGAAGTCCATTACAGCCCCATAGAACAAAGAAGAACCAAAATTTTAAATCAACAATATTTATTACTTCTGGCCAACCTCCATTTGGCCCTCCTCAAGCCCTGACCTAAGCCCACTAGACTTTGCATCTTGATTTTTCTTATACAACACTATCAGCTGCATATCTCATTTAAATTTGTATTCACTTAGAGCAACAATCAAAGGGTTTTATGCTTGTGAAAGAGGAAACATAGAATATAGTATTCAAACATATTACAAATTAGTTTGAGTTGTATTTTCTTGATTCCATAAAAATATATTTTTTGTATTTTAGTTATGATATTGAAAGTTTTGAGTCTACACTCTGTAGAGATTAGGCTCTTGAGATCGTTTGTGCTGATCTAATCTCAACTCTTGAATGTCTGTGTCAAGAATTTAATCGATGGAATTGCATATGAATAAAGTCAAACTAAGGAAAAAAAATAAATTCAGTTGCTAGATCTTGGAAATTTCGAAAATATATTGAGAATATTATTCTGTACTAAATATATCTACGTTGTATTGTTTTGTACCTGTTGATTTGTCTCTAGTCCCTCATTAGAGCTCCAAGCATTCATTACTTGAAATCATATTAGTTCTTGTTAAGCTGTGAACCATTTTTACAATAGAATAAATTATTGTCTAATATTTGTAAATCATTTGCAAATTACTGAATGATTTTGGTATTTTTTTTCTTTTTCGAATTAGAGGTTGAGGGATAGAATACAACTTTTTTAAACATTATTTATTTTTTTGTCTCATTGTCAAGAATTGAGCTTTCTAGAATTTTAAAGGAAATTCGGTTAGGGCTTAAAATAATTATTTTCTTGTTCTGGTATGTAATTTTTTTCCTAGTAATAAAATAGCTTTAAAATATAAAAAAAAGGCTTTAAGATAGGTTAAGGGACTTAAAATGATCAAAAAAAATTAAGATGAAAGAGACTTTTCAAAAAGAAGGACAAACAAAACAAGAAATAGACACAATCTGTCTTTTAAGAAGAAGAAGAAGAAGAAAAACAGCGAATATAATAAAAAGAAATCCTTTTTCTTCTTCTTTGATATACAATCCAGACAACAAAGTTAATCCCCCTAAGTTCGTTTTCCACCTCATTATTTTTAGATGAGAGTTTTTTTTTTTTTTAGATTTGTTAGTCTCAAAATAGTCTTGATAAAGTTGAATACATATCTACATTGTTTATAAAAATACCCTCTTGATTATCTAAGAATGACAAATCATTTTGCTTACCCTTCCCCTCACGTGAATTCCCAATCCACCTTATCATATTGTGTACCCTTTTGAGAAGAAGAGTTTTTTTAGTAACTCATTACAAAGTTCTATAAATTATATTGTTTTAACTACATCAGTTACTTGTTGACTCTTCCCAATTTATAAAACGCATTTAATTTTTTTCTTCAAAAGATCTAGTACTTTTCAGCACCCATGTTTGGGCACCATTGTTTAAGCCCCGATTTTTTTAACTAGAAGTTTTGGTACCTCTATAAAAAATTTCATTATTCTCAGCCAAGGGTGAAACAAAGTTATTAATTCCATTTTTAAGTCAATTTCATTCTTTTGTCAATCGACAGATGTTACATTGCAGCCATATGCTTGATAAAATAACAATAAAACCATGTTTTGTTGTATAAAATAATTATGAATATAAATTTCTAACAAGTAATGCAGAATTATTTATAATTTTCTCAATAAACAACAAATTATAAATTTGACTTATAAACTTTTTTATTAAACTATATTGGATGGTTCAATAAAAATATAATATAAATTAATTTGCAATTTGATACCATTTTTATCTATTTTAGTACAAACTGAGTGATAATATTTATCGCAAAACAATTTGATTTAGACTAAATTGAACCTTTTTTGTAACTAAACATATACCTATATCTTGTATTTAAAATCACTTCTTTTCTTTCCAATTTTGTGATGTACAAGAAATTGGATTCCCAATGCAAAAGCAATTATTTTTTTGCCAATAAATTATATATATAAATTTTTATAAAAGGCGCCATCTCGAAAAGCCATAAACAACCAAATTTAAATAAATAAAATTGTTGGTCTTAAACAACAGCTTTGATTCTAATTTTATTAAAAAAAACCTTCATTGAGTCATTCTAATATTTTTGTGAAATTTTAATTTATAGGTAACGATATCAAATTTTTTCCATCAAGCCAGGGTCGTTTTCCTTTCATTATGTAATCTTTTACTTTATTCAAAAAGCTCTTTATCTTTACAAGTTGTATATCCATATTACCCCAATCTTGCATAAATGTAAAACGGAACGATTAAAACCGATAAATGGTTTTAATATAACTAATCAAAGGTCATATTAGACAATAGTAACAGTTAAGTTAACTATTGTCTAAATAAATGGAAAGACGACTGTTAAAGGATTATTCATGGTGTTTGGTTGCAAAAGGATCATATTGAACCATCACATCAATGAAGATCCTTGACTTAATGTGTATAAAAGGACACCAAGACAGAATCTGAAGGATATTGAGTGTAAAAAAACAACAACTTGAAAGGTCATAGTTCCTTTTAACAAGCTAAATAAGTAGTCAAAAAGTTATCCAAAGACCTTGGATCTGTTATAGTTTCTTCGAACATTTGAAGCGTATGCTTAGAGGAGACAAATTCGCCTACAAACAACAAATCCTTTATCATAAGTCTTTGAGTTAACTTGGATAACAATTTTATTCCAAACAGCTGGAAGAACTTTTGGTTAAAGCTGAAAACCGTGATTACTTAATTGGATAATTATAATCATTTTTATTTAATTAACTTTTTTTTTTGAAAAAATGTATTTCACCCTTCATGGATATTTTTCCAATAGATCAAAATTGAGCAAAGCTTCATGTGTATAGACTCAGTCAGACACACCTGTATTATTTCTGTATCTTCCAATATTACAAACTAAAAATATTCTCACTCATTTATTACACACTCAAATATCGAGGACATGAGCTATTTTATCTGATAGTACAATTAATTGTAAAAGAAAATATATACCTATAATTATATATAATGTAACTCTATACAAAAATAAGTGATATTTGATAGTATAATATCTCTCTATACATGAAAGCAAAAAATGAGATATTTGATTTGTCGCTATGATACATTTAATAGCCATTTTAACAAACTCATTCGTTAAATCACTAATGGGTATAATATTAAGCCTATTTATGTACATACATATATTGTATATTTATGTTGTAAGGAAATAATGAATGTATGTATTTCTTGATATTTAATGCTTTATATATGCATTTTTTGATAGGTATCTAATACAGTTTGATTTAAATATGCAAGTACTTTTTTAACACGAACATAACTTTCCCTATAATTATGACCCAAAATAATTAGATGTACTTTTTGACACCGTTAGTTAATAATACCTTTATGACTAATTTAAACTCTATTACTAGACGTTATAAAATAGACACGAATAAATATCGAACATGTTATAAATTAGTGTTACTTTTTTAATAAAATATCTGTATTTTCAGGAGTATTTGTATAATTACCACTTCCTCGCAATTAGTCTAAATGAATGTGTACAAATGTCTAAAAAAATAAATTACACATTTTTTAAAAATCTGACATGCCACATCAACAGTTTTTAATCACAAATTATGGGGACATTATAAGAAACTGTTAGATTTGTTTTTTTGCCCCATCTAAAAGTTAATATATATTATTGTTAGACCTGGTGCAACAATACTAATTAAATGAGCTTATTGTGTCAAATCGAGTTATTTCACCCATTGATGATATCTACAAACAATCCTCATATAATTTCTACTATTGCTTAGAGTATTCTTCAAAAAATATACAAAATTTAATACTTTCGAAGCAAAATAAGCTACAAAATGTGTTTAGAATAATACTTAGAATTAAATACTTAAAACTTTGTATTTAAAATGAAAGGATCTATCTGTCTTAATGACAATACATATTTTGTTGCAACAATAATATTTAAATCCTTTTCAAACGAATCCATGTTCTAGAGTACATAAAAATGACACATACCTGGAAATCAGAAATATATGATTATAAATAAATTAAATTAACAAATTAATTTGAACTTTTTAAAAGTTTGACGACAACTTTGTTTTATTTATTAAAAATTAAAACATTTTTGATAAGAAATGCGTTGGGCATATCTATTTCACAACTTGTAAATTGTTTTTTAATTAATGGAAATTAAAAAATAAAAATGGTAAAGAAATGTTAGTTAGTTTTTTTTGCTAAAAGGAGTTTTTGTAAATGATAGTTAGCTGATTTTTAAAATTCAACAATTTTTCACAGAGTAACAAATAGGGGGAAAAAACAACATTTATTCAATTTAAATTGATTTTGTGAAATATTATTATTATACGTACAAGGAAACGTGTAGCTATTGTGATTTAATCAACAAAATTGCCTTTGAATCATTTCAATCAAATAAATTAATTCAACAGATTGTTGACATAAAATCATTCCTTTTATATCATTAAATAAATTTAAGTTTATTTTATTAGCGATGTAAACATGCCAGATCTTAGCAAGCTCAAGTTAATTTATTTTCTAATTACAAATAAGCCCTCTCTTTAAGCTTGGTAGCATCCTCACTTTCAAGCTTAAAAGCAAAAAGGATAACTGTTCCTTCTCCTCCCAAAAAAAAATAACATGTTTGAAGACCTGAATGCTTCCGAAGTCACTTCTTCTATCTTCTAATGAGGATGAGTAGGAATGACTACAGGAGAGGATTGGATGTGCCCAAAATGATGTCAAATCTTCATCGTAGTGGGAACATTTATGTATATGGAAACTATACTCGTATATTAAACATGGGCTGAAAAGTTCTAGGCTTCACACTTAAATGGCCCTATTTTTTAAAAATTTACTTCATTTCTAACAACATTCAAAAGACAGTTGTCAAAACTTGATAACAATTCGATCTTTAGTTTGGGAGTTATTGTGGTAAGAGTGAGCCTGCTTTTGTTATTTCTAAAACAATGAGTGAAAAAAATAATCATATTTTAACTTTACACTGCTTCTTGATATGAAAAAATACCGTTCAAGCTAAGCATATACTAGAAAAGGAGTATGAGTACTCTGATTTATAAGGCAAACAAAAAATTTACTACTCTATTTTTAATAAACTTTTAAAATGCAGAGTGAATCCTATTCAATCAATTAATGGAATTTATATTTCAGTACCAACATATTTTATTTAAGGTCTAAAACAATAAAAAAAAGGGGAATGTTTTTTTTTATTTTATTTAAAAATAACCAACATTTACAGTCATCCCAAAATTATTGTTCGGAAAACTATGTCAGTAATACAAAATAAAATAAAACTTCATAGACCTTCAAATTAATATTATTTTAATAAAGGATAAGAAATAATTAAAGAATTACTTGAACATTATACGCTTCGATATTGTTACCAAGAGTCGAAAATGCATGGTAATATGAACTTTTTCCCCCCCAAATTCCCCCTACCTAGACAAGAGCTATAATTTATGCATTGAGCAATCTCCAAAAATCAACTTCTACGACAATTTGACAACGAGTTGTCAAACAAGTATTAGAATATTAATTTTGATTTTGGCTCTAGACTTCTTAACTCTCTATTAATTTTCTTTCAAATACTAAAGTATAAACTTTCTTGGAGCTTTCATCAATGCAACAAAAAAGTGATGTTACTTTATCCTCAACCGACTTTTTTAAATATTCTAAAAATCAACATTATAATATATATTTGATATTCAATCAATAAATCGCCGTTAGCTTGGATCACACGTTCACAAAGAATCAAAAGACTACCTTCTAGACCGTCCCATTGGTAAAGTCCATAATGTCTTCCTTATTTTAGATCTCAAAGATCTTGTGGAGTGGTGGGGACCTTCATCAGAAGCCTATCCCAAAATTGTTCAATTCCTAGCGATTATTGTTCCTCGAATTCTGCTTCTGTTTTAGATTAATCAATTCCTTAGTTCCAGTTATCCTTTTATCTCTGTTTGACTTGGTTAGAAGCTGACTCTTGCAACGTGTTTTGCTCTAATACTGTAGGTCTTTATTGATTAAACGATGGACAGTTGAACGAGACGTAACGTCGTGGTTGTCAGTGATTACATTAACCGATTGGCCGGGATTCATTAAAAATAAATGTTAATTTTGCTCAACAAAGCAGGTCTTTGGACAATTTTGGCACCTTCAGGTCACAAGGCTTCTAGGAAATTATTGTCAGTGGGTCTTCGACAATCTGCTTCACACATTTATGAATTTTTGGACGAATCTATTAGTACACTCGACCACTTTAACCAAAAATCCGTTGTCTATATTACTATTTAAATTGCACAAAATACACAAAAGTGCACAACGGTTTTTTTCATGATTAACAGAAGACGGGGGATAAGTTGAAGTGAGGAAGCATAAATTAACTTGGTAGAGCAACATTTGTACGAGACTTACCCTCCATTAGTGTTTTTATGTATTAAAACTGGTTTGTGAGGGTAATGAGGTCATAGAAAATTGTGAACCTTAAAAGAACTACATTTTATGTATACAATTCATACCATTTTCTTTCAGATCTCGATACCGATCAAATATGATCATACTCTTTACAATAGGATTTAATTTCAAAGGTAGTAGCATTAGTTTCCATAGAAATGAAGCAAAATTTGATAAATATATGAATAATTTGCGAATAAAAAAATTTATTGAGATCAATACAAATTTCAAGCAAGTAAGGTATAAAATATTTTATATGTATTTAAGTTGTATAAAATTATGAAAATATACGTACCTATAATATGCAAAGAAAGATTTTAAAAATCACTAAAATATGTAAAGCTAAACTCGATATAAAGATACACTTTAGAAATCTACCTTGAATTGAATGAATAGTACATTTATTTTGATCAATCAAAAGTATATTTAAACTATCTTTTAATGTGTAAGTTGAAAATTAGGTTTTCTATTTTTTTCAAATTTTGTTACTTCATAAATATTTACCAAAACATTAGGGAATCACTTTTGTATAGAAAAGCTTTTCCCAAATCCTATTTTTCATTTAGAATATTTTATTAATACAATTTACATTTTGAAATCGAATAGTATGTTTCAAATACTTGATATTGACTTTTCCGATTCATAAAATTACATTTTTTTACAAGAAAGTATTCCGCTACACACTCCCATTACATTCTTTTTCATAATACTAATACATCTAACATATATATAATATTAATATTAACTTAAGTTTTCTGATTGCTAGTGAAACTTTCTGAAATATTCTTAATTTTTAGCGTTTTTTCATCAAGTATGAATGAAACCTTCCATATTGTAAAGGACACCAAAAATACATATGTAGATAGCATTGATTAAACCTATGTAAAAATTAACAATAATAATAAAATTGTATTTTTTATTGTCAATGATGAGGTTATGTAATCACGATCTTTTTTATTCATTTAGTACCTATGTAATTATTATGTATTGATTATTGAACCAATTTACATACATCATACTAATTGGTCCGAAATTTGAACTACATAATATGTTATTTACTAATGACCTCAAATTCAAAAACTTGGTTGGTTTGTTCATAAAATTTGACTAAGCAGTTATTATTGATATCATTAATGCTTAGTAAACAAACATAATGGATTGAAAATTTTATATAGCAATACACAGTTTACATTGTCTTTACTCAATCATATTATATTCCATTATTTCAAGACTCTTTTAACAAAGTCAACCATTTACGTGAGTAAAAAGCATATTAAAAAATACAGGGCGCGACCTCAATTTAACAAAGGAAACGATTTTTTTAAATGGACTTTATCCTAAACTAATTATCCGATTTTAATAAAAACCAATGCCAAATTATTTTTGAATAAAAAAAAATTAGTCTAATCACATTTGGTGATAAAAAGAGCCTCGACTCGACATCGGAAACAGGAGCAGGTCTGAATGACAATTTCCTTCCTTCGGAAGATGCCGAAATTCCTCCCAGATCCTGGACATTAACTCAGAATTTGTTTTGAAATATAATCTGTTTGTGTAGTGCTCACCTACACCTGGCACAAAAAAGTCCATAGGGTTGCAGTCCGGTGGGTTTGGAGGTTAAATACTGGGGCCCACAAAGTCAAATAAAACAAATTGACAACTAGGTTAACGTTTTCTTTTCAGTGTGGCATAGAACAGAGTCTTGATGTTACCTCCAGTATTTTCCAGTTCCATTTTGACTCTCCAGACAAAAATATGTCCAGGTTTGTCTTGTCCCGTACAGATCCCAACACAACGATGGTGGAATAAATACTTTGTTGAGGGATGCCTTTTTATTTAACCAACGCCAAACACTTATCGCTAGACACCAAAACAAAATGCAGTCTCCACCCTACCCATGCGCTCAAAGTCCACTGTTAAACAACGGCTGTCTGTTGTTTATACTGCTTTGATAAGCCCAGATTTAATGAACTGAATTTTCAGTAATCCAGTAACTGTCAAGTATTGCAATACATACACGTAACTTTATAGCTTGATAAATAAAGTTTCCTGGCAATTGGACAACCAATAAGTAATTAAATTAGAACAAATAATTCTCGTTCAGTAGATAGTTTGACATAACACAAAGAGAACTTTTCTGCAAAGTATTACTAATTATTAATCAAAATGTTACTTGCTTTAATTTTTTTAATAATGCAACAGCAATGTCTATCAATTTGACATGATGCAATGTTTTGATATATACTCATAAACAAATTTTGATTATTTTTTTTAATTAATGCAGTTGTTATATAGATAACATATATGTACATATGTTTAATTCAAAGCATGTATTGTAGGAACACATCATGCATTATCAAGTGAAGGAAAGCTCAAGGGAAAAAATGCATTATTTGTACTAACACATATTTTTATTTTTTCAATTTTCCGTTTGATCAAATTAATACAACAATCAGAAAATAAGATAACTGTTATCAATATCTACATTATACAGATATGTGTATATATTAATAGGGTATAGATAACTATTGTAGGTATGCAACTTGATTTCATTGTATACATATCGAAATGATTTAATGCAAATATATACAGATTGTATGTATGTAAATAAATAAATGAATATCATTCTGAAATATATATTTGATTAAACCTTCGTTCAGAAGTAGAAGGGAAGTCTGTGTCAGATAAATATATGGTACTACTCGATCTTCCTCCTTCATGGAAACGAAGAATTCTCCAATCAATTTCTAGAATTTCAGACGGCACCAAATTTACGGCACAATTTCAAATTTTATTATCAGTGCAAAGACTGCGGTTTTATGTTCAACTCTACCCTACACGCTTTTGCTGATTGCCCGGTTTTGAGAGTAGTCAAATATTTTATCCAATTCAACGTTAGTGTGACAGAAGATATTTCTTCTAACTTAATAAAGGAAAATATATTATCTGGAGCTTATAAGAGAAATAAAAATACTTCTCCTGTTCAAAAAGCCGTGGAGTTTGCTCTATTAAATATTAAATCATTGATTGCTAAAAAAAAGTTAACTATTTACTCTCCATTACATGTGGAAGAATTAAGAGCTATAATGAATAGCGCAGCTACTCGATATTCAGCATTTTCTATCAAAATCCCTCTGTCATCATCTTCGTCGTAGGGCGTCGTATGGGCCGGAAAAATCATCAAATTGATTCCTTCGAGGTCCGTGCAATATTTTAATCTCATCAAGTCAATGATAAGAAGACATCGTCGTTTTTTATTAACCTTAGCTGATGTTTAGAACTTTTTTTTTAATGATATTATAACAAGTTATTTTACTTCAGGACATTAAATATCAACTATAATGTTCATTTATGTTTTTTTTAAACGTAATTGTTCTGTTGCTTTTTATTTATATGATTTACTTTTATCTTTATGTGCATTCGTTATTTACACTGTTTGTGTTGTAGAATATAAATAAATTATTTTAACCAAACAAAAAAAAACCCTTCGTTCAGTGATAATTAAAAAATATTGGTGTATTTTCATATTAAAAATTTGTACATCCTTTACCTCTTCGGAAAGTGAATGAAAGTATCTGAGTACTATCCTGGTCACCCTAGAAATTTGAAAAATGTTTGATATGAGAGCAGCTTAGCTGTCGTGACGTCTGTTTATGGAAGCTATGACGAGGGGGAAAAGGAAGAAAACACTTAGTTCATTTCAATAATTTTTTTTTGTAAAGTTGAATTGATGTAAAATCATTGTTAAGATAAATTGAATTTATAACCAAAAATTCTTTACTTGCCAAGTTCTTATTATTGTTGGGCTTATGTTCTATTCTATAGCTTTAAAAAATTATTTTGAAAATAATCATCGAAGTCTTCTACAAAGCTATTTGTCTAATAGCTCTCGTTACCCTTTTCATTTTGTCGATGAGTCTCCTTTGATAAGGTATTTTGCATGAGATTTTATTGCTTTAGGGTTATGAAACTTATTTATAAATAGGAAAAGAATGTTGATTTTCACTCCTTTATTCTTTTTTATTTATTAATTATACTTGAGTGATGATTGGATATTTATAAAAACTACGTGTTACATCCCTTGACTTGGATTTTTTTTGTCACAATTTAACAAAAATATATATTGTTTTACAATTTTTTATTGGTCCTTTTTCAAATTCGAATTTACTAAAAAAAAAAGGTCTTGTGAGCTCATGAACTCGTAGATACGTTATACCCTCAAGAATTTGAAGAATAAAGATAAAAGCTTAAAAAAGATAGGGCACTGTTTGGGTTTCTAAATACAAAACAAAAAAAACAAAAAACTTGGATGCATAAGAATGCTTAGGATTTACAAATTTATTTATTATATCGTTATCCGAAATTGTTTATGAATGCAATGTGGATTTCTTTAGTAACAGATATTTGGCTATTTTTTTTTCAGTCTATTTTATCTAACCCTTAAAAATCTTGAAAAAAATCATACAAAAGCACAAATTGCTACATTTGCAACTCTATGTATAATTTTTCTCTACTTTATTGGATTGTAGATTATATGCATTATAACTTCTAATTTTTCGCATCAAAATCCGCGGAACAAATGAAAAATTATTTGAAAATGTCCATATATTTAGTTACTCAGTATAAAAACAAATTATTGTTATTAACTCTTTAGAGGTGCCAAAAAATTGCACATATAGTACTTAAAATTGATCATCACAATAATAAAGTATGAAATTGGTAGATTTTATTTTATAGACCATATCGGAGCCAATTTAAGTGTCATAAATAAAATAAAGGTTGTCAACCGTATCTAAAATGTATAGGTATTATAATCCATACCACAAATTGGAATAAGAAGCCTATAATTTGTTCAAATAGGTCCATGAAATAATGGGCTGTTTGTATATATTAAGCAAAAAGATAATTTTGGAATTTTCACCTTTTCTTTATTTTATTTTAAGTTTGTTTTTATATTCATGAATACTTAAAAAAATGTTTTACTAATTTTATTAACATGAATTTGTTTTACAAGGGGTCAAGTATTTTTATATCAATGGGTAACTTTTTAGAATTTTGTATTTATTTATACCAAATGAAATTAAAATATTGTTCATAATGAATCCATAAATATTGTTTGACTACCAATTATTCTAAAAGAACTAGTATGGACCTTTATAGAGGTGGAGTTCTAATATAAAGCCCATTTAACGCCTCAAATAGGATCATTGAGAATCATAAGAATAAGTTTTTATATTTATTTATATATTTTCGCTATGTATAATCCATTTATTTATCTATGAACAAAGAGATAGAAAAAACAAAACACTACAAACAGATCTATTCAAAAATGATACTATGGTTTTTGAGAACAATGAGAGCATCACCAGGAAACATATTATTGTTTCTTTTGAAGATGTTCTGTTTGATACGCAGTCATGTGGATCGAGATAATTTATCGTGAAGTTTATTTAGTATTGTTTTTAGGGTTTATCTTTCAAACAAAAAGGTTTCCTTTCTTCTTTATTCAACTCTCGTGTGTTTTTCAACAAATGGGTTGGCAATCTCCAGAGAAAAATCAGTTAATGGGTTGCTTACCCAGATACATACTTTTTCCGTATTTCAAAAATATACAAAGAAATTGTAGAAACATTCTTTAACGATGTTTCTGTCAATATTTTGTTGATAATTTTGATTAAACATAAATTGAAATTTTTTTTCGAATAGAAAAAGCATAGGATTCATGGAAACGTATAGATGAACAAACTTTTCAATAAATATATCATGGAAAAGTAAAATAAAATATCAACAAAAAGCAAAAAAAAAAAAAATATTACAAATATTATATATTAATTTATGTTCAAAATTAAATAAATAAGTTATCATGTCATTGACTTTCATGAGTAAAAAAATAATTATGACTTATATGAATAATAAAAACTAACATTCAATTGGTAGGTTTGATTTCGTGTCATATAATTGCATGATTGTAATTTATATTTTTTTACTCATCTTTTGTTAAAAAATACCTGATCCTATAATTATAGTAGGGAAAAAATATTATGTTGAGAGAAACGTTATTAGTTTCACATGCCACTTTAGAAAGCAATTAACTTTTTTCCTGCTTTCACCCTTTATAAGTACATACATACATTTAAAAAAATCATGTAATTTTTGAGCAAATCTAAATGTTGCACCAGGTGTTCACAAACATACAGTACACTTTTTAATATAATTTTATCGAGATCTATTGCACTAATAAGAGGTGCTAAAACAACAGTATGTACCAAAAAAAAAAAAGTAGGAAATGGATCTCATCTATTTATTTTTTAACAATTCCGCTATTATCACTGTTGCAAGATACATTTAAGAAAGGACTTGCAGGCGGACTTCAAACTTTTGGAAGATATATCGTTCCATTAAAAATAAATAGATTTATTTAGATACTCCACATTAGAATTTGTAATAGCATAGGTCTTCTGCTCCACATACGTCCACACAAAATAGTTCAGGGGGCTGAGGTTTGGGCTTGAAGGTTACCAAAAGTCCTTTAAACAGAATCCCTTCTACCTCCAAATTGTTCTTCTTTGACTGGGTTGCATGTTTCAGAGGCAGCCTCATCTTTATTTTGATTACACTACCCCTCACCAGCTGCCGAATCAAAGTTCTTAGGTTCTCCTCCACTTTGGTTTAAACACTTTGCACCAACCTTTCAAAACAAAGAGATTGGGATTGTCCTGCTCTTGCAGTACGTTTGGTACAACATCCAGTATCGTGGTAGATGTCCATGGCCATGTACACAGTGGTGCAGTAGACATCAACAGGCTTCTCTAAAGCCAAAATCAGAAAAATTATTTTTTAGATGAAATTAAGCCATGGTTGATTTACTTGGTAATAAAAAATTCAATGTTAACAAATATTTCCTAGTATTTAGTTAAAGAATCATGCGATTTCATACAAATTGAATTATTTCCATTGTTTTAATCAGTTTCGAGCTGTATCAATTTTAAAAAGTGTACAGTATATTTTGGGGACACCCAGTAGAATGAACATCATGTTGAATACAATTACCAAATATTGACTAAACATATTGCCTATTTTCAGATGTAGGAACTTTGAAGTAAAAGCTAAAACTTTAAGCCATCTCTTTTTGAATAGTTTTGTTTTCTACAAACCCCTTATTTTTAGTATGGCTTTATTGATTGAAACTCCAAAGTAATTTGTCAGTTACCATATTTATGCCTATATAATAGAGCATTTTCACTGACGTGAAAAATTGCATAATAAACCGAAGTAACGCAATGATGAAGACGTCATATATGTATTTAATTAATTGTTGAAATAGGTAAATACCAAACAAAATGAATAAATTTCCCCTCCCCCCCCCCTAAAAAAAGAATAATAATAAGAACTACGTCTAATCTAGAAAAAGACAAACTAAATTGCCGTAGTTTAATAGGATTAATTAATAAAAATTGGTAGCTTATGTCACTATACAATAAATTCTTCCATTTCTCCATAAAGATCAATTTAATAGTCCCTTGTAACTTTAATTGAATTTTTAATTAAATATTTTAATTAATATAGACATCCATAAATATTTCAGTAAGTATTTTTTTATAAATAATTATATATATTTCATAAAAGAAGTATATTAACTTTATTAGTTCAAATTGTATATATGCATCAACGGTCAAAGGATTTCATTTTGAACCTGAGGTCTTAATTGATTTTATTTCGTTTTAAGTCACAATTTTGTTCTGTAATTTGTGAGGCTTTATCATGATAAAAATACTAAATAAAAAAAGTTAATAAATGATCAACATAAATAATTATTTCAACATATTCTTAGAAATCCTAGTACTTATTTTTAAGTTAAATAGTCATTGTTGATTAATTTTTCATGGGTTTGTATTATTTATAAAAATATACGCAAAATTGTATAAAATCATTTTATAATCAAAAAGTAAGAGCGAATGTGAAAATAAATATCATAAACAAACATTCCAATTTGAAAATGATCCCTCTTAACTATCGCCCAACATCCCCCTTCCATTCCTTTGAAGCATGTAGTGTTGAAAAAAAAAACAATTTTAACAAACGATTACTAAAAATATAAACACATGGAGAGAACTAAAACAAACACAATAGGGTAATAATAATTTTCCAAAATCCTAAAATACACTTATAACGGAGAAACATATAGAACTTCCCTACAACTAGAAACTAAATTTAAACATCATTCAGAATAATAGTTAAAAAAATACCCAAGAGACGTTTCTCCCATCATTCTTTACATTTTTGGAACATTTTTATTATTGATTTGAGTATATGACATTGTCTAAGATGACCAAAAAGGAAAATATAGAACCAAATCCAAGGAATTACCCCTCGAAATACGCGAGGAAAAGGCAGCATATCTTGCTGCGGATGCTATGATTACCTTCCTAACTTCCCAAATCACAATTCATTGCAAGAAGTAAGTTGACAGGCTATAATTACTTTGTACGCTATTAACTCTGTGTCGTTAAACTGGTATACTATACCTACCACAGATTTATAAAAATGTTCCTTATAATTCCTTTTAATCTACATACTTCTCAATAAGGTCCTCAAACATTGAATCTGATTATATGGAATTCTTTATTTATCTTGATAATACCTTGTTCATGATTTAATTAATTATTTAAGTTAAAAGTCGTTCTTTGGTTCTTCATTTTGTTTTCTTAGTTACAGAATACAAGGAATCTAATGAAAAAGTAATGGGTACTAATTTGACTTTTAAAATTCGAATAAAGAAATGAATATTTCATAGAATTTTTTTTAAATATTGGAACTATAAGAAAAGCAAGTTATATCACCTTGAAACCCCTAACTCACGTTGTTAGGATATTTTTTTTTTTCAAAAGTATAGATTTATATTTACGCAATGTCTTATATTCGTGCTTGTAATTTTAGAAGTGTATTGGCACGTGCAAAATGGATGGAATAGAAGAAAAATTATACAAAACTTAAATTACGTAATTATTAGAATGGATCAACTTTGTTCATCATATTTTTAAGATGTTTTATTTTGGGATTCTTTTTTACTGCTTTAGAATGGTTGAAGAAGGGTTTACATTACAGATTTTTGGACCAAAATTTCTTTTGCAATTCAATTTTATAGCTAAGTAATATGATTACTTTTTTGTGTTATCATTCAAATGAATTCACAAACTTTATATTTTTTTCCAGAATAAATATTATTAGCGTTATTCATAGAATTTACAGCTCTAGTTAGATACATTATACATATGTATATATGTGACTCTACATCATAAATTTTTACTGATAAGTGAGGACATCTTGTAAAAATAAATAAAAGAAATGAAAGCGGTTAGTAACTTCATAATAAGAAAATAATTATATACAATTTGTATTAGTAGCTTTCAAAAATGCATTTATCAATGTTGGAATTTGCAATTTTATTACATTGCTAAGAGTGAAGTGCAATAACTACGTAATTGGTACATGTATCCATAAATATTCTTTTTGCTTAATATTTTAATTCAATTGACATAATAATTATAATTATAAACAAATAATAATTAAACAATTGAAAAAAAAAACATCCATGTGAAAAAGTGTTTTCATAAAGAACAGTTAATCTTCGTATGATTACCAATTGCAAAAAGGATCCTTAAAGAAAAATCATTAATCCTACGGCCTTTTGACAAATATTCAGATCTTCAAATCAAATATATTTATAAATATCCAAGAATTTAATTCTTATCTAATGTAGTTACTTAATATTTTTGACATTTTAATTTTAAGTTTACATCAGTTAAACAATTTTAGGATAATTAAAAATACTATAGCTCCAAAACTTTTTTAGATGTAGTGCTATGCTTAATAATATATATATATTTTTTGGAAGGATAAGGTTTGAACTATAAAGAATACGTTACGACAATGTCAAAATGGTACTCGCGCCGTTCTAGTGTTGTCTTAATATAAAGGAAAAACTTTTAAAAGAGGTTTTAAAATATACGAAATGTACCATAATATGGATTAACACTAATTTTTACCCATCTTTAATGCATTAAAATCTTAAAAAGTAGCCAAAAATTAACGTAGACATGTTTTATAATTTGAAAAAGTTTCGGATAAGCCGTGTCATTAAATTAGCGGCAAGGAGCTATGGATATGAAAGGAGTGAACAAAACTCCCACTCCGTATCTAGCAACGATACAGGCAGGAAATAATTTGATATCGAACCTAATTCTACTCTGAGCCCAATAGGGACTTACACTTATACCTCTACAACAAATCATCAGTCTTTGTTTTGTTTTTCTGTTCCTTTAATTGGTCAGATGGAGTTGCACTGACTAAGTATAAATAAACATTATAGTATTACATTAACTCCATTTGACCTAGGAATCTTCTTTAAAGTCCATATATAAAACGTGCATTTCCTTCTCTAGGAATAGCCGGACACTGAATCTACGCACATTGAGTTCAAGAGAATAATTTCGCCCGAGCGCGTTGTCCATTGAATGTTGAATTTTATCTTTTATGCACTAGTGATTACTTTATCCTTATTGTTCTCCCTTCAACAATAAAAGAATAATGAAAATAGCTTTTGTAAAATAAAAAAAATATTTCTAGGTTGTGTCTACAAAATACTTTACCATATTTTTTCAAAAATATTAACAACAAAGTGCTTTAACTGTTCGTATGTGCTAAAATAGCTAAAAAATAAATAGTTTTTTTGTAATATGACTAAATTCATGTTAGAACTTTACAAACTTATCATTTTCATTTACTAAGACAATTAGAAAATTATATTATTTTCCCAATTAGTAAAAAAAAACAACTTTGTATATATATATTAATTTTCTTTGCATTTTCTTTTGCAGATCCACTCATTTCCACGCGAAAGTGTATGTTTCAATGTCTCTTTATTTTTTTCATACAAAAAAAAATGATTAATTAACATATTTGTTTCTTGTTTTTTATTTTACATCCTTTCTACTCCAATTCATTCCTCACTCATTGTCTTCTCATCATGAATTATACAGAGAAAAAGTTTGTAAGTACGTACGAATAGTGTTTTGTCAGTATTTCTTTATTAGCTCTAGTCCAGTTCAATCTAAGTACCGGTCCTATCAGTCCTTGGGTCCGATACTGCTTTCCTAGCTTTGCAAGATCACAAAACAATCAAAGAAAGCAGCCAATTAATTATTACTTTCGACAAGACAGCTTCTGCACATACAACATAAATTGAGCAGGATTGGATGGCCATAAAAAAGAAATTTCTAGAAAAGGATTTCTGGCAACTACAAAGCCCCGACCTGAATCCTCTTGATTACATCATCTTGTGGCAAATTGAAAGCAAGTCCTGAAGACAACGTCACAGTAGTATTGAGTCCGCGTGGAGCGTGTGATGGAGGCAGAAGTTGCTCATATTCATAACGAATGTTGTCTAACGAAGAATAAACAAGATTTAATTATTTTTTTAAATTCTCTAGAATTTCATTTAAAGCTACTAAGTGTAATTAATTGTTCAACGTTCACTATGTTCCAAGACTTTCTGAGGCCCGGTAAATAAATGAATAATAACTTATTCCTAAAACTTTTCATATTATAATATTCAAACCTCGGTATTTCTCCCTTTCAAATTAAAGAGATTATATGGTTTAAAATATGTCTTGTTTGTAAGAGTTGAAATGTCGTAATTAATAAAATTTTGAATGCACAAAAATTACTAACGTAATATTTTCATTCTTCCAAATAAACAAAGTTCTTAATCACTGAACTTCTTTACTTTAACAGGAAGGTTTGAAGACTGTAATATTCAAACTTCTTAGAAATAAATTGTGTGTAAAGGCATAATAGATTTTGTAATCCAAATTTACTCTCTCTGATTTATGATCACAAGGACTTAATACTTGGATGTTTTCTTCTCAATAGTTATTACAGAAGTGCATAGTATGAACAAATAACATATGTAGCTTTTGCAGAAAATATCTTCTTTCATTACCAAAAAATAATCCTCGATATACTCGTATATATGTATATTTAATGTACCTTTATTATAGAAGCCTAAATAAGTATATTGAGTTATCATTCTTACATATTAATTCTTTTTTTTCTTTTTCTTATTTAACGTCTTTTTATGCACTATTAACTACAGATGTTTATATTCAAATTTGCATAAAGAAAATAAATATTTCTTGAGAAAATAAAGAAAACAAGACGAAGATTAACATTTAAAGAAAAGAAAATAAGAAGTTATAAAAAATATATCGATAATAAATATACCAAATATATTATGTACATTGATATGTATGAATATTTTTATTTCTTATAAAAAAAAAACTATGATTTATGATTTTTAAAGATGATACATACACTTTATAAGGATTTAATTATCTATGGAATGTTTGAACATGACATTTTAGTTCTGGAAATGTAATTTTGTATTTTTCGTTTTATTTCAATGATTTATAACAAGTGTGGCTAATTTCTTCCTTTGATTCCTCCTTACGCAACGCACGATAATTCACGACTGAACAAGTCTAATGCAATATTGTCAAAAAGCGTTTTTAGTATACACTTACATCTTTACAAAGTTATATCGTTTGGTCCAATGTGATCAATAATGAACAAGATATACTTAGTTAAATAAAGAGGACAGGAAATACGAAATTACTTTTCATCAACCTATATAATATGCCTTAAATCAATTTGGCAATTTGAAACTTTTTTTTAAATTTCCAAAACAGTTGTTAGGGTTATAAGACATTGACCTCAGACAAGCAAAAAAAAAATTAATCAGTGTTATTGTATATTCCAAAACTATTATCTTTACTCTTTAATTCTTCAGGATTGAACATCTGAGGATAAAGAGTGTGTGCTCATGAATAAGGTAGAGTAACACTGGGGGTTTGCTTCTCGGGAGTTATAAGTGTAAGTCCCTGCTGGACTGGAAGTAGATTTGAGGATTGATATCGGAGTTACTTCTGTCTATATGTTATCAAGTTTCACTCTCTATTAGGCAAATATATACTCATAGGCAGAAATTACTACTTTTCTATACTCAATTCTACTCTGAATCAAACAAGAGCTTACATTTATAACTCTGAAACAAATAATGTGTATTAGGAAGATATGGTTATTGGGAGAAGTATTTAATAAAAATGGTGAATTTACAGCAAATGAGATTTTGAAAGGAGAAAGAATTTTGAAGAGGGTGGTTTTTAAGAGAAAAGAAACTGGACCTAGGGATATTTTATTTAATTGAATAAAAATAATAGGGAACAATAGGCTGAGAATGATTTTAGTTTTTTGATCAAATAAAAAAGAAGAAAGATAGGGTTGGCTTTAGTGCCTCGTTCGGGGAAATAATCAGAGGCCTTAATAGAATGACCGACTATTCATTATTTTGGATGAAGTACAGAGTAGTTAACAACTTACTAACCTTGGGTAGTTTATATGGTAAAACATCTGAAAAGGAGAACATGTCTCTTCTGTAAACAATCACTGGAGACATCATAACATTTTTTATTCGAGTGTACGTATATAATTTAAAATTATGGACCAAGAGATTGAGTGTTTTTTGTTTGGTTTTTTCAATTGTAAGTCGCCTCTTCTGCATAATGATTTTTCTTATATTTATTCGGGCCCCATACCAAGCGGAAATTAATTACGCAATAGCAAAAGTACGAGTTCTTTTATATAAATTTAAATGCGCAAGAATACCATTGTCTAAGGATTTTACTGTAATACTGAAGAATATTGTATTTAATATGTCAAAAGATTAAAACTCATGTTTTTTTTAAAAAATAATAAGTGAAAATATAGTATTAACAAGGTATTTACAAAAAGAAAAAAAATATCCTTCCTAATAATATAACAGAAAGCTTACATAAAAGAAAAGTCTTCAAATCGATTGTAAGGGTTATCAATGGAATGAAAGAGCTAATTTCGTCTCGGGATTGACTTTTAGAAAAATATTAAATGTCATTTCTATTTTTTTTAAATTTATATATAAATAATAGAGATGAATGAATAATCAATTCCCTTATTAGAACTTATATACTGGTTACGGAATCTTTTTATTTTTGATTACAAGACATACTTCAATGGTCCCTTGGCTTATGTAGTTTCGATTGTATTTTCAATGAAATAGTAAATAATGAAGCAAAATGACATATGCTTATTAGAAAAAAAATATTGATAAACTTAGTAATTGATTGACTTAGTTATATGCCGCAGACTATAAAATTATTGTACTAAAATTCCTGGCAAGTTTCTAAAAATATTTACAGAATATGGAGCCTATCATCTGCAAGTTGTATCTAATATTAGTAGTGTTTCCTATGTTAAAAGTTTCTAATAGACTTATCAAAATTAACCATTTTGAGGATTCAGAGAAATAAAACAGCAGCATAATGCGTCTAAATTTTACGAATAAATCGGAACAGTGAGTCAAATACTACTAGATTCAGATCCCAAAATACTTTTTACGTCGATTTGTATCAAGATTGTTAAAAAGTAATGACTTGAAAGGATTACCCAAATATCCGAGTTTTTTTTATAAATTTGTATAATATGAGTAATACACTTCACAATATAGTCCTAGAATTAGCATTGAACTTCTTTTTTACAGGTTAGTTCGTATTATATTACATTATGATATAACTGTTTTATACGCTGTAAAACAAAGACGGGTTTAAAAGATTTTCTTCCCATTTTATTTTATTTATGAAACAAGCTAAGAGTTTGGACAAGTCCAGAGCCTGAGATGGACTCAAGTTGGAATTATTATGACATAAATACTTTTCAAATTATACACATGTTTTAACCTTTACTTTTAAAAATATCTTGAAATTGTTAATAAAAGATAACTACAATTGTAAATTCAAAGCACTTTCGCTTTGTAAAAATAATAAACAAAATTGGCATTGTAATATTTACAATTTGAATAATAGTTTGAAGAGGAGTAGATAAACTATCATGACGTTCCATTAGATTAGGTGCAGGTAGCTGTGACGAGGGAGGAAATAAAGAACAATCCCACTCCGTATCTAATACGGCAATTCTGTTGGAAGGAATTAATCTTATAGCAATCCTTAATTATACTCTGAGTATAACAAGGACTTACCAGGTGCGGCACAAGAATCCAAACACTAGGTTGTTGGTAAATTGAGAGGTTTGGGGAGTTTTTTTAGAGACTGAAACAAATATAATTAGGCACGTTGAACCATCCATTATACTGTGTAAATTTTTTAATAATTTATATGTATTTAAAATATCCAGAAAATGAGGTCTGAACGTGACAGTCGCGCGAAGATTCGTGTCCTAAAATATGGAGGCTCACTTTCTCGCATGAATTCGGAATAACTTTCTGGATTATAATGTAGTCCTGCAAAAAGACGGTGCTGCTCCTGCCCACACTGGCAAAGCGGCTCAAAGATGGTTCAGCATTGAAATCAATTTCTGGACCAAAGAAATATAACCCCAGTATTCAGCCGACTATAACCCTTTCGACTACGACTTGGGTTGAGTGTAGAGTGCAGGATCTGCACCCTTAATCACGAAATAATCATGGTCATTGTTGTATGGTACGAAATGCTCGATTGCATCGTCCATTGGGGATATAACGATTCCTAAGCCAAGGGGAGTGGCGTCAGTAGTGAGGACTAGAGAGAGCATTGGATCATAATACATCAGGTATGAGGACTCCACTGTCTTGTTCTCAAATCCAGAGAAATTTTGTTCTGCTTCATTTGACCAACCAAACTCCACCGAACTCTTCGTTAACTCATGAAGAGGAGCAACGATCGTAGCAAGATCTTAAATGAACTTCCCATAATATTGCACAAGACCAAAGAACTATTTGACCTCAGTAGACGATGTTGGAGTTGGCAAAAGAAATACTGGACGGATTAGCTCGGGAGAGCCACCTCTAGAAGAAATTTTTAAACCAAGATAATTAATTTGTCCCACTAGCAAAAGACATTTCTTCTTCTTAAGGCGTATGCCAGTGGAGAATAAGCGTTCAAGTTAATAATGTGATCTACTCGAGTGCACATGAATATCAACAAGTCATCTATGTACACATAACTCCACTCAAGGCCTCAAAAAGTTTCTCCTGCGTAGCGTGCACGATAGTAGGGGCAGTGCCGACGCCATATGGAAGCGTATTATTACGTAGAAGTCTTAATGCGGATTAATAGTGAGCAACTTCTTCATGTCTTCGAAGATACAACCAGACAATTTGGTGTGTCCTCTACAACAACCGTATCTTGACAACCAAAATCAAATGTGTTTGGGTCACAAAAAATGAATTTAAAAAGATGTGATACTGGACGTGGTATAACGTAAACAGAATATATTATATAGTTTAACTAAAATAGGGATGTGACCCGATCCCCGGGCAAAAAGGGAGGACTATGCTAAGCATAAAATTGATTGCATAAAATGTTTAAAAGGGTACACAAAGTTAAAACTAATATATGAAAGGACTTACAAGACACTACAGCTATGAAGGCCACCGTAAACGAATACTGGACTATGAAGTCCAAAAAATACATAATAAAAACGTGTCACGTCTTAAGGCCCTCGTGGACACCAGAGGGGGTGGGGATAGATTAAAAATGAAAGGAGACAATATAGAATTTACAACTCAATTATAATTTAATAAACATATACATCATGGAAGTCATATAATTTGATTTCTCTATTAAAGACACAAACTATCACGAAAAGAAGTATTTAAATGTGTTTTTTTTTCTCGCATTATATAAATATCTATAGCAAAATATATGTAATATCCACCTTTACAAGAAATTGAGGAAATGGATGAATAAACATTTCGAGATCAATTAAATTATGCTTAATTTAGGAACTAATGACCAAAAGAATTCTTTATTTCCACATTTGTGAGATATTTTTTTTCATAACGAAGCAAAAATATACAATATGTATTAATATAATATATATTTCTTGGCATATATTTTGTATGTTTTTATGTAGATTTGTGTTTTCTAAGACCGTATTTCAACCCATTATTATTATAAGAGAACAAAGGTTCATAATTGAGCACGTATGTATGTATTTAATCTTGTGAGGGGAAGAAAATAACTCTCATGGAAATGAAGAAAAAAAAAAGAGAGACATACAACTCAACTGGCAAAATAATTTTTCTAAGGAAGAGAAATCTTTATTTTTAGGAAAGAATATCTATTGTATTTTCTCCGCAGTGTAGTTATCTATATGCTTTATTCACTGAAATGAGAACTCAAAATCCCAACCAAAAAAATTATAAAGATACGTATAAAAATGGTATCCATTACATATACATAAATGTATCATTTTCATATATATTTGTTCTTTTAAAAAAATCATCAAAAAGCTAGTTTCCTCATAAGTAATATGACACAACTTGGTTTGCCTTTTGTCTTTCGTTTTTATCTTATTTTTGTAGAAAAAATAACTTTATATTTTCCAACAATGTCTTCAAATATAATTATATATATATATATCATTTAAATTTGTCAAGAAGGTACCGGAAAAAAATCTTGAATAAAAATAATAAAACTACATTGGTAACAAAATTTCCTATATTTTAATTTTTCGAGTATCTCATTTTGTTAAATATGAAATCAAATACATATTTAGTCAAGTATACATACAGTATTTTATTTCTTAGTAATTTTTATTTCTTTACTAAGTTTATAAACTATAGTTCTATATTTCTATAATCTAATAGTAATACAAATTTAGGATATATTGTAATAATTATCACCCAAAAATTGTTTTTTTCTTTTATAGATTACTCTTTTTGTATTATTCGCGTTTTAGAAGGAGTAAAAAACACGTGGTTCTGTCTGGGAAGTGTTGAAGAAAAATCACGTTAGTCCATTTGAAAGGGGGGTTAAGAGTTATGTTAAAAAATAAGCACGTGGTTTATAAATGACCCATAAGATTATAAGTGAGGTCTAAAAATCACCACAATTTGAAAAAAGTAACCCTTATGGAGCTAAGCTGAACATACAAACAGCACTTTGATTTATCTGGTAATCAAAATAAAAGTGATTTAAAACATAGAAAAATTATATCATTTCTAGAAAAACCATTATCGAAATATGGACACAATATATTATAACACCTTTTTGCAAATACAAGGAAGGGGTTCACGATTTCATTTTCCAAAAAAGTGAAAATATTGATTTTAAAATAACCAAATAAAAAAATAAAGTAAGAAAGTGCTCCAACATTTATTTTTATTCCTTACTCCGCTCATACTAAAAACAGTATCTCCTTACCCTAGGGATACACTTAGCAACATTATCTTATGTAAAAAAAAATTAATATTTCAATACTTTTTCTACTCTTTTGACATTTTTAAATTAGATTTATTCAAATAGTTTGTCATCTTATTTCCCTTTTTAAAATAAACATATTTAGTCCCTAATAGGATTTAATAAAATGCAAGCCAGACTCAGCTCTTTACTACCTCCCTTCATCTACATATATAATTTATAACATGTTCCACAAACACTAAAATAAATTGATAGATAAGCGTGTCTTTGTGTGTGTGTCTTACCCTAATCGCTTTAACCACCATTTTATTCCCCTTTAACATGAGTCTCACATGAAGTTATACATGTGTGTTTTATATATATATTATATATGCTATGTACATAGATGAGATATTGTGAGTTTGTCTTTGAAGGATCCACGTGAGGTTTCTAAAGAAATAAATTTACATAATCTTAACTTTATTACCCTCCCAAATAAATCCGTTTAAATAGGTAAAAAATATCTCAAAACTTAGATTGGGATTAAATTGATTGTATTTAAAGTACAAAAATTATTGGGTAAAGGAGAAGAGACTAACAAATTTACAATCTACCTTTTTACATTCAGATAACCTAAATTAGTGCTAGTCCAGAGTATCAACGATAAGAAGGATTGAATTTAGAAAAAAAATGGTGGAAAAAAATGGGAGTGGAAAAAATAACAAGGGAAGAAAAAAGGAAAAGTGACTATGTAGAAAAGTTACAAGAATCGTTAATACTAATATAAAACTTATCACCAATATATTATATATTAATATAAAAAAATCAAGAAACACGACTGTGGTTCAAAGGGAAGAATTGCTTAATTCTCCGTTATGAATTATAATATAATTAGACATGATGGATTATTTATATAGGGCAAGACTCAGGGATTGACAAACAACCTTTTTTACCCCTTGCCTTTTTTTCCTGACACCAAAATAAATACGTAGAAGCGACACACACTATTACTTTTATTGTATCTCGCAACCTGTCTTCCAAAAGGAAATAGAAAAATGGGCCTAAATCAGTTGATTATTAGCTAATTTTTTCCATGTTCTATGAAAAAAGTATTTAAGTATTGTTGCTAATCTTTTACAACTTAACAAGAGCAGCTCAATTTATACAATCAACAAACAGAACACTCATAGAAAGAATAACAGTTGACAGCAAAATACAGAGTGCATTTCTCCATTTGTGAGGTAAGGCCGTGGTATATGACATCCATTGTTTTTGTTTTCTTTCATTAACAATTGAAGAACTTCATTGCAATTCCATAATATTCCACACTAAATGACTGTGATGATATAATTAGAAGTTAAACAATCTACTTATTTCCTTGAGCTAATTTTTAAATTATAATACCCCCTTATAACTCCTAATAATAGTATATACCAAATTAATCATTTGCAGTCGATGTACCATTTTTTAAATTTTTTAATCTATACTGGTTCCAATAATATTTTTTTTTTTTTATTACTACCTAGTATATATTATATGGACTATATATTAATAAGAAAACAGTTAAATAATTTATTTCTTGGAACTGATATATATACACATATATTAATTATACAATATTTGTTAACAATATTTACCAATGGTAGTAAATTTTTCCCCTGGTTAAGAGACTTGGTACTACTAAAAGAATATAAAATTTTCAAGTTGATTTTGGAAGTCAGTCATCTGGAAATTCATCTGTACATCTAAATTGCACTATAATATAAACTTATGTTTCTCTATCAGATTATTGAACATTTGTTCAAATAAACTTTTAAAGCCATTAAATAAAATTTGGGCCAAATTTTCCTCCATTTTTTTAATAAAAATATCCACAAATATCATTTTTATTAATTTCATGCAATATATTATGTCATTGAAACTTGAATATATAGCTCAAAATTAGGAAAGAATGACATAATTGGTAAATTAAGAGTTGTTTTTTACCGATTTTTTAAAAATAAGTTTTGTGTGGATCCCATGTCTCTAAAAAATTTTGTACTTAATTTAATTGCTAAGGGTCTGCAGCCACTATCGATTGTTGAAGACTCTGGATTAAAATAATACATTAAAACACTACACAACAGATATGTCCTGCCAACTCATAGCCCTCTTTATAAGGTCTTGTTTCTAACAAAGCCAAAACATTATTTCACGAACTTAAAGCAAAATTGGCTGACTGTGAACTCCTATCAAATACAATCGATAGGAGACTTATGGGCATATCTCAACAGTGTAAGCTTATTTGCACTGACCGCCCACTTTTGCATAATCACAGATGCAAAAATTACAGTAATTTGTCCTCGATTGCTAAAAAGTTCGATAAAGTCTTACTGCAAAACTAATTAAGGAAGAGTTGGGAATTGTTCTTGATGAGTTTTGAAGTTCAGGACAAGATCACTGCAGGTAGCACTCACAACGGAGCAAACTTTGTGAAGGCTATAAATAATATGGAATTCACCATATCTTCTATGATGTTCATAGACGTAACCTTCTGGTGAATGAATTCAGTAAATCTAATAATATCCTCATAGAAATAAGAGCGGCAATTATCCAAGATAGCTACTCTTACCATGCTATGTCAAAAAGTAGGAGAGAAATAAATGGACTATCAAATAATACTAAATTCAAACAAGCCGAAAAAGCTACTAAAGGAATAAAAAATCTTGATGGAACTCACTCTACCCTCGCTTGAACGCTTACATGAGCAGTCTTATAGCCTCTGTATGAAGCCACAACATAACTTTCTTGAGAGATGTTTTCTTCTTTTTCAAAAGTAATACCTTCGACAAATCAATTAGTGATATACTACTATACCTCCTACTCCTATGGTGTGCTACGCCATGGACAAATCCTTTGTCGTCCAAAGCTGTTAATCATTTTTCTTACGCGTTGACGCTGTTATTGCTTGTAAAAGAGGAAATGTTCTATAAAAAATATACTTTTTATACATATCACAAATTGTTTTTGAATTGTCATTTTTGATTCCATTAATATCCACGGGTTTCGTAATTTAGTCATGCAACATTTTTTTGTTCTATCAAATTTGAAAAAGGGAGTTTATTCAATAATAATCTTCTTCTTTTTTTAAAATTATATGACTATAATCCAATAATTCAGATTCTCCTCGATGCACAAGGATACGTGAATAGAAGTAAATAGAAAGAATTATACTAATCAATGATGAAAAAAATAATAAAGTAAAAGTAGTTACAAGAAGCTTTATTTTGAGACCTTATCACTTTAATGGAAGGATATATACTTGAGAATAAGAAAGAAACTGCCCAATCCCGATTACATTATTACATTACAAATATTTTTTTTTTCTTTTCTCGTTTTTCTTTATTTACTCACATACATACGTCTGTATATTTTATTATCTTTGAAAGAAATTGAAAAATATTATTAGAAAAAAAGATATTCAACATTACATTGTTTTTGGTTGGATTATACATTTTATCTCAAGAATACTAAAAACTTAAAATATATTCAAATATTCTCGATTTTTTACTTCAGATATATAAAAACACTTCTAGGAATTGATATTCTCTTTTCTACAAACCAGACCATATTATATAGACCTTCACTTTATTATGAAGCCAATTTAATAATTTTTTGTTATTATTCCTTTCTTTTGTTTGACCAGCCCAGATAATTAAAACCTATATCCATCGACTATACAAATATTTGAGTACGTAAAAGCTAAATATATTAGGTTGGAATAATAAAAAGTTTTAAAAAAGAATAAAAGTATAAAAAACTAGCATAAAATTTAAAAAAAAATTGATTTATAGATATAGCTCAATGAACAAAGCGCCCATGAGAAACATTCTCTTAAAATAAATTTACGTAGGCTTGGTTCTGGAGAAAGAAATAGTAGGTTAAGTAAAAAGTTCTTAGCGTTTTTCGCTGGATGTCTTTAGCAAGCTATATTTCACAATGAATACTTTGCATAAAAAAAGCTTAAAGTTTCAGGGTATACTTTAAAAAAAGTTAATTGACAATTTTGTATTTCGTGAAGCCATTTTTGTGTTACAGCGTTCCAAAATGGAATTAATAAAGATAAAATTCGATACATTCTTCAGTAACACTACGACCAAAGTGTAAAGGAGAAGTAGGCCACCACAAAAAATGTGCTGTTTAAGGACCCAATACAGTATTGAATGCAATAGTAAAGTGTTGTTTCTAAAGATTCCGTTCTGGTAATACAGACGTCAAAGATGAGGTTTACTCTGGGCGGGCAATCATCGAAAAAATCAATAAAATAGTGAAATGGAACGGCATTTGAGCTCTTATTCAATTGCTTAAGATCTGAAGATTAGACAGAAAGCCGCTAGGAAATCATTTTCATAAAGCTGGCCTTAAGAAGAAACTCGATGTATGGGTGGCACACAAATTGTCGTAAAAGAACCTTTGGACCTAATTTATGTTTGCAACTCTTTGCTGAAACTTAACAAAATTGATTCAATTTTGAAGCGTATGGTGACTGTCGTTGAAAAAGGGGTCAGTCACATGCGAGAACAACAGACCAAAAAAATCGTGGTCAAAGGAGGTTGAAGGCTAGAAGCTCCGAGAGCTTGGATGGAAGGTTATATCGCACCTGTCGTATTGTACAGACCTGGCACAAAGTGATGGTCACCTTTTCAAGCATTTGCAAAATTTTCTGGATGGTAAAAAACTGGCCTCAAGAAGAGCTTTTGAAAATGAGCTGTCCATGTCTTTTACCAATAGGAACGAAGACTTCTTCAATGGTGGAATTATGAAATTGCCTTTAAAATGGGCACATATTTGATATAAGTTGGATAATCCTAACTATGTTAACTTTATTGTCAAAATAAAGCGAAAATACGCTTAAAAAAATTTACTTCACATTATGTATATTTACTTCAAAAACAATTTTCAGGTCAGCCGTAGTTATTCTAATACTATCTTATTTACTTATGCTTAATCAGTACAATTTCATCTGACCAATTAAAAGAACATTTAACAAAATTGGTATACACAATTCAGACCAAAAAAAAAAAAAAAAAAAAATTGGTAAAAATCGACTTATGAAAGCTTATGATAAAAGTTAAGTTTAATTATTTGGGTTTAGGGAAGTGGATTTTGTTCCTCTCAGAAAGTCATATTCTGTGGTAGAAGTAATTTTTCTTAAGTATCCAGGGTGGTGGAGATGAGTTGAACTAATTGTTTAAAATCACGTGAAATGTTACTTTGTATTTTATGGCAAGTCTGCAATGGGCCTAAGTCTTTTGAGATTGCAAATATTGTCCTTATCTCTCCGTGTTTAAATTGCAAAAGTTCAGGTTTTTTTATTGTCCGTAGGGGAAAATGTTTTTTGTGTAGTGTGATGAAGAATATTATTATAAAAAATGGACATATCATATTTATGCATGAATAGAAGGGATAAAGAAATGAAAAATTACTATACACATTTATCTAAAAAAAAAAAAAAAAGTTTGTCCAAATATTTTCTACTCTACAACCAATAAGGTATTTTTGTGATTTACGTATACCCTATAAAAAAGTGTTGAAAGGTGTTCTATGGCCATCCTTTGAAGGCCTCTATATTTGACTGACGTCTATGGGTTATACCCCATTTATTAAGCTATGAGTTTCCCTTCAAAATTATATAGTTGCGAGATAATTTTAACATAAGTGTTATTTATTGATCACTTATGACCAAACTTCAATTAACATTTACATTGCATTTTCTTGATAAATGTTAATTTGTGTATTTCCTCCCCCCTTTGCAATCTTATATGACAAAATTATAACTTTTATTTAACATATGGATTTGTTCGAAACCCTTCTTTTGCACACAATTATTTACAATTATGAAATTTAATCCTTGTAAAAATATTAACATTTTGAGCATAAACTATTTTTTTATAGTACAAACTCTCTCTTTTTAGAGTGAGGTAAACATTTGTTAAGAACATGAATTTATTTGTAAAATGCACGAACAAAAAAATATGAAAGTTTCAATATTATGAAAGCTTTGCTTTCTAAAATAAGTTATATTTGTTGTTCGAAAAAAAAAAAAAAAAAAAAAAAATCAAGCATAAACTATGTCTGAACTCGATCAATTTTTTTTCGAAAAACGAACTTTCTTTTTACATTCAACATTCAAAAATAAGAAATTATGTTTTCCACAAGAAACATTTTTGATTTATGAGAAAGTACTTCCAGATGAATTATAAATGATGATTTGGTCACATGTTTGATTCTATTTTTATACCTTGGGCAGAACAGTGAAGAAAAAAAAGAAATTTCCAGGTAGTGTTATCAAGTAATCGACAAGAATTCTTGAAGAAGTTATGTTCAAATTTTAGATGTATTTAATTATTTTTCATCTCCACAAATTGTGCGTAAGTTAGATTTTAAAGAAGAAAATATACAATATGTATATTGACTTCAGGGGCACTTTTCAGGTTAAATGGAGTAATTGTATACTTTAGTTTTTGTTTTTTTTAAATAATCGCTTTAACTGAATGAATTTAAATGATTTTTTAAAGAAATACAGAACTAAGAAGTAACTATACAACTCATTGGATTTCCATCTTTTTGTTGTGAGTATGTCTTTTCTTACTCATACTGAATTTTTTTTTTGAAGGTTTATAAAAAATAGTAAATATAATTTTTATGTATAACCCTTATGAAATTTTTTTCAAAAATGTTATGAATTATACATTATTTATGAAATTACGGGTATCCAATTATTATATATTAAGTGACCTCTTATTGCCGTGATCCATTCAATTGAAGGAAAAACAAACCTATAGTGCTTTATAATATAATATACTGTTGAGTAAGCGGATAAATATAACAGCATGCATAAACATATGCACATAGTTTATATAAATAAATATTCTGCAAACATTCATTTTGCAATGAAAAATGGAAATTTTTATGCATTAGATGCTACTAAGAAATATGAATGTTTATATATATGTTTTATTCACTGAAACTAATACTTAGATTATACCCTTTGTTTACACATATTTGGTTTTGTTTTCCATATGAGTAGAAACTTATAGAGTAGTAGTTCAGATTAATATTTGTACCACGTTGCCACTTTTAGAGTATCATGCAATCTTTCCTTTAAAAAAACGGCAAAAACGCCCAAGGTCCATTTTTCCGAACTTTGGAATTATTTTATTCAATGGTTGTTGATAAATGTTCATAACAACTCAACAAGAGCTAATTTCAATTCAACCAATGAAGTTTTAGAAAACTGATAGGGAGAAAAGAAACATGAAATCAACATCTGACTATCAAATATGCTCTTTCAGATAATATATCCACATAGATATTGTCAAATAATAAAGGATCATAAAACTACTACTCAAATGAAAAACGAGTTCACTAATGGCTCATATTTCTTATGCAAAAAAATGATATATATATATAAATAAGAAGGAATAACATTTACAAAAAATTAAAGTTTAATATGTTACTAATTATGTACTGTACAAAAATTATTGGGTTTTGTATTTCAAAAAACTAAAAAGAATATTAAGAATTTGTGCTCTTTTTAGGAAAATGAAATAAAATATTCATTAAGAATGGAAGAAGTACTATTAGAGTTTATATATATATATAAAGGAAAAAATATTCCCCCCCCCAAAAAAAAAGACACATTCAAATCTCATGAATTCTTGATGTAAGTAAAAAAAGAAGTTTAAATTCAATTCCACATCCATTTTATGCGTAAAACAACTCAAATCTTTTCATATTAGTGGGACAAGAAGTATAAAATAGAGAATAAAAACACCCATTAGAGTCTAATCAAATAATTACATCTATGCCATTAAATGATGGTAGTTATAGGGAAAGACATTAGGCCTTTATGAATGTGCTACAATTTATTTTTCCTTTTCCTTGATTTTATGTAAATGTATGACTATTCGTAAATACACAACGTATGTAGAAAATGTAATGAATCCATACTTTTCATCATTCTTATAACTCCAGAAAATTGGTTTGATGTATATATATATGTAATTAGTTTGACTTACGGCATTTCAACTCTAAACATTATGTTTCTTTACTTGTTAAGTATAGTATAAAATAAAATTGCTATTTTTTTAAAGAGGAATTTCCAGCTGCATTGAACATATTACAATATACTTAAACTCTGAAATGAAGAAAGACCCTACTATCATTGATTAAAAATCTAAAGTTCAAAGCTTTAAGTAGCCTGTTCTACTCATCCCTTGGTGAGTTTGAGATAAGTAACCTTCTTCATCCTCATTCTTCCAACAAATAGTTTTTAAATTTATCTTATAGTAGTTTACACAGGACATTGTATTAAAACGTTGCTTTAAGAAGTCTTGGTTCACATGAAAATAATCAATTTATTACTTGCAATTGTAACTTCATAAGCAATATTTCCTATTTCATAAAATCGCCACAAACGACGCCTTGGTTCTAACCCCACAATATGTAGTATTTTATAGAGTTTTGTATCTACAAAAATAGATCAATTATGTACATACCTAGTCCTTCTAACAGAAATAGCGAAAATAGTAATAGAAGCATAGTGTACGTTAGTAGATACAATCTCGTTCTGATGCGCTGTGTCGAAGTGCCCCGTTGATATGATTAGGATGAAGATTCTTTACTTTGCATATGAAACTATGTTGCACTATTTAGTAGTAGATGTGAAAGGAAAAAATCGTTATTTTCATTATCTGTTCGACCACCGAAAAATATTAAGTACATTCCTTTGTAGAGTAATCTATAAAAAAAAGAGAAATGAACATTATATACGAATTTTCAGTTAAGGTTCATTATAAAATATGGAAACTCTATTATAACATAAACAAGTTCTTTGTTCAATTAATTGTTTTATTATTTAGTTAAATCCCTTCTTCAATCAGAACTTTTCAATTAAAAACCTGGCAACAACTTTTGAGTTGCTAAGCTTGGGGCTTATTCAAAAAGTATAACCACACAGTTAGTTTCTTCGTTTTGTAAATATTGCATTTAAATTTTCATCTTCTCTTACTTGTTAATATTTTTTGGCCAATCCTAAGACTTTTGTTTAGAAACTTGACACTATTTGACTAACTCAGACTTGAATAATCATCCTGAAAAAATTATTTATCCATTTGCAGTTTCAAATTAACATATTAAAAAATTTCACAAATGCACATTGAAAATCGATTAACTCAATTTTCTCAATAATTGTTGCTGGAGGACCAAAGCTCTCCCATAGTCTAAATTTTTAATAGTTCAAAAAGTTAATACTCTAACAAATTACCTAAAATGATTTTTTTTTTCAATAAGTAAATGTATCAAAGATATTAATTCTTTATGAATTTTTTTACTAAAAAAAATGCTAATATGATTATTTGGTTAGCCCATTTACGCAATGGATAATTTTTTGAGTATTTATTAATAATCATTTTTTATTTTCAGAGTATTACCATAAATAGAGTTAAAAACTAAAAATTCACGATAAAAACAGTGGTCCTATTTAATAGTGTACAAAGTACACAATGAACAAATATATAAAATATTAACATCAAATCGGCACGTTTTAAAAAAATCTTTATGTTGTTACTGAGTGTACAATTTTTGGTAAATTTACTTAAAATTGGCTTAAATTATACATACAAATGATAAGAAAGAGATCATTTGATATATTTTCCTTCAGCATCAATCATAGCCTGGATCCAAGTATGAAAGGAGGAGCAGGCGTTGACCAGGTAGTTACTTGGAATATTGGTCATGTTTTCCTTGATAGAGGTAATCAGAGAGTTTTTGATAGTATGATATCTTCAATTTGTGTTAGATTCAACGTAGCCCTAGACAGAATACTCCATCTGGACTGCTGGGTCGCCATATATTTCCTTCCCAATGAAGTCATGGCAGTACTGACTCAGCACCTTGTCTGAGACATGACTGAGTTTTGTAACAAGTTCTGGATTGGGACGCCAGTCACGTTTGATACTCCCAAATCTGAAAGCTCCATGTTAATGCAGACAAAATCATCTTCACGGCTCCATGCCGTTCTTCTTCTATAAATTTAATCTTCTTTATATCTGGAGCAGCTATCGTCATGATGCCAAAAACTTGTTGATAAACAATGTTTCTATTGGCAAAAAAGAGACACCACCAAACACCTGTTTATTACAAAATCGCCGGTGCACGCAATAAAATTTTTGATCTAAGCCCCCCGTATGTAATATAATATTTTCAGACCATTTTAATGGTGGACACAAGAACTGAGGGTATGACAAATTTTAAAAAAATATCATTATCTCCAATATGGAGATAATGTATTATGTTGTCATAATCAATATATATACCCATTAACTAATAATAAACGCAAGGCGGTGCCACTATTCTCAGGTATATAAACAAATTAATAAAAAGTAAACGACGCTCATTTCCTACTGTTTGCATATGTTTTTATTATATAAAATAATTACATTTCTTCTAAGTTGAAGTTTGAACTGGTTGTATCTTTATTAATGGTAGTCTCATACCCAAAACTTCGTTAATGTAATAAAATATTTTAATTGATCAGTTTGCAATAATGATCATTAGAAAGATAAAAATGTATGTATGTTAAAAATACTAATAGTTGTCACAATTTATTAGCCAACCTCACTGAGTGTTTATTTGCCATATTCCCTCATCGATAAAATCCTGAGATATACAAGTTTACCAATCGTACACATTCATGTGACTCAAATCAACAATTTATTATCAAGATTAAAATGAACATGATTGATTGGATATTATAGCATAATCAATCGTCTCTCAGAACTAAGTCAATATTTTTATTTTTAAATAAATATTGTACATAATATTGAACTAAAATCTTCTATAAGATATTTGTATAAAACTATGAAAAAGAAATGTTTTGTTTAAAAATGGCCTAAGAATAACACTACACTTTTAATAGAATTAACTTATGTTATCAATTGTAATCCAAGTTCATCCCCTCGTCATCCTAAAAATCAATAAATTGTCAGTGTGAGTTTCTTAATGTTAAACCAGATATATTTATAAAATAAATAAATAATTTATGGAATTATCAAAAGTGTTTTTCTATGTCCTATTCATCTATTATTTTTTTGTTCTTCTGACATTTTAAACCATAATCATCGATAAGGTTAGGTCTCATTTATATGAATACAGAACATGGGATAGTTTTCCTTTGTATGATAACAATAGAGAATGTGAATGGTAACATTCGGTATTCAAGTGGTTTCAGAGGTCGAAGGACAAAGTACCTTTGATCGGTGACAGAGGAAGGGCTTTGACACCATTCTTATCCCCTATTCTTTTAACTTAAAATGATACCTTTTTAGCACTTTTGAAATAGTATATTTGATGTTCAGTGCCAACGCGGATTCAAATATTCGACACATCACTATAATGAGTATATAAATAATCATACAAACTTCATGTATTAATTATTATTTTAAAATTATCCAATTTTTTGTAATGAAGAAAATGTTAGAGATATCAATTTTGGAATACGTTATTTGCAAACCAAAATATTTTATCAAAATTTGAGCTTAAGTAAGTTTAAGAAATTTTATTTTTACAATGATTCACACAAATAAACCCGTTTTTTATATCTGACTATCCAAAAATTTAACTCTGGAACAGTCGGAACATAATAACCACTATGAATTGTTAAGCAATCATATATTGTAACTAAAATCAGATTTATTTTTATTTTACAAGATGGATACTATTAAGTAAGATTATTTTAATTATGTTCATATACCCATCTAAATTAAGATATTTTAATTTATTGACTTATCTGTAAATTATTACTGCACGTATTACTACCAAATATAATATTTTATGATAATTGGTGGTATTTTGGCATTTTAAAAATAGAAACTGAAAATCAACATGGTAAACCTAACAATTTGAACAATTTTTTAGAGGAGAGGAGTATAGGTGTTGTGACGTTTCATTAGATCAGCTACAAGCAGCTGTGACTCAAAAGAAGTAGAAAAAGAAAATAAACAAGGACACAGGATATAATTTTCCGGCATCAATCCTCAATTCTAACAAGGACTCTCACTTATAACTTTGAACAAATCCTTCAGGTTACTCTTTGTCTTTTATGAAGACACCGGTTTTGGATACAATAATGATAGCCTGTATGTTGTATGTAGCTAGGACCAATCACCTGAAAGAAAAAGTTACAAAATGTTCCCGTATATAGAACATGCCAAAGGCAGTCATTGGGTAAAAAGTTAACCTCAGACAAAGTTCTATATGTGACTATATCATCTGCAATAGTATATGGGTCGACAATCGCCAAGTTGAACACCCTGATACAATTATATATACAGATGGATCCAAAGATGAGAAAGGCAACACAGGTGTGGGATGGGCTATCACTGGAGGTGACATGTCTTCCAAGCAGAAATAATCACCATCACACAATCAGGGATAGCTCTTCTTAACCAAGACAAGCCATCAAAAAATGTAATAATTCGGTATATCATTCAGATATTTCAGGAAACGAATATCCAAAAAGTGGTACTGAAAGTCATAATCAGTTGAGCGTTGGAGCGCCTCCTAGCTGCATAAAGAAGGTGGCAGGTGACTTCTTCTTCGAAGTTTGGTGCAACAGATACAGGGAAGATCAAAGAATGAAACATACACATCACATATGAAAGAAACGAAAGCAAAAGAGTGTCAAACTTTCGCGTCAAAACATGATCTTTATTTGTTCAAGCTACACAGACCACCTTATTAGCAGATGTCAATCGCTCTCACATGAGAGATACCAAGCCATGCAAGAAGAAGATCAAGATCTTTGTATTCTTAAATTTATGAAATGTACAAAAAATTAAACAAATTATTGATAATAACTATAAAATTAAGTAGGACTTAAGATCCATTTCCGGTGTAGTAGCACATATACCCCTTTGTGTGGGCGTGTTCTTTGCCGTATATATGTACAGTTTTGTAATGTATGCATTTCTCCACTATTTCATAATATATATATATATATGTATGTACTATGGTAAACAGCAATAAATTCTTAACTAACTAAATGTTGTTTCTAGTCGAAAAGGAAGGTTCACTTCTCAGAAATTAAATGTTAGTGGTGATAGGTTAGGAAAAGAAAATTCACTCTTCATGTTGGCAACTCCAAAAAAACGGGCGTACAAAAAAATGTTAGCTATTTGCAAAACTGATCAAAAAGAACCAACGTCTAAATTTATTTTTGTGATGTCAATTGAATTTTTTTTATAAATTAAATTAATGTCAACAGATTCCGTTAAAGGACACAAACATGCAGTTTTTTGGAATCTATTTGCGTAAGTCGTGAAGATTTCAGTTTTTATTTTTACATTAAATTTAAATCAAAAATGATATTTTAAAATTAAAAAATTGGCAAGAAAAGCACAAAACTAATCAATTAATTAACATGTAATAGTAAAAATAACATTTTGGTCGTTTTATTTATAAATAATAGCAAACTTTTACATAGATATCAGTCCTACCTATGTGCATCTAAAAAAAGGTGAACAAATCGAACGTGATAAATGTATCATCATCTTTTGTCAAGTCCAAAATGCTTCTTTTACAACCATATAGATTAATCAATACCATAATCTACACAAAAATTACATATTTTTTCTTATTATGTCTTAAGAGATTCATAAATTAAAGATATATGCAATTTTTGCTTGCTATCTTTAACCTTAATATCACTCTCATTTCTTCATTGATGCATTTATGTGTGTAGATATGTAAGCATATACCTAAGATGGTCCAATTTCATGCCTTGTTCACAAAAAAAGAAAGAAATATGTGTAATTTTGTTTTGTTTTGAGGATTTGAGGTATGGTTGTTATTTTATCCTACTCAGACACAATCCATAAAATTAGATTCTTATAAGAAGCATAAATCAGCCCATAATGTACGTACCAATGGATTTATGCTCTACTTAATTATTTATTATTATTATTCAAATGGTTATTAATTATTGATCCCTAATAAAATTTCTAACATAATAGTTGAGTTAAATTTGTAAATAAAATGAGGAATACAAACGATACTAAGAAAACTGCATTCAAAAAATTGCTACGTCTCATAGGTACAGTTTTTCAGTTAGTTAAATGATTTAATGTTGTTTTTCATATAAATGCATATCTAATAAAACAATACAAACATAAGGCAATGAACACGATCACACAAACAAAGATAGAATGTAGAATGTGATACTACAGGAGTTCCATAAAACTATTTGATGTTAAAATTATTTTCTACCATTTTGTTTTTCATTTTTTGTACATTTCATAAATTTTAATATATGAAGTTCTTCGTCTTCTTTTTGCAATGTTTGATGTCTCTCATATGAAAGAGCAGTATATCTATTGATGAGGTGGTCTGCACTTTTTGGCTCTTCGAAACACACATTGCAGGTTACACTTGTCTTCCACCATTCGATGAAGGGGGCCAAAAAAGGTCCGATACCAGTGTAAGTTTGAACCATTATTATTTTTTAAAAAATAGCTAATTACTATTTTTGCAAACTGAATAAAAGTAACACAAGTCCAAATTACTAACTTATTGCCTCAATAATTGAGGGTGTTTAAGTTAGATTATAATTTGTCAATGTTGGATCTATAAAATTTCGATCAAGGGAAGATGAAATATTTTATAACAATCCTTATAAAGCTTTTTACCCAAGTAAATTTCAGTTTTTTTTATCATGATACTTTATGTATAGTTAAAATGAGATGTATTGTCTTGATTATCCAATCAGCTGTAATTTAAAAACAACCAAAGAGTGGCTGTAACGCCAAAATATTTCTTTATTGAGTTGACCAGCTAAATTTTTGGAATCGAACACCATAGAAAGAGTTAATGAAAATTTAAAATCTTACATTACGCAGTATTAGAATATATTTTTCCTATAGGTTGGAAAAGCTTAATTGCTGTATAGAAGTTGTACACTAAAAAAATTTAATTATTGTAATATCAAGACATGTGACTAATATTTACGCCAAATCACAAATATTACTCTACTTAATTAATTCATTAAGTATGAATTACCTCAGCATATATTCTTTTTTTTATTCTTAGTTGATAGAAATTAAAATAACCGATTATATGAGAATGTATCTAATGAATTTAATTTTTACATTCAACTTCTTAGTCCTAAAGTATCACAAAATTTACATAACCCTATATGTATGCTATTTGATACATGAATTTAAGAATCCTCTATTCGAGTAGTTTGACAAATTTTTTCTAAAATAAGTCCATAAATTTAATGTGAAGGTGTATAATCATTGAATCATTACACATCATCTTCTTAGAAATGAGCAAGAATTATAATTCAAAAAAAAAAATCTGAAAACTCGGACAACTCATTAAACTATTACGATTAATACAAAATATCTATGTTTTATGGTATTAACAACAAAAATTGTCCACTATTATATTGAACAAAAGTAATAAAAACTTTGAAAATATAAGTTACCTTTTATGAAAGTGTAAAAGATTTTAAAAAAATTATAACAACTTGATACAAACATATCATAAATGTTTCGTGTTTGTTTCAAGTTATTATCGTCTAATTTTTTCTTATAAATAAACTGTATTTTCATGAACATCAATTATATACAAAGATAATAATAATGAATTAAGACTTCAATAAAAAGCAAATAGTTTTAAATATATATATGAGTTAATAAATGTTGATATATATCATATAAACTTACAATATTGAAGTTTTTTGAAGCGAAGGAAATGTAATTAAAAATCATACTAATGAAATATATAAACAAAAAAAAGTAAAGATAAATTATGGAAAGTAATTTAAAATTATTATTATCATTATTTTTTTTTAAATTATTATTAATTCTTCATAAGAGACTTTGAAAGAAAAACACAAAGATTAATTCATCTATTTATTTTTTAAGGATCTTGAGTGTATGCTTTGTAATTGTGTGTTTGATCTAAAATATGAAATTATTAAAAAAGTATCAATTTTTCTATTTAGATTTCATAATTACATATATACATTTGTAAAAAAATAAGTATTTGATTTTTCCTTCATGATGTTAGAACAGAGCATAAAAGCGGTAAATTTGAACACAAGTATTTTAACAAGTTTCTTTAAAAATCAAAAAACTATTAATCTAGCAATAGATAGATATAGCCCCGCCCATTTCTGAGCCCTAACTCATTTTCTGAATTTACAACCTTGGAGTAGTTTATTCATTTCTTATTAATTTTATCTTGAAACTCAAATATTCGCTCAGCTGTTATGACGTTTCAATAGATCAGTAACAAGCATATGTGAACAGGGGGAGAAGGAGTTTGAAATATACAGGAACATAGGCAATAATTACTCCGATGTGGATCCTCAATTCTACTCTGAGTCCAACTAGGACTTACAATTATAACTTTGCAACAAATCCTCAGGATTACCCTTTGCATTTTATGAACACGCACAAATGTTTAATGCATTTTTGTTTAAATCGATGATATGTTGTATCTAGTGGAAAAGAAAGTTCATTCTCCAGGAATTAAATAATAATCACAACAGTTTAGAAAAAGAAAATTAACTCTTCTGTGAACCAAATCTAAAAACGGGCGTGTTAAAAAATACAGCCGATTTTCACAACACACCATGAATCTAATAAAAGATATTTTTGATTCAATCAAATTATGCTTTAGTTGTACAGATAAATACATGTATTTAAGTCCTTAATCTATGCTGAATAATATCCCAAAAAGTGAATTTCGAGTAAAACCAACAATAAGTGTTCCAAATATTCGTATCAATATACATGAAACAATAGGCATTTGGAATTTAGTAGATTCAAGTTCCAGAATGAGTTTGAAATGTGGAAAGTAAAAAGGCTTTTAACAAATTAAAAACGAATATGTATTCTGGATTTAAACAGGAATAAATCTGACAAGCATCCAACTTTTTCCACAATATGAATTATATCTTTAACGTAACTAATAGGAGCTGAAAAAAAGGGATCAGAAAAGTACATAATAAAAGTTGTATTATAAATATATAAAATAAGAGCAATCACATAAGTAATTGAAAAAAGTAGAATGCCTTTTTTTGTGAACAAACTATTCCAATTCATTTAAAATATACGAATAATTCATGGAAATTACATTATCACAACAGCAACAAAATTGCATTAAATCTTACTGAACTTTTTACATTGGATCATACTATTTGTGATTTGTAAAGAATGACAAGCAATTGCACATAAGAAGGATTAAAAAACGTAAAATGGATTCATATCATTTAGCCATATGAAATGAAAGGAGCACCCCTTGGAACAATCAGACTATAAGAAATGACATTTACAGGTTGCTACATTTAGATATGATAACATTTTGATAAACATTTCTAGACCATCTCCTTTTTCGTACACACAAAAAAACGAAAACACAGAAGAATAAAAATGATTGCGGTTAAAATATTACATATATATATAAGATTGAAATAAAACCAGGAAGTGCTGTAACCTATAAAATATACGTTAATTCAATGCTTTCTCTATTGAATAACGTGATTTATATCATTTCACAAAGATTAAGCACGTACAAGATTAATAATTGTTTGTATGTAAAAAGGATACTTTAATGTTTACTACTTTTTACTCATGAATAATGAAGCCTTTTTCTTAAAAGAATAATAAATTCACTTCTTTTTTTTTTTTTTTTGAGTATTTTTTTCAAATGTTTTTTTTTTTAAAGTATATTTAGTTGATTGTTTTTCTTCTTTTATGTGTCTCCTTTTTTCTTATACATATACGCTTTCTTTTTTAAGATAAATTGTCCATTCTTTCGTTAACATGTAACGATATTTTTTTTCCTGTTTTTATATTTTGGCAAGTTTATATTACATATAATATTATTCTATGAAAGTTTATAAAAGTAATCAGGATAATTGGTTCATCATCTTATTTAAGAAGATAAAAGCTTATATGAAGCTTCAAGATAATGTTATCTACGTGCATTTGAGTAGAATCCTCATGAGGATGATGTAAATACATACTTAGAGTTTATTTACTTATCAATTAGTATGTATATAAATAAAAGTAGAAAGACATTGTAACTGATTGTTGCAACTGTAACATTTCCTTTAGATATATTGTTTATATACCTTTTGGTCAGGTTTTTTCGAAAATATATAACGACAAAAATTATTTATATATATATATTTCAAACAGTTCCTTATAAGAAAGAAGTTCTAAAAGGCTGTTTGAGTATTGTTAAGTAAATTTTAGAGTAAAAGAATTGATTGAATAAATATATTCCACAAAATAATGTTGTAAATCTAGTACTATTAGTTTGACATTCTTTATAAAAATTAACTTTTTCAATTCAGGAGCTAGGTGTTCACTCCATAAACGTAATTCATTAAGATGGATTTTTGTGACCCTCATATTACTATTTTTTTTTTTTTAATAATAGGGGTTTTCGATGAAAACTCGTAAAAAATACTCTTACATATCGTTGATCCGGTTTGAAAACATAAAAAAATGAATCTGTAATGCAGTTGTTCGAAATTTTGTTATATTTTTAGAAAATTTTATAAACATCTTGTCTAGTGATAAATCCCCTTAAACATCATACAATTTCTGCAGCCTTATTTCCTTTTTTCATGTTGAACAACAGCGTGTATTCAAGATTTATCGAAACTTACCGAGATTAACTAAAAATTGAATCTCTTTGCTTCAATATTGAAAGTTAAATATCTCAGTTCAATCCTTTGCTCAGATAGCATGTTTTTGAACTGAGTCAACGATATGTTGTAATCAAGCCTTCATCAATTAGTACAACAAATTGATACTATCAAGATATAAAATGAATATCTAATCGTTATTTTATATGAAAAATAAATAAATAACTTGGTAAAACTCATTTCTACATATTCTATAGATAATAGTTATAGTATATTTTTTAATAGATATTCAATAGATACAAAAACATACAACGAGTATGAAGAATAATTCAGCTCCAAATATGTTAAATCTATCAAAGTGTAAATAATTTGTTGAAAATAAGAAGTAAATCAGGGTTTTGCATTTATATTGGAACAACACATCATTATTCGAGGTGAAAATGTATATATTTTTTATAAATTTTAATGCAAAAATAAAAATAGAGAAGAAAATAACTAATAAAAAATACATTGCCCTCTTTTTTTTAGCACTTAAGTCAGTATTATGTGTAGAATGTGAATAAGCATATTATATCATCATAAAGAGATGATAAAGAAAAGAAATTCTTCATAATCCAAGATGCAATTTATATTATGCAAAAAATATATTTTTTTTAGACAATACTCTTATTAAAAGTATGCTATAAAAAAATATGTATTATATATAACATGAAACGTTTTTTCAGTCTTTATTTGATCATATTTTTCATTATATAAACATGTGTATAGAGTATACTTGAATCTCATTCTAGAATACGAGTGCAAAAATGTTTTTTTCATTGAATTTTTCCTATAATTATTAATACAAATAATAAAATAATTAGATGGGATCGGAATGCAAGGCAAGTTCAGTATAAAAGTCATTTCTATTTATATCAACTTTAATGATCACAATGAGCTAAAAATGCACATGACGTTAAATAAAAAACAATTAAACTATATCTGAATAAATACCCATAATCCTCTATACAACAAATAAGTTTTGTCGCCATCTTTAAATAATTCTATACCTCAAATAGTGACAAAAAAAAAAAAAAATATAACACTGATTAAAAAAAAATTTTTTTTTTTTCTGCAAAACGATATAATACTGAGGAAAAAAAATTTACCCCGTGCATAGTTGAAGTTTGAATACTTATATAACTGAGGAATTAGAAAAAAAAACACATGATATAAATTGATAATTCCTACCATCAGCTGACAAACTGTGCGACCTCCCACTATAAAAATTAACATAACTAATCGAAAAACGGGCTCACAAAGATACACAATGATCGAAATTGCTGCTCTACTCAGTACGGAACAAAAAACAATAGAGATCTGAAACTTGACTTAGGCAGGCAAACTACGTTGAAAACGTAAGATTGGGTAATTGTATATTATATTCTATTTGTATCGGGTATATTTAATATTCTTATTTATATAGAAGCAAATATATATATAAAATATCCCAGTTTAAGTGGAATAGGTTTCGAATGATAAAATAAATGGCAAAAGTGGATATTTATTAATTTTATACCATTAAAGTTTTTCCCTAGCACAAGCCAAACTTAACAATGAAAAATAGATGCACTTTTTAGTTATCTTTACTTTTCAAACTATAATTAAATGCAATATTTGTTAAAGACTTTTCATTCAGTGGAAAATTATCTTCTAAATTAAGGTTATCAATTTTTGTTCATTTGATACATTATTAACATTCAAATTGATCTACGTATCCACATTTATTTTTTAGGAAACTTTAATTTTCGTATAAGACTGATATCTGCCTAATAATTGAAAAAGGAATAGTTTTTATATTATTTCAAAAACTACAATGATTTATTTGATTTTTCACTTCAAGATATAATTTGAAAATCATTTTAAAATCTCATTCATTTTCCTTTATTATGATATATTTATATTCTGACAGAAAAAATTATATGTGTTCATTTATTTTCTTCCCAATGCGCATCTTTCAAGAAAATGACTTACAAGGCAAAAAAATATATTTATGAAAGTGATGATTTTACAAAATATCTTTTGAATCTAAGTTATGATGATATGAATTTAAATTATTACTAATAATTTAATTATGGTATCATATTAGACCAAAAGAGAAAAAAAAAATATTTTTTTAAATGCGTAATATATTTCTAGAAAAAATATATTCTTTTAGTTTATATCCACGTTTGTCTATATATACCCAATACGATTTTAAAAAAATGGATTTTCTCCTAAACTAATCATCTGATTTTAATGAAAAACAATCCAAATGAAAGTTGAATAAATAAAAAGTTATTATTATACAATATAATCCCCATTGGCGTCAATAACGGCCTCCACTGTCTTGGTGGCAGCCTCCTTTGGCAGATAGTGGAATTTCTTCCCTGACCCTGGACATAGCCTTAGTTGTTGTTTTTTTGTTGCAGGAGAATCGATTCCCTACGCAAAGAAGTCCATGGGTTTGAGGTCATCTGACCTTGGAAGCCCAACACTGTGTCCAACAAACAAAGAAAAAATCTGACAACCTGGTCAATGGTTTTTTTTTTTCAACATTGTCTCGTCTGGGGTGAATCGCAACAAGAGCACTCCGCCCCTTGATTATGGAATAAATGCTTTGCTGATCCATGCCATTTTTTTAACTGACACCAAAACAACAAACAACATCCTACTTGCGCAATGTTCGTTATTAAACAACGGCCGTACGCTCTACGATGAAAATCATGCTCCATTTATAAGATATTTATGTGATACAATCATTCAGCCACATTGAAAGGGCATAAACAACCAAATTTTATATGAAAAATTACTTTTTTCCTACATCATTAAATAAAGTTTAAATAATATTGAAATGGAAACTTGTTTATTTTCTTTTTGTTTTTTTATGCAATATGGGATAGGATTAGAAGTGAATTCATAACTAAGTCTTATTACATAAAAAGTTATACTAAACTATTTTACTTAAATTAAAAGTGATAGGTTTTTTTTGTAAAGCATAGGCAAATTCTAAAATGGAAGGATGAGTTATTATAGATATACTTAATTTCACTTAAAATAGCTGATTCATCTGAAAAGAAAAATACTTATATGTAAATAATGTCAGGGGAAAGTTTTTTTTTATTTTGTCAAAATCGTTATATGTAAAATATGTATTTTTATCTCTTTTGCTAAAAATAAGTACTTTTCATAAGCCTTTTAAAGACAGTGAAGTTAAATAAAATATTTTTTTTGTTTGATGTTAGTGGAAGATCTTTTGATGGACTTTAGAGTGTTTTATTTAAAGAACTTAGTTATTTTTACAAATATCTGAATTTTCTGCAAGAAAAATCCAAATAAATCAAGCATAAGTTTTAAAAAATCCCTTCATTAAAAATAAACTGAAGTGGTTTAGATACAACATGGTGTTGTCTTCGGTGTTTTTAAATAAATTCAGGAAAGAGCTGGGGAGAGATTGTACACGTTATGTAATGAATAAATAAACAATTTCAAACGCTCTACACATTTGCAGGAACAAAAGTGTAATCAAACCCCAATCTTTAATGAAGAACACCTACGAGGTCCGTTCCAGTGCGTTCAATTTTGGATTGACACATAGCAACGAGTTAAATATTAGCAGACGTACCACGTACATTGGGACAGCTTATCAAGGGATACATAAAAATCTTGACGCTTCAATTGGGAAGAACGGAATACATAGCTCTAAATACTAAGTATTTGAACAGTATTTTATTATTGTCTAAGGCTGTCATCATTATTCTTTAAGTGAGTGATAACACCCAAGTATAAACACGTGTGTATGTGCACATGAATTTGGAAAAGTAACGCTGTGTTTTATTGGTGTGTTATAAGTGTAATTACCAATCGGACTCAGAGTAGAATTGAGGAAAAAAACGGAGTAATCCCTAAATATGTCCATGCTTGATAAAGAGTAGGATTTGTCTTTATTTTCTTGGTTCTCAGCTAATCTTATGAAACATCATGGTAACTAAGCTGCTCTCCTCTAAAAGATTTTGTAAGTGATTTAAATTTCCATGTTCATTTTCAGTTGATTTTTTCTTTAAGAAACCCGTTCTTTCATATTTTTAGCAACTCTATACGTAACCCTACCATGGAGAGATTTTTTTTTATAGAAACAGAAAATCTGATTATCTCGATGATATTTAATCCATTTTTACATTTTATATTTTTAATACTCTCATCTTGATCATACTTAATCATCATTGAATCATATTCAAAATATGATCACTTTTTAGTTTTAGTATATATATTTTTATTTTTTTTGCATTCACTTGCATTGTTATAGATATATATTACTTTATATAAAATTACCTTAGAATAAAAAACATAAGGTCAATTACTAAAAGAACTACTGGCCGTTTTCTAACAGTTTGTACTCGTATTAAATTTATGCAGCATCCTAAATGTTGATGAAGAAACAAACAACATAATTTTGGTAATTTAACCTTAAATCTAAAACATTTGACTCATAAGATTAAATTGCAGACAGGGCATGCACCCTAAATACCATTAATTTAACTAATAAATTTCTATTTTTATTAAAACAGTACACTCTTAAATTCTAAATATACTCAGTGGACTACTTTTTAAAATAATTCTTTTGAATGTTGGGAGACATATTTGGAAAAAAAGAAGACAAATACAGTTAAAGACAAATGAATCAAAGTCTAGAGGTTGTGCATAGCCTTTGAAGTTACAAAATTTGTAGAAAAAAATATTATTTTACTTAAAAATAGTTCAAATAAGTTGAAAAAGAGTAATTTATAAGATTTTTTTATTTTAGACAAATAAATAATCTTTCAAAAGCATTCTAAAGAGTTTTCCTAAAATGATTATGTCTTGTAAATAACTGAACAAATAAATTATTGCTGTACCAAGAATAGCCTGCAAATTTAATTGTTTATTTTAAACATATGATTTAATTATCTTGTTAATACATATATAAATATTACTCCATTTTTTATAAAAGATTTTTTTTATGCATTTATTTCTTTTGAGTTTATACAAATTATTACATATATGCTTCATAATACCTTATTTAATTTGATTATCAATCATTTTATTAAACTATTTCATAACTATTAACTGATGCTTCATTTTGATGGATTAATTTACTTAGTTATTATGTATTTACAAGTAATTTAATGGGGAGCATTTAAACTTTATAATGTGGCAGTAAAACCTTACTTAATTAGTAATTTCCATTAGAAAAGTCATAAATAACATAATCAATATATCAAAATATTCCAATATTGTGTTCATTTCAATTTCTATTATTTTTTTAATATATTTTACAACGTGTTCAGTAACAATTTGTACAATTTGCTTAAATCGATATTATAGAATAGACCATTTTGTAGAAAATAAACCATTTAAAAAAAAGTTTTTCTGGTCTCATATACATGTCAATCATACGGGTCCCAACGCCTTTTTTTGTGATGTGGATCTGTGTAGCTAATGTTTCGTAGGCCATCACACAATCATACAATTATTATTATACAATACAATTTACTAAAGTATTATTTGTATTTGTGTTAGCAAAAAGAAAATATATTTTTTATACAATGTATATTATTAGTTATAAATATAGGACTGCCATGAATATTCCAGCATATAATTGAAATAAGCCCTTCCAATTTCACTTACACACTTCAAATTCCCACTATTCACTAAATTTAAAAAAATGATATTTTGACCAGAAAAAAAAAGTAATTAAACTCTCTGAGGATAAGGGTAAAACCAATGCAACATTTTGGATAATAAAATTTAAATCTTTCAATCTCTTGAGCATCTTTTTTTAATTAAAGTATATTTAAAAAAGTTAGGACAAATATCTCAAGTATGCCCTATTATTGGATCAATTTTACTAATCAATAAATTATTTTAAATTCAATTTTTTTAAAGCTTTGAGTATTTTGCTCACCTCTAGGCATTATTATATTCATGTAATAAGCATCAACATATACGTAATTAAATAGCAAACATACTTCAAATATGTCTTTAAAATAATTTATAAATTTCTTGCCTTATTTAAAAAAAAAAAAAAAATGAAAGCAATTTGAGATGGAAACTTTTTCATACTTTCTGGTTTTAAAACGACGTTACCTCACTTACATAAACAATTAGTATGTGTTTTGTGTCAGCTGTCGATTCTTATCCTTGTTAGTGTTTATATCGTTGATCGGTTGACTTCAAAGAAGTTGTAAACAATTTCTGTAATAATATTTCAAAATATTGGAAAGAATTGGCTGACTTTCATATAATTTTTTTATAATTTCTTTTTGAAGGAAAGATCAACTCATTGTATCGATGTGTAGAAATGATTTTTATGGATGATTTCGAATACTCCCAAACAAATCCTCAATGTGATTCTACGTTTTTCATAAACACGCTTATACGTAGCTACTCAATACTTGTATCAAACCCCCTATATGTTCTCTCCGCAAGGGGGTGAAACAAGAAGAAGAAGAGTTTGACAAAGAAAGTTAAGATAAAGTGATGACTGATGAGTCAGGGAGTACTTAAGTCTCTAGAGCGCTCATACAATAAAACAATTTTCTTCGTACAAATACTCGATTCTACATACACACACCTACAATATTTTATTAATACCCAAAACATTGTTATTTCTTTTATCAAAAATATGTATATGATCTACATCAGGGTTTACAATATATACAATGAACCCTGCGTACACCCTCAATTCTATATGCAAAATTCCACCAAGATTTCATCAATATGAATACATTGTTATTTCTTCGATCAAAATATGTTTATGATAAATATCAGAGCTTAATATATGCAGTTCTCCTGCAAACAGGGTCGATGCTACATGCAATATCTGCGTTTACTAAACTGTTATGCCTTCGATAAAAAAATTCTTCATTTTGCTTAAAAATTCATACATACGAGTATAGATTATCTTTGCATTCATACTATACATTGATAAAAATTATATTATGTACAGTAAACACATCATTAAAAACTATTCTAAATATGAATATATATATTTTTTACTAAATGGATTAATTAAGCTAATGATTGTATGTACCATAAATATCATTACCTAATTATCATTTTATATTAATTAAGTTTCCTTAAAAACAGTTTGCTATGTGAATAAAAGTAATGAATAATATTTTCTTCCAATTAAAAATTATACAATACTTTTTGTTTTTTCTCATACAAAAATTACACGTTACTTCTGAAGATTTAAAATATTAGAATCATGACCTTTAAACCTCCCAAATTTTGTTCGTAAAAGTTTTTTTCAGTTTTTTCCAAGACAATCCATAAAATACATGTCAAAATATCTCTTTTTAAAAAATACTAAAGCATATATTTGTCCAATTAAAATTATTGACAGTTTAATGATTCAAAAATAACATCATTTAACAGTCCACGTTTTACTGCCAAACCTAAAAGTTACAGTATATGGTAATTTTTCCTCAATGAAATATAATTTCCTTTCTACGTAAAGTCAAAAATATACAATGTTAAACAAATCGATTCCAATGAATTTTAATATCTATTGCGTGTTATATATGTAATGTACGGAACAAAGAGCAAAGAAATCCATAGTTTTTTTCAACAATATGAATTTTATTCCAAACTTACATAGTAATAATAATTTGCAATTTGTGGTCCATGGAATTTTGCAATTTGATGTCGGTATTCCTATGCTGTAGTGAAGAGATTATTTCAGCTCTGTATCTATATCACTTGAAAAACGATGGTCACCTATTCGTTTATGACCTTTTGTTCGACTTTTTCCTTTAATTTTGACCTAGAATTTTCATTGACTGAAGAATCTTTATTTAGCTTACATAATGACAACAAATTGAGCTGTTTACCTAAATTTGTTACAAAGTTATTGTCGATTATGTATTATTAACGTTTTCTGCTACCTTGACCTCTCAAAATTTAATAGCCTCTTGCTCTAACCATATGGAATCTTCGTACCAAGCTAGATTAAAATCGGTTAGATAATTTTGCCTTACTCCTGCTGGCCAAACGACAAACAAAAAATCAAAGACAAAAACATAGCTTTCGTTTAATTTTGCTGGCGAGGATAATTGTAATATGAACTATGCTTGCTTGTCAATGAAATTAGAGTCGGATGAACTCGTAATAAATTCTATTTTATAATATGATCATATACTTTTGCATTGGTGCAATTTTTACAATTTCAAACAGTGAAAGCTCAAATATAAAGAGATGATGTCTGTATCTTCAATAACAATTCTACTAACAATAATCTGAATGATGTCTGCATATTATTCCATGGCTCATATATTTTTTTCCCCATCTCCTTTATAAATAACCATTGTATTCATACACAACATATGTTTATTTATATTTTCTCACTAATTATTATATATATAAATATACATAGATCATCCTAATATGTTGTTAATGGATTCCTTAAGCTTAAAAAAAGTTTTATTGCTACATATAATTATTACACTTGTAAAGAATGATGTTTATTGATATTAAACTAACAACTTTACACATTTTATCACTAAGGGTAAAGATATTGTTATTTACATCCACTAATAGGTCAGTTTATCTTGGTCCTCCCATAGAATTCTTCATCGCACTGGATGTTCTTTTGAATTATCAAATCAAAATAGGAATGACTAATTGCCCCAATGGTGAGAAGCCATCACTTATAGTTAAGAAAATGGTAAGAAGAATAAACTCCAACAACAAAATCGAGTCCATTGACCCAAGAATGATTATGAAAGACCAATTCTCAGACTCCGACTAAAAATGATACCGCTAAAAAATGGAAAAAAAATTGAAATAAGTCTTAGGCTGAACCTGAAGATATACTCTGTTCCTTCTGTCAAAGTGATGTTAAGCCTTCCTCCCATCTATTTTATTATTGTCACAAATTTACTCCGGTAATATATTTCAACCAAAATATGTACCTATAGGTACATTAAGGAGTTATTGGTTACACAAGATTTGTTTTTATAAATACATATTTACATAGATCAATTATTAAGAACATTATTATTATTAAGAATTATCTACAACATACTTTTGACATTTTCTAATGTAGTGTATGAAGATTCCCTATACGTGAAGCGTATTTATAAAAGATGTAAATATTGAAAAAAGATATTATGAGAAGGTTTTCTCAAATATTCAATATGAATACATCTATATCAATACTTATTTTTCGTAATAATGTTAGAGCAATGTGTATTTAATAAATACGAGTATACTTTTTAAAAAAAATATATACATTTTCATAATATGTGTTTTAATTTGATATACAGTATTAATAGTACATATATATATGTTCATTATAACACCATATATGAGACTTTTACCTTTGATTAAAAATAAAGTCTTGACATGGGAACATTAAGTGAGTTATTTCATCAATAAGGAATATTTCCTTGTTTGTAAATTCTACATTTACCATTGTCGTTATTTTTATGATTATTAACAGACATTTTGCAAAGATTTTATTTTTATATTTTCTAAGCATTCCGCAAAGGAACAAATGAAAAATATCTCTGGAAAAACCAAAAGGAATATTGTTGCTAGATTGTTATAGTACCGAAACATTTCTGGTAGCTGTTTGTTCGACATGACAAATGAATAGTGATAAAAATCGTGTTTATTTTGGCCATTAAAAAAAAATCAACATGGTAACCCAGACCATTTTTAGAATATTTTGTAGGTGAGCAGCTTAGCTGGCATTATATTTTATTACATCTGTTACAATTACCTGTGACAAGGTAGGAGGGGGAGAAAGAAATAAAAAAGGACATTGGCAAGAATTTCTCCGATATGGATCCTCAATTCTATTTTGAGTCCAACAAGGACTTACAATTATAACTCCACAACAATCCTCCGGATTACTCTCTCTCTTTTATGAGTACACATGAATGTAATTGAATGTGTAAGGAAAGGAATTTCACTGCTCAGAAGTTGAATAATAATTACAATAGTGCAGGAAAAGAAAATCCATTCTTTAGATTACCAATTCCAAAAAAAAACCGGCCTATTATTTCTCATTATACACAAAGAATATATGTATATGTATTTTTTTTTTTTGTCTTTTTTCCTGTGAAGTGTTGATTAGGAAACTCAGCTATTGATGATGAAAAACGATGTTACATTCTTTCTTCTTCAATAAAAGCACACCTTTAATAGCAAGTTTCTACTAGGTGACAAATTTCTGGATTTAGAGCCTCAGAGTAATTTTTTTCATGTTGATCAAATTTCTTCTGAATTCAAGTATTAGCTTAAATTCTTTACACTCTTTTTTTGGTAAAAATATTATTATTTGTCATTGATTTTAGAGTTGAACGCAATTATTTAGTCAAGTATTAAGTGGAATATTTGTCTTTAAAGTTAAAGCTGTGAGGAGGGTCAAGTTCAATTCGAATGACACTGAATATTAGTTTTTATTTGCTAATGTCTGAAAACTTTAATAAAACGTAACTTTAAAAATATCATTCAGAAACATTTATTTAACAAGTGATACAATTTTTTTGTGTTATTCTATTTTTTTTTCAAGTCTTATCTGTTTTGGTAGATTGGCATTTCTTTTCAATATAAATGTTTGTTTATATGTTTTCTATCAGCTCAAAGTAAAAGTAGAGTTGTATTAGATTTGATTTATTTGGCTGATATGTTTATCGGTTAAATGTTTTATGAGAGGCTCGATAATATTTAAAATTACAGGGTTCATCGGAGTAATAAGTAAATGAAAAACTAGTCTAAGTCACAAAAAAAAATATATCAAATGGATTAATATTATACCTGTAGTACATAATCAAAAATTAATTAGTTTACGTGATAATTTTTCATAATTTATTCAAATATTAAATTCAATACAACATTCAAGTATTCATATTACTTTAGAAATCCGTAAATTAATTTATTTATATATCAAGAACTTTTGAAATAGTCATATTGTACCTGGAACTAAAAAGTTTACATATACATTACACAGTAATAAAAACTGTATAAAACCTGAAATCATGACTTTAACTCTTTAACAATAAGAATGGATATTTGTACATATAATATTAAAGAATAAATTGACTATTTCTAGCTTTGTTTTAAAATATTGCGTGACTTCCCTTGTACTTTATTGTGATTTTTAAATTATATGTGTCAAAAAGTATATTTTACCTTTGCTAAGGCAATATTAAATCCAAAAGGGCGAATATAAACTTATTTCAAAGAGGCACAAGTAGCAATCAGTATTAAACTTTTTTTTGAGATGTGGGAGTTATGTTTTAACATGATTTATGGATCAGCAATAGACGTTCCTCAAAAAGGAAAATAACTTTTATAAAATGAGCAAATGAAAAAAATTACAATTGTAGAAAATTTAAACTATTCATTTGGATCTTTTTGACTGGACATAAAAATATCATTTTATTTATTTTGTTTCTTTGCTTTTGTTTGAGTTCATTAATTATCGTCAAAAAAGTCGGAATTTTTGGGCTATGATACAAATTTTTCTTTCAGTTCAATTGGCAAAACTTGTGGTTTTTACTTGAAAAAGACTCTTAATCAAAATCAGTATTTTAATTGAAAAAATATATGGATTTGTATCTTCCGAACCCGTGGTTCTTTTTTTTTTTTTCAGTTGGCATTTAATTATACTGCAAATAAAGTCTACTGATTAATACAAATAATACGTTGTACATCAATACAAAAATAATCTTCTCTTTTTTTGTTCGAATTTGTAGTTATTAAGGTGTTTCTTATTTTTCATTTTGTTGAAATGTCCGGTTCGCTGGGTCCAAATCCTTTCCTATTGATAAAAAATACAATCGGCAAAGTTTAAGCGAAATTGAGAAATATTTAGAGGTAATTCAACCACTACTCAACCAACAGCTCTTAGAGTGGTTTTTTATTTAATTCATTTAGAAAAAAAATATGATACTCTATTATCCTTAATAATTATTTATTTTGCATTGTGGGATATATATTTTAGTAGTTTATAACTTTATGGACAAAAAATTATTTATATAGTAAAAATAATAGTTTTTACTCTATCAAGAATTATTATACAATTTGCATATTAATAAATGGCTATCCTTTTTTTTTTTTTTGAGTAATATGTCTAATATACTAATAAATCCTGGTTACAGATATTTTTTCGAGTCTGTATAAATTTTTCGACGCTCTTCAACAACTTTGAATAAGAATTGAAGCTGCAATTCGACAGTATTTAACGAGTCCGGGTATTCTTATTTTTTAATAATTCTACTCCTGACTCTGCTTAGTCATTGACAACTTGAAGAGCATCAATTATTTCAAGGATTTCTTATAATCATCGTTACTGGATCACAATTTTGGATCAACTTTTAAAAGCTATTCTGAGAGTTTCCTCATGTCAATGAAATTTTTCCCCCTTTTGTATCAAAGTCTTCTAAATTTTTTTTTGTTGAATTTTGGTCTTGTATTTCCATATTTTTCATTTAACATAATATTTCTTTTTTCGTTGCCACTGGACGATCAAATAGAGCAAAACAAACAAGCTGCTCATATAAAGAAAATAAATGGTTTGAAATTTTTTGAGATGCCGTTTTGAAATTATAATATTGATTCCGGAATAATTATTTACTGATTTCAACAAAATTAAATGAAGTATCTGAGGCTGTAGGAGAAGAGATCCATTGTTTCAAATAAATTTGTACAGTAAAGATACAAATATCCCTCAATCCTTGTTGCTCTTTAGAAGTTAATTTAAATTGGGACTTAAAAATCCTACAATACAATACCTTAGACAACCAACGAGCGTGGGGTATTGGACCAGGAGACAATAATTTTTGGTACCAACAAGAAATATTGAGAGTTCCTAAGCTTCCTTATAATCATCTCTTGGAAGACTCTGTTGAAATTGATCGTTGGTGAAATTGATAATTTCTTTTCGTGTATCTTAAGTCATGCTATTTCACTATTTACAGTTCCAGGCTCGTGATTAGTTATATCTATTATTTGCCACATTTTTTGGAATCTTTTGAAGAGTAGAACCTCCATAAAAGTAGTATCTCCCGTGCATGCATTAAAAACTGAGTTAATTATCAATTCTATAACGTGATATTTACATGCAAACAACGGCCATAACTTTTTATCAAGCTTTTTCTCTAATAAAACACAAGTTCCAGCTTTTCTGCCTATATTTGAGCTGTTGTATCAAAACACATAACTATAATATTGGCTGCTACTCCCCAATCTTTAACAAATTCACATATTGCAGTAGCTTGCGTTACACCTGTACTAGATGGAAGCTTGGGAACACAAAGTAATTTGGAAATTTCTCTTCCAGAAATTATTATTAGGAGAAGATCGAAATTAAGGACAAATACAATTAAAACGAAGAATCATGTTTTTCAGAAGGAAAATAATAAAAACATAAAAACTTTGCACGCAGCAAGTTATATATTTATAAGTTATCTCTTCAACTATTTTGCATTGTAATTTATATTGTTAAATTTTTCTCGCAGAAAATCATTAATATATCTTACAGTAAATTACGTCATTATCAAAAAATTATAAGATAAAAAGAGCTCTATTGTGGACTATTTTTACAATAATCGAGGAAGAAGTAATTTATTTTTACAATAATCGAGGAAGAAGTAATTTTTTTTGAAAATATCGGCAATTTTCAAAAATTTCAGGTGGTTTAGCTACCTCTAAATATTTCTCAATTTCGCTTAAACTTTGCCAATAGACTTTTTTATCAATAGGTCCGGATTTTTACCCGGCAATCCGAACATTTCAAAAAAATGAAAAATAAGAAACACCCTAGTGGTTATAAAACAAAGGAAAATTCCCATTAATGAGAAATTTGGGACTTTTTTTCCAATATCGAGAAAAAAAATAATACCAAAACAATTAAATTGAGAAGTTTACGAATCAAACGTCAACCAGCAGAACCATGAATCATGATTTATTATGAAAAAATGTGAGAAAAAGCAAATACTTTTTTATTTAAAATATAAAAAATTTCATCAAATAAATTAAATTTATCTAAACAAAAACTTAAAAATACTTACAAAACTAAATTTCCATAAAAGTTCAAGTTGTTAGCTTTTATATGTTTTTGCAAATTTCATATGAAATTAAAGCATAAATCTATAGAAAATAAACAAATTTACTTTTTTAATGCATAACCCATTTTATGTATAAATTTCATAAATTAAATTAGTAAATGTTTGTATATATTACTTGTAATCTTATAAGTAATTGATTTACATTTAAAAAATTTTGTTTATATACAAAGAAAATGCAATACTTTGAGAATTAATAATTCAAGTTGTGTACAAATTGGGTGAAGAGGAGCTCTAATAAAATTTGCCTCATATACAGAACAAAATCTTCCAATAAGTAATGATGCTATCTATCTATGTGTACAAAATGCCACCAATTTGGTTTGATAAACAATGTTGATTAAAAGCAGCAGAATACTTGGTGAATTTTCGAAAAAAAAGGTTCATTCGTATATCAAATTAAATAGTGTTCTATAAAAGCTAATTTGTTATTATCATACTACAAATATTGTTCTAGAATGGTCGACAAAAAATATGAATATTTGATTGAAAGATCTTTGGCCTCCAATGAGCTCCTAACTCAACACACTGGCACATAATATCAATACTAATTTTGAAGATCTGAGGTCATATGTTGACAAAAAATAGATAAAATTTACAACGATTTTATTTATAAAGTTTGTATGACATTCTAGCATTCCCTGGAGGTCTATAAAAAAATTATCACTTTGAATTTAAAAAAATTAAAGTTTTTTATTGCGTATTTTTCACTTTATCATTAGAGATGGAATTTTTGTAGAAATTATCCTAGCGTCCTAAAAAAATATCATACTTTGTCATTGTTATTCTATTTTTAATAATGATTGAGTGAAATGCTTAACTTAATCCAAGTATATTTTTTTTTCTTTCACGTTTAATTAAACTGTTTTGTCATCTTTTTCCTTAGAGTATCCTTAAAGGAATCTGTTTGACTATAAAATCTGGTTGTAAAGCTATAATAGTTTTTATAATTCTATGAGCAGGGACGGCACACAAAGGAGGCCATCTTACCTCACCACTTTTAAAGTAAATTGTATTTTGATCCATACTGCTGTTAAAATTATTATTTTCTTAAATAACAATACAATTAAAAAAATGATGGATTCACACTTCATAGGAGCTTCTTATAGGTTCTAGATGAATAATGAAAATCAAGATATTATTCTTTGTTCCTGAACAAAAATTTCAGGTATAAAAAGCTTTATCATTACATTGCATTTCCCCTCAATTGAATTATGTGATATGATATTTCGAATTAGTATTTAATTTTTATTGCTAAAAAATGCCTAAAGTAATAAAAAATATTAATCAAAAATTATAAAAAACCTGACATGATACAAAAAAATCAGGTTGTAGACAAGTTATTAACGTTTCAAGTTGTACTTCTATACAGGAACCAGGTATCGAAGTTTTTTACTGACTTGTCTTCAAATTACTACTTAGTAAATTATTAAAGTTTTAAAAATGATGAAAATAATAACAAACAAAAAATATGCATAAAAAATGAGGGGAAGAATAAATTTATTTTTTAGGAAAATATATTGTTACTTAAAAACCTTTTTATAGTCACATGGGTCTCATTTCCCACTATTTTAACCTCGCATTCAACAAGGTTTTTATTTATTTCTTTATTTTTATGAGAGTGTTATTAGAAGTAAAACATTTGTGAAGTCGCTACATAATAAATCAAAAGAAAGTTCTAAATAATTATCTTTTTTAGTACGAGTTGTTAGTTTTGAGATGTTATTAAAAAGTATAAAAAAATAAATAAAATATGTTGAATTTCGAATTTTTGTACAACAGTTGTTATTTGTTCAGATAGGACTACAAAATGGGGAGTCAGTTGTCCAATATAATTAAACAGAGTTTTTTATTTGTAGAAATTTACAATTATACATATTTCATTAAAACATTACAAGATTGAAATTTAGCCATTTGAGGTCGAACTGCCCAATTAGAAAATCTATTTTTTTTTAAAATATTAGTTAGATAAAGCTACTGTTATGAAGACTCCACTGGGTGCAGCATTAGCTAATGAACACTTTGTAATTTGCTAAGAAATTAATAATATGTAAGTAACACTAAACTTACTCAAAACGTATTTCTTACGATATTATTAATGAAAATATATTTTAAATATTATTTTTGAAAGACTCCACTCTTAGATTCGATACCAGCTTCCAATCGATCACAGAAGGCCTAGCAAGATTGTTTGATTACAGACGCCTTCATCTTGGTCCATGCCTTCTTAACAGATCATTTTAGACTGATCACATATCTTCCTTCCAAAACTTGATAAACTCTTACTAAAAGATTAATGGCGTATAGGACTGAACCGGCACCACATATTTGCTTTCATTTCTATTTTTTTTTTCTTATAAGCCTCCACAATTATCACCTTTGATACTTTTAGCTCTCTTAATAGTTTTCATATTTACATTAATGAATTTTAAGATATATTACTCTTGAAAGACGGAACAAGACCCTCGAATCGAATAGATTGAAGTTTTCCGGTTATTGGCTTTCCATTTACGTTACTATACTCCTTATAAAAAGCGTTCGAATTGTTAACGGGCTGGTTTGAAGCTAAAATATTTGCAAATACTCCTTGCTATAGCTCTGACATTTTAAAATTGTGGCTTTACAGTAAAAAAAATTGGAAAAACTTTATTTATAAAAAATATATTTAAAATATAATGGAATAATTTAAGGTTGATACATCTATAACTATAGATTTAAAAAATGTATTCAACGACTAATAATGATTAAAAATAACCCATTAAAAATATTTGTATATGTGAGAAACAAAGATAAAATCAATTGTAAACAAAAATGAAGACAATGAACGAAATTATTTTTAAATTTATGTATTTTTTACAAAATAAAAAACACGATAATATATATTATTTATATATACAAGGTGTAGCTTGTAAAAAGCACTAGTTCTCTTATTTACTAATACATTTCTTAATATGTAGATACTCGTATATATATATTTGAATATTTGCACATGTTTGAATCGTGGCAATTATGAGGATCCTATAAGTGTAAACGAGAAAAACAATATCAAATGAGATAAAAAATAATTGAATTTGTTAGCACATTATCGTTTGAGGATGAAAAAGTAAATTTTTCGTTAAAATCCATAGGATTATTTGGAGCTATTTTTGAGACAAAAAACATATATACCTCAAAAATGAAAGAGAGTGAGAACTATACGAACAACATAATTTTCCATTAAATTTGAATAAACACGATTTTTTTTATTGGTTTATTCTCATCCATCACTTACTATATTTCTAATAAAAACAGTCTGATAGGTATACTGAGACAAATCCGATAATTTTCCTTGCAAATTAATAAATAACGATCATTCTTTGCTCAATATTAAAGAAATATTTAATTCTTAACTAATTCAAAAATTGTGAAATAATGTAAGAGAGAAAAATGATAAACTGACTTCTAATTCAAAAATGGAGAGATAAAAACAGCATTATTCTTGTTTCGAACTTTTAAACAAATACAATCTGATTAACAGAAAGATACTCTAGATCTCAAAGGAAGCACAATGTGCGGAAGTTTGCGACCGGTCGTTCCTACGGAAGGAAAAATATAATATGTAATTGGACTTTAAACAAGATTCCTAGTTCAGACGTAGTAAATGTAATACTATAATACTTACTTATACTTAATCAGTACAACTCCATCGAACCACTTAAAGGAACATAATTAAAAAAAACATACTAAAATTAAATTACATAGAAAAAACATCAATGTAACAACATATGATGATAAAAAAAGAATTTCAATACATTTGAGAAATAGATGTTGAAAATGTGAAAGGAAGATGTAACTTTTAATTTGAATAATTAATTTGATTAAAGCATTTTTCTTAATACAAAGACAAAAATAAATAAAAGTTAAGGATTTAAATAAAAAAATAACTAACAAACAAAATATGAATTAATTTCAATCACTCAAACTTCATTAATAATTGAATCAGTAAGTGTCCTGATTTCAATAGACCTCCCGGATACAATAATACTTATATCAACACATATAAAGTGTTAACTCTTATCAAAATTATCCGCTGTCGTTGTCTCCAATTTTGAGATAAAAAGAGAATACAATGTTTTTGTTAAGTGCATTGAAATATACTTACTCCCGCATGTAGTTAAAATAATCAACTTTTAAGTCAATGCAAAAAACTGCATACCTCATACTTTCTGAATAAATACAAAGGTGTTTTTAAGCTCTCAAACGATACACACAGAAAGAGGATATTATGTTATTACCAAGTATGATAATTGCAAATAACCCTCATTCAAAATTTTAAGAAATAACACATATGTGCACTGATAAATTTGCACTTTGTATTAACTTATCAAAAAAAATATGAATAATGCAGCGCAAACAAAAATGATTTTCCAAGCAATTTATATGCATATACCATATACATATATACTAATTATGTTTTACCTACATTAATCAATGATATACCTTAAAGTTTATTTTTGATAGCCTAATTATCAATAATATTTCATTATTTTTTTAAGTAATAATGAATTATTAATCATCATCAATGCCTAGTTAATAGTTAATCTTTATTAAAATAAGTAAAATGATCTAGGGTTAATTTATACTCACAAAATAAATCCATGATGTAAATTTTTTTTAAATGTATATGTATTGGGGAACCTCTCAAAAATCGAAAAAGATAATCAAACCCCGCAAAACAAACCAGCCTACTGTACACGTCCAATAGATGTGGAGACTTATCCTTTTTGAGGAATGACACTTTAAAAAATCCTGGGATAGTCAACATTTTATACTTAAATTGACATGTTCTATACATCATTCAATATATCTAACATCTTGAGAAGTTTCTTCATTTTCTAATTCATACAAGTCCTTGTGGGAATCAGATTAAAATTGAGGATTGACAACAGACTAATTCTTGCTTATGTCCTTGGTTATTTATTTATCATCTCGTCACAGAAGCTTGTAGCTGATCTAATAAAACGTTGGAGCTAAGTTGCTCTACTACAAACAAAATTTCAAACCATCAGGCTTACACTCTTGAGTTTCTGTTTCTTAACATCCCCAAAAGTCTAACGATTCTCATCACTACCCTTATATATAATTTATATATTTTTTTGTAGGAGCCAGCGAATATCAAACCTACGAACATTGAGTTCAATGAAATATTTTCACTGAGCTCGTTGTCTATTGAGCCACGTCGGTCTATATCGATTTTAATTCGTCAATAAAAACTCTGCATTTAAACAAAGGTAAAGACAAGGATAGTTTCAATATATTTTCAATTTACAGATTTTACAAGGGAAAATTGTTGTTGCTTTGTTTTTCAAATGAATATTGGATATCTATAAAAGTTGCAAATATCGAGATTTAACCTTCTATTCAATAGATATGTATGTATATACTCGTATGAAGAGTAAGTACACGAGAGAAGGAGGCTATTAATGAATATAAGAAGTAAAGAACTAAAAGAAAGGAAGATATTGAAAAAAAAAAAAAAATTGGTTGAGGATATTGTAAAAAGAGAAAAAGGATGGTTATTTTATGTTCATTTACTTAAAGAAATATGTATTTATAAATGTGAAAGAAAAAATATTTATCTTCATTATTTCTCACACATCCCCCCTCCCACAAAAACTTTTTTCTTTTTTCAAAAAAGGGTATATCAAATTTTAAATATGTAAAAAGCTATAATTACTAAAAAATAATTAACTTTTTGTAACTTCTTGTCAGATACTGTTAAATATGCCGCCTTGTTTTGTCATTTTCTTTCAAAACTTTATATTTTATTTAATAATATTATTGATAAGAACCAAAACGATCTGTAAATACCTTCCTCTAAAAAAGTATCTGACACATTAATGAGTTACTTCTCAATTGTCAACACATTTTATGTGTGATGACAGCCATTTATAGACAAAATAGTGTGCTTAAGTTGGTTTTTCATTTGAGTAATAGAATCCCGCATGTACATAGATACTTGCAAAAATAATACAATGTAGCAATTTTTACTCAATCGTGTTCAAATCGTACGGTATATTTTTTTAACTGATTATCTAGATTATTTTGGATGTTGCTTTACATGTGGTTTTGTTAAATGAACAAAAAATATATAGTATCACGATTGCATTTTTGTCAACGAAATACCTATAATAATGCATCCATGTAGAATCTATAAACAATGATTAATCAACTTAAAAACGTCTATTTTTTGCAACAAAACTTCCCCAAAGATTAATTATTAATCCTTACTCACATCATTCTAAAACCAATAACTATGTTTTTAAAATGCTGTAATTTTTCTTGTGATCCTTTAACACGGAAATTTTCCATTTACATTAAGAAATACTCAGTATTTTAGACTTTTCTGGTATTATTTCCCTGATTAATATTCTGAAAGATAATTAATTTAATTCAAATAAAATCTTCTTAATCTGTCCTTCACGAAGAATAGTTCTATAGTTCAGAAGAATTACTAATTGGCTAATTACTAAATAGTTTTGGACCTTTTTCTCTTTGGTTTTTGTAATTAAAGGTTGAGAGAGTCATTGTGTGCAATAATACGTATACATATTTATGTTCAGACTATAGGAATTATATTTTTTTATCCTCAATGCCTTTTATTGTCAATGTATGTTAAATCATTAAAATTTGTTTTTGATCCCTTGCCGATTTCGTAAGTTTGCCCACTGACAAAGAAAGTACGGATCTATAGTTTTAATAATAGGTTTATTTTAAGAATGAGATACATTTTATCATTATATGAACAAAAAAAAATATGTTAGGATGAACAAAAATGCTGAGTCTAACCCCAAGAACAGCATACTAATGGTCAAATATAGGAATAGAAATATTAGTTTGTGGAAGTGTTTCTCTGCTAAGGACTTTACCGTATAAAAGGGAGGATAGACGGGGTTATGGGAAATCTTGGGCGACTTCCTCCTTCCGTCAGGGCAGTTGAATTGAAAATGGGTTGTTGATGGACCTAAATTTAAAAGGATTTTTGACAAACTAAGATTTTAAGTCCTTGTTGGATTCAGGGATTTGGCTTTTTGGTGTGCTCATAAAAGACACAGAGTTACCTTAAAGGATTTGTTGAGTATCTATATTGGGCTCATTTTTGTCCATGTATGAATAAACAATGTAAATATTCTGTATCATTACAAAAACCATGAATCATTCAAGTTAGTCAAGTAAGTCAAGAATCTACATTATTGAAACATTACATCTGTATTAAGATACCTACATAAATCAATACACACAAACATACATGTACACGTCATTAAATATAATTATGTACAAGGTAAATATCTTCTATGTGACAAACATGTCCCCTCTTGCTCCTAGATGCCGAATCAATAGTTATTCACAATAACATACTTTTATTTACATACTTATGTTAATTGTGTATCATATTCCTCCTTAGTACAGTGTGTTCCTGAAAATCAGAACAACCATTTGGTGACTTTTGTACAAAAAGATATACAAATTTTACTCGAACGCACTCTACATATAATTAACATTTGTAATATTTACATAATTAATGAAATTTTGATTTAAAGTAATTGATTAAAAGGTATAAAGTCTCCTCTTAAATGTCATGGTTGAATCAATGGACATATGTACGAGTTAATATATACACAATTCTGAAATTATTATCTACATTTGTGCCATCACATAAGTTATTTACATACACAAACTATTACCAATTGAATTTAAATTTCTACATTTTTACTTATGTGAGGTGTCAACATAAAAGCAGGGAGGAATTGCCTCCATTAAAATAGATCAGTAAATTAAAATAATTGTATAACTGATGTTCTTTCAATTAGGTATATTAAAAAACTTTTTATTCGTTAGATTGAATCCCAAATTTGATACAATTGTTTCACTTGTTTCCAAAATTCAATACAAAATGTTTAGCATATGTATAAATTGGGTTTGATAAAAAAAAAACCTCTGTTTCTGAAGCCTTAAATTTTAAATTAGGAGCATCATCAAAAAGTTCAAAGAATTATTTATATTTATTTCATACCAAAAAAAATTTCCATGCCTAAATAGTATGTTAATAATCAAATAATCCTTTCTTATGAAGATTAATAACTATGAAAAAAAAATCATTTTTCTTAATTCTTTTATCCCAGCTTGTTTTATGTTTACACATAATATGTATACATATCATAAGGCTGAAAAGTCCGGGGTTAAAACAATTTTTTTTCCGTTAAAAACTGGGTTTTTTAAAATTATTATTATTTGATTTATAATTCATTTACTACACATGGCAATTTTTAATTAACAAAACTAGCCTCACATTCAGCACAATAAGTCACAAACTAAAGAACTTATCGTCATTATTTTTTTACACCCGTCTTTTGCAGGTTAGTAATAACTGAAAATGAGGTTATTTTATTAAAATAGTACTATCTACAGGTGAAGCCCGGGACTTTTCAGCCCATTGGTTATATTTTATCAAAAATACATCTTCAATTGTAACAAAGTAAAAATGATAGAAAATAATTATCTTTTTCATTTCTTTCATTCTTTGTTGGTTTTTTAAATTACATAGAGTAATGTAAATTAAGCAGCTTTTTTTATTTTTTAAGACTTGCAAAAATTACAACTCCCATTAAAAGAGTTTTTAAAATGCATTTAAAAGATACATTGTATACATTGATACTGAATGTTATATTTTAGGATATGAATTAGAGCAAGGAATAGGAAGTATACATAGACATATGTTTGGTTCTTTTGAACAGCCTTTTCCATTGATTAAAAAATAAAACTTGATGCAATAATAAAGTCAAAAAAGATTTGAAAAGGTAGTAAATTACTTCTTATCTCTCCGTTAGTGAACATCCTTGTTATAATGCGGTGAGTACAATAAGTAACATGTTAAACATTTGTAAGATTATTATAATTGCGTCATTGAATTATGTTATCATTTTTTTAGCTATTCCATACATTTGGCACTCGTAAAAATCGATTAAAATGGATTAGATATTAATAAAAAATAAATCCTTATTCTTAAATAATATTAATAACATATGTTTGCTCTTTTAACAAGATGTAGTTTCTTATTAATATAAATAAATATATTTAATTGAAAAAAATAAGAATTCACAAAAACAAAGGAACGACATTAAGTAAAGCAGTAAACTAAATTAACTAAATTTTGATAAAAAATTGATAAAGATATGAGCAAATCCTAAGCAAGAGATTATCAAGATAAAAATAATTCCATATTTAACGTTTGAGGAGTATACTGAAAAGTATTGGCGACAAAAATGGATTATTTTCCAGAACCAACATAATTCTTTGAATAAATGCTTACACATATTGATCAATGTTTGTCTTATAAAGTTAAAGGTATAACGTTCAAATTACTGATTTTGATATACTAGTTGAGTCTCAAATCCTTGAATAACTTGACGAATTGAGTGAGGTAATTAAATTAATTACTCACGCCGTATTTGAGTCCAAGCGTTCTGATTTGATTCAACACATCTAATTTTAGTTCACTTGCATATTTATTTACAGGGTCATCCAATAAAAATTGGAATAAACTTTGACGTCAAACAGATCCTGAACAAATGCAATGCGACGAATTTATTGGTTTTGTTTAACGGTATATATGGTACTATCAATTTAATTGAATATGACCTCAATTCTCCCACGGAGTACTTTATATAAAAAATATTTATTTTGCATAAAAGGTCCCACAGATGGCAAAAATTATTTTTACAGTCAAATTATGATTTTTAACATTTAGTAGACATTTTGAATATACACAGTTTTAAATAATAATAAAAAATGTACTATCTCTCCAAGCTTTCATTTTTCTCAGTATCGTACTTCTTCAAGGAATAGACGCTTATCAAAATAAATTTCAAAACTCCATTATGCCGTGTAGTACCGTTTTAAATGCTGAAATTTTTGATATTTATCCTATTTCAACTCTTACATATCAATTTTTTACATTTATATGAATCTATGAAGTAAAAACAATCGTAACCCTCTTATTTTAGAAAAGAAAAATTTTAATCTTAGATAAACGGTCCCAGAGTTTATTACAACAACTTTATCTGAATAAACAACATCAATATGAAATTTTTGAACAACAGGGGAGCCGATGGCACCATTTATAGAACTCTGGCTCAGAAGTATTTCAAAGAACTTTGAAAATTTCAAATTAAATTCAAGAGGGCATCAGATTGTCCAGTGGATGTAGGGCGCTAGGACCCAGAGGATATGGAAGAGATTGTACATCATGATTGATTTCCTCAACATTTGCCATAGGACCCTCCACTTGTTCTAAATCCAGTTTTCTGTCTCAGAAAGATCTCTAATCTGTTTTAACTTAAAGGATTTTCTCTCTATATTTTTTATTCTCTTGCTATTTATTCTTTGTTCGGATTAAATATCTTCGCATACTTGTGAATATATCTCAGTTCTATCTAATGATGGAGAAGATGACTTAGATTTCCCAATTATAGGGCCCTTAGTCTTCTTTATTATTCCAAAAAAATACATTTTCAAAATAAATAAACACATGCATTTATTTTGTATATATAGAGTGCAATAAATTTATGTATACTATTAGTTTGAGAGAAACACACTGTACTAATTTTATCAGCTTTATAATATATTTATATTTTTTGTAAGTTATTGAAAGATAATTTTGGAATTGAGAGTATTTGTCATAAATATAAAAAAGGAGAGCTTGATAGAATGAAGATAAGTTTATTGAATTTTATATTTTATAAGTTACAATATCATTTACTTTCTGTAAATATATGTACATATATGAAGGAAAAGCTGGGTATCCACCTATGCATTGCTTACATGTTTCAAATACCTTTAAGTTTGATATGCTTCAAATAGTCAAGTGGTCAAGTGAAATAAAAAAAGAATCGAATTCAATCTTTAGTATTTGAAATGTCAACAGTTATTTTTCTCCTTTTAGTTGTTTTAGGATATTTTTTTACATCTTTTATTACTTTTGTAACCGTCTTTTTTATTTAAAAAAAAAAGAAGAAGAACATTTTATATAACCATATAAATATACCTATACACAACAGTAACACTGGCAAAAAGGTATGATTAAAGATGTCAAGTGAACAAAGAAAGGGATAAGGTTTATATAAAAATAAAGCTTATGAAGAAATTTTCTATTCTTTGATGGATTTTTTTTTTTTTTTGTAATATTTTACTACAAAAGGTTGTACTTGAAAGCAAGATGGATATATTTGAATAAGTACATAATAAAAATGAACATTAAAAAAACAGGATGCTTTTAAAAAAATATTTTGTTAATTATTATCTAAATAAGGCCTGAAATATTCCTCCTTCAGTTTCATCTTTCATAATCAAAATATTAACAACTACTTAAAAAAGTGGTTATAGTAATCGATGATTCAATACAAAATATAAATAATATGATTAAATTATAAAAAGTCTAATCAAAGGACTAAAATATTTAATATATATAGTTATTTGTGCACTGTTAATATTAACCCGCATTTTTACATATTCAATGTTATTTCAAGCACATTGCAAGATGGGGTTTAGAGAGTCAAATGAAAAGATTGGTCTTTTATAGGTTAAACCATTTAAATATATGTAACGATCAAAAAATGTCATTAATATACATAAAGTTCCCTCATCAACTGCTGCCAAAATTTTGTTATTTAAATATTTTGTCATCCACTTTTACAGCATACTTTTTAATCTTAATGACGTTGATTTGAGAACCGAGATTTATGTAATTTATTGAGGAACACAATCGAAGGCAGAAAAAACTTGTAGAACACTTCTAGTTATTTGAGTATGCGGTTGAAATTTCCTACATAAATTATATACATTTATCATATTACAAGAGACTTTAAAAGGCTTTAGCACCACCAATGTAGTATTTATTTACTAGTATTGCGTTTCGGTCTGAAAATTCAAGACCGGTTTGAGACAGTTATGTTTTTTTGTGGACCAAATTAATTAAGTTGTAATGAAAAAATTGGTATATCTAAGTCCCATAGAAAAATTATGTCTTGAGCTGCCTAATTATTAGGTCTCATTTAAAATTTGGTCTAGAATCATTCTATAGATGAATTGTTGATGACATCATGTGTGTTTTAAAATTATGAACATTTGTCAAATATGAAGTTAAATCTGTTGCATACATCTTATTGTGCAAATCAGAAATCAGGACATAGGAGAAAATTGGTCCATAGATTGGTTTATATTTTGAGAACAAAAAAAATCGGTTCAAGTTCCGAAAATTAGTAAATTTCGGTCTACGGTCTGAGATCAAAGTCTATACCAAATATTGGTCCAAATCATTCTACAAAAAATCACCAAAAAAAAAATCGATCGTGGACCGATTCTTAACAATTATGTAGGTGAAAATAGTTTTTTTAAGACTCTAAATACATTTTACATATAATTACTTTTATTAAATTATTAAAAGTGAAAGAATAAAAAAAACAATATTGAGTCAAATAAAAATATGTTAAAAGTAAATTTACGAGAAAAAATAGTTGTAGAATAATGGAATATATATTTTTAGATACATAGTGACGAACACAGAATAGACCTACTAATAGTATAAACTTGGTTTTTCTCTCCAATAACCTTTTTAAAATCAATCAATCTCTGTCATTTCTACCCATTTTCAACTCCAATAAATGCTAAATTACTATTATTATTATTATGTTTAAAAAACATTATATATACGAGTATTAATCATTTCATAAATATTTTCCCTGTAGTATTCCATAATTACGTTCATATATAATATATACAGAGTGGTCCAGATAAATTGGGAAAGGCTTATAAACAAAAAACTTTTTTTATCCTCTGACAGGTAGATTTAATGAAATTCAATTATTCATAATGAGATCCCCCTCTCTTGATAACCGAACTACAAAGCGCTGAAAACTTTGGCATGCCGGGCAAACTAGTGCGGATCCAGCTTTGCCATTATAATGGTTCTGGTCTTGCACTTTTAATTTACATTCCCTGAATGGATAGATGGAGTCGCCCAAGGAATAAATTACAACTTACAATAATACAGTTTAGGGTCCCATAAGCTCAAAAAAGTGCAGAATGTCTTGGCCACAAAATATTGGAGTCCGGATTTTTTGGCTTCAAGTAGCCCGGACCAGAAATCATGCGATTTCCATCCCTAGGAAGGATCGAGCATGAGGCCTGTGACAAGTATCATTTGTCTGTGAAGATTTTGAAGAAGTCCATTACTCGTACTATAGCAAAGCTGGATCCGCACAGGTCACCCGTGCATGTCAATCCTTGCGGCGCCGTGGGGCCGAGGTTATCAAAAAATTCGAATTTTATTATAAATAATTCAATTTCCTTAAATGTAGCTTTCAAATAATAATAAATTAAAATTTTTACCCTATCTAGTTCGTTTGCTATAAGCCTTTTAAGATTTTTCCAATTTATCTAGACTACCCTGTATATATAAATATAAAGGACTTCCAAATGGAAATTCTTTATAATTCGTATTGTATAATTATGTTATATAATAAATGGTTAAACTATAAAATTCGTTCAGCCATTACTTACATACATACAAAGAAAATGGTCTATGTCTGGGTTATTCCATTTACACTCAATTTTTTTAGTATCCGTCATAAAATAAAATGTGGTATGTCAAATTACCTATCATTGGGACACTCAAAAATAAAATGTCATATCTATAACTTAATTCATTTTTAAGTTATCAGCATCTTTAAATAACAAATTTAACCAGACTTTGTCTTGAAAATACAAGCGTACTAACAACTTCACCGATCATACTACTAATATAATTAGTGTAATAAAAAGAGTCAATTATTTTTAATGGATTATGTTTATTTATTTTCCATTCATTATATTTATATATTTTTTTGGTTTAATTGACCCCTTCCAATGCGTGGTACGAGTATGTCATCAAAATGACCAGACTGGAATAATCGAAAAATGTAAATTGCACATGATTTGGCACTTACAATATCAGTACCATAAATACTATCCATATTTTCATCCGCCATTTTCGTCTTGATCGCAGAAAAACTGTAAATATGTGCGCAAACAATCGCAAAAACTCTTTAACAAGTTTTTTTCAGTGAAAATTTTTATATTTTTAACACTATCTAGCGTAAAGCCATCAAATTTATACACTTTTATTCAGATTCTTTAAAATCAAAGAATATTAAATTGAATTATTTTAAATAATTCAATTTTAGCTCTATTAAGGAATGACAAATACAGATTTTGTTAATAAATATGTGTTCATTTTGTGTACGTCTATAAATTTTCTTCATTTTATAAAATAAAAATAGATTTTTTCAGTCTCTGTAGATGAATTCCATTCTTGAGTCAACATTTACTTATATATTACAAGGATGCAACTCCTCATCGAGCAATAATTCGGTAATTTTCAATCTAAAAATTATTTATTTTGCATATAAAAAATCTTATATTATTTTTATATAATATCTTAGGAGAGAAAATCCTCTCGAAATAGAACAAACAAACATTTGTTGCCAGGGGGGTTAATGTGCAAATGATTATTGTAATAAATAAATAAATGTCATTTTGAGTAATTCAAAAGTACATTCAACTCTATAATTATTATACATATAAGATTTATTAATATTGAAGGTTATTCGATTATTATACAACTATTTTTCAGTTGTAATCACTCATAACTTATTATTATAGATTATGATAAATGCATCATTTGTAGATTTAGTTAATTTTCTGATGTGAGTTTGATGATGACAGTAATAAAATTAAAAATTGCTGCAAAACAATTAATTATAATTTAGTGAGAAAAGTTAGGCTTATAATTAATTAAGATTGATTTAAAAATAGATTTAATGAATTTGCACAAATGTAGATTTTAACTCTTTTTTGGTTCAGGAAATTGTTTATGTAGAAACAAAGCGATGCAAGGCTACACTGAATTATATTGGTAGATCATGACTTACGTATATCTATGATGATAGCAGGGGTGCTGTGGTCGAAATTCCTTTAACTTAGACTTAGAAAAAACAAGATTTTGAGGAGCCTAGATAAAGAAAAACAGAAAAAAATTAATATAAATTATTTTGTATTGTTTGTGATTACAAGACCAAGAGTTATAAATAAATGAGTCTATAGGAAGATAAGATCAAATCTTTATTAAAAAAAGGATAAAATTATCTACAATCGTCTCACTAACAGAAGGTTCAGTGTTAGGAGCCTTCATCATAATGAAGGCTCCTCTCGAGGAAAGTTTATCGGGATTTATATATTAACATTGAAGAGAACCAATATTCGGAAAATGATTTTTGAGAAAAAATAATTGTGATTCATCATGTATTTCATTTCTTTTTTATTCTAAAAAAATATTTATTGTCCATGTTGATTATTCTCAAAAAAAATAATTTACTTAAAATGAACAAAAAGATAACAAAATTTGTAGTTTATATTATTGAAAAGCATTAGGAATTTGAATTTAAATATAATACTTAACATATTTAGCAACAATTTTAAAAAGTTGTTTGCTAAGTTTGTTTGAATAAGGAATTGTTTAGATATGCAATATTTGTTCTGTTTGTTCGTTGATTTTAATTTTGAATTGTGGAAAACTCAAAAACAAGTCAATAACAATACCATAATTTATTAATTAGCATAACAAATAATTTTTTTCTATAATAACGATTAAAAAAAAATAGGTAATGAAAGACGATTAATTTGTATCTTTTTCCACATATTAATTATGTCAAATTATTTATCAAACTACGTTTAGAACAAATTGTAAATTATTTTGATATACGTCAAAAAGCCTATGATTTATTTGGTTACGAGTGGTAGTAAACCGTCATTGCTCCAAGTTATAAGGTGTCGACAAACAGACACATTGTGCTGTAATAATATAAAAGAAAACTTCCCAATAAACCCTCGGTGTTACTTTCCTTTTTTCATGAGCATACTAATACTTTCCAAAATAAAATAATAATATAACATTTTGAGAAAAAAAATGTTATTTGATGAGCCAGGGAGTACTTAAGCCCTTCCTACACATCATCTAAAGTCCCATTTATTTTTTGAAATTTTATATAAAGTACTTCTTCTTTTTTTATAATTGAGTTGCAAAATTTCATTTTTCTTTACTCCCACCGTTTCATATTCAACTCTTATCATATACTTTACATGAATGTACAGGGTGGACCAGGTAAGTTTGGAATAACTTTAATAGAGAATTTTGAGACTTGCAGAGATTATTTGAAAAAAAATAATAATCAAAGCTAAATATGTTAACTGTCGAATTTATTAAAAGTTTCCGCACAGGAGATAATTTTCTTCTTCAAATATCCAAAATCTACAGTCAATGACATGATTAACGCCTTTGATGAAGAGAGAAATACTAAGAGAGCAGCTCATTTAACAATATCTGATAAAATAATGACTAACAAGTTCATAACTGGCTTAAAACGATCAATTGTACTCATCCAGACTCGCTAATTGCTAATTTGCCAAGGACCGCAAAGGGATCATCAAAAATAACATCAGGAATGCCCTGGGTTACTTGTTTAAGGTCAACCCCTCAAAGCATATGCTAACAGAGCAGAATAAGGCAGACATAATGAGCAAAGGCTAGATTCTTATTAACCAAATGAAGAGCAAAGGTGGTTTCGTGCATTGTTTTTTCAGATGATAAAATCTTAATTATTGACATCAAGCATGACCGTTAAAATGATACATGGAGCTGTCAGGACCCTCACGAGGTCTAACCAGTCATGAAAATGAAAAAAAATCGGCTTCTGTTATTATCCTGGGGGTCATCAACACGGAGAAACATGTCATGCTCTCCCCCTTCCCTCCCCCGGACTGGAAGATCCAGCCAGACTCAGCATCGGCTCATAAAGCTAAGATTGTCCAAGAGTTAGTAGGTAAAAATGTGACGGATTTTTAACCCCATTCTATTGGCCAGCCTGGACCTCAATCACTGTGATTATTACTTGTAGTACTGGGGGAAAAGGATCACTTGCAGGAACAATCATCGTCAAGAAAATGAAGGCCCTGGATCCGTACGAGGTAGCAAGAGCATGCCAGGCATTCAGACGCTGTATACAGGTCTTGATCGAGAACGAAAGATTTCATGCTAAATAATTATTTAAAATTTAATGTGGCTTTCAAATGAATAAAAATAATCTTTTTATCTTTTATACAAGTCTAATAATTAGCCGATAAAGTTACGCAGGATTTACTCTGTCCATCTTGTAGGTATGTAAATTATGATAGACATTAGAGGACAATATTAAAGAGTGCTCCCTAAACATTATAATCCTTTTTTTTTTTTTTCTTATTATGCATAGGTACATCATGGAGCACTGTTTAAATGTAACCTTTTATAATGCTCAATTCTACATGCACAACGCCTCTGAGACTTCATTAATATGGCTTCAATATTATTCCTTAGATCAAAAATATATATATTATTTAAATCAGGGACAACTATATACCTTGTACAATGCATTCTGTTTACAGACTCGATGCCACATACAAAACGTATGCAAAACTTCATTAGTAAGACTACAATGTTATTTCTTATAGCAAAAAGGCCAAACATAGATACATACACACAGATAAACTTTGCTTTATTAATTTAGATATTGTGACTAAATAGGAAAAGTTGCGCCATATATATACAATGATTTTTATTGATTATTACTTGCATCAATAATACAATACAGCAAACCTAAATGTATAATTTATGAAATATTTGTTCAGAAAAAAAAAAAAAAAAAAAATCATGACTTTAAAAAACAAATAACTATATTTCAAGGATAAAACAGTAATAATGACTGTTATTTGTCACACTTATACATAACAGAATAATAATACCCATAATTTGTTGTTTCATACTCTAAGTTGCTCATAATAAATAAACAAATAATAACACGCAACTTTCCAAGGATTTAAATATTATTGTATAGCAATAGCTTTTATATCTTTTTAATATCATATATTTGCATCTGCGCATATATTTTTGTTCCTATTTTAATATAATAATTGTTTAAAAATTTGTAAATAACAATATATTTATACAAAAATATTAATGTAATTCAATTTGTTTAATATACACATTAAACGAAAGTTGTTTATAGTTATGAAAGCAATTTAGCTATTAAAACAGCTTTTTGATATAAAAAACAAATTTGTATACAAAATCAGACAAAATTTATTTGTAACAAGTTTCCTTTGAAGTGGAATTTTTTCTTACTACCAATGTATTTATGATATAAAATACATTTTAATATAAAATTCGAATTCAATTTATGTTAATTTGTGTTTAATGTCTACTAAATAATTGTTGCTTTAATACTTAAATTATATACAGCAATATTGCTGAACTGAAGGGATATTCAAATCCTGTTCTAAAAATGTTTTTTATGAATATTTGTCAATGTTAGATAAAAGAATGAAAAATTGATTTTTTTAAATTAAAAAATCATTATATGGAAGGGACTGGATCTAAAAAAATATTAAAAACCACTCTTATAAAGTATCTTCATTTAATGTCATCATTCTTAAAGTCGGTCATCTTAATTTTATAAACAACCATATTTGATAAAACTCTAAATCTCTCTTTTTACAGTAGAGCTGATGTTTTTTTTCTCTCTAGTTATTAAAGTTAGTTCTTTTTTTTAAAACTTTGTCTATTTTTTGAATAACTTTGTATTTTTTTCTCCAACATGGTGTCTCTTTTTGGTTTTTATGTAATCTGTGATGTCAGTAAAAACGTATATTTATTTTAATATATAATATGTATCAACTATAATTGAAACAGGTAACAGTTATAGGCTTGAAGATCCAAATTCTTACCTCAATTACCACAATATAAATTTTATTTAACTATTAACTACATACATAACTATTTTTGGATATACCAGCTTTCTATAACCATTGAAAGGAATTACTTACCAATAAATAAAAAAATCTCGTAAAACCTTTCAATGACTCATCTCTTTACATTCTTAAAAGGATGTAGGCATTATTAATGAATCTAAGTTATATTTTGATATTTACACTCTAGAAGCAATATTAAATCAATAATCTTTTCACTCAAATAAATAAAAAATGATTACGGTAAATTAGTGCTAATTTTCAAAACATTAAAATACCAAAGCATTTTTTGCATAAAAGTTACCAAAAAATGTCTTATTGTGAATTTTTACGTAATTAACAACATCATTTATAATGTATATTTCCTACAAAAAGAAGGGAGAGCCCTAAAACCCGCTAATAGATGGTTAATTCTTTACAAATGTTGATTTATTATGCATATACTAACAACAAAATATTCAAATCTTTACAAGAGATAATTCGAGTACAACAAACCATCGTTTATAACATTACAAAGTGGAAAAGTAGTATAAATTTGATGAAGTCCATATTCCATTTTCATTTAAGGGAGATACCATTGGGCAGTATTCAAATAATAATCACATTTTATTTTTTAACTTCATATATGTATACATATAGGCCAAAATATTAGTCATATTTGAGTCAACGATAGGCTTTGTATTCAAATTTGTGAGATGAGCTAAGAAATCCAATATTTTCAACAAAGGTTAAGAACATTTATTTGATTTAAAATACTTAGATTGACTCCGATATTCCCTTTCAAATAAAATCAAACAATTTCTTATTCTTTTATTGTGAGGATGACATTTGGCTACATTTATAAAAATAAAAAGTGGATGATAGTCGTTATAACATAAATGTAATCCATATTCAATTTTATGAAAAATCAGTTTATCTAGTTTTGGTGTTGACAGGCCATATATCCATTTTCAAAAAATAGCATTTATTTAAATTATAGCACGGTAAAACTACAAAAATAACATTTAAAGAGCAGAACAACGCACTAAGACAATCCCTAAAAATATAACACACAAAAAATTATCAAACGGCCCGAAAAAGTGGCTCTTTTTTTTTAATCCTTCCGTGCAAAAATTGTTTATATACATAATTATAAGTTTACGTACTTATGTATACTAAAGTTTGCTAAACTATCATTTAAAAGGGGTATAACAATATATAAGGATATGAACAGATGCTATATATGACTTATTTTCTAAAGCTAATTATATCTTTATTTGGAAAAATAATATTACATATTATGCTTTTAAAAACACTGGATTAATTCATAAAAAAATATGTATAAGGAATACTATATTCATAATATTAGTGTAGATATACATACAATAAGAATCGACCATGAATGGTTTATCAAACACTTTTATTCCTTTTTTTTTTTTCCAAAAAGATGTAATCACAAAATTTACAATACAATTGTTTAACATCATAACAATGATTAAATACAAATATGAAGTTGGTGTCAATTTTTCTTATGAGATATTAGATAAAAACTTGATTTAAAAAGCAAAGTAATTTATTATGGGAGCAATATTTTTGTAATAATGTATTTTATAATTTTTTGGTAGCAAGAATATAATCGTTTGAAAACTGATTAGTTCACTATAGATTAATATAACATTTTTCAAACCTCATAATCACACATTGAGGAGAAATCTGAATTATTTTAACGTCTTGTATAAAATGATTATTTTTTAATTTATATATTAATATGTGTTGCTTTTTTCACAAATGTTTTGCATATTTAATACAATGAAGTTTAATGGAATTTAAAAAAAATAAGTTTTGTAGAACTACGCATAATTTTCCGTTAATATTGTTTATGCTATCCTTAAAATATTATAAATTTGTAAAATATTATTTTTTTATCGAAATCGTTCCCAAAACATTGAAAGCTATAAAATTCTTTTTTTTCTGTCCAATTTTGAGAAAATCTATATTTTATGTCGAATATTCCATTTGGTTATTGGTTCAATTTTTTTTTAAATGTTTGAGCTGCAACAAATTGGCAACAACTCAAAGTTAAAATATTTTAACAAAAGTTTTGTAAACTACTACACATAATCTGCCATAAATATTATTTATGTTATTCGTCAAAAATTTCTTTTTCTTATTAAAAAAAAACAAAACTATGATGAGACTGCAAGTGTATCGATTTCCGTACAATTTTCAAATTAGTCAACAAACAAAAAATTGTTTTAGTATCTAACTTTAACTCATTTTATATAAATGTTAATATTATATTTTTAATAACATTATTTTCATTTTTCACACTTTATTTTTTAATTTTTATCTCCATTCTTGGCAATGGACCAATCAATTTCAAATGTATTTCTTCTCCTCTTCAAAGTTCCTTCAAAATTTGTTCTTAAAATTATATGCATTATTGATGATATTTTGAAATAGACAATTTTTTATTTTATTTAATTTTTTTTAAATATATTCACCACTTTACAATTGACCGATATTTAATTAATTTTTAGGCTATTAATTATGAAAAGCTCAATAATTATTTGTATATTTAGATGGCTTTCAGAAATTTGGATTTGACTCCAAAAATTTGTTAGGATTTTTGATTTCTTTGTTTTTTAATGAGAGTCATAATTTTTTTATATCTGAACATTTACAAAATACATAAATTAGAAGCTGAAATTTTGTTCCAATTGAATAATTCCTCGAGTTTGTGATATATTTTTATAGTCTATATGACAAAAAAGTTTTGAATCCAAACATCTCTAGAGATATTGTGTTATTTGAGTGAGAAATATTTTTCAATGATCCTTTTATTGTTCAGACCCTTTATAAATATGTGAACGGCTCAAGTAGTCACTCCAGTCATCTACAAAAGTCTCCTTGTTTGTAATTATGAATAGTTTTTAGTTTTTGTTTTTTTAAACTATGGGAAAATTCTTTCTCTTTTTTAGGTAAATATCACCTTCATCACAAGTTCAGTAATTAGTCAAAATATACTAAGAGCTGAGTATTCAAATAGATATCATTTATTGAAATGTAAAGATTTTACTTTCATAACCATGTTTATAATTAGCTTACACACAAATAAGTCCAACATCTTGAATTTTACATAGATTATACACTCTAGTTTTCTTAATTTACAACTCAAAATCGATTTTTAAACTATTGCAAATATTTTTGACTAGCAATAGCATGCATAAATACGTTAAAAGTTAAATTTTGGAGAGCCAAGCCACCTTCAGAGAATTGAGCCAAATAAACAAAAAGTGATGCAATTCTACTCCATCTCCCCTATTTAAATTTAAGTAATATATTTAGTTGTTGATTTTTACCTTTTAATACAATCCAACGTGTAAGTAGATGTAGAGATTCACTTCCTGAAAATATAAAGAAAAAATGATTCTTGTTTATTTCACTTAACTTATTAATAAATGATTTTTAATCGATAATCAAATACCTGAAATAAAGTAGCATATAAGTACAATATTTTTGATTTATTATTTTTGTTTACAAGGCATAAATTTCATTAGTGACGTTTTAGCAACTAGTCATTCAATATTTAACATAATTATATTAGTTCAAGAATATAAATTTGTTATTCTAATACTAATAATTTGGATTGTCATCCATAAAAAGTATGTAATTCAATCAATTTTCTTGGAAATATTGACGGCAAAAGTGATAATTAGGTTATTATCAGTCATATTTAGATTAGTTACAAACACTATGGACTTCATTGACAAATATGCAATGACATTTTTGTAAAACTAATATTACAAAAAAGTGTTCATCAATATTAAATAAACTTAAGTAATAGATTAAATACTTTTACTTAAACACTATTATATTTATGTAATTTTAACAAAGTTTCCCTGTTGATTGGAAAGCTTATTACGTATATATTTTTATGAATAATGGAACTTTAGATTTATGAAGAAAAAAATAACTTTCATGACTAAGTGAGTGTAAAATATCCTTTTAAAATTTATGTAAGGCTATAGTAGGTTTACCCGGCGTTGGGACATAAAGAAATTAAAATTAATTCTGAATTATTGTCGTTGGTATGTATCTTTGAACAATCTTTTTTAAAGGAGATTTTAAGTTTTAAAGAAGAAAAAGTATTCAAGTTGAACAGTCGTTTGCTCATCCTTCATATTATTGTCAAAAATCCTTTTTCTTATTCCTTTTTGCTTTTTTTTTCTTCTCCTCTAAACCCTATAATCTCTTTTGAAAAACATGCATACATGAAATACATACTAACAGGCAGCAAAAGTAATTCTTAAACTTTTAAGGTGTTTTTTGTTTTATATGAAATAGTCATTTATTTGTCAAAAAATGTTATTTCAAGGTGACCATGGCATTCAACAAAATATATTTATTGGTTTGCCCGTGATCCCAGGACATACACAAAGACATTTACATTTAATATTATAAATTTAGTAGGTTATTTTCAAAATTTAACTGTATCTAAACTATTTTATTATTCCTACTTGCTTCTTTTTTAATCCTAACACAGTACTTCATTGGCCTAGTGTTATGTCAATGCAAACATTAAAATGGATGTATTTAGTAATCAAAATCTTGTTTTGCCAAACTAATTGTTACTTATGATACTAAAAACATTGGTGAACAAATTAGAAACTTCTCCGCAAGTGTGCATTCAAAATACATGCCACCACATAGAGCGAAGGAGGGATCCGGTGAATACCACGTCTATTCTCGTAGCAAGGGAAGAAGATAAGTCTAAAAAGCTTCTATAAATACTAAGATAGCATCAATGAAGTTTTAGGGCATATTGAATAAAAGTAATAGTTAAATAATTTCTGAAGGAACGTCATAAGATGAAATATAGAACAAATTTTTTTAATGGTCATATTAAGACCATATCTTCATCCAAAAAAAAAAGGTCAATATAATTTCTAAAAAATATTATTTATACAAATTTCAACATGTGCAACAACATGATTATTAATTGATTTCCTTATATTTATAAATTGTGAACAATGAGAGTTTAACCGCCAATTTATTTAGAATTATAATTCATAAACCTGCTCTAATTTATTGGAATTAATTGTGGTGAAGGATTTGTTTCATTGGAACAAAAATAATAAATATTTCTACTTTCATTATTCGAAATAGCACAACAAATGGAAACCATGACAACATACTATTATCTAATAATAATTTATGGTTAAAGAACTTTTCAGTTCTTACTAAATATTTAATATTTTATTTCTTTTTACCAAACTAATATTGTAATGCATAGGGAAAATAGGAATATCAAAATTTCAATAACCTAAATCGGGGAAACTTCTATTATTTATAGGACGCAAAAATTATATATATATATACATATTCTATCATCTAAGGTTGTTTTCTAAAATAGAATAAAAAAATATTTATGAATTGTGAACAATTCTATTTTAAAAATCATTTAATTGTTGGTAAATACAAAGATCTACATATGCAAATTGATATAGCTTTATATGTGATAATATATTTCTACCGATTCATTTATACAATAATATATATCTATTTAAAAATTTTTGCTTTTAAAGTGTGCACAATGTTATCTCTATTGTATATCAAAAAAAAATCACCTAAAAAAGAGAAATAAAATGAAATACCCCCAAATTATTTGGAAAAGAAACTGAAACATCGACAAGTGACATACAATACGTTTTATATTTTTGTATTATCTAGGTAACGTCGTAATGAATTATTGAACTAACAAAAAAGGGGCCGAAAGAATAATAATATGGACAAATACATAAAGACCCACGAAACTTCTTAATAAATTACTTGATAAATTTATCATGGATTTAAAAAAAATTGTTTATTTTTTCGTGAAAAAGTAAAGTTTATGAGTCTAGTTTTAATATTTAATGTTCTATACTAAAAAAAAGATTTGAAAATAGTAAATTAAATCCTATTAAAAAGATGATTTTCATATTCACTCATTAGTACAATCTTTTAAAAAAAATATTTTTACCTAAAAAGAGATAATAAATTAAAAACGATCTGAGTGTTTGCTATCTGGAATAGCTTGTAAGAATGGTCATAATAAGATTTTGGATATCAATACTAGGTGATAAATACTTTTCTTAGAGTAACTACCTTATCCTATCAACGAGCGAGGACGTTTTACAAAACTCACTATTTGGAGTTACCTTTTATAAGGACACAGTAATTACATTTTTTATTTGTTGAAAACAAACCAGACTCTAGTGTAAATCTTGGGATTATTTTAAATGCATCTTGATTTATTTGTAGGTTTGAAAAGAGTTCTCAGAAAATATCCTTATTAGATTGTCAGCATATCTTAAGCATTTTCAACTGACACGATGTAAAATCTTTCCAGCTGCAAACTCCCCTTAAATGACACAAGTATTTGCCTTGACGAACTCCTATTAAATGAGAAGAATATTTGCTTAGCCTACCATACTTAATGAGGGGCATCGACTTTGCATGGTCGACTCCGACCATTTCGACGATAAAACGCCACTTTGAAAAAAAAGTTTGAATTATGTACGATAACGAGTAAAGAGCCATGGGTAAATCAATCACCATAATTAATACATTGTTTATTGACTCTAATGGCTATGAAGTGTTAAAAAAATAATATTCATAAGTGGGGACTTGACAAAAACCCTATTAATACCATTGGTGAGCACATACAAGATATCTTATATAATGAGTTTTTGTAGAATTAATGGTCAAATATTGTGGATATGCTTAGGATTTTTATGTTTTTGCCTATATAAAAGGCTAACTCTTTAGTTTGACAAATAATTTGAGATGTATTCCAAATCAATAATTTTTTCATAAAATTTCAGTAAAATAGAAGCAAGAAGAAATATAAAATTTTATAACATTCAAATGTAAATTTTCTTTCCCACTCAATACCTTTATACATATATATAATATCTGAAGTAATGAAATCTTGAAAATTAATTAGTTTTTACTTAAAAACTTAAAAAAATTAAACATACTTTATTTGAACATCAATTGATTAAATCAACAAACTCATAAAATGTATGTACAAAAATTAAAAGTTTAAAAAAAAATCTAAAGTGGAAATCTGATGATGTTATAAGTTTGAGAATTAATGAATAATTTTATGAAAACTACAGAGTAAGTATCTAACTATATATATGTTTTCAAAATTAGATGCTACATTCAAAAAATAATTTTGTTTATTATGAGAGATCTGCAAATCCTGATAAAATTGGTAACTAAGATACTAAAATTGGTCTTATGAGATGCATTAAAAACTTATAGTTTAATTTAATTTAAGTACAATTTGTATATATAACTTTAAATTTTTGACTATAGTTAATTTTGACAAAATGTATTACTTAATAAAAGAGTCTTTCCTTGTTATTGTTACTTGGCTATATGATTTGTCAATATTTAAACAGGCTGAAATTATTTTTTGAACATCGATCAATACACTAAAATGGTAAATTAATTTATTTTCTTTAAATTATATTAACGAATGGTTTTTATTTGTTTGGCAAAGTTCCGGATTTTGTACCGCTTTATTACGAGTTACTGCATTCGACATACATTGCTAAACATAGAAATAGATTGCTATTGATTACAAACCACGACTTTTAAGCCCTAAATTTTAAATAAGGAGTATCACAAAACAGCTCAAAACCTTACAAATGATAACCCATACCTATAATTAATATTTTTCTGATATAAATATATATATTAAAGACATATTGACCTTAAAATATTATATGATTCTTACTTATAAATTACATTTGCTAGACAAAAATCATTTTTTCTCAATTTATTTTATATGCCAACCTGTTTTGATGTTGACACGTTGCATGTATACATATAAATATTTAGAAAAATAACCATTCTTATGCATTAACCAAAGAAAGATGAAATTTAAACAGGGATAATTATTTATTTGTTTCCTAGAAAGTCCCATAAATTACTATATCCTTTTTTTTATTTATTCTTGTTTTGACAATCCTTAAATAAATAGCTCAATGTTTAAAGGCCTATTATCTTTATAAAAAAATAAAGCAGAGAATGGTTTTAAAATATGCTTTGTACTACTTCAAAATTTATATTGCTTAGAGTTTTTATTAAACAAATCTTATCATTGCATTTGAGCAGGCGCTCAAAGCTCGTTGTTAAACAACGTGCAGTTATAATATTTTGCTCCAAAATGATTTATCAATTTGCATTTTTTTGTAGAAAAAATCAAATACATAAAAATATGGAAGTTATTATCAAATTTTACCATCACAAAGAATCATGTTTTAACTCTTTAATTTATTGCTGGCGTATGTATAGATACATTTAATAAATGTTACAATCATGTTATTTGGATTTGCAAATGGTGTTTAGGAAAAGGTTTTTTTTTAAATCAAACAAATCGAAAGAGATTGTGCAAAATCTAATGTAACTATAATTTGATAATGAATCAAACAATATGCCTTTTCATAACATGAAAATGAGTAAATTAAATTTTAACCCAATTTTTCGGATGCAAATATATTTTAAGCATTCTGGAAAAACAAAATACAGCCTATGAATATGATTTTTTTTTCTTCAAAATGAAAAATAAGGATGATATTCTTATGTATCACTTGACAAAATGAACTTTGATGAAACTTTTGAAATTCAACAACATGACTTTAAAATTGAAACTTCTAAATCCCTTTAAAAATAGAGAATGTCGTTATAAAAAGTCATTTTCAAATAGCTATAGAGGTCAAAAAACGTCCTTTGAAGACTGAAACTTTACAAACATAACTTTTCTTATTAAAATACAAAAGACGATCACATTAACAAAGTCACCCTCAAAATTAGACACCCTAGTACACACGATAAAATAAAAATTTAGAAGAACTTGATCTTTTTTGTAACCTTTGATATGACCTTAAATAATACTTTATAAATTTAAATCGTTATATAACTAAGTCTTTAAGCCTAAAAAAGGCTTTAATGATCTCGATATTAGCGAGTTTCTTCTTATTACTTTGAAAATTAACTAAAAAAATGGGTAAAAAAGTAATTTTGGGGGTTGAAGGGGGTTTAGCCGATATTTTCTTCTTTTTTTTTGAGTACTTAAAAGATCCTTTTGTATCCAAAAATTGGGCAAAAATTGAATTTGATTTTAACATTTATGGAACGATAAAAAACTAATAATATGGATTATTGGTGTCATATCTCTTTTACATATGTTTATGTAAAGATATTGAAACCTTATCAAAAAGATTTAACTAATAACACATTTGCATGTATGTCAATTCAGAGTAATTTCAAATATTTAATAAACAATTTAAATTAAACTAAATAAATAATTGAGTTTGCACATAATTTAACTATTGTCATGATTTATACTATGGTGAATATTAAAAATTTCACAATAGAAGATATAAGAAGTTCAGGAGAATTAATGGTTTCATGAAGATATATTGAGTATTTTTTGTAAATATATTTTTGTTGTTCCACATTAAAATGGTAATAATAATCAGATCCATAAATAAATAAAACTAGTAATTGAAAAAATATGTATATATTTGAATAAGACATCTTTGTAAAAAAAAAGAAGTGACGTAATTTTTAGGTTATTGATATGCATATCCAATATTTTTGATTAAACTCTCAGTAGAAATAATTTCAACACTTTAGCAGATTATTGATAAACACTAATAATTCTAAGCTGCTATGTACGTAGGATTAATATTTTAAATGAAACAATAATGGAAAAACAGAGTAAAATTATAACATTCTATAGCATCGATTTCTTGAATTAAATATCCACAGGACGTAAAATATTATGATCTTTCCAATTTGAACAATTTTCATACTCATAATAAAGAGATTTTATAACTAAAGATATTAAAGAAATACTAAATGAGAGTTTTAGAAGGATTGGCTGCATGACAATGTTCTTTAATAAAAAAATTATATTTTTGATCGCAAGCCCTCTTTTTTTAAAAATGGAGTCACAACTGTTGCTATAAATTGAATTAATGGTATATCAACTAATTAAATAATGATATGAAAATATTAATGGAAGGATTAAAAAATTTGAGAAAAGTGTTTCTCAAATTCTAATATGTGAAATTATCTTCAAAGGTACACTAAGGCTTGAATAGAAGACAAATTCTTTATTAAAAAAGTCTTAAAAAATATGTTTTTTATGAATGATGAAAAAATATGTTTTTTTATAAGAAAGATAATACAAAGTTATTTTAATATTCGGAAATATTGATTTTAGAATTTTTGTGAAATTTTAGAAGTTTGTGAAACACTAAAATATAATATACGCAATAATATTTTATTGAAAAACTTTATTGAATTTTTCCATGAAATATTATTCATTTTAGTCCAAAATATTACATATATTAAAAATTAAAACAAAAAAATTGTATTACTTCTTTATGACTAAATCTATGCTTATTTAAAGTATCAGATTCTTCCTCTTCCATTTTTTATTTTGTGGCCTCAATTTTCTTGCATATGTATTTATAATTACATGATTTTAAAAAGGTTTCCTTTAATTAATTTAAAATTAAAAAGGTTTCACGAATATTCAATGATACTCTATACCTTGTCAAACATGATAATTACGTAACAAATATTTATATATTATACTTTTGAAGAAAAAAAAAACTGTTAAATATTTGATAAGCTAATTATAAATTAGTATAATCTTTTATTAACATATCCATTTTAAAGGAAAAGGTAGTTATTTAAAGAGTAATTTGCAATTAACTAACTATGTTTGTTCATTGGTATGTATTTGTGTCATATAAATAAATCAAATTTGCAAAATTATATATTAAGGAAGAAACAAGGATAATAAAAATTTTGAGCAAAGAGTAACAAAAGGAGAAAATGTAATTTTTTTTCTTTCTACTTTTACATCATAAAAATATTCAATTACTAATTTCGGTGGTCATTCATTTCCATCTGACTCTTTTCAGCAGGGCTCCTTAGAGTGCAGTTTTTTCAGCACAGTCTTTTTTTGTGTTGTTTTATTCGTCCAGTTTCAAAATATTTCCTTTATTTCTATTCATTTTTATGTCTAAATGAATACATTATTGATAAAATAAACCATAGCTTCAACCATTTCACAATACATGTTTTTTTATTTAGTCCAAATATTTATTTTATTGCAATTATATGTGGAATAATATCAGTATGATCATTAATGAACGTATTAGAATTGTATTCCAGGCGTCAAAGAAAAATAAACAAGCAAAGTTGGAGTGAATGACAATTTTTGCCTAAAATATAGGATTGTTATGAATTATTATATTTTGATTAGATCGAAATTACTAGAATTTTAGATGCAAATATACTTAACCCTCATATAGTGAACATCATTTTTATAACGCGGATAGTGAACTGGGGGAAAAAGACAATTTAACCATAAGACGTACTTTATTACATTATAAACTATTGAACAATTATAATAGTTATGTAATTTAAATTTTAAATAATTTTTATTTATTTTTCCATTTTGATCTCATAAATATCAATTGAAATGCTTAAAATAAATTTATTTTATATAATCTTAATGACTTGTGATTATGGTTTCAACAAGATATACATCATTTTGATGAGGTAGCGTGTATTGTATAAAATTATAACTACAATATTACAATTTTTGTAGCTATAAGTACAAATCATACACTAAAATAATAAGGATCCAAAGTATCAAAAGGAAATAAAAGTAGTAACCTTTTATCAGAAACCGTTAATTAAATTTACTAAACCTCGACTAATAATTACTAAATATATGAGCAAACTTTACTCAAAGCATTATCTAGATCACTAATGTATTTCATATAATCTGATTTAATGTTTTAGGAGCAACGGAAAAATAGCTGGGATATCATATAGATTCATAGGAATTAAAAGCCTCTTATAAATTTATATTTATATCAAAAGAACCCTGCTGAAAAGATTCGCGCCAAGTTTTATGTGCATGACAAATTACAACTATATTTAATCAATTTTTTTTTTTTTTAAACCTTTAACATGTAATGAACAATCTTTTCGTTTTGTTTTTGTAACTTATTAATTTGATAAACTGTCCAAACTGTTCAATTTGGATAATTAGTAAAGTAAAAATTTATTTTAATCAGTAATAGAATAACTAATCCCTCTAATTAGTTAATCAAAAAATGTGTATAATCAAGATTAAAGAGTAAGAATCTGTATGCCACCAATTTTTAGCCAATAAATAGAACTTCTTTCATGTTTGTTGCTCACATATATAGATAACAATATTAGCTTTGAAATGAATTTTGGACTGGTTGCAAAATGTGATGTTAGCCAGTAAACATAGTCCTTGGAAGTTTCTAAACTTTTATCCTCTTCCATAAAATCTTAGAAAATTTATAGGACAATAAAAAGAAACGAATTTGTGAATGTTTTTTTATAAGAGAAACGAAATGAGTCTTATGACAAAAGCAATGTTCAATGATTAATTGGCCTAAAAATAGCAAAAGATTAATGTGGCCTATACTACAGTATTTTCTAAAAAGAAAATATTTCTGAGACAATATAAATGATATAATATTATGATGTAGTTTTTTTTTTTTTTTTTAATGTAGACACAAAAAATTGCGGATATGATAAGAGAAGATGATTGAAGCAATTTATAAAATAGTATATATATTTTTACGGGACTTCAAGCAAAAAAAAAAATTTAATATATGATAAACACACTTAAGCGTAATTCATTCAAAATAGTTTGAAAAAAGAAGACATTTTTACCTTTAGTTGAAATGATGAAGAGATCAAAAGGAATATGTTTTGCGACAACCTGTGAAAAGAAATATAGAAAAATCATTTGTTTGTTTATTTATACAAAAGAATATTATAACATTTTTAACCTAAAAAGATTGCAAGCAATTGTCAATAATTTACTGTTAGATTCAATTATTATATAAATTGAATTCATCTTTCATCGAAGATAATTATCAAAATTTTTAGTAAATTCATTTTTAATACCATTTTATTTTATTTTTTATATTTTTATCAGGTGTATATAGATATTTAAATTGCTTTTTCAATGTGATATAGACACTTGGGGTATAAAAAAAGTCACTATGTTCAGTATTGTGTTTGAAGAGGACCACATAAAAAAATATTTACTTTCTCCACATAGCTATTTTGTTGTCTATTTTGAAATTTTAGCCTAAAGACGCATTAGAATAATAAGTAAATTAAATAAAAAAATTCTGCTTGGAATATCACAATTCCAAATATAAAAAAATGATTTTCACAAAAAGTTTCAAAAACAGTTAAAGAATTAATATTTATTACTCTATCAAATATATATAAATATATATATATTACTCTAGTACCCATAAAATGTCGTATTTAGTTTTTGCCTTGAATTACTAATCACAATATCAATTCTCAAGGTAAACAATTTAAATTTACAGCAATGGCTTAATCTCATAAACACAACATTTGAGTATCAAATAAATTTTTAAAAACTGGGAAAGTTGAAAAAATATATGTTTAGTGTCACTGATGCCTTGATGATTAGATCAGAGTGTCACAAGTTACTCTCATACTAATAACAAACTCCATATAATATAAATAATATGTACTACGAATGTACATCATGATCAAAATGATGATAAGATTTGAACAAATGTAATTGCTAAGGATTTGGCCCATAATGAGTAGACCAATAAAAGTACAATGTTATATAAAGTATATAAATTGTTAATTGTTGTTATGATGAAAATTTTGTAAGAAATAAATTGAGCATTTCAAATGGGGTTTGTGCATCTATTATTTTGCAAATCGTTTACAAAAATGTACATATCAAAGACTCTTCTCAAGTATGTAATTATATAATCATCGTGTATCTATTTTCTTATAAGGTTATAATGTTCTATAGTTTTAGGTACATAAAGATTTTGAACTGCATGATTATTCTAGTAGCTAGTTATTTTAGTACTTTTTAAACGTATAAATTGGTTAATTACATTTTTCAATTCCTCTAAGTTATTGGAAAATATTTTTTTTATATAAAACATTATTCATTCCATATTTATGAAACTTCTGTCAGAGACGATTTTTTTTTCATTAGATCTATTTTTATATATATATTTTTTTTTTGAGACCGTCTATAGGTGGGTTACCACATTTATCATGCACATTCATGCAATTTATTTATAAGAACTTTGTATATTAATATCCCCAAGCTTCAGGAATCTCCGTTTCAAAATAAGGAGGTTCTCTTTCTTTTCAATTTCTTCTTTGGGAGATGTCATGATAAATTAAATTCGGTAACACTAAATTAAGTACAGTGAAATTTTCTTTTCTCTAAAGAAGAAATGTTAAAAAACAAATGGAATCCCTATATTTTGAAAGGGTTAATTGTTTAGGTTTGAAGATTATAACATGTAAATTTCTTAAAAATAAACTTTCTATTGGTCCGTTACAGAATTACACACATATATAGGCGTGCATGAATTATTGATGTTTAACTTTTAATAAAAGATAAGACTAAAAAAATCGACTGACACAAAAACAGCAGGAAATGTCGATCCTTATGAAATATGCACAGGTGAAATATATTTTCCTTTAGTTGTGTTTTTTATTAATTTTCATAAGTTGACTCTTGTATAATTTAAAACAGCTGACTCTACGTATTAAAACTCAATAAAAGTATTACATAGAATTTGGATTTCTATATTAATGAGTATCAATCAAGGGTCTTCGTTTAGAATCTGTGTAATTTTTTACTCAGTTATTGATAAGATTATCCATTCAGTGTAAATACTAATTTATTACTATTATCCAATTAATAGCTAACAGTTGGCAACAAGAAAAATACTTTATTTATTAGTGTTCTAAACGATGATTGGTTGTATTTGAATTAACTTTTGTTATATGTGAACATAACACCTTATTTTTTCATGTAAATATTCCAAATTTAGGAAAAATTACGGTGATAAACTTCAAAGTAAGGAAGTCTTACAGTTAATAGAATTAACATCAATTATACTCATTTTTTAACATGTAAAAAATTAATTATCATCTATGCTAATACATAATGTTTTTATATTATGTAAATAATTCATCTTTGATACAGATTTAATGAATAGTATCTTTTGAAATCGTCACTGAATTTTCTTAGTCATTGAAAATTATACTAATAATTCTAAACATTTTCAACAATCTAATCCACCAATTAAAATCTCTTTTCAATGAAAAAATTTAACTGACATAATATCGTGAAACCTAGCATTTAGTAATCCACCAAAGAGTCCCCTGAATTTGTTTTGAATATAACATATTTAAATACAAACTATTTTGAGATTGTCAGTGCTAGAAACGAGCATGCGTGGATTTTATAAGGAAAAACAATTCAATTGAAAAAAAAAAATAGGTAGTCTAACTAAATTAGGACTTATCGAATCATTTAACTCAAATATACTTTAGGATTTTATAAAAAAAGGTTGTATTTGATGAGGTTTTACCTTGGGAGTAACTTGCATAGTGGTACATATCTTAATACATTTGCTTATTTATATCTTAATAATAAACTAATTAAAACTTTAATATATATCTCATTGGCTATTAAATACAGTAAAACTTATAAATATTATGAATACAAATAATTATTGATGGATTTTTTTAAAGTTTTGAAACTTAATTGTGAAAATAATGTATAATGTAATTTATTCAAAGTATTGTCCATCGTAAGCTATGATAATTGTCTATCTTTGAGGCAGCATACAGAAAAAATAGAAGACTCAAGAATGGGTCTCATTTTTAGAGTCTCAGTATTAAAAAGGAACATTTTTAGACGAATACGACACCATATTTTTTTTCTATTGACCCCCGGCATGCATTCAAATATTTACAATCTGTTAATAATGGAACATAAGATACCAGAAAAATAATTTAGACAAAGGAAAGTTAAAAAGACGATAATAAAATATGGTCCAGTCAGGAATATTTTGGAAATAATTATTAAGAAATAGCATTAATTCGACATAAAATAAAAAATAAAATAAAAATATATTAAATTTTCGGCACAAAACTTGCATAAATTCAAACAATATGTAAAATTCCATTGAGGTTGTTTTCTTTTATCGTCCGTAATTCATATACAATAACAGACCTGCATCTGAGATTTTCATAGAAATAAGGATTTCTTAGATTGCACCTCACACATTTTGATGTATGTATGTTTGCAATCGATACAACTATACATATTGGAGTAAAAGAACCACATTTCCTTCCAAATTAGTTCAAGATCATTCTATTTCATACCAATTTTAAGCATAATCAACAAGTTATTATATAAGTTGCTTTTCTTTTCAAACTGCAACCATTGCAATTGTGATTTAGATAAATCATCAATGATCATTATTTTCAATTTTACTCTATGATAAAGGTCTACTTCTCGATAAAAATCATATAAAAATAATATGATTTTTTACTAAGTCAACAGAGTCATGCCACACGCAGGTTTTTATAATAGAGGAAAGTCTTTTTATACTACATATAATATAAGGTACTGATGACCAGTCCCAACATCAAAGTGTATATGCATAAGGTATGCTGAATCCATCTCAAACTCAATAAAAAACATTATTTTTTATGTTCTGCATAAATTGTTATTATTGTACATACAAACATATTATTCAACAATTATTTCCCTTTTTTTATCATTTCTGCCCAAGATCCATACATTTTATATTTATATGTATAAATAATAGAGTGTCTTTTTTCTGGCTTCATATTTTTCTCCCCCTGTACAAAGGCGTTTTCTGCCGAGGACAGGAAAAAAACTAACTTTGGCAAATTTTGCAGCCTCTCATGACAATTTTTGCGTGGTACAAATAATTACTTTTTTCTTTTATTATATAGAATATCATTGAATATATTGTGTTCAACATTTTTATAATATCAGACTACAAATTTCAGCAGAGATTGGTCTTCCTCACATTTCATTATTAAACATTTTAATCTTAAGAATTTTTTTGACAACATTTGTAACTTTTAATTTTTAAATAAAAACTAATTACTTACTAAGGCTGTCGTTTGAAATGTTTATTTCAAAGATTTACAAACTAATAATGTATCTCAATACAAATTATAAACTAAAAACTATAAGTGTATCAAGTATAAAAGTATTAGATTAAAGGTTTATTAAGGATAGCATGTTAACATTTAAGAGTAGTTATAGTGATAGTCGTTGAATATGACGGAGTTACATGATAAAACAGGGAAATCGCATATCATTGACACATTTTAGACCCCTTAAATAATTATAAACAAAGTACACAATATTTTAACTGATAAACCAAGAACAGAAAATATATAAAATTCAATTTTTTTACACATAGCATCATATTTATGACGGTACAAGAAGCCTAAAAATGGCTCATTTTGAAGAAAAAATACCATCTTTTCAAAACTAAAATGAATTGTACCACCCCCAGAAATGGCTTGAGAGGTCTCGAACTTTTTTATTATCTCGTCAATAGAAAAAGTATTTGTGTTCCAGAAGAAATATATAGACCTGAAAAGGGGACAGTCTAGTGGATACATGTAAAATGGTCTATTATTTATGTATAGGGATCCGAGTGTGGAGGACAAAGAAATCAAAAATATATGTATGGATATTTTATTGTTAAAGTTTTATGCTATGGCATTCATATATTCAAGCAAGTAACAATACACACACCAAAAAAGGAATTGTCGCATTTTCAAGATGAGAAGTCATGTGGCTTTTCTTTACATTTTACACCATCTATTGAAGTGATGATGATGATGTTAAGTCATAATAAGTGGATATTTTATGCATGTTTTTTTGAATGAAACTATTTTTTTTGGGGGGGAAGGGGGAAGTATATTTTTTCGAATACATATTTGATGTTTTTGTAATATAAAAAAAACAAAGGAACATAACATTAGATTTAGGTTTTTGTACCATATAAAAAGAAGGAGTGTGTGTCTGATGGTATGACCCAGTATGATGATAAATATGTGTATTCTGCATAGAAGACGTCAAATTTGTTTTATAGAATTTTTAGTTAATAATACTTGAATCTGAGCTTGACATGAAACGTTTTTGTTAATTGGTTTAGTAATAAGAGCTGTGAACTCAAGTCATTTTCTAGGAATAATAACTTTACTTTACTCAAGCAATGAACTATATAAACTCAGAATTATAGTCATGTTACCTTTAGGCTCAGCGTTGTTTTTGAATAGCAATCCTATTAGTACATATATTTTGAGGGAAATTTAGGCTTGTCTGGATTTCAGTATTTTCACATAAATATGTACTAGGCTCAGCTTATTTATTCATATAAAATCATTCTGCATGTATTACATGTCCTCTTGTTACTTTTTGTTTGAGGCACTTATTAATTGAACTACCCGTAGGTTTTTTTAAGCTCGGTTGCATCAAGAATTTCAAATATATATTTGTACTTTTTATTTTATCTACTCAGAGATACAGTAATCGAGTCTAAACTCGGAATAGAATTGAAATAGGACAACAAAGACTTGACTTGGACTATGAAAAGGGGAATTCTAACACAACTCTGATGTAAGTGTATACACCAGACAGTTTGAATCCAATCAATTCTAGGCTGTCATCTGTCATGGTAATCGTGTAAATAGTTTTTTTTTTTTTACAAGACAGTTCCATAACAACTGTGGAACCAAAATGGCGGAAACTATGGTAAGTAACTGTCAACAGATGCTTTTACGAGTGCTTCTATCTTCAAGTTGAGGTTGGAAACTTACCAGACCACCTTCTTAATCTATTTATAAATAAAAGGTCGATTTTTATTGGAGCAATGGGAAAAATAGAACTATGCATCATTGCTCAATGGACCCTTTCCTATTATCCGTTTGTTTCTTTATGTATTTTGTGGCGTATTATTTCATAGCTCTACTTTGACTTATTTTTCCCGATACTCTACCAAAAATTGATCCAAAGACTCAGCGACAATTGGGAACGGTTCATAAGAGAATGAGTCAAAGTTCTACATTGCTTTTACTTTGTTTTTCTAGCAAAATTGAACTAATAAGGAATCGGTTCGGAATTGATATCAGAATCGTCCATAAAGATTGTATCGGAAGCGGCTGAAATTTTGGTATCGGTACATCTCTAATTTTTAATAAATTTAATAATTTTCTAAAAATCTGTAATCTGTAGCATATGAATAATATTAAAACCAAATAATTATTTTCTCTTTTTTTAGATAGGTAAAATTTCAAAACTTTAACGGCATTGAGCTACCTCTAAATATTAATGTAAATGTTTTAAAATTTGTTAATTAATTTTTTTTTATAAAAAGAACACATTTCAAACCTTTTTTTTTTTTTTTACAAAGAATGAAAAAATTGAGCCAATACATAGATATATGAATCGATTCCTTACTATTTTAATATGTAGGCTTATATAAAAGCAGAATTCCTTCAATAAAGAGAGGACGAGAAGGTCCATTATTCCATTTAATTATATCATTATATATCTTACATCACCTTAAAGCCAAGGAGATTGGTGTGTTTTATGGACCATACACATTCAAAAAAATATTATTATGAATATACCTATAATAATTCGTAATTTTTTTTTTTCTTATTATATTACTTTCTACTTTCGGCCAGAAGTCTTTCATGTATGTACTCGTAAAAAAATAGGGGAAATACATCATATTAGAAGAATGCAGTTAATAAGGATATAAAATTTGGATAAAATCAACATTTTTTTACTAGATAAACGACTCAGCAAAAAATTATTAGTAGTTTTAATTCGTCAGAAAGGAGCAACTTTCAATGTTACCGTAATTTCAAAAATATCTGAATATGTATAAAATTAACACTCTATCAAAACAGTGGTGTAGCACTCTTTTTTTTTTTTTTTTTTTTTTGTGGTTACTGGTATCAAAAATGATTCCACTTATTTTTAAGCAATGCAGATAAGCAAAAAAAAAAAAATCCAAATTATTTGCAAATTTAAGAGATGTTTAATGAATATTCTCCAATTCTTTTTAAGGAATAATAATAATTACACACTAGAGAACGATAATAGCATATCAACTCTCTTTGTAAACTCCTGGTATCAAATATGATCCCACTTAAGTCTCAAAATGGTTTTAGTCAACAAAAGAATGATGTTGAGTTCGTTCTGATTAATATAGTTAAAATACATATATTAACTTCCTGCAATTCATCAAAAGTGTACATATTTGACAAATAAAGATTGATGGGTGCAATCGTCCCCCGATTATAGGATTGTTAAAAAAAGGTGAGGCTCCAAAATTTGGTATAGACATAGTGCTTACATACTTAATCAAATACAATTTTTTTTTAAAGAATAGGGTTTCAACATTGAATAATAATTTAAGGCAAAGACAAAATGGAATCAAAAATAATAACTCTCGTCATTTTATTTTGAATCAAATACCCATATATTCAATAATAATCAATGATCAACAAACATGAACTCTTTAATTGAGCAGTATGTGAGATTGGAAGGAAAATCTTGTAATTAACTTTGTTCAAAAAAGAGAAATATTACATTTTAATAATAGTGGTTAAGTGAAAGCCATAGTTTTTCCAAATTTAATCTGAAAAATGAATTCAAAATCAACTGGCTCTTTTCTAGTCACACATAACTGAAAATACGTAAATAATTAATGAGGAGAGAGATAAATGATATAATATATGCGTAGTAAACATCGTATTCCACGGATTCTTAATTATTCAAATATCAATAATTAACCTTTTGAATTAGAAATGATATTTGTAATGTTATTTCCTGCTCTCTGTAAATGTACACTTTCATATCTACCCTTTCAATCTCAGAATTCCCTCATCGGTATATAATAATGTAAAAGTTTTTATATAACTTAAAACAGTGTTTTGTGCCCAAGAGATTTTTTTTCAAATTGGAACAATTAATGTCTGAATTTAATTAATAATTTAGGCAAAAAATTTAATCAACTCACCTGCGTCCTTTAAAAAATAATTGAGTTGAAGATACTCTTTAAATATTCAAAATTTAAAGATTTCTGATTGATTTTTTTAAGGCCAATCAGAATTTTAGTTTTAATTTTTTAGTAGATGATTTAATAGATTTATTTTATTCCTTTTATACCTAACAGAATGGATATAAATCATTCCGTTATGGGATGTTTTTAACGACTTTTGGATTAGCAAATCTTCGGATTCATAAATATGTTGGTTAACAAACTTTAATATATAATCTAAAGTCGCCTTATTTTTTTTACATACTCCCTCCTTATTTTCATTTAAAATAGTAATACAGAGAGCTTCAACTACCCTTACCCCTAACTATATTGTTATTTCATAGACCAAGTTCTAAGATATTAGGACCAAATTCAAAAATTACTTTCCGACAGACAAATAAGCTTTTCTTGAAGAATATATAACAATTACCCCATCTGATTCAGGAATTGTCTTTTGAAGTCAATATATATATGTAACATATTCACTTTCTCTAGAAGTGACATAGAATTTAAAATAATAATTTTTCCTGAGCACGTTGTCCAGTCCACTGAATTATATTCCTATATTTGTACATGTAGATTTGTAAAAAAATCAGACCTTAAATGAGCACAATACTTTTGATAGTTTCAACGTGAACAGAGTTTTTATTTTTATTTTACAAAGTTGTTATAATAACTCTTTAATTCTTAAGGTGAGAACATTTAAATATAAAGAGAGTGAGCTCATGGAAAATGGGGATTCCGTCTGGTATTTTGATGGGAGTCCTTGTTGGACTCGTAGTAGAATTGATGATCGATATATATTGTTGTAACTACTGCCTATATACTTGCTAGATACATAATGGGACTAATGTTTATTTACTTAGTCTCATAACTTATTGCAGCTAATCTGATAAAATGCTGTGACAGCTTAGCTGCTCTCCTTCCAAACATTCTTCAAATTGACAGGATGACCACGTTAATTTTTGGTTAATTTTTTTTTTTTTTTAATATATACTCAAATACATAGTATATGACTTGTTTCCAATTATGTAAATATATAAACATCTGCTCTTACATCTTAAAAAAACTCTGTTCATAGAAAACCAATAATGTAATCTAATAGATTCTGTAGCTTTTCCCTCCCCCTAATACATACATTTGTATTTATACCCATCTTCATACAACCTTTTTTTAAGAAAGGCCATTGTAATACCTTTTTTACAATATTTGCATTATTATACAAAAAAGAAAAGAACAAAATTGTTAGTATTTTTTTTTAATATGTACAATATATTTAATATTTATAGAATAACGCAACCTTTTATGGAAAAATTTATATTTTTTTTTGCAAGAAAAAAAAAGAGATACATTATCTTTAAAGAATTGCAAGCTTTTTATTTACTTATAAAGAAATTTAATTTTGGTGAGTCAACAATTAAATAGGCTTGCAGAAAAAGGAAAAAATCTGGTATTTTTTTATAACTTGATTAAGCAGTTAATGTCATTATGTATGGCTTCTTTGTTTTTTGCAAGTTTTTTTTTTTAAGGAGCAAATATTTGCTTACTAACATATTATGTACATTTCGTTGATAAAAAACCACAGCTCGTGAAAATTAGTTTGGTAATTAACTTTCTTATGACTTTTATATAAGTACATAGAAAACTGAAATATCATCAACTCATAATAGATATCAAACAATAATTCAAAATACATAATTGGGAGATTGTATACACAGGCTCATAATTCCAATTATTTGCTTATATTTGATATATAGATCAAATGCGAGACAAGTTTTTTTTTTTTCATATAGATTCCTAAATAGGTCCAGCTGCTTCTTGATGTGAATAATACAATTTAAGATATCTTTAAATGAATGATTGGATCAATTTACGTACAAAATTATATATATTTTCCTATTTCATAATATTTACTTTTTAAAAACCTGTTTTGTCTTATTTAAATCATGTTTTCCCCTTTAATTTATTAGATGGAGTTCACTGATTAAGTTTGAGTAAACATTATCGTATTTACATTTATTCCATCTAACCTAGGAATTTTGTGTTAAGTCCATATATATAAAGTATATTTCTTTCTCTAAGTATGACTGGGGTGCAAACCTGCACCCATTGAGTTCATTAGAATATTTTCTCCCGACCGTGTTGTCCATGAGCTATGTCGATCATTACATATAATGAGTTAAATCAATTTTGACATTTTTTGGAAGAGGTGATGATGGACTTTATGACAATTTTGATGGAATCTTTTCTTATCTTTTTTAAATTTGACATATAACCTTCAAATTTTTTTATAACATACCTTCAAATTATAATGTTTAAATTTTCTGACAGTTCTGGAGCCCCATGTTTAAGCATATAATACTAGAAAATTGAGATAGGAAAATTTAAAAAAATACCAATTCCGAAACAAGACTGACAAAAAATGAAATTCTATTTATTTGGTGTTTTTTCTTTAAGTGCATGTTGACGAATATGACAATACTAGAGAGGAAAATGAAATCTGTGAAGAGAAGATTTTAAATCCACACTATCCATCGCAAATACAATGTGTAACTGCAAATATGGTGAAATTGGGATTGCTATAATGTCCTGATAATCAACATATTGTTTGAATTTAGTAGGGGGGGGGGAGTTACTTTTTAGTTGTTTGACTTAATTTTCGCAGACATAAATTGGTTAACAGTTTTATAAGGACCTGAGATAGTACTATACATTGATGGAAGTTTTGTCTATGTACTTTATGGTTTGAAATAAACCGTAAATTCAAAATCTTTTGGGGCGACTTTGGAGTATCTGACATCAAGTTTCCGACTGAATTTTTTGTCAGTCTTAGTTTTTGATCATGTCTTGACATTGAAATGTACATTGGTGCAAGTTTTGTCCATGTCCCTTATGTTTAAAAAAAAACTCCAGATGCTATTTTCAGGGGGGTCCCAGCTGCGGTGGTCAGGCTGACAAAAAAAAGCAATGTTCTGGTTGACATAAGTAATGTCAGAGGTAAAGCCTTCTGTACCTTATGGGGTAAAATATTACGTGGCAGGCTCCCAGGCTATAATACCTCTGTTTTATTTATCAAAAATTTGTTCATATATCAACGGAATCAAGCACTCGTTATACATAATGTCTCTTTATAAAGATGTTCATTAAATAATAGCTTAATCAATCTCTTACTAAATTATCAAAAGAATAGCAATTTATTAAGAAGGCTTGATACAAATAAAAAACCCTCAAAAAAACAAATGCATTTCTGTATACATTACTAATATTAAGAAATGAGGATTTCCATCATTGAGCTGAGGGATATGTTAAAGTTGTTTCTTCATTATCGTTAGCAAAGTATCAATCATTCTCTCTGGCGTGGTTGTTGTTTTTTTCTAATCAAATACAAAAAATCTACATACATGGAATATTCAATAGCCTACATTCAACTAAGCCATTCATTAAATAAAATTATTCATTGGCATAAAGTACAGAATTTAAAAAAAAATTGAAATAAATTCACCTATTTGATTATATTTTTTGTAGAAATATTAGATTAATAGAAGAAGTACCCAGCATTTCTCAGAGTTATTTTTTCAACTATAAGACAAAGTTTTTCAAAACTTTTGTTACCCACATTCATTGTATGGTCAATTGGAAAAATTTAACTTTACCCAAAGTTTGAACCCTCTTCATTATTAAGGACAGTTAGAAACAATTTCGGGATAACGTTTATATATATGTATATATATCTCAAATAAGATAAACATATTTTTTTTTTTAATTTCAAGAGATCCTTGGGACCCCAATAGGAACCAGTTAATTAATTAATCTATCGCCAATATGAGTAGCATTTAGATTTAAGTATATATATACAGAGTGCGACAGGGAAATTTTCCGCGATAAGAAGCAATACCAAAATCTTAATAACATTTTATTTTCAGGATAGTTAGCCTTCAGCCAGGGCAAGATTTTCCACCTCAGGACCTTATAATAGGTCTCGGCTCCGATTTTCTCATTGGGCCCGAAGAAGAAGGGATCCTCGCATCAGAGGCCACGACTCCCACGCAAATTTTTGGGCCAGATCTTTTTTTTTCTGAAGATGCCCTGGACTTTCTCAGGTGATGTTGCTATAAATCTGTCGTTTCTGTGGTTAAAACCTAGTCAACTGTAAAGATCTTCTTGTCTGAGAAGATCTTTAAAGTCAACGAATGACTCTTCAAGTAATTAAGGACTTTTTTTGCATCTCTCAATTCTTAAAGCCTTCATCCTGTCGGTGAGGAGATGGCTTAGAGTCCTGAGTAAGCTCTTAAGAACATACCCTCCTAATGGTGATCTCGCCCTCATTGAACTCGTCAGCCATGCGGCGCATTGATGCTGTTGGATCTTCCTTGATCGAGGCCTCCAGGGACTTGAAAAATGCTTCATCCAAAACCATTTCCTCCACTTCCTGCCTCCTTTCCCATTCTCCTTGGCCACTCTGATGTTCCGGGCTGTCCTCCCGATCATGCTGACAATGTCTGAAAAACTTTTTGGATCAACATCCGTGTCGAGAAAATACGAAACCCTTTGCCTTTTTTTTATTCCTGTTAACTGCTAGCTACTTCTTCCAAAAATAGATACAAACCGACCCGGTAAATGACTTATAAATTATAAGCAAGACAGATATACTTATGTTCTAGCTTTCAGGAATCGCCAGGCTTGAACAGCAGAAGCACTACCGACTTGTTAAATATAAGCCACTACTCTCTCCGTCATCTAATTATCCCTCCATAGACAGATGTTATTGCATACAAGAGATAAACTCTTTGTTATACCTAGTTAAAAACACTGTTAATTGACTTTTTTCAACTCTATTCTACTCTCTTGCCCCAGAAAATGGAATATCAATGAAACTGCCTCTAAAATTTCGTTAACAGTAAGATATTTGCTATGACAACAATATATTCTTAAAAATCACTATACTTACTCTACTAGTGAAAGGTTAACTTTCTAAACAACTAATTTTAAAATGAAATAAAAGTGAATTGAAATGATTAAAAACTGATTTTGAGAAATATCAAGGATCATAAAAAACATTTCTAATTAAATTTAATATGTATTATTTTATCCTTCACGAGATATTTGCCTTTTCCTGGAAGACATAATTTTCACTTGAACAATAATCTTGATTCGAGCGTGACTCTTGAGCAATGAGATGCCTTATTAATAATCTATACTTTTATACATATATAATATAAAGTAAAGTACTCCAGTCGACAGATAAATAAAATTTAATCATTAAATGTTACACGTAGGTTGAGAAATTCATACTTATGTTGTGGTGAATTAATTAAACTGTCACCTGTAATGTGTTAATTTAAGCATGTATTTCAAAATATTAGTAATTTCAAAAGAAAATTAAAAACAATATATAATTATAAAAAATTAAGAAATACAGATACTGAAAAACTTTTTTTATTAAATTTTTAGTGTTTATAGTTATATTCAACAAAGGATAACTCAGCATGATTTTTTTAAATATTACGCGCTGAATTTAAGATACACATAATTGTTGCTACATTGTTATTCCTTAGATCAAGTAATCATGTAGTTCTAAAATATTAAATGGTCCTCCACTGACAAACAGACACACCAATTTTTCTTCATTAATACAAATGAACGAATTAAAGAAGGTTCAAAGGATAATGATGTTACAGACATATTTTGTTACGAAGTTGTTTGTGCAATAATTAATTTGATGAAGTATGTTACAAACAACATAATACGGATCTGGAGAGTATATTTTTATTTATAGGTTATTGAATAACTCAAACCTTTAATAGCAAAAGTTTTAATTTAATTTTTGCAACCAAAATCTACAAGAAATACAAAGTTGACCATTAATTTTCTTAGTCGGTAACACAAATAATTGGTGTTGAATTTGAGTATTAACGAACCCACAAAATGAGAGTAAAAACAACAAACACTAATTTCTTAATTGATTTAATAAAAAGAAGAAACCACATTACATATGTGGAAATTCTCAAAAGTTCGATATCCACTAAATTCAAAAATGGGTATATTATTCCAACACAAATTTTACCAAATACGAAAATACAAGAACGAACGACTCAATTGTAATGAAAAAATGAGTTTGATTCTTATAAAATAGTTAGAACACGGTGGTAAATGAGATTTTGACCTTTTCTTAAGCATAGTTTATGCCCAAAAATAGAGTATTTTATAGAAATAAATAAAACTTATTTTACAAAGGTTAGTTTAGTAATACAGTTGATCAAATTTGATAAAATGATTATAGTTACAAGTCAAACTAACAAACAGTGAGTACAAAGTTCATTCATAGCTTCTTTTTCCTTTGTACTTAATTTTAGATTTTGTCCTGCTGTTACAATAATTGTAGAATATTAGTATATAGACATAACAATATGTATGTGTCAATCTCAACTAATAAACCTCACATAATCATTCATCTATGCCCCCTCCCTCCCTCCGCTCTGATTAAGAGACAAACATTGAGTATCTAAATATATCAAAAATTATCATCATCATCAAAAACAAATTGATTTGATTGAAATCATTACATAAGAATCAGTTTATGCACAAATGCACATTGGATGTATTTTTTACGGTTGAGGGTCCATCACTCTCTTCAAAATAACATAAGTACATATCACATGTATGTATGTCTAATACATTAAATTCATACTGGTTTGTTGGAGTGTTAATAGTAAGTACTTTTCATTTACGTAATAATGAAGTACTCAAATTTTAATTTATTAAATAAATTGAATTGGATAAAAGTCACTGAAAAAAAGTGTAAATTGTAGTGAAAACAAAACATTAGAGTGTCAATGGCAGTTCAGGCTAATTAAGAAGAATTAGGTCTCAAATCTAATTGTTTACATTATAAATTCATCTGATGAAGGGGGCATTAGATTAACTTAGTGCTGCAAATCTGGTGAATTTTTAAACTTGCCTGTTTTGTTTCTTTTTGGAATTGGTAACCTGAAGAATGATTTTTTTGTATTAAGATGTAGTTAATTTAGATCCTGACTAGTACTCTTCACTTTCTACTACATGGGTGATGACAATTTCTAACCCAATCAAATAGGGTGAAAATTTTCATCCGAATCAAGGTTTTGATCAAGCTAAAACAGAAGCCTCCCCTAAAAGTTCCTGTCTGGTTCTTCTCAGACAAAAAATCTGTCAACTACCATAAACATATCTCAAATAACAATAGATGGTTAGAAAAAAATATCTATAACGTCCATAAGATCATTATGGACAAGTACCCACAGTAATTTATGTCCTGGATCAGTGTTGAACAGTTTTCTAATTAAGGTACGCACAAGATCCTTGAGAGCTAGGATAAGGAGGGCATTTCTGACTTTACACAATGGAAGGTCAAGAAGGCAGTGGGACTTTTTCAAGGACATTGTGAATGTGTTGCCCAGGCTAATGGTGATATTATTGATTAAATGGCAAAACTCTGTTAGAATGCTGATTTTTGTGGAAATTTTAATACAATCCTAGCAGCATTTTAATTTTTTCTCTCGACTTCCGGACGTTTACATGAACCACCCTTTAAATATATATCTATGTTAACTCTTGCAAGTTGATCAAAGGAAATCTCCGTGAGAGCAACTCTTATATATGTGCACATTCACAATAGACGTGCAAAACCCAACTAAACAATATTTCAAAAGAAATTAATGGCTAAGTTTTTTCACAATTTAAGCTTGTCTTTAAGAGGTTATCTTTGTAAATATAAACTTTATATAGCTTATGCAAAAATTTGCCTTGCATCTCACAAAATCGAACAACAATTCAAAATATGATCAATATTTACTTGATAATTAATAATTTCGAGTAAGATACCTTCATGACGGGTTACCACATATATCTTGTGTGTAGACATATTCGGCTATATATATTAATGCATATGATATTGGGAGAAGAGTTGCTCTCAAGTGTATATGTATATATTATATTGTACCGTAATGAAAAAAGTTGGGAATTTGGTATCGTCGGATATTTTTTATTTCCATTTTATTCCTCTAAACAAGAAAATAGCCATCAAACATTAAAAAAAAAGCCTTCATAGATGTGTTTTGATTTGAAAATCTATAAAATATTGAAAAAATGGAAATTTTGATGTTGTTTCATTAAAATTATCGATTTGAATCCGTTTACGGTATTTTTATTTTATTAAGAATAATTCATGAAATATATTTTTTTGCAACAATATTGAACGATTTTTCTCTAACTTGCCTCATTTTATAAGAATTTTAGTTCCAGGCATGAAGCCAATAAATATTTTTTTTTTTAATGGTTATCGCATTACGAAAAAGAGTGTCTTAGGAATTGCAAATGAATAACTTCTTAATATAAAAATATATGGGTCATATGGCAAGTTGTGTTGTAGGACTTTATATCTCAATCCATGTGTTGGCTGTAGATGAAACAAAAAAGTTCCGCGTTGTAGTAGAGTTCATTGTAAATTTTTACTTCCATATATGGTTCGAAATTAATGTAGATTTAAACAGTTTATCCTACATACAATTGTAAAAATTTCATGACAAATTATTTTTGTTTTTGTGATTTTTTGTGTTATGTGTGACACTTCTTTTGGTATTTCTAAAACAAGGTATCAAAAAAAAAAAAAAAAAAAAAAAAAAAAAAAAAGATTTCGTGTTTTAATTTTAAACTGCTTCATCTTAAGAATAAAATACAGTTCAAGCTAAGCAATGGCTTGAAAAGTATTATGGATACTCTGCTCCATAAAGCGAATAAAAAAAAATAATTATTTAAAAAAGCCAATTTTAAACGGAAAAAAAAAACGTGTTTTCTTTGTTAAACCCTGGACTTTTCAGTCCATATATGACTATATAATCGTATCTACATAAAAACTTGTTGCTAATATAGTTTTTATTAGTTTTTATACAAAATTAACTTATTAAAAGAACATAATTTTTTAAATGTATTCTGTGTCACAAAAATTATAACGAATTAAGATGTTATACAGAAGCAAGGATCCTTGCAATCCTCAGTAGGCAACTTCCAAAATGATTACATCACGTTAAAATTACTTCAATCGCAGAGCACGAGGACTAATTTGATGAACAAGAACTTGAGTTAAAAATGGATATTATATTCTAATATTCTTTTTATACACATACGCGATCTCACACATTGTCACAATAATAAATAAAGCTAAAACTGATCCTTAATTACCTTATTTGCCGTCTTTTAAAGCAGATTCATCCCTTTAAATAAGTAAGATTTAACAAAGTGAAAGATATATTTATAAAAAAATTACTTTGAACTTCTCTTTAAAAAAATATAAAATTGGAATAAATTATTCTTTGGAAAAAAAAGTTAGTATATAAAGTGAAAAATAGGCTATTGATCTTCAGTTACACATCATGCTTCGATAGTTCTTTTCAAATATATGTTAAAAAAACTATTTTTTTTACCTATAAAAGTTTCAAAAAAATGTAACAAAATTCGGGAAAGGTTACTTAGTTTCTCCAAGCATTATATGTAAAAAAACCTTCATACATGGACTGTTAATATGCTTTTTAATCCATGCATTTTCTTTAGCTTCTAGACTTTTAATAAAAAAACTGCACCAAAATGGTAATGTGTAAATATATATACCCAATTTTACTTTCAGAAACGGTTGTTTTTTCAAGTAAGTGATAAATTGACCAATAGTTTGTAAAAAAAATGTTGTAAAGGAACAAATTATACCTATTTGACTTCCCGTGACTTAGGGTTTTCTTTTGTATGTTTAGCCTTCCCAACATTAATATGGAAACTGAACTTGTACTTTTTAATTTTAATTAATGGGGGTAAAATGTTTATCAACCTGTGTGAAATCATAGCACGGAATTTTTTTGATGAATTGTCAGCTATACTAAATTGGCAAGAATATTTCAAACAGTTTTTATTATTCTATTCAACATAGTTTTCCGTTGTAGTAGGTCATTTAAAGTCAAAGCATCGAAAACAAAGAATAGTCGGTTTACTCTACGCGGGAAGGGAAGAATTGATCGGTAAATGGATAATTAAAAGATTTTCTTACTCTTTTACAATCTGGGATAAAAATAGTTACTTAAGAGTACTCGTGAGTCTAATGATACCTTGTTTTTTTACAGAATCTAAGTTTTTGCCCGAACTCATACTTGTACTTCTGTGAAAATATAGGATTGATATTCCTGCCAATTTAGGAATTTCTTGTTAATACAAGTAAGAAATTTCAAATAAATTTTTTGTTACTTTACTAATAAACAATTGTTAATACAAGCATATCAGCGTATTAGAAATAAAATGGATAAATATGATTTTGTTTCTAAAATTATGTTGTATTCATAATTTCAAAAATTCCATCATTCATTCCATTAAATTGTCAAAAAAAAAAAAGATTTGCAACAACATTACGTACAACAAAAATTGCTCTGCTGATGATCTAACGCCTACATTCTTTACTTATTCCCCCATTTCCATTCCAACCAATTATGTTCCTTATTTACAAAACTGAAAAATTTATTTTATTAATAAATTTGATCCAACTCCTCCCCCATATCAAAAAAGAAATCATGAACACAGACAGAGTGCATGTAAATCAATTTTAATTTTTTTATATATTTTTAGCCGAAAAAGTATCAAACCACAGATAACAATTTGATACCATCACTGGTATAAAGATACTTTTATCGAGGCAACACTAATTTATGCTACAATAAAGTAATAGACTCTGCGTCAATTCATATTGTTTTAGGGGAAGGTTAAGTATCAAAGAATATATGCAACAATAGTGTATAATAAGAATACAATTTAATATTTCGAATGTCGTGCATAAATTGTCTCAAAAGATTGTTAATTGTAACCACAAAATAGACAACCAAAACACAATAGTAAGTACTTTTATTATCATTCCGCAACAAAACGTTCAGAAATTGAAGAAAAAAAAACATAACCATATGCTCTAGAGAATTCGCTGCTTTTTCGTGAAATTCCTGAAATTTAAGATAGTTTCGTTTAATAGTTACAGGGAGTCGTCTAAGATTAGATAAGTTAAATACTTTTCCTCAAAAATGGTCCCAAAAAAATTTGACTAGACTCTCAAATTTAAAGAAAATATATTTTGCTTTGCCAAATATAGACGGCCGTACCCCTAAAACTAATGGAAAAATGTACTTAATTTTTTAAGTATTTTCAAACTAAAGTAAAACAATTAGCTAATTTTTTGGTGTTTACCATAACTCGGCTGGTCGTTTTGGCCTAGAATAAACTTGATATATTCTCTATTACTTTCCCTAAAGTAAGAAAAATAGTTCTTAATCCAAAACATAGCTCACTAGCTATATAAAACAGACATTCCTTGCTTCGAAATGGACACAGTATGTCTCACAAATCGTATAACTAAGATTGGTTTTACAAAAATCAAGTATAATTATATATCAAGGACTTGAAAGAGTCAAAATTAGGCAAAGAAAAACTAAATTAATGTAAGCAACTAAGCACTATTCTTTTTCTCCCTTATTTTTTGCATTTTATTGCAAATAAATTATACCTAATTAGTCAGTCATTATATTTGTACAATGATTGATTGGCTTTATTATCCGAGGAAAAAATCCTAAATAGAATAATTGCAAATTAATTGCAATTTTTTATAGTAAAAGCTCTTTAAAAAAAAAATAGATAAAAAAACTTTATAACAATCTAACAAAGAGGTTTGATCAATGTAAAAGAGTCTGGAGAAATAATTAAAATGCTCTTTGAGCGAGTATAAAAAATTTCATTGTAGAAATACATGCTGCAGATGATGGATTGCCCGTCCGGGATGGTTTGGCTCCCTACAATATGACAACTAATCTTTCAATATTAAATTATTTGATGAAATTAATTTTGGTACAGCCCGAGTTCCTGGATGGAATTGATGACTATGCTCATGAATTGTGACCCGCCCACAAAATGATAAAGAAAGCTTTTCCAAAGAGGCTCCAGGTCCATGAATCTGACAAAATAATAAGATTTGATTGAGATGGATGTCGATTCTCTGAGCATTTGTATCAAAAGGAAAAAGGATATGAAACCCCATAATTTATTTTCCAAGATGTCTTTAATAACATCTGGAGAATCAATGGAAGGAGATTATTTCAAACAAAAAATCAAGTTGAGAAGAAAGTGGAGGGGTCTGAGAGAGAAGCGAGCTATCTGAAGTTTCAGGGATCCCTGAATTTATATTTGCACACCTTGAAAGATTGGCGGTGGATACACTTGACTCTCAAAATAAATACAATAAAACTCATTGAATAATAATTTAAGTAAATTAATTGAAGAACAAAATATTTTTTTATGGCTTGCAAGTAGATTAATCTGAATCAACAAAGAACTGTATAACAACCATTTTTAAGAACTTTCTTGCTTTTTTCATGATCTATATATTTATACAGACTTCCTGTTATTTTAAAAATATTTTATTTTGTTTTAACATATAAGGAGTATTTCAAATTGGGCAAAGGCTGTAAATTGGTATTCGCCCGCATCCTTGATAAATTATGATAGGAAACTGATGTGGTACAAAAAAAAAATAGGCACCACTAGATTACTTTACATAGCATTAAATCAAAAATTGGAAGAATTACAAAAAATTACTCGAACTCGTAAAAAATATTATAGAAAAATTATCAAAACTCGAAGCATTAGATTATTGATAAATTTTATATCCAGTTGTTTCTATATTTTGATTCAGTAATTCCTTATACATTTTATTTGTCCTTCTTTTAGTATGATATATATTCTTCAGTCTAATTGCTGTCTAATTGTTCTGCTTTGTAAATTTCACAAAAGAAAATATCAAAAAGAAGAAATACAATTATTTGTGATGCGGCTAAGATATTAATAACTATAGATGACAACTTCCATTAATTTAATTTATGCTTTACCTTGGTTGTATACATATATACAAATTAAAAAGTTTGAGCAGGAGACATGGTTACAGACTGAAAACTAAGACTAAAAATAATTACATTATTTTATTATTTTTTCAAGACTACATTTAATGTCATTCAGTTATTTATAATTATATATCACTCTCTTGATAATCTCGACCACACGACCCCAGAATCTTTGGTAGACCCGTGTGACCCCGTACGGATCCAGCTTTGTACTGTTTCTGGTTTTGCACTGTTAATTTATATTCCCTGGGTGGATGGAATACCCCCAAGGAAGAAATTATACTTTCCAACGAGACATTACACAGGCCCAAAGTCCAAAAAAAAAATGCAGGATGTCTAGGCCAGAAAATGTCTATAGGTTGATCCTATTGTAAATAATTGAATTTCATTCCATGCAGTTTTCAAATAATAAAAAATTTATAGCTCTACACCATCTAGTTTGTTCGTTATAAGCTTTAGAAATTTCCAAATGTATCTGGACCCCCCTCTATGTCAAAAAACAAAAATGTACATGAAATATACAGACTATGCCTTAAAAGGTATTTTTTGTTTATTAGTGTATAAACAAAACGAAATAGGTAGAGATGACTCAAAATAATAACGAGCAATAATCAAATACTAACTCCCATGAACGTTGATCATTTATATAAAACTTTGATCAAAAATAGGAAATATTATTGTTAGTGTTGTTAATGATTGCGACAATGTTCACAATTATGTGTTGCAAAACAATGCAGGAAAAAATGTTTATATTTTTAATAATATAAAAATGAATTATATGAGGTATTATTATTGGTCCGACAATAGCATTTTGACCCCCTTTTTTTTTGGAAGGGTGTGATTTATCTAAATTATTTATCCTGCTTAGCAAGTTGGTCATAGAAAATAAATGTTTTACTTTTATTTGTCTCTCCTTTCCATTTTGAAGGCTTTCATAAAGAAACTTCGCAGTGCAATGTATGTTTTATGATATTTAATAATTAAAATGTTGTCTTTGCTATTTAATGTTTGCCCTATATTAAAAAATTGATAACTTTAATATTATCTAATCATATTAAAGTTACAATACCAACTTTGCCTCTAAGCATAAATAAATTCTATTCCAATCCTTGTTTATTCATTTTTGTTGATTTCACTATTCAATCCTTTGAAATTTAATCAATAAGATTATATAATATTTATAGTCTTACTATAATATGAAACTCTATTTGATGCACTATTGACTTCTCTGTAGTGATTAAACTGTAATTTATTCTATGTTTCATTTATTTTAATTAAAAACATCAGCTAATATTAAGAAATTTACAATTTTATTCAAAAGTAAAAGAGTAAAATCTGAATGTAGCTTAAATGTTACCATTTTTGGCATTGGAATTTATTTCTACTATTAAAAACAATTGAGAAGGTGAGGGGATGGATATAAAACTATTGATTATCTTAACAAAATATAAGAGCCGCCCTAAATTCCCAACATATTTTTAACCAAAAACTAAATACGAAACAGATGATTGTTATATGTGCTCTAATAACCTTTAAGGACTGTTAGATACATCTGATGAAAATAGATTATATCAAAAATGTTAATGAAAACATCTGGTAAAAAAACCTAGCATTGTACATGTATGTATATCTAAGCAGTATAGCAATCAATAATGTTTAATCTATTAACTAGACTATAAAAATCTCATTTATGGAAGTTGTAAGATAGAAAAATATTATTCAATACACTTGAGTGAAATACAACAAATTTGAATTTCTTTAAGAAAATAATTAATATTTGTATACATTTAGTAATGAAATAACTTTTAAGGAGAATTTTTTTAACCAATTAATGAGAAAAGACAAAATATCCCAAATCATTTTTGAAGATTAATTTAGAAAAATAATATTTATATTTAAATATTTAGTTTTATTCCCTAACACTAATTGGATAAGGGTTATTTTTTGTAAGTGTGGTCGATATTATTTTATTTCAAAAGCTTACAAAATATTATCTATACATTTATGCAGAATAAAACTCAATTAATAAATGAGAATTGAAAATGACAGTTTAATGATGAGACAATAAATAATAATTGACAAAATTGAACTGTCTGAGAGAAATTGATATTTTATTAATTTATAAGCATGTGGATATTTAGAAGTTCTGAATCATTTTGCCAGTTTTTCTATTGAATAAGATATTTAAGACAACCAAAAGATGAGGGTTAAATTTCTCTTTAATAATATGAACCAAATAGCAGACAAATTCATCTAATCGGACAGTGTCTGAAATTCTGAAAAATTAAAGATAATATTTTCGGACAGCAGATTAAAAAACACATCATTTAACTAAATAACCAAATAAATAGCTAGATACCAAAGAAAAATAGATGTTGATGAGAAAGAAGAATGGGGAAGAGCAGACACACGGTACATAAAATAGAAAGGGAAACACCCAGTCCATCATATTAATAGAAGGGATATTATCCGTGCTTCCAATTCCGTCTCTGGAAAGAATATAACGGATCAAATTTGTCAAGATAATTTGATTTATTCCAAAGATACTTTCAGTATTTGATTGACAGTTAAATCTAATCGGAGTCGCTTCACTTCAACTCATTACCTAGGGAAATTATCAGCATTTCTTGTTCAAGAGTAAATAATTGAAATGGATCACCTAACAGGTGCTCATACGAATATTAAGTCTGATTGGATTTAATGCAACATCACCACTTGAGGCAATGTCAATGTATGGAGTTGAGCCTAGACTTGGATGAAAACCTTTTATTGAGGTAAAGATATGAGAAGATGGCACTTCTCCGATTGGTTTATTACCCAATCAAGTAAATATATTCGAAGTAATTAATTAATTAGGAATTAAAATTAATTCTTATATGAATTGTATTAATTGATTAATAAAACTATAAATTAGATAGTTAGAAATGAAATCTTAAATAATAGAATCAATGATAAATTGAATTTAGTAAGAAAGGAGTGGTATATTGTTAGTTCCTAAGTCTTGGAGGAGCCCAGTATTTTGTATTTAAAGAAATATTATGAGCTATCGAGGCGCGAGACGCTTATCCGAAGTATTTATTAATATATCAAATTAAATGAAATATGAGTTTTCTAACTTAATGAATGAGCCCTATTCTAAGCAAAAAGGATAACTTTGTATTTGTATGATGGTAATGCAAAGATGAATCAAGAAGGTGGTGTTATTTTAATTATTATTAACAAAGGAAACCAAAGAATGCAAAGTACTTGAGCATTAACATTACTTATCCTAATACAAATGATAAAACTTGATTGTTGAAGTTAATAAATGATTTATAGCTGTAGACAATTCCAACATTTTATCACGACACCTTAAGTTTTGATATGGAAGAGTCCCAATGAAATATGGGATTGTATTAAAAGTTGATGAGTTGAAGCCAATCTCCACTCCATACAATACTTGGCTAGAATTATAATTCAGGTTATTATTTAACCGAGAATCAGATATTAGAGATATTCATGATATTATCTTGCCGAACTAGATCTGCTATATAACTTCCTGAGACGGAATTGGAAGAACAGACAATATATTCCTTTTTACTAATATGATTGAGGGAGAGAGTCTTTGTAATTACTTTTTCTATTTTATGTACCGTATGTCTGTTCCTCCCTCTCTCCTCCATTCTCATAAAATAATATGAGATCCCTTATCTCAAGGATTGCTAAATGATAAGCGTACAGGAGTAGATACGTTGTATTTTGAATTTTATCCACGCAAGAGATACACATTTATAACAGCTTTTGCACTCGAACGTAAATTTTCTGTTTCATGGTGTCCAAAATTAAAATAATAATTTGAAACTTGCCGAAGCTATGAATTTAAGGCGTTTTCTGACTGGGTTTTTCATACCGTTAATAACCACTTTTACGCTGTTCCAATGAGAGTACTCTGATATGTCAATGTTTTTATTTTTTTAAATCTCAAATATCAAATATAATCTCACGATGTTTATCAAAAGTACATAACGTAAAAACCTCTGTTTTGTGTCCGACCATGCGTAACTTACCCTAGTAGATATTTTAACAGTTATGAAAACGATTTTTATTCTTTTTTGCTATGTAAAAATTTATTTTATTGACTTACTTACCCTTGCAACAATTTTATATATTTATTCTTCCTATTTTTAGGATTTTAAAGCCATAATTTTGCCCTTATATTTGTATTTTTATAGGAAAAGAAGATTGCAATCACAATATTATTAATGCACTATTTGCAAAAAAAAGAAAAAAAATTTATTTTTATATTCCAAATTATACGTGCAACAACTACGTAAATAAAAAAAATGTTCACTCAACTTCAACACCAGAGAACAACTGATTTTTTTCTACATAGAAATACTTTTTTTTCTTTTGGTATTCTCTGCGTTGAAAGGGGGAAGAAGGGAGAGAAGGAGAACAAGAATGAAACAGAGAGAATGTGTCCTTCTACTAAAAAAAATATTTCGTAAATTCGACGGACGTAAAAAGAACACGCATTTGTTGAAAGGTTAAAGTAATTAGTCAAAGATACGTAAGTATTTTATCAATAGCTACATATATATTAAATATCCCTTTATGTAAATAACAAACACCCTTTACTTTTTTAGACTAAATTGTGGATCAAGCCTAAGCAAAATGAGTCAGAATAAAAATTACCAAAAGTACTATTTTTTGGGGACCATCTCAGCTATTTCAGGATATGCAGCCTTCTCTTTGATCCTTCCCAAGACTCTGGATCTGGTTGGAAATATGGTGCTGATGTCAGCAAAATATTTGGACGCTTTAAAATGGATTGTAAGGTCCTACAAAGTTTTTATAAATAAATTGTTTGACTATAAAGACTATTGGTACTTTTATGTAATTATCCGTCACTTTCATGGGGTATTTATTATCCACTCCAGAGTCTGTAATATCTTCATAAAATCTTGTTTTTTTAGTATTTGTGTTCCATCTTCACTCTAAGTTATAAATTTATCATTTACTTCATGTATTCATTTTTTCTTGGAGCACTTCATTAATTCCTGAGGGATTAACCAATTCTGTAATTCATTGTCCATGTTTCAAAGACAATTTCCTACGTTCCTATTATTTGGCTCCGTAAACAATGCATATAAATTAGAGAGATGCACGAAAAGTAAGATTTGTCTGATTCTTTGGTTATTAATTTGGAAATAATTATAGGCTAAAATAATATGAAAATTGGAGATGGTGCTGTTTTTTTTAATTGTATTCTGAACAAGATTTTAGAATTCAGAAGTTGTTATCATTTTTCTTTTACTTTTGAATATTAAGTAATCACTTGTCCGTGAAAGACGGCAAATACCTTTGAGGCTTTCTTTGTGTGAATTATCTTTTAAAATCAATATAATATGCATAACAAATTTACACCTTTTACTCTAGAAGCGATTATTAAGTTTAAAACTAATAATTATTCCTGATAGCGTTATAGAGCTGTAAAAATGGTGACCTTAGATGCGTGCACTACTTTTTATATATGGTTTCAATGTGAACAGAGTTATTTAATTTTTTAAAAAGCTGTTATCATGACTTTTTCATTCTTGAGGAGGGAACATTGAAATATAAAGTGAGTAAGCTCAAGTAAAATTGAGAGAAATACTGTTGTTTTGTTCCGGGTTATAAGTATAAGTCCTTGTTGGAACTGGAGTATAACCAGGGGCGTCCACAGAATTATATATATTTTTATTTTTTTTTGGGGGGGGTCTTCGTTTTTGGAATTTTTTTTTTTTTGGAAAAAAAAATCCAAAAAAGGTTTATCCATAGTTGTTAGCTATGTATTATTGTCACATAGTCATCTCCTATACTTTCCAAAATAACTTATCTTTAAAGAAATTATCAAACTTTTAGACACTCATCATATAATTTATATTTGTATCATTTATACTTATAAACCTAAGTTAAACGGTATAATAATTATTAGGTTTTTATAGTGATATATCATGAAAGAAAACAAATAATATTAATTATAAGTTTTCAAAAAAAAAAAATTAATACTAAGCTAAAGTTCATGGGCAATTAAACCATCTGAAGGTAAATAATATATATTAAATCAGATTGACTATAGACTTAGATCTATAAATATATATTTAGTTTGTATATTATATAAAAGTTGATCAATTCAATTTAGAAAATTGTATTTGCCATTTTTTTCCCATTTGAAATCTATTCTTTCGTACAATTTAAAAATGAAATTTAATATTGTTAAATTATTTATGATAAACTCCTATAATATATCAAAGGTTATATAATTGATTCAAAAAATCAAAGCCATACTAAAATTTAATCATTTTAGTAAGTAGATACAAGGGAATACAGAATTTTATTCTTTTACTTATATGCTTTTCAAAGATAGTACATTAATATTTAAAGAAAGCTCAAAAAGAAATATTTCACAACGCAAAACAATTGAAATAAGTGCTTTTTTACCATTTTATTGAGTATGGCAAATAAAGGAGTGTACAGAACGTTGAGCGCGCTCTTTTGACCCTGAAAAGTTCATCTCCCTCTTTTTACCCCAAGACAAGTTCATACCGAGTAAAGTTCATCACAAGACTAGTTCATCCCGCGGAAAATTCAACCACGATAATAAATATATTTGGAATATATATAATTGAAAAAAATCAACTATGATATAGTATTATATTTTACTGTTTAATACAAAGATTCAATAATATGAGCTTTAGGATGAAATTTCTTGGGGATCAACTTTCCTTGTGATGAACTTGCCAGGTGATGAACTTGTCCGGGGATGACCTTGCATTGAACTGAAAAGAGGGTGCAAAACTTTCCAGAGGTGGAAAGAGCGCGGTGAACTTTCAAGTAGCAAAATAGTATTTTATGTAATTTTTGTGGAGATTAAATGTGAAGCAAATAACTTAATTCTTATGAAGGAATTTATTTTTTTGTTTCAAAAATTCTTTTTGAAAGGCTAAAAGTTCAAATATTGAAAGGATAAAATTTCGATATCATGGCAAATATCTGTTATTCAGGATTCAGGACTTCAATTAACCTTCTGTTAGAGAATATTATTTTTATAACTGGGATTCTGGGAGGTTGTCAAGTTAATGTATTTTGATTTTTTCAATGTTTTATGTTTCGATAGGTATATCTTTGGGGTCCAATGGGAGGATTACACCAAATTTGGGGGATCTTATTTATGTTAGTTAGTTCCTCTGGCTTTAATTCAACTATGTCAATTTAACATGAAAACAGTGAAAATCATTGCTCTGTGTTAGTTTTACACTGATTATACCATCAAATTCAAACTCCTCACCTCAAAAAAATATAATTAGATACCAAAATCATATTTCTATAATAATTATGACCTCTAGAATCAGTTATTAAAGTTTTGCAATGTATGAACGCAACCTAGTGTTAAGATTTTTAAAAGCACCATATTTTGCTAACCGGTTGGGCAATTTTAAAATTATTTTAACTGCATTCATGCCATTTTTATATATTTTTTTTACATAATTCAACCATGGATATATTGCATTTGTTGAAATATAATGGAAATGCCCAATGATAACATTAAATTTGCATGGTTGAATTAAAGTTGAAGGAATTAACTAACATTAATAAAAAATTTTGTGTGGAATATTGAACTCTTGAAGAAATCCCCCCCCCCCCAAAAAAAAAAACCTGTGAACCCCGAAAATCCTGGGGCTTGTTCTTTCTTAAACTTTGTTCTAACGTACTCCCATACTTCTGTTGCTGTAAATATTTTCGAGAGCGTTTTTCTATCTTTTAGGTCAATATAATCCTTCTCTATGTAGCATTTTTTTAAAGCACCCATCAACTTCTATGGGTCGGGCCTTTTTTAGAAAAGAAATCCTTCAAAAATATTTCGAACATGTTTTTCACATCGGTAATTTTGAAGACTTAAGACGCCATGTAGCTTCATGATGTTTATTACATTTAACACTAGGAAGTAAAAGTCCTTCTTTATAGCACAGAAATATACATAACCATAACCCCCAAATTTTCTAAATTACCCCATTTGGAGTAATTTACCCTGTTCCCCGAAGTCTTTCTTCCAAGTATCTAAGTAAGTTATAATTATTTGAATTGATATTGTGGAGGCAACAATGTGTCCTTATTCGGGCTTTTTTTATTTATATACTAATTAATTATTGCAACTCCTGATTCCAAGTGGTGTCTTTGTTCGCAGATATTTCCTACCAAAAAAATTCCCGTTCGTCTGCTTTTTGCGCCCTCACATTTCCGACTACAGTTAGTATTTTCCTAGCACTTTGGTAAAACATTTCCATTGCCTCTCTTATTTAATAAGCACCATCTATATCCCTTTGAGCCTCACATATGACCTCCCTCCTCATCATTTATTTGTGATTGAGTAGTTCATTATTTAGTTTTCCTATATGAAAATTTTGTTAAGCTTATGATTTTCAGCAAAAAGGGGTGGTCCGACCGCCCATTTGATGAAATTCTTTCTAAAGATATGTCAGGCTATATAACCTTGTCTCATTCGGTCTAGTCAACTCTTGGTGACTTGTTCATTTTATTTGTGAATAAATGTCGGCTTGTAGTCATCTGTAACATCTGCAAGATCATTCATAGCAATGTTTTCCTTCCGTGATACAAGGCTTTTTGAATTTGTGAAGGCATTGGGTGATGTGTAGTATCTTCCATATATTTCAAATACATTAAAATGCCCCACAACTATCACTTTCTCTTTTCTGGGATTCACTCCTAACTCCTTTTAATACCCTACCAGCATTTTGGTGTCTCTTGATGGAAGATACATTACAAAAATTTAGATTTTTTTTTGTACAACGTGTATAATCTATATCTTCATATTTCCATTTTGGTCTGGTAATATTTACAGAGTCTTTAGGGTTAAGTTTGTCACACCTGTAGCAGGGTATCCCTTTGTCGTTATCTTTACATTTCTTGAGACAAACAATCATCCTCATCTTCCTTCATTAGAGTATCGCATAGACATACAATATCTGGTAATTCCAAAGCTTTCAGATATTTATTCTTACTATCCGAGAGACCGTTGATGTTCATTTGAATGATACGAAGTAACTTCATGTTGATTCTTTGTTACGATAGCACCTTCCTTTTTTCTATCAATTATTTTCCACAACTCTCCCCTAGCCAGAACATCATCCTGATCTTGGAGTAATCCTCTTATTTTCTCTTTGTCTTTACTCTTTAGAGCCCCTTGCTTTCCTTCCATTTTGAGTTCAACTTTAACATTTTTATAGAAACAATCGATTGAGTCTCCGATTGGTCATTCAACTTCTACGTATTTATGTATGACCCTAACTAATTGATTTAATTCATCTATAATATACTTTCTTTTCAAAGATTCGTAGTTAATTTCCGCCTGCACAATTTTTTTCCCAGTTTCGTCTAGGTTTATTTTTTTCTGGATAGGAGATGTAAATGTTGTATATTATACTCTTCCTTATGAACTTTTGTTTTAAAGGTAGGTTTATAATTTTTCTTCCTTGTCAAATAAACATTTTTTTCCCACTAATTGAATAGATATTTTAAGTTTTGATAGCCATAATATGACGTAAAATCCCACTTTGCCTCTCTCATACATTGAAACCCCCTACAACGGTAAGGCTTTTCAGTTTAGGTGCAATTCCATTGTCCCTCTTCAAACATTCTTTTTTTTAACCCTAGACAGAACAAAAAAAAAGCCAAATTTGCAATAATTTATTATCCGACAGTTATTTGAAGGATTGATGAGTTTTCATCATCGTCTTCGTGGAAAACAATTACTGGAATCTCCTCTCGAGTACATATAGACTCATCTCTCGACAAAGAACCTACTTTTGTTACTTTAGCATTCGAACCATAAATATTAGACCACTTTTCTACAAATAACCACTTCATTACCTTAGTAATTTGTGTAGACATTATCGGGATTGTTTGATATATTAATAAAACCAATGAGTTTCGAATTCTCTCTTTGTGAAGGTATATTGAAGAAGAGGCCTTACTAATCGTTTATTAAACTGAATGTGGAGACGAAGGACAATTCTTGTTTTTCTTGGATACTGGTAGAAGTTTCATAATTTTTCCCGGGAAGATATTTAATTTCCTTTTTTTTCTAATACATCCTTAGGATCCTCTTCGTTGGAATTTAATTCTGATTCGTTATTTTGGCGACAATAAACTGATTTTATAGCACAATTTTCATCTGACTTTATCTCTCCCGACTCAGAAGGTGTGCTAACATCAAGGCTTGTTTCTGTATTACTTTCTCTTTGTGTCATTATCTAATTTGATTGACTTATTTCTTTCATATTTTCTGGAGATGGCTTTTCATTATTTCCTTTGCTTACGCTTGTGTCCTCATCTTCCGACATTATGCCATTGCTACTTTCCTCAGCCGTACCTGTTTTTACTTTCTCCCTTACTGGATTTTGCTCGGGATTAAATGATATTGAAAAACAATTTCCACTTCTATTCATTCTATTTATCCTTCAGAATAGCCACCTTTGATACTCGGAATGTGACTTAGCCTGATTTATGCATATTATAAGAAGATGACCAAACATAAAACACTTACAACATTGTTTAGTTATCCCCCTGAAATGTATGGATCTAATATGGTTTCAATAAGAAGGGAAAAAATGGATATTTCTGGTTTCTCAATTACTTTTACTAATGTGTGGTGTATTTGAGGACACCCTTTCAAGTGTGCCCTTTAGATCTGTTCAAATTTTGACTTTTCTTTTTTTTCAAACCTTTTAATATTTGACTTTTTCCCGTTCTCCAAGGTCTATAGCAACTAAATATACCATTCATTTAGATCTGGGACCGCAGCTACGCCTGCCACATTGATCTTGAAAATTTATTGTTGGTGTCTCTAAAAAAAAAAAAAAAAGGGGGGACGTGATTGTTTGTATTCTTTTGACTATAGCTTCACAATGGAGCCAATAAACTGTGCTTCAATTTATATATATATGTTATTAACTCATTATATGTGCCCGTGGTTAAGTTTTACCGTAGATATTTAAAAAAATAATTGGTTTTTTTTTTTTTCCTGTCTTTTTAGGTATTCTCCGAAGTTATTATTATCTTGACGTATATGTAAACAAAAACAGAATAGTAAAATAGCTATAGTATTTGGGTCCATAGAATTGATGCATTTGTATAAATCATATCGTAGATTATAAAACTTTCATTTCCATTTTTTTTATAGAAAATATCATGAACCATCCTTTTTCATCATTGATATCGTCGTATCCCAAACGAATTGATTCACCTTAAGGTATAGGGATTGCTTTTAGAGATCCTTACATTGTTCCATTGCACATGATCTTAATTGTGCATATTCTACTTTTTCAATGAAAATCTATCTTTTTTGGACTTTGACGGATAAAATCCGCAATTTTGGTTTCATGTCCTTCCGGGGCCGAGCTCTCTTCATGATCTACGTCACTATTTTGTACTAGGGGTCTACCCCTAACTTTGGACCTCTTACCTTCCTTTATGTAAGGCAAGCTTCAAAATATCAATTTTCATAAAATCACTATGCACATTATATTAATTATTATAAATGTTCAATGGTGATCATGTAGTTACATACGTTTTATTTTAAGAGGTTTTTTTTACCCAGTTCACTAAGAACATAATAAAAAGAATGTTCACTAACGGAAATTAATCAAAATAGATTATTCAATTTACTAAACCTCGATTCAAATTACAAAAAATACGATAAAAGTCTGAAAAAAATAAAAAAAAGATTCACAGAGATATTGAATATTCAAACTAGTTTTAATAGTGATGTACTAAAGTCTACACTTCGTTGTATTACATGATAGACAGTTGATAAATAATAATAATTACGTCATTTAAATTTAGCATTAGTTTTAAATATATTTTTTATTTACAAATATAAATTTAAATGCTAAAAATACTTATATAAAGATTAGACATTGAGAAAAAATAATTCTTTATTTTAAAATCATCGTAACAACATGAGTTTGGGGTAACTACAAGATATGACTTGTTATGCTTATAGTAAAAACATGAAATGTTTCTTTTATATAAAATTTCTATGAAATATCTATTACTCTGTACGAATTTAGTAGAATAAAATAAGTACTCATCAGTTTTTCATAAAGTTGCATGTAATATATTTATAATAGGCTTAGTGTTGTATGCCTCAGTCCTCACATGAAAAAAATAATCAATCAGGAAATCAAAAGGATAAACAGAGGAAAGATTTTGAAACAAAAAAGGTACTTAAATTAACTAAATCTGGATTAAAATTTACTAAATATATCAATAAATCTTAAACAAGGCATTAACAAGATAAATAAAGCATTGCATATTATCAGATTAAATATTTCAGGAGCATATTAAAAAGTATTGGTTATAAAATTTATTTAAATCCAAAGAAAAAACAAAATATTTTTTTTAATCTTGTTGCAGTTTACACATATGAGTTAAACATTATTTTTTATTTAAAATGTAATTATCATTACCACAGGTATTTATTCGATTAACACAATATGAAATCAAATTTTTTAAGTCCTAAATTATTATTTAGATGTTCTCAAAATTAGATCATTGATCAATTTGTCAACTGTTACAATATCATGTTATTTTTATACATAGGTAATAAATCTAGACAGTTACTTCTGTGTTTGCTTAGAAAATTGAAAAAATGTATAGTAAAATATGAAAGGCTTTTTAAAGCAACGTACATAAAAATCGTTTTTATTTTAACTCTATCAGTAATAAAGATCATGCCTTCTCACTTCTACTTGTACATGAATGTATAATGTATCTGCTTGAGAATATACCTAAGACAAAAAATTTCAATTTTGTATAATGTTGTACATCAAATATAATTTTGAAGTTTTCAGATTAACTAACATTCTTAAATATTTTTTACTCCGGTGTTAATTGTCTGAGCTCTTTATTAGAGTTTAATGATAGTGTACATTTTACATTAAAGATGCAGGATTATCCTTTATTAGCGTCTCATCAATATTTTAGGTTTTTCTTTCGTTTTTTAGAAAGGTTTAAGGTTTGTTGAGAAGTTCAAATTGTTCCTGCGTCCAAGAAACTAAAAAATTGGTGTAAAAGATGAAATCCATTATTTTCCCAACATATGGCTATAGCATAGGTATGTGCCATTGGTTTATTAGCAAAATGGTATAAGAGAGATAATATTTCATTCTAAAAAACTAAAAATGCAACTCCCTCAAAAGGCAAATAATCACATATTTTCCTTAGATATAAATTTCCGTGTTGACAGTAATGGAGAAGAAGGCAAATTCTGTCCGAAAAGTCAAGCTAGGATCAGCTTATGGTAGATGTAAAGGCTGTTTGGGATTATAAACCAGAATAAACTAGTACATTTTATATGCACTAGTTCTTTCTAATCAAGGACACATTGAATAATCCCATCATAATTGAAAAATGTATCATTTTAAAAATAAATCTTGCAAAAATAAACTTTTAATAATTCCTATTCCGGAACTGGTATGCACCAAATTGAATGGACAATAATTTATAACAGCCTTCTACATGAATACATTAAAAAGTCTGGGTAATTAGTGTCAAGATATACTTGAATGTTATTTTTTTGCATGTATTTAAATGTTTGATTTATTATAACTAAAAGAGGCATAAATAGAAACCATAATAAAAGAAAACCTTGACTGAACTGAGAATTGCCATAGATTTTCAAAAATAAATGCAATATTATAAAATATTAATGCTGTAAAATAAGGGTCGTTAATCTTTATAGTCCCAGGGAACCATTCAACAATAGATTAATTTGATAGGGGGTACATCTACTAATGTGATTGATTTATGGAAATCTGTCACTGACAAAAATAACTATTCATCTTGACATAAATAAATAATTTACTCTTAGATTTATCAAAATTAAAATTAGAGGATATTTGGTTAAAAGACCCTATTCTAAAGCATACCTAAATTTGATTCAAGAATAATATTAAATATTCCACGGTTTACAAGCAATTTTCAAAATTACTATCAAAGACACACTGTATCTTTGTACAAAAAGAGTATGAACATGAAATATATTAAAAAAGGACGCTTTGATTAAATGATTAAATTTTCTTTTTTGCCCTTTGGTTATTTTTTTAACCTATAGCAATAGTCACAAGCAATTGAAAATGATTTCGTTTGATAGCTGAACTTTTTAAATAATTGGGCAGCTTGTTTTTTCGACAACGAGACGAAACAGCAAGAAAGTCAACGACAAAGAATCATTTACTCTTAGCCAATTTCACAAAAAAAAAAAACGATTGTGTATGCGAGTCCCACAATAGTCCAAACATTTTGTGATTGTTCAGGGAGGCAGGTGAGGCTACAGCAAAGGTGGTATCTTTGATGAGATCTTTCGCAAGAGATAATTTAGATTTAAATAAATGATGTTGTCCTTTTTCCCCACATCAAAGTGTTGGAAGTCAACTTATGTTTGACAGCTAGACAGTACCCCATCCAACACTAAAAAAAGAAGAGTTATTTTTTGACAATTTCATGTAAATATGTCCAAATAGTTTGGACTGTTCTCATCACCAGACATTAATTCTTTTTTTTTTTTTTTTTTTTTTTTTTTTGGGGGGGTTAAGGGTTACACCCCTTTACACACTTTGAATATTTTAATTACTATTTCTTTAAAATTGGAAAGAGAAAAAATTCAAAGCGTCCCCTCTATTCATATGATTAGAAATGAATAAATATACCTAAATATCATTTCATAATTGGTTTATTACATTGAAGCACAATTTACAAGTTAAATCAATTTAATGTTTTTTGAATTTTGATTACTTCAATTATATATACATAGTATTTACCAAATCAAAACTTAACCTAATTTCCTGATAGACTATATTATTTGATATATATACGAGAGTGGTCTAAAAAGTTTCCGACCTCCACTTGAAGATGACAGCACCCGTAAATAAAAGATCTATATAGCATTTGTTCACTGTTACTCACCAAAGTTTCAGTCATTTTGGACTCGCAGTTATTAAGTAACAGTCGTTTGAGTGAGTAGATGTCTGTGTTTTTGTGAAAATAGACAGCATTGAGTATTAAACTGACATTAAATATTTGTTTTGAGGGTGTAACCTTTAAATAGATTCATACAATAGCAGACATATAAATGCTTATTCAATCCAACTCGGAGTAATTGAGCAAAAAACACACAAATGTATTGTGAACAATTAGTTTGCATAGAAAAACGCCGATTATTATTTGTACATGTTACAGAGATGGGAGCATTTCTAGGGAAAGTGTGTAGATTTACAAGGAGACTAAGTTGAAATATAAAATATAATAAAAAATTCAGAAAAAATTTATTGTATTTAAAAACCAACATGGTATCTGCAATTAACTTAGTCCGGTGTCATCAAATTTTGGTTTCTGAGCCAAGAACGACTCACTGGAGTTATTTGCCCCTTTAGTATTTAGGGGACACTACGTAGTATCCTACAAATTTAATATTGAATAGTGCAATAGTTTTATTTTAGATTTTTTTTTTTTTTTTATTTTTGAAGGAAATGATTTGTTAGTCAAATACATATTTTTTTCTATAATGAGACATCAATGTTTAAAATAGTATTTAGTGTGTATTCCTCTGGGTGTAAAAGTATTTTTTCTGTCAATATATCAACGGGTATATTAAGGTTTTTTTTCTGCTTAATGTATTTTTTTTGTGCATATGAAATTGAAATACACTTTCAAGAGGGTTCGCCTTGAACGTTTTCGGCTTCTGCCAATTTTTTCATGTGACGTTTCTGCCTTGGATTATAATGAATTGAGCTTTTGGATCTATTTCTAAGTCTCTTACTTTATAATTTTTCATTATTATATGTATTTAATCAGTAAAAACTGGGAAATTGCCATATCAATAGAAATAAGAGACTAAGCCCCATAATTTTGATATATTGGTTTTTTTTTAGTTTGTTATATGTATAAACCAACTAGTTTTTTCATCAAAAAGCTATGAAAATGTACTGAAATATCTACTTACATTACTATATCCTCTATATAAAAACTTCTTTTTTTCCCATTGTCCTCAGAAGTTTTCATTACACCAAAATAAAAAGTTAGTCATACACTTGATTTTATACTTCAGTTATGACAACCAAGATTGGCATGAAATAAAGTAATATGATATATCATTCCATTATCTGATAAGACTTTCAATAATAAGATAAAGATGATCAACAAAATATTGTTTAGTACAACACACAACTAAAGACGCATACCTAAAACATAATTATTTGTTGTTTTTATTAAATAAGTTTGTGAGAAATATTTAATAACTCTATATAATCAACTAATGAAATTAATATACAAAAATAATAAATACAGAAGATAAATATAATTAATTCACTATTATTATAAGTATATTTATACATAAGAAGGATTAAACTTATAAAGATTATCAACTTAAAAAGGATATACCCAAACTCTTGTCCATATTATCAAGAAGACCTACCAAAATAGCAGGGGTTTTAATGCCAAGCTCAAATCCAGTAGGGATTCAACAACGCATACTAAAGCTCTTAACTCAATTATTGTATTATCATATTGTTTTCTTGTCGCTGATAGCCAAGTGGGGAGTAATATATATACTGTTTGCTCCTTAGAAAATTTTTAGAGGCTAGTATCCTCCAATATAGATCTTGTTCTCTCCAATGGTTACTTAAAAGAATCTTTGTAGTCATACATATATGATAGAAACAAAACTATCTGACCATAGAAGTGTTTTTTTTCTTCCAAATTGACACTTCTTCAAAGGTGATTTAAAATAAACAGTCATGGAAGCTAATTCTATTCTATTAGATGACCCTTATGTTAATACTGAAATTATGAATATAATTGAATGCATCGAAGCAATAATAAACAATATAGGAGACTTTTTTTCTGAGTTTGAGAAATATTTCAAAAAATTTAGAAATATGCCGAAAAACTGGAGTACGAAAATAACGAGAAATAATTAGTCGTCTAAATACTTTGGAGAACATTGCTAATGAAGAAGTGTCTATACCAGAAAAAAAAAACACTTGATCTTGTGTTAAGAGAAAAATACTTATTCTACAGAGTATTCTAAAACTGAAGACTTATCGCACTCAAGATTACAAGTTCTACAACAACAGAATAAAAAAACCAATGGCGAAATTCAAAAGTATTATGTGATTAAAATGAAAGTTTTTATTCGAAAATGTATGGTTGTTCTGATTGTAAAAAAATAGGTCAATGCTTAAGATTTAAAATTAACAAGTGGATTTTTGTCATGACTATATTAATGAAAGACAACAATGGCATTGAACATAATACTAGTGCTGAAGAAATAAAAATAAAGCTAAGTTAAATAAAGTACTACACAACTCCAAGAAATTTTGTGCCCCATCAGTCATCGATTTTTCAGCTCTATGGATCTTAAGTTTGGAAGCAATTTACAAAATTTATATAATCAACTAATGAAACAGATATATAAGAATAACAAATACAGAAGGTAAATATAATTAATTCACTTATATTATAAGTATATTTATACATAACAATGATTAAACTAATAAAAATATCAACTTAAAAAGAATTTTTTATTTCAGAAGAGTCTTAAGACTATGTCTATTTTCCATCCTAGGTATATCTTTATAGGCATAGGAAAATAAATAATTTATAGAAGGAAATGAGTCGGTTCATATGTGTAATCAACTTAAAAGATCGGAAGATAAATAACTCCTGAGGCAGAGGGAAGTAAAAGTGAAGGGTCGATAACAAAATTCGTTTGTACAAATTCACCTACAACGGTAGTTGAATAAATATCTGCCTTCATTTTATCGAAATTATTGGGCTAAGGATCTACCTTTTATAACATTTTTATTAACTAAATACATCTACCGGGTGGTCCAAGGAAACCTGAACACTTACTAATTCAATAATTAATCAATTAAGTGAATGAAATTAATTCATATTTCTATATATTAAAGCAAAAACAATTAGTTACAAAACAAAACAAATCTGAGCTCTCTAAATGACGTAGAAGTGAAGAAAATGACACTTGAACAGGATCGACGAATTTACATTAGTGTACTCCAAGCAGTTGTGCAGGACCACCGTCTACGCGGTCAGTAAACCCTAAACGTTGAAGAACAAGAGCAGCTCTGTCAAAAAGGTCAAACTGTACCCGGAAAAATAAAAAATAAACTGTCCAGGCTAATCATCTCAAGTCCATGAGGGTCAATGTAAGAAACCCATCTTCTCCTTTGCAATACTCTTTTGAATGATTTTGAACTCTTTTTTTGGACACTTTTGGCCTCCCTACAGCCCTGATCAGAGCCCCTCAACTATATTTTTTGGATGTTTATCGAGGGGAAGGGCAGTAGTGTCTGCTTCCAAACAACGAGGCCCTCAGAGGTACTTGCAGCCAGCACTAAGACACCATGACAGAGGACTACATCTGTAGTGGGTGCCAGGCCTTCCATCCCTACCTGAAAGCCATCATTGCCACTAAGGGCGTTTACATTAATGATTAAGAGAGCTCAGACACACATCTATTTATATTATTAATTTTGGTGAAATTATATTGTTAATTAATAAATTATATTTGGTTGAATTATAAAGTATTCAGTTTCTAATGGACCACTCGGTAATGTTGAAGTATTAGGTAAAAGGTACTCAGAAATTGTCCTATTATACAAGTCAGCCAGAAAAATCTTTTAAAATCCATATTCAGTTCTAGGAGTACCCGACAATTGTATTCCAAAGAAAGAAACTTATCGGAGGAAAGAATCGAATATCTTATGAAGAATGTCGTTCCTTTGCTTTCTTGTAATGAAAAGAAATAACTTTTTTTTATTCTATAAAGAATGAGACGAACTTAGCCAACAAAGAAAAAATAAATATTCCTTTTCCTAAACATAACGATTTCTTGCCTACGTTCACTTCTTCTTCTACATCCGTCACTTTATCCAAAGATTCTTCAAAACAATTTAATCTTCACCATCTAATTATTTGGGAGAAGATACTCCTTCAAAATTATGACAAATTTATTACTTGGTATCCCTCAACATTAAGTTGTTTAATTTTATTAATTTGTAATCCATCCCTTTTCTATTATCAGACTCAGCAGGCTATTTTGATTGTACAAGTAACTTATCAAACCATTTTGATCCAGAACAAGGACTCCTTTATGAATATACAACGGATGAGTTTAAATCATATGGAAAAAGAAAGAAAATGTGTTATTCATGGAAAGGCTGTGATTTGTATAGTAAATATTTGAAGAAGGAGATTAAAAAATGTGGAACTAGTAAACATTGCAAAAATATATGTCTTAAAAATCCACCAAAAGATTTATATTTAGGAAATACAACTGATAACCTCTGGATTGAATTAATGTACATATTATGTAAATATGGTTTTTATTTTCTTATAGAACGCAATTTTTTATATTTTGTTATTTGAAAATTAATTTCTAGAGAATTATTTCTACAATTCGAATTTTCAAAAAATGGCATTGATCACTCCATTTTAGTGTTGTTTGTTTTTTTCTCTTTACCAACGTATTCTCTGTCAATAACTTTGTTAAATAATAGTAACTATTTTCTATGATCACTAACATATTGTCATTGACGATATTGCTTGATATGAGGTAGTTTAGAATTATTGAGATAGGGCGTAAGCTAGTTCTATTGAAATCATTGATACATGAAAAATGACCACTAAATGTTCCCTAATAATTCATAAGATCCAATTAACTCATTAACTCCATAATGGATTATTTTTAATGGCAAATATGCAAAGGAAAATAACATTAAACAATGAATATCGAAGAAAATAAATATTTTTTTGATATTATAAATTATTTATTTACTTAAATCAATTGTGAGGTTAATATTTGAAGGAAATGGTAGCAATTATGGATATAATATTTTAGATGCAGGATTTAATCTGTGTAAGACGAATTCCACAATTAATTTTTCCTTTGGTATTTTTTGTTTTCTGATACAACAATACGAAATCTTTAGTACATATTTCTGTTACTTATCATATAAAATATAATATTTAGTTGTTATTAATAATAAACAAAACATTAATTTATTTGCATTTTTGTTTTGTTTTTAGTTTACGTGTCATTTTTTAACAATCTAAGAATATGCCTTTAAAGAAATGTAAATAAGTAATGCTTATTGAGTATTTAATCTAGGTCAATTTAGTTTTAAACCTAAAGGGTGGTTAAATTTCAATTATAAAGTATAACTAAAAAAATATATATAGAAATTAAGATAATCATTTCATACATATATTTTCTAATAGTTGAGAAGATATAATTTTGTAAATCTAAACCTAACATGTCAACTATTTAATCAATGTGATAAATCATGTTATAGTTAGTTATAATGGTGTGAAATTCATTGCTAATGTATTAATTATTATCAGTAACAACCACCATATTTAGAGCAAACATACAAATTAATTAAAACTGGATTACAGTGGACAATACTAAATGTAATACAAAGTATTTTCTATTATTAAAAAGTATAAAGCCATTTATTCAAAATATTCCCAAAGTTTTAAATAAAATATATTCTGACTTCATAATGCATATTTAAAGAATAATGTGAGTTTATCTGGTCTATATATTAAATGTTTTATTAAATATATCATCTGTATATGTGTGTCTATGTTTGTCACTTAATATCGGTCAATCCAAGAAAAGTAGATTTGAAGGTGAATATGTGATAGCTCTTTATTTCTTTTAGAGGACATAAATATTTGCCTAAAATAACATTAAATTTAGTAGATGGTTTGACGACAACTTCTACTAAATCTGCCAAGCATTTTTTTTTTTTTTTCATTTATTATAATAAGATTTGTTAATTATGCAGAAACTGTAGTCTGGCGAAAACTTTTACCTTCATTCTCAATAGCAAAGAGGTTAACTTTATATAGAGAAATGAAATGTGTCTTTCCTATTTCAATTGACAAGTATGAAATTTATTTAGCTTCCATAAGAAAAGTCCATAGTTAATAAAGTTACTGATTCTTTATGATTTTTGTCGTATTCAACCCTCATATTGTAATCTCTGCGTTCACTTTGGGTATGGAGATTATGTTACATAATACTGCCGTTAATATTTAATGTCCAATGAATAAAAATATTTTTTCATAGATTATCTGAATAATGAGATCAATTCTTGAGAATGATCATAACATATATGGCAAAACATCACTTCGCCGTCCCATCAATACCCGATTTGGGACACACGGTCTTCCAATGACGAATAAAACAAAATATACTGCAATATTTATTTTACCCTTGATCAAAATATGATTCTTATACTTATGAAAACTCTGGACTTTACCATAGCTATCAGGAAATTAAAAGTTTTGAGACAAATTCTCCATCCTCCAATTTTGGGTTTAATCTTTTGATTTTTCCTATCCAGGGCACCAAAATGTCCAAACACACAGGCTTCATGAGTCAATGGAGAAATAGAAGACATTTGAGGCATTGATTTCATCAAAAAGAAACACATTCATAATCAAGCCAATTAAAACTGGGACTTTTGTTTCATTTGTCATACAGAACAGAAAAAACAATTTTCGAGAAACTTTTCTATTCTGCGTCCTTTTTCTAAATAAATATCACGAAATGTGATGTCTCAATGCTCTAAAGTTAGAATATCAAATAGATTGTCAATAAATGAAGAAAAAATTGGGGAATTCAAGACAAAAATATTATATAAATATATAATATCAATTTAATAGTGGTATCGAAAGATTCAAAACATTAGAACCATACACAAAATAACTTCCTTTAATATGAACCGGTTACGAACCTAATCCTACCAACATATATTTTTATTCGTCCTTGTAATCTAATTTAATATTGTACCATATTTAAGAGGTCATTGCAGATTTTTTGAAGCATTATAATTTTTAAAAGATGCTTCCAAATTAAACTAAAGATTTTAAGCAATGAGGTTTTCTTAGCAGTTTTTAGATTTTCTGTCAAAAAGTGGTGAAATTTCGTCTGACAAGAATAGTCTTTTCTTTTCTTATGAAACAAAAATAGCTAGAAATAGAAAAACCTGTTTTGCTCCTTTCACATATTTTTTTTTTTTTTTTTTTGAAGTTGACTCCTTGTGATGACGACCTCACATATTTGGTCCTTCCTTTCGAAATATGAGCATGTCCCTAACAGACTCGCTTGCATTATGAGGTCATTTGAGGGCATCCATTTTCTAACAATCCATTGGGCAGTCGGTAAATTGATAGGTATTCACTTGATTGAGACTTTCATATTAATGACAACATCCACTAATGTAAGATACAATCAATTGACCGTAAGAATGAAGGAAATTTATCATGATCTTAAGACAACCAATCCTACAGATCATCTAAATATTTTAAGACCAGCCTTTAAATTACAAATATGGAGTCATTTCAATCTTTTAGATATCGTGACGAAGTTCTTTTTGGACACAAACAAAAACATATGCTCCTTAGATCCAAGTTTTGTAAATATATGTTGTCACGTCGTTATTATATTTTGATGATGATACTATAACATTTTTAACCGCTGATTCGATAGCTTAAGTGTACAATGCATATAATTCTGCTATGAACAGGTCTTCATTTTTTTAACCTAAATATCTAAAGCAATCTATGGTACGATTGTCAAGAACATTCTCGTGAAGACCAATTTTTTTCTCGTGTATTGCTAATATTTCTTGGATTTTTAAAAGCAATATCATCCATAATATAGTATGATTAATTTCATAATTATATTACTAAGTAAATTCAGTCATAATTGTTTCCTTTCAACTAAACTTTTTTCCTCTTTATTTATTGTCGTGATAATAAAAATTTGTAAAACCAAGTTAAGTTGTGTATACATACTAGTGTATAAATCATTTTTTTAAATAATCTTAACAACATTAGTTTGGGGTTTACACAAAATATGATAAGTTATTCTTATAGTAATTTTCCTTAATCAGCCATTATCAAGATCAATATAGAACTGCATATAATGTTTTAAGAGTATACTTGAAATTAGTGGCAATAAAATGTAGATTCAAAGGAATACGAAGCATTTTATTAATCTTGGGATCTATTGTACCTTAGTTCACTGACTGAGGTTTAAGAGAAAATCAAGGTTTCTTTTTGTTTTAGTTTTTTATGTTCCTTTAATTGGTCAGATGAAGTTGCACTGATTAAGTATAAGTAAGCAATATAGTATTACATTTACTCGATCTGACCTAGGAATATACTTCGAAGTCCATATACATAAAGTATATTATGTTTTCTTCTCTAGGAACAAACCAGGCACGAACCTACGCACACTGAGTACAGGATAATAATTTTCCCTGAGCGTGTTGTCCATTGACCTACGTCGTTCCACAATTATATATATATTCAAGATATCAGTTTGAATGTTCAAGTGGCTAAATAATCTAAGGAAGTACTTGTGTTATAAATTAACAGAGTAAGCGAGGGATAATCAAAATATTTGTACAAGAGGTGTTATGTTTTTACATAAACATTAGTACTGCTATGGTTTGCTATAATTACACAAAAAAATAATGTTGGTTTATATTTTAACAACCTATTTAAATATATAATTAACTTTGATTATATGATTATAAATTTTGATAAGAAATTTTTATTCATGTCTTATAAGCTCTTTTGTACTTGGGGAACTTATCAAGAGTTGAGTGCCAAATTGCCCTAACTCAAAAATTAAAAGTATTACTGTTATTGCCTATACGAGGTTTGTAAGTATACCATCCTTGAAGAATAATATCTAATGTATTTTTTTTAATATGCTCCTATTCCCCACATCGGTCTCCACCAGACCTTGAGTATCCTACTCCCCCATCACATCCATAGCTGCAACACTCATTTTCCCATTGTTTTCGTGGTAGCTGTTTCCATGGCAACTTCCGAATTCTCCCCGCTCATTGTATACATATCGACCTCTGTAGCCTCTATCATGGTATCCACGACGACCTCCTCCACAGGCAAACTCCACCTTCACTTTCTGTCCATGAACCATTGCACAATACAATTTGTAGATAGTATCACCTACATCCTCGGCCCTCACAAAGACCTTCTGTGTTATATGTACATACATCCACCATGGAGCCGATTTAGCATTAGGTGAGCGTGGGGGGAGGGGGAGCCTCAAAACTCCATGAATTTTGTTCCTTCCTGAAACAGAATCTTGGAAAATGGATAAATTTATTCATAGTTCTACACCGGAAAGACGAAAGCGAAGAAAATATACCTGATATTTTATGTTAATATTTAAAAAAACAGATAAATTAAGACTGTCGAAATGAATTGCTCATGTCCATTTTTTTGTAAAAATTGAAAAAAGACCATTATTTATTATGAAAAAATTATACATTATCTATTCAGTATCATGTAAAACATATTTTCAAACGGATACTTCTTTTTCAAATAAATTCAAAACTAGGTGTGGAATTTAATATCGAATAATTATATAATATGTTGTGAGATTTTAGAATATAGTATTTAAAAGGTAGAAAAAAATTACATTATGATCACTTTAAAAAAAAAAATATATTAAATATAATCTTTATAAAATTTATTTAAAATGGCTCAACATTTCCTCAATTATATAATCTAAAAATAAGTTTGTAGACGATTGAATTAAATCTATTGAATGTATATCAAGAAATTGATGTCCTCTTTTTCAAACACACATAAATGAAAGTAAATTTAGCATTGTAATATTATTTTATTTCCCCCTTAAGTTTTATACACTTTTTAATGCGTTCAGGCATACAAGCAATTAAATTATTCATATTCTCATCTGAAATTTGCGACCAAGTAAATTTACATTTGGGAGAGAATTTCTTGACTGGTTGCAAGGGGTAATTTATTGATCTTATTTTGGATAATGTCACGTAGATTTTCGATTGGAGACAAGTCCAACCCCTTGCTATGTCATGTACCCTTTTCCCGAAATGAGTCTAAATTAGCCTGAATCCATGCTTGAGCCACGTTAGAGATATTAGAAGAAGCAATATCTTGCTGGAAAATGGCTCTTGACATGTCAGGTAACATTTTCTGCGTCAGAACTGATCCATTTTCTCGGCTTCATTGCATTGCAGGGGCGAAATACTTCTTGAGTATGGTTTCCACATAGTATGAAGATGTCACAGTTTACTCTTGAGGTATAAATTGAAGCTCAATAAGAGCCCAGTAGATGGTTATTTTTGCAAATATCGAAAGTTTTTTCTTCCTTCCACGTCCAACCTCATTCTCAAGGCTCTCCCTGGAAAGGTGACAATTCCACCCCCTTCTAAGGATTCGGACCGAAAGACAAAGGTCCCAAGCTACCTCAACCTACCTTTTCCCGGCCTCAAGTTGGCATACGGCCCTGCGTTATGACCATTCTGTGATATCATATTTTTTTTAAAGTCATCTATAAATTTCTATTAAGAAAATCATGCATAAAGGTTGCTTTCTTACCTTAAATTTGGGGCAATACAGATTTTTAAGAGCCTCGCCTGCCGCATGTTTTTTATTTTATTTTTTCCCCTTTATATTTTTGAACTTATTTTTAGAGAAGCGGCACATTAAAAAAAGAGAATATCAATTTTCTTTTGAATGTTTAAAGTTACGAAAACCAGTCCACCGGTGCACTCAATGTAGTACTCCATAATGTATATTATACCATATTTTATCTAAGAAATAATATAACATGCGTGAACAATGTGTATATAGCATCGAACGTGTACTGTATATTTTTGTGTTCACGAAAAACGGAGAGTAACACTGAGGATTTATAGTGGAGTTATATTCTTTATTATTCAAACAAAATTTGTCTATTAGCCGACGCTTAATTACTCGGATACTATTGCTAGTTAGTTAATAATGTGGAGATGAAGTTTGTATAATGAGTGGACCAAAATATAGTGATCAAAAGGAAGAGTTGAGGATCTAACAACGATCTTGCATATCTACATATTTAAAAATATTTGTTTCTTAATAATAGTCTTGAAAAATCATTTGTATAGAAATACTTCCATTAGTCTAAGTTATTGGTTCTGGATATAAAGCCATAACAATGACCAGTTTATTCTTTTTGCAGGACCCGAAATAATTGAATATGGGAATAAATAAGATGTATACCCGTACATAAAAATCCTTTCAATAGATCACAAAATTATACTAACAAATTAATTTATAAAATATAGGGATAATAGGTCGATTTTGGGGAAGAGCATTGGGCAAAGTAGAACTATGCCTAATTTCCCAATAGAAGCATCCCAATTGTCCATATCATTGGTCGTTGAGTCTTTTTGCTGATTTTTGGTGGAGTATTGGGCAAAGAGATAAAGTAGAACTATTAAATCATACTCCACAAAATCCACTAATAACAATAAAGATCCATAGGGTAATAATGTAAAGTTCTACTTTGCCCCTTGCTCCACCAAAAGTCAACCTAATATTTTAATTTTTATTATGTCTAGAGTTCTCAAGTGTTATACATTTCAAAGTTTTACCTTTAATTAAAATCACCATTTATTCAAATAAATGCATATTTTGCAACAGGAGAATCATTAGGTCTTTTTTATTCTAATCATTCTTCATTATATATATACAGGGTCGTTCAGGTAAGTTTGAACCATCTTGATTACATCCTGAACCATAAGGAAATTATTTAACTCAGTTATTTCAATTTTTAAGTGAGAGGTTGAGCATAAGCTTTATGTTAGTTGGGCAACTTTTAATTCAAGACAAGTATTTACGATTTAGGAGACCTGGAGGAACACTATCATCGAATTTCCTTACGTGGGACAGAACCCAGAAGATGCTCAAATATCCAGAACACAGTCTACGACGTCAACAACCGCTGGAAGGAGGAGTTAAGAGAAAAGCCCACAAGTACCGCAGTGCTACTAAAAAATGCACTCTCATATTCCTCATAGGCCTGAAACGTTCCTTGAGGCAATCTCCTAGGATTCCGATTTACACTCTAGCAAAAAAGTAAGCCGTTTAACAGTCTCAATGATCATAAAACTGATCTGAGGATGAAGTAATACAGCCTTTACAAAAGACAATTCCTTACAGAAAAAATGAAGGCCACCCGATCTACCCATGGAAGAAAATTGGTGAACAATTTGAAGTCCAATGGTAACTGAATCATCTTTTAATCGGATGAGAAACTTCCTATATGACCAAGTGATCCCTTGAATGAAAGTTGAGGCCAATGGTGTCGAGTTCCTGTTTCAAAAAGACTCGATCCCACTCACAAGGCCAGCATGACCCAAAAATTGTTTAATAAAGCATAAAAATTTAATAGAAGGTACCCACACCTGGACTTCTAACCCCCCCCTTATATGAACACCATACATTACTTCTTTTAAGGGGATTTAGACAGGAAGAAGGGGCTCTGCCAATTCACACGACAGCATCGAGTCATTGAAGGCCTCCATCATAAAGTACTGAAACAAAGTCCCCCCCTCCTCCCGGACGTGTGCAAGGCTTACAAATCCTTAAGGCCTCATATCAAGCGAATGATTCACAAAAATGGTAAACACATTCAACATTTTTTTTTATTTTTGTATTATTAGAGCTTGTAAATAAAATTTCAAACCTCTACTTGCCTCCCTTATTGATCAGGATAAAATTAAATATAGTCCAAATTTACCCGTTTGACCCTGTATATCGTACCCTCTTATTAATGAAAAAACTTTTGACATATTTCGAACCGTATCAACCTTAAAGTTTAATAGCCTGAAATAGATGTTCAAGAAGTTCGTAGAATAAAAACATAATAAAAAATGTAAAAGTGACCTGACCTTGTAGTTATGTACATGCAATAAATTCTTAGAATATATATTATATAATCCGTTCTCTATTTATGGTAAGTCAATTCAATCGAGAATCAATATACATATGTAATGAGCTAAAAATGATACACTCAATTTTTAAAAATACAATACTTTCTGGTTGGAACAAAAGTATGAATATTCAATAAAAATTACAATTGAACAAGAAATTTTTTTGATTTAATAATTGTTAATGTATAAAGTATATTAAAAGTACTAATATATTAAGACATACTTGGACCAAATTATAGCAATTTTATACTCACAAAAATAATAAAATAACTTTACTTAACATTTTAATGGTATATTTAGGGAAAAAATATTTTTTTTCTTTTTTTGTATTATCATGATTCTATAAAATAATAATGATCCCTTATCGACCAAAATTATTGAAAATAAGGACCCATTATTTCATTTAACTTATTGAAGTTTATCATTGCAATTCATTTTTAAAGTCATTAGGTCTATTTTTGGTGCAGCAATGGGCAAAGTAGAACCATGCCTTATTGCTCTATGGAACCTTCCTAATTGTGAGTATCGTTTGTCGTTGAGTCTTAATGTCTATCTTCGGTTGAGTATCGGTAAAGAGACAAAGTACACTCCACAAAATCCACAAACAACGATAAAGAATATAGGAAAGGGTCCATAGGTTATAAGGCACATTTCCATTTTGCCCGTTGCTCTATCAAAAATCGACCAAACCATTTTATGACATTTTAAAATCAATTAATAACAAAATATTATTTTTGATTGCTTTTTTGCAAAAGTTCGATACTTTATTTTGTTAAACAAGTCATCTTCTTTGACATATCGAAGAATCTTTATTTATAAATACATGTACACCCCATATCAAATTTATATTGCGAAATATAAATATACATTGGTTTTAAATGATGAGTAATAAAATTCACACTCAATCTCATTATGGAGGTTTCATAAAACCATCTTCTTTCTCAAAATAGGAATTCATACTCCATTTTGAAAAATATATAGGTATATATAAAAAAATCCTCCACTTATGCTTGAATATATTTGGATACAAATTTATGAATAAAAAAATAAAAATTAACATAATAAGAATACATACAGCTCTTAGTATTAGTCTACTTATATCAATTAATTCATAGTATGAAATATATATATTCAAATACTACAATTAAGATAACTAAAATTATACATAGAGTGTAATTGAGTATAAAGACTGCATTGTCCTTTATTTGAGATTTTACCTTCATGCCTTTTAACAATAGTCAATTTTGACACAAAAATGGGCAATACTATATCAAGAAATACATAAAAAATTTAAAAAATGGTGAATTATATGAACTCAAATAGAAAATGTACTGCTTTAGATCAAAAGAAAAAACCTAACAACAAGATTTTTTAATCAATTTCCACTTACTATTTTCTAAATTAATAAAGCAAAGTGATAAAAATAATAATGGTATGTAGAAGGTAATCAAATTAAATAAATGTCTCATTTTTAAGGACGTGCTGTTATCAAAATTTAAGTCAATTCCAGTACCATCTTTATGGACAATTTCAATTTATTATATATATATATATGAATTACATTAACAAATAAAAAAATTATTTACATTTGTTTAACATTTAATTTTGTACTGAGTAAGATCAGATGAGAATATACATAAATTAATTAATTATAATTATGATTATAATTAGTTACGAATAAATTGAAATAAAATAAGTTAATTCCTCTCTGTGCTTAAGAGTCAATTTATTCTTGGTTGGCCAATATATATATATATATATGTATATTTATAGCAATACAGAATATTCTTTCCACTTTCAATGGTCAACATAATAAATATATAGAATCAATTTCCTAGCACCTTTTTAATTGTATGAAATTTTTTATGTAATTCAAATTAATTCAAGGTATATTAATTTTAAATTATACATGAGTATCGGTGGAATCATGAGTTTGGAGTCGATTCCGATACTTTAAAAAGGATGATTCTGATGCATCAGGACACCTCCAATCATTTTAAGCCTTAATTTGTCGTTAACTATAACTTGTTAGCACTATTTTCCACTCATGGTTTGAAGTACATGTTAAATAGAGTACGGATTATTTTTTGATGTAGTCTTTAAAAGATTCAGCTTTAATTACAAAGAGTAAAGTGTAATTTTACGGTAAACATAATAACGTTAAAATAATACAAAGGAACAAAGTTTTTCTCAAATACCTATTACTGAAAAAATTAGAAAAGTAACTAATGAGAGTTAAGAACAATAGAACATATATTACTCTACCAAATAATTTCGATAAAGAGATAAAAATTGTTCACACATTATGTAGAACAATGATTCTTTTTCGATATACAGATATACTAAATAATTATCTCAAAAATATTTGGATTCAACCTTTCAAAATTTGTACTAATTTTTACGTATTGCAATGCACTTTTATTATGGTTGTTATATTTTCTATTATATTACAAAGCCATTGATTTGTTCTATTGGACCATTCCAAAACATGGTAAATTCATGCATTATATCAAAATTTTATCAATTTTTTAATACAAAAATCAAAGAAAACATGATATATTTAGCATGATCACTTTTGATTTTTTCCCAAAAAATTGCCAAAACACCGCAATAAGTAGCTATTTATAATTAGCAATCCTTAAAATTGGATTATATTTTATTTGAAATTATTAAAAAAATCTAATTACAGTTCAGGATATATAAATGTACCTTTGAAGTATTTATGAAATTGAACATAATAAGAAGTTTGTATGCTCTTTCTTTGTTGAATGTAAAACATTCTAACATCTGATAATATAAACACTTTTCAATCGTTATTTTGACTTAAACATTTAATTTGAGAGCTAAAATTGTACATGATTCTTTCTAAAAGAAAACTTTGAAACCCGTGGATTTTTGAGCAAAAAATGAAGACATTCATAAATATTAATATTGGACAAATTTATTTCAAAGTGATATCGTCCTGGCCCAGAATCCAAAGACTGAGAAATGCATTAGGTAAAAAAAACAGTTAGGTAGAATATCGATAAAGATTGAGGGGAAAATATTAATAATTAACCGACTTTTCCTTATTTGCTCAAAGAAACTTTTTTCTTTTTTGAATTATTATATTATCTCAATGATTTATTTTTTTGTTTTGATGTAGGTGTATGATCTTATTCAACGATATTTTTAAAAAACGAAATTGTATGATAAATTAAATTGTATAACAAAAAGACATAATCCCGGTAAATTTTTTTAGGGAATTTGTCGTATGTATAAAACCCCGAGAAAATATATGGAAACATAATCCCGGTAGAGAAAACCTAATAGATATTTACAAAAAAATTCAATGTAGCTATGGGACTTGCTCATAATTTTCCTTTATAATTTTTATATGTAATGATAAAAAAGTACAGATTTTGTGAAAAAAATTCAAAGTACTCCATAATAAAATAACACATTAAAAATCTATGCATGAATGAATCAAAATACAGAATCCTATTGAGGGATATAAAGGTTTGTTCATCTAACCGTTCGACAAAAATTAAAACGATTTCGTAATTTTATTTCTTAACGATTTTTTTTTTTCCCCACATCAAATCTTCATTATAACATAAATTTTACAATCAATCAATCAATAAAATCGTCGTTAGCTCGAAACACACATTCATAACGTTCCCGAAAACAACCTTCTCGACCGTCCTAATGTGTTAAGTCCAGAATGGCTTCCCTATCCCAGGGATCTTGTAATGCTGTGGGTACCTTCATTCGAAACATGTTTAACCCCAACGAAAATAGTCCGATGAGTTATGAAACCAAGAACTCTGCAGGACGTATATCAACTCCTCAGAATCAAGTAAATCGATTGCTCCTTTGCATGTGCGACAGTGTGTCCTGCCTTACTGCCCGATCCAAGGTCTGCCTTTCCTGATGCTGCGGATCCAATTATGATTTTTTTTTTTCGGTTCGGTTATTAGTGATTTTTTCTAGACCGATTTGTACCTAGTGTTTGGTCCAGTGCGCTGTTTCAGACAGTGGACCGATTTTTTTCGGTCTCACTTTGTAGACTGATTTTGATTCGGTCTCACCATGGTCTCAGACCATGCTTTTTTGTCTGAAACCGAACTAATTCGGTCCAACAAAAAGATATAACAGTCTCAAGCCGATCTAGGATTTCGAGACCAAAACCCAACACAAGTACAGAATTCGGCAAAAAAACATGCACTTTTAATTAATGTATATTTTCTCATTACTATGAAAAGGTTGTGTGATTATTTTTTGATATTATGTTTCCGCCGTCCTTTTTACATAATTAAACAATACTAATCATTTAGGCATTTCATCATCACGAACGAGTAACAAGCAAAAGTCAGTCCATCTCATATCTCCTAAATACTAAAGGCGATTTGGTCAAGATTAGGACAATGTTAAGTGTTCTAGGACCCTGGTTTTTAAGTTGGACAAAATGAAAGAAAATGAACAAGACCTTTCCAAGATGTCAAGAAGTGGAGGGCATAATTTAAAGAGGGATACGAAGTTCTTGTTAAGTTTGGGGAGGCAAATAAAGGAAGATCCCACTAAGTCAATGAATCGCCTCGCCAAGATTAAAATTAAAATTAACTAATGGTAGCTAACCTTTCGTATTATTTTAGGTAATTGCCAACTGGAAATAATAAGGGCAGATTTATTACTTTGCTATTATTCAACAGAAATGTATAAAACGTTATCTATGAATATTATGTACAATATAAATTGAAGGAAAGTCCTTTTATCATATTAACCGATATCAAAATAAAACTCATCTTTGATTTCATAATACGTAGAGTCAGCTGCTTTAAATCATCCATATCAAATTAATGAAAACATCTGAAAGTAAAATACATTTTATCGCTGTGTATTTTAAAAATCTCAACGTCGATAGTTATTAGTTTTTTACTCAGCAATTTAAATCTCCGTTAGTGAACATCCTTTTTAGAACTCAGTGGACTAAATCAAAAGTACCTGTCATAGTTTATGACAGGATAAACAACTGAACCTCATTTAAATTTCGAATTTTTTTAAATCTATTCCATGCATTCAGTAGATTACAATTAAATTGCTAAAATACTTGAATGAATATAAGACATCGAGAAAAATTACAAATTTATTTTAAGATAATCATAAGAACATGAGTATGAGGGTTCAAAAAGATATAATTTGTTATTCTTATAGTAAAAACTATCAACTTAAAACTTTTAGTAAAACAATACACAAAATATTCATTACTTTATGGGGATTTTAGGAATCAAATTAGTACCCATCAGTTTTGGCGAGGTTGAATGAATAATATTACATTTTTAAGGCTACTGATACATGCCTCAGCCCTCGCATAGAAAAAAAATCTAAGAAATCAAAAAGAAAAATGACGGACCAACATTGAAACAAAATAGTTAAATTAACTAAACCTCCACAAAAAATTGTGAAATACACGAATATATTATAAACAAGGCAAGATCAAGATAAATAAATAATTGTATATAATCAAATTTAATTTTTCAGGAGCAAGCTGAAAATGATTGGCCATAAAATGTAGATTCAAAGAAATTATAAGCACTTCTATGAACTCGGGGTATATAATATTTCAATTAACTAAGGGAGAGTTAATACTAGAAAATAGAAATCAATTAACAACCTTTCAAAAGCTTGCTTGCTATACTTTAACTACATATATGTTAGCACTGAGCATTGCAATATTTGTTGGATTATTTATATTATAGAATATTTGAAATTTTTGCATCGTAATTAATTATTCAAACATATTCTTTCTTGATGGATAAGATAAACTCTTGCATATCGCTTTTAATATGTATTAATTAATGAAATAAATTTATACATGGTTATAGTTTAATGTTTTAAGCAAATATAGTTTAAAGTACACGCACATTTCTTATGCACACAAATGTCTCCTTGGAGATTGTACGGATGTAACATACAAAATGAATAATTTAACATATGGCTATAATATTTAAAATATTTCATTTGAAATTTTAAAAAAACATGACTTGAGTACCACGCCATACCTACGTGCATTAATTTTATATATATAATTACATAATATTTGATGAGCCAATCTAAAATGTACAAATAATGTTTGAGTGACAGTTTTTCAGAATTTTTAATTATTATATTATTATTTCAAATATATTAAGTATTTTTACTGACGTCAGAGATTTCATAATAAACCAAAGGGGGATCCATATTGAAATGTAGTTGTTACTATTATCAAACAAAGTTGAAAAATTTCCCAAATTCTTGAACAAACTTTATCGAAAAGTTTTGAAATTAAAAAAAAAAAAAAACTATTTTTGTCTATGTCATGAAATTTTATATACATAGAAGTCTATTGACGTCATTTTTCTCGATTATTCCTACTTGAGAAATAGATCTTTCTTACATAAGAAACTTCATACACGTAGAGTTGGGAATTCTTTAGTAATAAACACATTCAACAAAATTCGTGTTAAGTAATGTAGCAAAAAGTATTTTTATATATTAAAATTTTAGATATGTTACACACAATATATTCATACCTTTTTTTACTCTTATTTAATATTATCATACACATAAAAAATTGAAAAAATCCATCTTACATGCATGTGTACCATATAAAGAATGGTTTATTCTTCTGAGATAGACAAATCCCAGAATTAAAGTCATCAAGTGAAAAGGTTGTATTTAACCATATTTTTCTTTTTATATAATTTCTTAATTTTCACAGATATTTCAATAATTAATTTTCACAGATATTTCAATAATTAATTTTCAATTATATTCCTCCAATTATAGAGCATTTTTACATAAAGTTAGCATTGTAAAAGTCGGGAATTTTTAAGGTGTATACGGTAGGGCAGCAAAACGTGGAATGTTAATTAATGTTTATTTTCTCATTGCTATGAAAAGTTTTAGTGATTAGTTTTTGATATTCTGTTTCCATCGTCCTTTTAATGTAAACACACTATAATAATCATTTAGTCATTTTATGATCATTAACAAGTAAAAATGAAGCGCATCTCAGATCTCCTAAATGCTGGAGTTGATGTGATGAAGATTATAGACATTGTTAAGTGTCCTAGGACCATGATCCTTAAGTTGGCCAATTTGAAAAAAAAATAATATAGAAGACCTCTCCACGATGTCAGGCAGTGGAGGTCATAACTTAAATAGGGACATGAAGTTCTCCTTAAGTTTGGAGAAGAATATAAAGAGGATCCCACTAAGTCGATGAATCGCCTCACTAACAACATCTTTTTGGCTTCCAGGACCATCAAGAGGGCTATAAAGCACAATTTGGGTTATTTTCTTTCACAAGGTCCCTATACCACTTTCTGACAGAGGGCTTTAAAACCAGGAGGCTTAAGGGGTGCAAGAAAATTATTCCATGGATTAAATGAGTTACTTGTGAAAAAAAAATTCAAACATGAACGACCACTGGCTTGCGGAAACAAAAGAAGAGGTCCAAGGGGTTTACCACACCAAATATCTGACCAAAGCTTATAATGGTGGACTTGTAGTTAGTATTTATAAAATATCAAAAATTATCATTGTTCTTAAAAGTAATACATTTAAAATAAGAATATTACAACCTAATAGTGCAAATAAATAATTAACAAAGTATAATAATAGTCAAATGTAAGTAATATATAAATAAATATGTGATATAAAAAAGGCTTAACTAAAAAGCCTCTCTTCCCTTACAAAAAAACATAAGGTACAGAATTAAAAAGACTAGCATGTTTATAATAAAAACTATGCATTAAAATGTCTATATTTTGTTTTTAAGGTAGATGGTGTTCTCATTTCTCATCGAAGAGACAGGCTTTGTTTTGTAACCATTGGTCGTTATCTCCGAATTAAGGAAAATACGATAAAAAGCTTGCTTACACCTTTTTCAGGAACTTAATCAGGTAGTAAATGTAAGTTTATAACATATAAATTCCTAAGTCTAAGTAATCACCTACCAACTTAAGACATGGGCAGATTAACTCTATTTTTGAGATCCTATAAATCGTCAATGTAAACTTCAAAGGGCGCGGGTCCAAGTACACTGCCTTGCTAAACAGATAAAATAACCTGTCAATGTACAGAGACGGTAGAATTTATCCTTACACACTGTATCATATTCGTAAACCAGGAACTAGGACACCGTAACAACTAAACCTAAATACCGATGTTAAACCTTTAGAAGAGGAGTTCCTTAAGAGGGACTTTATTGAAAGCCTGGTTGAAATAAAAGTATATTTCAACACAATTAAGGTTACAGCTACTACGACTTTACATCCCAAAAAGAAATTAGATCAAAACACACGACATATTAGGACGAAATCCGAGTTCATTGCTTGAAATAAGTTTAATACTCTCAAGGAATTACTGTAGCTTCCAGGTAATTAACCACTCCATTGTTTTCTCGACATCTCTAGTAAGGAATATTTGTCTGTAATTAGAAAAGATTAAGAGGATCTCTATTCTTAAAGATAGGAACGACAATGGCCATTTTCTAATGATTTGGCAAATAATCAGTTAGAAAATAAAGATTAAGGAGCATAGATAGAGGAAAGACAACACCATAGCAACTCTCTTCAAGAAGAAGGTGTTAATTATGTCTGGTCCAGTGGAGAAAGAGTGATGGATATATAAAATTATACTATGAACTTCTTTCGTAGAAAAGAACAATTCAGAGACTGACAGGGTGCCAGAAATTGTATCAAGAGGATCAATAGTCACTCGATTCAATTCGAGTTGATAGACCGATACAAAATATGTGATAGAAGCTAATCCAAGATCCTTTAAGATGAGTAGATCTTCATTATTTCGTATCGAATCAATTCCATCTATAAGAATCTACTTTCTTCTTCCTGATATATCAGTACAGAGGTTTCTTATTAGAGTGAGAAAGCTTAGATAATAGCTCAATCTCATTTTTAATGTTATTTTGTCGAATAAGCTGCACAAAACTGGTTTTTTTAAGGAGATTATCTTCACATGGAAATCGTCTAGAATGATCCCAAGAGCTTGTTTTAAGGAGACCATTCTTTCAATTTCCGATTGCTTTCTTTTTTTCATACTTAATCTTATACACTTGCCACGGGATATAGTTACTTGGAAGCTCAGTACACGTATTTCTTATTAATGATCAGGCAGTCTCAACATTGTTTGAGGGATGGGAAGAGGTAAAATGATCCACCCAGTCAATTGTGTGAAGTATTTTATTAATTGAGAAGAGACGACTACCCTTGGTAAATTCGAAATATCCTTAATGGCTGTTATTTTTTTATAAGCGATAGGTTTATTGATTGGATAATGATCGGATACAGTAAAGTCATTCAACATTTGAGTATCTACACTAGAATTGGAGGAGGAGAACACTAGTTCGAGAATATTTCATCGAGAGTGAGATGCTTTATTGACTTTTTGTTTAATGGAGCAGATCTTAAAATACTTATACATATAGCCTACCAGTAAAAGAGGAGATCCAAGATTCCTAATCAATATTAGGAAGATAGAAATCCCTACAGATGATTTTGTCAGAATGAATTAATCTTAAATTAGTAAACATTAATTATCCTCATTATGATTCGTACTAGGATAGTGATATTAACAAAGGAGCCTACCATTATCACATTGGATTGATTTGGCATATTTGATAGTTGACTTCAGAGATATATCTATCTGAAGAACCGCTGAGATCTTCAGAGCAACAGACAACCACGCCATCTCTTCTTTTCTTGTACCCCATTAGGCGACCCGAAGGAAAGATAAGGTTGTAATTAGTCAAGAATATTTCACAGTTCCTATGATCATAATTTGTTATAGTAATAATGGCTGTCTTGAAATCGTTTCTAAAAAATCTTACAAGTTGTAATTTATTAAAAATACTTCTTATTTTAAAATAAAATAAACTTAATTTATGTTGGGGGTGAGGGGGCAATGTAGAAAATTCCTGACCTTCTCTTTAGTTGAAGAAGGCCAGGATATTTCTCTGTTTTTTAAGGACGTCTTCTTTGATGGTGTTGTTTAATTCTCTTTGAGCTATTTTGAGAAGGGGGGAAACACGTTTCTCATCTTAATTGTGCTTGAACAAAATATTTTTGGTACTTTCATCTAAGAAACCGGTAATGACTGAATGATTAGTAGTATTGGAGTTATTATTTATAATTCTGAAACCAAATTGAATATAATTGTCTCGGATTTGAAATTTGTCAAATAAAATTTTATTAATCTCAGAATTTTCAAATTAGGTTAAAACGATACAACGTGGATCATTGTTGTTTTTTACAATAATGGTAATGCTCTCAACAAAGGCATAGAAATAGTTGATCTTATGGATCAAGTAACTGTTGTTTATTTATCGGATCCCAAGTCTCATCAATACGTTTTTACTAAATATTTTTTTATATAATTAAAAATGAAGATTGTTATATTATAATTTTTTTAAATATTATAATACATTATTTCTTCTTAATTACAAAATTGTAATTGCAATGAATCAGTTAAATATTATTATATTTTTTTATTCAATTGAAGCGCTTTGTGTAATATTCTACTGCTTTAAGCCAAAATCACTAACACGTAAGGCTAGGTACTGGTAGGAGGGGAACTTGTCATAAAGCAGCAAGTTTACGTTTTCTTTCACCTGAACGAATAAAAATCATTCATTTCAGAGGTGAGAGTATTTGTACTTTCGAAATAATTGTTATTATGTTCAGACCATGAGCTAGACAAATGACATGCAACATCATTGGAAAATGTTGTTTAGGGGTTTCAGCTGTTTTAATGAATATGATTTTCCATTTGTAATGAAAAACTTTATTCTTTTGCCCCTGAAATCGGAGTAAAGAACATAACTGATAATTTTTACAGCAACATTTGTAATCGTTTTATTGTCAGCTTTCGTAATATCTTCCAAATTCATTAGATAATGACTACCCAAAAATTACCATCTAAAGGTTTAACCAATGCTGTCGATATTTGTAGTTTCGTCGAATGTACCAAATATATATTTCCCCTAAAATTCATTCATTATCTTAGACAACAATTCTTCATTTTGAGACTCCATTACCTTGGTGATGGAGAAGCAAGAGGGAAAATCTGGATGATTCTCAATATGCAGTAGAATATTGTAGGAGATAAGTATCTTAGATACATCAGTATACAAATTGCAATATTCAGAATTGGCACAATTATGTGACTTTTATATGGTTTCAAATCCCTTTTATGAAATTGGGTTTTACAAATTATAAATTGATATTTTTTTCTCCTCAAAAGTGAAAAAATAATGATAGCAGCTTCGAACACATCGGTCAATTAGTCCAGCGCCTAACTACCAGATGGCACCACAAACAAAATAACAACATATTTTTTGGAAGTAAAAACATTCTAAAGGTTACTGTCAAAATTTCATGACGTTTGGTTTTTTTATTGATCGAGTTACAGTGGTTTAAGTGACGCTACTTTTGTAATTCTTAAAAACAATGGATTCAAAGCAATTTCGTGTGTAGATTTATCATTGCTTTTTGATGGGAAAAAACACTGTACAAGCTAAAGATTGGCTTGAAAAAATGTTATCTGGACTCTACCAATCAAAAACAACCCTCAAAAGATGGTTCACCGATTTCAAACGTAGTGGTACGGACATCGATGATGCTGAACGTCCTGGTGGGCCAAATGAAGCGGTTATTCCGGAAAACATTGAAAAAAACCTGAAAATCATCATGGGCAGTCGCAAAGTGAAGTTGCAAAAGATAGCTGACAATCTGAAGTTATCAAAAGGTAGTGTTTTGACCATCATATACGAACATTTGAGTATAAAAAAGCTGTTTTCCAAATGGATGCCGTGTTTGCTCACACCAGAGCAAAAGCAACAACGAGAAGATGATTCAAAAAGCTGTTTGGAGAAGTTGACGTGAACTAAGGAGTTTTTGTGTTAGTACATCACAATGAATGAAACATGGATTCACCACTTCACTCCAAAATCAAAACGGCAGTCTGCTGAGTGGTGTGCAGACGGGCAAAGACAATCAAAGACTCAAACATCGGCCTCTGTATTTTGGGATTCGGATAGAATCTTATACATTGACTACTTGGAACATGAAAAAACAATCAACAGCGAATATTATATTGGTTTTTGCATCGTTTGAAGGCCGAAGTTACCAAGAAAATAACCTCATTTGAAGAAGAAAAAGGTGAATTTATTTTTAAAGAAAATATTTTTTGTAAAAAATTTCAAAATTAATTTTTTCCCAAATTAAATTTTGAAAAGTAAATTTGTAAAAAAAAAATTCAAAAATTCACTGATATTCAAAAAAAAAAAATTGTAAAATATTTCAGATATCAAATTTTTTGAGTTTGGGGGGGGGGGCTACAACCCATTCAGCCCAACCCCTACCCCTATTTCTTAACACAGCGAAAGAAAAAAAGAATTAATGTATTCGTATTAAACCTTTAAGAGTCAACGCATATTACATTTAAAGTAATTAAAATTGTGCATCACAATAAACGAATAAGAAATAGATAGATTTTATTCGAAAAGGGTCATATTCAATAGTATAGTATCCAATAGAGGTTTTAAATTATAGGAAAAATTATTAGACCTCTCAACTCATCCTAAAAATTTGAATATAAAACCTTAATATTTACTCATATGTGTCGATGAAATATTAGTCTGTAAAAAACAAACTGGGATTTTCTCCCTAATAAAATTTTTGTTTATGATTATTTTTATCTTGACGCACCACATATATTAAAATAAATGGCAAAAAAAACTACTTTTTTATTTCACTTTGTGAATTCATTTTCATGTGTTAATCTTTTCATATACATATATATATCTCCGCATTGGATATACATATTCACGCATAAATAACCTTTTTTTCGCATGAAAGTTAGAACACAAACAAAAAAAAACACCAATTTATACACATTTAAACGTAGTTATGTATGTCAACTGTGGGGAGCAAGTAAATGTTTGACAGTGGAAAGTGCAACATATATATGTATATATAAACAAATGTCAGTTTTTTTGTTGGTTTAAGTTTTAAATTTTGTTTAATTTGTTTTTCATATGTTATATATTTCTTTGACATTTCAAAGTTATCTTTTTCAATTAGAAACTTTAGAAAATGATATGAAAATAAACAAGTGACTAACTATGTATACATATCTTTATGAATAATATATTTTCACACAAAAAAGTCCAAATTTTATTTGGTATAAGAAATTGGAAATATAATTACTTACTATATTGTGCACATATTTAGAGATGAAATGTTTGGATAATTGGATAAAAATTCCAATCTTACTTTATTTATAATATGATCAAATATCTTAAAATCATAACAACAATATTAAAAAGAAGTAATCATCGAACGTATAATCGAATAGTATCTCTGTGCTTTTTTTACATATTTATTATATATGGATTTCGATCGCGTAACTTTGTCAAATATATCAGTAAAAATATTACAAATCTATCATTTTTTTTTTTTGTAAGTAATTAATAACATAATTAACTTATCAAATTTAGAGATTAACTCGCTCATGTTGTTTTTCAACATTTTGAAGTGTTAATTGTGTCTTGTTTCGTCCCATCTTTATTTCGTCAAAAAACAAAAAAAAAATTTATCGGATGAAAAAAACAAAAAAACTAATTTTGGTCGTAATCATCATGCAAAAAACATTAGTTGACAAATATATTTCTTATAGTCATAACTGATGAAATTAAGACTTCGTTTTTCTGTACAATTGTCCCCCTAAAGAGTCAAAATGATTGCATTTGATGTAAAGCCATTAATATATACCAATAATAATAAAAAATTATATAAGCCCTTAAATGATTTTTTATATGTATATTTGAAAACAAAATTATCAATTGGAAAATGTTTCATAAGGATGAATAAAAGATTTTTATATAAAATATTTCATTTTAAAGGTATGATATAAAAAAATATGAACTTATACGTTTAATTTAATTTCTTGTGTATTTGACTCATAAAAAAAGAAGGGTAATAAGTTTTTACATATATAACAAAACACTCCAATATATGTATTAGGGTTACGGGCATGTTAAAAAAAATTAATTGAAATTCAACTCTTATAATTAATCCAAAAAAATGTTTTAGATTAGAGCTACTTAGGTGTCATGACGTTTCAATAGATCATCTACAAACAGCTGTGATGAGAGGGAGAAATAAATAAACAATAAATTCCGGTCTTGTATTTACCCACAATTTGTGAAAATCCTTTTCCACACACGTTAAGTGAACTGGGTAAAAAAGAAACCCTAAAAATTAAGTTGTTGAAGAATTTTATTTTGTAACATTTTTTAACTATTCCATATAATTTTTTAATGTTTCCGGAGCTGAAAATTATTGGTGATAACATGTACAAAATTCAGAGGACTAAGAATAATTTTTATACATCTTGGGATATAGAACATCTCAGTTCACAAAAAGGAAGCTTTATCGGTGATTTGGTTTCAGTTGTATGTAGTAGAAAATGGAAGAAAATAATAATGATAACAACTTAGGAAACGAAAAAATAACTCTCAAGGTTGTCAACTCCAAGAAAACAGGCGAACTCATAATTGCTTACGTCTAGCAACACTAATCATTTTAGAGTTAGATATACAAGTTCCAATTCAATTTTGATCCATCTCAAACGTTTGAATTTTATCTTTTATTTTGAAAAATAGATCATATTATTTTATCATTGTTTGAAAAATCGCTATTGATGTGTATGTAGAAATGTAAAAAAAATTGATGAACTTCCAGTGAGGCCAAATATAACGCCTTAGATAGTTTGTAAGAATAATTGATACTATTATTTATGTACTATGCCAGCTTTTGGAGCTGTATTCATACATCCATAATAAGTAAATTCTTTTTATTGTTATCAGGTATTAGTAGAAGTGTATAAAATATGTCCCAGGAAACGGGGGTGACTTTTTCTATTTGAAAACTGAATAAGATTTTTTAATTTTCTAAAGTTTTTATCATAATTATTTAATTTCAGAGAAAGTAACATCTAAGTATAAAGTAATAACTACATCGTATATTCATAAAAGATAGAGAGCAACAATGAGAATTTGCTCAGGGGTTATAAGTGTAAGTCTTTGTTGTAGAATTGAAGATGGACATCGGAGTAATTCCGGTTTGTGTTGTTTTCCTTCAATATTGCTATTTGTAGCTGATTACCCGTTAATTTACGGTTTATTTTTAGTTTGAAAACCCGATAAAACATATTTTATCTATCACTGAGCATAAGTATAAGTACCTGTTAGACTTACAGTATAATTGAGGCTAAAAACGGAGTAATCCCTACATATGTTCTTGCTGGATGAAGAGAGGAACCCGTGTTTATTTTCTTCTTGCCATAACTGCTTGTATAATGTAGGATCATGAAGGTTAAGTTGCTTTCCTGTAAAAAAAAATTCTTCAAAAATCTGGAGGACCAGGTTCATTTTCTGATTTTTTTTTGTTCTTTTTACATACCATAATTGCTTAAGTTTTACAGGCCTACATATAAAACTATATCAGCTTGTACGACTCTGATGTATTCTCATACTTATTAATTTATATTTTATGTAAATATCTTTTAAAAATTTGATCAAAAGGAACGTAAATAAAATAAAATTTATTACTGACACATTAAATAATTTTTTATATGCTTTTTTTATTATAAAATACGTTTTATGGTGATTATAGAGAAACATTATTATATTTATTTCTTTCAAATATAATATATTATGTGGATATATTAACAATATATTTCAAATGATATGTTATTGAACATAAAAGAAATAATACACAACTAATACAAATGGTTAAATACCATTAAGTACTATTGTTTAACCAAAAATCAGACAGGTTTGACAATTGATAATTATTAATATTTATTTTGAAATCTTTAGACTTTCTATTTTAGATAACTAAACAAATCGTAATAAAGATAATAAAATTTAAACATAAGTTGTTACTATTGAAGGGTTGGGCTTTGATCTAGGGTAGGGTCGGCAACCTTTTTGAGAGTAGGGATCAAACAGCTATGTAGTGTATTGGCAGAGAGCCAAACACTTATCGCTGCAGAATCATGGTGGAAAACCATGTTATTGAATATATAATTGATTTTCTGGGTATTTAGAGAAAACAAGGATTCAATATAAATTCATTTAAGCAATACCCTACTTTTTTTTCTACAGGAATTATAATAAAAAAATCAAATATAAACATAATTTAACAGAAAAATGTATATTTTACTTTTAAAAAGAAAAGTAGGAAAAATACTAATTATTTAATAAGACACTTGTTTCCACTTATTTTGTGATATTTTTTCTATATCTGGTGAAATATTTGTCGATGACAGGAGCAACACTTTCATAATAGTTATGTCAATTTTCATAGTGCCGTTTAATGGGAAGAAACTTTTATTTAGGATTAGTATGCCTATATTTAGAGGATTGTTCATGATAAGATGGAGGGTCGCTCAATCTCACTCGCAGACCGGAGGTTTTCGACCTCTGATGTACGGGGTTAACTTAAAAACTATAGCGTTTATTTATGATTCTTTTTGAACACAATCCCTCTTGATGTATTTGATTATTATTTTAACCTTTATATTGTTGTATTAAATTTTAATAAATGGCCAATTTAAAAAAATCAAAAAAAATTACACGTCTGTTTTTTTGTTGTTTTTTTCCCCTCAATATTTTATATACATATATGATATCTTTTTAAACACAATTGTTAAAAAATCAAAACAATTATCCCTTTTTTCTTCGTTTTGGAAATTAAACTGTCGACTTTTACCTTGTAATTACATAATTTAGTATGTTAATTATTTATTTTCTTGATAGTTATTGGATTTTTTTTTTTATGATCGGTTAAATATAATGTTAATCAATTAGGGGTTAAACAAGAAAAAAAAATTAGTTGAATAGAAAGTAAGTAAAGCAATATTATACAAATTAATTATTTTTCGATAATTAAGTTTGGAGAATATCGAAATTCCACTTTGTAAAAAACATAATTTAAAAGTTTATTCGCCATACTAGTTATTTGGTGACTTAAATATCTCACTTTACTGAATTCTGTTTCTGAGTCAAAATATACAATTGGTACTTTTTTATAATTGACTAAATCATTTTCATCATTACTTATCAGAAACGTAATGTTCCTTACCTTGATGTAACCAATGTTTTAATCTATGATTTCATAAATCTACTTTTAAATGGTTCTTGTATGATTTCTTGAAATAAGTGTTCTACTGCTGTTTTATTTGTAAGTAGGGATATTCCTTCTGTCAATGCTGTAATGGTTTCCAGGATTATTTGCGGAAAAATACTATCATCATTTAACAAATCCTTAGCAGGTTTAATTGTTTCACTAAGACTATGAATTATATCTTTTACAGTATTGATATGTTCAAAATAGTATTCCACTTCTTTTAGTTCCCTTTCACGTGGTGAGCTAGCAAAAACGGAAATTTGCAATTAGTACTAAAATTAAGTTTATATCATCCTTGGAAGTTATTTTTCTATATTTTATCTTATCTAAATACATATAGTAAAAAGCTACATCAGTAATACAAATCTTCAATCTATCACTGCAAAAGTGGGAAGCTTAACGTGCAGTGAAGACTACACCTACTATTTAATCAACCGTTTTACTATTCATACTAAGGACATTGGATAGTCAATACAGTAACTATAATCAGAGCTTTTACATCCGTAGTTTCTTCAATTATCATAAAAATGTCCTTTCTAGTAATTGCATATTTAATGTTAGAAACCACAACTCAAATTTCGACCTTCAATGATTGGGTGAAACTTATTGGGAACGGATTTGCCATGATATATCGACAATATATGTAGAAAATAGAATAAACCAATTTAATTTATCAACAAACAATGTGAAACCACAAAATCTGGCTCTTCAGATTTCCATATTTTTCAGGCATATATGATGACAAATTGTGTCAATACATTTTTGTAGTGAAATATATAAATATAAACGTTTCAGTCAGTAGCCAAAACACCGCCGTGGAGTCAACGTCAAAAGATTTCAAGCCTATTACATTATCAGAGGGAGAAGGCAGGTGATTTGTTGTGAACAACGATCTGGATATTAACAATGTTGAGGTATGATTTGGGTAAGGCAAGAAGACTTTTTCCCATGCCACACCTCAAAAAAGATTCAGAAATGTCACCGAGAGCACTGCTATGACTGGGTATCTAAGGATCTTTGGCCTCCTAGCTCCACCGACCTGAATCTGATGGATTATTTTGCCTGGAGCTACCAGAGCGAAGAGAGGACATATTGTGAGATGAATTTCTATTATTTTTTTAAATAAAAAATAAAACTCTAAGATAAATTCTGTTAATATTGTATTCAGTAGAATAAATTAAAAAATCCAACAGCGAAAAGTGTGATTTAGATTTTTATGTATGAATGAACAAAATCCTTATAACTGAGAAGTTATTTAACTTATTTTTTATATATTTTACCCTCATTTGTGTAATTTATCTATAAGAAGCCTATTTTCTACTCATTAATAAATAAAACAATTGCTTTTAGTGTAATACTAAAAGAAAAATAATAGCCCAATACATCTACCTTAATTTTATAAACGTAAAATTTGTTTTAAGAACTGTTAACTGTAAATCAAGTAATATTTATTTATTTATTCTGCAAATAATGAGAAATAAATATGCCAATTTAAAAACATATTAGAGCAACATGTTATCATGTAGTGCTCCTCAAAACCATAGCAGATACTCAATATTTGTACATGTTAAGGGTCGTAGAAATACTCTTTTTCTTTTTTGTCTGCTATGGAGGTTGAATATACCGCCATACCTTACTTCATGAGTTTGCCACTTTAATTGAATTATTGGGTCAATTCTGCGAAAGGGAGAAAAATATCATACGACATAAGGAAAAATGAAAAAAACGACATCATTTGTGTTATCATAAAAGCCACATCTTGCGTGGGTAAAAAATATATTCTCAAGCTAACTACATTGTTTGATAGCTTTGGTGCTTTTAAGGTCTCAATATGTTTATTTTCATAAAAAGAGGGAATACAAAATTTGAGCACAATCGAAAAATATAGAGACATGACACATAAGTGAGCAGTATCTTTTTTATTCAAGGTCATACAGTTTAGAAACTATTCATCGTGTACGGTTAAAGCTCTATCTCAAATTTGAAGTTAATAGATTAGTTGTTCACATATTTAATTGGAGTTATACAATTTAAGAACATAAAAACAGGGAGCAGAAAATGTTGAAAAAATGCAATACCCACTAGATTAATTAATAAAGAACCACCTAATATTCGTTTTATAAATAAATCTAATCAAAGGTCCTCTTAAAGCGACGTAGCTCAGTTGAAGGCCCGGTATTCACGGCATTCCTATATCATGGCATTCCAGTGCTGGCTGACAATGACTTAGAAGGCCACGGTGTTTGGATGAGAGACTGCAAGTTTTTCCCTCTACATGCAACCGAGAGGTGTAGTCCAGGGGTCTGGTAAAAGGGATGTAAGGGGGAGGGGGGTAAAAGTGTCAAAAAGCGTTCGAAAGAACTCAAAAGAGTATTGCAACAGAGGAAAGGGGTTTCTTTCAGAAGTGGCCTCTCTACCCTCACAAGACTCTTTCTACCCCCTTTTTTTAATAGCTCTCGAGCACGTCTGATGGGAAACACAGAGATGGATGGGCCTTCAACCTTGAGGGGATTGGCCTGGCCTATTTTATTTAACTCCCCCGGATCCAGTTAGGCCTTTTTGACAGAGCTCTTCTTCATCTTCAATGTTTCGTACTTGTTGACAGCGTAGACGGTGGTCTATGGGACGCTCAACTGCTTGGAGTGCGCGAATGGAAATTCTTTGATCACTATCAAGTGTAATTTTCTCGACTTGTACTTAAGCTAGAGAGCGCAGATTTGTTTTGTAACTAATTTTTTATCCCTTAATATATTGAAATATGAATTTATTTCAATCTCTGAACCTTCATTAATTATTGAATTAGTAAGTGTTCAGATTTCAATGGACCACTCGGTATAATGTTCACTTATACTTAATCAGTACAACTCTATTGGACCAATTAAATGGTTTTATTTATTAACAAAGCTAATTATTTCAAATCTCTTTTACAATGAGCGTAGTTGGCACTGATAATTAAAACAAATAAATTAATTAATTGTTACACGACTTTAACATAGTTAGGTGATTTTTGGTACAAAATCTTTTACTTTCATTCTTAATTTTATTGCACTAAAATCAGTTGTTCAATAAAAATGAGCACTTTATAGAAGATGTACTTTATTGTTAAACCATAATATATAATTTATTATGGTCAATGACAATGCAAATATGTAAGTGTTGATGAAATATCATGTTTTTCAAAAATTTTGGACTAAACTTCTCTTCAAAGAAAAATAATATAACTTAAAAACTTCACAAAGTATTATTTATATATTTATTTGATAGAATAAATATGTTTACGTCGGTCCCACTAAATCAAACACTAACAATAAAAAAGACTTGCCAAATGATATTTATGTACAAATAGGTACATACTAGGTAGGTATGTTGTTTAATGCATTTTTTGACATTTACAAATATACATTTTTTGGATCGTTTATTTATTACCAAAATTTAAAAAATATATTTGGTTCGATGTTTATTAAATTATTTAATGAGAGCAACGATACCATGTTCAGCTTTTTCATTTGCTATCTAGATATATTTGACTAACTTTTAGACTATTTCTAGTCATATTTATATTAATCCGTATTAGATATGGGCTTTGAGTATATATTTAAATTTTTTACAGGATAGACATGAGTAATTGAACTTTAGACTTAAGTAGAAGCTTGCGTTTTAATACTAACAAAAAAAATTAGCCTTAATTACAAAGATCATTCAAAAGTACAAAGTAATGAACTAGTGTATTTAAGTTACTTATAAGTAGTGGTGATACGGTCTTTATTTATTTGGTTCAGTCTTAAGATCGGTCCTATCGGTTCTTAGAACTGCCTGTCCTTGAGACGGCTCCTTAACTATACGTCCTTGTAATATTTCATAGAAAGATCGATAGTTTATTAAGACAAATAATATATATGAAATATGTATTAAGATGATTGTGCATATCTTTCAAAAAATATAATTTTTTAACTATAATACAATATAATACGAACATATTATATTGTTAATTGGTTATATAATTTAATTCTAATATATAAGGAAATAATTAAAAAATGGACAAATATCCTCATTGACGTCACGAGGGATCGATTTTACCTTCTTTAAAGACCAACAAAAGGGAATTGACTGGGCGTCAGTCCTAAATAAGGACTGACACAATACTACTGATGACTGATGAACATAATCGCAACAATAGGTCATTACCCACCCACTTTTGAAAACAATGAATATAAAAAGTTTCGTTATTATGAAGCCATCAATATTATTACGTCATTTTCATACGTATGGAACACGAAATTTTGTAATAAAATTTTAATTTGAATATGTTGTTGTGAAAACTAGAAGATATTGATTGATATGCCCCTTACATTTACTATCATTGTATTGTATTTTATGCGTATTATCTTTAAAATAACTATAGAGTATCTTTGTCTTCTTCGATGCATTTCGAGAAATATATATTCAGTGCACATGTAGCACCAGCAGGAGCTACATTCATTTTCTCTATCTCCGTTAGGGTATCCCATAATTACGTATCTTTCCTGTTCTTTTATTTTCAGACCCCATTTCCTTCACTCTTCATTATGCCTACTAAAAAAGTGAAAAGAGGAGACCGAGAGTCACGTTTTCAAAGAAGTAAAGTATTTCTTTGTGGAAACAAAGGAACAGAAAGCTAATTGCTTAATATGTAGTAAAAGTGTTTTGAAAGAGTACAATCTTTGTCGTCACAATGAAGCAAAACATCTACCAAAAGTTTTCTGGAACGTTACACTCTGAGAGTTATGAGTCCATGAAATGTAGGTTAGAAACTCAAAGAAACTTCTTTACGAGAAAATTTGCTGAAAATGAATCTGTCACTGTTGCAAGACAGAATGATGATGCGGCCCGCGATCCTCATTCTTTCATTTATCAGGCCCGCAGTAAAAAAAAATTGGTGACCCCTGATATAAACAATCATCTTTAGTATATCTACGTGGTGTTCGATTGGATAAAAGATTATACGCAGAAATACGTTGTTTCTATCAACTTATGTATTTTCTTGAAACACTTTTCATTCAATTGTTAAGTTTGAATGGTATTTTTTAAATTAAGAAGCCGAGTGTTGTTGTTTTTTATCCATTGTTTTGGAAGTGACAAAAGTAGCATCTCTGGATGCAGCATATCGATGAAGATTGGTCTTGGGTCTAGCAACAAGACTCAGCAACTTGCCATATCACAGTCAGGTCGCTGAAATGAGTGATATAACTAACATTCAATACTTTTACATGTATACAGTGTACTTAATTAGGCCAGGGTATTCAAATAAAAAACTATAGTTATTTCAACAAAACTCATAACAGACAGAACCTAGGCTAAACCGTATATTCATATCGAAATATCTCAAATTATTCAACATCTTCTAAAAAGTTGCCTTTGGTTAGGAGAAGTCAATGTGTCAATTCACGCTCATCTTATTTATTTTATATTTTTTCCCTCGATGAGTGAAGGTTAGACTCATTACAAAGAAACAAAAAAGTATAAGAAAACTAAAACCGCTTTTTTATAGCAATATTTAGTGGATACAGGAGTTTTAAATAGCATTTGAGTTAACACGTATTTGATCGGGCATGTATCGCTCATTGAATGTAGAATCCATGTATTTAGTGTTTTATAGTTTAACCAAATTTAGAGTTAACAATTTAGTGACAAAGTATCAATTTTTATTTCAGTCGTAAACTACAAACGCTTGCATTTTCAAATTGGTTTTAAGCTTTAAATTCGGTGGTTATAATTGCAGTAATAATTATTTACAGATAAGTCAATGAACGAATATTAAATTCATTATAATTAAATAATATTGATAAATAATATTTAAGAGAAATCCAATTTATGTGACAGTCAAAATGAATGTCCAGCCATTTTATATAGATTAGTGGATTTGTAAAGAAATATATTAACACTTAGTTTGTATGTACTTATCCGTTTCTATAAATACTTTTTTTTTTTTTGCAATAAGATTGCATTAAACGTTTAACGTTAATGGTTTTTTCTTTCATGTTCTTTTTCTATGTATTGATGATCAATAATATTGGAATCAATATTAGAAAACATTATAAACTGATATAATTAAATCATGTTAAAAATGTAATTTTTTTTCTTCAAAGAAACACTTTTTTTTTTAATTACAAATCTCTTGTATAGATTATGATAAGTATTATAATATTCTCATTTTGTGAAAATAAAGTGTTTCTTATGTATAAAAACTTTAGCAAATGTTAATCCAATAAAAATTTATGGTTCTCCAAAAAAATTAGTGGAATTTAAAAAATTATTATTATAGGTTCAATTAAATCCCATAATGTATAATTTGAGGTATTTTTTTCGATTTTCTCATTTAACTGTTTTCTCTGTTTTGTGATGATATAAATGACTAAGGATTGAAAACTTTGTAGTGTCCACACGTTTAAAAAAAATAGAAAGCCTAGTTTTTTAAATTATATGATTTTTTATGACAAAGAAAAAATATTATTAAGAATGTCGTTTATGTGTTTCTTTATTTAATATATTAAAAAAATTATTCCTTAAGAATTTGGCAATAATAGAACACTGTGTAAAAATTAAATTGCTGCTTGCAATTAATCACGTACTTTTTGAGAAACATCTAGTAACTAACAACAACAAAAAAAGGTTATAAGCTATTTAGCATATTTTACCCAGTTTGACAAGTTCATTTTGTTTTTGTATCAGGACATGTATTGGAGTTTTTTCATTTTTTAACATGTTGTATTTTAAGCATTTCTTTATGTGAGAAATACATAAATATCATTCTTTAAATAACTTTATTGTGTTGGATTGAGAATGGGAATTTAAATCCGGAAAATTGAAAGACATTGTATATTACAATTTATTTTCCAAAATTAATTTACTAATTCACAAATCTTTTATTCTGATAGGCAATAGTGAATTCAATCCCTCAAACCAATCAACTCCAGCTTCACCCACAGTCTTTAACCTGGACCTCAATCTGACACAAGCCTGGATTAGGAGCACCTTGTCCATGTTGGACTCTTCCTCACGAATGGTAGCCCGCAAAGTATCAAGAGTGTTATGTGTACGTTTATTTGACTATCTCTAAGACGTCCCACTCAAAATTGTCCAAGAGGAATTGGATTCGGCGAGCTGGGAGGCCATATTTATTTTAGGCGATACATAAATGTCTTAAAAAAAGTTTGTTTTTTTCGTTCCGTTCCAAATATCCAATCTTGACCAACTGCAGCAATTTAAACCTATAGCATATCACCAGATCTATTAACATCAGTTTAAGCTCTCTCGCATTATTAGATATGGAGTTAAGTCATGAAATGAAAAAAGGAAATTGAATTAAAACACTCGTGTTATGAATGTATGAAGGAATAGATAAATAATACATACAGTTTTTTTTTGTTTTTTTAAATTCTATAAGTCATTCATTTTATGTGCGTTTCAATTCAATTTACTCTTTCATTTCATAAACATAAAAAATCTTGGAGATTCATTGAATAATTTTCTAAAGAAAACATTTATTGGTAAATTCGCTATGGGTTATTGATTTCCTAAAACAAGTGTGAACGGTAGAAGCAATTAAAAACCATTATGGATCAGATTTGATTTTGTTGTCGTGATGAACATACATCTGGATATATGAACAAATAGTCCAATACTCAATTCCATGCAACTATAAAGGACTCGAGATCAAATCAATGTCAAAAATGGCATCACTATTGAAAAATACAGATAGTCGTAATTAATAATTTATTGTTTCATGCTTAGAGTTTCTGCTTCTACAATCATCACATATACAATGTATAATAAAAATTCAAATTAATAAAAACTATACATCAATATTGATATACTTGCCAATATTTGTGTTTGAAATGATTACCACATGTGCGAATAAATTTTACCCTTTGCATTGCAAATATCATCTAAATATAAATCATGACAGTTTTGAACGAATTTTACACACAACTTCAAGAAGTGACACTGTTTGTCTCTACTTATGTATGTAGCATTATAATATATTTATGAAAACGACTATATTTGAGTGTATAGTTAGATTAATGTAAGAATATACATATTTATTTAAAATGACCATCTAAAGCTAATCTTTCATCTGTCACACAGAGTATTTATTGTTCATTGAATGTATGTATCTAATTGAAATATATTATTTTTTTGAAGAATAAGAAGAATTTATTTATAGGATAAGATACTCTTTGTATTCTGTGCTTATATAATCTTAAAAGAGTATATAACAGCCTAAGAAGATTAGTACAAAAATAAGATTTATTCGTCATAGTATGCGAATTAAAAGTATTAAGACAACACCATTTTATTGTACATATTTGCAGGATTTAGAGATTCACTTTTTATATTTTAAAATAAATATTCCCAAAGAATGTATATTTAATTAAATTAGTACTCAATTAACATCTTTATTTAGATATCATCGTTAATTTTTGGTAGGTGGGACCTTACGAAATAAATTGATAGTAAAAGTTTCCTCTATGGGAAATACAAGAAGTAGCCATTGTTTTATTGTGTAATCTAACTTTAGCAGTTCACTTTTCTCTTTTTGACAAAATTGGACGAAGTAACATGTGACAAAAAAAAAGTCCACAATGAGTTCAGTAAAATTTTGAACTCTTGGACGGTGTCCGGTAAAATGATTGTGGTAAAAAGCTTGCGGAGAAAAATGTTGGGGTAAAATCGTTACGAGGTAATGTTGTTGTGTACGTTGTCATTGTGGGGCAAAAATGTAGTGGGTAATATCATTGTGAAGCAATGTCATTGTAAACAATATTATTGTGAGTAATTTCATTGTAAGATAATATTATCGTATGCAATTTTCATTGCAGTTTATATTATATTCGGACGATAAAACTATTGAATGATGAAGAAAAATGCCTTCTCATTAGCTATAATACACACTGGCCCACAGATGGTGTAGGTGAAGTGCTTAAAGGTGATCAGTCCCAATCCTTTGATAAAAGTGCCTTACATCCAATTATAAAATTGTAGGCACCTAGGCGTCTGTGAAATTTTAAAGACACCCCCATACACAGGATTGTAGTTGCAACAAATTTTGACTTAATCCAGATTTCGAACAAATGCATTATGACGATTTTTATTTTTTGGTTTAATTTAATATTTTAGATGGAAATAGCATATTAATTTTCAGTATGACCATCATGGTCCTCAATCACTGTCTCAATATCCTACGGAGTAACAATGTTGACTCAATAAAGAAAAATAATATTCTTGCATAAACAATACCAGAGTTGGTAATAATGATTTTACATTCGAATTAGGTTTTAGCATTAGAATATCTTTTGACCATACACAGTTTTGAATTTTAAAAAAACTTGCCCCACCTTACTATTTTTCTCTCTATTAGACTTTTTCAAGGAATAGACACCTAATAAAAGAAATCGGAGTGTCAGAATTTCAAAACTGTATTAAACTGTTTTGTAATGTTTAAACCGTTGGTATTACTGACATGATAACCCATTTCAACACTTACATCTCAATATTTGCGTTAATGAATTTAGAAAGTAAAAACCCTTCTACTTCATAAACAAAACAAAAATCTTCTATAAACGGTCACAGAATTAGTTCAAATTGCATCTATTTGGAATCCTTGAATGACAGGGTATCAGATAACATCCATGATCAATTAAATATTTTTTAATGTTCCTTAATTTGTCAGATGGAGTTATACTAACAAAGTATAAGTAAACATTATACTTTAGTATTGTGTCAATCCTTATTTAGGACTGAAGACTACAGTCCCGTCTAGTTTAGTGTCCGTGATGTCTAGAATATCAGTCCTAAAAACCTTTATTGTTCGGTCCTTGATGACGTCAATCAACTTCATTTCTCCTTTTTTTAAATCAGTTCCATTACTAACAGTCTGAAGGACCGGTGACAAGGACCGATAGGACTGATCCTAAGATTGGAATGAACCGAATAAATAAGAACTGACAATACACTATTATAGTATTACAATTACTCCATCTGACCTAACGATGGCTTTTTATATCCATATACATTAGTATATCTCCTTCCCTAGGAACGAACATGTATCGAACCGTCTCACATTGAGTACAAGAACTTCTTCTGAGCACGTTGTCCATTGAGCTACGTCTTTCCATATAATTAGAGAATTAATTCTGGACTTATTTGCGCTAAAAAAATTTTGAAAATTTCAAATTAGCAAAACACTACTTGATGAGTGATTGTGCTACTTAATCCCGACAACTGACTTAAAATGAAAACAAACAGACATTTATTAGTAACTAATTTCTGATATGACCAGGAAAAACTCGGCTCTGATGCAGTCATACGGTATTTATATTGTTTTAAAAAATTTTAATTATTCATTCAAAAGTAGAGTTTTCAGTTTCTCTCTGCTTTCTCATCGCACTCTACAAAATGCCCATCATTTCTGGTCTGATGATTCAATGAATCATTTATTTATTAATTTTATGTTCTAGTTATAACAACTGCTAAGGAAAAGAAAATTCCTTATTCAGACTAACAATTCCAAAAAAACGGGACAGCTTTAAAAAAACCGGATTTTCATCACTGTAAATTGACATAAGATTTCAAAATCTCACGCGAGCATAAGTTCAAAAACTTGAGAAACCTTTATACAAGCTCAAGCTAATTATCAGGCTTAACTGGATGGTATTATTGCATGAAGCCTCGTATATACCAAGTTAATTTGAAATACAAGATATATAGTGTTGAATCGATGTAGAAAGACTGATATATCAGTCTTTAGGACTTTGGAAAGGTAAAAAAGATTGGACTGATAAAAAAAGACAGAAAGGGGCATGGAAAAAAGACTGATAAGGGGATCAGTCCAAGGACTGATCCAACAACGTGGTTTCCTTTTTTTCCACTGTCGATGAAGGGTGACGTCAGAATCGGTATAATACTAAATTAATCGATTGATGCAAGCATATGATTATAAAGTGCCTGATCTTAATAATTAAGACAAAAATTATTTTCAGTTTTTAAAACTAAGAATATCTTAAAAATAATAGTTTTTAGGCGGAAGTTGTCTATATTGCGAAAACAAACAAATATACATAAATTAGCTAAAAGCCACCGATAAAAATAAAAATTACTTTAAGTTAACAGACAAAATGAGACATACTACTGTTGACTTTTTATAATAGCTATTAATACTATTATAAAACTACTTATTAATTGATTATTACAAAAATCTTTATTTTCTATTTATCGTGTGTATTCTCCATAATATATTTTTATATTACTGATTCTTTCGAATTTGTTTCTGAAATGCAAATGTTATTTCATAATTGTGATTTTTCTGAGCCGTATAGAAGTTTTTAAAAGTGCCGATTATCGTATTCCGTTCTATTAGCAAGATAATTACATATCATTTGGAGTATTATATGATATTTAAAATAATAGGATATGGTTCTACAAATCGTACGGGACATTTGAACTTGTAATATATTGAATTTAACTCCAATTATAACGAGGTTGTGAAAAATTCTTGTATAAATGAGCACTGCTTATTTTTATTTGAGCGGGAGCGTGCTTTAAAAAACGAGCAAGAGCGCGATCAGGATTTATTGAGTCAACTAATGCTCTAACCTTCTGTAATGCACTTCGCTTGTTTTCTTTTATTGTCTTCTTAATTATATAACTATACGATACAATTTATTTTAGATATACGCGCTTGCTTTTTGAAATCAAAGTTCTACTTGTTATGTTTTTTTTTGAAATTTTGTAATGATACATTAAACTATTATCGGTCGGTGGACATTAAATAAGAATATAGTGTACAAAAAAAAATAAAAAAATGTTATTACATAAAAATTTTCATCAATAAAGTTACTTTATATCAAAATATGGCTCTGAATCGAAATTATGCTCAAAAACATGATTGAAAAAAAGGCTTATAACGGAGATTGAATTTTTTAATGGTCATTTTCGTATTGCAGAGCTTAAATAACAATAATGGCTTTGGACTTAAGCTGACAAAGGAAAGTACTGTTGCTTAGTGTAATCAAATTATTAGCTTCGTTTTGATTTTTTTTTTTTTTCGATTAAACTTAAATACAAATCAAACTTCATGTTTTCACCAGAAAAAAATGTACAATGTGCTCTGGAGAAAGAACAATCCTAAAATCAATTTGATTTGGTTCGATAACCGGCTGCTCCCAGAAAAGGAAAACTATTTGTAATATGTTTATTGACTCCAATTCCTTGGTCAGATAGATTCATTGTGGTACTTAATATCTACTTTTACCTTAATGAGTTCAACTCCATCGGATCAATAGGAGAGAGAAAATAAGAAAAAAAATAAACACATTTTTCTTCCCCCATACCCCCCTGTTAATGAACTAGAATATTATACACTCTAAAGAATTACAAAAAATGTCGTATTTCTTTAAATCTACACATTTTATCGAGAAAAAAAAATATTATTCTCCTGCTATTTATATGCTATTCTTTATTTTTTTTGATAATGGTTTGCTTAGGATTTTTTCGTATATAGCAATTTTATCGAGACTTCCACACTCCTCAATAATTTCCCTAACCTTTTCAACCTCGCCAATACTTTGAGCAGCATTCATAACGTTTGTTAAACTATCGATAATGACAACCACCATAAGGGCATCCTTTGTATTAAGAAGATCAAAAAGGGGTTTCATGACACCTGTTTGAAGTAATACAATCGCCTGTTCCGTGGATCCACAGGACGTCAAATTAGATACTGCCCATGCCGCTTCCTTCTGTGCTTTGAAATCTCCTGCAGTAAGAATTTGGACGATGAGTAGAAGAATGTTCTCATCAATGACATTTTGAATTTGATTTCCATTTGAGATGGTCCAAGTGGCTTCCTTCACAGTGGTCATTTTCTCGTGCCTCAACAAATTAGCTAGCGAAGACAGTCCTACCGCAGTGATGACCGTATCTGTTTGAGTATCACTTCCAGTAACAATATTTCCAATAGCTCTGAGTGCAGGAGTGAGAACACTACCTACACCTGTGGACATGTGATGCAAGAGCTTAGGAATAACACCTACCACATACTGGATTCGATCATCAGATCCGGCAGTTATATTGAGATTGTATTATTGTACTTTATTATTGGAGCCTTTATATTTTATCCTATACTCAGTATAATATCACTCTCTAATGCAAACATACTACTTAGAATGTTTACGTATACTTTATTTTAAAACGTGGAATTAAAAAAAATGAAGATCCATAGACTAAACTCCAAATTATCTACCCTAAAACAACAAACAAGTACTTAAAGGACGTCCAGTAATTATAAAAATGTATTAAGATATTTTTTACATCAATAATCCATTTTTTATTTTACTTTTTAAGCCAAAAAGTCCCTGAGAGTGATAAAAGCCATATGTCAACTACTTAGTCTGTCCAAGGCACGAAAAACTATTAGAAATATGGTTTTAAACATTTCAAAAAAATCCACTAGCTATTTGCGTGCTTCATACCAAACATACTTTGCTGATTGCTAGATCTGGTAAGGCTTACACGATTGGGCCGTAGGAAACAGTTGCACACAGTTGTACATAAGTCACCAGGCCAAATTATGAAGATTATACCTCTTACTAAAAACTCAGATGAAGGAAGAATAATTAAATGGCTGAAAACATTGAAGATAAATTATGCAGCATTCTTGTTGCAACATAATTTAGATTGTAGTTAGTTTACTAGGAAATGAAATGTGCTTCTTCTTTGTTTTTGTCAAAGATGGAAAGGTGGTTCAAGAAATGATATTTGTAAGAAATATTATAATAAATACTGAAGGAGAGTCAGTATTTGATATCATAGATAATTTTTTCCTAGAAAAAAATAACCCATTTCCTAACATTCTTACAGAGCAATAGTTGGTGTACCATCCATGATAGGTCGTCATCGTTCCTTTATCAATTTCTCGAAAACCCTTACTTAGTGTACTTGTAGTGATTTGTATAAATGTATATTATTAAAAATCATAAGTGAGGTCATTTCTTTGAACTTACCCTCACTCAAGGCTGGGATATAATGAAGATCTTATTAGATCCCAGCTCAAGGCAGTGCCTTAAATCAGACTAGAACATCGAGAGTCTGGACATTCTACAACTGAAACATCGGCTGATTCAGTAAGAAATATATCTATAAAAACCTAGTTTAAAACAATAGAAGTAATTGCTTATTAATAACAACTAAGAATAATTTTTCTGTGTGAAAATATCTGCTTTTGGATGCCTAAATAAGCATTTTTCCTGGCACTGATATATCATTTTTGTTTTCCAAAAGATTTACACCAAAATAGGTAAGGCATGGTTACGTGTTCTGAGGCGTAAGAACTACAAACCGAAAGACTCGCATGTTTTATGTTCTACTCACTTCAAAGAGGAAGATATTTTTTATTCAATAAATCAAAAACGTAGGCATTAAAGACCTGTGGCAATCCCCAGCAAATTTTCCTATTCTAAAGAAGCAAAACCAAGAAAACCCCTTAATTCAATTAGGTTACATAATAAATCGCTGTTTAGCTCAGATAATGCCTCGGTATCCACCTACAATTTTTCTTAAGTCGGATATATTTCATCTGAAAATGACACAGAACCGGGACGTTGTATACTCCTTGAACACTCCTATGCCAATTCAACATGTTTTGACATCATATAATCTTATAAAGTGTATGAATTGTTAATATAAATTTAATTAGTATATATATATATATTAGTATTACTAACATTGAATTTTATTTTTAATAGTTGAACCAGTTTCCAAAATGACGGCTACTCAAACTATTGAATTCAAGCCTGATGTATGAAAGTGTTGACGAATTCTAGCCTAATTCAGGGAAGTATGTCACATCGACTGTTCATTCTTTAGGTAGATTGGACACAAATTGTTTTTTTGGTCATAGCTATGCATACATATTACAGATATGAATGAGGCAATTCATCGTATATTTAGTGATGTTCAGCTTCGTTATTTGTGAAATAATACAAAAAAATATCATCGCTTAATCTCCTTGAACCATAAAACAAGCATTGAGCTACGAATTGTTTGTGGTACCACAGGATACGAGATGCTACTTCGACAAAAAATTAAAATAAATTTTCAAATATTAAATTGAAAAAAAATCAATAATCGAGTGCTTTTTTCAAAGAATAATTTTTTTGAAAAAAAATTTCAAAAGTTTATAGCTATTCCCATAAAATCATTTTTTTTTTTTTTTTTTTTTTTTTTTTTTTTTTTTAAATACGTTTGCAGCTACCAATTACTTGTGGTACCACAGGATACGAGATGCTACTTCGACGAAGATTAAAATAAATTTTTAAAAATTAAAATTTCTGAAAAAAAATTTCCAAAATCAAGTGCTATAGTTAAAGAATTAAATTTTTGGGAAAAAAATGAAAATATTAAATTTTTCAGAAAAAAAAATCTTGTAAAAATAAAAAAAAAAATTAATTTTAATACCTATGAATGCCCCTGGGGTTATAAGTGAACGTTTTTTTTTTGGAATAAAGATGATTATGAGAAAGAGTAACATAAAAATCTTATTGGATCAGTCGACACCAAAATTCATAAATACTCTCCACAAGCAATAGCCTTAGGAAATAGTTCACGGATATAACAATTCCTAAGTCGAATTATGAATTTAGACGCTCTTGTAAAGTAATGGCTAGTAACCTTCTAACCAAGTAAGTAGGTTAAGAGATGACGTGGGGGGTAACAAGTGTGAATTATGCAGTGATAGGGTTAAAAATATTGACCACATTCAACAGTCATGTGTCACGACGCATGGGTTCCGGATATTAAGACATGATCAATTAGTTGGTTATGTAAAGCATTACCATTTCTGAGGCTATTTTTGAGGTCGATGGAGTACTAATGAAGCCAGACATGATAGTAACTAAAGGAGGGAAGACCTTGACTCAACCATAAAACTGATATGCTAGACATATAATGCAAAAGTATAGAATGAAATGCTCAGCAAACTAATTACGGATTCCAAAATTAAATTCTTTATAATTGGTCAGGTGTACTATTTGAAAAATCATTCTTAGTGCTAAAGGAGCTATGTATTAACCAGATCGTGTAGTTTAGGTACAGTTTATAAATACATAGTATTATCTTAATATAAACTATCTATTCGATTCATATGCTATTTAGTATTAACACAGATGCGAGGGATCCCGTCTTAGAAAGAGATTATACAAGTATAAAATTTAGTGAGTTTATAACCCTAAAAATTAGTGAGCTATATTAAAATCAAAGCCCTACCTTCCGAATCCATGGACGCTGGTTATAACAAAGTACCTGAACATAGAACTATTAATCACGTTATAAACATTACTACTGATGAATCCTAGTCATATTAGCTACGAAGCGTCTATGTAATCTTATTGGTTGTGTGACGTGTGGATATTGAAGCAGAGAAAAGGAGGAAAGGATCAATGTCATACTATCACAGTGGTGCGTAAAGTAATAAATATTCTTCACAGTCAAAATGGCGGCGATATGCTTCCTAGGTGGTGAAGTGAAAGAAAAAAGGAGGCAGTTTGTCCCGCAACTAGCCTGGAGGCTGGTCACCAATATAATATATATAAATAATATCCTCCAAAATAGCTGAACATTGCTCTTTCTTCTTCTCGCCAACAATAGCTGGGAGGCGGAGGGAGGGGGGCAGAAAGAGAGAAGGGTTTGTGATATATCTATATGATAATTGATAATAATAAATATGATATTGATATATTTATATAAATATGATATTGTGCATATATATATATATATATATATGTAAAAGTGTGTTGGAATTGTCTTAATTAAATTAACACTTTTAAACCTTATATTAAGATTTAAAGTTGTAAAAATTGGAACTAATAATTATATACCGTTAAATGCCCAACCCAAAAATTATACATATACTTTGTTGATTTTATTTTTCTGAGCTTGTTCATAATTACCAAATATTAATTTTTATTTTATTATTGTATGAGGTATAGTATTTTATGAATAAATAATTGGGGGTAGGAATTTCGAAATGAGTATTCTCTGAAGTTTCAGCCCTAAAATAAGTCGTTTTTCAATTACTTAAGTTTATCACCTTGACATAGGACCCAACTTAGTTCCAATATGGCGGTACTGATAATGCTAATCTCGGATCCTGCTCATACCCAAACAATAGAATTGTGATTTAAAATCAGGATTATTTTTATCTATGTCCTTGTAAAATACAGAGAGGGATTTTTGTTTACCCTATTCATCTCACATCTTCTTGCTGATAGTCTAATGAAACGTGACGACAGCAAATCTACTCCCCATCCAAAAAAAAATCAAATAGTACGAATTATCGTTTTGATTTTCAGTTTTTTTTTTATTTCAGCATCTGCAAGGGATGGGCTCAAAGGGCTGTAGCACAATTTCTGATATTTTTAAGGGAAGGCCCACCTTAAAAATATCAGAAATTTTCAGATTTAATATTTGAAATTTTTTCCAAAAAAATAAGAAAACTTTATCACTAGTGGTGGATTTTTGAAAAAAAAAATCAAAATATAATTTTTTGTTAATAGCTATGGATTTTTGAAAAAAATTCCAAAAAATTTAATATTTCAAATTTTTTTCACAAAAAATTAATTTTTTGTGACCAACAATGGATTTTTGAAATTTATATCCACAAAAATTTTCTGTGTGAAATTTAATTTTTTAATCTTTTTCCCAAAAAAAATTTATTTTTGAATTTTTTTCAAAAAAATTCCAGAAACCAATTCCCTTCTACAAAAAAAATATAATCCTTTGGACGCCCCTGTTTTACCATACCAATATGTCCTATTTTCTACAACTCTATTACTTATTGATGGCTGCAGCACGTTTTTTTGCCTGTTAGTTGTAAATATTTTAAAATTTTCTGAAAATGGTGAGAAATTTTCAGGATCCTAGGAATCTATTTTTAGCTAGAGAGGTACAAAATATGTTGTGGAGGCCAACATATATTTTTTCGGCCGAAATTCGACCATAGTAAGGATATATATGGTGCGACAAATTAAATTTATTTTATACAGAGCTTGACACTCAGGCTTTATAAATAGTACCAGAGTGGATGGGGTTTCATTCTTAAGGCAAGATTCTAAAGTTTTCTTAAAAATACAGTCAGTGGTTATCATGCGTTTGAGTAGTGAGGAACGTTAGTTTGACATTGAAAATAAATATTGGCAAAAAATGGTTTCACACAATATTTAGTCCAACAAAAACCTACAATCCGCAACAAATCCTCAAAGTTACTCTTCGTCTTTTATGAGCAACATAAATGTTTAATCTGGTTTTTTATGCAATTGTAGTTAGTAGAAAAATAAGCTAACTCCACAGGAATTTAAGTAATAATGACAACAGCTGAGGAAAAGAAAATTAATTCTACAGATCACCAATTCCAAAAAAATGGGTGAGCTAAAAAATCACCGGATTTTCATCACAATTAATTTACCATTATAACTTCAACTTTCTAGGCAAGATAGTTTAATTGAGTACCAAATGTATTATAATTTATACCTTATCGATGCAACTTAGTCTGACCTATAGGAATCATGGGAAAGAATGGACGATCAGTAAAAGAATAGCTCCTTTTTCTCTTTCTTTGTTGATTGGCTTAAAATTGTCAGCTGCCATCAGGGCAATTTTAAAGGTATTGAATTCAATTTATGTACTACTTTGTGAGCTTAATTTATTAATTTTTGTTTTAATTATGCAATACTTATTAATTACAATATATTGTTCATAATGGTAACGTGTAGTATTGTAATAATAGATCAACTTTGTCTAAAAAATTTCCTGGCTTATCGCCCAAAAAAAATGTTTAATTTTCCAAAAGACATCAATCCTAGGAAGTTGTGGATCAATGCCATCAAACGTGCGAATTGAACTCCCACCAAAGACTCAAGTGTTTGCCAATTAATATAATCAACATTTTTTAATATGTGAGGGATGTGAAAATTAAATGAATGGTTTTTTTTTAATGATGCCACTGTTGATTTTGTACTATTGATGGATGACATGGTCATCAAAAAGTCTAAAGACGGCTAGACTGTCTAGACAAGGTTACTCTTCCAGAGCACACAAGCGAATATGCGACACATATTCTTGTGATCATTCTCGCTGGAATTGCAAGTAGATAGAAGCAAGTTGTTGGTTATTTCTTTACTCCAGATGCGGTTAATGGGTCTGTACAGGGAAAAATTACAAAGGATGTCGTCATAAGATCTTCTGAAATTGGTCTACGTGTAAAATCAAAATTTATCCTTCCTTTATGATGTTCCTCATCTTCTAAAAAATCTTCGAACATCTTTAGTAAACAATATTGAAATTATTTTGCAATCATTTTTTGGGGAAGAAAGACATTTATCAAACCATGTTGTTCTGCAAAACATCTTGAAAAATTGGTAGAGTTAGAAAAAGTTCAGGAATTTAAAATTGTTCCAAGGCTTTCTGAAAGTGTCATAAACCCCAGCCACTTTTCAAAAATGAATATTGCTGATGAAATGACTTTTTTCCCCATGCAACAAGTGCAGACCTGAGATATTCGACAATCCAGGAGTCTGATGGGTCAAATCTATTAATGGCAGAATTTATTGATCTTATTCGTTCCTGGTTCGAACTCATGACCTCTCGATCACCGATGCTGGCTTTAAGTCATCAAAATCTTGACAAATATAATGAAGCTATTCAGACTTTAAAAAAGGTAATCGAAGTCATTCGTCAATGTCATGTAGGGAAAAGGGTTATCATTTTGTCGACAACTTCCATCCTTCAGTTGCACAAGGAACTCCTTGATAAAGGATTTTCATTCATTTTAACTTGAAGATTTACTTAAGATGCTATGGAAAATTTATTCAGCCTTATTAGGTACAAGAGCCCAACTCCAACATCATTAGAGGCCTAAAACAATCTAAGAATAATTGTTTTAACTCAGTTCATGAAGGAAAATGGATCTTCCAATTATCAATATGATGATGGCAAATATCTAATCGATTTCTTAGATGATTTAAAAGAAGGAAGAAATAAATCTGACGAAGCGGATAGTGCATCTTTTCTTCAAGAACTAACTCCTCAGCTAGAAGCAGATCATATGTTGTCTGAACAGCTAACTGATGTTTTATATTATTTAGCAGGCTATATTTTTAACCAAATTAAGACATATCAGTCTGTTTGTTGGGATCGTCTTAGTTTTGTTATTTTGGACACTAATGATAGTGGCCCATATTCAAAACTTCATGATCTTTATTCCGCTGTATCAAAGAAATCTTCGAATGTATATTCATTGCAGCCGAGAACCAATTTTCCAACTTTATTAAAGCTAAGAAAATAATATAACAGAAATCCTGCAAGATATAATTGAAAAAGAAATAACTAATATATCCCTAACCGATTGTCATAATATTAAGACAAAAATTATTAGGAAATATTGCCAAGTTCTCGTTAAGATGTTCGCAAAAGAGACAAACAGAGGAAGGAGGAACAATGTTTGGGCTAGCAAAAGTGCAAGTATGCATGAAATTGTGCAACACATTTCTTGATAATTGACCACATTTAATTATATGTATACTTTATATATATTTAAAAAAATTAAATTATTTACTAAAGATAATAAAAAAATATTAACAACTATTTTATAGAAAATAAATATTTTAAATTATGATAGAATAAGAAGTATTTATATATCAGTCGGTACAATAGCTGTAGATGATTTGACCTTATTTCTTTCCTTTATATTTTTATTGTTGTAGATTTTCTGTTTGTCCACTCTTTCCCTTAAGTCCTTCAATACAGACCAATAATAGTTATATAACTAATAATAGGGATGATTCTGAAGTCTCTACTCGCCTGACAAGAATCTCAATAACGAAATAGCATTTGCAAGTCCCAAATAAACTGAACGAATAAAATAATCGTAATATCATTTTAATACATTTTAAATATTGTATGCAATCAAACAATTTATAATTAGCTCGTATGGGACACACTTAATAATTTATTTATTTTTGTAAAGGCCCAGATTTTCAAGAGAGTAATATTCCAATATGCTAACACGCAGTTTAGGTGCTTAGAAGAGGATTCCTGAGTCATTAAGTTCAGAAATAGCAACAAAATTCAAATATTCCAATAAAATCTACAGAAGTTAAGAAGTCACTTATATTTTTTTAACACATAATCACTTAATAGCTCCCAATAACCATTTATAATGAATAGCAGAATAGAACATACATTGCAGACAAAACTATCAAGAAAAGAGACACATTGTCTTTAAAATCTAGAATAATCTTCCACTTGTTTTCCAATCACAAAAGGGTCTCACAAGAAATAATGAAATCACTATTCAGGGGTGAGTCTTAAAGTATCCAGGTAATATAATTATCCATATAGACAATACATTTCTGCATTATATACATCAAGGTCACTTATCAATGAAATGGTTTTCTTAGAGTAGAAGACGAAGCAGAGTTGACTTAAGGAGGAAAGGACTCAATAACTTCAATTAAGGAGCAGTGGCTGGAAGATGAGAACTATCGATTTTCCTCACTAGATCTTTCAGTAGATTGTTCTGCCGTTGTATGGAAATCCATAGTTCTTATATGTAGAAGTATACAATAATCTCGTAAAAGATATGGAAGAATTTATGTATCCTTGAGCACAGAGGCAATGATTCACGAGATCAGAAGTCACTATCATAGACCTTGATGTGAAGTGCATTTACACAATACAGGACTCTTCCATTAAATAAGAATATATCCACCGAGTGAGGCACAAAGACTAAGAGTCATGATGCCTTTAACAAAAAATTGAAGAGAGGATCATTGGATATCCAAATGAAAAAAATATGAATTGCTAGGAACGGAAAGGATGAATATATCCGAATCCTTTGTACGTAAGATCCATCCAAATCACTATGAATTAATATATTTCCACGCAATTCACAAATTTTATCCTCCTTCAGCTTCTAGTATTTATCTATAAAATAATAAATATTATAATTATTTACACTTATCAGTAGTGAGTAACACTGAACTTGTGTCCCTTGTGACGTCACTCTAAACTGAAATATATTACTTAAACTTTAAACTTTTGCACATTTGGTCGCCTCCAAGGTTAATGTATTTCTATCAGCATTGGTCACCTCTAAGTATTTCTTAATCCTGTTTGAAAGAGGTTATGAATTATGATGTAACTTCTGCGAATCAAATGACGTAATTAGTAGTAACTACGTAATTTCAGCTGTCGTAGTTTCTACAAAGGACCGGTCTTAGGACTGACAAATTTTATTAAAACCGGACTGAGATGACTGCAGTCTTTTTAGTTATTTTTAGACGGATCCAACACTATTTCTTAGATTCTTCTTCTTTTCCATGTGAAGACTGAGATTGGAAGTACTTTAATCCTGGAGTCTGCATTATATTTTACACGAGCTTAGAATTGTTACAATTTTTCAGTAAGACTAAGTGTATTGACTATTCGATTTGTGTGATAATAATTCTTAATTTATTGTTTGTTAATAAAGTTATGTGATAAAAGTTTAAAATCTATGGAATATTACTTTCAACGAGAATCATTTTGACTCATAACAGGTAAGAAAAACTCTATTCTATGGTTGAATATAATAATAATTTGTCGTATTCACTATTAATATAAAATATAATGTACATACAATTTAGAAACATAAGTATTTGATCTCTCGACGATTATGTAACTTTGCCCAACTATAACGATTTGCTACGGGTCACGGACGTCTGGAGACTGGGTAGGTTACTCCATGACCTTAATGTGCTTCTTCTTTTTTAGTCACTCCTCTGTTGCCATGCCCGTTAGTTTTGGGTCATTGTCGTCCATCCTCCCTTCTATGAGTGAAGTTGTCATCTCCCCTTCGCAGAGAAACACTTCAAAAATAATTTTTACACCCGCAGATTTTTATTCCTTCAAACTCTTGCTTTGTTCTTATAATTAAATTTACCACACTTTTAAAATAAACCTACTATTAGAATTATGGACCGTTATTTTCTTCGTCAGTGGGCAAACTTACAAAATCAAATAAGGCATCAAATGCTAATTTTCTCCTCTGTAGGTCGTTTTTCAATTGTTATCATAATTTATAATTGCTTATAAAATATAATACTTAATAGAGACGGATATACGTCAATCCGTAGTATTTAACTTTCAAATGCCATTGCATCATGTTTGGGGCTGCGTTCAGATTATGATTATTTATCAATGACGATGTCAATGAATTTTGTATTGTATTACTTTTAGTATTACACCATATTATTCTATTATATAAATAATGTTTCAATTTTCGAAACCAAAAGATTAATTAAATATGAGTGTGACTCAATCATCAACTTCTGAATATTTTTATAATGAACAAAGTAGCTCACCATTTATTAAAATCAATCGGAAGACATATCAATATATAATATGTTATGTTATGTGAATATGTATATTGTATGGATAACAGTTACATAATTAATTAAATGGTATGATTTAGGTGAAACTTATAGTCATGATTAAAGGAAAAAATAGATTGATTACAACTTTACTTGGCAAATTTTATTTATTTATAAGTAGAAACTGAAGCGAAATTTCTAAATTTAATGAATGCAGCTTAGTAATTCATTTTGCAGACTAGCTTTTATCTGATAAATTCTTTGTTTTCCTAGCAGAGTGATTTTCGCTGCTCATTTCATCAATGTCTGTTTTATCTTTAGGATAAAAAATTAACAAAAATGTTTATAAATCGTCTTCAACGTTTTGTAAAGAAGAATTGAATGGGAAAGTTTATTTTAATTAACCAAAGGACCTAATGTTCATTTTCAATAAGAACCTAATTCTACTTTTTTTTTTTCACTCTAAAAATTGACTGCAACTCAAATAGTAATTACCACCACCAAGTTGACGATACCATCCGAATCTCCTTTCAATGGGGTTTTCGTTTTCTACTGGCATCCCTTAATTTTACATGAAATATGGTTGAATCAACATTAACAAAATTCTAAAATCTTTTTATTATTCTTAAAAATTTAGCAATTTCGATGTAACCATAATGATTTAAAGCCTCTACGTTCATCTAAAATTTTTAGTGATGAGTTAATTTATTTTTTTAAATAGAATTTGGATTAATTACTTGATCAGTTTATTTATACGCATATTTTATGCCCATACCTATTTCCTTTTTATAAATATCGAATTTTGCAGTACAAGTAATTTTGTCATTTTCAAAAGATGGGATGACGAAATTTCGAGAGCATTTGAAATTATCATAGAAATTTTTGAAAAAATGTACTTCCAATTATTTTTTCCCCATAATTTCAAAAATTATTAAAATTTAATGTGCTTCTTCATTAATAAATCGAAGTAAAATTATCTGAATATATATAATATTACCTACTTTTATTCAATCCGATACATTGAAATTTGAAATACATTGTATGAACTATAATAGTATTTTTGTATGACGACTTGTTAAATATCAAAAAGAGTTCATACTCATTCTAGTGTTGTGTTGGTACTTATTTAGGACCGAGGACTGCGTTTCAGTTCGGTGCCATCTAGTCCAGCCCGCTTGTCGGTCATAAAAGAAGGTAAAATCGATCCCTTGTGACGTCAATGAGGGTATTTTTCCTCCTTTTAATTATTCTGTTTATATATTGTTGCTTATTATTTTATATAATACACTCAACCTCCTCAAATACTGATCGGTACTAATTTTATTTCCAAAATTTGCTATATCTTGTTGAAATCCAAAACTCATGGTGTGAAGATTATTTTAAAAGGAAGACCTTAATTTTTTGTATTTAACCTGGATTTTCAACTCCTGCATCGGGATTTACAAAAGTAAAAATCAATTTATGTTATACTTTTATATTTATTTTACAACATATACAAATTTAGACTAAGGATTTCTTTGTTTGTTTTGGGGTTCATGCGATTTCAATGAAGTTATAATTTCACAGATATCACTTCTTAAGAAGAAGAAAGAAAAGTATGACATACTTTTAAATAGAAAAAAATAACAAATCTTAACATACACGTGAAATATATTTTTTTTATAACTGATTATATTTGTAAAAACAGATTTTTTCAATAAAATGACGCAAATAAAGATTCTTATTCTAGTAAAAAGAAGTAGCTTTCGAAAAACTGTTCTATGACGAGATTGCATCACCTCATGTTGACGTCATTACAGGAACTTTCTCTCTCTTAATTCACTAAGGAAAGTGTTTGCTGTTATATTCTGCATATATATATTCATTTGTTATATAACTACTATTATATATAAAAAGAATTAAACGTAATTATTACTCACATACAACTGCAATTTATACAAAAAAAAAATACTTTATAAATAATCAAAAATGATTTTTTTTATATATGAAGTGTTCTTTTTTCCTTGTCATGCTATTTCGAATTAAGTTATTTGTGTGTACTTCAGAAGAAAAACAAAACTTTTATAAAATAGAAGAAGAATCATGTTACTAACGTCTGTTTACATATGTAGCTTTACATTTATGCTTTCTCATTTAAAAAAATTCTCATGAATCTTCCCAGGATCAAGATTCATATGATTGAAAAAATTAATGAGCTAAGCCAAGAATTATTGACAATGAATTGAATATTTAAAAAAATTGCTTTAATTTAATCTTATTGCGACTTACATTTATCTTGAGAAATACATATTGGGGCTCCCCTTCCTTTCACCCTTTTTTAACAGTCCTGGTCAAGTACATATAATTTACAATGACGGGGGCATCCTACGGATTATACACTTTTATTTTTTGTTTTTAAAATATTTTTGAAAAAGAATTAAATTTTTTGGAAATAAAATTCAAAATTTAAATTTTTTGGAAACAAAATTTTTAAAATCCATACCTATACAACAGAAAGTCAAATTATTGACGAAATTTTTTTTGAAAAATTAATTTTTTTGTCAAAAAATTCAAATATCTAACTTTAATTTTTAAAATACTAAATTAAATTCAAAAAAAAAATTCAAAAATCCATAGCTACTCAAAAAGATATCACATATTAATTTTTTGGAAAAAAAAAATTCAAAAATTTGATTTTACGAAAAAAATTAATAATATTAGATTTTGTGGGGAAAAATTAGTGTTACAAGGAAAAATTTCTTAATTTAGAGGGTCTACAGCCCCTCCAGTCCACCACCTGGGGATGCCCCTGAATGAGGAACACCTATAATTTGCTTCATAAGATGTATTTAAAAGTTTTATTTTACTCTTTGAATGCAACCTTATTTTATTACTGCCTAACCGTGTTTGGCTATGAGTAGTGTTGGATCGATCCTAAGACGGATTTCCTAACCCCCCTTTTTTTCAGTATTTTATTTATCGACCCTATTTTCTTACCATTTAACGGTCCCTGCGACCGATTAGTCTGCCCTTTACTACTACGGACCAAGCTATATTTTTATTTCTTCACTTCTACCTAGGATTGAAGAATATACAAGATAAGAAAATAATTCATGCTAGCTAGAACGTATAAGTCCTGGGACTAACAAATTTTATTGGACTGATAAAACTATAGTAATTTTAGATTTTTTTGAGCGATCTAACACTAGATTCTTGTTATAAAATTGAATTAAATTATTTTAAATACATATTATATGATCCATGTTCTATGTTCTTAATCCGACATGGCTCCTTATGACGTAATTTAAAAAAATATGTATTCATTATTCCTTTAAAAAATTGAATTGGTTATAATTATTACAAGTTAAGTCCTGAGGCGATTCAATTTTGTAATGACTAACTTTTTGCTATTATTGTATGGGCCTATGTCAAGGATGTTGAATTAAATTAATTTCCGTGCATGCTCTTATCTTTTCTTATATATGTATTGCACAATACGTGTTTATTAGTGTTGGGTTTCGGTATGGAAATCCTAGACCGGTCTGAGACTGTTATATTTTTGTTGGACCAAATTAATTCGGTCCAACAAAAAGCCCGGTCTGGGCCAGTCTCATACAAAAATTCGGGTTAGATCGGTCCAAAGGAAAAATTAGGGTTAGTTCGGTTCCCAAAAAAATCGGTCTAGACCGATTTCAAGGATAAATTGTTTATTAAAAGACATCATATTTTATTTCAAGTACAATGACGTTATACGAAGTTTAAACAGGATAGCTCGGATTAATTTTGATCCAGCCGTCTCTAATATGTATTCACTATTTGTTCTAGAACTTATCGTATAGTTTTGAGATATTTTTGAAAGAAAGGAATGACAGTTGATCTAGAAAAAAAAATGGCCTCTCATACTATATGAGACCGAAAAAAATCGGTCCATAAATTGAGACCGAAAAAAATCGGTCTATAAAGTGAGACCACGGTCTGAAAGTCTAAATCGGTATAGAAAAAATCACTTAAGACCTAACCGAAAAAAATAATTCGGTGCTGAATTGAGTCTCAACATAAATATTTATGTATATTGTACATAGAGTATGTACTGGTCAGTATTTAGATATTAGTGTTGTGTCTGTCCCTATTTAGGACCGAAGACCGCAGTCCAGTCCCACTTTTCAGTCCTTAAAGAAGGTAAAATCAATTCCTCGTGACGTCAATGAGGGTGTTATTCATTTTCTTTAATTATTCCGTTAAATAATTAAATAAATTATATAAGCAAGTAACAATATACAAGAAATGTCCAATAATGTTTTTACATATATCATATATCTTATTTGCTTAATAAACAATCAATGTTTTTATGAAAAATTCTAAGGACCGACGGTCTTAAGGATCGGTCCCATGGTCCTAAAGATCGATAGGGCCGGTCCTAAGACTGGATGGGATCGAATAAATAAGGACCGACACAACACTACTAATGCATTGTTCAATTAATGATTTGATTTATGAATTAATAAGAGTTTTATGAAATATGAACTAAACCAGGATTATATATATATATTTGGGGGGGGGGGCTTGGTTTTTTTTTTTTTACACAGTACATATATTTAATCGAATGCCCTTGTTTAGAAAAAAAAATCACAATCGTCTTTTTTTAACTATTTTTTCTATATTACCCCTTCCCTTGCGGCGGACGCCCCTTTTGCAAGTTTTATTTTCTTGTTTTTATTTTCCAATCTGTTATGATTATTGTTTAATTTTTGAGGAGAGGATACTATAAAGTGTAACCACGAGTGTGTATGTGCTCGTAAATGACTGAAAGTAATAAGTTGAGCATTTTATTGGAAAGTTATAAGTGTATATAAGTCCTTGTTGGACTCAGAGTAAAATTGAGGATCGATATCGGAGTAGTTCTTATCTATGTCCTTCCTAGATACGCGAAATCACTTATATTTTTTTATATCATGTCACCCTAAGCTGCTCCAAATTGTCATGGTCAGGTTTACCTGTTAACTTTCAGGTTTTTTTTGTTTGTTTTTTTTACATACCAAAATGCTTACAATTTTCAAGCCTACATATACTGTCTTTCGGACTGTTTCCATGTTATCTAATAAATGCATAACTTATTTAACTGTCATTTAAAACTAGAAACATACGTGTTGAATATATTTTAAGTGGATTAACGTATTTAAGTAGAAACTTTTTTATGTATCAACTGTTATTTGCTATATGAGCAAGAGTTAAGCTATAATTCACAACGTTAATTTTGTTATGTTTCTTAACCATTACTTCCTTAAAAGAAAAGGGCTTGAAATTAGTTACCAACTAGCCAATTCTCTATTATTATTAAACTATTTTTCCTTTTTTAGTAGGGATACCAGATATTAACATGATTTTATTTGAGCTCAAAAATTTGCCATTTTGAACACTAATATGGAGACTACAAAAGAACATATTATAAGTTAAAATAACTTATTTAATAAAATCAATAAGTAGCATGCATCAATAGCTCCAACACTTATCTAAAGGAAATCCAGAATGAAAGCTAATCCCGTCATTTAAAGAAAGAACAAAAAAGTAAAAGTGCCGAAGATAGCAAGCGTATCATTCCACCTTTCTTTCAACACCTTATGCATTAATATCCACTACAGTACCGCCAACACAAAATATCACTACAGTGATAGCCCAGATTCATTTGAGAAGGATTTTCGTATAAAACTAATAAATTGTTCTCATATTGCTATCTTGTTGAAGGAAATAATACTTTTGTAATTTTTAAGGCCCCACACTCGCTATTGAAGATATGATTCATTTTAAAAAAATCATTTAATTGTTGTTGTAGGTGGTAATAGAACTTTGTTAGTACTCGAAGGATTCTCAAATAAAGCAACAACTACGCACTTAATTTGTCAAGAAATAATTTATTATTTTGTTTTGAGTTTAGAAAATATTAATCACAATTTAAGCATAAATATATTTTATATTACATAATAATTTAAACATTTATAGGTATAACAAAGGACTACACAAGGGACTAATTTTTAAATACAGCAGTGATTTCTTCAATGGTTTTATTTTTCGTTTCTGGAACTTGGAATTTGACGTAGATAATGAATAGGAATTGAACGATAATAAAGAACAGAAATACATAGGGTCCAAGAATGTATTGGAAGGGGGCGAAACCAAGTCCAACGAGTGTGTTAGCAGTCCAGTTGGTAACTACTGCAATGGATGTTGCCATTCCACGAGCGTTTTGTGTAAATAATTCAGTAACAAAGAACCAGGGTATGGATCCTGGTCCAGTCGCAAAGCCAATGACAAATCCAATTACCATAATTATGGAGACGTAGGAGAGTACTGCAACTGTTTTTGAGAGTAAAAGACAGAGCATGAGTAGAATAGTTGTGATGAACATGATAAAGAGTCCAATCAACATGAGTGTCTTTCTTCCCGCTCTCTCAATAAGGACAAGTGAGACTAATGTCATACCAACATTCATTGCTCCCATGGCAAGGGTAGCATATTGAGATTCACTTAAACTCAAACCTGCTGATTCAAAGATTGAAGTGGAGTAGAACATAGCTGCATTGATACCAGAGAGCTGTTGAGCCAACATCATCATTTGGGCTACAATAAGAGGCTTCCTCAATGATGAGTTTGTTATGATTTCCATAAAGCTCACGGTTTTCATATTTTTGGTCGCCTCCTTCTCATTTTTCATTTCCTCAATCTCATCATGCACTTCAACCTTGCCTCGAAGCCAATTGAGGGAAGACAGAGCCTTTTGCTCGTCATCCACATCGAGTAAAAGATATTTGGGAGATTCAGGGCAAAGAGGAAGTGTAACAAGCTGCAATATTGCTGGGAAAACAGTTAATCCCAGAAGATAGGGCCAACCGGCTTCATTGCCCAATACGGAGCTCATCCCTAATATTTGAGCGAGGAGAATTGACATGGTGATGATGAGTTGATATACTGTGCCAACAGCTCCACGCATACTGGTAGGGGATATTTCTGAGAGATACATAGGAGATAATCCAGCATTAATCCCAGAATTAATTCCGATCACGAGACGACCCAGAATAAGTACAATAGCGGATCCAGACATTTTGGAAAAGAAAAGAAGCAAAGCCCCAAGGATAGCAAGAATATTATTCCACATGAGGCCCCCCTTTCTTCCAACACGTGATGCAATAGTGCCCACAACAGTACCCCCAATCATACCGCCAACACAAAATATGGAAACAATAATAGCCCAGATCATAGTAGCGCTTTTCATATCCTTCTCACAGACAAGAACGTCACTTCCATCCTCTGTAACTGCTGTCATATTTTTCTCACATCCTCTCAACCAATTCGTAATAAGAACTTGAGGAGCATTCAAAACTCCGGTATTATATCCATGTTGAAAAGAAGATCCAAATGCACCGGCTGCTATAGCAAAAGCCAATCTTCCATTCATGGACATCTTGATAGACTTATTTTTTTAAGGACTCACGCTTTAAGAAAATTTGAAACCTCACTCCGTTTGAGAACTCTTTTAAATAGTTTCCTCAATAAATGTAATCCTTATACGCTCTTCAGAATAAAAACAGCATTCAAAGCACAAGGCAACTGAGAAGTGTGGCAAATGAAAAAATAAAAACTACGAATACACTATTTTTTGCTCTTATTAATCAAATCCGAAGGTTATATGATGCAAGACACAGAGTTTGGCTTCACTGTCTATATCTACAACTCTTAAAATAGTAGTGCGCACGCCCGAAACTATGTTAGGAAGAGTAACCTTCATTTCTCCACTCCACCCTCTCTTTCTCCCCTATTTGTTTGCTCTTTCTTTCTTTCTTCCTTCCTTCCTCTTCTTTCTGTTACTGCACGTATGAAAAGCCTTCTTTCTATCCAAGGAAGTAAGAGCCGGCATGTGTTTACTCACACCCATTACTATGTACAACATTTCATCATTCATACAGACTCATAAACAAACAACCAACCACCCATTGATAGACACCATACATGAATGTAGAACATTTCTACAACCGTTTCTTGACTTCTCTAACTAGAAGGAAATAAAAAAGTTTTCCTCATTCATGGCTACATCAACACTTAGAGAAGGAGAAATTGAAGGCCTAATGGTTTGCCCTACAGATATGCATGTGCGTACTTCAAATATAGATACACAACAAGTGTCCAACTCACGTGTGTTTGAACCCTTCTTTCGTTGAAGAAATATCTAGATTATTATTAAAATACATATTATTAGAAAAAATATATTCATCGATAAATAAATAAAGTCTACAGCACCCTTTTAAAAACTTTAAATCAGCGTTTTTCTAACTTTTTGCATTGTGTTCACCTCAGAAGATATCAAGCTCTCCAAGTACTACCATTATTTAAAATCTGCCAATTTTTAATAAAATGTAATGCAAAATTACGTGATTATTTTAAAAATAATATACATTTTTTTAATACAACATTTACCACCTCCTACTTTAGCTCCGTGTAAAATAGTTTTAAAACCCCTGCTCTAGATATTACGCTACTCCCACTTTATTTTACTTTATTGTGTCACCACATTACTATAGATGAAGTAGGGGCACCCACTGGGCTGGGCTGGAGTGGTTGTAGCCCCCCCCCAAAAAAAAGGAATTTATGCTTTTTACTAGATTTTTTTTTTTTTGATTAGGATGAAAAAATTTAACACGGATATAGTGGTAACTTTTTTTTCCTTCGGGCAAATTATGCGGCAGAGCAAAAAATCTTTTATTTGAAATTTGAATTTTTTTTTTTTTAAATTTAATTCTTTGTGAATAACTGTGGATTTTTGAAATTTAACAAAAAAATAATATTCAAATTATCGCAGAGGGTGGGCAAGAGGTGCTGAAGGATTTTTTGTTTTTTCTTAGAATATTTTTTGTTCAGAATGAAAGAATTTTACGCGAAAGTTGTGAATAGTTACGGATTTTTCAATTTTTTCCCCTAAAATTTTTATTAAAAAAAAAAAATAGAAATACAAGTTTATACCATAATGCGTGTACGGCTGATGTTTGACTTGCACCACGCTCTTAATATTTACGTCATAGTAGATGAGTGGTTGCGTGGTTTGTCAAAATCTGTTTTTCTTCCCCAGCAGTCTGTACTATATATAAAATGGAAATTTTTAGCAATAGTCACGTCACAGACTATGAGAGATTACGTGCTTTGTCAAAATCTGCCTATCTTGCCCAGCAGTTGGTAGAATACATCAGATTGAAAATTCTATCAAGCCCGGTCACATGAATGTCTAACCTTATATTTCTATTAACCTTGGTCATAAAGAACATCTTCAAGGTATAATTATTAATACTAAATAATTTATTTTGCACTTGAAATTATGACTATTGCCACTCAGTAAGGCATTATAAAATTCGGCCACTTAATAGATAAAAGACTATAATTACCTCAGATATATTCAAATATTCCTCATATCAACCAGAGACTTGGAAGTCAAAAAATATCAAGCATATTGCAGACAAGAATTTGAAAATAGAAAATTAATAACTAAATAATTTAGTTATAAGGTAGCAATGTATAAATAATAAAAAAGTCGATGAATAACTCGTTTGAAAAAAGAATAATATGGAAACTACTTAATAGGGTTGTGAAATTTCGCGAGTTGATGCTAAGATTTAATAATAAAGTAAATGGGTGAAAAAGAACGGTACAAGTATTTGTAGGCTGTGTAAGGAGGAAGAGGATATTAATTTATTCATGAAGTGTCCTTATTCACAGAATGGAAAAATAAGAATTAAACAATATTTAGGAATTGTTGATGAGGGGGATATCTACTTATCGTCAGACTTAATGAAAACTAATATTATTATATTGAAATTGTTGTCTACAGTTTATAGACTATTATCGATTGAAAAGAAACCGAAAGCTCTGGATAAAAGTTTTATTGATTATGAATGGTCTATTTTAAATGATACTAGTTTTAGATATGTAAATATTTTATGTAGGCATTTTATAATTAATGTTATGTTGGTTATTTTGAGTATTTGTTTGTTTTAGAGGTTAGTTATGTTGGTATTACTTTTATGTATTTACTTTGAGAACAATAAACCACCCTAACTCCGGGCCAAGAAAATAATAATAATAAAGTGAGCGTTTTAGCCGCTATCCTTCAATAAAAATCCTAATTTGGAAATATTTATTGAAGAAGTTGATCCTCTTAATATCAATTTAGGTTCGTAATCGATATTAAAGAGTAGTCTTTTGACTATTGCTTACTTCAACTCACAAAATCATATACAAATAATAATAAGAAAGTATCGACTCTTTATCTGTTTTCTTCCATCTTTTCTCAATTCTTCATATATTTATAATGAATCCCTTTACTTTAAATTCTGCTCTAGTTTTTGACGAATAATTAAAATAATATTATTGAGAGGAAATCAAATATGAGTTGGGATCTATGCACAAATTGCTCTTTTGAGTATTAAGAAAACGGGGATTCCTTCATTCTAATCATGTAATACGTTTCCACTGAAGCAGCTGAGAGGATGTTTCTGCATTCATAATTTCATTCAGTGTTGAAGCATTTATTATATTAGATCTTTTTTTTTTTTGGACGGAAGGTTTTTTTCTCTCACTCCTGTAGGATATATATTACCCATAACTGTCAACATTAAGGACAGAATGAAGTAAAAGTACAGAGTTGAAGAGAAAATTTTGAATTCCTTTATTTAAATAATTTCAAGTAGCGAATGACGATAATTTGGATCTTATTGATTGATATTTCTTTTTAATCCTCCCTTTGATGAAATGTGTTATTTACTATAAACTTAATTATATTTATATTACTTGTGAGAAATCGGTTTTAGCTTAATCAAAGAAGAAAATTAATACGGAATATAGTTTATGATTATTCAGATTTTCCTATCTACGCAAAGTGTTCAAAGTAATTCGATATACATGTGTAATAGCATAAATTATTCGGAGATTTCGGTATTGTGTCCCTAACTTTCATCTGAATGTGTTATAGACGGGTTTTAATTTTTGAACCTTTAAGATTTAAAAAAAAAAAAAAAAAATAGTTTCAGGAAACAGTGATTCAACTATTTATTTATATTTTTACAAATGATTTTTTACATGATTGTTTTAAATGTTTGGTTAAGCAAAATTTACACCATCTACATTTTCTCACTTTTATTTAAATATCGTTTATATTATAAACACCCATTACAATTGAAGCACTTTTCTTTAACTCTTGATGATGATGTCGTTGGAAGATGACTTGAGGAAGGAAGTTGATTTAATATAGGAGGCTTAAGGTAGGAAACAGATTCAAAATAGGAGAGGGGCTAGATGTAAGAAACTGATTTTAGGTTGATAGAGGGCTCGAGGTAAGGAATAGATTTATGGTAGGAGAGCTTGTGGTAGGAAACTTACTTAAGGAAGGATGTATGCTTCAGTTAGGCAACATACTTGTTGTAGAAGGTGAGTTTGGAGCATATATAGGACTTGAGGTAGACGAGATTGATGTAGGGAGAAGGCTTGAAGTCCTTAAATAAATTGTTTCCTCTTGTTCTCACAATTGATCAAAGGAGCTTTATTTCTTTCTAGATTTAATTTCCTTTCTTCTGTAAAAAGAGCTTCTTCACTTAAATAATTTTCAGGAATCGAAATTGTTATTTCTATAAAATTCCTTGTTAATCTCTTATTCCATTCTTTGATACCCTTAACAATTTAATTTATTTACTGTTGGACCACTCATTCATTCTTTCAACTCCAGGATGATCAGAAGAGAACATAAATATTTGATATTTTTTTATTCCTTTTATCTTACTAAAGCATTCAGATATAATTTGTTTCCAATTTAACCAATTTAACTCCATCTTGTTTTGGAGACGTATTATTTGTATTTGACATACGTCAACTAAGTCATCAATGCAATATATACTTGGCTGATTTTTAAAAGATTTAGAAATCATTACAAAGCTGCAATCGGCAGAAATTTTGGAATGGTTCTCCACTAGAAAATGAGCAGAGATTTTATACACTTTCTCCAGCATTACAATGTATGCTAAAAGGTCCATAATAATGAAATTCTTGTTCTGACCCCTGAAAAGCAGTGAAAAAATAGATGTAAAATAAAAATAGTATTGAAAGAAATCACCCACTCAAAGTTGTTAAATTGAATTAAAGGTCGAGGAGCAAAATAATAATGCATTATTTCGTGGTATAATAGTGATGAAGAGCAATTAGAACCTTTCTTGAAAGTTTCCTGTTATAAGTATAAAGAAAGTAAGAATATATATATATTTAAAAAAATTACAATATATAACTTTACTTGTTCCGATGTCCCTACTCCTTCATCTTCAACAGCAAATAAATTCATTTTATATAAAGATAAGAAGTGAGTCTTTACTCTTTGAATAGATGAATATGGAATAGACTTAGACTCCAAAAAGTCCATGGTTAACAATTGAACTTCATCCTTATTATATTTAGCATAACTGACTCGTGTGTTGTAGTCCTTTCTTTCCATTTGAACATAATCTAAATGATTTTTTATTGAACAATCAATTACTAATATGCAATCGTCTTAAAGATTTATTTATGGACTCCCTAGACAAGAAGATTTCAGTTTCCGAATGATTGTAACATATATGGCCAACGTCATTTCAACTTCCCATAGTTTCTAATTGTGGACATGCTGTCTTCCACTACTTTTTTAATGTATTTTTACAATATCATCCATAACCAAAATCCTGACATGATTGAACATATTTCTTGTATAAGTTGTATTAACTCCAATGACTTGAAAAACCAACAGACTTGAAGTCCAAATGAGATGGTAGCTATCCAGGAATAAAAACGATCTGCTCATTCATGAGTTTTTCAAGAAATCTCTTGATACCTTCAGTTGCTCATGAATAGATCGATGTGTCCTCAACGTCAGGACTTTTTCCAGATTATGAGTATGTAACCGACAAAGGGTACTTTTGTACGTTCCCATCAAAATCAGAGAAATTGATTTGGTACTTATGCTTCCCTTTTCATTTTGGCTTTCCATCCTTTGAAGAAGAATGTCCAAGAACATACATTTCAAGAGAATCTTTGGAAATTGTCACAAATGTGAAGGACTGATCCCTACGGAATCTAACTTCTTGTATAGAAAAGCATTTCGAGCATGGACCTCTCTTTTCACAGGATTCTTGAGACCCTAATTTACAATTGCATACCTTTTCGCAAAAATTACAAACCATTTCTTGCTCTTCCTCGTCCACACAACGAAGTGTCAGGTCATGATGGAAAGGTCGAATATCGACATAGGAGGAGAAAAAAATGTTGGAAACTTATTACTTAATATTTAATAATAATGGCGTCTAATCGTATAATAGTGTATAAGCAGATAATAATAATATTCATCTCAGAATAAATCTAGATCAGATCAACTCGCTTTATTTTTATGACAACTCAGTTTTAATAATTATTAACAAATATCTGAGGCTATGAATATGACCAATTATATTTAAAAGGTCATAACGGGGCCAATTGGAGTCAGATTAATTAATGGAAGGATTGAAGTTATAGCTAATATTCATTAGTATCTCATCCCGTCCCTCAAATTTGAACATAAATCGCATAATGGACCAAATATGTCTTAAACTATTTGGCCGTTAATATTTATTAATTAAATAACTATAAAGGGGAATTACTCAATAACTTGATTTTTACTTAAGAGTATTTTCCAGTTGACTCACCCTAATTTTTGAGACATTTAAAATCAATGTTACTTAAAAATAAAATCCACAAAAAACAAGATGAAACTATGACAAAGCAGAAATAAATAATAACTGGCTATAGGATATGGTCGTCATTATTGTTTGAAAAGTATACAATACATACTTATATGTACATTGTACACCAATAGATTGCCTTTGAAATAAGTAAAGAATTTTTTTGAAGTTTTTTTCAACTATAGTTAAGATTTTATTCCCAAATAGGCATTTCAAATTAAAAGTATTGGGATTTATTTATTATGTACCTACTTATAAGCAAATATTATGTAGTTCATTGACTTGTAATTATATATTACAAAACTAATGTTGCAGAAAAATGAGTTATGATTTTTTGTTATATCTTTATGCCAATAGGAATCGATATTTGCGATATAATTGGTTCTACTTGTAGTACAAATAACTTTTCAGGATTGTTTTTCGAGTATTTTGCTTCACTCGTCAAATGTTAGACGAATAAGTTAATTTATGTACCCAACCTTCTTTAATCCGGGAGCTAAAATTTGGGACAAGGTGTACATAACGGTCTTCGGTTATGTTGTTTTACCCTGAATTTGGGCCAATTACCCCAACAGTAACTATGTATGGCAGCAAATAATTTCTCCTTATAGCGCTTGTATTAAAACACAGGAATAATGCTGGTCCAATTCAAAACTCTATGGGCAAGTCAAAGTGGCCTCTACCTAGCCCAGGTCTTCTCCCCTTTGACTACTATTGGGGGTGTAGTCGCAAGGAAGATCCAACACGATCAGAAGCCCACATTTGGAGCCCATAACTCAGAAATTCGTGAGGCTTGTTCCAGATTTCCGAAAAACAAAAATTATCCTGACATACCTAAGCTTCTGAATTCGTATCAAGGCCGTTGTAAAGGCCAATGACAATTACATATATAGAATAAATAAACTATGTAAATACTCATTTATAATTTATGGTAAAAAAAAATTATTACACTGGGTGATTTTAAATGCCAGATATAAGCCAAACTTTACAAAATGTTAAATTTTGCATTTTTTCATGCCCATTCTGTACATCACAGGCATACAACGCCGTGGCCCTTATAGACGTCTCTAAGTTCAGCTTTTGTAAGAATTACTGTTAGTATTTAGTTATATTTTTTGTCCAATATAACTATAAACTATAAATCAGGGTTGAAAAATCAGTAGTATATGTATGAAGTTATAGATTGAACAAATTTTCTTTAATTATGGAATCTAGTATCTTGCTCTCTTTTGGTATGAATTATTTCCAAAATATATACCTATAAAGATGTTTTTAGTAATAACTTACGAGGGTCAAGACACCTCATTGTTCAAAGTATATCTCAAACTTTAAGGCAATTACCAATGTGACCAATATTTTTTAATATATATTTTAGGAAAAAAAATATTGGGTAGGCTCGTGATGTAGAAAAAGACACCCAAAACAAAGTATTCCACTATTTATAATCCATGTTATATGTCCGTTTTTAAGATATATTTAAAATTAATTATTTTTTTTAATATTCATTTTAATATTTTGTTGTAGATCCTTTTAGTTTACTTTTGAAAATACATTCTAAATTTTAATTCATAATACGGAAATCAAAGATAGTTTGTTAAATAAATGATACTAAATTCATTTTTTTTTTAAACATGATTTAATTTTTATATTTTTTCATTGGTAAATTCCTGAAAGTATTTTTGTACCTGTTGCATGACCTTGTGAAATGGTATATTTCATGTGTCAACATAATTTTTTTTTTGAACAAAATGGGAAGAAGGTAAAAATCCCAAATTATTTGTTTACTTCATATATACATACATATATGTATGTTTCACGGACATGTTTGAGTCGATTATAACCTTTGTATCCAAGTTTGTGGGATGTATTAAGATACCCATAAATTGTAGAATTAGCTTATATAAAATGATGTTAATCCGCTGTGTGTTTTTTTAGCTTGCCTGTTAATTTGTAATATAACTAAGGAATTTTCGCAGTTTTCATTATTATTTAATTCCTAAGTAGTGAACATCCTTTCCTAAATATATTCAAAGCCTGCTTGAACGTTCGTAAGTGCTCATAAAAGACGGAGCGTTATACTTAGGATTTGTTGCGGAGTTACAATTGTAAGTCCTTGCTGGAATTAGAGTAGAATTGTGCTTTGAAATAGGAGTAATTCTAGCAAATGTCCTTGTTTATATCCTTTTCGCCTTCCTCCCTAGTCACAGCTCACTATAGATGATCTAATGAAACGTCATGAGCATTATTCTTTCTCTCATCCTGAAAATTTTTCAAATTGTCAGGGTTACCACGTGGATTTTTTTTTTTTTTTTTTTTTTTTTTTTTTTTTTTTACATGCCCATTCTACACTGGATTTTCATCATATCCAATATTTGATTTAAATGATTGATATTGGCCCGACAGTGGTCTTTTAAATAAAATCTATTAATTTGTTATTCTTTTATTGTGATTATCAGTTTTGGCAACTTTACATACAATGGGCCCATTAAGAATTAACTCAAATGTAATCCACATTCAATTTTGAGAACAATCATTCTATCTTGTTTTGTGTGCACGGGACATATAAAATGCAAAAATGCCATTATTTGTAAATATATATTAGGTAGACGTTCACACATCACCAATAAGTATCGACTACGTTTTACAAAATGGGATATTGTAAAAATATCTTATTTGGTCATTTATAAACATTTAAATCCAACAAATAACAAGGCTTTCCTTCAACATTTTGAAAAACGATTGAATATTTAGAGTAGTCATGCTATTTTTCACGATCATTAATAGATAATAATCAATAGAAAAAGGCAAGACTAATTGTTTGGCTTTCCCTCTCCCCTCTTTTTATGAGTCAGAGCTGATAAGGTCTGCGTGTTGGGGGTTCAAAAGAAGAAGAATGTATTCAATTCTAATGTAAGTATTTCATTTCTTCTTTGAATATTTATTATCTTAAATTTTTGTTTATGAATTGTCAAGCTAGGGATTGATTGATTAAGATATATGTGTTTATAACTAATCAAGAAAGATGATATCTACTTATAGAGGTATACAAACCTGGGTACTCGAAATTGCTCGTCGATTAACTTAACTTTAATAATGTAGATATGTATTTGAGAGGGTATCGTTCAAAACAAAAATTTAGATAGCAAAGATTTAACCTTGGCGAAAGTTGCGTCTTGACAATGACGGGCTGAGCTTTGTAACACATTTTTTTAAATACGACACATTGAGCAATAACTTCACACTCTTGTAGTTAGTTTCTTATTTTTATGATCAAAAATCACTTAACAAAGAAATATCCATCCATTAAGTCAAACTTTGTTTTATTCATATAGATATATATATGGGTCATTCCAAGACTAAATTTCAGGAGGAAACGGGTTTTACTCAAATGTATGTGGTAGATTTGAAAGTAGCGCAGCTCAAAAATGAAATTTTTGATCTGTAACTTAATCCATATCAGGGTTCTGAGGTCTTAAAAATGAAAAAAATATTAGTTGATTAATTTTTCAATTGTGATGTGTCGTACACCAAGGCAATGATAGGCAAGTATAGTGCATCACTAATAAGCTATTAAGTGGGCTTAAAAAAAACATATGTAATATACTTTTGTGACTTTTTTTTCTTTTAAAAAAAGGTTAACCTGAGCCTTTAATATATCAAAATTGGAGGTCTTTGAGTATTTGTGTATCAAATCAATCGATCCTGGGGAGCAATTAAATTAATTACACCTTGGATTGGTGTGCTTACATTCGTGGCTCATACATAGGTTGTTATTTAAGGTAAAAATATTATGACTACGACACGTATATTGAGTCTCCCCTATGTCAAGGCTCTACTGTAAATTCTTATGTTATCAAATTTATCGATAAGAAAATATATTCTTTAATACATAACAATTACTTATGAAGCTAACAATAATTTTGAAATCATTTTTGGAGAATATGTAATATGACCTTATTAATATAAACATACTTGTACATGTAGTTTAAATGAATAATATATTACGATCAAAAATTGTTATATTATGATAAATAAATACTATAAAAATAAGAGGTTAACTGGCAGTGAAAAATTTGTGTTAATTATTTTTTGTTATCTTATTTGAAGTGAAACCATGATCATCTATGATTAGGGTAATAAGAATTTTTTATTGTGCAACTTTTATGTTTTTTGGAAATTAAAAGAGTTTATTTATTTTTTATAACTTTTATCATTATTGTTTTGACATATAAATATAAATTTGTAACCACGAGCTTATGTGCTCATAAATGACGTATTTAACACGGAAGATTTGTTGGGGAGGCTTAAATATAAGTCCTTGCTTGATTCAGGATATAATTGCGGATCGAAAACGGAGTAATTCCTTTTTATGGCTTTGGTTAATACAAAGTGGGACTTGTTTTTATTTCCTTCATTTCACGACTGTTTGCAGCTGATTTAATGTAGCGTCATGACAGCTAAGCTGCTCTCCTTTCAGATATTCTTCAAATTGTCAGGGTTACCATGTTAATTTTCGGTTTCCTTTATTTTAACACATTAGCATGTCATATTTTCCACGACTCTTAAATATAAATACTAATCAATGAGCTTAAATATTGTTTGACCAATGTACCTTTCTGCCTATTTGATAGTGTTGGATCGGTTTTAAAATAGGTAGATAGCCTCCCAATGTAGTTCCGATTAAGTTGTTATGACTAAAATTGGTTTAAATACTCACATGCATAGTAGTTTTAGCTGTTCGAATCGAAATGAAAATTGAGTGACATAAAAGACATGACCCTCCAGAGACGGTAAATTTCCCAGCAAGGGGGATTTAAAGGATTCCCAATCTTTAAGCTTTCGAGCCATAGCTCTTGCCCCTTCCAAGCTCAGTTTTCCCTTCGCTTCCGAAGCATCGGGGATCGTTGATATTATACGGACCAAATTCCCCGTTACTTCGTAAGCTCCCATAAGAGTCCTTGATGCCAACCTGAATCCCTTTTGTAAAGCTGTTAAAGTGGCTAATTTCAACAAATGTATAGCTACGTAGGTAAATTTCTACGTTGAGACCTTTTTTATAAAATAATTAAATGCTCTACGTAGAAATTTACCAACTCAAGCCATTGTGTGTATCCTCTTTGGAGTTAAATTTCATAACGTGTTTTTTAATGTGGGAATGGACAACGCCTCAGGTTCTTTTTTTTAGAGAATTAACTGAGGAACAGTGACTTCCTTTAAATGTATTTTTAGACTTTATTCATTTTTTATCAAGAAACATTCCTTTAGTTCAATTAACACTTTTGAAATAATAATATTAGTTATTTATACGTGCATGGAGTTCCTTCTACTTAAAAAAAAAAAAAAAAAAATAGGAACCTGAGGCGTTGTTCATTTCTATTTCCTATACAAAAAAAACTAAACGAAAGATAATTCTTAGGTTGAAACTACTCATGATTGTTGCCTCATGTTTAGTTAATCCAGTAATCAAATGAATAATAAATTCTATTCAAAAAATCAAATAGTAAATTTGTAATCAAAGAAAATCAATGCTATAATTAAATGTTTAACTTCCAAACCCTATAACTTTTGAATAATTAAGTAATTATATATAAAAAAGGTGTGGAGTCTTTAAAGAGAATTATAATTTAATGTGTTAACTATTTGTATTGCTGGCAATGGGCAAAATGAGGATGAATTGATATATATCATGGTTTTAGTCACAATTTAAATAATATAATACCCAGGCTTGGACACCGAACGGAAAAACGAACGGTGTTCTCGCTTTCCGTTCATTTTTTGATCGAATGAATGACGAAAGGGAAACAGATGAACAATGAACCAGACAAAAATATGAATTGCGAATTTTTTCCAAAGATTACTACTTTGTTTTTTCTTGATTATGGATATAATTGTTATCTTTGATAGTGGCTATAATATAGTTTTATATCAATTTATATTGAAAAATTATAAATCTGATTTTGTGTGTACAACTTTAAATTACTTTGTACATTGATTACTTTCTATGAAATATGTAACCATACAATTTGTAGTTTATTGAGTAGTCGTCATAGTGGGATCATTGTTATTGTTCAAGTTGGACGGAGAGGCTTGCATTTGGCTGAAGATATCATTTGCAGACATCACAAGATGAATAAAAATAATAAACAAAGTAATAAAAATTGTCTTAAGTTATTGGTAATTCAATGGAAAGGGATATGAATTCATTACGATTGTAAGACGCTCATATTTATTCACATGCCCAAAAAATAATAGGGGATTAGCATATCTGTACTTACGGCGCCTATGTACACAAGGAGTTATAGTTAATTAATACCGAAGTGTAGATTTTCTACATGGCTATTTATACCAGTTTAACACATGTTATATCTCTATGAATATTATATTTATTTGAACTTTTGTTTTTGCTAAGGACGGTCAAAGTGATCGAGATAATACCTTATTTTTATATTTTTTTAGCTACATATAAAGTACTTTCAATTTAAATGGATTCGCCGTAGCTTATGGACAACGCGATTTAATAACTGTTGACATATTCATAAGAAAAAGTGGAAAAATCACATTTTGAACGCTGTTTATCAACATTTTATGCTTCTTTTTTTTTTAAATTTTATTATATAGCCAATGATTTAAATCTGGTGTATTTTTTTAGCTAGTCCGTTAATTTTTAATTGATAGTATAAAGGAATTATAAATTACGTATAAGGAATTTTATTTTCCTTGGCAGTTGTCATTATTATTCAATTCCTGAGTAGTAAACTTCCTTTACTAAATAGATTTAATTATATTCAAAGCCTGTTTGAACGTTCATAAGTGCTCATAAAGGACGGATCATAACCCTAAGGATTTGTGACAGGTTTAATTGTAAGTCCTTGTTGGGCTCAATGTAGAATTGGGGATCGACATCGGAGTAATACGAGCAAGTGTATTGTTTATATCCTTTTTTCCTTCCTCTCTTGTCCCAGCTGATTATAGCTGATCTAATGAAACGTCATGAACACTATTCTTTCTCTCCTCCAAAACATTATTCAAATTGTTAAGGTTACTTTGTTGATTTTCGTTTTTTTTTTTTTTAAATGCCCATTCCAAACTGGATTTTCACTTTAGTTTATACGATACATTAGATGAATGACATGGAGATATTATATGTACAAATTTTGAGACTCATAAATCCATTTTTTTATTTAAGAAATATCATTTTGATATTAAGGAGGCTTTATCATTTATTTTATTTTATTTGGACATCAATTAAAGGAGTTTCTTCTGTAAATATTTTTTAGGCATATTTTTTTTACATGTAAATACTTAATTGTTAAGTAATAGTCATTATGTGCAAGTTTTGTTACTCAACTATTCATTTTTCGTTAAAAAAATTATCATTTCAAATGAAGGAGCTCTTCAAATTCGGAAAAATGTTAAACCTTCTGTCTTCATTGGTTAATGTTTGCAATGTGCCTCTACACAAAGTTGTATTTCAAAAAATCTTGTTATTTTAACTCAGATTGGCGCCACAATAAGCTCCTGCGTCCTCCTTTTCACATTGTGTGAACAGAATAATGCATCAAAGTTAAAGTTCCAGGGGTGTCGGTAGGATTTTTTTCTATGCTGCATAATTTGGTCGAATTACTGATTTTTTATTATATTTAATATTGATATTTTTTATTCTGACGGAAAATAATTCTAGTGCAAAGGAAAAAAACCCTTGGTTTGGGAGGGGGCGGGATACAGGCTATATATCGCCTTCCTTGTCTGTTACTATTAGAGCACCATTATTATACTCTATGACGTTAAAATGTGTCTGTCTTGGCCAGTAGTTGGTACGTTGTATCTTATTGAAAATTCTGGCAAGCCCGATTATATGATGGTATAACCTTGTACTGCCTAGACTTCTCTTCTTTTCATTTCTAACCACACAGTTCGTTCCTTTATAGGAACGAACCCTGTGTATTTTCTCTCTATAAGTGGTGGGGTTTCGATTATAATGAAATATTTAGTAATTATAATTACAAATGAATAAATACGTAGAAAATCACTATCTCACCTAAGCTAAAATACCCTATTTCATAAAATGATGAATGGGCCTATAGCAAGTGGTGGATAATTTATTATTACAATATCAAATTCAAATCATTTTTCTTAAACTATAATTCGTAGTTGCAAGTCATTGAACATATAATTCTAGTCAATTATATAGCTTTATAGCAAAGGGGGAGTGGATGACGTTTATTGCATCTACATACTCTTGCTTCTTGTATCTAAAAATTTCATTTGTGTGGTATTGTGATAAGCTATGCAATAGAACAAGGCCTCTCACACAAAGCTGAATATATTATTTGCCAAATACATTTTGTTATATTCTGAGAAACAATAAAAACCTCTAATACTATAATAAATAATTAAAAAGTGTAACATCAATAGCCGATACAAAATATAAAGTTGAACTATGTACAGAACGAAAAATGTAGACAAGTGTTTCAACATAGATTATAAATGTTACAACTGCACGAATATATGTATAACGTTGATATGCACTTATTATTTTCATACAAAGAAATGTATTTCTTAACTGGTCGGGTCAGTGCATTCAGGTGGGGTTGTAGCAGCAAATATAGACAAGTGATTCGGGACTAATTTTGTCCTCTCACACAACAAGCACCCACCACCCTAAAGTCATGCATTAATATTTCTAAAAAATCAGAACCAACCTGTCTGGAGAAGTTAACAATAAGGACAAACTATATGAGAAGTGAGCTCAAAGGAGGAATATACAGGATTTTGAAAAAATCAGCAAAGCCATGAAAAACCAATAGCCTTTCGAAAAAAAATCCGCCTGAAAATAGAAAAATGAAACCCGACTGGGATTGACAATTAATTAGTTAATCCCCACCTGGCCCAAGTGTTACGGGCCCACGTTGGAGAAATTGAACCCAAAGGGTGAACGGGTACAATCCTGATAATACCTGATATAAAAATATAAAGAATTTAAATTATTTTCATTAATGATGACGTCAATTAGAACAATAATTTATTTTCACAGTTCAGGGAAATTTGTTAGTTAATACATGAATTGGATCAGTTAGTACAAGTGACGAAACAAAGCCACGTAATTAATATGTTTTCAAATATAGTTTACTACGAAATGACTTTTTTGTCAACTATTAATGTTAAAGTATACCCGACGTATACTTGAATGTTACTCTAATTACTAATTATGCAAACTCCATGAATTGTTTCTTTTAACTGAATTAACAGACAAGGTTGTAATCTGTGAAGCGGGAGAAAAATTGCATAGACTCTGAGACCAAATGATAAAATGACGTTTACTGTGCTATCATAATAAATGACATCTTGCCTAATAAAAAAATATATCACTAAGATCATGAATAAACATACTCGAGCTAGCAGGCTCGTTTTGTCACTTTGTTTAATGGTTTTGGGTAGAACCATTAAACAGCGTCGATACATGATTGATTACTTAAATGTTTAGTAATCAATCGCTCCTTCATATGAAACTTGAAAACGTTTAAATTCTTGTCCTGTCCCGTTTTTACTACTGGTCCTATAAAAAACTCCCAAATTGCCTTTAAATCATTTTGACTTAAACTACTATAATCATTTATTTCAATTGAGCAATGAAGTTTATACAAACTAACAAACATTCATAGACGCAAAGATCAGATTATTTTAGTGAACAAAATATTAACATATGTAAACGACGCTCCTATCCTAAATTTTGATTTTTTTCAGTAAAACCATAGTCATATCTACATTGGGAGAGGCAAATGCAGGAAAGTAGTTTGTAATAACTCGATTATATGTATGTTTACTCCACTACAATATATTGCTACTACTTTTTCCACGTAAGTGTGTAGAGGAAATAATTGTATTTATATATTATTCTCGTATATAACTCCATGCAATCAAACCAGTTGAAAATATTCTATTTAGAATCACAATGTTGCCAACAGAAGTCTTCCATCCTTTCATATAGGCTTCAAAACAAGCCTGGAGTTGTGTTTAATGAAAAAAAAAATTAAATACCTTGTTTAGTTACGTCATTACACAGATTACAGTAAGATTTGAAATCTCACGCCAAACTGATTTGAAATCTTGTTTTGGACATAATTTCAAAATTTAAAATCCCATACATTCCTTATATTTAGTAAAGAAATGCAATATCCCTAATCAACTAATTCAGATATTTGATGAAAACTTTCAATAACGAAATCAATTATCTATCTATATTGATCTGATAGTAATTAAAGAATGGATTGAAAAACTTTGAATATAATTATTTTCGCTAATCATCGTCGATTATTAACTTTTTCTGTAATCCGGGGTACAAAAAAATAAACAGAAGCAAAAACATAACCTCTGGTCAACTTTGTTGGCGGAGTAAAGAAATATTAATTTAAAAAAAATATCCGGATATCATTGTATTTATAAATATATATATTTTTAAATAACATCATTAAAAATAGGTGGGGGGGGGATGAAGAGGACATGAACCTCATTCTTAAGAAATAACTTATAGAATCGTGAAGTAAATTATCCAAGGTCATAAGAAAAGGTAGTTAAAGAAAGACTATAACGTTACGACTAATAACATTTAAGTGTCCGTTTATTAAATCAGTCAATAAAAAAAAGGGAATTGAAACATTCAAGAGAGTTTTTGTAGGAATCATATATCCATCAAATTCTTGTATTTCCGCTCCTTGCGCATATAACACTATTGATACACATTCTCTTTTCTTAGAATTCATTGAATGCAATATATAAACTATTATAAAAAAGGGAAAGAAAAATATTTGAGCCAATTAAGTTTTATTTGAAAATAGGCTATAACTATGTAAAAATGATTTGCCTAAGCTCTGCGCAACAGAACGGGAGTGAAACTTGAACAACAACTTTGCATGTAGGATTGACGACTATGAACATCATACTCAACAAATTGATGTTAATTCCTTGTACAAAACATTATATAGTTCTATGGATGCTTGTATTCCTTCATAGAGACTAATATATGTTCCTAATAAAAAAACTCTTCAAATAAATCATACAAGAATAAATAGAGATAAATCTTCAATTTTTTTTTTTTTCTTTGATGATTAGCAAATTTTATAATTTTCTTATACTAGCGGGAAAAATCGTTTAGCTGGCGTCAAGTAATATATAATAACAAAAAAATGACGCCATGTTGGAGGTATAGTTGTAGATATATATTATGTAGTTATTAAATATAATAAACACATTTTGAAATATCTAAAGGAAACTTGTTCTTGTGCTAACCTTTTTTGCACTGGTGCATACGGTCCCCTAGGATACCGCTAACATTTATAGCTTGTCATATTTAATTTCAATAATAGCAGTATTATCCGTCATTTCCCTGAGTTATTATGCGTTGACGAACAGACACATTTTGTTTAAGGAATCTGGATGATAATTCCCCATGAAATCCTAAGTGTTACTTTTTTTTTCTAAGAACACTCACACATAGTTAATTAATGCTTAGATATTCTCTCCTCAAGGATTAAATAATAACAACACCTCGTGTCTCTTATATGCTGATGACGTCACTGTTTTTTGTTCAGGCTCCAGAGAGGAAGTGACGGAATCCCTTGGTATAATCTTCGATAAAACGGGAAAATTGAAAATACAGTCTGGACTATCTCTCGAAACTGTGAGGAAGATCTAGGGCACAATTTGGTAAATTCAAATTGGTCTCTCCAGCATTCTTACTTGGATTCGAAGTATCCACGTCTGCTTTGGGATCCTTAAAAGGAAACGAATAAAAAATTACATCAATCATAGAAGGGAGTGTTAAGTTTTTTAAAGTTGAACCCCTAATTAGATTTGAAAAACTCAAGGTCTAAGACCAAATTATTATAACTAAAGTCATCCACTTCTTGAGATATACTTATTTTTCCGACGGGATATACGATCCTATTTACAAATTAAGGGGGCTGACCAAGAGCTTACATTTCTAGAGGACACATAAATACGCGAATCGAAGGATGGGGCCTTGGATCATCCAACATTAAAACTGTGTGGAAAGTGCTGAATTTCTCTTGGGATACAAGATTAAGGAAAAGCAGTGATTTCTTGGCTATGGTGATCAAGGGTGAGTTCAAGAAAGAAACTGGATATGATATGATTGACAGACTATTTATGCGACCATTGCAGTTATTTGGGATGAAGACTAAATGGTGTCAATACTGTAAACAAATGGGTAGGTTATGGGAGTCTATTATGAATAAAATTCTACAAACCGTGAGCCTTAACGACCCTCTGAACTTTAATCCAAGGTTGAGAAGTCGAGATGATGAGTTCTTCAGGGGAGGAGGACTAACTTCGGTTGGTCAATATCTATCTCGAGGAATACAGGGCAAGGCCATTTCATTCTATTAATTAGAACCATGAGATTAGTCTCAAGCTACCGTTCCAAAAGCCTGTAACCTCGAGCTTTCAAGACCTTTCATCATAACAGTGGAAGCACTCTCTTATAGTAGAATAATATATACAATAAACAGAGTCAACGACAGAGGATCGTCAAGAAAAGACTGGACCTAGAATTAATAGTACAGGTATTAGGCCCTAAAACTAATGTAACTAGAAATTTCTAGTTACCTTGCTTAAAACAATACTTAAAAACAACTAAACAGATTTCCATCAAAAATGGTTGAAATACCAATTGCCTACCTCTTCTTTTTTGCTTATAAGTCGAATAAAAATGTTGAGCCTAGACTACACTCCTCATTCCATTTTTTTTTTTTTTTTCTTTTGGTCGAAAGTGGCTCCTGTTGTTAAAATGGTGGATTGCATCATCTGTAAAAGTACAGCCAGGAACTCAGTGCTTTAGATTGGCCGGTATATATTTAAGTTATTTCCGTTAGATGTAAAGGTGGAAGTCTTCCAATAGGCTTCGAAACTTTTATTGAAGAGTGTATTGCTTTGATAAGATTTGACTCTAGAGTGTCAAGAAAACTGCTTTGCTTATGTTGTTGTTTGCCTCTATCTTCCAACTTTAATAATAATGACGCCATAAACAATGTACGATTAATAAAATATTATTATATAGATTAATCCCTCGGAACAGTATTATAAATTTAGAACCTCGTGTCGATTAACTGTATTGACGTACAGTGCACATAGTAATACTACTATTTATTATTCTTGGTGTAGTTTTTATTACTTTCATTCATTATTTTAACAAACTTTAATTAATTTATTGTATGTAATCATTATTAATCTTGATATTAATTTGAAATAAATGACGATTTATTAAAAAAAAAAATAATAATATCTTGAGATTTTTTATTATGACGTTATAAGCTAATTAGTACTTTAGAATTCAGAGCACTTTGGTCCTGAGCTTTACCTAAACATGTTGTTGATAATCCTTATTTCTGGTTAATTTCATTATTTTTTTTAATATGAACTATAGCAACACATCCTCGTTGAAAAAAATGACCCCTCAACTTAACTTTTTTCCACGTAATCTATGTCTCTACTTATTCTTAAGTGTCTGCAGGGGGTGGGTTGGAGGGTTGTAGCCCCCCCCCCCAATGAAGGAATTTTTGATAATCACTGGAAAAAAATTATGCTGAAGAGCAAAATATGTAATATTTGGATTTTTTTTTTTTTTCTGAAAAAAATTAAAAAACCAAGCCCCCACCCTAATGTATATAATGCCTCTGTAAGATATACGCAAAAAGAACTTTACACATAGCATAGCCACAAATAAATATAGTGGAGAGTGAAGATACATGTTACAAAAATCTTTTTTTTTTTTTTTTAACTGTCATAAGTTTCACTATTTAAAAGATAATTCAACACCCAGGCAACATGACCTAGGTAGTTACCCAAGACAAATAATTCCAAAGTTTTTTATGTATGATACTTGATACAACAGGAGATTATATATGATACAGGGTAGAAGAAGACATAGTACAGGGTAGGCTTAGACATGTTACAACTGGAGGAAACATGTAAAAAATGCAATTTGTTATTCATGCATTTATTTTACTTTTTATTACAGTTTGTCAGCATAAAGTAAATACATATTTAAGATAAACAAATAAAACATTACAGAAAAAGAGTATAGTTAATAATAAAATTTAAAAAATATTTTTTTTACTAATTACTGTGATAATAAAGTAAAACATGAAATTACCACAAAAAACAAAACAAAAAAAACACTCCTTTAAATTTTACGCCATGCACATATTCGTGATTTTATTGAGTTGAAAGCGGTTTATACTTCGAGGCAAGGGTCTTGACTAGCTATAAACAAAACTCAGAAAAATCTAAATAGCAACAGTGAAACAACAGCCGATAATATGGGGAGACGTCGAGTCGCAATTTTGGAACTTTCCGCGCGGGGAAAAACTCCCACTGAAATTGCCAAGGTTCTGAACTGCAGCCACACCACCGTTTACAGCGTGGTAGCCAAAGGGACTCCTGAGGCGATCACAAGATCTAAGTCAAGGTCTCGAAGGTCGAACGAAATGGTTGCTGCCGTGAAAAAGTATTTCGAGGACAAGAGAGGCAAGGTCACCGTCAGCGGCCTCTCCAGGGAGTTCAACGTCAGCAGAAGGACCATGGACCGGCTAGTTAAGAAAGATGTTGGCCTTAAGGTCTACAAGAGAACCTCTCGTCAAGCCCTCAAGCCTGTAGACAAGCAAAAACGCCTCGTAAGGTCGTAGATTCTTCTCAACAAGCATAAGAAAAAACCAGCCGATGTAGTCGTTTTGTTCAGTGATGAGATGGCCTTCAGCCTAGGCGAGATTGTGGCCAACGATACCGGATTTTATCTTAGCTTTATTGGGAGTTTGTCCCCGCGCGGAAAGTTCCAAAATTGCGACTCGACGTCTCTCCATATTATCGGCTGTTGTTTCACGGTTGCTATTTAGATTTTGCTGGAGTTTTGTTTATAACTAGTCAAGACCCTTGCCTTCAAGTATAAGCCGGTTTCAACTCAATAAAATCACGAATATGTGCATGGCGTAAAATGTGAATAAAAAGGATTATTTATTATTTAAATTATGATAATTAGCTTGAGCAAAGTGAAATATTTGTGTATTTGGAAAGTAATTTGAATAAAATTATTATTGTCTTCATAAAACCATGAAAGTGTATCTATTGACCAGGGTGTGATGTATACCTAATTAATGAATAAATTTGAATAGACTTGATAATTTTCATATCATCAATATGTTGATTTTTCTTAATTTTTTCTTATCTTAATCAGTTATTCAATTACATGTATCAACTTGCCCCATGCCATGTATCAACTTGCCCCATGCCATTTATCAACTTGCCCCATGACATGTATCAACTTACCCCTACCCTGATGTAAGTTGATACATTTTTTCCAATTTTTATACTATTGAAAAAATAAGAAAGCATATCATATATAAGCATCGTTACATTTTGTTAGGTAACCCTTTTGGCTACCTAGTTGCAAAATATTAGCCAAAATAGATGCTTCTGAAGTTTTTGAAAAAAACCAAACTTGTATCAACTTACCTCACCTTCCCCTACAAACTTTACTTATCCACATATATTATTTAATAGGGATAGTTGAAGATATTTTATGTACAGGATTAATACTTTATCATCTCAATGACAATGATACTGTAATTGTAACCAACGAACTTCCTGATAGTGATATCATCCTTCGAGGTCCTGCAATTCTTTCTAAACATTGTATTATTAATTGAAAAAATGGAATGGAAAAGTTAATTCTAGAAGAGGGGTATCTTTGATTTGTCTAATGTATCTCGTATTGTAAAATCAGTCAAAATTTCTCAAATACGTGTAATTGTATTGGGTAAAATAAATATTTTTATTTACAACGATTCATTAGAAGTTTAGTCTTTAATATATATGAAATTAGAGTATCTTCCCACGCTCTCCAGAGAATAAATGGGAATTATTGAAAAAAAAGAGAGATTAAAAATTAAGACAAAGTACTTTCATATTGTGCAGAAATAAAGATTAAAGGCGCTAATGTCGGTTTAAAAATGATGTACGTCTCACAAATAGATTAAATGGAAACTTTACAAAATACTAGATAAATAAATGTTTTTAAGTCCATTATAACTTATATTTGATCCATTACAACCCATTTGTAATTTTGAAGGCTATCTTGAGATGACTTATTTTCCAGCAAATGTTGTAATTAAACGAAGCAATTAATTGTAAAAATATAGACAAGTGATTCGAGACTAATTTTATCCTCTCACACCGCAAGCACCCCGCCCCAAAGTCTTGCATTAATGTCTCTAATAATAATAAAACAGAATTCACCTGTCTGGAGTGGTTAACACTATATACAAACTAAGACCACTGTGGGAATATCAGAGATGAACTCACAGGAGGAATATACAACCTTTTGAAAAAATCAGTCAGAGGCCTCTCCAAAAAAATCAGACAGTAAATAAAAAAATGAAATCCGACTGGGGCTGACAATTAAAGACTGAACAGACCCTAGTTTTATGGCTACAACTTGGCCCAACTATAATTTTGGAAAAATTAAGCTCGGCCCAAAACTCGGTTTAGGTTCGGGGTCACCTTTTTTTCTTCGCTCCTTTTTTTGGCACCCCTGAATTAACGGCACACTTAGCATTTGCTTTTATGGTCTATGTTACGGGTCAATTCCATTAAATAAGGTAACTCAGAAAAATAATTTGGAGGTTGCCTTGAATAAAAGTACTGCCTCTATTTTGGGGATATTAAAAAACGAAAATAATTTGAAGAAATTGGACACCATTTGATGAAAATGGAGAGTATCCTTCTTGGACCCCTGGGATTGCCTGTTTTGCTTTTAGTCAGCTACGCCCGTGAGGCTCATTTTTATGCATTACAAAACAAAAAGGGCTACATATATTAATAAGCATTTTTTTTAGGTTCGACTTTTTATACTAGATAAATATTAAATGAATAACTAAAAATTCAAAAATGAACGGGGAAAAAATAAACAGAAAGTTTTATTTTAAAGGAACGTCTTAACGGAAAAAGAATGGACAGGTACAAGCCTTCTGCTACCTCATTGGAACCAAGAAATAGTGTGTTAGGAATAAATCAAGCTTTTCCAGCAATCTTGGCATTCCCAAGTATCGTTTAGTCTGTGCTGGTACTGTGGATGCACATGTTGAGTATGAAATAAAAACAACCTTCTTTTATGAACTATCATATCCTAGTTACACTGTACATCGATACTACAAAACTTTCTAAGATTTACATTGGATGATGATATCAAAGTATAATGTTAATTTAACTGAACTCAAGTTTTCTCCCAGGCAATTTATTGGCTCGTCATTATCTTAATCATTAAGTAATGAGAGGCAAAAAACATTAAGTATATTTTAACAGGTATAATCAATATGGAGGCCATTCAAAAATGACTGATGTCTAATGAGATCCCTGGTATTATGAGCGTATGCTTATTTTTTCCAAGAACAATATTTATATCAAATTATTTATTGGAATTTTCTTATTTTCTGGATGTCACAATCTATCTTCAGGAACTAATAACTGGTCAAATGATGGAAATTTAGTTGTACAAATCGTGAACGATTTGATCTTCTGGTACATCATTAGATTTCGAGCCACTTGAAGACTATAACAAAATAAACATTCCAAATGTCCTTCAGAAAATTCAAAATATTCGAAATAGAAGAACAGATGCACATTTCACTATCGTTTTCACGAGAAAGAGTAGATACTTTTTGAAAAATATATAGACACAATACTTGTGTCATTGTTGTTATAAATTATGATTTTTTGGATCTCTAACAGAATGTTCAATAATGTTTAATAAAAAAAAAAAGGCTAAAGGACCAATTTATCAACCCAATTTCATAAAATGCTATATTAAATTTATGGGATGTGTTGATAAGCACGATGGGATGACAAGTAAATATTATAATGCAATAATAAGCAAGAAATGATATTGGCCTCTTTTTACACTTATAATAGAATTGACCATGATAAATGAATATAGAAGACGTTTCACTCAAATGAACAAGAACCTCCCGATTGTAACGGTCATCTATTTTATAGAATAATATTTGCAGAGCTTGTTTGAAGTAATTAAGTAATTATATACTCTTTAAAAATTCATGTCCTCCATCAAATTTCACTGATATTCGTTTGACTAAATAAAACAAATGTTAATGAAGCGACAATAGTTAAAAGAAGATGTTAAATCCTGCCATACAACTGAAAACAAAGAACGTATTGATCTAAATACCAGGTTATTTTTGGGATTGATTGCTTTCCATCCTACCATAACTACATATAAATGCTAATATCTATAAATCGGATTTTTTTTTTTTGAAGTGACAAAATTGTAAAATAATAGCTTATAGATTATATTTAAGTTTGATTCCTAGCTAGGGACGGTTGAAACAATAAAAATATCAAATCCGAGTTAGAAATTTAGAAAGTTAGATTAAATAATATTTTTTAATTAATAAATAACTAGACTTTTCGTGATGCTTAACTTTTTAATTTCAAAGTATTGCAGTAGATTAAGATATATTAAGATTTATATTATAAATCCCTAGTATTATAGATTGGATATATAAACTCTAAAAAACTATACTCTCGCTAAAAAAACTTGCTTGATATGAAGTTTAATTATATAAAATATTATAGAAAAATTAACAATGACAGAAAAATTGTAGTACTTGTCACAAATTTCCCCTGTGCATTAAGTGTTACACTTAGTGGTGTGCCGGTACGTCTTTTATCGGTCCAGTCCATTCTTAGGGCCGTTCCTATTGGTACTTATAAATGTCAGTATTTGGGACGGATCCTTAACACGTCGTTACCTTTATTGTATCACGAAACTTTCATAGAAAATAAAAACAGAAAAAAGGCCTAAAATCAGTTGGTAGTTGTTGGTCAAATCTAGGCTGATTCTTCCTGAATATAGAATTATTATTAAATAACTTTTAAGAAGTGTTCACAGCTTAACAAGAGCTAATTATAATTCAAAATCAACTGATTAGGCGAAAAGAACAAGAAATATCGACAGTTGACAACAAAATAGTATGTATATTTTTGTCTTAGTGAGGTAACGCCGTATTAACTGTCAGTCCTTAGAATTTTTCCTAGAAATCTGAATGGTTTATTAAGCCAAATAAGATATACGTGATATGCATTCAGAGTATTGCATATTTCTTGCAAAAACACCTGCATGACGTCAAAAGAGATGGATAATACCTTTTTGAAAGAACGGACTGATGGGACTGGACTCGACTGCAGTCATAAATAATGGCGGACAAAAAACTTAGAGATTGAGGGCTCCACAGACAAACAGACTGACAAACGTTGTCTTCTTTTTTTTTCAACATAAATATTTCCAAGTTTGAATTGAAGTATGTATTCAAAAAATATAACATATTTAAAAAAAAAAAAAAAAAAAGTTTAATATATATAGTTTTAGATTTTTTTAAAATGTGGACATACATAGATACTAAAGGACTTATAATTAGAAATTTTTTAAGTACTTCCGTATGAAACCAAAATTTATAATCCCATCTTAGTGTCAACATTCAGGTTCCAACAAACAATTGATCTTGATTTTTTTATTTAAAAATTTATGAGGCTTTAAGCTTTAGCTACACACGCCTATTGTTAAATGGTTATTGCTTATTTCTTATATCAAGTAGTCATGCAGTTCTTAGATATTAAGGGCAAGTTCATAAATGAATCCACATACAAATTTTGCTTCATTAATATTGATTATTATCTATTTCATATAATCTATAATTATATAATCTAAAATAAAGATAACATTATGCAAATAATCTATAAATAGTTTGAGAAGTATGGATATGATTTTTAAAAGGAAAATTAAAATATTTTGAAATATGTCTTTTTTATCAGATGTGAGTAAAGAGCGTTTCCACTGAAGTAATTTATTGCATCATATATTGCAGAGGACTTTGGGTCTCAAAGTTCATATTTTAAATACATAAAATGGACAAATATCCAAGAAATCCTGATTAAACGGTATCAAATGGCTTTAAAATTTACTTCATCTCTACAACCTGAGATCTAGTGGGAATTTTTTGATATTAGGAGGGTTCCTTGGTGCTCACGGAAGTAGTTGCTGAAAAATTTAACTTGACTCGGGCTCAGCAGTTCACCGGCACAACCCATGGGCTTAGGTGTATTATAGCATATTAGAAGAGTTCCTTGGTGCCTAGAAACGTGGCGGGGGTAGAGTTTAAATTGTATTTTTGCCCAGTACTTTACCTGTACAACTTGAGAACCAGGGTGTGTTTTTGGGATATTAGGAGAGTCCCTTAATGGTCAGGTAAGCGGATTCGAGACTGCGGCATCTGACCCAGAATAAATCAATGACTTCCTCATTGCGTGAAATAAGAGCATATACTCATACTTATAAAACCAATTTTGCGTTGTTGATTTTCTGTTTTATATTAAGGCAGAAGAGTTTTTAATTAATTTTAATTTCTTAATGGCCCATGCAACGCCAAGTAAATCTATTCTAGTAACTATGAAACAAAAATTAAACTTTTATGATTTATAGAACTTGTTTTATTGCCTTTTGGAAAAAAGAATTCATGTATTTGTACCCGACTTTTGTTGTGTATGTGAATAATCTTTATAACTTGAGATTTACTTATATAAATTTAATGCAATAATTGTAAAATAGTTTACCCTTTGAATCCACACTATTTATTTATTTCAATCCAATTTTAACAGAACGTACTCTATTAATAAGACATAGTGAGTATAATTGCATATACTCACTATGTCTTATGTGTTCAAGTATATACATACAAATACAATTCTTTTCATTAGCTAGCAAAAAAAAAAAAAAAAATGCTGAGTTCTTTTTTGCTGATTAATTTGATGGGAAAACTAAAGCATGATGCAACAGGTTGATTGATGTTACTCTACTCTACACGGCAACGTTTTTAAAACGATGATATAATACTTTTATTTGGATTAAAAAAGTTTACTGTCCACACAAGATAGAAATCTGTTTAATCTCAGACCGTTAATTATTGATGTATTTTATGAGTTATGGGAGTCTTATTATTGTTAAAAAAGAGAAAATGAGTGCATTCGGCAGTTACTCCTTATTACGTTATTTTACGTGTAAACGGCGTTATCAGTGATGAGGTAAATCCTGTGAATTTGTTATCTGGACCGTTTTTTTTTTGGAATTGGTAATGAGGGGAATGATTTTTTTTTCCTTAGCAATTGTCATAATTACTTCATTCCTAAGTAGTAAACATTCGTTTCTAAATAGATTCAATTATATTCAAAACCTGATTGAATATTCGTGTTTGCCCATCAAGGACGGAGCGTAACCTTGAGAATTTGTTGCAGAGTTGTAATTGTAAGTCCTTTTTAGATTCAGAGGAGGATTGGGGATCGACGCTTGAGTAATTCTAGCAATTGTCCTTGTTTATATCCTTTTCTCCTTCCTTTCTTGTCACAGTTGAATGTAGTTGATCTAATGAAACGTCAGGAGGATTATTCTTTCTCTCCTCTAAAACATTCTTCAAATTGTAAAGGTTACTATGTTGATTTTCTGTTTCTTTTTTTAAATGGCCATTGTACACAGGATTTTCATCACTACATAGTTATCCGATTCTTTTACTCAAGAAGTCTGTTTCAAAAATTCCTAGAAATAATTGATTTTTTGTCATAAATTAAAATTCCTTAAAGTGGGTTTCCACTAGGGCTGTAACAATACGTGTATTGTATCATAATACGATACTTAGGTAATGAATGATATTATTATGACGTATCAATACTATTTATCCCACGCCCACAATTCAGTACAAATATTCAAAGAGATGGAAGTATCATTCAATTCTTAACGTAATAATTTTATTATTGTCGATTGATATATCGTATATGATTATAATATCTGATAGTAGATTGATATTGAATAAATATAATTGGTTATGACGTCATAATTATTAGCTGGGGAAGTATTGATTCAAATTATTGAGACAAATCAAATGGGAAGGTGAGGAAAGAGAAGAGTTGGAACTGTGTGTCAAGACATTTAATTTATGAGGATTTGCATGGATCTTTTCTAGGGAGCATTCGGATACATGGATCTACATCCACATATCCATCATCTTACAAGGAACTCATATTTTCCTATTCGGATATCCGTGGAACACGCCTTCTCATTTCAGATCTTCTCTTCAACTTCAGTTTATACTCAGTCAAGGGATCTCGCCTCTTTGTGCCTCACTCACTGTATCTCATCTACTTGAATGCAAGGATCGTTCATTATGCTGATGTCCCTTAGCATCAAAGTATCTCATAATTACTTCTCACCTTGCAAATAATTGCCTTTGCGCTAAAGAATACATTCATCACTCCATATCTTCTATCGAATCATCACCTACTTCTACGGGAGTTTCATAAAGCAACATAATAATTGGATCAAAGGCCCAATAAGGAGCGAAGAGAGTTCTCATCTTCCATCCATAGTTCCTTCATTGTAATTCTTGAGCCCATCCCTCCTTAAGTGAACTTTGCTTCATCTCCAACTCTAAGATAAATTATTCATTGATAAGAGGCATTCAGTGTCCTTGATGCATATAAAGTATGCAGCATGAATCACTAGTCTCTATCACACTCATTTCAATTGCATTTATATATGATGGAACTCTTGCTGCAGTGTCGTCTACGTGAACAGTTATACATTCTGAATACTCCAAGTCTCACTCCTGATTTTAACATACTTGTAAGTTTTCTTAGATGGAAAACAAGGGGAAGGCTATCTTAAACTTAATTTTTTTCGATATATTTGTCCGCAAATCATATTATGTTCTACTATGATATGCATGAATAAGGTTTTTATTGAGACCGATTCTCATTCATTACTCTAAGTACAATCCTTATACCATTCTGTTAGAGACGGGTTTGCATTTTACGATTCTGAGTAATCATTCACCGAGCTAATGAAAAACCGATGTGTATGAAAAACGTATCCATTATTATGATCAATTCTGTTTCATTTACTTAAGAGTAGACTACAAATGTAAACACAAAGTATAATTGAAAACTTAATAATGTTCGATATATTAGATTATACAAATAACTATAATAATGCTAAATTATATTTTATATTATTAAGTAAGATATATACATAATAATTGATTGAAAATGATGAAAAACCAAGTAATATCTTCAGTGGGAATAAAATAGCAAATAAAAAAAGTGAAAGCCAATTCTGCTGCGAAATGTGCAGAATCTTTCAAAGTATGAGACATTTATAAGGTTTTTATTGAGTCCGATTTATCATGCTTCTGATTTCAATCCCTTATACTATTATTTCCGATGCGACTTTTCATTTTACCGGTTCCGAGTAAACATGCACTGAGCTAATGAAAAATGGCAAACTGATATATAACAAAATCATATCCACTCGAATAAAAAGTAGTACGAAGGGTCAACTGTAACATTTTTTTTAAGGTCTTTATTTTACAATATACAATATAAAAAAATACATCATAATAAATTGGGAAATTGCATTTGGCAAAAAATTAAATAAACATTGTAGTTTAAAATTAGTTCCCAAAGACTTATTTACAAAAGTACACTAAAAATCTATACAATAAATAAAAATTAAAAAAAGACCAACAACAAAGAAAAACATAAAATAAATAAAAAAAAAAAAAATCAGAACTCCAAAACTATCGATCTATTTTACCTATTTACATATTTTTATGACTACTGTATATCCTGATTAAATACTTTAAAATTTTAATGTATTTGATTGAGTTCCCGAAAAATACCGTATAATATCCAGGGCTAAATTGAATGTCAATGTATCGTCCTTGGCTATTTTCAATTCAAAAGCCATGTATCTTGACGCCGACGCAATAAGTATGCCTCTTATCTCCATGCCATGCGCTGGTTCCTTCAATGTCAACTTTTTCGCAATATAAGACATAGAGTTAAGTATGCCGAACCCGATTGCTGTAGCCTTCTTTGAAGGAATTAACTTATTTTTGGGAGGACCTAACAGAATTATGGCCGAGATATGGTTTGGTGAGATGTTTATATGACCTTCTAAGTTCAATTCAACAAACTTCCGCAATAACAGAAAAAAATGACACTCGTGAATCCTGGTCATAATCGTAATTTAACAGTTTATATATAAAAATTTATATAGTCTGGTTATAACTTGTAACGAATATGTTTTTAGTGGCACTGATGCTTTATAATATAATAAAAATAAAGTTTTTCGACGGCCAAGCAATGTTGAGTGATCCTGCTAGTCTTAAAAATCAAACAAAGATTATTTTTAATACAAACTGGGATTATGAATACACATTGCAGAAAAGTCAACACATTTCTACCAGTAGGAAAGTACACATTCTAAATTTTGCAAAGAAAGGAAGTAAGGCTAGGAAGATTTTCATGTTATTAAGGGCACGAAAAAAAAAAAAAAAAGAATCCAAAGTTTTGACGAGTTCCGAGTAATACATTGCTTTTTATGCCCCCGAGTCGAGTTTTGACTAAAATTTACCATCACCACTTTCTCTTTCTAATTATTCTTCCTTTTTTTCTTCTCTCTCTTTCTATACCAAGAACTTTTTTTCCCTAGACTCAACTAAATATTAAATATGCTGGACCATAGAAAAGTATAGATATAGGAAATTAATGAATTAGATACTACAAATTTTTATTTTTCTAATTTGAATTGGAATGAGTATGAATCAATGAAGTACATAGCTAAGAATGAATTATACTAATTTATATGTTTTCAATATAAACCCAAGATATTTTTAATGACCACTTTCACCACCTTGATATAAATAAAATAACAATTTTTAATACATATATAAGTTTTATTCATATCATAATAATTAAATTAAATGAGTAAAGTAAAATAGACGTTTAAAATATATATCCATAATAACAAGCAAATTTTTTTCTATAATATCCTTAAGCCCATTTCCGATGAACATCCAATATACTTCACCTATTGAGATAAATTTTAATATATAAGGTTGTTATAGGATTGATATGTAGTTGAGTCTAGGGGAAAAAGTTCTTGGTATAGAGAGAGAGAGGAAAAAAAGGAAGAATAATTAGAAGGAGAAAGTGGTGACGGTAAATTTTAGTAACCTTGCCTTAGTAAAATTCAGCTCACGGCACATCATTAGTTTATAGTTTTTAATAGTTGATTATAGTTTTTTTTAACAAATCAGCTGCCTCTGATTTTGGAGGATAGAATATTGCGTGATTCTGCTCTATAAATGGGAATCTTCTATATTTCAAATATCACCAGAAGAGTGTCAACATACAAAATAAGTTAAATTTTCAAATTCAGGAATACTTGATTTACTTTTTGAAACTTATGAAAAAACCTCCATATTTTTATATAATAGTTCTATTAATAAATATTTATTCAGGTCGCTAATATGATATGTTATACTGTGAGTAATCAAAAACTTATGATTATAACTGTACCCCTAGCAGTTAATTTATAAATTAAAGTATTATAACGTATATTTGTGATATTGGGTTAAATAAGTATGGGTAAAATTATAAAAAACAACAACTAATAAAACGATTAACTATGACTTAAAATATTTATTAGAAATTTTAAATGAAGTTATATAAAGAAAATCAAACAAATTAATAATGTCAAGTGATACCAAATTGAAGTTATTAATATTCAATATTACAAATGGGTTCAACAAACTATTAGCGACCAATGTAATTATATATATACAAAATATAACTTGACATTTTTTATAGATTAAATATACTAACTTAAGAGTAGAAATAAAATTGTTCTTTTTCCTATGTCCATTTAGAATCATCATTTTTCGTCTGGTAAGTCATTTGGGAAGCTATAAAAGAAAATTAAGTTTATGTTTGCAGTATTTGAAACGACTTAAACTTATGTTAAATAAATTACACATGTACATATTCGAATCCATGGAGCATAGACAAGTACTTACCTGAAGAAACGGATGATAGAAACATACTTTGCAGACCATTTGAAGGTAAGCCCTCCATTTTATACCATACAAGCCCTACATAGACCATTAAGGCTATTTAAATATTCCCTGATTAATTCGAATTTATAGAAAAAGTAATCAACTGTTTTTCACCAAGTTCCATAGCGTGTGACAATAGTTGCGGGGTAAGGGAATTTGGTAATATCTTTCAATTGGGGGTAGTTCTTTTGAGGTCTTCGTCCACTTTTTTACAGTAAGATGCTCCATTCGTGATGAAAACTTTAAAAATATTGTCATCAAAGTCCAAACCAACGATAATATTTGTAATATTATTAGACCATCCAAAGGACCTATCAATATAGCTGTCATTGATCTTTCCCGATTGTATTTAGTCTACTCAACAGCTTTAAAAATATCATTATCTCCAATTTTCCCTTTATTAATCTATTTAGAATCCTTCTACTAGGTACGGTTATACCGTCATTTTTCTTCATAAATCTCGAGAAATTGAAGTTCTCTATGGTGAAAAAAGGTATCTATAAATCAGGCTTGAAGATTGAACGGAAGAATGAACGATATTCACACTTTCCCTTCATTTTTGAACGAATGAACGATGAACGGTGTTCATATTTTTGTTGTTTCTAGTTACTATTTTTTGCAAAGATGAATTCTACTTTTTTTCTTGATTATGGGTATATCTTTATATTTTGAGGATTCCTAAAATAAATTAAACATAACAAGGATATATAGGCTGGAATTACTCTGATATCCATCCTCACTTCTACTTAAAGTTTAACAAGGACTTACAATTATAAACGGTGTTCACGCTTTCAATTCATTTTTGAACGAATGATCGAGGAACAGAAAGAAAATGAACTTTATTCTTGCATGTTATTTTATTTTTTTCGCACTTCAAAAATGAACGAAAAAAGTGAACAAATGAAGGACAGAAGGAAACTTTTAGGAAAATGAACGAAAAAACCATAAAAAGGTTAACAAGTCTAAGCCTGCTATATATTAAATGTCTTTGTGGGTGTGTCTGAAAATCACGGCCAAACAAATGAATGGATTTTTCTAAAAAAAAAATCATGTAAATATGTTTTTAAGATGCAATAGATGGTTTTGGTTAAAAAAAATTGGTCTCTAAGGCCATGGCGGTCTTAAAATAGCATTTTTCTACAAACGATTTTTGACTAACAAATAAAACAAAATGGAGGCTGTAAAATTCTAAAAATTATTCTCACTTTATATTGTTATTATCTTTGCACACTTTTTTTAATAGGAGATTATAAGTTTTAGAGAAAAAAAAAATGACAAAGGAGTTTTGACAAAAATATAAAAAGTTGAGCGAACAAAAGTTCAACTTGAATATTTCTTCTTCTCTATAATCTCCATTAAAAGAAAGTGTGTAAAGATACCTAAACAACATGGAGCGAGAATAATTCTTAAAATTTTACAGTCTTTACATATATATATATATATATATATGAAGCAGAAGAGTTCAGAATTAACTTTAATTTATTAATATCCTGGGTTAACCTACTCTAGTATTAATTATATTGTACAAAGTTAGGCAAAAAATTATAATAGATAATTTATTAGAAGGATATATGATCACAACAATGTTTTGGTAAAGAATGAAGAAATAAGAAAAAAGAACAAATGCAAAAACCGTTCTTCCTTTTCTAATCTCATTACAGTAATTTATGGAAACTTACTGCCCTGCTTTACTCATCACTTCCATCATTCTACACGTATACATATATTTATGAATACAATATATTAAATATTGCTAGTTGATTATAGAAACTTTCTGTGAGAGCAACTCTTTTCCTATATCATATATTAATATACAATGTGCGAGGAAAAATAGTGGACTTTTTGATCAGAAACAAATAGGGTAAACTTTTACAAGAATAAGAAGGATTACAACATTTAGGCTTTTCACAGATATCTTTATTGATATACCATTCTATTTTTCTAAATTATTTACTTAAGCGGCTATCATGGCCTCCAACAGGGGACTAAAGGCACCGCAGCACTTCTTGATGTAGGGCTTGAACATGTCCGCTCACTCCTGCTCGAGAGAGACATTGAGATCATCCAAATTTCGGTGAGGAGTAGCACATACTCTCTTCTAGACTAATCCCCCTATGGTGTAGTAGAGAGGGAGGCAGTCTTGGGAGGAGGTTGGCCAAGCCGATTTACGCCCTTGGCATTGGTTGCTGCTGAAAGTAGTTGTCAATGTCGTCGTACATAAGAGGCCTGACTTAAATCCTTCACATACCCTCCCTCCCCCTCACACTACCATCACTGATATTGAGAGCCTTGTCATGTTGCCTCATCGATTTGGCCGGACAACTGGTGATCCACGTCTACAGCTGCCTTTCAAGTCTCCGACCTGAAGCCATCATGCTTTTAATCTTTTAAACAAGACCCTACGACCTTCATGATTTCCTTGACAATCACTTGGGCGTGAATCAAATGAGACACACTTTGTCTTTTCACCTCAATGCTGACAACTGTTGATTTTTGAAAGTTTTTTTATATTGACGATTAATCGGAATAGTCCTTACTTTAATAATACAACCTAGTATTTTCAAATATTCATCTTGAAGTAAGCCAGATTGATTTAAAGTCAAATCAACGATTTTAGTATTTACACTGGATATATATTTTGATGAAAACCTGGTTTATTTTTTAGCTCACCCATTTTAAGGAATTGGTGAATCTGAGGAATTCCTCAGCCTTTGTAATTTTTGTTTAACTCCTGAGTAGTGAACTTCATTTGCTACTATATTCAATTGCATTCAAATCCTGATTGAACATTCGTGTGCGCAAAAAAGATGGAGAGTTAGTAACTTTTGAGGTTTTGTAACGGACTTATAATTGTAAGTCCTTGTTAGAATCAAAGATGAATAGAGGATCGACATCGGAGTGATTCTTGCCAATGTCCTTGTCTATTTCCTTATTACCCTCCTCTCTTGACTCTTTCAAATGTAAGGGTTACCATATTAATTTGTGGGTTCTTTTTTTTTTACATGCCCAAAATAGAAATAAATTTCATATACATATATTAGACTGTACAATAATTACAAAATTAAGGAATTTTTTATCGCAAGATATTTTTTATTTTACATTGTATTCATTTAAACAAGAAAATAACCATCAAACGTCCGAAAAAATGGTTCTTCATGTACGCCTTTTGATTTTAAAATCTGTAAAATGTCAAAAAAATTGAAATTTTGATGTTGTTTCTGTAAAGTTATCCATTTGATTCAAGTTACAGGATTTTTATTTTATTCAATATTATAGATGAAACATATATTTGCGAAAATATTTTTATAATCTTTCTCTAACTTTCTTCACGGTATGAGTATTTTAGTTCTGAACATGCTGAAAATAAATAAATATTATCTGTTGGTCCCGCGTATTACATGCATTTATTTTGATGTTTCTCTTCATTTTCACTAATCACATATCGGATTTGGATACCTAGTGTCCAGCAAAAGAAATAAGCAACGCTTCAACTCAAGTTCATGGACAAGAGTGATTATATTAGAGCAAAATTAAAACCACGTTTTATTTATCTATGAATGAAACAGAAAAATAATTAGAAGCAATTATTCATTCATAGATTCTTTTTGAAAGGTTATCGAAAAAAAATGACCTCAATATTAATAACAAATGAAAAATTTAAAATTTTTAGAATATAAAATTAAAAATTAAAATCAAACTTTGAAATTAAGGTATAATAAATAAAAGGTTGTATTTTATAGAGTTTAATAGGCAGTTTTTGTAGTTCAAAATTATAAAGAGGTATTATAGTGTGTCTTATTTGGCCTAAATAAATAATAAAAGTATACTTGATAATAATGTATTAGGGACATGGTATCAAAAAACGATTGAGTAGTAAAATTAATAGAAACATCAAAATAAATGCGCGTAATACGCGGTACATAAAAAAAGAGGGTTTATATACTGGTAGCATGTTTGGAACTCAAATACTCATACAATGAGGGGAGTTCAATAATTATTGTTGAGATGTTTTTGCAAAATATACGTTTCGTCTATAATAGTTAATAAAATAAAAATCTTGTAACTTGATTCAAATTGATAAATTTAACGATGCAGCATCAAAATAAATTTTCGCGTACTATTTCAGTACATTTTCTAGAAAATAAAATTCTTGATGACCTTGATAATTTTGCGAAACCCCTATTGGGAATCACTGTATTGTGGAAGAGCAATATGCATATTAAATTACATATGTTAAGAATAGATGATAACTTTGACCTTAATGAATCTTATTGACATTTAAATTGAAGAACACGTGTTTTTATTTACAACAAATTTATGGAACTCGAATAATTATTTTGATGACTTGTGATTTGAATTGATAAAATGGAAAAAGACTAGAGAACACATGCAATAAAGTAATTTTAGTATCTAAATATCTGTTTCCAATACTGAAAAAGCGCATTTTTGTGTTTCTGCAAGTTTTTGAATAACTTAAGACGTAGTGTAGTTTATATTCAAGTACAAGCTCACATTACACGAAAATATATATATATATTTTTTTGTAGCTAGACTTAGTAAATAAATAGAAGTTATAGATTGCATTGTAAATAGTGACTCTGATGTTTATCATAAATAAATGTTGATCCAAGAAATAGCAATGTAGTCCTATTAATGAAATATTGCGTGTGTGTGTGCATTATGCATGTAGTATCTAAAGTGTATACAGGGTGCACTGTATATATATAACTAATTTGGTTTTTGTTGTTGATGAGTGCTCTATAGACTAAAGTACTCATTAGTCATTCCATCATATTAATGTTTTTTCTAAACTATTTAGTATTTTTTTTTAATTATTCAATTTTGCATAGAACTAAATATCAAAACTATCTCACACTTTGGTTGCTAATTTATTGGTTGCTCCATTGAAATCTGAACACTTTCCAATTCAATAATTATTAAGGTTGACTGATTTATATTTCAATATATTAAACCATACGCAATTAGTGACAGCACAAAACAAATTTGAGCTCTCTAGCTTAAGTACAAGTCGAGAACATCACACTTGAACGTGATTGAGGAATTTCCATTCGTGCACTTTAAGTAATTGGCGATCTCCAATACTACCTTCTACACCGTTAGTAAGTCCGAAACGTTGGAGAGGAAGAAGAGCTATGTCAGAAGGGCCAAACTGGACCTGGAGGAGTTAAAGAAAATAACCCAGACCTATCCTCTCAAGTCCATGCAAAAGATCTCGGGATGTTATACAAGACTGTCAAGAGAGCTATCAAAAAAGTGGGTGGAAAGAGTCTGGTGAGGGTGGGGAAGCCAATTTTGACAACATTTCCTCCGTTGCAAGACTCTTTTGAATGAGTCTTTTTAACTCTTTTTTGACACTTTGATCCGTCTACAGCTCTGATGCCAACCCCCTCGACTACACCTTTTGGTTGTATGTCGAGAGGAAAACCTGTAGTGGCTGTCATCCGAGGCCCTCAAGGCCACTGTCATCCACCACTGGGATGCCTGACAGAGGACTACATCCACAGTGGGTGCCAGACCTTTCGCCGCCGCCTGGAAGCCATCATTGCTGCTAAGGTAGCTACATTAATTATTAAGAAGGCTCAAACACACATCGATTTGTACTATTAATTTTGTTGAAATTCTGTTTTTAATTAATAAATTATATCTTATTGAAGTTTAAAATCTAAAGTGTTCAGATTTTAATGGACCACTCGGCATAAGAACTTATGGTTTGACTCCATCAGCAGGAATTGTAAAAGCTGCAATTCGATCTATTGTTAGTGTGTGAGAACAATAGTATGAAGTTCATTGTCCTTCAGATCGAATCGCAGATTTTCCCCATTGCTGCAGATACGTCTTAATGAAAGAGTCATTTTGGGGAAAAGACATTAAATCTTTTTAATTAAGGCTAATATAACTTTTATTTTTGCTTTTCACTTACCATAGTTATATGTATTTTTGTCACAATGCAATCTTCAAAAAATATTATTTGCAAGTGTTATTAAAAAACTTCTTTCATAATAATACAATGAAACATAGTTACATCTTGAAGCAGGTAAAACATTTAGAATATTTCATGAAAAGAAGATACTTAACAAATATGGTAAAAAAATATCATTAGTTTGAAGTTATCCCTGCAATAATTAAAATACGTCATATTTTTATGATATTTTGTCTTATTTTCACCTTTATGTATAGAATCACTTGACGAGAAATTTTACAAAGCAGTCATAATTTAAAAATTTGCATGGGTACTGTGATTAAAAGTCAATCATAAAAAAAATATGCTTCAAAAACCAAAAGTTTAATCTTTTCCAAAAAATGACACATTTTGAAAGAATAAATACACAATTTGGTGGTGATTAAATGTTGAGCTGGAGTTGCCCATAGTACATTTAAAAAGTTTCAATATGTGTTCCAAAGTATAATATGACAACCGATCTATGATGAAGACCTTTAAATGAAATAATATGATGTACAAAAATACATATTAAAAATATCAAATAGTGTCACAAAGTTACTTAACCAACACAAAAATTTGCTCCTGTTTTTAGTCTCAAGTGTCGCTGTTCCTGTTTATTTTCTCCTAATCAGAGTTTTGAACGTTAATTGGTTGAATTGGAACTCTGTTGGGAACAATTCCCATCAATTATTGAATGATATTTACAAATGTAGTTGGTAAGAATGGGCTAACTATTAACTAATATTTGACATTTTTTCTTGTATTTTGAGTGAAAAGAGTGCGAGATATAATAAAGTTAACAGTGGTATAAATTGCATCTTATTTCATCAATAGAACAAATATCTTAATTATTACCAACTCTTGATTGGTACTGTCATTTTATTATGGTTGATTAAAATTAAGTATTTTTCATATGAGTATGAGTGACAAAACAATGGGCACTGGTTTTTTTAAAGGGCTACAGGCGTTGTAGGTAAAATGGGAGAGGTCAAAGCGTTTTATTCTCTCTGACTATTTTGGAAAAGATATCACAATAAATAGTTGAATGATCAAAAAAATTAAATTTATTTCTTAAAACAAAGATCATTCCATCTTTACTGAAAAGCTTATTAAAAAGTACGTTTTTTCGAATAATAAAAACAACAAAAAATGGTCAACACAAATCGTACTTAATAAATTCGTGAATTGACTAGCCTTAAGTTTTGTGTGAGATAAATAAATTGATCTCATTTTGTAAATTATTTGGACAATCTGCTTGTAGTGAAGCTATATATATTCCCGTACAATATCCCAACTATTACACAACATATCTATTATTTCTATTAGGCCACGTAGTCTTAAGATTTTCACATCTAATAACTTTAACAACATAATATGTATTATAGCTTGTTTGGCTACTTTTTAAAAGAAAACTCAGAGTATTATTATTATTATTATTTTTACAAACAGACTTCGAAGATATCAAATGGCAATGCTCACAAGGAAGTGCACTACACATGTGAAATAATAAATGAATAAACAAAATAAATCCTTCTAAAAACACAGTGAAAACTCTCGTTTCACATGTTTGTCTTCTTTTTTCTTGTTTTTATTATAGATTTGTGTCTTCCATCTCAGTCGTACATTAACATTCTTTTCGGATTCATGAATACACGAGATAACGATTCAACACCATGTATTACTACAAAACGCCGACTCTATCAACAGTTGTAGTTGTAGTTGTGGGAATATTTTTAGGTCATACAGGTAAGTGTGTATCCGAGTGTCTTCGAGTGCGTGTTCCCCTTCCCTCCAGACTCATAGACAGTTGTAGCTACCTGTCAATAATTCTTAGCACTAACATGTCTGCACTACTCATAGAATGTTGATCAACATATTTATTCTGAATCTATCACTTCCCTTGTTATTAGTTTCTGGTGAGACAGTAGTTCAAAAATATGAATATTCTGCCGCCTGGTTTGCCAATGTATCCAGTGAAACCATTAATTTCAAGGTGGAGCGTGCATCCGTATGGAAGAAGGGAGAAGATGAAGTAGTACTCTATACTCTCACTCCCACGAACGAACGGTTCCTAGTGCATGTCTCTGATAGTGCTAAAATTGTAGCCATTTACTTTGAAGGGGATAAACCTCATAAGAACCTACTCAAAGGTATTGCTTCCCTCTTTCTATACAAAACAACTCCTTGGGAAGGTTGGCAAAGAGATGTCTCCGGTGACTGCTATGTTCGATATAAAACTAAGAATGAGAATCGGATGTTGCGGTTAAAGGATGAGTGTCTATCTGAAGATACAATGAAGCATAAGCTTCATGATGAATCGGGATCCACGGAATGGAGTTCCGAGACTCTCATTGATTTGAAAAAGGATAAATCGATACTCAAAGTGGAGTTAGTCGAGAATTTGGTAAAAAGGGATCCGTTGATGGGGGATTATAAGATTGAGTCACGGCAAGACATCATGTTGAGTGGTAAGTTGATTGATTTTTTAAAAGGTTGTTATTATATAATTATTCATCCAACGTATTAGAGTATGACTTCATAGATGATGTTGTCCCAGAGGATAAATATCTCACTGTAAAGGAAGTCATAGATGCAGTGGCTAAAAAGTATAAGACTTCATTCGTGGGAGAAGATATTGCTACTCCACCAGACTCTAAACGAAAAGTAATCAAAATTCACCATTATTTTTAATAAATTATATTACAATCATCTTCTTTTTAATTTTAGTTCAAGCCCACTCAATTAGTTGCATTAAAATCCAAGCTAAAATATAATTCCTTGGCGACCCCCGAAGGAGCCAAGGCTTTTATATCGGCTGTCAAGATAATGAGAAATATTGACGAGAAGACAGCAGTTAGTTTTCTAAAAGACAAGTTGAACAAAAATATATTGTAGGAACCAAATATGAAACATCTCTCAATATAATACAAGACTCATATCCAATAATTTAATCTATTATTTCAGACCACAAATAATGGATGTCTTTGGCTCTATTCATACGATTGATACATTCAAAGCCGTGCTCTCTGTTTTTAAGCCTGAAAGTACAAATAACAAGTTATTAGAGAGATTCATTTGGGCTCTATCTTCTGTGGAGCATTTTTGGACCCCTAAAATTCACCATAGCGTACAAATATCATCAGAATTATTCCAGCATATACAACATTCCAAATTTTCTTCAGAATCTCTCAAAGAAAGTTTCATAAATAGTTTAAGTCTCATATGTAATAACATCAAGTCCAATGAGGAGTATTTGAATTGGTTTTTGGACTCATTTAGCAAATGCGCGGAGGAGGAGTGTTTCCTCAAGTACATGAGAGTTCTTAGAAATATTGACTACGCACAACAGGAGAAACTAGGAGAGAATGTTTTAAGCATGGCTAACAATGTTTTGAAATCGGATAAAGCATCCAAACGTATGAAGACAGAAGCTATTAAACTCATTGATTCAATCCTTCCGGAATTGAATGAAGAAATAAAAACGATTTTAATGACGATTTTTATTAATCCTGGAGAGGACAACTCTGTTCGTATTTCCTCTTTCGAAGCCCTGATAGAAAATAATCCAAATGCTCAACTCCTCGGTGAAATTTTAGATAATCTAATCGCAGATTCAGAACTTACCTCATATGTAGTAAATAAGTTACAGAGTAATCCTAAGAGTAAACGTATACTCGGGGAGCTTATTGCCTCAGGACACTGGAACTGGGATGTACTCAGTACAAATGGTCAATCCTTATCTTATTTTGAAAAGGGAAAATACTTTTCAACCAACTTTGGATTGGAATTATCAACAAACAAAATCCTTAAGGAGAGTTATTTACATGTCAGTTTACCAAACATATCTGATTTCCTGAAAATGGAGCTTTCTACTGGAGGACTCTCAGGATTTATAGCAGACAAACCAGATCCTAATGATGATTCCAATGCTCATTTAAGTGTTCAACTTTCATTATTAAGTGTTCCTCTGAGGCCTTTTCACCTCTTTAGCTCCATGTCCGAGCTTACTTCCCTCTACTGGTCGGGTTCCATGGAGACGAAACAGTCTCTTCTAGCATTTAATAGATATATTTATGACTCTGTATCCGTTCACGTATTCTCATCGGGACTACATTTTGAATCCCAATTGAAGGGTGCACTCTCCATGGATATTTCTGGCTCGGTCATAGTGTCTCTTTTCTCACAAACAGCTGATAGTTCTATATCAAGTGGATTTGGTTTTTACTTAAAACGATCTCTTGTAGGGATATGGAAGGAAGAGACCTTGATTTCAAATATCCATGAAGGCTCGGGAAAAGTTGTACTTGATATGGAAGGGGATATACGATTTGATGGTCGCTCCTGCATTAAAATGATGTTGCAGCCGGTTGATTTCAAGTAATTATTATTATTTTGGAGGATATTTTAAGTTCATATTAATTGAATATATTATTTATTGTTTAGGGAAAAAACTTCGACATTATCAAAGAACCACAAACTTGGAAAAGTAACTACCAAAGAAAACTCAAAAGATATAAACATTCCAGGACAGACCCTTTCTCTTCACCAAAAGATCTCTCAACTCTGCAATGAAGTCTCATAAATGTCAGAAATAAACAATTATATTTGAATATAAATAGAATAGTAGTAGGGTATGACTACTGGGTCCTCATAAAAAAGTAATGTTGAGGAAATATCCCTCATGATAAATAAATAAAAATATTTACACATATTTGAGTTTTTATTATTTTGAAATTTGAACCGACCGAAAGTTATTAGTTATGTCATTTTTTACACATCCATTAACTCATTTAATTTAACCCGTTAATGCCTAAATCTAACGAGTGTTCTTACGTAAATGAAAATTTCCGTATTTGTTTATCTTATAATAGTTATTACTTGTACCAAGTTTAATTTAAAAATATTCATTTACATTGGAGAAATGAGGTGTCAAGTTTTCCGGACGCTATTTAATCAGATCTATCAAATTTATAACTATATAATTGAATGTAAAAAAATATCATCTTATTTATTTTTATTTTTACTGGGTATTAACATAAATATGAATTTGATTTAACATGTCTTCAAATCTATTACACCTTAGCTATAGGTGTAATTTACTTGGAACCGGAGCAGAGGAGCCCTGATCTTCGAGATTTGATTACATTAATTAAAGATATTTCATTCCCTATAGGATTAGGAGAGATAAGTGGAGATTTTGATACTATTTCATAGATATGTGTTTCAATGAATTGTAGTTTATTTTTTCCCTTATACATTGACCCCCATTGTTATTCGTCTTCAATGTCATCATCCTTGTAATCATAAAAACAAAATCATACTCATTATTTATTAGAGTTGGACCAAGTACATTTAGCTCTCTTGCTAATTTCTCGTAGGAATCAATATTCGATAAATGTATGTAATACTCATCATGGATATGAGAAATTTATAACTTGAATTTAATTTATTTGACCATAGTTATCAAGAACCTAAGAGGCTTTTAAGCTAAAAGATAACAAAAACTGCAATTTAGTGCAATAGTTGAATAGTGTCCAGAAATATGGACAGTAAAAATTAAATAAAAATAACTCCTTCATGAACTTTTTTTTGGCACATTTATGAGTCAGATATATAAATTTAGTTATATAAAACATTGTTCTGGACGGTTCTAGGATATTACGCCCCGGGCAGTTTCGCCCTCATACATAAATGATAGCATAAATGTATCTTCCACATATAATTTAAGATTTGGAATGAGTTTTCTCTACAATTGAAGTCATTTGTAATACATTTTTGCATTCATTAATGTAAAATGAGTGTATCTAATTCAATTTTAATATATTTTAAAATAGAAAATATCAAACATAAAGGTTGCACCTTTTCATAATGAGTTCGAACCGACTTCTTTATAAGCCGTTGTGGTTCTGATCGGAGAAAAGCGGAATAAACTATATAAAAAAAATATAAAATCATGAGATGAAGTCTTATTATATCGTAAAGAAGCTCACTGATGTGAGAATTTTCGGACCCCTACCAAAAAGGAGTGCAACAGATCTGGCACCAGGAATTGCATCATGAAATTCTTAGTAAACCGACACATCGCCATCACTGAACAACTCAATGACTCGGGCTGGTACACAGGGCCTCTACAACAAATCTGGTGTACAATTTCTACATGTTAAAGCTAACGCAGGTTTTCTAGAGGTTCTTAAGAACCACTAGTACAGTAAGTCATTGTGCCTCCTCTTGTCGCTCAAGCAGGCAGTGCCTCTTTTAGGATGAGAAGATATCCGTGGAAGCCAGGGTATCATATGAAGGACAGGTGACTTGTGTAGGATCCCGAGGACGTGCTTCTCATAGACAAAACTAAGTAACTGGCATCTGTGCACGTCCTATTCGTCTTCATCCAGGAGGGGCGAGGGGCCTGTCAAGCCACACATAAAGCTCGGATTGTAGAGCCTCTTAACTCCTACATCTGTGGCTTGAATAAAAGGTCGCAACAAGAGTGCTCACCTTAACGTAGGCTTCCTGAGACAACGCAATCAATCTTCCTCTCCTCATTCTTCACCTATTTCGGACAATCAATATAGTTTTATATTTGGTTCAGAACTAATTCATTTTCATAAAATACGTCATATAGGATTTAAATCCAAACACATTTTTTCATTCCATCATTAGTTCTTGAAATGTAATTGCATCGGTTACAATGTATTGATTTTTATTAACTTTTTTTCTACTCGAATGCAGTTTTGTTTATTAATAAAATGATTGATTTTTAAATGCTTGTTTTTATTAGTTTGTACAATCCAGTTATAAAATTGTGTAAATTAAAGTCACGTTATGATCTGAAAAAAAAAAAAGTCAAAAATGCTAGATGACTTAGTCAGAGTTTTTCCCAAGCACTACCATATATATAAAATCCCTTGCAGCATACTCAAAAACGTTTCTGTTACGTTATCCAATGGCCACTAGAAGCTTAGGGCTACGTTTGACACTGATCTTAATCTCTCTTGAGATATGATGACTAAAAAAGCTGAAAAAAAGGTACCTTGATTTAGCTGCCAAATGTTAGAAATTGAATATTTTATATTTCTTACCAGAGATAAGTAAAAGGGATTCTGATAATGATCGTTGCAAGTCTCATCCTATTTCATTTAAACATTTCAAGCCAAAAAGTTATTAACAAGCAATAAAGTATTATAATTACAAATACTCATAGCATATATTAAAAAGTGTAACAACTTCTTGAGTAAAAGACTAAGAAAATGTAAAATTAAAGTCATCCCTGTAGCAACACTTATTATCTCTATGTTCTTTCAAAATTATTTATTTGTGTTCCTTCTTCCACTTGTCCCTCAGCTTAAGTACACCGATAAAAAAAGGGTTCGAATTCATTGTAATAAGAAACAATAATTATTTCATATTAATTACTCAAATGCCGTAATTTCATAATTAATTACAAGGACTTCAAGTTGTAGTAAAGGAAGACCTTAAATTATATGTGGAAGATACATTGATGCTATAATATATGTATGAAGGCGTAACTTCCCAGGGCGAAACTGCACAGGTTCTAACTTCCGGTCACGGTTATGGACATTTCAATTCATTTGAATGAGTTTAGTTAATTATATCGTATAAAAACTATTTTCTATAGTAGGGGTCACCAAAATACGGGGCATATCAGGCCCTCACGACGTCATTTCATCCGGCCTGCTGACTTTACTTGAATTTTCTCTATAAAATTTATGAAATACAAATTTCTTGATCGCTATGTGCTTTAAATTTACTATTGTTATTGTGTAGTTTATTTTTATTATATTGTAAATAACTATAGAATACCTTTTCCCTGTTCTAATCCTTTTGAGAAATATATATTTAGTTTGATTTAGTATAGTTGTAGCACCTGCTGTTTCTGTTCTTTCATTTTCAGATCACTTTTTCATCACCCTTCATTATTGCTACTAAAAAAGAATAGATGATGCCGAGCGTTATGTTTTCAATGAAGAGTGGGGAGTTAAGTATTTCTTACTGGAAACAAAGTACCAGTAAGCTAGTTGCGTAATATGGAGCGATAGTTTTGTAGCTTTGAAAGAGTATAATATTCGCCGTCTTTATTAAACCAAACCTCAATCAACATATTTAAATTTTTGAGGAAAGTTATACTCTGAGAAATATGATTCAATGAAATGAGGTTTCGAAACTCAAAACTTCTTCACGATAAAGTTTGCTGAAAATTAGTATGTCACTCTTACAAGTTACAAAATAGTGTATAAGATAGCAACTTCATCTTAGAGTGTATGATGGAAGCTGCAAACGATTTGTGTCCCGAGAAAGGCGATTTGTTTGGAATTATCTGCCTTTCGGCAAGTTCAGTTGTGGGTAGAACAGAAGAACTTGGAGGGAGAATAGTGCTACAAATACGCGAATAGACCAGGAACTTTTTGTGGTATTCTCTGGTGCTGGATGAGTCTACTGATTGTTCGAGTACTTCAAAACTTCTCGCGTTTATTCGTGGAGTCAATTTGGAATTTCAGATAGCACAAAGGTTGGCACCCGTTTGCAGCATACATGGAACAACAACTAATAAAAATATATTCATGGAGGTGCAAAAAACTTTGGAAAACTATAAACTTCTGTGGAATCAGCTTCGAAGTGTTATAGTTTGTTGTGTCTTGACGAGGTTGATATTCCTGGTTCTATTTAGTACCAGGAATTCAGGACGACCGAGAGAAACGAAGAGAAGACGTGGAGGAATAATGCAAGGATTGGTTTATTAGGGACACATGTATAGTCTTATTAGATACAGTAATCAACACTACTCTGATGCATACATACATGTCACGGCTATTTATACTAAGAATGACAAAGAGAGTACTTTTTATATATACATATCACATCTTAAGAAATCATAGTAATAATAAGAAGAGGGGGAGATTAAAAGGGAAGGAGAACCTTTTTACATAGACTATATAGTTGATGGGGGAAAAAATATGACAGGAGTGCGGAAAGATCTGCCTGGCATATCAAGACTCAATTCGAAGATTTGTAAATTTTGGGCGCTCTGTTCATACAGTGCATCATACATATATCAGCAAGCACTCTGTGGTAAATACGTAGATACATCTTGTGTACTGAAACTACTTGCTTCTGGTAACTTCATTGAGGGACAAACACTCAATCACCATGAGTTCCAACCGTTTCTTGAATATATTAATTCTGATTTATGTGACTAGCTCAGCTGCGTAAACTGCAGTTTCGTTTCTACAACCTCCAAAACGAAATAGATATTTTTTCATCGAAAAAGATAGAGCTGTCAGATCCCACCTGGCTGTCAAAGTCGGGATTTTGGGTGACATTACATCCTTACATGAAGAAATTTAAGTGTAAACATTGGGTAAAGAATAACTTCATCTCTGATCTACATATAACTATCAGGTGATTTTTAAAAGAGCTGTAATTGTTTGAAGCACCATCGGAAGGAAAAAAACTTTTCTCATTTTCACTGGTTTAAAGGGTTTTGTACTTTTGTGCCACAGTCGCTGAAAATGCCAACCTCGATTAGCAGGGACGTTTGGCAGGATTATATATATTTTAGGGGGCTATAGGGCCGCCTGCGGACGCCCCTGATTAGTATATGCCTATTGTGGATGAGCAAAACGCAAAACAACCCGTGGGTTGTGATATCAACCGGGGCTATAGTGGATGCCTTTCCATTGTTATAATTCATTTTTAGTTACAATACGGAAATAATATTGTATAAAGTTGTAATAACATATTTTTAATATATATTAGGTATATTTTTCTCTAATTATCCTTCTTTTCTCGTTTCTAATATAGATTTCAAAAATGATAATAATAGTAATACAATCTTAATTTGGTACTTTGGTACCCTTGTTAGTTCAACAGCTCTATTCTTGTTAGTAGGTACATACTCCACCTCCCACTCCACTTCGTACGTTTCCAAGGTCTCCATGAGGATAGTTAGTCTTCTCTTGGCTAACATCTCGGAGAGGCTAGAAACTTTGATTTTCTTGTCCCTTTTTTTGTAAGAACAGAACCATGAAAATACAATGGCTGATTCCATGAAAATTCTTGAACATTTTGTGTCTTACTTCAGTCCCATGTTGATGCCTTGATAACTGCTGTCAGCTCCACCAGGTGAATGTGGTTGCCGTACTCCTTCTTTAGTACCTACGCCCTGTCCTATATCGGGCTACCGTCCTTCGTTACAACTACTCCGTGCGCTATCGAACTCGCATCACACCATAGTTGGAACTGTCCATTCTGTGACACATTTCACTGGATTGTCTTCATTAATTCGTGGGAAGACTTCTCTGAGCATGCCCATTGACACGGCTCCTGACGAATCGTGTCTTTAATCTTCATTTTGTCTCTGGTTAAAGAAGGGTCTGTTAGGTTGTATTATAGTCTTTATTATTCAAGTGCCTCCCTCACACTATGTGTTCTCCACCACAGGGGTCGGTGACGCCATCCCAGTAGCATTTTACCCACTAGCATTTTACTCTATGAGCCGTCTACCATCCTTCCTTCCTTCCATCCTTTCCTATAATTATTATAGAGAAGTACAGTTATCGAATGATAGACAGCAAATAAAGAAATAAATGAATATTAGGATTGTTTGGAGTGGTTGTTGGACAATGCAACTTTTAAGTTCAAATGAGAAAATAGTTCTATAATTAAATCATCCAAATTTTAATACTAAGATAAAAACATTTTTTCAATGAATTGTTTTGCCATAACCATTAGGCATGACATAGGTATAAGCTTTAATAAATATTTCTGCTTAATCCCATGACAAAAAAATAGCAAAACATTGGGTTTTTTTACGTTATTTTATACTATAAATTTAGGGATCTATATAAAAAGGAGTATGTACATAATGTTATACTAAATGTCTGAGAAAGGATTTTTGGATAATTCCTTAGATACGGTGAGATAGAGTCATGAATAGCAAAAATAAATATTAAAACAGGTTAATTATATCTAATTTTTAATATATGTATTTTTTCAACATTACAAAAGTATAATAGAATAATCCCAAATCTTCTCAAGTATTATCAACGGGATATTCGTAATACTGACATATATGTATATCATGCATATCTCATATTCTATAAAACATATTTAAAATTTAATAATAAGAGTATTAGAAAAGACAGATAACATAGAAAATTTATTGTTGTAGAACATTTGAAAATTGTCCAAAGTATTAATTGACTAATATATTATCACTAGAGGTGGTGAATAAGAATATATCGGCAATTTTCAAAATTTTAATCAATTATGGAAAAAAATCCTGACGAAAGATCAATTATGTCAAAAAGATCCAAAGTTCTTTATCCAAAGTCCATTCTACAGTGTCTCGAATCTTTGCTAACAAGTCAAAGTCCTTGAATTTTTTTATTGAACTCCCTTTAAGCCATATGGTTTCTTTCGAGTACATTTCAATCAGGGGTGCGGAGTTGGAGTAAGATATTTTTTTGGTGCAGTCTGAAAATTTGTACCTACTCCGGCTACGAAAATTATTATAACTTTTGTAAATAAAACTTATATATAATTATCTGAGGGTTACTTTGGGTGTTAATAAAGTTTTTCTTTTAATGGCTATAAATTACAGGTATTTTTTATTACGTACTATTAATCTGTTAAACTTGAAAGTTGAAACTAATTTATAAGTTTACTTCACAAATTGCAAACGTGTTGTATAGGCTATACAATCACAATTCCAGAACACCTCTAAAGTCTAAATTATTATGTTGGGTAGAGTGTAGCCACAAGCCAAAATAGTTGATTACTTCTTCTGAATATTCAATGTCATTAATGTAAAGTGTAACAGTGAGAGTTAGTGTGTATTTATTCCCCTCGGTTACGAGTGCATAAATTATTGTAGAAACTTATGAAGGAACTAACAATAGACAGCAAAGTAATATAACTTTTGATTCATATCATTTACAGTTCATTATGTTTAATATTTTATATTCCAAATATTTTATTTATACCTGTCACAATTATTTACTACGTATAAGGAATAACTACCTATTGCTCTATGAATTAAATCCATATTTATAGTCTCTACACTCAAATGACTCAACATAGTACTTGTATATGTAGACAATCAAATGTATAATTATAAATTGGACGTTAGAGTCGAAGTCGTTGACATTCAAAATATTGGAGTTGGAGTTGGAGTACGAGTCAGACATTTTATGTACTGATTCCCGAGCTGTTTTCACTTCTACATATTTTTATTTTGTGCCGTTTTTATGGAAAACTTTTGAAGCAAAAGTTGGTAATTCAACAATTTTTTACACTTTTTATTTTATATGTTCCCCTCCTTTCTGAAAGATGTCTTCAGTACGGGCACAAACAGGAGCACGGCTGGCTTTTATGAAGTCTGAGGACCAGTTGTTCCACTCATCTGTCATCACGACCTTCAGGGCATCAACAATCGGGTAAGAAGTCTTGTTCGTCCTGCACTCCAAGACACATCAAACAGCAAAGTCTAGGGGGTTCACGTCGGGTGAGGACAAAGGCAAGAAGTGTGCTGGCTAGAAAACAGCCTTGATTTTCTTGCAGAAAAACTGCACCTTCTTGGACGTGTGTGCCGGGGCGCTGTCTTGGTTAAACACATTATGTCCCTGGGGAACGTGTTCTTCAACCATGGCCAGATATGGTATCTGATGACCTTGTAGTAGACGTCCGTGTTGCCTTTTTCGTTCGCCTTGAAGAAGTAGGGATACATCTTGCTGCCATCGGACGCCACGACACCGAGGACCATAATCTGGGCTGGATATTTGGTCCTGAAGGTTCCCTCGACCTGAGCTCTTTATTCCGTCAAGAAGCGAGCATTTCTCCTGTTCAGAACCACGTCCACTTTGGAGATCTTCTTGTCAGAGATTGAATTGTGTGCGGAGGAGATCACACACTCTCTGTAGTTTTCCTTACTGCTCGGAAATTTTTGATCGCACAAAAAACATTAAATTGTAGCTTTTTGTCAGTTCTTTCAAATGGCACCAATTACAAAATGTTCAAACCTTTAAAAATAAGCTAGATGACCTCGAAGATATTTCTAATTTGTCCCTAATTTTCTAACAAGTACTACTATATTACCGATATCCTGAACTACCCGAGTTAAGTGTAAATACGTTTTAACGAATTCAAAGCATAATACTCTCAAATTTCCATTTTTAAGTAGTATTTTGCTACTTATTCAGACTCAGTTTGAGTTTTCTCTCATGAAGCTGTTTTGAAGGGTACTTAATACTCGTTGAAATGATTGTGGGAAAAATTGGAAAAAAAAAATTTGTCTCAAATCTAGTAAGGTATCAAATTTTAGCTTTTAAATTCAACCTCAGGTTTAACGTAACAAATAAAATAATAAAATAGTAATTGAAGTTTTTTCAATTTTCATCCCCTCAACACAAAATATATTATGTATAATCTCAATTTTTTTTCTATTATACGTCTGTAGCATGGCAAAGAAAGTCCAACTTCATTCTTAATGCAGCCTTCAACAGGCCACAGAGGCTTGTATTTGTACTTGTTGGTACCTGTTTATACAAAACATTTTTTTCAAATCCTTATACCAAAAGGTCAGAAAATTTCCTTCAATAGCAGAAGTTGGTCAGTTGGCGCCCAATGTCATAATTTGTCCAATAAAATATTTCCTATATTTTATATAGACTTTGTATATGTATTCTAACGGGAATACCATTTCGTATTGTGGACGGATTAGGTCTGCAGACAGCCAATTGAATAAATCTAACCAATTTTGATACTCAAATTCCTTAGTATCGTAGTTTCATATGGGAAAATTTTGTTGTTGGATGTAAAATAGATAATTTGACACATTTCATATATATTTTTTTTGTTATGAGTAAGTCATTTTCCAGGAAGTGAGTTGATAAAAAAATACATAACCACTGGCCTAGATGTCAAACAATATTACATAAATGAAAAAATAAAATAAAATCTATTAACAGAAAGGAAATTGAAAATGGACAGAGAGAGAATAAAAGGACCTGCAGAGGGATATTCCAAGAATATTTTAAGGAGTGGAAATTGTACATACAAAATATTATGCTTTATTTAGCCTTAATATGCTAGTATATGTGTATGACAAATTTAACTCAACAAAAATTAAGTCAAATCAGTAAAAAAGAGAAAATAAATATATATTGAAAACTTTCAAAATGTACACTTTTATTTTTTTTAAAAAAAAAAAGTAAAAAAGTGTAACTATTTAAACTTTACAAAATTAACAAAAAGAAAAGATATTAGTATATACAACTATAAAAAAGTACTTCGTTGACCTAAATTGTATGGCCCCTGATTTAATAGGACAAAAAGACTTATTCATTAAGTTCTTTTATACATAAAAATATACTATGGCAAAAAGTCTTCTTTGGGTAATATGAAGAGTGTTTGTAATATGTATTCATTATATACCATATTAGAAAATCGTTTCTGATTGATCGATGAGTTGGTTTAAATCTGTTTTTATTCCTTGCCTCGCTTGTAAATGAAGGCAAATGATGTTGATTAGGGACGTTAAGAAAAAATACATACAAAATAGAAAATATTTACTACATTGGGATAATCTGTACATAAAAGAATTATTGGAACAATGTTGTTGAAAGGATGTACATCAATCTCTCAAGGAACTAAGAGAAGGGATGTAAATCCGTCATTCAAAGTCAATTCATTTATTCACTCCACATTCATAATAGAGATTGGATTTACGTTTAAGTTAAGGGATAAGGAGTATAAGTTTTAATAAAAGTTATCGTGACGGGGTTTGTGACTCGAACTCGATATAGTATGTAATAAAGATAGTAATACTTTTTTAGTTAAGTTCACATTTTCCTAGTCTAGGTCTTGTCCAAGTCCCTTTAGTTTTGAATGAATCTATCGCAGATCTCAGACTATATGGTTACGAGATAAGGCCAATTCATGAAATGACTTTATTCTCAAATCGAGTACTACAGATCTGAACTAATTTTGTACAATTGAGCTTAGTCACTATCCATTTAATCTATGATCACAATTTATTTCGCCCTTTATTTTGCGATGATCCTTAATCTTCGAAATTAAATAATTCTCATTCTGATTACTTCTAAAACTTCAACATTCAAGCAAAAAAGGCAAATCAATATATAATGGGGCACCTTTTTCGAGTCAGTCTACTTAGTTGATTAACATGTAGCAAGTAGGTACTCCTGAATTTCAAAGAAGAAATATTCGTTTAAAAGCTAGTTTAAAGTGTATTGGAGGACTGGGTTTGACCATGCCATTAACTCTATTTTCAAGTCTTGGATTTTTATACGACCTATTTTATGAAATAGATTATATATTTCTAAATATTTAAACTGATCGTGTAGAATTTCGTCTCCAAATTCCGATTGTGCGATATAAAATCCAAGCAAAATATTTTTTTTCCTTTTGACTCCTTGAGTAATCTTGTAATTAACTAAGTCATAATGACAGGTTTATCTATATTTTACAAAGTAAGTCCTTATCTTTCATTCCCAAGAATGACTTTTTGCACAAAAATTACTAAATTGAACTATTTGAAATTCAATATGAGCTATTGAAATGAAATATGTAGGTTATCACAAAGTAAAGTTATTCATTTGAGAATATATATAGTAATACAATGGTACTCTTTTTTATCAAAAAAAAAAAAAAAAAAAAAAAAATCTAATGATTCAATTTCTATTTGTTTCCTAATTTATGACCTTTTAAAACAGCTCTTAAATTGATGAATGTATTCATAAATAGTAGTAACTAGATAAATTTTTCCTTAAAAAATTTGACATCATGATTTTAATATAAATGGAGGATTCTATAAACCTTATTATTCAGTATTTTTAGATTAGATGATTCCTTTGCCCCAATATGTTAATATTTTGGATCTGAGATAATAATTTAATGTACAGCATAAATGAAATTCTTATTCATTAATCGTATAAACAGAAAACATTATAAGAATGAATCAATTGATAATTTTGTATAAATTAAGTTATACTGTGATAGCCTTCTCTTCTGTCTGTGACAACCAACTCCATGACTGCAACAGATTCTCACCTTTACAATATAATAATATTAAAATAAATAAAAATGCATGGTCATAAAAAATATGACAATCTTTCTGACAACGATTGTATTATATTAATAAAAATAAGCATTAGTTTATTGACAACACATTTCCAAAGATATTGACATATATTCTACAATAGACAACTCTGTACTTATTTTCGTCTCAAGTACAGCTCTTACGTCAAGTGGACAGATAATTTGTTAAAGACAATACCCTAAAAGTTTTTCCAACTCTGTTCCTGATATTTTTGTCCTCTTCAAGTAAGAAGGAATCAAAGAGTATAATTTTGGAAACTTAACTTTGCGTTTATTCTTAGAACATGTGTCATTTTGAGTCAACTTAAGTAGATACATAAACTATTTGTATACTGTCGATCAGTACTATAAAGAACATACCCTAACTTCAACAGGCGAGCTGAAAATATTTCAAACTGGATTCTTCATGTAGGGGTCACTTCCATGACTCGTGCTTCTAATTTCCTACAACAAGGCCAGCCAATTCCCTCCTTTATAGGACTTTGTTCTGTGGAAAGAAAAAAAAATAATGACCGAAATAAACAATAAAACCACAACCAAGCTTGTTGGTGGTAATACGCTGGAAGAAACTTAATATAGAAGAAGAAGCAATCAATCCAAGAATAATACACTCAAACCCCTTTACAACATTCTCACAGAAGTGGTTTTGGTACAGGCTGGCGACATCCTCGATATACAACAGTAAATCAAATAAAACGGAAGATGAATGTTTTTTCTGTAAAGAAGCAGTAGAACTTTCGTTCCACCTATTTTATTTCTGTGATCAAGTGATACCTCTATTGTTGATGGGAGAGAGTATAATTAAAGATAGGGTTAACATTACTCTAACTGGCTCACATCTCTAACAATAAGAAGATAGAATGATTCACTATTATTTACGCTTCTAAGAAATAAAAGGACTCCTCCTCCTACAGGTCTAAACAAAATAATCGTAAGATATATTTAAAAATGGACTTTTAAACCGAACATATTTTTGTATTTGTATGGCATTTATCCTTTTAATAACATTATAATCTTTGATGTTTTTTTAAATAACTTGAGAAAATTTTGTTTTTATTGATTTGTTTTTATTGATTTGTTTTTATAATTTAAATTATTGATCTTTAGTGGGAATTTTGTATATATTGGAAAGAATAATAATAATTAAAAAAAACTATATGTATTAAAAATGTAATAGATTCTACTCTGGTTCACTCATCGACAAAATGAGAACTGCAACCGACCTATGCTCTGTTTCTCGTACACAATATTATCTCTAAAACTCTTTTGTACTGTACCTTCTTGTCTACTGTTTACTTCTTTTGTTCCTTCTTATGGGTCTAAGGTTGATTTGTTCAACTCGAATCTCTTGTTGTTAAGGTGTAAACATTTTTTCCATTAAATTAAGAATAATCTCAAAGTTGGTCAGAACTAACTTATTAATATATAATTTATCCTATTGGTGAAATGTATATTGTAGATTGCAATGTGAGTATACCGCTACTTAAACGACTTACATCATCATAAGCAGTGATGAAAATCCTGTGAATCTTTTCCTGGCCCGTTTTTTGGAATTGGTTGTCTGAAGAATCAATTTTCTTTTCCTTAACAGTTTTTATTATTATGTAATTCCTGGGAAGTAAACATCCTTTCCTATATAGATTCAATTATATTCAAAACCTGAAAGAACGTTCGTGTGTAACCCTGAGGATTTGTTGCAAAAATATAATTTTAAGTCTTTTTGGACTCAAAGTAGAATTGGGATCGATATCGAAGTAATTCTAGCAAATACCCATGTTTATATCCTTTTCTCCTTCATCCTTTGTCACAGCTGATTGTAGCTGATCTAATGAAACGTCATGAGGATGATTCTTTCTCTCGTCGAAAATATTCTTCAAATTGTCAGGGTTAACATGTTGATTTTCGCCTGTTTTTAACATGCCCATTCTACACTGAATTTTCATCATTAATCATAAGTAGTAATGTCCAAATTATGGAAATAAGATTTATTTGCGACTTTGGTTTTATTTTCATTTTCGAACTTTATGCACATTTTTGACCTTTATTTGCATATTCTCAGTCAATTTTATGTAATTTTTTTTTTTAATTATTTGAGAAAAGGGAGAATTGAGTGCTAGTATTGGAGGAGGAAGAGAAGAAGAAGAAGAAAGGGAAAGGATGAATCCATTGTCGCCATGAATTATAACTTGGGAAAAGTACTCGGGTATTCAAAAGTATGTTATATCCATCTTACCGCCAAAGCTATTTAGATATTTACTATCATTTTTTTCAGTAGATTTTCCAATATATTAACATTCATTTGAATTGAAAGAACATCTTTTTAAATTGACGTTGTCTAAAATAGTGGACACCTAAGTGCTCATTAATAAGCTCGGTGGCTCCAAGATTTGGACTTATGTCCCTGAAATTATTTCTATGCAAGTTTTGCAACTTTAATGCTAAATCCAACAGAAAGTGTGTCCTAGATCAGCATGGGCAATGCAATTTATTAGCATGTTTGGGCCTTTTTGAGTTTTTTATTAGCATTTTTACTTGTATATTTAGCTCCATTCTTATGCATTAATTGGACATCATTAATCATAAGTCTTATGTACTTTTAGCTATTGATTGTAGCTTAACCAAAAAAATAAACTGACTTTGTTTGAGTTTGGCTAAGACTGAACAGAAAAGCTCGACCTTTTTGCATTTTAAGTCTTGATTTGTTACAGATTATAATTATTTTATAAAATTCCTAAAAGAATGTAAATTTTACTTTTAATAACTTATAAAAGTATTAATTTTAATACAAAAGGTAACCCCCCCAAGTCATAGAAAAATATAACACGGAAAAACGAAATCTCTTCAATTTTGTAAGAAGGGATTTGAAAGTAAAGTATGTTTATTCATGTACGCTGCACCTGAGGTATGACTTACATTCTAATTACCAAATCCGGACTTTTAACCATTTCCAATCACATTATTTTCATCAGAACCTCCAAAAAATTGCTTAAAACTTCCATACATCCAAGATCTGTCGATTAGCGACAGATTATAACTCGCAAATTGTCAATTTAGAATCCGTTACATCATAATTTACAGAGTGTTCTATTACAATCTGAACACTTTGAATTTTAAACTTGAAAAGGATATAATTTATTAATTAACTATGGGATTTCAACAAAATTAATAGTATAAATTGATGTGTGCCTGAGCTCTCTGAATAACTAATGTAGCTGCCTTAGCCGCAATGATGGCTTCCAGGTTGTGGCAAAAGGTCTGGTATCCGCTGCGGATGTAGTTCTCTTTCAGGTGTCCTAGTGCTGGCTGACAGTGGCTTTGATACCCTCGGTGTTTGAATTACGGACACTGCAGGTTTTTCTCTCGATATGCACCCAAAAGGTGTATTCGAGGGGGGTTGGCATCAGGATTGTAGAAGGATCAAAGTACCAAAAAATCAAAATACTCATTCAAAAGAGTCTTGCAAAGTGTTCTCTCCACCCTCGCAAGGCCCTCTCCACACACTTTTTTGATAGCTCTCTGGACATTCTGGTGTGACATCCCGAGATCTTTCGCATGGACCCTCATGGACTTGACGAAATTAAACTGAGATGCTTTCTTCAATTCCTCCGATTGTAGTCTTTTTTTATATATAGAGTTCTTCCTGACAACGCTTTGGACTTGCTAACAGCGTAAACAGTGTTCCTGGAGAAATCCAACAGTACATAAAATATATAAAAAATTGTGGATCACATTAATTTGTCATTTTCTCGATTTGTACGTAAGCTAGAGAGCATCAGGGTTGTTTCATTTTGTGACTAATTGTTTATGCTTTAATATATCCAAATATGAATTAATTTTGATAACTCAACCTTAATTAATTATTGAATTAGTAATTTTTGAGAGTTCAATTGACCACCTGGTACTATGCCAAGTTTAAAAGATACGAATTTGGTCACTTTTGATGCATTTAATCAAATTTTACGACAGGTGTAAAAAAATTATGTTACATTCACTTATTTCACACATCAGTGCCTTAATTCAATCATTAGTTTATTGATATTAAATAACAAATGTTATTTTTGAATAAGATGTTTATTTTTATTCAATCGATTTCATTGTACCTAATCAGTTTATCGATTTTTCAATATATCACCATCACTCATACAAAGTATTATTATGTACGCAACTTTCATTTGAGTCCATCATTACAATTTTATATCTAGAAAAAATATTTCCCAATATTACTATTCAACACATTGATCATCTTCAAAAAGAACAAAGAAATTTATATATAGTAACTTCGAGGTATTGAACGAATGATAATGAAGAAAAAAGATGGAATGTAAAATTATATGAATGTGTGTTTTTTTGTCCTTAAAATGAGTAAAATTGTTTCTTTTTTGCTTTACTCAATTTCAATTATTACTCCTAAATATATTTCAAAAGACAATCTAAAATAATACGAAAAGAAAATAACAAGTCAGATAATTGATCTAGCAACTTGCGTTTTCATGTAACGTCAGCATTGCCGATGTTGACCTTTCTGGAAAAATTAACAGCCAAATGTTTTTAAAACCATGTTTTCATGACACCTTCGTTAATGAACTGATATTTTATACTCCCTGAGATTTATAAAAATGTTTTTTTCCCCGTTGAATATATATTTTATCGCCATTACTTCTCAAGATGATCTTAAAGCATTGAATTAAATATTGTGTAGTTATTTATTTATCTAGATCATCTATAGTTTGGGATTTACCTATACATAAATTTAGCGACTTTTATTCAAAGGTTATTGAATTTTTATTTAACCGTTTTGCTAAAAAGTTGTTCCTTAGTTTTTCCTTTTGATTTCTTGGATGAATCCTTTTTTCGAGGTGAAGACTGAGCATAGAGATAAAATACATAGAGTGATGATACAGAGCAAAAGTAATAGTAGTATTTAGTATTAGTATAGCCGATGTAAAAAACATGGGTTATATGGAAAATAATTAGGCCTTTCAATTTATTAATGATCATTAAAATGTTACACAGGCATACAATTATATCCTTTGGGAAAACATGAATCATATAAGTGAGATTATTCAATACAGAAAAGTTCAAAGCATACTCACAAATCTTACTCAATTTAAGAATTAATAATTATTTAAAATTGGAATAAAATTTAACATACTTCATAAAACAATCTGTTTAAAATACTTTATTAACCTATTGGCATCTCTAAATTCATATAATTATGGTAATACATTATTATATTTACAATAAGCGTTTAAAAAAATAAAAATATTTGGAACGCCGTCTATAATTATAGCATACCGAACTATTAGAAATCGAATGTTTTAGTTAATTATTTCTTCTTTTTTGACGGCTAAAGAATGGTTAAAGTGTTGGATTAAATATATTTGTACAACTCAAAAATCAAGATAGAATGAAAAAATAAGTAAAGACATTATGAACAAAAAATTTGGTGCACGGCTTTAAATTGATTAAATTTTAATTTACTGTTTAAGATGGTCGTCTAAACCGAAATTTTGGTCAAAATTGTTCTAAAAAAACTCGCTTAAGACTAATGATGGGACGATTAATTGGAATCGGAGAATCGAGTGTTGTTTTTTTTAATCGAAAAAAATATTTAATTTGCAATTTTAATTCTTATTTATTACAAGTATTTAACTTTTTATTACTTTTCTGAGGTATGGAAAAAAAAAAAAAAAAAAAAATTAATTTCCTGTATATAACTATGTATTTTTGATTTTTTTCCAAAAAAATTAATATTTGAATTTGGTTTTTCAAAAGATTTTATATTAGAAATTTAATTTTTGTACAAACTTATTTATTCGAAAACAACTAATGATTTAAAAAAAAAAAATTTTAAAACATTTCAATTTTCTGAACAGCTCTGGATTTTGGAAATTTTTCTCCAAAAAGTTAAATTTTTTGTAAATAGTTGTGAATTTTTTGAAAAAAAATAAAATATCAAATTTTATATTTGATATTTTATTTCAAAAAAATTAATTTTTCAATGTTTATGAAAAAAAGTATATTTTTTCGATTAAAAAAAAATTAATTTTTCAAAAAAAAATCCAAAAACCAATCCCTCTTATAATATAATCCTGTGGACACCCTTCATAGCAATATTGTATTTTTTAACTATTATTTAAAATATTGAAGAATGGTAATCCGCATTAGCAATTTTATCTAGAATCGTATTGGCATCTGGATTTTTTTTTTAATTGTCCCATCACTACTTAAGACCGAACCATAAAAAAACTGATTTAAATCCAAATCTTAACTCTATTAACTTCACAAAAATGGAGCTGTGTATAGGTAATTTGACCACTTGGTACTTGAATTATCAAAACTTAAACCTAGAAAAAATAAAAAAAATTCAAAAACCTAAATACACTATTTACATAAAAAAAAAATTTCTAAATATAAAGTAGAAGTTAAAACTATTTATTGTCTATCATTGGCTTTGGTTGGATAATATCATCCATAGTTTTTACTCCTTTTATTTTAGATCAAAGGAAATCATTTGATTAAATTTGTCTATGTACAAATACTTTGCATAACTTTAATGTCTACTTATGTTGAACTTTCGTAGTAAATTTCTGTATTTTTTTGAGCATACGTTGTACTAAAAGAGTTTTTTAAAACATGTTTGCTTCTTATGTTTATTCACATTTTAAATTTTTTATGAACATAATTAGTAATAGTATATAACTATTTGTTCTGTTATCTTTAGCTTATGAAAATCGATTTGGCATTCAACATCAACTTTCGAGTCTGGTCTACCCTTTATAATTATTATGTACAATTCAGGGGGAAGTTGCTCTAATCGTGATCGTTTCTAAAAATGTGTTTACAAATATTTTTTGTATTCACTAATTCTTTTATTTTTCTTAGAAGGAAAGAAGGTATAGTGGAAACGTGATTTAAGATTAAACTGTTCATTTTGATTTTTTAACTGTAGTAAAATATATTTTACCGAATTTTGGGTCGCATCTTTAACCTTGACAGTTATTTATGTACTTCTTACATAATTAAAGTTATATATTTTATTTTGTATTTATTACAATTTGAATTACGTCTGTCATAAAAGACCCTATTTCACTGCAAAAGCACTCGTTTCATGACAAGAGGATCAGTTCATACGATACATTTAAGTGTTGGATTTTGGTCTATAACTCCTAGATTGGTCAGTAAATAAGTTTTTCTTTAGATCTGTCTCAAAGATTAATTCAGTCTGGATCTGTCTTAGAAAAAATCTTTTTGGATCAGTTTGATTTAAAATTTGGCAAGCACCGAATTTATTGATGAATGATTGCTGTCGTCATGTGTGTTTCAAAATTGTAAACATCTGCAAAAGTTCTTCATTATAAGTTAAAGATGTTGTATGAATCATATTTCTACAGCTCATAAATCAGGATAGGGGATACCATCACAAAATGGGTTGAAACCGAAAAATTAGTCTACGATTTGAAAACGATTCAATTTTGGTCTGGGGTTTGAGATAGTAATCTGTACTGACATATCGGTTCAAATCATTTAAAATCGAAAAAAAAATAGATGACGGTCCGAGTCTAACATTAATATATGTATATATATTTTATTATTGAGAAACCCTTCCCATAAGTTGTCCAAAACGTTAGTTTTGCCAATGAAATGTATAAAATAAATCTTTAAATATATAGACAATCCTAATACATCAAAATGCCTTCCCGTATAATTTGGTCTATTAGCATGAATGTTTAAAATAATATTGGTTTAATTCACGAAATCAAAGCCTTTTAATTATTTTTATATCTATAACTATTTGAGAGGAAAAAAATGTTTAATAGCTTGTTTGAAATATACAAAAATTCTTATTTATTTTTCTGATATTTATATTGACTACGATTTTGGCACAATATTACACGAGTGATTACATAGTATTTAAAAAAAATAATATATGTATAATGAATTATTTTTGTTTCCATATTGAGTTTGGTACAAAATATTATCTTATTTTCAAGCCATAGGCTAAAAGAAAATATTTTATTAAAACTTATTTTTAACTTTAACCTACAAAAAGTACCTCTAATTGATATTTTTCGAACTTTAATTTTATTTACTTCGCCTTAATAGTTCTTAACATTAGGAAAATTAATAAAAGAGATCATTTTGTATAAATAATGTTTTTCTAAAAATGACTTTAGTACAAAAATTATAAATTATTATATATATTTTAAAAAAAAAGCAATTACTCCTGGTCTCACAAAGCCCTATGATATGGCCCATTCGAACTTACTTCCAAATTTTTGTTTATTATTCACTCCAAAGATTGAAAATGACAAATTATAAAATTTTTCGTAGAAGATATGGCCCAAATTCGAAAACCTGTTATATCACTGACCTTTAACCTATTTTCATATTGACAGGGGTGTGATGAGACAATAACAAATCATAGGGACCCGGAGAGTCGAAGGTATTTTTCCTAGTTTTAATTGAATATTTTATACTATAACTTATAGGAGTATATATTTTTCCGAATACCACATAGGGGTCTAGGACAATTGGCCGAAAACATCTTTACCGAAGGACAATTTCCCGAATGTATATTTTATCGAAGGACAATTTCCCGAACTGACATTTGACCGAAGGCCCATTTTAGATTTTCATTAAATAAAATTAAGAATTACAGAAGGCTTGTTGCCACACTTTTCACTTAACGACGTATTAGTGACCTTGAGGTTTGATTTTTTTATCTTTTTTCAAATTTTAAAACAATATGTAACTTGTGGCATCAGTTTCATATAATAGTTATATGTACTTTTGCTGAAATGTTAATTTTAATATTTGCAATTTTTTAACAATTAAAATTTTATCGGTATCATAGAAACAATATTTAATTTAACCAAAAAATATATACCTATTTCAAATAATATGCATATTAAACTTTTTAGCATAATATATATACAAAAAATGTATGATAAATTAAATATAATCTTTTTTTTTTAAATATTTTATTACCAATGGTCTTTACTTTCATAATAAAAATACCAAGACAACTGCATTAAACATTTTATATTTTTTCATAAATTAATGTTGAAAAATAAAGAACAAATCCGGACCGGGTAAAATAAAGTACAAAAGTGAGACAAGGATGACAATAGACTCAAATAATGCGACTTCCTGGTATGTTAAAAAAAACCAAAAATTAACGAAAATTAACTTGATCAAGTTAGACAATGTTTGGGAGGGCTTAGTTGTCATGGCGTTTCATTATATTAGCTGCGAGCAGTTATAAGATGAGGGGAATAAAAAAAAATTGTACTCCGTATCTAGTAATGATATATGCATGAATAACAACTCTGTCGACCCTTAATTCAAATCGAGTCTAACAAGGGCTTACACTTATAACTCTGCAAGAAATCCTCAGTGTTACACCTTTTCTTTCATTTAATACTGATTAATTTAGACTAATATATTTTCCCTTCAAGGAAAAAAGTATACTGCTAGGAGCTTTGGAAAATAAAATATCTTGTTCATGTTGGAATTACAAAAAGAGGTTTATCTTTGGTTGCCTTATTTGTTTAAACCCTTAAGTTGGTATGTATGTACCTACATAATAAAATAAAGGAGAGAAGGTCAGAGGAGAAGTAGAGGAAACAGTCGAAATAGGCTCTCCTGCAGGCTCGCTCGTAAACAATATCCAAAGGAAATATTTTATTAAAAAGTTCAGATAATTATACCATTTAAAGAAGACCCTTATTTATTTCCTCTATGTCTGGCGTAGCTACAGGGTAAATTGTGGAAATAACTTTTGCTATAATATGCTCTAATTGTAAATGGATGAAGCTCTTCGCTTTGATGACGATGAGCTAGTTTGTTCCTTGAAGTTGGATTTGAAATTTATTGAAGATTTTATAAATTATTTGTCTGATGAAAGGTATCAAATGATGACAATTGTAGAGGAGGAGGGGGAAGTCTCATGGAATAATTAAAAGACATTGGAAATGATATCACTATGAGTGGGATTTGATTTATTTATAAATAATCTCGACTTCTAAACCCACTTTCTTTTGAGTTTGTATAACATACTTAAACTACTAGTGATGTACTAAATTGTTATTAAAGATGCTTAGAATTTAAAATGTATTTTGAAAGATTTTTGTTTATGCATTTTGTATTAAAATAGTTATACCCCGAAATCCAAAATGTCTGTGAACAAATCTTTTATCATTTATCTTAAAAATTATTCACTTTTTATGTAAATTTGTGTAAAGTATCTTATTTAAAAGCGACAAATATTGTTGATACATCCTAATAATACCGTCTGTGTCCCTTAAATCAAAGAATACAGAGCGTTCGATTTAAATATTTAATCTTTGCTGAGTTTTTTAATACCTTAAACGTTATAAAACTGCTTCTTTCAACTATTTTTTCATCTACATAATTTTTTTTGTATGTTTTGAAATAATTAACCAAATTTTTGGAAATTATTTTGTTTTATAAATAACTCGCAATCTGATCTAAAAAGATGATTAATAAGTTGGTATCTCAAATTCTTGTGAAATGATCAATATTGTATATAAATTTTAATCAAAAATGAAATTTTAATGTTTTAAGTCAATAATTTATATTCAAAATGGGGTTGAGACGATAAATTAATTTTTATAAAATTTGTGTTTAACTTCACAATATCAACTCATATATATTTTTTTAGCATTCGTAAATGACATTTACGATTGCAAATGGATGAAATAGTAAAGAAAATGTTCATTTTGTTGAATCTATGACGTGCTTTTAGAACAAAATCAGAAAAACAGATACTTTTTACTTTTTAAGAAATAATCAAAGAATAAAAATTTCGGAAAAACAACATTGATCATTCCATATTTTAAAAACGTATTTCTTGGAATAGAAGAAATTATAAAAAGTTCTTTAATTAAGTCGTTTTGATAGTTCCAAGAAGTAACAATGGGATTACTAAAACAAATAGAAAGATGTACTTGACTTAATGTTTCATAATGTAATTAATTTTTTTATCTACAAGGAAAATGATTCTTAACTTTCTCTTACTAATTTGTAGGGTTTTGAAGACACAGTTTATTTTTTTATTAACTCTTCGTTAGTTATCTAAGATTTTTTGTTTTGCAAATTTTATTCCTATAAATTTATTGTATGGTTCTGTAACGTCCAATCAAAATAGATGTAACTTTTTTATTTCTGTACTAATTACTTTTTATCAAATCATTTTCTTATATTTTGCAATTATAAAATAACAATTGAATATATTTTAATTAATTTGTTTGACTAACCACGTTAAAAATTATGTTCTTTGACGAGTGATATAAAAATATGGTCAAGTACTTTATTTAATCCAAAATTGACTCTGATATGTATTTTTATGTATAAATGTAAAAAAATTAAACTTTTCATATTGTCTAAGCCAATAGACTCTCTATTATATATATATTTTTTTTTTTTTGACAGTAAAATATTTATTCTACTTTGTTCTAATATGTTTTTAAATCAAAATCAGAGGATACGATTTTTGAGATTCAGATATAATTATAAATGAGTTTATTATGTATCCAATGATGTATAAAGTGATTCCAAAAAGTTACAACGCAATGTAAAAAATAAGATAAAATAAGCCTATAAAGCACACATAAAAATCAATTGAGTATGAACATTAGATTGGTTCAAGCTATAGGGGACGAATTTTCAAAGTTAATATTTTGAAACTTTTACCCTGCCATATTGTGAGGAATGTTTAGTGTAGTATAAATTAACCTATTAATGTTAATAAATATGTCCAGCTTTCTTTCTCGAAAAAAAAGTTCATCCACCCACGTTTAAAGGTGGTATATGATTACATAGAATTTGAAATTCACATCTCTCGTGATCTGAGGGTTAAGAAGCATATTTACTTCATTATATGGAAGACCAATTGAAATTGGGAATCATTTAAACAAGTTTCAAAACTTGTAACCTTTCGTTCACAATAAAACTTTATGTCCTCCCGATCTTAATGTATGGATCTGAGATCTAGGATCCTTTCAGAAACTACTTGATTATATGCTTGGTTTGGGTCATTTTGACCTTCATTGGGAGATAACGACAACTATCAATGTAAAGTCAAAACACTTGGCCTCATCACGCTGTATCATAGGCGAACTATTAAGAATTTATTACGATCCACCGAATTTTAAACAAAAAGATAAATTTATTTCTCCACCCTGGATATTAAATAAAGACTACTTCCATCACGAAATGTGACTCTCTGTTCACAACCCCATCTACCTCCCAAAACCAAATATAGACATTTTCAAGGATAGTTTTTATTATAGATTGGCTAGCTTTGGAATTATGCAACAGGGAAGTGAGGGTGATCTCAAGCGATTTTTAGTTAATTATTTTTTGTGTGACATATTTATATATATTTTGTTTACATTTTGTGATTATTTTATATTGCACATTTTTTCTTTAGAATATTTCATTACTTTTAATATTATGATCTTAAGTATATTACTTTTACCAAGAACACTAACTATAAGTCGACCTCTATAAGCTTTGATTATTGCCGCTGGTCGAAAATAAATAAATTAATCTGTACCAAATAAAATAAAGATTAGACGTGCTGCAGGGAAGTCAAACTTTTGACCTGTAAATATTCGATGAGTAATAAAGTATTAATAATATAAAATATAAACTTTTCAATATTCTATGACTTATTGATACTTTATTACTAATTATATATACATCAATATATACTTTTATACTATTTTTATATTCAATTAATTATAGATCTATATTGAATGTTAAGGTTATTTATGTTGTTGTAGACAAAATCGTAAAATCGTACTTCTACTATTATTTCAATTTATTCCATTGGTGGAATGCCTTTTTTGCGTGTTGTTTTATTCAAGTTTGGAAATGGATTGCAATATCCCTTTATAACTTGTAGAATATTCTGTAATTGTTTTTTATATTTTTGTGAGATGTCAAAAAAAAAAAATGTTTTAATCCACCACCTCCTTCCTTCTGCCTTGTCGTTTACTACATTAATATTCCATATATGAAAACTGAAGCTTTCAAAACCGCAATTACCATATTTTTCCCTGTGTCAGATTCAAGTTTTGGTGTAGGTAGGAACTTAGAATTTCCTCCACCAGATCAATAGTGAGAAGTCTTTCCGCATTTTTATCACCAAAAAGATTAAAAATAAACTTTCTGTCACCATAAACTCTCTGCAGAATGTTACATTCTAATGATCGTTTGATATCTTGTGCAATTTCCTGCATTACTGCAATTAGTTTTCTCCGTATTGTGCTTCCAGTTATAACAATCTCATCAATTTTGGAACCAAGTGAGGCTGTAGTAGCTCATACTACTATATTTGCTTGTCGATTGCCCCATTTTGCTTCTATCTTGTACCATTGATAATTCCGCGGACAAAAATTTGATTTTTTAAAGTACTAGGGGTTGCTGTTGATGATACAGTTGGAATTTTTTCTTTGTCATAAGTCTTGCTAGTAGTTGAAAGTGTGTATTGTAGTTGATGTAAACTTTCTTCTCTAGATCGTTTTTTGGTATTCCATCAACTTTACAAAAAGAATCTAGCCCAAAATGTTGGGCTGTATTGGAGTTTTGATACATAATTTGGGAATGGTTGATGCAATTAAAGTCTTGCATCCGGACAGCTTTGTCGATACATGGTAAACTAAAACCAAAAAAGTCGTAGAGATAATGAAATTATGAATATGGAGTTGGCTAAAAAAAACTTTAAAATAATAAATAACGGCTGATCTAATCGTAAATCACTTATTTTAGAAGTCACACTTAGTCGTCTGAGAAAGAGATGGATTCTTCCAAAGAAGGTTAGGTTTTGAAAAACACAATAAAAAGGAAAAAATAATGCAATCATATCGAACCTTTGTTTAATGGAATTAAGAGATTTTCATTTGAAAAATGCAGTGTGAGAAAATCAAAAGGATGGCAAGATTAGAAAATTAGAAACTCAGCTTCAATCTACGGAATCATATATCTGACAAATTAAGCTGATACATATAATTATGTGTGAATATCGGACACTCTCTTTTAAAAAAGATATACATCGCCTTGTACAGATGCGTGAAGATTCAGATCATGTAGAAAAGACAGTATCAACTTATGAAAAAAAAAAAAAAAAATACAAAAAGGCACCCTCTCTCGGAAAAAATAAACATGGAGGAAGCTGAGAAGCTCTATAAGAATATACTTATGGAAAACGACATGGTATGGGAAAGAAAACTTTAAGAGAATAGAATGGTATTTTTCCAGGAATTATTTCAAGACGTATACCAAAAGGCATATGTAAGAAAATAAGTCACCGGATCTTAGTGGAATTATTGCGACTTTTTTAAATCTTTTATGTGACCAAACAGACAAATAAATTATTTATGGACCAGTTCAATGAGCGTTATTTATTTATTTTGTTTGTTTACCAATCTAAGGACATCTGCTTCATCTTGACGCTATAAATGTTTTATTAGTTTGTTTATGTCCTTTATGGGTGTGATAGTCTTTGACTTGGTTGTTGATTTCCTAGACTGAGAAACTACTACATATATATGCCCTCCTGCGTCTATAAATGTTATTTTAGTTTGTTCATGCCCTGTTGTTTGTATTTAAAACAACCCTTGCGTTTATATCCAATGCATAACACATTTAATTCAATGCATATATTGCCTTATTTACTTACTTATTGCGACTCTTTACTGTATAGTTAATAAAAACAATTATTGCATTTTAAAGAATTAGTCATTAATTTTATGTTCTTACAATAACTACTGCATGACTGGGAGGGAGGAGAGATAATAAGTGCATTATTGGTTGTGGCAGTAGAACAAATATAGGCAGAGTTGTATAAAATATGACCTTAATGTGTATAACATTATTTTCTTGTTGTCAATCTGAAGAGTATTTTAAATTTGAAAAGCTGTTATTATTTTTCTTGAAGAGAGTACATTGAAATATAAAGTAATAACTAATAAATGTAACCATTAAAGACGAAGTGTAACACGGAATAGCTGTTTGAGAGTTATAATTAATGATATAAATCGGGTTTATTTTTTAACTGGCCCGGTTTTTTTTTTAAATTGATGATCTGAAAAATAAATTTTATCTTCCATAGCGGTTGCCATTATCATTTAATTCCTGAAGTAGTGAACATCCTTTCTTAAATATATTCAATTATATTCAAAACTGATTGAATGTTCGTGTGCGCTATAAAAGACGAAGCATAACCCAGGGGATATGTTGCGGAGTTATAATTGTAAGTCCCTGTTGGACTCAGTGTGGAATTGGGAATTTGCATCGGAGTAATTCTAGCAAATGACCTTGTTTATATTCTTTTCTCCTTCCTTTCTTGTCACAGCTGATTGTAGTTGATCTCAGTGGCGGTTTCTTAATAGTACTTTGCAACTTCAGCACCCCCTATTCATTTCTAATATGCACATTTTTGTTGATATATATTGTTATACATGAATATACTAAAGTATGTATGATTAATTATCAAAAGTCCTTAAACTTACAATTATTGCACACCCTCTCATTTCTATAAACAATAAATATTAGCTACATATAAAGCTAACAATATGTGTAACTGCGTACTCAACAGTTCCGACTTTAATTATATGGTGGCATGTGATAGGCGATGGCCAAGCCAGGAGGATAGGAAAAGGGAGAGCACAGTGACTCGCATAGTGTATACATATGTGTAACTTGTATCTGTGTACTTAACAGTTCTGATTATATTTATGTGGTGGTCTGATATCTAACCCGCTCGGATAGATGATATGATTATGAATTGCATAGTCTAGGTATTGGTATTACCGTACTGTTCAAAATACCGATTTCTTGAGAGAAAAAATAATTGCAGGAGAGGTGTTCGGGAGTTTATAAGTGTTTTGTGGATCCCCATAGAAATGTTGGTTTTTATTCCTTAAACGGGAGAAATCAATTTCACGTCATTTATATTAAATGTATTTATATTTTTAATCTTTCACCAAGTTTTTTTTTTCAATCTGTTGCTTTGGTTAATCATACCATTTGCTGGAAAATAACTCATCTCAAGATAGCCTTCAAAATCGCAGATAAGCTGTAATGGATCAAATAAAAGGTATGATGGACACTACAACAGTTTTTTATCTAGTATCTTGTAAAGTTTTTAAAGAATTTGTTCATTATAAGCACTAGACAAATTTTAACCCGACATTAGCACCTTCAATCTTTATTACTGCGCAATATTAAAGTACTTAGTTTTAACTTTTAACTTCTTTTTTTTTCAATAAGTATCATTTATTGCCTGGAGAGCGTAAAAAGATATTCATATACTCGAATTTTATATTATACAATTCAATTGTAGCTATTTAAAAGTATCATCTTTTACTCAATACTGTATTTTGTAATTCCTTAAAATTTCATTCAATTATCTTAGTGTGAAAGTTGTGTTGTTACATTGGATTATCATATTGAAAATGAACTAAAAGGTTACTGTTCAAATTAATATAACAAGCTTATAGGGATACAAATGTATAAATAACAAATCTATTTGTGCAAAAATACATTTAAATTTATAGGAAATTAAAACTACAAACTAATAAATATACTCTATATTATATATAGCATAAAATTATCATATTAAAGCCACTATAAATTTCAGGATTTCATTCCCTCCATAGGCCTCAAAAAGACCCTAAAAGTACGCAATTATCCAAAATTTCTTTGGTGAAGCTTATAACGTCCCACAAACCTCCTAGCAGTTAGGCTCATTTTGCTCGTCAACCACTCAACCATTTTTTATTTAGCATAAATTCTTCAAATGGTTGATTTCCGGTTTATTTTTATAACATGTCCATTCAACATTGGATTTTTATCACTGGTTATAATGCTATGTACTTGTTGAACTCAAAGTCGAATTGAAGGTTCTTGTTTGTATTGCATCATGTTACAGAGTGGGATTTGTATTTATATTCTTCCTCTCAGAGCTTCTCACAGCTAATTTAATAAAAAGTAAGGATAGCTGAGCTACTCTTTTCTCGAGCATTCTTCAAGTTGTCAGAGTTCCCTAATCATTTCTCGTTTTATTTTATTTTTACATACTGGCAAGTCATTTTTTATACAACTCAAGGTATAGCTATAAATCCAAAGGTCTAACAAAGCGAGAATAATATGATCCCTTTTTAAAAAAGATAAACATTTAAGTATATTTTGCGTATATAAACAATATCATAATTTTTAAAAGCCTAAAATATCTCTTCTACTAAATATACAATCAGGTATTAACTTAAATGCCTGAACAGATATGACATTTCGCCTTAATTTCAATATCCTTTTACTTAGATGAACTTTATATATATTATATGTATATATATTCTACAAACAAAGTAATAATCTAAAGTAAAGCTTTAGCCTTAAAGTTTGAAAACACTATACATAAGAAGAGATTAATGTAAGAGGTTTACTAACCTCTAAAAAACAAAATACATAATTCAGAGATTAATAAAAGTATTATATATTGTTGAATAAAATATTATTTAATAGTATCTTTTACTCACTGTAAAACACTTTTACAATCTCCTGCGCATAATTTGAAACAGATGATAAAATTGCAACTTTAAAATTTGATGCAGTAAGTTTAAACCTTTATAGACCAAATTATAAAAGTTTGAGTAAAAAATAATCATTTTTGGTATTTAAATTAATAAAAAATTAGGTGAGGTTAAGACTTTGAAGTGTTGAGAATATATTAAAAGATGTCGTCAGACTGTATTTCTATACTATAGTATAATATATTTCAATATTTGTCAGCGTGGAAATGGTCTTGTGAAGTCATCAATTGTATAAGGCATTGTCTTGAGATATATTTTTTAAATTAAGTAAATACTTTTTGTTCATCAACCTTTTTTAAGCTGCGATCTCTTGGAGTTGTTTAATTACTTTTTATAATCAGGGAGGATTATTTAATGTAAAAGATCAGCTTTGAGGTATTGTAATTTAAAAAAGGTTCATTACTATACATTTTGTTTAGAAAAAGGGATTCCTGACGAGCTATGATAACTGTAAGGAAACATTTGTCGGTAATCTACAATATACATGTATTCATTGAAGACAAACCCAGTGCAAAAGTTCTTTCTTTATTAAATTTGTATTTTATATACGAATTGTTAGCGTATTGTTTTTCATAATATTAAAAGATTTCTTTGAGCCTTGTAAAACCTTCATGTTTGACAAATCTATAATGATAAACTATGTTCTGTATTTTTTCTTGAGCTATGCAAATATAAAATAAAAATTAAATCCTTATATTAATTTTAATTTAAAACAGACAAGGTTTTTTTTTGTTTGGATCGGCTGTTTTAATGCAAATGGATAAATAAATTATTCTTGATGATGTGAATTTTACAAATAAGCTAATTCAAATTTAAACCCAACTCAAATTTAGATCGAGTTGATACAACTTGGTCATAAAATTTGATAATTCAATTTTGATACTTTCCTTAAAAATTGGTTCAAAGCAAATTAAATTAATGTGGTCGTCCGATGAGTAATCAATCTAATATTATTGGATGACATGAAATCAGATGGCATTAAGTTTGGCTATCTAGCATAATTATTTGAGTAGTTTTTTGTTTTTTTTAAATTTGAAATTATGAAAATGAATTGAAAAAATCGTTTTTTGTGTGTTAGAAAAATTGAAACAATTAACTAATTTTGAAAAATCGTTTGAATAGAAACACAGGAGCTAATTTTGATTTGATAAAATGCTAGCTGTAGAACTCCGGCATTGCCAGGAGTAATTAGGCGCCGGCTAAAATACCAATTTTTATTTATTAATATTGAACATAACTCCCCAACCAATCCTCAATGTTTTTCATGAGGATACTCCCACGTAACTACTCAATGCAATAATACTTGTATCTAAAACATTAAACCAAGTAGCACATCACGATTGTTAGTCAGAAAAAAAAGTATGGACAGTATTTTTAATATTTTTCGTAGGATTTCTAATTTTTTTTAACGTCACAGTTCGAACAGAAGAAGTACTGATCCCTACTCCCTAATTAATTATTATTAGACATGAAATAGACTAACATACAAATCATCAAACTTGCTTTACGATCAACTTTAAGATTACTTGGTTTAAACCAGAACCTATCCATAGCTATGCTATAAAAGTAGAGGCCAAAGCGTGTTTGAGAAGAGCATCGGGTGTTGTTGAATGAAAGAGAAGGATGCAGTCCATGGTTGGAATATGCAGTAGGAGATGAGGCTTGACAGTAAAGCTAGAGAAGGACTGTAAGGCTGCCCTTACCTCCGAAATAGATTCCTTGGATGCAATTGGGAATTTACTTGATCCCTACAACAATGTGAGTGCAAAAATGACTTCCTAAAGAATACCAAAGAAACTGAGAGGAAAAATTGAAGCCCAACTCTCCCGGGAAGCCATTTTCATGCCCCTGATAAGTAAGGCATCAGATTTTTATGTTATCAGCTCTCCAATCCTCTAGGAATTCAATCCATATTTAGAAATTCATACTAATACTTTAACGCCCGGGTTTGTCATCTCTTTCTCAGACGAGAGGTTGGAGCAAGGAGATAAAATTACAGATCCACATTCCTATAAGCATACCTTTTGTTAAAAATATTCGTAAATTTGCCTGTACCATCATTGAAGAGTACAATAGTATACCTACGTGTATGAAATCAGGAGAGCTGAAGACACCGTTTCAGCATTGCTAATGCAGGGTGAGTAGTTTCATTGGAGTTCAAAAATTCATTCGTATCTCCGTGTTTTCTTGAAGTGATCTCTTGCTCCCATTTTCTGCCGTTGTATCTTCTGGATTTTCGTTTTCGATACCGATTTTTCGAATGGAATTTGATTAGTGGTGTACATGAAGTCTCACAAATGGGATATATATAAATATTTTTTCCATGAAAAAATGACATTAATGCGCTCTTATACAGAAACTTGCGATGCATAATGTGACCGTATAATATTTTAAAAGAAATTACAAATAGAACCAGAAAATAGTGATGAACGAGATATTATTCAATTTAATTACTTTAGAAATAAATTAAAATTATCAATTGTTGTTATATTGCTTGATTATTTTTTTATCATTGGAGACTGATGAGTATTACATCTTGTACATTGGCGGGTTCTTCATGGAACAGTCCTCTCCGATGACCACATATGTGTGAATGATGTATTTCCCCATAAATGAATCTAAAGAGCAAATAAAAGATTTGCTCCATGAAAGTTGGAATGAAGGAACACAAATTCAAGCATAATTTATATAGTTTATTCCTTTTAACTTATAATTGAATATGTTGGTAAATATCCCCCATTTTGAATCAACTCTAAAAATTAAATAAATTTTATATTCAACTGCTACTAGTTCTGTAGCATCCTTTTGAAGGTCACATAAATCCCTGTCTCCTGTAGTCTGGGCCACTAGTTGCCCTCTTTTTATCTAAAAAAAGGAGTATTATCTTTGCACACAAGTATTTAGCTGTCCCAACTTCCGCTTTAACCTCCGGGATTTCCATCAATTTCTCCACTTCCGGAGAGACCCAAGAAATTCTTGCATGAAGGATTTAAAGATGGAACCTTGAAGCCTAATAAGAGATGGTTTCTTTCTTAAAAAATCCCAAGGGTATTTTACGAAAAAGAAACCGCCAGTTCTTTGTCCCAAATAGAATGGAAATAACCTCGTGAACGCCTTTGTTTCTTAGCACACCATACTTCTTTTTGGGTGGACAAACGACGACTCCCGAAGGAAACTTAATTATCTAAACTCAATTCATCCTCCCCAAGGACTTCCTGGTGAATTTTAGAATGAAACACATCTAAAACATGGACAAGAATGTTCAAGTAGGTCTCATGCGACAGAGGGCAGCAAAACCATACAGACACTTGACTAGTAGAGTAGCAAGAACTTATCTGAAGACCTAGGTACATTAATCTTATCACTGAACATAATGTATCACTAAAATAATATAACTCTAGCTATATATTGATACACAAATATATTATGTAATAGTTTCTAACTAGTAGGTATTCTTGAAGGTAGAAATCAAAACAAAATGGTGTCCTCTAGCGGACAAAAAAAGTATGTTTTGACCACGACTTTTTAAGCTACTGATGACGTTGGACCTCGATGCGCTACTTAGTCTAATGCTTTACATATATATATTCAAATGACGTGTTCCCTCCTAAGAATGAAAGAATAATAATAAGGGTTTGAGAAAAAAAATATTATGTTGGGATGACTGATGAGTACTTTCGTCTGAAGGAGTACTCACTAATGAAAACTAAAATATTTCATTAAAACACATTAGCGTTTATATTTTCTTAGTGAAGCAATATACACACTGCACCCAGTGACTCTATTTCCCATATGTAAATTCTAACATTCATACATACAGACAAATATACAAACTTTACTTCATTAACAAATATTCTTGTCAAACCATTTTGTGCTAAGCACAGCCAATATATACACCAACTATAAGCCTAATAGACATGATCAGAGCTGGAATTATCAAATTTAGCTGGAGGAGTTATGGAAATTAATCAATGTCAGGATGGAAAAGAGAATACAGGAAAGGTAGGAAATTGGGTCATTTTTTGGATACATTTGGAAAAGAATGGAAGGAATTGTAGTTTGTTGATTAGACATTTAAATAAAGTCAACCCATGGCCATTGATTTAAGTCAGGGTAAGAGACAAGGGAGATAAATATCTATGTAGAGATATAATTATGCTATATTAGCAGCAATTATAGATTTGAAGTGTTTGAATGAAATACATACTCCATATTCATATATGAGAAACCCCTTCAAAAAATGCATTAGTAGAGCGATTGGGAAGTCATTTTCCCAAACCGTAATAATTAAATTAATTCGTACATATATAGAAGTAGATAAGTTGACGAGAATATAGTTGTAGTTGAAGAGTGTGTTTGAATACTTATTCCATACCACTTGTAAAAAATATGTGATTATTTCTGAGGACTTTCCTTTTAAATTACAAAACGATGGATGGTTGAAATCAGCCATTATAGAAATCAAGAAAGTTTAGGATTATATGATGCCACCAGAAATTGCTATACAATTGGTAGACAATTAATTATTAGAAACATACTCAGATGTTCTGATTTATGGCAAGAAAGTATTGAAAAAGAAGAAATACTCACTGATGAATATATCATTGATGATCAAGCAAAACATTTAAAACTATACACTTCGAGAATAAAACTATATGCATAAAGAGAAAAAACTGAAGAGAGTTGTATGATATAGTAAAAAAAGAAATGATTGCACCATTAAAGAGCAATCCCACTGAGTGGTGTCACCCTCTTGTGGTGATCGGAAAACCAAATGAAGAAATTCTATTAACAATCAATCCAAAGAAACTCAATAAATATGCTAAAAGACCAATAAACCTGTCACAATTACAGAATAAATCATTTGAAGTATAATGACTTGAAATAATAATTTTTCAACGTTCGATTCCATTCAATAAAAATACATTTATAAAAGAAAAGTCAAGAATTGACAACATTTATTGCGCTGTGAAGATTTAAATTTAATAGATTGTGAATGGGTCTCTATGCTACTAGTGATGTTTTTAATGTGATGATGGATCCTTCTTATGGGTGATTGTAGAACATGAAATAGTTGGTGGATGACGACATTTAATTTAATAAAAACTTTAATGACCAGCTTCCAAGTGTTAAATAAATTTTGAATGAAAGTAGAAAATACGTAATCCTCTTAAGTAAGGATAAATTTAAATTTGCACAAACTGAGATGGAATATATTTGATATACTATTAATAAAAATGGAGTATTCATGAATCCAAAAAAGACAGAAATATTATTAAAATCTCTAGACCGCACGAAAATTTCAGAGATGCGATCATTCATGGGGATGATACATCAAATGAGTGTATTTTCTAAAGACATTGTATGCTCCATTAAGATCATTGTTGTGTAAGAAAAAATATTTCATACAAACAGACGAACTTCAATACACATTTGAAAAAATCATGAACACTATGGTTAGTTTATCTCAAAAATATCATTTTGTTCCAGAAAGACCCTTAATTCAAAAGTGGTTGGAATTTAACTGAAGTATATTCGAGATAGTTCATTCATTATGAAGAGAATTATTGAAGTACAATACTACAGATGAGGGTAGTTTATTAGGCTACCAAAAAATTAAATGTATACCTACAAGATTTTTAACATTTCATTATAGAGTCCGATCATCATGTAATGGTAGCTATTATGCATAAGAAAACCCTAAATAAACATTGAAATCCTTGGCAAAGAAAAATTAAAAATGAACCTAAATGAGATACAACTTCACGAAAAAATTGAAACTTGGTAAACAAATGGGAGTGTCAGATGCACTATCTAGAAATCAATAATGGAATGGAAAAAAAATGAAGTTTTATTGGAAGAAGAAATTATCTAGGATGAACTGAATAATACACTTATTAGGGCTGTGATATAAACTTTGAGTAACTCTGAGGTAAAGGATAGAATATTGGAGGAATGAAAAATAAACTAAAACCTAGATGTAATATATCAAAAACTTATCCATATAATAAAAAGTGGAGTAAAAAGATATTATCATGTATTTTGGTCAGGAATATTCTAAAATATTGAAGAAATAATATGAAATTGAAAATAATCCCAAAAAACCCTGCCGAGCTTATCAACGGAGTCAAAATTGAAGGAAACATAACTCTGAGCAAGGGAAAAGCTTTTTAGGTTATGGTGATAGATACTCTGAATCTCCTTTGTACATTATCGTAAATATAGTGGATATACATCTAACATTATAAAGACAATAATAGAACGATATTTATTGATAATGGGTAACTGAACAATTAGAATAAGATAAAGGCAATAGTTTTGCATTGCGAGAATTTCCTCCCCAAAAAATAAACGATTGGGTAGTGGAGTTGAGATGCATAATCCTAAATCAAATGGTCTTGTAAACACTGTCGTCAAAACACTCAAATGTTTATAGAAGTTTTTTCAAAACTGTGTTAAACCAAATTTTTAATGTTTACAATAATTATCAAACATAGATAAAACTTTACTAAATTATAAAGCTTGTTTTATTTCTTTTTGGGGAAAGAAATTTTAGTTATTGAACCTTGATATAATAATTAATTACTATTATCTGAATAATAATTAACTATTGGCAACAAGAAAAATATAAAATACCAACTGCTTTATGTTAAAAAATTATTTCCCTCTTGACAGTCTAGGTTAAGAGTGGATAAAAAGGCTAGATGTGAGGATATTATATGGTTCAATATTGCTTAAAGTAATTAATAATTCTTTTTGAATGTTGAAATGTTTGTATTAATTTGTTATTTACTTTGATTCTCATCTATATAGTTATTTCATGTCGAAGATCGTACTGAATCGTAAATATACCATAAGAAATGGACTTAAAATAAAAGGCTTTAAACACCAAACCTTTATTGGATCAAAGTTTTAATGGTCATATTCGTGTTCTACGGTTTAAATAACAATAAGAAATGTGAGTTTCAGCCTACAGACCAAAATGCTGTCGCATGGTGTTTTTAATTTAACATACATCGTCGCTACTCATTTTCTGTCGTTATATCACTTTATGTATGTATATTAGTAGAATAAAGTCTCAAAAGGGAAGATGCCAAGTATACTCGTTCTCTTAAAGGGAAAAATGACCCACTTTCAAAAATATCCCATTAAATAATGCGTCGATATAATCAATGTTTTATATAAATTATAATATTATCTAACAGCATTTTTGCCAGCCAGCTAAAACACTCCTCTATTAATGTTATTTAAGCCATTCAAGAGGAAATTGACAGTTAATATTTTCTATCGCCCTAGGTTTTGGTAATTGAAAACCCTCATTTTCAATCACTTTTTTTTGTGCATAATTTCGATTTCGAGGCATATTTTGAAATGAAATAAATATATAGATGAAAATTTAAGGTAATAAAAATTGATAAAAAACATTCCAGCATTCAATATCATGGAATCATTTAGTAAGTTTTTTTAAAATCCAGTTCCTACAAAATCTGTTTAATTAATATTTTTGATTTTCTTATAGAATATTTAAGAAAACATCAGTGTGAGGTTACGTGTTTTTTTCAAATTTAAATATAATTATGAGAATTAGTTGACTAATTGGAATAAATCATTAATATTATATATATATATATACTAGTCTTTATTTGATTGAATAATTACTTAAAGGTGACTTTTACTCGCACTTATAAACATTGATACAAACATTAGAGTTGTTTACATACCAATGTATAATAAATATAATAGGTTACAATTTAATATAACAATCTATCACTAGTATCAAAATTTTCTACAAACATTCAAAAGATTTCATGACGTTTGGTTTACTTTTGTGATTCTTAAAAACGATGGATTCAAAGGAATTTCGTGTGTTGATTTTTCGTTGTTTTTTTATGGGGAAAAACACCGTTCAAGCCCAGCCTTGGCTTGAAAAATGTTATCCGGGCTCTGCCCCATCTAAAACAAGCATCGAACGGGGGTTTGACAATTTCAAACGTGAAAAGCCCTGGTGGGGAAAATGAGGCGGTTATTCCGGAAAACATTGAAAAAACCCAGAAAGTAATAATGGGTAATCGCAAAGTGAAGTTGCAAGAGATAGTTGACACTCTGAAGTTATCAAAAGGTAGTGTTTACACCATCATACACGAACATTTGGGTATGAAAAAACTGCTTTCCAAATGGGTGCCGCGTTTGCTCATACCAGAGCAAACTCAAGAACGAGAAGATGATTCAAAAAAACTGTTTGGAGATGTTCACGCGAAATAAGAAGGAGGTTTTGCGTCGATACATCACAATGGATGAAAACATAGATTCACCTCTTTACTCAAGAATCAAAAGGCAGTCTACTGAGTGGTGTGCAAACGGAGAAAGCTGTCCAAAGACTCAAACATTGACTGGGAAGACCTCTGTATTTTAGGATTCTGTTGGAATTTTATTCATTGACTACTTGGAACATGGAAAAAAAATCAACAGCGACTATTACATGGCTTTGTTGGATCGAAATTACCCAGAAACGACCTCATTTGAATAGAAAAAGGTCCTCTTTTACCAAGACAATGCACTGTGTCACCAGACAATAAAAACAAAATTGGTCGAATTGGGTTTCAAATTGCTACCGCACCCACGGCATTCTCCAGATCTGGCCCCAGCAACTTTTGGATCTTCGCAGAACTCAAAAAGATGCTCCGTGGAAAGAGATTTGAAGGGATTTTCAAAACTAAAGCATATTTTGAAGGTCTCGATAAATCGTTCTACACCTGCGGTATCGAAAAGCTAGAGAAACGTTGGAATGATTGTATCGTTCTAAAAGGAGATTATATTGATGAATAAAAATGAATTTTGGTAAAAAAATGTTATTTTCCTATCTAAGCTCGGGACTTATTGATCGATGTGTTAGAAGGCTCAGAGACGGGAGAACTGATGATTACACACTGGATCTTATTCTTCAACGGGGAACTAAGTCAATGGGATAAGTAACTCTTTATACCGATATTGGACACTCTAAAAAAAGAGTTCCCTAAGAAATATTTTATCTAAAGCCTGGTAGAAAGGAGAGTTTATTACAATACCGTCATGAATATAGTTAGGAAGAATAAGGGTAACTTATCTGAAAAACCCACGATATCTTAAGATGCAATCCATGTTGCCAGTTACTCTCAAAGAATAATTGTAACTTCCGGTTTACCATGTCGCTCTATTACTTTTCGGACATTTCTAATAAGGGATATAGGTCTCCAATTATAAGGACAAAGAGAATATGCCTTTTTAAAGATGGGAGCAACATTAGTCATTTCCATTCCTTTGGAACATAATCACATTGAAAAAAAAGATTCAAAGCATGGTTAATGGGAATGAAACACTATTAACAACTTTCTTTCAGAAGAAGGTGTTAATTCCGTCTGGTCCAGAGGAAAAAGAGTAACAAAAATTTACAATTATATTACAAACTTCCTCACTAGAAAATAAAAACTCGGGGAAAGAAATTGTATTAAGAAGACCCACATGAATGAGATATATTTTGACTGGATACACCGATACAATATACGTGTTAAAGCTTAGCGAACCAATATAATTTTAAACAGAATCCTCTCTTTTCTTCCTGATATGTGCTTACTAAAATTTTATATTTGAGTGAAAAAGCTTAAATAGTAGTAGGTAAGGTTAAAAACGGGTAATGTTGACCCGTAAGACGACTAATGAGTTATAAAAAATATTGCCGTGTCTTTGGGTGTTAAAATATAACCAATAAATAAAAGAACTGTTCATCAAAAATTCCTAGATATATTATTACAATGTTATAGATTCTTATTTCCTTAATGTAGACAATAAATTAACTATTCCATTTACAGAGATAAGCATATTTTTATCTATTTATCCTACTTTTCTCTTTCTCTAACCGATCAAAAAAAATAATGATAATAATGAGACATAATTGAACATATGAATACATTTTAACTACCTATTACCTAGATTTAATTTAAATATCACAGTTTATTAGTGGTTATAATGTAGTATTCAATATTTGTGTTATGCCTTTTTAATTTTTAAAGTAATATGTTAAAGTTTCATTAAGATTTATTGAAAATTCGACTATATTATTTTGTAAAATATCAACTACGTGCCTCCAATTATAATGTAAATCAAAACACTCTTTTTTTTATTTCATCATTTAATAACAGTTATAATGCTATACATAGTTAAATATCTTTCAGCTCAATCCATTTTTTTTTTTTTTAATTTGGGATTATAAACACCCCATATAAATTATAAAACACATTGTTTTTAAAATGTTTAATAAATTAAAAAATATCTCTACATATAAAGTTGTTTTTGTATTATAAATTTATCGTTGAAAAGTAACCCTGCATAAATTTTTACATAAAATACAAATATATTTAACATTTAATCATATAATTAAAATTCATAATAAATTTGCATACATAAAGGTAGAATTAAGTTTCTTTTAAAATGGGTAAATGTCTATTGCCTACATTACCTATATAGAATGGATACCTTGGATTATTTATAACACTATTTATGAAATTTGTATTTTTTCATGCATTTATATAAAATATGAAATAATTATGCTATTTGTTTTTTAATATATGTATACAAGAACAACCTACATTTAAAAAGAATATTTTGATCATATTGAGCTCTTTTCAGGATGAAGGTAGAAATTTATTTTTTAGATACTTTTATCTAAATTATATTTGCTATAATATCAATATATGTAAACCATTGAATGGGTTTCCTTGTTCATTTCAACAATTGATAACAATGTATCATTCAGTCAAGAAAAAAATCTTTTGTCATAGACTTTACTCACTATTACTTTCATTTTTTGCGAAGATTAATATTATTTCTGGGTTTTTTAACCGTTGAATGAGATTTATATTCACAATCTATTTAAGTATAAAATGTTGTACGCTCAGTTATTAAACAAAAAGTACATCATCTTAAAGGGTATAAGGAGTGACTAATAATTTACTAAACAATAAACCAATTTTTTGAGCTTTTATAGAATTTGTACTTTTGCACAACACTTTACACTTACAGATCTCTGAAATTCCTGGTTAAAGAAAAATATGTAAAGTATTAGATTATTCTACTTCAAAGGCTATGGACAGGCTAAATCATGTTTAATGATTCAAATGAAGATGGTTTGTACTTATGGCTAAATTACAGATTACAGGCGTTGTTTAACAACGAAATTTGCACATATGTGCAGATGAGACAATGTTGAGATTGCAAACTTCTTCAAACAGGTAAGATCCTTTGTTTGGATAGTCAAGAAGGAACTGAAGAGTCTGGATACCTACTGCAAAGAAAAAGTTGACTTTGTTTTTTTTACTCTGTTGGTCCTTATGTTTGCACTTTTAGCCCCTTACACCTCAAGCCCATGTACTTTTTTGTATGTGGTGCAGTTGAGTGACATAAAAAAACCTGCAACACAAAATCCGGGCTGATGTCCATTAATATGGGAGGAATTCCAGAATCTGCCAAAGGAGACTGTCATCAAAACTTGCTTCTGTTTCCGAGGTTGAGTTGAGGCCGTTATTTATTTTTAATATACAGCTTTCATTTCGCATTGGTTTATAAAGGGTGATTCAAAACGAGCAGTTTTTTCCAGTAGGGATTTTTTGACAGGCGCGCGCGAGTTCTGTCAAATTCATACGTCATTTTTACTCAGTATTGTTTTACAATTCTTCATGGAAAGATATACGCCACAACAACGTGTACAAATTGTTCAATTGCACTATGAAAATCAGCGTTCTGTGAAAGTAGTTTTTCGCAAATTACGCCCAACTTATGGTCCACATAATTGACCTTCAGAATCCACAATTCGCAGAATAATCGAAAAATTTGAAGGGGCAGCAACTTGCTGGGATATCCCGTCGTCTGGTAGGTCACGTGGAGCTCGCAGCTTCGAAAATATTGGGGGTGTAGTCGAAGATCGTGAAGAATCGATTCGCTATCGCTCAACGTTATCGCGCCATGGTAACATACTTTTTGGTACCTCAAATTGAAGCACATGGTCTCCACGATATTTGGTTCCAACAAAACGGTGCCACTTGCCAAACAGCGCGCGTAACAATGAACTTATTGGACATCATTTTGGTGAGCAATTCATTTCACGTTTTGGCCCGGTAAATTGGCCACCAGGATCGTGTGATATCACACCTTTGCACTTTTTTCTTTGGGGCTACGTAAAAGCAAAAGTCTATATGGATAAACTTGAGACGATTGAAGCATTGGAAGCAAATATTGAGTGAGTTATTGGTGAGATTCCGAGCACAATGCTCGAACGTGTCATCGGAAATTGGCGCGAAAGAATGGACCATTTAAAGGCCAGTTGCGGCCAACATATGAAGGGGATTATTTTCTAGAAATAATTGTAAAGGATTGTTTTTTCGGTTCATAATAAAGTTTTGACCATAGTATAATATTTTATGTGTTTTATTTCTACAATCCAAAAACCGCTCGTTTTGAATCGCCCTTTATTAAAATAAATGGTTAGTTCAGGAGGAAATCCATTTAAAAATATCGTGTTGGTTGTAAAATAGAGGTTGTTGCTCCTTATAGTTATACTTTTAATAAAGAGGATTCATTTAACAATTTAAGATAATATATTATGTAGTGAACAGTAATCTAAACAACACAGTCTAAATACTGACTAAAAACTATAAATAAATAAACTCTAAAAAAGAGTGAGGTATTCTTCAAAGCATATATTTTTAACTTCTCTGACTGGAATCCGTTGGGACTATGCCGTTACCTTTCTTCCTTTTACTACCCCATTGTTGCTGTACCATATCGTCCACTCTTTTAAGTAATTGTCGTATGGACGGAATTGATGAAGATGAGGTGCTCTGAATTTTCAACTCCCGGAGGACAGAAAGTTAATTTATTTTCCAATATTGCTTCCAGTTTTAACCCTTCAATGTATCAATTTTAATTTGTTGGTGAAAAATTTTTTATTTTTAAATTCTAATAACATCTTAATTGATCCACTATCTTATTGGGGAATAATTTATTCCATAGGACTGAAAATAAGCAGCCTCTTTCAATTTTGGCATACTGATACGTAGTGATTATTCTGTGAAGAAAAATCAAGTATTTACGACATAGTTAGCAAAATTTGGTATGACCAATATGGAAAGCATTTAAATCATTTGCTCTAAGTCCTGTGATCTAACGCAAAAAAAAAAAAAAAAAGAAGAAGCTTAATGGACAACAAGCTCAAGAAATATTATTCTATTGAACTTAATATGTGTAGGTTCCATACTCGGTCGCTCCTAGAGAAGGAAATATACTTATAAACAAGTATATAGACTTCAAAGACAATTCCTATGTCAGATAAAGTATTTGTAATATTATAATGTTTTGTAACACTTAATGTTGATACCCTGTATACGTAAAGGAATGATGTTGTCAAATATTAAATAAGCTTGCCAAAAGATAAAATGATTTTGTCAATTTTTAATAACAGATCATGAAATAAAATTACATAATTAGTGTCAGAAATGAAATTAATAATGTCAATTTTTTAGAAAAAGGAAAGAAAGTTATTTTATGAAGAAATACATCCAAAAAAAGTTTGTCACATTTTTTTCAGTCAGTAATATAAATCAGTTCCAAACTTTGTATTGATACAGGAAAAACCAATTTAAAATGTCTTTTAAAAGGAATATTACCTCAATAACAACGAGAAACTATAAATAAGTCACCTTTACTACAAAAAAAAAAAAAAAAAAAAAATCCAAGTTACAGTCAAAAAAGTGTGCTGAATTTTGTTTTGGATTTAAGCCCTGCTCAAGGTAAAGCCAGCTCTTCCTGTATCCAGCTGTAACTTAATTCGAGAAAAGGTTTGGCCTTTCCAGTTTTAAATACTTACAAAATTTCTAATTTTTTACAAAAACTTTCCTATTTTATAAACTATCGTCACTTTTTTTCATCCAACATATCAACGATACGTAAAATAAAAATGCCCATCTGATATTTTACGTCATTTATTTATAAAATAAGTTACTGAGTTAAAACCAGTGAAAAATTCCTACAGCTAACTAACCTGCTCAAAACTAATCTGTATTGGCCTTTGTGGTCTAAATATATTTGATTATTCATTTAAATAAACATTTTTAAAGTAAACAAGTCAATGTGAATCATATGAAATTCATCCACCGGGTCCCATTTTTCTTATGATCCACTTGTTGAATACTCTTACTCCTTCTTAATAATTAACTTTTATGAGCAACAAAAATACAGAATGCTTCTAGATGAAGAGGATACTGTCAGACCAACTGGATTAATTAAAAAGAATCCGCAAACATAGGTTATATTATGCCAATGAAAAGACAATATGAATATAAGGCAAATAAATGTGATGAAACAAATATGCTAACGAAATTGACACTGGCGATTTCAAAAAAAATATAATTGAGAATAGGAAAAATTTGAAATTATCACAAATTTATAATCATTTTGTCTAATAAAACATATTCAAGTACTGATTAACAAACTTTATGTTATTTTTGTATTAGGAAAAATACATTATGACACAAGGATAATTAGTTTTAGTTCAATAACGACTTTTTGTGGTTGACTGAGGGAGTTAAAAGATATTATAATATTTTAAGAGCAAGTCAATTAATCGTCCCCCGGAACTCTTTTATTTCTCTATATGAACCAATTCCAATTTTGAGCTTTGTAGTTATACACGCTTCATTAGCTATAATGAACACCATTTTATGATATAATATACTTAGATATGTAATTAATATGGACTCATTTAATAAATGGGTTAATTGCTCTATATGCAAGTAAAGAGACGTATATTCATACGATAAAAAAGTAATTCATGCATCGATATAAAAAAAATATCAAATTTTTAGATGGAAAATTGAGATTAGCATTAGCTTTTCATTGGTTGATATGACAAACTTTTCTGTTTTTGGCATATAACTCAAGATTTATGGTAGATATTGAGCTTTGAATATTTTTTTGCACAGTTTAAAACAGTATGCAACTTTAGCAACAATTTCAAAGCATTGTTATTTAAACTTTGGGTGTAATTTCAATTTGAGGGTTTTAACTAAATTGTTCCTTACTATTTTGACTTGAATTGAAAATTAAATTCAGTCTACTTAATAAATATTAGATTTTAGATGGGTCTTTTACATAATTTGTTGAAACAAATGTTTATAAATAATATATTGCTGTATTTTTTTACAAAATGCATTTTAATTATAATTCAAAGCGAACTATTATATCATTTATTAATATTCCTCTAATTGTCCAGATGGAGTGTAACTGATGTCAATAGCATGGTCTCAGGAATCACCATCTATCCTTGGTATTTTCAAAGAAAAAATACCATATCTTTTTGTAGAGGACAAAGTTATTGCTCTTAGGTTTTTTCTAAATAAAGAATTGGTTCACCACATACCAATTTATTGCTCAAAAGCGTGAAATGCATTGCCCAATTTTCTTCACTTTTTTGTGTTTGCCTTATAGGCAAGCCGAATAAAATTCTTCCCTTTAAGGTATTAATGTTACCCCCCCCCCTACTTAGAGAAACAAATTCAATTAAAAAAGACACCAAAGGACAATCGACAAACGCACGCAAAGATATATTAAAAAACTTTCCACACTCTTTACAGGGATCGTAGTAAACAATACAGTACGTGGAAATCTGGAATTCAGAAGTCAATTTTTTGCTTCGACAATTCCACACAAAGAATTCCCTATCGTGTTAGTACAAGACTCTGGCAGTTTCAATTTTGATCTATCTTATTCAATATATCAGCACATGAAGGCCAAATGCCTGAGCCCTGGATGTAAATGTTGCCTTGTAGATTTTGTAAGAGGAAACTGATATTTTCCATTTATTTATGTGAATTTGTGGTGTGGTTCAGATCATGAACAGTAATTATATTATCATTTATTGCTTTCATTTTTTGGTCCGTTCTATAGTCTTGAAAAAGTCATACATAGGTGTAGCCTCTCAATGTTGGGACATAACTATGTATGAATTTGGCATGCATTTTGTCTTACAATATCCACTTTTGACGTACCTAGAATCAAAGATAGGATACTCGTGCTAATTAATTCTTTTTAGAGCAGCCCAAGTTTGAAGATGGACTAATCCAAGAATAAATACTAGAATTACACATTCAAGATCGGGTTTATTGGACATGCCAATTGAAATATATATATATATATTTGATAAAACTCTGCTCCAGAGTACGAATCTATCTCCAAGATGTTTTCTATGGAATCGGCGTAACTCATGGATAACGCGCTCGGGAGAAGTTATTTTCTTTGAATTCAATATGCGTTTGCGCCCAGGCGATTCCTAGAGAAAGAAATATACTTTCTGTATATGGATATATGGATTCGTGGGTTAGATGGAGTAAATATAATGTTATAATATTTACTTAATCAGTGCAACTCCATCTAACCAATTAAAGGAACAAAAAAAAGAGAGTTTTCCAAGTCTTTTAAGAGCCTGAATATAAGTCTTGTGAAAGAGACACAAAAGCCGTTTGCTCTCCTCTTTGATTGACAAATATGCCATTAATGGTAGAGCTTATGTCTTATAACTGGACTTTATTCAACTAATGGTAGAATACTCATTTTTCTTTGATTAATTCCTAACCCAGAAGTCTTTTTACATTTTTAAAAAAAAGAGACAAAATAGCCTCAATCCTCCTAATGAATTGTTTTGATAAGTTGGCTTCTATAAAAACGTCACATCGTTGGCGTAAAGATCAATAATATGGTTTTTTTTAATCAAATAAAATACCACAGCCACCATACTTGTGTTTAATTTTTAAGGTTAATTCTTCTATGGTCATAACAAACAATAGAGGAGCAGTCGAACATCCTTGACGACAGCTTCTATTTAACATTATCTGATTACTTTTTTCTCCGTCTATGTTAATTTTAGAGATCCTGTTAAAAAGTAAGGATCAAGCAGGCTTGTAAGAACCCTTAGGAATAAATTTTTACAAATTCAAAGTATGGAGAATGTGGTAATGATCAACAGCTATTAGGGCCCCATATTTTTTCTACTTTTACAGAATGGATTGCACTTTGGATATTTCAACACCTTTCTTCCTTCTAGGAAATCTTTCTGATGTGTACCAATCTTCTTATTCAATATTGGGTGAATCTGATCGACAATTACTCCAGATATAATTTGATATGACCCATTTAGTATTGTTATAGGCCTCCAGTGACCAATGCCAGTCCCATTTCCTTTTTTTTTTTAAAGAATGAAAACTGTTATTTTCTCTGTAATTGATCGAGGAAGCTTTCTTTTATATTTCCATAGATTTACTAACACATAGTAAATAAGGAGTAATTTCATCTTTAAACACTGAATAAACTTTTCTAACTATTCCATCAGGACCTGGAGCTTATTTATCCTTATAAATTATTCTGAATGCAGGTCAATATTATTTTAGTAGAAAAAACAGGTGCCGTATACTTTTTACAATATTTAGGAAAGCAAACTCTCTTCCCACTCATCATGACCTGAGAATCTTTGGTTTTGTCAAAACCTTACCATTAAAAATTATCTTTTAAACTTTTGAGGGATTTTGTGTTTCGTTTAATTTAATTTTCCTAATTCTTCGTTTGGGGTCATTTTTTTGCTGCAATTTTCCTTTGAGCTTATTCCTCCACTATATTTGAAATTCTAAAACAATTAACAATATTGGATGTGAAAGTTCTCCAAAATATAGTTCCATTTTTCAAAATTTCCTCTATCTTCTCTTGTAAGCCATCAGTTGTTTTGTGTAATTTCTAACAAATCTCTGGGAAGAATCTAGTATACAATACTTATGAGCATTAGCTCCGTACAGTAAAGAATACATTGAAATCCTTTCAATCTATCCAGTAGTAGTTGCTTATATTTATCCTCCATTAAAAGTCAAAGGAGTTAAATAATAATAATGACAACAGCTGAGGAAAATAAAATTTATTCTTCAGATTACCAATTCCAAAAAAGCTCATAATAAACACGATCTACATCACTAATGGATAATTTCAAATATATTTTCCTATTTACGGGGGAGTGAAAGAGAGAAGAAGAATATGAGCAATTAAGTAGTAATAAAGCTTTAAACCAAGTAACGAAACGTAATTGTTATCCTGAGGAGATACAATGGTGCAGCGTTTTAACTTTTTTTTTGCTTTTCATTTGACGTCATTCTGTTTATTCCTTATTTTTTCTTTTTTTTTTTTACATATCCCACCAAAAACCAAAGAGAAGAGGAGATTTCAATTACACTTTTATGATTTATTACTTGTTATTATAATGATTAATAAAAAAATGTATAATTTAAGATGCAATGGTCAATTAATTATGTCAGATGTGGGAACTTGGACTTAATACTCGACTTGGACCCCATAGTTTCTTTATAAAATATTTATTTTTACATTAATGATATAATAAAAATATTGCAGAATCAACATCGTCATCTTTGGACCCGAATAAACAAATTAGTAGGTTAACAAAACTCCATGTTATAAAAATCTTCTTATCTAAGCCTGGGATATTATGAAGAGCGATGAAGCGCGGAGATTGAAATCACACAACCTCGTTTTTGCTGGGTGGAAATCTTCAATAAATAAATATTTGATATTTGGCATGATTTGGAGACAAGCCAAGGAACAAAGTGAAGTATTATAGCACTATATAAGCCAATGAAAACCAATAATAATAATACATTCAAGACTTCAGTTTAAATAAAAATATGCAATTGATTTTTTTCTAAATGTTGTCATAGAAAAAAATCTAGTGCAGTATAAATAAAATTTCAGCCTGAATACAGAAATGAAATGCACATTTAATACATCAATATTATAGAATACTATTATAATATTAAATACAATTTTTTATGGACAATTAGTTCAAGATACAGTTGACAGTTTATTCTCCCTTCTATTTGCTCTAAGATCACTCTGTCTCTTGTGTTTCCGATTTTCTTGCTAATTAACAGAGGGACCATAGCAATTAACTATGAAATTAGAAGTTTCTAAGCTATTAATTCAATCAATTTAAAAATAATCACTTATGAACAAGGTCCATTGTATATACTAGCATTTCTCTGTCCTGATTGATGGTAAAGAGAGCAAAATTTGCAAATTTTAACTTATTGGTATACGAAACATTAGAAGAAAATTAATTTCTCAATTTTCGTAATCATTTCTTTTGGTTCCACATTATTGTCTTCCTACCCAAGAATAACTCTCAAATAAGCTATCACGTTATAAGTTGTATGAACAATCTTAACTTTATTTGAGCTCACAATATACACAAACTTTGGAACTAGAAGCTTTTTAAGATTTTGATAAGGATAAAAACTATTGCTCTAAGAACAGCCTTAATTGGATGTCTGACAAACTGTTGAGTTGATTGGAGGAGTAAATGGATAATAATTCCAATTATTGCTTCAGAAGATACCCAATTCGTATTTCACCTTTCGCAAGATTAAGGAGTGTGTTTTGGGTACAAAGATTGATAAAACTATATGTTTTTTAGTTTGCTTCTTTTTATGTAGAACGGCACGATTTTTTATCTGATAGGTCGTCTTCAAAGTCCTATTCAAAAATTTAATGAGTCCACACTTGAACTCAACTATGTGTCTAATCATTTCTACAGATATCTTGAATCCATAGCCTACAAAGATTAAGGAGTAGCGGTTCTACTCCTAAAGCTTACGATACAACATCAATCTGAGTAGGGAAAACGTCTTTATACTGTAAGGACACGTCGAATCTCAAGTCATGTCCAAGTCCTTGAATATTTTTATCTTGTCCACAGATTTCATTCAAGCTCATTTCAAGTCTATTACTATAATATAGGGCCCATAGTATTAAGACTTTTCCTGAGTCTGCAATATACTAGCTTTGGAGTCCAAGACGAGTTCCAAGACTTAGTTATGGAGTTCAAGTCAAGTCGCTAGCCTTTGATTGTGAGATCGTCTTCAAAATATGGACTCAAGTCCAACTTTTGTTGCAAGTCTCGAGTCCAAGTTCCCACCTCTGGCAATAATTGACCATGGTATCTTAAATTATACATTTATTTTATATAATAAAAATAAAAATTAATAAATCATAAATGTATAATTGAAAATTCCTCTTCCCATTGTAGGTATATTCAAAAAAGGAAAAATCAAAGAACAAAATAATTTTGTCTTTCCCCACAGCAATTTTAGAGTGTAAGGCGTGCTTCATCCCTCTTTATTAGATCCCAGGCTAAGCTAAGTCCGTCTTTTCGACCTCGAATGAGCATATTTTAAAAAGTAAAAAATATTAGATAACATAATAACTCCTAATTATATATGCAAATAATAACTAAACAGTACCTCTAGCTGACAAAAAAGTTTCTGTGCACCAATACATTTTTCAGTTATTGATCACCTGGATCCTTGTTTCGTTACTTGGTTTAAAGCTTTAGTTAGTACCAAGCTTTGGGTTGTACGCCTTCTCCCGTTCAATTTCATTACCGGCTATTATAGGAATAATTACAATCAAAAATATTAAATTTTTGATCATAATTAATTTTTTCTTATCAGTATAAATATTATATGCTCTTTGGATTCCAATTAGCTGACCCATTATGCACTTATCAAAGTTTATAACATTTTGGAATTGAATATAATTATTTAGAAATTGAGTTATTCAACAAAAAGTTATTCTAATTGCATATATTATGGGGTTGTATAAATATAGTAACACATTTTTCAAAGGTTTAAGAAGTATCATTTAGTGCAGGATCTTGTGTTAAAAAAAAGAAAGTATTCGATTCTACACGGTCTATATTATGATAAATATTGAATGAACGACCACATATAATTATTTAAAAAAATAAATAGTATTACTTTACATATGAATTTGCTTGAAATACTATCAAATGATGAAGTATTGTGCAAAACCATTGGTTAAATAATAGTTTTGCAAAATACGATTAAAAAAAAATAATACAATGATCTTTAAAATAATAACGAAGTAAAAATACTTATTGAATTAATGAAACAGAATTTAATATTTTTCTATGTTGCTAGGAGAAAATCAAGAACAAAAGATAACAATAGCTTTGATTTTACTTAATGCATCGATATCAAACTAATATTGTATAACCAATGTTAACGTTTATGCATGTAGAGCTTATTGTTGTTAGGGTGGAGCTTATTATTATAATGTTCATAATGTGAGGTCTAAAAATGTTTCTTTTAGTTAATACTTATCATTAGCTAAGATTGAAGCATCTTGAAAATGATTTATAGTTAGCTCAATGCACTTAAATTTTTTTTTATAAAAAAGTGCTTTTGTTTTGACATCATCTATAAAGTACACATTGCAGCTTTTTGTGAAAATATCAAATTTAGAAAAACAAAATTTATGTCAACAATATTTTTATGAATTTGCCGTATCTACGTTTTAAAAAGGAGGATATTTGTAATTACATTAATTGGAGGTTTCCGCCTATTTTTTGGTTCTTAAGCATATCACGACCAAATATTTCAACAAATACATACTAAAATATTCAAATGCAAATATAAATTACATAAATTTATATTGATATATATATATATGATGACCTCGACCTGGATGACCTTTTATGACCTTTATTTGAGTAATAATAGCGGTACAACTAAAATTTAATAATTAAGTTTGAAATTTCTAGGAAGACAAATTTAGTAAGAGTCATATTTATGTACCAATGACTTTTGAGATCATTTGAGGACGAGGACAAGGACAGACTAAACAATATAAATGTATTATTTTCTGTTATTAAGTATCAAATGGAAAAACTGTGTTTATTGCAGTAGATCCAAAAATATTCATGAACCAGAACATTTATCAATTTGCTCTTAATAGAGACACAACAAGGCAGCAACAGGTTTCTTTATATGAATAATATTACTGTACTTCTTGATGGCAGCCTTCAATGTTGAAATGGAAATGTGCGAACGTTCCTAGGCATGACCTTGAAATTTGTCCAATAGTTAGAAATCCAAATGGTTCAGGTTGGGTGAGTAATTGATCATGGTTGATGGTATACAAACCATAAACATATTACTTCATCTAAAACAGGGGCAATCTTTGTTTCATTGTGTTGGTTGAGTCAAGTCTGTCTTCTTTAATGTTTGTATGGAATGTTAATTTAATAAACAATAAAATATGTTGTATTAAAAAGTTCCAAAATTAAATATTAACAACTCGATTATATAAAATAAATCTGTATTAAACACATATCAAATACATTGTATATGAAGCATATTTAAAATAGGGTTAAGCGCCTTCCCTTTAAAATATTAATTAGTTAGTCAAAAAATCGACTTAGTTATATTTAATTTCGTATATATTTGAATTAATCTGGAGTAGGTATTTAAATTGACAAATCTTCTTCACAATTACACCCCAACAATAATAATTAGATCTGGAGATGAGGATGGTCAAACCTCTTTAACTAGAATTTGTTGAAGTTGTCATAACATAAATAGAAGATTTTTTATGGAGGTATGGTGTTGAAAGTCCTTCAACTATCCATTTGGATAACTTTATTCAATCTAGGGTGGAGTTGTATATAGTTCAAAAATGAACCGGAGCCCGATTCCGGACTTGATTGGCTTTGTGTAATACAAATTATCAAATATTCTTCCGCTTTCATATTAAATCAATTTTAAAAATTGGAGAGATTATATTTTTTGTCATGATGAGTTTATATTGGTACAAGTCGGAAAGAAGAAAACCTATGTCCTCCATTATTAAAACTATATTGAATAGAATTAAGACTGAAAATCAAGAGAGTTGAAACACTATAGCTATGAGTATGCTAAGACAACTATGTAATCAAATAACTGTCATTTCTTAGTCTAAATACCGGGTGCGACCCTCTTGTAATAACAAACACGATTTAAAAAAAATGGATTTTCTCCTAAAGTAATCATAAAATTTTAATAAAAACCATGGGCAAATAAGAACTGAAAAAAAAAAAAATTATGATTATCTAATATAATCTCTTTCCTCGTCAATAACGTCCTTGACTTTATCTCGAAAACGGGAGCAGGTTAACAGTCTTCCTTGGTAGATTTCGGAATATCTTCCACATCCTAGATATCCGCTTGGATTTTGTATTGCAGGTAGATCTGTTGGTCTTTCCCTCAACTGCGCCACACAAAAAGAAGTCCATGGAGTTGAAGTCCGGTGAGCTTGGATGCCAAATAATGGGTTCAATAAAGTCAATATATACATTTAACTTCAACTTGTGATCAGCGCACTTGCCTGTTGATTAATAATAATCTCCCAACTCTTCCAGTTCCTTCCTGACTCTCCACACAAAGGAACAGTTCAGATATTAGAAGTTTACAATCTCAGCATTGTTTAGCCCTGCGAGGATTGCAACAAGGATACTCTTGCCTTTTCCACAATTGTAGAACAAATACTTCTTTGATCGATGCAAATTTTTTAACTGGTGCCAAAAAAAAAAATAACTGCAGCTGTTGCTGGCACTAAAACTTCGTTGTTAAACAACTGCCGCACGTTCTTTTTTCGATTTCGAGTCCATTTGATATTACACAAGTCCGTACTCCACATCTATTTATTATCTATTATTTGACAGTTGGAAAACTTATAATAGTTTTTTATAAATTTATATAGTATCTTATTAGTAGGGCATGAGCAAATTTTACAAAGAATCAATGTCCCCGAGATAACTTAATGAATTAATACATAAATACATACTATATATATATGTATTAAGTTATCGTAATAACCAAATACACTTAAAACCAAATATAAACAATAATAAACGCTAGGTGACACACTATATCCAGGTATGCTCAAAAACTACTAATAAATAAACAACACTCCCGAGATATGAGACGGCCCACGACGCATCTTTTTTCTTACTATAATATTTTAAAGATATCTTAATTTACTCTAAGAAATACTGATGTTCTTCTGAGAAAAAAATATAATTAAAAAGAAAACTAATACATCTAGAATGTGTTTGCATTTTCCTTTTTTTTTTTCAACACAAAACATGAAATTTTTCCATCTAATATTTTCATTTTGTTGATTTGTTCCAGTTTTAGTCTAAACTTAGTTATTTTTCATAAAAAAGATTTGCCTAAAAACATTTTTCAATTTTGCTGAAACTTTGCAAATTGAATTTTTTGATAAAAAGGTGAGGATTTTTACAGGGTAATTTGGACATTTCTATCAAATGAAAAGTAAGAAAGACTGTAATATTAATTTGTCTATAATTTCTTAAGAACTTGCAGCAAATAAAAATCTTTACAGATAGAAAAATAAACTAAATATAAATTTATGATGCCTTCAAGTATGTTCATACAACATATTGACTGAGAGATGAAATCAATCAAGTGTTGATATTATAAGCTGATTCTGTATATATATGGTTAATAATGTAATATAAATTCTTAATACACAATCATAATGTTTGAACATATTCAGTATACACGCACAAATATCATATGTGATTGAGTGTAGCCGTATTTTTTATTGTTTGTGGAGTATAATAGTATGGCTTTTGCTTCCGGGAAAGCAAAAAAAAAAATATATATATATATATATTATTGTCTTTCTGAAACATTAAAGGCAATGATATTTTCTTTTCTTTGGATATATGTTCAATTGAATAGAAGGCGTTAAAGTCAAATGAGCCCTTACGTGCGCCAGTGATTTTGTTATTATGCAGCTGTCTAATTGTGTCTCTTTTTGCAGGCATAAACGCATTTCTTGTATTTTCAAACTTTATTAAACTTTTGAGCATCATGACGGGTGCTACTCCAGACATAAATAATATTAAATTTAGAAAAGAGGAACGCTGTATCGCCGTAACGATGATTTTGTTCCAGAACAATATAGAAATTGTGCTGCCTTAGATCAAGCAAATCGCTCAAAATTTGCCATGGGTTTGGCAACAAGAAGTGAAGTGGCTGAGTGAGCACTTCACTGACTTCATTGGGAAGGAAATATGGCCCAAGAACTATTTCACAAATAATATGTATGTCTCTAGCCTTTGCTATTAAATTTTTCAGTTTAAATTTTTTTAAATTAAAAACTCCCCAAAATATCTGCTGAAAGTTTAAATGTTTGAAAATTTATGTTATTTTGCAGCCCTACTCAGGACTCGACCCAAGAACTACGGTGAATTTTAATTCTGTACTAAGAAGAGGAAGACTGTTTTTTATTTTATGCCTAACTATGTTGATGAAAGGCTTGAAACGATTAATTATGAAAAATTTCGAAAGCCTTGTAAGTGAACATTAAAAAAAAAGTTCATTTTGGGAGCTTGAAAGTGTATTCTTTACTTTTGCTTGCAAATACTCGTATGAGTAAGCAAGGAATGTATGATTTATATAGTGATCTCTATCAGTAGATATGACATGTGCCTATGTACATTCTACATACATATTATGAAAATAAACATCTTTAGAACTGTCTTAAAAAATACAAAATAATGTTTATTAAATTTGATATGAAGACAGTAATAGGTACGGCCTTCATTTCCTTTCTCTACCCATATAAATATGTATAAAACCCCATTATTTTTCATATTTTACTTTTCCTGTATTATGTCGCCTCCTTTGATACAAAAAAACATAGTTTCTTTTGTTTATTAGCATAAACATAGGGTGTTCTTAAAATTTAATATAGGCATGTTATTCAAATATATGAGAAATTGTATTTTGTAAAAATTTTATTGGATGTAAACTAAAAAAAGAATACAGTAATTGAAACTTTCTAAATTGCAAGTAAAGAAGACGATGATTAAGATTTATTTAGTGAAACACTTATTATTAGAGTTGTAAATTCTTACCATTTTTTATATAGTTTGGAAACTTAGCAGTTTTTTTACAGAGCTGTTAACATGATTCTTGAAGAGAAAACATATACGCATAAATTAATTATTGGTCTGTAAAAGATGAAGAGAATTTGAGGGTGTGTTGCTGAATTATAACTGTAAGACCTTGTTGGGCTTGCAGTAGAATTGGGGATCGACATCGAAGTAATTCCTGGCTATATATGTATATCCTTGCTAGATACGGAGATTAATTTGTATTTATTTCCCTTATCTCATACCTGCTCACGTTTAATCTAATAAAACGTTATGCCGGAGTAGCTGCTTCCCTCCAAAATATTCAAATTGTTAGAGTGCCCACATTAATTTTTGACTTCTTTTTTTATATGTGCACTTTTTATATGTTACGATTGATCAAATTGCCCTTACAACAAACAAGTGATAAACCTTATTATTTAACGAAGTAAAGGTACTATTTGTACTTTGCTGCAACAACGTTATTTTCATTTTTGTAAATGTATTAACCTGATACTATATCTGAAATAGTATCCTTCAGGCTGATGTGTTTAATTATCTTTTAGAAGGTGAAAATTTTTTCAGATTTACGCATTTAAAATTTTATGCCATGGCAAAAATACGGAGTGAGCAATATTCGTTAAAAGATAATCGATTATGCACAGATAACCATTTTGAGTCAAAGTACTAAATATTTCTGATTTTTTTTTACAAAGTAACAGAAACTCGATTTTTAAGCAAAATATCCATGTTTTGATTGTAACGCGTATTATTGCGCAATCACATGAACACCAACTACTTGATATTGTCTTAAATCAAGGTCCAATTTGTCATAGAACAACTACAGCTTCTCAAAACCACAGGTGTTTGACTAATTGATTCATTTGTAGAACTTTAAAATGCTGAAGAGATATCTGTATTTCAGTCAGATTAGAAATAACTTTACAAAAATGAGAATATATATAAACGATTCCATATTTTGTATTTCTGACTTTCGATTTGAATTCTATGTAAAAAAATTTAATTTTGAAAACGAGAATTACTTATAATAATTTGACACTTGATATTCTCCCAATTTGGGCAGTGAAACCAGGGTCGAATTTCAAACCATGTCAAATAAGAGTAGTTTTTTCTCAATTTTTGATTCAGGAATAACTGATTTATAATTAATCTTTCAATTATACAAAAAGTTAAATAAAACAGAGAGCTATTTGATGATTGTCTATTTCAGTTAAACCATACACACCCTAGTTTATAAAATCAGAAGTGCATCACCAAATAAAAATTTCCAAACTATTCAATTAACAATTCTTTAAAACATCAATTACTTTAATAAATTACTAAAATGTTTCTTGTTTCAACCCTTATTCACCCAAATTGTTCAAGCTACACAATTGGTTATGTTTAAATAAAATGAACATATGTGATTTATCAACATAAAAGCAGCTACGAAGGAAAATAAGAATTTGAAAAAAAGGGATATTTGAAAAATCAAATATCACTTGAAATGCATAATTATTTGAATTTATGAGAAGCAGCGTTATACGTTGAATGTGTGTTGTCATTACCCCCTCTCCAATTAATTATCTAAGTTCATCGTCATCAAAAGCCATTTATGACAAGAACATTTATTTTAATGATTTTGAGCTTAATTTTCAAATTAAATCGTAAAAAGTACGGATTCTACTCAACAAATTGAAAATGTACGTTAATATCAGTTAAGAACAAAACTAAAGCAACCATTTCATAAATATTGAAGAATTTAAAAAAATAAAATAATACAAGCTTGCTTTACGTTGACAAGTCACACATTGTAGATTGAGTGCCAATAATTCAGATAACCAACACAATAATATTCATCTTACTTTTAAATTATCTTTCGTTTCCTGCATTGTTTTTATTACAAATATTGACAGTAGGTTATGCAGATTAGTAACGTATAAAATGTATAAGAATAAATTAGAAAATTGGAGATGCAGAAACGAATATCCACATTGAAAAATTTGGAGATAAAAAAGTAAAAGCGAATATTTTTAAAATGCGGAAAATTTGCAAAATTTATTTTTAAGGCAAAACTATTTACTGATTCTTTTATTAGTTTAGTATGGAGTATTTAAAGTTTTTGTAAATTAATGCAAATGTTTATATAATATATTTTACAGAAAAAAATGTTTAATGCATTTACCTAACTTGACAATCATGCGCATGAATAATAATATTCAAGGGCGTCCGTAGGGGCTCAACTCCCCCCTCCCAAATTAAGGAATTTTTGGTTTTTACTAGGAATTTTTTTTTGGTCAGGATAAAAAAATTTTTTTTTAACATATATTTTCTTCAAAAAAGGTAATTCGGGCTAATTATGTAGCAGAGCAAAATGTAATATTTGAAATTTTTCGTGAATAGCTATGGATTTTTGATTTTTTGAGATATGTATAAGGCTCGGATATAATCTTTTAATTCCATACGTATTGTGGACAGAATACAAACAAAGTAGTTATCACAGATTTGGTTTCATTTCTACAATAGACTAAGAATATTAAGATTGTTGATCTGAATTTTTCGAAAGTGAACACTCACAAAAATAACTAAATATTTAGTCAGAAATGGAAAGCAGCCTTTTTTTTAAACTAAAACCTAGCTATAAAATTACTTGTTTAAATATTTCAATAAACAAAACTAAGTTAAAAAGATTTATTATGGATTAAGCTGTCTCGATAATATCTAAAATATATATAATATTACTTCCAAATAGCTTGAAAAGCCGGGATTTACAAATAAATGACGTTTTTTGTTTTTTTAAATTTACTTTATTTCATTAAGGACCAAGCTTTAAGAGATAGCTGTCAAAATTTCAAAACAATTTTGTGAGTTATTGTGCTAAGTCTGACGCACCTTTCTTCATTTCCAAAACAATGTATCGTATTTTAATTTTACATTTCTTCTTAATGGGGAAAAAGTAGTGTTAAAGCTAAGTAATAGCTAAAAAAGTGTTATGGGGACTCCTCTCTATAAAGAAAAAAAATCATAAAAAAGGTAATTTGGAACAAAACAAGACGTGTTTTCTTTGTTAATCCTGGGGATTTTCAGCTTATAAAGACTTTGACCATAATTTCAATTCTTATTTAGATCTGTAACTTTGATCTGACCAAGTGTTACAGCTGATTTGATATTTAAAGTTAGGTACAAAACAACTCATATATCAACTTTAAAAAAATAACATGCAGCGCTATTTGGCTTTAAATCACCGAAATGTAAATATTCGATAATGTAGATTTCTTAATACTTATCCATGCCATAATATTATAATTTATTCTATGTATGTAATATATATTTGTGTGTTTTCTAATACATTAAATCAAGTCTTTATTTATAAAAACTACGAAACTACAAACTATTTCTTAATTTTGAGGGATTTTTTTTTTGTTTTTTTTTGGAAAATATAACTTGTGACCATGCTCTTTGATTTTTTAATAATAAAATTTTTCAATGTGTCCCATATTGTCATCCCCTGCTTTATTTAATTATAATTAATAGTTATACACATACATTCCAGCCAATAAATTCATTTACTACAAAATATTTATATGAGTCTCCTTGGAGTTTGGATAAAAAGTTAAGCAAAAAATTAATTTAATTTAATTAACTTAAATTATGCGAAGAAGAACCATAGCAATTTATTTATCGTATAAAAATGTATTGATTAAATTAGTTCAAAGAAAAGGGGAAAAGCAAAGATTTTTTTTCTTATTCCTTAATTTATAAGAAATCTAATTTATAAATATGTTTATATAATTTTTTGCTCAATATATCAATGTAAATGTATATTTAATTTCTGGAGATGAAAGGTCGTTAGTAACCGTTTTAAAATGTATTTAAACGTAAATAATATATATACATATATAATCATAATTTGTTTTATTAAAATTATGTTAAACTATTTTTATTTTTTTTGCAATTCTATATTATTGATTTTTGTTGAATGAATTGCATGGTAGTTTTGAGGAATTAGATGTTATAAATATGTTTTTAATACTTTTATACACTATTAAATATTAAAAACACCATATCATCTCCACGATAATGAACCATCAAAAAATTAACCTTCTTTTTTTGTGTGGGGAATTATTATGTAGTTGATCTAAATTTCAAAAATCAAAATGAGTCCAGGGATAACCTCCTCCGCATAATGTGACTTTCCACGATCCTACAATGTGTTGACTGTCGGAATATCTCGAAAAAGTCTAGATTTCTTTCTTGCTAATCCAATAATATATTCTTCGCGTTTTGAAATAGTTATTTCATTATTATTAAAAGGTAGAATTGAATTTCTACTTTCCATTGTCGCTTTCTCCAATTTCAGGATAGAAAGAGAAAGTTTGACGTTACAACACACTTATACAATGTACCCATCGTTTTTTATTAAAATAATTCTTGCTCTACCTCTCTTGTTTCCTTGTTTCCTCACAACTCATTTCTAAGAATTGATAGTACCAGTCTGGTACTATTAGCTATACAAATCCTGATATAGTTAAGACAATCAGACATGTATCTTTGCAAATCTTCCAAGAGAGCACAATACACTTGAAGGTGATAATCTGATATGCTATTCTCTTTATCCAATTCACAGCGGCATGGAAACTGGTAAATTTCATGGTGGGTTAAATTTTGTTTCAATAACTTACAGAGGAAGGTGGAGATAACAGATCTAACTTAGAAAGGGTTGGTATAATTTCTTAGCAACTGCAAATTAATTTCATTGTATTTAGTGAATATATATTACAATAAGTAATTTCATATTTATATCATCACAAAGCCCAGTTTTAGAGTCGAAAAAAGATTTTTTTTTTTTAAATTGAGAAAGTTTCCCTTTGATAGCCATGTAACTTTTGTGTGTAGGAATAAACGTTAAAACTGTTCATCATTATCAATGACAAGCTGTCGAAATAGTCTGAATTTAGGGAATGCGCTTGATCTTATTTACTGCTATGATAGCAGTATTAATTGATTTATGAAGTCGACTACTAAGATTTTTATGCTACCGGATGCTGCCTGTGGATTGCAAAAAACACTGTAAGTACACCAGGTATAGCTTTTCAAGAAACTGATGAAGGAATAATGATGACCTATAATGGATGTTGCACTGTCTATAGCACCGCAAGAATGTTACCAAGTGGGTTGTTTTTCTCTTGGAAGAAATTATTATCATCAATGATATCAAATACTGACTTTCCTTTGTTATTTATTTCTTACAAATATCATTGCTTGAATCAACTTTTCATTTTTGACAAAAACAAACATAAGCGAGAAGCTTATATTCATTTCCTAGTAAAATGAACCCATATAACTTCAAGCTAAATTATATTGCAAAAGGAATGCTGCACAATTGATCTTCTATGTTTTCAGCAATTTACTCGATTCTTCCTTGAACTCAGTTATTAGTGAGAGGTATGAACTCCATAATTTGGCCTGGTAACTTGTGTACAACTGTGTGCATAATTTTTCCTACGGCCCAATCGTGTAAGCCTTACCAGATATAGCAATCAGCAAAGATGTTTGGTATGAAGCGCGCAAATAGTTAGTGGATTGTTGTGAAATGATTGAAACCATATTTCTAATAGTTTTTCGTAATAAGAACATTTCTCGAAGCAGCAGACAAATAGCTTTCATCACTCTCAGGGACTTTTTGGTTTAAATAATTAAAGAAAAAAAAGATTATTACTGCAAAAAAATGCAATTACAGTTTCATAATTACTGTACGTCCTTTAAGTACTTTCTTGATGTTTTAGGGTACATAATTTGGATTTTAGTTTATGGATCTTACTTTTTTGTGATTCCACGTTTTTAACTAAAGTATAAGTATTTATTCTAAGTATTCTGTTTTCATTGGAATACAGAATAAAATATAAAGTCTCCAATAATGAAGTACAAAATTATACTCTCAATATAACGGCCTTTTCTCCTATTCACCGGATAATATTCGACAAATACACTTTCTTTTAATTTTGTTTATCAATTTGTTTGTTTTATGTAATTATATTTAATCCCCACTTTTTTTTACTCTACCGTAATAGCCCCTTTTCGCATTAACTGCCCGACATCTATCACCCACTTTGAAAGACACTGCTTTGGTCTGTCCTTGTCTCTTTTTCTCTAAATCATACATGAACACCGTGATCATCAAGTTATTTATCCATGCGGAATAAATTATATTTGTAAATATGGACGTAAAGTAACTAAGTTATTGTATGTTTTGATAGACCTACAACATACTATTGTAGACCACCAAGAACGAGATTAAGTTTAACTATGGACATCTATGCGTAGCTGTCTGGAGTACATGCAGGAAGTTTTTCACTCATTTTATTTGTGGTGGTAAGCTCCAGACTTCAATTACTCACCCACACAGCATCAATAGAAAAGTTCATATCATCTTCGACCCTGTACACAATTTAAAAAATATTTATAACTGCTTCCAAAGGCAAAAGTACTTCACCATTCCCCTCAACAGTTTAGTAGTTAAATCATTATTACACCCTAATATTACTCATATGAAATAAAGTTTCAAGAAAGAGCTGATAAACTACAATTGAAGCAATAGTTGATATTGTGTGTGATAATGATCATAAATCAGCAGGCATTCTTCACAAGATTTCTCAAATCCTCTTCAAAATGATGGGCAAACATTTGGTTTCTCGACTCAATGACAACATTTGATATGAAGGCAGAAAAAGTTCATCTGAAATCAAGCTCAAATCTAGAAAGGTTGCCAAACTTCCATCTGATAACATTTAAGTTATGAACATTATTTTTTCTGGTGTGTGTGAATCTATTTTTGAAATAATTAATGTTAATTATATTGGTGATATATTACAGTTTATTTAGTCTTGAATTCTTATTAATTGTCCTATTATGAATAAATATTTATAGATTTTTACTAATACAATCTGTATTGAAAAATTGTATTAATATTTTTTTATTAAAGAAATTACATATTCGTGAACTTCTTCTAAGCCCTTGGAGCGTGCGTTTTCTAGTCTATTATCCAGGTGTTCAATCCTTGTGGCATAAATTGCTGCACTGCACTAATGATATGAGGCCTCAATCTTGATTTACTCCACGTATCTTGGGGATGTAGTGATGAGCCAATCGGAGCGAGTAAGTTTTTGGTCAAATTCTCTTCTTATTAAACTCTCTACCATTTCTATTACCGGAGTAACTTTGTGACTATCATAGAATATATGAGAGGAAGTCGCAACATCTCTTCTTTAGAAAGAAAATAGTTTATCTTCAGAGTCTGCGTTGCACTTATTTGTGAAAAAAGAGGATATTGCCATTTTATAAGGAAGTTGTTTTTGGTGGGAATCTGTGAAAGGGTTTTATATTATATTTCTTGGCCCAATGAATCCTATATTGCTGTTCAGTTTTAATTATCCTATTATTTTCTAAACTATATGTGATTTTCCTCAACATTGGAGCAATTCATCATCAACATTTTAATTTTGTAATTCGAAAGAACTTCTAGTACTGTGAAGGATTGTGTAGGAGAACTAAGATAAATTGACCTATTTGTGTAAGTAAATAACAACCTTATTGATAAAATGACATTGTCTGATATTGTTTTCTCCTTGGATAGTAACTGCCAAAAATAAAGTTTGTTCAATTTGGCTATAAACTGGTGGAACTGGGCGATCTTCATATTTTATCCGTTTGTACGCAAAGTAAAATGAACGAAGACTACTTGTCAATAACTAATAAACCAACAAAGATTATAAATCCATCAATATTTGACTCTTTGTATTTACTTTAACATTTCCTCATTTTAATGTTAACAAATTCTAAGTCAGGGTTATATTTACTTGTTTTACACTAGCAAGAGTGCATAGCATGATTTGGAGTCATTAGACGTCAGCTAAAAGACAAACTTTGTTTTAATAATGAATGATATAACCCCGCAGGAAATCCTCAGAGTTACTCTTTATTTTTCACGAGCACACAGAAAGGAGGGAATTTCAAGTTGCGGACATTTTAAAGCAAGGTAGTTAAATTAATTTGTACCAATGTAAACATTGGTGTCAAAATCCCAAAAACTTGCGTACTCGGACACTACGTTTTTTAACTAAGCAAAAAATATTTTCCTTCCAAAAACGGGTCTTTGTGAGAGAAAATGGCGATTATGTAAAAAAAAGAAATGTTGCTATGTCAAGTCTTTATACTCGTACCGCAATGTTAGCTCGTTAGCTTTCGAATTTGTATTACTTTTGTCCATTATTTATACTCTGATTGGTTATAATGAATTAGCTATGGTGAATCTATGAACAATTTCCTGTTATTAAATGAAGAATATTCCCCCCTTGCAATGGGCGAATCACCAACTGATTTTTGTCTTTTTTTTTCTATTTAAGGACAAATACCACATTGTGATCATAAAAAGAAAGTTTGATTTTTGTAGCAATATTTTATTGTAGACAGTTAACTTCTGTTTTCTTTTTACCAACTATCCCATATTTTGAATGTAAAGTATTAATTTTATGATTTTATAGATTAAAATACAAAGAATTTTAAGAATATAGTTCAAAAGATATTTCTAAAAGATTACAACAGGTTTCAAAAACATATAAAGACGATTCATGATATCATTTAATATTGAATCATTTTAGTCTGCATTAAAATATTTTGCATAAAAATATTTTAATGCAGACTAAAATGATTAACATTATATTGTAGCTGTTTTTTTATTTATTGTAACACTTTTCGAACAGCAAAACTAAAACGGTTCTCAGATTAGATCTTTTTTTATTATAGTTTATATCGGATTGTCCATTGAATTATGAACACTTCATAAATATTTCAATTTTAAAGCATAAAAAATTAGTTAAAAAACAAATCAAATCTGAGCTCTCAAGCCTGTGGACAAAATGACACTTGAACGTGATTAACGAATTTCCATTCGTGCACTCCAAGTAATTTGGCGTCACCAGGACCACCGTCTACGCCGCCATTAAGTCTAAAACGTTGGAGAGGAAGAAGGGCTCTGTCAAAAAGGCCAAACTGGACTCAGAATGCCGATAAACATGATATATTTTTTTTTGGCAACAACCCTTATCTATAATTCAATTTAATAGTAGGATGAAAATGAAATTATTTATATTAATAACACACTTTTAAAGAGTAGGGCAAGGAAATTTTCAACCTCATTATTATTATTCATTTTTTTGCGCTAATTAAGATTTCAGGTGACATCTCTAGCAATGTTCTGATACAAGTGTTGTTTATCTTGCGTATTGTTTTAATTTAATCAAAATCTGACGAAAAATGAGTGAACAAAATAAAAAAGTCAAAGGTTTTCGGATCTTTTCGTCGCGGATGTTGATAAAAAAGTATTTCAGACATTGTTTCGTGACCGTGAGGACAGTCCGGAATATCAGGGTGGCCATGGAGCATGAGAAAGGACTCAAAAGGAATTTAAGATTAATTTACTTTGACATCAATAACTGTATATAGCATTAATGCTAAACACAAGAACAACAGCACTGGCTTTCAAAAGTTAAATGATATTAATAGATGCTACAAGTTGTTAAATTGTTACCTATGACATGAAACTACAATTTTTAAAAGCTTAAAAGAAAAAAATTATATGTGCCGATGCCGAACTGAAACATAATATCTAATTATTGAGTTAATAGAAGGCTATGTACTGTTATTTTGTTACTTTATGTGACCAAGCTTTTTATTCTTTTAACAGAGTTATGAAACTTAATACTTTGATATAAAATGAGGATTTATCTTTGAAAGTCAAATTAAAGACACATAAATTAAGAAAGGGAAAAGTAAGAAGTTACAAACGAAGAATGTAAACAGGAAATAAACTTTTATTTGTACTACGTATTCAGATTTTTAAGTTGTAGTTTTACATTTTATATACATACGTTAACTTTTTAAGATCATTAATATTCATAGTACTACGTGGACAATTTGAAAAAAAAAACAAAAAAATCACTTTCGCTGAAGAACGTTATTCGAATTATATAAAAGAAGCGACAAAATAACTTTACTAATTCCTAATTTCCTAATTGCGTGGCAATCAGGTCGTAGAACAAGTAGCGAAGGTTTCATTCTAGAGGTGAGATTCTATAGTTTTCTTGGAAATACAGTCAGTCACTATTAGAAATACTCATTATACTCACTGTTGGAGTAGCGAGAAACGTGCATTTCCGTTGAAAATACATATTGCCAAAAAAAGGTTTTGACAGAATATTTAATTAAGTTAAACTAATTTCAATTTAGCTCTTGAGCTTTTATGGAAATCAGTTATTTGCTTCAATTTCTAATATAAAAAAACGATTGTTTCAATTCATTTTCATAATTTGAAATTTACAAAGTCACTCCATGTTGTAATACAAGGAATATTAATTAGTGCAGTAAGTGTTAGTTCAGCCAAAGTTTTTAAAACTGGATTAATTCCAAGAAAAACAGAAAATTAAAAAACCTTTGTAGAATAACCAATGATCAAGTAATCAAGTAGAATAATCATTGACAACTGCATCAAGTTATTAGGGCTTTGAATCGGGATCTACAGTGTTGGCAAAAATCTAAAAGAAATCACGAGAAAGATTGGGCGGGCTTGTGTGTTTTTTTTTTTTTTTTTAAATATTAATCTTATCACCTGGCACAAAAAAATTAAGGCTTCGAACACGTATATTAAAAATTAAATAAGAAAAAAATATATCGGTCTAGAACCTTCGTGCCTTTCATGTATTTCAATGTTTTATGGAAATTACTTAACTCTTGCTGGATTGGGCAACTTTGGACGGAAGAACATATATGGAGCGCTCGTCACTCAATGTTTTTAGAGATAAGGTACACAAATGAACACAACAGAGGTCTTAGAAGGATTCTGAAAAAGTTGGCAACTTTCTCGCAACGGATGCAAGGACTATCAATGGGGGTCGTTGTTATTTTCTGCTCTTTAGAGAAGTCCTTCAGGTGGAAAATTCCTAGAGGAGGTTGTTTCTGTGATATGAAGGTCCGGATGGGTGGAGTAGACTTTCAAATTCAGATGAGCTGATAAACAAAATAGCCTTTTGAACTTATGTACCAGTTCCAAGACCTGCATTGTGAATATCTCTTCGATTGGATTTATTGAGTTCATCAGATCTTAGAAAATCCAGTAAAACTTAGACATAGGAGCATTTTCTAAAAAATACAACTTGTAGCATCCATTTACATCATTTAACTTTTGAAAGCGACTACTCTTGTTCTTGTGTCTGGCATTGATGCTATATACAGTTATTGGGATCAAAGTAAATTAATTAAGAAATTTTAATTTTATATCTTTTGCTTTTGTGTGAAAATGTTCGTGCATACAATTTATTTTTGATTTTCATTAATGTAAGAGTTAATACTCTTCTATTAGAGCCATTTCTGCTTCAAAAACTATTAAATCTTTTAGGTAAACGAATGGGATAGTTATTATTACACGAGGAAGAGACTTCCAACTTCAGTTGACATCAAGTAATTCATCAGTGCATGTCTATATCTTTACCCTTCTGCTGTTTAGACAAACTATTCTGTCAATGCCGTGTTAAGTTATAGTTATTGAAAATTTTGTTAGGAAAGAAGTCTACAGTTTGGGTCTGTTGTCTTAACTGAAAGCTTCATTTAAATATATAGGAAAAAAAGATAAAAGGAGCGGTCGATCAAGAAGTACCAGACTCAGAAATCTTTGACTGTGACTTTTTGCTACAGATATGTATGTATTGGGTACGTTTCTTTATCACAGAAGAAAGTACGAGTACAATGTTCTATAATTGTATGGGCGTCCAGGTGAGATTTGGATTGTTTTTCGACTTTCTAATTACGCCATTGTAAGTCTTATCACTTTGTTTGACATTAGAAGTAATTGCCTTTTCAGATCTCGTCGTCTCAGACTATACTTCCCTCTTCATCTTAAACCATCTCTTCATGAGGATTTAAAAAAAATATTCTTTTTTGTTTCATTTTCACTACCATCATTCGAGATTGTTTCGTTACGTACACATTTACAGCTCGTACTTCTGTTGAATGACGCTCAAACATTGTTTGATAGTGCTCGTTCATAATCCAAGGTCGTAACTCTTCTTTGAGTGTAATACTGCTTTATATATCCAAAACAGAAGCATCATTGACATTGAAGTGTTACACACAGGAATTTGAAGTTTATGAGAATGCCTTGTATTGACAAGATTTGACTAAGAATGTGTCATCATTTCGATGATAATGCTTATTTATAATTATTATCTTTTTCCCCTTTATCAGAAAGATTTCTTTTAGAGTATTGGTATTAATATCTGGAAATTGGTTAAAAATAATAAAGTTTATTTACTTCTTACAAATGTGTTGACTAAGGCGATGTTTTAATTCTCACTAATTTTGCCGATATATTTAAATTTAAAGGCCACATCCTCAAACAAATCGTCCATGCTTCTTAACTTAACCTTTTGATAACATCATAACTCATTTTGTGTACTTCAGACGTCAATAAGATTGTTGGAATAAAAGCATGCTTGACAAAAGCTGAATTAAACATGTCAGGTCTGCAATCTCTAGTTATTTAAAGACATGATGAATAAAAACCTCATAAATATCAATTTGTATTATATAAGTAATTTTCATTAAAAAACCAAAGAAATCAGAGTTTAAGTTCACCTGAGTTTGTACATGACTATAAGTGCGATATCCTCTTTTTAGGAGGTAAGTGTACTGTATTTCTTCTTTTTTTGGCATTTTGAAAACGTCTTCACCATCAACCATCAGTTGGCTCATCTTGAGACTATATAAAAAGACAGTTATATCGTATTTTTTTACTATACGCTTATATGTAGGTATGGAACAGAAAAATATAAATAATATTTATCTACAAATGTTTAGCTACGTTTTTAGTACGGTAGACTACTTTAATTTACTTTAGTAACTTTGAACGACTACATCTAAGTCAATTATGTGTAATACAAAATATTTTAATTTTTTCAACTTTTTTAAAATAAAGTACACTTTTGTAATAAAAAAACCTTTTGTATAGATGATAAATCAGTAATATGTTAAGAAAAAGTAGATATAATACAGGTGAACAATTATAGGGTCAAAATGTTCTACCAATTAAATGAAGCTAAGAATAAAACTTATCTCTTAGCAAATAAAGCAAAACTGATCTCAGTTTTGACCAAAGTTGTCAGTTTTAACATATATTTGAGATTACAGTAATTCGGGACAAGTGTCATTCAGAGTCATTTTTCATCATTAAGACAGTCAACAAATTGGATTATAATGAATAAAACAGATGATAAAGGATTTTTTATGATTATAAAAATGTTATTTTGATTCTGTATGTTGTTCTGAACTCGATATATTTCCTTTTTTAGGCTAAAAAATGATGAAAAACGACACTCTTCTTTAGACCCTTATAACTTATTCATCATTCATGGTGACAAAAAATATCAGAGCTTATATTATAGAAAGGTATTATTTTTACATTGAAATGTAAACACTATTAAGAAATATGTTGCATATTTGTTAGTATACCTCCATAAAAATAGCATCACCCAAAAAATACGAAATCGAACCAAATATTACCAGTTGAGGAAAAGAAAATTCGCTATTCCGGCCCCCGACTCTAAAAAAACGGGCGAGCTAGAAAAAAAGTCTATACATTAGCACTCATAGATAAAAAATGAAGAAAATTAAGACAATAAAATAATGAACGATAGTTAAAATGTTTAATATATTTAACATTCTAGCTACGCACCTCCTACTTTAACCTTCAGATTTTTGTCTCCTCTAAAAAGATCGTTATAAAACATAAATAGCTGTAATGACGTAGTTGGTAAATACGTCATTTAAGCTGTTGTAGTTTTAAAAAAACCAAAAAAAACAAAACAAAACAAAATGTACTCTCCTACCATTTAAAAAAGCCCTCCAAAAACCAACGAATTCAAGAGCCTTAAAATATGTTTTATATATTTCAAGTACAAACTCAATCCATCCACAAAGAGGTCTGAAAGCTGAATGAATTCCAACCTCGACTTTTCAACACAACATATATCAAATTTACAAAAAAGTATATAAATACAAATTATTTTCCACAGAGAAGAAAATCACACAACTCAAAGAAAAATTCATTAAATAATGTGATTGGTCTGTGTTGGATCGACAAAACTTCATAAATTAATTATGACGTATATTCAATATATAATAACGATCCATGTCGTCAAATAATCCAATAATACATTCTTAAGCTTTTCCCCAAAGTATTTTTTTTAATGTTTTTATTTAGGAACATTTTTTGTGCGTATAATGAGACAATCACCTCTCTGGATAAGATATTTCACTATTGTACGTCACTTTAGTCATACATTGGTATTGAAAAGTTGTAGCTTATAATTTTATGGGTATGAAATAACTTTTTAAAATGATTATTTATAGATGTAGTACACTTTTCACACGGATTAACTTGTTAACCCAATTTACAAATTAATCTTTCCAAGGTTAAGTATTTTAACACATCAACGACGATTTTTGATACTATTTTGTCTATAGCGTAAAATGTTGGTGTCAGAAATAAATGGCAAGCAAAAAAAAAATGGAAGAAAAAAAATAGAAAAGTATATCAGTGGAAACATTTGAAAGATTATTTTAAACAAATATAATAATACCTATTACAAATATACTATATATTAAGCTAAAATTAAAATAAACAAGCACGATAGCAGTTTGAATGGAAGAACTTAATTCTCCCGTTACTCATGGATTGGCGACATAGCCTTAGCATAATATTAGGAAGAGTAGGTTTTCCACTTCGTTATAATCTAGGATGTTTCAGAAGAAGAGACGATTGGTTGTGGTGCGTCAAACCATTGAGAGTATTCAAAGTAGGTTGTCAAAGGTTGAGTCGTTGGAAAGTATGAGGAAAACTGTAAAAGCTCAGGATGGTTGAAGAATCTGAAATTGCAATAGTCTTCGTCTTCGTCTATTCATAAACTTTCTATCTTGTGCAAAGAGAACGAAAGAGGTTGCATAACGTAGTTACTTAAAGAACTCGAATCCTTGAGGTTGTATATTTAGGGCTAGATACATTCATACTTTGAATGTATCTAGCCAAGTTATGAGAATCATAACAAGTAACTTATAGGCTCTTTTAATACGAGTTTTTATGTGTATTTTTGTAGATGATGCATTGACATTTGAATATGTAACTAAGTTTGTATAATACACTCATGGAATTATCTAATTTGGTTAATTTCTGTACGTATGATTGGGGCCAACTCTATGGGAAGGTTTCAGGCCCTCAAATATTTTAGGTGTGGTATATTGTATTTATTTTATATAACTGTATTTTATTTTAAAAGTTAGGCATTTGGAAAACAATTCTGTCTATTTCATTTTAGGTTTGCCTTTCAATTATATAGAAATGTATATATATATTTTTTTTTTTCATCGTGGAGATTAGTCCATTTTGGTCATTTTAAAAAGGTAATAATTTTTCAAAAGCCCTTTAAAATGTTGTTTTATGAATAAAATATACAAAATGAAATTAGGATTTTGAATGTTATTTTCTGCTTATGTGCTTTTAAAAATTGCATATTTTTCAACTAATTTAGAGTAAATTCATAGAAAAAATCAAAAAGTTGCTAAACATAACATTTACATAACTATAAAAGTTATATCTATCAATTTGCGATAAAATATATATGTTGAATTGCTCAATGTCTAGTCATACGCCCTCTTCCAGACACTACAATTCTAATGGAATAAAATAATCATATATCTAAAAATAATAAAGTAAAATATGCTTACTTAGACTTAAGACATGAATATGATACATTAGTTATTACCTTAATGTTGAAACATATCAAACATAATACACACAAACACATTTTAAAGTTAGATATACTTTTTATATGCATAGATTGATTTTCATTCATTAAAGACAGAAATGCTTCCATTTCTCTAAGAATTAGGATAAAAGAAGAGATTCGAGTTACTTTATCCTCAAAAGGATAGGCTAGATTTCGTATATATAGGGGGATGATGATGTGATGAAAATTTATCCGAAGAAGCAAACAAAACCATGCCAAGATTCATACGAGAGTAAAGTGGATTCCTTCCAAGGGTAGAACTCTATCCATCTGTATATAACAGTGAATATATTCAAGGATTGAAACTATGAAGGGATCAATTCACTTTGAGATTCAAATATAAGGCTCTGGATGTGAAATATAAAATGAGATATGTTAATCACAAATACTCATATAAAATTTAAACCAGAGATTTTGTGCCGACATTTATTTTATAAAATCATCTGAAAATAGTGCTTGACACAACTTTTATTCAATATGTGAGGCATAAGCTTTAATAATGATTTCAATACAAGCCCTACATCCTTTGCAGACATTGACTATGTAGACAGACGCGAGCTTGGTTCAATCATTCTTGATGGAAGCCTCTCGAGAGTTGAAATTCCTATGAGGGGTAGAGCACATCCTCTCCTTCAGACGCAAGTAGATAGAGGTGTCCAAGAGAGGACGGTGGTCACATGTTGAGATCCCAAATTTCGAAATCTGGAAAGTTGTCTCTTAGGAAAGCCTGGGTCTTAGCGGACACAGAGCTCCGTCTTGAGTGAAAACAAAGTTATTGCAGAACTTTTCTCTTGCCCAAGGTAGCACTTTCTTATCCAGTAGTTCGATGTAAGGATCTGAATTAAAGCGCTCCCTCCTCTCCACCACCAAAATTGGAGAGCATACTTCGCCTGTCCTGAACACTGGATTTTTTGTTATGAAGACGTGTGTCACTGAAAGTGAGACACTGTCTGGGTGTTTGGTTTTGATACAGTGGCTGTTCTGGTATCAAAGGTAAAAATTTGTTCATGAGATAAAAGCAAAACTTAGCCCAAATTTTTCTTGGACTCTAGAAAATTAAGAATCTTCTTTGCTCTTTCTAACCGTCTCAGCTTACTCTGTTCAGAGATAAGATGCCTTGTATTCTTCCTCCGCGAATTTGCACTAATGTCATTCCAGATTGAAAATAATAAAATGTGTACCACTAGATCTCCGGTACTTTAGCATTAAGAAAATCATTTTTGAATTAAAATGGAATTATCTATCCATCGTTCACATTTTTATATTTTGTTAAAAGAGTCTTCAGTTAAATTCATATTACAAATATTGTATGTAACATGTAATAACTGTAAGGAAAGTTCTTATTTTAAGCTCAAGATTTATATATTTTCTAAGTCGGAATGAATACAAATATTTTTTTATATATAATGATTAAATAGTTCTATTAATTTCATTCTTTGACTGAAAAGGGACTACTTTATAATATATATTTTTATTTCTTTTTCATCTTTAAATGTGAGCCTCTCTTACAAATTTCTCTATGGTAATAAATTTGATGGTCCTTAACTTAAGAGATAAATAAATTACTATTCAACAAATAAGAGTATTCTGTTTTTGCAAAAAAATATTTCATATAATATGCAAATAACATGAACATTTATAGGAAATTTTTTTTCAACTGTTTCTTTTTACTATTTTTTTCCCCTTATTTGTGTTCGAAACATAAAATAATGTAGTTCAAATAGAGTGTTCTGAAGCTTCGAAAAATTCCTTATATTAAATTTCAAATAGTGTCCAAGTTATTCAGAAAAATAGTCAACTACAAAATTATATTGGATTTTTTTTCATTCTCTTTTTCGAGAAAAGTTTGGAGAATTAAGAAAGATAACATCGTTGTGATACATAAATGTTAAAAAAAAGCGAAAAGAAAATGAAAGTATAGAACTTGCTTTTGTTTTACAACAGTTTCTACCTATTGCTGTAAGAAAACAAACCTATAGGTTACTAACACACTTCTAAGTCTTAAAGGTAGAAAATTGCCTTTTATTTTGTTCCTAAATCAACTCTGTAAACTTTCTTTTTCTATAAGGATAGTAAAGATAAATATCCTCAGGGGTACAAGTGAAAGTTTTTTTTATTTCCCTTATGACTTTGTGATAATTTTTATTTGTTAACTTTAAAAGCAGTAATAATTTCAAGACCCATCCTCAAAATGGCATGATATAGCTGACAACTGTGTCTAAGACCTTATCTTTCAAAACGATCTTCTGAACATTAACTTTCAAATTTAAGTTTTTGAAATGCGTGATTCTTCTTCGAATATTGATTGAGAGTGCACCTTTTTTTTTTTTACTCTTTCTCTCCATCTCTTTCTCTCCTATATCCGATATTCTATACGCATTAAGAGGATCAACTACAAAAAAAAACTATAAAATACAGAGTCCTTCTCTATTATCTCTTCAACACTTTTGTCGAATAGTATCGATTCTCTCCTTTTTGCCCTACTAAACATATCAGTAGTAATTTTAATATTTCTATAAGACAACAAGCCAACCGGTTGGTTGGTTGAAAGGGGTTAAAAAGCACATCCAGTCTTTGCTTAAGGGCTTTTGCAAAGCAAAGACTGGATGTGCTTTTTTTTATAGACTATCCAAGTGGGTTATAGAACACTATAACCCACTTGTATTGTTCAATACCACGAAATTCTAAGTGAATGGAAGATGGAAGACTTCTTTTCCGGAAAAAAGAAAACAATACAGTCCTTAATAAGGGTAAATTTGGTTATGAAACTGATTCCACAAATCACTTCATTCTTTCCTCCAGGACGAATATTCCAAAATTTCCTGGCTAAGAGTTATTCTTAGACAACGAAGTACATTCTGACTATTCAAGGGTTTGCTCACTATTTTTTCAGCATGGTGATTTGTCTGTCAGAGCATTAACAAATGAAGGGATTTCTAAAATACAAGATACAGCCACAGGGGATTGAAAAACAAACTTCAATAACGTTATTTGTTGCCTGTTACTGTTCATAGCAAATCTTCCAAAATATATATCCATTCAGGCACGAAAACGTCAAAGATACGCTTCTAAAGCAACTACATCTGCTAGGATATCAAGTGAAAATAAAGCCATCATTCAAACAGAGCAAGCTTTTGTCCTAGCGGAGGTTGTCATTGATTTCAATGACTGTTGTTCAAATTGTGAATTAAACGTTTCCAAGTAACATCCATCCAATAACAAAACTGAAGACAAACTTTAATTTTACTACCTGTCAGAATTATCTCTGGAATTCATTGTAATCTTTTTTTCCTTTTTTTATCGTCAATGTTAAAAAGGATCTGTTCTTTGTATAAATAGAACTTCAAAGTAAGCCTCATGTTTGTCCATGACACAGCGGGGAAAAAAATCCAAAAATTTACCGAAAAGATATTTTCACTGCTCATAAAATTATATATGGAAGAGGAAGAGTAGTATAATGAAGTTACTTTTACTGAAATTTCCATTGTGTTCGTCATTTCTGGCTATGTAGCCAAATCACTGTTCTCGAGACTAAAATGTAAATTCTGATAAAATCATCTCCTGCCTTCAAAAAATTTTACCTCAGCTAGTCAAAAAAAAAAAAATCATTCCAAAACTAAACCACAAAATTCATGGTAGTGTTATTTGGAATAAATTACTCTACTTTTTATAAAATTGTGTAAATATACCTTATCTATAACCTCATAATGAGGTTATAAAATTATTTCTTTATAACTTGTGGTCTACTTCCACAAGTCATCAAGTAGTAATGTTTAAAACACAAAGGTAAATTTAAAGGTAAATTCATTAATATATTGATCTAAAGAATTCAGAAGTATATTTTATTAATTATTTGTCTAATTTGATTTAAACAATATAATATATAAATACATATATTTTATTTATATAAACATGATAAAGAAATTTCAAAAACAAAATAAAGAAATTGGAAACACAAACCAAAGAAATTTAAAATTACTTTAAAATATATTTTAAAGTACATCTACAATTTAGACTAGAAGAAATAGAAAATATAAAGGAATCAAGAGTATTTACCCCAGTAATATACCTATGATGAATATTATAAGTACCCTGTGTAAATTATTTAAATTTCAAGATTAAGAATTATATTCTTATTATTATAAACAGCTACATTAGTTAATTAAAAAGAACGAATCAAAAGGGATGGAGAGGGATTAGTTGTTAAGGTGATCTTTGAAAATTAATGTCTCAGGAATCAAAAGGACGGAGGATGGATGTCCTGGGAGTAAAATGTTGGGGTAGTTTTTCCAAACTAAGATATAGTTGTCATATAATAACTTTAATTATTATTAAAAATAGCAAAGGTATGAGATAGTTCCTATATTGGAAATACAAATAGCTCTGGAGTGACGGATATATTCATTCTTGAGACAGGTTAGAAGTCACTTTCACGATCCTTTATGTTAATTTGTATCTTCATAAAAAAATGGATGATGCTTCCATTAAAGAAGATGATATCCAAAGATTGAGCCATTATATCTTCCTCCAAACTCTGTACATCAAATTTAAGGTAGGAGGTGAGTGAATGTCTAGAATATACAATTGAAAAGTAATGAATTCATTAAATCAATGAGTGAATGCAGATACCTATATTCTAATTTGCCAAAGAAAAAATCCATCTACATCAGGGATAAATTAGAACTACTGATTAATTCAATTCAAACTCTTTCCTGTAATATGACTTATATTTACATTAAACGTTCCGCCATCTAAATGAAATTGATACCACTTATCACTGTATTAGAGATGAGTAATTTATTTGTTATGTTTATTAAAGACAAATCAGGGCTCCTTCAAAAGAGTAGAATACAAAATAGAGGAGAATTTATGATTAATATATTAAGGATTTTCAATGAAATAGCTTTAAATAGAGGAAGAGAATTCCCTGGGTTCCTTATCGGGTCTATTATTTGATTATTCTTGCTCTAAGTCTATATAAAAATTTATATATTTAAGAAGATTCCATAAAAAAACTTTGAGCAACTGATGTATTTTTGAAGAGATGATTTACGGGAATTTAAGTTAAAATGTATCTTGACAATGAATGATCCTTCCGTCAAAGGAGATGAGAGCCAATGAGTAAGAACCCTGAAAATCAAAGCATATTCTTAGGATATTAAAATGAGAAGATATGGATTCACTGTAACCATGGGTGGATAAAGATCCATTATAAGAATGTTCTGTCGAACATATCCATATAAATCGCCGATAAACAAAAATTATCGAGCCCCCTTTATTCAAACTCTTCCCATATCATAGTTAGATTATGATTCATGAAGTATGTTTACCCTACAAGGTTGCATGGGATTCACATACGTAGTTACTAAAGAAAAAGTAGGGATAAAGTATCCCTACGACAGATTAAGTTCCCTACGAGTGGCAGCACTGTTTCGCTTCTCTTGTACTAGTAGACTCTCTCTTCTTATTTCTAATTTATTAATATCACAACGTACACACCAAGGTATTGGTGTTCAAATAATAATTATTAATTATCTTGTTTAATATGTGTACACCATTAATGAACAAATAACAAAAACAACAAACAACGCATATTATCTCAGGTGTAGAGGTGGAAGAAGTAAAAAAACAACAACTTTATTCTGGGATATCCATATTTCTGCTCTTAAAAACAAAAAAATGAATGATCATAGTGGAATCCTTGAAGAACGTTGAATCTTATGACATCACAAAACTCTCGGAATGCCACTTATTTCCAGATTAAACTATTATTCCTTCACGGAGGAATAAATAACTCGTCCAATCTCTATCAAAGTTTATATATGTTTTTCTGGTTTTGAGTTGTCTGATATAGATTCGAAAAAAAATCTGGTCTTTCTAAATTTATTCATGCTACTGCAAGTTTTGGGTCGGCATTCTGTAGGGGAGAGCAGGGATATTTGGTGAACTTTTCTCTTTTAGGTATTTGCTCAGCATGTAAAAGTGATATGGAGCTCAGAGTTTTTTCCCAAAAGTTCAAAATAAATGCAACTTTATTAATTTAGAGCAGGATATCTAGTAATGATACATTATCTTCTTTAATGATATCAATTTGTTTTACCAACTTGGGCCTATCGATAGCGAAAGTTGGCGAACTAGTAATTATCGATCCAGAATAGTATTTATAAGGATATAATTAGAGAAAAAAAAATTACTTGATTTATTCAGAATCTCTAACTCTCTGTTAATTCTTTAAAAAATTCATAACGTGATATATCTTTGATATGTTACATTATATTGTAAAATAAAGCAATACATGACAAGCCTTATATACAATTGAAAAGCTATTAAGCAGTTGAGGAAAACTTGTCGTAACTTTTTTATATTTTATTTATTTATAAAAAAAAGTTGACCATGACCTTAAATGTTTCAAGATTGGTGACTTTTTACTTTTTTTTTTTAATTTAATCTTTGAAGTGTTGCACTAATTGAATTAGAAATATAATAATAATATTAAAAAATTATAATTCCATTTTTATATAAAGAAATAAATTTCATGGAAAATACTTTTTTGTAGAATTTATGTATGCATATGTTAAAATAACGTTTGAAAATATTTAAAGAGTTATAAGCCTAATATAAATGTAATATATTTAAAAAATTATAATTTAATTGATTTATTAATTTTTTTAAATATTTATTTTATAAGTTTTTAGATTTATGTATGGATGTCGTTTGAAAATAACTTTTATTTAACCCTTACATCTGAAATATTATGTTCCATCTCTATTTTATCTCTATTTTTAATCATTCCCCCCCCATGTTTAATATAATGTGTGTATTATTATGTATACTATTTTTTTTATAAATATGTCTTTGATAAAATTAATTTTTTTAGTATATCAAAAAATATTAATAGATCCATATGAAATTGCCATAATGACTCCTAATTCAATGATTTTCCCACTCTCCATTAAGTTAAAATTACTCCGAGGTTGCAAATGGAGAAAGTGCGTCACAGGATTGGGTGTATTGGGTGTACTTGACATCTTAAAAGAATTGTAGCTAAGATAGTACTCAAAAAAGTAGTTTTATATCAAAAGAGCTGAAATACAATTAGTGGAAACAAATCTATAAATAAAATGGGGAAAAAATACCACGTGAACAATATTTTTAAAATGTAATGGCTGTAGTGGCATTTTTATTGTTCACTAAGAGGGTTGAATATTATTCCAAAATGGGCCATAATTAAAACGTGAGTAGACACTTTGACAAAAACCTTAATGCCGACAGCCACTTTACCCAATGATGACTTTGCAAACGGACGCTTTGCCGAATGAACAGATTGCCCAAAAAAATAATATATTTGTATTTTATAAAGATTCATGCTGCAATATTTATAAATATTTATGTTACTCCATTTTTAAAAGATAAAATTACAATGATTAAGTGTTGATTAAGAAGTCATAAATTCATTTCTATATCACGGTGCTCTATCAGTGAACTCGAACGGCTATTAGAACAGTTGCAACAAAAATCATGTAACCGCCCAATCAATAAATTAGAAGAAACAAAATGTTAAGAAAAGAGAAAGAGTTAATCAATCAATGATTAAGATTCGATGGTCAATGATGAATTTATCGTTTGTACAGAATGTGTTTGAGCTCATATATATGAAATCAAGTTCTAATTGATACTCCTCTATCCCAAGATCTGTTTTAAAGCCTCTTATATAAAAAAAATTACTATCTACTTCATCCCTTTTTGAATATAATTTGCTAATTGTTATTTAAAAAATAATAACCACATTACCTGTTTGATATCGGATTTTAACTGAGTTTCTAATCATTCTTTTCCTAATATTACACAAATAAAATACCTTGTATATTGAAAAACTCTCACATCCATCCATAAATTATTGTTTTTTTAAATAAAAATATATATATCTACATAAATTAATGAAAACCCCTTCTTGATATAATGCCTACGATACTTTAAAAAAAAAAAATACCACAAATCTCGATGATATTAAAAAAAAATCTAAATTAATAATGCAAGCTTGTATAAGTCACATTATATAGTAACCTACCGTATTAAATATTCAATTAAATTTCAAAATGAAGTATATAAATTAAATTCCATCCAAATAAAGTATTAAGAATATTATTAACAAAGAAGTCTGTAAATAATAAAAAAATTGCAACGCATATTGTAATAACTCTCCAATCAAATGTTGCTAACACATTTTTGCTAGGTATATTCGTAATGGTTCTGTCAATTTTTATAAGCTACATTCTTTTTCTATACATATATATTTTATCTATGTTTGTTAAAAATTATATAAATTATAATTTATTTTGATTCTAAATTTTTATAGTTTATTTTATTGGGTGAATTGATCAGTAATGAGCCTACTCTTTATTTTAAATATTTATATATATATTTTTTTTTTTTTGCAATATTTATTACCAGTCTCCTTTTTATACAAAAAACATAAATTTACAATTAACGAAAGCTTGAAAGATATACGATTAATTGATTGCAGGAAAATATTTCTGAATTTGACATTTTAAAAGTTTGTTAAAATTTATTTTATAAATAAAATAAATTTTAAGGGTATTTAAAAACTATTAGGATGTTTTAGATTCCGAAAAGTTAATCAATACCGTCCATAATCAAAAATTGAAAAGTAAAAGCAAGGTGAGAAGGTTAAAACAGTTTTACACATGTTAGATGAAGGAAAGCCAATATATAAACTACAATAGCCTTAAAAAATTCCCATAAAAAATATGTCAATTCCAATTATAAGTACTTCAAAAATAGTGTCGTCCTGAAACCTTCCCATCTATCCTGGATCTCTCCTATTATAAATAAGTTGCGTCTCTCCCCTCGTCAAGACGCAACAATTGAACAAAAAAGATAAATACATAAAGAGTCGAATAATTTTTTTAGAGCCGTTTCTGTAGTCAGTAAATAGGTCTTTACATTTATTCAATAAATTAACTAATTGATGGAATTAAATTAATGCTTGATACTGGATTTGTCTCTTTTCACAAAACCACTCATATCAACTCAATCAAACGACTATTCCATAACAACTGGCTGAAACTTTGGGGAAATAATTACCAACAGATGCTGGATAGATGTAACTAGCTTTTATCAACGAGCCCTGGCATCTTCACGTTGAGAACGGAAACAAATAATAAGTTTTTTTTGAAAAGCTTATTATTTATATTAAATAAAAGATGGCAAATTTTCCTCCCGATGAGTTTTCCTCACGTCACATTTTTCCAAGACATGCCTTTTACACGGTAAACTTTCTTGGATCCATAATTAACTACGCAACCTCTTCACCATTTGAATGAACAATATAAATTATGTGAAAGGGATAAAAAAGTTGTATACAGAAAAAGGAAAAATAAAAAAAAATTATAAAGTGAGGTTATCTGTTTTAAAAAGATATCACCACGATCATGTATTTCTTCGATCTGACAGCTACGTTTGTTTCCCCACTTTTTTTAAAAGCTTTAGGTAGAACTTCGTAAATAATAAAAGAAAGCCAACTTACACCGAGTGTCAACCCGACCACCTTGCTCCAATACATGTCATTTAACAATATTAAAAAGAGTCCATAACTAATCAAAATTTCGTTAATATTTGATATATTTGATTGAATGTCACAATCAACTCTAATTAATGTTTCATTTAACTTTTGCTACGTTAATTAAAGGTATTTTTCAGCCATTCTACGTATTACTGCAATTGTATACCATTGTACACGGATATATTATTTCCTACAAAAGTTGTGGGCAATTGTATTGTAAATCCAAACATGTTTTTACAAATATATGCAAAAGTTTTATTTTGGTTTATTTGTCGCAAATTATTAGTTGGAATTGTAAATAACCTGTTTGTTAGACATGTGTATCTGCCTTTATGTTCCTTCATAATTATACAAATAAAACCCTTTCATGGTAAACAACTTTTAAAATATGTCAATTTAGTTTTGATTGTTTGTCAAAAAAGTATGCATGTGTATTTAATTTAAGCCTTTCTACATAATGTGTCAATACTCATTTTTAGGATGATCTTATTAGGTCTGCACCAAGGGATTTTTTGTGGAGCATAGATAAAAATTAGAAATAGGTTACTCAGTATATTAATTAGTTTCCTCGCACGTCATATTCATCTTACTCCTTTGAGTTTGTCTCTTATAGAGTATTTGGGGGAGGGGGAAATCGGAGTCGATCAGTTGACTAAGGAGGTATGAGGGCAGATATTGAAAAATGAGGACCAAAAACTTTCAGTAGCATCACTAAATTACAAAAAACGTGATTTTTATGGAATCCAGTGAATTCAACACAAAATCCATTTATGATGTGTTGAAATACTTAATTTAGCTATATTTTTTTAATCAATTTAATCTTTTGCGAGCAATAATAGCCTCAACATGCTGGTGAACAGATTGGCAGCTCTTGACGATGAAGCCCGTGTCATAGCATACCACACTGTTATGATGGCAACTCGGGTATAATCCAAATTTGGATGTGAGATGCGGCAGACATTCTTTAAAGAGACACCCGAAACGGCAAAGTCTAGGGGGTTGAGGTGAGAGCAGGAGGGGCTGCAAATGGAGAAAGTTCAGAAGTTAGCCATATAGTTGCTGGAAAAATTTAATTTTTTTTTTTAATTTATGGTGTTATCGTGGACTTCTTGATGTTGTAAAAAGTCAGGATGGAGATGCCAACGATGGCAAGGAGATCGCACACGAGTTCTCTATTTTTCGCTCCAACATGTGTATACTTAAAGAAATATGATAAAACAAAACTTGTTTAATTTGTTTCAGCTGTCGTTTTGTTGTGTGATGAAACCTCGTAATTTAAAAAAATGGGAATAAAAGTGTAATTGAATGTTACTTCAAGATTTTGCCCCCACTCTCTAATTACTGGATGAACGTAAAATATATCATGGAGAAGAACTTCATTGCCATCAAATCAATTAAATACTGACACAGAAAACTAATATAAAAATATATCAGATAAACAGAAATACACAATACTAACTCCTATAATTGTCTTTACTTACGTGAAAATTTGTTCGAATAATTTTGATCGATCAAATTATAACACAAATATGTGATATTTAATTATATAATATATTAATATGAATAACTCCTTTAGAGAGTTCATCCATGTCCAAAGAGAATAATGCCGCAAAAGATGGATTTGACCACTTCGATTGTAATACACTGTATTGTTGAAGATAATTATACTATAATGATTCATGGTAGATACCAGAAAAAGCCGTAATGCCTTACATAATAAGATGTGATATTCTCCAGCCTCATACCTCAGTTAACAAATTGGTCCCTCTCCCTCATCCGGATTACTCTATAAAAGAAAAATTCAGAACCTTTTTTTTCCACATAATCCGACCTTCCATTTACTTTCATGATACTCCAAAGTGCTAATTGTCCGAATATTTCGAAAAGTAGAGATTTGAGTAGATTAAAAAACATAGTTTCAGTCAATTACCATACCAAATTGTTTGTGTTTTGACAAAGCTACTTAAGCATTAAGATATGAAATTCATTTTTTCATTAAACTTTGTATATCTTTTTTTCATCAATACGAAGCAGATAATTTTTGGTGCAGACAAAATAAGAGAACTTTCTATAAACGGGACAACCGTTTGTGTATATACTTATATCTGCAACTTGTTTGATAGTTATTTTATCAATAATATTAATGGCAATTGGAATAAAAACATTTATCGTGAGAGGAGTTAAAAATATATGTTTCTAACTAAGTATTTGATATTACTTTTCAGAAAATAATAATATTTAAAAAGTCAATCCTATAACTTTTTTTGTTATATATGTCTTTCCAAAATTCGATTAAATATTATTTTATGTAGTCAGAGAAAATATAACTTTTATGTTTTGCTTAAACATACATTATCCTATTACCAAAAAGATTTAAAGACATCGTGTGATCGTATAAGTTTTTAAACACCCTCAAACTCATAGACAGTGTGGACAAGGTAAATCCAGAATAACTTTAATAGCTGAATACAAATATGAGACTTTTATAAGACATAGAAAGATTATTTAATTTTCATTTAAATGCCACATTAACTTTAAAATGGTTATTTATAATGCAAGCCCTGGTTCTCTATCACTATCTCCACACAGTGCCTGAATGTCTTGCATGCCTTTGCTACCTCGTGTGGATCCAGTTCCTTCATTGTATTGACGATGGAAGCCTTCAAGGTAGCAATTGAGGCATGATTATTCTTGCAGGCGATACTCTCCATCCTGTCCCACAAGTAAAAATCACATGGATTGAGGTCAGGATGTTGGCTGGCCAATAGAATGGAAGCCAAAAATCCGGCACATTTTGTCCTAATAACTCTTTGACAATCTTGGCCTTATGAGCAGGTGCTGAGTCTTGATGGAATCTATATGACTTCCCATCAGTGAATTCATTCATCCATAGGATGACCATGTCCTTGAAAACGTCCTTGTAGACCTCATTAGTCACCTTCGGGCCCTTTTGGAAGAAAGGGGGGGGCATAACTTGTTCTTCCGTGCTGATGGCCGCCAGGATCATAACAGAAACCGAATTCTTTGTTTTCATGACTGGGTGGACCACATCAGGCTCCAAAGAGATCCATTTATTGCTTCTACGGTTATGGTTGGCGTCAATGGTGTAAATTTTCTCGTCCGAAAAAAAAAAACACACAAAAAAACGCTCGTCACCACCTTGGGACCAATTTGGTTAATAATAATTTTAACTAAACAGATTCTGTCTGACTGATTCTACTCTTTTAGCAGATGCTTTGAGGCTTTGAGCCTCGACAAGTAATCCAGGTGTCAATCCTGATGACCCTTTTGCTCACGTTGCGGTCCTTGGCTAGCTTAGCAATTGGCGTGTCTGGATGAGTGTTAATTGATTTTTTCAAGCCAGCTATGAACCCTTAGTCCGGATTTATTAGACCTTGTTGAATAAATTGCTCTCTTAGTCTTTCCCTCCTCATCAAAGGACTTAATACCGTCATAAACTGTTGATTTTTGATATCTGTCAAGTTGGGATCATCTATTATTTGGATGTTTTTAAGTTATATCGTCTTCTCTCGTTCTTTTTTTTAATGAACTTTTCTTCCAATGGGGAACTTTAATGTATACATTTTTCTAGCAAAACTCGTACAAATTGAAACTTAAATGGTGAAATATTTTGATGAACGTATTTCAAATTGACAGTAATAATAATTATTTTTAAAGGATGTATTTACATGAAACGTAGTTCTAATTTTAAGATATCAAATAATAACTATTTACAGTTTACAACTTTATTTTTCAACGAGCTATAAGCCTTTCGAGAAAAATACTAATTTTGTATATTAAAATTTAATTCTAAGCATGTTCAATACATTTTAAAACTGTTTTAGTAACTTGTTTTAGACATATATTAAAACCATTTGTATTCATTCATAAAAACAATTCACTTAATAAAGCTGGTATTTTGAACGATAGTGTGAAATAGCTAAACTTATTATGGGTTTCCCTGAAAAAGATATGATTGTATAAAAAATAATATCATATTTTGTATTAGAGCAATGATTCTCAACCAAAGAGGGAGGATTTATATTTTCTGGGAAGGGAAAATATCTTGTTTTAAAACATTCAATAAAAATAAATATATATACTCCGATAAATATGGGCAAAATATTAGAGATCCATTTTTTCCTTCTCAGAAAAAAATGTCTCTGTTGCACCCTAAAATTAGATTTTAGAAGTAATAAAATTTAAAAAATACGGTGGCTAAGAGGTAATTCTTTCAAATTTAGCTTGTTTCGATTACAAGCTGAGTTTGTTTCTTCAATAGTGTTATTTGTCCTATAAACATAAGTATTTTTGGTGTTTTGTAGATATAACTTTCCACAAACTATGGAATAGATATTAAAGATCTATTTTGGCATTTTAGATCAAACATACATAATATTTCTTCAAAAAAAAAAAAAAGACACAATATAATAATAAGATTTTTTTTTAAATTACAAAACATATATTCTTATAAAGTTTGTAACAGTATTTAATTATATAATATCCTGAAATAAGATAATTTTTTTTTGTTTTTACAGAAAAAATGAAGCAATACTTATTCAATAGGTTTATTATGAAACCTGTTATAATTAGTTAACATACTATATTTGAAATTTTTGATAGCTAAAAACTTTTAAAAACCAAATAAATCAAATTTAAATAGATTTACGCAGGTTACTTTTTAATTTCAATTTTATTAATCAAGGGATTAATAACGCCATCAAGTTTTCATACAGGAAGTAGGAAAAACATAATCACCAATGTAGCAAACTTCCCTTAATAAAATCCGGTTCTTGTTTGAATAAATTTATTTTAAAAATTCCCTAAAATTGACGTATGGAAATTCATTTACAGTTATTGTCTCTCAATTATAACGACTGTAAAAGTTTTATTCGTAAAAGTGTTCATAAAAAAGATACTAAAACCAGAAGATATTCTACAAGGGATTGCAAAATTAAATATTGTCTTCCTTTTTATTATAATATTTATAATTTGTACGAGCATTATTATAATTATCATCTAGCTATTGAACAAGAATAATTTATAAATCTTTGTAGAATGTTCTTTCTAAGGACACTTGATTTCAGTTTAACATTTGGTGCAGTTGCAACAGCAAGAAACAACAAAAAACATAAAAATACTCTCAAAAGTAAACTCTGTTACACCAAACCAATATGGCAAAAAACCGAGGTATGATAATTAACTGAAAAACATTATTGAATCATTTATAATGAATTACAATCCCAACATATCCCATAATGAACTAGAACATGCACCTACTCGCATTTACTTATTCTATGAAATATCTGTAAAAGAGATGCACAAATATTTTTTGCTAAAAAAAAAACGAAAGAAAAAAAAATCTTATGTGACTTATTTCAGAAGTCTCAGTGGTAGAAACATTCACTTTATGAGGCTAATTCAGAAGTGTCTGAGAATGGTACGCTACTAGAGAGGCAGGGCCATCAAAAATTTAGATATATTTGCAGTCAAGATTGCAATACTTGTTTTGAAATATAAACCATTAAATATATATATATAAATGGTGAGTTTGTTTCTCCCGAAATAAAATTAAGAAACAAAAATTCGTAAAAAGTAATATTGTTGCATCCTTTTCCTGGATTTAAAGAGCCTACTTCACTGAAAGACTTGTAACATGGAATCCCTCACTTACGACGGTTGGTGTAAAAGGTTAAAAAATTAATTTCTATCATTTGGCCAAAATCAGTTTCGCATCTCTTTACTAATAGAGACAGATATACTAAAATATATAATATATTACATGGATAATTTTTGCGCCCGAAACAAAAAACATAGATGGTTAAATCTCTAATTGATAGTGTGAATAGCTCAAAAGTTTATGCAAATACTAAAGCATTAATATGTATATTTAACACATTTATGAGTGCAGATAGCTTCCATGATCAAGCTGAAAAAGAAATATATCTACAATTTCAAAAAAAATAAAAATGTGGTATAGGAAGTAAAATCCATTGTAATCATGCCAAGCTTTTCTTATTTCAAGATACTCAAAGGCTGGTAAAGTTTGTAAAAATAAACTAGCAAAGACTAAAATTGGAGTGTTCCGAAAGGGTAGCCTGATGTTATACTACATGACATCTTGCAAAGAAAAATAATTGTCGGGGGTTGGCTATATGAAAGCTAAATCAAGAAATCATATATTTACAACTAACATTAACTTCTCCAAGAGGAATCTAGCAGTGATATGATGTATAATTAAATAAGAACCTAAGACTGTTTGAATATTTATTAAATTTCCCTTTTATTAAAAATGTTCAAAATACGTAAAAAATTTCCAACTCATCAACAATAATTATTAATTACAATTATTTGAATAAAATAAATATTGTTCTTAGCTTTCAATAACTTTAAATAAAACAAGTTAACTAATAATAACATGTTTTATGAGAAATCTATTAACAAAATACTTTTTTATTTTTTTCAGACAAAATAGGATAGTTGTATCCAATTATATGGTATTAAGCAACGAAATTTTGCTCAAAACTAAGTATAGCATCATCAAATCATAAACTTACTTGACTTAATGTTAATTTGTGATTAAAATTTCTTCATACTTGAACTCTTCATATCATGTACATTCTCTTAATATGAATATCTATAAATTACATAAAGAAAAGCAGCACTCGAAAATATAGAAAAAAACTCATATTCTCTCATTTTTAAAGTGAAATTGATGTAGTTTAGGGCTATTCTATCTTCTTAAAAATTACATTTTGGAAATCTAAGAGAAAAAATACAGTAAAAAAACACTACAGGTTTTTGATTTTCGAAAAAATGAAAAGTACGACGACCCAGTCTAGTGTGCATGTATTTATTATTTGTGTGTGTTTCTATTTTACCATCATTCGATGAGCTCTATGATAATATTTTTGTCCAAAAATTTACTTATTACATATTATTTTATAAATTGTACTCTTTCCAAACATAATTGAATAAAGGATTGTGTAATCATAAAAACCTATGATTGACCTTGACCATATTTTTACTAAACCCATAAATAACAGGTGGAACAATTATGGGGGGGTGGGGATTTTGTACAAATGTACATTTATGTTGAGGTGAGATTTTTCACATTTCAAAATCGGATCACTTAAAAAATACAAAATGAAACAAAAATCCTTGGAGATGAACATTTTTTAATAGATCTTTATTTAAATTATACATTGCACATTTTTGTATAATATAAGCTATGATAAATTTTATTACTGTAACTTCATTTAGCTTAAAGTTTTCCCTTACTTAACATAAAATCATGTACATGACAAAAATAAGGTTACAAAACAAAATATTGGTGGAGATGTCAAACATGAGGCCCAAAAAGGGATTCGGTTCTGTTGGGAATAAAAATGATACTTCTAGAAATTAAAAAATCTAAATTGTTTGTTGAATAACATTAAAAATGAGGTAAAAAAACCCTACATTTTTAATAATTTATATTCCAAAACCAAAATGAAATTATGACAATCGGAGTCCATTAATTTTTTTCTTATTCTATAAATAAGTGATGCTAATCTTTCTTAAAGGATTTGTTTTCCAATTTATCTAAAATAAAGCTATGTAGCTACTATTATAAGTTATTTCTAAAATAAATATGTCATAGGCTAAATAATAATTCAATTAGAAATTATTTTAATGTCTATTATCATTTTGACCTTTTATTGAACAGTCATTATTTTGTTAATAGTTGTATAAATATCTAAAAAAATATAGTCTTAAAAAGTTTATTCTTGAACAACTAATAATGAATGGGAGGAACTAACCATATACTCCAAATATAGGACATATATATATATATATATATGCCACACAAACAAAATGACGTAATCAATTTGTAAGAATGATGAACAAAAAATATGTATGATTCATTCATTTCACACTATATCTATTCTTGTATGTCATTCAAGAACTACTAAACTTTATCAATATGTTATATGGATAAAAACATAGATTTAAGAGTGTTTTAGTGTTTTAAAATGTCAACTACAATCCAATATAAAAATATAAATGTATTCAATTACGTAGATTTACAGAATACTCATATGTACTTATATTTAGTTTATATCCATAAAATAATTATTATAAAGTAAATATTGTCGATTAAAGAAAACATATAGTATTAGAATAAAATGAATTTTAATCAAATGATTACTTCACAAATAATTTTATGGTATTGTTTACTCGGTTGTCCGCTCGGTTTTTTTTTTCTTGAAATGAGAGACAACCATAAGTGGAAAGTTGAAACTCAATCCTTTCAACCTTTTAATAACAACGTAATATTTTCCCTAAGCGAGGGAAATATATTAATTATTAACATTTATTGGCATTGTAGACAGAGGAAAGATATTTCTACCTTTTCGAGTGATTCGGGCAAGCAGCATTTTGAAAGATCTTGAATGTAGGTGAAAGGTCCCATTATGAGGAGAATTCGTAAGTTCGTCTCTTTTGGAATATGGGTGGGGAGGGGATTTATGCTTGGAGTCGAGCCGTGGACTGAGGAATGATGCCGGAGAAGATATCATCTCATTATATCAGACACTTTGACTTTTTCTTGTATCTAACATGAATCATGCCTTTTTAGCACGGAACATCACACCACATAAAGAGATATTTAATACTATGAAACAAACAAAAAGGGCTAATCGAAATATAAAACTTTTTATGTAAAAAATAATGTTAAAAATAAGAAAAACCCAAACTAAAAATAAAAATAAAAACAACCGAAGAACAATTGAAAATAAAATAATGTTAGAAGCAAAATAGTATTTTGTTAGCTAAAGGACTAGTTCATTTCTTTTTTAATTTCGATGTATAAATTAATAATGGGGATGATGTCTGTAAGGGTATCTTAGTTCTTTTTGCATATATTATTTGTTGATTTTTGGTAATAATGACCTTGACCTTGCCTTCCTACAATAGTGTCCTAAAAATTTATCTCTATCAGTTGTTGCCCAAAATTCTCGAGCAGTTCATATGAGATCTGCTCATAAGTTTCTCATAAAAACCTTCAGCTCCAGAAGAAATGCTGAGTAGTATTCCTTGCTTCATTGTAAAACAGGTCATTAAAGAATTTGACTCCCAATTCCCCAGAGTAAGTGATATTTGAACTGTCTCTAAGAAACTGTCAAATTTTTACTCTTTATCACTTTGATGCTGTGATAAATTCCATTGTTGATATATCTCCTTCTCAAATAATCACAAAAAGAACAAATGCGCATTTTTTGAAATACCTTATTTCTGACGTAGAAACCATCGAGGCATTCATCTTAAACAGCACCATGGGACTTTTGACACCCTTAAATTAATCTTGTAATGACCATAGTGGAGGGCATAGAGAGAACACTGATTGATGACAAGAATTTTATTCTGTTAACCATATGGGGTGTCTTATAAGATATTGAAAGAGGTGGGGTAGATAACGATCCACTTCTTGAGCCTGTGGTTCCTGTGTACAACCCATGGGTCGGGTATATTATAGGATATCAAAAGGGGTCTTTCATGCTCAGGAAAGCGGTGGTGGTGGGCAATAGTCCACCTTTTTACTAGTGGTTCACTTACACAACCTGTTGGCCGGGTGTACAATAGGATATCAGAAGGGCTACTTGATACTGAGGATAGCGGCGACGATAGGGTTTGATCAATCTTGTAAACAAGCGATTCACTTGCGTAACCCTTGGGTGTATTATAGTATATTAGAAGGGGCCGTTCATACTCAGGACAGTGGTGACTATAGGTTTTGATCCTCCTTAAGGACCAGCTGTCCACCTACACAAGTAGCAGGTCAAAGTATATTTTTCAAAATAAAATGTAGTCTCCCGTGATAATTTCTTATCATACAATAGTTTGATTGTGTGAACCTAACATATATTTCAATGCAAATAAGTTAGAGTATCAAATTGCGTAGAAATGAATTGTTTTATAATCAAATTACTCATAATCATTTCATCTGACAATTTAAATAAAGTTTAAATTACCTTTGACCACTTTATTAGAAATTTTATAAATTGCCCGGACTTTTTGTATATTGCCCGCTCTGATGGGGATTTTTGCAAAATGCCCGATTTTCCATATATATACGAGGGTGGTCTGAAGAGTTTCCGACCTAACAAAGATACAAGACATTTACTTCTGATTTTTTTTTTTAAGTCTCTGTGTTACTTTACACACTTCTACCATCGATGCTCCCATCTCATTAAGCCTTCCAAACAGACACGGTGTTTTTCTTCACAAAATAATTGTCACAAAGTGATCGCCACATTAGTTGACAAAAATCTTTGCAGTCCACTGTTTGGACTGTATTTTTGTTTTAGGTGTATGATAGTGTATGCAAATTTAATAACCTGTAGTTAATCAGCGAGAAAACTCGGATTTATTGTGCCTAAACTGCGCCAGCAGAGCAATACTTGATTTTGTTCATTTTCACAAAAACATTCACTTCAACTCACACAGACGACCTTTATATAACAATAGTGTGTCCAAAATGGAAGTAACTTTGATTTGTAACTGTCAATATATATACTATATAGATGTGACAATCTTTTATTTACAAGTGCTGCTATCTTCACGTTGAGGTAGGAAACTTTGCAGACCCTCCTTGTATGTTCCTATATAATTTTACCTTGGTACATAAATGCTTTGAAATCTTTGTCAGAACTCAGTCTTCCATAAAAAATAATTTATATGTCTCTTAGAATATATAGTAATTCCAAATAGGTATTATACGTACATATACAACATTATAACATATATGAGTATGTATGTATTTACCTAGGTATTATAAAGAGTTGAGAAGCGTGTAATTCATTGTATATTTATGTACACTTGATTTGTGTGTTAGCCAGTAGATTCAGAAATCTATTCACCGAAAGAAAGTTTTAATAAACAACAAAACTTTATAATAAATAATGTTCCACATCGATATATGTACAAAAACACGTACCGGGTGCGAAGTTAAAAATCTTGACACTCATAAAAGAGAATAATTAGAAAAATGCATGAGAGGAATTCATAATTTCTCCCATCAGTTGAGAATGTGGCTTAATTGAGACCCCCCTCCAAAAAAATTAACAAAACAATCGAATAATGGCCTATCAATTTTGAATTTAAAACTTCAACAAGATACCATTTATTAATTAACAATATAATTTCAACGATATTAATAATATAAATAGATACGTGTCTGAGCTCTTTTAATCATTAATGTAGTCGCCCTTAGTGACAATGGTGGCTCCAAGTGGTGGTGGAAGGCTTGTCCCGCTTCAGATGTAGTCCTCTGTAATGGCGTCTTAGTGCTGGATGACAGTGGCTTTGAGGGCCTCGGTGTTTGGATGACAGATACTGCAAGCGTTCCCCTTGACGTGAACCCTAAAGATGTAGTAAAGGGGATAGATAGGCATGAGGGTTGTAGGGGCGAAAAGAGTTAAAAAAGAGTTAAAAAAAAACTCAAATGCTCATTCAAAAGATTCTTGAAAAGTAGGATATGGGCTTTTTTCTTTGCTTTTTGGAAAAGTTGGCCTCTCTACCCTCACAAGGCTCATTCCACATTCTTGTTTGATAGCTCTCAAGACTATCTATAATGAAACTACGAGATCTCTTGCAAGGACACTCATGGACTTAACAGGATTGACCTGGGCTGTTTTCTTTACCTCCTCCGCATCCAGTTTGACCGAGTAATTCTTCTTCTCAGCTAGTCTGAAAAGTTTCGGCTTGCTAACTTCGTAGAAGGCGGTACTGGAGATGCCCAACTGCTTGGATTGCACGAATGGAAATTCCTTGCTCACGTTTGTTTTGTCTATAACTAATTAAATATGTTTTAAAATATTGAAATATTAAGTCAATTCACCCAATCTTCCTTAATTATTGAATAAATAATTATTCAGATTTCAACAGACTACCCGGTACTTCGCTCGAAGCATACAGAGGTCTGAAACTTGACGTAGGCAAGAAGGAAGACTAATATCAACGCCAAGAAGACCATTGATGACAGTATTTGCATCAAAACGTGCACTGGCACACACAGCCGAGGATACACAGTCCTTTTAGACGAGCAACAATCAATTATAGCCAAAAACAATGTGCCCACCATACTCTCTAGATGTTCGACTTTTTCTTCTGTCCACATTTCCAGGCAAGCGCCTGCCAGACATGGGCACCGAATCAAGAAGTTCTCAATGCTTCTGTTAATGAGCATTATAACTCAATGAACCCTATTTTACAGTATTACCACCAAAATGTAATATCAAGGACACTATCAAAGTTAATAGAGGTTACATTGAAGATTAAAAATGTTACAAACTTTTGATTGTACAAAGTTTAGTTAATGTAGCTTCCCTAGTTTTCGAAATTAAACTTGTTAAAATTCCAAGTTCATAATTTTATTTTTTATTTACTTATCCGGTATAGGGGATACATTTGCCCCTGAAATTATGAACCCTTTTAAGAATCAGGAGACCTCAAATTTTGGTACTGCAACTAAGTAAGTAGAACACAAATACAAAATTTTAGCAAATTTGGTTATCTTTTACCTCTAGTAGAATTGCAATTTCTAAACACTTATAAAGCTTTTTTTGTTGAGCCTTATTTAAAAAATAAATATTTCTATGAACGAAAAATGATTATCATTTTTTATAACTTTCTTTTGTGACTCTAATTTCCTACAATAAGTGATTGCACCTAGACCATTTATTAAATAAAATAGACATTATTAAACTTTAATATAGAAAATAACAAAAAATGACAAACTATATCCCTTTAATAATATATAAATTTGTAATGTAAACATTGTATTTATATTCTAACATACACAGAAACTAACAACATTTAGAGTGTTGCAGTTCCCCCAAAAAAAAAAAAAAAAAATTATAATCATCGTCAGAATGAGAGGAATCTGTCTATAGTAGTGCAATAACGTCATTTGAACACATTTACAGACACAATCACAAGCGCATTTGTAGAATTCTACTACTTAGTGTGTATATAGATTTTTTTTTGTTTCAAGTATGTATTAGTGAGTGAAGAATTTGCATACACACCGCAATTAGTAGCATTTGTCAATATTTGAGTATTGGGTGAAACAAGACTTTAGCCTAGGTGATTATTTTGTTTTGTATTGCATTAGTTACTTAATCTGACTTTTTGGCCCATGTTAGAACACAGGAAAATTTACAGAATATCCTTCAAATCGTTGAGAACGATAGATATTCTATTCCATATCAAAGAAACAGAAAGCAAGAAAAAAGTAGTTGTTATTTAAAAATTGACGAATTATCTATCTTTATGTGTTGAATAGCTTATAATTTGACTATAATTATAAATTTATGTTATTATATTAAGATGATAAATAGTAAAAAAAAAAAAAAAAAAAAAAAAAAAAAAGAAAATACTCTGTTTTTGTTTCCTTTTCTCAATTGCAGATGAATAATATTCCCTTTTTTAAATAAATTGTTTAAGAAAAGTAGATGGAGAAAAAAAAAATGATACATGATAATCTTTATGTGAACATGTAAATATTTTACTATAAAATATCCTTAAAGAACTAATGGTTCGTACATGTTTAGAAATTGCAAGAGGTAAACGAAAACCAAATTTGCTAAATTTGGTGTTTGTGTAGTACTTATCTATCTGCAGTACCAAAACTTGGGTCCTCTGATTCTGATATTGTTGGTAAACTGCACCACCATAGTTGGTACATCAGAAAATATTTGCAATCATATTTCAGTAGTACATAAATGCGTCGGCTTCAGTATGTGTATGTATAGAAACAAAGAGATATTCTTATATATATATATAATATAACTTTTTGACAGTTAGGTGATTATTGATTATGTCTATCAATATATGATGTCATTAATATAGAAAACATTTTTTTTTTTGTGTTGTTGGTTACATTTAAAATAATTTTGTATGGGTTGGCTCCCCTCCTCTAGAGGAATGCACCTCTTAATATGAAAACCATTGATAGTTTATCAAAGATAATTAAAAAATGGGAGGATTAGGAGTACTGAGTACTCATAGTTTAGGCCAATGCTTCCTAAAAAAATTGACTTGCAGTAGTTTTTAGTAAGCTCCTGAAAATAATAGTTATTTTGTCAATGTCGTTTCTAGAAAAAAACTCGTAAATTGTACAATTTTTAATCATAGTTGGGTGAATATAATTAATTTGTTTGTAAATAAATAGTTCTTCCTATTTCCTTCTAATGTGAGGTCTTCGTGTTGTTACAGATGAAAAATGGGTTTTATTAACTATATGACACGCAATTTCATCATAACTAATGAGTATAAATTTGTATACAAATAATGAATAGTTCATTGAAATTTTACTTCAATTCGTTTACTATATTGAAGAAGGCTGCACACTAGTGGATGGTTAAGTCACAATTAAATAAATATGTGTTGAAGTTTTTTTTACCTCTATCTTTGATATTCGAGTATTTTTAGTTTTTTTTCAATTTATTTCAAACAGTTTTTCCAAATGCAAATTTGCATAGCAATTTATTGGATAGAAAGTATTTTACATAACGGTTATATATAGCCATAAATACATTTATGCATTGAGTTAATTCTTTGATGTGTTGTTGCGCATATACTGATGTGTTAAATTTATTCCAGTTGCAAAACTCAATGTGAATAATATCTTTATTTGCTAAGTTGAGAGAGGGAAATGAAAATATTGACTTAACTTTTAGATATTTGCAACATCAAAAAGTGTGCAATGTATACATATTAACTGGTCAATTCATTAGATTACATAATTGCAGAGTTTCTTCTGTCTGTTTGTCTACCTGAGGCATACGGATAGAGTTGTTAAAAATATGTCTTAGACAACGTGCGATACTTTTTGTAATTTAAATCTAATTACAGGATTTAAATAATTTTCTGTTGTTGTTATCATTCATTATTTATTTTTGAAAAAAAGAACATATAAAAATAAAGTAATCACTTGGGCTTATGCTAAAAAATGAAAGTGAATAACACAAAAGATTTCTTAAGGAGTTATTCGTCTAAGTTCTCCTTGAAGGATTCGCCTGTAGTAATTCCTGGCTGTGTTCTTTCCAGATTCAGAGTGTAGTTTGTTTCTATTTCCTTTCTCACAGCTCTATGTATAGACCTTAGCACTTATAAATGGGTTAAGACAATTTTAGGAATAAAATCCCTTTGGAACACTGAAGTAGACATAGATAATGAAATTTTATTCTTACTCAAGTGTTTGGGGCTTCTGTACATTCATTTTTTGTTTCATTTTACGTCAAACTCTTGGCGCATTTGTAAAAAATCAATTATATTTATAACTAAATTCTGGAACTTTAATGTATCTTGCTTAAAGTATGAGATTTTTAGATCTTAATAATTCATTATTAAAATGAGAGATGTATCATTCTAAGCTTTTTAAAGCTGGTATTTACGCCAAAAAAGACCGGATAGAGAGTTCCATCATTTAACAAAAAAAAATGTTGAAAAAAATTACTTATGGGATTTATCTGATGTATGTTTAAAAGAAACAAAAATAGGAGTAACATAAGATTTCACAAAAATTGAATTCTCTGATACCCCCAAGTGACTTGAAAAAAGTTGTCAAATTATTTTTTGGGAGAGTTTCTCAACAATTTGAAATTATTTTTAATTCATTTATAATTTTAAATAAGAAAATTACTAAGTATTTCAAATATTTTGTATGTAAAGAAATACTTATTTGAAGAGACATATTTAATCATATTAACCATTGAAAAAAATACTTTACAACAATGTATTTATTAAAAATTTAGTTTAAATCCTTTTTTAATATACAAAGAAGGAAAAACAAATTTCATTTTTCTTTATTAAATTTGAATTTCACAAAAAGTGGCAGTAAATACCTAACAAATTCTTTATGAAATAATTATATTGACAATAATTTTGTGGTTGAATTGAATAACAAAGGATCATACTTTCATAAATAGTTGGGGGAGATTCACAGACTATGTGGGCACTTAAGAAGGAGGTGGCTTAAAGTAAGTCAATTATCTTTGGGGAGTGAGCGGTTTACTTAAAGAAAATATCGTATTCAATAATACGATACCAAGATAACATAAATGACGTCATAGAGAACACAGGACAAAACTATGAAAAAATAGAAAAATAATTCACCCTTAAAAATAACGTCATTGGATTAAGTTCTCTCAAAAATGCCATAAAAAAGTTATCTGAAAGTTCAGTTTTAAATAAAGTGTTATATTCAAAACAACAAATAATAAATATAATAGGCATTTTTTTTTAGTTTTCTATGAAAAGGGCTGATGGGGAAAACATAAAAAAAAGAACAAAAAACCAGGGGCTTAAATTAGAGGAGGATGCAAAAATTATGTTATAAAAGAACCACCTATTATATCAATGACCCCAGGTATATTTTAAATTTTATTGAATGTAATAATGATCATTTATTTTTCCAAATAATCAATATATGATCCACATATTATATAAATTAAGTACCTCATTTGGAAAAATTTGTTCTGTAAAGGATGTTAGAAATTAAATTAGAAGATATAACAAAAGTTGGATAATGCAAAACCGGATATATCAAATTATCGGACATTTCGAACCCAATACTTGAATTACAGGGGTTTCTAATCTTTTTCTTACGATGTACCCCTTTACCATTTTGATGCATAACTGAGTACGCCTCAATTTTTTAAACCTAAAAAGCCAAGTAAATATCTAAATTTAATTTAGCTTTGGTTTCCTTTGTGAGTTATAACGATACCCTCCGTTTTTATGCCTCCAAATTAATTAACTATCTAATCGATAGAAAATCAACCAAAATAACATATATTTTCATCGTTATAATGAGATCCTGACATTCTTATTGATTCGCAAGTTTATCTATTCGAAGATTTAATTTTGAAATAACCTATCGTACATCGTGTTCAGTTGTTTTCAGATATAACTTGTTAGTGTTTTCAATGCACAACAGTATCGACAGTATCTTCAGGGAGTCCACGTTCGGGTGAGATGTCCGGTTAGTCTCCCTCTCCAAAGTGCCCACACAGCAAAGTCCAAAGGGTTCAAATCCAGCGAAGATGATGGACACATGTTCTTGGTCCCAGAATCAGCCATGTTGTCGGTGCAGAACTTCTGGCATTTGCCTAATATGTGTGAGGGTGTACCATATTGGGTCCAAAAATAGTTTTCCTCTCTGTAAGTGGCCTTGCGCCATGGCAGTATGGTGAACCGCAGCACCTTCTAGTTGGCCTCCTGGTCTATTATCTCCGCAGCCTTAAAAAGAAGGGAGGCATATTTTTGCTTGCGGACGCCACGACCCCCAGGACCATTTTTTTGGCCAGATGTTTTGTACGGAACACCCCCTTGACCTCCTCTGGAGATCTCCCGAGCCAACGGTTGTTCCGACGGTTGTAGACCTGGTCCACGTTGAAAATCTTCTCGCCAGAGAATTTTTTTACTGTGGATCAATTTACCTTGTTCCACTCACAAACTTTCTTGTACCTCTGCAGTCTCCTTTCCTTGAGTGTCCGTTAACAGGTGGCGTGGGGCCCTTGTGTAAGAGGACAATCCATAGTCCTCCTTTACAGCCCTCCTGATTGTCCCTCGTCCACGTCAAACTTGTTAGAGAGACGATTCATGGATTTTCTGGGCTCCTCCTTGATCTTTTTTCTTCAGGTGCCCAAAAAACTCAGAATACCTTTTAGAGTTGTGTCCCGCACTTCCTTCTTTCCTTGAGAGGTATTTTTCCTTCTTTTTTCATCTTGGCCACCTTGAAAATGAGGCTCCTGGATCACTTCACAATGTCCATAATCTTTACCACCTCAATTTTGGCATCCAGAAGGTCTGAGATCCTCTACCTTTTTACTTCTTGGTCACTTATGATGAAAGATTTGAGAAATGTTTATGTTTGTTTACTTATGCCTGAAAGGACAGGAAATTCGGAATATCTAGGAAAAAATACAAAACTTCTTTATTTTAATTACTTAATTACCATTTATTAACAGTCCACGTTTTGCTTCCGAACCCAGTATATAGGTTGAAAAGGTATATATATATATTTCGTAACATATTATTTATGAGTTCTAATTTTTGGAGAACATGTTATTCATTTTTTTAAATTCTTGTTAGTTACTATTTTACTTTATTGAAAATGAGGATTTATGAGATAAAAATTAATATTTGAATATAAAGTAATTGAGTTCTAAAGTGCGGGTTGATCAATTTGATCCATGTTCAGTAATATTAGCAAGATGACTGTTAAAAAGTAAAAAAAAAAGATAGGAAAAGTTATGGAAGACAAACTTTACAAGCCTTAGAATTCTTCTACCTAATGTAATGACCATAGACAGGATAATATTATAATCGAAGATTTTTGTAGTTGCTACCTGAGTATACGTTTTTTTTTTGTTTTTTTTAATCCCGTTTTTCATTATTGTTTCATTCTTGAGGAGGGAATATTAATATGCATATAAACTATAAAGTGTAACCATGAATTACGGAAAGTAACGCTGCAGAGGTATTAGTGTAAGTTCTTGTTTGACTCGGGGTAGGATTGAAGGTCAACATTGGATTAATGTTTGCCTATATTATTGCAAGATAAGGAGTTGGGTTTGTTTTCTTTAAACTCAACTAATGGTTGTTTGCATTTTATTCAATGAAACGTACTGACAGCTAGGTTGCTCTCTTTCAAGACATCCCTCAAATTGTCAGAATGACCACGTCATTTTTTAACGTACATGTGGATAGTATTATTTTTAACTACTGTAATTACCAAAGAGACTAACTTTGTGTAGCACTCTTTTTAAGAAGTACACTAATCATACCAGATGCTTTCATTCATCTGAGTGTGAGTACTTTGTGTATGAATCATTCCCTGTCTACAAAATTGAACAATATTTTTTTTTCTATACCTTCCTTTTTTTTCTTATTGCATCAGGTAAAATATCGGAGCAAATAAAGAAATTTCCAAGAACTTTCTCAGATAAGAGTACGATGCAGATATTGGAAATTGTGTCCAATATATCGATTTTCCGATTTTGATCCGGTATATCCTCCCACTTCGAGTACTTACAATATCCTCCCATATCTAGATTTTTTTATTTTACCACTAAAATATTTATTAAAGCTAGTCACCAGGCTTTTAGAACATGTTATATAGTAATTAAGTACATGTTAGATATTAATTTATTCTTCAACCAATATGTATATTACTAACTGTGTTATCCAACTAACATGATTTTTTAAATGTGGTTTTTGTCAACTGTTGATTTTCTCACTTTTGCATATTTTTAACTGTCTAATAGTTTTTTCCCCTTCTATTACTTATTTGCAAGACAACTTTTTATGAATATAGAGATTATTTCCCTAACATTGATGTTTGTATTGTTACAGAAAGTATCATCAAATTTCTGTTCTTCTTAGAATTTTATTTATAACTTCTATTTCCTTAGTAATGGCTACCAGCAAATACAAATTGATTGTTTTTTGAATTTATAATTAAATGAATAGAGGATTTGTTTTTTTTTTCAAATGCCTTCATAGAAGTTGTTTAAAAATACAATTGCTATTCATAACTTTTTTGATCAATACTACATATTTTAAGGAATTCAGAATGAGATATTTTTTTGTATTTTAAGGGTTAGTCTCATTGGTTTTTACATGGTCTTTATATAGTACTCTTTTCTTGATATTCGATGATAACTTAAGGTAAAATATATTTTTGCCTTTTTTTTCATATCCTAGATGACCAGTTTTACATCTCGAGGACATACAAGTATATTTACTAAATAGTGACAATCACTGACAATAGTTTATTTCTCTTAAAAGTCGCTTAAATCACTAAAATCAATTTGAAATGAAAGAAATACCAAATAGGCTTCTAAATGTACCGTGTCTTCAATTTGAGCTTGTGTAATGACAATGACTGACTTCATTAAACTAAAAACGAAATTTACTAATTACAATTGGACTTTTAATTTGTATCTTAAATTTGAATGTAGTTCTTGATAATTATTCAGTAGAGTCAATCAAAAAATCATCTATATGTATATACATTATAATAAATTTTGCAGCAATGAATTACAAGAATAAACACATTTGGAAATCCAATCAGAAACAACACTTATAAACAATTTACTATTTAGAAAAAATACTGATCTGATCATTTCATCAGTTTTTGAAGAGATGATAATTGGTCATGAAGAATATGAGATGTTTTCTAGTAAAAATATTCATGGTTTTAAAACAACTGACAGTTTTATTACACAGATTGTTTATAAAAACATTTCTTCATGAAAACTTTTCTTTCTTGATGTTTAATAAAAGTTTTTTACTCCATACTCAAAAATACAGGACTTTTGAGATGTTATGAAACATTTGAAGGATTTTGCTTTATTATATTAATGTATACATTTATTTGTTGTTGCTTTTTTTAGTGAGGGGGTGGGGAGGGGGAGGGATCGAACTTGGATGGTGTATTATCTTCCAAGTAAACACATAAAAGTAACAGCAACAGAATCACCACCTAAAAAAAACAATTACGCCTTTAAAATAAATAGAATACAGATATTTAAATAAAATACAATTAAAAACAAATCGAATTAATGTATTTGTTTATCTAATATTAGTTTAACATATAGAATAGACTATTCATAGTCAATAAAACTTCCCTTCAGAGCTATTGGTTTCTTGTCAATTGATAAAAGTATATAAATTGAAGACACAAATTTCAGTGCAGTAATATTAGCTGTTGTTATGTCTGACTACCAGTAAATACATTTCTCATCAACAATTACTAAATATTTTTAAAGTTCAATTCTTCCATTTCGTGAATAAGGACACTTCCAGAATGAATGAATATTATCCCGGTCTTTATCCACACATAGCTTGTACAAACGTTTACCATTCTTTTTCACACATGGGTTTCTAGACAGCGAATTCGAAGTGAGCATAATTTACCCACCATGTGTAATGATGGCTTTGAATATTTTTTGAAATCTCCTTTGCTATGTTATTAATCCTCCATCTCTATATAAATTTTGAGGGATTAGTCTTCAACCATATGAATTAGGGGTATTTATTTATTTAATGATCCTTTCCTTCGATAGACTTTTTAGTAAAGGAAAAAATGCAGTCGTAGATATTTCAGGACAAACTAACCATGCCTTAAAAAAATGCATGTAAACTAAAAAAAAATGAGGTCATCACTTTGTTAGTTATCCAATTTTATATCCTATGCCACTCTTCATCATCTTTGGGTCAGTTGGCTTTGACCCTGCTCATTAGAAAATCCAAATACTTTTTGGTTTTCCAAACAGAATCTTTGCTCCTTTTATACCCAATAAAAGTTTCGAAAGTTACTTCGAACATGCAGCCCCTAACCACTCCAAAAGCTTTCTTTGATTAGAAATAGTTTTTTTAGGTTATTCAAGTTGACAATGAAAATCCTAATCATATATTTTCCGCATAATTCACTTTATTATGCTTACTCATGTAATTTGACTCCATTCAATCCTCCAAATCATCTTAAATTACTCCTAAACCAGTATTTTTTTGTTTTCATGAGTCCAAGACCAACCCAACAACTTTTTCCATTAGGTCTAGTCCGTCATATTGTGCCATGCACACTCCAAGAGAAGATTTAATTTCTCTTCATTGATTTTTTTCTTTAGTGTGTCGAAGAATTAATAATATATTAACTGACTAATCTATGACACGATAGTTTGATTCTATATAAATATTTTTATAGGAAGATCCAAACGGTAATTTTGAAAGTTTAAACACATTTATTTCATTTCATTTTCTATTTTTTTAAATTTTAGATTATTAGTTCTCTCGACTTCTATACCCAATAGTTTAGTATGAGTAGTCCTTATTAGTTGGGATTTTATTTATTCAGATTCATTTCCAATAGTAATCACTAAAGTCTTCTTTGCATTAATTTTTAATCCACTTTTCTTCCAAATGCTTCCAGCGCTTCCATTAGTTTGATAATTAATGTTTCATTTTCTTGCGTAGGTACTACGATAGTCATGTCTTCTCAATTGATTTATCCATGATTTTGATCAAAAATTCCCTTTGGAACACTGATATCATTTTAATGATCAAAATCTTTCATTGAACAATTTAAAGCTTCATTTCGATCTACAATTACACAAATCAAAGTATTATTATATCTCCGCCATCTCGATTAATCCCTTTTATATATTAAAATTTATTGAATTCTTCTCCCCAATTACATCGAAAAATAGCTATATATTTTATTTATTATTCTTGTAAGGTGATAATATGGAGGTTCTATTGTCTATTAAAATTTGAAGTAATTCATGTGCCACCTGACCTATTAAATCCTGACTTTCATCACTAGTAAAATTATTGCATTTTATTATAATGTTATTCCTGTTATTGTAATTAAGAGGTCTCATCACTCACAGTTAAAAAAAAGTTTTGGCTAGTCTTATGTCTCTTAGTGTAAAACTGCCGAAGCAACGACAAAAAAAGCAACGCGCTTGCAATCTTTTTCACGCTGGTTTCAGTGTCAAGAAGGCTGCAATTACCGCTATCATCTCCTTCCGAACTACCTACAACAACAAAAAGTACATTACATCCTCATACAGCAAAGAAAAACCATGATTTCTGCTCCAACAATATAGATGACGTATGCTCTGACTCCTTTTGGTTCTCCTACAACCTTGACCTCAATCCCTAGACTTTGCATTTTGGGGTGTCTTTGAAAAGAATGTCTTCCGTACCTCTCTTCCAAATTTGAATTTGATTCGAGGTGCCATCATAATAGCGTGGTACACCATGGGTGCGGCTTTCATCGTAAGGATCTGCTAATTTGTTTGCCGGCCTGTCAAATCTGTTAATTTTGTGAAGGAGTACACAATAAATATATATATATATATAACTAAAAGAAGTATTTAATATAGGGGGGGGGGAATTGTGATGTCTTTTCTTGATTCCATAAAAATCACGTTTTCGTAGTTTATTAATGTTACAGTAAGTTTTTAGTCCCCACTCTGTATATAAAAAGTTATTATTGTTTGAAACAAGTCTGTTGACTTCAATGTGTATTAAATCCTTCCCTTTGCTCTGAAACAAGAGACACATTGACAGTCCTCAAGTGTTAAAGATATACACTTCTTAAGCAAAATTTTATGAAAGCAGTTGCTAAAAATGGAGGGATTCCTTCTGAGTGCTGGTCACTGCAAAATCTTGTCCATTAGGGATTTTGTCAATTAGATTTATTTTTAAAGATAAAACTGTATTACCAACTGTTTTAAAGTTAACAATTGATCACTTGTTCCCAAAGCATTAATGCCTTCAAAAATTTCCAAGCATATTCCCTTTCATGATCACTACTAAATTTTATGAGGGCTCCTGGTTATCTCCTTCTTTTGTAAAATATATATTTCCTTTAAAATTCTCACCTAAAATTGTGTACTTTTTTAAGTCAGTGAGCACCCTCGCACTCATTAATCTTGAGTGACTTGCAATAATTCTTTGCCTGTTTCCTATATATTGCAATAATATATTTTATGACCTTATCATGTATATTACCTAGAAATCTCACTTTTTTTATAACTCTAGCTCTAATGTCAAAACTAGTCCCAATCCTTGTTAAAAAATGATAATAAATTGACATGAAAAAAAAAAAATATATTCTCTAGAAAACTAATAAAATTGTGATACTATTTCATATTCAACCATCAAATTTGATCCAAAAACAATATATATGTCAAAAAATCCTATTCTTATAAGTTTTTGTTCGGAAATGAATAAAATATCAGTTTCTTATTTGTTTGAAGTAAAATCAAATTTTTAAAAACTTTTTTTAATTGACATAATATCATCAAGACATATATCAAAGAATCATAAACCATATTAATAAATAATCTTTATTAGAAATATGAAAATTAAAAAAAGAAATAGTTATATTCTAGAAGAGCATGTCTTAGCTGTGTTTGATTTAACAAGAGCTACGATATGGAATAGAGATGGAATAGGATGTCACAAATGTAAATGTAAAATATTTTACTTTTGCTATAGTCATAAAATTTAAATATGCTAAAAAAATCACACAAAAAAATGAGTCAATTGGGATACAAATTTTTACTTTTAATTTATTGATTGTCTTAATGGCGAAAAATGATCGAAACAACAAAATTCCAGAATGATTATAATACCTGACATTTCTAAAACCCTTGATGCGTCAAGGATAAACTGAGATCAATTTTTGACTCTGCCCTCAAAAATAAATACCAATTTTGGCCTTTATTCATTTGAACAAATTTTGACCCTGTAGTTGTTTCCTTATGTTATGGAACATTTACACATATGTTTTAGAATGATTAATTTTTCTGAATTGGTTTGTCGTGAGGATGTTTTTTTCTTTAAATAACTTCACTAGTGAAAATTTTGATAATGCAGAATCCATTGTTTTATTATCATAGTCTAATTGTATTATTTACTCCAAATGAAGTAATTGTATTTACCTTTTATACATTATCATATTAATATTCACATGAATGAGTCAGCCTTCTAAGTGAAGGGTTTATTCTAACAAATAATACCTACAAATGTTTCCACAGTGCAAATGCGATATTCAAAATAATAACATTGATTTATTCGCTAAGAAGAAATTAACAATATATTGTCTGGCCCCACCCTACATCCTTATTGATAACATCTGCCCTGCATTTTAGAAAAGTTATCCTATGACTTTAATAAATATTATGGAATTTAGTTTAACAATATTGCTGCTGAACTAGACCATTTAGTAACGCATACTCTTTTGTAAAAGAAAACCTGTATATTTATGCTTCAAATAAACTCTTTGGCGTAAAAAAGATTGAAAACCAAAGCGTGATTCTTTCTAAAACAAAACCCATAAACTATTGTAGAATGAGTGACGTACTAGATATATTGAGTTATTACATAATAGAAAACGACGTCATATTGAAGCTCGAAATGGTTATTTTTACTACATAAAATCGACAAAATCCCAATCAATCTTGCATAAACTTCATCAAATGGCTTTATGAAGGAAAAGTAATTAAATACTCTTTTATATCAATTATAATATCTGAAGTTAAACAAAGTAAAATTTACTAAAAGATCTAATGAATTGTCAAAATTTGTATAGAGTTGGGAGTCAAAAATGAGCGATTTATTTTTTTAATTCTTGTGCACAAACGAAATAAATTTGTTTCATAAAAATTGATTTCCCTTCAAAGAGCTTTTATTTCATGTATTATACATCTCACTACGAGAAAGATTACGCTAAGATTGTCAACGTCAATGTCAGTATAGTCCACCGTATCCAATATCCTAAAAATGTTGATTTGGGACCGAGAGTTCTCCTGTAAGTGGTGGCTACAACAAGAAGAGAGAGGAGACCTTCATCAATATCCAAAAGTCCAAGGTAGATGCTTACCTAACGAACAACATGAGGAGGCTACAAAGACTTCAGCGTGGATCCCAAGACCATCACAGTGTCTATCAATGAAGATTAGGACCTCAATTTTTATGTCAGAAGACTAAGGTACCACCTCAGCAAAAAAGTTGAAATAGAGGAAACTCGAGAGGTGCAAGAAAATCCACTTCCCCATGAAGCAACATGGCTCCACTATGAAGATTTCAGATATATAATAAAACTGGGCAATAGAGGGATATATTTTTGATGGACGGTAAGTTTTAAGTCGTTTTATTTTTTGTAAAACCATTTTGACATCTAATAGTTTTACTATTTTCTTAAATATTAATGGAAAAGGGGTTTTTATTCTAATAAAACTTGTTTGTTTAGCCCTCCAAAATGGCTGAACAAACAAATTGTCATATTAGAGTAGAGGGCTTGAAATATATTTTGAGGCTCACTAAATATATTGTTGACATATTCTTGTATTCATTTTATTTTTCTGATATTATTCCCAATTGACCCTACTTTAGGAAAGGTTATCAAAAAGTATTAGGAATTAGGTAATTTTGTCCGTTTATAGTTTTTAAAGCATATATTCCCACAAAAACATGCAATCAGTTATATGAATTTAATGAAACTTATACAATTTTATAGCCCATAGTAGGGGATATATTTTATATTATTTACTTGTTCAGATGAAGTTGCACTGATTAAATACAAGTAAACATTTTAGTATTACATCTGACCTAGGAATCACCTTTGAAGTCCATATACATAATGTATTTTTCCTTCTCTAGGATCGACTACGGGGCAAACCTACGCACATTGAGCTCAAAAAAATAATATCTCCTGAGCACGTTGTCTGTTGAGCTACGTCGTTCCATTTAAATATTTAAAACTGAAGGGTTATGAATTAAATACTAAAATATACTCATTTAACCCCACGTTACCCTTTATTCTATGTCAATAGCTAGAATACCTAAATGAAAGCCCCAATTATTTTTTTATGAGTATACGAAAAACATGAGGTTATATCATACAACTATAATAAGCTGTTTTCACAGACATCACAATGTCACGTATTGAAAAATAATCAAAGTGGAATGTAATAGTGTAGTTGTTCTAAATTAGTTGTATATATTAATGGATCAAATTAATATCAATGCTTCTAAAATAAGACGTTTTTTAATTTATGTATAATACTTTTTGATATCAAGTCTCCTGTCAGTGACGTCATACGTAAATTATTTTTTTCTTTTGACTCCCAACCTGATTTATAAATAGGGATAAAGCAAAAATGAAAATGCCGTGACTTTAAAAATCTGCAATTAGCGTCACTGGCATGAGTTAATACGTTTAAAAGGGTGGATGAAAATAAGACGAAAAAGTGGGTCTGTATATTTGGTGAAATAATTGACTCCTATCCTGAAGATGAAGACACTGAAATGAAATTTAAAAAATATAAATCAGTTTGGAGGACGTCGAACGATATATTTGAAGTTCATACGGATCCTAATACTATCCCGCCAATAATGCCCACACCTTCATTGTCCAAACTGTATCCAGTTTGGACAAGCTCCGGAAGTTGTAACGAAAATTTATTGCTGGTCCAAGAATACGTATCAGTATGGATCAGAAAATCAAAGAGTTTAAAGACCACGAAACCCCGAAATATGAACCTCAAGAAGAAAAATCATTGATTTTTTTTAGATATTGTATTTAGTATTGTTTTTTTCCCTTTTTTTTTTTTTTTTACATACAACGTTAATATGCTGATGATATTTGCATTTATCGATAGTATTTACTTTTAAAGCCAGTACTTTGGAGGAAGAGAAAATAAAAAAGATATGGGACTCGTATTGTTCTTTTGGTTTTTTGTTACCTTGTAATAGTTAATATTTATTTGATGGGGCAAATTATAACCAATAACTTGTAGATACGATTTAATATTTCAAATAAAGATATGACAAAAAAAAAAAAATCATCCAGGACAAGGGAAGATATAAAACAAACTAGTGAAGCTAATATTGCAGAGGAGAACAATGGGTCAAATAAACTTGATTAAGTGACTTGTGAAGAAGTGGATACTGGAAACTCGAATTATCTACATACAAAGAAAGAAATCTGTGCTCCAGATTCACAAGAAACTTTGGAAAAGCTAGAATCTAGCCAAAAAGCAAACAATCTATAAACAGAGAACATCTTCATGAAAGAGGAACGATTTAGGTGTACCAAGAATAGTGAAACTCCTAGAAACGCTCTTACTATCATATCAAGAAGTAATCTCCTACCATCTACATCCAGATTGGGATCTAACTAAAAAAAAACAATTATATCTAGCTCCCAGTCTTCCGAATACATCGTCTCAGGCTTATCAACAACACAGAAGGAAATGACTGTATCTATTCTTACGTTAAATACTAAATCACTACAAAACATTAAAACAAAATATGACTTAGCCATATTTTAGGTTTTAAGTTATGTTGATCCTTTTCATATAGTTTTAAGAGTTTATTGTAAAAATAATGTTTTTGATATCACAATTATTGAAATATAGAATGTTGACTGGCCAAAAAAAAAAAGTATAACACGACTTCACTTTTCTAAAAGTTCTTATCAAAACTCGAGCTGTGAGCATTTTGTTTTGCAAACTTAAATATGACGCATTCGTATTTAGTTATAAAATCTTGGAAGGCTCTCTTTAAGGAAAATTCCTTGGATGTCTTATAAAATTTTTTAAAAACCTGTTACAAAAAAAAAAATTATGATCAGATCTACTGGAAATTATTTATTGATAGCATATTATTAAATGGCATGATGTAATTGATTCATCAATAAGAAAAATTATGTTTCTATATTGTAAATAGTAAAAACCTCCCATTCCTTAATTATATTTATATGCTCCTTAAAGCCATCTTTGAAATTGGAACAATAAGTAATTTATAATTTAATGATGCCAAAATTAAATTATGTCGCTTTTGCCAAATGAAAAGTTAACGAGGTAAAGTTTTTTATATTATTGTATTTTTGTTTAATTTTATTCATTTAGTTTATTTTTAAGACATTTATTTGTCAATCAAAAAACGAATAACTAACCTTATAATTTTTTTGGCTCATACTTATTAATAGGAAATAAATTTATATTTTTATAACTTATTTGTTTTTATTTAATTCAATTATGTTTTTGTATTGGTATTCAGTTGAACATGTTTAATCATTATGGTACGTCAATACAAAAACAATCATAATCCAAAAAAATTGAAAATAATACTTAGTTTTTTTTTCTTTCAAATAAAACGGCCACATAATTCATTTACGTGAGTCAAAATAGATGAGGGGAAAAAAAAGCCCTGACCAACATTATAAATTTGACCCCTATGGGATTTTTATCTGGGTCTTCAATGAGATGGTTTTTAATTATTCAATTTAACTCATAAAACAACAAAAAATGAATGTACGTCTATTAGATCTACCCTTTATGTACTCTTCCTTATCCTTTTATGTCTCATCGCAAAGTACGGTTGGTCTTCGAGATGTTTTTCTTTGCGATGCATAATTTATAATAAAATCTCTTACATATCCATATTTGTTTTTTGTTGGCCACTAGGGCATTCAGTTTTATTCAACAATTTTCTAATACAGATTACATTGATATAATAATTTAGCAAATAAAATATATCATTTAAAAAAAAAACTACGCGCTCATTCTAATCACCATTGGTAATCATCTACTATCTACAAATTTACCTTTCAATCATCAAAAACCCTCGATAGCTTCATGACAATAAAATAATAATTCACAAATAATCCCATTCAAAGTCCTAAAATACAATCTTAATATAGGTGAAATACATTCAAAGTTATCGTCTATTGTAGTGCTCTATATTTATATATCATATACTGTGCCTTAGTAATTATTGTGTCGATTTTTCCGTCGTTTGCTGTTGATAAAAAATCATTTTGCGAAAGTTTGTGGGCAAATCCCTCTTCAATGAGGATTTGTACGCTACTGTAGATTTTTGTTAATTTGCTGCATACCCAGAGTATATGATCGGTTGTTTCTCTTGTTAAGCCGCAGAAAAAAGAACCTACTCGCCCGTCTTTGTAGTATTTCCTGGCCATTTCAAAAGTACTCTGTACTTAAACTATTTCTCAGGAGCGGTTAGAGACTTATTTTTATTGGCTTTGATGCTTTGCTGTGGAGTTCTTGGGATTTTGCGACAGCTTAAATAAGCAATGAAAGAAGTAAGTGTAGGCTGTGTTAGACTTCTTCTCAGGTACCAGGGCGAGAAAATACTGATCTTGATTCTAAAAGGAAGTATTGGTAGCTGAACTGGTAAAAAATTTCCCAAGACTGACCTATAGAAGAAAAAAGCCATCTGATTTGGATGAGAGTTTGACTCTTTTAAATCTGCTGCTACTTCCAATATAAAATCACCAGTAAAATTGTATCTAATGCAATACATATACACATATTAACCAATTAATATCTAAAAAGAAAAACAAAATTTCCAAATAATAGAATATTCTCTTTTCCTTTTTTGTCTATAATTACTTATTGGAGAAATAACATTGAAATGAGCTTTTCTAAATTATTTAGGCATACGTTTGTATTAGTTCACCTTTATATTCCTGTAAATATGGGGAATGTCTATTAATTTACAGATTTTATAATAGGTTCTAAGTTTTGTTAATAAGTGAATGAACTGTTAATGGGTACATTGGACCCATTTGCTTTATATGTATGTGTTTGTACGTGTGTAATATGCAATATATATATATACAACTGTTTGTCATTTGATATCTGGAGGGAAAAAAAGACATGAAAATATAGTTGACTCGGATCAATAGGGAAACTAAAAATAACTGTCAAATTTATAAATGGAACTGTTGGTATTCTAAGGGTTCATATCCAACATATATTTTATACATATAAATATATCAATTATATTTCCATTAGATGACTTAGTCATGTGTATCTCCCGTTGTATAAATGCGATTTTGTTACACTAGATAGTGCTACAAAATTCTTATTTTGTATTAAAAGAAACTTTTTTTAAATTTTTCAAATTGTTCGACTCAGTATTTTTTGAGCGTACATCAAATATGGACACCAGCAAACAGAATATACGCAGTATATTCCAGTTTTTCTTCAATAAAAGTGAAAATTCAAACAAGGTTTTTGAAAATCTGAAAAGTTTTTATAATTTTGATACTGTAATAGCCAATCATGCTCAATTTAGGTTTCATTGATTATGTTTGGGTATATTTTATGTCAAAGATGGACCCCACTCTCGAATGTTGATTGTCAAAATGTCGATAAAATAAGAAATATCGTAGAGTCCGAACGTCATGTAAGCACTGTTTTTATTGCTCTAGAGCTAAAATTGCACAAAAATCGTTTAGAACCGTTTGAATAACGCTGAATACAAACAGAAGCTCTTGCCATACAAGTTAACACAAAAAAATCGTATGGATCAAATTTCAACCACTTCTGAATCGCTATGAAATCGACCATTTCTGCAGAAGACAGTTACTGGTGATGAAAAGTGGGTCACTGACAACAATGGCAAGTGAAAACAATCCAGTGATTTTTACTCTGGGGGGTGGAGGTTATTTATGAAAAGGAGCAGATTTGATTTTAGCATAACTTTTCTAGTGACAACATATATTGGTAGTAAGTAATAAAAAATTGGGCAACAACCCCGAAGTTTATTTTTTCAACTATGAATCCATGTTTTTTTAAATCTATTTTCAGAGTGATCACAAGAAACTTGCAAATGGCGTGATATTTAAAGCCTTTTTATACTTAAAACAATAGTTATATAATATTTTGAGTTAAAAAAAAGGTACAGTTTTAAAGTTATATAAAAAGGTCAAAAGTCATATAAAGTTCAAAGGTTCATACAAAGTTCAAAGGTAATATAAAGTTCAAAAGAAATATAAAAGTCAAAGTTCATATAAAAGTCAAAGGTCATATAAAAGTCAAAAGTCGGAAAAAGGGTCGACTTCTGATGAATTTTTATTCTTGCCTATTTACTAGAATGTACCATTTTGAGGGTTACCTTTGATCGTCTGTTATACTTAAATGAAAAAGTAATGTTTGTAAAGTTTAAGTCTTCAAAGAGCATTTTTGTAACCTCTATAACAATTTAAAAATTACTTTTTTTAACGACCGTCTCTATTTATAAAAAGAATTCAGACGTTTCAATTTTAAAGGTATGTAGCTAAATTTCAAAAGTTTAATTTTAGGTTCTCAAGAGATGTATCAGAATATAATCCTTATTTCTCATTAAAAAACAGCAACACATTGGAGCCCAACGAACGACTTTGGATAGTCAAACGATCGGAAATACTGTACTGATCTCCAAATTTAATCAAATAAGTATCAGAACTCAGTCCTAAATTTTATTAAAAGTGGCTAAAGTAATATAAATTACTGTTATGTGGAGTGTCAAAGTCAAATGTACACGTAGTATGACAACGGATGAAATCTATTTATTAAGAAAAAAAATATATATTTTTTTTTTGTAGAAAAACAATTCAATATATGTGAAATGTATATAGATATGCAGCTAGAAACCCTCTTCCATAGTTCAAAACACTAAATTCTGACTTATTTAGCCTATACTTTTTTTAAAAGAAGCTGCATTTATAATTTGAAGTAAATCGCTCATACAATATGACACTTTTTCCATGATTCTGAATTATTGATTTTTTTATTTGATTTATGTCCAAATTTCAATGTCAAAGAGAAAGACTATAGTATATAATAAAAGTTTAAATTTCATTCTAGTTTCAACTTTGTATGATAATAACCGTTAAGGACCTTTGAAATTGTATTTTATGATGCTTTCATTTCTTTGTCTAATAAATCATTCAATACATTTCTGAACTTCTTTTGTTTAGATATGATAAATTTTCTGATCATATTTAAATCTTCAATTCCACAGAAATATATCCTCTGTCGATTGAAACCTTTGGTTAGTTTGAAAAAATTAATTACTCTAACAGTTACGTTTGAATTAATTGAAAAACTGGCTGACATGGAAATTTCAAGGATGTTGAGGATATTGTTTTCAAATTAACGTGAAGTTCCTTCATTTTAAGTACTAATTTATTGTATTAAAGATGTGTAGATATAGCTAATCCTGGAATAGATTATACTAAATAGATGTCTAATAATACATGTCCTTATACGATACATTTAAAAAAAATCGACTCCCTCAAATGACAATGCAAGCAAAACATAACTTTGAATAAAATGATAAAATTGAAGGATAAAAGTACATAATGTCTGCACAATAGTAACCCCTCCGCCTCATTCAATTCTGTTCAAATTCATATTAATTGATTCCATGATTTATAGTTCAAATTAAAACTAAACTATTGGTGATATAATAGTTAAATTTGTTTTCTTTCCCTGCTAAGTGTCGTATGAAACCCAATATTTTTTGAGCCTATTTCTAAAGCTAAATACGAATTTATGAATTACTATTAGCTATTTCAAAAAATACTATCCTTACTATATGAATGGCTAAGAAGTGAGGGGTCAACCCCACATGGCCCCGCCAATGGGGTGAATCCTGTAGTATCAATTACATCTTAATTCATCGAATATATAAAATTTATCATCGACAGTATCAATACTTGATAAATATGTCAAAAAAAAAGTAAAATACGGTTATATCATTTTTAACAAAAAGTAATTATCGGAGGAGGGGGAGATTTTAGCTGGAAATTAACAGATATTTTTTCTATAGTCCTTAAAATATGCTCTTAAATCCCAAAAGTAGAGGTAAATTTGAATTTGATCTTAATGTTCCCTCCCCTTCTACTGGTAGTTATAAGGGTTAAAATGGCCCGTTTGCGAAAAATTTCTAAAAATTAACGTCTACAGAAGTATCCGGATAATTTTTTCAAGTAAGTTTAAATAATTGTAGATCGTATTTTAAGACAAAATGTATAATATATGAAATTTAGATTGAACAATTAGCTGTTGTATCATTCAATATGATCACCCTACGCATTGATCACCAAGGATCGCAAAGAGCTGTGGGTATGTTCGCTTACCTTCCTTCTCAGCTCTGATTAAAACTAGAAATCACACGGGTTATCACACTGAATAGCTTTATGATGCCCGGATTTGATTTACAAAAGTGGCGGGGTTTATTTCCTTTTTTCAACCTGATGTCCTTCATCATCGTAATAAGGCGACGCCTCCCTCTCTAGTATTACTTCAAAACAAGGTCGTCCTTGGTGGACCTTATCACTGTCCTCCTATTGAGCATGAGTAGCCATTGAGATGCCAGGATTTGCATTGATAGACCTCTTCAGCCCAGCCAGGAAGTTACCAGTCCGTTTTTTGGCTTTGTGTGAACCACATGAACCCACCTTTAGTTGCTGGCCTTAAACAATTCTGCGATGGCTTAACATTTGTTCTCTTGCTACTTTATGGTGAAACAGAACAGGTTAAGTATACAAAGAAAAGTTGTTGTTATATTTAACTCGTATTTTATATAATATACATATTTTTTATTGCTATTTTATGGAAAATCAAAAATTTCAATTAAGTCATACTTGAATAAGAATCCTACTTTATTTTTTAAATCTACAGAAAATTTGTAGATTATATAAAATACAAGTTTAAATATAGGACCAAATAATACCAATATACTATAAAAACACTTCTACTTACTCTAATTAATGCTCTCGTTAGAAGTGATCCTATTAAGATCCCAATCTGAATTTTGGGTATGTTTGAAAACATATTCTCAGGCATACTCTACCAAACTTAAAACAAAATCAGCTCTATAGCTTGGCAGGGGTGCCATTTTGAAGGCCGCACCAAAGCCCCAAACTTTTATTTCTGATTAAAGTAAGATTATAAATGAATATAAGTTAAGGTTTGTGTTCTTTTGCATCTTTTGATGTATTTTTTTAATCGACCCACTACGAGTGGAATTATGGCTTTCTGAACAACACTGATCCAACCCATTAAACCCAAAGTTGAGTGTACTTAGAACGGCCTATGTGAGTCATATAATCCTAATATTTCACACACTCTCTCATTTCATATAGAAAGGCCAGCTCACCAAAAATACTAATTACTAATTTTCTATTCAAGTGCTATTAATTTCAATAGTACAAATATTAGAGAATAAAAATATATAATCCTATAAGGTATATTTTAGCATATTCGATGAATAGTATAAAAAGACCTTCAAGCTTCTGTTCCCTAAGATAAGATGTTGCATCATGATAAGATATAGCGTCAGCTGGCGTTATCAACAACTCTTTGTAACTTGAAGGTCAGTCATATACCAAGTTTTCAAATTCTGACCATATCTGCAAAATTATTACGAATTTGTCATTTTCAATTTTCTGAGTGATGAATAAACAAACCGTTGAAAAGATGTTCAAATGGGTTTTTTTAGCTCTAAATTCAATTCATTTTCTGTCAAGGAGGACCATTACAGTAATTTCATGGAAACAAATTTATTATTCCTTTGAAGATAAATACTTTCTGGGCATCAATTTTTGATATTTTTGTCAAATTCTAGCTATTTGTGTTCAATAAAAGTTATTGGTATGATAATCAATAAGATAGTCATTTTACTCGAAAAGGTGTTGAAGCTTGACTAAATCTTTTTAATTAAAAGATTATTTTAAAAATATTTTGAATTATTTTTAAGCAGGCCTTTATGTACGCAAATTCAATAATATTAAAAAAGTCAATAATTTGATAAATCGAGTACTGGAAAGTACATCAAGTACAAATAAAATAAAAAAACTTAACACTTAAAGTTCAAAATGAGATTTGTGTATAACATAAATTGGCTAACGTAATGCCAATCTATTTTGTTTGAATGCAATAAATACAATGTATAAAATAAGAACAAACTATTAATAGACTTTTCCTCTCCGTAATTGCTCAATAATTAAAAAAAAAGTGACCCAATCTACCTATAATGAGTTTTTTTCAAAATATACCTAGATACATATAAATTAAATAAAAAAACATTATAAAATATTGTGCTATAATTAAAAATATAGTTTGCATGATTAAATACTCATTTTATTTTGCACAAAGTAATTAATTATACCTTTTAAAATCACGCATTTACTATTAGAATAATAAATTATGAATATACTTATATTTATGTATATTTTAAGTATATTAAAAAGACTTTAACATGGAAAATAATGGGTGTCTATCTGAGATGGTACCACTTTGATTTTATGAGACATTTTCAATAATATTATGGAGTTTTCCCCTTCTTCATTGGCTAAAATAATGAAAGTTTTAGTAAAGTGGATGAAACGCTTCAAATACCTTAGATTTGTACATTGAGTGTGTGCAATCTTCTTTGCGATCGTGACAATCATCTATTTTCTAATTTATCATAGTTTTTTCTCTGGGTCCTTTAAAAAAAATGCTTCAAAAAACAACTACTTAGAAAGTTTTTCAACTATATATGCGAACTTTTGATACATCTCTGTACATTTTGTTTTTATCAATGATCAAAGTTGAACTTTCGATCGAAACTAAAACACCAGATTGTGTCGATAAACTATTTATATCAAATACATTAGAAACTGTTGGCAACAAAAAAGTTATTTCGAATAGCTGTTATGCAAAATTTTAGGTTTTTTTTTACTATATTCGTAATTTATGTAAAATTACATAAATTTGTATATCTCCTGCGTTTGTATAACTAAAAAAACTTAAAACAGGACACTCTAGTGTATATGGTAAAGGGGAAGGGGGGTACTCCCCTTCCTCCCACCATAAGTATTTTTATTAGAACCTTCCTCCTTCAAGCAAGGCCATCCTGTACCATTAATAGAATTGATATATACTAAGGCTCTCTGCAAATCTTGGGGGGATAACCCGGTGGAAAAAAAGGTGAAGCAAATCTTAATTGATCGGAATTCCATCCAAGGCATAAGCATTCTTTGGATTAATGGATTGGCAAACTTCATTGATCGGCTATTGATAATCCCAAGTGTGCATATTTTCTTCAAATCTCTTTATGTAATAAAAGTTGAGCAATCAATCTCTTTTATTTTTGTGATATAGAAAAGTACACATTCCCTTAGTCGCTATTCATAGGGGAAAACTATAAATTTTATATTGATTTCTGCCTTACTTTTCCAAACTGCTAGTGCTTTTTGAATCCTATACATATTTTATACACAATGCGGGACGAAAATGATTTCATTTTTTTTGTCTTATTCCTATTGCTCACATTTTATACAATTTTATAAAAATAAATATACCAAAAATAATAATTAATTAATTTAAACATATGCAGTAGAGTGTGTATGAAAACCAATTTCTATCAAACCAAAATCCAAACTGATCACTATATGGATTTAGCTATTAGTAAGAGTACCTCATAATATTTTTTTTGTGTGTGTGCAGCTGGGATTTTTCTGGTCAAAGCTTCCGATCAGTCATAAAACTTCTCCAAAAATTATCAAAATCGTGTGGAAATTTTTTTATTGATAAAATTTCAATTTTATTTTGTTAAAAAACATGTTAATTTAGTTAATTCATTTATGGAGTCGATGTACTTGAGCAAATATAATGATACAATATTTTTTGTGTTCAAAACCTTATTTTTGTCGAAAATAAGAAGAAACACAAATAGAAACTTCATTATATTTCTTGTACAAAATACATAACATAAGGTGCAAGGCAGAATGAACAAAGAAATCATTTTTCTTTATAAATGTTCAAGAGATAATAGGAACTTCAAAGATCTTATTACTTGTGATTTCCAACTAAAAAATGATTCAAGTATTTCTTGTTTTGAATAATGTACCCAGATATCCATTTTAATCCCCACATATCAAGTAATATGCTGATCCCAACTACTTATAAACTCACAAGTGACTTAAAACTATAACATTACTCACTTACTGCGTATATAAAAATATGTTCTTTGTTTGATGATACTTTTAGATTCTTTCTAAAAAAATATCGACACATCATTGAACACAAAATAGTTACTGTTATCATGGCTTCAGAAACATAAAAGTATTTTTTGTTGTAAGTCCCTGTGATATACCCTGTAATATTTTGCCATGTAAGACAGATTTAATAAGATACTACCTGTATCTTAAAAATCAACATCCAAATATAAAGAAAATGACATTTTCAAATAATTACCTCTAATGTAGAATTTTTGAGAGAGGGCAAAAGCAAAAAAGCAAAAATATGACAAATTAGTGCAAGAGACCAAAGACTGCCCTAAAAAGATAAATTTACAAAGGCGTTTGAATTATAAATATGTTGGTAAGTTTTTAGAAAAATTGAGGCACCTTTTTAATATTGCTTTATAAAAATAAGAAAATAATTAATGTAAAACTGAAAACTGTATTTGCGAAGCATTCAGAAAAATATCATACGATAAATTTATTTTCTACTTGTATCATAAATTTTCAAAGAAGCTCAGGATTGCTTCCTTCATTGAGAAGGAAATAAGTCAATTCTATTAATAAAAGTATGACAAATTTGTTATCAATCAAGAAAGGATGGACCAAGAGACTAAAAAAACAGCTCAAGAAAAATAAAGAATGTCGAATTTGGAGAAAGAACAAGAAATAATGTAACCCAAAAAATAAGCTTTTTAATAAGTATGAAATCAATTTGGATTATGAGAGTCCTTTAAGTAATGAAGTTATTGAAACCAAGAAATAATGCTGAGCTCTAAGAATCAAACTAAATTCTAGATATTCAGATATGGAATTTCAATTCAGTTGTCTGCAGCATATAGCAATGCATTATGAAGAGATCTCAAGCTTACAACCTTGCAAAATTTGCTTTCCTCACGAAGTTTAGCAAGCTAGTTAAAAAATATAGAATTAAAATTACCAATTGTATAAAAAATAATAATTTGTATTTATCAAGTTTGACGGCCACAAAGAATTTACAAAATATCTACCGGGATCTGAAAAGCCTGAAATTATGGAGGGGCTTATGATAAATATGGTACTAAATATATAAACCATTTCTCAATTATTCCTGGAGCCGCAGTGCATATTGCAAATTAACTGTTTTTATTAATAGCTTCATTCAATATGAGCCATTGCTAGTGATGGGACCGCAGTTAATACAGGGTAAAAAGTTTCTATTATTGGACTTCTGCAACAGTCATTAAATGCTCCTGTATAATTAGTTATTTGTCTTCTTCATTTCAATGAATTTTCTTTAAAAAAGCTTTTTGAATTTTATGACGGAAAGTTAATTGGTTCAAGAACTTTTAGAGGAGTATTAGAAACCTTTGCATAAAAATTTTCTTTTGATAAGGATCCAATAAAATTTAAAGCAATAAAAGGATGTATTTCGATCGTTAATGATTCTTAAAAGAACAAGACTACCATGGATGAAAATAAATTCTTGGAAATTTGCTTAATTGTTGAAAATGGACCAGATTTGGTTACTTGCTTATTTATAAAAAAAAACATCCAGGGACGGTTCACAATGCTAGATGGATCACAACAGTATCAACTCTCTTGAGGATTTATAACCAAACAAGAAATACATCAAGAGAACTTACGATATTGGTTGTCATTATTCTTAATATTAATGTTACAACATTTTCTCATATTAAGTATAGTTCTAAACACTTTTTTATTTGCATTAAGTCAAGCAAATAAACATCTAACAAAAATTGAATAATATTTTGCTGAAACTTTATTCAAAGTGAATTAATTCATTCTTTGCACACCAAGAAAATATAATTTTAAGATATTTATTTGATTTGGATAAAAATAGAAGAAGGAAAGTCGTCAACATCAGCATTAAGGATAGAAAAAGAAGAGAGACAGGATCAATAAACCAATATATACCAACAAGAATCATTTTAACTTAAATCCAAATCCAGTTAGTAGATTTATCTACAATTCCAAAAAGTTATAAAAACAAAACTCCATTAACCTTTGACATAACGAATCAAGAACTTCTGAACTATGTAGAAAGATAAAATTTGGATCACGTGATATCCCTCTTCATTCACAAAAAGTTGAAACAACTACTCAAGAAGCCAGAGTAACAGCAAATGAAGTGAAAAGACACCAAAGATTACTAATGATTTTGCCTTTTTCTAAAGAAAATTTTGTCATAGTTGATGCATATGTGATTAAGCAAAACTGCCACTAACTCACAACCAAATATCCAGACAATGTCTCAGCGTTAGAGATACATGTTTTTAGACCAAATATCCAACTGGAACTAAGGTCTGGGGCGTTGTGAGTTTACCCTCCCATTTTTGTCGAGATGAAGGAGCATGTCAATGCAGATGCTTACATGGAACTTCTGGATAAGAAAGTCCTACTTTAGGCCAGATAAAAGTTCGGGGACAACTTTGTTTTCACTCAAGAAAAAGTTCCGTGTTATCAGGCTCTAAGTCACAAGCCTTCCTGATTGACAACTTTCCGTACTTTTGGAACCTCAAAATGTGGCCACCCTCCTCTACAGACGTGAACTGTTGGACTACTCTATCTAGGTGTTTTTAGAGGAGAGGTTGTCTGCTACTCCTCACAAGAGTGTCCACTCTCAAGACTTTTTCATCGAGGAGCGCACCAAGCTCGAGTCTGACGACATAGTCAAGGTCTGCAAGGGATTTAGGCCTCGTATTGTGACAACCATTAGAGCTGAGAGCTCGCATATTGAAAAAAGTTGTGTCAAGAACTATTTTCAGTTGATTTTGTTAAATAAATGTCTTCATAGAACCTCTTGTTGAAATTTAACTCTAGAAAAATTGAAAAAAAATATAATGTACACTACGAAATATAAGCAACCCTTTACACAATTAAGACATTACTGTGAGCTTAGAGAAGTGGGAGTATATGAGCTAGTGAGTAAACTACAGATTTCCCATTTAATTACTTTCCTTAGCCTCAAAAAAGTTTTTCTTTTTTAATGTTATTCATACAAAAATATTTTATTCGATCCACCTGAACTTTTTATAAAGTTCAAGGGATCTACAGATGCTTTTTATTTTAATTAGAATTTGATGAGAGTAGATATAAACTTTCACTCACACAAAATCTCTTATAAAATATTGTATTTATCAAGAAAAGTTGTTAAGTAAACTTTATATAAAACAATTTACTGCATAGATTTTTGAGCCTTTAAAATGAATCTCAAAATATTACAATCATTTCTTGTTAGCCATGAACTCCCTAAAGAATATATGTTGCCAATATGTTGCCGCCAATTGTCTAATCTAATGTTATACATATAAATAAATTAAATTTCCAAAAAATTTATTTAATGAATAGTCCTTAGCGCCACAGCATCTTTAGGGTGTCTATAAGTTCAGTTTTTCTTCTACTTTATGTTTAACAATTCTGTAAATATTCTTAAATAGAGACCATTTAAATACCAAAATCAATAGCCTAAACTGTATTAGAATATAAATTAGACAATGTGTATCTTGCTTGGATTTGATTTGAATCTATACCCAAAAATAAAGATAGATGAATCAATGATTTTAGCACTGTTTATTAACACCTAGAGACACCAACTTTTATAGTAGATACCTTAAAGCTAACTTTACCGATATGTTGTCAAAAGTTATTGAATAAATACATTTTCAGTTTTCACAGTAGTGTCCTAATTATGCCATACCATCGAACAAAATTGGATTTACAGACATCCCAAAGACGTCCTGGACGGCTCTCGAAGTTATATAAATTATGTGGAGCTAATTATCCCAAAGAGATTATAGGTAGATTTTTGTTAGAGGAACTGGCAAAAAGGAACTATACCTTATTGCCTATGGACACTTCCTTCTTGTCTGTATCGTTGTTTGTGGATTTTGTGGAGTATGATTCATAGTTCTAATTTGCCTCTTTGCCCGATACTTCATCTAAAATCGATTGAAAGACTCAACAACAAACGATACCGACAATTGGGAAGGTTCCATAAAGCACTGAGGCATAGTTTTACTTTGCCCTATGGTCCACCAAAAAGCGACCTTGTATGTATGTCAAAAATAACCTCAAGCAGTCCAATAGTTTGGAGATTTATACGTCTTAGATACACAGAAGTCTACACATATATTTTAATTTTATCTTATTAAAATACCATATAATATAGAAAAAAGTACTTGACCTCGATATACATCTTTAGTTAATTGGAGTATCTTGAAAACTACATTTTCTTTAAGAAAGATGTGAGATCTGTTTGTTATTTTTATTTTATCAATTATTTGTAGATTAAGAGGTGATGGGTTATAGGTTAATAGGTTATAATGGAAGGGTAATTTAGGGAGACGCTTGACTTTCTTAATATATAGTCTGATTCAACCAAAATTTATTATGATAATAATTAATTGTCTATGATTAATATTAGGCTGCTATTTTGATTGACTTTTATGACTAAATCCATAAGATGTAAACAAAATCTTTGACGTAAATTAATTTTTCAAATTTATAAGGTTGATTAAAAAACCAAGAAATAAGGATTTTTCATTGTCTAGCTATTTCACTTCATAAGAAATAACTCTATTATTTTTCACTGCCATTATGTACTCTAATCAACAGAAAATATTATATAAAGGAATCAAGTTATTGTAGATAAGGCCTTGATATTTTTCATGATGTTCCTCATTTAAAATTTAAGCCTTGGTAATCGCAGTTTGTTTATTCGTATATAATGTATTTCTATATTTAGTATTGTATATTTAACTTTGGTCACACGTAGTAAAGCAGTCAAAACTGGAGCCTTTAGCCAACGAATTGAAAAAAAAAATCAACTATAATTGACAAAGCAGAACTTATTTGATTATTTTAGATGACCGATTGGTTTTCACGACAACAATTTTGGCCAATTTTTTTCGACATATCAAAAAATTAGTAAAACACGTTGGGGTTACTTATATTTAAAGTAAAAAATAAATAATATACCTTCAAAATCCGTTGGTATTTCGTTTTCGAAATATTTAACGATTATTTTCTTTATTATTATTTTCGGAACTAAAACTTATTTTAATTCTAAGAACTTACGTACAAAATACTAAAAAGTTTGGCTGCCATTACGTGTCAGCTGTGAATAGCTACATCACTCGTGAGAGAAAGGAAATAAATACAATTTTTAGTCCATATAAAGTTACATAACGTCAGGAATTAGATCGATGTCCATTAGGGTGATGCAGTTGCACCCGAAATAAGAAATCAAAATCATTGATGTTCAATTGTGGTACTGCAAATAACTAAGTAGAACACAAATAATTTTTTTTTAGCTAATTTGGTTAACGTTTACCTATAGAACAATTGCAATTTCTAAACACATATGAAACAAAAAAAAAAGTGCATTATTTTAGAAACATGTTTTTCAGTAAAATATTTCTATGAACAAAAAAAGATTATGATGTTTTATAATTTTTTTGTGACTCTAATTTACTTAGTCATTATTAAACTTCAGTACAGAAAATAAAAAAGGAAAATCTTTCTTCCTATTTTTCTTATTAATTATCCTTTTCATTAATATTTGTAATATAAATTTCAATTTACAATGTAAATATTGTATTTATATATTTTTTAGAGTGTTGTAGTCCCCCAATAATAAATCATCGTCAGATGACCCTTTCTATAGTACTGCAATAATATCAGTTGAACATATATACAGATACCGTTACTATTATATATGTCAAATTTTATAGTCTTGAAGTAGGTATTACTAATTGAGAAAATTGAAATTCACAGGGCAGGCTTTGTTCATTAGTAGCATTGTTCAATATTTGAGTGTTGAGTTAAACCATTCTTTAGCCTAAGTTATTATTTTGTTGTGATATCAAGGACCTCAATTATCTTTCTCTGGACGATAGAATATAAGTCCAGAAGTAGATATCCTTCAGCTTTGTAAAATGTTGTCCACTAAGATTTTTGTGTGATGGGATTGTAAGGAACTGATAATTCTCTACATAAGTTAGGGAAAGGATAAAGGTTTCGACAGTTCATCTGACCTGGTGCCTTACACAAAGCAAGATGGATGTCTAAGCTTCTTTATGCTATAAAGATCGATCTGTTCAGCAAAAAATATAGTTTAAGAATGACCTAAGAGGACTACATTTGTGACAGCAGCAGAAACTAAATGGCTTTGTACGTTTTTTTATATTTTTGGTTAACTGTTTTGGTAGGTTTCTTTCCAGTTTAGTTTCTTCAGCAGCAACTTTGAATGATCTCATACCAGTCAATAACTTGACCAGTTATATGAAGATCTTTAAAACTTGTGTAAATGCAGCAATCAAGACATTTTCGGCACATTTGTGGTACCTAACTGAAGAACTCGTACCATTAGCATGATTTTTGATCAAGTTACAAATGACATCAAAACATACATGGTATCAAAATTATCGACTTTAAGACAAAGATTCTGTAGCAAGAGGCATGGCTCAAGATATTCTCTTTCAAATCAAAGAAACAGAAAAAAAAGTAGTTTTCTATTTAAAAATTGACATACAACAATAGGCTTTTAAAAGTCAATATAGGCAGTATATTTTGATGTAAGCCCTCCCGGTCCCTAACAACTTCCACACCATTTCTCAAAAGAGATTTATTCACTAATGTAAATGCATTAACGAGAGGTGCATTTATGCCACAAGATAGTTAAAGTAAATGTAACGTTTCCTTCGCATTAGCAATAAGTTTATTGATATAACAAACTGTACTTAGTTCTTGCAAAATCGACTTCATGCATTGACGACACTTCTCTTCATTTTGGGTGGTATTAATTTCACAATGGTTCCGTAGCTCCCTTCATTTTAAGCATTTTACCAACCACTGGGCTAACATAGCTTTCCATATATCTCATAAATTAATAATTCATAGATCTTGTCTTTGTCTCATATTACATTATTTATAATTATAGGTTCACTTTTAATTAATAAACTTATATTTTTCCTCCTAAGTAAGTCAACTTAAAAATATCTTGTTTCTTATTTTAAATAAAACTCAAAACATTACTTAAAAAGTATTTTATTTTTTATAAGCTCGTAGGGAATATAAAATTATTTCAATAAAAACTCCCTTATTTTCATCTTAGTCGGCAATGCAAAATTAAAACTGCTTATGAAAAATGACATATGCTTCAAGATTTTTTTGCGTTCATAGAAAATGTAAGGTAAATAGTTTTTTTTTATTAGGCCTATAAAATAAAAAAGTAAAATGTTCTTAAAAATAACATAAATCGCGAATTTGTCTTACATTTTTCTACTGCATATGAATTTAAATCATCATCTTTAAATATCTAATTTTTACTTTGCTCATACTTATAATGACAATAATTCTTTTTAAATTAGACACGGCTAGCATCTGACTTTTTACTTTGAAATGTATATATTTTTAAAATTATCTAGCTATTTATTCTTCTAAACAAAATATTCAAAACATAACATTCAAAATATGAAACAAAGGAAAGGTTGAGTCTGCGTATTATTATTATTTCCCCCCCCCTTCCCCTTTTTGAATATACATACATATGTATAATAATAACATAATATACTCGATTTTTAATTATTGAAGAATTTGTCCTACATTTCATCAAACTAATATAGAAGAAATATATTAATAACGACATCGACACAACTAAACTTCAATTAAGGGAGGAGGGAAATAAAAACCAATAGATCTGATAGGCAAGCTACTATAAGAATGAAGAGAAGAGAGAATCTTGACAGAGTTCTCATCAATAGTTATTTATAAACACCATTGTTCACATTGTTGAAGCACCCTCAGTTGTCCTTCCATGAAATCATCATGTCCTGACGTCTTTATTATAGAGCCCATAGTCCCGTTGAAGGATAAAGTACAAATAACTCTCGTCGTGATGACTGCATCTGTCTTTAGGTGAGCCCGAGTCGTCAGTGGCATAGCCACTGCCCAATTTTCGTTTTTTAGTTCTATTCCGAGTGCATCCCTAATTTTCTGTTCCACGATTTCCCTTACAGGTATCACTTTACTACATTCATAAAAAGGCTAGAATGAGGATTCCGTGGGATCCTTGCTGAAAGAGCATAAGCCTCTCCGTTTCATCTTTTTTCGACTTGTTGATGAAGACTGTTGACATAGCGAGACGAAATCTTAAGCCATCTCTCTCTTGAATCGGCGAAAGGATATCTCATGATCGATCGCCATCCCACTTTCTTGATCCCCGTGAATGTTCTATACAGGTTTCAGAGTCGTTTGTAAACTAAAACAATTGGGTGGGGTTAAATACTTTCATTTTCACGAGCTCCTCTTAAACATATTGTATATTGAGAGCCTCTAACGTAATGTAAAAAGATAGTTTTGTTTGTACTATATTGGGGTAGGGTGGGTCTTAAAAATCAATGTTATTCTTTTATTTGTTTCACCCTTACAAATTTGTTTACTTTAAATAAACCTTTGTTGTGCAAAATAGTTTTACTTCAATTAATATTTAATGTTGCTCCTGGATTCTATTATATATACAATATTTAGGAAAACAAAGATTTGATATTTCTAATTTCTTGGAATAATATTAAGTAACACAAAACCAACTATGTCTGTAAGCAGAAATAAAGTTTATGACAATACAAATACCTTAATTGGTTTTGTAGGTAAAATCTTTAATCCTTTAACATCAATTAGATTATTTAATATTGTTTGTGTAACAAAGTAATTTTTTCTACAAAGCGAAGCATTATTTGGTGCACTCATCCTCTCTACGCAGTGGTCGGTAAATTTTAATACATTCTTCTATTAATTTGTGTTTAAACATAAAAATATTGATTTTTAAAATAACAATAACAGCCACTTTAAATGTAGGGCTTCTTTATCAAGTTCACAGGTTTTCCTGGTTTCTTTTTGTTTTATATTAGACACAGTGATGCAAATCAATTGCTTTTTTTTTTTAGCTCGCCTGAATATTCAGAGTTGGCTACTCTAAGAGTTAATTTTCATTTTCTAAGCAGCTGTCATTATTATTTAATACCTAATGAGTAGGCTTTTTGACAAAAAAAAAATGAAAATGATGAATGTCAAATTTTTTAAATAAAAATTTGCTTGTATTTATCTACATCATATACATAGTTCGCGTTATTAATTTATATAGTGAGGATATTTAAATATGCATTGAAATTATCATAAGAAATTAAATGATACATATGTTTTCTAAAGGTATTTTTCTTATTTAATTTTTACATGTGTTGTTTTTAATTGACTGCTCCATTTTGACTTCATATATATTGTATATTTGATGCATACATCTATATACTTAGGGTTGTAAATTTTAAGGATTTGTGGCCTTTAAAAAAGAAAAAAATAATATGGCATCCTAGGTAATTGGAATAAAGTTTTGGAGGAGAGAAGTATAGCTCTTATGCCGTTTCATTAGATTACATTAAATCAGCTATAAGCATAAGTCCCACTCCATATCAACCAAGTATATAGACTATGTGGCAGCATTTAAGGGTGGCAATGTATCTCATTAAAAGAACATTTACTTCTTATTTAACAGTTCGCTTTAGATCAACCTACCAGTGTGAATCTTCATTTTCTCACATGAACAACATAAAATTTGCAACAACCTGTTACTACCCTCACTATGTTAAACTATTTTAATCAACCCAGTGTCACACAAAGGGGAAAATAAATATATTTCTTTTTATCCACTCAATGTGAAGTACTTTTAATCCCTACGAAAAATTACAGAAAAAAATAAAAAAGAAAGAGCGTGAGAATTTGTTTCATTGAGTTTAAGAGAAATTAAATTATTAACTGGGTAATTCCATGTCAAGTGTATACACTTTTTTAGGATTTACCGTCCCCAATATTGATGATTTTTATTACACTTATTGAACGTTATAACTCCTTGTGCGAAATTTAAGATAGATGGGACACACAGGGGGGTCATTTTAAGGGCGCTCAAAGTTCTGGAAAATGTCGAAACAACCCGTGCCCATCTTATACTTAAAAAACAATAACTCCCTGCATTGTGATTGTATTTTTACTTTCTTTACATCAAAATACTCAATATAAATATATTACAAAATAAGTGTGTATGCACTAAAAAAGAACATATATTTTAAATTACACATAACTAAGGGTGATAATTTTGGTAAGAATAGAAAAGCGTGCGAGCAGAAGAGAAGAAATACTTATGGCATCATTGATTAAATAATATACATCTTCTTCTATCAATCAAGAACGTCATCATTCCCGCCTTTATTATTCAATATTAATATAATATTAGATGGTGATAGTCGATAGAGAACTGAATAAAATGCCTAAAATAACGTCGCCTTCTGTCTGGATTTCTGAAAATGGAGGCCCAGGAATTTGGGAATTACTTACCAGATGAGAAACAGATGGTTTGTCGAAATAAATGTGCCTTTGGTCTCCTATCTAGAATTACACGCCACTCATTATTCTCATCTCATATCAAGAGAATGGATATTCATCTAAAAAATCAAGTTAATGATGAATACATCAAGTCAGACTTTAACTTTGATCTCACAAAGATGCTTATTGCATGTAATATAACCTTATCAATTGCTAATCATCTATGTTCAAAAAGTTTATGGAGAAACACACGAGTAAACCTATCCCTTCCCGAGGAGCCATCATTAAATTAATGGAGGCTGTTGGTACTGATGTCATTTATAGAAATACATATAAAAATGTTTTGAGTCGTCTACACCAAATGACGATCAAGTTATCAGTGAAAAGTATAAAATATTTACTAATTTCGAAATGAAACTCTGAATTTTGTACTATCTAACAGTAAGTATTCAATCTTTTTTTAAATCTAAGCCTAAAATATGATTCTATTTTAGCTAAACATATCAAGAATTATGATACACAACTCATTAAATAGTAAAAACAACTGCTTAAATGGTCACAACAACGGGGGTAGTAGCTTTGGATGGTTCGCAACTAGTTTGTCTGAGACTAGTTTCTTCACTTAAAGACTTGGGTATGATCATTAGGTTTTCCAATATTACATAGTCAATAAATATTACTTCTTTATCACTTAAGGCTTAGCTATGGTTGATAGGCTCCAAGAAATGGTGTTCAGAAAACTCATACAACAAAAACAACTGCTTAAATGGTCACAACAACGGGGGTAGTTGCATTGGGTGTAGCATTATAATTACCAATTGTGTATATATGTTGTTATATAAGCATAAATAGCGGAGAAAAAAATCTTTTTGATGCTCTTAATAAGGAGTAATATCGCCGGACATTACTATACAATTAGCTTTTGCTCTAAATCTTTACGATGTCATGTTAGAAAACTACAATAAGTCAAGAATGGTTTCCTGAATGCTTAAATTTGACCATGAATAAGTCTTATAAATATGAAATAAATGAAAGTGGGATTCAGTTCTTAAATTGGAAGAAGATATGGATTGAAATCTAACATGGAATAATCTTATTTTGGAAAAGTGAATCTTTTGAAGAGATTCAAGTAAAATATTCTGTTCTAATTGTTTAATTTTGTATATTTAACTAAGATGGTTTATTTTTTAGAAGAAATGGTCGTTTCATTGATTAACATTATTGTTTTCCATCTACTGAACGGATTCGTCTACAATTATATTTATATCTTTATTAAACATTTTGCTAATAAATACTTTCGTCCCCTCAAAATCATAATAAAGACGCAAAATACTGATAAAAGACACTCAGTATTTTAAACAATGATAGAAATATTATCATATACACATAACATTGAGATGAACGCAAAAATGGGTATAAAACAATTTATTGTTCATTAGATCTTGTTATCGATTTGGAGTAGTTTGCAAAGAAATTGACAATTTAATTTTTTCGTTAAGGTCAAATCTTTCAAAATTTGTCCCGACTAAAGACACTTGAAGAAATATAATAGAACTGATCTGGGATGTCTCAGAAGGTTGATATAATATGTACTTCATGCAAAGAAGAACTATATCTAATGAAGGTACAGAGCCAGCCATCGACAGAAATGGATTTGATTGATCTTCCGACAGTCCTCCCTGATGATGATCAGTTACGTAAGGATTTTGAGTTATATGATCCGAAGAAGTCCCTGGATCTATTGGGTTAAAGTCCGTTTGATACACAAAAAGCTTCTTAGTCCAAAGATTATGCGGTGACAAAGGAAGATAAAGTGCAAGAATGTGTTATGAGGAAATTAGACTTGGTTACAGGATCTCATTTTGAAGTCGATTCAAGTGCTCCAATGTGCTCAGAAAACTGCATGCCTGAAGTGATACAAGGACTCAAGGAACAGTATAAACTTTCGAATCATGATAAAAAAATTATATTTTAACCATTTTTGCAAAAACTGGCGCTTCCTAATGCAAAGTACAAGCCTGCTGATGTCATATGATCATTCAGACGATTCAAGTAGAATGCTATCTGGGAAAAAGGATTGTTTTAAACAAAAGATTAATTTTGAGCAATTTAAAGGAATTATTTCAGTTTTGAAAATTTAAAACTGATGATTATGGGATGCAATGTTTGTAATCCTGCATTACCGTCCGACTATTTCCGTACCTGTGATGTGTTCAGAGTAATTGAATCCTCTAAGGATTAACTGCTAGACAAATTTGAAGAAAACAAGATTGCTTTCGATAGGTGTGAATTCTAGAATAGTGGTAATGTGGGTTTGTGCACTATTCATCAAAATTTAAAACTGATTTATGGGATAAGAATGCTAAACGATTATAAGACTTATCACTATGCAGTTATGTCAATTCAAGATTTTGTTGAACAGTTTTTGAATAATTATTAAAACTAGCCAACCACAATTTTATTATTAGGGCCCGAAGCAATTTTTTGAAAAAGAAGAAATAACGGAAGGAGAGTTTGTTGCCATTGGGCCCTTTTCTGAAAATTACAGTTTTGTAGTCCAGGATGCTGCCACAGGATTTCACTGGAATTCATCGCAGGCGACAATACACCCTTGGGTGTACTATTATAAAGAAATAAGTTTTATACTATCACTCATATACAATAATTTCCGACTACAACAGTCATGATGCAGTAACAGTGCATTTATTTCAAGATCGTCTGTTCAAACATTTGAGAGATAAATTTCTACAAATAGAAAAAATATATTACTTCTCCAATGATTTTGCAAGCCAATGTAAAAATTATAAAGCTTTCTGGAATCTTACATTTCACAAAAAAGATTTTCAAGTTTGGTAATGGGCCATCAGATGGAATTGGTGGGACAATTAAAAGGGAAGCCATAGAAGAGAGCCTTCGCCACCCGTACAAAAATCAATTAACAATTATTTTGCAGGGAAAAATGTCAAGTAGTATTTGGACGAGTTATTGTGTTGGGGCATCGCTGTGAAAAGTGTGGTGAGTTACAAGGAGACTATGTTGAAAATAAAAAATCAGAAAAAATGTCTTGTTAGGTCGGAAACATTTCAGGCCCCACTCCTACAAAATATTATTTGTCAGATATTTCCATATAACCATTTTATGTTTATATGACGGAAAAAATTCACGAATTCATAAACATTTTTCACTTTTTCAAGTTCATTATTGATTTTCAAATAGAAAATATAAGTATTTTTTATCTGTCTTTTGAGAGATAAAAACTTTTTATTTCTGGATGTGTTGAGTTGATTTTTAGCAACTAACCTCTCTCTTATTCAAATACTTTGTATGTCTTAACGTCATGGGACGATTGTCAATTTAATTTTTGTTTTACATCATACAATACTGTTGATTTTTTGTGAAAAAAATACATAATACAAAAATATTGGCTATATAAACTATAGCCTAAAACTTAAAGATGTCAAAAATATAAAAAAATTAGGTCTATAGGACGTATAAATATTTTTTAAATTAGTTTATATATCTAATTTTACTTTTTGGATAGGGCCAAGATAGCAAAATAATAAATTGTATCAGATAAGCTAGTTTACAGATTTAATTTTTTAACAAGCCCTATGGTATTTCTATAGACAAGCTTTTTTTTTTAAATAGTTTTTTATAATTACCAAGTGTTTAACATAAAGTTGTAGAAAAACTTAATTCATAGATTGTTCGTCTTATCGTTGTTTAAATAAATACAAAATCATTTTAGGTAAGGGGAGGTTAAAGGAATACAATTGAGCAAAATATCAATTTTCCATAATAATAACAGTATATAACACATCCTGGGAGTAGGGGTGGAATTATTTAAATGTTGAAATATGTTAAATAAACGAATCCTCCTCTTACCGTTCAACCACAAACATAAAAATTTAATTTAACTATTCAACAACATTTTTTATATTGTTATGACATGTTTATGCAACACATTTAATTATATATGATATTATTGTGTAAATGTTCACAATTTTGAAACGGGCTGGACATCATCAAAAGTTCATTTATAGAATCAATCTAGACCAAATTTTATATGAGATTGATCCATACCGAATTATTCTGTAGGATCGAAATGGGTCAAATTTTTCTATAAGAATAGTCCAGACTGAACTAAATTGAAATAATTTAGTCCACTAAAGATCATAACAGTGTCATTTTCAGACCACTACCAACACTAATATTCAGCCTTATACTTGGTTAACCAACATTTTATAGCATCCATAATATAGTTGGTATAAATAAATTTAAGAAATTTGAAAAGAGCAAATATGAGAAATTCTTCATGTTTTGTTTTGAAGTAAAGTCAATATTTGAATTTATTAGAATAATAAAATAAATTACTTATCTTGAAAACTATTTTTTTTTCCGAATAAATGACTACTCAAAACATTAAATAAGAAGTTTTTTTCTTGTATATATTTGTGATTTGTGCTTACTTTTTTATTTTCATTAATAGCCGTTCACACAGTTATTTTATAAGCATTGAAATGATAGTAGTGGGGGGGGGGGGGGGTGGGGAGAGTGTTAAAATCAAATTCAATTTTAGCACAACTTTTTGGTTGCAAAATGATTTTTTAAGTAATCTGAAAAAAAACCACTCCCCTAGCTACATAATTACTTTTTTACCAATGAATCCGTATTTTTTTAATATTTTTTCAAAGTGATAAGAAAAAACTCGAGAATTTCGTGATCATTCAAGTCTTCTTATGCTTAAAGCAATAGTTATATAACATTTTCAGTTGATAAATAACATTTTTAAGGTAATAAAAAACGTCAATTTTTTCCAAATTTTTATTTTAGCGTGTGCACTAGGGTGTCCAATTTTTAGGGTGACCTGTTAATTCGATCTTCTGTTGTATTTAAAGAAAAAAATTATGTTTCTAAAGTTTCAGTCTTCAAATGGCGTTTTTTACTTCTAGAACCATTTTGAAAATGATTTTTTTAAACAACATTCTCTATTTGTAAAGGGATTCAGAAGTTTCAATATTAAAGTTATGTTGCCGAACTTTGGAAGTTTGAATTTTAAAGTTATGTTGTTGAATTTCAAAAGCTTAATTGAATTTCCTTTTCTCAAGTGAATATAAGAATATAATCCTTATTTTTCATTTTGAAGAAAAACAAATTGTAGCCCAACGAAATACTTTGGATACTCAAACGATCAGAACCAATGTACTTTCCTCCGATTAGCAATATCAACAAATTTTTGATACAAAAAATTAGTACTTAAAATGAAGTAACTTTATCTTGATTAGAAAATAATAAATCTTTGAGATGTCCAAGATAATTCCCAGTCAGCCAGTCCTTGTAATCGCTCTTCTCAAACTAACCGAATGGTTCCATTGACAAAGAGGATATGTCTTTGGATTTGAAGATTTTGATACGAGCAGAAAATTGATCATATCTAACCAAAAAAAAGTTCAGAAATGAATGAAATGATTTCTTTGACAAAGCAATGATAGCATCAATAAATATAATTTCAGAAGCCCATGAGGATGATCGCTATGCAAGAAGCTATATATGAAGTTGAAACTATAATACAATGGCAACTTTGGTTAGGTATTGTTATCTTTCTTCTAGAAATTGAAAGATGTATAAAAATCAATTGGAACCAATCAATCATTCCGAATCATGCCCAAAGTGTTATATTTTATAAAATTGTTAATATTGAGTTATTTACTTCCAACGATAAATATGGCTGTTTTAAAAAGAAAAGTATGGACTAAAAAAGTCAAAATTAATTGTATTGTGCTATGAAATGGGGGTTTTGAGAGTATATGTACATTGTACATCTTCAATCATAATTAATCTGGATGCAATTTGGAAAATGAATTTATATATAGCTACATCAATCCAGAAATATACATTACGAATATTAAAAATACTCTTTATGGTATTTACATGGAAGTAATATTGAATTATTTTTCCACGGCATCAATTTTGTATTTATTTTCTTACTTCAAAAACAGTTTCCCTTATTATCTGTTGTCCAACTCTGTGTACATTTGTTTTTGGCACTCAACTTATTAGTAATTTATATTACTTTAGCCTCTTACATAAAATTTAGGAGTGAGCTCTTATACTTATTTGATTCCATTTGGAGGTCAGTCAAGTGGTTTATATTGCTTCAGTATCTTAAGTATTTAGATAGACAACAATTTGTTTTTCTTCAAATGAAAAATAAGGATTCTGTTTTTATATATCACTTGAGTAAATAAACTTTAATAAAACTTCTGAAATTCAGCAACATAAATTGAAAATTGAAGCTTCTGAATCCTTTTACAAATAGAGAATATCTTTAAAAAAAGACATTTTCATGTAGCTATACAGGTAAAAAAACAACATTTTAATACTAAAATCTTAGAAACATTTTCTTGAAAATACAACAGAAAATGTATACACGTTAAAATAAAAATTTACAGGAAGACGACCTTTGACCTTTTAGGACCTTAAAACTATACTTTATAAACTTAAAATGTCATATAACTATTGCTTTAATCTTAAAAAGACTTTAACGAGTTTCTTTTTATTACTTTGAAAAAAGATTAAAAAAATACTCATTCATGGGTCAAAAAATAATTTTGTCCGGATTTTTTTTTGCAGAGTGCTTAAAAGATCATTTGGCATCCTAAAAGTTATGTTAAAATTTAATTTGCTCCTTTTCATAAATTATATGCCCCCCCCGCCTAATGACAGCAATAAGACAACGCAAGGAGATAGATAATAAATAATAATTAAACCATCGAATCAAGAAAGAAAATATACAAGGAAATTTGCTACTGGTTTTATAAAGAAGGTGTTATTAAATAATTTACTTATTTTTACAATAAAATATCATGCTTGAAGTAATTTCTTTTGAACGGAATCTATAAGAACGTGGTCCGTATTTCGTATTCTTAGAGTCAATTACAAACATGCCCCCTCACTCACCCATTATGAACTACGCCATGCTTACGGATAAGGGCTGAGCAAACGCAAGACATAATATCAGTATCTTTATTATTTCAATTGTCAAAGTTAATTTTTATCGACAACATAAAAATAAAATTGTACAAAGACTTATAAAATATTTGTATTCTATTTCAGCGTCAGATAAAATATAAAAATAGACAATATAGGAATATATTTTTGGACTACAATAAGGTTAATTTCTTTGATTTGTTAGTACCGTTTTGACATTCAATAGTTCATTATTTTTCTATTTTTCTCAATATTATTAAAAGAGGGAATTTATTTTGATAAAACTTGGTAGTTTAGGCTTTCAAAATGACCGACATTAACACTGCTGGCGACACATGAAAAGTGGTTTTTTTTAATAGAATGAATGTAGTTTTTCAAGTTTTTTTTTTTTGATATTTTATTGTTTAATAATTTATTTTCAATAAAAATAAATTGTTCCTAAATATACTTAAATTTTCTAAAAAAAAAATGGTTTATATAAAATATAGACGGATTATGTAATACTATTATTCATGAATGTATTTTTTTTTTTTTACAAAATTATGAGCTCCTCTATATTTTGCATTAATAAACAAGACCGATTAGCAGTCACAATATCGCCAGTAATATTTATTTTGCTTGATACAATGAGGTTCCGTGAAACTAATTTGGAAATATAGGGAAATTTATTTTCATTATCCCTCCACCATCCCACTGGATTTTGTCAACTTGGATGTATTCTATCATTTTTTAAGTCATTATCTCTTTTTTAAATAAATAAATACAGAAATGATTTCTTATATAAAAGTATGTGTTGTGGCCTTACCTAAGATATTGTTATGAATATATTAATCCAAGCTTCTCGCCAACTCAAGGGGGCAAAATGAATAAAAGAAAGGTGACTCAGAACGAGTTATAATTTAAAAAGATTATATTATATAGTTTAACTAATATATACTGACTAAATAGTATAATAACTAAGATACAGGGATGTAACCCGACCCACGGGTAAAAAAGAAGTGACTATGATCAATATAAACGTTGTATAAATAAACATTGTATAAAATGTTAAAAAGATATACAATGTTTACACTAATATATGAGAAGTTTGCCTATGATTAGAATCTTACCTCACTATCTAAATTGTTTAAATTGAATAAATTATACCAAAATTTTATAATTTCGAAATATTTCATATGTGATTATATATATACAGCACGAAGCATACAAACGTGCCAAACCAAACAAGGCTACAAACCGTACCGTACCTACCTTAAAATACATATGTTATAGAAATAATCTCGAACAAAAATCAAAAATAAGATTATAATGCCAATTAATTTTTTTACTTTATACATATCTATAGTCCAATATTTCAAAGATATCATTGAGTCAATTATAGGCTTTTTATTTGAATTTGTGGAATGAACTATGATATCCTATCATTTTAGCTATAGTAAAAAGATTATACTTGATTTAAGATACTTAAATTGGTCCAATTTTCAAATAAAATTTTTGACTACTTCAATTGCAATTTACAGCAACTTAAAATAGTTAATGAAAATAATTTGTTGATATAAATTCATCAAAAGATATAAATGTATTTTTTAGTCAATTTTGATAAAATCATTTTAGTTTGATTTTGTTTGACGGATCACATTTAATATTCTTATTTGTTCAGTATAAAACTCTGAAAATAAAAACAGCATTTTTTCAAAAGATGTTCTATGTTCCTTGATACGTTATACATTGATCAGAAATATTTTCTAAGGAGAAAATTAAAAATATAGTGATATTAATCGGTTTTTTTTAGTTGGAGTGTTGAAAACTCCAAGGAAAGTATTAATGTTAGAATTTAAAGTGAAATAACAAAAGTCTATTTATAATTTGTTAGTATAATTTTTGTATTATTATTATTCAATGATATTTATAATTATATTTTACATATTGATGAATTCAATTTTTTCAAAGATCAAACACAATATAAAATATTAATATAAATTTCCAAATTGACAAATAAAATATTCATAGCTTTGTAACTAAGGAAAAAAATTAAGAATAAGCTAAAGTAATTTTGATTAGAATAAAAATTATGAATAAGGATTCATATTATTGGTAAATAATTATCTTTTTCCAATTGATTTACAATTGCTACTTTTTAACTGTTGTTCCGCTGAATTCAAATTGTCATATCTTGCTAAAGCTGTAAATATCTCTACTGCCAAATAAATAACTCTCCAACAGGTGCAATTAATCGGTGAAAAAGTCTAGTTAGCCTATTTTCTTTATTCTGTTTTGAGGTAAGGTTGAAAGAAATACAGCATAAACATATTTCCTTGCATTTGAACAGTTTTTCCTTACTCATACCCGACCTCATTGCCTTGTACAGGTCACATTAAAGCATTTGTCACATCTAAAAATGAATGAACAGTTCACGGCATGTCTTATCTGGTTCTTTCTGTGGGACTTGTCACATTCAAGAAGCACTATCAATTCATTTTTCAATATCCTATAACACTACTCTAACTAATTTATAAATTTCCTAGTTTGACGATTTTTTTTCTTTGTTTAATAAATAGAAGCACTATATTTGTACGTAGCGACAATATTTGTTGCTTAAAATAAAAAAAAAAAAACTTTTTTCTTAAGCTAACTCTATATAATAAGATTCCCCTAACTAGGGATGAACAAAAAGTAGATAAAAATAACAATTTGAAGATTATAAATGGAAAACGGTTGGTGCTATCGTTCTTTTTTCTACCTCCAAAATCATATCAGAGGTGTCTGACCTTAACCAATGTCTTAATTTAGTTATATTACAAGTATTGCTCGAGCTTTCTCCTCACGTTCTACCAAATGCCATCCTTACTAATAGTACACGCTTGTCTTAAGCTGCAAATCTGTCTGTCTTGCCTCTGCATTTTTTTGTAAGAGCCAGTCTATATGTTCTTAAAAAGCTGTATTTCTAAAAGCCCCTGTTTTAATTTACGACTAAAATAAATGCTGGATGCTGTTGTGTACCCTTATTGTTTTTATAGACTGAGTGATATATAGTGGCTTTCTTATACAGCTATTATTAATTATATTTTTTTTTTGTGCAAAAATATTTACTCCTAAGTACATACATAATTATGCAATATTTTGTATCAGAACGGAAATAATATGTAATAATTTCAAAATTAGTAATTTGGGAATACATAATATGATTTTTTCTTAATGATTGTATCCATTATCCCCCTTTTTTGTGTGTATTATTTGTAATTGGATCTAAAAAATACTAATACATTATTTGCTTTCCTTTTTGTTATTAAAATTAATTATAACTAGAGTAGGTTTGCCAGGCGTTGCCTGGATTTTAACGAATTAAAATTTAATTCTGACCTCTTTTGCTTCATATAAAGGAAAAAATAAATAAATATTCTCGCTTTGTATCTTTGCAAACTTTTTTTAAAAGAAGATTATAATGTTTAGGGAGGAAAAAATATTCATGTTCAACTGTTGTTCGCTCAACTTTTATACTATTGTGAAAAATCCTTTGTCTTATTCTGTCTTCTTCTTTTTTATTCTCTAAATTTCATAATCTCCTTTTAAAAAAAGTGAGCAAAAGTACATGCCTACATTCAGTGAGAAAAATTCTTTGAATTATACGCTCACTATTTTTTGTTTACTAGTCGTTTGTTAGTCAAAAAATTCATATAAAAATACTCTTTTAAGGCCGCCATGGTCTTAAAGTTAAGAATGTTAAGAACCTACATGAAAAATTTCAGGAAAATCCGTTATTTGGTTTGGCCATGATTCCCAGACACATACCAATTAATATATGGATAACAAATTTTAAAACAGGATCACATTGGCCAAATTGTTTGATGTTAATTTATATTAGGATTGGTCTACATAAAGGGACATTTAAATATTCATAGATTTCAATTTAGGATGGTTTTTAAGCTTTCACGTAGCCTATCTAGACATATTAAAGAAAAAAGGGATATCGTTCTTATAAGCAAGTTGAGTACTCCCATTTTTAGTAACCGCCCCTTTTTTTTACTACTGATATACTATTATCTATTTCTCAACTTCTATAATAGGAAAATACACAATCGAAAAACTTTTTCTGGTATATTTATAGTAGTAGAATTCTTTAAGACTCATTTTATAATGCTTAAATTTGATTTCAGTACAAAAATTTAGGAAACAATTTGATTGGAACCCAATTTTGAGACAAATTTCGATTTAAAAGTCACGTTTATTTTAGTAATAAGAATAGGAGCTACACAATAAGATTCCAAAGAGTAATTATAGTTAACATGATGAAAAGCAGAATAGATAAATGCATGTAAATACACAAATAATCACAGAATGATGTTAAAAGTAAACACAATATCATTATTATTAGTCAAAATATATACATACTCTATTCTTGTATAATAGCAAACTAATAGAAATGGTAATATTCATTCATCATTAGGATAGTGCGCATCATTCATATTGCTTGATACCCAACTTCACACTACACCTATCCTTAACTATATCTTCTATAGGGTGTGGCCCCATCCATGTACCCGAAGAATTAAAATTCGAAATATCACCTCAATTGACCACAAATGTCGGACCTTATTTCAACCAAGCCATTTTGAGAAAATGTCATGGAGTCTTGTTCTGTCCAACCACGACAAAAGGACCCAAGTAACATTTTTGGTGAAAATGAGTTAAACAGTGAGGTGAAGAAAGTGTTACAAATATTACACATGAAAATTAATGTTCAGCAACCTCTCATTTCTGAGTAATTAGCATTTCAAAAGGGCCCAACTCCATAATTAATGGCAAAAGGACCCAATTGCCTATATCCTTTTATTGATCAACTTCTCACATGTCAAGTGATTTGAAATTGGAAATCACTTTCTTTCAATAACTCAGAACAACTAAAATTACAACTGGGTCCTTTTATCGTGGTAGGGGGTGTTCTTCATTAGCTTCATGAAGTAGCTGTTTGTGTAAGTATAGAGGAGAAAGACACAAATAACAAGTACCTTTGTAACTATCATAGTGGATTTTAAACAGAATTTACTTGTTGTATTTTATTTGATATTTTTTTAATAGGCAAATTTAAGTCAAATATAGCCGATGTTCTAATCTTGTATATTGAATATACAAACCAAGAGCTCTTAAAAAGCTTTAAATCTTCAAATAGGAAAAAATGGAAAAACATTTTATGGTCTTTTCTGAAGGCTATGAGACTAACAATATTAAAATAAAACATTTTTAGAATCATGAGAGCAAATTTTACTAAGGTCATTTATTGTGTTCATGTTTTGTAATTTTTTAGAAACTCTGTTGGATAGTGTTATTTACAAGATTTCAACCAAGCATATTTAAATCCTTTGCTAATTTGTTGTAAGACACATTAGAGTCAATATAATAAAGGTATCTTATGCATATGATGAATCATGGATATGGGGAAATGTATTACCTGAATATGAATTTATATAGATGAATATTATCTAAGACAGTAAAAATCTTGGTGCAATAAGAGAAGCAAAACACATTTTTACGCGCATTTCAATTCATTTGAACAATTTTAGTTAACTATACCGCCTATAACTTATTATCTATACGGCTTTAATGACACCAAGATGCAATACCTAAATATATTACTTGTAACGTAGGTGAAAAATGCATTTAATTTACTGCTAGTCAAATATTGATAAAAGTTTTAGGGATTCAATGATTTGAAAAAAAGGAAGCAACGTTCATTATTTATTTAGTAATTACAATTTATCTCACGTCCAGATAAATAAACACATTGCATTAATAGGAGAGTATTAGTAATACATCATGCCTAAAACTGACTCATAATATTCCTTATTTTTAAATTTATATAGTTCAAATACACAGTGATTAATAAAAAAATACTTTGAAAAAATATTATATTGTTTATCTTATGAACTTAAAAAAATAGAATGCATGAAATTATAGCGACTAGACTAAAAAAAAAGAACATTTTATAAACATAACTTTTTTTTACTGCTAATCCTTAAATTATCATTTTGACTAAATTAAAAATTACTAATGAACAATCTGTTTTTCCTTAAAACATTATTTGAATCATATATATATAGGTAGAAGTAAAAATCATAAGCACTTATATTTAATCATCACTATGGAGTTCTTTTTTATCTGTATATAAATGATTATGAGAGTACAACCAAAGTCATGATACAAAACGAGGAATAAAAATTGAGTTATTGTATTGACTTAGAAGCCAATCGCATTAAATGGTTCATACAAATCATTATTCAAGTATTAGTACGACCAAAAATACGTACAATATATGCAACTCATAATTTGTTTCTAAGAATATTAAAGATAATGTCTGTCGACATAGAATCAAAAGCGATGATTTTTTTCAAAATAAATATGAATATACTTTGTGCTCTACACCAAATTATTATCCTCCATTTTTATTTTAAAATATTCTGATTTACTCTTTGAAGTCTTCTGACCCTCCATTAGTAAAGACAATTTTTAAAATGCAGTTAGTGAACTTGGTAAAAAAAAAAAAGAACTCCAAAAATAAAATGTATTTAATTATATGATTTATAGTTGAACATTTATAATAATTGTGTCATCTAAATTTATATCATTTTTTAAATATGTATTTTTACTTGTACATATCAATGTTAATGCTTACAATACTTCAATGAATATAAAAAATTGATCAAAAAATACATCTCTAGTTTAAAATAATCTTTATAACAATTGCAGTTTAAAGAAATTAATATTTGCTAGGCAATACTATTTATAACTTTACTTGAAAGTATTATAAGGATGACAATGCCCATGGTGCGGAAGGAGTCGTACGGAAAGTCTATTCGAATTTTAAAATTGAAAGTTTTAAAGAAAAGTTTGGATAACTATACTAATCACAGACAAATTAATAATTGTACTAATTTTGAAGAAGGGATATAGGACAAATTATAGCCATTGGAGACCAATTCCCGTTCTCAATAAATACTATAGGATTCTATCGAGATTATTGTCTAAACAATTCTCAACCAATAAAGGATTTTTGAAGAAAAGAAAGATTTCTGGTGTCTTGCACAATATTCAGATTGCAATTTATAAAGTCAAAAGAGCAAGAAGGTTCGAGAGGTACCAGATTTGTACTTCTGTAAAGCTTTTGATTCTATTTCATATACGACAATTCTTGGATCTGTACAAAAATTTTCTTCCTAAACGTTTTTTAATCCCGTGCCTTGTTTTACAACCGTAACTCAACAATCTTATTGAATGGACTAGATTTTTATTTTTATAATTGGTACGCTATTTCTCAGGTTTATTTATGTGTGTGTTATGTTCTATATAATATGTATAACAAATGAAAAACAATAATAAAAAATTATTCTTAAATACATAATGTTTTTATAACATTTTTATGAATCATTTATTAGTTTTATACTAATTTTAAGAATCAAATTTATACTCATCAGCCATATTATAATAGATACTATTAAACAGCTCCGTCTTCAAATTAATATTTTATTAATATTAGACTCATCAGAATATGTGAATTAAATTTTAGGGACTATGTGTTTATGAGGTTAATGTTCTCATAAATTAAAAATTTATTTTTTTGTCGATGTTTGTGAAAGATTGATTTCATGTTGATGGGCTACATATCCTAGAATATATATTTGTCTTTTCTACCTGAATACATTTTCAATAGAGGGGGGGAGGGCGAGGGATTCCATTACAATATTTTACTAATGTATTTTAGATTTCCAATATATAATTTGCAAATAAAATGAAAAATTGAATGATTGAGAAAAAACATATTTTAAATAAATATTGTGGGAAAAAAATTATCTTTCACAGTTCATTAGCGTGGAAAACAATCAACTGAAGCTTTCACATTTAATTTTCATTTATTATTTTGACTGTTTATACAATTATATTTTATTCACACTACAACTTTGAGAGAAAAATATTTGGAAAGGAAAGCAAAATAGAAACAGTCATAAAAAGTACTTATACATTGGAATAAACCACAAAAGTAGGGGCAAAATATGACTCTGAATATAAAAAGCTTTCTTTTGTATACAACTATCAACACAATAGATGAACATTTATTTATTTGTTACTTTAAGAGATAGCAGAAAATTCTCATTGTGAAACTCTGGGAGATTTTAGAAATCATTCTATATCTACGTTAAGTTCAAGTCACATATACCTACATGTATTTGTGAAATTTGCAATCCATTTCATCAATATTGGTTTCCCTTCAAATCCATCATAACGTGAACTTTATTGGTCAAAATAATTTAAGATAATTGGAATAGTAGTTTTATATTTATTATATTGGAAATTGAACTCAATACACTGACGTAAAAGCTAGTATAGGGGTTTTCAATATCCCAACAAGAAAAAATCTTATTTTATGAAACTAAGTTTTTAAAAAATATCTCATTGCAAGAGATATGGGTATCGATTAACACTTTTAGCATTTTTTAACTTTGTTATTTATTTAATTTTTTTAAAATATTTTTTCCCTTATATATATAGATCATATTAACAATTGCCTTGAATTAAATATTGTGTGTCTTTCTAATTAAATAAATAGATACAGTTTGCGTAAGAAATCTTACCACGCCAATTAGAGTTCCAAAAAGCTATTTATACAAACTATCTATTTTGGTTTTAAAAAATGTTTCAAAATTTAACAGTTTTCGTAGACTGCATTATTGGTTGCGCTATGCCAACATATAACGACAATAGAAGCAAAAAGGCAACGGATTGCAAATCTTCTCTGTGCTCATCACTCTGTAAAGAAGAAGGGAGACATCGGGCATTGTTCTGTTGGGCTTTTCAGAAGCATTGCTTCCATACTTACCTGAAATGCGAAAATCTTACGCTTTTACATTTGCGCATAAAACTTTGCTCAACTGCCTAGCACTTTTTAGATTCCAAATTAAATTTTTAGATTTTTCACAAAAGTTCTCCATTCTTAGTAAGTACAAGGTCGTCATTATATTTCTGTTAAGATAGCCAAATATTTTGAGCTACGTGCTGTAAGTGATGTCATATAATAGCTTATTTCTATAACAAAATAATGATTTTAACATAAGGCTACATGAAGTAATAAGATAATTAAAACAAGGAGTACTAAATTGAGTCTTGAATATCGGATTCTGTATTGAAAAGTACGATCTAGAAGATGAATCCGGACCTTTTTCAAAAAGATATTGTTTTTTTCAATTGTTTTTACAACTGAGAAACGTTAATATGACCATTGTAACTCAAAAAAAATTCTTTTGCACCCTATAGACTGCTTTTTTGAAAAATATTTTTCCCCAACATTTACAGGATTTTTAAAAAAATATTTAATTCCAATGTAAATGCACTTTGAATAAGAAAATAAGTAAAAGAGCAGCAACATTCATTGAGGGCTTTGCACTTCCTTTTTGGGATAATCTTCTTTTGAACTTTTTTGGGAAATTTCATACTGTAAAATAAAAAAGCTTGGTAAAATTGTTGTGTCCATTAAAAAGCAAAGTTATTCATTAAAATAATTGATTAAGAAGTAGAAAAAACACAAGATGACTCTTCAGTAGTATACAGGATTTAGCGTTATTTTTCCTTGAAAAAAATAGTTGAAAAAACAGTTTTTCTCAATCATTATTGATCAAGACTCGAAATTCATTACTATAGATATTTGTTTGTCAAGATTGCAAACGTTGTTAGACAATATCTCATTCATTTCTTCTGGCGTTGGTGAACGGGTTTCTCAACACTGATTTACATCCTAATTTCTCTATGTTTGAGTTCAACCAACCCAGCTTCCGGAGACGTCTGGAGACTTAGGGGGCCGTAGGACTGTGCCTCCAGTTTTACTCGATTTATCAACTGATTTTTTGTACCTTGAGATTATCTAATTTGATATAAAAAGAGATATGTAAACAAATGTTCGTTTATACTTTTCTCATATGTCTCATTATACAAATAATGTTTACCGTGATAAAAGAAGAATATTTTTAAACAAATGTCTCAATGATAATAACGTCGTTTAACTAAATTATCCTTCACATGATGTATTTTCCATAAAAATAAATCATATGTTTATATTTTCTCAATATTATTATCTAAAAATACAAATTTAATTGAAATATAGATGAGATACAAAATCAAAAAATAATTTAAAAATTGTCATGAAATAATTTCTTTTTGAAGGATAAAAAATAAGACAAGTCTAAAATTTTATTAAGAAAAATTCAAACATTTAATTATTATACGAACATTTCAAAACCTTATTCCCATAATTATCTTAAAATTTAAAATATTTCGAATGTTTCAAAATCGTTCAAGATACACAAAATAGCTCTGCAATATATGTGAGAAATGATTAAATTTTGATGGATATACAGCGTTCCATACCATACGTCTCCAATTGATTTTGAACATTTTATGTAAAATGGTGAATTGTTTAGTCAACCAGGAAATCATAGGTTTTTTTTTTTTTTTGTGACAAATGAAGCATGAATATCAACATTTATAAGATATGTGTCCTATATTATTAAAATATTTGTGGTTAAATTAATATATACATAGATAAAGAGATTTAAAAAAAAAAAAAGACTCACGTAATTGTTTAAGGTAATTTTTGAGACTTTAAAGTACAATTTGCAATACCTTAAAAGGATAAATTTGAATACTTAATTGATATAAATATGAAGTAATTAATCAAAGTGGAATAGTAAAGGTATAATATAGGCTCATTTGAAAATAAAATCTTTAATTTCCATGTTTAGTGTAGTTTTAATTGGTTCAAACATTGCACTTGCTCAATATTTGAATTTTGAGCTTCATTGTCATATGAAATTAATTGATGTTTAAAAACAGTTATTTATTCCCATTTTTTTCATCTCATCAAGTCTTTTATGGAACGTTTCCTTTAAATACGTAAAGCAAATGAACTTAAATGAGCTTTATGATCTGAACAATATTGGAGAAGAAATTAAACGTTTTATGTGTAATAAGAGAGTAATATCATATAAAAGGCTTACAAATGTTAAAATATTTTTAAAGAACCTGTAAAAATAAAAAAGTAATACTTCAAAAATTAATATTCCATAATGAATGAGGTAGGTATAAAAAAATTAATTTTAACTTTTTATGTGTGGTGTCTTCTATTTGTACAAGGTGGTGCACACTATATACATGAATTATAATTACTCATATTTATATAAGAGATGCACCGTTTAATAATAAATATCATAAAAATATACTTTTCTAAAAGAGAAAGATATCCATATATTACTTAAATCCAAAAATCCCGAATCTAAAAATATATTCGATAGAACTAGTAGAGGTGGTTGGATATTTGAATAAATATAATTATTTTCAAAAGATGATATCATTATTATTTAATTTTTGTTAAAGGAACATCTAAGTATATAGTAATAACTAGTGTGTGTTCTCATGAAAGACGGAGAGTAACAGTTAGGGGCATGTGTTATTCATCACTGGGAACCTGAAAATAAAGCAACGTCAATCTATGATTTATTATCAGTCTATCTTTCCACATTTAACACTTGTTGACTTTCGTTAAAGTTTGCACAATCTGAAAGCCAGATTCGGGTATATAGCATAGCTCAAAAAGAGACGAAGTATGAGTAAGTTTGCGTGTCATTGGACGGTATTATTGCTTCTTGTGTGGCACCTCTAATAGAAAGCCACATGAAACCATTTTAAGTCATCTTTTTGAAATTGATAAGCCTTCAAATATTGTAAGTACGAGGTTTTCCCACAAATTCGGGAATTAATTGAGCGTATAGCATAGACATTACTAGAAGGTGAACAAATTTTTTTGTTTTTTCGACATAATTTTATTCCTAAAGGCACTACGATATATATTCAATTTGAGTTCGAACAAGCTGACTTTCAGACATATACAATTGATTGTTTTCATACACACTGGAAAATTGAACAATTATATAAACTCGATAGTGAATTTATTATTAGTTTTATTACAAACTGTTGTTGTAATATAAATCATCCAACAAAAGTTATCTTTGAAACATATTTTTAAAAAGTTTTTTTTGCATTGCACCATACAAATATTTAGTTAAAGACCTACATATCTGAAGTGATAAGGATAGTATTTGTATCTTTTTTCCTATTATGTTTATAACAATGTAAAAGTTTTGATAATGTTAGTAAATGAAAATTTTTGAAGTTAGTTTTTTAATTGCCTAGGAACTTTAAAAAAATGTTGGAGTTGTATATTTAAGATTTAGTTCATAAACTAAATAAATCATTTGTGAGCTACTTTAATTAAGAAATTGTGAAGGACAAATCATGGGTTTTTAGTAGACGTTTAAATTAAATTGTAAGTAATATTCCATGAATAATTATCAAAGTTAGATATATTTGATAATGGTTTTTATTCTATAAATATTCCTTTCAAATTTTATTTCTGTATATTGTGTCCTCATTCGTACAAGATAATATATGAAAATCATTTTGGGTAACTTTTTTTGTTGCGGAATTTGTTTAATAAATTTCTTGAATATATAAATAATTATGGCTTTTATTGCAGGAAATATGAATGGCACTTTAGTAATACTTAATAAATAACACTGTTCCATAAAGTCACACTTTTTTCGTTGCACAAGAACAAAATATATTTTGCAAATTTTCATCTCTTAATTCAATATATGGCTTTAGTTTTTCTTTATTAGCCTCACAAATTTAAAAAAGGCAATTAAGTTATTGGGTCTTTCACTGTTTTTAAGAACAACAATCCCAGATACGGGACTATACACTTAAGAGGAGTTGACTATTATATATTTTTTAGATAGAACGCTTTCTTACTCTATTTTTCTCGCTACACCTTTCTTCTTATAACCTGCCAATACCAATGCAAGACTAGTATAACTTTCAAATGAACTGAGATCATAGATATTCAATTAGTTATGCATTTTTAAAATATAGCTTAATTGACAATATTCTCATTTATGTACTGATTGAAAAAAATACAAAAATATATATATTTTAGTAAAAATATTTGCTAATATTAATGTGTAAGTTACATGCTATTACATAATGAAAATTTGATTTACATAGCGTTTTTTTATGTCTCAGATTGTTACATCTACTCAAAACAACGCCATGTTATCAAAAGTTGATATAAATCTTTAAAAAATATATTAAATGGCTTTAAAAAATCAAATAAAAAAACCAACATAGTGATATTTGAATAAAACTAAATTATAAATAGGGAAAATTTCTGAGTTCCTATAATATTTTTTGATATTAAGACCATTAATTATTTGAGAAAAATATCTTATTTTTGCAATTATAATACTTAATTTATTTTCTACTTCATAGGTTCTCAAAAATTTATATCCCATAAACCGTTTGTAATATATATTTTTCTCTGTAGAGTCCCTATTAAATTTTCTTAAACTTTTTATTTTTTAATGTTTTGGACAGTGATTCTCACGTTAAAATTGTCATTTTGAAATTGGACAATCGCAATAAAAAGAAAAAAGAAACAATGTTATTGAAAAAACAATACTATAAAAGGCATATTTTATTATTTAAGATTTCTTTATTTGATTTGGATAATAATTACTTAAAGTTGACTATTACTACATAAATAAATTGGAGTTTTATACCCATAAAATATATAATGAAATAAAATATTAATAATTTATCAATAATAATATTTTTAAAATATATATTAAAATCCTTGCACCAAATTTTACTAACACTCAATTTAAGGCATGTTTTGAGAATAGGACAATACAAAAAAATAAACATCGTTACTTAACAAATAAAAGTGTTTGAATAAGAAAACGAGCAGTGAATCACTTCATCAATCATTTTCTTTTTTTCTTAGCCCCACTCGCCCCCCAACAACTAGGGGTGTAGCGTGAAAATAAAAATCCCTGTTGTTATCCAGTGCTAGGATAGCAAGTCCAAGTTAAATAGGTGCATCTCCAATTTAAAATGCTTATATACCTCAATACTTATTGAATTTATAAAAATATAGGGTTGTTGAATGTTTTTAGTTTAAATATAAAAATATGCTGAATGTTTTTAATCTAAATATAAAAATATGCTGAATGTTATTATTAATTTTTTTAATGTTCATTTAATTGGTCAGATGGAGTTGGACTGATTATGTTTAAGTAAACATATTATTATTAGAAGTCCATATATGTACATGATGTATATTTCTTTTTCTAGGAACGACCGACACGCGAACCTATATACATTAAGTTCAAGAGAATAATTTCCAACGAGCTACTTTTTTATTGTGAGAGTTATGAATACAAAATTTGGGTTTTGTGTAATTTTGTAATCTACCAAAATATTAAGCCCCATTTACATATCCTAGCTTTGACGGCTCTATACTCACCAAGTCTATTTAAATCATTTTGGAAACAAGTATTTATAATGATGTTACATCCTATTCTTTATACATATCTAATATACTCGTATAATGTATATTAATAAAGTAAAGTTTGTCTTTTTTTACAACCAGCCCGTGATAAAGGCTTATTTACAAAATTTAATCAAACATAAATACCAAGGGAGTGCAGAATCATAAATATATATATATTTTTTTTTTTTTGAGGGGGTTGATTTTTTGAATTTATTTAAAGAAAGAAAATTAAATTTCAAATATTAACATTTTAGAAGAAAAGTTCAAAAATCTATAGTACAGAAAATAAAAAATTTCAAAAATTCAGAGTTTTCCATAAAAAACTTAAATTTTTTGGGATAAAACTTCACAAATTAAATATTTTTGTGAAAATTATAAAAATCCACAGCTATCATCAAAAAATTAATTTTTTAGGAAAGAAAATTCGAAAATCTGGAACTGTAAGCAAAAAAAGGGAAAAAAATTCTAAAATTAAATTTTTCGGATAAAAATTTCAAAAATCCATAGCTATTCAGAAAAAAATAATATTTTGAGGAAAATTTCAAAAATCCAGAGCTGTTTAGAAACAATAGAATTTTTAAATATATTTAAATTATAAAATTGAAACAAACAATATTTCAAATATTAAATTTTAAGGAGAAAAATTTGAAAAATTTAATTAAATTTTTTGAAAAAAAAAGAATCAAACATTACCTTGTATAGTTTTAATAAAAAATGTATTAATTTGGGGTTGTACTACAGCCCCTCCAGCCCTCCCTCCGCGGAGGCCCCTGAATATAAAATTAAAAATGATGAATGTGATTACACATCAGTTTTAACACTGATCGTGTAATGCTCAGCAGGTCTTATTAAAAAAGAAAGATAAATTTGTGTAAATATATCTATGAATGTAAATCCTAAGTATTTTGTAACGTGTGAATTTTGTTGTTGTTCGTAACTTGAATAATATATTAATTTTTTTTTTTTTTAAATTGTGTAAAATCTGCTGAATACCTAAAAGAAATTGAGCAATCTATGTTTCAAAATATTTTAAAAATACATAAATTGCAATTTCACACGAAATATTAATATAAATAATCACACATCGATGTTAGTGTATTAAATATTAAAATTCAACTTCACTTCATTACACAATAACGGCTGATGTTATCACTTATAATACCATTTTCACTTTGCTGTAAAATATTATTAAATTGTCAACTTTTAGCCTTCACAAACAAGTTGTACTTAATAAAGCATTTGAACATTACGTCTAGACCAAAGGTTTACAAATTTCTTTAGCCCAAATATGTACCATTGTCTATTTTTGTTTCCAAAGACAATATTCAATTTTCATAAACTTATTAATTTTAAATGCTTTTAACTGCTTACACAATCATTTTCGCTTTAACAGAATTAATTTTTAATTGGATAATTGTAAAAAAAACAAGAAGTTAAATGATATTTGTTTCTTCAATTTCATCGAATGGGGGGTTTTTCCATGATGCAAATATCAATTTAAAATCTGTATGAAAGTCAAATAAATATTGAAAGTAGATCATAATGTTATCAATTTGGATGTTTGTTGTAGATAAGTTGGGACACTGGGAAAATTTACACCTCCCCATTTTTGATTCATCAATTCAATCTTACCAATGTCCTGAAGAGATTTTAAGCAATCAAATTGTAAGGTAAACTCCTTTTTGTAAACACCTATTTTTATAAATTAAAACGCATACTCAGACATTAATCAAAAAATATTCAATTATCATTATTTTGTTGTCCATTATAGTTTTGAAGCATTGGTTGGTGGGATCATTTTTGATACGAGCAGTCAGAGAAGGGAGATGCCATACCACCGTCGTTCTTTAGTGTGTTTACAATTGTTTGTTAAAAAGAAATGAAGAATGTTTATTTAATCTTTTTTAAAGTAAAAACTAATATTCATTTTTCGATTAGTAAATCCAAATATTTTATAAAAGTTATTTTATAATATTTTTATGTAAATAAAAATATTTACTATTTTGATCGTGATCAAGAATATAATATAAACCTATGCATATATTGTACTATTGAAAATATGGTACATTGAGTATTAGAAAAAATATCTACCAATAATTATGGGTATACTAATATTTTTCATGGTCTTTGATATTAGACTTTCATATCCATTTCTATATTACTTACTTAAGAAATATAAAATGAAATTTATTTTTACCTTGAAATGAATATGATTTGAATTTATTTACAAAATTGATATTAACCTTTTTATTTTTAAAATTGAACGCAAGACAAATAATAAGTTTTCTAGAAATTATTTGTTTTAACTCATAAAAATAAAAAAAACTTTGGATTAATGGTATATGTACTGATATTTACTAAATGATTTTTCTATGAATTGTTAAGAGAAATTACGTTATATTAGGAAACAAATATGTGATGCCGTTTCAAATCTGGGGATCCTGATGTAAACATTGCATACCTCGCAGCTGAAGTAATAAATATCACTGTAAGATTTAAAGGCCTATGGAACATCCCTGTACTCCATAGAAGGTATACAAATTTATTTTCAAGAATATTTGATGGATCTTGAATTGTGTATCAATATATTACCTTAAGTAAATGGTTCTATTTCTGATACTTTATAATATTCTAAATTTTAAAATTTTGTCTATTCATATCAATTACCAAACTTGAGTCATACATTAAAGAATTTTTCATTTTAATTGCATGGGCAATCACAATAAACGGAGAGAATGGATCAATATGAGTGTTTGTTAGGTTACTTGAAAAGCTTGGGCTTCAAATAATGTATTATCTACAACTTGAAACTAAAAATAGAAAACTTGGCTTTTTTATTGTCACTAAGATTATCATCCATAGTTATAAAAACTTGAAAGTACTTCTTTCTTCAAAATTGGTCACTTTTTTTTTGCTTTCCATTAATATACATAGTTTAGAATCCATTCATAAAAGTCCTGTAATGGGGTTTAAATATTTTGTTATTCTAATTGTTTACTCACCATTAAAAAAACAAAAACATGATGTGTTTGATAGATTTGAACACTTTAAATAGGCTATTACAATCTCTGCTCCAAATGTTTTTCTACTATTTTTGGCCTCAATGACCCCTTGAATATTCCAAAAAATGCCTGATATTTTTCTGCCCTTAAGAAAACCCTGTTGCTCTGAGCCTATCCTTGAATTCATAATAGGATGAATCTTTCTACTGATTATAACAGCCAAAACTCTACAACTTTCGGTCAATATCGTTATGGATCTCCAACGATCAAAATTAATCCCTTCTCCCTTTTTAGAAATTACAACAATCCTTCATTTCGTACAATTTCCTGAAGTTTACCAAATTTTACTTTTCTTCTTTACAAAGATAATATATTTGGATAAATTTCTGTTTTTTTTTAAAAGAAATAAAACCTTCCAAGTAATTCCATGAGGCCCACCACAACTTGGTCCACTTTGAATACTTTTTCAATATATTCCTCAATGTTATTCAGAGAAAAAATCGATCCCTTGCATTTCATATGTCAAGGGAATTTTTTCTTGTACCATTTACAATTTTTTTAAAACCATCATGAAAACATGAAACAATATTCGATTATTTCAAGTAAATATCAATTCGTTACAATTTTTGTAATTATCATTATCTTCTTAAGGTATTTAAGTCTTTCCTTGGTGTCGATTTCAATCTTGATTTTCCTCCTCCATTCATTTTCAAAATTTCAGATACTTTGAAGGAGTTGCCGTCATCGGAAATAATTTTTCAAGCAAAGGAAAAAACCATGAACTTGAACTGTTGGATCAAAATTTATTTTGATAAAACGAAGTCAAGTATATAATCTATCTTTAAGCGCATAATCCAAATATGATCTCAGTATTTATCTGGATGGTTGGGTTTCATAAAAATATGAGACTACATTAATATGGAACTACTATCGTTCAAAGTCGTTTCAAGCCATGAATGTAATCACCAAATTGAAGTACAATGAATAAAACTGATGTATCATGTTTTTTTAATTATTATTATTGATTAAGTATACTATTCTGAACTCGACATATTTTCTTTTTTATGCTGAAAAACGATGCTTCTCTTTAGGTACTTATAGGATAGTCATCATTTTTGTTCGATTTGTATTTTTTGAGTGATCCTATTTTTATAAGGCTGTACTAACAAATATACAACATTATTTTAATAATGTTTACGACTTAAATGTCATGATAGTGATGTCATATCCCCATAATAATTAATATTATTATACCATACCTCGTAGAAATATAAATCAAGTAATTACTAAGTATATTTTAAATATTTATATTTCCTTATGAAATAAGGATAGCTTCTTGGTGATGAAAAAGAAGTAATTGAGGTTACAAATTAAATTCAAGAGTATATTGATAAAATATTTATAATGAAGCATAATTCAAGATATAGAATTTGAAGAATGTATCGAAAAATGAACCCCACACTGAATTCATATTAGAAGGCAGAATAAATTCTTCTTCACCAATCTTAAGATAAAATGGTCCTAATTGATATAAAATCATAACGAAGTGAACTGCTGCTCAGAACTAAATACAATTAATCCTGCCCCCACAAAGTATGTTATCGCATATTTGGAAATTCTTTCAGCGTTTTGTTTATTTATAGTCTCAAGGATGTGTAAGGTTTTCGCTGATATGGTCAGAATTTGAAAACCTGGTATTTGACAGATCTTCAAGCTCCATTGAATTTTTGATACTGAAAGCTGTCAAAAGATCTTGTAATGAGTTAACATCTAATCTTATTGACCCAGATCAAATAAGCTATGCTACAACTTATGGGCAGAAAAATATATCACTTCATGTGATTTAGATTTTTTTAAATACTTTTTTATATTAATTGTACATTTAAAATTGATATCTATTTTAATAAAAAATAATTATTAATTTATAAAATACATTTATAATTTTTCACGAACTCTAAGTAAAATGAAAGTTTCTCTATTTGTCAACAACTGTAGGATAGAATAGTCTTCGTTGATACAAAATGTTGTCTTATGAGATACTTTTGAAGGGGAGTCATTTTGACCCTGAAGACAACGGGTGTGCATAAAAAATAAAGAACACACGAGGGTAAAGGCGTTGTATTTTTAAGTGTTCTAAATGAAGAAGAAAATTACTTTGGAGTAACATCTGATAAGAATGGTTCAACTTTTGATGAATTGAAACCCAATTACAAAATATATCCTCAAATGAGCGATAAGCAATTATTTTGTGTAGATTAGTAACACAAAAAAATAGATTTCATAAGGAAAATTAATCACAGATGTGCAAAGTAATTGTAAGTTTGATTACATTCTATTATTGCAATAATTATGTAAATGACTATCAGAGCCTTCATAAAGAAGGGAAAACAAATATAATAGCTTCCAATAATAATTGCAAATTTGCAATAATAATCTGCTTATATTTATTATTATTTTAAGGAATATTAAAAAAAATACAACTATTTTTTACCAAATAAATTATAGTATCTTTTTTATATTAAATAAATACTGAAGTTTTAAATAAATATATAAACACTTTTTTAGTCCACAAATAATATTTTTTAATGTAAGAGGGAATCAATTGTGAAACAATTAAATATTTAATCAAATATGACTTAATTTTCTTTTGCAATGGAGCATTTTTAAGTAATAGCATCCTTCTGATGAGTTTCTTTAAAGAGACAGCAAAGGAAAAAGTAAAAATTTATTTTTTAGTTTAACTTTTCTGTATTGAACAGCTGTTTGTGCAATATGTAAATGACTATTAAAGAAGATATGATGTAGGATATATTCCAGATGTGTATAAACTTTGTAATATTTCTAAACCCCCATAAATAATCATTTCTTATGATCTCCGGCACTTTCAAACAACGTGTATTTCTTCTCCAAGTCAAAGTGATATCGAAATCAAGAATAACTACACTTTCCACTCAAGAACCTTAGTAAGGAAATTTTAATTTTTAAAAGGTGCATTCAGAAAAGCACGTTGCAAGAGATAATTTTATCAAAATAGATTATGTCCACTCATTTGCTCGTGCTTTTTTGGTGTGCATCTTTTCAACGGGATTCATTTTGCACAGATCATTGCAGTTTGATTGTTTTAGACACAGTATACATTCAAAGTCATTTATATATATTTGCATAATAATTCCTATCATATCTAAATATTATAACAGCTATATTTTTCTTTACTAAACAATTCTAAGCAGGCCAAATATACTAGTACTATTTTTCCCCCCAATTTATCGTATCTTTTTTATTTATTTACACATAAGTCAAAAATCACGAAAGCTTGTGATTCAAAACAGAAAACATACAATCTCCAAATAATAATTATAAAAATAAATAAATTTAAGAATTTGAATTATTATACGTTTAATTGCAATAACGAAAGAGGAAAAGTAAAAACCGGTAGAAACTAATCAGATCAAGAAGTGAGGTTCTCGAGCGAGTTCTGACAATTAAATGTTAGTAAAGCCTTTAGTCTATATTAGTACTATATTCATATTTTCTGTAGTATTAGTATTACTTATTAGTTCCTAGTATTTCCATTCGATGAAGAAGGAGCCAAGAAATAATAATGCTTCAGAGACGTAATCACAAAGCCAAGAAGGGAGTTCCAGGTTCTTGTGCTTCACTTCGTATATTATACATTTTATTTTGGAGAAGAGCCACTCAATATTTCACCCATCCTTATACCGTGAGGAAATTCAAGTGAGCCAATCCGAGGGACTCAATCTTACATGAAAGTTTTTCCAGAATTCTTCCTCCACCATCCTAAGGATCGGAGTAATTTTTGTAAATTGAGTATTCCACCAGATGCCAGAGCTATAAAAGGTGATCGTGATTCTGGCCTCAATACCCATCAGCAGCTGTAAAGCGGAGCGGTCATTCTCTTGTCCCAGAAGGCTCAAGAACTACATAGGCACCCCCCCATCGGCCAGGAAAGGCTTTCCTCCCTCACCCTTATTATTACTTATTATTCTCAGTCATAAAAAAGAACACATGCATTTTTTCTTCATTTATTTCAATTATATATTTTTCATGTGAGTTAAGAACATTAAGACTTGTGAACATAATCTGCTATCTTTTCTGTCAATGTAACCGTTATATAGTCCATTATAATCTTGGTCATTAACTTCATCCGTTATTTTTTTCTAAATAGTTAAGGAGGTTTAAATTGTTTGACTTAATTTTATACTTCAAAACTTTTGTTTCATTCTCGCCCCATACATTTTATACTCCTTCCTTTCTGAATAGATTGGCATTGACTTTCGGTCTAGAGTTTTTCTTTTTGATTTGATTTTTTCCAATGTTTGCCTGAAGAAAATTATAGTCAGACAGTCCAATGGACGATATTCTTGCAAGATCTAATCTGTGCTGTAGCATTTGTCCTGTTTAAATATCCCTCGTTCACCACTGAAAATTAACCGTTCACTCTTGTAAAGCGGACCGAAAAATCTTCATGACATACGGTACTGTATCTCAGCAGATGGAATGTTTTTGAGAGATTATTGATATCCCAGGCCTTTAATTTTTCATATCTAGTGAGTGGGGTATTACTGGAAGATCTGACACTTTTCTGTATAGTAACTAAATTTTTTTAAACTCATTTGTTCTCTCAGCATCGGCACCGAAGCTATAAACTTCAATCCCTAATAGTGAGAAAGTCTGAAAAAACATATCTGGCTAAGTTGGATAAGATCCTAGTCTTCTCGATGTTGATAAAGAGACCCGATTTAAAAAAAAATCCTGAATGACTTCAATGGATTGGGGATGGAATATCCAAGTCTTTCTTGTGTTCCCGTTAGAAATAAAGTACGCACTTCAGTGACTTTTTATTTATTTTCAGACCTTCAAGGCCAGAGTTTTATTTGATAATCTTGTTCAATACATTCATTGCTATTAGAGAGATGGATGGCGATAGCAAATATCCTTGCTGAGCTCTACGCTGTATGCAAAACTTAGAATGATCACCGGGAATGTCAATGCTCGATGAGGAGTTCCTAAGGATGGCCGAGACCATGTTAACAAATCCCATCTGACAGTCCGTACAGGATCCCAATTTTGAAATAACAAAGGTTTCACTAACCTTGGGTTCAAACACAAGTCACAAAGTCCGTTGGATTTACAGACCGAACAACTGAATAATTTGTAATAAAATCTGCATGTTTCTGCGAATATTTTCTCGGGGTCCTCCAGTATTTCATTTTTCCTCTGCTAAGCGATTTTTCCATATGTTTGATGGAAGATTTCCCTTTTACATTCAACTCCACCATTTTATTCCTTACTCATATCAGTGTTCCCATATTTTCATATTCTATAATCTCCTCCAATTTTGCATTCGTTGTATTATTATCATCCATCATTTTTTCCACTCGATTTTTATTCTTTTTCTTTCGAATGTAGCCTCTTTATCTTTATGAATGAATATTTTCCTCACTCATTTTTCGATATTTCTTAAGAATCCCATGGGGAGATTTTACCAGCATATGATAACAATTTGTTTGTTCCTTTTAATGATTTCAGATATCTCGTAACAAGTTTCTTCAGGTTCAAGGAGATACACATTCAGTTTCAAGAAGGCTAGTATTAAATTTAATTTAATTTAAATGAAATTAATATAATCATTAATTGATATATTTAGACAAATTAATGAAAGCACAAATTAATAATATAATATAATATTATATCTCCATAAGATTTATTTGCAATCAAAATATACTAACTAATAAAGGATCATATCATTCAGAACTTTTTATTATCACTTGTCTGACCGTCCAGGATATATTTTTTATGTTAGTATTAGTATTGTATATGGTGTCAGAACGGACAAGTGGTCCCAATTGATGCAGACAAAGTTTGTTTTGACATGTGGTACAGTTGTATTACCGCATAATCATTGGATTCTGCCTTATTTTAACAAATTTAAATCGATAGCGATTATTTCCTGCTTATAACTTTCGCAAATTCGTAAAGCACAACTTACACATCCTTTTGCATGTCACGAGACCTAATATCTCAGGTAACCAGTAAACAAATTTAAACAAACATGATGTTTTGTATACTGCAAAAAAGGTTCTTTTATTTTTGTAGGACAAGGAAAAAATGCTAACCTGTCATACAAAAAAAGGTTAGGAAAGGATTCACGTAAAACCATGCCATCACTAATAAATTCAATAATATCAGGCTGCTTAAATAACCAATAACAAAAATAATGTTCGTAGTCCACCATGTAATAGTGATTTTCTGTTATGGAGAAGAAATTTATTGATTCATTCCTCAAAAAGTTTTAAACTTGAAAGTATGTAAATTAATAAATATACATTATACTGTCCATATAATGAATATTAATAGAATTTGATATTTTTTATATACTGCAAGACATATGCATTTATGTTTATTAATAAATGAATTATGTAATTAAAGTTATTTTTTTATAAATTTATGTATTGTTATTGTTATAGATTATCGTTTAATATGTACTAATGAGGTCATAGATAAATCCACAAACATAGTTGCATGATAAGTATAACATAAATAAACATTTTTGCAATAATTAAAATTTTTATACCTCCTTTAGTACATAAAAATATATCTAAAGCATTACTCCAAAAATAACAAATTTTTATAACGAACTAAAGCTCATATTACATTAGTAGTTCACTTTGAATTTACTTTAAGTTTACCAAAATTCTACTCACAATTGAAATTTCAAATATTCTATAAATTTGAATAAATAGCCCATTTTGCACCCAAAACATGTTGATAAAATAATGGGTTTATCGATAAATTAGGAATTTCTAATTTTTCTAAATTTTGGTTTATTATTATTTTTAAGTTGACACAACATTTGTAGTGTTAAATATATATTGTAAATACTATAAATTATATTTGACACATGAGCTTTTGAATCCTCCATTTGAGCAGTATAGCTCATTTTACTTGAACAATCTGATAGTTATAGCTACAAATATGGAGTGAAAGGTGATTTGAGTTTCTTTTCAAAAATATCTAATTTTACAATGGATTAAAACAGGAATGTCAAACCATTTTAGCTTCTTATTAGTTACGTCAAATCAAGTTGATCCATTTGGTTCCTTAAAATCACAATTTAAAAAAAAAGATTTAAAGTTATTTAGAAATAAAAAATTTCAGTGTCATATACAAGTACAAATGTTTTTTTTAGTACTTTAAAATAAAACAGTTTTTGTGTTTCATAGCACATATATTAATACATGTGTTTATACATCAAACTCCACACGCCTGTTAAATTCTAATGGATTTTTTAACCTATTCTATGAAATGGGACACAATGTGAAATAAACATGGAAGCAAAAAATTAACGAAATTAGAGGTGGCCACCGAGTCCTTAAATATATACCAGGCCATGCAAAATTATTTACCGATGATGTAAATATACTTTTTAAGAGGTTTTGTGGCAACCAATCGGATTGTTTCGTATTTTTACTGTTAAAATAAACAAAAATCCTTCCTGTGAGAGCGTAACAACTTCCACACGTGAGACCATGCCCAATCAGGAAACAAAGAGGATCGAAATTGCAGCCCTCCTCCGAGCGAGAGTGCCTCATAACAACATTAAGGAACAGGTTGGGGCCTCGTTGAAGACAATTTACAACGTTTCCAAGCGCTTGGAGGCTGGGGGTGATCTCAAGCATTCCCCTGGGGCTGGCAGGAAGCCCACTGTATCAACAAGGCAAGTAAAGGTAGTGTTCAAGAGGACTCCCAACAGGTCCATTGCCGACATGGCCAGAAAGATGGGAACGTCGAGATCAACTGTTTCAAGGGCATTGAAAAAGGCTGGAGGAAAGTCCCTGAGGTGTACTGAACGCCCTCTGCTAACTGAACGTCAGCGAGAAGTCAGACTTGAGCGTGCCAGAAAATCTTGAATGATATCAAGAGCTCATCTGGACGCATCATCATTTTTTCAGATGAGAAAACTTTTACGGTCGATCTGTTTTCAACAGGTAAAATGACCGTGTTGTGAGCTTTGGAGATGTGCAAGATAAGCACCGCTATGTGGCAACAACAAAGTACACTGCTTCGGTGATGATGTTGGGTCTCGTGGCCTCCAACGGGAAGGCCATGAAGCCAAGGTCCTTCCGTGGATCAAATCCATAGTCGGCAACTCTCCTTGGGGTTTTCAACAAGATGGAGCACCCGCCCACGCTTCCAAGAAAGCTCAGGAGTGGCTCAAGGACAACATGAACTTTTGGCCCAAGGACTACTGACCCCCTCAGATCCCAGATATGAACCCACTAGACTTCTCTATCTAGGCGCACGTGGAGACCAAGGCCTGCAAAAAACGACTCAAGAACATAAATGCCTTAAAGGCTGCTGTTAACAAGACCTGGGCCTCCATGGACACCGATTACATCCAGCAAGTCTGTGGCAGCTTCGGACGTCGCCTGACTAGTGTCATTGAGTCAAATGGTGGCTACATTGATTAAATTTGATCACAAACTATTTTATTATTCTAAAAATGTATGAATAATTGTTTCTCAAGTCATTCGAAATGTCATTATTGTCTGCGATATGTTCTGAACAAAATCGGTAAATAATTCTGCACGGCCCAGTAAATGTACCGTACTTCAAGTTATAGCATAAAAATCTTTAAATATATTTCTTTTTCCTTAAACTTAGTCTTGTTCGGTATCAAATTAAAGCTCTTGATGTGAATAACACAAAAATCAGGTGACTCAATGAGTCCCTCGTCTGACACATATGTGACAACATTATTGATAGGCGCAAATAATTTGAGATTAGTAGTAACTTCAAAATAAGTGTCAAAATTGTAGTGCATTTTGACTTTAAAATTAGAAGTTGGAGTTGTTTAATAAAGTAAAGAAATTTCACCGGCTCTTGTTCTTAATTGTCACAGAAAAATGCAAAAATCTTTCTTATTCTCTTTGAGCAGCTCCAATCATCGATTGTTTCTGCTACATTGTGAGCAAACACCAAAACTCACTTACAAATCACCTTGCATATGTCCAAATATTTATCTAAAATTGAAAAAACTCTACCTTCTGATATTTTTAAGGTGTCAGGTATCTCACACAACTTCATTTTACGTTATTTTAATATTGATATCTTGACATTTTTTTATGTTAAAATTAAAAGTGTAAATTATCCATATATGAGTAAATATACTCGTATATCAAAATAACCACTTTATTTTATTCCCCAAATTAAAAAAAATATATAAAGTATATTGTTTCATAACTCAATGAATATTAAATGATGTTATATGTATACATTAGATGCTGTTTACGAAATACAAACCAAAATGCAAGTGTCTGCAAGATAATTTCGGATCAAATTTATCATGAAAAGGAGCTCAAAACGTTTCCTAATAATTGGTTTGATATACCAAATTGTTTTTAAATCAGAGAATAAATAATAAAAAGTTTAAACTTTCCATGGAATCACCCATATACGATATAGGTACTTATTAAGTATTCATAGACTCTAACTCGAAATAAATCTTCTACACATGGTGTTCTAGTGGTTCAAGTGAGAAATGTTTTCTTTTTTATTTGTAAAATATTGACGTTTAAATGTATTAAATGTGTTTAAAAATATAGTATAATATATGTTTAGAAACTCCTCTAAACTTTTAGTTTCCAATGATTTTCTACTTTTTAAAATGTCTTCAAGATAAAAAAACTAAAAAAATACTAATATTTTTATGATTTATTTGCTGACAACTGTTTACTATATTGGGTGTCACAAAGTTTAAAAGTGTCAAGTTTTTTTAAAAAAAATAATAAAGTAGAATTTTGAACTTCTTTTATGTTATAATTAACATTTTTTTCATTTTTTGATAAAATTTTTAAAATAAATTAGTCGCTAAGATGGACTTTTTTTTACGTAACGTATATAACTTTATTGTTACTATGCTATTTTTTATTAAAGAATGGAATACTTATATATAAGTAATTTATTGGTTTGTTTACAAGTCATTTTTTCCTTGGAGTATATATACCTTGAAAAATAGCACCTATATAACAATACATACTTAAATTATATAATAACAGCATGCCATTACAAAATACAAAACCCAAAGAAATTCAAATACAATGTTTTTTCTAGAGTGCCAATTTTCTTATGTTAAGTTGGCCTTAGTTCGTAGATATTGTTTCCTGGAGTATAAATATTTATATATACAGTGGGAGAAACAAGTCTTTGATCCTTTGCCGATTTTCTAAGTTTGCCCACTAATTAAGACTTTCTATTAGATTGAATCTAGAGAATGGCTAGGCTACTCCATGATCTTAATAATCTTCTTTTTGTTTTGATCGTGGTATGTGTGGGGTCATTTTCGTCTTGGAAGACACATCCACGATCAATTTACAGTGCCATGCTTCGAGAGAAGGATATTGTCGCTAACATTTTTCGATATATGCCCCTATCCATACTTGCTTCGATGTGGTAAAGGCATCCTTTTCTATTGTTAAAGAAACGACCAGAAACCATTATGTTTCCACTCTCATGCTTGACGGTGGATTTGGTGTTTTTCGGATTTTACACAGCATTTTTCTTCTTCCAAGAAACACTTTTATTTGTTCATAAAATTTCAAACTACAAGGTATCTAAAACTTATTTTCTTTTCATTATATTAATTGATAAAAATATAACTTCCTTTATCAAATCAGACCATCATGTTTCCACCTTAGTAATGCCCATGGCAGTAGCGTCATTTAACACTTTTTTTTAACTATAAGCAAGGATACATTAAGCAAATACATCATGGTCTCAAAAGCAAGGGTAAGATGTCACTGGTGCGAAAATTATGAACGTGGCTATTTGACGTCACAAGCTATCCAACTCGAACTTATATAGTTTTTATATATTTAGTTAGTATTTTTAAAGCAATGGTATCTTGAGGTCCCTCTAGGGATATTTGGAGGAAATTCCATGTAAAGGGGAGGGGGATTGGGAGTACATTTTTATGGTGGGGAAGATTTAAAAAAAAATATTGTCCTAAACAATATCATGGTTTTCTAAATTTACTAGCAAAGGATAATCAGCTGTGATCAAGCTAAGGAGGGAGCGAAAAAACCTATTGACAATGGTCAATGTTATTTATTATTAACGTTTAGACCCCTCCGGTGCGGGCGAGTGTTAGAGTATTCTTACTGGGATTTTAATATAAGACCTGTATATGATAAAAAATGCGTTATTATGTATTTAAAAATAATAGTGAAGTGATATAAAATTCAAATAACATACCAAAATATATTTATGCATGAACATTTTTTTAAACATGGGACGTCCATTTTTTTTAATGTTCTTTAATTGGTTAGATGGAGTTGCACTGATTAAGTATAAGTAAACATAATAGTATCACATTTACTCTATCTAACCTAGGAATCTTTTAGTGAAATCCATATACATAACGTATATTTCTTTCTCTAGGAATCACCTGGCTGCAAACGTACACATTGAATTCAAGAAAATGACTTCTCCCAAGTGCGTTGCCCATTAGCTACGGTGATTCCATTCAATCTTTTATTTCTGTCAAAAAATTGTATAATCGAAATTCGGGAAGATAATTGCAATGAATTGTTTTGCAATAATTTTGGAAAAAGAAAGTAGTGTATAACATTTATTGGCATTATGAAGAGGAACACAAACCTACCAAGATTTTTTTCGTACTTGCAAAAGGAAAAAAGTAATGGAGACTAATATCGTCGAAAAAATGTCCCCTGGTAACTGGCTAATCTTTGCAAATATTGCAAAAATTAAATAAGAAAATACTATTTTTTTTGCAATTGGGTTTGTAATTTAATGTGTAAAATGAATGTTTTTGAGGCATTTCTTTTTAAAAATGGACGTTTGATGAAAAAAAGAGAAAAAATGAAATGAAAAAAACAGATTCAAAAGAGGCACATATGCATAGTTTCAGCCTCTTAGGTCCGAGGGTGTGGGCACCCATAAGATATACACACACAAACTATATAATATATTGTATATAGATAAATACATGCTACACTCTAGGAATCTATAATTATCAATCAAAATAAAATTGTAAGATCATCCTGGGGTTTCCATAATTATTACTTTTGAAAAAACATTAACTTATACTTATAAACATATGTAAATACTTATTCAAAAAAATATATTTAAAAAAAAATTCCGTACTACAATGCATTTTTTTTCTACAATTGGTAATAATACTTTATTTAAATAATATTTGCTTAAGAAACGTATATACGTACACATTCATACTGACCTAAATATGTCTCAAACTGTTTAAATATTATTACAATTACTTATATATAATAAAACGATTTTTATTTCAATTATAACAATTCAAATAACTATATGAACAAAAATTATTAAATTCCTTTCCATATGTTATATTGTTCAAGGAATGAAATCCGAAAATTACCAGATTAGAAGTGCTAAGGTTATATCGCACATAATATTGCCTCTAGATAGTTCTTAAAGTACATATTACTAAATATATATATGTTTCTTGATATTCTTATGGGTTCTTAAAAAAATAGTAATAATTTAAATCAGAAAACGAAAAATAAATTGCATGTTTTCATTTGCTTCTATTTCATAATAATAATGGTTCAATAAATCTAAACGTATATTTTTTTTATATCTACTGAGAAGCCAATCCTAACTGTCGCTTTTTTTAAAGTATAAATAAAACACGTTTGTATAAGAATTTCATAAGTAATTGATACTATTGAATTTTTTATGCTCTCAGCTTTCAAATAATATATCAAATGTTTCTATTATCAATGCATGTACAATAGGTCGGTTTGTTTCTAAATGTTTTTGAATTTCGATAATGGCTAGCGCGGGAAAGTTGTCATATCTTATGAAAGTTACCTATGTAAAATTTCATTGTCCTAAAAGGTCAATTTTAAGCTATATATACAAAAAAACCAAAAAAAAACAGAAACTCTTTACTTAGAAAATTTAAATACTATGTAGACATTTTCAGATATTTTGCATAAAATAATTTTGATAAACATTTCTTTATCCTCCAAACCCTGCCTTAGAAGTTTTTTTTTTAATATTCTTCTATGAATCAAAAAAGAGAAAAAAGAAAAAAATAATTTGATAATCTGCGTATAGTGGGTAATATTTTTTTTTTACATTTTCAGAAAGGAAATATCAAATTTTTCTTAGGTTCTTTATTCTTTTTGATCCATTGGTAGCTTTTGAAAAAAAAATTGTCAAATATTTCATATAGGTTAAGATAATGTAAATCATAATTAATAGATGCAAAATAATGAATAAAGCGTTTTTTTTCTCTTTATCATTAAATAAATAACATTTTTATCCTTTCAAAGTTTGAACGAGATGTGCCACGTAAGGATGGCGTTATAGGTCAATCAAATTTGATATACGTTATTTTTTAACATATCACAACTTTTCTTCACTAGTTGTAATTGAAATTCGTAAAAAGTTGAAAAATAAACTATTCTGATGTAAAGCAAAAACAACCAATATGATGGTAACCCAATGGCAAAATCTTTAGCATTCCTTTTTTTGACAGAAGCAATAACCCCCAAAAAATAACTTGAGCTGTATGTTTTTTTATACCGACAAGTTACCTCTCTTGTGGCTTAACTGAAAGATTGACAAGCGTTGTTTATTCCATTTCTACATAGGAGTAATTGTCAATATTTGCCTTAAAACCCTTATATACGAGCTCAAATGAAGCATCTTGAGCCGTCGAAAAAAAAATTTACTTCGTAATTTTCTTGTTTCTTTCGAATTCTTCTCATGAACATTGTTGGACCCTGTTTGGTGGTTCTTGGACATCTGTACAAGGTTAATCAGTCTCTTTTGAATGACTGATTTTTGATCTGCTGGATGGTTCAAATATTTACTTTGATAATGTTGGCAATTTGAAAATTGCAATACAATCAAATCACCTATCATTTGTCTATGATGTGTTTGTATCCGCATCTGTACTGTAATTGAAATATGGGTCATATAGTATTTGAATACTGTGAGCCCAAGAAATTCAGTGGTATCAAACACTTATGAAATTTTCATAAATAAGAGTTAAATTTAATCATGAAAAAGGGACATAAATATGTGCTACTCCGTACATGTGTTAGGAATGCATATTAAAATGACCTGGCGGTATGTTGTAAGGTTTGAAGAATGTTTAAAAAAAGGATCAGCTTAGCCTGTGATTACGTTCGATTAAATAAGTTGATTAGAATGAAGAAAATAAACCTTAATTTCACTACGTATCTAGCTCCCTGTTAGTGAGCATTCCTTTTAAAACCTGGAAAAAAATAAAGCCCAAAAATACAACGTATTTAATTACATGATAAACAATTGAATGACTGTCATAATTACGTTAAATTTAGCATCATTTTTTTATGTATTCCATCCATTTTGCACTATAAATATCAATTAAAATGCTAAAAATAGTTGTATGAATAAAATACAATGAAAAAAAAATCATAATTTTAACAACATGACTTTGGGATTTCAACAATACATAATTTGTTATTTTTAAAATAAAAACATTAAATTTATATATTTGGTAATTTTTTCAATTAAATATTCATTACTATATGCCAATTTTGGGAATTAAAATTAGAACCCATGAGTTTTAATAAGTTAGTTTGTATTATACAAAATAATAGGTACAATTTTATGTTTTTTTAGGTAACGCTGTATGCCTCAGTCCTCACATTGAATAAAGAAAAACCCATAAAATAAAAAGTAAAAACAAAGGAATGACTTTTAAGCAAAAAAGTTAAATTAACTCAATGAACTTTTATGAAAATTTGATGAACAATTGACTAAATCCTAAAAAAGAATGTATCAAGATAAGTATAGATTTTTATTAAACCTGATTTAATGTTTCAGGAACATAAGTATCTATATTTGTAACTATGCTATATGTAAGATATTTTTGAGTGTAGACAGTTCATCTAAGAAATAACAATACAATCAATCCTGTGCGTTATAAAAAAAGAGAGTATGAATGTAGATTTGTATAAAAACAGTATTTTAAAATGACTGAAATCGCATTGTCATTTAGGTTAACTCATATTTAAAAATAACAAAAAAGGGAAATAAAATATTATTTCGAAATATGAATATGACTTAAGATGAGGTTTTTGCAACGAGATAATGTAATCCCTAGCTTATCAAGTTATATTAAAAAAAATTCTCCAGCTATTATTATTTTAAACTATTTTCATGTTAGTAGGTTCATGAAAAATAGAAAGTAACACTTAGGTTTTGTTGGGGAGTTATTTTTTATATAATTAAATCACATTTTGTCTTATCGACGTTGCCCTAAAAACTTTTGCCAATAACGAGTAATATCACTAGTGTATAGATATAAAGACTTTTGGACGAGATCCACATGATCCACGGTAAATGTCGTCCAAGAAGAACTAAATCGGTTTCCGTGATACCTCTGGTAATTCTAAAGCTTTTTGCACCGATCAAATCGTAATTGTTGTTTTGTTGATTTAGCGAGGGTCGTTTTATAGGCCGGAGATACGTTCACCTGCTTTTTTATGGCATTAGACACCGCGGAACGGATCACCGGCCGCTTCTTCGCCAAGTCCGTTATGGTCATATTTGGATTTTTCAAGGAGGCTTTTTTTTTTTTGTTTGACTTGTGGAATTAATTTGATCGGTCTTCAGATTCTTTGACGATCACTGATATCTTCACAATTGTTGACTTTAACCCTGACCCTTTAATCCTAGAGACTTGGTAAATAAGATGTTCAAAATGTAAACAATCAACTGTTCTTTTTGTTAATCCAAATTTAGCATAAAATGAACTAAAACCTTTCAAACTTTTTGACCATCCGGTAAGTGATCAGAGATTGCAAATTATCCCAAATTATTATTAAAATAACCGTTCAATCGTTGCAATTTTAAGAGCATAAAATCATTTTCAGTGATGAAACTCATTTTTGACTCCATGGTTTTGTTAATAAGCAAAATATGCGTTATTGGTCAGGCAGCAATCCACAAGTGCTTCACAAGACATTATTGTATCCAAAAAAAAATATTGCTCGGTGTGGACTTCAAGCTAGAGGGATCTTTGGGCCATATTTTTTCGTTGATGTTGATAATTGACATAGTTAGGTATATGGAAATGCTATTGCACCATCATAATTGATTTTTTCCCCCCACAATTTCAAGGTATGATCTTGGCATTTCAACAAGACCACTTATCACAAAAGAAACGTTAAAATTGATTTAATGCAAAACAAAGTTGGTTAGTGCGTTATTTCGAGAAATGAACAAGCTGATTAGCCACCTCAATCGTAAGATTTAATGCATTAAGATTATTTTCTTTGGGATCATGTGGAGTTATTGGTATACATGTATAAGCTGGCGACGTGAGAAGAGCTCAGAGAAAATATCTAACGCAAAAGTGCGTCAATATCGTTCAATTTATTGGAAAAAGTAGTGTAAAATTGGGTTCAACAATTGGATTTCTGTAAACGCGCTCGTGTTGGTCAAGCTAGAGAAAATAGATTTTTATACATAAATGTATATTTAAATAATTCGTTCTAAAAAAATTAATTTGGTTAAATCTCTAACCGTTTGTGTTTTTATTAATAAAAAAAGTTGAAGTGCTCTTAATGAAAAATCTTTTTTTCAAAAATATATTGGTTACATGGATTTACCTAATTGTTCTTGACGGACAATCCTGCAAATCAACATTTCATGCTTTTTACATGTAGGTAAATGGGGTTTTTATTATCAAATATGCAATGAAAAAAATTATTATAGCTACACCTGGAATCATAGAACCCAGACTTAACAAGACATTGTGTATAATTTTCCTTCCAAGTAATAAATACATTTCAATTTTCTCACCTATTTCTACTTTTGTACCAATAATACGAAAAAAAAAAACAAGAATGATAAATAATATTTTTACATATATGCAATTATTATACCTATTATGGGTTATATCTCACAAAATGGGTTTGTTTGTTTTTTCCCCATTTGCCATCTCATATTTTTTATCTGTATTTTACCAAAAGTATTATTAGACACTCATATTTTCTTGAAAATATATAGGTAATATACAACTCAAAATAATAAAAAGAAGAATTATGTAGTAATGAAAGACGTGCTCCAAAATACAGTACCAATTTTTGATGCTTAATAATTCTGGAAGGAGTACTTCAAATTTGATGTTCTAAGTATTGTAAGTATAAGAATGGTATAAACAATAGAAAAATACATTTAAATAACCACATTGATCCGTACTGTCTAATGATTAGAGATAGGAAAACTGTTGAAATCCTCGCGAGCATAAAATTAATAAAAAATGATACGTTAGTAACCGGCAAGAGATTAATCCTCTTATTTCTCCCTATTTCGAAAATTTATACCTATTAGAGAGTAAGAAGCACTATAGATTTAATGAAAAGCTTCAAGCTTTGTTTTCATACATTATTAAAATATTGAAACTTTGTTGTCCATAAGTTAACAAAATACTCTAAGCCTTGCGTTTCTATAATATTTTGTTCTGTCGTTTTAAGGATCCCTCAGAAATTTGGTTTTGCATTTATCTGATGCAAAATACATACATAAAATATTTATAACGTAAATACATATTTATGAATAAATAATGTTTGATTTTGTATTAGCTTAACGAGCTTTTACCAAATTAAATATTCATAAAAACACAACGTTAAATTAATTGTAATTATAATCCATACGTTTGAAATGTTTAAAACATCTATAATCGTGTTTTTGACTCAAACTTTAACATTTTTTAACATATTATTAATAATTAAATAACAAATTATCAATTTAATATACCATAAAGTCTAATGGTCCATTAAAATCTGAACACTTTGAATTTTAAACTTCAACAAGATATAATTTATTAATTAACAATGGAATTTCAACAAAATTAATACTATGAATAAAAATGTGTCTGAGCTCTCTCAATAATTTATGTAGTCCTTCTTAGCGGGAATGATGGCTTCAAGGTGGCATCAGGCGTCTTTTAGACAAGTGACTTTATTGGATATTTTTTGGTAAGTCGATGCTCAACCATAATTCGTTCAAGAATAGCGGCGAAGGGAATTTACTCAAGAAGAAAGATTAAAGTAGAAATATTTCATTTTTTGAAGTTTGGATAGACGCTAAACCCTAATCACCGAACGCATCATATTTGATTAATGATTTTCTGAATTATCGATTTGAGCAATTTGTCATTTGTTTAACCTCAAACACTTTTTGGATTCAATTATAAATAAATATTCCATTTATCAATAAATAGAGAAAATTATTTATACTTAATCATAAACTTTCAGTGATATAATAGTGCATCATCAAAAAAGTCTTAGAACCAAACTAAAAATGAATAAATTCATTTTAGCAACGTTTTACTAAGCAATCTTTATTTTTATAAACATCTTTAGAAATGATTAGTTTGTTGCTCAAAAAATAAGAAATACATAATTTATAACCAACAACTACAAATATCGTTTAAAAAACCAAAAAATATTTGCTTTTGTTTCTTTAAAAAAACCACATTTTTTATTAAAACTGAAAAAGGATTTTAATTTCAAAAGATAAGAAAATACTGACTATAGAATGACAACTTTGACTCAAAGATAGAATATAGAATCTTTCGTATTGTATGCAGTCCCATATTTTTTTTGATACTATAATGTTTTTATTTATTAAGACTAAATATTTTTGATTTAGTCGGATCAAAGTCTAATAATAACCGCACAGACCGCTACATTATTTCATCTCGATTTTTAGCAGTAGTAATTAGTCATAGTATTTTGATCAAGATCACCTTATCTGAGAATAAGGCTCTAATGACAAGGCACCCCTGTTAAAAACGGAATAGTATTTATATTATTTGAGTCAAAAAGTTTTGCGTGCACAGAAAGAAGAAATCTCATTCATCCGAGCTATTTAAGGGTATTGATGTATCTATTGGAAATGCTATTGAGTAAATAAGTAACTTAATAATAAGATTTATTAAATATATATATTTATACTATATATCAATTAACTTATTAATAAGGTTAAGCTGTTGTCAGAGGTCTTTCAAGACTCATTCTTTTACGCTACCCATTGCATTTCTTATGCATTTGTACTATATCATAAATAAAATAAAATAAATATGATGTAATTTATTATATTTTTTGTAGAATATACATATACAAGAGAAAACATTTTTATATCACTAATTTATATATTTCAGATTTTTGCATGTGTTTATAATCGTTTTTTGGTTATCGTTAAAAAAAGTTAACATATTTTACAAATATTATAAATTTTAAATATTGGTTATTTAATCATCAAGCAATAACTGTTTATTCAATATTGCAGAAGTTTTAATGTGTGTGTTTTAAAATAGAAACGAACATACATAATATGTATTCCCTCATTTTTTATATACAAAAGATGACATCTTCTTGTTCAGATTGAAAAAAATCTCAGACTACTCTATCTTAATTTTTATTCAATTAACAGATTCGTAAAAAAATTCCTCAATCTATATTTACGGAATAGTTTGTATGACATATTACATTTTTGTCCCAAACCTTATGAAATATATTTATCATCAAATTTCATAGTTTATTATATTCTTTGTAATAAACAAAAAGTTTTAAATCTGTATGATTTTTTTTTTGAAATTTACGTAAATTTAAGTCGATAGGGGTTTGATAATATATTATCGTTATTGAACTATGATATTATTTCCCCCAGAATCTTATAAAAGTGTTTTTCCCTCATTTGAATCATTTAAACTTTTTTTATTGCTCCTGAAACATTAAATCATTTAATATTCAATTCTTTATTTACGATTTCCCCTTATGTTTAGCAGTTTTTAACTAAAATCTAGTGGAATTAATTAACTTTTTTGCTTAAAAGTCGTTTAATTGTTTTTTCCTACTAATTTCTTAGATTTCCTTTTTTAAATATGAGGAGTGAGTACAATAGCTAAAATAATTTAATATTTTAGCTATTATTATTTAAAATGAATGCAACCTCATTAAAAATTGTGAGTAGTATTTTGATTCCCAAAATTTGCATAAAGTAATGAATATTTCATAAAAATCTTTATTAAACATTTTAAGTTTCTATTGTAAGAATAACATATTATATCTTGTCAAAGTACCAAACTCATGCTGAAAGATTATTTTAAATTAAGGATTTATTTTTATCAATGTGTTATAGTCATGTAAGTATTTTTAGACTTTTTATTGATATTTACAATGACAAAATGGATGGATTACATGCTTAAATAATACAAAATTGAAATTAAATAATAATTTTAATTGTTCAACTGTTTATCATGTAATTAAATAAGTTTTATTTTAAGGTTTATTTTTTAATCAGTTCACTGACGGAGGGTAAAAAATACATGTGTTTATGTATGTTGGAATTTGTTTGTGATAATGGTTCAGTGACTCATAAATTTTAGGACCTTATTAATTTTAATGTTGTAATCCGTCGGAAAAAAATAGTAATTTTTCTGTATTTAATCCATGAGTTATAACTCATGTTGAAAATGATATGCAAAATATAAGAGATGAAATACTTCATTTATGATAATATGAGATATTAATAGAGCTCTTAAACTTTTTGGAGCTAAGATTATGACAAAGTTTTTAACAAAATTTTTATTAAATTTCATTTTTTTCTCAATAATCACACAGTCATATTTATTATTTGTTACAAACTAAATAATTTCATCTTGTATTGTTATTAATAATGAATAAATCTAAGCATTGAAAAATGCATTTTCCAGCTAACAATGCATAAATGTATATAATTTTTTCTAAAAATAACACAATCTTAAATTATACACGATGTTGTTAATTATAGCATCTGTTTCTAAAAAAAAAATATCAGAAGTTAATTTGACTTGAATTCAAACAGCACACTTGTTATAAAAAAACTAAAAATTTAATTAGACAAGTACTTTCACGTAAAAATTAGTACGAACAACTAAATTTATGTTCATTTTGTTTTTAAAATACTTGTTTGATCAAGATATTTTTATAAATTAACGCCATTTTATTTTGAGGTTAAATCTTCTTTCGTTCCAAAATTTTAATAATCGTTCAACAAATAGACTAAATGTGAATACTTTTGTGTTTTATTTAAAAAAAAAAATTCCTACTCCTTACTATATAAAATATTTAAATGAATTTCTTTTTTTTTAAACAAGTAAATGAAAAGTTATTAAGTTCCTATTTTAGGTATAACGAATCAGAAAAAAGGGGTTTCTCATGCTCCTTTCATATATTTTTATAGGGTTATTTCACAAAAAATATTTCAAGAAGAAAAAAATTTACTAAAATTTGGCTTGTTGTTTTATTGATGGTAGTCCTCCTTAGAAATAAAATATTGGATCCGTAACTCAATCCAACTTTGAGTTTTGAGGTTTTAAAGATGATAAAATAAAATAATTTTTTATTTTTAATTATCTTTTAAATACTCATATAATTGAACAAACCACTCCGTACGAAAACTGCATAAGTATGTGAGAATTTAATTGTCAAATTGCGATTTTATATAATTTATATAATGAGGCGATCAAACAGATTAAATTTTATAAAGTATCATTAAGTAAAAAAAAAGAAAATAATTGCACAAATAATATAAATTATTATCTACTCGCACCATATTTATACTTTTTTTCAGTATGACATTCTTTTCACTTGAGAAAAATGATCAAATTGTTTTTTTTATATTATTTTCGGGTTTGAAGGATGTTCGAACAAAAAAATTTACATATGGATCATCATTTTAAATTATTATTACTTAACTTAATTTATTTTAAAGTGAAGATTAAAAATCCACATTTATAGTGGATTTTAAGATTCTATAAAATCCTTAGTCTATTCCTCTATTCTTGAGAGAAAAAAATGAACTGATTTTAAGTATTCGGATCGTATTTTTATTTTTAAAAAGGTTCAAAATGTTGTTTTGATTTTGATTATTTTAAGGTAAACTTTACTCAATGTTTTTCTGTTTTTTCAGTAATGATCACAAATTATGTAGAATAAATCAAACCATACATATTAAAAACTAAAACCCAATGGCAATCAGACTGACGTCGTATGAAAAAAGTGAGAGCAATAATTTTTGGTGAAACGCTAGATGTGCAGCCTTATTGTTAGAAATTTCAAATATGAGTACTGATTAATGTTTTGAGGAAGCAGAAGAGATCAAGTTTCTTTCAATTAAAGCTTCCATCATAGGAATAATTTTTTACAGAATTATACGGATTTTTTTTTAAACTTAACACAATATTTGCTTTATTCATTTATCTTTTTTGCGTAGTTTTTGATTTAGATTTTTTATTCCATTTTAATTAATTTGATTTGCCTGTATGCTTGGTCATTGAAGTCTAAACACTTACTTATTCAATAATAAATGAAGGTTCCGTAATTGAAATTAATTGATATTTAAATATATTTAAGCATAAACAATTAGTTACAAAACAAAACAAATCTGATTTCTCTAGCTTACGTACAAGTCGAGAAAATGACACTTGATCGTTATCGACGAATTTCCATTCGCACACTCTAAGCAGTTGGGCGTCTCCAAAACCACCGTCTTCGCCATCGGCAAGTCCGAGATATTGGAGAGGAAGAAGCTTTTTTAAAAAAAACAACCATTTTTCACACCAGCAATGAAGAAACTTATCTTTTCCTTTGCAAGACTCGCTTGGATGAGTTTTTTGAACTCTTTTGCCCCTCCCCCCTTCAGCCCTGATTCAAATCACCTCGGCTACAACTTTTGGGTGAATGTCAATGGGAAGGCCTGCAGTGTCTGGTATTCAAATATCGAGGCTGCCAAAGCTATTGCCAGTACCGGGACGTTATGGCAGTGGAATGTATCTGCAGCGGGTGCCAGGCCTTGTGCCACAGCCGGGAAGGCATCATTACCGCCATGGACGGCTTAATTAAGTGAGCTCGGCCATGCATCTATTTAATGTATTAATTTTGTTGAAATCATATTATATATTAATAAATTATTAAAAGTATTCATAATTAAATATTTTTCTTCTCCAGGGAACTAAGTCTAATATTTAATGTTTATTTAAGTATTAAATATGTATTTGCTCCGGACTTTATTGATAATATTTTTTTGTTAGAAATTTATATCAAATAACATATTTTTTTTGTTTTTGCTACGAAAAAACTAAATACATATTTCAGTTATCAACTTGACGAATACAACGAAAATTAAGTAGGTATTACGCCACAGAACCATAATATATTTTTGTTTATATTGACTCTGTGCAGTTGGTTTAAATAAATTACTTACTTATATTTTGAACATTTTAGTTTTAATTTTAATTAAAAAAATGTTATTGCGTGTTTACTTTTTCAAGGGCCTATTTATTTATTTAAACTTGAAATAAAAAAGACATATGTCTAAAATATGCAATAAATTAATTCATATATTAAAAAGTATATTAATTCAAAGTTAATTAATAATCAGTTATTCTTTAAAAAAAGTTATAAACGTCTTATAACTAATTTAAAATTTATATCATCCGAATGGGACTAATGACAAAGTATTTTTAATAAATTGAGAAGAATTTTACGTACAAAAGAAGTTAGATAAGAAATATTTAAAATGATCTCCTTATGCCTTAATTATCTTGTCTCAACATTTATTTACCTTTTTGTTCCTGAATATAACTTAATTTGGGACCAGAGATTGTTCATTCTAGATTCTAAAAACGCATTAGCTTCCCGAATTCAAATTTTTGGGATGATGGTACTTCATTATTACCTCCGTCGATATAGTTAAATGGAATTCATGTTTTTTTCAAGGTTTGTTTGTTCGTAAGTGGGATTACATTTAAAGTCACATCTCGACTTTGAAGAAACTTTGTGGGAAGGTTATATGTGTCCATTAAATTTTGAGAGTTAAAAGTCACAGAAAACGTTTTTTGAATGAGGATTATGGGAAAAGTTACAGAGCGTTATTGGTAAAAATAAATGTCAAGGTCATGGGAAAATGCAAAATATATGTTAATTTTTGGAAGAAAGTATTTTCGGACGAGGCTTGCACTCTACTGAGTGTCAATTCTAGTTCTCTGAGTTATTATGAAATTGTTGTATCAATTGGCAAGGATTAAACAAAGGTTTTTCATGCTTTCTTACTATTTATCATTCCCAAAGTTGAATATGAATATCATCAATGCATAAAATTTTTCCTGCATGTATATAAAAATAAAATAATTTGGAAATTAAGAAAGTAATAATGACGTTTCATTAAATCTGCTGCAAGCAACTGTGAGAAGTGGGAAATAAAGAAAACAATAACTCTATTTATAGTAAGGACATAAAGGCTAAAATTACTCCGATCTCAATCCTCAATTTTAGTCCAAGTCGAACAAAGACTTACACTTACATGCATATCCCGATAAAACCCTCATTCGTACTCTTCGTCTTTCATGAGTACATGCGATAGTTAATTCATGTTCAGATTGCCTACTGGAAAAAGTCTCCCCCGCTTTATAGGGCATATCTTAAACACCACTAAATCTGAAAAAGAGAGATAGAAAGGAAATTATTTGCATAGAATACTTTCTTATTAAATAAAAATTTAGAAATAGTCTATTTTCTATACTCTCAAAATTCTAATATTTTTTCTCTGAAAATTTTTTTAGTTAATGAATTCCCAGAATAAAAAATAATACTAAATAAGTTAATTTTAATTTATTTCCTGCCATATTTAATGTTTTTATAGTAGATAATATTCATTTCCCCCCTCTTAATATTCTGATGGCCCTAAAAATAATGTTTTATTATTTTTCTACACTGATTATAAAAAGATCTGTTTTATGTCTAGTGTCTAATGGTCCCAATTGTAGTGTTATCATTAATTTTATTTATAGTGAATGAAAATGAATTATAGAAATGGATCGACGAATAATCTTTTTGTATCCAAAAAGAGATTTTAAAAATATAATTTTTCATAGAACTCTTTCTAATAACTAAATAATTAAATTTCCAATTTTATCCAAAAACCGTTATCCATAAACAAAAAATAAAGATCATTTGATTTAATCTATATAAAAATTTGGTTTTTTAATGATATTGAAAATAAACATATTAAAAAACACACATAAATAAATAAATTTAATTTATTTTGCGATGAAAATCAAATATACTAGAGTAGGTTAGCCCAGCGTTGCCTGGGACCTTTAGAAATTAAAATCATTAAGGAACTCTACAGCTAAATATAGTACAAAAAACAAAGACAGTAAAACGTGAATAATTATTTTCATTTAGGTAGTTTGAGTATGCAATATATAGGCACTCTTTTTTCAAGCGATGAGGAAGTAGTTACTATTTCTGGGTCAGATCCCGAACTCGCAGTCTCACAGCCGCTCCGATGAGCATCAAGGAAACCTCCTAATATCTCAAAATATACTTCAGCTCTCCGGTTGTAATGGTGAAGTACTGGAACAAAATACAGTAGAAATTCTTCCACCGCCGCGTTATTAGGCACCAAGGAACCCTTCTAATATGATATAATACACCCCAGACCACGGATAGTGCAGGTTAACTGCTTTGCCCGAGTGAAATTAAATTTCTTCACCACCGCTTCTCTGAGTATCTAGAAATCCTCTTAATATAACAAAATACACCCTGACCTTCAGGTTGTACAAGAGAAGCACCAGGCCTCAATCTTTTTAAACTGCACCACCAGCCCATTTCTAAGCACTAAGAACCCCTTCCAATATACTAGAATACCCACCCGCAACCGGGCTGTACATGCGAACTACTGGGCCAGAATCAAGCTAAATTCTTCATGTGCTGCTTACCTAAGCATCAAGAAACCCTTTTAAAATATACCCCAGCCCCAAGTATTGGGCCAAAATACAGTTTAAACTCTACCACTGCCGTGTTTCTAGATACCAGGGAACCTTTCTAATATTCTATAGTACACCCCAGCCCACAAGTAGTGGAGGTGAACTGCTGAACCCGAGGCAAGTTAAATTTATCCACTGCTCCTTCCCTGAGCACTAAGGAACCTTCCTAATATCCCAAAATACACCACAGCCCTCAGGTTGTACAGGTGAAGTTCAGGCTTCTAAGCAGTTAAAACTGCACCGCCACTCCATGTATAAGCACCAAGAACCCCTTACAATATGCTTTAATATACCCCCGCTCTTGGGGTGTACAGACAAACTACTGGGCCCGCGTCAAGTTAATTTTATCTGCCGCTGCTTCCCTGAGCATAAAGAAATCCTCCTAATATCCAAAATACACAATTGTAAAGGTGAAGTGCTGGATCAAAATACAGTTTAACCTCTATCACCGCCTTGTTTCTAAGCACTAAGAACACCTTCAAATATGCTAGAATACACATCTCCCTACGAGTTTTGGGCTGTTGGTCCCTGAGGCAGGAAAAATTCTTCCACCATAGCCTCCCTCGGCATCAAATAACCCATGTTATATCCAAAATACACCCTGATCCTAAGGTTGCACATATGAAGAGCTAAAAATTATGTTTAAAGGATACCATGGCCTGGGGACCACCAAAAAATGTTACCAGAATCGTTTCTAGAGCTATAAAAACCTACATCAAAAATTTCAGCCATCAATTTGTTCGGCCTTGATTGAAGGACATACCCACACACACAAAGACATTCACATTGAATATATTTTAAAATATATTAAAGCATATCAAGAATAATTCTAACAATATAGAATTCCTCATCGAATATAGTAATGAAGACATTTAATTACTTAAAAAGTAGCTTCCAATAATAACCTACACACCATTTATGACTACTTTTAAGTGTATAGTGGCAAAGCAGGGCTGAATATTAAAATTATAACATAATAAGTGACCTTGCATAAGCCCATAAAGCTGATAAAAAATATGTGATAAATAAGCCGTATCAAAAATTTTGGAAATAAATATTTCTCTCTAATCTTGTAAGCAATTATTACTTTGTAACAAAATTCAGGTTTTGGAATTTCATTGATTACCATGCCAGCTACCATAGCAGTATTATTCTCTCTTTAAATTCAACTTTTCGTTTGACCCATGGGCATCTTTTATTATATTCAAATTTTGAGTAAAGATAATTTTCAATTTTGATTTCATATTGTTATATACTCGTACTCGAATACTTGATTAGAAAGACGTAAAGTTTATTTTGTAGATTATATAAAGGTAGAAAATATCTACTATAGACAATGTACAAATGCAAATTCATGTCCCTGTCTTAATTATGATTTGCACAACGACTCCTTTAGAGTGCCCAAATTCATATAATTCATATTCAAAGACGGTAACCCCAGAACTAAAGGTACTATTCGAAAATTTGCCAGCCAATTAAAACAGGACTTAGTATTTGCCAAAAAGAGAAGAATTAATGCTTTAAAAATAAAAATATGTATTAACGATCCTATGTATATTTTTGATTATTTGGAAAAAAAATCCTACGAAAGCTGAGGTACGGAGTGTTTTTTGGGATATTGGAATTTGAAATATAAGTATGGCAGCACACCATATTTTCTCCCAATTCCAAATAAAAAATGAAGTATATTTAGCATGAGGGGATAATTATACAGTGTAGAGAGTACGACAGGGAAATTTTTCGCGATGTAGAAGTAAAACCAAAAACTTTATAACTTTTTATTAGAATAGTATAATGAAAAATGTTATTGAAAAAACTTTTAGCAATGAACCATGACAAGAATTATTCAATTTGGCCACCTCCAGCTTCTATCACAGACTCCACACGAGGTTAAAGCTCGGTGCAGGCTCCTACAATATTATCGGCAGACACAAAAAAATAATTTTAATCACGCGAAAAATATGCATGTCGCACTCTGTATTTGTCAAAAGTTTCGAATCCAAGTCTCATTTATGTCAAAAAATTAAACAATTTTGCTTTAAAATATCAATAGAAGTATTTATTACCTTAAAAAGATAATTTTGTTTGGTAAGCATATTACACATTCTAGTATTTTCGATTGACATACAATTATCTCCGCTTCTTGAGCTCTCATCATCCATGCATAAAAATGAAAAAATATGCATACGATAAATTTAAGACAAATACAAAATACTACAACACTAAAGCCTATCTTGTAATCTTTTTGTATTCTACAATGAAGAGTTGTAATAATAATAAAATAACCAAATTAAAATGTTTTTTATTATTATAATGTGTACATAAATTTATATATTTTTTCCTATTAACATGATGATTATATCTGCAGATTTCATAACCAACGATATACATATATTAAAAAAAAATTAAGACATATATTTTTTAGTTATCATAGTTACAAATATTGCAACTCTCTTTTAAAAAATGGAGTATGTAGAAGATGTAAAAATAATAATAAACATAATAATATTTTAACCCAGCGTTTTTGTTTACGGTCGGTTAGGAAAGATACATCTCCGCCTATAGATAAGGGTGAACAATAATTAATAAGCAATTGAGAGGTTCAAAATAAACAGTTGATGACAATTTCAACTAATACACGGTTGTGCAGCAAAACTGGTCTTTCGAGCCTCCTGGCCTTTGTGACCTTTGTCACAAAGTTGCGTGGAGTTCTTTGTGTAAGGAAAATCCTAAGTCTTCCTTCACAGCCCCGTTGATGGTTCTATAAGTGACAAGGAAGCGATTAATCGATTTGGTTGGGTCCTTTTGATCTTCTTTTCCATGATGGGGAAAAACTCCAGATCCCTCTTTAAAATGTGCCCTCTACTTTCTGATTTCCTGGAGAGGCGTTCCCCATCATTCTTCATTTTGCCACCTTCAAAACCAGGATCCTGGAGCACTTCACAATGTCCATAATCCTTGACACTTCACTTCAGCATCTAAGAAATCGAGATGCGCTGCTTTGTGTCTTCCCTCTCCTCCTTATAATGATGAGATGACGAAATGTTTATTATTGTTTGATTGTGCACAAAGGATGGTTGAACCAGAATGTCAATTATTAATCACTAAAACTTGCTATACTAATGGAAAAATAGACATTAATCAACAATCTACGGTTTCCTGTCAAACTCTGTATAAAATATTTTATAAATATTAATTTTTTTTTGCTGATGTTGTTTTTCTATTTTGAATTTTCTACCATGGATACTGCCAAAGTACAAATTATATAAAAGTGCAAATGAAAGTCATTTTTTCCCCAAGGGCAATACAGAGTGGGGCTTACAACATGCGATAACAACCAAACGACAGGTTAAACAAAAATAAGCAAGTTTTTTTTTTTTTTAATTCAATAAAAAATGTCGGAGCAACAAATAAAAAGGAATGTGTGTTCAATATCTTCCGCACCAGTGTCAGTACCGAGAAGGCTCCAGAGACCTTTGGTATCTCCATTTGTACTACTTACAACATCAAGAAGTCCATTAAGGATGGGAATGGCTTCATACAGGCAAGAAGAAGCAAAACTTACACAGCAACAACATGGCTGGTTTCATACCTTTTTACATATGGCTCTCCTCCAGCCCTGAAGTCAACCTCCTGGACTTTACAGTTTAGAAAGTCTTAGAGAAGAATGTCTGTCGTACCTCTAATCCAAATTTTGATTCGCTCCGAACTACTATCATCAAAGAGATACCTTTATCGTTAAGTGCTTCCAATCTGTTCACCGGCATGTCGAGGATTAAATATAAACGGAGTAAAAAATAGGATGTCACACTATACCTTTATGAAGCATTTGTTATCTATTAGTCCTGATATTGATCCTGATAGGATTTGAAATCAAATGCTTACTCGTCTTCTGACATTGTATATTGATTCTGCCTGTCCAAGTTATTCTATGACTTCTTTACGGGGAATTGATCAACAAGAGGGATACTGATTTTTATATTCAGGTAGTTATAAGATAGTAAATGTAAAAATATGGTCCCTCTATTGAACGGCAAATTTTTCTATTTTCACCATACAGCCAGAATTTTTTTAAATAAATGCATATGGTCTAAATGAAAAATCTTCCAGCGTTGATTTTTTTATTCTGTTTCTTATTTTATTTTGTAAGATTTATTTAGCTAATTATCACCTTTTCCCATCTTCCGGCAATACAATATTGAAACTAATATTAAGAAGCATTGTGTATAATGGGGGAAATATGAGTCTTTGAAGTTTAAAATGTAGTGATTGATATCGTACTATATTATATTCTTTTAGTTATAATATAAAAATGTTATTACCGCTTTCTTTTATATATTTGTTTTAAATAAAATTGTTTGTTTGTAAAAATAAAAATAAAAGAGAAAAAACAAACAAACTAATTTACATTAAAAATTAAATTGTATTCAGGATCCCAAAACGGATTTTGATGCAGGATGAATATAATATTAGCAACTACTGCAGTGCAAGTTGAAAGGAAAATCCTATGCGTTTTTTATTGCGCAGAGGTCAGCAAATATTGTACAAATTTATATCCACAATTCTACCAAGATATTTATTTATTAGAGATTAAAACATAGCAGTCTTGGACAGAATGTATTTTCTCTACGATTTCTTTAAGAATTGTTAAAATATTTTTAACAGTACTTTGCATCCTTATGTCGATTGTACTAGGGGTTTCGTTGTATGTGAATTTGTTTCTCTTAATGTGGAGGAGAAAATGTATAAACATTTAAAGGGAACCATTTTTTTAAATTTTTTTTTGGCTGACCGATTGAGCAAAGGCCAAATCCTCTCAAAATCGAGGAATGAATTTTTCTCTTTTAAGCACGAAAGCTTTTGTTGTAAATAAGTTGAAATGTGTTGAGCCAATCTATAGAGAAAACGTGACAGCAACAGTTTTGTCCTCTGTAGTTATAAATGCTTAATCTTTGAACATACTAAGAATAGATGGTGATTCCTAGGACTATGCTATTGACATATTCAAATACAAACTATCAGATTAAAATTCATAGATAACTAACTTTTACGGAGGTATGAACAGTTTCATTGAGGAAGAACAAGGGATTTGTTCTTATACTTTGAAGTAATAAGTTTATATTTGATTTATGTAATTTTCTGTTCGGCTTGTTAAAATGTTTGATAATTTAAGTTGTTGATCTTAGCTAGGTGGGCCAATTTTAATCTAAAATATTTGTTTATGTGCATATGTGTAACTCAATTCTTCCTAGCAATTCAAATTATATTAATTGTATATTGACATTTATGATATAAATTAAGAATATTAGTGAAACAAAAAGCGTGAGGTGTTGAAATGGCCATTCATTTAAAACCTATTGTTGAACTTTTTTGTGTCACTAATACAATCAAAAATACGATAAAGTGATATTATTTAGGTATAAGTCATAAAAGTTATAAGCTCCCTCATCCTAATAAATATTTCAAAAAAAAAAATAATTGTGTTAGGCTCTCATTCGAATTATTTTGTAAGGCACCTGCACCTCATATAATATTATATAAAATATATGGTAAAACTGACAAAAGATACATCGTGTTATAGTTTTGTCAGGATATCAATATTTTTGTAACAGTTCTTGTAACTAAATTAATATCGCTATTTTAGTACTTTTGACTCAATTCATAAAATAAAAATGCATTTATAAACCTTTCCTTTTCACTTAGAAGGGTATTGGTGAGATTATTATTTGTATGTGAGATAGCTCAATAGACTTGACTGTATTCTTATTTTACTTTGGTTTAATCAGCTGTCACATTTATTTTATGACGTAGTGACACTGTAGTTACTGGTTTCTTTGTTAATTTAGTTAAAAATAGTTTTAAGTGTGTCAGTACTCCAGTATCACCGGATATCTAACCGCAATATAGTTTTGTTTTGGATTGTTTTTATTTTGTTAGTTTTAATTTGTTTGAATATTCAATATCGTTTGATGTCAAATATATCCACTATGTGTAGAAAAGGGACCTTCATAGCTCTATCTTACGTTGCAATCGTTCAAGATAAATGGCATTTAAGTCAATAATTGTTGATGCGGATAGTTAAAATGTCTGCTTCCCAGTCGAAAAATAGATTTTAATCAACTAAGATCAAATTATACGTCATGATGGCTAAGGGAATGACGAAATCATATATTTTTGATGCAAGCATATCCCTTTTTTAATAATGTAATCTCATAATTATTAAGGTCAATTAATTTCTTTTGCAGCATTTTATACAATTGAAGTAGTCAGTCCAAGCTAAACAAAAAAATAGTGGTTAAGGTAAAATAAATAACTCACAAGTTGTACATAAGATGATGACGTATGAATCTCAAAATAGGAGAGGAGGGAATAAAGAGCTACCTCCTAAGCTAAATCAATTATGTTTGCTCTGTTAAATTCAAAAGTCCTTATTACGAGAAGGTTGACGTTGTATCTACCACCTATATAATGAATGAACTTAGACCTACAATTTTTGCCGCATCGTCGTTGAAAATTACTAATATAAGAATTGCTACATTGCCCAAAGCAACATAATAGATTAAGTATCTTCTGTCTATGCTTCCAAACAAGAAAGAGTTATTATCAGAATTATAATGATTTTTTGCAAAAGCTTGACATACTATCCATTTTTTAATTATTTCAATTTTTTGTCTTGTTTTTATTTGAAGGTTTATATTTCATTCAAATAAATTTGTTTTTGTCGTATATATATAATAGTTATTGATTTTTCCCGGAAAACTTAGTTTAATAGTTACTGTATTGCATACGTAATTGTTTCTGACTTAATTTATATGTTTATGTTATCTTTTGTTTTGAATGAACTTAATATTATTAATAATCCCATTATTTTACTGCTTTTTCTCAAGACACTTTCACTTTAAGTGATTCAAATTAATTGTAAATAAGAACTATTACAAATAATATGTATATTTTGAGAAATTATTTTTATTCATTTATCTATTTTAGCAGATGTTCCTTCTACGAGATTTTTAAAAAAGAACAACTACAATTAAAAAAAAACGAAATAAATATATCTAACAAAATTAAGTTATATTTATATATAGAAATATACTGTATAAATTGAGATAGTTGCTTTTTATAAGATTTTACATTTTCCCCTTACTTTCAAAACTAGTTGTTTACCTTTTTTTTAATATCTAGAACTCCATTTTACTGTGTAATGCCTGTGATTTTATGGACACAATTGAAGATAAATATATACAAAGTTTATGTAGTCTTTAGTTATATGTTAAGGTATAACATTGAGAGTATTGTTTAAATGAATAAAAAAATATTGTAAAACAGTTTTCATAATTATCTATCATATCTGAGATGCAATCAAAGTAGTTTTATCAATATTTTCGAACCAGTTTGCATACCAAAATATCAGTATTTTAGGCTAAAAAGATAAAACCAGAGTGACACTACTCATTTATTTTATAATAGACGTACAAGTTTTACCAATCCACACTCTTTAAAAAAAAAACACACACTCATTTAAAAACATTTATATGATTATAGCGCTCTTAACTAAAAAAACCTATTGTACTTAAAGCAAATATTAAAAACATATACATATTTGATGATTACTTTCTAATTCAGATGAGAATTTAGTTCACTTTCTCAGATTTTTTAATATTGAAGAAATATTATACTCTTAAATGAGGATCCCTGTTGAAGGAATATGAATTTAAGGTATCCCTGTTGTCCCCTAAAGAGAAGAAGGAGAACGCGTGTTATATTCAATAGAGAAAAGGAGGCTCTAATTAATTAAACGTAGTTTTAATTACGCCTACGTTTAATCCAATAATCATGAGTAAAAATCCTCTTGAATACGTATATTTCAAGTTGATTATTGCTAAGGCAATATAAACATAAATTATTAAAATATTTAATATTTTTAATTAAATATATAAAACTTACAATAAAACCTAAGTGTAATTAAAACTATTAATTAATTAGAGCCACATTAATACAACATACTATGATCACTGATCATGGATGACTCTTCTTTTCTCTATTTAATCTAGTTCTACTTCTTCAACAGGTATAACAGGGATGCCTCAAATTCATATTCCTTCAACAGGGATACCTCATTTAAGTGTCCTTTTGGCATTTAACAGGCAAAGTAACAGAGGTAATTTCTCTATAAATTATGCAGTCGTATGAGGATGAACCCAATGATACGGTTCATATTAAAGAGGAGTCAGAGACAACTCCGTCAGAAAAGAGTAGGGATTTTTTGCTTGAGGAGGCTAAAAAGTTATTTAGTTGCTCCTCTAAATGGCATGCCATATCTTTGTCTGTTCAAACCTCCTCACTCATTTCACCTATTACAACTTAACTTTTAGTATTTGAGTAGCTCTTTCACTGTAATTTATTTTTATAAGTAAAATAATAAAAAATGAAATCAATTTATTATCATTACGATAAAAAAAAGTATCATATTTCTTCAATTACGAATATTTTAATTCCGATACCAATTGAGTAATGTTTTGTTTTAAATAAATCATTACCCTGGTACTACTATTAATTAAGTATAACCAACAACAATATACTAAAATACGACAGTATCCTTCTTTTTTTATGAATGGAATACGGTTAGAGGCTACTAAACTTTTTTTACTACTTTCTTATGAACATTACTTTTTGAATAATGCAGGGAATTATAAATATTAAATAAATGATAAAGTATAATTCAAATTTGTCATATTTAACCATTTATCAAGAGACTCTTATGATATTATAAAAATAAATAGGTACAATTCTAGAAAAAAAGAAAGAATATTAAGTTTCATCTTCTAACATTTTTTTACACAAAAGCACAGTCAAGTGACAGGATTTAGTAGACAATGGATAAATAATTGTTTATTTATTTTCTATAGAATTTTTCTCAGCTTTTCTTCAATAATATAAAAGTAAAATAAATGTCTAAAATAACAAGATTAAACACAAGTTGTAAATCTAACTGTCTCCTTGGGCAAAGTGTCAATTTTTCATCAATTTTCATACTTTTATTATGAAAGGATATAAAAATATATATTAATTATTAATTTATATGGCTTTTAGCAAATTTTTCATTAATCCAAAGATTATTCTTATCTTACGAAAAAAAATATTCCGTTCAACCAGGACATTGAAGTGTATTAACTTAACTCTTCCAAAGTATTTCCATCATTTTTTGTTAGTTTTATAACTAAATAAAGCAATTTTGATACAAATTTATATTTATCAGTTATTTGGATTATGGTCATTTTCTGTTCACAAAGTTTTTACAGTAATTAGTTGTACTCACTTATTAAAGCAATTTTAAGTTTTTTTTTGTCGTGGTAAATAACTTTGAAGAAATATATTATGACAAGGATCCATTTATTCTTTTCAAATAACATGAGATTCTGTAAAAAAAATCAAAATCAACTGTTTAAGGAAAACATATTCCTTGAAAAGTATAAACAAAATTTTAAGGATTTTGTAGTCATTATCTCCTTTGTGTACATTCCTCTTTTTTCTCTATAGTAATTATACAATTCTCCTTTTTTCATTTTTCAAAAAGCTTTGAACTAAAAGAAACTAAACAATAAATCAACAAAAATATTTACAAAAATATTCGTGAAAAAGTCAAGAAAAACTAAATATAACTATTTATACTAAATAGTTAGAAAATATACTTTATCAGTAGAACGACGGTAATATAGGACTAATATATAAAATTATTTCACCTGTTTTTAAGCAATTCAAATTGTAAATTTGCAAACAAAATTAATTTGAAATCTAATATAAGCTTTTATTATCAATATTCTAAATTTATCTTTGACAAATAAGAGTAACTACATAATAAAATGACGGTGTTATAGCACCTCAATTCCCAGACTCGGGGGATCAAAAATGAGTCCAGCAAAGTTTCAAAACTATTATACCCAATAATAAAAGGATGTCTCTTTCGATTAATATTGTTACATTATCAGTATTAACTTGCTTCAAAACATCAAAAGAAAAAATTACGATATGTTTAAGTACCATGAAAGTTACCAGTTTTCATCAATTTGGGGGGGGGATTATTTGCCTCAAAAACTATCAACAAATTTTATGAATGGTTGCTTCAGAAACTGCATTTCATGTTTGAACAAGTAAAAAATGAAAGGTGCAAGAATGAGGTAACATAAGCAGCTTAAGGATAGTTAAAAACTGATGGCTCTAAAACTTTGTCAATACATAATGCTCACATACGAAATACAATAATTCTTTTTTTAAAGGGTAGGATTTGAATATAGAATAATATTTTACAGGAAAGTCAAAATGGTATCAAAAATTAAAGCATTGTTGTTCTACTGTTAATTACAAAAGAAGCGTATAATGAAAAACATAAGGAATTTTATATCAATATTATATGATAGTTTTTATTATAAAAGGGTTTTACTACTATTTGAAACGCCTTTTAGTATGTACGTAGAGGCTAGTAGGGAAATCCTTCTTATTGCATTCCTTTTCACCACGTTTTCCCATGTACTTATAGGTCATATTTATAATATTATATTCCAATATCCAATGGTTTTTTCTTATAAACTACTTCCTATAAATATAAAAATCTATCTCATGGCAATGACTCCAATTTTCCCTTTTAAGACCTTGCTTCTAGGATAGAAATCATGGATAGGTATGCAGTCAAAAAGAAAAGAAGAAGAATCGATTAACTTTGGACATATGTACCTATATATATATATGTGGGAGGGGATACGATGATTTACTGTCTTTTTTCCATACATAACATAAATACATATCTATATACCACACTGAAAGCGTAAATATATAAATGTATAATATTGGTGGATTCAGAACATATATCCATTTTTCCTTACTACCAGCACACTTCATAAGGGTTTCATATATAAATATATTTAGTACCTTTCTGAATAATGACAATAGTTTTATTTTATACTATTATTTTAGGACATAAACGTGCTACCGCAGTGTTTCTTTTTTTAAAGGAATAAGTGGACAAGGCCATATTGGATAATAAATAAATAACTATTTATCTATTTGTAAATTTTTTCAATATGTATGTTAATTCATATGACAATATTTTTTCTGTTTGTTTTTTATAAATTACGTGCATAAAATATCAGCTAAAGGCGTACAAGATTTTTTTATTGTGGGTAATATAAAAAAACTGTTTCATATTTTCTAAATCTGTTATTATTATTATTATTTCATTCTTGACGAGAGAAAAAATTAAATATAAAGTAATTAATAGTGCATGTACTCTTGAAAGACAGAGAGTAAAAGTGAGGGTTTGCATGTTGGACTTAACGGATCGACATCGGAGTAATTCCAGCCTATAAGTCCTTGTTATATAAGAAGTGGGATTTGTGCTTTTTTTTTCTTTCTCTCACAACTGTTTGCAGCTGATCTAATCAAATCCCAGGATAGATAAGCTGATCTTCCCTAAAACAGCTTAATTTCCCGTTTCTTTTATTTTTCAAATACTGGTAGGTAATATATTATACAATAATAATTATACCTATTATAGTGACCAAACCTCTAAAAAAAGTGAAGAAACGAAGACTATCTGATCAGTTTGTATGCCAATTTACCTTGCTACTATAGGATTTTATACAGTTAATTACTCCACCTCATTCAATTCATATTTTAAATTGAATTGAAAAGGTCAATTCTTTTAACGGAAAATGAAACCGTTAAACCTCTCACAAAAAAACAACAACATATTATATAGCTGAAACAGTAAGAATATGTTTGTGGCAAGTTTACTAACATAAAAAAATAAAAAAATCGAGCATACCAAATCTATGTTGCTCGAAAAATTTGAATAGTTGTCTTACTTTTTGAACACAGCTCGTATGTACATTTAAAGTAACATTTTGCAGAAACATTTTTTATCGTAAGCAACGATAGTTTTTTTTTTTTTTTTTCAAAAACGTACCGCCTCTAAAATCTTGTTAAGTAATGCCCTTTTTAATAAAAGGACATTGCAGAAAATTGCTCATGCGCTCTGACCATAAAAATATATTATTTGAAGAGATGTAAAATCAAATTTTCCAATTTCTTAGTATAGAACTAAAAATTCGGTATTGAATTGCATTTTTCCTACAGATTTTGATAAGCATGATAAATTTTGTTTAATTTTGGATTTGAATGGGAAATAACATCTGAAAAATATAAAAATTATTTAACTTTCTTATTTTGTCCAAATGATATCACTTCAAAAATAATTATGCAAGTCCGAAACGTTGAAGAGAAGTAAGGGATCTGTCAAAAAGGCTGATCAGACCAAGACTTCTAAAGTATTTGGCTCGAATAATGTTATGCCAATTAGATTATATGTTTATAAACAATTAGGAACTCATAAGTTATTATAGTAATCGAAAAAAGGGGGATTACTGTCGAAGTTAATAACTACACTAGGGGTCTCTAAATTAGTCGATATCGACTTTCGGAGTGGTATTTAAATCTTCTCTGGCATATGATGATGTGATTGGAGTGGTAAAAGAAAAGAGCCCAGGCCAATCCCTTCAAGTCCATGAGGGCCCAGGCAAAACATCTCAGGTTTCACACCAGATTGTCCAGAGAGTTATAAAAAAATGGGTGGGAATATTCTTGTGAGGGGAGAGAGGCCACTTTTGACGCCATCAATGAAAGAAACCCATCTGTTCCGTTGCAAAACACTTTTGAATGCATTTTTAAAGAGTCTTTTGAACTCTTTTTCACACTTTTGCCCCCCCCCTACATGCCAACCCCCTCGACTACATTTTAGGTGCTTGATGAGGGAAAGGCCTGCAGTGTCCTTCATCCAAATACTGAGGTCCTCAAAAACACTATTATCCAGCACTAGAATTCCATGAAAAGAACTACATCCACAGCGGGTGCTAGGGCTTCCGCCGTCACCTGGAAGCCATCATTACCGCTAAGAGTGACTACATTAATTATTACAGAGCTCAGATACACATCTATTTATAGTAATTAATTTTGTTAAAATTCTATTATTAATTAATAAATTATATCTTTTTGAAAATTTGAAATTCGAAGTGTACAGATTTTAATGGACCACTCGGTAATAAGTCAATGCAAATTAGAATGCATATGTGCTTTGATTTATAAATTTATATTTGTATAGTCTAACCCAGGGGTAGGCAACCTTTGAGACATGGAGTGCCAAGTACATCATTTCTAGTAAATGAGTATTTCACTATCAACAATAATGGTAAAAACACACGTAAACTACGGGAATGGGTTCTATTTGCGTGTGCCAGTGAATATACCTCCACGTGCCATATTTGCCGACCCCTGGTATAACCTATTGCAACATGGTAATTGGATAAATTGCTATAAAACTTTCATGAAATTATTGCTATAAACTTTTTATTTCGTTCTGTTTCTTAAAAATAATGTCTAATATAATCATTTTCATTTTTCTTTTAGATAATGAATTTAGAACATGAGTCTATTATTTATAATAAAGTTACAATAAAATGTTCTGACGTCCAATTATTTGAATATTTATCATTTAGTATGAAATTTTAAAGGAAAAAATACATTTTATGATATATGACTTTTGACAAGAAGATATTGGTATAAATTTATTTTATCGGACTCCAATTAACTTTATTAAGAACTGGGTTGGACAAAATTATGAGTCTTCAATAAGAATAATATATTTCAGTGGGAATTTTTTTTCCATAGGTCATTTTCTATATAGGTCAACACGTTAAATCACCTTAGGTAAGAACATTGATGTTTGATTTGATACGTTGACAATTCAACTCTGTGGATACTTATACTTTAGAAGGAAAATATCCAAATCAATTCCAAGACCAATCAAGACCATTTATATGATACTCATGTTCCAAGTAATTCAAGGAATTATTGTATCTTTTCACCGCACATACGCATTCATTGAATCAAATTGTCTGTTGTAAATTTAGATAACGTGTAATGTATCAATAAGTCAATCCATTATTGTTGTGACAATACCTAAAACAAAGTTAAGAATTAAAAATTAGTTAAAATTAGAATTTTGTTTTTCGTGCTGTGTTTCTCTTAATAATATGGATGGAAAAGAATTTATGGAACATCATTGAAACCATTTTAAAAAAAGGATTTTTTTTTGTTTACGGGATCATAGTTAGAGATGTGAAAATATAAAAAGTCTTAGAGTGTTAAAAAGGTATTTTGTGGCAACTTTGAGAGATGACATATTTGCTGACAGAGATCATCACTTTAGAGTCCTTTAGTATTTGTTAATATCTTACGTCTTACAAAATATGCTCAACCAATTTTTATATTTATTATTCTTGTAATCTCTCACGGATCCCTTTACAAAACGCCACATAGCACAAAGGCTAAAAAACAGTTGGGAACAACTAATACTATAGGTTAAAGTGATCCTTGCTCACTAATATGTTTGAAATTTAAAAAAAGAGTGGAATTGTCAATATAAAAACAAATTTCTTGCAGATTACCTACATATACTTATAAAAAAATCCGCTCACAAGGATTTCCACAATTTACATAATTATAATGATAGTTTTGTGGAAAAAACAAACAAACATTGGATTTTGTACTGTTTTCTTCATTCAACCTTTTTGATTTTTTGAAAGATTGGTATTGAACATTTACATCTTCCATTGTAGAGAAAAGTAAAATTGAGTGCTTATTTGATAACAATTTTTTAAATATACAGAGTGGGGACCCAAAAATTGCAGTGCATGACCATGTTACGAAAAACTTGATTTACATTAAATCAAAAAGGACTACTCAAAACCAATTTATAATATTTTTGTATACTATATGGTCTCTTTCATGAGCAATAACAACCTTATGCCACCGTAAAAAGATTGAAACCATTAGAGGACGAAAGAAATGACCGTGGCTTATATCACAATGCCATAATGGCAGCTCGAAGCGAATCCAAAGATGGGAGCGACTGGCAGCAAACATTCTTCTTCAAGAATCCCAAAACTGCAAAGTCCAGAGGATTGAGGTCAGGACTGTAATGATTTTTTTAAATGATGCCAATGGTCTTTGCAGCCTGCCCGGCAATGATATCGGTTTGGAGAAGTTCCCAAACGCGTTGCCTTTTTTATTGTTTCTCCGACATTTTTTACACTTAGAGACATGGGATTAATAATAAAACTTTCTTTTAGCTGCCGTTTGGTTAAGTAATGAGTGGGTCCCGACTTGTGTATTTGTAGAAAATATATTTACTGGGTCAATTAGCTGCATTTATTAATAAAATTTCTAATTTAAAAAATAAATAAGTGATGCTCCTGACACAACATAGATACACAAACAAATTTACTAAATTTTGAGAGTCTGGAAGCCTGAATTAAATTAATATGGGTGGAATATAGTATTTCATATTTTATGTGTTAAAAGAAAGTCATTTGTTACGTAAAATATTAGGTTCTCTTGTGCTTCTTTATTTTAGAACTGGTGGTTTCAATTTTCCATATTGCTTTGATTAAATGTTATTATTTATGTAAATAATAATACAAATCTAGTATTAGATATATCCAATAATTTGGCTCCACATTTAGAAATTTACGCCATTTAATTTATCATATTTTTTTCTTCTTCTTCTTCAAAAAAAAAAAAGAAGAGAGACAAACAAAAAATTGGCATGAATCAAAAGTGTTTACATTACTCATTGGACCACTTTCCTTTATTGGAAAGGCTGATACTCTTTTTGCCCATGTCTGAGACGATACTGATCAACTAATCATTACCTACAATACCCTTATTGATCAAAAATACTTGCCTTTTGTTTTTGTTGTTCCTATGCAATATTTTTTATTTTTTTTGGCATGATCAACTATTGATCTTTTTTTTTAATAAAAAACCCTATAGCATATATCATTGTTGGCAAAAGGTAAGAAGAAGGAATCCGTCATTGTCAATGACACATATCAAGTGGAAAAGATGAATCTTACTTGTTGTTGACAAAGATGTTTTATGTGATTATCAAATTAATATTTTTTTCTTATTTAGACTGAGTTCTTGGGTCTTATTTACAATATGTAAGTAGTGTGAAGTATTAATTAAAAGCATTACATCTGTTTATGCTATCAGATATTTTTAGAGCATCTAAAAGGGAGGTTATTGATGGAAGTAAAGTAAAAAATCCTTCTTTGTTGCTTACATAATTATATCCATTTAATATTTGTTGAATATATACATAGAAATTTAAAAAATAAAGCCTCGTTGTATAATTGGGATAAATTAATCATTCAGGAAGAAAGAAAGATATATATTATAAGAATGGGATTTTATAAACGGATTTTGTTCTTGGGTTGAAAAAATAAAAGAAAAAAACAAAAATTTATATTTTTTATATCGAATGTACAAAAAACATTAGTCGTCTAAATTTAGATTTTATTTATTTATACTAGTTAATACAATATACAGCAATGCTTATAACTTTATGGATTTTTAATTAGTACTACAACTCTTCTATGGTGTGGGACGTTTTATATTTTTATTTCTGTAGACATAAGAGTAATGCCTTTCGTTGTTTCCAGTCTAGTTTCAACTAAAATTATGACATCTTGATAGGAAATAACTTTGATATAGAAGAAGATTTTTACAGTTTATGTTAGAGGTAGTATTAGTAAACTGATGTTAAGAATTATTACTTTAAAAACAAAATTAAAAAAATGAACGACATCGATACTACGTTTTGTTCTAAGGTTTTTCCCCTTTGGGCAGGGGGGTATTCTAGTTGGAATAAAATTGTTTTGTCCGTTTAGTCTCCAGGAGAAAATTCGCACAATCTCTTTCTTCAAAATATAGCACACACTAAGTATAAAAGAGTTTCAACGACTATATATATTATTTTAGACGTCAAAACATTTCCTTTTTGAAAGTGGTGTAAAATATGATGACATAAAAATTCTTTTAGATGAAAAATGGCATGATCAAAGTGCAAAACTGCAAAAAAAAAAAAAAGCTCATGAATATTTTTATATGTATATATTTTGAAAGGGTAACTTTTCACAATGACACATTATAATATTTTATGGGTATATTTCATTTATTTTTCTTTTGTAGGAGTGATTCATATTGAAAAAAAAAACAAAAACAAAAAACTTTCTAGTAATTTTCAGGATTATTGTTAATTCCTTATCCGTTTCATAATTTATTTGCATTTCCTTATTAATAATCTTTCACTTGTAGAATTTACCACTTAAAATCCTCAAAAAAGCAAATATTTATTTTTTTAATAGCAAAACCACAACTATTCAATAAACTTACAGATCAGAAAGTAAGTATTTGATCCTCTAACGATTTCGTAAGTTTCCCCACTGACAAAAAGATGGACGGTCAATAATTTTAATGGTAGGGATATTTTAACAGTGAGAGATATTTCATGAACAAAAAAAAAGTTTTTGGAGGAAGAAAAGTATGAGTATAACCCCAAGAACACCATCCTTAGCGTCAAGCATTTGCGTGGAAACATTATGTTTTAAAAACGTGTATCTGCTAAGAGCTAAAAAAAAATTTCCGTATCGAAAGAGGAGGCATGTAATGGAAAATCTTGTGGCACAGCCTTCTTCTCTCAGGGCAGTGCACTGTAAATTATTCTTGTAACTTGTCTTTCAGGACGACAATGACCCAAAACATACTGCCATGGCAACCAAAGAGTTGCATAAACAAAATCACAATAAGATCTTGAAGTGATTTAGTCAGTCACTGGACATCAATACCATATAAAAATTTTATGAGTTAGCAAACATACAAAATCGGCAAGATATCAAATTATTAACTCCTTTATTGTATATACATTTAAACTATGTCTTCAAAAAGTCTATGGTGTACAAAAAATTATTCATAGATTTGTATTCCAATCAGTTTAAATGCAGTCAACTGAAAAACAATTAAACGTAAATTGGACATTTTTATAGTATGGTTAAATAAATATTTATAACTAATATAATTTTGTATTTATAGGAGAACGGCTGTATTTAATTTAAAAAACAAATCGAAATATCTACCATATAATATAGTTAATTTGATTAAGATTTTGTATTTTTTTTTTACCTCATTACATCTATTTTTCTGTTTGTTATTTTATAAAAACATTAATTTTAATTTTTAGACTTATTAAATGATATATTTTGCAATATTAGTCAAATCCTTAGGCAATGGTGTTCTTGTGCATCTAAATTGAATGTATATGAAAATGGTACCTTTGCTGTAATGGTATTTATTTCCTCTTGATATAAGATGGTATAAATACATGAATAATCTTGAAGCCATAGATAGATTTAAGATATAGTATGATCCATGATGTAAATTCAAGTCAAATATCAAACCCACAAAACAAGATACTATTTAAACAAGATCGAATAAAACTTTTTTGAACATATTTAAATAATTAAAAACACTTTTTTGTTCAAATTGAATAGTGCATTCAGAGGAATATTGATAAATATTTTATTAGATTATTTGAAGTATATATTTTCTTTTTTATCCATCAATAATAATTATTTTGCCAATTTGCTTCGTAATCATATCAATATAACAGCTAAAACCTCACTAATGTATTGTTTTGAGCTTGACAAAAAAAAATCACATATTTATATCACTTTTACTAGCTGATTAACATGACAAAAACGAATTTTGCGCCAACTAGCCTAACTGCCTCCCCCCTTATTAAAAAGCTGTTCCTGGTAGTTCATAGTTCTATTTTTATAAACATATGAAGAGCACACATTTTTTCCTTAAAACTCTCACTCTCAAAATATCTTTTAGTTATTTTTAAGGACGCAAATGTGTACAGTTGGTACCGTAGAGCCATCACACATTATCAGGAAGAAAGAATCATGAACGCCATTAAGGAATAATTATAACAAAATCTAGAATATTTAAGACAACAAAAAATAACAAATATATTTGTCTGAGTAAACGAGTTTTATTTGTCAAGTGACTGGAAGGGAATCTTTAGTCATAATCTTAATTGTACATGGAGTGCTTTGTGGAGTGGAACAATAATAATATATAATATAATTTGTCACGCAATTCAGCAATTAAACATGTACCTATTAAGAACAAAGAGCAAGCAATTAAACATGTAACTGGGAAAAAATATGTTCACAAGAAATAAAAAATATGTACCATGTTTTTATCAAATTAAAAGTGTTTTAAATAAGAGTCAATGAAGCTACGGGAAAAAGGTTATTTAACTTTTAATAACAATAATTTAAAAAAATAATGCTTTTCCAAACCTTAAAATGTAAGGAATTTCTCATTACTAGCAATGGTATGTCAGTCATTGGAGTAAGGTTTTATGACAATAAGTGAAAATATTTTCGAGAAAATGTGTTTGATTATTAAATATTATTGAGCCACTATTATTATTATGGTTTTTTTACAGCCGATGATAAGATGGATTGATTTTCCTGCTTTTTTATTTATATGATCTACTTTTATCTTTATGTGTATTCATTATTTACACTGTTTGTGTTGTAGAATATAAATACATTATTTTAACCAAAAAAAAAAATATATATAATTTTGTTCCATTTCTTTCCAATAGCCAAAAAACCAAAATTTAGCTATTATGCATACAACTGACAGCTAATTGAATGAGTGTGCTGAAACAAATTCCGGCACGCTGACATGCCGATTTACAATAAATAAAATGCCAAATGGAGCTGGAAAGCTGGCAAAAGCACATTTCGTACCGGATTATGTGTTCAAATTAAAAATAGGTGCTGGAATTCCTTTGCTACTGAGTATGACATAAATTAGTATATTAATTCGAATTGTCAAATCACAGACTTGGTTTGAAAATCCATAATCTTGAATAGTGCAGTTAATTTCATCAGTTGTAGAATACAAACGCTATAGAGCAAAAATATATTTAGATACATTTCACATAAAGATAAAGTTTTGTTACCTCTAGAAGCCCCTTATAATAATTTATTGACAAAAATAATGTTTGTCTTATACGCGTTCGTTATAAATATATTGAGTTTTATTAAATTGGTACAATTAATGAAATATGCTTTTTTTTTCTCCTCATTTATAAGGTTAGCAAAACATAGTAACAACAATTTAAGACTTATTTTGAGATACGTACAAGATAATATAGATTTTTATAATTATTATTGTTTAATCCAGACAAACATTCGAATATGAAGGCGAATAATACATTTGTTATCTTATGCTTTCCCTCTCTGTCTATAATTAAAATCGTGAAAAATATGAATTGTTAATTCCTTGATACCTTCAAGTTTATGTGATTCCTGACTAATAAAATACAGCCTCTAGGATTTCAATTGACTGAAGTACATATTCCTTCAGTCATAGTAGAATAGCAGAAGTTTATTTTTCACACTGTATATGTATTGTCCCTTGGATTAGAAATAATATGACCAATTTTCATATTTTCTTTGTATGTAGAAAGAATTTGCTACAAGTCAACCCGAAGTGCTTATTTCCAGATAGTACTTTTCCCGAATCAAACACTCCACCATCACAACAACAGGAACAACTTTCGAGCATTAATAAAACAAATGAATGAGTTTTGATATTTTCTTTATAGAAGGACTACAGTATGTGATCACTTTTAATTTTAATTTTTAATTCATATATAAGATATCAATTATAAGAATCAGTGAACTAATTGAATACTTTTTTACTGCTATAATTTATAACTGTGAAAGTATATAAAAAATAAATAATTGGAAAATAAAATATTAATTTTCACGAGAGAACAGATTTGACTAAAATTTACCATGTCGTCTTTTTGACAGTAGACCAACTTGAAATTTTTTTTTGGATCTGTAACTCAATCTAAATCTGAGTTCTGAGGCTTTATATATGAATAAATTAGCATTTTGATGAATATTTGTTGAGCAATATATCATATACCATAGCAATGTTAGCCTACAACTTTTTAAAGCTATCAGTTATCAAACAAGACATGTTCTATAACTAAAAAATACATCTCCCACTTCCCTTTCAATTTATCTTTTTCATATTTTTAGTTAGCGTAGATAAGTAATAAATATTTATTAATAAATTGTTTGAAACCTAAAAAAAAACAAATTTCATTATGGGTTTAAGACTCAGAAACCAATGAAGTACAGATCCCGAAAAAGTAAATAAAGAAAGAATTGACATATAAGGTGGACCATTAATCACAAGAAATAAGAATAACTTTCCACCTCTAGGATTGATGACACCCAAAGAAAGTAAAGGAGAAATAAATAATCAAATTACATATATTTTTGGCGCAACCTTTTCCAACATATTTAATATTTATTCAATCTTTTGTGAGTAGGAATACATTTACGATGAAAGAGTTTTCGTAGCCAAGAATTCATTTACATTTAATGCCCAAAATGTTGGATTTGATGCACCTTGCTGTAAAACTATTGGAACGACCAACGTTTTATAAAAGCCAATACGTTATTATATTATAAATTGTCTACAATAATGCAATATTATTAAAATTTGTCAACTCAATTTAAACCAAATTTTTTTGGAAACACCATTGTTGGTCCATTCTTTCATTAGTAAATTCCAAATACTCCCTGGAAGAAGAAAAAAAATTAATTTCTGTAAAGACGGAGTAAAAACGTACTCTCACCTCTTTGTGGGTTGATGAGAGTTATCAAAGCTAAAAGGAATGTTCGAGGAAAGGGTTAAGGAAAGCTACGGAGTAACACTGAAGGAGAGGGACTGACTTTTTATGATGTCTCCAGAAGCTGACAAAGACTTATTACGTGTTTTCTTTTTTAATTTTTACACAAATAAATGCCACAGAGTCTAGTTAAACAATTCAGTAATACTGGAATGGATTGAGGAGTAAATGCGCTCACTAGCACACCTACGTTAACCTCTCACTGTTCCCAAATGTTTTCAGTTCTTTCTTTTTTTGTTACTCGTTGTGTGTTCCTTTTTTTTCTTTTTGATAACTGATCCAGTGAGTGAGTACTTTCTGATTGATATGTTTGTTTGTTTGGGGGAGGGGGAGAGTGTAAAGGGTGCTTCCCTTTACTCCCTCCCTGGGAGAAGGAAAAAAGAAGAATGAAACTACCATTTTTTATACACGCTTAGAAGCTTCCCAGTGAAAACATGAATAAATTTGTAAAAACCCCTTTTATTCTAATTTAACATTTATGTGATTATGTGTATTTTATTATTTATGTGGACTTGTTTATTGATAATAACTATGTTCGCATATTTTGGTTGGGAATAAATAGTAGTTAGAGGAAAAAATAAAGAATTAGTAAATCAGCCACTCACCTGCAATTTTTTCTGCATAAATCAAATAGAAGTACTCGTTTTTTTGTTTTTTTTTAATTTGCTCAATCAAAAAGTAATATTATCGGCATATAAATCGATGACGTGATTTTGTTCTCCAAAACTTACTCCAAACAACCTGAATAACACCCCAAAAGAGTAATCGAAGGTTATAAATTATCAAATTACAATGGATGTCAGATTCTGAGGCATGCTTATAGGTCCACTATCGACGATACTTATAGGGTAATTGTTTTAAGCCGATTAATAATTTTTTTAAGCTTTTTGTTTTTGGGAAGAAATTAAAAACATTTTGTGTAAAAAATATTTTTCCCTACTTATGTGTGCATATAAAAAGGAACATTTAATTTTTTATTCTTTTCTTTCCTTTACGATAAATGAACATAATCACCTAAGAGATCAATTCATAACTATTGCTTTTCATAAATAAAATCCTATTTACAATCATATGCATTTTCGTAATATGAACAACAGTGACAGGAATTGAATGAAAATTAGAACACTTTTGTTAACTATTATAAATTGAGGTTGCGTGAACCAAATTCAAAACTTCAAACTACTTGAGAAACTGCAGACCTTAGATTTTTTTTTTTGCATCCCACGTCTCTTGCGGTAAAAAAGCTCAGACAGATATGCTTGGATCAATATTTGTGCACTTAATCGGGCAAAGAGTTTTTTGAATAGCTCCAGGAGTCTAGGAACACATTATAACTTGTCAAGCAGAAGTGAGAATGGAAACGCCACCCAGAATTTCCTCTGTAAAAACAGCAACAGGCTGTGATTCTAGTCCAAGTCGATGTAAGTCCCATACAGTCCTGACTTGTACCGGCTTAATTTACGTTCTGGTCGCAAATATGAGCACCAACTATGAAAGCAACGCGAAGAGTAGTTATTACTAAATTAGCTCATGCAGGAAGCGGGATACAGCACTGGGTACCCAAAAAGACCGACAAAGATGTTTTAAAGTGCCGAATGAGTCGGGCGACGTCATCAAAAGACCCCAAAGTAAAAAAGTAGGTGAGCCCGACACTCTTAACCAACCTAAAGAGGTCGCTCAGACGAATGAAACTAAGACTACATATGTCGAAGCTGACCAAGGACTGCTCTGTGAGTACGAGGACTATGCCCTCATTTGTCCTGAGCCAGACACCTTCCTCCTGGCCATATCTAAAGCAAAGCAATTGAAGCACTGCACTAAGATCTTGAGGCAGTTGAAGTTTGCCCAAATTCCTCCTCTGAGATTTTTTAAGACGAGTATTCATCGTCGACACCCACAGTAAGAGTAGGAATGAATGTTGGATCGCTGAAAATAAGACTGAAGTCGTCCCGAAGCAAAACAGCATCACCCCGCCTCAATCAAGGTCCTCGACTTCAGCTCGAGGAAGGGCGACTTCATGACTCCATGTATCACCCGCTATATTTGAATGGTACGAGTTTTGTTTTGTATTTGGAGTAATGCTCAATCATGCATTAACACATAATTTCCTAGTGTGCCCCCCCGTTTCCCCCACCCCATTTCTATAGGTCTTCTTTCTTTTATAACTCATTACATTAAATGTATTTTGTAGAGTATATTTCCAACATTTTTGCTTTTATATATTTACTACGTATGTCGATCTAGTCACGTAGAAGCTTTCAACATATTGCCAGAACTTCTTTTACTATGTAAAAGATCGTTTAAATAAGAATACACATACATATATATATTCAGATTCCCAAAAAATATGTTAGGACCACTTTAAGACAAAAAAAAAAAAAATTGTCATCTTCTGTGAAAAGTGTAAAATTTCATTACTTACTTTTTTAAATATGTTTCTTGTACATATGCAAATGGTCTACAGCTGATACATTTTTCAAATTGTACTATAGAAGTTTGTAGAGATAAATTACTTTCACATGCTACTTAAGAAATATATATATATATAAACCCACAAATTAACTATCAAGTTTTTCATTCAATTTCTAATAGAAGTTTATCATAATTTGCTGTAGAAATTCATAAATTATTCCCTCAAAACAAGTATGTACATACACTACAGTAATGACGAAAATATGTTCTGACGGTATGTTAAAATAAAAGAAATTGTAAATGTACATGAAATCTTGACGATTGGACAAATGTTTGGGAAGAAAGTAGCTTACTTCTCATATCATAAATATATTAGATCCACTGCAAGCATCCGTAAAATGAAGAAAATAAAGACAAATCCCACTCTGTATATAGCACATATATATAGGCTCAAATAACTTCAATTCTACTCTGAGTCCAACAAGGACTTACAATTCCCGATCATACGATCATTGTTACTCTCCGTCTTTCATGAGTACATGCACAGTAATTATTTTATATTTAGAGAGTCTCTCTTTAATAATGTAAGTAATAATAATAATAAAAAAATCCTGCACAATTTGGAACTACAAAAAGTCGCTTCCGCTTTCTGGTACATATTTCATACCAATCTAAGTATGTACAGCAATAGCTCGATTATTCTTTATTAATCAAGGAATACTCTAAATATGAAACATCCCTATTTCACTTTTTGACCTCAATGACATTTTTCTATTGGTAGAATATTAATGAACAAGGTAATTAAATTAAAAAATTGTGTCATGAATCTCTTAAGGGTTTAAAATAACTTTATCTATTAATTATTATACTGATTACAAAAAAAAAAAAGTGAAAACATAATGTCAAAAATTATCAATTTTAAAAGTCTCGAATAATGATGGTACGTGGAGATATTGATGTTTTATGTCGTCGTATGGAACAAAAACAGTTTGAGAACCATTGAAATATACCTAAGGTAAAAATAAACATTTTGCAGCGAGCGAAGAGAGAGCAGGAGCGATACTAATAGTTCTTGTGAATTAAGACACTTGTAAATATCAGCCGTTTGTTGCATAATTTTGGAGATAAATAAATGAGTACTGATCTAGAGAGAAAAATTTTCAACCTTCAAAATACAAATAATAATAATGAACAAAAAAGAAACATATGAGCAACTGTTTTTCCTTTTCTAATCTAAAAACTGATATTTTTTTCTTCTGTGTTTTGTTCATTCCTAACCATGGATAAATTTAACTTTGAATATTTGAGGAGCTTATGTCAAATGCATTGATATAAGAAACAATTCGATAAAATGACCAAGTTTTAATGCTATTTTTTTAAAATCATACTTAAATCTATATAAATATTATGACTATATAATATTTTAAAAATAAACTTTAATTTTATCTGAAAAGTAAAAAAAAATTAGTACCCAAATCTTTATAGTACTTTATAAATTAAAATACCAGTGTTATGACTCCGTGTTTCTCTGTAATAAGGATTTAAGTGTTTAGTTTTGTAGTATAATCATTTTCTATATGTATATTTGTATTTCATTAATCAACTTAAAACTTTAAGTATTTTATGGAAAAATAAATTTTGAAATTGTCAAGTTTCTCACGTAGATAAAAATAAAATTATCTTTAAATATGAATAATTGTATGTATTTGGAACAATATCATTGTATGAATGACACACTTAAGTCAGAAGACGGAAGTGTAATAATCAAAAGAAATCAACGTGTCATTTAAGTTCCATTTTTCTGACTTATACTATTTCTGATTAATCAAGAGATTTTTCATAGATAGCAAAAAGCTTAGTCCGGACGGAAAAGGAGACATAGAGGTTTTTAGATTAATAAACAGGGGAAAATATATATATAATAATAATACAAATTTAAGCACATAAGAAATAATTATCAATTTTAGATATATATATAATCGATATTGAGTCTCTCAACCTTTACTATTTCAAAAAAGAGAAATAAAAAAGTACTAAATCAACTTATATCAAATCAATTTTCTCGAAAAGTTGGACTTTTCTTCATTTTATTTGTCCAATGTTCTGTGTATAGCGTTGAAAATGATAAAGACAACAAAAAAGGGTGTTATCTTGGATAAATATTTCTTAAAACTTTTTTAAGAATTCACCATTTCCTAAAATGGATGATTCATCGGTGAAATCATCTTTTGTTTTAAGATCGCTAATAAAATTAGGCTTGATCAAATTGTTAAGTGGTGTCCCTTCACTACAGTATTTTGCCCAAAAATAGGATTATATTAAGCGACAATTTTTTTTAACTCACGAATTGAAATCCTTCAGAGTGAAATAACTCTAATGAATCTCGTTTGTCTTTAATGTATTGTCCATACGAGATACATTAACAGATTGGTAATGATTGCTATCCGGTGTTTCTTCTTCATCAGATGTTGAGTAAAATTTTTTTTCAAATTAAATTGATCTATTTAAACTAATAAGTCGCAAAACTCTTTTGCAGTATTTTCATTAAGCAAATCCAAATTATCAAAAACCTCGATTGATAATCTATCCATCAAAATTCAACGGCTTCAATTGAAGCCTGAAATCTTCTCTCTTCTCATTGAATTGTATTTCTCCTTTTCAAGTATCTGAAACTAGTTTAAAGTTATACATAAACATTTCCAAGCTTGTTGTCGAAGTGACATATTTACCGATTTCCCAGATCAGGAGCCATTATTTTCAGCTTCAGAGTATGAGTAACAAAGTGAATATATGAGAATTTAAAAAGAGAAAGCTTGTGATTAATGGTATTGATCTTGCACTGGTCCTAAAATTCTTCTCGGAATTGTGTCCGCCATGATATCTTATATTAAGAGGCTTCTTATAATCTGAAAACCAATCTTCGAGAGCAGAGATAAACGTATTAGTATTCAGACGTTGTAAAGGTATAACTAGTATCCAGAGTATCAGTTTGAGAGAATGAGATAATACGTATGCCTCATCCTGTTTCAGTAAGTCAACAGATACATATTCAAGAGGGCGAGAAGCAATTGGTTGATTTCACATCCTAAACATTCATGACAAGCTAAAACCAATCGACTAACATTATTTTTCATCGTCGGCTAAGAGTAAAGTTGTCTTACATTTCAAAGGGGGTTTCCTGTACCAGTGTGTTGCATGCATAGTATCTCTAGTACATTTTTTCTTGCTAAAGTGAGGACAAAAATTATGGATTGGTAAAGAAGAAGACCATCATCTTCATGGATAGATAACTCATCTAATTTTGATCAGTAATTGAGAACAATATAACTATTTTAGAATCTATTCAAATCTTTACACTCCTTTACCACATTAATGATATTTTGATATTTGGCATCATATTTAGCAGCATCAGTTATTTATTTTAGTTCAGGATCCAGTTGTTTTCCTTATAGTCTTGCAGACCGTATTATTATACCAAATTTATATTCTGCTTGAAAAACAGAGGCACGAGAATGAGCGTCTGATATGCTGTGTGTTTTAACAGGGAACTATTCAACAGTATATGTGAATCCAACAACTTTGAGCACATTCCCTAAATCCTTATATTACTGATTGCATCTATATTTTTTTGATTTAATAAACTGAAGAGAGGTTAATGATAAGTGATAATGTCAAAAAAGAAACAAGCTTACCAGCGCATTAAAGGCTACTTCTGATGATTCTCCATTGATGGGATTAAAATTGTTATTTTTACATAAATTGTTTGAACTTTGCTGAAGAATTGTATAACCAATTCCAGTGCAAGATGCAATAGTCAATAGTTAAACGGGTAAACTTTGATTAAAACGACTTTGAACAGTTTCATAAGGATAAGTAAAAGCATGCTTCACTTGATTCATTGCTTGATCTTGATCATCAGTTCACAAAAACGCAATCTTTTTAGATAAATACCTTGAAGAGGAACCATGGCATGTTTAATATCAGGTGCTAAATCTGAGAACCAGGGCCATAAAAGGAAGCAAATAAGTCATTTTCTTGGGTTTTGGAAATTTTTGGATTGCAATAACTTTAGTTGAATCAGGTAATATAATATATCCACTAAATTTCACATTTTCACCAAGTTGAAACTTATCTCTCGATAGTGTGATGCTCCAAATTTTGCAACGTGCAAAAACTCCACAAATACTTGAAAGAAGTTCGTCATAGTCTCTTCCAAATATCAGTATGTTATCAACTAATTTTTGACACCAGGACACTGGTCAAACCTTATCAATTCTGCCCTCTGTTTGTAAAATTTGCATGTGAGCAACCATCCTTTTTTTGTGATTGTAACACATATTAACTAAGTAGCTAATTAGTGGGGATTAAGTCAAGTACTTTGGTTGCTTATCATTAGAGTTCATGACTAATTTATCGAAGCAAGCAAATCTGGAAAACATCATTATTCTATGGAGGTAAGGCAAAAGACTGGAAAATATGTGGATAATAGGTTTTACAACAGAACTCATCACCACTACTGGCAAACCCCTTAGGAGCTCGATTTAATGACACCTACCAAATTCTGTTATAAAAGTAGTTTAAGGTTTGAATACTTCATCTTTGGGAATTTGATAAAATCCATGTCAACTGTGAATACAACGAAGCACTTTATATCAGAAGGAATGGATGCCTCTATTTCCTTTGGAGTAGGGAACGGATGTGTTGGACAAACTACATACTTATTGAAGTCAACAAAGTTATTACATTTCTCACACTCATGACTGCGTCATAAACAATTATGTAGTAAATGAAATTAATTGAATAGGGAGTTGGTATGTAGCTTTATTATACAAAAGACATGAGTGTATGTGCGTCTCTGGAAGACAAATAATTCATGATATCTTAATATAAAAATAAAAACAATGATAAAAAAGGAAGATCCAATCATCTTTAAATAATTTTTCATACCGAAGCTTTAAGAGGGATAATTTTTTTATGCAAAAAATGCAAAAGTATATTTTTTACATAATTTACTTTGAAGTTGTGGGTAATTACTGATTAATTAATTAGGAACTGGCAATTCCGCAAAAGTCTTCAAATGTTGGTTTTTTTTCTCAAAATAAATCCAGTTTCAATAACCCAATTTGAACAAACTGCAACAATTTAGAGTTCTTGAATCACACCAGATCTCATAGTACAAATTTTGAGTTTCTAGCGTAATTATCAGAAGAGTTAATCTTGCTCAAAGAATTTTGCAAATTTTAAATTATAAATGAATTGAAGAACATTTTTAATTGTATTTTTAGAAATTCAAGTAATTAAATGATTTACATAAATCGCCTGAACATAAATTCAGGAGCTACATTGCAAGACAATTAGCTTTATATTATTAAAAAATTTGTTAAAACCTTTTTTGGGAATATTTATTTTGAAGGCATCATTACTCTAACGTATTATGGCACTCGACTGTATTTTGAATAAACTTTAAAATCTTTCGTCTATTATAAAACCATATTAACCCTGCTAATAATTTTTCAACCTGATTTCTACGCTTGATAAAAAAGGATGCTAGGTTGTTGCACACTGTCGATAAAATCATCCAAAAAACTAGAAATGATGATAATGGTGCATTTGAGTCTTTGTATCTAACTAATTACACATAATATAAACGTGGGTCTAATTACATTAATGACCAATCTTTATCTTGAAATATTATGATTGGAGTTGTTGACATCTTTAATTAGGATGACACATCAATTGTACAATTTTATAGCCTTATAAATTATGTTTGTATGTTGTTTTTTTTGTTGTTTTTTTTTTTTAAAATGGGTTGCAGCATAAAGAATTTTATATCATATCAAATACAGAAATACTTCACCCAAAATAGTTTAATGATTATGTTGGCTAAAAAATAGAGTTTGCACCAGCAGACAAAAAATCTTATTTGAAGAGTTTAATTATTTCATTTGACTTCATTACTTTTCCTTCCAATCCTAATGTAAAAAAATTTTTTTTTGTGTTTTTACAACGACCTGGAGAAAAGTTCTTTTTTTGGCCATTTTTAAAAAGATTTATCCTCACACGATATTCCAGATCTATTAATGTCTATTGATGAGCAAATGGATCATTTTCAACTTTTTATTGAAGCTATTTTTTCGAAAAGAATGTTACTTTTTCAGATTGTCCTACCAAGTATATCATATAAAAAAGGTTATGACTTTAACTAAAATTTAAGGCCATACATAAATAATGACTGAGGAAAAAAACGCTAGACAAGGAAGAAAATATTCACGCTTTCATTAGGAGAATTTTTGTTCATTAATATATAGTTTTGGGACATGAATTAATCAATTATACGAAATTTTCAAATACTGCATCATAATTTGTAATCTTTTCAATAGAGACATATTCAAAATAATCAATTTTATAACTGATTAATAATTTATTGTCTGTTTTTGAAAAATGGAGTAATTTAACATGTAGTGATTGAACCATAATAAAATTTGAGCAATAATTTTCTCATTTGAGACTGTATTTTCTACGCTAAAATACTAGTAAAATAGAAACTTTTGTTTTTAATTTTCTATTGAACTAAGAATGTTTATAGCGAGATTTTGACTTCAAGGGTTAAAATATTAATATTTCCATTTTAATTATATATTCTGTAGATATAAACAAATCTTATATATGTATATTTACAAAACTATTTATAAAAATTATTTAAAAAAACTATTTGAAAATTGATTAAAAAAACTAAATAAAAAGTTATATAAACAAAAGTAAATATGTTTAAACTTGGGTTTAACTATGAACGTCTTGATTATTATAATTTTTATTATTTATTGATGAAGATGGGTTTACCTACTACTTTATTTATTAAATGAGTAAATTTATCTAGCTAATACAATGTGACCAACTGTCAAGCAAATATTTCATACTTTAAACAGATATGTTAAGGCTTTAAACTCGTGTAAATCTAATATATAAAAAATCTTCCATTTATATCTTCTGAATTTAAGTAAATCAATTGACATTCTAAGTCAAAAGTAAATATTTTGAAGTCTCCAAAGAAGTCAAATACCTAATATTTTTGTTTTATTTTCCAATCAACTTTTGACTTCTTTAGCTGTAGATGGGAGGGGATTTATATAACCCTTCCCAAATATCAGAGTTAAAAATAATTAATGATATTATTTGTTAAGCCATAACTCAATATTATTGAGATTTTGTACTCACATTCATTGTATGGTTGGTCAGAAATGTTTTACTTTTTTCATATGTGTGAGCAGTGACGTCGCTAACCCCATTTAAGGAGCTAATGTGCCCAAAAAAAAAAAAAAAAAAAAAATAGATATACTAAAAAATTGTATAGTCTGTTTAAGGTGTTGTAAAAATATTATGGAACCCAAATGGTCAAACATATTATATCAAAGTTGGCAAAGAGACGTATAGAATAACCTAGCATGTTTCTATGACAATTTTTTGGGCCTTTAAGTCATTAAGACTGAATAAAACATTTTTTTTTTTAAATCTATCTCCTTCTCTCTGTCTCTCTCCTCTTCTCTTCTCTCTCTGTCTGTTTCTACATCCCTCTCTCAGTCTTTTTTCTTCTCCTTTCATTCTTTGTTTATACCCCCCCCCCCCACCTCCTCCTCCATTCCACCCTAGAACACCGCCACCCTCTACTATTATAAATAAACAATTAACCTATTTATATGAGTAATTATAAAACTTTGTTGATTTGGGATAAGCCCTTTCAAAAGATGAAACCTAGCTACGCCCCAGTGTATAAATATTATTGACACTTTAATTTTAGACCTACAGGATTGCTCATAAAGGATACTTTATTTTTTTTTCCTTCGGGAAAAAACGACGCCATATTTCTTTTCTTCCTTTGACATATATAAACTTTATTAGTGTACATTTTATCTTGGAGCAATATACAATTGATCAGCGATTGCAAATTATCCAAATTTATAATCAAAATAACCGTTTAATGCTGATTTTTATTGCAAAATCATCATCAGTGATAAAGCTCATTTTTGTCCTTTCTTAATAATCAAAATATGTGTTATTGGTCAAGGTGCAATCCACATGTGCTTCATGAGACATCATTGTATCCTGAAATAATTACTGTTGGGTGTGTACTTCATGCTGGAGGGATTGTAGGGCCATATTTTTTCGTTGATGATGATAATTGCAACATTATTGTAAATGGAAATCGCTATTGTCCCACGATAACTGATTTTTTTGCAAGGTGTGGACTTGGCAAATAGTTGATTTCAACTTGTCACACAGTAAATATTACAATTGATTTATAGCAAAGTCAATTTTGTGAGCTCATTATATACATAAGTGGACTCGTTGATTGACCGCCTCGATCGTACAAATTTAACGCCTTTATAGTTATATTAATAAGCCTAAGACGTTAGAAGAGCTTTCAAAAAATATTGAGCACAAAAATTGCTGCAATATCGGTCAGTTTATTGGAAAAAGTAGAGGATAATTGAGTTCAGCGATTGAACTTCTAGAAGTGTGTTGGTGGTGGTCACGCTAGATAAATCTATTTTAATACATTATATCTTAATAATTTGTACTAAAAAAATTAACTAATAAATTTGGCAAAATGCTTAACTGTGAATATTTTACTAATATTAAAAAAATTGAAGCACTTTTAATGTTAAACCCAATATATTGAAAAAATAAAATTCACACAAGCTAGTTGGGACATTGTTAGTTTTTAGATCAAGTAGTCCTTCAGTTGTATGATCTAAGAGTGAATACTAAAAATTAAAGTACCCACGAACAGACAAACAACTTTGCTTTATAATTAAATAAAACCATATCACTACGATTTGATCATTAACATTATAATCTATTAAGCCTATGCATATCTATTCAAAAGTACTGTGAATGTAGCCATTTCAGCTATGAAGCATTTTTTTTAGTAAAACCGACGTAGCTTAAAATTTCGTCTGTTTTCTTTGTGTTCTACGTAAGCTAAAGTCATTATTAAAAAAAATGGACGAAATATTTAAATAAGATAGGCTATTATTGCACATCGAGAGGGTCTGGGTGTATTAGGTCGATTTTACTACTCTCTGTTTTATCTTAAACCCTACTACTGTAGTCACTGATGTTCGATAGTTCACTCTCTAATGTCATAGACAAACAAATGTATTACGTTTCCCTTTTTAAGGATAATTATAGATAAAGAATAAAAGTGTAGACTTTATTTTGGTGTAACCAAATAGGCTATGTTTACCTACATAAATAAGTAATAGCCTTTAAAAATGATATAGCATTATTAAATACAGATATCGAATATTTGACATATACATACATACATAATTTATGTAAATAATATCTGAATTCTTATAGTGAATTATTTAAAATATTAACTCTTTCACAATTATACAGATGATGTTCCAATAATTCTATTAAGGTCAGGTTGGTTCCGAGAAATTATTTAATTTTCACAAATATAGCTTTACTTTATATGGAGTCACAAAATATCTGCAAAATGAACTAACGTCAAAATAAATTTTGAGCTATTTTTTTCTACAAATTTTTAAAAAATTATTCTGTTTTTATCTGTATACATACAGTATGTCCAAAAATTGATGGTGGTATTAAAAATATCCTTTTTTGTAGAAAAAAAAAGATATTTTTGGTTGGAATAAAATTTAAAATTTGGCTGATACAATCATTAGGCAATTTTGTTTTTTTCTGATGCAATAATTTTCGATGATTACATCATACATCAGTATAAAAGGGCTAAAAAACACCACAGGATGTTAGTTGAAATTCAATATCCGAAATGGTGAGAATGCACTCTTTGGAGACGAGGGCCAAGGCTGTTGGCATGATAGAGGATGGATCAAGCCAGAGAGACGTTGCTCAAAGGTTACAGATTCCTCTCAGGACCATTGAGAATTGGTGTAAGAAAAGGGAGGATGGGCAAACCCTTGCAAATCACAAGGGTCGAGGAAGGAAGAAAAAAATTAGTAAAGTTCCCAAACCGGTGATTCCAAAATCTTTGACTAAAAAGAGGCAATCAACAAGGAAACTTGCCGCAAGATTGACTTCAAAGGGCTATCCAATATTCAAGTCATTTCTCCACAACTACCTGAGGAACTCTTTGAATGCTTTGCCATACAAACCTCGTCTGCACCCAAAACTTTCAGTAAACCAAAGGAAGGCCCGGCTTCAATTTTATTGTGAGCAGAAACGCTGGACTGCAGATGACTGGAAATGTATCCTCTTCAGTGATGAAAGTCCATTTGAGCTATTTCATGCCCCAAATCCCCAAACAAATCGGGTTTGGGCAAGAGATAAGGGAGATGTGGAACCCACTCCAACTGTAAAATTTCCTCTCAAAATTCAGGTTTGGGCCGTTATCAGCCACCAGGCAGTGTCAGATCTTCACCTGATTCCACGAAACCAAACTGTCACGGCCGAGTACGACGTAACAGAGATCCTCGGCAAGTCTCTGATGTCAGCTTTGTCTCGTACTGAAGAAACTAGACCTCCTTTGAAGAGGAAAATGTTGTCTGACACATCAAGGTCCATTTTCCAGCAGGATGGTGCCCCTGCTCACCACTCCAAAAAGGCACAAAAGTGGTGTTCAGACAACTTGGATTCCTGCCAACAGTCTTGATTTGTCTTCCATTGAAAATTTGTGAGCCTTGGTCCAGAGGGAACTCAATGAAAATGCGCCAGCAACTTCAGAGGATGAATTACAATAAAACTGACAAAAGCTTCGTAAAAAATTTCTCCAGATACGTTAAATAATCTGTATGAAGGGATGCCAAAACGTATAAAAAAAAATTTTTAAGCTTAAAGGTAGTCATATTGGGAAGTAAATAAAGTTTTTCGCCAAAAAAAAAAATCACTTGTTTAGGTTATTTTATGATTTAGAAAAAAAACCACAATCCATTTTTGGACATACTGTATTACAGTGTACCGTAATGACTAAAGTTGGGAATTCAGTAAAGATAGTAGAATATGCTCAGAGTGCAACTAATAGAGAAACTTTTAGTCCATAGATATGTTCAAATAGTGGGTGAACTTCATACTAATGTATTACCACCATGTCACATGATAACTGATCTTGATGGTCCCAAAAATGGAGCTAGGTCGTTTTTAGGTGTGCTAGATTATATTATTAATTTATATCAACTTTGTTATGTGTTTTTTTATTATAAATGTGGGAGCATGTAAAAATTATTTACGACTTTGAATTTGATTAAAATTCAGAAAATAAGGACAAATTTCCCCCTGCGTGAAATGCCTGAAAGTTTCATTCATGATTTGTCTAAATATCAATTTTAGGCTTATCACATTACAGAAGGATTATCTTAATAATTGTAGATGAATAAATTCTTAAATTGAAAATCGTCATTGTTTCACATACAATATTGCTCCTAATCTCAAAGCATGAGTTGGCTAGATATAAAACAAAAAAATGCACGTTATAGTCGAGTTCATTGTTAATTTTTACTCCAAATGTGGTTCGAAATTAAAGTAAATTCAAATATAATAACTGTTCTATGACATACGTTCTACTATCTGTACTATCTTTCTCTAAGCAAAAAGATAGACAATTCGGGATATCTAAAATAAGAGATGGGAGTGATTTGGGAGATATCAGTATACAGCCATACTGTTCATCATCTAACCTCAATTGAGAATCTATTTCAATGATTAATATCCAGGATTAGAATAATGCCATTGAGCCTTTTATCATGGTAGTCATACCTGAAAATCAAATGATTAATTTTGTCTCCTCGCTTCTACGACTTCTCAAAGCACCATGCAACAAACATAGTTGTGAATGTGAAGCAAAAGAAATAACCAACGCTTCGGCTCAAGTTTTTGGACAAGACAGACTATATCAGAGCAAAATTAAAATTGTGTTTGATTTTCCCTATTAATGAAACATAAAAAAAGAAACTATAAAAGAATAATTGCTTCTTATCATTTTAAGAGTATATAAAAAAATAATAAAAAGAAAAGAATTAATTATTCATACTAAATGAGAAATATCAAACTGAATTAATATGACAAATAAAATATACTTAAATAAAAACAAATTAACCATTTTTTGGACTTTTGATTGTAATTTTCGTGTTTAAACGAATAAAATGCAAAATATCTCCCTATATAAAATTCCCAACTTTTGTTAGTACGGTACACCCTAATACATATAAATCTGTATATATTTGTACGTTGTCGATGTGATACAACAGACATGTTTACTTTTTATACAAATAAGGAAAACCTATTAGTAAACTTTATTTTATATATTGTGAAGTATATACAATTTGTTGACCTACGTAAATTTTTTTTTACTAACTTTAATGTTTAATGTAACTTCTTAACATGTTAAAAGATCAAATGAACAAAGTTTTAAAATTTATATTTTTTTAAATCAAATGATTAGCTGCCAACTATAATAATACGATTATTTTCATGTCCTTTCAAACATTTATGTATAGAATTGTATAAAATATGACCTGCCGATAAGTAATAATGAAAATGAAAAAGGGCATAGGAACATTTAAGGTTTGAAGAATATTTTGGAGAAGAGCATCTTAGCTGTCATGTCGTTCAAGTAGGAAATAAACTCACATCCCAGACCGTATCTACCAAGGATGTCAAGAATTACTCCCATGTCGATATTCAATTTTACTCCGAGTTGTACTGATAACTCCACATCTATTCATCAATCCTACTTTCCATCATTAATTATCAAACACACTAGTGTTAACGTCATATTACGATGTTTTCTCTTCAAGAAATGAAAAATAATGATATCAGCTTTGGGGAAAAAATCTCTTCAGATTGGCAACTAGAATTTTTTCTTGCACTTATTAAGATTATATTTATAGAAATATATTTGCTTAAGTTAAGAGAAACATATCATTTTGATGAACGATACAAAATGTTGGATCCATATTTTCTAAAATAATTCTTAATCAAATTTTAAACAGAGTTTTCTTCCGAAAAAAAAAAAAAAAATAATAATAATAATTCTGTTGAAAGAATGTTATTCTCTAGAAATTAAGTTGTTTGTACCTCCAAGATGGCATATTTCAGAGAATGATGAAATCATGCAAATACTTGAAGTTTTTGACATTTTTAGTTTTTGATAAATTCTCATACATACTTACATAAATACGTTTAGAATAATTTAAGCATCCTTAGACGTTCCGAATTGTAGGACACGTAAAATTCATTTTCCTTTTAAACAACATACATTCAATTATTATATTTATACACATGAAGAAAAATTATCATTATTTAAGATTATGTCAATGCTTTGTGTATTTGAATGTTATGTAATGTAAACGTCATGTTTACTTATATTATCATATATAGTAGTATATGTACATGTCTATTTTTACTCTGGTCTTTACTGTGCATACTTATAGTTAGGTATGGAGAAAATGTAGAGAAAAGGGAGAAAAAGAATTGGTGTTATCCTTCCATTTTCTTTTTTGTTTATTTTTTGATTGGTGTATTAAAAAATGTATAATAATGTATATGTTTGAATAAAAAATTCCCTGCACTTTTTTGAAAACTTTTTTAAATTTTGAAAGTTTTCATTTCTATAGCAGTAATAAACTTTCTGTATTTAAATCATATAACAGGCTTCTCCTTGTATTCTACAAAATACTAACAGTACACTTTTAACACTACATAAACGATCAAATGCAATACCAAGTATAAGTAATTGTTATTTCTATAGACACTTAAATTAAAATGATGTTTTTTAAATTTTCTAAATAATTGATGCAAAGAATGGTAATTTCTATCTCATGAATATATTAATTACTCCAATCATTAATAATCAATATTAATTTATTGACTTCTCTGTAAACAATTATTGGATTTCAAAGCTACATGAAGGATTTAGAGTTGCAGAAAATACTTCTTAAAAGTTTATTCAACAGATTAAGAATAAGATATATAAGATAAAGATGAATAAGATATTAGAGATATCTATGGAATGGATGAAATCATATTGAAGAAGTGGGACAGAGTTAGAAGTAGGGATGATATCTTACCATTTGTTAATATGAAACTGTTATTAAAAATATATTTGTTAATGGATTTATTTAAAAATAAAAATCTAAATTAATCTTAAATCGAAACCATTTCTATGATGTGTCCGCCGATGTGTAACTGTAATATGTAGTTAAATTAAACATACTAAAGTGAGTTCCATGTTCCATTACATGAGTTTTTTTAGTTTCCATGTTTTCTAATTAATAGTTTTGAATAACTTTTAAGTTTTATACCATTTAATTTAAAAACCTATTTTCATAAATATTATTTAAATATTTAAAAAATATAATTTTGAATAAATAAGATCAATTATTTAAATAACATGATCATCATAATAAAATTTGAAAATGGATGTAGTTGATGTTTTTTCAGAGAGAAATTAGATAGACCCTAACCATTTGTTGCTAAGGCAGTTATTATCATTTTCTTTTTTTTTGTGCAAGTCCTACTTATACTGATTGACCTGTAAACCAGAATGAGTGACTTTGTTTAAAAATAATTTGCCTTTCAGTCGAAAATAAGTATAACGTTATTCATTTTCCTATTTTATGCAATTAAGTCATACATTTTCCTTTTCAGCAAAAACTGCATGATTGATATGTCAATTCATTTTAAAAGATAACTTTAAGTAGTTTAATGATCATGTAACTAATGGATGAGCCGCCTTATTTAAATTAAATGAGTATTGAGTATGATAAATGCGATTCATACAAGACATGTTTTTTTAAGTCTAAAATATGTCAATCATAAGTGTTTATTTGGCAGATTATGCATAATTGATAATAAGGATATTTGCGTTATCAGAAATGGAAAAAAAAAAAAAAAATCTTGGCAGCTCCACTTTATTTGTTTCTTTCATGTATTGGATAAATAAAGATTAGGTAAACGACCTTTTTAGTTGTTAACCCTTTTATATATACCATGTAGATATTTATTTAATATTCGTTTAGCATACAAATGCATTGAAGCCATAAATAAATTAGTGCAAAAAGGAAGGAGAGGAAAAAACTACGTTCGATACGCAAAACAAAGTAGGATAAAAGTATAAAATATTATCGATTGTTAAACTGTTCTTATCTATTTCCCATTTAGCTTATTAAGAAGTCGTATAAACACATAAATATCGTCAAGTTGGGTTTAATTTACTTCTTTTTGTCATGATTTAAGAAAAATCTAACAAATTTTAGAGCACTCTCGAAAGGGCGTCATTTTAAAGTATTTATTATTTATATAAACATTATTTAGCAAAGGTTGTTAAATCAAACTATTTTTGCGCTCAATTTGGATTCAATATTTTGGGACGAATACATTCCTTTTGTGTAGAGAACGGGTATTTATTTTCTATGTATGTATGAGCTATACTAAAGTAAGCATTTCCGACGTTGCTTGGACATTAACAAATTTAAACTAATTATGAACTCTTCTGTTTCTCATAAAAAAAAAAAAATATTCTCACTGCACACCTATTTTTAAAGAAGGAGATTAACAGGTTTAGAGGAGAAGAAAAACATATTCAAGTAGTAGAACTGTCGTTCGCTCAACGTTTAAACCATTGTCGTCAAAAATACTTTGTTTTCTATAATCCTTACAATTTCCTTTAAAAAAGTGTACAAAGATATTTAGCCAAATGCAGGAAAAATAAATTTTAAAAGTTTAACTGTCTTTATTTTTTTTATTCAAATTAGTCGTGTGTTAGTCCAAAAAAATGATATTATAGAGAAATATTTTTTGAGGCGTACATTGGCCTTAAAGGCCAAAAATGGCTGCCAGAACCACCTCCTGAGCCTTAAAAATCAACTTGAAAAAATTCAGCAAAATCCATGCATTGTTTTGGTCGTGATTCTCAGACACACACAGCCATACACATTTAATATATAGACTACGACTTGGCAATCTGGATTTTTATGAGCCGAATATCGAGGTCATTTTTTGGTGGAGAAAAACGTTCCTGCAATGTTCCTGTTTTCAAGCGTAATTTTTGTTCCTTATAATTACAATATAGTCTTGTGTTTTAAAGATAAAAATATATGTAATAATTTGGGCAATTATCTATTATCAAATCTTATTTAATCGGCTCGACAGTATGTCCATTGGGTTTTTATTTATATACATATAAAGTTGCCGCAGTAATTAAGCGTCGACGAACAGATACGTTTTTCCTTATTAATATAGAAAATAACAAACCCAACAAATCCTCAGTATGACTTTCCATTTTTTATATCATACTGAGATGTTCTATTCTTAAGATTGAAAGAATAATAACAACAGTTTTAAAAAGTAAAATATTATTTAGGTTGTCAACAACAGCAAAAATTGCACGTTAAAAAAGGCTAAGTATTTTCTTTTCTTTTTCTTTTTTAATCTGACCTTAAGGTACACAAGCTTATTCTTAGGAATAAGTCATCAAATTATATATTATACAATTCTATATGGTAAAGAGTTGTATATAATATATGTTGATTTAAACACCCTCTAGATCTCATTCCTGCGTTTTTATACAACATACATAAATACTCCCATTTTCCCCCCTTGTAACACTCGATTGCATTGTTATTCCTGAGATCAAGTCTCTACGCAATCCTATGGTATATCTTTGCATTATTAGTATAAAAGATATGAATAGTATATTAATATATGTTAAAAATATGCTGTGCAGGAAATATATCTTTTTTGTGTAAAGACATTAAATGTACATGCATATATTGAAAAGCTCATTTTGGCATTAAAATACATAAATAAATTAAAAATACGTGAGAAACAGTTTTTAAGGTCTAAATATTAATGCAAGTTTATTTAATTAAATGATATTTTCTGAATTCATTTATAGATACAAAAGATGTATTCCACTTTTTTCAGATGTCCATTTCTTTACTCATGTCCCTCATTAGTGTGATACATACTGGTTTAACTCTTTTGTATTTTTCCCTTAACTCACATCAAAATATGTACTCTATGGGGGTTTTAAATACTCAAAACGCAATGATCATTATCCTTGTGGTGTATTTTATTCTTTTTTCCTGTTTTGTACATTTTTTAATACAATAATCCCTATTCCTTTTTTATAATATCTAGATCAAAAAGAACCAAAAAATGATTAATTGATTATAACTCTAGGGATATTTGAGGAAAAAAAACCCAGGGAAAACCAGGTATATAATAATGAAGATAAATGGGCAATTTATGTTAAAAGAAGAGAAAAAAATACTATGGATAAGAAAATATACAGGATTTCTTGAAACTATAGGGCTTGAACTCAAAGTATAAGTTACCAAGTAGTAAAAATCCTAACTATGAAATAGAACATTAAACAAAATTATAATCTATTAACATTATTTTGGTGATCCTTTTTCTTTCATTTTTTTAAATGAAAGATTGAAAATGAAGGTAAATTATTTTACTTTTACCCTTGTCTCATATTGACAATTAGCTTTTTCATAATTGATACAAATAACTCAAATAACATTTTGCTAAGTTATAGCTGTAATAATTACAAGAAATTTAAGGATAATATATTTAACATTTTAATTCCCAAAATTAATTCAGAAAATCACAAATATTTAGCTTTTACATGTAGGGGTTCATATTGAAGTCAATTTGTCAAACCAATCACCTCAAAGTTCAACCACAGACTCCCACCTGGCTGGAACCTGGTTCAAGCTTTGATGATGAATTCCTTTTCCATGTTGGGTACTTCCTCAAGAACGGAAGCCAAGAGTGTGATGTGCACATTTATTGGACTCTCTCTAAGACGTCCCACACATAATTCTCCAAAGTGTACAGATACTACAAGCTATGATGCCAAATTTCCTTTGTCTGTATAGCTTCAGGAAGAAGTTATGAGTGCGTTTTTTGCTCCCAGAAAGATCTCAAGTCTTCCTTGCAGGTTTTCCCAACCCATCTGCTCTACACTGTTATATAAATAAGGCGGGACGACATGTGAATAAGACTCTCAAAGTAACACTGATTTTATCAAAATAAATATCCCACTAAACAACCACTAAGTACTCCAACATTAGTGATGTAAAGGTAATTGTACAGAATCAACATTTATAAATTTACCAGTTTTATTCTCTTTTAGACCGATACTAACTTTGATAGTTGGTTTATCTCTTCTAACTCTTCCTCTTGCTTCATGAATACATGTGTGCACGTCTAAAACTGAACACTCTGAAATTTAAAAAAATAGTTGAATAATTCTGTAACTTTTAAAGTGGTCGACGAATTAGTTTATTTAACATGAAAGATAAAGTCTTAGACACATGTCTATTCAATATGGCCGACCATGTTCTCCACTACCAACTCCAGCCTGGACCGGAACTTGCTGCATGACTTGGCGATGAAGCTCTGGTCGAGGTTGCCTCAGGCATTGTTGAGGGCAGACTTCAGCTGATCCTTGGACTTGTATTGGACTTCCTACAGCATCCCCTTTAAATGCCCAAACACTGCAAAGTCTAGCGGCGATCAATCAGGCGAGTGAGGCGGTCAAGAATTCAGATCAAAGAAGGCCGGAGTCTCGATCTGAAGGAACTCTTGGGTAAAGTTGCTAGTGTGGCAGCTGGCACCGTCCTTCTGCCACCACCACCTGTCCCCGTAAGTAACCCTGGCCCAAGGCAACACTTTGTCCTTCAAGTATTGGCAGTACATCTAGGAGTTAAGCCTCTTGTGGTCCTCCAAGAAGATAAAATCACATTTCTGACCGTCGGACGTAACAACGACCAGGACCTGGAGGTTGGCGAAGTGTAGTTCCTTAGCCACATGCACCACGTCATCACCCCTGGCACCAAGAGACTCTGCCAGATAAAATCCGGTGTTGTTGGCACCATCTCGTCTAGGCTGTAGGGCGTCTCATCACTGAACAAAACGACTACATCGGCTGGCTTTTTCTTAAGCTTGCTGAGAAGAATCTTCGACCTTGCGAAGCGTTTTTCCTTGTATACAGGCTTGAGGGCTTGACAAGGGGTTCTCTTGTAGACCTTAAGGCCAAGACCTTTCTGAACTGGCCGGTCCATGGTACTTCTGCTGACGTTGAACTCCCTGTAGAGGCCGCTGACGGTGACCTTGCCTCTCTTGTCCTCGACAGACTTTTTCACGGGAGCAACCATTTCGTCCGACCTTCGAGGCCTAGACTTAAATCTTTTGGTCACCTCAGGAGTCCCTTTGGCTTCTACGCTGCAAACAGTGGTGCGGCTGCAGTTCAGAACCTTGGCAATTTCAGTGGGAGTTTTTCCCCCGCGCTGAAAGGTCCAAAGTTGGGACTCGACGTCTGTTCATATTATCAGCGGTCGCTATTTAGATTTTGCTGGAGTTTTGTTTATAACTAGTCAAGACCCTTGCCTCGAAGTATAAGCCGATTTCAACTTAATAAAATCACAAATATCTGCATGGGGTAAAATTTAAAGGAGTGTTCAGTTTTAAACGAGCACACCGGTATAAGTAACGTCCATTACTTCAACACGTTGACTCTTTGCAGGAATATTTGTGTAGGTCTTCATTTTACGACAGTGAGATTTGAAATGTCCTATATTGTCACAAAAATGACACTTCTTGCCATTAGCTGGACATTGCTTGTATACCTGATTTCGACTACACTTTCAACATTTCCTTTGCAAGACCATTTCTCTTTTTGGGACATTCTTTGCCTGTGTTCTTAAGATTTTAGGTTTACAATCCAAGAGATCTTACTTTATTCATGCGACTTTCCAAGAAAGCATTTATTTCTTATGTCCTTAAATGTTGAATTATACATTTTTAACACTTCCGTCTGGAGTTCTCTATGCCTGAGTCCCTCTACTAAACGTACGCAAGTAAGTCTTTAGTAGAAAATTTATTGAGTTCAGTTTCGGTGCATAATGCTTTAGTTTTATTGTAAAACGAAGTAAAGTATTCTCCTGATCTTTGCACGCCTTTATAGAAGTCAACTCTTCTATTTAACAACGAGTAACAAGTATCTAACGAATCTATACATATCTCGATACTTGTGGAGCGATTAATCCCTTTCCAAAAATTGTTCGAGATTGCTGCGGCTGATCCCGGTTAGACATGTATCCAAATATCCTCTCTACTCGTCTAAAGGTAATAGGTGCATGCTGTGGGCTGAGTAACACCGGCGGAATGTTTTTTTGTCATGCCTTGAAATTAATTAAAGTAGTATTATGCTCTAATTAGACGTGCTTCATTCATTCGGGGTTTTCTTCCCTATTCCAGGGTGATATTGGCTGAACTTTGGACACTGATCCTTGCTGCACTCTCGAACTTGTATCTAAGCTTCACAAATCTTCTCTACTGAGTTGTAAGATTCTCCTCTACTTTAGAGTAGTTCTGGTGGTTTTAGATTCCATCAACACCTAATACGAAAGTTCTTCGACTTGAGTGTATTCCCCCATGACCTCTATGAGTTCGTTGACCTTCTTTTCCACATGGACTAACTTTGTTATTACACAACTATTTTAGAAGGGGCTTTGATGTCCTCCATTGATATCGCCTCCATTTTATCAAAAGTACTTCTTAGGTCCTCTACAACTTTCCGTCCGAGGAGTCCGGTCTCTTCTAGCCTCCTGATCACTTTGGTGGTGTTTTGATTTTTCCCCACCTCGATTATATTGTCAATACGTAGAGCTCGACACTAATCTCCACGTTAGTTAGGAGTAGATTCTGTTGAAACTATCAACTGCACCACGTTAAATACTGGTAAATAAATAAGATGGAACAACATGCAAGTTTGACTCGAAGTAACACTGATTTTATCAAAATATATATCTCACGAAACTAACACAAAGTACTTGAACAGTACTGATATAACGATAATTGTACGGAATACTACACCATTAGACTCCTTGAAAGCCCTGACAATATCGTGAACAGTTGATTTAGGCAGGTTCGTCAACTCAATAATCTCTTTGGGCCTGAACCCGGCAAGGGGGCACTCAAGGATTTTGTCTTATAGATTTTTACTAGTTTAATCTGATGAGTACACTTTCATATACATATGTCTCAAGTTTGTTAAAATATTGAAGTCTAAACTAGTTCCACATTTAAAATCCCCAGCCTATACACATGTAATATTCTAAGTAGTTATAAATAATATATTTAGCCAAGACTTAAAATGTATAACTCACATTTCAAATAAACTACCTTAGGTTTAGCCCGGACTTATTATCCTTAGATCAAATTTGGCATTTATATCTTCTATGAGATGTGTCTCCAACCTCTATTTCCAAATAAAATATTATTTAGTCAGTATATCGAATAATATATTCTGAAGTGATACATTATTGAGACACATTTATTCAAATGCTGTGTCAGGATTAGGTAAAAAGTGTGTAGGGCTAGGTATGAAGAAAAAAACAACGGATCAAGGACCGATATGAATTCTGTCTATATAAATGCATCGTTTATTGTTCAAAGACTTTAAAAAAACAACAAACTGTTTCAGGCCTTTTCATTTTATTTGCAAACAGAAAGGAATAGTTGAAGACGGAAGCAAGTAACTATAAGTTTTGATGGACTTGAAGAATTTATATTTCGGACATAGCTTCTCCCATTATGAGAAACCACGTTCCACCTCTTAGTACGTCTTGATATTTTTGTGGATTCTTGTTTCAATGGCTTGGTCAAAGGATTTTGCACACATGCAGAGGATCCAACTTCAAAAGACTGCAAGGGATTGGATCGTTTATTGACGAAAAGAGTCCTAGCCCTACAGAAATTGACACCCAAATGTGGAAGTCTTAAATGCCTCTGTGAATGAACAGTAAGCTGCAATGTATGATGCCTATTTCAAAAACACTTGCAGCAATTTGCACTGTTTCCTGGAAGTCGTAATGGCTGTCTACGGGGTCATATTGAATATTAAATATCCTTGGCATCATAATTAAAATTATATTAAAAAAATGTTTCTAATATTAAATGTATTCAAAATAATACATCATTGTTTTAGTCCTCCATTTTAGTCTCAAAAGATTTGCACGATCTCATATATAATTATCTAATAATGTTATTATTATCATTTTCTTTTTTGTTTAATTTTCTGATCCATAACGATATTTATTCAAATAAGTAAGTAAATTAAAGTGGCATATTTACCAATCCTAACTTGACGAAACTTATTCAAGTCACCTAATCAAATTCATGGATAAAAAAATAATATAAATGCTCTAATTTATGTCATAAGTAAATAATTGAATTAAAGTTTTTCACTAGTGACTAATAGTATTCATTTTTTTTTTTCCTAATTTGTGTACATAAATATAATAGTATCTAAATAATTAGGGCTCAAATGAAGAAATTAATAACTTTACTTTTATGGAGCGTTAATTTTAAATAAAGAGGGACAATCCGCCTCGTCCTTTCTAATTATGAATGTCATTTAACAATTCTTAAGTAGAAATGAACATGACTCACCACATTTGACACCATTAGCAAATATACAAAATCTTTTTAGAATTGATTTTTTTTTTCCTTGAGCGTCTGCAGCCTTACTTATATTTTGTGGGAGGCTTCATTTGTTTGAAAAAAAATAAAATAATAATAGAGCTAAAGTTTTTGGGACTGTCCTGAATTGGACCAAATGACCGTTTTGTAATAATTAAAATCCTTTATTTTCCCACTTTGCTTCATTATTATACAATTTATTTGATTTGGGAGGGGGAAGGGTGGGGGGTTTACACCACGTTAGTAAGAGAGACGGAAATAAAACTGCTTTCAACATAAAGGGTAAATTAAAATATAGTAAGAACAACTAAATACAACGATTAATGTTTATTTCAGTGGATATTGGAATTCATAATTTTTAATGAAATATGTATAAATTTAAAATATTTGTAAAGATTGAAGCAGTTGATCTTAGTAAGATAATTCCTATTCTGATATAACATGCTATGGATCTTTCTTTAAACACTTTTACTTAAATAATATAGAGATTTCTGCCTCATATGGGTATTATTTACAAAAATTGATTTTACAAATAATTTTTTATACACAATAATATTAATTACTTTTATTTTTAGGGTGGGGACATAGGTATTGAATTTTGAATAATTTAAGGGTTCCAGAAACTTCATAGAGTCTTGATTCACTTAGATCTGAAAAAGAAGAGAACAAAATAATACTAAATTGAACGGTGCATTAAATTTTTACATGTGTTTATATCTCATTATTGTATTAGTTGCTATAATATATTCTGCACATAAGTTACAAGTTCAAAATATCGTATCGTGATTGGTTAAATTTAAATTTTCTGCACGATTTTATTTTTTAAATAGATCCATTTTGATACCTTTATACTTAATAACTTTGTATATTATTAATCTACAAAATCAATAATTTATTATAATTTAAAAAATTGAAATATCAAAACCATAAAAGAAGCCCTAACTATAGGTCATGAGGGAGATTGAGGTTAGTTAGAAAATGCCAGTTAACCCTGTAAATCAACAACTAATCTCACTCTCCCAAAGATATACTTATATATTGGATAAAACAATATGAAATTTTTGAAAGTTAGCGTATTTCTTTTCCCATCATCTCAGCCACATTTATCAGGGCTTATAAATTTTGACAAATTTTGAAGAAGAACATCCACATAATTATTATAGGCCTAAAGTATCATTAAATTGACCAGTACAAACTATTGCTATATTAAAAAAAATGAGGCTCACTGGAACCAATGAAGGCTCTCTGTTGAAAAAAAGGTTAAAAAAGTCTAACCTCAAATATTAGTATTGAACTTTTTGAACCAAAATTACATTAGAACATAGAAAAATGTTCAATGCAAGAAGTATCATTTTTTAAAAACTAAAAAATGTATTTTTATTCATTGTATGATTGTATATATTTCTATTCATGTAGCGATTATTTTTTTGGCAAAATGAATTGTAAAACTCTTTTATTCTTTAAAAATATATTGAATATTTTGCTTTCACTTTGTATTTTTGCATATTTTTTATGCAGATATATAAATTAATAGAATTATGTTATCTTACAAAAATAGAGATAAAATTTTGCAAAACACATATATGTAAATTTATTGAATCTTCGATTATAAGAAAAAACCCTCATTCTTATGTCTCATATTTTATTATTATTATTTTCGTTTTATTCATTTCAATTGTATATAATATATTTGAAAGTTTTTGGCTTCACAGATTGCATTTTGCGACTTGCTTTTCTCAATATATGATATATGTAGACCGCCAACACAAACGAAAGCTAGAATATTATTTCTCAAAACTGAGTGAGGATTATATTTGTATTCTTTTATGAGTTATTGTCAATTTCTATCTGCAAAATATTCGGATAAATCCTTTGGGTGTATCGCAAATTGCACATATGTTCTCAATATTGATCGTTGCAATAAAAAATGGGAAAGGGATGGCTTTATTTTGAAAGGTCATATTGGGGGCAATATAGATATATCTCCCTAGACAAATAAAGACTCTTAACTCTATTTAACATGATTGAGTATCTAATTTCATCGGATAAAATAGAATACAAAGCCTATGATTTACTCATTTACGTATTTGAAAATTTTTTAGATTTTCTTTTCTTTGGTTCAAGATTGTTTTTATAAGGACACACCACATATATATTTTTTTTTGCAAATTTTTTGGATGATAATTTTAACTTATATTCAAAGTATAGAAAAAAAGTATGACACCAACAACATCATTTTTGAACAACTTTTGAGCAAATGCTTGTAGAATTCATCTTGGAATTTCAAAGCCTTCAAAATTTATGAAAGTTTGAGGACTGTAAATCAATGTAATTAAATAGTTAAAAAGGTTTATTTTGAACTGTTAAATTTAAAAGTAAAAATTTGAAAGTAGGTAATACTTAATTTTTTTCTACATGTCTACAAGTTTTAATGACAAGTCATGAGAAATAAATACCCGATAATAAAGTACAAACAGGAAACAAAATTATCAGTCTCGTCAAAAGCTGGAAGAAGCTAATGTGGGATAAACTACTTTTATTGAAAAAAATCTTTTGGAATCAGGATTTATACTCACTCAGCTTAAATTAAAATTATGAAGAGTTATTCAAAATGGAAGAGGGGGGGACTACGAGAGAAGATGTTTAAACATATTTTTCGTTTGCATACTAATTTTACACCATCTTTTTCTTTCTTAATTTTTCAACTTACAATCAATATTTTATATCAATTACTTGAGTTCTAATACAAAAACAAAGAAAATTAATTCAAGGAGTTTTGACCGATTTGGCCATTGTGTCTAAGTATCAAAGTAGCCTCATTTGATTTACACTTCATTTATTCCTGAACCAAAAAATAAAAAGCTTATGTTTTAAATATTATCACTTTTGTAGGGCTCAATCTCTGTATTTTTTTAATATTTATTTATATTCATTATATGAAATTCGATAAATTTGAAAAAATTAAAATGTTCTTAGTTCATATATTTACTATATATTTATATGGGTTATACCCATAGTGATCATAACACAATGGAAAAAATATATCACTCTTAGAAAAAAAAACACACTCCAGATGTTCTAATTATATTTATTTTTGTTATATGTGTCTGTATTACAATGTTATTAAATATATAAAAGGATCACAAGGAAGGGGGAGGGAAAAAATCTTTAATTTATGAACTTTCTGTTCGTTCATATCGCAAGATCAGTCTTTTTTCTCATTCAGCTTACGAACAAAACAGGAACCATAATGAGAAAACCAACCATTCAACAACATAACCACTTCAGTCTTTTTTTAGGGGAAGGGAAAGAAATGGTTGTATCATAAATCATAATTATACTTATTTCTACGCGTTGTTTATTATAATATATATAAATTAAAAATGTGTTAAATACGAATATAAAACACATTATAAATGAGAAAAACTCGATTATAATAGGGTGCCGTCATATTATAGTGCACACTTATACGTACATAAAAATAATGCCCTGTAGAATGATAACAGCTCATTTCAAAAGTTGTATTAATATTTTGTTTTAGTAGTAAAAGCTTCTTAGGGGGTCGTTCAAACTCATAAAACATATGTGTATACTAAATTTAATATCTAGAGGAATAATTAAAAGTTTATCAACTTCTAGTTAGAGCTGGAACATTATATGAGGGATCGAATTCTTCTAAAAGGAACATATATTGAATATTATATAGGCAGAATAAGTTATGGAATGTAGAAGCTGTAACTTGAACAAGTAGATTTGCTCAAGTTAAAGATCACTACATGAATAACTATTTGAATTTGAATTTTTAGATTTTGAGTGGCAATTATAGTTGAAACTCAGTATTTATGTACATGAACTTTATCTAAATGTACTCCTCGATAATCAATGACAAAGAAATGCATACCCATTAGTTGATCATTACAAATTTACAACAAAAAAAAAAATTACAATTATGACAAATATGTAATGACTTGTTTTTGATGAAAATAAATTACATTAATCAGTAGTTATTGAGATCGCAAATCGAATCTATAATTAGTTTACTAAAAAAAATGAGCTCAAACGTAACCTGTCTAAAATTCTTTAATAAAAAAAAACATTGCAAAAATGATTTTTCATTAATTTTTGTTTTAACATATAAGAATAATAGACCTTAAAAATAAAATTCTAGTCATGAAATCACATTAATTATTGTTTATTTTAAAGTAGTAAAAACAAAATGACTTTTAATAACTTCAACGGATCTAGGTTTGACATTTAAAGGATTTTTTTATTAAATCTCATTTTCATTATATTTTACGATTCAGAGCTATATTCGAATATAAAAAAACAAACAAACAAACGGAAACCAAAGTTAATAACGATTGATGAATAACATTAAAGCATTTTAAAGATGGATACTAAAATTCACGAATATATGAAAATATTTTGAATGCACAAATCTCACGCAAAGATAAATTGAAACTTGAGAGCACTGTAAATATATCTCCCATTTTATTTGATGAGGTTTTCTAGGACTGACTTTCTAAGGAGGTCAAAATTATGTAAAAAAGAACCACATGAATTATAAATGATCCCATACACCAGTTGCTCCAAACATCAGGGCTTCAAGTCTTTTACATTTGGGTTAAGTTTCACTCATTTTTTCTCTTTGAAATACGATTTTCATATTTTTTTATATTCTAAATGACATAAAATCTATAATTCTGACGTAAAATTAAAGAACCCTGAACATAATCTGGCTTTACCCAATCTGAGGAAGAACTAATCGTCAATTACCTAACGGCATGAAATTTGTATATCTGCAGAATTAAAAAACAAATATTATGTTATTTTTATAATGTTCATGGTATTTAAAATCACCAATTCTTGCATTTAATTCAATTTTCAGTTAAAATTGATAAAGATTAGTATATATTATACAAAATAGCTTGACTTGATAATTTTTACATAAAAGTGTATAACACATATTTTCAAAAAAATCAATAAAAGAGTTGCAACCATCATCCATTGAAAGTGAAGGCATTAAATTTTGTGCCAATACATCTGAACCAATCAGGATTAAATTGACTTCTGAGAACAAAAAAGAAATATACTTTTATAAATTATAGGTTAAAATTAATACACCTAATTATTACCCTAAATTATAATTCCTATATTCATGTATTTTCTTGCCTAGTTCCAATCGATTATAAGTTAAATATTAAATAGTAGTATATCATTTTGTTATTTGCTTATGTAATTCTATAATCCATAATTAGAAATTATAATTTTCTTAACGATAGAATCAGAAACGGCTGAAGTTCTGGTATTGGTACATTTTTATTAGAGAAGTACTTTAGAATATTTCAATTGAGTATATATTGAAAGTATTTATTACTTATAAAAGTAATTGCTCGTTTAAAATACAGTAATCTATATATATAAGAGAGAAATTGTTTGTGTGTGTGTGTAGATGTCCTTTATACGTTCCCACGCCGTTGAACCTAGGGGGCTGAAATTTTGCATGGGTCCCTCTTTTGAGCTCGGACGTGCAATTTCGTTTATTTCAGGTGCAAAAAAATGACCTTCCAATGGAATATGGGATTAGTAAATAGAATAAAGTTTGTAGAAATTTGTCTAGAGATTGGTTTGTACATAAATTTGTCTAATAAAAATTGATGTTTAACTGAAATATCTGTTATTTTCTGAATAACTTTTCAATTTTTCTCTCTTTTTTCCCCCCATTTTTCATCAAACATCAATTTTCAATATTTTTAAAAGAAATGCCACAAAATGATACATTTTAGACATAAAATTTGAGACTCTAACTGTTCAGTGAAATATTTTCAATTTTCGGAACATTTTGTTACATGATTTTTGCAATATTTCCAAAAATGACCCAGTTATCGAGGGTTATTTTTTTGACAATATTATTCTTCATAACTTTTTTGTTATTGCAGGTATTTTTTTTTTTTTTGTTAGGTTTGTGTTTCTTTTACAATTCCAATAAATGCTATTAACTATTTTTTTTTGCAAAATTAGTGCATTACAAGTTTTTGCAATTTACTTCGCGAATTTTGATTTGAGAATTTTTTTAAGTAAATAAAAAATGTACTTCACATCTTTTTTTAGATGTATATATGTTGGTATGTTATTTGAAGTTTATAACACATTATTTTTTTTCATATTCACAATAATAATGTTAAGGTTACGAGGGGCAATAATAAGAATATTTTTTTAGAGGGGGGGAGTTGCTATGATGAGACGTTGTAAATTACTTTACTTAACTGGATTGATATAGTCTGAAGAATCCAAGAGAAATAGAATTAGAGTTATCAGGATTTTTCGACAACAACGAAATATTCATATTATAATTATTAGTATATAGAAGTATTTTCTTAATATTTTTTTTATTTTCTCAATTAATTTGACCATTTTCAATAATAAGATTATAAAGATTTTTTTTCAAACTGGAATTATAATTACTAAATATGCAAATATATTGACTGATTTTGTTGTATCGCCAAGATTAACAAACTGAATAAGAATGTATATAGATCAAAGTTACATCTCATCTATCTGCATTCTCATACTATTAGGAAAAATATTGTTTTTTTTAAAAGACGTATGAACTATGTATAATTGCTTTTAAATGTAGTTTGTTGTTCGAATAATTCATAAATTATGAGGCTAAATAAAAACGATCTGTATCTATATAAATAATATATATTCATGTAATATTTTGAATATGTGTCTTTTTGAAAAGGATTATTCATCTAAAAATATGAATTTGAATATGTATTTAAATACCAACAAAAAATAAACATACGCTCATAGGAATAAAAAAAATTATTTATCTACTATTAAATATCTGTAATATATTTTTACCAATAATTTTATTGCTTAAATTCTCTTTAAATTAGCATTTTGTATATTTTATGAACTAACAACATATGCTTATTTTTTTTTTTTTTTGAGGATTGTTATTTAAACATGTTAACTTTATCCATACAGCATATGTAAATAAATAATTTTGTAGCTATATAAATATTATATGAAGGATCGATTAGATATATGTCAATAAAATATTTTCGTTTTTTATAATTTTTCATTTTATACCAATAAGTATAAATATTGCATCTGTTACTAAACATATGTTGTCCCACTTTGCAATAAATTGGAGTGGGGATTTCGCCGGGAATAAGATACATAAATATGATAGGGTTGATCGCTCAGGATCTTTGTATTTTTCGGAGTTTTAAACCAATAAAAAAATTAAGGATATCAGCATTTGATTTTTTCATAATATAACCTACATTTTATTATATGAAATTCATTTAACTACAAATTGAAGAATCAATAGATTTAAACTTTTTGGTATTCATGAGGTATATGTACTAATAATAAATGATACCCAATAAACACCAAATTTACTAAAGGATGAAACTTTACAACAAAAATAATTTTATACGTTCCCGGTCCTTTTTTTTCCTATACCCCATAGATAAAGTAATAATCATAATATTGATAAATAAAGGTACATAATTCATGCTTGCCACATGGAAAAGGAAATAAAGACTAGGAATCAACCTGAATGTCGGCTAAATAATTTGTAAATTCTTCCATATCTTCAAATTAGCTCCGTTTTTTTTAAAGATATTATGTTTTTGAAGCAGTTAAAGGGTGATATTATAATGACACTAGTGATACGCGATTTGTGGTTAGGGTTTTGTATTTCACAATTACAAAATCCCTACTTTTATCAAAAATTAGTATCAAACATTAGCTCGTTAATTACTTAATATTCTTTTTTTGTGGTTGAGAGGAATAGATTATAATATTAAAAAGTGGGATCCGAGGCCTCTAAAAAACAATCCGTTAACAATGAGTGATACTGATAAAAAGGACAAAATTAGGATTGAGAATAACATTTTTTTAATTAATTGATAGTTAGCCAATTCTTTCCAACTAAATAATTATAATTCAATAATTTTTCACAGCTCAACAAGAACTTAATTTAATTCAACCAATCAACGTTCAGAAAACGGGTTATAGGAAAGAAACAGAAAAATTGGCAGCTGATAATAAAATGATATGTAAGTTTTTGTGTTGGTGAGGTAACTCTATGTAATCTTTCACTTTTTTATATTAAAAATTACCAAATAATTAATTTTTTATTCCGTTAGAATATTCGATATCTAAAAAACCATAGGGGGTTCATTCATAAATGTATAATAAGTGAGATATAAATAAATATATATACAGTCAAACTTTGTGTGATTGTTCCCTCATTTAAGCGTATCACTGAGCTAAGCAGTCATATCCAGTTTCCAAGCATTCATTTCATAAAATTAAAATAAATGAATTAAAGGTGCTCTCCAATCCCTGGCCAGCGGTCACACAGAATAATAAAAAGCTACTACATAGGTTCATTGATTAACCTGCTTTTAAAAGTTACTTTTTCAAACTTACATGGAATGTTGACTGTTGAGTACAAAAAAGAAATTGTGACTCTCTACAGCTCTTACTTGACATGTTAATTAATAAAATAGGGATACATGTTCTTTTAAAATGAATGTTTTTTCATCCCACTCTTCTGTCTTTATTTTCTCTCTCTATCTGGGAATGAATCCTGTTGCATTACTTCTTAAATGTAAATTTAATCCTTTATTATATTTTTGAATTCACTATTTTAAACCTTTGAGTGTTTCAAAATACCATAACTGTTCTAGGAGTCTTCTACTCTAAACAGTCCTAGGGATAGTTTTTTTTTTGTTGAAAATGATGATAAACAATTGGCGGATAATTTTTTTGTGAAAAAAAAAAATCCATCAATTTTTAGATCAAATAGAGAAGAAGAAATATAGGGTTGGCTATGAAGCTTCAGTGGGGGATATTATTAGAGGTCTTAATAATAGGGTGTTAAATGATTCCGTATTTAAGTTAAAGTACAGAGGAATTACCAACTTACTATTCTTAGTTAGTTTATTTGGTAGAACATTGGAAGAGAGAGCATGTTTTTTTGCGTAAACAATCACTGAAGACATCCAAACATTTTTCGTAAGAGTGTATTCATATAGTTAATATAACCAACTAATTAAATAAAATGTTTGTCCAAGTTTAAATAGAGCCTAGGGCTTAAGGATTTTTCTAATTTGTACACGGGGTCAAATATAAAGGAAATTAATAGTATCATTTCAAAAGTAGTATCAATTAAGAAACACAGGAACACCATTGCTGACTAAGTGTTACATAAAAATTGTTTTTACTTCATGGACATCACTAAGTATTTTATTTTAATATTACAAAATATTGTAACAAATCTGCAGTAGAATTAAGATTAATATTTAGTCAAGGTAATAAATTGAAATAAGTTGAACTTGTACTGCGGTACACATTTTAACTTGTACCTACAACTTCTACACAACACAAATGATAATTTTTATACCTTAGACTAATAAAGAAATGAGCAAAACTTTACAATACTAAATAATAAATATGAGTTGAGTATCAAAGTATTATGAAGTAATATACAAAATTACAAAGACTCACTTTGATATGTAAGTACCCTTAAACCTTGGCATTAATCCTTTATTAACCTTATTTTTTTATTCCTCTTCAAGTATTCAAAAAGTTTTCCCTTCCATAAAAATAAATAAATTATACAAGTTACCGTCGCTAAAGGGAGTTTATGAACCCTTACATTAAAGTTATATACTTAAGATTTTATCGAAAAATAAGCCCGTTAAACGATTTTTCGATTTCTTTCCTAATACCCACCTTAGTAGTATGTCTATATCTATGTATGTATATACTCATTATTCCATTATATTTTATATCTTTTTTATATTACCTACATTTTGATGGATTTAATTTTCAATTTTGTCCCTTTCCAAGTTTTCATTACATATTAAAGAAAGGAGCTGTGTTAATACGAAAAACAAAGACAATGAATATAAGTTTAGAAGCAGCATAAAAAGATCCTGGAAACACTTTTTGTGAGAACCTATTTTGTAAAATTAACTTTTCCAAAAAATACTGTTCTTTCAATTATATTTGTGATCTTTTTCGAATAATTAATTGAGAGCCCCACTTTTTAGGATTAAATTTGAACACAAATTACAAGTATTTAAGCAATTTTCCTTCAGTAACTCTTTTTTAAGGTGGGAAGTTGAGATAGAAAGAAAAGAAAAAAAAATTCAAAGTGAGAGTAAACTTTACACTTTTTACAATGTTATTATTTTACCGGAATATTTCAGGATTAAGTGTAATTTTTTGATACATGCAAATTATCAAAGTAATTTCTTATTAAGTAAAAAATCAAGTTTCTCCTGTTTCTCTTTAAAACTTCAAGATCTTTTTATACTGCCACTACACATATATAATATGTACGCTTAAATGTTTTATTCTAAAGAGAAAAATCAACTAAGTTCTGCGCTGAATTTTAAATATCCTTCGATAAGGAGTACGAAAATACAAAGAAAAAATTCCTTTTAAGATATTTTCATTAACTTTTTACGCAATATGATAAATACGATTATATTTTACTATTTTTCTATTTTGATACATAATTCGACCTTTTGGTTTATTCTTTAAAATTCTTTTGTAACATAAATCAATGAGAGTACATCGGGTCAAAATGTAACTTAAAATCTATTCCATGAAAAGTTTTTATTTATTTAATCTGATTTTAATAAAATTTGCTCCGTTAAATAATCATATATTGTGAAACACCAAAAGGATATTTCAGTATTGTAATTCAACTCTGATCAAAGTTCAGAACTCCTTTTCATGATGTCCTGAAGATACTTGCATTTTGGATTGTAGTTTGAAAGCCACACATTTGATGTATTTAAATATATACATTATTTAATCATTATTGAGTTATGCAACAAAATACAATAACCAATTAAAATTTGATTCTCTAATAAAAAAGTATGGTTGATCTTGACCATATTTTTTGACTAAAAAAATGTGTTCTTATATGTAATTTGATTTTTTTGTTTGTTATGCATATGCATCCTTAATCTTAAGGGAGATAGCTGAATTTATTACGGAAACATTTTGTTCAATGACTGTCCTACTTTAAATAAGAATTAAATTATTAATTTTTAAGTTATCGTCTTTCTGATTTATACTTGTATTTTTAGAACAAGAATTCATGAACCAAAAAAACCTTTCCACCAATGAAAGTACTAATTAGCTGATTTAGCACATTATTAAATCATTCAAAAAGCTAAACATTAATACTTCCAATTTTTCAAGTTTTACGTACATTATATGAGTTTACTACTAAATCCATTTCTGGATTATTTATCAGGAATATATGTTTATTATAAATCCCTAGACAACCTAAATAATAATAATATAATGTTTTATTTGACATTTGAATTATCTAAATATTAAAGATAGTACTTGTATTTTAAACTGTCGCGGTTTCAGCATATTATTTTTCTCCCCCATAACAATATCGAATGGGAATAAAAAAAACTAATTGGCAATGTTTAAAGACTCTCAGGCCATTTTTGCTGTAATAATGGGGACTTCAGTTTAGGAAAACGTGGTATTTTTGGTTCAAAACTGACAATGAGTAATTTTTTAAATTTTGTACTTATTTAGTATTTGAGTTATCGATTAAAAATATTGTGCACATTGATTTTAATAATTTAAGTGGTCTAAAGTGTTGCTATTTCTTTGTTTTACCACATATAACCTATCAAATTTAACCCTGGTTGAAGTAAAACATTAAATGTTGTTATGTTTGATAAAACTAGGAACCCACAAATAATTGATAAATTATTAAGAACAATAAACACTACGGTTATAATTGATGAATCATATACTAAAAAATAATTTATAAAGTACAATTTTAAACTTATACCATCATATTTGGGACGATTTGAGAAAGTGGAAAAGATCAAAAACACAATTTTTAAGATTTTCAATTCTTCATTGCCATATTTTGCATTTTACTGACACTTTAAAAATGAAACAAACAAACCCATTTTTTTGGGCCATACATACATTTTGTACTACTCCAAATTTAAAGATATGGGGCAAATATATTAATCGTATGATTACATCCATAGATACAAATCTATCAAATAAAACTCTATTTTGCAACATGATTTCAATCATACAAGATGTTTGAGAAGCAATCAAATGATATATTGCTTCAAATGATACAAAAAAAAACCCCGAAATTTCCACATGTTTTTATTTTAATCGAATATGTTTTTTTGGTTTTTTTAGCACGTAAAAGGAGAAAAATATTTTTGTTGAACTCATCTTAGACACCATAAATTTATGAAATCAAAGTGCAAAACGTTTTTATTTCTTTTTCTTGTTTGATTATTACATGGATTTTTTTGTGACAGCAAGAAAAAAAAAACATTTCGTTGACCGAGAAGAAAAAATATGCATTCTGGACTTTCTGGAAATTTAACTTTCAATATTTGGGTAATTATATCGTCCGTCCGCCAATATTGAAGCTAGGAAATTCAAATTTTGATATCATCTAGTTACTATTTGTTTCTTAAATATATAAACATATTTACTTTTGGGAGAATTTTTTTTCCTTCAAAATCTTTATCTATGGTTACCCTTAAAAGATAGTCAACTCATTTCTTTTATTTCAACTCTCAAGAGATGACATGAACTGTTAATACTATTATTCTATTAATTATTCACTCATCTGCATCTACATAATTTAGTTAATTATAATATATATATTAATTGCATATTATTATCTCAATTGACCATTGGGACTATATATTTTCAAACATTTATCCTAATTAAGAAATGTAAATTACTTATTTTGAAAGCCAAATCTGCATTTATCTCTCTTTTAATAGATCAATTAATAAAGTTAACTCTTAGTGTGACACTCTAATATATTTACAAATCTATGAGACTGATCTCATCAAAGATAAAGTATAATAACACAAGTTTTTATTCTGTCTTTACCTATTGTTGCACAAAGGTGGAACTGAGCACTGAGATCTCAATTCTCTTCTCGTACTGTGTGCTCATAGTGGTAAATAGAACAATGTTTTTCTTAGCAATCGACAGCTAATTATATATTCCACGTCCTTGCTCACCGGAACATATTAAAAAAATGACTTTTACCTTCTCAAAATATGCATAACATAGATGAGTAAATACGAACAGTTGGCCCCGCATTTAAAAAAGTCAAAAACATTTTCAATTTTCAAAAATTATCTAAATCCGTTTTTGAATTCTACTAGTACTTAATACGATGATCAAAAATACATATATATATAGTTTTTCGGTAAAAAATTCGGTTTTGAGAGTTTTCAATTTTAATTTTTTTGAGTATTTTCTAAATGTATATATAGTTCTCAGGGTTTCAAATAAAAAAAAAATACAGACGGCTTATATATTTATTGGAATTAAATTGATGAATATTTTGGTCTTTCAGAGAGAAGCCGACTATATGATTCTACAAGACGAATGGTTTCTAAAAAGGTGTATTTCAGTAACAATATCGATTGATGGATAGTTGAGTGCAATTTTTTTCTTCAAATTCTTTGATAATGAATTGTATTATATACAAAAGGAAATAAAGAAACTCATATAGAAATAGGTAAACAATATATCTAATATACAGGGTAGGGCAGGTAAACGTGGGCTCGAAAGATTTATTTAGGAATACATCAATAATTTTATATTTTCAATAATAAACAAATAAATAACGTTAATAAAACATGTAGACAAGGTTTTTTAGCCTTTACATGTCACCTGAAGACCATGTAGGAGTTAATGACAAACTCCTTAGACAAGTTGTCCCATGCAGCCACTACGAAGGACTTCAGTGAGTCCACATTAGGGTGTGATGTCCTGTTGGTTTCCCTCTCGAAAGTGCCCCATATAAAAAAAGTCCAGTGGGCTCAAGTCTAGTGAGAAAGGGTGTCATATATCTTCGGAACAGAATCGAGCCATTTTATAGTGTAACATTTTTGGCACATGGAGGGAATGTAGAAGGAAGCTGTCGTGAGTACACGCGTATTTACCCTCTGGGTAATTGGTCTTCACCCCTGTCAAGATGGTGTACCTAAGCACCTTATAGTAGGCCTCCTGGCCAATTTTCTTGCCAGCCTTGAAAAAAGAACGGAGATATATTCATTCCTTCAGAGGCCACAACGCATCATTATCATCTTTATGTACTTTTTGATGTCTAGGAGACCTTGGGCAGTTGTAAAAGTTAATAAGAGTCAAGACGAAGGTGCTAATTTCCCCTTATCTAGGAACAACATAGGTTCTATATAGAGAAGTGAAAATGTGTAAATTTTTATGCGTACGATTGTTAATTAGATGGGCTTGTTGATGCTCAAGGAAACGGGGGCGGATAAATTTATCTTATCTAGCGGTTCACGTGCACAACTCGTAGGCGGGAATGTATTTTATCATGCGTGTTTTGTGAAAATCTGTGCCTTTCCCAGCAGTCGGTATCATACATCAAATGGAAAGTTCTGGGAAGCCCGATTACATGATGGTCTAACTTTGTTTTTCAATTAAAATTGTATATTAGTGTAATCATACTCATCAAACAAACATGAGAATAATTCTTAAAATTTTGCGGTCTTTATTTTTTGTTTTATATTAAGTAGAAGAGTCCTGAATTAGTTTTAATTTCTTAATGTCCCAGGCAGCGCCGGGCAAACCTACTCTAGTTTCAATTAAATCCTACAAATGGAAATCAATAATTACCCATTTTGATTAAGATATTGCAAATATTGTATTCTTTCGGAACTATATTTTGATAATTAGTTCCGAGGATTTTGGAAGCAAACCAGACTAGAAGAAGAAGGCAAAAAAGAAAAAAAAGGCTTATATTAGAATAAGTACATGTAATACTCTTTCAGGGTAAGTTAGTAAAACATCTTATGTTTTACTAACTGCTTTTATATGTTTTAGTTTTCTTGGAGTGTGCTATATTCCACCTAGAGAAGACCCTGACATAGTCGTCCTCATATTTGACTTAAATGGTTGTATTGCGGAATGCAGATGATTGCTCCTGAAGTGAGTAGAAGTATTCATATTATACTATTTATTAAGAATAATATAATCTTATAGAATATTTGAGAACCCATTAATCAAATCTTTTTCATAGTCCTTGGTTTCAGCCCGATAAAATTAAAAGGAAAAAAGTATTCCTGGCAACGGGTTTTTCTTTGAATCTCAGGTATTTTTTTTATGAGGGGGGGGGGGAATCAAAATAGGAATTTGTGAAGGAAGGTACAGTAACTACCCTAATTTTTCAAAGGAGAAAAGCTTACTCTAAATATAGGAGTGTGAGATTTCCTTTGCTAGGTTTTAAAACACATACACACTGGTTTATTTTAAAGCCGAGATGGTTTGGACAGAAATGTACTACGAATCTGGGTAGACATTATTCAAACTTTTACCAAGATCCATACCAATCATGTTTCCATTCCAAGCTCTATAAAACAATGGGGTATATTTACAGAATTGTGCGGCAAGCGATGTTCATATTGACGGTAAATTGTGAGTATTAATTAAAATAATATTATACAAAAACATACGTATACTGGTTCTTAATAATGTAAATGGGAACGTCCTGGACCTTGTACAATGTGGAGAATGTATTTAAAACCTCCAAAATGCTTAGTCGAAGCACGTAAACCATGGGATTAAGCAACATGTATGTCTATTTTGCCAATTATATATCTGTTTGCTTCTTATTAAGAGCATTTTACATATATTAGCTTTTAGTAAAAAATATTTTCAAATAAAATATAAATATTTCTCATACAATAAAAAACTGTCAAGTTATTTATTATATTATTATATAAGTGTAAACAAGATACATGAGCTATAGAATTGATATATTAATATTTGGTTGACATTAAATGATAGGATGGAACAATTTGCTGATTATAATTACATAAAAAAAATAATATTTAGGAAGATCATTAAGTTAAAAAACAAAACAAGTTAATTTGAACTTTAAAAAAATCTCAATTTCTTGCAAAGAACTCAAGAATATTGATTCTAAAACAATAAAAAATCTACTATTATAAGCAAAAAGAAAAGAATATTGATTCTAAAACAATAAAAAATCTACTATTATAAGCAGTTAAAAAAAACCAAAATATTAAGCTACCATTATTTTTACATTTTCCCTCAAAACAAAGTGAAATATCAACAATTATTTTGGAATTTTAACTATCTATAGATAAAAAGCATATGAGAGGTAGAATATTATAATACACTTAGTCACGTAGTCCTCTCAATTTATTTTGGATTTGATCAATCGCATCCTGAATTGATTGGGATATGTATTCTGACATATGACTCTTGATAGAGCCTTTTTGATCCATAATAATAACAAAAGGTTGGAATTTTACAATTATGTATGTTGTTCAATATTACAAGCGATATTTCACAGTGTAATAAGCCTGTAGTTACATATTTTGGGGAAATCCTTCCCTTTTTTTTGGAATAAGAGTGACAATACCTTTGTCAATAAAATTTGGAACATATATCTTATTAAAAGCATCCCCATATTCTGCTTTTAGTATGGGGTGCCAGTTCCTCGTAGAACATTTGGTAAAACTCAAAATGCGAACCAGAGCTACCAAGGGACTTAAAATGATGTAGTGAATTAATTATTTTTGTGTGATGTCATCATCGATTCCTTCAAATTTTTCTTGAACATTGGTAGTATTCAGATGTACCAGGGTTTAAGTATTCCCAAAAGGCAATGCTCGCCACTTCTGACAAAAATTGTCATTTTTCTCCATGTTATATTCTTTACGATTATATTTTTCCATTAAGAATCTAGTTGCTTCGTTTTTTATGTCATTTGGATCATATTATATAGATGTATCTGACATTTTTAAGCAAGTCAATTCTTTTCGGGTTCCATGATTTTTTTCTACTTATTTAAATGAGCATATTCCTATAACATTTAGATCCAAAAAAGGGTATTTAATTCTTATCAGTGCACCCATGTATTCGTAATTCAAAATCTCTTCGAGTGATTCATTAATGTGAATTGATCTCTTATTCGAGTCTTGTAGTCCTTCCAATCTTTCTCGAAGTGTTCTTTTTTTCTTTTGCTCTACCCCATCCTATGCAAGTTAAAATTTCTTAAGTTGATTTTTCAATACTTTCTAACGTATATATTGGTAAGTAAATTCTAATTTTTAAGAAAACTCTGTAATCACTTTTTTTATCCTCCTGGTTAATTGAATGGAACCTAGAAGAGACACATTAACTTTCCAGAAAGATGTGTTTCGTCTATACCTTTTTGTAATAGATGCATAAATAAGTGAATGGTCCAAGTTATGTATGAATGGGCCTGTATTGTAAAATTTCTAGAAGATTTTATTTTTAAGGCTTTACTTAAGTCCGGCATATCTATAGAAACACTTTAATTAGTTTATTTTTTATTGTAAATAAATCGTAATTCTAAATTTTTGAACTTTTCTATTATATTAATTGGTAATTTCACTCCGACGAATAGCTCTACCTGGCCCAATTTGACCGTCAAAGTGAGATATATTGAAGGAAGGTATACAAAAATTAAAGATCGCTATTTCTGCCAAGTCATAATCGGTGACCTCACCCCTCAGTGGGTGTAAGTCATTTTAATTGTTTGAATTTTTTAGTTATAAGAAGGTCCAATGGGTCCTACCTTTAGTGTCAGGGAAATCTAAGATAATTACAGCCTCATATTTCATGTACATATTTAGTTCAATCATAGGTATTTATACAAATTTCTTGAATACGTGGAGATACCACAGGATGTTAACTACAGTTTTTATATACTATATTTATGAGACTTTGTGAGGTCTTTCAAATAAAATCAATCAATTTCTCATTCTTTCATCATTGATCAATTAATTTGTTTATACACGTTGTGTGCGAAACCCTTTATTTTTATCGATTCTATTTTATACTCAAATCAATACTATTTTATAACAATCTACCTATGAATATTATTAGTAATAATTCATAAAAATATTATTAATCTTTTTCATTAAATATTTATCCATATAATAAAAGTCACAATTTTGCAAAATTAAAACATTGGAAATTTCAATCGAGTGTCGGTAGCTAAAAAAATATTTTAAAGACAAAAAATTTTGCATACTGTTTTTTAACAGTATTGTCAACTTTTAATCACTAGCCATTTATTAAACTTTCTCTTTACGATTACTTCTTCTTTCTCGTAACTCTACCCCCCCCCCAATAGATGGCGTGAGATTCAGATCGTAGATCTGCAGTCAGAAGACTTTTGAATTGATTCTACTTTTGAAACATATATACTTTTCAAAATCTCAAGTCTTCCTAGGAGTGCCTCGAAGTGACCCCATTTGAGAACCACTGCTTCAGAAGATATATATTTCGGTGCATATTAATGTTGGATCCAGGTAATACTCGCACCTGGAACTTCAATGAAAAAATACCCATGTAAGAAGAGTAGAAAAGGTACTCCGCGGATAATTACTGTCGGCGAGTAAAGTTTATAAAAATATTGGAATCCCTATTTATTAACAGATTACTTTATTTGAAACAATTTCTCCTTTATATTTATCTCTATCGACGGATAATTTTAAATCTTCCATTTTTATATGAATACAAAGTACAAGAGTTCATAGTTTTGTTTGACATCATCATCTGTCTAATAAAACTCAGAAAAAAATGCTGCGATTACGTTACATAGGTGTAAATTGCTTTCTTTTCACTATATCATTTATCATCAGGGGGGTAGTTTATGACAATTACGTCATAACATTGATTACTATATAATCACGCAACTTTTCATTCTTTTTGACTAAAAAAAGTGAGGAACTAATGCCTTTCTCCTGTTTTTACTGTATTCCAAAATATAACTAGAATATTTTTTTTCTTGCCTTATTGCTATTGGAAAGGGTTTCCTCTTTGTAGCAGCAATTAATTTCCCCCCCTCACCAAAAACTGATATCATTCCCTGTGTCTTCCCAGTTCAAATGAAAACCTGAACACATGTACTATAGATACTCATATATAAGTAGTATATCACTATAATATTTAAAATGATATTTTCCTCATAGTATTATTAAATATTACCATAAAGTATTACTTTTAGGTATATCTAAGAACTGAGTGTTTGAAAAGAAATAAGCTAACCACTTATGTATGTATTAGAAGCCTAAGGTTTACTCCTGGTGCTAGTGCTTATACGAAACAAAAGTTATAAAAGTATCACTTAGAAGTAATATAAAAACTTTTTGTAAAACAAGTTTTTTAGCCACATTTATTGGAAGGTTTTTTTATTATATATATTTCTCTTTTACTTCAAGATACATTCATACATACATATTTGAGGTGAGTAAAATTACGTATACCTATATTCATAGTTACTTTTATGTTATTACGATAAAGAAACTTTTTTACTTTACAAAAAAAAAAAAAGGTTTTTATCAATTCTGCAAATATGAATAAGATGAAATAACATTAGGGCTCAGTACATAATTATATATCCTTTAAAGCTGAATATTATATGGAAATTTGTTAAATATTTTGTATATATTTTCTTACTTTTCTTTGACGTCCTTTTAGAATCAGATCATTATCTGTTCCAACAACATTTTTATCATACTTTTCCAAGTTCATGATTACTTTTCCATTCATATCCCGACCAATCTTATCAATAATCACGAGTCCACCACGGAGTTGCTCCGTATCAAGGACTTTGGCATTCATATTGGATAGTATATCTTCAGATGAAGTATCATATCCTTGTTTGAGGCTCACATAACCTCGTGGAAGCTCGCCAATCCCTTCAATAGTGACTCCACGTACAACTGCATCTTCCACAGCAGGGTGACTTTTCAAATATTCTTCAATAGCCTGGAGTTAAATGTATATTTATAATAAAATCAATTAATTATGCCCCTTTTTTGTCAAATTAAAAAAATACCTCAGTATTGATTGTTATTTGAAGCCAGTATGTCAAATTATTCTGTCCCATGTCATGTGAGGATTCCAAGGAACTAAGAGCGTCCACTACGGATCCTCTTCTTGAGCCTCGAGCACTAGACATTCTACGACTCTTTCCTGGAGCAGAGGAGCCTACATTAACGCTGACTTCTCCCTCTCTTATACGATCCATTGATGAGCGACGGTCCTAAATTTGAAATGAAAGTTAAATAATTAAAGAAATCATTTGAAAATGACCCACTATTTAAAATAATTATACACAAATTTAAAATATTTTCTAATTCATTGAACATAATTTAATACAATTATGTTTATTAAAAGAAAAATGTGTATAAATCAAAAAAAATATGAAAATTATCTTTAAAAAACGACTTTTTTTTTTACTTCATATATGGGTTAACATGATTAAACTAATAACATGCAAACATGCACATTATTTTATGATTTATCTTCAAATAGTATGTTCAAAATTGCATTTGGAATGTCAAGAAACATTAACATTAGTCAACATAATTAAAAGTAATTAAAAAATGTTTAGCTAACTTTAAAGAATTGATTATAAATATTTACAATTTTTATATAGAGGTAATCCTTCCTAAAAAAGCATAGTAACATGGTTTTACTATTAACACATTTTTTCATCAGCAAATTTCAAATACACAACAATTAATTTGCAGATGCAGTAATATCAACAGTCCAAATATTATTCAAAACCATGGGCTTATAAAATATGTTCGATAAAGCATGAGCGGATTTTTCTTGTTGGCAATCCGAATGAGGCTTTTTGTTAGTCAAAGCTTTTAATTATTGAAGAAAGAACATCTCAGTATAAAGTAATAACTAGTCCGTGCGCTCATGAAAGACGGATATAAACAATGAAGGTTTTTTAGAGAGTTATTAGTGATATTGGACTCTGAACAAAGTTGAGAATCGACTTCAGAGTAATTCTAACCCATATTTTCTTTCTATGTACTGACTGTTATCATTTTTTTTTATCTTACTCTCATCTAATTTAACTTCATGACAGCTAAGCTGCTGTCCTTAAAACACATTTTTCAAATTTATATGTTACCGAGTTTATTTTTGTATTATTTTATTTCTACAAGACAGGCTTTATAGACCACTGCTAATAGAACTTGACAAAATATGATATTGTACTTATTTGAATCATATTTTGTCTTTAGTTTTCTTTTTGATTCATTGGATGTTACCAAGTACTTACTAATTCATAACCCTCCTTTAGTGAACATCTTTTTGATAACGCACTTTGTGAACTGGTTAAAAAATAAACCTTAAAAGTTATTACATTATAAAGACAGATGAACGACATTTATAATGACACCATTTAAATTTTGAAACATTTTTTATACTATTGTATCCAGAATGCACTTGTAGATATCAATTAAAATGCTAAAAATACTTTTAAGGTTTTAATAGAATACAACTTATTATTTCTTATAGTAAAAACATTGAATTTTAAAGAAGAAGAATCACATTAAGGTTAATAGAAATAAAGGGTTTTCCAAAACGTTTTTACCACTTATGTTTGACATCCACCATGTTTTTTAACAGTGACGTGAAAGAGTATATATTGTTCCTATTAATCATATAATTTCTAATTATTATACTATTTTTATGTTCCATGTGTCTTTTACTGTAATATCCTTGTAGCAAATAAATCATTGAGGAAACCCAAAGAACAACTTTTAAGCAGATTCAGTTACTTGAAATAACTAAACCTCTATTGGATATGACTGAGTACACTGATAAATCTAAAAGAAGACATTATCATATTCCATAATTACCAAGAAAATTGAAGTCAACAGACTAATTGTGCCATTCAGATTGAGGTAAGCTACGATTGCAGCCTTATTGTTGAGAAAGTTTACTCAATCCCCTACACTAAACCCTTTTATTGAACATCTGAAACGAAGAAAAATTAAAACAAACCTACACGAAGTTATCAAAGCCTTTAGTAGTAAACTTCTAACTTCTGTAGAAGAATGGTTTACTTATCGTAAATTACCCTATAAGTTGGAAGTAAATTTTATGAAAACAAACGTGAAGGATGCCCTTTCTGCTGCTTATTGGAGACTATCAATCATTTCTTGTGGGAATGTCCTGTTTTAAAAATACTATATAGAGACGTTCTTTCTGTTTTAGACGACTCTTTTGGATGCAAGCTCCGGAGTGATTAGTTTGTAACCTTTTTTAATGGGACAGACAGTCAAAAAGTTAAAGCTGTCCGTACAAAATCACCGAATATTTTGTATGCCCTAAGGTCAAGGAAGCAGAAAGCATCTGGAGGAGTTTTAAATATTTTAAAGCTGTACACGAGTGTTTTAAAATATTTATAATATCTAGTATTCTTTCATATGGTTGTAACTATTTGTTTGTGTCTCTGTCTCTATTGTTATAAAATCTGAAAATATATTAATCCCGAGTAAAGGCCAAGACAAAAATGAAATAAAATAAGAAGCATTTTTTTAATCTTGGGGTATAAAAAAAAACCACTTCTCTAACAGAGGGTGACGATAAGATATGATGTTTTTTTGTATTATATAGATATGCCAACTCTCAACGGTCAGGTCATTGTCACTGACAATCCAAACGGTTCTTAACCCGTGTTCAGTGAGACACTCTCAGGGGTTTGCAAGCCTTCTCCATCTACTGACACGACTATCGACCGGAGTGACCTGCTTTCAGTGCGAGTGTACCGCAACAGCTTTGCATCACTCAGAGCGGGGGGATACCAACATGAAAAAACAACGGGAGTGGTCCCGTTGTGAGATTCAAGAAAGTTTCTTCTCCGTGTTAGATTACAAATATTTAGTTGCTTAGTAAAAATGCCTTACACAAAATAAGTAGAGCTGATTTGTGTTATTTGTGACCAAACGCTCAACTTGTCCATCATTGGCTGCAGGTGATTTAGACACAATTATATGTGCTATGAAGCACCGCATCTCCAAAGAGCTGTGTAAGGGATTGGCTCGTAATTCTAGGTACTTATGTACCATTCTAACATTCAGTGGTTATCCAGGGGAAAAGTGCTAAATCTTTTTTTTGCCATACGGGAGGAATTAACCCAGATTTTGCGAGATTACGGATATTTTCTCGCAGATTATTTCGAATTTTTGGAGTTCATTCTTACTTTTGCGGACTGGCACATATTTTCGATGCTCTAAATCATCTCAATCGACAGATGCAGCGCAGTGGTGTCAATATCATTGAAGCGGACTTTTATGGAAACAAAGAACAGAAAATTATAACTTCACAGACTTCCCCCTTTTGGACAACTGTGTTAGTAAGATCGAAGACGTGGCTAGAATTGAAAGACATTTCTGTACCTGAAGAGCTGAAGCAAGCAATTGACATGCACTTAGAAGAGCTTGCAAAGTTTCTCGAGTTATATTTCCTACACCACAGGTTCATATCCAGCACGAGTGAGACATCTTTTTATGTTTAGTGTTGCAGCGGCAGACGTTAACAATAAGAAAGCCCTGGAGATGCACATACGTTTTGTAACAGCATATCTTTGCGAGAAATCCTTTTCGAGGATTGTGGAGATAAAAACAAAGATAAGGAACAGACTCTGTTGAGAAAAGGATATGAGAGTGGTACTTGCCAAGGTGAAACCACCCATTTCTGGACTCGTGTCTGAAAGGCAACAGCAAAGATATACGGATTTGCAGATAATATTCATTTAGTTATGTTTTTGTGTGAAATTAATGTTTTGTTTGTTTTGTTATTTGAACACAGTGATTTTTGGTTGCAATTGATGCATAGTTCATTTTATACACAAATAAAATATATACTTATGCTCTGAAGAAATCATAATATATTTTTCCAATCTTGAAGGGGTTCGGTGAATGCACTGATCAAGCTTGCAAGGTTCAGTACTCCCAATAAGATTAAGAACCACTGGCCTAGTCTGTTTCCCAACATTTATCAGCGGGCATTTTAAGTAAATCATCTTGATAAAGATTATTTAGTAGATTAATTTATTAATGGCATAAAAAATAATTTGTATATTATAAAAATTCACTACATTTTCGATGAATAATAATTTTGTTCCCAAAAAATACCTATGTTTATCTTTCTGAGTCCATATTCTTTTAAGTATTTCTCTTGATTTATTTAAGTGTATTATATTAATATTACTAAGTTAAGTAAATTTAGATGTGTATATTTATTATAATATGCATAGATTTCGGAATAATTTCAACCTATATTTTCTTGCTATATACTCAATGGCATTTGTTTTTATTTCCTTTCTGCTTTCAGATCATCTAACAAAACTTCATGACATTTTAATCCACTTGCCTCTCAAATAATCTATTTTAAATTTAATCAAAAAAAAAATTATTAAAATTAATCTTTATGAACTGTTATCAAATTTTTTTTAAACAACATTTTTTTTTAGTGGCCAGCAGCATTCAGTTTCGACTGATCAAAATGAGTTTCATATCCCTTAATTAGAAATTTGAGTCAAAAATGTAGATGATCGAATATATATAGACAAGGATTAAAAAATATATCCACATATTTTGAAATAGAATTGACAACCAAAGAACACCTTTCATAATTAGATTCGGAAAATACTAAAACATTTATAATAAAATGACCTTTAATTACAATGGTAAATTATCTTTAATTTCATATTAAATTGTCAAAAAGCTTTCTTATTATTTCCATTCATTTATGAACATGATATGCTGTCATATTCTTATACACTCCAAAAAAGTATTGAGATTTTTCATTAAAATTTTGTAAAATAATTTTAGAGAGAATTTTGTGTTAATTTTTATTTTATTATTTATATACACAGCTTTATATCAATGTATTCAGAATATGAAAATCATCATACTGTTATGTTTATCGAAGTATGTAGGTATAACCTTGCCATTTGGATATTAAAAACTGACAAGCATGGATGATGAATTTAGTCTGTCACTCTTATAAAAAGTACTTAATCTATTAATCTACATGTGTATTCATATCAATCTCATTACGAGTTTTTTTTTTCTTTTGAGGTCTAGTATACAGTACAATAAACAAGTACCTTAAGCTATCAATAAAAGCACTTAGAACCAAAACAAAAGCAAAGCTTTCATATCAAAAGTAAAATGATTACTCGTTTTTTATAGTTTGTTAAAAATCGTTGAATTATTTTCCATAATTCTACAAAAAAGTTCATGTGTAAGCTGGAACGAGCTTTCTCAAAATTGAATTTGGACTGCATTTGTTTTTTTGTAGATTAATTATCGTCAATTTCTATCAGCAAATAGTTGTTCTTATAAACCTTGAGAAGCTCCGCATACTGCACTTAAAATAGCAAAAATCGTTTGTCACAATGAAAGAAAAAGAAATGGATGGACCTTAATTAAGACAATATTAAGCCCAAAATAAGTGTCTTGAAACAAATAAAACCTCTTAACTATAGCTAAAATTATTGGGTCAATCAATCACAAAACTGACTTTGAAGTTTTTTTAAAAGTACAAAATCATATCTTTTTATCATCATTTAGCATAAACCGATCGCAAATATACAAGGCATGATGCAAAATACTTAAACCACCTATTTGCAAAATAATTGACTTATTTTTACTAAAAATATTATTTACTAATAAACTTTTCTTTATTTTTCTTACAATTTTATATATGATTTCTTTTTCCAAATCAACTGTACATATTTCAAAAATGAAGTTTTATAAGTATTATTTTGTCAACTGTTGACAGCTCAAAAGTCTTAATTTAATGCCAAAATATCACCTTTTATCTAATTTAATTAAAGAATTGACTCTTATTTGCACAAGAAAGAAGATATATATTATGGAGCATATATTTGGCACAAATTAAAATATCTTTCTTTAGCGATGCAGATTGTTTTCGTTGTAATTAAATAAATTAAGTTGAATTACTGATAAACCTATAAATTTATGTTCATAATATATATATGTAAAACTTTTCTGAAGGAAAATTTTCATGGATTAAATCTATGTACAATTATTCATATGATAATGATCAAATGATGCTCGTCTGTTCGTTATGATATGAATAAATACCCTTTGTATTCAATTTATGTCTATTTGTCAATTTATAAATATTGAGCTATATATTCAATCGGCAATTCAAGGCTTCTGTAGTTTTTTGTTTCATCAAATATATTTTATGCCCGTTAAACTTTTTCCAAACTCCTTACCTTAGTAAAATGTGATAGTACATAGGCTAGGATAACCAAGTTGTGAATGGTTATCTCCACCGTATGGATGTCTGGAAAGTAACTGTCTTTTGTACCTAAGTTTGTGCTTTAAGTATAAAAGAAGGACCTTTTACAAGATATTTGTCGATACAAAACTTATCATATATACCTTATGACGTCGGAAAGTGACTCTCCTCTGATAAATCACTTCCATATTCAAAGACAACTTTGTCTAAAACTTCCAAATAAGCACCGCTTTCGATTGTGCTGATCTCTATTTGGGTAGAATGGAAGGTTTCATACGCGATTATGGAGTATTTTAATTTTTCTTAAAATGTTAAATATAAAGTAAACAACAGCTATTATTTAATTTTTTTTTACTTTTCTATACTAGCTGCACCGGTAGTTTTTGCCTGTTCTATTCTCATTTCATATATATTACGTTTGGATATTAAAATCTATGCTAAATGTTTCAAAATCTTTTTCATCGATTAATAAATTGAATAGAAAATTTTAAATTTCTTAATCTATACATATCTAGAATATTTTAAAACAAAAAAAATCCTTTTTAAAAAGGATGCTTTTATTACTTTTTGTGTTAAGTAGATGAAAATGTTTTCACGTAGGGATTAGAAGGTAAAGTAACCTTTAATGAAATAAACTTAACTCAGATTAATTATTGTTGCATTCAACTTTAACTGAGACCAAGACAACAGCAAGAAAAAATAATTAATTCAGTTAATTTCTAATTAGTTTGTGATAAAAAGACCCAATCTTTCAAGAGTTTAGTGCAATACTTTGAAGGAGAATACTTTTATATTTAAAAATTAATCTCAAGATCTAAATTCATCATGAGAACTACATCAGTAGGGGGCATACCTAATATATATGTACATATAATTAAAACAAAACAAAAAAAAACATAAGAAATTGGGGGAAAAAAAAAAATATGTCTAAAAATCCTTTTGTATAGGAATTTTCTTTGTGAATGAATATGGTCAACATTTTTTATCTTTTTTAGTATAAAAAGAGCTTATTTGAAGCATAAACTAATTTATTTATGCACCATTGTGTCAGAAAAAATGATTTAATTTGGAATTTTTGTGACTTAATTGACATACCAAATTAAGGAAAAACAATTTAAATAAATAAATAATATTTGAAATAATTTTGTAATATTTAATTAATTTTAAATAATTTATGTCCTTTTCATAGAAATATTGAGACTGCAAAAGGAAAATAAATTATTGTATGTATTTGATTAAATAATGATGCAGTATACTTTATACAATTGATGAAATAGAAAGTATAGGGAGTGAACGATTTGAATGAATATGTAAATTTCTTACATTCTCTTTTCAAGATTGAACATGCGTACGTAGATTTCAATACTTTTTATTCAATTTTAATAAATGATGATTACTTTGTTGTAGTAAAGAATAGATGTTTGATTGAGAAGTGAAGAGTAATCATTTATTAAAAAGAAGGGGGGAGTTGAAAATAGAGAAGGTTTTAAATCATCAAATAATAGTTAGTCCTTGAAATCAACACAAGGAATATCCAGGATTGGACCAGTTCATTCGTTCTGCCGTAAGTTTCTGAAAAAATCCGTTCATTTCTTCATAGACTTCATTTTGAAACAAAACAAGGGACATGTAATCAATCGTGTAGCAATTTAGATGGATACGAGAAATCTTTTTTCCCTCCCATGTTGTTAATTTTGAGATACCACAAACAACGTTACTTAATAATTTTTTCTCGTTACATATTCAGTTTTTTTTTTCATAATTCACTTTGTTGCTTACATAGATGTACCGGAAGGGAGTTCAAGGACCTCACGTGACATTCCTTGCGTCGGGTCTCATATCTAAAGGAAAACAAAAATAAGGGGGGATGGATAAAAGAAAAAAAAACTGGAAAAATAATTTTTTGTTTTTGATTTTATCAACGATAAAACGGATTCATATTTAACCAGAGGCGTCCGCCAGGGGTGGGATGGAGAGTTGTAGCCCATCCCACAACAAAAAAGGTTTTTTTTCTTTTTACTTAAACTTTTTGACAAATTATTTTTATTATCTAGAGAATAATTATTTTTTTATCCTTTTATTATGTAAAACAACTATTATTTTAGTGAAGGAGCTTAAAAAAAAGAGCTTATATGAACAAATTGGATAAGACCATACCCCCCAACTTAAGTAACACTCCCGCTAGGATTATAGAGGCCATGAGGGGAGCCTCTCCGTGTGCGAGTGGGAGCCACAAGTGTAAGGAAAAGATCGGTAACTTTACAAGAAATGCTATGAATGGCATAAAAAGGATTATAGAAGAAGGAGATGCAGATTGGGTGATAAAGAGGGAAGTAAAACATGATAGATGAGGGCTGGCAATAATAATGAAAAGCAGAGGCAAAGAGCTTATTAAGGTATACATAATTATCATTTTATTTGCGAAGAAATATGAAATTTTTAGCTATTTTGGGGGTTTATTTAGTTTTATTTATTTATTGTCAAATTTTATACAAGTAACTTTTTGTTGAAAATGGATTGTTAACTACTTCTGTTTACTTTTTTCATGAAATTTTGGTGAAAATGTGTTTTTGAACTAATATAAAGTTGAGAATTAAGTTACTAAGAACATATCATCAGTTATACTAAGGAAATTACCAATGAAATAAATTGTTTTGGGGAAAAATTGCGAGTCATATAATAACATTTTCAGAAGATATAATTTAGAATAAAAATTGACTAATTACTTTAAAAAAGAGCCAAAGTTTAAATTGCAAAACTCAATTAATTTAAAATATTTACATTTTCAAATTATTTTTTATTTTATTTGCTTTAAAATAATTAAAAATTGCTATAAAAAAATTTGTTGTAGATTTAAGAGTTTTTTTTCTAAATCAAAAGTCCGCTCAAATATTTAAATAGAGTTAAAATGCTTAATAAAGTCAAATCGAAAAATAGAAGAACCTAATGCAATAGGAAGAAAACAAATTACAAATTCGTGATCATTGAGAAAGGAAAAGAATGCACTCTTCTAGCAACTTTCTATGAGCTGTGATCGAGTATGTGGAATAATCATTTATTTATGTTCAATTCAATATCAATTAGATTATTTGAGATCTATGAGCACGCCCAATCTTGATTTATGAATCGTTTTCTGAATATACTACTTCGTAGTAATTTGTTTTATGTTCATTCGTTTGCCACATTGACGATTAAAGTTGGCTCAAAAAATTAAGATATAAAAAATTATCGAACCACCAAAAAGTTTTGGAACATGACTTTAATTGCGTTTTGAGAGGTATTGCTTAATTTTATGAAAAAATGGCAATAATAAAAAAGGACAGCTGATTATTTAACTTTTTAACGCATTAGTTACCATATCTTTAGGATAAATATATATAATCAAAAATGCAGGAAAAAAAGAAAGAAGTAGCTCGATTAGTCCACGCCGGATTTAGCTGTTCTTATATTGTAGAGACTCTTAATGTCTGCAGAATCACTGTGTGGAGGGTCAAGGTTAAGATCGAAAATAGTGAAGACATCATTGATCGTCATATAAAGGAAGGCCGATCAAATTAAATCCTGAAATGGCAAAAAAAGCTTTTTTGAAAAACCTGTAGATGATGATGACGGACTTGGCGAAGAAGCAGTCGATGAGCCGTTCCACAGTATCCAATGCCGTAAAAAAAGTAATGTCAAGGCTCTCCGACATTTTGATCGACCCTTTCTCAATCAACACAATTACAATTTGAACGGTGCAAAAACCTTTACAATGACCTGAGGTATCATGGAAACCGAATTTTGTTCTTCTCAGGCGAGAAGACATTTACAGTGGATCCCGTGTACAAGCAATAAGGAAAATGATAGAGTCGTAGGTTTTAGAGAAGTCATCTGCAACCTCTGTAAAGTGTCCACCACCAAACATCCGTCCTCAGTAATGATGCTCGGCATTGTTTTCTCTGAAGGTCAGCAAAATGAAGCTAATTTGGTTCCCCATTGGATAAAGATTGACTAGCAATGATTACTTGATTATTTTGCAAAGAAAAATGCTTCCCTAGGTTCTCAAGATCAAAAAGCAATCAAAGAAAAGTCGAATATTGCTTTTAAAAGGACGGGGCTCCTGCACATACGGTAAAAATTTTGCAGGATTAGATGGTCAAAAAATAAGTTCTAGCCGAAGGAATTCTGGCCACCTACAAAGCCTAAACGGAATCTTCTTGATTACAGAATCTGTTGGCGAATTGAATGCAAAGCCTGTAGACAACGTCACAGCTGTATTGAGACCCTAGAGCAATTGGTGGAGAAGAAGTGGCGATCAATGTCGAAGTACTACGTTGTGAACGTGTCCAAAGCGTTCAGGTGTCGCGTGGAGCGTCTGATTGAAATCGAAGGTACTGAAATTCAAAAATAATATTCTCTAATGAGTAATAAACAAGATCTAATTAAAATAAATCTTCTAGAATTTCATTAAAAGCCAATAAGTTAAATTAATTGTTCAACATCCAAGAACATTCAAGAGCAGTTGACATCGCTGAAGACGGAGTTTTTTTTTTTTTTTTTTACATTGGGACAGCAGTGGCCTCTCAATTCGTCTAAGCGACCTTCCTCCACTCTTTCAGATGACCTTCTCTACAGTAGACCGATGCATCTTCTTCTTCTTGGCGTACTCTGATATCTTCATCGTTGGGTTGACCATAAAGGCCTCCATGATGTATTCAGGCTTCACTTTAATGGGTATTCCACTCTTGGGGTTGTCCTAATCCGCCAAACGATTTCTGATCCGACGGACTGTGGCTTTGCCAACGTTTAAGGCCTTCATGATATCCGAAGTGATCCTCTCGGTGCAGATTAAATTGCCAATGTCTTCTTGCCTCCATCACGACATATGCATAACTTTTGTTTACAAGGCGAGCATCAATCGACAGCTTAGAATTTAAACTATTCAAGATTTAATCAACAATACCTATTCAAAACTATATTTTTAGAAGGTCTCATTACTTTTTTCTACACCCGGTATGCTCATCACGCATCAATAACTTAGTTTCATTAGTACTTTGTAGATAAGAATGAATGACTACAAATTACTTGCAATAATTAAAATATCCGGGTCTATTCGAGTCCAAATTTCAATTACCCTGTTTGTGGGAGGTTTCAAGCAAAAATACTCGAAATCAACTCCTTTAAAGTAGCATCATATGTATTTTAAAATTGATATCAAAAACTGTATATGGTTTTATAACATAAAAAAACATCCTCAAATCTCAATTTAACTTCTATATCCAGAGTATTATGCCAAAAAGTTAAGAAAGATCCCTTTTCTCCTCAACTAACTAAAGAAAAAGATAAATGACCAGTTAGTTTACTTTTGAGACTAAAATCGACCTCCCTAAACTGTCATTGACTCATGGAACGTCTATCTTTTAAATGTATGCCTTTTTATCATACATTTATATGTATGTATGTCAAATAATAGTTCAAACAAAGGTCTCCCATACTTAGAAGAGTGTAAATAATTTGTAAAATAATGTAAAAAGATCTGTTAAATGACTCGAAAAAAATTTATATTCTTTCACTCCTCAAGGAAAAGGAGTTTATAATATTAGAAGTTATGTTTATTGTGATGTGTAATCTACCTCACACTTCACAGATATACAATGTTTTATACTTGTAGTATACATAAGGAAGACCAGGGACGGTAGCAACAGTGAAATTTTTTCAAACTTCTAAAATAGATACAGTCATAAAATTAACCTCATATTTTTTAAATGGAATGCAGATATTTGTGGAAAATGTTATTAATTTGTATGAACTTTTTTTTAGATATATTGAATAAAAATAGTTTTTTTGAGGAAGGTTTTTTTGTAATTAGGCTGTGAGTTTTTCATTGTTTTTGCTCTAACTTATATCATTTGCATTATTGATTCCTATTCTTTTCGTTGATATAATCCTATAAAAATTAAAACTCCATAAGTAATGAGAAAATTTGAGATATTGTACAAAGGAGGCAGTTGCTGCAAACCTTTTTTATATTATTATTTTATGATGCATGTTTTTTTTTTACCAGGGCCTCAAAGGAGTTTTGAAAAAGTAAATTCCTCCCAATTATAAAATTTTAAGAGAAATTTTCAAATCAACATATTTTTATTTGTGCCATTTATCTAGAAAACTTTCGATTCAAAAAAAGTAATTTAACAATGTTCTACATTTTTTATCTAAAATGTCCCCCTCCATTCTGAATGATAGCCTCAATACGGGGACGAACAGAAACACACCTGGCCTCGATGAATTCCAAGAACAAGTTGTTTCACTGTTCCGTGATCACGGCCTTCAGGACCTCGACATTTGGATGAGAAGTCTTGTTCCTCTTGCCCTCCAAGACACACCAAACAGCAAATTCCAGGGGGTTCACGTAGGGTCTGGACTAAGGGCAGAAGTCTACAGTCCAGAAAGAAGCCATGTTCCCCTTGCAGAAATGCTGCATCTTCTTGGACGTTTGTGCCGGGGCACAGTCTTGGGTAAACCCATAGTTGTACCTGGGGAACGTGCTCTTCAGCTATCGCAAGAAATTATACCTGTGTTGACTTTCTTGTTGGCCTTAAAGAAGTTGGGAGACATCTTCCTGCAGTTAGAAGCAACAACGCCAAAGACCTGAGCTGGATGTTTGGTTCTAAAAGTTCCCTCGACTGGGGAGATACCAAACTCTCCTCTACTGTTTTCCTTGTTGCTTGTATATTTTTGATCGCACAAAAACAACAAAAAAACATTAAAATTGTTTATTTTTGTCAGTTCTATCGAATGCTGCCAAGCACAAAATTTTCAGACTTTAAAACTGAGGCTGGACGGCCTCGAAGAGGATTCTAATTTTTGAGTCCTCACTCTGTACATACAAAATTCATAACTCTAATTCGATATTTAATAATTTGTTGTAACCGTCTTTGGTTATGGAGACTGTTGCAAAAATTGACGAGCCTCGTTCAAATGCAACTTGTGGTATAAGCATTGATTGTTATAACCATTAAATAGATTCAAACAATGCCAGAAATATGTTTATAATTATTAGTAGAGCAAGAAATAAGTTTGGCCAACATCTGTAGATCTATGATCTGGATTGTTCTTACAAAATTTGATCGTATTTAAAATTCGGGCTAGACCAATTATGATGTTGATGACGTCATAAATGTTTCCAAATTGTGAAAATGGGCACAATAACGTCATATGAAGTTAAATGGGTTGCATAAAACAAATTTGTACAATTAATAAATCAGGAATGGGGAGAAAAATTGAGACAAAAAAAAGATCTCGAAATAAAGACTGAAAAAAATAAAACTATTGTGAGAAATCACTGGTTCAAATCTTAATCTTTTTGTCGAGTCTAAATTCAACCAGCTAGGAGTTATTGAGCTACAAACGAACGGTGTTGCAACTGTCTCCCCTACATATCACATAGTCACTTGTTAAGCCTATGTGAGTTATGTAGCTATGCCCGTATTATAAAAATTGTCATGACAAAAGAATTATTATTGTATTGATATTTTAGAGGATTGATTGATAGGACATGACGGCACAAAAAAAAAGTGTTGTTCATTATTAGGATTTTTCTTGTTATTATTGTTATTTTCTTTGTGAAAAAGTCAAGAAGAAAATGTCTACATATATTTTTTTGTTCTTCTTTTAACAATAGATTAAGATCATAACTCATATTTGAACTCCTTCAACAATCATTTAACCAAAAAAATCTGTTACACACCGGGTTTGGCAAAAAAATCTTAATACTTCGTTTTTGCTACATAAATAAAGGTTTTTATGAATGCGGTAAAATTGTTCCGGTCAAATACTAAAAATAAACAAAAAAACTAGATCTTCCTAAGTGTCTTAGAAGGCGGGAAAATGCAATCTGAACGTGACCAACGAATTTTGGTCCGTGCACTTATGGACGAAACCAACGAAGGAGAAGCTGTTACCATGGGTCCAGATCAACTACCCGGACATGAACGTGGTGTTCCAGCAGGATGGTACGCCTGTATACACTTCCAAAAAGGTCCAGAAGTGATTGGAGGACAACTTCCCTTTCTGGACAAAGAAAATACTTACCAAACGCCAACCAACCAACTCATTGGACTTGACTTTTTGGGTGCATGTTGAGTTCAAGGCCTACACCGTCCCTCACCCAAATAAATAACCTCAAGGACACCATCAACCAATACTGGGATGTCTGAGGACTACACCCACAATGGGTACAAGACCTTCCGTTGCTTCCTGGAATCCCTCATTGCTGCCAAAGGGGGGCTACATCAATGATTAAGGTAGGAAAGACATCATACTAGTCATTTTTATTTAATTGACATACCCTATTACAACTTTTTTCTGAAATGCATTTTTATAAACTTATAGATTGAAAGTGTAAAGATTTTTTTGCCGCACCCAGTATTTAAAAATAGTCGTGTCACGATACCCACTTTTTTGTACAACATGGGATATCAAAATTTGCTTTAACATTTCCATACTTTTTCAACTAAAAATATTAAACAAGTTTCAGTCTATAATTTGTAGATTTTTATCGATTCAAAGAAAACCAAAAAAGCTGAATGAAAGTTTTCATTTACTAATTTGTCATTCTATTTTCAACAATAAACGAATTTTAGGTTTGTACTATTTTAGATGGTCATTTTATCACTTATATTGTTTTAAATATCTCTACTTTAATCATCATTTTAAAAACTTTGTAGTTTGTTTTTAAATATGATTCTGTTGTTTTTACTTTGATGTGTGTTCAGGATCGATGCTATTCAGGATTTATGACATCTATAAAATACCATTCTTATTCTTGTTTTTATTTCTATATAATATTATTATTAGAAGAAGAAGAATTACAAGGGAGGGGGATCATCAGTGAGCCAAAATTGTGATAACTTGATTTTGCTTTAATTACCGATTAAAACACTTGGCATCGTTTTAAATGTGTCAAACTCCCCTGCAGGTTGTTTAGATATACAGTTATTTAGTTTTAATTAAAGTAATAAACTCAATTTTAAATTGAAAAGTCGATCTACATATGTATATTTGATTCATGAATACTTTTGTATTTAACCCGTAAAAAAGCTGCTTTTACATTAAATAATATAAACATAGGAATTCATTGAAAACTACATATATAAACGAAAAACGGTCATATCATTTTATTATTTCTTTGTATTTGCAAACTTTTATTCGAATATTCTTAGCAAAATTAGGTCTTGCAGCAGGAGAAGGGAGGACGCTGTTGTTGCGGTAAAGAAGAGTGATAATTTGTCCTTGGGGATATATTTTGTTAACAAAAATGAGCGTCTTTATAGAGTACTAAATGTGGCAATCAACATTTTTTGTTTATTTATAACAAAAGAAAATGAAAGCTCTATGCGACCAAAAATAGAGGAAACTGTTAGTTACAGATAATTTCAAATAAATAAACAAGTCTATATTTTGATGAGTGGTAACTTTTGAAATGCTTAAATTAGTGATTTTTTTTTTTGGTTCCCATAATACCACCTAATTCCACTTTAATTCAATTTTGTTCAAGGGTGGCTCGGTATTTACAGTAGTAAGGGGATATTGAGGCATTTAAAAATGTATACTGATATTAGAACTAGTTCATGCAGATCTATTACTTAATAAGAAATTGGCCACTGACGACGTCATCCTTCAAATTTCTGATCTCTTCCAAAACAAAAAATCATTTATATAAAAAATCATCAAATTTATGAATTATCCCCCAATTCAAACAAACATTCTGGAGACGCAATATTTTAATTTATATTTTTTTGTCGAAAAAAAGTAAGCTTACCTATATTAAAGAGCCCATTTTGCCGATAACCTTATTGCTGAAAGTTAGTTTGCCAAATGCTATTTTGAAAAACAGGCATAATCCCAGAAAAAAATAACAATGGCATTTTCAGTCTGATTTCTAATGATAAATCCAATATTTTCTCCTTCTTAATCATTATAGTATATCCGAACTTACTCACATCATATACCATTATATAGTGTTTTAAGATATATCCTGTCCTATTCTGACAAATCGTTTTATTTTCTCAAAAATTACATGTTTTTTTGTTTTTTTTTTCATAAAGGACAGTATTGTAGATAACATCATACGGCAAAAACGCATCTTAGTTAATGATATTTATTTCATGTTTTTTTTACGTTAGTATCCAAGAAGATGATGGATTTTAGTCATCCTGAATCTAAATAATTGATTGATACATCGACTTCTTTAAAACCTTTTTCTTTTAAATTTATTTTATTATTCAGTGTATGTCATGATTTGTGTTACAATGCTTCTAATAGCAGTTCGATCTATCTATTGAATATACTTATAATGAATTAAATCAATTATTAATTAATGGAAATTTTATGATGGGCCAACCGATGTGTCAATATCCTCAGCAACTTCTCTGATAGTAATGTTATATACAGTTTCAACATTTTCATCTTTTGTTGACCTATCTCGGCGTCCAGAGTGAGGCTCGTCATTGGCATCTCCTCGGCCATCTTGGAAGAGTTTGTACAACTTGCAAACAGTTTTACCGAAAGCCATTGTCAACATTTTAAGTGTTTTGTAGCACTTAATCTCATTTTTTAAACAAAATTTGATGCAAATTATCCATATCCATGTTGTTTAATAGCAAAAAATTGCCAAATTCGCAAAATACTTCTAACCATTATGCTTTTCACAAAGAAACAAACATATTATATAGCTCAGAGTGTAAATGTATTTTCGTAGCGAGTGTACTAACGTAAAAAAATCAAAAATCGAGGATACCAAATGTACAGTGCTCCCGAAATTTGAAAAGTCATATTACTTTTTGAATACACCTCTTATATGTTGCCACAAGGCAAACCATTCTATGAAAGAGTTATTGAATGTATATTTTGATTTAAAAATTAATTAAAAATCTCAAAAACATATCGTAGTTGACTCTAGAAATACTTATTAATTAATCTATTAATAACTATTCAGTTGTTAATTAAAATTGAACGAAATAAAATAAAAAATCCCCTTTTACATAAAATAAATAATAATTAAAAAAAAGATTATTGAATTGGGAATACATGGCCCAAAAGTTAAAAAATTTATAGACCTTGTCCTACAAAGTTCATGTATAATGTTTAGAGATTTAGACTACAAATTGTTATATCAGAAAATACAGATAAACGTAAAATTTATAGATACTTTTACCAAATGAAAAGTCAATAATTAAATACATCTAATAATGTTTAGCTTGATAAAGAAATAGAAGGGTTTGAGGAAAAATTATCACATTTGCCTATCAGTGGTAAAAGAATTGAGTGCTGCTGCAATGTATGTAGATGACAAATGGAAAAAGGTAATTGAGGAGCATTCTATTAAAAGCTTTCAGAGTGACAAGTAAGCTATTTAAAAAAACTAACTTGTCATTTATTTATTTTTGTTTCAAATGAAGCATAACTTACGTTCAAATTATGTGTTGTAGTCTCATAAATATAACACGATTTGATTTGAATTTTTCATGAAAAGTACTTTTAGCTATACATGCGTTCGAAAGCCATTTGTTGATTGTTTATGTAAATAAATGGATATTTATACAAATGCTGTTTTACTCTCCTTTAGTTAATTGTAATATCAATATAAAATTTGTATAAAAGACAGTATTTATTTGAAAATGAGACTTTCTTTCTCTGTGTCTACGGGCTTGAAAATACCTTCAAAATGCATTCATAAGTCAGGGGGGTTGGAGTAAATCTGACATTGTAAATTTAAACATTGAAACATAAAACATCCACTGGCACCACCGTTCGTTGTGGGGACATAACATATGTAATAAAAATTATAAGAATAAAAACCCTTGCTTCTTTTTGATAACAGAAAATGATAAATTATTGTTTTGATATAAAGGAAAGGACATACATTATGAATTATAGGCCTCTTGTACCGACCCAAATAAGATGCTTTGACAACAAAATTGTACTTTCTATATTCTGCTCACTAATTTGCAGTTTATCTGTTTTATGAAACATAACATATCCAAATTTAACCCTAGTTTAAATTATAATTGTTAAACAAAAATGAGGAACATCATATTATAATTGATTATTTTTGTATTTCCTAATAATCTTGAGCTCAAATAAATATATTAATTGCCAAATAATGTATTTAATTTCCTAGGAAGACTTAGTATGAAGTATAGTTTGAGAATCAAAGCCCCTAGACATAAGTATCGGAAATTACTAACAATGATGATCTGATTCCTTCTATTAAAATATGTGGATAGATTTCTATTAAGGATATAGGGTTTTCATGTTGCAAATCGATTATTTAAAGAAACAGCTGAGTAAGGGGAAATTTCACTTCTATACAAAACATTAATACATAATTGTATATTTGTCAATGGCGTTAGGAATTTCTATCTAAAAATTATTCACGGAGATATAAAGGAGATTTTATCAAATTTTGAGACTTTTATGTGGATCCATATTTTATCTACCTACAAAATTAGCATTTGAATGGAAAGAGGTCTTTCCATTCGGGGAAAAATGCAAACTTTGGGTCTTAATGGATTCATACTACTTATTTTAAATCTGTTATTTTAGTTCGTGAGCTCGATAGGGTGAATGGAAATTTAGGTAATCGCAAATATATTTGTCTCAAGTCGTGGAGGTATCATGGTATCAGGTTAATCTTCTGTATATTCATTTATTTTGAACCGGTTGATCTTTTTAAGTCATGTACACATTAATTCACTAAAAGGAACCACACTGAGTGCGAGGGGAAATTGATCGTTCAGTTAATTCAAGACGGAAAATCCCATTTAAAAAATAAAAGAAACAGAAAGTTAATATTGTCCTTCTGACTTCTGCTGTCATAATATATTTTCATTTAGTTGTCATAATATTTTAATAGATCAGCTATAAGCTGTCGTTGGAGGAAAGCAATTCACATAAATCTAAAAGAATCCATTGCTTTCAAAGCTACCCTATTTTTTACCCAATGAGTTACTCTTAGTGGTCCATTATTGAGACAAAGGAATTTACAAAGCCTTATATTTTTTTAGATCTTTGAAGCTTCCTTGATTAAGGCATAGAACCACATAAAAAACTTTCGTCTGACCGAAACTGTGAAGGCAGAGAGTAAATTTTTTTAAGGAAATTTCTATGTTACAGAAAAATTAATGAAAATTATATGTTCCTGGTTTAAATGTCGTTATTTCAAGAATAAACTTTTATTAACGTTTTCTTGTATTAACTGTATTTCTGTATAACCAGTGCACTGTCTCGTTTTTAGATAATATTTCTAACCTCTTACACAAAGACATTTTCTTCTAGGGACAATAAATAAACTGGATTTAGCAAAGTTTTTGGATTTCAGGATGAAAATGAGTCATTTTAAAAGTTTTTGTATCCTGCTTTTAGTAATGAGTTTTACTCCTTATAGTTTTCAATATTCAGCTTATCAGTTCATAAATTTAATCTTAATTAAACTGATGTTTGTCAAACTAAACAAAGGAACATAATGCTTAATAAAATAGATGAAAGTTGCATGATTAAAAAAAAGATATACAATATTTTTAACTAATTAAAAAAAAAAAAAAAAAAAAAAAGTATAATTTTGTTAGTAACAACATTATATTTAAGACGGTACAAGAGGTTTAAAAATGGCCAATTTTGAGGGAAATATAACATTTTTTCCAAACTAAAGTAGTCTACTACTGCAGTGAAAATGGCTGGATAGAAGTCACTTTTTGTCTTAGTAAGTTTTTTATTTCCTCAACATAAAAGGTCCATGCACCAGGGGAGAAAAGTATATATTTGAAAAAGGGACATATACATGTAGAAAGTAGGGTAGGATTTTGTTTGTTAAAGAGCTATTAAGTGAAAATTGATTTCTCTATATCATTGTTACAAAATCCAGTCAAACTATTGATTAAACTAATTTAACTTTTTCAGGTATTGTGAACAGAACCAATATCCATGAAACCTGCGTTTTATGACGTGAAAAATAAGATTTTTGTGTTCCGTTTCATTAGTACATAAAAAGAATTCAAAGTTTATATATTGTTTTACTTTATTACATATGATTTAGAGGGACGCTAAAGCAAAGATGAACAATTGGTAGACCTACTTTGTGTTAGTGGCACAGGGAAGAGGCTGAGGGGGTACTTTTTGAAGGCTCTTATGGAACATGAAAGTTTCCATAACTCTATATTTACTCAAACTTATGAACTTGACCTGTTCAATAATTCTGAATCAGCATCATTACAGAGGCTGGGAACTTGGTCTGGTTGACCGGCAGAACCTCATCGACCGCGTAGGAGAGGTAACGGTCATTCTTGACTAGTCTGTAGTCTAGTTTTTCTTGTCTTGTTGTTATACTGGGCGCGAATTAAATCGGTTATTATTTGCCTTTTGGCCTCCATCTCAATTGTAGCTCATTTGAACGATAATATTCACTGGATTATTGTGCTAAAAATTATTGAAACCTAGTTCTCAAATGAAGTCTCCCTGACACAATCAAATTGACGTTGCGGTTTGCTGTCGTACATTATGATTGGAACGAGGAACTGAACTATAAAATAGTTGGAACACTTAAAAGCCTGACTTTTTCTAATGGCTTAGAGAAAGAATAATATTTGTACATTATTTACCGTTTCCAAATATATTGTGAATAAATAGACAGATAATTATTTATAGGGCCCTTTTATAAAGTGTTTACACTATTTTTAAAGATGTACAACATACACACAATTTATAAATATATCTTTTTAATAGGCAATAGGCCTCTAAGTATATATTTTTTTCTATACTCAATATTTTATTTACATAACATAAATATCCAATATCGGATATGTAAATTAGTTGGAATTTTAAAGTTCTTTTTTATACAATGGGTCTTAAAATTTTTGTTAAAGAAAAAAAAAAGTATATTTAAACAAAAAAATATAGAGTAATAAAGATAATTGTGAAAATAAATAAAAAAATAATTTTATATGTTAAATAAGGACTGTTGAATGAATACTTTCAGAGGCTGAGGCATTTTATAACTTGAGTTTTAGTTTTTTTAAATATGAACATCAAAAAAGGACACAGTAACCTTGTTAATTAGGAAATGTTTGAGAGTAGAGCAACTTTTTTTTCAATAAAGTTTTATTAAATCAAATAAAAACAGCGGTGTGAGAAGGAAATGAATATAAATTCAACATAAAAAGACGAAATTAATCCGAGGTCGATTCTCAATTCTACTGAACATACACGGATAACTCCACAACTAATCCTCAACTCTTTATCTTTCATGAGCACAAAATCTAGTGATTACTTTTTACATAGGTGTTCTCTTTTAAAAATTAAATAAAAGCGACAACAAATTTTGAAGTCAAAACACTCATCAGATTGCCAACTAGAAATAATCTTGCACGTATTAAAGTTATACTTAGAAAACTCGTTGTAGTTTGCAACCCGAACAGAGTTTTGTATAATCTAAAAATTAAATTTTTGAGAAGTCAACATCGAAGTATAAGGTACGTGAGCTGATCATGAAAAATGAAAAATAATACTCATGATTGTTGGGGGAGTTTATGAGTTTGCCCTTGTAGGTCTTGAATTAGAATTGAACATCGTAGTCATTCCTACCAGTGCTAGGTCATTTCATTCCGAGTAAATTCATTCCCTGTAAAATGCATCCCCGGACATTTCATTCCCACTTTAAAGATGGATATTTAGTGACGTCATAGGTTTTTAATCCAGAGATGAACTTAAAATGGGTGAGTGTAAGTGATCCTGGAAAAGGGTGTTAGGGGTTCGAACAATCTTACTTATTACTTACGTAGATCTGAACTGTGAGAAGATAAATAGAGGTGATGAAATTATGTGAGGGAGTAGTGGCAATGAGAGAAGATCAGAGGGAAGAGTAATGACATCATTTCTAATCCATACACACCCTTTATCTTGCATATTCGTGGACCATCCATCACAAAGTATCAGTCATCTCCAGTGCCGACTGCACGGGCATCCATACATACATAAAAACTACTAACTGTTTTGACAGTATGACGTCATTATGGGAATGAAATGTCCGGGGATGAATTTTACAGGGAATGAAATTACTGGAAATGAAAGGACCTAGCACCGGTAGGAATGACTAGGAATGAATTTGCTGGCAATAAAATTAAGGGTCACGATTCCTACCCATATCTTCGCTATATACGGAGTTAGATTTGGGTTTCTTTTCTTGCCCTCAAAGGTGATTGCAGCTAATATAATATAACGTCATGAGAGCTAAGCAGCACTCCTCTCAAACATTATTTAAATCGCCAGTGACCACATTAATGATTAATTCCTTTCTTTTTAAGAATTTATTGCTGCTTACCAAAGAACATACATACATTATAAAAGAGTAAAGATGTGTAATCATTACAAAACTAATTCCTTAATATTTTACGCCATTTTTTGAATTTGACTGCATTTTCATTTTATAAACATTTTCTCTAAAAAATATCCTTAAGTTGGTTAAAAAAAAAAAAAAAAAGGAATACAGAAAAAAAAGCGTGTGCCATATATAAAGTAGTCAATGATTAAGTATTCATATAAGGTTAAAAAATGCAGTAAAGTTATTGATTAAACTAATTTAGTTTATTCTAATGACTTAGAGGTAAAAAAATGAATTACTTGTAGATAAGAAAACATTTCGAAAATATACTCACACAATTAAATAGTATAAAAATGAAAGCATTGTCAAAGAATGCATAGTAAGTTACTTTTTTTTATTTTTAAAGTCACTTATTGCAAACATACATACAAAACTTGTAATGTTTTTTTACTCTTAATTTTTTTTCACTAATATTTAAAACGTATTGTGATAATAGAACAAAAAAAATTATCACAAAATAATATTTTGTATATTTTACTGTCTATAATAAATTGAAAAATTAACATATGTTATATAAAGTCCGTCACAGCTTACATAAAAAGTTGTTGTCTTTCTAAATATTAAGGATTCAAATCACATTTTTGTATATAACATACATATATTTGTTTGAATATTTTGTATAGTACTATGTTTCACAATTATTGAAATTGTGCCTAAACAAAATAATATTAGGAAAAGAAACTGTCAAGAGGGTAAAAGAATATTCTAAAAACTTTCTGTATTTCAAAAAAATATATACAAACTGATTTTTTTTCACTGTCAAAACAAAACGTAAATATTTTTCACATCGCGATGAATATTGCATATTTTTTCAAAACAGATTTAATTGTAAGTTAAGCAGATTACATCATTTATTTCAAGTGCTATATTATTGGTTATTTTAATGTATGTAGAGATCGACAATACTAAGTAGTAATAACTTCAAATCGTTTTTCGATAAATTAAAACGGTCTTAAAATGACAGTACTTGATGATATTGATATTACCCTTGGTTATACACTCTGTAAAAACCTTGAAAAGCAAGTTGTTTGGCTATTTAATTGCTTATCAAATAAAATATATCCTTTTCTTTCATTATTATCCAATTGGGGGAAAAGGAGAGTGTCCTTGTTGTGATTCGTGCCTGACAAGACAATATTAAGATTGCCAACTTCTTATACATTGACATTCCCTTTATCTGGAGATTCAGAAAGAATTAGAAGAGTCGGTGGTTGATTATGACTCTTTTTCATGCCAAGCTACAAAGAAAACAGACCTGTTTGTCTTATATATATTTTTTTACTTTGTTGGATCCAGTGTTTGACCTCCAAGCTCACCGGACCTCAACCCTATTGACTTCTTTGTTTAGGACATACCTGAGAAACACAAATCCTCCTGCAAAACAACATCTGAATTAATGTCCAGGATCCAGGAATAATTCTGGAATCTGCCAAAGTTTTGGGCAACCTTCGTCATCTACCAACGAATTGAACATCGAAGCAGCGAAGGATATTATATTGAAAAATCTAATTGGGCGTACTAAGGCGTTGCGTGAGAATCTCCGTCAAAAACGGCCAGAATTATAGAAGTATAACTTTATGGATTATACAAAATTGTGAGCGAATTCAAAGCCAAACATGGAATAAATACCATCTATCCACCACAATATCACCGGATTTAGCTCTGTGTGACTTTTTTTTGTTCCCAAAACTTGAATTGCCACTTTGTGGAACCCGTTTTGAGTCTATTGAATCTATAAAACAAAATTCGTGTAAGGGGCTAAAAGGCTCTGCCAAAAAGTACCTACAAAAATGTTTTGAGGACTGGAAATAACGTTGGTGATAAAATAAATTTTAATGATTAATTGTGAAATAAGTGTTTTATTTAACAATTCCCAGTACTTTTTATCAAGGGGATTATGCGTCTGAACATTACCCCCTACTCCTCTCTCTCTTTCCCAGTGAACCATTTTATTACATATTTAATTCTCATTGACCCATTTCAAGAATCATCTTATAAAAAGGAAGGAAGTAGTAATTAAATGTCACATTTCCTTTTTTTTTTTGGAGGGGGGAGGGGTGATTTAATCTATCATTTAAGATGATCTTTACATCAAATATAAAGTACCTACACAGACTAATGTGTTTAGAAAAGCATAAAACAAGTTATTTTTTATTTCCCCTGCAAATAAAGTCGGGATCTCTACTGTTTAATCTACTACTTACTCTTTATTAGCTACAATTTTCAATTAGCCATATCAGGCCTTCAATGATTAATCTAATATATTATACCAATTTTGTCTGTATGTTTGTCTGTGGATGTCTCATTTTTGGGTATGCGCTGAATAACTTAAAACTTCCTGACTACTTGATTTAGAACATAACAATCCAGCAACGAGGGTTTGTAAGGAACAATAATAGAGATTAAGTCCACTATGACTGTCACTCTATCACATCAGTTCCTAATTATCCTTTTAACGACATTATACTCTTTTCCAAAAACTTTTGCGTATTTTGTGCGATTGAAATTCTAAAATAGACAAAGCGTTAATGGGTTAAGCGGTCGGAAGCACTCCTCGATATAGCCAAAAATTCAGGAAGCAAGTTCAAATGGTGATGATTTTTCTAAAAGAAGTCTTGTGACCTGGAAGCCACCAAAATCGTCCAAAGTCCTGCTTTTTTGAGGAGAATAAACTAATTTTTGTTTAGAAGAATCCCGACCGATTGATGAATGCGATTGCTGACACAATCGACGTAATGCCCTGTTCAACTGTCCCCAGCTATGCACATTGTAAGTAATAGCTTCTTCTGAAGTAATAAATTTTTCTGTCAAACTCAGAAGCATAACTAGAGGAACAATAGATGGTTGGCAAAAAGTCCTTATAACGTCCATAGAATCATATAGTTATGGTTCCACAGTCTTCCCCTTCATACACAGCATCACCAAAGTTATGCATAGAAATGCATGTCGTAATATTATCTCTTGAAAAAAGGATTTCCCCTCAGGAGGGAGCTATTGTATACAAGCTTTAATTGATTTGATATTCGATCATAATGTCAATGTAAATTAATAAGGGAATTGTTTATCATGATAATTTCCTCACATAAATCCTTTAGTATCTATATGTACATATTTAAGTTAAGAGGGTCTACTAAAGAATTTTTATAGATTTGACGTTTAACATAATCTTCGTTAGAACTCACACGGGAATAATTAATTGTCATTTGACTTTATTATGTTAACTATTTTTTAAAATGTGTCTTTCTTCTATAAGTCCACATTTTATCGTCAATACTTTTCAGTACGCTCCTGAAATATTATGTTTCATTATATTCAATTTATTATTTATCTTGCTAATGCCTTTTTTAGGATTTATTTGCATAGCTATCTATATATAGCTAGTTATAATCAAAATTTTGTGTATTTAATAAACTATTGTACAAAAGTCGTCCCTTAATGTTTTCTTTGATTTTTTTTTTTATTTCAAATTGGAAACTAAGACATGAAACTGTAGCTACAAAATTAAGCTATTATTTTATATAATATCCCCAACCTCATCGATGATAAGTATTACTTTGATTCACAAAGTTTGCATAAGGTAATGATTATTTCATTTAAATACTTATCAAAAATAAAAATTGTATGTTTTTACTATAAATAAGTTTATTTTTTACACATTTAACTTATTATGTGATAGAAAGGATGTTCCCTAACTGAGGTTAAATAATGACAACCCATTTTTTTTTTTTTCATATTTATCAAAAAATGTTACTAGTTAATAATAGTTTGAAAAAGTAATATTTATTTTTATTTAAAATTAAAATATATCTATTCATTGTGTCACAAAATGTAGGAGAAAAAAAGATAAAATTACAAGAGTTTTTATCATTTTGTATAACAACAACATGGAACATTATGAATAGTAGTTAACTGATGTTTGAAATACTTTTAAAGTTCAAAAAACCAACTTTGTTTAAAAATACATTTATAAAGGTAGGAGAACAAAGGGAAAGAAAGCGAAAAAGACAGGCGATAAAATCCAAGTATTCAAATGTACATATTATCTTATTCAGTATATGTATCAATATGAACAAGCATTAGGATACAAATTTTATCCCCTCAAAACGCGTATTTAGGATGATATTTACATACACTATGAAACGATAATCATTTTATGCTGAGATTAGATAATAAAGGGAGCACCGTTTATTTAAAAAAAAATGTTTGTATACAATAACTGGTTAATGATAAATGAAAACGCTCTATATATTAGATACATAGAGTGTGAATTGTTCATATAAATTGGTTAAATTACCTTTTCTCTAGTGGATGCATTCCTCTTGACCCGGGAAACTCCACATGCCTCAGCCAATTCTTCATTTAATGTAGGAGCTACGCAAATAAAGAATAAGTTAGTCAGTCATCTACACATAAATGGATATCATCAAAGAAACAAAAGATACTATGATAAAAAAAGCGAAAAAAAACTATCAACTTAAATACTGAAAGGTGGCTTTGTGAAAATTGTCTAAATCCACGTTAGTGTAAATTAAAAAGAAAAGTAATTGATGTACGTAATCAATAAAAGCTATATTGATCCTTGTTCGCTGACTAATGATAGATGTGTCTTAGGACTACATTCCTAAACCCCCACCCCTTTAGAATCTTTTTTTTTTTTTTTGAATAATCGGTCCAATCCTTTTCACCAAATACAATTCTTAGGTTTGCTTACCTATGGATTTAGACCATTTTCAAATCCCTAATGATAATATTGTCTACATTCCTGTGCGTGTAAAACCACGCCCGAGGGAATGGAAAAGAAAAAATTTGTAACTCTGAGAGACAATATATTTGCCGACAGATCTTACTTTAAAGACTATATTGCTCCTTGTTTGCAAATATGTTTAATTTATTTAAATAAGGAGAAAATATTAAAATGAGAACTTTTTTATGCATTATTAGTTTAACCGGCATGTCGCCTCTTTCCTTAGAGTCTCTTTAAAAAAACAATTACCTAGAAACGATCCATTTGGCTGTTTTTCCAACTCTAGCACCATTTTTTTATTAATTTTTGGGGATACAGCAACAGCTGCAGCCAAGTTTGTTTCCACATTGTCAGTAGCCAATGAAGTTACACCCTCCTAAAAATAAAGAAATAAATACTTTGAATAATTGAAAATTAAATATACATATATCACTCATTGTATAATTTTTTGCTTGTCGTCACATCATTTAATTTAAATAATACCAGGATTGGTTGACCAACACATATACCCAAAACTAATTACATTGTCTTAAATTGAACTAATGCATATTTTTAAGCAATTAATTTTCATAAAAGTTTTTTATTATACAATTTCATTGTTTGATATTGATTTATCGGAAATCTTCATATATTTTTTCATGATTATTAAAGTTGAAAACTTTTAATGATAGTAATTACAAATCTAGAACGCGGTAATTAAATAATTTTTGAAGATCTATATCAATTGTTGGACAAACTAGTTATTAGTGTATTGGTTTTATCGATTTTTTTGATTAATAGTTTATTACTTAAGACCATTTTTTTTATATTAGTAATTTATTTATGGCTATATATTTAATCTTTGATCATTGAATGTGTATTAAGAAAATATTTTAGATATATTTTTTTAATATAAAATACTTTTTGGAACAACATTCTATGCCTAAATGGCAATGTATTATTTTTAATAAAACATTCCGTATCATTGTCGATATATATTTTGTTTGTATCATTTAATATTATTACTTTAAAAAAATTCAATATTAGTGCAAAAAAGCTTTATCTCTTTGCAGTTTTTAGGTGTTAATCTATATTAATAAAGCTAAGTTTTTATGTCTGGATGTTTGCCAATACCTAATTTTTGAGTTGTAAAAATTTATCTCGGGAGTATTATTGTAGCAACGAGATCGTGTAGCTAAACCTTAGCGTGTCATAAATGTAAATAAAGTTGATGCTTAAGTATGATAAAAAAAAAATATTCATATCTAAAATAATAATCAATAACTTCTATCAGATATTTTGTAAGTAAATAAAATAATTTTGTGAGAAAAATATATACCATATAAAAATACTAGTTTATTTGAAGGTATGAACGTTACATAAGATTCCTAGTACATATTTATTGCTATTGTTGCTAATATTTTTAAAGAGGAGAAACGGTTTTTAATTGATGTTCAATTGTATTAAGTCCTTAACAACCTTAACAATAATTTAGAATTGATAAATTAATTAAATAAGATGAATTTTTAACTATCTACACACTTACAAATACTAACATCAATGTATCTAAAATTATTGTTTCGAGAATAAAAATATGACGTTAGGCAGTTTCTACGGTCAAGGTTATGTATCATTTTGTATTTTGTTTTGTAAAGTTTGTTCTTGAATATTGAGGTACAAAATTTATTTTTTATTATACCAAGTTTCATATAAAAATGCTTCGCATAATATAAATAAGAATTTTTGTATACTTTTTTAATCATTTGTTTTCTAATTGAATGTACTGCCTTTTGTACTACAATTTCAATTTTACCCTATAACACCATAAGTATCATTTGTAAAATGAGTTTTGGAAGTCTCAATTCTCATAGGTGCAATAGTAAAGTTATATATATATAATCAAAGATCCATGTAAAAGTAAAAAATGCACATTTAATACTTACCACTTTTGAATTTTGGTCATTTTTTTATGTGAAAAATCATTAGTTTTTATAAATATCAGAATTAAACGTCAGTCAATTACTTTGTATGAAAATAAATATTATCAATTTCTCACCCAAACCTCCAAAATTTTAAATTTCTAACGGAAAACTAAAAAGTCTTCCATTTTGACCTTATAACAAACTTTTTGTTATTATAAACGGACAGAATAGTTATTTCAAATAGTCAGAAAACTTCATAAATGAAGACTTGGGCTCAAGACTGCGTATTCCACTTGGACTCAAGTCCATATTTTAAAGCTTGTGACTTGAACACACAATGAATGACTGGTAAGTTGTTTCAATTTTTAAACTGGATATAACTAGTATTTAAAGTATAGTTTATTTTCTAAGAACTTGTATTAGACACAATGAAAATATTCAAGAAATTGGACTTGTTCGAAAAGATTTGTGTCTTAATTTTGTCTTACAATACTTTTTTTCACATTCAAAAAAATTGACCAGTCATTAATTGAGTGGTCTAATCGGTAAATTGTATAAATAATCAATTTCTAAATTCGTATGCATTTAGATATTGTCATTGTAATAGATCTAATTATTTCATTTTAGAATAGTTTAATCAAAAATTGTATGTAATAAAAATTAAAGATCATTGGTGAAAGATTAAAGAACTGTAGGGAACTCCAATTTACGACTTCTAATATGTTTTTTTTTTTCTCATATGGAAATATTTGGAAAATGTAGATAACACAAGTGAACAATATTTGACTTTTTCAATTATCTTTTAAATTTCATAATTAATTATAGTAGTACTTGACATGTTGATCAAGAATCTGTAATTAACTTTTTTCTGTCAAATCTGTATATCAATAATTTTTTATTTCAACTTTTTAAATATTTTTATCCTTATTGTAGGTTTGAGCCCACTTCTAAGAAAGAAAAAAACCCAATAATCGACAAAAAAAATATAATTTAATTTTTTTTTAAATTTAATGCTAATTTGGAATATGTGTTTATATTTGATTTACATTTTTTTGAGCAGAAATTTATAGAGATGAACAGCTGCAATTTTGTTCGCTTTTTCCTCAATAAAATTGAAAAAAAAGAAGTTGTAGCTAAGATAACCAAATACACTTATGTAAGTGAAACCACAATTATTCACACTTCAAATAAATTCAATTGATAAATAGAGACGTTATTTCTTTCCAAACAAAACCCTTAAAATATGGTTGCTTTAAGCCTTTAAATTTGTATCTTCGCAGGATTGGATGATTGCATATAAAATAAAGGCATATATTTGAAAAATATAATTTCCGTCATCATTAAGTTGACTCAAATGTGGATTATTGATCTTTGTCGGACGCAAAAGTTGCCTTAAACTGATAAGAGGATGAAACATACTATAAATATCCCAATTTAATATTTTTGGAGATAATAAAACTATAGCCATATACAAATCTTTAAAAATATTAAGGACATGGTGTGTAGAATAAGTCAATTCCTAAAGTAAAAAGCAGAGCTTTTTCCTGTAACTGTTTTTCAAGGAAGGCAGTGAATGAGATATGGAACTGTGACCTTTGGTTGAGGAAAAATAAACCATCAAATGTGTTTTCTCTGAATGTATCAAAATTGAAAAAGTCATGGTCCTGACGTCGAGGGTTTGGATGTATTGGAATTAGAAGAGAATTCATGGACGCTCCTTTTAGGCCCGCACGAGACGAGAATATAAGAAACAATCGGGGAAAATCGGCTCTGGAGTTTTATAAAACTGATACTTAGGAACAAATGAATGGTATAAAGGTGGTGAAATATCATTTAATCACATTCATCATGCCCAATAAATGAAAAATATTAAGTTATGGAGTTTACTCTATAATACTTTCCAGAGAAAGTCCATGAAATATGGATGTGGAAAGTAAACTTTTTAAGAAAACTCAACATCATCCCATTGAAAAAGTGGAAAGACCTCTTATATTTAAATTTTATTTGTTTGTATTTTTATGATAGTGTCTTTTATCGATTTAAATATGCAATTGTGAATTTAAAATAGGGAGATATGAAAATCGGAAATTCTAGAAAACCAGATTTTATAGAAAAAAACGTATTACAGATTCGTGATCAACCAGTGCAGTACTGATGTAATTAAATTTGAAATTTAAAAGATTTATGTTGTTCACTTGTGTAATAATCCATAGATGTGAATATTCGATAAATTAATAAACTCAGAACTCAATGTCTGTTTTCAAACGAAACATTCACTATAGAACAAACATTTATGTATAAAAGTAACAAAAACCAATCCAACCCGTGAAAATAAAATGATATACAAAGTCATAAATAACGGCTTCTTCTGATATTTTTTTTTTTTTTGAATGTGTACATGTAAATCAACTTCTCGTTGTTTGAATAGAATTTTGAAAAAAAAAAAAAAAAAAATTGATTTCAATTTCTATGACATTTTTCACCTATTTTTTATCTCTCCTTCCTTTCTTTAAATATGTTAGAGACTGTATTTTGAAATGCTTTCAGAGTGTGTAATAATATCGTTTGGATATGAATGAGAAGGGGGACAATGAAATGAGGGTTAAATCCTCCTTTCCTCCATAAAAGCATAATCGCCATCTATAAAGATTTTTTTTTTATCCAGATCTGACCATATTCCCCCCTCTTTGTATACATGGAATCGAATAACAGGGGAGTTTTATTATTATTTTTGTTTGAAAGTAGAGCACACCTCGTTAGTGAGGGAATGTGAACCCCTTCAAGTTTATAATATATATATTAGGGTGACCCATTTGTTACTTTTACTTATATTACCAGGGGCATCTGCAAGGGGTGGGCTGCAGTGGCTGTAGCCCCTCCTAATTAAGAAATTTTAACTTTTTACTAGAATTTTTTTTCGTTGTTAGGGCTAATTATGGAGCTGTCGGGAAAAATATATATTCTGTGGATTTTTGAATTTTTTTTTCCAAAAAAATTAATTTTCATATCTTTTCCCCAAAAATTAAATTTTTGTAAATAACTGTGGATTTTTGTGTTTAAAAAAAAATTAATATTTGAAACTTAATTTTTGCGTTTAAAGAAAAAATTAATATTTGAAACTAAATTTTTGCAATTATAATTCAAAAAATTTATTTTATAAATTTGTTTACCATTTAAATTTAAGTTTTGTGAATAGAAATTAATTTTTTGAAAAAATTTTCAAAAAAATATAATATTTAGATTTAAATTTTTGAAAATTTTTTCCAAGAACTTTAATATTTGAAATTTAATTTTGAAATTAAATTTAAAAAAAAACAACAAGAACACCGAAATACAAAAAAAAATCATAATCTTGTAAACGCCCCTCAATTTTATTCCCTTCATTTTAAAACTTAGCTTTATAAAATGTTTCTTACTTTAATTAATATTAAAAGGTAGCCCTCGCTTGTTAATGTCTCGTTCTATATCGAAAAATTGGCTGAAAAAATTCGGAATCTCTAATTTTATCTAAAGCTACAATACAAAATTTGTTCACAAGCATAAATAAAATTTTATGCCAAAACTATCCTTGTCTGGTTTAGCCGATTTAGAAGTTTCAATATTCAATCAGTTTATTAGATGATTAAATATTTACAAAGTAATTTATCTACAAAACATGACATTATTTTAAAGCAGCTTTTTCTTCTTGAAAGTGATCAAATTTTAAATTTTCTACTTTTCATTTGAGTAAAAATATTAAACGTTAGCAAATGTTTGAAAATTTATCAGTTTATTCAAAAATTTAAGAGGCAAGTGACAACACCTCTGATTGTCGCTCAAATTTTACAAACTGATTGAAAGGTTGAGATAATGAAATTAGGAAAATTGAGAGCCAACCTAATTTATTTAGGTATATAATGTGTGGTAAATAGCTGTAATTATAAAAATATTGTATTTCATTTCTTTCTTAAGAACTAATTTTTTTCAAATGACCAATTATATTCGTTTATCGGAGATTGTAATAAAAAGTTTCTGAAAAGCAACATACCCTTGGTATAACAACGAAATCATTTTGACCAATGTACATTCAATTGACATAAAATGGTAATTTTTAATATTTATTTAAAAAATAAAAATTGATCAGCAGATACAATCATGAAGAATAAATACATCTCAGTCAATGCAGCCCCCTTAGGCCTCGATAAAGGCCTCATTTCGGATCTTGAACCGCGAGCAGGCCTTGGAAACTTGAATCTGATCTATGTAAATTCATGATTTCCAGGACGATGTAGTAGATCATGGAATTTTGAAAATGTAAGGGTATCTTTTGACCATTGACTCAATGTAGTTACAGACAAAATAATCAATCAGATTATTTTTGGGGAGCAAGGAGGTCAAATGTCATTGGACACCCAGTCGTAGTAGTACTCATGGAGTCCATCCTGAGTCCATTTGGAGATTTAACAGCAACCCAACTATGTAACCCTTCCCTTGTGAATCTGTTTTTAAAAGTCCATTATTTCAATATATCTTGCAATTGTTTTGTTTAAACTTGCAAGAAGAGGAGTACTTTTTGTTCTACACGCATAAATAATCGTGAGAGTCTTTGCAACTATTGCTTCGACTTTAAAATCATTCTCTCTTCTTATTGTAAGAGATGTAAGCCAGTCTGATACCTTTAAAGTTATGTTAAACCTATATATTCTCCAACATCAATATTAGAGGTGTCACTCGATCACAGAAATAGAATATGCAGGTGTAATGAAGATTCTACCGCTTATTTACAGAAAAAACATCCAACATCCCTTTTATTTGATTTTACCAGCCTGTACCGAAACCACTTCTGTAAGCATGTGGTTAAGGGGTTTGAGTGTATTATTCTTGGATCGATTGATTCTTCTTCCATATTAAGTTTCTTCCAGCGTATTGCCACCAACAAGCTTAGTTTTTTTTTTTCGATTTTTTTTCCCCTTTCCACTGAACCTATCCCTGTAAAGGAGGCGATTGGCGGGCTTTGTTGTAGGAAGTTAGCAGCACGAGCCATGGAAGTGATCCCTGGATGAAGAATCCATTTTGTAATATTTACTGAAAATCTTTTCAGCTCGCCTGTTGAAGTTAGGGCATGTTCTTTATAGTACCGATCGACAGTTTTAAGGCCTGGGTTAAGAGTGGTTCATCAGAACATAAAGCAATGAGAGCACCAACGACTGAACTTTCCCAAGAAACTGCCCTTTTATTCCAATAATTACCCCAGGTCTTTATTATTTTAAAAACTTCGTTTGGTTCCAAAAATATTCTGTCTTAAAATTCATATCCAGTAGTTCTTTCCAACGCATATTTGATTCTTTTTGCCCAAACATCTTCGCTTTTCGTGAACATTTTACCAAAATACTTTTGAGTCGACTGAACCCAGTCCCCAGCTATTGAGTGAGGTAATAAGGCGGTCGTTGGTCTTGTTGATGTCCTTTGTCACTGTCCCCACAATTTTTCCGTAATTCTTTTTAATGGCATATTCTTGGGATATTGACGAGACCACAAATCCAAGGAAAGTACTTGAGGATGCCTACCAAATGATTGGAAATGACGTTTCATGCTTGCTTTTTAGAGAGGTGACTAATTCTGTTTTAGTTATGCTTAATTTCAATTCTGATGTTCCTTCAAATTCACCAAATTGATCTATATCATTTATAAACGAGATTTGTATATTACTTTGTGATCTTGTCGTAAAATTGTGAGATCATCTGCATATAAATGCCTTAAATGATTTACCATTAATTTTTAGGTATTTCACAAGATGGTTTAAATCTATTCTGCAGTAGAGATTGTTAATAGCAATCATAAACAATACCCTTGTTTGCATCACCTTTCTTTTAAAAACTTTTCAAGTCTTGAGAAAGAGTCTCTAACGACAGAAAATATCATACTGATGAATGTAGGGAAAAGTACCCTTATTATGAATTCATAAATAATCGGATCAAAGCCTTTTTTCGAAATCTATAAGCAAGGTAGCAAAGTTTGTTCCGTTTGACTTGGCTAAAATGTAATAGGCTTGAAATCTTTTTTAATTGACTCCATATCGTTGTTTTGGCTACTAGGGGATATGTTTAAGTGTTTACCACAGAAAAACATTCCACAATTTTTTCATCATATATGCCGTAAAAATCCAAAAATCTTAAGTGCAAGATCTCGTTGTTACAACTTGTACTAATTTAGAAGCATTGTTTACACAACTATATTTGTTTATTTAAAATATGCAATGTATATTTGCATATTTAACAACATAAATGTTTGAAATGTTATTTGTATTTCTAGCTCCTTTCAAAAATAAAAATTGTTAAATTTAATTTAATTTATTCTAAATAATGTAATTTTCTTCACATATTATGCTCTAAATTGTCTCGTGGCGAAATGTCTTTAAAAAAAATCTCAAAATATTATTAGAACACTATATTATATAAACTGTCCATTATGGGATTTACATTCGAATTTTTCAGATATTTTGATATATTCTAAAAAGTTAACTAAAGTTTAGTGCCTCTTAAAAACAAAAAACTACCTAATCATTATACACATATTACAAAAAAACAAAAAAAAAACTGAATAAAATCTGTCAGCATACTGAATTCGGATAACACAAACAAACATATAACAAGAATCGAAGCAACAGCAAATGAAAATAAAGCATAAGAAACAATTCACCATTAAAAGTACCAACAGTCTCCTTAGTAAGACTATTTCATTAAAAAAGATTTGTAGTAAGATCTTACAATCCACTTAAAAGAGTCAAAATATTTTTCACAATCGACGGGTAATACCTATTAACATCAACACCATATTTCCATCCAGATCTAGAGGTGTCGGTAACCATCAATGAGAAGGCAGCATATCTTGCAATAGCTAAGATGATAATCTTCTTAGAAGCCAAAGGTTCATAATTCTTAATTTTGCTGCTAATAAGAGCTTTGGAATTCAACAGCACTAATTTCAACGCCTTCGTCTTTCCTGGGGATACCTTTCGTTTTGAAATTCCAAACAAAAGCAGTGGTTTTGTGTATTTCATTCTGGGTTATCCAGTCATTTTAAGTCTACCTTTTACAATATTGACTGAGAATTCAAGAACTTGGGCAATCCACAAAAACATGTATAGAGAATTTAAAAGTTTTGCCACAGTCCTTAAATTGAGCATTATAAAAAATAAGGGCAGCTGAGACTTGAAACTGCGCAGTAATTGTATTTTTTCATAGATGAAGGAATGACAAAAACAGAGACAAAACGACAACCGATCTTGACTTTGCTTAACGTGGGCATTATTAATATCTCCAATATTACAAAAAAGTGTCATAAAATCTTTGTAATTATACAGCGTCCATTTTATTGAATTATAATGGATGGTGTGCTTTTAATAGCTCTCTATTTATCATACAATCCGTGACGTCAGTGAAAGCAATATAAAATAAATAAATCCTTAATACTACTAATGTTTTAATTTTTGCAACTTTTATTGCAAGCTACGTAAATCATTATTAATAGGGTCCATTATTTTTGCATGTTGTGAAAAAAAAAGTATCAAATCAGATGAATCAGAAGAACTTAAATGCGACAATGGACACTCTCTACAACCTTCATAAATATAAGTAAATATGTAAAACTGTGCAGTTTTATACAATGTGTCATGATAAAACGGTATGCTCTGTAATTTTTAAGTACCATAACAACCTTTTACTTTAATTCATTTATAAATGATGTTTTTAAAAGCACACATATATTAATCATAACTTTTATCAACTTGTAACGAACCCTGGAGCATACAAGTACACAAACACAAACCTATAATTTACTTTTACTCAAGGGATTTACTCCATACTTTTTGCATTAAAATAGAACTATGATTGTTTTATTTTTATTTTATCTACCTTATAATAACTTTATTTGACAGGTAAATCAGTTATTTGATATTTTTGCGTTATAATAACAGACTTTTGTCCCATATTACTTATACACATATATTTATTGTGTATTAACGTGTTAGAAGTAAGTACTACTTACTACTTCAAGGAATTCCGGCACCTAGTTTTAATTTTAATCCAGCATCCGGTCTGGCATGGTCTTTTACCGATTGTTTTAAGGCTCAATCTGACATGTCTATGTTCCGGAAACAGACATGCCAGAATTTCTTACAGCAAGCTGTTTTATGAATCAGAGCTATTTGTTTATTGTTTGTTTGTTTCTTTCTTGATGGTTGCAAACAAAAAATAGAAAAGATTCAAAAATATGAAAATGGAACAAAATTAAAAGGAAAATTTTATTATACCACTCAAAACTATCACCATCACCACTAATACTTTGATCATCATCTTGGAAGTGAAAACGAAAACCATATTTTTAAATGGTGCTTCCAACAAACATATTTCTTTTTGTGATAGTTTCTACTTTATGCTACGGGAAAGGGCTCGAGTAAACCTTCCAATCATAATAATGTTATTATGATCCTAAAGGCATCATAGGACACAAAATACTTTCAGATACCTTACGGGCTTAAAAAGGTTAATTAGTAATTAAGTAATTAGTTCTATAGATATGATTAAACCTTCTAGACACAAAGTGTTCTTCTAACATGTACATTAGAGTGTACTGTAATGGCAGAAGTTGGGAATTTGGTATCGCCAGATATTTTTTATTCTGAATATTACTCCTCTAACAAAAAATAACCATGATACGTCTAATACAATGGTCCTCCATGGACGTGTTTATAAAAAAAAAGAAATAAAATATTTATAATGAATAAAAATATCTCTATTATAGAATATAAAAATAAATCAACCCTTGAAATTAAGGAATAATAAATAAAATACTGCATTTTTAAAAGTTTAATTGACAGTTTTTGTAGACTAAAATTATAAATGAACAGCAAAGGTATATTTAGTAATAATATATTTCACATTTGGTATCAAAAAATGAGATATGAATAATAAAAATGAAGAGAATTATCAAAATTATCATTTATTGGTCACATTTTTAGAACTAAAATACTCTTATCATGAGGCAAGTTCGAGATAGATTGTAAAAATATTTTTGCAAAACATATGTTTTATATATAGTAATTAACAAAATAAAAATCCTGTAACTGGATTCAAATCAATAATTTTGAAGAAGCAACGTCAAAAGTTCCTTTTTTTTTTTGACATTTTACAGATTGTCAAATCAAAACGCGTCCATGAAGGACTATTTTTTGAACGTTGGATGGCCATTTCTTTGTTTAGAGGAATAAAAAAGAAATCTATCCGGCTATACCAAATTCCCAACTTTTGTCATTTCGGCACAGTCTAATGTACACACATTAATGTTTCCTACAAAAATAAAAGTTATTTAAATAAACACATAACCTCTATTTTTTTATTTATTTCATCTCATCTACTCAAAAATTGAATCTCCCACCCCTTCTAAAACAAGAATAACAGACCGGTAGAGGCTTGAGCTTAAATTATAACAATGACTTGAGTGTTGGGAGGACTCGTACTTTTCATACTTTTAAATTTTATTAAATTAGTTTGTCTTTTGGGTAAACATATGTAAATTTGTTGCAATAACTTGAATAATCTCCACTTAGTTGAAAAAAACATGAAGAGTTTAAACTGTTATTGTGTAAATACCTTTTTATGACTCTCCTATGGTAGTGTAAAGAAAAAATTAAGTTTATTTTATTTCATTCATTGTGTTAGTATTCCAACAAGAATTCAATTTTAAAAACTATTCGAAAAAAGTAGGAGAGAGGTTGGAATGAGTCCATTTTAGTGACATATATGTTGTATTAAGTTAACTATTTACACTGCTGAACAGCAAAAATACAAAATGTGTTAAATTTAATATAATTTAATCACCTGATTATAAATATGCCAAATAAATTTCGTAATTAACCTTAAAAAAAAGTTTTTTGGTATTTTTGGCTATTTCTAAGATTCAAATTTTTTTCAAGTGCTTAATGTTAAAGATAGTGATAAACTATATATTTCAAAGCTTAAAGTTAAAAAAAAATCAAAATCATGGGATGAATTAAGATAAAAAAGAATTCTAGCTTTAGTTTAGAACCATAATAATAATTAGACTAATATTGGATCCGATATGGCCTTTCAAATAAAATCTATTAACTACTAATAATTTAATTGTGATGATGAATTTCGACTAATTTAAGAGCAATTTGCGGGCATACAAAGGGTTAACAAAAATATATAGTAGATAGAAATTTACAATAATCCCTTGAAGAATACAATTATTATCTATAATCAATTTAAAGAAAAATCATACTAGGTGACCTTAATGTTGACGGGTCAAATCAGTTCTTCATTTTTTGTGATTTTTTGTATTAATATTTTTTATGTAAATACAAAATATATTATTTTTGTATTTGGTTACAAAAAATATATTTATTTATTTGAGTATGATTTTTTAATGTGTTGCAAAGCTCAAGGGATATTGTTATTTTTTAAATAAATGCAAGCTATGACAAGCCATGTAACTACAAAATATAATATTTTATATATGTTATATATATATAACATCGCATGTTATATATACAATACTTATTAGCATAATTATCTTCAAAAAACTGTATTATGAAAAAATAAAGAAACATTCGTTCCTATCTGTTGAACAAGTAATTGACTTATTATGTATATCTTTATTTTTTTTAATAATTTTTAAAATGATTTTAAGTATACATTTTTTGGGACATTAATTGTAAACGATAAAATATCATTTTCCTTTTGGAGGTAAACATTGACACTAGAGACAATCCTCTAACTTTTTCTTTCAATTTGTTCAAAGTGTGGTTGAATTTAACTACTCTGTATTTTAAACCTTTCAAGATGATGGAGTATTAAAATACCCAAACAAAAAATTGGATTTTCCGATCATTTTGATCAAAAAAAATTGATAAAACAATCCCTATATATCATATATACACAACAAGGCGGATCTTATCTTCCTGTACACATTTTACTATTTTCAATTTTTCATGAGTAAATTTGAAATGAAAGGTTTTTCAAGGACATTTATTTATCAAAATCATCTAAAAGTAGTGTTTGGCCCAACTTTTATACAATATATGAGCCCTACAATGATTGTCTCAATACGAGAGCTAAATCCCTTGGAGGCCTTGACTATGTAGTCAAACTCGAGCTTTGTGCACTTCTTCTTGATGGAACCCTCTACTGACTGGGCACTCCTGTGAGGCATAACACATACCCTCTCTGTCAGACGCGTATATAAAGAGTAGTCCAAGGGGTTCTACCTTGGAGAGGAGGGCGTCCACATGTCCTGAAAGTTGTCTCTTAGGAAGGCCTGGCTCTTAGCGGCACGATGGCACAGAAAATGAAGTTGTGGCAGAACTTTTCTCTCGTCCAAGGAAGCACTTTCTTATCTAGAAGTTAGGTGTGAGCATCTGCAATGAGCCGCTCTATCCTTTTCAAAAGACTGGGAGGGCAACGTTCGTCTGAGCAGACCACTTGAAGTTTTGTTCTGAAGACAGGTCTCACTGAAGCATTGTCTGGATGTTCGGATATAAAATGTGCATTCCAGATTGAAAATAACAAAATGTGTACCACTAGATAAATTTAACCCTGTACTTGTTATTTAATAACAATAAAAATATGAGACCATATATAATTATTTATCCGCCTGTTTTTTTTTTTTTTTTTTTTTTTATGTCGTCGAGGAATTTGTAAAGGGGAAAAAGTTAGTATTTTTCAAAAATGGGATATCCAACAAATGATCTTTTCCTCAATACATTTTTATAACTACCTTTGTAATGCATTTAATATTCTCAAACCTAACTTATGCATTTATTTCATATATTATCAATTTAAAAAAAATGATATTCTATCACTCTTAGAAACTCAAAGAGATGACTTTGATATTGATTAAACCAATTTGCTCTGTCCGAAAAATAAAATATCGGATAGATCCAATATAATAATTTTGAAAACTCAGTTGATGATGACATGATGATCTGGGAAAAGATGTTTTATTTTCATTATTTCATTCATAAGGTGTTAATTACGACAACCATGTGTATTTTTAGAAGTGAAAAAAGTGATGTTAATTAAGATAAAAAGTGATTAATATCTTATCTTATTATCTTTCTAGGATAAAGAAGTAAGTTCTTTAGGAAATTTATGAGATTATCATAAACTTTTTTTTACAAAAAAAAAAAAAAAAAAAAAAAGTATCCAATTCGAGATTGATTTCTAAATATCTCACGAAATATTTATTTTGTGGATAACACAAAAGTCGTTAAACGGGATACAAGAACAAGATAATAAGAATGGGCTAGTTTAAAAATGGAAGGATGACAAAGTTGTTATTCTTGTTTCGGGTTTTTTAACAAATAAAGGTTTATCAACAAAAAGATAATGCAAATCCCAAAGGAAGTACCTCGACATTCCTCAGCCAAAAGGTTTCAAGATTTATAATCTACAAATCTTATTACACCAACAATTGCTTGTACATATATATGATTGTAAAAAAAGAGAAAATGTATGTCTATTTCTTCAAATAGATCTTTAAATACACATTTTTTTCTCCGAAACGAGAGTGCAGATTGGAGAACCAAAACTAGCAGTTGAATGACTAAAATTTCGAAAAATGAGATTTTTATGTAATCAAGAAAAGATCATTCAAAACCAATTTAGAATATTCTTAAACGTTATATCTAGCTATACTTTTTATTCAAAATGTCTTCCTTCACAGGCAAAAATAGCCTATACAGGGCTGGATGAGGGTCACATGGAGGCAGACCGGAAATCATACATATTGTTGACGCATAACTATAAGTTTTTCTTTGCTGTATGGACTATAATAGGCGTCTTGATGTTATAGGCAGTTAGGATAAAGAAACCAAAGATCTGTGCACTTTTTTCGACACTGATACCGGAGGGGAGGAGATCGCTCAGGTGTTGGACTTTTTTTTTTTTGCTGCTCAAACATTTTTAGATTTAGAGACATGGGATTAACATCAAACTTGTTTATTTTTGTTTCAGTTATAGTTTGGTTGTGTAATGAAACCTTGTAATTAAAATAATATGCATAAAGTCGTTATTAAATACTACTGCAATTTTTGGGACCCCACTCTGTTGTAGATGTATTTAATTTTGGAGATAATATCATGTAATTCTGACGAGTAGTTAATTTTCGTTCTTAACGGATTAAGACCTATTTATTATTACTTTCATTTTGAAGATTACAAAATAATTAATTATTAAGGAAATGAAAGTAATTAAAATTTGCATATTTATCTACATATATATGTCATATACAGTTGACAAAATATTAAACTTCATAGATGAAAGTGATAAAATAATGATTGTATGTCTAATTGTAGCGTACAAAAATTAACCATTTGCATGTGATATGTGTACTTCAATGTAACCCCTTTGCGTCTAACTGTATATATATTCGTCATAATGTACTTCTACTAACATTCAATGTCATCTTTTTCTCTATTAATTCAAAACTTTTGAATTAATGAATCCTATCACTTCAAATGATATGACTTTTAGATTTAAAGTTGTTTAAACCATACATAGAGATTACTGTTTGTCCATTTCTTTTTAATAATCAGGCTGAGCTTGCCTTACGTCCTGATGAACCTTTTAACTATAATCTTCTCATTAGAACTGTCGATCAGTATTATAAAAAAATATACCTAACATCAACAGTCAAGCTAAAAAGATTCACAAGAAACATTGCTAATTATATTGTTCTTGTAGGGGGCGACTTCCTTGATTTGTGCTGCTAATTTCCCAAATCAATGTCCACAATTCCCCTTCTTTATAGGAATTGGTTCAGTGGAAAGGAAAAAATTATAACTGAAAAAAAGAACAAATCAACATCAAGTTTGTAGAATCTTCGTTCCATTAATTTTATTTTTGTGATCTTCAATATCTATGGTGGAGAGTATCATTGCCCATAGTTTTGGTATAAGTCTCAAGGCGTCAGATTAACTAATTACTCTTACAATGTGAGGAGAAAATGACCTTAGAGTGGAGGTGATAATAGCCAAGACTCTCACAATAATTTATGCATAAAAATCAAAAAGGTATCCCCTTTCTGTAGGTCTGATCAAAACAATCCTTAAATGTAAGGACTCAATTGACTTTTAAACTATATCAAATTTCATATTTTTATTGTATAAAGGAAACTTATCCTAATAATAATAACAACTTTTAATTTTTTATGCATTTTTAAATAACTACTGTTTTGTTTTTTTAAACAGCTGTACAATTCTACGTATTTTACCGATTACATAATAAAACATTTCAAGTTGAGCTCTTAAATGTAAATCTTTTTTTGTTTGACTTTCTGGTTAATTTTTACAAGTAGTACAGTAATTTTTTTGTACAACTTATTATGGTCCATTTAATATATTTGACAATTTTATGAAAGTTTTTCGTATCTGCTTACAATTTGTTTTTTCATATAAAGCTCATTAATATAAATTAATGTCATATTTAATTAAGGAATATTTATAAATAAATGTATACCCGAAGTAATTAAAATTTATATCTCAAATATAAAGTTTTTTTTAAGGAAAAATATTTATATATAAAAAAAAGATGAAATTAAATAGTACCATTTAATAGGAATAGAAAAAATATTATTACTTCAATATGAAAGAATATATTAAATGGAGCATTCACTTTAAAAAATTATATTCATTTATAGCAGTACCCCAATTTAAAAATAAATTAATATGTCAAAAATACTTATTTATGATACTAGAATTACAATCTAAAAAAATTATGCACGGCTATACATTTTGACAAATTTTTATAATTTCATTCATATGTAGTATATAGTGCTTACATGAATGCAATCCCTGGTTTTTATTTATTGAGATCTCGGTTTAGAAATATGTTTCTTTCATTTACAGTGTTTGTAATGCACTTCTTTATCCTATTATTTATTTTTTTACTCAAAATAATGTTTAATGGAACAAAAATAGCACAAAATATGAACTATATTTTTAATACTCTAATTATTTCTTTAGTTTTTGATGTATGTTAATTTTCGATTACACTCCAATAAAGTAGATTGTCCAACTATTCTATTGATTTTTACGTGAAACAACATAACCACCAACATTTTCAATTAGGACTTTTGTCAAAATATTTAGATAAATAGTTTCTTGTCATGTTTTTGTAACAAATAGGCTTCAATTTATTTAAAAATTTTGGTAAATTTTTTAAGTATTTTTTAAACATACTATAAAATAAATTGCTTTTATTCTTAAATTTGTATTAAATGTTAAATACAAATGTTGGTTTAAATAACAAGCTAATTTATAACTTTCGTAAATGAATTACAATTTTTGCACACTAAATTTTATAAAATTGATTCTTATTCAATTTAAAATTTATTTTAATGCAAGAACTTTATTGTATGCTCTTAAAAAGTAAATAAAAACAATTTTTGGTCCTTGTAATATCATTTTTGCAGGAACTATTCGCTTTCTACTTTGAATAAAGGTAAGGTAAATTAAAATTATTTGTTCACATTGAATTAGTGTTTTTCTTCCATTTCTATTTGGATGCCTATGAGTAGCTACTAATTTGAACAAGTTGTTATTGTATAAATCCCAAGCAACCTCACTAAAATCTCAAAGAAGATAAACAACAAAGATAAGTAACAGAAAGAACTGAGAGTCTTATGCACCTATCTCAATAACTGATAACACCGATCCTAGACTGGAATATACTCTACTGAATAAATCAGGTTTGACACAATACTAACTAGAGGCAATGGAAAACTGTATTTGCATAAAGAGGTGAAAAAGATTACTTCCTCTTGAGCTTCATGTTGGTTGGCAAACTGTATCACCTATATATATATATATTTTTTTTTTTTTTTTTGAAGCCGTCATCATTTTTTCTTGTTTCTCAAAGAGAACACATTTGATAAATAAATATTTTTATTACATAATAAATTCGTATTAAAAAATAAAGATAGCCAATTAGAAATTAAAAAGATTTTATTTTGGGAAAATTTCAAAATAAAAATGACTTTTTTTTTTTTAGACAAGAGGTCCTCAAAAAAAAAAATCATTCAAATTTTTTCTTCTAAGTCAATATTTTTTTTTCGTTAAGACCAAAATTCAATTGGGGGATTAAGAGGTTATTTTTTTACGTTATAAGCAATATTTACTCCTCCCAGCCAGGTTCCATTTCAAAAAAATATCAAAGTAAATTAGAAAGTACCCTATAAAAAATTCAAATTTTTCATTAGGGGGGTCTAAAAATTTAGAACCCTCCAATCTGAGGTAGATATCAAGTAGTTTGGAACAACACAAACAGGGGAGGGGGGAGTCCAAATTATACTTTTTTTCTTGACGTCATGTATGACTCCTCAATACAAAAAGATTACAACAGATTTACTAGTGAAATTATTATTTTAACATAGAGCAGGAAAACTGTCCTTTTCCAGATCTCTAATCTAAAGTTTGAATTATTCTCTAGTAACATGGAGCATTCAGCATATTTTGAAACATTGATTTTTGTGTTAGTAAATAAGTGAAACGGAATTCACGATATCAGAATGTAATATTTTGCTTTCATTCTTTTATTAATAAATACTTTTATATGTGAATAAAAACATATATTTTTCAATACTTTGTATAAAAATAAAGTAAAAAGTAGGAAAAATAAGTAATTAAGGCAAAACATAACCAAGCCGAAAATATGTAGAAAGTTGAGGTCTACACTTTACATATAATTATATATTTCTTTTTAGAATAATAAATATTAAATAAAGTATTTTTTTAATGGTTCCATTTGCTAAACTAAATTACTTTTGTTGTTCTAATAATTTATTTTTATGCATAATTAAGAGATTACAAATGACCATAATAATAATTAAACACATTTACTACAATAATGTTTTTATTACAATTACATTAAAACATTTCTACTTACTTTGAAACTTCAGCAGTTTATAACATTTGATATAAAGTTATTTAATTTTTCAAATTCATATAACATTACATTACTTCCCTACAAATTATAACCCAGGTACTTTTATGAAGTGTCTTGCCGCTTTAACATTTCATATGATACAACGTATAAACATTAGTGAAACAACTGAATCCTTTTTCACCAATACATTTTATATGTGGAACTCATAATCTAAAATAGTCGTTGCAAAAAATAATTTTTATTTTGAAGACTGTAAAAAGATATATTTTTTTCATTATTAGCAGTTTAATATTAAAAATGAGTTATTTTTTCAAAAGCTCATGCTCCAAGTTCCACCAATTAATCCTTCGTTAGCGAACTGGGACTTTTGTACTCAAAAATTGTTCAAATCTATTTAAAATAGATTTTATCACCGGAACTTGTAGTATGTTCTTAAATCATAATTTAAAAAATCAACTTTAATTGAGGTAAAATAATGTTTTCATGGATTTATTCGTAAAATTTGTATATTTAATAAAAATTTGGTGAATTTCATTAATTTGTTCGCTTTTAAGTTATATATCAAACTAAACTTCAACAAAATTAATTAAATTTTCGGTAACTGAAATTCGTTACACTATAACAATCCCAAATTATATTTTGTTGTTACCCTAAATAATATTTTTAACAATATTTTCGAGTGAAAAATGAATGAAATAGTTGTCAACAATATTACAAATTAAATAAATTGATTTTAAGTCATGTCGACCGTGTATCAACTAATACAATTCTCTTAATATCTGGGGTTAAACTTTGGTTTTACTCCTGTTCAAGAAATATGTAGAAAAAGAATGTTCAGTAAAGGAGGTTCAGAAAAAATATACATTTTGGTACCGTAATCAAGCCATTTTACCTAAGAAATTAAAAATATATATATAATAAAGTAATATTTTTTTGTCTAGAAACGACTAGGATTTGAACTCATGCAAATTTAGTTCAGAAAAAATATCTTGAATTATGAAAAAAATAGACTTATTATAGATTTTTTTTAAATATCTATAAGACTGTTCAATAAAAACAAAAGCATGAGAAAAAAATATAGATAACATAGTGGAATTGGATCTTTTGATTCCAAGTATGGCCTTAGTTTTTCTCTATTTGCTTTCAGAAAAAATGATGTTTTTTATTATTTTTATAATTCCAAGCTTTTTTCCAAGTATAATTTTAAAAGATTCCAAAACCATTTTTAAATGTTTTTATCAAATTTAAAACAGAAGTTATCTTTGTTTAAAGTTTAAAATGTATTTTTTTTTTTCAAAGGCTTATTGCTCCAAGAAGACTTTTAAAACTTTCATTTGATAGCAGGAAGTCTGAGCTTTAATTTTTTAAAGGCCACCCTTCAAAAATATTCTATATTGCTAGCAATTTGAGATATGGCTTTCACAATAATTTTAGGATAAAACTGTTTTTGCGATGAAACTCTCCTGTCTAATAAAAAAAGTTTGCAATAGAATATGATTCGAGGAATCTCCCCTGAATGTCCCTCATATTCAAGTTTTTCTACCTAAATTTGTGATTTTGGGTTTTAAGAGGTTCAAATAATTAATGAGTACTTAAATCCAGGAGATCAACTCTATTTTCATGAGAATAATAGACAAAAATTAGTATCAACCTTGAAATTAAGGCACCAAATTCTAGTTAATCCTGTATATTTTGTTCTTGTGCAAACAATTAAAGTGTGACTTTGTTGCAAAGTGTATTTATTCAATGTAAACGACTTGCCAGTATCCCAACCGAGTCCTAAATTAAACCATTAAAAAAAGCTTCAAATCATTTTAATAAAAACTTATATAGCAGTGATCCATTACTTAAGACGTCTTAACCCTCGGATACATAGCATATAATTCCTATATTGATTCATCAACCAGGTCATACTAAAGGCCTGTTTTTATTAATGCTTCTAAAATTATGTTATAAAAACTAAGGAAATATTTAGCACTGACATTATAATATAATTTTCCTTTTAAAATACATGTTCTACTTTTTAACTTAAGTAAAACTATATTAGACTTCGTAAATATTCATCTTCTTTTTTTTTTGTTCAACAGAAGCTGGCCGTTCTAGGACAAAGATTACACAGAATAACCATTCCAGAGTCCAAATTTCCCGTTCGAAATGAGATAAAACATATCTCTGAACGCCAAACATAACACGGATCTCATTTAAAACTTTTTATGTAAAGTTTTTGAGATATCTGAGTTTATAGTAATTTGGGACTACTTTATTTTTATTTTTTATTTTTTAATGTTCCTTTAATTGGTTAGTTGGAGTAGCACTGATTAAGTATAAGTAAACTTTATAGTATTATGATTACTCCATCTAACCTAGGAATTGTTTGGTGAAATCCATATACAGAAAGTATATTTCTTTCTCTAGGAATCACCGAGGCGCGAACGTACACACATCAAGTTCAAGAATTCATAATCATTTTTCAGCTACAAAACAATCTAAAAAGCCCCTTAAAAAAAACTAATGTAAAATTCTTGAAAGATTATATAATTTTTTTTGTTACAATATATTTAAACTTTGTTCAGAAAACAATACATCAATTTTTTACTGGTAAAAACGAGGGAAATTGTCGCTTTTCTTTGAGCCCTTATAGCTTATTCATCATTCATATTGAACAAAATTTAATATTTGTTTTATGATACAATATCGCATCACTTATTCAAAAAATATGCATTTCGTATGGGTTATGTTCGATTGTGTATTTTCTATTTTCGTGGCACCCATTTCTGTTTTTAATTTTAGGTGGAAAGGTTGAGAGATTATCGCTATGAATAGACTAGCAATACTTAGGTATAGTTGAGATTTTACAAAGAAAGGCTATAACTTCTTCAATTTGTCTTCGAATGATTTAAATTTAATTTTCACTTATATTGCTTGGAAGGATTACATCATATTTATCTTTATTTTGTTCTGTCGTGGTGTACATAGATGTACACACACATGAAAAAGTAGATTTTCATCTCGAATCATCAAATAAAGGAGATGAAATTTGTTATCTGAGGATTTCTGCTTAAAATGATTTATATTTTGAAATGATGATAATATATTTTTATATTTGTTTGTCTGGTTATACACATATATGGGTTATATTGTATAAGTTTGCCCACACGTCATACTTTGTCTTTCTATTTTGAAATCGGAGCAACAAAAATAGATAGAAAGAGAATGTATGACGCGCCAATGATTAACCAAAAAGTTAAACATTTTTTTTAAGTTAGACGACTTTGAAGGTTTAAAAAAGTATATAATATAAGTATTTTTGCCTTAACATGAAAATTTCATCACCTAAAATTAAAACATCCTTTTTTCAATTACAATTTATTATTATCTTAGCGTATATGTATACAAAAATAGAATAATAAAAGATATATTTTCTCCTCTTTAATATTTAATTCATTCCTTATATGTTCACAATGCATTATTTATATAAATAAAATATATGATTTAACTTTAGTATTGGTTTGACAAATTTGATATAATTGTACAATTTGATAAATATAACAAATTTTAGGTTTTTTTAAATTTTTAAATTCCAATTTTCTTGTTTTTATTATTTGAATGAAGAAAAAAAACAACAAAAAAACAATAGATTATTTATTGTTTCAAAACTAATTTTTTAGTAGTTTTAAAATATTTTTTTTAATTTGAGGAAGATGTTTTTTCTTTCATGTAAAGTTAGAGTAAAATCGTCATCGTCTAAAATTGATTTTATAAGCCTCAAATATAAGCTAATTCCATTCCCATCATATTTACTCATTTGAGGGTGGTATTTTCAAGTTTAGATATAGGTTAAAAACCAATATTTTTTATTCATCCTGTTGAAAATTAAACGCTAAAAAGTCAAAACAAAAAAATCAATTTTTGAATTACAAAACTAAAATTTATGCTTTATAATGTATATTTTCCTGTTTTCAACATAAAAGCGACTATCAAACAATTATTGATCCTGGGATCCTAATGTTGTTGCATAATTATTTTAATCAATTGAGTTGCAGAAAATATGATCTATCTTACATAAAAAAAAAACAGAAAATCAATATGGTAACTTTGACAATTTGAAGAATATTTTAAAAGAAAGTAGCTCTTCTGCCATGACATTTTTTTGATCAGATGCTTGCAGTTGTGAGAATAAGGAAATACACATAAATCCCAATTTGGGTGAAAAACAAAGACTCAGACAGGAACTACTTAAATTTTACTATGAGTCCAAGGAGAACATTCATTCACAAGCACACGTGCTAGTGATAACGTTATACTTACAGAGTGCATACCCAAAACTTGCAGTAGTATTTAATTATGATTTTATCTGTATTATTTTTATTTGTAAGGTTTTGTTATGCAACCAAACGATAGCACAAATAGAATTACACCAGTTTTGTTTTCATCCTATAAGTTTAAAAATGTATGAGCAACGAAAATAACAAAGCAACGCGTATGCGATCTTCTCCGGTGTCAGCATTAAAAAAGCTTCAGAGAACGTTAACAGCTCCATCAGGAACATCATTTAAACATCCTTTAAGGATGTGAATGATATGGAAAGGTGTTTACAACCAAGAAAAACCAGATATTCTGCAATAAAAATATGACTGGCTTCTGCCCAGTGCCCATGTGGCCCTCCTCAAGCCCTGACCTCAGCCCTTGGACTTTGCAGTTTGTGATGTCTTAATAAAGAATACTGCCGCACCTGTCAACCAAATTTAGATTCACTCCGAACTCCCATCATAACAGCATGGTACGCCATGGACATTGTCTTCATTGTGAAGAGCTGACAATTCCGCCGGTGTGTCGAGGCTGTTTTTTTTTAAATGAAGGAAAACATATTTAATACAAAATATAGCTAAATGTAGTCTTTAAACATATTCGTTTGTTTTTTATTGATTACATAAATATTACGTTTTTCGTAATTTATTTATACTACTGCAAGTTTTGAGTCCCCACTCTGTTGATGTTCTCTCTTCAAAAATTATGATAAACCCTTTGCAAAATAAAAAGCATTGTTCAAATTGCTTAATAGAAAAAAATTAGCACACGTTCTAGTTTATATTTTAAAACACTCTAGTTATCAACCCTCCAAAAATAAGCTTCCATTTAATATGAATACGTTGTAGTTGTTTATTTTGGCATAAATCAAATGGTCTTTCAAATTAATTCCTTACCAATAATATACATTAAATAAAAAACTGAATCTTCCGATATAAAGTATTAACACCCCAAATATCCCCAATTCGAATACATTTACATATATTTTGGAGATATGATTACACATGTAAAAATATTATATGTGTAGCAAACTCAAAATTTTTTTGCAATATCCGTTGTGTACATGATTATTTTTCCAAGTATGTAGAAATAAAAATTATCGTATGCGAGTGCCTTGGGGATGATTGATGTGAAAACCCAAAAAATATGTGTATATACAAATGATTTATTCACTTTTTTTTCCATATCTGTCACTAATACTTTGTATAAGAATGTGTAGATTATTTTTTTATTTTTTTTCTGGCATATGTGGATTCCATCTTCCACAATAACAGTTATTGATAACATCAGGAAATAACATAAAAATATGACTAGACTTTATTAAACATCTTTAAATCAACACTTCGTTCCATAAAAAGAAAGAGAAGAATAAAAAGGTCGTTCGATAATTAAATTAATTTAAAATAGGGAAAATATCACTAGTTTCATTTTAATGGTTCTATGATCAAAGGAATCAAAAAATAATTTATTGTTGTTACATTTATTAAATCTCGCAATCTATCCTTTAAAAAAAAACATAATAAAATCCTCTAACCAATCCTTCCCAACTTTGAAATGATTATTCAATCATTGTTCACAGAATAAAAAGAACTACATTGAATTCAATACATAAACGTTAAAATCACTAATAAGTGGAAAAGAAGAAGAACAGTCGACAGCTGAAACACTTTATGTTTATGTTAGTTTAGCAACGACATTTCATGGGATAGTCCTGATCAAAGTCCTCACATAAGAGAAGTTCGTAGTTTTTAGACGTAGCTCAAATACTATAAAATTTATGTACTATATTTTGCCATTAATGATATATTTATATAAACACAATCGGTAAATCAGTGTTAACTTTGTCAAGCCTGACAAGACGAAATAATTTCGTTAACAAAACTTTTTTCATAAAGAGGACGAGACGAAGACAAGAATGTAACAAAAATCATGCCGAAGACGAGACGAAAATCTGACAAAAACATGACCAAGACGAAACTCTGACGAAATAAAAGATAACTACGACGAAATAATAACGATGTCTCGCGAAGATTATATTTTGACAGTGATGAAATTCCGACAAGAACTAGTGGCTTACGATTACGAACCCAAAAAATATCATTGCAATTACTGATGCCGATGGTTCGTGCAATATGTAAAGTGTATTAAATTTAATTACTCGTTAAGTGTCTTTGTAATATGTATGTACATATGTGTTACCGGCAATGTGCAAAATTCACGTGAGATTGAACAATGTGCAAAATTTCCATCAGAGCAGGCATGTTGCAAACTCCCCGGGCAATCTATAAAATTTCCAATAGAGTGTTCAATGGCCATTTTAACTTCATTTACATTGTCAGGTGAAATGATTGTAAGTAATTTGATTATTAAACAATTCAATGCTAAACTATTTGATCGTTTAGGATTTGATTATGATACAATTTGATTCTCTAGTATATTTTCATAGTGTTTACATAATACAACTATTGTAAGTTAAGAAATTGTCACGAGAGACTCAAATCTATTTTGCAAAATATACCTCAACCAACAGGTTGCCCCAGTGGACAGCTGGTGCCTAACAGGGATTACCTATCTCCATCACCATCATTAGTATTACATACCCCTTCTAAAATATTATAATAAACTCCAGTTGTACAAGTGAACCACTAGTCCAAAAGGTGGATCATTACCCACCATTTCCCTGAGCATCAAGGACCCCTTTTGATATCCTATAATACACCCACCCACGGGTTGTGTAAAATAACTACAATCTCAAAAAGTGGATTATTACCCACGGATACCGCTTCCTTGGGCATGAAGGATCCCTTATATCATATTATACACCACAGCTCATGGGTTGGGCAAGTGAACGCTGGTCGAAAAGGTAAGTCGTTATTAGTAGAGCTCTTAATCTTTTTTGGTATTATACTTAATAATCTATTTAAAGGTACACATATGTAACTTTGGAAGTGAGTTATGACCGTCATGCAGCTCCTCTGCAGCCAGAGGTTCAGCTATTTTTTAATACTAAAACTTAAGCTAAAAAAGTGAACAATTTGAATGAACGTGATAAAATTTGGGCATATCAGGATGACTACAGCAACAAATAAAGATCTAATAAAAATTGATATAAAAATTGTTGATTCTATTTAATAATATTCGAACTACATAGTTATATATTTCATAAAAGTATTATTAGTTTGTTCAAAATAGACATAAACAAAAAACTTATTTAAATATACTTTTCAAAATCAAATGTAATAATTTCAAAAAATCATTTTTTGAATATACCTAACATATCTAATATTACCTGAATATTTTTTACTTAATATATCCTAAACATAAACACATTCACCAAATAAACTACTTTTGCAGCCTGTTGTGTTATTATCGCATTTGCTATTACAGAGGTGCCCCCTTTTTTTTTTTTTTTTGAAGATGAACTTATGGGTTTGGAGTCTGTGCAATTGCTCCACTTAAAGCCTTGTTCATTTCCATCCGACATAATTGATTTGATCAGTCGCAATGTAACTTCCTTCTCTATCAGTTCTCTGCTACATGGATCAAAATAGCCAAGACGTAGCGGGAATCTTTTTTTCTATAGTCGATACTTGGAACATGGCATACTGAAAAAACCACTGTCCATAAGACAACTTGCTTGTCTTGTTGTTACGTTGCCAGATCAAAAAAATGTATTGAATGTCTACACACATTTACTCTCTCATATGATTTCCGAGATTGTGAGTGATGGGGATTTCCATTCCCAAGTTCACTTGCACAACCCGTGGTTCCTGGATTATAACAGACATTTAGAAGGGATTCATAATGCTCAATGAAGCGGTGGCGGGGGCTAATGACCCACCTTTTCAACCAGCGGTTCTCTTCCACAAACCATGGGCTGGGATGTGTTATAAAATATTGAAAGGGTCCCTACATGTTCGGGAAAGCGCTGGCGGGGGCTAATGATGCATCTTTTGGTCCAGTGGTTCACTTGTACAATTTGGAATACATTATATTATATTGGAAGGGGTTCTTGATACTCAACATAGTAGTAACGATCGATTTTTATCCCCCTTGTGGATAAGCGGTTCACTAGCGTAACCTGTAGGCCAGTGTGTATTATAATATATTTGAAAGGAGGCCTTTGATACTCAGGATAGTACTGGTGATAGCTTTTGATCCCCCTGAAAGACCAGCTGCCATCTCCACAACCTGTTGGCCGATGTATATTTTGAAAATAAAATTGGTTCTCTTGTGATAATTTCTTATCATACTATAGTTTGATTGTCTGAATACAATATAAATTTCAATGAGAATGCACTGGATCAGAGATGTTTAACATTTTAATAAAATTGGCTGCATTGTCACTAAAAATATTTTAATGGGCCTCAGAACCTATTAAGTTAAATTTCTTGAAAACATTTCTACAAAAAACAAAACTGTTAAACATATTTATTTCTATTTTAGACTAAATGTAAAAAAATAAGGGTAAGTCTAATTCTTCAAGGCCAAACTGCTTGAAAAAGAAAATCAGGCAACCCTCTTAGAGTCTCAGAAAATATAAGCATCAAATATTTTTCAATGTTTGTACGTATTATGAGCGTTCTACGCGTTTTGATGATATTGAGTAAGAATGAGTAGTATGCCACAACTAAACGTTAGGCAGGCCGCAATCCACAGGTAGGACATCCCTACACTGGATTATGAAATTTTTGGCAACGAAATTGTACCCTAATATAATCCTTAACGATCAAATTACTTGCAATGATTATTTTAATATTCAAATTACCCATAATCATTTTACCTTACAATATTAATTAACGTAATATGACCACACTAATGGAAATTTTATAGATTGCCCACACTTTCTGCACGTTGCCTGCTCTAACGACCATTTTGCTCATTGCCCATAGCATAAGTATTTCATTAGCCCACAAGTTGTGCAATATATCAATATGGGCCGGAGTAGGTTCATAACCTACTGCCAAATCGTTATATTTATCAAATGAACCCCTTATGCAAGAATCAATTAACTATTTCCTGCGCCCCCCAATTCTTGATACTGACCCAGGGGCGCCCGCAGGAGCATATTTTGAGGGGGGCTTGGTTGTTGGAATTTTTTGAAAATATCCAAAAATTTAATTTTTTTGAAAAAATTTCAAAAATCCGTAGTTATTCACAAAAATTTTAAAAATTTAATTTAAAATATAAATTTTTTTGAAAAAATTCCAAAAATCCATAGCTACACAGAGATGATTTTATTTGTAAGAAAAAAATTTATATATTAAATTTTTTGCTCTGTTGCCAGAAAAACGGAAACAAATTTCTAATAGAAAACAAAATATCCATAATTTAGGGAGGGCTAGAGCCCCTGGAGACCTACCTGTGACCGCCTATGCAAACCCAGTAGGAAGTCAAATGGATCATATAAGTAAAATATGTGGTTATATTCTTGAAGTCATATAAAAAAATAGTGAATTGGCGTTGTTTATGAGCAACTAAGCTTGTAGATTGCACAACCTCTGTGCAGAAAAAGTAAATAGAGTATCGAATAAGGGTTACCTTTACCAATAACAATTATTGGGTTGCGGGTTATAAACCTACTTTGGGCCGTATTGACATATTTTTCTGTACATTAAAACCCCATTTTTCAAGCTTTATTTATGACTAAGAAAGTATAAATAAAACTAGAAAAATTGTTTCCTATGCAGACGAAATTCTGATGAAGACGAGACTAATTACAGACGAAAACTATTGGCTGACGAGGACGAGACAAAACTTAAAATAGGTGGCAAAGTTAACACTGCAGTAAACAACACACAATCGTCCTTATTCAGATGAAAGAACGAGCTATTCAGGTGGATTCTTATATCTTATTTGCAGAGACAGTTGCAAGACAAATTCACAGTAACCAAAAAAAGGAGATGATTCTTGTCATTCACTATATTTTTGCTCTGGTATTAAGGACAACAATACCTAGGGTAGACATTCCATCAAATAGTTGATGAGCATGGTGATCTATTTGCTAAAGGCTTTCTCAACTTTGAAGAATGACTGGACTTGGTGGTTTCTGATAAGAAGTGTAGATTATCATTATGATACACTCCTAATATTAATTATATAAAACCTGTCTCACTCTTTTTCTAAGCATGTTTGGTCTATATATCAATTGTAAAATGTATTTAAAACTATGAGCTGAGTTGTATTCAATAGTATGGCGCAAGATTTAATTCAAATTTAGCTGATCAAGTCGCTAATTAGGGAAGGAAAAACAGGTAGCAATATATAATGTCAATTTTGATTAAGAAGGAAAACAATAATAAAGCCAATATAAGCTTTTTAACTTCTTCAAAATAATATACATTAACTAAGATTTATACTTTCAATTAGTGACTTAAACCATTTTTCACAAGTCAAGGATTCCCATGTCCTTAAAAACAGTAACTGTTGATTTACAATGACTTTATTCAATGCATGACTATTTAGTTTCATAACCCGAAACACTAATTCTATGGATTTATTTTGATATCAGCAATTAACCTGGATAAAGGACATTAGATTTTAATCGTATATATTTTGTCAATTACATCTCCTCCATGGATTTATACTTTCTACAACACCATATAATAAAAGTCCTTACTGAAAGATTACAAACATCATGATCACAGTAAAAAAGAAAGTATCCTTCTAAAATGAACGCATTAAGGCTAATTGACAATATTAATTCCCCATAAAAATGAGAGTAAAAATGGGACATTATTAACTTTTATAACTTTTTTTATTTTTTTGAAAGAGTAGATTCGAAACTTGTATTAGGAGAGTTAAGAGAAATGAGTCATAAAGAGATTTTCATAGAAGAAAGGCGGTAACCCTCTTCCACTGATGTTCATTGGAAATCCTAATAACGCAGAAGATTATTCTATAAATAAAAATAAATATTCTATTTTCGAAAAAGAAATTTATGCATAAGATTAAATAAATTTCCGCGTTTATAGTTTTTTATTTCATTCTATCTAAATTTTCATATGTACATTGTATATATATACACGCCTTCTTAAAATAAAGTAACTTTAAAAGACTGTAAATGATATACTGTGAAATACACAGATATATACAAGTATATATGCTTGAACTATGTAGGCTGAATAAAATAGACATATTTAAAAAGATATAAGAAATTTTTCCTGTTTGAAGTAACATAAATTGAAGTTTTTTTTTCCTCACAGTCAAATAAACTCATATGAAATATATGAAATGTTGAGAAAAAAAAATCTAATATTTCATCAAAAAATGTTGACAGTATGCAAATGGGGTGATGTGTCAACATAAAAGCAATGTCTAACAAATATTTACCAAACCAAAATATATTTTTCAACCCATCTACAATCAAACAAAATTTATCTGTACCATATATACTGTATGCGGCATATGTCCTTGTACACTTTTTACTTTATTAGAAAGAAAGATAAGTCTAGGAATAATATTAGTGATACAAAAAAAAAAAATATTAAAAAGGAGATTAAGGGTATTTGAATTTCTATTATTTTTCAAAAATTCCACCCTCTGCCACAATACAGAGCTTCATTCGCGTTCGAAAATTAGGATAAACTTTTCTGAGGGTGTCTACCGTAGGCTGCAAGAGTTGCTGACCAGGTCGACTGTGAAAAAATTTTCATCCGAAAAAATGAGGACGTTCCAATTGGGTTTCTTCACTTTATTAAGGAGGATTTTTCGATTTTTCAAGCCTTTTTTGTCTCTGTTAAGCCTTGAAACCCTCAACTTTTGTGACTGTCCTAGACTTGAGGCACAAATCCTCCTGTAAGATGCACTGGACGGCTGTTTTGTGAATTCTGAGGTCCCTACATATTTGGCAGATGTTGTCACAAAGGTTCGTTTGTATCATTGCCATTACACTCCTTATGAGGCCTTCTGTGCGGAGAGATTTAGGTCTTCCCTACTTGTGACAATCGACAAAGGATTCGGTTTCGTTGAAGAGCTTCTTGGCGTTCTATAGAATGGTTCTACTGTTACTGAAGTTACATGCAATCATAGAGGGATAATCACCAGCTTTGAGAAACACAATGACTTTTTGAGGAAGTTTTTCCATTTCTGTATTTTGAAACTCCTAAAAGACCAATGGCTAGTTTTATTTCTCCAATAAACACCCAAAAGAAAACCGGTTTCTTTTTATTTATCCCTTTTTTATGAAACTTTCGTGAAATTTAAACGTTATTCTCTGAATAAAAAGTTTACAAAGACTTATGACGCATACGGTATATGTAGTTTAGCATGTAGCATCGAGCATGTAAACAGGATAACCTGTATATAGTGAACCTTGATGTAAATCATATTACATATTTTTATTATAAGAAATAATAATGTAGTTCTATTATTGAAATATTACAGGTGTGTACATACGGAATCGAGTATGTATACAAGAAGACCTGTTTTTGTTTTATGGAATAAAAAATACCTAATGTGAAATGAATGAGGTTTAGCAACAAGATAAAGCATAGCAAGTGAGCGTTCTAGAGACTAAATTACTACCTGGCTCATCATCAATCATATAATCGCATTTTTTTTTTCTCAAACTCTTATTATTATTTTTTTATTTTTGAGGAGATAATATTTGAGTATTGAGTAGTTACGTGTGCCATTAAAAACGGAGAGTAACACCCAAAAATTTGTTGGGGAGGGATCTTCTATATTTTGAAATTAAAAATAGTCAATCAACCAAGGCCAAATTACTCCAGGCAATGTCGGGTACTACAGCTAGTTAACATATAATTGATGTAATTCTGTCAACAACAAACTTTTATTCAAATTTGCGGAATAAAAAATACAAGAACAGATAAATTTGCATTTCTTTCCGAGTTTTTTTCAAATTTTGATTAAAAAATGAAATAAAATAAACTAGAATTTTTGTTCAATAGACTTTTTATAATTTCCTTACTTGTTCCCAGATTCAACAATCAATTCAGAAACAATGTCCTTCATTTAATTTCAGAGACTTTATGTACCTCTTATATAGCCTTTCAAATATATTATGACATATTTTTTTTCATTAATTGTGACTGGATCCTTTTGAGTGTAATTTGGAGAATGTCCCAAAAGGATTAAAACTGAATAATTCATGTATATATATATTATTTATAGAAGATATGTAACAAAGTAGACAATTTGAATCAAGATTTTTTTGTTGAAAAAATTAATTTATAGTAAAAATAACCTTAATATAAGAATAATTTTTTATACGAACATAAACCCAATCCAAAAAGTTGTATATTAAGAAATACGTAAATTTAATAATAAATATTTATCCCTTTTTTCCCCGGGTCTATGTCAAAATTTAAAATAGCAATAAAAGTAAAAGAACAAACGATCTAAAAAGTAAAAATATAAAGTAAGGATAATAATAAAAAGTCAATCAAAAAAAAAAAAACCGCTATGCCCATTAAAAAGCAGTTCAGTTTTCGATATTTTTAGTAACAGTTATAAATGATATACCTATCAGGATGTTACCTGTAACACAAAAATACACTTTGTTTTATTTTTATCAAATTCCCATTCCCTCATTTTACCTGATGCGTCATAGTTATTTCATGACTTATCATTTTTGATAAATAAACAGAATAATAACCTAATGTAAAATACTTTGCTCTATTTTCAGTAAGGACAGGAATACAATTTGCCTGTTGATCCTTTGTTGTATATATATATATATATTGGGCATCTTATTATTTCTATGAAGAATATATATACAAATGTATAGCTACACTTTTAATAAAATATACATAAAAACATATTGTATCGAATAAAAAACTATATAGGATTTTAATATCATGAGATATATATATGTAATGGATTTCAAAAATTGTGCAAAAATAATTTTATGACAATGATAGTCTGGGAGTAGTTAAGGGATATATAGCTGTAGGTACTTATATAGCTAAATACCAAATGATTTCAAGGATTTTTTAGGTTTCTTTTAGGAGGAAAGGTTGTGAGACACAATAAAGGTCAGGCAATCTTCAACCCCGCTTCAAAAAAAGACTTCTTCACATTTCATTTCCTTTATTGCAACTTCTGTTATTTTTCTTGAGATATTACATCCCAGGGATACGCTCTTTGCAATTACCGGGCCGTGCAGAATTATTTACCGATTTTTGTTCAGAACATATCGCGGACAATAATGACATTTCGAATGACTTGAGAAACAATTTATTCATACATTTTTAGAATAATAAAATAGTTTGTGATCAAATTTAATCAATGTAGCCACCATTTGACTCAATGACACTGGTCAGGCGACGGCTGAAGCTGCCACAGACTTGCTGGATGTAAACGATGTCCATGAAGGCCCAGCCCTTGTTGACAGCAGCCTTTAAAGCATTTATGTTCTTGCGTCGTTTTTTGCAGGCCTTGGTCTCCACGTGCGCCTAGATAGAGAAGTCTGGTGGGTTCAGATCTGGGCTCTGAGGGGGCCAGTAGTCCTTGGGCCAAAAGTTCATGTTGTCCTTGACCCACTCCTGAGCTTTCTTAGAAGCGTGGGCAGGTGCTCCATCTTGTTGAAAAACCCAAGGAGAGTTGCCGACTATAGATTTGATCCACGGAAGGACCTTGGACTCCAGAATCTTCACATAATCCTCCACTGTTAATCTGTAGCCAGTGGGGAACCATACCGGCTTCATGGCCTACCCGTTGGAGGCCACGATACCCAACATCATCACCGAAGCAGGGTGCTTTGTTGTTGCCCATAGCGGTGCTTATCTTGCACATCTCCAAAGGTCACAACACGGTCATTTGGCCTGTTGAAAATAGGATCGACCGTAAAAGTTTTCTCATCTGAAAAAATGATGATGCGTCCAGATGAGCTCTTGATATCATTCAAGATTTTCCTGACACGCTCAAGTCTGACTTCTCGCGGACGTTCAGTTAGCAGAGGGCGTTCAGTACGCTTCAACGGACTTTCCTCCAGCCCTTTTCAATGACCTTGAAACAGTTGATCTCGACGTTCCCATCTTTCTGGCCATGTCAGCAATGGACCTGTTGGGAGTCCTCTTGAACACTACCTTTACTTGCCTTGTTGAGACAGTGGGCTTCCTGCCAGCCCCAGGGGAATGCTTGAGATCACCCCCAGCCTCCAAGCGCTTGGAAACGTTGTAAATTGTCTTCAACGAGGCCCCAACCTGTTCCTTAATGTTGTTATGAGGCACTCCCGCTCGGAGGAGGGCTGCAATTTCGATCCTCTTTGTTTCCTGATTGGGCATGGTCTCACGTGGGGAAGTTGTTACGCTCTCACAGGAAGGAGTTTTGTTTATTTTAACAGTAAAAATACGAAACAATCAGATTGGTTGCCACAAAACCTCTTAAAAAGTATATTTACATCATCGGTAAATAATTTTGCATGGCCCGGTATTGTCTGACCTTTGCGACTGCCTTGGACGTAATCCTGGTACATATTTTTATTTCAAGAAAACCCAAAACAACAAGGCCATAATTTAAGCTAACAATTAAAAAATATCTAATTGTAATGTTAATTTTTGACATAATATTTCACTCAATTTGTAAGCATATAACTTTGATATCTACATATATGTTCCTATCACTGCATTAGCTATGAATAAGAAGCATATCAAAAATAGAGGGAACGAAAATATATAAATATAAAACAAAGAAAAAAAATAGATATGTAGTGTATATATTAGACAGTTATATTAGGGTAATTTCTCTACCCCAATATCTTTCGATCTTGCTGACCATTTGCATAATCTTGAAGTTTGATATACTCAGTTTTGGACACAACAGCACCCAATACTAGAAAAACTATCTGTGGCTTGCATATATATTCAACAAAGGGTGAATAGATAGTTACTGTGGCTTGCATGTAGAGACAATATTGGAGAAAGATTGCTTACAAATTCTGAGGATACATGAAAAAGTTCGTAAGTTTCTTTATTAGGAGCATTGAAGAATTTATTTTGCTCGCCGGTCTATCATGAGGAAGCACATCTAAAAATATATAAGATTTGGAGGTCTACACAATGCTTAGTGGATGGAAAAATGTTATACTCAACTAAAATGATACTAAATACATTTTGAATAAATTTATTGCCTCAAAGAACAGTTTTTTACCTTTGACAATTATATATATATTTTGTTAAAGAATGGACAATTCTTTGTATATTGTTACACTCCTTGGTAGATAACTCCACAGTCTTCAACTCCTATGAATAGATTTAAATATAATTCATGACGTTCTTTAATATAAAAATGTATAGCGTATTTTGTTTGAAGCCGCTATCAAAGTAATGGGGTTGTATATGTGGTATTTAAAAGAAGAATTAGTTTTATTACCATTGTATAGAGAGTCTCTTGACGAGTAGCAGAAATGAGGAATATTAGCAAAATTATCTCAATAGAAAACTCTTTTAAATGTTCAAATAAACATGAATCTGGATTTAAAAACCAAAAGTTTCACATGTACTTAAAAAAAATGAATGATTACTATATTTTATGGCTGTCCAAATAGTTGGGCGTTATTTCGAATATTAAATATCAGTTCTGAATATTTAGAGACACTTGCACATAAATTGAAATCGTACAGGTGATATTGATTACACAGAGGAACAATTTTTGGGGTGTGGGGGGCTCATAAGTGGACTCCTTTCTTAGGAATGATATACCACATTCGAAATAATAAAGAAATCCATTTACAATGACTAGATAATTTTAATATTTCAAAACTGGATCACATAAAAAATACAAAACAGAACAAAAATCCTTAAATGTACATATTTTTTAAAATTATATATTAAATACTTTTCCATAATATAAGCTATGATATTCCCCATCATTATGAATAAGCTATAAAGATCTAAAAAAGTGTCATTTTTAATCATTTTTCAGTCTAAACATGGAAATATATTGAGTTTAGAACAGGATACAGAATACATAATAATTATGAAACACACTTTTAGATATGTAAGTTTTATAAATCCTACTTTTAATTTGAAGATCGTTGAAAGAGTAAAAAATCACTCTGAACGATAATAATCCCGAATTACTAAAATTTCAGATATTTTAGAATTCAGATGAGTTCAGTTTTGGATTTTGCGATCAAAGACATATTCCTTTTTGTCTTGAGTTCATTGGTGCAAAATGAATGTTCCATTTTGTTATTATAAAATCAATCGTGAAAAACCTATATGATGTAAATTATACCACAAAGAGGGAAGTGAACCTTTTCAATGACTATGTAGGCACATAAAAAAAAAAGAAAACCCTCTCTAAAAACAGAGAACAATTAGTCGATAATTGTCGTGGGGACATCTAAATCCAGCGAAAAATCAAAAGGATAACAAAAGATTGTATCTAATTCTATGTGATAAAAATCTATTTATAAAGAAATTATAAATTATTCAAATTTGTTAAACAATATATGTATTGTTTATGTTATGCAATAAAATGAAAATAATCAAATATGTTTAATCTAAATGTGCAAGCGCAAAATATTGTTCAATCCTTAAAAGCCAATCACATCCATTAACTTTTTGGAGAAAAAAAAAAACCCAGGACAGAGCGATCACCCTAATGTATATAAAATAAGGCATTTTTGATATTTATGACATTTATGTTCAATATACCTGTATCTTATACATACATAATATAAGTATTTTTGTAGAGTTCCATCTGTTTATATGCAACTTATAGACTCCAAACTAATTGATGGATAGAGTTTTTTTTTTTTTTTTTTAAATATTCCCCTAAGGGAGTGCTCCTCCGAAACTAGACAAACTAAACGCCTGATCGTCATCAAGAAATATATACATGTATTAAGTTTTTGTACTATTTTATGATATACTTTTGTGCGTGTAAGCTTAATTTGTACAAAAATTTATACCATATACAAGCTGCAGCAACATAGCTTTGATTTTTATAATGTGTGGCACTCAGACTGTAAAAATAGAAGTTAAGTTTCATTAAGAGGCAAAAAATATCAATTTCTTTTTGTAATAATATAATTAGACATGGTCGTGCGTTAAGTTAGTGAAAATTTGTACCCTTTGGCAGTAAGCAATAGTTCCAAATTAATGAGGATGTATTAATTATTTATGAATGAACCACTATTTTTGGAGTAAGAGTTATTTATTGCTGATAAATCAGAACTAGATAAAGGTTTCCATTAGCAAATACATGTCATCTGTTCTATAGTTTTATACATCATAGGCAAATGATCATTTCTATCAAAATCGGTAGGGTGCTAATATGACCAATAATTTTGTTCATATCATTTTTTTCCCTCATAAACCCCTAGAGTAGAACATTAATAATTGAATTTATCAGGGTTGAGCATTCAGCTTGTAGCTTCAACTAACTCGCTAATTAGTTAACTACTACAAATAAATAGTGGCCAATTGATTAAGAGAATGACCAGTGACATATCAAATACTAGTATTTCAACTACATTTAATTATCTAGTTAAACATCTAGTCTCATAATTTTTTAAAAGTTGAAATCCGTATCTTATTTACTGTATTTTGACATATCACTATTTTTTATAAAAGTTATTATCTTGAGTCTTACTTGAGACAAATATACCTTTTTGGGGCCATAATAAAGATATTTCTAGGGGAATGGACAATTTTTTAATGACTTTTTTTCTGTTCCAATATAAAATAAATTAAGAATCTAGGCCAAATGTTTTGCCAAATTTTGGGGGTTCTTTTCTGGCTTTAATAACCCCATAATTAAGTTGTTTTGATTTCATATTGTTTTCAATTTATTTATTAAAAAATATACAAAATTAAATAAACGGCAAATATATATATATAACTTTCATATTACAACCATTTACAAATTTGTATTAATAACAAATAACAATAAATTACATCTGTTAAAATGCATGAATATACATGCATTTAACAATAATTCACGTTAAAAGGTCATTAGTAGCATTTTTATGTAATCATGCTATTAGTTAGCTGTAATGACATTTTCTCTGGACCCTTTAAATTTAATTTTAATCTGAAGTCTTGTTGCTTGCTACATCTCAATAAAGAGAGATATATATTTGTGCACATCAATTTTGTTTTTAATAAAAAAATTCTATTTATTCAAAATATCATCAAACTTGCAATTTTTATTGGGGAAAAGGTAATTTCGTATTTTCCGCCATTTTTTTTAAATATAGGAATATTTTGTTGATTATTGGTCACAATAATGAATAAAATAAGATGTGTTCAAAGGGTTGACTGCATACTACAAACGCTTTTTGGACGGTATTGTGCTTTACCAATTTAGTCGCGAATTATCGTTCGTCGAGTATGAAGGTCTCAAACAAAGAAATTTGCCATATTTGACATTTACATTACCTGAAAAGGAATATCGCGTCAAGAGCAGCCAAGAAAATTTGCCATATATATAGAGCCGACCCCCTTTTGGTTTATGATAGGCAAAAGTGATTGGAGCAATTTTTTTTTCTGCTCACTCGACCGTTAGAATGTGGCAGCATTGGTGAATAGGAGATAACAAAATATCATCAAGATAACGCCAGGCTCCACACATCTTTCATGATGTGCCAGAAGCTCCGGGAGCTCGGTTAGGAAGTTCTTATGCATCCACCCTACAGTCCAAACCTCGCACCAAGTGACAACAGCCTGTTCATTTCTATAGCCAACACGCTTGGGGGTACAAATTTGGCGTCAATAGAGGCCTGTGAAAATTGATTGTCCGAGTTCTTACAAATTTGGACAAGGGGTTCTACGAGAAGGGCATAATGAAGTTGGATTCTCGTTGGCAACAAGTTATTGAACAAAACTGGCATACTTGGCTTAAATCCGATGACTCTAACACTTCTTATAAAGTATTAAATTAAAACAAAATAAATGTAATGACTTTTTTCCCCATCATTTATATAAAGAAATTATATAAACGAGAAGTTATTGTTAATTGTTTATTAAAATTTATGTTCCTTTTGAATTTTTAAATCAAAATATTAAATGTTTTTTTACTATAAAAGCAGAACATGTAATCATTATAGTATTATATCCTAAAAAATTTGGTCATACTATCAAAATCTCACTATATAATGAGTTCGAACCAGAGACAGAATAGTTCCTTTCTATATTGATAAAGGAAAGTCATTATTTATGGAGGTATGCATGTAAAAAAAACTAGTCAGACGTGTACTTTATATAGTGCTCCATGATGTATATCATAAACGAAAGCAGGAGCTTCTACGAAAAGGGAATTATGAAGTTGGATTATCATTGGCAACAAGTTATCGAACAGAAGTGGGACATATTTGGCTTCAATTAGATGATTGTAACACTTTTTTTAAGCATTGAAATAAAGTGAAAAATACGAAATCACTTTTTAATCTGTAAGGATGAGATAAGACTAGGCAGGCACAAAAAAACAAAACCAGATTCAGACAACAAATAAAGCTACTTTCTTAAATATAAATATCAACTTACTTGCAAAATTCAGCTATTACAAATTTAAACCCTTAATTAATTTTATTTTGTTTAATTTTACATCCCGCATTCAAAAATATGCTTTTAAAACTTAATTTCAATTATGACATCATCAATTTGGTAGTTAGTCATCTTGAAAAAGGTATAAATACCAAATTTATTAGACTCTTGGTCCAATGACATTTTTATTTTTGTTTTTACTGCTACTAGATGAAAAATATTTAGATTTTGTACATGTTTCTATTTTGGTTCATTATGCAATCTGTTACGTCAGAAATGTATTATATATTTTTTTTAATAATAAAGTAATGTCCAATATAAGAATCTATAAGAGTCAAAGGTAAAAAAAATATTTTTTACCAATACAAATGAAATAATCACGCATACATTAAGGTTTGTTTTTCTTTATTTCCCCTCTTGAAGGAATTGAATAAAAAATGATATCAATTCTTTTTTTTTTCAGCCAATCACTCCTTTAGTATTCCCCCCATGTGGCCATAAAATCTTTCTTATTATTACAGGTCTTTAGAATTTCATGATTTATTAGTTCAGAAAGGTAATAATATATTCAAATAATAAATAAAATGTTCGTATTTGCTCAATAATAATTATTATAAACCAAAATGATTAATTTAAAGCATTTTTTTTCTTCTTTTCAATTTACATAAATTTATCTGTTTAATAAAGAATATTCATTGTTGACAACAAGTTAAAAAAAATATATCCAAAGAGCAAGGCTACACATTCTAATCAGATGGTTTTGTAAATGTAAAAAAAGAATGTTCAATCGTGGAACTATTTAAACAGTTATTATTTTAATAAAATTACTTAGCTTAATCAAATGAAAATATTTTCTTTATTTTTGATAGTTGAGTGTATGCTTAAGTAAAACAAAAAAAAAACTTTTTTAAAACGTCAAAACTATAATTTTAAATGTAACTGCTCAAAAAGGACGAAGAATAATACTGAGAACTTGCTGGGAATTTATACCTTAAGCTGTAAAAAACAGTAACCAAATTATTAGTAATTAATTAACAATATTGTATACATGTTATTCTTCAAAGTGTTGATAAGGTTACTCCGGCAATCCAAAGGAAGACAATATTTTTTGTATCAGACTACGTATAAAAATAAAACTCTCTTTTATAGTTTACTCAATTATATTTATGTTAATTCTGAAAAAATGGATCAATACGGAAAGTTTATATTATTTTACTTATAGAAAATATTAAGAACGGAATAAAAATTTATGATTATATAGCAAACATTTTAGAAACAAGGACTATACTGAGCCAACAGACTCCAACTCTAATAGGAAAATACTAGCTAAAGAAGGATGGAGTTCCATTTATATTTGAGGCAATACTACTCAAAACCAGTCCAGCTTCGAGAAAAACTGATTTAAATTTGGATACTATGTAATAAAATACAAGATTTTTTGAGGCCAATGCAAACGTGCATATGTCTTTTTGGGGCTCTAATGTTTATTTATTTTTGTAATATTTACCAATTTCAAAATAAATATAATTGTTAACTAAAATCATAAGTAATTTATTTTGAAATAAATAATACTGTATCCTTATTAGATATTTAAAAAAAATCGATTGTAGTTGTTTGCTGTTTGAACCTCATCTTATAACAAATGGAACAAGTTTCCAATTACACTTTATTCATGGAATAGTTCTCCAAATTTTGCAATGTCTTCAAATATTTGATAATCTAAAATTTATTATATGTTATCATGACACAACTATAATCGAAGGCAAATTTAAGGATATATGTCAATCTGAGAAAATTGAAACTCTTTGTCATTTAGAAAACTTACTTTAATCAAAGCTTGAACAGTGTATAATAATTCTAAACACCGCTGTAAATGAATAAATTTTATAGTCAAACAGTTGAAAACTATAGTATGTATTTATATAGAAGAATTGGCTGTTTTTGTATGCCAAACATTTCATACTTGAGAAAATTAAGTGGAGCCTTAAATTTAATTACAGATATACTCTTTTCTACAAGCTCATATATCAAGTCACGGCTGGAGTCGCTTCCTTCATAAGTAGGTTCTTCTAGACACATCGGATTTATTGGTGTTAAGTTTTATAGAGTAGAAGCTGATGGTACTCCTACAAAAACGATCATAATTATAAAGACTACACCGCTTAACCTGCATTTAAGTGGAAAAAATTAATCAATGAAGCTAACAGTATTATACGTAAAGCAAAAGAACGATCCCCATTGCATGCTTTAATTCCTAAATAAAATTTAGAATCTTAAATTTGTTGTCGGTTCTATTTCAAGAAAGTATTAGTTTTAAGACATTTCAGTTTCATTAAATTATTACATAACCATACATACTACGAGAGTTTTGAACTTCACTTAATCTTAAAAGTTATTTGCTTCAAGGAATCCTTGTAAATCTTCGGGATTTGAATTTATTTATGTCTCCTTTTTACTTAAAGCGCTCACTATATGTTAAGAGTGGAATGAAACTACAGAAATGTTTACAATTAATTATTCATGGTCACTATAAGTAATTATGGTCAACTTTACCACGTATGACCTGTTCTTTCATGACAGGAGTAACGAAGTAACAAGATCTTTCGATAGATTCAATTCCATACATTCATCAAGGAGTCTCTATCTAGTATCTTCTATTTGATGAAAAAGGCTTTTAGTCCGAGAGCCTGCCACACAAGATTTTGTCCACCATTATAGGGCGACTTGGGGGGGTCTAACTTCACTTTTTTGACAGAAATTGTTTGCAAGTCTTAGTTTTTTATAATGTCCTGACAGTTCTATACATTGATGCAAGTTTTGTCCTTGTAACTTTATCGGTAGAAAAAAATGTATATTTTACGATTTTCGGTGTACATCGTGATGGGTCTGACCTCAAGTTTCCCAGCGATATTTTTGTCAAGCTTAATTTTGCATGATTTTCTGACATAGTACTATACTTTATGGTTCAAAAAACTCTTCTATAGGACAGATCCAGTAAGGGGGGTCAGGCAGACAAAAAAATGTTCTAGGTGACTATGAGGTCATTGCATAGAAATATTAAAACCTGTATGTATATAATATTACAATTTACCTTTGTATAGAATGAATTTTTATTTGTATCAATATAATCATTAGTAACTTTGTAAGTTAATAAATCAATAGTGACATAAGTAATTTCAGGGGGTCAAACCTTCTGTACCTTATGGAGTGAAATCATTTTTTGGCAGGCTCCCAGATTATTATTAAAATTGATGCACATCCCAACAAATGACAGTGAGTACAAATTAGTAATTGACTATATTTAGTCTTGGTTGAAAGGATAATCTTGATGATGCCAAGGTAACAGAGTTAACAAAGAAAAATCCTGTAATTAAATTTCCCTAAAGGGTTTGAGTAAATCAGACAGTCTTCTTTGTTCCTCGTTGCTGTCCACTATGCGAGAGAGATCCTCTTGAGTGAATGAGGAGACTTAGCTTCATATGCTTCACTACGATGTAGAAGATCTTCAGAGGGTTTGAATGTCTTTAATATAATGAAGACCATGTCATATTGTAAAATCAAGAAAGTAGATTGTTGAGACAGACTCGGCGGAGAAGGACTCCCATTCTTTGAAATGAAGGAGTACTGATGGACTTTTTAGATGATAGCCTAACCCAGGAGACGAATATTTTAAAATTTATTAGAAGAAATATGGATTCCTAATGTCCCGAAACACGGAGTAGATGAGAAGGATGAATGAAATTGATGACTCAATAGAATTAGACATCCACAGTTGACACGCTTTCTAACCCCACTATCGTAGATACATTGAGTGAAGTGAAATTCTGTAGTAAGTTCCCTGTCAATATGTCTCAGAATTAATATAAAATTAATATCCAATAAATTCCTCGGAGCAATTTCATAAATCTATGCAACCTCGAGTAGATCAACTCAATTGACGTACCATGTCCTACTATTATTTTATTATTCTTAATGAAATTTTGTTATGCTTTCTTTCACTATTTTAAGGACCCCTAATGAGTTAGGTGTATGTGTAATCATTATTATTGTGGTTGTTATATTTTCTTCATTAATCTATCTACCTTTGATATTGATTTGCAATAAATGACGATCCAAAAAATCACTCCCGATTTGAGCTTGACTCAGTTAAGAACTTTTTTTATAGTCCTAAGTAAAGTAATCCAGACGACAGATAAACAAAGACTAATTAATAAATGTTACATATACATAAATTGACATTCATACTTATATGTAGAAAATCCTCTACATTTAAAATATTATTAGTGCAGGGAAAATATTATAATTACATTTAAATTCATTTATTATGCATTTTTTTAAAAATTGAGGAAGAACTTTTACTTCAGAGGGAAAAGTTCACATCACATTAACAAATTAAATAGTATAAAAAAAATGGAACACACACAACAACCGTTTTTCTTTTTCTAATAGCTTAACATAGTTTTTTTTTCTTCTTTTCACAGATCTTTTATATATATATGTATATATTAAAAAGAGGTACCAGAATAATTGGTTATAAGGATCAACTATAAATTCGATTATATGAGCATTCCATGCCTTAATTAAATAATTTATCATAAAAAAGGGCTTGCTTTATATCCTACCTACTTAGAGCTAAGTCATATTGCACATATGTTTCTTTTCAACATAAATAAATATATTTATTCACTTACCGAATCATTAAAAAAAAAGTTTTTCTATTATTTTTTATACCTTATTTTTAAAGTTTTTAGAGAACTTTCTCCCCCTTTTTTTCAATCACTTCAAATTACAATTTTAATGCATCAATATGTAACCAATAGAAAAGGGTATCAAAATATGTGCACAACTGACTTTATATTATGAATCCTTTGGAGGAATACACATTCAAAACTTTTACAAGAAAAAACTTCCTTAAAATATATATATAGGCATTCAGTAACATTTATAACTGCATCGGCTTGTCAAGTATTTCTCCATATGTAGAAACAATCTTGAAAACTATTGATGCATATCTATGTATATGAAGGTGTATCAATAAAAACTTTTAATTAAATGTTGAGTTATTTTTTAAAAACTTTAATAAGGAAACAGCTAATGAGTATGAATGTTGTTGGTTTTTTAGTTTTTTTCGATAATATTCGGGTTGTTACACCGCAAACAAATAAATATAGGTAATTCCCTCAAAATCTTGCATTTAATAATTTTTTAATAAGATTCCTTCAACCCGTTAGTCCTGATGGTGTGATTAAATTGCTCCGTATTCAAACAAGTTTGAACATAAAATATCTTTATTTTTTTTTTTTTTTTAATGACGTTCATTATTATTTAATTATTTCTTTTTTATTCTTCTTTAGAGATGAATTATTTTTAGGATTAATGTTTGAAGCTTTATTGATGGAATTTATATAAAAATGGCATACCAGAAAATGTGAGGACACTTGATTGTTTTTTATCGTATTACATTTAACACTAGATTAATCTGGGAATGTGTGTACAAAATTTGAAAGTTATAGACAATGATGCATAATATAAATCTCCCACTGATTTTGTATGTAAAAATAAAAACATTAGAAATGTAACAATATGATGCATGTTCCAGAGAAAAGGAAGTTAGCTGTCATGACGTTTCATTAGATAGCTTCAAGCAACCTTGAGAGGAAGGAAATAAGCACACATCCCCCACCGTCTATAGAAAGGAAATATAGGGTGTAATTACTCCGATGTCAATCCTTAATTCTACTCCAAGTCTAACAAGGACTTACACTTATATCTCCCGAAGCAACACCTTATTGTTACTGTTGAATATAGATACAACAACCGCGACAAAAATGGTATTTACTTTAATACTGACTATATTGTAGAAAAAATTGTTTTTTATAGTTACACAGTTATAGTCAAATTATTTCGTAATGTTAATATGAGTTACATCTAGTGTGAACTGTGCGAGTTTATATTGGGAAAACGTTTTATTTAATTCAAAACTATTTGAAATATTTTACATCATGGTAAACAGGTTCTTTCATTCCTTTATGAACACATGCACTAGTTTTCATATTTTACTTCGATGTCTATCATAAATAATTAAATAATAATGACAACAGCTTTGAAAAATAAAAATAAACTCTTTTTAGACTACTAACTAGAAAAAGCAGATCCCACATTCCATGAGAAGTTTTATACACTTTTAGTAAAAAGATTAAGTTTTTATTGAAAAAATATATATTTTAAATAAAAAAGTTTTATGAATTTGGAGTACCTAGTGTTTACACATGAGCACAAAAACACCAAATTGAATTATTATTTTTAAGAAATTGTGCAAAGAAATTGATTTATTATTAGAAGAATGTTTGCGTTTATAGTGTAAGTACATTTATACTTAATAAATCTATTGACATGAAAAATAAACCGAAAATACAAATAGATCAATTCAACTATAGATGAACAAATATAAAACCTTATTCAAATGTGAAAATCCATGTTAAAATATACTCTCTCAAACCAATTTGCAGAAATGTATCAAAAATGGTGTAAGTTTATATTAATAAACTAACACAATATGTATGTTGATACAATTTTGATTGAGTGTTTATCTTACATGAATGAAATTTATGTAGTTTTAATAATATTTTTAAATTTATAGTAAAAAATAAATTCTAATATTGAAAATTGGTTATATATGGATCAAAGAAATGCTCCAGTTTTACCCAAATGTTACCTTTTATTCAAACTTAGCATCTACAGCCAAATAAAAAAAAATTTAATAAACTTTGTAGATCCATAGAGTTTTTTTATTGCTTTATTATTGTTCTTAAAGTTTATCACCAAATCAGTTGGTAGTTTCAATCCTCACAAACTATAGAATCAATATTCAATAATAGCTGTGAGCAATTCCCTAGTCAACCAATCCACATTCAGAACATTGATTCATTGAAAAGAAAAATTGACAGGATGATTTTTTTTCCATTGAATGTATGGAAAAAAAAATATAACTTAACCAACTGGGAATTTATTAAGTCCACTTTTGTAGATTTGTTGTATGGTTATCATGGGCTGTACAAAAGAATAAATTATGAACGGAATATGCTATCAAAAGTGTTTTTGAATTTATGTTTCTAAATTAAATGATATTTGTACGTAAATATTCTATTAATTAATGCGTTATGGTAAAAAAAAAGTAGCCAGAAAATTTAAAATTATTCTATTTACATGCGAAGCCGTTAGGGGAATAAAAATAAAGGTTTTTGAGAAGGTTGACCTCAGCTTAATTTGGTTTTTATCAGAAATTTTCTTATTTTAATGTTTAATATTTATTTAACCCTGTTGCATACACTTGGTTATAGCACGGTCAGATTTTTCTATTTTTAGAAATTACAATTTTTAAATTTATTTAAAAACAAAATACTTCTTTTGATAATTATCGTTCAAAGTTAATGATTTTTTAAATTTTATATCGATATTTTTGAACTGTTGATAAGAAAATGATGAATTTATATGCATATTAACTTAATGACTGTTTATTGATGATGTTTTTAAAAAATGAATTATTTTCTCTTTATAAAACCTCTTAAATTATATATATATATATTTTTTTTGAAAAACACCACGTCATTTATACGTCGATACAAAAACTAGTAGGTAATAAGTTCATATTGTCATTGTTTGCTGATAAATAATCAATCGGTTATATATTTATGTGCACATCTGTGAAGTTTATGAGACAATAGTCAAATGGCTCAAATAGAGGATTCGGAAAATTGTGCATCATATACGATAGATTTAAAATTACAGATGTAATTACTTTAAATGTAGCAGTTGTTACCTATATCATTTTTTTTAGTGTTCCATGAAGTGGTCGGATGCAGTTAAACATTATAGTATTGCATTTCCTCCATCTGACCTAGGACTCTTCTTTGAAGTACATGAAGTATATTTATTTTCTAGGAACGACCGGGGCGCAAACCTATGTACATTGAGTTCAAACTAACAATTTCTCGCTGGGCATCGAGATACATCGTTCCACTATTCAGTTTCAATACAAGTAATTAGTAAATGTATAAAAATATAGTGCGTTAATATACCAAGTTGTCCATTAAAAACTGAACACTTTGAATTTTAAACTTCAACAAGAAATAATTTATAAATTAACCATAGAATTTCAACAAAATTAATACTATAAATAGATGTGTCTAAGCTCTCTTAATAATTAATATAGCCGTCCTAAGCGACAATTATTGCTTCCAGGTTGTTGCAGAAGGCATGGCACCCGCTGCAGATGTAGTCCTCTGTTGTACCATCCCAGTGCTGGGTGAAAGGGCCTCGGTGTTTGTAGGACTGACACTTTTCCCATCGACATGTACCTAAAAAGTTTAGTCTATTGGGTTACGTGAGGGCTGCAGGGAGCCCAATTTTTTTAAAGAAGAGTCCAAAGAACTTTCAGAAGAGTCTTGCAACAAAAGAGATAGGTTTCTTTCATTGCTGTTGTCAAAAGTGGCCTCTCCACCCTCGCAAAGCTCTTTTTACGCACTTTTTTATAGGTCTCCAACAGTCTGGTGTGAAACCCCGAGATCTCTTTCATGGACCCTCATGAACTTGAGATGATTAGCCTGGACAGTTTTCTTTCACTCCTCCAGGTCCAGTTTGGCCATTTTGACATAGCCCGTCTTCCTCTCTAACGTTTCTGACTTGCTGATTGCATAGAAGGTAGTCCTGGACCTATTCTAATGTATGGATCTGGAATCCTTCAAGAAATTACTTGATTGATTCCTTAGAAAAGGTGCAAGCCAGGTTTGTGTACTTTTTTCCTTCATTGGGAGATAACGAGAACTACAAATGCAAAATCAAACGACTTGGCCTCATCAATTTGTCGCATAGACGTGCAATTAAAGATATTATTACACTACACCGAATTTTCAGCAAAAACAAAACCCCTTTTTGTTTTCGCCAGGGAAGTGAGGCTAACCTCAAGAGATTTTTATTTAATTCTTTTTTGTGTGACACTTGTTTGTTTTTGTGTTTTCTTCTACACTGTCACGTTTTTTGTTTTTTTTTGTTTATGTTTTAATATTTGTATTATAAATGCATCACTTTTGTTATAAACGATAATTTTTATATTTTATAAAATAAGTCGACCTTTATAGGCTTTGTTTATCGCCACTGCCCGAAATAAATAAAATAAAATAAATAATAATATCAAAAATTAGTTGATCATACCAACTAATTAAATACATGAATCTACACACTTTTTTCATATATAGACAAATTAAATTTATTTGTTCAGTATTGAAGAGTGATAATCTCTTTTGACTATTGACTACTTCATCAACTGACAACGTGAAATTCAAGTATACAAAAGCCTTGACTCTATATCATATTTCTCTAATTTCATCCCTTTTTCTCAAAGGCTTTCAATATTTCAAATGAGTCCTTAAATTCTGTTCTAGACTTTAACGTATATCATTCACTTATTATTGAGAGGAATTTGAAGCATGATCTACGCCATAGATAGATAATAAGGGGGATTCCTTACCTTCTAATTATGAAATATGTGTTTAAATATTTTTGAGGCAGCTGAAAGGATATTTTGCATACATTATTTTCCTTAGTGCTATAAATATTGGATCATTTATCATATTTTATCTTTCTTTTTTATTACCAAATTACGTCATTCACTTTAATTTTGCAGTAATCAATAATAAGGTTATTACTAAGCTAGAAAACGAGGAAAAAAAACATTATCTTTATTGTATCTTGGAATATTTTTTTTATTTTTTTGAAAAGACATGTAAAAAAAAGACCAATAGACAATTGATGGTTATCTAATTCTTTCCAACAATTGCATTTTTCTTCATTTACCTTTAGAAAACTGTTTCAAGCTGAAAAACAAAAAAGCTCGAGTAAACCAATCAGAGTTCAAAACATTAATAACGGAAAGAGAAGTAGAAAAATGGACAATGCAATTGCTTATGTTTGTTGGATAACCGCAAGACCAACAATAAGAGGTGAATAGACCAAGTAATAGCTGGTAAAAAATTCCAAATGATTTTTCAATCTTTGTGAATAGCATAAGGTTAATTTCCTGCTTTATTTTCGAAAGATTACAAGCATCTTTTCTTCGAAATCATTGACGTATTTGAAAGGATGAAGTTGTTTAAATAATTTATTTGGCCTTTTAATTAAGTTATTTACCTAGAATTTCATTTGCGATTGAAAAATATTATAATAATAGAAACAGTTTCAATAAGAAAAATACTTACATGTGGCTTATACTCAGCAAGGACACTTCGAAGAACTTTCCAATTTTCATCCCTTGGTATGTTTTGTACAAAATAGAGGCCACCTCTTATTCTGAAAAGAATTTTTTTGAAAATATTAAGAGTTATAAATCAAGGGAATGGACTTATATTTACACCACAAAAGTTACATTGACATATCATTGCACAAATTTATGGATTTATTGCAGTTTTTTTTTATAAATACACATAAAAAAGATTATTAACCAATGTTTCGATATTAATTTTTAAAATATTATCCCATTTTTCATGTATCTATTACCATTAATAAGGTATGTAGTTGTTTAAAGAGATACTCAAATGTAATGTCGTAGCTACTTCTCTCTGTGGATAATGGTTCATTAAATGTGGAAGCTCTAAAAACTGTTGAATACATAGAGATGTAAAGAAATACACAAAAAAAATGTGCATAAAATAATATCATAAACATCCATTCAACAATATGCATAAAACTTTCTTTTTAAAGATATTTTCAATTTCATATTCGTCATAAGTTAAGCAATAAAACCACAAGACAAGCCAATAAGAAAAATGTTATAATATAATTAACGTCATACTTTTAAAATTGGTCTAAGCCTTGAAAGAAATTTAATAATCTAAATAATTTCCCACCATTAACAAAAAATTTCGGGTATTCGTTTCAAAAGGATCCAAAATTGTGTCTGTCTTTGTGGAGAATTTAAAATACTCTTCAATACAACTTTTGAGTGCAATTTGAATATAACCTCATATTTATTTATATATTTTTTTAAAATCATTTTTCCTTTACGCATTAATGTTTCTATGCTTCAAAAACACACATTTTACTAATACTGCTTTGACTTAATTGTATTTGATTGATTGTCAAAGTTAAAATATTTATTAATACATCTATGATTTTCTTACAGAAGTTTTATAGTATGCAGTTATCAGTTTATTTTTATTCTACAGAGTTGTGAAGCAAAAACTTGTCTAAATTACAAAAAAAAAAAAAACATCTTCATGGTGTAATTAAAACAAACGGGATTAAAATTGTTATTAAATGATATTGCAAGTTTTGGGTACACACTTTATTTAAGGAATTTTGTTAATATTGGGAGAAATAACAATATTTTTATAGAAATATTTTATCATTCAATGCTCAGAATTAAAAATTTAATATTAATAAAATGTAAGATAAAGAAAATGTTAAATTTTCAAAATGTTGGTTGGATTGTCTTGAAACTAATTAATTAGTTTACATATATATTGAAATATTATTTACTTTTTTTTAAATAAATGAATCGCATTTTTCTCCAAAGTTAATTTTTAATTATGGAATTTTCCCCCCAGGGACTGGATCAAAAAAAATGTGTTTCAGGGATATCGAAGACAAAATTTCTAATTTAATGGTCTTAGGAATCTCCAAATTTCTTCTCGAAGGGTAGAGATGATTCGGATTGATACATCCAGGTTCTCCTGGACGTTGTAAAACCCTGGATATATGAGCATTATCCCTTTTGGAACTATATTTGGCAGGAAGACAGAGGTCCATGCCGTACTTGCAGGAACAACAAAATGCTGTTCGGACAACTTCGGGAGATTGTGGTACAAGGAGAAATGATCTCAATCATCCCTGGATTTGAATCTACTGATTATTATATTTTGGATGACAAAAAGAGGAAGGCATGTAGTACCCTTCACGATAATTTAATTGATTTAAATGCTTTTATTGTCTGGGAATTGACCTCTGTTCATTCTGCTGAAATTGTGTGAGCATGCCAAAGATTCTAACTTCGTCTTGAGGCATGTGTGGTTGCAGATAGTGGACAATTTCAGTTTTGAATCTTTCATATGGTAGTTTTGGATAACATCAATGAATAATTTTAATATCTTTCAAATTTTCACGTTATTACGATCGGAAATTATGTAGTGCAGACCGTACTTTTTGGTAATAAACCTTTCAAATGTAAGTTAATTATATTCAGAATACAAATATTGTCCATACTCATTTTTGAGATAACTCATCCGAATTTACTTTTTTATTGACGGACCACATTTATTAAAAAAAATATGTAATGACGAATGTTGTTAAAGAAAAATGGAGCTAGGTCTCATAACTTATAAAATATTTATCTGAAAATATTAAAAACAACAAAAAACAATTACTTTAATTTATTACATGTCTGGAAGTATACGTAAAAGATATTAATCTAAAAAAAAATGGAAAATGCACATGTTAAGAATAAAGAAAAAAAAAAAAAACTAAGTGAGTGGAAAGTACATTAGGTAATTTTATATAAATTTATCTGATGGTTCCTACAAAATAAATTATCTTCCACCTCATTTTTTGAAAAAAAAAAAAAAAAAATGCGACTCAGAACGCATTAATCGAACGAATCAAAGCTATAAGCAAAGGGATGAAGGTTACATATATTATTAAGATACTTTTTATTAGTAAGCAAAATGACACTTCTTATTATACCGGTACGAATGACGTCACTGAATTATTTTCCAATATGATGAATGCAACTTTTTCTTCTCTCCACTTAATTCATCTTTTTATTTCATTTAAAATGGTGAACACATAGAGGTTGCATATTTAGTTATAGAATAATGTCCAAGTATACTCAACACCCTTAGAGTACAAAATGTTATCGTGTAACTAACTATATTTAAACAAATATGGTTACGTGGACATAGTTCCGCTGCTTGGCTTAAAGCTTTGGGCTGGATTAAATAATTTCTAAGGAAATAATAAACATCACAGGTTCAGGGTCAAATAAACAAAAAATTAAAGAATCAAACGTTCTGTATTTCAAAATATTAAAATCCTACAAAGTATTTTATTCAAAACTGTATTATTATAATATTGGTTAGTAATACTGTATTGAAAGTGTAGATATACACTTGTAAATTATAGCCAGAATGTATTCATTTAAATAAAAAGATAGACAATTTATATATATATATACAACAAGGATCCACAAGAAATTGTATTCTTGTCCTTATGGAAACGGAGATAAAGTATACTATTACTTCCTTTATTTATCAAAAAAGTTTAATTATGAAATGACCTTGACGCATCAAGTGAGGCGATGAAATTGACAGCTTACAACAAAATACAGTGCCTGGTTTTTTGTGTGTTAGCGAAATAGCGCTGTGCCTATGTCCGCTCTTTCTCAAGAGGCCTTTAGTGCATATTCCATAATATGGTTTTATTTGACTAATCAGCTCTCAAAAATCAAATGAAGGTCATAGATTGGAGCTATTTAGTTATAAATGCAGTTGAATCAGATTTCAAAATGCAAAGACTAAGGCTTTGTTTATGAATTTTGACTCGACCTATTCCAGAAATTTGAATATACAACCCATGATTGACTGTAATATCCTTATTAAATATTAGACTATTTATAAGTACCTTCATATTAATATCGTATAAAATTACTTTTCTTAATTATGGTGTTTTTTTTTGTTTTTTTGTGTTGACTCACAACATATATATGTTATAGCAAAAATGTCTATTTATGGTGAATATTTAGCTACATTAAGCTTTCACAAAGTAGGCATACCTTTTTCCCCCCTTTACATTCTATAGACAAGAAAAATGTCTTTAAAATGTACGCACAATTAAGTTATTAGTCTGTATATCCATCATATATATAAAGAACACAATACATTAAAAGTGTGCTCTAGTTTTACAAAAAAACCAAACATGGCCTTTGCTTGATCATTGTTAAAGTAATGCAAAAATATTAACCACATGTCCTATTTTTAAAATAAAGTCACATTGTTTATTAAGTGGAAGCAGTTTTTATAGTAGATGAGGTTGTGTGATAATACCGTACTTAAAAGTTTGTTTATCATGCATAAGTATTTTTCGATCGGCACAATGATCAAACTAGAAGTGAAAAAGAAAATTCCTCACACGGGAAATCTATCATGAATATCTCTACAAAGACTATAATTAAAACAGCACGTTTGATTTTAAAAGTGAATTACATTTTTAAGATACTTCACCAAGTTTTTTCGTGAGTATATACTTGTCGGTACGGCTTTGGAAACTCTGTAAACCTTAAATAAATTCTCTTTAGAAAACTAAATACTGGCGTACTTGCTTTAATAACAATAAGAAGACATTTTTATATGGCGAGGTTTTTCTCCTTTTTAATCATTAATATATATTTTTTTCTTCGTGTCCTTGACTTACCTCCAATTTTCACATTTATAATCCTATTTATGCATGTTGCTGACATATCCATGCCCTTAGCCTTCAACGATATCATAAAGCGAGATTTTGTGCAATTTCATTTTTGATACCCTTCGAGACAGCTTTTGTACAAATATTCCTCTTTCTTTCATGGTCAGACTTTCTAGAAACATTCTCATGAATTTTAAATCGGCTTATAATCTGTTAAACTGGTGATATGTTGATGGGCAAATATTTGATAAGATTTCTTGCAGGAGGACATTTAAACCATCAGTTTTGGAATCTGTGCTTCAGGGAAAATTTAATCAAGATATCAATGCTCAAGAAAAGAAAACTTGGAATAGGTCCCATGTGTGTTATGTTTTTAAGTTGGTAGAATTCAAATTGTGTCAAAATAGTAATTAATAATCCTAAAAATATACTGACTATGTTTAAAAGTATTCAGCTGTATTCGTTTCTCTTTGAAACAAAAATAGATGAAAGAGATTAAGAGTCAGGCTAACTTTGCAAATGTGATTTGTATCAGATTAGTGTTTGTTTAAGCAATGAATGAATGTAATTTTCTAATATCAAAGGGTTTTTATAGGAAGGAAGACACGAGTCTCATTCATGTCCAGTCATGGATAAAATGTCTTCCTTATTAATAGCAAGATCCTTTGAGAAATGAATATTGAAAAGGAGGCAAATTAAGAGAAGATTAGGGGGGCTGCTTTCTTTTATAATTGAAATACCCTTTTATGTCATTCAGGAAAACTAATACGTATAACAATCCCTTTGGACAATTTTTTTCCAACAAGCTTTAGTTTTTTTTCTATTTTAAAATACCTAATATTACTTAAAAATAAGTCAATTCAATTGCTTCATTATTTACTCATACAAATGGAAGATTTTAATCCTAAAAATAATTTTGAAATGACTGACGGAAAGCAGACTCAATTTAATATGACATTAAACTAACAGTATCACTACAAATAAATATTTGCTAAAAAACGGATATATGTTGTAAGATTCCAAGATCTTATGAATTAGAAACAGTAGATTTATGGGTTCAGACCAAAGGATTTTTGAAAAAAACAATTTTGAGTGAATTGTAGTTCCTAAAGTTAACCACAATTCTTAGTGGGTTCAACCTTCAAGACCCCAGTCATAATAATTTATTAAATGAACAAAACTTGAATTTCAATTAAAATTAAAGTTCAAGATTTAAATGATTTTCTCTACATTTCAAAATGTTAATTTTTCTTTTTAAATTCTTAATTATCCTTAGTAATAAAATATTAGAAAAAAAAAAAAAAATATGGATACATTTTTCTTTCAATTATATTTAAAATTCCAGCAACTAATGATTAAAATATTTGTGTCAATTTAAAAAAAAAGTTTTTTAATACCTTTCATGATCTTGAAGTCGACTCTCCATCAAATTTGTTAGATTCTCTTCTGTTTCTTCAAATCCAGGCTTTAATACGACAAAAGCTCTTGGAACCTGGGAAAATGAATTAAAAAAGTAGGGCATTAATAAGTTTGTAATATTTTACAAATAAATATGTATGAATTATAGAATCTCATACTTTATTTCGTCAAATAGGTGAATTAAAGTAACATAAACACATTTTTATTTATCAATAGTCTTTTAAAAAAATGCAATTAGTTACTCACTATAAAAAAATAGTCTGTCCCTTTTGTTAGATATCAATTTTTCTACTTTTCTTATTCTTGTTATTATTCTGAATATATGATTCAGAAAGGTAAAAGTTCAGTTTCAATATCAATTTAAATAACTTTTAAGCCGAAATATCTCGATGTTAAATATCCAAATCTTTAAAATCCTGGGATAAATAAATTCAAAACTAAGTGAAAAACAATGCAGTTATCAATATTTTATCGACTCTTTTCTCAATAAAATTTTAAAAAATCATCAATATTTTAGATTAACTAGCCCTAAACACTCAAAAACTTTTTTGTAAATGGTATCCTAATTATTCAGTATTATTGTTTTTTTAATTATTTAGCATTAAAAAATCCCAGGAGTTATGATCACATACAAAATATAAACCCATATTTAAAATCACATATTCAATAAACAATAAACTTATTTAATGTGAATTATTGATTTTTTTTATTTTGAAAAGTTGACTCAAATCTATGAAAAGGGAAAAATACTCAAAAATTTAAATCAAAAATTGTCAAAATCTAGATTTGATACGAAAAAACGAATTACATTTGGTGATCAATGTGTCATTTACCACTGTAATTGAACATGGAATTTAAAATATTTTTATTGCTTTGTATAATTAATAACTTATATTTTACAAATCGATAAAATATTTAATGAAAACAAAATCAGTATAATTTAATTCCTATAAGGGCGTTATTTTTTTTAATAAGATCCATAAAATGGCTTTTTAATTTGTATTTTCTCAAGATTGAATGACAGTATATAAAATAAAAGAACTTAATTGACATTAGCATAAAGTTTAAAAAAAAAAAACTAAATTTGATGTGGATTAATATTGTTTTTTTCTTCTCGAAGAGGCTTTAAAAAAGGATAATGTATTAAAAAATCAGTGTGCCAAAAATCGCTAAAATTGAAAATGGAGTTTTAAAGATTTTTTTTCTGTTGACTGTTGATATTAATTTATGTTCCGAGCACTCCACTTCTGATTGCATTGTCAAATAACGTTGACATATTTGATATCCTATCAAATATGTTTTATTATTGCTGAATAAGCAAAAATAATAATAAGACATAAAACTGCATTGCATTTATCTACCTTAAAAAAAGAGAAAATTAAAGCATTTAACCAATTACTCGGAGGTAATTCAATGTTAATAATGTGCCATTTTATATTCAATTCTATGTATATTTATCAATCAACGATAAATTATTTGAGTCCAACAAATGAACATTCAACACAAAGTGATCGTCTTCAATATATATTCTATTCGCTCATCAGAAAAGGAAAAAAACGCCCTAAATTAGTTATTAGTTGTCTAATTCTTCCATTCTATTTGATTTTTCTTCATTTAACGTTAAAAAATCAAATCAATGTTCATAACACTAGTAAAGATTGACACCTTAAAAAATACAGGGTGTGCTAGCTATCTATACCGCCACTTTGATACACTCTCTTAGGAAAACACAAGCACTTACGTAGCTTATATTTTTTCCTAGATAGCTTGTTCAAACCTGTTCCAGTTGGAATACTTTTGAAAGGAAACAATTGACCAATTCAATGTCCAAAATATTTGGAAAAGACTCAAAGTCCTCTTTAGAATTTGCCGGAATTAGTGTCCAGAATCCTGCAAATCATCAATGAGGACCCGGAGAAGTCCCCCAGAGCAATGGCTCAGTAAAAGTTGCCCGGTCAGAGTTTATTAAAATTTTGTTACCACTCGTACAGGACGAAGAAGGGCCAGATCTAGCCTAAAAGGCGTTTAAAGCACTCCCAAAAGCTCCTCAACTTCCTCAAGCATGCACTTCATCTAGATATGCTCTAGATTTTCCCGTGCTTTCGGCTTCTTATAGAGACTGTAATTCAGGCTGGAGGTGAGTTTTTTTAATAAAATAAATAAAAATCCATCAAACTTTCGTAATTTTGTTTTATTTTTTAATGTGATTACTGGTTGAAGAGAAAATTGCGTTTAAAAAAGATCATTTTCCCGCCACAGATAGTTTGTTCTCCCTGTATTTAGTAAATGTTGATGATAATGATAAAACGCCATGTATGAATAGACGAATCATTAGCTGATCAAACATAAACAAAAGTTGCTGATGTTTTTGGGAATATCAAAGGGAATATTTGCTATGTTTTTAACAGACTCTATCCGCTCTCTTCTTCTGACGTCATTGATAATACACACATTGGTGTATCTTACGTATTAGAAAGTTTTTTTATTATTAATGTGTATTTAGCAAATGCTTAAGATTGTAAAATATTTTTACCGTTTTTGGTCGTTATATATGAGTGTCGTTTATAGAACTTGTTCATACATTATTATCAATGATTCAAACGCCTACTACATAAATTGATATACATAAATATAATTAATCTTTTTCGATGAGTAATTTTTTATTATTATCACAAATGCAACTAATGATAAATAATGACTAGACATAAAAGCTATTACTCAAACATCATCGACAAACTTTTCTTTTACTGCTTACTCAGAAGTATTTTTTTCTGAGGAAAAGGGGGAGGGTGGGATTGAAAGAAAGAAATACAACCCTTAAAGAGATAAAAAATATATTTTCTTTTTTGATAAAGAGAAATTAATGTGATTAATATTTTTATTTGATTCATCCTGTAATTCATACCCTATATATATTTCATATACAATTATTTTCTGGCAAGTCCTTGTCCTAAATCTTGGGGAGGCAAAAGCCAAAACATACTCACGAGGTATTTGTATCACCACAAAGATTTTTCTTTTTAATACAATTTTCTCTTCAACCAGTTATAAGATTTAAAAAATCCTGGATAATCTTCTTGATCCCACTGATAAATTCGTCTTTGGTATATAAGGGCCTCGGTTAGTTTGTCGTTCAATCGCACCCCACACACAAAAAAAAAATCCACCTGTTTTAGATCCGGCGAATTCGGAAGCCAAAACTTTAATAAGATGATGTCGTCAAAATTGTCTTGTAGCCATTTGATACTTTTTTTCAGGGTGTGGTATGTAGCAGAGTCCTGCTGCCTTATGTAAGACCTCCTATTGGGAACCATGTCGATCCAGGGCTTAACCTTGGCCTCTAGTACGTCCAAGTAGGCATCAGTGTTGACCCTGAGGCTATCGGGGAACACATGAGGAGGCATGACATTGCCTTCGCCCTAAATACCATTACTTGACCTGGGAACTTCGTCTACATGACGGCGAGCATATCCTTGGGGCAGAAGGGCTATCACCTATTCTTCTGGTGGTTGACCTTCTGATCGCGGCAAAAGTTTATCTCATCCGAGAAAAACCAATGCATTTCTTGATGAAGAGTGTGATTTAGGCGGTTATTGAGTTTTTGAGAGTGCTTTAATCTCTCTTTTTTGGCCTTTTTTTTGTCTAGATCTGGCCCTTCCTCGTCTTGTAGTGGTAGTAACGTAGGTTTTTGTGAATGCAGAGCCATATCAGCGACTCTCACAGACGAACATTTTGACCAATTACCCTGGTGGACATCCCTGGATCCTCATAGACGATTCACAGGATTCTGATCACAAATTCCGGCGTCTAGACCAAGTCAAATCTACCTCAACCTGTATTGATGTTGTCTCAAAATTACTTGTTGCGGATTCTAATGAGGATTCAGTGCCTTTTCCAAATAGTTGGGACATCGAATTGGTCAATTGATTCCATTTTTTTCTAACTGGTACAGATTTGAACAAGCTATCTTACAAAAAAAATCAAGAAAGGGTATCAAAACGGTGTCATAAATAGCTTCTACCGTCTGAAGAACAATAAATTCTCAATAGCATAATCATTGAGAAGATATCAGCCAGTGACGTGAGTACCAAACTACATATTTCAACAACCTGGTGGTAATATTCAAAAGAGAAATTAATTCACGCATTAAATTAAATGTTTCCCACTATTGTGACTATATTTTGTGATATGAAAAGAATCATGTGCATTTAAGTAATTCTTGTTTTGTTTTTTTTTTTCAAATCACACAACTTCCAACCCACTTTATAAGGGTTTTATAATTATTTTGTAATTTATATTTTTTTCTTCTAATATACTAACGGAAGCATTTCTTGAATGAGGTTTGAGGGTTAGCTAAGGCAGAAAAAAATATTTTATATTTTTTGGTAATTAATAATGCATCTCTTTAACTACAAATCCTTTAAGAAATATTTTCAAGCTGATTTCAATATCATGGCAAAAAAGTTTTATGAACCTATTATTTAATGATTTCTCCTTAAACGATATTTCAGATCAATATATACATTTATATGATTTTTTTATTTTTGGACTTTTTTTCTTATCTATTATTTAATTTAAAAATTTTTATTTTAGATTGTAATACCGAGTAAATATAAGCATGATATTTACAATGGCCTTGAATTTTATATTTGTGTACTTTCCAATGAAATACATTCGTGATTATAATTTTCATGAATAATAAAAAAATTGATGAGCCCCTGAATAATTTTTAGTACTTTGTTGATAAATAATGGAGACTTTCTCATAAAAGAATATATGGGGTATAAAGACCCCATTTCAGGGGAAACACAAAGAGTGGGGACAGTGGCATGACTAAATACAAAAAATATGATTTTTATAGAATCAAGAAAAGACAATTGATACCAAAGTTTATATACTATATTTAACTATATTTTTTATTCAAGACATTCTCCTGTACAATCAATTACAGCTTTGGCACACCAGAGAACAGATTTGCAGCTCTTGACGATAAATGCCGTGTCCATGGCGTAACACAGTGTCAAGATGACAGCTCGGATTAAATCCAAATTTGGATGAAAGGTTTAGCGGACATTTTTCTTCAAGACCTCTTAAATCACAAAGTCTGGAGGTTTAAGTTCAGACTAGAGAAGGCTAAATAGAGGTAGTCCATAAGTAAGTCATATTGATGATGCATAAGTTTTGGTTCTTCTTGGCTGTATGGGCTATAATGGACTTCTTGTTGTTATAGGCAGTCTGGATGGATATGCCAATTGTCTTTGCATCCTTCTCAACACTGACACTGGAGCGGAGGAGATCGCACATGGATTGCCTTCCTTCTTGTTGCCCCGATATTTTTACACTTAGTGACATGAATATAAAAATAAAAACTTTTTCATTTGTGTTTCAGCAGTGAAAAGGTTGCACTATGAAACCTTTTAATTGAAAAGAACTGCGATAAAATTGTAATTTCACGTTACTTCAAGTTTTGGTTTGGCTCTGTATATCAATTTGATTGAAAGACTTTTTGAGGACCAAAACATGAGGATACTTGAAAGTATCCAAATATTTCCGTAGAAATTAACAACTGCAAAATATGAGATGTCTTAATATAACGAACCATAATTCCACTAACATGATAATCTTCATCATATTATATTGTCAGCGGTAAATTTTACCGCTAATTAGATCTGTTTAAATTGTACATTGTTCTTACCATGAAATAAATAACATTTGATCAGTTGCAGAATAAAAATCTCATTTTATCTTTTTATTTTTTTTAGAGCAGGATGTTTACTATATTTTAAGAATTAATTTTTTTTGTCGAATATATGATTTGATTGTAATTATTTTAATAAGATCAATATCAAAATAATTCCATAGTTGTCTGAAATTGCTGTAGTTTTCAAATTTAACTGAGGTTTATGAAAGCTTATATATTATGGCATTCAACATAGGGAGATTTTCTTATCCCCCTAAATATTTTTGTCATTAACAATAAATATTCATTTGAAGCATGTTTCCTTCTTAACTATGTTTTATGATTTGAAAGGAATAACGAGCATTAAACAATACTTTTTATGTTGTTGTTTTTTAATCACACAACTCCCCACTCAATTTCTAAGGTTTTTCTAGATTATGTTTTTGTTTTTTAGTATGTTCTGAGTATTCTAAATTTATTAAACTAGCCTTAAAAATAGAATTCATATATATGAACTAATATTTATTCCGAAAATGAAATAAATTAATCATGAATGTAAAAACTATGTTTTTAAGTGCATACATATATTAAAATCGATATATAATAAAATATTCTTTTGTATATACAAAAAACCATAATTTTTGAAGCACAAGAGATATTTTTTCTAAAGCAAATAAATTTGTAAATTGTTAAATGAAATACAAATCAGAAGAATTCTACAAAGCAACGTATTCTTTGGTAATTTAATACTGATAAACTTTTGAATGTTTTCAATTTATTTTTGTAATTGAAGTTTGACTACATAACAGAAGTGATGATTATAAACAAATATATTGTCTAAAAATTTGATATTTCAAATATATAAAAAATTGAAGGGACATCATCCATTGTATCAAAAAATTGTTCAAAAATCCATAATAGTATTGAGTACATAACTAGATTTGAATTTTTATTATCAAATTAACCTTTTTTGTTTTTTAATATTTCCTTAATTGGTCGGACGGAGTTGCACTAATTAAGTATTAGTAAAGATTATAGTATTACATTTCCTCCTTTTCACCAAAGAATATTCTTTGAAGTCTTTATGCATGAAGTATATTTTCTTCTCTAGGAACAACTGGAGTGTGAACATATGCAAATGAGTCCAAGAAAATAATTTGTACTGACCACATTCTCCATTGAGCTATGCCGTTCCATATAGATTGAAAAATATTATCAAAATTACATATTCTAATCAAGTAATACTTGACAGGGTAATCCCGAATCTATGACTAGTTTTTTCTTATAAAATCTTGTTTGGCGAATTTTTAATTTGAATATACTTAATCTCTTTTCTTTTGAGTCAGAAAAAATCAGTAATCATATAATATGTTACGTTGATTATAAATATTGAACAAATGCAATTAAAAGTTAAAATAACTCCATATTTGAAGGTTAAAATTCTAAAAGAAATAATGCCTCATTGTTTTTACGGCAAAGGAATTTATTTCAAGCGTAAATAATGAAGATTTCAATTTAAAAAAAGAATTTATTTCTAAGATGTCTAGTTCAACAGAAATATGTATTTAAAAAAATTGAGGTCGATATTTCAAGAACTTAACTGGTATTTTTTTTTATAAAAACCGTGATCATACATTATTTTCTGTATATATATATATATAGAATAGAGTTTTTGTATCCTTTATGCGTGCCCACACCGTTGAGCCTAGGATGCTGAAATTTTGCATGGGCGCCTCTTTCAAACCTGGTAAGGCTAAGACGGGGGACCCAATTATTGAGAGAAAGTCATGTAAGGGTGGCTTATCCTATACCCAGAACACAAAAACCGTTTTTTGCAGCTCAAGGAGAGTAGATTTATAAAGTTATAAATTATAAGGTTGAGTTATAAATCCAAAGGTGATAGGCGGCTCAAAAAACAAAACAAAAAACACTTTGTCGAAAACTATGTTTTCTAAATTTATTCCAAATCAAAAAAGTTATTGTTTAAAAAAGAAATCGGAGAAAAATTGCAAGTTCGTTTTTTAGGTACAAATAAAAAGAACTTCCAACAAAATATTGGATTCGTATATAAAATAAATTTCTTAGAAATTTGTCTGGGGATTCGTTTGCATCATATAAATTTCTGGAACATTTGATTAAAGTTGTTATTTTGAGATTATAACACATTTTTTTTTTCTTAACAAAATTCATAATTTTACTACTAAGGTTACAAGAGTTAATAGTAAGATTTTTTTTTTCTGGGGTGGGTACATTATCTTACTGAATAGGATTGATATAGTGTAATTAGTATATGTTGTATAAATATAGTCAATTTCCCGCTCCATCGTTATTATTTATAGCAAGAGAATTAGAACTATCAGGATCTTTCTTGACAACAATATTCTTATTATAATTATGAGTGTTATAGAATAATTCTGTAAATATAATTATTTGGTGAATAATTTTTTAATTATTTTGACAATTGCCAATGTGATCTGCAGTTCCCTCCTTGGCCGAGCGACGCCTGGTAACCCCCTTTGATAGTATTGTATAAAAATGAAAATATTAATAAGTAAACAATTACGGTTTTTTTTTATGTTCCAGAAATTAAAAAAACTCTATGAGTCTAAAATTTATAATTGAGTCATTTTCAGAAAATGACAAATATTTCAGTTAATCATCATTTTTTATTTGGCAAATATATATGCAAACTAATCTCCAGACAAATTTCTAAAAACTTTATTCTTTTTAATAATCCCGTATTCCATTGGAAGTTCACTTTTTGCACCTGAAATAAATGAAATTGCAATTTTCACCGATTTCTTTTTTAGCACATCACTTTTCTGATTTAGAAAAATTTAGAAAACATAGTAATTCATTTGGTTGTTTCCGAAACTCCAATCACTTATTGATAAATAACTTAACCCCTATCTAGTCTCTTTGAACTATAACAAACGGTTTTTGAGTTTTGGGTATTTGGGTTTTAGCCAGTCCCAGATCAAAAGTGGGATCAATGCAAAATAGAAATACAATTTTGCAAAGAGAATAATCACTTTCTTGTGGAAAATGGCTTCTTTCATATACAAAAGTTGGGTCAAAACTATAAAAAGGTTAAAAATTCTTTAAAAATTCAAATTGAAAATTCTGGAAAAACTAGATTTTAAACGAAAATTCTCAGAAACTTGAATTTATACCAAAATTATTGAGATACAAATTTTATATGAAAATACTTATTACCAATTCGTAATCGACTTTCCAGGTGATACTATAGTTGAATATGCAATTTTAAACAAAATCTTGATTTATTATTTGATAATCAAATTATAAAAAAAATAAGTGCACATTGAATCATTGCAAAGCCCATTAATAAAATTATTGTAAAATGTCATTACGATGACGTTTTTAAATGTGTGTGGGGGGGGGGGTATTAGCAGAATTGTATAAAACATTACCTATGATATTTAAAAATAAATCAAAAAATCCCATTTGGAAGAATGTTTGTGAACAGAGTATCATTACAGCCATGACGTTTTAATAAATTAGTTGCAATCAGCTATGAAAGCAAGCAAATAAATAAACACCAACTTTGGATCTAGCAAGGACATACATATCTAGGCAGTAATTACACAAAGGTCAATTCTCAATTCTACCCTTAGTCCAATGAGGACTTAAACTGTGATATCTCTAACACATTATAAGTATTACCCTCCCTCTTTTATGATTACATGCACTTGTGATTATTTTATGTCCCCTCTCCAAGAATTATGGAAGAATTATAACAGATGAAAAGAATAAAAAAACTTATCAGATTGGTAACTAGACAAAAATATCACACGCCTAAGATTTTATGCAACTCTAGATATTAGAACCTGTCGAATTTAGATATAGAGAGCATTTGTTCATACACCAAATCATCATCAACCAAAAAATATTCTATATATTTTGTGTCAAATAGGAAATCAAGAAATATCCTTCCCATAATATAAAATCGATCAGCACAGGTACACAGAAAAAATAATTTTTTCCCATTGCAATGAGTCGAATGAAGACAAATATAATTGTTTCATCTTTTCTCCTTCACAATAAGTATGTACAACAGGGGTTCCCAAACTTTTTTCAAGCTGGCGCCCCTTGCCTTCAGTATAAAGCCTAGGTCCCCCTTCCAAAATGAAAATAATGGGATGGGTGTATTTGGTGTAGGGATAGTAATATTGTTCCTCTATTTCAGGTTTAAACTAAAAAATAAAAAAAAAGACATAGATCCACATGTTTGTTAATTCTAGACTTCTTCATTAGAATGAAAACAACAACAAAAAAAGCAATTACACAGAAGACCCGTTCTACCAAATATGATGTTTTAAAAACAAATAATACTCCATAGAGGTAAGACACTTTCTATTTTTATGATCCATTGTAGTTGTCTCCATTTTCAAGATAAAAGAGAAAGTATGACGTGTGGGCAAACTTATACAATGTGTACAAGAACTACATTGAGCTAAATCCAAAACTTAAGTTTTCATGCAAAGACTTTTGGCTACAAAAAAAAGTATCTGACCTCTGTTCAGTATTATCAAATAAGGTGAAAATATATTTTATTACTTTTCCAATATACTATTTGGTAGAACACTCCTTTGTAATTGCTTTGTTTTTTTCAATCAAATGAACAGGCTTTACCAAACATGTGGATCTACGTCTTCTTTTTAGTAAGTTTGAAACTGATATGGAGGAACTAATATAACACCCCCTCCACCGATCCCATTAAAATAATTTCTTAAAAAACATGTATATATTTATGGGGGAGGGGACACTCAAAGGGGATCCATCCCGAAACAGTTTGGGAAGCCCTGCTCTTAAGCAAGAGGGTAGATTATAGATGAAAAGAAACATGTAAATCTGCAGGTTCCTAATTGTGTTTCAAAGTATAAAAAAAGGCATGGGAGGAGTTGATCTCTTGGATGCAATAACAGCTGTGTATGAAGGCTGTGGCCTATATTTAACTGCCGAGTAGTGCTTCTGATGTGCAAGCCTTGCGATCCATGAAAACTAGAACAAATGAATATCTACCTTACTTATAATTAATTCATCATATAATATAATAGACGCTAATCAGTCATGAAGCAAAGCCCCAATACCCCCTCTATTTTTAGAGGAACAACTAACAAAAGTTGACGAAAGGCAACAATGCTATCCGCTTTATCATGTTTATTTGTTAGCTAAGACGTTGCAAATGTCTATGTGAAGGAAAATGCAAAATTTGAGTGCCCCAGATGCAATTTTGGGCTAAATTGCTTCTTTAATAATCTCACATAGGATTAATTTTATTAATATTGTTGTTCTTTTTATGAAATTTTATTTGTGTAAATAGAAAATCTACCTATTTGAATATGTTTATTTAATTTTCCATATAACAATAATTTTTCCCAATTTAATACCTATTCTTATATTCAAATACTACTGATACTAGCAAAAGGTTTATTAAGGAACTAGTCATTATTTGGGCCCATGGGTCTTTTTAGATTTAAAAAAATATTTAACTCTCTCATTTCAATGATTAATAGATAAACTTTACCCCCGAGTTATTTAGAACCCTAATAAATTATCCCCTTTAATGGATTATTACCAATGTCAATTAAAATTATTGCATGTTTTCATTCATTATAATGTGAGTAGAAATGGAGAGGATCAATAGGGCTGTAAAAAAGTTGAGCATATTAGTATTAATTGGTAACCTGCAAGATAAAAGTGTTCCTATAGGTTTTTTTCTCTATATTTTAATAATTTAAAAATATTAGCAAACAAGGAGCACTAAAATTTCACTAATGAACTCTTTCAGCAGATATGTTGTCTATCAAAGTTGGCAACATATAGTAATACTTATTAATTAATACTCCCGAGGATTGAGACAACTTTTACATGGTTACTTATCGACTTTTAATTCATATAAAAAGTCTGCTCATAAGTAAAAATAGCTTATGAGAGTAGTTGCCATATTTATTTATGAATAATAATAATGACATCTCAGGCGTGGTTTCATATGAGTTAGGGGTAAGGGAGGGTGTGTATTAACTTTAAAAATCATATTGAATCTTCAGACGTTAAGAGGCCTTCAAACTCTTCGGATCTTTGTCCTCTTGAGTGGAGGGTTATCTATTGAAGAATTTTTCTTCTTAATAGACTCAAATTCAATTCAAATTATTCTTTAACGTTCTTCCAATACTCTATTATGTGAGTGAAGGAAGTGAGCTACATAATTAATTTTTAGTTAGTTTATTTGAATTTCGGAAGGGGTTTTTTCCTTGGCCCTTCCGTTCGAGAATTAGGAAGGAAGAGAGTGAGACACCTTCTAAATAGAGACTCCGTAAGACAGTTATAAAAAGTAAACCGTTTTGTTTGGGGCTTACAACTTGATACGTCATCGGTTGTACGGTAAAGATATTATTTTGTGTGTTCTCATTCGAAAGTTACGATTCTTATGAATTTGATTCAGCTCAAAAAGTCTTCTATTTTCTTTCATATTTGAGTTTCAATCTAATAAGGGAGGAGAAAATCTATATAGTTTCAAATAAAACTATTTAGTTGTAATAGTATATTTAAAATGTATCACCACTCATACACTAAAATATACTTGGCAGTCTTAAAACTAATAAATGTACATAATATCAAGTACATTTGTGAATTAGTTTGAGTGTTGATAGGATCCGTTTTGTTTCAGACAAACAATGAATTTAGAAAAAAATATTATTCGCATGAATTGTTCAGTTTGATAAAAGATTCAATTTTAAAATAACTCTTACATATATTTTCAATTAGTCAGCTTTAGAGTCTTAAAAAAGAGTAAAAAGTTTCCTATTGATAGCCCTTTAACTTTTGTTTGTAGCCATAAACTCTTCATCATTATCAATTCCAAGCTGTCAAGACGGTATGTAATTGAGATGATGTGTATGGATTATATTTACTGCTGTAATAACAGTATTAATTGATTTGTGAAGTCAACCAATAAGATTTTTTATGCTATGAAACGCTGCTTCTGTATTACACAAAATCACTGTAAGTACACCAGTTTATTTCAATAACTGATTAAACAACAATGATTATCTATTATGGATGGTGCACCATCTATTGCACCGCAAGAATGTTAGCAAATGAGATATTTTCTCTTGAAAAAAATTATCAATGATATCCAGAAACAACACGCCTTTAATATTTTTATAAGATTTCTTACGAATATCATCTTTTGAACTAACTTTCCTTTTTTTGACAAAAACCAACATATTCAGTTCCTAGTAAAATTGACTCATCTAACTGCATGCTAAATTATTTTGCAGCAAGAATTTTGCACAATTGATCTTCTATGTTTTCAGAAATTTCATCCATTCTTCCTTCAACAGAGTTATTACTGCGAGGTATACACTTCATAATTTGGTCTGGTGTGTTATGTACAATGGTGAAAATCCAATTTGGAATGGGTATGTTAAAAGAAAGAAACTTAAAAATCAACATGGTAACCCCAACAATTTGAATAATGTTTTGGAGGAGAGAAAGAATAGTGTTCATGACGTTTCATTAGATCAGCTATAATCAGCTGGGACAAGAGAGGAAGGAAAAAAGGATATAAACAATACATTTGATAGTATTACTCCGATGTTGATCCTCAATTCTAATCTGAGTCCAACAAGGACTTACAATTATATCTTCGCAACAAATCCTCAGGGATACGCTCTGCTGTCTTTTATTAGCACACGTATAGGAAAGGATGTTAACTACTCAGGAATTTAAAATTAATGACAACTGCTAAGGAATATAAAATTCGTTCTTTATATTACCAATTACAAATTACCGAGACAGCTAAAAAATACACCGAATTTACATGTACGGTAATGTACAACTGTGTGCATAATCTTTCTTACTGCCCAATTGTGTAAGCCATGCCAGATCTAGCAGTCAGCCAATATATATAAAATATATTTTGTTTATATGGTTAAAGAAATGAAAGATTATTGGTGTTAAAAATATCTTAAAACAGTTTTATAATTACTGGACGTCCTTTAAGTACTAGTTTGAAGCTTTAAGTTGCAGAATATGGATTTTAGTTTAGTTTATAACTAAAGTATAAGTATTTATTCTAAGTAGTCTGTTTGTATATGAGAGTAATGGTATACTGAGTATATGATAAAATATAAAGGCATCAATCAATTATAACATCTCAATAAAACGTACTTCTATCCTATCATCCGGATAATATTCAAAATATTAATTGCTACTATCCTGTAATAATATTTTTTTTATTTTTGTATATCAATTTGTTTGTTTTATGTAGTCACCCATGTTTTTTTGCTTTAACAACCCCTAAATCAAAGCACCGCCCCCAGGGTATCGCCTACTTTGGAAAAAGCTGATGTACAGTGAAGGCTGAAGTGAAAATAGAAAAAGACATATGCATATAGTATATTTGATGAAATAAGTAAACATGACGTTTACATTACATAACATACAAAAACACAACGCACTGACAGAATTTTAGATGATGAAAATCTTTCTTCATGTGTGTATATATAATAATTGAATGTATGTTCTCTATAAGGAGAATGAATGCAAGTCACATATTTTGAAAGCAGTATGACTTAAATATATAATCCTAATAATATGTCTATTATATGTAGGATACTTTTGCAAAAAAAAAAAATATATATATATATTATTGTATTTATTTATGGAAAAAGCTGAACTGGATAACCAAAGAAGAATTCCGTGAAAAAAGATCAAAAAAATATAAGAAGGAGGATTTGTGTTTATTTTATGTAGCGTACGTCTGATAACTTGCTTTTTACTCTCTAGGTACTCTGAGTAAATTATCTGGATACGGAATATGCAATATTGAACACATTGGCCAGAACGGGAAAATATTGATATTTATTTTGGCTACCTAGTTATTTGAAATCTTGTGTCATTTTTTCTGTTGTCCATAAATATAAACTTATAATTTGACTTCTTTGACAATTAGACACACAGTTAGAAATTGTCAATTACTTGTTTTATAATATCCAAGAACCAATATTTCGCAAAAAATATGACAGAAATGCAGCAAATACATAAAATAATTTTGTTTAAGCAATCACTCAACTAAACATTGGAAAAGTTGTTCTAATATAATGAAATGAAGACGAAATATGTTCACAATATCACACTCCAGAAAATGTACAAGTGTTGAATTTAGTAATTAAGTGTTGACAAACAGTCAAACATTGCTCTAATAATATAGGAGATAACTCCCCCAACACATCCTTAGTGTTAAGATGGGTTCACTAAATTTCTAAGCCACACATAATTTCTCCTTTTGTATGAATATTATCTTTCAGTCAATTTGAGCTTCTTCCATTTTTTGTGGACCTTTTTACAAAACATCTCCTCTCTCAATAATTTAGTGTATTTTCTTATAACTTCTCCTCGTTCAAGAATTGGTCAATACTCTCTATTCCAAATTGAGAATATTTTATTTACATATGTTTATGACATAAAAACTAATATTTTTGTCTTTGAATTTAGATTCTGGATATTGTGAAATTGCTTTGTTTGTTACAAAAAAAAACTATAGTTTTTTCATAACATATATAAATTTATATACATAAGCAAAAGTATATATTTTTAAGAATACATATATAAAGCCTATACTTGGCACGCTAAGATTAATTGCTAATGAACTGTTATAAAAAACCCATTAATCTATGTATATACATACATTGTTCCTATACGAGAGCGTTTTATTTTTTTATATTTTAGTAACATGTATGTATGTTGTCTGTGAAAAAAAGTACCTCTAAGGAATCACAAATAGATAGGTGCAGTATTAAAAAAAAAAAAAAAAACTGAAACTTTTTTGCAATACATTGCCAAATGTTTCTTTGAATATAAATCATCCTAGCGATTTGAGTCTGACTTAAATGAAATTGTCTATTTATGTACTTTATTTTGTAAAAAGATGTTTAACGAACCAGGTATGGAGTTAATGGGCTAACTGTAGAGTGTTTGTATTGAAAGAACTTTGTATTCATTAAATAGATACATTAGTATACTTTGTTCAAATTGCGATTTTGTACAAGTAGTATACATAAATAAATAAATTGTAGAATAGGGTGGCCCTTAAAAATCAAGGTCCTTCCTGTGCAAAGTATTTTGGACTTTCATTAAGATTTAATAATGACCCTCCTTCCTTAAGATTTTGCTATACAAAAGATTTGACATCATCCATTTTTTCAAATAACAAGCTTTAAGCATAAATCATTTTATGCCATTATTAATACTTGTAATGATTTTGTAGATTTTGTACTGTATCTACAAAAAGAACCATTATTTTGTGCGCTCTTCTCTTCTATGTAGATGTAAAATGTCAGAAAATGTTTAGAAAGTTACAGTTTGAGTCGAAAGCTTAAATCTGAATGTTACAATTTTTGGCACATAAATATATTTATTTTATATTAAACCCAATGGAGAGGGCGAGATAAATAAATTAAAACATTGATTGTTCATGTACAAAATATGAGGCACCCTATTATAGAAATTATAATTTCCACGTCTCAAAAAGTCATAATGAATGTAAACATCAGTCATTTTAATAAGTAAGTGTTGATTGACGCTATCACGATATATTACAACTTATTTAAATTACTTATTTATCTAATGTGCAAGAAAATGCTTCTCAAATTGTCATTTTCACTTCAACAAAAGTCAAAAATTACTCTAATAATCTATCAGCTACGAATGTAATATTCAAATATTGCATTATCATCATCCCAAGTACTTTAAATTCTTTAATTAAGTTTTTTGATAAAAATATGACTAAGAAATATATATATAAAATTGTTGTTGAATATTTGAATGAATCCAATACATCCTCCTTCCATCTTCTCCTTTACTGCCATAAACTCGTCCAAGGACTCTTGTAAGCTTATAGGAGTCCTTGACTCGTTCCTTCATTGGAATAATTGAGTGTAATACAATTGGAGCCTATATCATGACCTGACTTATTGCAACATCACCTAAAGACCAAGAGGTGAAGTTCCTAATTTCGAGTCCAAGCAATTTTATATGCAGTCAAGGTTGGTAAGAGGATAATTTCATCAGGCCTGGAGGCTCTCGTGTGTCAGCAAATAAAACTCCTAGACAATTTCAAAGATCCGGGATTCCTTTCAAAGAACTAGATTACGCCAAGACATATAAATTGATAATTATTAGTATTTATCTCGGGTTAGACGATAAAGCTAGTATAGGTGATTGGACCTACGTCCTACTCTTCCTCTTACGTCATAAGAATAGAAGAGAGGGGAAACAAAGAGGAAAAGGTTTATTAAAACTTTAGATGTCAAAAATAGCCTCTTGAGGACCTCAGAGGCACTAAAAACTAGATAGGAACATGTTTAGTTATCTTATAGATCTACATGCTAAATTCCTAACTGCTTTGAATTCCATGAGCTATAGAGAAAAAACAGACTTAAAATGTTATATATGTAAACTCGTAGTAATGTCAGTTCACTACAAATATCCATTAAAAATAAATTTGTCCACTAAATCTGTTCTAAGATCTTCTTCCAGATAAAAATTATATTCAACCTTTTTCAGAATCATTCAAAATGATATTTATCAGCCCTCTTATTGAATCAATGTATTAAAATTTTAAAGGAAAAAATTATAAACTATTAGATGTACATTATTTTAATATATATGAAATATACAAGTAATAATAGAAATTATTGAACACACTACACTTATCAAACTTGCTGGCAATAGTTGTAAAATGACAACCAAAGAACAATCTTGCACAAATAGAAAGATATTTCTTCATAAATACACTCCAATGCTTCATTAACATATTTTATATCCAAGTTTTCAAATTAGTTGAGATACTCAAAAATGTTTGGTATAGTCTACCTATGCAAGGGCTTTATTTGATTTATGATACTTTATTTTGCTCTGATGGTACCTTTCAACCATATTATCTATCTAATAACTTTTCCTCTAAAAAGAGGGGGAAAAAATAAAAAAATGCAAAATCAGTTTATGGTTAGTGAATTATTTTCTTTTATTGGACTGATATTAGTTTATTGTAGGGAATAGTCCGCAACGTAATGACCGCTATTTTATGTCTAATTAATCAACTATACACATATTGGAACTATATTAAGGAGTTCGTGCATCTTATTACCATAGTATTTGCAAATAAAACGATTTTAAATCCGGAACAAGTTTAAACCTCAATATCTTGGAATCTTTGAGATTTATACTTATGAATATGTGCTCATCAGATTAAGCTGACAAAACTTTATTAAAAAGATACAAAATATTTTAAATGGATTATTTTATGCCTCAAGGACGACAATAACTCCATGTGTAATCATACTAAAGAGCTCAAATTGATGTTAACAGACCCAGTATCATGTTAGAATTTTAAATTGGTACGATTTGTACAAATCGGGAAATTGGAACACGATTTATCCGAGAAATACCAACATTTTTAAGAACTTTATATTTTGGGCAAAGGAAACGTGACCTTCTTGATCGCCGTATCTGAACTTCTTGGACTAATATGTGTGGAACGCCCTTGGAGAGAGAGTGCAACAAACGTACACATAAATTGATGACTCCCTGTGGGCTTCCATTCATAAGGCAGTGAACAATATGGAAAAGGAGTTCCGCACTAAGGACTGTGACAAGTTCAGGGCAAGGTTGGAGGCTGTGATTGACTTCATTTTGGACCTCTATATATATACTGAAAGATTTGTGAATTGCTGAAATAAATTGTGATATACATATTCTTTAAATTTTTGGGTTTTAAAATACCCAAAATTATGGTTTCTTTCCTAATCCCAAATCAAGTATCAAAAACTTTTAATTCTGTCTCATCAAATTCTTTAGGCTTACAAGATGTATGTATCATCTAAAACTTCAAAGTCTGGATCATATCTTTCTTCAACGTTTCCTTCATTTTCTAGAAAAGGTTCATATATTGCTACCGGTATTTCATTTGGATGAGGGATGGGTCTGGTTTCTGTACCCATACTTGAATACACAATATGACTTTTATGTTTATTCGTAAAACCAGATACTACTTAACTTAACTTACAACTGCAAAAATGTGCTTTTTATGAGACAAAAATACAAAAACTCTTTTGATATATTCTCCTAGAGGTATAAATAAAGGCAGATAGAGGGAATCGAAAGAAGATACTTCTAACTTGATGATCCATTTCAAGAAATACTCTTATCGGGAACTCCGAACTGCACAGGGATGACAGTATGACAATTCATCCAAGGAAAACTACCAGGCATTATAAGACAGCAGAGTAGACTCTTTTGTTGGAAATAAGATTTTAGGATCGAAATAATGAAGATATCAATTCATGATGAGTAAGGAATTTAAATATTAACTAGTTATTACTTTATTAGATTTTGTACTAAGGGGAGTATTATATTGTCTTATTAATTATTATTATTTATTGCGGGGTATAAAGTCATTATTGTTACATTAAAAAATAAACATTATTAAGATAATGTAGTATATTTGCTTGTACACCCCCATAAAAAATAAAATCACTAAAAATATGCAAAATGAACCTAAATCCTTGAATATACATATTTTTTAATAGGTATTTTTTTAATAAAACATAAAATATTTTACTATAATATAAACTATGATATTATTTATTACTATTAATGACGAATCACATTTAAGGGTTACAACAAAAGTCTGGATTTTCATCATATTTCATGCAAAAAGGGAAAATTATTCAGTTCATAACCAATAAAAACATTTGTTTAATAATAAAAAACCATTGTACATCAGCTATAATTTATCGTACTTCAATTTGGTGATAGTCTTAATGGTAAAAATGACTCCGAATGATAATATTCCTAAATTACTACATTCTTATATTTTGTTTTAAAAAAACAGTTCCATTGGTAAAAATTTCATTGTCCTCAGTGTAATAAGTATAAGTCAGGAATTCAGTTCACGTGGTGAACAAGAAAATACAGACGTGAGATGTTTTTTTTTTTAATCTGGAATTTCTCAAGTGGTTATGTGCATCTAAATATTTTAAATGGATTGTTACATTGAATTACATATTTTTATTACTCTAGAGAAGACGTTGTCAACTCCCGGTCAACGGCTCATATCAGCCCACATTCTTATCATCGACAATCATCTAAATATAGGCAAACTAATACAAAATGATAGATGAGCGCCTTCAGAAATTTCCTTCTTTGCGCCTGGAGAGTGAAGATAAGATCATTCAAGGGTACATTTTTCTTTTAAATTATGTTTATGTTTAATTTTATTATTATAATTTACATATGTAGTAAAAAATTAGGGTATTATTTATATAAAATTATATTGAATCTTTGTTTTCTCTAAACACCCAGAAATTCAATTTATATATTCAATAACATCGTTTTCCACCAGGACTCTGCAGCGATAGCTTTTTGGCCCTCTCCCATGGCACTACATAGCTGTTTTGCCCCTATTCTCCAGTAGTTTGCCCACCACTTCTCTAGAGTATACCTCTCAAAGGAATAGTTTTTTAATATATATACTTTCATAATTAAGATTATTATATGATGTAAGTATTTTTATATATATGGTATTTATACAACTAAAAAGAAGAAAACTTGTGTTCAGAAATGTTTCTGACAGTTAATCAGTTATATTTTCCAAATATAACAAAAAAAAATCAAATAGCCAAATGAATCAAAATATTATTACGTTAGTTGCAAATATAAAACGTGAATTAGTGCTCAATTTTACTCTTAAAAAGTAAGATAAACACTCATACCTGTCCATTTTCTTTATTAGGAATCCCAACTACGGCGGCATCCACGATGTTGTTTGATCCAAGAAGTCTTGACTCCAAAATAGAAGGTGCAACTTCATACATCCAAAATTGAATCAAATTATTGATTTTCTCAACAAAGTAAACAATCCCTTGGTTATCATAGTATCCCAAGTCCCCAGTATGGAAGTATTGGTCGTTATCAAAGGCCTACAATCAGGAAGGGGGAAAATGTGAAATATAACTTATGAATATTTTTATTTGATATTGATTTTTTTTCGGTCTAATGCCATTAAATTTGAAGGAAAAAGTAATAATGGAATATTTGACCATATTTTAAGAAATTAACCTCGAAAGATACAAGAATATCAGACTATAAAAAATACGGTAAATATGATCTCACAAAACCCCAAAAATAGTCACTCAAGCAGAAGAAAAATTAGGTAATTACGATTTGCTAATATTTTTTTTAAATTTACTGACCTTTTTTAGGTCTTTCAGTATTAAATAATATAAAAACTTTTTTATATTGTTTTTACACAGGCATATTTTTTTTTTTTTTTATGGAAACATATTTTTGATTTTCTCTTCAAATTAAAAAATAGAAAATAATAACTTATAAACTTAAACGAATTGTAGAATTGTATACTCTGACAATTTATTCACCCCAATAGATCGATTTTACACACACGCTTTAAGTCAAAATTAGTATAAGTTCAGTTAATCTTAATACACCTGTGTTCTAATATGATTAAAACTTTGTAAACGATTATACTTTTACTATACTTACTTTTTACTTATTTACCTTAAAATTGCTAAATCAACCTATTCATATACATACATATATGTATTTTCTTAATTTCTCAATATGAATAAATCATTTTGAAGTACTGTAGTTTTTTCAGTTTCACCAAAGTATGAGTTGGGAAATAATCATTATGTTGTTGTAAAGGATCAATGACTTATTGGATCCAATAAATCATATTCTTAAGTGTGGATGTCACTTTGCCGATTGACCACAAGGCCAAACCGGGATTTTTCCGAATGTACACTTTGCCACCAAAAAAAAAAATGATATAAATATATTTGATGATGATTCATGGTGCAATATATTGCAATTATGATTCAATGCATATTAATCTATTTTCAAATTATAAAATGCTTGATTATTATTTAAGGGGGATTGCAAACATTAGTTTATATTTGATTCATTTCAGACTCCATCTCGTCTTTAAACCTTTTTTTCTCCTTCTTATTTATTTATATATTGAGCGTTTGTGATAATTTTTGTTACACTGTTTCAATTGTGGTTCAAGTCAATTGATGAAGCATCTTCATAATAAAATCCATCAATAATTAATTATAATTATTGCAAATCGTGGCTATTAACTAAACACTTTATCATTTAAAATTTGAGTAAGATGAATGGGAATCATAGTTACACTCTTTTGCAGATTGAATCATCAACAGATATAGTTTTTTTTTCACCAAAGTGTCCATTGGGCACAAGTGGTCATTCATTTAAATGTATGTTTGATAAATTGGCTTTAAGCACAATGTCCTAAAAGCATTTCAAGATGGGGTAAATAGATTATATCGTTTAAAAATAACCATTTAAACGAAGACATTAACTTCACAAACAAAATATAATAAGCAACCGAATGAAATCTCTCATTCTAAAACCCATTCAAAAAAGTACACTTAATGACATAAAAATTGTTTCCTCTTAATAACCAGTTAATTTAAACAAGATTCATTACACACTCTGTGTTTCAATTATAATTTATTTATCAGCTCATTACTATGATAAATACCCTTCTCCTAAATGCCCATAAATATGTCAAATTACCACATTAATTATATATGTTTATTTTATACACTTATAATATATCAATTTTTATTACCTTCACTGCAGTGTTATTATTTTTTTAAATTGGAAAAAATATACAAAATTTTACTTACACTACTTTCTTCCTTGTTTAAATACCCCAACATACACTGAGGAGACTTGACACAAATTTCACCTTGTTGATCTGGACCATCCACGGGATTTCCGTCTTGTCGACTAATGATTTTGATCATGGAGTACATGTTGGGGAGGCCCATAGGAATAATATGATCGTCAGGAACATCGGCCTATTTAATGAATATATGTATTTATTAGTGATGTACTGCAGATTTTAAATACTAAAAATACACTGTAATTATTACATGAAACACGAGAATGTCAAATTGATATAATAATTTAAATATAAATATCTATATCTTTGTAATAATATTTTTAAATAACATAATAATATCCAAAATTCAGACTGACTCTAAGCCATGGCCTTCACCATATCTCAAATTTATTATCAATTAATAAGTTTTAAATTCTGATAAATGATATATAAACAAGTAGCAAATAAACAATTTTTCAAATGATCAAAGTCATAGCAGAAACAATGAATCACAGCTAAAATATTCCAAAAATGTTTGAAAATGAATTTTCACCCCATGAAATTATATCATATCTAATATATCAAAGAAAGGTTGCATAATGTGAATAACATGTTTTTATTTCTGTTCAGAAATTGATCTTAGTCCTCTTAATGGAACACGTCATAAAGTTTGAGAAATCCTTGACTAGAGGAAGGAGCTAATATTGGGAGGGGGGGGGGAAGAGAATTCCATTCTGAGTAAAAATCATATTCTTGATCTCCAAAACACCGTATGTTAAAAAAATAATATATCTTGTCAGTATGTTAAAAAAATGATAATGAGCATGGTCACTCTAACAATTTGAAGAATTTTTCGGAGCTGTCATGAAGTTTTACTTAATTAGCCGTAATCCTCTATGAAATAAGGACATTAACACAAGTCACACTCTGCATCTAGTAAGGATATGACAAAAATTAGTAGGATTTCGATCCTTACTATTACACAGAGTTCCACAAGGACCTATAACATATAAATCTCCAACCAATCCTCGGAGACACTCTTCATTATTAATGAACTTACGCACTTTTTACATAGAGGTATCCTCTATGAGAGCATAAACATTTACACTAGCTTTTGAAAATAAAAAATCATGTTCAGGTTGAATGCAGTAAAGATTGTATTGCACACGCCTAGGTCATATTTTTTGGAACTAAACTTAAGGTGTTTTTTAAAGAAACGGTAATAAATATAGCTGTACTATAAATGGTATAGTTATGTGTTCAAACGGAAGTTTGTTTTGGAGCCGGAATTCATATCAGAAGTATTTGTGTATAAATATTTTTTTTCTTTAGAATACAAAAAGAAAGTTCCATTATGTTTATGAAAGTGTCAAAAAATATAAGAGCATAATATATGAATCCCTTGATATTTATTTTCCTAAAAATATAGAACATTAACGTTGTATTTATGTAAATGGAATAAGTCTTGCCATATCTTCTTGTTTTCCTGTTCAAATCTATGTACCAAGTACACGTGTTTTCTTGTTGTTGTTGTTGTTTTTCAAATTTCTTCATTTAAAATGGATTATTTAAACAATTTTTTAAGAGAAATTCCTAACAAAAAATTAAATGAAAATATGCATTTTCTAACTTAACATATACTTAAACATGATAATCATTGCCAAAAACCATTTTTTCAGTAGGAAAAAAAAATAAGCTTGCAGTTTTTTATTGTTTCTTGGCATAGTTCCAATAGAAAATGTCCTGCAGTTTACCTATATTCTTCAATGATATGTAAGGAACAAACATTAACTAAATTATGAACGAAACAGGGGAAAAAATCTTTTTTAAATCTGTCTATTTGACTTCGTAAAAAAAACCAATAGAATTATTGAAATACCAAGTAAAACACAATTATTATTAAGGGGTGTTAATTTGTCAAGATGAGAAAAATAAATTTCAGGCCCACTTTTTTAATGGCCGAATATCTTGGGGGGAGTATTTCAGTGAAAAAAATTAAAACCATCCGCAACCCACCGCCCTGAGTTGATTACACTTCTTACATTATTTTTTTATAGATGTAAATAATTATATTGAAAAGGTCAAAGTAGAGTTGATTTTAATGTAAGCCTTCGACATAGCATCCCACTGCTAATGATCAGACTCCTTTCAAACCTCTACATTTGGATCTTGGCTTCCAGTTGCCTAGAACTTCACTTGACACTAGATACTATAATCTAGGGGATTCAGATCGGGTGATTGGGAAGGCCAATAGTTAACCAAAAAAACTGAACTCTTTGATGCACCTTGATAAAGCGGACCTTGAGACATTAACGTCCATGGCCATCTTTGTCATGGATATATTCGGCTACTCTTTAAAGCCTTTGATTACATTATCAATAGTCAATTTTCTTGGACGGACACTCCAGTGGGTTTCTTTGATATCATTGCCCTTATACAGGTGCTCTTTGAGCTATATTTTGCAACAATAACTTATTTTGGGGATATTCATAATACAAGCAAGGCTGTAATCTTTCGTCTTTATTTTCCTTGCGACATGATAATAAACTATAATGTCATGAAATTATCATAAACAAAAAGACGATATTATCTGTATGTAGAAGGTAAAAAATTTAAAAGGATATGCTGAATAATTGAGTTTTAAAAAATTGTCTCAAAACTATTCCATGACCCAAGATATTTATGTTTGAGTATCTTTTGCTATACATTAAAGTTAATGGAGGTCCCAAAAACTTAGGTATTTATGATTTCATAAATGTTTTAAAAATTTAGTCATTGGACACTAAAAAGTAAAAAAATATAGTTAAATGTAATAAAGTACGCCTATAAAGAAGTATATTGGGAGATTAAACTATGATGATAAAAAACTAATCAATGAAATAATCTAGATATCGTGGAATAATCATTTGCAAAAAAAAAAAAAAATGATTAATTCAACAAATCAAAGTTTTAAGTAAAGCCTCATTAAAGATATTTGCAAGAAGAAAATAAAACATTTATGATTTTTGAACAAATAAAATGAGAATTGCATTATTATCTTAAAGAGGCAATCAAAATTATATTACTCATGAAAAATAAAAAGTTTTTGATGAATCTTTTTTTTTCCGGAGATAGTCCAAATAAGAATTTATAAAAACGCATTCCCGAATGAGCTAAGATAATGATTAATTTGATACTTTTATAGAGTACCACTAGAAATTAATATTTTGTCATCTTACTACCCAAGAGTAAGACATCGATTATGTAAGCAAATCATTGCATGTGCTTTGGATAAGGAGAGACATTTTGGACAGCTTCTGTAAAGTTTCAGATCCTATAACTCCATTTTTGTATGATGCACTCTTGAGTTAAAATTAGCCAAGCTCAAACGTTTTATCAAATCACCAAATTCAAGCACGCTGTCTAATATTTAGAAAAAAAACTATCGTGTGACTTGATTTTTAGACAAACACACACAAATTGACACTCGGAAGATTCCAAACCTCCACTTAAAATTATTTCCGTTAACAAATAACATTAATTTGAGTTATATATTTCAATTTGTTTCAAAGTTATGGTCGACTATGCGATTTGTGTTACTTTGACCCCTCAAAGTATAATTTGAGTGTTTTATGTCGATTTGTTCAAAAGTTATGGTCAATTTTCATTTTTAACGTTTTGGTGTGAATTTAACCTTTAACTTTTCTAAATTTGATGGCATCATATTGTTCACATATTGAAACTTCAAGTCCAAATTGTCAAAACTCCAAAATTACAAATTTTAGTGTTATTATTTATATGTCATCCTAGAAATCTAATATTTAATGTTAATAATGAAAACAAAGAAGTTTAAACTGTTAAAAGGAATATCTCAGATCCATTTTATTGAAAAATACCATTATTCATAATGAAAGAATAATTTTTCTACGCTTAATTCTATTTAATAAATATTTGTGTCACGACAATTTGGCTCTCAACTCACGATATATAATCTTCCTACAAAGTTTTTCCAAAAGTAATTCTACTACCAAAAAAACCAAAGTGAGGCAAAAACTTTATCTCCGTTCAACTTTGTCGGCAGAGGTAAATATGTATTTTAAGAGTGTTTTGTTTTCAGTTGAATATTTGTTGTCGCATGGTGAAAGATGTTATCTACTAGGAATGATTTTAAAACTATGACATTGAAAAAGTTTGATTCCTCTCAAATCATTTTTTGTGTGTGACTTGGGTATTTTTAATTAATTTTTTTTTTTTCAAGTTAAATTGGATTTTTATGTTGAAATTTACCATTTTTAAACCTCTAACGTATGATGGCACAACTCAAAATTGTACATTTTTATATTTATTAGTATTTGGTTTATGAGTACTTACCGAGTGTTCCATTAAAATCTAAACACTTTTAATTTTTAAACTTCAATACGATATAATTTATTTATTAACATCATAATTTTAAAAAAATTAACAAAAGAGATGTCTCAGCTCACTTAATCACTAACGTAGCACCCTTTAGCGGCAATGATGTTTTTCAGTCAGCGGCGAAAGGTCTGGCGACCGCTGCGGATGTAGTCATGACGTCTCAGTGATAGCTGAAAGTTGCTTTGAGGGCATCGGTGTTTGGATGACGGACACTGAAGGGATTGGCATCAGGGTTGGAGGGGGACCAAAGGTGGCAAAAAAGAATTCATAAGAGACTTGAACGGAGAAGATTGGTTTATTTCAATGGATGCCCCGGTATAATGGTTATTTGAACATTTTTAATTAAAAGAGTAGGATATTTGGGTGTATGCAGAGGATACATGGCTATACATATATTTACTACATAAATTGTATATTGTAGTGTTGTAAAGGTCCTAGGACGAATTTCCTAATCAGTCTTACCACTTCCCACCACTTTAGTCTTAGTATATCGGTCCAATCTTTTTTACTATCCATTAGTCCTAATGACTGAAAGGTACATTATATAAGTTTGCCTGCACGTCATACTTACTGTTTCTATCTCAAAATTGGAGACAGAGACTGCAGATAGTTGAAATTCAATTATCACTACCGTTTAATAAAAAGAAAATTTATTCACTAAGCGTTGCGAAGGTTCTTTTTTCAAAGCAAAGAATATGTGAATGGAGCAGGAAGAGGGGATCTCGAATCAATCGATCATAATTACTCGAATAAGTTTTCCACGTTTGTAGTATATATTTTTATTTATGTACATTTATAGTAGTTTCCTGTTTCAAGAGTTAATGGATTTATTAACGTAGACGTTTACCTCCCTGGTAGCTAGTACGTTCATCCTGTAATGGTTCACGGTATATACATGAAAAGGTACTTTAGTTAATGTGAGTTGGTCTTCTCGACCTCATCCTTCAGTCCACAGATCGACTCAGAGTCCCCTCCCAGGAATACTTCATAAGAGATAGTCTCATAACCTCCTCCATTTAATTCCATGATTATCCTTAGTCCTAATTGTCTCCAATATCTTGAAAAAGTCGAGATCTCTCTCCTTCTACTTACAAAATATATTTTTCGCTTCGCGAAGTTATTTGTATATAATTAAAAGGTTGTTATTATAGAATTTCAAGGACAGCTATCGCTGTTTCAAGTTTTTGATTTTAAAAGAGAAAGAATAATGACATACGGAAAACCTTATACAATGTACTCATGACCGATTAGTCAGTCATATCTATTATTTTATTTATTTCACTCCTTGCTTGGATTGAAGAATATAAAAATGCAGAAAATGATATATTATAGCAAGAACGTATAATAAATAGTACGTTCTAGCTACACATCTCTACTTTAAACTTAATGTATTTTTTTGTGTTTGAGAGAGGTTTTGATTAAACTTCGACAACTGAAATGATGCAGTTAGTAACTGCGTAATTTTAGGTATTCTAGTTACCATAAAAAAAACTGATAAGGACCGGTTTTATAAACAAAAAACAAACATTATATACATATTTATAGATAAAGTATGATTAAATAACAAATAAGTTCCCCCAAAAAGTATCTATACATAATTAATATGTTGTATTTTGTGCAGATACAAAAAAAAAAAAAAAACTCAAGAAAAATTAAATAATACAGTAACTATTTATTTATCTGTCTCTGTAGATAAATAAACTTTGTAGTTTCTATTGATATGTACATATATTATAAGCTATTTTATAATAGTAAAAATAGATAAATATATATATAGTCTTAATATAGGAAAAATAGGACTGTGGCAGAAAAAAACAACCCCAGAAATATTCTGATACTAAAACTGACACAAGAATTCATTGAGGGGCTGTAGAGTGACAATTGCAGTTTTTCACACGAAACAATAAAAACTGTATTTGTTCAGTTTATCTTCAACTGTCCAGGACTAAAAAATTACATCTGTCATTTGTTACGATTGAAGTTTATATACAATAACTGCTTACTCGAATAGAAATAAAAAATGGTGACATTATGAACTCATGAACATGTGACATCACTTTTTATTACAATGTATGTATTGTCCCTTCCGCTTTTGAATGGATTCAAACACCCCTAATGCAAAGCTTGTAGACAGTAGACATATGTTGTTGATTGTTGTTGTAAAATTTTCCGTTACTCTCAAATACAAATTGGGCTTCAGTATAAGTGTCCTAAGCATAGGTTGATGTAATGCAGGAACTTTTTGACTGAATAACTCATCTTATATGGAAAAAGTAGACTTATAATTCAAATCTTGCATTAGTATAACATATTTAAAAACGTGATAATTATAGAATCAAGAAGATACTACTCAAAACCCATTTTTCATATGTTGTAATATTATATTTGTTTATGTAAAAGTTCTGAGCGACTTTTGATGGATGTCTTTGTGAGTTAAATCTCCCGATTAATACATTGCATCAAAAGAGGTTAAAGTATGCTTAAAGGTAATGCGTATACTTAAAAAAAGTTCATTCCCAGTTTTGTGTTTGGTGAGGCCAGTTGTGTGTTACAGAGTTCAAAAATGTAAGAACAACAAGTTAAAATTCAATACATTCTTCAATATTAGTACGACTAAGGTGAAAAGCTTAACCAGGCGGCCAAAAAAAAATTCCACTGTTTAAGGAACCAATACAGTATTCCAACGATTCTGTTCTGGTAATATGGACGTCGAATATATAGATTAAATAATGGAAATCGTCGAGGTGGAACAGCTTGTGAGCATATATTCCGTTGCCCAGGAACTGAAGATTAACCAGAAAACCATTTTGAACAATCTAAATCGAACAATCCTTACTACTCTTTTATTTTGTCAAAATAAAGCTAAACAACGCACAATACATATTACATCACATATTATTTAATGATATTTTTTATGCAACAAGTCCTCTTCCACAAGCAATAATAGCCTTGACATACCATTAAATGGATTGGCAGCTCTTGACAATGAAGGGCGTGTTAATGGGGTGCAACATTATCATGATAGCAGATAGGAGCTAATACAAAATTGGGTTAAAGATGAGTCTTCTCAAAGACACTCCAAATTGCAAATTTCCGGGGGTGAAGGTAAGGGCGAAAAGGTCCACATGAAGAGGTGCCAAAAGTCAGCCATACTGTTGCTTCATAAGTTTGGGTTCTTTTTGTATTTATGGGACTATAATTGACTTTTTGATGTCGTTAAAGAGCTGACATCAAAATAACTGATTTAATTAACCTTCCTCATCAGATATCTCAATGTAAAATAATCCAAAGGATTTAAATGTGGTAACAAGACACCCAAATTTACTTAAGCCAAAATTGTATATTTGATGCCAACCAATGTAGTGTTTTTTTGTTTGTTTTTGTTTTTCGGGCATGATTGTGCACATTATCTTGAACAAAAACATACTTTTCATTACTTGCTGAATTTTCTACGAACCAAGGCTTCACTACGGGCTCAAGGATGGGTCTTCGTAGAATTGGGAATTTATTTTTACTCGTTGATCGAGAAAATCAGTGGAAATGCCTTCCTTTTGTATGAAATTGGTGGCGAGACCATGACAAATGGAGGCTTAAGAGGTCTTGAGCTAATTTTCTAGTACCTTAAAGATATTTTTGACTAGGATTATATTATATTGGTTATTTTTAATAGCATCCACAGTCAAAATCTATTCATAAAAGAAAACAAAATGCCCATCTCGCATGACGTTTTTACAAAGGTTTGGAACTCTTTTTCTTCTTTTCCTTCAGGAATTGTCAGAAAGTTGATTTCGGTGTAGTAGTCAGTAGTAATTCATCTTAAGATCCTCATTTATAATTATCACCATTTTTTAAAGATTGTTTCAGATTGAATTAACCATCCTTTTCAATAACTGAACACATTTTCAATAGATTCTGATTCTTACGGATTTCAGGGCTCCTCACAAGGTAGAATTTCTTTTTACGAGGCTTTGGTTGAGCATTTCCAGTGTCCCGATAATATTTAAGCATTTTATGAATCCCCCTTATGCTTTCAAGCCCATCTAAGATCCGAAAAAAATTAGAAAGCTTATTTCCTTCTTGATATAAGGAAATGACAGTTTCCCTTTGATTTCCAATCATGATTGACAAAGTATTCTTAAGGGTCAAATCTTTTTATGCAATTTGAGTAGAATAGTGTTACTTGTCATCACTTAATTTTTGGCGCCAACTCAAAATTTGCCGCCTATTTAGAAAAGTGTGCACGTTTACTGTCCCAAAACTGTATCTACATATAAACTTATCAGATATCTGAGCAATGTTCAATTTTATTAAGGGCATAAAAATTGGTGAACCCTTCCTCAAATGTACATATACCTACTTGCCTATATACATATGTAGATCATTATTTGATTTTTTATTCGATTAGACATGTATTAATAGAATTACGTGGATGCATACTTTAATATAATAATAGGATTTATATGGTAGTTTCATTAATCACCAAAGCCAGAAAAATAAAATTCTTATAATTTAAAAACAATTATACTCGTTTTAAAAAAATAAAATAAATCAAGAATATTTCTTTTGTGAAACTGATTCGATAATTAATGATGGTTTCTCTAATAATAGAAAGAAAATTTGAAAACCATTTTTTTTAACTAATGAACTTCACATATTATAAATACTATTTTCCTTATTTTTTCAGTGACTGTACATATTATGTACTTTTGCCAACATACTATTTGACTACTTTGTAGTATCCTAATAATTCAAGCTTTTTATTTTATTCTTTATGAAGGAAAAAATTGTACAACACGGATCATTAAAATGAAAATATTATTTTTATCAATTTAATTTTTGATTACTATACCTAAGGGGTTTGGTGTTTTAGAACAGTAAAAATTATATTCAAAACCCATCAATTGGATCGTCCCCCTTTTCAACATACAATTCTGCGGTCGGATCATACTCATTACAATTGGTTATTATTATATGTATGATCAAATTAGAATCCAGTTGTTAAACTATATAGTTCGTATGGTAAATTCGTTGGGTTCTGTAGAAAATGACTAAGCTTAAGATTATCAATCTTGGCTGGAGTCTGAACATAATCAAAACTCAATCAAACAAATTTGACCAACACTTATTACAAATCCATAAAATGATGCTCAAAAACATGTCAGATCGTATTTTTAAAAAATAATTATTTTTATACTTTCTATAATAGGTTTGAATTTTTTTTGAAAATGCTAAAATTTATAAAAACTCTTGATTTATATTATACAAAATAATATTTTATATATTTAATTATTATAGTCTTGAGAGAAAGATCAACTTTTATTCCTTCATTTTGTAAGATTTTCATGCAAATTGCATCAATAGTATCTGAGTTTTTTTATCATATAAATGATCAAAAATAAACCAACAGTTAGGGACATCAATAGAAAACCTTTAAATAGTAAATCTATGATTAAAATAATAAACATTAATTTTATTGGGGATATTTGTTAATGGTAAAATAACATTTTATTTTTTTCTCTCTCTCTACAGGATGGTCTATAATTCTAAATATTAGAATTATTAAAATAAATACATAGTAGGAAAATTGCATTTGTATTAAAACACCATTCAATATTATAGTAAAAAAATTAATTTCCTTCTAAATACTTAATAATCAAAAACAATCAAATTTTCAAAATCTAGTAAATACAAACTTCACATATTCACACATACACAATAAGAATATAAAACCCCACTAAGAAATGGTTAAATTACTCTTTTCTTGGAGGTACAAGACATCGAAAAAGGTTTTATTGCAAATAAGAATGATAAAATAACAAACAATCATTTAACAACAAATATTATATACCCAGACATGGTGTTTTTTTTTTGTAATGTTTTCTATACTGTTAAAAAAAAAAAAACTTAAGGTTTTGAAATATCTGCAGAGGTTGATGGATATAGTTTCTCTAAATTTGCGGGGAATATCCCAATTTGTTCCGTGTATCTGTGAAATTCTGATGGGAAACATTTAATCTCTTGCTGCTCCTGCTGGGAGCCATTATTCCTCAAATATTGTATGGCTCGACGAGTTTTCTTTTGTTCACTTATGAGCTACATAAGCTTTGACGCAACTGATGGCAACATTCAATGCACTTTCTTCTTCAATATTATTTATGTGACTAAAAGTAATACCAAAAAAAATAAACAAATCTATGAAAACATGATCCTTCCGAGAAGAACGAAGACCCCTGAAACTAAATGATCATCTAGACTTGACATTTTGATATCATCAATCAGCTACAGTTCTTGTATTAATATCTAAAGAATAGAAAATTTTGGATAATCATTTTTTTTTTTTTGGTCAAAATCGACATTTACGTCACTGATCTATAAAAGAAGAAGTGAATCACTTTTTTGATTATTTATAATAGTTTGAAAAATATACAGATGATCTGATGTAAGGTCCATACGTGTTGATAACATAAAATTCAATACTCCGAGTGGATACTTTTATTTTGTACGAGTGACTTTTGTATGAATATTCTTAGACAGGCATCGAGGTTCTTATAGACTTGGATAAAAAGTCATAACTCACTAATATCTTCTGTTCTCACATCCTCACGATGAGAATGAATAATAAATTTTTAAATATATATAATTAGATTTCCATCATATCTTTTTGTTGGGCCTTAAGGCCTCTAATAGAGCATTTCACCCCATTATAGTTATTATTAGCCTTCCAGAAAATGATTTCATCTTCAACATGGACAAAAAAAAACTCCTATATCAAATTATTTGACAGAAGATACATAGTAATTATATTTTTAATTGCTTTTGCAGCTAAGTTCTTCTTTAATGTTTGAAGATAATTTGAGGAAGATTAATCTCCATTTGAAGAATCTGTCATGTCCACTAATTTTTTTCTTGCAATATTACTAAAAAATGGTATCACAACAAAATCTTATCAAGGAGCTCTGAAATCATTAAAATTGTACCCAGGAATCATGTTTTAGTTGAAAATGACCTTTTTGTAGCTCTTGATTTTTCAATATGATTGATATCTATTACCCCTAAATTATTACACATCAACTCTTAGTGTTAAATTCATATAAACATAACAATAAATAAATGATTTATTAGTCGAAAAATGTATTAAATCAAAAGTGTCGTCTACTTTGGAGGAAGCCATGCATTTGTTGACAACTTGTTGATACACTATATTTCTTGCAAATACAGATTAGTGCTACAAATTATCTATGTGCGAATGCTTTTGTTTCAAAATTATTACTCAAAAGCTCTCATACTATATGAGTGACACTTTATTATGAGTTTAATGTCATTCATTTAATTTCTATTTCTTTATAGTAATTTTTATTTTCAAGGTAATAATATAGTAATTTCATTAATTTTGAAAATAAATTAATAAATTTATTTTATGATAGTTTTTATTTATACAAAGAGTATATATTTTGCTTCGCCCATGGCCATTATCAACGCTTTATTTGTACATTTAAGTGTTAATATTTATTATACCCAGCATCAAAGAGAGAGAGAGACTCACCCGTAATCTTTATTTATGGTGTGTTTAAATAAACAACCAAATAAATTTAGTGCCTGACTTTTACTTCTAAATTAATTATTTTCTAATTAATTTATGGGGCACATCAGAAGAATTTATAAATTCACGCACCCAAAATATATGCTAAAAGATAGATATAAAGTTAATTCTATGGATTTTTGTTTTATATCAGAATTTATAGCAAGAAATTGTTTGGTAGAGTCACAAAAGTAGTCATCTTTTGTGTTAAATATTGCTTGTTCATACATAGAATCAAACCTCTAAAAAATCTTTTTCGATTAATTTTCTCAGTGGGTGTTTACATACCCCTATGTTACATACTTTTCAATACAAGGAACAAAATCTATTATATAAAAAAATGGTTTACCGCTTTTGAGGATGCAATAGAGTTTTTTTTCTCTCGTGGATAGGTGAGTGTCACTAAGCCACACTCATTAAGTCCATATGCTTCCCTCACATACTTGATTGATGGTATTCTACAAAAAAAAAATATATATATTATTATTAGGTCTTTTAAGAAAATGATTGTTTAATTATAAATAAATTTATTAATGAAAATATTTTCATGGGTCATATGATGCCAACTATTATTTTGGTCAATAACTCTCTCAGAAGTATTTCTATAAATTGATTAGCATTGCTGATGAAGTAGATGAATTACAGGACAACAAACAAATTTTGTAATGATGCAGTTAAATTGTAATAATCGCAGCAGCTTTCTTTAAGCTAATAACAATTTTATAATACTTAATGAAAAATAGTTTTACAGATGAGAGAAGCCAACTATCAGCAGATCTGATGTTTTTATTTTTATTTTGAAGGAAAGGCTACACAGTAACGCTAGCAATGTGAATCAAACTTACTAATTTCATTAATTGACAAATAAAGTATTTTTCCTATTTTACGTCATAAGCAAATACTAGACTGTAACCATTCATTTCATGTCATGGATAATAGTTATCATCAAAATTAATGCATTTTATGTATTGTGATCAAGAAAACATTATGAATCAGGACCAACCCTCATTTGGTGGATCGATCACAAAGAAAAAAGAAAAGACAAAAAGGATTGCTTCTGATATCATTATGAATTGAATATTTAATGATTCAAAAAGATATGCAATATCGATATAGTTCGATTTTTTTTCTTTCTTTTTGTTGTAATATAGATTGAGAGATAAATATAAGTATAAAATCCTTGTGTTATATGGCAAACAACTAGAATAACGTAATTTTATCCATTATGTTATTTTTAAGAACTATGAACATTATGATTTTTAAATTTATAAAAATATCATCTACAATATAAAAAGATTTCGCGAATAAAAATATAATTTTTTAAATCAAATATAATTCTACAAGAAGGAAATTAGATGGAAAATAATAATTTTCTTGGAAAAAATTTATAGATGATATGGAAATCAATATTTGAAATAGAGGAGTCCCTAACGTGGCAATCTATTATTCAAAACTAATTACATTTATGTGTACAAAACTTCTTTATTTCGAAAATAAAAATTAAATCACATTTCAATATTTTACAATTGGTGGAAATTAATTTTCATATACATAGTAAAAGGTTGCGTGATAAACGTAAGCAAACTATTACTAATTGGAATGAATGGCCTGTTTCTATTATTATTTTTACATATAAATATTCATTTGTTTGCTAAACATTATTGTTAAATTTATAAGTAATCCACTGAGAAATAAAATAGTGTAAATACAAACCTTTTTACCAGTATATGTAATTACCTTATAAATGAAAGGAAACTAAATATTTATATGAAGAAAAAAAAAACTTGTATCTCTCCTTATTTTGTAATCCTAATTAAAAAATGGTTGTATACATATTGCATTGATACTACATAGAAGCTTTTATTATTTATGCACCTATGTAAATCCGTGCCCATACAAAACCAATTTGACCATTTAAACGTATTTAATCTAGACTATACATGCGCTTCAAGATAGATTTACAACATTTTGTTTAAACAAAACGGATAATAAGAACTATATATATTTTTGAATTAAAGTTAAAATCGTAATTGCATAAAATTTAATATTATTTCAAAATAATATGACCATCCTGATCACTAAAAACAAGATCAAGGCAATACCTAGAGGACTTGAAAGTTTATAAGTGGATATATCGTAGCTTTTTGTTTGCGAACTATTTCTGTATGAGGAGAATTAGAGCTTAAAGTATGATACCAAATCATGCTTTAAGAAAACTACAATATTTTTGTTTATCTTTTATGATGTTTTATATATTTTTAATAAACTCGAAATATTTTTATCATCATTTTATAATTTTGGAAGATGTGGAACTAAGATTTGTACCTTGTAATGTAAATTATACATTTATTCATATAATTTATATAAATGTCATATTCTGAAAGTTCAAGTTTCATGGAAGGATGATGAATGCATAAAAAACACTCTACAAAATTAAATATTCCTGTTGTAATTATTCTAAATGCATTCATTTCAATAAACATTCATTCCCTTCCCCTAAATTTAATCCATTTAATGCTATATTTTACTTAATATAATATTTATATATTTTGTACATTTTTTCACAAAAATTAGTGAAAAAAAAACTTTTCCTTATTTATTAGTTTGGAAAACAAAGTTTTTACATTCTACAAAATATTCTAAATTTTGTAGAATTATTTGATCATTAACATATTTTTTACATTAATTTTAGCATGAAAATTCGCTAAACATTTTATACGTACATATATAATTAAAAGTGTAATCCTTTTTTTGTCAGCTATCACTTTTTCTTTTCTCCTAATCAGTGTTCTGAACACTGATTGGTTGGATAAGGATTTTCTCTTTTGTATATGTGAACAAATATCAACTTTTATTCAATAATAATTCCATATTTAAAAGAATTAGTTAACTACCAATTGATTTGAGCTTTTTTTTCTTTTTTTTCAGAGTAAAGGTTACGTTGTATAATAAAAGTAATGATGCGATCTATGTTTTTTAATATTTATACAAGATATGCCATATCACCAAATGATTTCAAAAATTGTTTTCAAGGAATATAAGTCCGTATTTCTTAACATAAATAAGAATCAATGATAAATTTTACAAGAATAAGTGTGGCGTAGCGTAATCTCAATAAGATACTAATTTAAAAATTTTGGATCATGTAAAATAAACCAGAGCATGTCACCCGAACCTCTCAGATTTGGATGGTTTTTGACACACAAGATCAAATTCTTGATTAGATTAGGTGTACTAAATTTCAGCACATAGTTCTGAGTCGTTCATTTTTTTTTTAAATCAAAATTGAGGTCATAAGAAATTTAAATATTCTACTTTTGACTTCCTTTTAGGAATCCTCACGCTTCAAAATAGTTAAATACCAAATTTCAAGAACTAAGCTCTTTTGGATAAAAAATATGCAAGAAAAATGGGTGTCCTGTAGTAAGGCATTGAAGCGACTTTAAAAATTTTTATCCAAAAAGGCCCTGAGATGTGTATATATATCTCATGAACGACTCAATAAATTATGTGCTGAAATTTGGAATACTTACTCTTCTCATGAATTTGAGTTTTTGTGGCAAAAATCATCCAAATCTGTGAGGAGTGGGTTACATTTTTTTAGGGGGGAGGATTTGACATGGAATGACACGTTTACATTTGTGGACCACTCATACCTCTAGTGAGTGTTCAGAATGTTCATTTATTGTTTTCAAATCAACTAGAATGATAAATTGTAGAAATTTTGCCAGTTGAGAAGATGAAACTATTATTTTTATTTTTTTACAAAGACAAGTTTGAAAGAAACAAACAATAAGATCACATCATTGTGATAAGGATCAAAGCCAATGCAAGACAAAAATATTAATAATTATAGTATAATTACTTATTTGTAATGGGTGTTAATTTGCATGGCAAAAAAAAAAAAGTTTGAGTGGGAGTCCCGACTGCAAGGTCTATAATTGAAATAATCATTTTATTTCTAAAACTAACCAAACTCAACTTACTACGCTCACAAAAAGTTTTCATTTGCAACATGAAACAAAAAAAATATTAATAAATCTTATACGTCTAAACAAATGTTCAGAAAAAGAACATATGTAACTTTTGCATCTTAAAATCGTACTGTTCATTAATATAATTAATTCAAAAACTAATTCGGGAATAAATCAGCTATTGCTCATAATATTTGTCGTCAGCAAGGTGGTGTGACAGTCGGTAACTTGTTGTTTAAAAAAATATGGTGAATGCTGAAAAGTAATTTTCCAGTGCCCTGTATGTGGGTAAGGTACACCTATATTTTATCATTCAGGAGGTTTTATTATTTTGCCAAACAAAGTAATATATGTAAAAAACAATTTAATTATTGAGAATTTACTATGTGTTTTTTGTCTATTATTTGTCTTGTGAACGTGGATTTAATTAAATATAATCATCAACTGAAGAATTATGTTATTGGATATTTATATTGTTATTTATCCTTGTTTTTGTCTTTAGAGAGGAATGGTTCAGAGATAAACTAAAGGTCATATCGTGATATTATATGTAATAGGACTATAATACCGATTATGTACTATATGACTCAAGGAATTGATATTTTTGTATTGAATAAATATTTGTTTATTTAATTTGATCTTTATTCATATCAAACATATAAATATATATACTAATATATACAAAACATACAAATTATATAACATGGACTTCTACAAATAATTGCTTTATATTAACATAAATTAGCATTTTCGCTTACAATTACATTTTCTATTAAAGATCTACTACTAAAAATATGCAAACATTTCATTATGACGAACATGGTTTCCATTCAAGACATTGACAATACGTTTCAGAGTTCTTTGAAACTGGATTGATCCGTTAGATCCGTAGTGTACAAGATTCACTACTGTATCAAATTCATTGCTGTGGATGTTGGTAATCCTGATGTTAAACGCTGCATACCTCACAACTGCGAAAATAAATATCCCTCTTGGATCTGCAGCATTATTTCTTCTCTCTTAGAGGACGATATAGCACTATAAAGAGTCAAGAGAATAGCTCTTGTATTAGACAAGTCTATTCGTTTTTGAAAGTTAAACCTACGCCCCTCGCCCACTTTTTAGGAGATTAAACCAATACGATCCTTTGACTAACTCGGTGCAACTACTCTTTTCTCCCACTTAATGTCAAGTACTTTTAATCGTTTTTAATTCTGAAGGCCTCTATCTCAATACTACTCCTTGGAGTCAATTAATCAATCGGCAGGTTTTCTTTGTTCTATTTATTTAGAGTCTTATTCTTTATTAATTAATTTTCTATAAATGAACACAACTTATTTGTTAGCTGTTTAAGGTGAAATTTTGAATTTATACATATATATGTTGTGTACATTTTTTCATCTGTCAATGCTTTATATAGTTACATATAGCTTCTTCCATTTTAATGAACATTTTTACATTAATGCGTTAATTTTATTTTGATAATTAAAATTATATTTATATAAATACTGTATTTAGAGTAATATAAATATTGACCTTTTAACCTCAGAATATACCCAAAATGCGAGTTATTTATTAATTGTGTAAGGCTCAAAAAGTTTAAATCACAAAATTCAAGGATCAAACACATTTCTTTCACAATTTCCTCCATGTTAGGAAACCAGCACTGCAGATAGAGCTTTAAAAAGAGGAGAGTAAAATTTTATTTAGGGTTTTGGGAAATTAGCTTTAATGACTTTGATGGTAATTAACGAACTCCGGCAACCCGTTTTCTCAGTTTTGACTTATTTAAACAAATAGATAACTGTTATGTTTCTTTCTTTTTCCCAAGTTTAATTTAGATAGCTTAAAAAATTAATTCACAAGAATAAAATCGAAAAGCATTACCACTCTTTTAAATTAGCAAATTTCTGGGCTGGACAAAGGCTCGGTTCTTCGTCAGCTCCCGAACTCAAACTTCTGGACTATTATTGGTGGAGTACAGTGGAAAGCAAACAAATTTATCATTTGTAAAGATATGAGGATAATTTACTAAAAAGCGTCTCAGAATAGATAACTCTTCATAAAAATTTGTAAATCATTACGGAAATCAACAACCAACAACGGGGCCTTTTACAAATTGCAATTTCCTGAATCACAGGTTTGATATAATTAACAATCAAAAATGGAACAAAATTCATCCGTACTTACAAAAATTTCGAGCCTTAATTTTTGTTTTCCTCAACTTCTATAACATATACTCGTATATTTATCAATTTTGATTGATTGGCCTTCATTGTATATACTATTAATTTGAGTGTTTCTTTTTCCATATTTTTAGGCACTACTATAGACAATATCGTCAATGCCTTATTCGATAATAAATTTACAAATTATGAAGAAAACACGTTGTAAATGATGGATTCTTGACCATAGTTTTGTTTAATTTATAGAAGATACATTTATTAATGAAAAAATAACACATAAAATGATTCAAATACTGTTGTTTAAAAAAAAAAAAAAAACATTAGGGGGAAATTTTTCTTCACATTTCTTAAAGTAAAAGGATTTGAAAGTATATTTCACGTTTTGTAAGTACAAAAATACTCATGTATTCGATTATATATCATTGTGGAGGAGCGCCGAACGCTATGTGTATAAATAAACATAATGCGCCTAGCCGAGTGATTTATGTTAAAATTTTAACAATAAAAGGCAAAATAAAACATAAATACAAAAAAATAAATTCGTAGTTCCTACTTCCATTTCTCAGTAAATAATTTTAAGTTAGTCATATACAACGGTATAACTCATATGTATATAAGTTTTAAAAACATTAAATTACATTTAAATAAGAACACCCTCAATATATACAGGAATAAATAGTAATAAAACTGATGGACTACGTGTTTCAATAATGGACTTAATAAAGGATATAATTATAATATTTATGAACGTTTATCATCAAAACCTCCATTTTTAAAGAGCGTAGTCAAGTTACGTCATCTTAATCGTCAATCTTAAATATATATTGAGGATATATATTTTTCAGGAATTTAATTTGGAAATCGACTTGAATTGTATATATTAATGTTGAAAAAGAGCTCTTTGATGTATTTATCTCCAGCATCAATTACAACCTGGATACAGGTCCGGAAAAGGGAAGGAGGGGGTAATTCTCCTTAATGACATGATATGTTTGATTAGTTTTAGATTCAACATACTCGCAGACAAAAGAATCCATCGGATTAAGATCTGGATTACCGAATAACTATGTTCCTTTTCCAATGAAATCACTGCAGTTCATACACAGCGACTGTTGGGATAATCAGTCTCCTGAACAGCCTTATCAATCTTTTGCACTGTTCGGATTGGGAGTACAGTCATATTTGAGACCTCCCAGTTACAAATCTTCAGGTTGTTGTGCACAAAAATTATCGTCACGGCGGCGTATCCCCGTTCCTCCTCTATAAATTAAATCTTTTTCATATCTGGAGTAGCTTTCGCCCTTTTTCCAAATCTTTAATAAAGATTGTTGATTCAACAACGTTTCTGCTGGCAAAAAAGAATGCCATCACAGATCTATATCATAACAAAATCTATCTTAACCCCCTGAATACCCAAAGAGTTTAGTACTTTTCTATTTTTAAAAGTAATAAGTTAAGCTCTTGTATGGTTTTGTTGAAAAAATTGTTCACCATGTTGAATACTCTATCAATGGCATGTTTTAATTTTGCGTCTATATAAATATATACATATATTAGAAATAACCACTATTCTGGCATCGAATCAAACTAAATTATATTCCTTTGATCGTCAGTATCATACGCAACTTTCAAAATTGCACAATAACATGCGTTGCTAAATCAACGATACAATATTAATTCTTTTTTTTTATATTTAATGGTTTATATAATTTTTTTTACAGAGAAAAACTCCTCAAAACGAATATAATATGAGTAAATATCTAGCTCTAAGTTCAAGATCTTGAAGGTCTCGCAGAATAGAGACATTGAAGATTATAAAGCCAAAGTATATACTCAATGCAGATGAAATATTTGTTTATATTAAATAATGAAAACATTGATTTAACATTAGATTAAGTCAGTGGTGCCGTTAGGAAGGGGGGAGAGGCATTGCATGTTGTCACTACATCAATGATGCATATTGTGGAGGGGGACATTTTGAGGTGACAGAAAATCAGAAGGGCAAGTCCCTCTCTGATGGCCATCATGGATGAAGTTATGTATGAAAGGTTTTAAAACCAAAGACATGAAGTTTTCGTGTATTTGGTTTTTTTTTTGTATTTTATTATTATAGAAAATTATTGTATCTCATTTTAATTTCCTTCCCTTTCTTTTAAATTATTGTCTTCTTGCTTGTTAAGCTGATTTTGGGCTGCTTAAAAAAATAAAACTTGTCCACAAATATCTTTGGATAATCATATTCCTCAATGCAAAACTTAAGCACTCTTAAAAGATCGCAATTTTGAGTTTGATTGGAAATAAAAAGTGTGACGGCCGGACGAGTGAACATTCTGTTTTACATATCTGGAGATTATTATTTATTGAAAATGTACATATTTTATCCAAGCCACTTTTTTCATGTATTGAATACATATATTAATCCTAATATGAACACTTGTAGTAAATACTTTGAGATTAATTGTATTTAGAAACGATTATTTAATTTTTTATATTTTATTAATGTATTTATATCTAATAATAATAATATTTAAAGATAAATAGATTTGAAATCGAATAAATTAGGAAAACGTGGATGAATTATAATAAGTGATTTATGAAGTTATTATATTTTCATAAATAATTCATATAATTAGATAGATTTGCACAAATATAAAAAGTGATGACAGTCATATTCTTTATCTAAGTTTTTGTCCATCACTTTTGTAAAGTAAATATTGAATGATTGAAGATATAGGATTTTTTCTTTGTAGTGAAATTTATCAAATTACATATTTCGAAAATTTCAGAAAAGTTTTTGTACTAACAGACACATGACAAAAGTTTTTAAACTAATTATAATATTTCTATAATAAAATTATAAGGTAGTTTGACCATAACGTCACCATTTTATAATTTATCTCCAACCCCTTCCTACTTACAAATACATTCCGGTGCCACTGATTCACATTAATCCACTATTAACTTCTTGAAATATGAGTATCGAAATGCATTTGCTAACGAAGGTTTACTCTGTCAGGATGAGATAAGGAAACGATACAAAACGAAATGAACCAATTATGTTTAATGTTCTACCAATTTCTGAATATATGTTTTATAATTTCAAAACATTGACTTTATCGAAAATATACATAATCCACTTACGTTCTGGTAATAATAATATTCACATACATCGAGTATATGTCAATCAATTCACACTCGTTCATTTTATACTTCAAGGCCATGGAGATTTTTGATTCCAGATAAATTATTGCTTGAAGAAATTGTCGTCAAGAAATAGAAGAAAAAAAAGTTTAATGAACCAGACACTGGAATATACCTAATCCAAGGTGAACGCGTGTAATATTAAAAAAAAAGAAGAAGGTTTTTATCATAATTTCCTTTAGTGGAATCAATCGTCGTTCAAACGTTTAAAAAATGGATTAAGCGTAAAAACTTTGCAAACACTTGGTTTTGCAAAAAGTCAACTATTCTAAAAAAATTCAATCTTTACTTTCAGGAAGAAGATTTCCTCATTATGGATTGTTTTTGTAAATGCACTTCAATGTTTACTTTGGTATTTCAAAGGTTGTTCTATTGCAAGCATTTTGGTCCTAATCCTTATTTTTGTCGCTTTAGTAGAAATTTGCATACAAGGTCAATCTTCATGACTAAACAATGTTAACGTATATATTTCGCTACTTCCTTAGATTGAAGATCAAAATAATCAAATAGATTAGAAATAAACTGAAAAAATAAATTAGTTAGGATCCTTCTCAGCGATATTAACGACTTTTGTCAAACATGAAATAGAAAAATAATTATTTTTATCATAGTTCCTACGTATATATATTTCTTATATTCTCTTACTGAAATGATATTTATATGAAAGACAACATTTGAACAAAGACGAGAAGGCTTTAAAATTTGATAAAAGAATAATGTTGCTGTCACGTACATAATAAAAAGATAAAGTTAGAGTTTTGATCAAAAGAGTAGACGTAAAATAAAAAACTGTATTTTCGTTAGGACCTCCTTTATGTAGAACTCTCTGGATTATGTAGATCCTGGTCTTCAACCACAATTTAATAAAATAGATAGTTTAGTAGTAACAAGAATGTAAAATTGTGGAATTGTAGTAAAAGCTACTACATAAGTCACGGTCAATAAAAATGAACTACTGGTAAAATCATTAATGAGTGGTATTCTCTTTATTAATTAAGAGGGAAACAAGACTTTATACGACTACTTTTGATTCAGAATATCAATACAAGATGGTTCAATTAAGTATATGTATATTTATGCAAAAGGGTTAATCACTTTGAATGTTGTTTGATTTCTATCTAATTAAAATTTTAAAAGTATACAACTTTTTAAGTACATAGTTGATCAAAAATTTATTTAAGACCTCCTTTTTTAATAATAATAAAAAAACTAATTTAGCACATGTGTGAATGCTAATTTTTTTCTTTATTTTCCCTTTACTTTTCTTTCTTCAATAATATATTATGCAGCAACTGGATAGGATAGCTAAGTATGCATAAAGTTAGAAATTCATTTTAAAGATGACATTAGATGGAATTTAACGCATCAAAAACAACAAAATATTAAAATAAAAATATGCAAAATGTTTGCAACTTTTCATACTTTTTTAATAATTTAATGTTGTATTAAATATAGGCTTGGTTTACATTTTTCGACCCATTTCTATCGATTTCTAGGCATTTGTGAAGTTTCGTTAAAAATTTCAAACTTTTTCATTCGTTCAAGTTAATAATAACTAAAGTAAATTTGCTGGGTGTTGCCTGAGACATTTAAAAATTAATATCAGTTAAGAACTCTACTTCTAAATATAAAACAAAATTTAATGACCGTAAAATTTTAACAATTATTCTCATGTCAGTAGTTTGAGTATAAGTATACTAAAGTATAGGCACAATTCTTTCTCACAATGCGGAAGTAGTTGATATTTCTGGGTCAGACACCCAACTCACAGTCTTGCAGCCCCTTTTATGAGCACCAAAGAAACCTCCTAATATCCTAGAATACAGTCCAACTCTCAGGTTGAATAGGTGAAGTACTGTGACAAAATTAAGTTTAAACTTTTCCGCCGCTGCATTACCAGGCACCAAGGAACCCTTATAATACACCCCAGCCCACGGGTTGTGCAGGTAAACTGCTGAACTCGAATCAAGTTAAATTTCTTCGCGTCCCCTCCCCTGATCACTAAAAATCCATCATAATATCCCAAAATACATCCCGCCCCTCAGGTTGTACAGGCAAAGTGGTAAAAATGCTATTTAAAGCCTACCATAGCCACGATGACCCAAAAAAGTTATCAGAACCATTTCTGGAACCACAAAAACCTATAGGAAAAGTTTCAGAAAAATCTATCCATTGGTTCGGCTATGATTGAAGGACATACACACACACACTGACAGTGGCCTCAAAATCACCTCTACTCCATATTTTTTATGGGTTTGAGAGCTACAACAGTATCTAATTAGACATACGAAATAGTAAGATGTTTAAACGAGGTGATTCCAGGATCCCCAATCTTTTTGGAACAGAATGGAGTACGTTCTTACATAGTCATAATATTCTAAGATTTAATTATAGTCCTTTATTGATAATTTTGTGACTTCACATTTTCTTGATTGCAAATTCCAGTATCTTTCTTTGTGTGGTATGACGGAAAAGTAGACAAAAATAAAGAAGCAAATATAAGCTTATGGTATGTTTAACTATTAAATGAGTGTCGTCAAGACCATCTTATGTTACAATGGGACCCAGACCTAAAAAATAATAAAAAACCCAGACTTGAAGTTATAAATAACAATAGAAAAAATGGATTTATATTATTTTTCTAGAAAGGAAAAACTTAATTTATATAGTTGCTCTGATAATGGCATTGACAACGAGTTAAAGACATTCAGGTCTTGTGACAGAGAAAAGTCAAAAACCGATCTTGAGAATTGACGTAATATTAACATTAAATAATAGGAATATTTTATGTTAACCAATAAATATATTAGCAAAATTCATGTTTATGGAACGACGTAGCTCAATGGCTAACGCACTCAGCAGAAATGATTCTTTCGAACTCAATGTGCGTAGGTTCACGCCCTGGTCGTTCATATAGAAGGTAATATACATTATGGATATGGATTTCAAAGAAGATTCCTAGGTCAAATGGAGTAATTGTCATACTATAATGTTTGCTTTTACTTAATCAGTACAACAAAATTTCAGGGATCTAACTCCAATGGTTTGTAAATTAAAGGTACACAGAAGAAAAAGCACCAAATTTATCTTGAATTGAATGTTCACTTCTCATAACCAACTTATTTTAGAGTACTAAAATTTGATAAACTTTATTTTCTAGTTTGAGCAGAAATCTAGAAAAGTACAATTTGTCTTTTTTTACTTTGTAGAATAATATATCGGATATTAAATTTATTATATTTTAGAAAATGTCTATAAAAAGTTAAAATATATTTTCTTAATCAAACAACTAATATATTTACTTTAACAATAGACGTAAGAATATCTTGTACGATGGAAATATGAGTAAACAACATGAAAAAAATAATCATTCGAGACTCAAAGAAGAAGCTTTTTATGGCTCATTTCAAAAGTTTTATATGGATATTGTTCTTTTTGTACCGATATACCAATATATTTATGTAGTATCTTAGAAAGAAAATCGACTGATAGATGTATGTACATTTAAGATTCATATTTGGTGAAACAAAGTAATTTTTTTTACAAAAAAAGATAGTAAAAAGGGAGAAGAGTCCAACTAATAAAAACTTTTTTATATATTTCATTTAAAGGGTGTTGTCTGTAAGTCTGAAATAGCCTTTTCTGCCTTTTTATTATCCGTATTTTAGTTATCATTTTTTATTGATGGATGATTACAGAAATACATACAAGTACTTCATAGTTTTAATCCTAATATAAAAATACACTTAATTTCAAATTTTTTGTTATATCAATAGAAATACGCTTTGATCAATATTAAAATAACAATAGATAAGCACCTTCAAAATTTTAAAATGGCCTTCTATTAAAAGCATCATTTAATTTAAAAAAAACTATGAAAAGTTGCTTTCGTTTTTCATTTTAAAATTCTACTGTTTTGATGTGTTGAATTTCAGTTAATGTTATCTTTGGAATGCATTTTTGACTACGGTCGAAGTAGTCAATCGAAATTCACAAAATTATAAGGCATAATCTTTGTATTAGAGTAATTACACTAAATATAACCGCATAGATTAATTAGAGAATCAATCATCCCAAATAATTATCTTCAACATTTTCATCTTAAAACATAAAAAATCAATTTTATTCAAAGTTTTTTAAGCTAAATATATTTTTTTAATAAACATGTTATTTATATCTATGAACACTTTTATACATTTATGTAATACTCGTATAAGCATGCAAATATAACTCAAAGAAAGCATATTTAATATAACTACTCCTTATTAAAAAGCCCAATTTATGTCAATAGTAAAACATATCGAATAAATAGCACTCTAGAATCTAATTTTGTGATTATTTTGAGGTTGTTTCTATACTATGGATAATAGTCCAAATGAAAGTTTTAAAAAATAGTCAATATCAATCTATAAATTATATTGCTGACAAATTTTTCGAAAATTAATAATCGCGTTTGACCTTCCGCTAGTGAACAACAGCCTTTTCATAATGTGGTTAGTGAACTGTGTAATAAAGAAAGCCCAAAAATAAAACCCTTTTGCACTTGTAAATATCCCTTCAAAAGTTAAAAATACTTGTATGAATATATGAAATTGAAAAAACATTTTATTTTAAAATTATCTGAACAACATAGGCTTGAAGTTTCAACAATATATAACTTTTTATTTTTACACTATGTAAAACATTATTTTTTTATTTTTGGTAAAAAAATTTATAAAGTTTTCATTACTTCATCCGTGTTTTGGAAATTAAATTAGTACACATACCTTTTAGATGGGTTACGTTTATTTTATAAAATAATAATTGGAATATTAAAACTTATTAGCAACTGTTGTACACCTCACAATTACTGTTGGATCGATCTAAAAACTAAAGACACTGCGGTCGAGGACCGGTATTTATCGGTCTTTTATGGCAACTACAATATTTGAATGATCGTAGTTACCAGATACATCAATTCAGCTGTTGAAGTTTAATCATAACATTTTTCAAAGAGACAAGATACCTTAAGCTAGAAGAAGGAGGTTATTATACGGTCTAGCTATAATTCATTATTTTCTTCGTTTTCATGTAATCTTAAATTCTAGCTCGGATTGAAGAAAATAAAAAGATAAAAAGGATTGAAGCGTCGACTAATTGGTTCCTATTAGCATTGCATTTTAAAAAATATTGGACCAATAAAAAAAGACTGAAACTGAGGTTGGAAAAAGAATGACTAGTAATTCAGTCCAAGTGCCGATCCAACACTACTTTTTTTCTCCAACCTTCAGGAAGAAAAAAACATATATACTTTAAAAACAGGAGTCTGTGACGGTTGATCTTTCTAAAGTTTAAAAAAAAATTATCTTTTATACCAAATGTACTAAAAACATAAATCTTTTCAGTTTAGATTTTACTAATTCTTAATAGTTTATACATCAGCTCTCATAACTTTATGCGTTTAAGAATAAAAAATCAAAGACGACTGGTTTTATTTTATGCAAAGGTACACCCTTATTCTTCCCCCATCCTTTCAAAGGGGATTAAAAACTAGTTAGTTTTCGATTAAAAATTATCAGATATAGAGAAGCAGGTCAAGACTGACAAACAACAATTAGTGATTAATGATTATAATGAGGCTGGTAGTGTGCCTCCACCGGTGAAGGAACCCATTATATTAACTATGGTCGACACACAACTTTAGATTCCGAGTGTAATAATTATGTTTGTATGTTTTGCCGTGTAGAGAGCCTCATGGACTTTGGAAACAATGTTCTCTAATTTAAGACCCACATCGTATGAAAGAGATGCGACAAATACCGAATCAATTTGGATAAGTCTAACTGCGAAGTGACACCAAAATATGTCCTCCATATGGGTACAACTATTTGACAAAAGTAAAAATGTATGAAATAAAGTTTCCGTCTCCTTCTTACAGAATGAATAATTTCTATCCTCTGGATTTGCTCTCGACCCGTTTGTAAAAAGTGAGGATAATGCCAACTTATATCTAAGCCACTTTTGGTGAGAATCGATGAAGGGGTTTTTGAAAATTATTAATAGGTTGACGTTTTTCATGTCTCTATCTAGGTCCAGTCTATATATTCTTCTCCGCACTAGAGTGGAAAGGTGTTCTACAGAATGGCTGATGGAAAAGGATTCTCTTTTTAGTTTACTACAGAAAGTTTCTAGTGCAATATATGACGGTGTTGAAGGGTCTCAACACTTCTTATCGGGCCTTGGATATGTATTGTCCCTTAGCGACACTTATAAATTGCCCAAAACGATGCTATTTGAATGGACCTGAGTGACGGATGTTATCCCCTAGTTCTTTAAATACTCATCACGACTTCTAAGCACTTCGTCTCTGTATCCTAGAGTAAACAGAAATAAATATCTAATTATTTCAGTCCAGATACTGTCGCATTTTCTTAATCTTTTGAGCCATGATGCATTCATCTATTTACACATGGCTTCTATTATGGTCCAGACTAGTCCTCAACTTTTGATAGGAGTGTTGATGCAATTTCTTGAAACATATACACGAGCCTGTCCCCATACAAGGTCTTCCCTTATTTTATATATTTTTTCACACAATAGCAGATAATGAATAAATTTAGGAAGGATATTTATGTCCAAGCCTTAATTCTTTGAAAGCAAGTGACTCTTTTATAAAATTGGACACTTCTCTTTAAAATATCCAGTAATCTGCGTATAAAAGGCATTTCCTCAATGTGTTACCTATTTTTATTCCCTTAATTCAAGGGCACCAATATATTTCCCCATAAATATCGTTTATAGGAATTATAAATAGATGACGAGAAAAAGGTTCTCCTGTCATACTTCTTGATGGATATTGAACATTTTTTATGCCTGTTATTCCAATTTTCTAGGAAGAGTTATACAGTATGCCAGATATTTTTTAATATATCCATTCGAAAATCCCTATTTATATGCTCGTAGTTGCCCAATTATGAATTTATGGGAGAGCGTATCAAATAAATTATCAAAGTCAAACATAAGGAATATCTTCTCGGAGCCTTGATTTAATAAAACCTTTTTGGGCTGGAGGGAGGAATTGTAGGAAGAAATTTGACTATTTTTTATTTAACCTTAGTATAATTTTACACCCTTAATAACGGCATGGGTACAATTGTACCCCCATATATTTAGATTCAAATAATTGTTCTTTTTTCCGTATTTAATTATATATATTTTTTTAAATATTACTTTTTGCTTCTTTTGACGTTAGATAGAGCATGAGGAAAAATATGACTTGGAGGAAAAAATTGAACTTGGTACTGCTGTATCTCAAAATCAAAGTTCAATATGGATCCCGAAGCATGAAACTGAATGGCGTAGAAATCCAGTGCAAACAAGATTGTGTAACATTCTTCGACAAAGAGGTGGGCCTGTAGCTAACACCAACTTATTTACAGAAAGAGCTCTTTATGTCTTTATGACATGATATTGAGAGAAACAAATCAAAAAGGTAGAAGAATTTGTCAAGCTTTTAAGAATAGCATCATCCTAAGATTTTTTTAATGCCTCTGAATGGCCAACACTAATACCATTCGAGTCATTTACTAATGTTGAGCTCAACCCATTTTTTGGGATTCTTATTGCTGCTGGTGTACATCGAACTAATTAAGATATTCTTGAAAATAGATGTGTAACCATGTCCCGTGATCACTTCAAGATGATGCTCAGATTTGACAACGAAAACATCTGTGTAGAGTTGGTGCTCTACCGGATAAAGCTGGAGCAATAAGATATCTTTGGCTACTGCTAAATAAAAATTAGGAGAAGATCCTACAAACCACATGAATGAATCATTATTGAAGAACAGTTATGTCCATTTCGAGGGTGTAAAAGTTTCACTCAATATATGCCATCTTAACCGGCCAGGGATAATATAAAAAAATTCTGGAATTGTGATGCATCCAAGGCTTACCCTCTACATGGTAAAGTATATACTGGAAAACCAGTAGATGGCCCCAAACTGGTGAATATTGGAGGAAATACAGTTTTGGATCATTATATATGTATAAAGGCTCTGGAACTCCCGGACAATTTATTTAGAAGTATTGAACATCTGCGTTATACCTTTAGTTGGAATAGTCAGAAAAAATAAAAATTCCTGCCTAGTAATATACAATCAAGAAAGGAAAAGGCAGTTTACTTAACCAATTTGGCCCACAATATTTAAAGACAACTTTTTTTATAGGTGCTTCTGCCATCTATGTATATGACTAGAGAAGTTGAGGCCGCTCAATCAAGCAAGTCAGAGATTATCATGTACGTATTATAACCAAACCAAAGCAAGTGTAGACACAATTCACAAAATGCTGAGCGAGTACGCTGTAAAACGATGAACAATGCGCTGGCATTTGGGATTTTTCTATAACATGATCGACGTCACTGCCTTAGCATCGATTATCATCTACATGGAAAACAAACAAGGGCTAATAAAAAAATTACAAAGGATAAAGTTTCTGAAATATCTTGCAAAATAGTTATTCATGCTTGCAATGAAATCTGGATCTAGTAACCGGATCGTTATGAGAAACCATTATCTTCAAGCTACAGTGTAAATTGTGTTAGGGGAGCAGACTATGATACGGCCAGAAGGGGCAGTATATTAGCCAAAAGTACTCCATGAAACTCCTGGATCTAAAATTTTCTTGGCAGGTGTTATACTTCCCGTGATTAGAAACAAAATCGCCGTAAGACCAGGAAAAACCGTGTTACTTGTGTTTAGCCTGTTTGTGACAAACATTCCAAATCAAAAGCTATTTGTATGAATTGTGAAACTGTAGAAATTTACCTCAAATATTTTATAATAAATCTTTTTTCGTCATTAACTTTTCATTTCATTAATCACTTTAAAACATATTAAAAAAATATTGTTAGATTCAGACGCTATTTTGCTTAAAAAATACAAGGTTACAATTGTACCCATGCAGCCTCTTAAGGGTTTGAAAAAAACTTTTATCGCTGTGTTGGTAATTTGCTAATATTTCCGCCCGAAAATTAGTGTGTATAATGCAATGAAAAAAGGTAGATGTCAAGAAATCTTAGAACTCTCAGATGTCTAGAAAAAAAGTTAGACATACTTTAATATTAGAATGGGTACGATTCCTATATCATAGGAAAAAAAATAGATACAGTCTGACGAAGGTTAAAAGACTAGTAAGGATTTGGTAGAACGTATTTAGAAGAGATATAAGTCCGTAATTTTTTATTTCTTCCCCAAACGATTTTTCTTCAGTATCCTGCGCTGATCAAATATGGAAGAAATCTCCTGTTAAATATATATTCATAGGCCGAACGAAAAACAAGGTTATCTAGGTATTAGAGATTTATAAAATTCAAAAGGCAGACTTGAGGGCCCTGGAGACAGTATTTTTTTTAGTTATTTTTGATAAAGTTAGTAATCTCAATGAGTCTAATTGGGTCGGCTATACCCTTAAACTTATAACTAATTTGATTTTTTTCTCTTCATATTTAGGTCCCAAGGAGCGTTGTAAAAATGTTTTTTTATTTTAAAAGTTTTTTATAAGGTGCCAATGTTAGCAAAATTTGTACAGTCTCTGTAAAACAGTCAAGGCAACTGTTTAACTTTAAGTAAGAAATACAGGTTTCTTCAGATATTTATTTTCGAAAATCAATAAATTTCCCTGTTTGCATCCTTAGATGTGTTTTTTTCTGTCTCGAAGGTTTTCCAAATATTTGAAAAATACTTTCCGCTAATATTGAGGTCCACCGGGTTTGGTTTACACCATATCATTAAACCTTTTATTCATATGATAGCAAACTTTGTAACTTGGAAAATTACTATTATTATTATTAGAAGTATAAAACGGCAGTATTGTTGTTCAATGTTGCGATTTGGTCAATAATATTTTTCGTTTCTTTTGCCTTTTCTCTTCCTTTCTGAGCAAAAATTACTTTTCATTGGCTGGGGATTCTGGGGTTGAGTTGGTGAGAGAATGAATCTTATATTCCTTATATTTTCCAAGGAATCCACGCTTAACTGAACAGGGGACTCTGTCCAATTTTCCTGCTGTTCCTGAATTCTTTTTTTTTTAAGAGAGGGTGATCAGGGCTTCAGCATAGGACCTAACTGAGTCAATGACTGCCACTTTTTGATGGGTGCTGTAAATGTGCCTTTGATATCCACCAATCTTAACTTTATCATTATTGCAAAGCATGGTGGTATGTTTAAAAGAAGTAAGTTTGAACAGTATTGTCTATTTTTGAAAAAGTTTAATTTTATCATTTGACATTTAACCGGGGAAAAAGACGGTATTTTTGATGAATCAGCAACGACTTCAAACTCCAATCATTAAGATCCTAATTCTTCATCAAGGCTTTAAGAGCAGGATGATCAACATTGCTGGCTTTATTAGCTTCCGAGGGTACAAATCTTTTTTCTTTTTTTTTTTTCTTGCCCCATCTGTAACGAGGCTCAGAGCATTTAGTAGGCCAGTTTCAACTTTCCAAATTCTGCACTTTAAAGCTTCCAAGCGAAATGTCTTCCTTCTATTTAATTCCAAAGCGCTAGTGAGGTAATTTATATCCAACATAATTTATTTTTTTTGCTGATGATAGATGCAATCAGTTAAGTTCTTTAATTTACTAATGATCGGTTTTGTTAAGCCAATCGGAGTTTTTCCTAGGTCTTCTCTGAACTTCGATGACATAGGTCAGAGGAAGGAAGATTTAGCTTTGATTGGCAATTTTGGCAATGTCGAAGTAAAGAAATTCTTTCAAATCAGGGATAGACTTATCCTGATCCATAATCATTAACTTGAAAAATCTCTTATATGTCTGATTTAAAGTGGTATGAGATGTTGCCCACGTACCTATCCTCCTTGTGTACGTTATTTGAGGAAATATGAATCATCCTTATTGAGGAAGACTCCACCAAGATTAACATAGATGAGTCATCGATGGGAATGACCAAAGCCTGAGCATTAGGTGGTGAGCCAGCCAGAACACTCGGACCAGGAATTTCAGTAGAAGGCTGAGATTCTTCTGGTCCAAATGTAAAAAGTAAAGAAGAGTGGTACCCTCACGGGGTGTAAGATCGTAAAGGGAAGTCCATTTGATAATTAGGATTTTTAAGGGTTTCCTTAGGATCCAAGACACTAAACTTTAAACAAATCACAATTTTTAATATTTCCACTACTATTAGCAAAAGAAAAAAAAAAAAAAAAAAGAATTACTTCAAATAATAAAAAAAGAAAAATCCAATAAATCAAAAAGAAAAAACAAAGGAACTACACTTATAAGCAAAGCAGTTAATTAAATTAACTAAACTTTGATTAAAAAAATGCTATATATAAAACAATAAATGATAAATAAACGATAAATGATAAATAAACGATACGAATTGCATATAGTCTGATTTAATATTTCAGGAGCATACTGAAAAGTATTGGCAATAAAATGTAGATAAGGATAATAAAATAGTGAAAAAAAATTATGGGAGCTACACCTGAACTATACAATAATTTGCAACTTTTCAAATTATATCCCTTATTTATTTATAAAAAGTATTTGTGAATATAAATAAGTCGTCTTGAATCTTTGGCCTAAAGACATTAAAAATACTAATATCCAAGGTCCCAAGTTCATATATATTTTACCAAGTCCACAAAAAAAAAAAAAAACTGAAGCAGAATCAATTTTTCCTTTTTGCTAACCTTCAAAAATATGTCAACTGGCAAATTTCTACAAAATTTACGACACAGTATAGATTAATAAGACATATTATTATAAAATCTTAAAGATGGTTACTTTAGTATCATAAAATATTTCTCTTCAACAATGCAAAATATTTTTTTAAATCCCAGAATGTTCTTTCTTAGGTTAATTAAATTGTAGATTCTTTTTTATTATTGTTTTGGTGGTTGGTGTAGTCATGTCTGGTAAATTATGGCAGTATTTGATTTTTTACAGTAAATGATCACAAAAAATTAAAACAAAAAGTGACAACGCATATTTTAATTAATCAATACCTTAAGGGAAATAGAAACCTAAGAAAAATTGTTTGTTTTTTTTTTGTGTACTTGTCTGTGTTTCAAAGGTAAAACCATTCAATTTTCTTTTTTTTTTTTTTTACTGATGGTTTTCAAATATATATTTCCCTTTCATAAAGTTGTTAGATATATAGTTAACAATTACTTATGAAAATAAATGATTAATGAATTACAGTGACTAATTGATTAATAATCTCTCTGAGCTAATGAGTCGTTACAAAAAACATTTAGGATATAAAAAATTACATTAAACCCGGTCATGTTCATAAAATAATAATTAATTCCTTCCATATCGAAGCATATACATATAGGTATATAAGTATCATTAGCCCTGGATTAGGTAGATACCATGTATAATACATTCTTATCATAGATAAAAAAGTTAGAAAATGGGATTTCAAGCAGAAAAAATAGATAGATTTATAACATTGGTAGATATAATAAGATTTAATAATATAATCAAAGCAGAGGCCTTTCTAAGAAGATATCTCTCTGAAAGTATGTACTCGAATGAACATATTATATACCCACATATATCAGATAAAGATTAGTGTTTCCTTCTTTTTAGAGAAAAATACAAATTATAGCAGATAGAAAAAACGCACAAGCTGAATTTATATAATAATTAATGTATTATAGAAATGAATAGTTTTATTTAACCCTCTGTTAATGAACTGGGATATTATACAGCCCAAGATGAATGAATAATAATGCTATTATTATTTTTTCAGAATACTCCAAAAACAATAAATTTGGTTTTATACCCTTCTTTATATATCTTGATAATGTCTTGTTTAGTATTTATTCGTATATTTTGTTGTTCTTAATAGGATTTTGGTAAATTTAAGTAAAGTATGTTTTGTTTTGTTTTGGATTATTTCTTTTTTCAATGCAAGAACCGAGGTTTTGAAGCTTTTAGTATGTTTCGCATGCAACCTTAACAAAACTTATGCCACCAATTGGATTCCCAAAATTTAGATAAAGTAAGGAATATTTCATTGAAATTTTTATCAAAGATAAAAATTTAATATTGTTACTATGAAAATAACAAATCAAATCTTTTTGAAAGCCATTTTTAAGACTTTTTAACAATATGAATATACTTTTTCTCAATCTCTTATATATGTACATAAAAGTATTTTTAGAACTTTAATTAAAATTTAGAGTGCAAAATAGATGTAATAATTAGTAGAATTATACAAAGTTTAAATGACCTTATTATCATAAGCTGTATACTGTAATTGAATACGTTTTATTTTTTGGGTTATTTTTGTACATTTTCAGTAACCATGTTATAAAAAGGAATTTAACTAACTTAGGGCTTAAGAATATAAGCTACGATAAATAAAATTTCAAACTTTTTAGTAATTGACATGCTTAATAGTTTTTTTTTAGATCAAGGGAAAATCTGAATGAGTTCATAAAAAGAGATATTGACCCTTTGAGATCAAAAGAGGTCTATAGGTTCGATGGGTTATAATTGGTGGGGTGAGAGGCAAATTGTTGTAACTCAAATATTTATTTTATATGATGAATCTTTTACACTCCATTCTTGTATTGTGAATTATGGGATTTCCCCCAATTTTTACAATAAAATGGATCTGAAAAATTCCTCTCAAGAGTCTGAATTTATTTACATTAAATATTGGACTTCCAGGATAGAATATAGGCAATACAACTGATATTTAAAAAAATTGAGTAAGGAAAATTTGGGTTTCAACCCTCGAGTTGGTAAGTACGTCATATACAATAGAAGGATAGAAATTACTTCAACGTAAAAATGTTTGAAGACGATTTTTATGAACTCACATAAAATAATGATAAAGCGTATGAAGCAAGAACAAATAATAAAAATAGACATGATGATACCAACTACTTTTTAGTTGGTATCATCTTTTTCAAATGTTACTTTTTCTATTTTCTGCTTCTAAAGAAATATTGATTTGTGGGATTGACAGTTGATAAAGATATAATTATTCATAATATATATATACATACCGTTTATACACTTATATAATTACTAATTCATTAATTATAATATGTCTTTGAAGGAAGGAGACGTCCATGATTATTTTATTCTATTCTCAAAGAGGTTACAAAATCAAGATTATATATTTATATGACTTGCTACCTCTTAATTTTTAATATTTCCTTTGTTTTTTAAGAAATGATAAATTTTGAACATTTTGTTTTTCTTTCAAATTGCCTCCCCTTCAAAAACTCAAGACAGGGAGGTCATTCAAAAAAAAAAATGTTTATTTTCTTTCATACTAATTATACCTATATCTAAAGAAGGTATCTGTGTAAAGAAAAAAAAAACTGAGTATAGCAATTCAAAAAGGAAAAGGAGTTGATGGGCGTGCTCTTTCTTCTCTTTTATTCATTATTTAATAAGTCATTGAGATGTTCACATATCCTTCTAATAGAAGAATTATCGTCAATATGTGATGTAAATTGATTTAAAAATACATAATCAGATAAAAATATATGAATTTTAATATAATTATAATATTTTTCTTGGACAAATACTATTTTAAATGTAGGATGTTCTCCTCGTTATAGTAGTGATTCCTTTTCTTCTCCCAAAAGCATATAGCAGCCATATGATATGAACAGTAATTAAAATCCAGTCTAGAATGGCCAAGTTAAAAAAAAAAAAACTAAAATCAACATGGCAACATTGACAATTTGAAGAATGTTTTGGAGGAGAGAAAGGATAATGCACATGACGTTTCATTAGATCAGCTACAAGTAGTTGTGACTAGAGGGGATGGAGAAAATGATGTAAAAAATGATATTTGCCAGAATTACTCCGATGTCGATCCCCAATTTTACCAACAAGGAATTACAATTATAACTCCTCAAAAAATCCTTAAGGTTACTCTCCGTCAACTATTGAGCACACACGAATATTCTATCAGGTTTTGAATATAATTGAATCAATTTAGAAAAGGAAGATCACTACTCAGGAATTAAATAATAATAACAAGAGCTAAGGAAAAGAAAATTATGAATTACTAATTAACAGGTCAGCTAAAAAAACATCGGATTTACATCATTAGATATTAACAAGGGTAACACAGTATGTCTCGCTCGCTCCAGCCTTCTCCTCTCCCTCCTACACAAATCCAGCATTACCGAAATCAACAACATGAGTATTATTTTATCTGATTGCAAACTGTATTTATTTCATTATAATTAAAAGTCCGAAATAATAAATTTTCTTGGCTAACTTCAAAAGTATCCTGCCAAATAATTTATTTTTTCAATTTAACAATAAATGAGAAACAATTCATTTGTTACTTTAAGATCATTGAACATGCTGTATACATAGTTAATTAAAGGTTTATCATAGATTATGTACTTCCAAAAAGATGTCAAATAAGTTTTAAGATGTCATTGAATATTTAGTTGGAGGTTTTCAAGATTATCTCTCTTAATCATAGATTACTACTTCTATTAATCTTATTTATCTCATAAAATGAAATTTTTTCATTTATTATTTTACGTAAATGTTAGTATGCGTGCACTTTAAATTACCCTTTTGAAAAAATTTAAAATTATAGGCTTACTTTTTTATAATTAAAACATTGTATGAGTGCGTATAACTTATAAGTAGAATGGTATAAAATATGACCTGAATTTCGGAGGACTAAGACTTTCCTGCAGTTAAGAAGGAAAATAATAAAAAGTCACACATATTCTAATTTTAGGGATCTACCTACTCCATGTTTTATAACTCTAGTGTGCATGAAGATGCTCACATATTCAATATTCATATAAGACGTCTACAATTACTGAAGGCGAAGGGGTATATAAAGCCCACAAGTATCCGAATGATAAAAAACGCACTCCCATATTTCTTGTATGCCTAAAACGTTCCTTGTCAAGTTTCCAGCCAGCATCATGATCCTTAAAGTCTTTGGGAGCAACCGTAGTGGCATGCCCCTCAACTACTTTCACCAAGTAATACTTTAGATTAAAGCTGAGGCCAATGGGGTCGAGTCCCTGTTTCAACAAGGTTCTAGCCCCTCGCACAAGGCTGGCAAGATCCAGTGACCACAAGACCTGGTCTTAAAACTCTACCTAAATGAATCCCATCGACTACTTTTTTTAGGAGAGTTAGAGAGGAAGTTTTGTGTCAATTCACATAACAGCATCGACTGCTTGAAGGCCTCCATCATCAAGTACTGGAATAAAATCTCCTTTGTTCAAGGCCTACAAATACTTTAGGCCTCGTATTGAGCGAATGATTGGCGAAAATGGAGACACATTCAATGATTTTTTTTTTTTTGTATCATTAGAACTTGAAAATAAAATTTCAAACCTATACTTGCTTCCCTTATTGATCAGGATTCAGTTAAAAGTAGTCCTGATTTACCTGAAGAACCCTTCATGAACTAGTCACTATCCGTTATTCTTAAAACCCCAGTTCTTCATAATGTTTATACATTCTTATTCTAAAGTATATTTCGTTCCAACCACAACAAAAATTCAAGATTTATCAACCTTATTCAATATTTAATTTATTTTTGGTCCATTACGAAATATTTTAAGTTTTATTTTAGGTCATTCATTGTTTTGCCCCTTTTTGATCGAGGTTTTGTAAAAAAAGAAATAACACATAGTGGATTATATTTGACCTTGGATGCCAAAGTTAAAAAAAGGACACACGAACAAGAAATAGAAAGGTAAATAATATAATGAGCACGAAATCTTTTAAAACATGTCAATATATTTTTTCACTCACAAGTTATTTATAAAGCTATCAAATTTTGTTTATTTTTCCCTAAATCTAAAGTTTTTGCTTAAAAGTATTTAATTAGCAAAAACTCAAAAGACTATACAATTTGTTGATAAAATTTTAGTTTTTAGAATAAAAATTACATTTATAAAAATTTTATTAAATTCAGTGTAAGTGAAGAAAAATAAACTAAATAATGATTTTTCAATGGTTTTTTTTTACCTGTCAAGTACTTCCATTCTAATTGTAGAACTAAGGAGACCACAACCAGTCATGAGTACTTTTAAGGAGCTTAGATCGTAATTAGATACAAGAGGAGATTGTGAAAGAATTCGAATCTGAAAAAGAGAGTTAAAATTAATGCTTAATAGTATTTAAAAAACACAATTTTTCATATTTTTTCCAAAATTTGAATGAGTGCATTTACACAATATGAGTTGAGTTTTTTTTAAATACCTTAAACAAATAGGTAGTTGTTCATTTCTACGTAATTTATATCAGCATGCTCTAGTCTGAGCAGTTTTTAAACCATAACTGCTTTTCCGCATGGTTTTTTTTCAGCGCAATCAAAATTTCCCTTGATACTATATATTTTTAAACCTTAATGTAAAAAATTAATGGAATATTGATACCCCAAAGTAGAGTTTTAACCATTCTTTGATATATAATTTACAAAATTTAGTCAAAATATTCCATATTTTGTATCAATTATAAATAACTTCAATATGATCTGTACAAATTTATAAAAAAATCTACTGCGTTGCTTAAGGGTTTAGACTAATCCCGCATAATAGAAAAGTAAATTTTAGGACTCAAGTAAAGCTTAGAGAAAGTAACATGTCATTAGATCATTTCTCATCTAATGACTTCGTACATAAGTTTCAACAAATTAATATTCATTGTTGTTATTTAAGACCATTGATGTTATTGAACTAATAAGTGAAGATATGATCTTTTTTATATATTTACTTTTGATAAAAGGTCATTTAATTCGGAACAAAATATTTATGCTTATCTTAATCGGTCGATTTTAATCAAATGATGATAGTTTTAAATCAAACCATTTAATATCGTCAAATAAATTGGTAATATTTTCAATTTTGAAACTTAATAAAAGTTTCAAGGTGATTGATATAGTAATTATGGTACAATCAACTCCAAAGTATTATATTTCCGATATTAATCAATTTTTTTTAATTATACCCCTTTGATATTTCTTATAACTGTACATAATTATAACTACATAATTAAGGAAAAAATTATGTCTTTCTTATCGAAATTTTTTCTTTCCAATAGACATATATTTTTTCCTTAATCGAGCTTTCAAAAACATAATATAATTCATACTTTCAATCACCATGAATAATTTATTAAATTGTTCACTTATAAAGTCATTCTTTACTTGATATAACTGTCTATTGCTTGCCTTGAAGGACCTTAATATAAGACAAATGCAAATAATAGAAATTTTACATGCAATTATTTCTGTATATTCTTTTTATTTTAATCTGAAAAAAAGCCATGTTTTATCAAAACAATGACGAAAAATAAAACCCGTATTTTTAAGTTATTTTATTTATCATTTTTGATCAAAATATTAATAATTCAAACTTGTTGTAAAGTGAAGACATAAAACTTTATTTTTTACAAAAATAAAAAAAATAAACACCTTAGCAAAATGAATGTAATAAAAGTTTATTAAAATTTCTTGATCTAAAAAATATAATATTCCAATGCATAACCACTTTTTGTTATTTTTTTTTTAGAAAAAAAAACAATTTTCAAACATTCCTTTGTAAGCTACAAAAGCAGAAACATCTCATTATAAAGATCATTTTAATGTTTCTCGAAGCAAAAGTAATAAAAACACAATAATACTTTCGACTTGATTGTACCATAATTATTATATCAATATCCTTAAAACTTTTATTAAGTATCAAAATTGAAAATATTATTAATTTGTTTGACGATATTAAATGTTTTGTTAACTGTTTCAACTACAAATTAGTTCAATTTTTTGTTAATAAATAATTTGACAGCGTTTGAGTAAGACAATATTCTAAGTAGAATAATGTCCCAACGTGACTCTTGTTTGAAAAATTGTAAATGAGTATACCTGTATTATGATGTTAACACTAATTTATGCGAGATTTTTTTGGTGAAAATTGTTCCTAATTTGCTAAAGAAAATGTTTTCAACATTCTGTATTTGGTTTATATATTATATAGAACATACATATATATAAATAAACCGGAGCAATTGCATAAAAAAATTACATAAATAAACATTATAGTTTATACTTAATGCTCCGGGGTAGAATTTCAACTAAATATCAATCTTTGAAGAAAAAAAAAAACAGTAAACATGCAAATTAAAAATTATGATAAATATTTGTTAAAAATTTTTAAAACCCTTTTTAAAATACTTCCATGATTCTATCAAGTTGATGGAAGGTACCGTATTTCTTCTCGTGCAAAATTCAAATGACTCACATTTAGGAATTGTCATTGTGAGAGAGACATAGGGGGCTGAAGCTGCCAAGATGTTACCTCTGAACTCATCCTCCCGAACAGGCTGATAGTTAGTCGGCTGGCAATGAGGGCTTTACAATTAGGAATTGCAAAGTCCTTGTTACCTCATAAGTGCCACCCTTCTTCCTTGAAATTCCAAAAAGAACAAAACCTTGAACATATTTTTCGTCCCCATTCGTCAGCCCTTTTAGATTTGTGGATACAAAATATTTTAGGATATAGATGGCAGGGCAGTCCACAAACGCATTAAGTCTGCTATTATATATTTTTTCACAGTCCTTGCAGGGCCTAGTATAATTAATATGTAGTTTTGTTGGTCAAATTATTCCCCATCATAAGCCAAATGTACAGTTCTCGGTTCGTTATACTTCTTCTCCATTCTACTGCTGGATTTCTTGAAATATCTGCAAAAATTTTGGAGTAAATTTTCGGGACAATACATGATAGTTGGGCTACTCCACCATCTATATGGATTAAGGTATTTTTATGGCTTCGATATAATTAAGCCATTTGTCTTCTGATAGAATAGCTTTTTCAGCTAGTTGCGGACTTGCCTTATATAAAATTAAAGATATTACCAAATTGATATAAAAGTCAACTCTTTTTTGAAGGTTGAATCTTTTCCAAAAATAAATTATTTTGTTGACGGAGGTCCAAATTTCGTTCCAGTTATCTTTATGAATACCACTACTATTCTATTTGATACCCAAAATTTCTACCATTCTTCTATATTTCTAACTTCCGACTTTAAAATCCTCTTCAGGCTTCCAGGAGCCCAAAGATAAAATTGAGGTCTTATTTTTATTCACAGCCAATCCTGTTTGTACTTGAAAATCCCGAAAATAATTAAGTACGACTTTTATTCTGGCAATTAGTAATTTGCAAAATTTAGAATTTATTTATACAACAAATAGAATGACTCAAGAAAAATCAATGTTTCAAAAATTAGATTTATAATTTTCATCTTCATAAACAAACCAAATTGTATTAGAACAAAAAACTTCTTTTTACGACAGTTATGTTTTATTCTCTCCATTTTCGATATCCCAGTTTATTAAACACTAGATTATGTTCTTATTTACGTGCTTTTCTTTAATTCTTTGTTATACTATTTCTTGTGCATTGTAAAATATTAAAGTAGTAAATATTAATCATTCATTGTTTACACTCTTTCTGGATTTGATTTTTTTTCTAAAAAAAGAAATAGTTCATTTGACGTTATAATTGATCTTGGAAGTTGAAACTTTAAAAAAGAAGAAAAGAGAGATGAAGAATAATAAGCACAAAGAACGTTATTACTACGCAACCTCTTAGTAAATGTTAAATCTATTTTCTATTCCAACAAATATTTTTGCGTTTATCAATTTTGGTAGGTTTTCTATATAAAAGTTAAAGTTGAATGCTCTACCTTAAATATGGATATATTTATCATTGTTAGGATTCGGTGGACAACAAAAAAAAATGGTTACGTTTCAATTTCTTTTCCCTTATTACATAAGAACAGTTACAGGAAATATAAAAAGGGTATAATTAATAAAAAATGATTACTATAGGAATTTCATATGAGCTTTTAGGGCCGATGTTCACAATTTTAGAAAACACATGTTATCAATATTTCATCAATTGAATCTCTGTAAGCCGAATTTTAAAAAAATGATTGATCCAAATGATTATTTTGGGACTGATATATTCCAAGTTTTTGTTTGAGACCGGTCCAGGTAGAACTTTTTTAAAATACCTAATTAATTTACTTTAGGATTTCAAAGAAATTAATGGAGAGTTAATGTCCTAGATAAATGAATTTTCCTTAAGATTTATAGTATGAAATTTGTTTAATAACTGCATATCAACAACTTTGCTTCCACGGCGTCGCTTCGTTATCTGTGAAATGATTGAATACAACATATTGATATAGTATATTTTTATGCATTTGATATTAATTATGAGGTTTATTTTTTGAATAAATCCTTCAATGAACTTTTTATGTTAACAGATTATTATTATTATTTTTTTCAATATATGTAATATATGTTTGTTGTCTATTCTATAATATGAAGATATATCACGTACCTATTAATAAAAAAGATATATCTTTTGAACGTTATATATTTGGTTAGAACTCATTTTCTCCAAAATAATATTAATTACTTAGACAACATAAGATTTAATTAATCTTATGGATTAATTACAATTTTTGAGAAGGATTTTTTCCCCCAAAAAAAGTAAGGAAACAAATCAACACAAATGTAATAGTGAACTAATAATGTGCTAAAATGTAACACATAAATGTGTACGTACCTGCCAGGCGTAGCATGAAATGGAAGCAGTCTTAGTATCCACTAAAGCTTCAAGAAAGTTTTGCTCAGAGAATTCAGATAATGTATAAATTGATATCCCATAAATACTTCCAAGAGCAAAGTTGTAAAATCCTGTCATGTGGAAAAAGTAATTGGCACAGTGGATTGAGTCTCCAATAAGTTGATCAAACCTAAAGAAGAACAAAACAAAATTGATTTAGCAAATCAAGCAATTAAACAAAACTTTAACAAATACAGATCATAGCTTTTTGATAAATCACGGAAAAATTGGATTAGTTGCAACAACATATTTTGTTGTATGCTCAATGAACGAGAACGACGGAGAGTTTAATCTGATTAATCTAAATTAATTTATTTAAAAATAAAAAATAAAAAAAATACAACAATGATCAAATAATATTTCTGCTCATGTTATAGTTTTTTCGCCTTCATCTATTCTCACAATTAAGTGAAAAGATGGACTTTCTGCATACACATGATATTAAAAAGTATAATCATATTTTTTTTTAAACCACTCCTAATATACAAATGTCGTTCTTGATGAGGTTAATTTAAATCATAGTATCAAAAACGGGACAATTTGCTTTCACCTACTGTATATACTGAGTGGGATTCGTGCTTGTTTCCTTCCACTCACGTCTGCTTTCAGCTAATCTAATAAGTCGTCATGACAGCTAAGCCTTTATTCAAAGTTTTAGGATCACCACCTTTACTTTCGGTTTCTTTTATTCATAAACACCAGCAGGACATATTTTATACATCACTCACAATATAGATACATATTTTAAAATGCAAATTTTACAATCAGGACAAGCTAAACTTCGACAAAATATATTTTACACAATATCTCAAAGTAAAGTAAATTTAGTGGATCGAGATTTTTTCATATTAAAGAAAAATAAAATGTTACAAAAAGCTGGGATTTCAATTATCCAAGGACTTCCCTATTGGAGGTCAGTGCTACTATCTATATGAAAAATATGTTCAAATTAGCTGAATGTGCATTAGTGTTTTATTTCCAACTTTATATTGGACTGATTCTCACTTTAAGGGGCGAAGAATAATGGTTGATTTTTTTAAGGAAATGTATACTTTGGAATACATTTTAGAGTGAATTTAAACTATTGTATGACAGATATTGAAAGAAACTAAAGATGCATGAAAATTGAGTTATTATTTTATGTTTAAATTTTTACTTCGAATGACATAATGTTTTTTTCGTAAAAACCTAGAATTAAGTATATGTTCAATTTTTTATGCAGAACGCCATCTGCTACTACATTGTTCGTTCAGTAACAAAACGTCGAAAGAAAATATATGGAAGCTTCTAAATATGAAACTAGAATAAATATGGCACATCAAAAAATTACGCCCACGGGTGCATTAATCATCAAATAACACTTCTTATATCCAAAATTACGTGATTGGCATGTTATTTAAGATCAACACTGTAAGGCCCCGACAAAGATCCTTGGTGATGAATGAAACAGCAGTAAGGGCATTTGATTTGCCTTCCAGCCACCAAAAGCATCATGGACAGCCCCTTGATGGGAGTATATTTAAGGAGGGTTCAAAATGGACAATCAAGTGGTGGTGGGCGGTCTTGTTATGCCACATTTCATTGGGTCAGTTTCTTCCATATTTTGTAACTCAACTTTTTGTACAACAACCATATATTAAGGTGTGTCAGAAACAAAAAATGTCGATAAATCATATTTCGAAAGTTGATTTTTTTGGGGGAAAACATAGTTGAAAACACTTTTTTTTTTGTCCAGGCCTTTCCAGCATTGGCTGGAAGTTTTGCATTTGATGAAAGTATTTTATTTTCTATTAATACTAGAACACATTGTTAGGGTGGGGATAGAGCCTTTAATTTTAACTGATTGTACTAAACCTTCTTTTAATACTATATATATATGGTCCTATTGAACATATGTGAAATTTCATTAAAATATATTAATATTATTTACACAAGCACAAAGCATATATATTTTTTTATGAAAAAGTTACCAAAAGCTATAAAGATCACGTTGTAAGGTTTTGAATGTTTCAAATAACATACATATATGTATAATGTATATATTGTAGATTAAGATACAATGGTAAGAAAAATTAATATCATTTTTTCAAAAAAAATCCACTTATTACAAAAAGGTGAATGAGACAAACCTGCAATATTTAATTCACTGATTAATTAAGAAAAATAATTCCAATACTTTTGTTTCTATATTTATTCTATTTGATCTGCAGATATGAAATTTAATATTTAGAATAATATTATTTAAAAAACATGATAAATGATTTTATATATTAAAAAAATATAATCAATGTATTTTCTAAAAACAAATGGTACAGTTAGTAATTTTAATAACAACGTCATATTTTCTCGTTCTATCTCAAAATTAAAGACAGTTTAATTGTAAAATAGAAATTTAATCATTACAATCTTTTAATAATAAGAAAATAACTTTGCTAAAGCAAAGGGAATTAATTACATATATATTATTGCAAGTTGTGAATTTGTCTCTAATTCAGTAAGATATCATGATATATATAAGAAAGAGTGGTAGTGAGATTTTATCTTCTCCATCCACAAATACTCCATTAGAGATGAACTCACAACTTCCTCCACATAATGAGACCTTCTTCCATCTACTTTCAAGATCATTCAAAGTACTGATTGTCATTATAACTCAAATGAGTTGAGATTTATCTTCTCCTATTCCCGTAGTCGTTTTATCAATCTTATTATTTTTTTAATTGTTAATTGTAGACCATATACAAAATAAATGTCTCAAAAATATTATGTTTTAATAAAAAAAAAAAGTCATTTAAAAAAAAACAGAAGTACTTACTTTTATTCAAAATTATTCGATTATAGTTCAACAAAACTTAAAAATTTCCAATATTCCTTTCTTTATATATTTAATTAGACCTTATCTACTATTTGATCTATCTAAACTTAAAAAAATATTATGGAAGTTCTTAAAGAGAGGAACATAATTACTTGAAACAAAAACTCATAAAAAAGGTATAATTTAGACCTTGAACCATAGTTAAAACGCTGTAGGGAATGTATAATTGATTAGCAAAAGTTTGTTCATTTTTTAATATGCAATAATGTTGGACCGATCTGTTATTGATATTCTTGTAGAAGGCAGTCTGATTATGTCTAAATAATTGATATATTAGATTACTTCCAATTCCTTTTGTGTATTTATTACCTAAAAAGTTATACATCATGTTTGTTTCTTTAATAATCGTAATTTATTAATGCAGTATTGCATCCAATGAGAAAAACAGGTGTGCTTAACGCAAAATAAGTAAAGTGTACATGAATTATTGTTCAATTACCAGCAAATTTTTAATCATAAAATCCGGGCAATATTATTTAAGTTGCATTATGAACTAATATCAATATGATTAATATATTTAAGTTGTTTCTCACTAATTAAGTATAGAAAAACTTTGGGTTTATGAAATAAAAATGTTGATTCTACTAAATTACATTGGTTGAAACTTTATATTTTTCGTACTACACGTTTTTGTACACATATCCACATGTAAAAAGGGATATGTCATAGTGTAAACCAAGTTTTTAATATATATCTTATGATTCAAATGTTTTTATTTTATCGGAGTAAAATAATCATTCCTTTTTACGAAAATAAAAAGGAAAAACAAGAAAAATACATCTGTATCAAGCGAAATAATTTTTTCGACAGTTGGCGATATTGTGAATGCTAATTGGGTCTTATTTATTACCGGAAAATGCAGACAAGCTCATCTTTTTCCAAAAAATATATATATATAAATTAATGAATAATAGAATTATATAAACTGTGTACATCTAATATTAACCTTTGTTTTTTAAATAAGTTAAGTATATTTAGGAATACAGAAAAGAAATGATTGAAAAAATAAAATATCGAAAAAATTTGAAAAACTAAATTAATTCTATGAATACAAAAAAATTACTAATAGCCAGTACTGAAGCACGTACAGTGAAGGGTGAAGCGTGGTGCGTACACCAAACCATAAGTTTATTATACCACCCCAGCACTAATATATGTATATATTTTAGGGATGCCCCTATCTGATAATGATATCATTTCGATATCATTCGGGTGCCAAAATTTCCAAGTGGATTCTCTCAAAAATTGGGCGAAAATAGTTCTTGGGTTGTATTTGAGGGCTACCATTAATATGTATATGATTTTCTCAATAGTGTATTGATTTTCTAAGTAAACTGCCTTACTATTTCTCCCTTGTAATTCACCCAAATTTTAAAATATCAAAATTCATAAAAACTGAATTGGAACTATCTCATACATATTCCTTTATTTTCAAGGTTAAGACTTATGCAGTACATAGTATAAATATTGTGTCGCATCATTTTCTATAACAAAATCAAATTATGGATAATAGCTTTAAAGTTTAGTAAAAAGAAATACTTGTTTTTTGGTTGTTGTTTTTTTTGTTTGCCATTGCATCTTTGACATCAAAATTACCAGAGCAGATTCCATGAAACCAAAATTGCTCCTGATTGATATCAGGAAAACACACTTCACATTTTCTGCTGCTTGACTTTCGGGTTTGCCTTGTTTGCAGATAAACTGTAAAATGAGGCGCGTTTTCTCTTTGACAAGATCTCAAATTATACTACGTAAAAACAATCACAAAACTTTTTAAGTATGAAATCTTATCTTTCAAACGCCGTCTAGCGTAAACCGATATCACTACCATAATACAAGATACACAATATTAAAGCCATCTATTGGAAAGATAATGGATTTCTTTTTTTTATTAAACCTATTATATTATATATAATTAAAATCAGTGGCCATCAGTCCCTATTACTACAATATTGATTTCATGGACGAAACTTAATGTTCGATAATCCAAAAATTGTTTTTGTATCAATTGGAAATGTTTAAACAGGGGCTAAGGCTGCTCTCCTCTCAAATATTTCGTGATTTTCATTTTTTTTAATATACTGACACTTTATATTTTTTATATCAATAAACAATTATAATAGTCACATTACTCCTATCAAAAAAAAATGTTGTCTCGCCTTCAAAGTAACATATTTCTGGACTTCTACAAACTATGTAAAATCTCTTATAGTCATTAAATAAATTTTGATTAATGAATTACGGAAACCCCAAATTATCTACTTACTTGTCAAATAAATAAAAAACGTAGTGCAATGCTGTACTTTGTTTATAGCCTAGGTTTTGTTAGGGGTTTTCTATCAATTACGTTCTATTTTTTCTCCCTAATAAAAGGTGATGAATCTCCTTGTTGAAAGGTATATGTAAAATATGTATGCATAAAACGACATACACAAATCAATCAAACCTTATTACCAAATGCATTATCCATAAATGTATGTTTTATATATATATATATATTGAATAGGGTGGCCCTTGATTATATATATAGCTTTTATTTCTTCCACTTCCTAATAAAAACTCGGCTCTGGAAAATATTTAGTCCATTCATTAATAGTGACACTCGCTTTTTTTTGTGTTTTGCCCTATTTGGAAAAATTAGCAAATAGTAAATTAGATATCTCCAATTTATTATAATAACTTAGAGTCAAAATACCAACTTTTTTTATAATCAAAACCCTTACTGGTTTAGTAGTTTCTTTAGTTCCAAATTTCAACCCTTTCTAACATTCATTAGGTTATTTGCTATTTAAGATATTACAAAGTACAATATCTACAGAACGAAACCAATATTTGGTACACTCATCTCTTCAAACTAGTAGCCGAATTTACATTTATTCTACTTCTCATTTGTTTTTAAAAATAAAAACATTTGCAAATGTTGGGGAAATTATAACTTTACTCAAAAGCTTAATATACGCCTCTGAATGCCACTCCATTGTTACTATTTTGGCAGGGAATTATATTTTTACTTTTAGAAGCAAGAGTGAGAGAATGAAAAAACAACCACATTTATTTTTCAATTACACAATAAGAGTCACTCTAAATTGTACATATCTACATATTATATGATTGTGCAAATAATTGTTACCCACTATTATTTATATATTGTGTAAATGTTGGATGTGATATAATTTGTGACAAGTACTTTAACCCTTGTGTAGCCTTTACTTTTTGTGCTATTCTTTAGTTTTAAGGGTCAATATGACCTGCTTTCAAAAATATCCTCTAAAAAAACTTATATCTTTGAAGTTTGAGATAGATTATACTATCTATATATTAAATGCAAATATCTGTGTGGGTACACATATGTTTTTTCCAAAATCACACCCAAACCAATAAATTGATTTTGCTTAAATTTTTCATGTAGCTTAGTAAGGCTCGAGAAATTGTTTTGATATCATTTTTTTTTTTTTTTTTTTTTTTTGCCTTTAAATAGTATTTGACTAAAAACGATTTTTTTGTCAAACAAACTATTTTTTCATATTAAACAAAAAATATAAACCGTAACATTTTAAAAATTATCCTGAATGCATATTGGTATGTATCTTTGCACACGTTTTTGAGGAGACTATAAGGTTTAGGGTAGAAAAAAATAAAGGGAGAATAAGACAAAGGACTTTTGAGCATAATAAGTAAGATGAGCGAACGACAGTTAACTTGCATATTTTTTCTTCTCTAAGCATTTATATGAAGCAGACGAGTTTATAAATAATTTTAATTACTTAATGTCAGGAGCAACAACAAGAAAAAACTAATCTAGTACATAAATAATGAACAAACTATTACCTTTTAATTTCATAAAAATATCTGATATAAATATATGTAAGTAACAAGGAACTATATATATATATAAAGAACCCAAGGAATGATACATACGATACTAGTAAATCAAGACACCTGTTAAAATCTGCAACTATATGTATTTGGTGGGAGAAAATGAATAAATAAAGAGGAGGATTTCCTACATTTAAAATAGTTTTGGAGCAGGAAAATATGGTAACTATATTTCAATTCATATATATTTATTTTATTTTGTTTTTTTAAACAATTTAGATAAAATAAATTCCTTACTTCAGAGCAAAGTTAATAGAAATACAAGGTTAGACCATCATGTAATCGAACTTACTAGAATTTTCAATCAGATGTATTGTACCGACTGCTGGGCAAGACAGGCAGATTTTGACAAAACACTCAACCCCTTATAGTCTATAAGTTCATTATGGCTAGAATTTTCAATTTTATATATCGTACCTACTGCTGGGAAAGAAAAGCAGTTTTTGACATAACACGCAACCACTCATCTACTATGACGTCAATATTAAGAGCGTGGTGGAAGTCAAACATCAGTCGTACACGCGTTATGGTATAACCTGGTATTTCTATTAACCTTGCTTCAGAGGAAGAAGTTACAACCACGACGATCTATTAGATAATGAATAAATAAATAAAAAGATCACACGCAACAACCGTGTTTCCTTTTTTAATCATAAAACATATTTTGTTTCGTTACATACATGTAAACTCTAGTTAAAGTAAAACATATTCAATGTTATAGTATGGAATATATCACTTTGTTACCTTTGAAGTTAACACCACGATGACCTATTAAATAATGAACAAAATAGAAAAAACAGCGTGCGCAATATTCCTTTTTTCCTTTTCTAATTCATAAACTTAGTTTTTCCTGACAAAATTGTGAACTCTGATTTTGTATTTGGACTTCAAAGACAATTCCTCACGTCATCACCTTTATTATATGCCTTCCCAACTATGGAATTATTATACAATAATTATAGGACATTGTTGACAGCTTAATAAAAGCAACTTCTAATTCTGTCAATTAAAGTTCAGAACACTTATTAGGAGAAAAGGAACAGAAACAATACTTTATATTTTGTGCGAGGGAGTTAATACCGTCCTTAGGTCAAATGGAATAATTGTAATACTATATTAGTTACCTATACTAAATCAGTGCAATTCCTTCTTACTAATAATAAAACATGAACAAACTTTAAAGCTTATATTATCCGCAAGGTGGCGTGACATTCTATAGCCTGTTGTTTCAACTAGTTGTTAAAAATAAATGGTGTATGTTGAGGGAAATGTACACGGGCCCCTCTATGTGAGTAAAATTCACGTATATATTTTGCTTAATAATATTATTATTGAGGGAGTTGTATTATTTTCCTACAAGATGACGTCATTCTCTCTTTTGCTTTGTTTACCAACTAATTTAAGTAAAAAACGCTAATGCCCCATTAAAAGAACATTAAAAAAAATATTTATCCACCTACAAAATATACAAAGAGCCTTCGCAATATAATATAAAATAAATTTTTTGAAAGAAACAGTTGGAATTGAGTGTTAAATACATTAAGAAATCTGTGAAAACGCTTTGCACATATTTGAAAAATAAGTACACAACATTTCCTTTTTTTATATGTATTTAAAACCACTATATGCAACTGTATTTCTCTTCTTTGGTTTTTCGATATACAAACATTTATAATAATGTGTATTTTGGAAGTAAATTTAAACTGCTCTTTCACAAGCCTGTTTCGAATATTCAACATATCATCATGTTCCTTTTTTTTGAATTTGTAATTAATGACATGAATTATATTTTTATTTTAAATAAGTAAACACATGCATAACATGTTTGCATTTTTAGGTCATGCCTTGAACGACTTGGGATTACATACTTTACAAACAAATGAGAAAAATTATGTAAAATACAATAGATAAGTGAGGTGCGTCAACATAGAAGCAATGTGAAATAACAATATTTTGTAAATTCATAGATATAAACGGTAATTATGCATGAAGTCAAAAAAAATCTTGAACGACCCCATTGAAATATTTGAGTTAATTATTAACTTTACAGTGTATACATGTTCCAATTTACCAGATAAGTATATATGTTTAGCTAGCTCTAGGGATATTAGCTGAAAGCACTTTTAGCTATGGAGTTTTTTCAGAAGGAAAATTTCCCAAACGGACATTTTGGTGAAAAAAAGTATTTAATTCATTGATACATGCGATTACATATATTAATTCAATTTAAATATATATTGTTATATTTATGTAATAATTTAAATTTAACATAGTGGAATATAATGAATATATACGTGTCATTCAAATAAATATATTGGAATATCATTTTTTATTCATAAAAGTATTCATTTTTTGTTTAATTGGTGTGTTAAAAAAATTGGAAAAAAAACTGTGGATCTCATTTTAAATATCATTGTGATAGTGTACATTTGAATTTGGATTTGAAGACATGAAGTATTTGGAATGTATATTTTATTTTCCTTTTTTTATAGTTAGTTTTGTACTTATTCCATCTAAATTATACAAATGGAAATCAATAATTAATCATGTTTATTCAGATATCGTAAATTTCTTTTCAAAGACGGTTTAACTTCAGAACTACATTTCCGATAATATATTTCAAGGATTTGGAAAAAAAAACTATAAGGAGAGGAGGCCATAAAAATAGGATATATACAAATAAGTACATTTTAAACTATTTCAATGTTAATTATGAAATTTTTTCGTACCAAAAGATTTGTTTTTTCAACTTTGTTTATATATTAGTTTTCTGGGAGTTCGATCTATTCCATTAAGAAAAAAACCTGAATTAGTCCTTTTGTATTACTTAAATTCAAATAATTGCTTCTGAAGCTAAATAAATTTATTCTGGTTATATTATTGACTTAAAAAAATTAATTTTATAGAAAATTTGGAAAGTTTTTTATTCAAATCTTCTCAAAAAGCCTTTCTTTCAGCCTCATAATATTAAGGGGAAAATATATTAGTGGCAATTTTTGTCTGTTTAAGACCAAATGGTACAAACAACTATGTGTTACAATTATGGGTACTCATTATTCAAGCATTAACCACAATCCAAAACAATTATGTTTTGATATATTTCAATCCCAGCTCTATATAACGATGATTATCTTCAGGGATTTGTGTAGAAAAATAAACGTTGTCTCTATGGTCAATTGTGAGCGGAAAGTTTACACTGGGAAGAATGTATTTAGAACCTCAAAGTGCATTGTGGAAGCATGCCACCCCATAAGATTAAGTGATACACATTTTTACTTTACGAATTATTTATCAGTTTGTTTGTTTTCAACAAAATTATATGCAAGCTATTTTTTTTTTAAATCTATAGAAAATATAGTTTTCTTTGTAGAATAAAATATTCAATAGTTAAAGTTTATTTAAATAAATATATGTTTAAATTAATTTTAATGCCTTTATGTGAGTATACATGTATAAATATGATACTTTATTTTTAGAGTTGAAAAATCAATATTTCATTGACGATTAGTGATGAAATTAAAAAATCTGTTAATTTCGATTATGTTTCAGATAAAAAAGTATTTTTTTATTTTACTATGGACCAGAGACATAAAAGATGTATCCACCACATCCATAAAAAGTTAGCAAATTCAATCATATGTGGTTTACTCCTTTTTTTTATTTCATATGGATTGATCCAGGTTCATTCTCAAATGTTTTACAGGTTAGTATCACTTATTCATTTCCTTGGATTTTGCTGATTGGGGGTTCGTGAAAAAACAATGATCGATAGGCTAGAACTATAATCTAATATACAATAAATTATTAAAAAATTATGATATTGATTACTAAGATTTGTTGTACTTTAACTATATATCAAAGTCACAGATTTTTAATCAATTGCTTTTTCGTAAATTAAATCAATTTTTCTGCTCTATTTATTTTATGACAAGTAAAGGCTTTATATATATTATAAATTATTTTCGTAAATGGTATACAAATATATATTTATATGTACATTTCTTCATATTTGAAGTAACTTTAACGTAACTTCTCGTATAACGCGATATTTAAGAATTTTCCTTTTCAAGATAAAGACGTTTGGTTACAGCAAATATAGGATTTCTTTTTTTCTTTATTGGTCTAGAGAAGTTATATAAGCAAAAAAATAATAAATAAACATTATAGTTTATAATTAAATCCCTAAACTAAAAAGACATGATTACTATAAACATGGTGAACAGATAATGTACATAATAACATACATTTTCTCAAAAATATTGATAAAATATGTATATAGGTATAAGACAAACATTAAAATAATCCTAAAAATTCATATTAAAATATTAATAATAAAAAAAGAGAGAAACAAAACCCAAATTATCAATGGCAATAAAAAAAGACAACTATTTAACTTTTGTGGCGCAGAACTTCATAAACTGTCTATGGATATGTATCAAGCGACAAAGACACTTCATATTTTTATTCTAGCTTAAAGGATATTAACGAATAAGATCTCCTGCATTGGATATTTCTATTGACATATCTTAAATTTAGTGTTTGACATATTTCACGATCTGATTTTTAAGCATATCTCAACTTTTTTACAAATTTTTAATTAAATTTTCGTCTAAAAAGAATATAGGTTTACCTCTATTTTGACATTTCATTAATAAATATAAGCATTATTAAGTATTGAAAATTATCTAAAGTTACCTTAAAATGGTAATATAGTACCAAACAAATATATAAATGATATTAAAAACGGCATTGTGCTTAATATTTTTTTTAGTATTTGACCTTAGCTTATATATATCAATAAAGGAAAATTTGATAAACTCTTGATGACTATTTTAAATGAATTCTAAATTTTGAACCAATTTCTACACACAAAACCTCAATTAAAAAGAACCAAAACAATGAATAATCGAATATCTAGGTCACTCTTTGAAAAATTCAGGAAACTATGCAGATATAAAAAAATATAGTAATTTTCGTTGTAGGGAATGGAAAAAAATTGTGAATAAGGTTTTCAAAAAATTTCTGAAAGTAATGGAGAGTTAAATAAGAAATAGTCAATATTTGGGAGGAATAATGTCAAGAATTGATGTTGATAATTATAACAGGTGGGGCAAAAGTCCTCCTACCATTTTGATATCCTTATCGTCCAGTGCCTCACAAAACAATAATTTAACGTTTAAATACCACCGACACAATTTGTCAAATTCTAACATTGATTCAAATTGAAAAATATTGCATAAATGACAAATTTAATATGATTTGAGTTACTATAACTAATGGATATTATTTTTTATATGTGGACAGAGTACATTCCAAGTCTATTTGTTTTGTAGAGGAGCTTGGCAAATGGATCCAATATCATCTTCCTTATTTAATTTAGTACGTGCTCCTTTGATGAAAAAATAATATCATATGTATGACTTGGAGTATAATTTTGTCTCATAAAATTTATCCTGACGATAATTATTTATTCATAGGATAAACTTAAAATTAAATTAAAGTGAGCTTAAGGTTCTATAAAAGCTTTCAAAAGAGAATAATCCTTTCCCAATGGAGTCCATGAAATGTGGGTTAGGAAATACATTTTTTATTAATAGAAAACATCCTTCTTTTGAGGAATTAGAAACGCATCAAAGATTTCATGAACAGTGTTTTGTTCGACTTGTTTGTTTGTTTCTTATAGTGGTCTTTATCTCAAATTATCATACTGTTCAATTAGTAAAAATAAATAAGGTATTAAAAATTTCTGACCTTTTTTTTCTTTTTTTTGAGGGTTAGGTTGAGAAATTTTATATTTATATAGGTATGTATATGAATTAAATTAAAATTTAAGTTATTTTATTATTACAAACAATGATAAATTGTCTGATACAAGCAATCAAAATTCCAAAATGCCTAGTATTATACGCGTGACTTTCCACGTGAGTGATAGATTTAGACCATTACTTTCTATCCAATTTATAACCTAATGCATAAAGAAGAATAGATTATACCATGTAAGCCCAAGGAGGCGTCTTGAAATTTATTACTGGGAATCAATACATCGGTAATAAGAGTTTTGTCTTTATTACAAGTATGTGAACGAAAATGTATTTGTTTATTATTTCCCTTTGAACAATAATAAATCACTCATCATTCAATCAAAGAATAATTTGAAGCAAAGTAAGTGTGTATTTATACATTTACAGAGATAGATACTTATATTTTTGTGAAAGTTAAAGATCAATAATTTATCAAAAAAAAAAAAATCAAATTGTTACAAAATAACAAAAAAAAGAAACTTTTTTGTACAAATATTTGTTCCTCTTATATTTAAAGGTAAAAAAGGTATTTTATCTCCAGCAATTATTATTTTAATTTCAGGATGAAAAAAATATATTTAATTTGAAGTTAATATCTATTTATTATTATTGAGATAAAGAATATCTACATAATGGCAAGGGGCCACATTTTACAAATTATCCACATCATTAAAACGGTTGTAAACATGATAGAGCATCTATTTAGTTTGGATTCAAAAGTTACTTTTCCTATAGTTGTATTTTGTCAGAACTTATTTAGGACAAAGTACGAAAGTCCAGTCCAAGCCCATTTTTTTGCTCCTTAAAGAAGGTAAAATCGATTCCTTTGGGAGGTTTTTAAGCATTTTTTTCCGCCGTTTTTAATTATTCTATTATATATTTAAATAATGTCGTGACTACGTTGAAATATGATGTGTTTACCATTTAAAATAAAGTTCATATTTATGTCTGTATAAATTTCTGTTCTGGGGAGTCCATTGAAAAGTGAACATTTTCTAATTCAATAATTAATGAAGGTTGAGAGATTGAAATTAATTCATATTTCCATTTATTAAAGCATAAACAATTACTTACAAAACGAAACAAACATGAGCTCTCTAGCTTACATACAAGTCGAAGAAATGACACTTGAACGGTGTTGACGAATTTCCATTCGTGCACTCCAAACAGTTGGACGTCTCCAGGACTACTGTCTACGTCGTCAGCAAGTCCGAAACGTTGGAAAGGAAGAAGGGCTCTGTCAAAAAAACAGCCCAGACTAATCATCTCAAGTCCGTGAGGGCCCATGAAAGAGATCTCGGGATTTCACACCAGACTGTCAGAGAGCTTTCAAAAAAGTAGGTGGAAAGAGACTTGTGATTGTGGAGAGGACTTTTGATAACAACAAGGAAACGCTTTTGCCCTCCCCCCTCCACGTCACTGATGTCAAACCCCTTGACTACACTTTGGGTGTATGTCGAGGGGAAGACCTGTAATATCCGTCATACAAACACCAAGGCTCACACAGCCACAGTCAGCCAGCAACGGGATGTATGGCAAAGGAATTTTAGAACTTGATTATTATCCTTTTAAGCATTGCTGTCAGTTTTCATAGTGTACCATATTTACAATTGGCTTTTTGGGATTAAAAAAACATTTAATGTGTTCTACCATCAGCCGTTTTCATAGATTGACTCTTCTAATTTAATGCAGCTGACACTGTATATTATTAATTCAAAAGAACATTATTACTTCTTCGCTTAGCCTTTGGTATCCTTAGCGTCTCAAAACTATGAATTGCAACAATTTTTCCCTTTTCTTTTTGAAATTTGAGGATTCTTGTCGACAAAAAATTGTACTGCTTTCTTTTAAGACCTTTAACTTCTTCATATAGCAGTCTGATATGTCCACAGACCTAAATTAAACACTAGCTTGAAATTTTAATTAGAATTTGTGACTATTTTTATTTGCTTTAATATGACGTCATAAATCGATATAATCGCGTAATGAAAGCTTTATTTTTCTTGGAGGCCTTTATTTACTTCAGATGTTACATTTTATGCATGTAAATATACACTTGCATACATACATACATGACCATCCATGCCAAGCCAAATAAAACTTTTAAAAAACCCTTTTCTAAATGTTATTTGTTTAGTAATAAATGTGATAAAAAAATGGACATAGAAGCTACATACATACATAAAATCTGCTCGCAATTGCTTTTTTTCTAGGTCTTTATATAATGGGATAATGGTGTTCTCTCATTTATTTCATATTTTTTTAAATTTTAGATCTTATTATTATATTTATTTTGGGGGATATGTACCTATATTTTAATACATACACGTAGTAGACTAGATATAAAAATAGTTTATACTCCTGTTAACAACTTTATTGCTTAGCAACCAAGCTATAAAACCTATAATGACAATGACACTCATTACACAGGGTGCAAAAACAGAATTTCCTTTTGTAAAAAGAAAATAACAAGCCTGATATATCAGAAAGGATTTTTTTTATTACATAATGAAAAATTTAATCATTTTTAAACACAATTAAAGTTTTGTTTACACAGTTTGGAAAATCATATCAGATAGGTGACATTACTCATTGTTCATGCATCAAAATTTCGTTTTTTAATAACAAGTAAATTTTTCATTTTCATTTGATATACATCTTTAAATAACTTTTCATTTAAATGTTAATGAGGGATAATTATTTCATAAAGAGAGATGCATAATTCATAAAGCCATATATTTTTTATAGTTTTTAGTTAATTAATAGATTCACAACTTAATTATTTACGATTATAAAAAGCCTTTTTCTTTTTTTACAGAATAAATCCTGTTTCAATTACCCTATTTGAACAAATCCAACCAATTTAAAAAAATTGTATGACCCCAGATCTGATGGCACAAATTTAAGCTCTTAATCATTGACATGATTCGTGGAGTTATTCACAGTCAAAGAATTTTGCAAATTTGAAATCATGGAAATCAATGGAAAATATAGCTTTGATATGGTATTAGAAATTGAAGTAATTCAATGATTTTCAACAATTGTCCAATAAAAAACTAGAGTGCAACATAATTTAAATGTAATAAAATATTTTGTAAAACTATTTTTTTAGGAATATTTATTTTTAGAGGGTAAATACACTACTTCAAAGAATGATAGCAACTGACTGTATATTCAAAAAGGAAAAGAAACTTTAAAATCTTGCCTTAAAATGAAACCATGCCATCCCCACTACTATTTCTGCACCCTCATTACCACCCATTATTTATGTTGCTGCATCCTGTGTATTAGAAAGGCTCAATTGATGTGGGAAATTGTATTTTATATGTTTGATTTGATCTAGACAAGGATTGACATTAGAGTTTGACTGTGGAACTGATATATTTCAAACTGTTACATGATCAGTTACAAACTGAAAAAGAGATATTTACAATTATTATATAGTGAATTAGCTACAAGCTCCTCATCAAGGGCTCTAAATAACCTCTCAGACCGCATATTAACTACCCCTCTTTTTCTTTCTATGAAAACGATTGGTATATTTTACCTTTTACTCGATACTTTTATTTGAATCAAAATAACTTCTTTGTTGGGGATGTTTGACCCAGTGTAATTTTGTTAAAATGGAACTTTTTTTTTTGTCAAAGCTTAATTATTTCTGTAGTTTTAACATTATATAATGTATGTTATCAATCGATAATGTCACACTTTTTTACGATTACAAACAATCAATCACGTGATAGATAGATACCTATACATATAGCACAGCAAAAACAAATGTCCTTTATTAATATAAGTATATTAACATAAATCTTACAAGGAGAGAGTACTAAAATATTTATTTGAAAACTGAGTTTGCCAATATTTGATAAAACTTTTTTTAACTTACCAATAAAGTAAAGTAAAACCATACATAAGAAACTAAAATACTCAGTATAATCATTTATCAAAAGATTATGAAACGTAGTAAAATAAACAAAAAGTAAATCTGTCCGATAAATATTGGAATTATTTTGTTGATTATTTACATGCATAATATTCCTAGATAAAAGAAAAATCGTAAACATCGGTGGACCATGTGCTAGTTATGAAGTAGAGGTTCTTCATATTTATATAAATCATATTTCTTTCGTAATTATTATTTTTATTATATCACTTAAGATTGTAGATATAGTTGAATAAAGCCTAACTTCGATTATAACAATCAGTTTATACTATATGGCTGTGAAGCTTAATATTTTCAAGTTCTGTTCTTGAAATTGTGTTTTTCAATTTTAAAATTGCTTTAAATACTATTGGATATACTTAATGGAATAACAGTGTCTTAAACACCATAAATGTCCTATAATACCTTTGCAAAGGACATCATTAATGATAACAAAACAAAAATTTGTTCTTACCTTAATTGGAAAATATATTTTTTATCAATGGGTCTACCGTAGTTATTGACCCACTGGCCCCAGTGACCTCCTTGAGGATGCCATCTGATGGGATAAGATCCACAGATTTTAAATTATTATAATTCTCAACGACAAGGGGTTTCAAACAAGGGGATGCAAGAAAAATTGTTTCCTCAATAATTGGTAATGGACGCAGAATTTGAAATCGCTTGAATAAAGAAGGAAAAAAAGCTCACAAAAGTAAAAAAAAAGAACAAAATAAATGCCTCTAGATTAGTTTTACAACCAAGTCAGGCCTGAGTCGAAAATCAGCTATCATAATAATAAACAAGTTGATCTATTATCGTCGGGTCAATTCTGTTTTGTAGAAATTTTCTTTAAACGGTTCTTGAGCATCATCGAGCCTATACTTTTTCTAAAATCCAACTTATGCTGTCAAAAGCTCATTTAATGCGTAGGGTCGAAGTGTATCAGACTTGGACCGGCTCTAATTTTGAAGGTAATTTGTGTGTTGTGTTAGTTTCAAGATAAATGTTGGATATAATAATATATTGATATAAAATGGAAACGTAATAAAATCAAATATGTATGATCATTTTGAAGTCACCGAAATCAGTTAACATATTTGATGTAGAAATAATCAAGTGTAAGCTCAAGAAAAAAAGTTTCTCCAGACTAAACTTATTTTTTTATAAAAAATTTAACCGGCATTGCTACATTTCCTCAGCAAATATTCAAAATAAAGATGCTGTTGAAGTTTAAAAAATGGGAAATGCAGTCATTACTAGTGTTTATTAAGACCAAGTTTATTTAATTAAAAATGGAGTTATCCATATTTTTTAACCAAATCCATACGCTTGGCATTTCAAATTTTGGTACTGGAATACATTTGACACAAGATAAGCCAATTAAATGGGCAAGATGGTTTTTAACGGATTTTTTTTTTAAAACTAGACCATAGACCTTAAAATAATATTTTATTATTTGTGGTATTTTACATTTATGGACACAATGAGTGTTTGTGTATTTAAAATATTTTATTTTTCAACAGTGTTCTGTCTATAAGAGTCCTTTCTGAAACAAGACCAGATACACACAAAAAAAATATTGTATGATAATCAGAGCATCAAACTGGATCACGTACAATATGAAGTACCCTTGAAATGTAATTTACTGTTGTGCATTTGACCTGAAGGGAAAAATCAATTGACTTTGCTTTATTAAAATAATGTTATTAAAGGATATTGAATTTATTCCGATCTATTTAACTTACAAAATATATTAGTAATAATAAAAAAGTTGGCATTGAAGATACATGAAAATGACGGACAACTCTTTGATATAAGTAATAGTTATATCAATGATAAAAGTTGAAATAAAAATATCGAATAAATATAGAAATGAAAATATAATTTGTTTGTCAATAGACTTATAAAAATAAAAGTTTCCTTTAAATCAAATAATGATGTGATTATTAGATCGATTTTTTTAAATGAATTTTCTCCTAAAGTAATGGTACGATTCTAATAAAAACAAATACCAAATGAAAGCTGAATATTTTGTATTATTATTCGCTATAATTGACTTTAGCGTCAATAACAGCCTTGACTCAACCTTGGAAACGAGAGGAAGTCTTGATGACAGTCCACTTTGGCATAATCTAAAACTCCTCCCAGATACTGGACATCAACAGAGATTTTGTGTTGCAGAAGGATCGTTTTGTGTCACACAAAGAATTTCATGGGATGAAGGTTCGGTGAGCTTGGAGGCCAATCACAGGGGGGAAACGAAGAAAAAAAAATCTTAGAACCAGTTTTCTTGGCAGTGTAGAATGGAACAGATTCTTGTTGCCAGACAAATAGCTTCCCTACAGCAGGCTCTCAGAAAAGATGAGATTCCTGGCAATAGCCGTCATCAATTAGGGAGGCTCATCAGGTTTAAGAAGTTTGCAATCTCAATATTGTCTCCTCCGGCGAAGATCACTACAAGGACACTGCCTTCTCCACGGTTCTGGAATAAATACTTCATTGATCGATTTTTTTTAAACTGATGCCAAACGCTTTATCTAATTATTCGAGCATCATCCATACGACTAATAAAATATGACAGATAGGGATGTGAAAAAGGTCATATGCTGGTATCAGGCAACCTGCAAGATATTAGTTCTTTCATCCCTGCCTATCTTGATTATTTAAACATAATAGCAGATACTGAGCCCTATAGGGATCCCTGTTAGTAGATAAGTTTTTTTTTATTTATTATTATCATATCTGTTATTGCATTATTTTAGACGTAGTTTTTTTTTTAATTAAAGGTATTTTGAACTTTTTCACATCTCATATAATTATTTCTATTAATATTCTATATGAATAGCGCAGAGCACACTTTTTTTTTCTTTTTTTTGGCATAATACGAAATTTTTTATATAATTTTAGTATTAGTTAAGATTGTATAGCATTTAAAATTTATCCCATCACTGTTATCGGTGCTTGAAAAACTTCCTTAACTATACAAAGGATCATTTTCACTTGTAATATAGTAAAGTATGCCTGTTCAACATTTGAACTAGTATATCTTTAAAATACGATAATAGTATGCTATTATTCTTAATTGAGGCCTAATTTAAGTATAAAACATTAATTACACAAAAATTGGAGATTAATGATGACGTAATTTAACAAAAATTTATATCCAAAGTGGACACGTCCTTAAAGCTTTGGACGGGACCGCACGAGAAGTCAAAATTTCGGAACCGATACACATACCTTGTGCAAATACAATAATTATTAGACTAAGAGAAAAAATAAGCAACATACTCGTAGTTATTTGTACTACTTGAAATCATTTTTAACCAATCAATTCACTTTTTTGCATTTACTAAAGTCAAAATTGAGACTCACAAACAAATAATATTACAGCTATGTAAGTGCAAATAGGTTTATAAGCGAATCAAGATCTTAATGTGACAGATGTTCACTGTGCCTTGAGTAAAGCAGATCTATTCTAGCTTTAATTTTGAAGACAGCAACTCGAATATCATTCTACATGTTTATTCACGATCTGTATTTATTTTTGAGTTAAGTTAATATGGAAAAAGTTTTCTCATATATATAAGTTGATCTGAATTGTATGTAAGTAAATCTAAAGCTGATTTTTCCAGCAGTGGATACTCATTCATTACAGAAATCCAGAATTTGTCAAGTGGTTTAGAGTCATCAGAATCAGAATCTGTTTTTGGTGCTTGAGCATATGAAAATTCGATAGGCGCATCTTCCATGGCAGATGATTAGCTGTGGTGGTAGAAGGGGACTGTATCTAGTTATGTTTTTGTGAAGCATTGCTTGCATTCTGGGAAAAAAATTTCAAAATGATCGAGAAGAAAACTTGAGGTGGTAAGAAATAAACAATTTCTAGATTAATTGCGTTGTCTTTAACAAATTCTTTAAGTTCAGGGTAAAAGTATATTTGACCTATTTCAACCGTATTGATCCAATGCTTCAATTTACAAACAAAGCCATTTATTATTTTGTCATTGGGAACAGTATGTTTGTATTATCTCCCTTAGGTGAGATATTAAGTTAATTCATTTTATCAAATATTGAGGAAGGATAAGCTGGTTTTGTAATGAAGCCAGATTTATTTAGTTCCTCGAGGAGAGGAGGTGTTTTGTGAGCGAGGAAAAGGCACACCTCATCACACAGAGTCCCTTTAGAAAATTGCCTTCTGATTGCTACCTTACATCTCTATATGCCTTGATTTTATAAAATGAACTATTTTTACAGCAATGTCAAAAACAGCTCTGAACTCTACATTCAATGTTTTACATGGAAGGACTTCTTTTGTGTATAATACAGTGTGTAAAATAGACGTGGTGTGCAACTTATTATTCTCCTGCTTTCAATCCTATATTGTTCCCAAGCAATGTTTCTGCACCATCTGTGCATACTGATATGCACTCGTTCCTAGAAAGGTCCTCTTGCTTTAGCTTCCTGTCTAAGCTACTGAAAATATCCTCTTCAATACAAGCTCCCTCTAGCGAGTAGCAAAAAATGCCTTCTTATTTATGTTTCCTTATAAAAGTATATTTGACAAAAACAAGAAGCTCTGTTAAATTTGAGATGTCTGTAGATACACAAGGTTGTATTTAATAATTTCCTCCCGTTCGGAGCGTCAATGAATTGACACTTAATATTCTGCACAATGTCAATGATGTACCCAATACCGTTCTATTTGGAAGCTGCAATTGTTGAAGCTGCGAAACAATTTTGTTCCATGCATAACTTAACTCATGGCTATAGTAGCAGGTTTTATCGAACTTTCTCCAATTGTACATACGTGTTGTTTTTTTTGCCTGTGCAATAAAATATGCTACCTCATATGAAGCTTGTTGGGCTATTAAAGTCGTAGTACTTTGTTGAGTTAGGAGTTTCCTTTGCTTTCGTAAAACTCCTTCCTTTTTTAGAAAAAAAAGACTCGATCGGTTATTCGCGAAACAGGAATGCTTAGTATTTTTACGGGCTTCAGACTCTCTTGAGTAAGGACTTTGGAACACACTACACAATGAAGACGCTATTCTCCGTGTACGACCTAGCATGTGAAGCCATATTTAATGTATTTCTCCCCGTATTTTATGATTTGGAGGATGACGGGTCAGATTTATAGATTTGCCAGTACCGCCGTTATCAAATATGTAGGGGTTAAGTCTAACCACCCACTAATAAACTCTCAGTATTTGCTGCAAACATTTCAAAGCACTTAGATATACTCACCTTTTGCCTCATTACTTTTTTCTTTTGTCGATATTAACCACTTTTTAAAGTTGGAAGAAGTTATTGAATATTGCCTTTTAGTGTTGTAAAACTATTGTCATTCTAAGAGTATTAACCCAATTTCAATTACAATAAAGCTTGTTATAAGAATTGGTTAACATCAATGTGGATCTTGTTAATCATATAGACCCCATTAAGTTGCAACTTGAAAGGGAAAATTATATTTATGGGGGATATACGCAACTTTTTGGTTATTGGCTCTCTTCAAGATTGGTTTAAATATATGTAAAATTCGTGTAAGTGGGGCTCATAGTCAGTACATATAGAACCTCCTAGGAATGCGTTTATTAATTTCAATCTATCTTTCCTACTATTTTCTGGATAATTTAATCCATTCCGTGCTACCCGTTTAGCCAAAACAATCATTTCTAATATCAATATATTAAAGGGGACTATCAAATCCGGACTTAATACATTTCTTTCACTGAATTAGGTGATTTTAGATCTAGTGTTAGTTGGGTTTTTTTGGGGTTTTTTTTTTTGTAATCGATGAAAATTAATTGTTTTTCCCTCGATTAAAATCCAAGTAAATAATTTTATCAGTATACCTAGTAATATTGTAAATAATTAATTATATGGATAGGAAGAGAACCAATACATACAATTACGTTCACATTACGTCTTGTTTGTATCCACAGATTAGATATCATCAGTATTTAATCAAAAAAACCATATAAACATAAATAGGTGTGCCTTGATAACAGTAATGAGGTTGATATATACTTAAATATATTTAGACTTAAAAATATTTTTGAAATAAAAACCCGTCAGGAAACAATTTTAAGTGAAGCATGCTTTAAAAATAAACTTTTTTTTACTTTCCCAACATTTCATTAAGTTGTATTTTCACCAAAACATATTTTTTTTTTTTTAAATATTCTTATCTGTTTCCTACACATATGTTACAATGTGTTTTTACAAAAGTTTGGATTTCAGTCTGGATAATCGTTATTTTATAGAAGAACATTCTAAATAATTATTTTTAATTCAAAAATTTGTATGGCATACCTAAAATAAGCCACAACAATCTTTTTAAGTATTTTCTTTAACAGCTCTTGATTTTTTACATTCTTATCCTCATAATTAGATTTGTAATTGTTGATCTCAAATAATTTTGCATTAAGAAATGTAACGCAAGTTACAAAAATATTTACACTTTTGTCATTTCTCACTTTTCTACACTTTTCTAAGTAGTATTCTGAAAGTTGATTAGATAAACTAAAATTAGGTTGTATTAAACTATGAACATGCTGTAAATAGGACTTATTAATTAATTTTTGATATTATTTTCTTCTATATTATGGTGATTGAACATATCTTTTGAATACCAAAAAACCTCGAATGTTAAAATTCTTTTTAAGTATGTAATAAAGGAATGTTGCTTTTATGCACCATCAGAAATATTATAAATTGTAGCTTTATTTCTAAGCGATTTATAAAAAGACATTTGTCAAAACAATATCCTCCGAAAATTAGAAATAAATTCGGAAAGCAATAAATATTTGTTTGCTACTCTCACCACTACTTAGCATATGGAGAATGATGAATATATATATAATGTTAAAGAAGGATCTAGATTTGGTAATAGATTATGTAAGAAAGAAAACATCATTGCTGGGAAAATACTCTTTATATTCATGAGAAATGTTGTTACAAAAAAGGAGGCTCATAATCAACAAAGTAATCAAAGGAAAAACTTTGATATGAAAAATTATAATTCTTATCAAAGAAACATATCAAAATTGGATAGTACAATATAAATATTTTTTAGGGCAATAAAGATGGGTCCATTTTTAGTTAACCCTTCGTTCGTGAACATACTTTTTTTTTCATGGCGTTTATTTGCGGCATGTACTTAATTTCAAAATAATTCTGGACATTGTAAAACAAACACTGCATATATTTTTAATTGACATTGGAAGATAATCATATAAAAAAACGAAAGCTACAATGTTAAAGCATAAATAACATTCGTTACTCAAATAATTCATAAAATAAACTCAAATAAAATACATCTAAATACTCAATAAAACACAAATTTAATGTTTTGCAATATTTACTAATCCATTATTGTAAATTTACCCCTGTATTCGCATTGTACATAAAATATACTGGTTTTTTTTTGCAAAAAAATAAAAAAATATTGGTTTATCCCACATGTGAAGGGTGAACGATTTGAAAAAGATAACAATCTTTTTCAAATAGTTCGCCCTCAATGAGCCGAATCACTTTATTTTGAAATATGTCTTAAAAATGGGCAATTCATCATCCAACAGATCACAGTTAGGACTAAGAACCTCTGTTTTTCCTGTATTTTTTAGACCAGCTCTCTTAGAAAATCATTTCAAAATAGGAAAAAAAAACACTTTTAGTCGATGGTGTGTGACCATTAAAAATTAATGTCAAATCATCCGCATAAAAAAAAAACATTTTACATGACAAATATAAGATCTTAAACCTATAATATTCTCATTTGTATGAATATCATATATTAAAGAGTCAATACATAGGATGAAGAGTATTCTAAACGAAGGATGACTTTGGTAAACTCCTTTATTGTTAAAAAAACAACTCTTTTTATTTCCACAATGAATCCAAGTACGAGCTCTCAATAAGGTAACGCCCACCATACGGATAATATAATCAACAATAACTTTTCTATAGAGAACCCGGACCTTGGACAGAGTATCAAATACTTAAGCAAAGTAGATCACCGATAACGTCACATATTCAACTGACTTTAAAAGAGTTTTTAATGTAAAAGTGATGTTGTCCATTATTTCATTTTGACAAAACCGTATTGAAAACTGTGCACTTTTTCCTTTAAAACTGTATTTTATTTGCAAGGAAAAATAGTTTTATAGAAAGAGTTCTCCGTTGTAAGTGGACACAGATTCTTAACCCTTAAATATATGGTGTCCCTATGTGGAACATACCGAATTTAGATAAAATATTCGTTGGGTACTTAATTTTTTCTTCAAAAATATCAGAATAAAAAAGATCAAATCATAATGAAAGACCCTGTTTTTGTTTGTTTTTTTCAGTTCGATAGTATTTATCATAACATAGTAGATTAGTTATGATATTTTTAGAATTTTAAATTTAAATTTTTGTCACCTACAAATTAAAAGTTATGCATTTAAATAGATATTTTGATCCTTAATATTTTTTTGAAGTAAAACAATGTTCCCATCGCACACAAACTTAAAATGGGAGCTAAGTAATTCACATATTCCTTATAATTTAAGGGTTAAACCAGAATGTCCGAGTGCCTTATCTAGTTTTGCCTGATTGTTTATGGCCTTTTTTTATTTAATATAATTACAAATGACTTTGAATTATGTCTCCAAAATCTTTGTATTTTCCTATGATATCTGTTTCCTCAATAATATTGTAAGATTTGGATCTTTTTAAAACTTTAAATTTTAACAGAAGTTGGCATTTCAAAAACTACATCTTCCACATATGTTTAATAATGGATAATCAAAGGAAAAGTAAATATGAGAGTAAAATGAACTTATTTCTTACAAAGATCATATCTGCTGTTTTTGTTGAAATTGACATATTTCTATTGTTCTTATTTTTACAGATATTGCATAGTAATCTTGATTTAGACAGGTCATCCAATCGTATTCACTTTGAGCTTAACTTTATTGAAATGTTCAGCCTCTCAGTATAATTGTTTTAGTTTATATTGTCTTTCCTATTCGGTTACATTTTCATTTCAATCCTTCTTAGCCGTTCTCCACCACGTCTGGTCCCAACTTGTCGACATACTCCTTTTATGCGTTCAAGTATATGTTGAACTTCAGTAATCAGGTAACTTCTATTTTTGAAATTACATTTGATGCTTCGATGATATCAATCAATGATTTTACTGTAGATTTCAAGCTGATTTAGGAGGTTGGAATTCTGTTTTCGTGGTGTTACAGCGTCAGAAAAGTCAAAGGAAGTTATGATAGAGGAGATGCTTGCAGTTGGTTGGTTGGGGGAGCATAATTGTTAGTCTGTGTGTTTTGCAGGGTAAAATAACTGTATTAATAAATTAAGGGTCATCATAAGTAGACCCATGCATGCCTATAACATCTTAGACATGTCAAAATTTTAAATTTGCTTATGATAAGATTTCCATCTGCACGTCAATATAAAAGTTTTGCATTAAGCAATTTTTAATCAATAATGATACACTTCGTTATTGGGTTTGGAGTTCATTGTTGAATTTAAAGAGGGATAAGTATCAACCAGATAAACAGAAGCAAGATCTTGAGTCAGACAATATGTTCAAAGACATTACGTGTTTTTTTTTAGGTTGACCATCGCTATCAGTTTCTAACCGTGTTTCAGAAAGAGGTCTTTTTGTATTAGATCCTGACCTAAACGGTTGTATGTTGACCCTAGATATATCTAAGGAAATTTTTCGGGATTTCTACATTCAAGTGAACTACAATACTGGCTTTTTGGGAGGTTTTTCTATTTTTATATTTATTATCTCTTATCTTCAGAGGAAGATTCATCGTTTTCTTTAGGGTTAAATCTTGTTGATGTTTATGTCGTACTTCGGTTAACACATCTGATTTTCATTTAGAGGCTCCACTGTTATAGTTGAATGAAAAGAATCAGTATTCTTACGAATGTCAAATTCTAGTTTGATCTTCTAATCTGTCTTAGGTGCATTACTTTCGTCATTAACACATCGCATTTTTAAAACTACAGCCCTGCATAGTTGAACAATTACGTCATTTCAATATTGTATTATTTTTTTAAACTATTCCATCCATTTCACACTCATAACTACCAATTAAAATGTTAAAAATACTTGTATGATTATAAGACATTGTGAAATAAAAACCTTATTTTAAAAAACCTTAAAAACATTAGTTTGGGATTTCAACAAGATATAATTTGTTATTCTTATACTAAAAACATTAACTTTGGATACAAATGTTTATAAAATATTAATTATTTTATGCAAACACCCTTATGTTCTTTGATTTTCTTGTCTATTCTCCTAATGGGTGACTTAGTGAAAAAATCATATGTGCAAAAAATCAGCACAATCAGAGGTGGTACCGGGTGGCTCTCGAGCCCTAGAAGTTTTTGAACTAAGATGCAGTATAGTAAAAATTACATATCTCACTTTTCCCTCACATTAAATTGCTTGGTATCAAATATAATATTTTATAAGAAATATTTGTATTTTCTTGTATTAACACGTTGATTTCAATTCCCGTTGATGCCCTTTTTTGAAATTGTGCCCGTAGGGACTAACAAAACTAGATCAACAAGTGTTATATTGTGTCTTGGTAATGGCTTAACAATGGAGGATGTTATATTAACTGGAGTCCGTCTCCCAACTTGTGGGCAGGTACTTAGATGCCTGATGTGGCACGTCCAAGAAGAAGTTGGGCAAAGTAAGCAAACGCAGCCAATTAAGTGGAAATCCGTAATCCTCATTCAGCTGAAAATATTCTAAAAGAAGGCGAATAATCCTATCCTTTCGGATCATCAATGCTGTAAATTGGTACTTGATCTTCTCAGCAAAAACAGCTAATTACGTCAAATTCTAGCGTCTTGTAGGGGAAATCAAAATGAATTAACAAAGCTCGAGTCTGAAAAAATTCAACTTGTCGAAAAATTTTGTTTATGGGTTAGTGATTCTATGGAAAAGTTGATTAATGAAGAGAAAAAAAGCATTTTTGGCATCTATAAAAATCAGATCGGTTGGCATCAATTGGTGCTACAGACAGAAAGAAAGCAGCTATGGAGCGTAAAAAAAGAAGCTCGTCGTCGATCTGAAGCATCAATATTAAAATAGTATCATTTTTCTCACTCAAAGAATCTTACAATGCCTGTAAGTTTTTCTGGAAGCGACTCTGAGTCTACTGAGAGCTCGCATAGGATCGAGGAAATTCACCAAACAAAAGAAACGTTGTCACCACAGATTAACCTATACCGGTACACCTGCATTAATTCCTCGCAAAATTTTAAAAAGGCCATCGGTAGTCTCTGTTGCGACTCTTTTAAATATCAGTCCTGCTCATCAGGCTGCACTCACGAAAGTAGTGATTGAGGAATCCGGAGGTGATACCTCTTGCATTGCTAAATCGTACTCAACGGCAGACAAGGCTAAGAGATCCAACAACAAATGCTATTGCCAAATAAATTATGGAAAATTGGAATGGCAACACAACACTGGGACGCCTAACAGCTAAAAAACAGAAATAGAAAGATTAACAGAGTATTAATTGAAAACGCCAGTGAAATCAAATTACTTGGTCTAGTAAAATATATCTCAAGAAGTGGAAGGTCATCAGGCGATAGATATAATTAAACAACATGCTCTTGAATTCTTAAACTAATGGCAGTGCAAGCAATTGGAAGTAATTCTATGATTCGATACAACAACGTCGAATACTAGACATATTACAACTGCTTGTATTTATACTCAAATTAAACTTGACCGTGCAATCTTGTGGTCCGCATGTCGTCATCATTTTGGAGAGATAATTTTCTATAATGTTTTTCCATTTCTTCAAATTGAGCCATCAAACTCACCTGAAGTCTCCTTATTTAAAAGGCTCCAAAAGAATTGGAATTTCTCTGTTTTGAGGAGCGTAGAAAATTTTCAAAAGTTGACGTAGAAAAATACAATCCAGATGCCAAAAAATACTTATATCTTACAAAACATGTGTCTTAGATTCATTACAAACAGTGACCCCATATTGTAGATATGATTATAATAAGGAAATGACACGACTATATAAAGTTGCTCTCACTGGTGAAGAGATCGCAAAAAGAAGAGCTTTACACAACAGGAGCAATGCATCAATCCGGATGGATGTCTAAAATTATCTATTCAATAACAATTTGTCTACTTAAAGAGCAAATTTCTCTAAATGGAAGTGTAGCAACCAGTTATCAGCAATCAAAACTCAAGAATTTTGTAGTTTTTGGTGCTTAGATTTATTGTGGATGGTGGAGCACAACCCAATCTGCTTGTTTTGCTCCTTGGTCAGATTTGTACCTGTACAAGACTCTACTGGAATACAAAAAAATTAATAAAATAAATTCAATAATTGGCTAAGGAAACCTTCTTTTTTTTTTTTTTTTTTTTCGAAGATAACGTCAAAAAAAACATTAGCTAATTTAGTAAACGAGGACTCTTGGTTTATCACAAATCTTTGCGATTTAAATATGAGTTTCATTGAAGAAAATATAGAAACATAAACACTAAGAACAAGGATTTCAAGATATCTAAGAAAATTGTTGAAAGCATCAACGTAATGCATGATTCAGCATAAAGAAAAATTTGTAAACATGGAGCGTTGGATGCACAATATTAATCAGTGCAACTCCAATTAAAGTATAATTTTTAAAAAATATATGATTTATTTAGTCAGTCTGGCTATTTTTGTTATTACAACTAATGTATGTGTTCAGTTTTGCTATTTTATTCCTTATTAGTGTATCCTATACATAGATTCAATGCATATTTGAACATTATATCCTCCTATATATGTAAATACGTATATAATTTATGAAGATTGTATTTTTTTTTTGTATGAAAATGTGTTTGTGAGAGGATGGAGGGTGGGTGAGTGGATTTGTTGTTGTTGGTCTTTATTATTGTTAAATAAGTTTTATCGTGGTTTATATATGTACAATATTGGTATATTACATGAAAATAAAGTTAAAATGTCACCATAAATACATATAATTACATCATGGGACACAAATACTGAAATAGGGATATGGCTAATGCCTTTTTTTTTTTTTTTTTTTTTTGCATTCCAAAAAGTACAAATTAAAATTAGAATTTATTTTATTTTATGGACCATAGGCTATAAGTTTTCAAGCGGCTATTATTATGAGGTCAATTGTGTATTTAGTGTAAATATTTGAAGTTAAAAGTCGTTACATTTATTTTGTTATTTTAAATTTATAGCCCATATATAAAGATCAGTTGAGTGCAATTTGTAAACCATATACCAGGAGAATGAAGGAGAAAGCTCATTGATTGTTCCATTCTATAATGGATATACATTAAGAGAAATTGCAATTTACTATTTTTAAGATCATTTTCTTCCACACAATGAAGGAAAAATGTAGGGAAAAAAAGAAACTTTATGGGCTATGCTACAGATAATAAAAATATATGTTTAAATACAATATAAATGTAGTAGATGTAAGGCTATAGATTCTTATTCGACTAAAGGAGGGGGGGAGGGGAGAGTTCCTGCCTATAACAACTCCAATAACTATTTCAATTTAGAGAATGACGTCATACAAAGATGGGTTCCTTAGTGTTGGGTTTTGGTTTGAAAATCCTAGACCGGTCTGAGACCCATTGTTTTTTGTGGAAAAAACCAATTTTGCCATTTAAAGGAGTTTGGTTACACAAAAAGTCGGGAAAATCCGTCTCGGACCAAGTCTCGACCGTGTAGTGTTCATACTAGTGATGGTACAATTCAAAATAATAAAAAAATCCCAAGGCAATTCCAATTCTTTAATATTTTAAATAATAGTTAAAAAAATACAAATTGAGCTTTTTCCAAAGTGAATTTTCCCAGGGAGAATAATCTCTCCGGAAACTTTCCAAATACAAATTTTGCAAACGCAAGCATTCCGAAATTTCTTTACAAAACTGTAATATTTGCGTAGACTGCATGTGTTAAGAACACTTATTTTCACGTTAAGTTTATGTTCAATTTGTTTCTTCTCAGTTTTCGAGCATTTTTATCATAAATGATTGTATTACAATAATTATAAAAGTCTCAACTAACAAATTCACATGGTCTTTTTTATATCGTGACGGACATATATAATTTTTTTCATTACATAGGAAAGTAATTAATAGTTAAATAAATACATCATAATCGCAAAGTAAATATTTTTTTCTCAATTCTGATTTGAGGAAAAATACCCAATTCTGATTAATTGTCCCATCACTAGCTCATACTATGAACACAATGGAGTGGTTGATGTTTGGAGAAGTAATATTAATTCCTTATTGTCGATTCAACAAACGTCTTAATAATGATGATTTTTCATTAATAAATCCGGTTCCAATTACTCTATTTTGACAAATCTCATCAATTTAGAATTTTCACATAACACCAAAGTCTCCAATTTTAAACCCTTAAAATTATGAAAACTAAAGAGAAAAAATATGTTTTTCTTGTATAAAAGAAATTGAAGCAATTAAATAATTTTCATTAATTGCAGTAACAAAAATTGAAAAGGTAAATTCTGAAATATTCTGTCAAACCATTTTTTGGTAATATATATTTTCTAAGGCAGACACAAGTTTCAAACTACTCCAAAGTATGATAACGACTTCGTACACAACTTTAGAATTTCGTTTATGGAGTCCAACCACGCCCATCCTACTACTACTTTTGCAGTCCGATAGCCAGCATGATAAAATGAAAATTATGTTGTTGCACGCTCTACATCATTTATATAAATTATCCACATAAAAACACCACATAAATTCACAAAAAATAATAATACAAACTTGGCTCCATAATTTCACAGTTTGGTGATGCATGGCCTTATATACATAATTGTAATAGCAAAAACATAAAAAACACTCATCTCATGAACTAAATAATAATAAAAGTAATAACTTTAATAATATCCAAATTTCACCGTATTAACATATATATGTATATAAATGCAATATGTATTTAATTGATTGAGTAGGTATGTATTTTTCAGAATAGAGTAGTTAATTAAAATTAAGATTTGATTCGTAAAAATATATTTAATTTTATTACGAAAATGTATTTCTTAAATAAATAAAAGTAAATTAGTTTTCCTTTGATACTTGATACTTGTAAACAAAATTTTGAATTAACATACATATATTTTTAATGCATGAATTTTAATTTGTAGGTGGGAAAAAAATGGAGTATTTCTAATCATTCTATAAAAAAAAATATTTTAAAATGTAATTAGAGATAATTTAATCGCTATACCACGTGTATTGAGGGTAACTTTTTTTTATCTCCCTGTCATGGTTAATAGATGTATTTCTGAAACAAAAAAAGGACATAGGTACATCTTAACTTCATTTTCTCTGTTGTCTATCGTTGCTTTAAAATTTATAAAACTCTAATAAATAGTATATTCTATTTTAGTATATATAGTATGAAACATATAAAAGCAATTTTGGTGTTTTTTTTACAGCATAAAGAGACTAAACATATGGAGCAATAGAGATTTGTCATTAATGCGTAAATTGGCATCGTGCAGCGTTACCTTTCATCTCTTTATTGTGACCAATCATGAAATATGAAATCCATCTATTCTTACTTTTAGATCAGGAACTTTTGCAGTTGGTCCAATGTTTCATTTATTTTGAAGATTGTTCTCTGTCAAAATATATAATGTCGACTTCGTAGAATCCCCCTATATTAAGTGTGCCAAAATACATAAAATAAAATAGATATAGAGAGTGCACAATATGTTGTTTCTGAATGGGGAAACTAGACCAAAAATACTCCAAATCATTTGAAGTAACTTTTTCCTATTTGAATATGGCCAAAACCTTTTTTTAAGTCATCCAAATATTGCTGAAAAAAGGTAATGCAATGATATATCTAGTTTGTTGGTCTGAATCATACTTGGTTACTATTTGGATTTTCAATGGTTTTACTTTTTTTTATTACTTTTAAACAAAAGAATATGAAGAAAAAAAAATGAATGTATCTGATAATGGACTTAATCTGTTATTAGATAAGAAAATAGTATAATAATAGTAAAAATGACGTAATTACCTTATGAATTTGATTTCTTTATTTTTTCAAAGTTAAGGTTAAGATATGCAATGAAGAGTACATCACAAATATTATTTTGTGTTTTTTAAGTATTGAAACATCAAAGGAGGCAAACTGTTGATTTTAAACAAATACATATACTTAGTTAGTTAAATATTTATTACTGTTTGCCATACATACATAAAATAAATTTTTACAAATATAAGGCAACGAACACGACCACCCAACGGGGTATTTGTGCTACTACAGCAGATTCTAAAACATAGTTTAGATTAATAATATTTTTTATTTTTCATAAATTTTTAAATACGAAAGTCTTTGTTTTCCTCATTCATTGCTTTATATCTCTCATAAGATAGGGCGGGGCATCTATTGATGAGATAGTCTGCACTTTGCCATTCTTCCATACATACATTGTACGTTGAGCTTATGTCTTTCCACTTCCTTTAGGTGGGCTAAAAAAGGGTCATGTCCAATGTAGGCTTGTACAATGAGTCTCAATTTTTCTTTTCCGAGCTTGATACACTTCGACTTCAGCTCATTAAGCATAGTATGTGTATGTTTCATACTTTGATCTTCTTTATATCGGGCACACCAATATTGATAGAAGAAGTCATGAATTACCTTCTTTAAGTGATATGGAGGCGTCCCAATAGTAAACTGGTTTTGACTCTCAGTACCCCTCTTCGCAAGATGGTCTGCAAATTCATTTCCTGTAATGTCCTAATGTCCTTTGCACCCTTCTAGATTTATATTTTTCTCACACATTCCTTTGATGACGATTTCTTTGCATTTTAAAACGTCTTAACTAGTAGTAAGAGGATAAAGATTGCCATAGTTGCTGATTGAGAGTCTGATCTGATTATTACATTGTTCAGTGTTTTTTCGTACTTCAGAAGAGCTTCTATAGCCTGTGTTATGGCAAAAATATCTGCTTGAAACACAGAAGCCTCTTTATTTAGTGAAAGCAATGAATGACAAACTGATGCAGAACCTTTCATGATGGCCTATCCAGCCTTAGTGTTTCCGTCCTCGTCTTTAGACCCGTCCGTATAGATGATCGCGTTAGGATTCTAAATCTGACTCTTATCTATCCAAATGCCATTACTTTTTATGTAGTCACTTGGTTGATCCATTCCGAGGTATGACGTCAGACATTATTTGTTCTCCATCTTGATTTTGTTGCATTTTCCTTCATTTTTAAGTCCAGAGGAGCAACACCCAAAATTGCTTCCATTCCTGTGGTTGGTGTCGATTTAAATGTAGAAGTCATTCCCAAGAGTGTTTTCCTTTGAATTGTGTTTAATATTTTCCTTGCACTTTTCTGTGTAGTGATTGCATGTCCCCATACTAGACACCCATAGGACATGATAGGTCTGATCATAGCTTCATACAGTCAGAGAACTTGGTTTGAGGGCAATCCCCATTTTTTTCTTATGATTGTCTCGACCATATTCCATATCCGAGAATACTTGAAGGGTTTTATTTTAAATACTCTGTCCAGGTGAGTCCTTTGTGGTAAGTATTTTGATCCAACTTTTTAAGACTATAGCGCTTGATTTTGATGGGTTAAAGGTAAAACCATTTTCTTTTCTCCATTCAATAACAGTATTGATTGCCCTTTGCATTGCATTGACAAGGGTAGTGGGATGTTTTCCACTAATTAAAAGGAGGATGTGGTCAGCCTAGCCAACAACCTTGATTACTCTTTTTTTAAATTTATTATGTAGACTATCCATAATCATATTCCAAACGACCGGCGATAGAACACTCCCTTGTGGGTTCCCATGGGTTGGATTGACAAAAACTTATTTGCCTTTGAGCTTGGCTGTGACCGTACGGGTACTTTGTAAAATTTCGTACCAGGATCTGATATACTCTGGTATATATAAGTCTACAAAAGATACAATTTATGAAAAGTGTTTGCCCTATTTATTTGAAAAAAATGGGTTGACAATTTATAATTATGATTGCTAATAAATCACATTATTTTTTTTTAAATACAATGTTTTACAAACATATAATCGTAATGCTATTAATATTATTTATTTTCTGCTTGTACAGTATATACATACAGTAAGCTAATACATAATTCAAAATAAATCACAATGGAATTTTTTGAATTATCATTAGCAGAAAAAAATAAAAATACATATATATGCACTCATAATAATTAAACCTAGTAAATTGCTTCTCCACAATTATAATTACATTAATCTTTCTCTCTTTTATATCTTCATAATTAAAAAGTTGGCAGAAATTTGTACGACAAATTATTTTAATAATTTCAATATTTTGTTAATGTGTTTTTATTCCAGCTGTAATAGTCACATATCTACATATAAACTATAAAATAAATAAGAATAACCATTAAAAAAGTCTTGAGTACACTTTAGTAGTTTATTAAAAGCAATAAACAGAGTATTGTTGTAAATAAATTTATAACTTTTTTCAGGGATTTTAAAAAATTAATAAAAGGTTTCGTTTAGATAATAGAAAAGTTAAAGTAATTAAACATTGAAATGATAAATTTATACAATATTTGGGGATTTTAATTTTTGATATATAAAGGTATATGTGTACAGAGTCGTTCAGTTAAATCCAGACTACCTTTAACTGCATTCGAATCAATAAGAGAAGCAAGTAGAGGTTTGAAATTTTATTTTCAAGTTGTCATAATACAAAAAAAAATCATTTAATCTGTTTCCCCTTTTCGCCAATCATTGGCTCGATACGATGTCTTAAGGATGCGCAGGCCTTGACCATGTTCGCAGGGTAGATTTTGTTCCGAAACTTGATTATAAAAGCCTTCAAGGAGTCGTTGCTGTTGTGTGAATTGGCGGAGACTTTCATTTATAACTCCCCCTTAAAGAAGTAGGCCATGTGATTCAGTTAGGGTCAAGTCTGGGGGTCCCAAAATTGCACCCTTTCTTCTTTCTGCAAGTTTTGGGTCTTGTGGTAGGTGGCTGAGTCTTGTTGAAACAGGAAATGAGCACTGTTGACCTCAAATTTCACTTAGTCAGACAGGAGTTCAGAGTACCTGTCAGCACCCACCCTCTCCTTCTTTCAAAGAAGATGGGTGTAATACCAGTGCCGTTGCTTCCAATGATCCCAAGTGTATAATACTGGCTGGTAACATGGTTTTAAAGATGTGGGGCACATTAGCTCTCTCTGTGGGCAGTCCATTGTTTCACATCAAATCTCAAAATGTGTCGTTTTGTTGGATATCTTTTGTCCATTTTGAAGGCAATTTCATAATTCTGCGATTGAAGAAGTCTTCGTCCCTATTAGGAAAAAAAAACTTGACCAGCTCATTTTCACAAACCTCTCTTGTTTGTACCATCAATTTTTTTCTCCATATGCTTGAAAAGATAATAATCGCTGGCAATGGAATAAGTACTCACATGCCGGCCCAGCTCGACGATTTCTATTATTTTATCGACATTTTCGATGATGGGTCTACCAGAGCGTGCCTCATCTTCGACGTCCATATTACCAAAACGGAATTTTTGGAACCACCGCTTTGCTAATGCCTTTAATACTGTATTAGGTCAATAAACAGAAGGGGAAAAATTGCCATCCTGCTCCGCCTTTTCACTCTCGTCGTAGTGATACTGAAGAATGTATGGATTTGTTTACTTTTATTTTGGAACGTTGTAGCACATAACTGACTTTACCAAAGACAGAATCGTAAATGAACTTTTTTTTAAATGTACGCTCAACCTTTAAGTATACTTAAAGTTTTTAATACAATGTATTAATAGTGAGATATAGCTTACTTTAGACATCTAGCGAAAAACGCTCAGAACTTTTTACTTAAACTAATATAAAGTTTAGGAATAAATAAAATGAAGTAGTTTGATATCCTTTTATCATTTAAAAGGATGAGTAGCTTAATAAAGGCCCTGTCATACTCTTTGTAACTAAGAATAGAAACATGTGACATCTTAGTCTTACTATATTAAATTTTCAAAGTAACATTAATCTGGCAATTGTCTCAATCTCCTATGCTAAATTATTTCGGATGAGTGTAGTAAACTTAATTTTAATCTGACGGAAGAGAGACATTTTTGTATAAGTTAATCAAATCATTATTGTAACTATTTCTGTTATTCCTTAAAGATGATAAATGAGAGGCTTCAGATTAAGATTAATATTTTTTTATTCCTTTAAGAAACCTCCATCTAAAAAATAATCAGAATAAGAAATATTTCAATAAAAGAAGTATGAAACATTTAAAAGAATATTAATAGAGTTCGTAACTACTAATGAGTACATGTTATCAACAAAATTGAGTACTGACATTTCTGCTCCATTCAAATAAATATGTAATCATTTCAATGTTGCTTCAAAGAATATTTTGAGTTAAATCAAAAGTTATATATTTTAAAGTAAAAAATCACTTTTTCTGTTATAAATATATAATATCAATCATTCCAAGGAAAATGAAATTTAAACAATGTGTCCGACACATTTAATACAACTCTTTAAGATTATAGAAAATAATATACACACTCTTCAATTAATTATTTAATCAGACATGAGCCTTGTTTGCTTTATATTAGTTTTTTTTTTTTTACAAATCCAAAAACAGTTGTACAATCTTGTGGCTAAAATAGGAAAAAAAATACCAAACAAAAGTTAGGAAATTGTGCATTTCATTTTGGTATAATGTTACAATGATTCCATAATTTACATAGAACTGATGACAATGTGTCCTGAACAGAATAAGAAAAAAATATGTACATATATTTACCAATGATTTGCAGCACCATCCGGCGAATAAAATTGCGACATGAGAGATTTGTTGGTGTGTAAAATACCTTTTGCACCAGAGCTTGTTGAAGTAAATGGCATGTAAATCACATCCTTTGCCCAATCAAAAATAACTTTCTGTGGTACTTTTTTACCATCATCGTTGAGTAAATCTCTGAAATGCAAATAAATACCAATTAAAATGAAGACAAATAAGGGGAATCAATTATAATTGTGAAAAAAATGTGGTCCGTCAATCCAAAAGCAGTCAAGGACGTTTCTATCATAAATAAGTTATAATTATCTCCATAAGTAGTGCTTAACTATTTCCTAGAGTAGGTTTACACCGGCGTTTCCCGGAGATTAACAAGTAAAATTTATTTCTGAACACTTTTGCTACTAAAGAAAAAATAAAGAATTATTCTCGCTGCATGTTCCAATGTATATTAGAACATTTTTTTTAAAGAAAATTATTTGGTTAAAAATAGAAAAAATATACAGGTTTGTCGTTCAATCATCTTTCATTTTATTAAGAAAAATCATTTGTCTTATTCTCTCTTATTCTTTTTTATTCGCTAAACCGTATAATCTCCTTTTAAAAAAGTGAGCAAAGGTACATACCACCCTGCAGCAAGAAAAATTCTTAAAATTTAGATGTCTTTATTTTTTGTTTTACATAAAATATTTTATAAAATTATTTTATTTGTTTAAATCGATTTTAGAAAAATGCTACTTTAAGACTGGCATTTCCTTGAAAGCCTAAAAAAAAAGTTTCCAGGACCGTTTCTGGAAGCTTAAGAACCTAAATGAAAAAATTTCCTAAAATCCATTCATTGGTTTTGGGCGTGATTGCCAGACAAACCCACACAAACATTCACATTTAATATTAATTATTGTATATTTTGAATAATCGATTGGTCTGATATTCCCTTTTGAAGTGTCATAAAATTGCACTCAATGGTTGCAAAAATTCATAGTTGCAGGAAAAAGAATATGATAGGTTGGTCACTATGTTTGAAAGACCATGAAGAACCAATTAAAATATCATACATAAAATAAAGCTTTTAATTATACCTAACTGCCAGGGTATTTCAATCAATTTCATAAATTTGAATATAATACAATACTTGATCCAAATTACTAATTTTTTTGCGGTAAAAATGGAACAGAATAAATCATTAATTTTGATATTTTCATTTTGAAAGTTCAATGCACTGGTCAATTCTCTGCGTGTTTTTATTCGCATAAAATCTTTTCTTTTTTTTTTAAATTTAAAAATAGCATATTACAATTACAAAAGAACTCGTTATGGGTTTAATGGTCATCTTTGTATTTCAAATGAAGGTCCAAAATATAGATTCATCTACACAGTGTAATCCTTCAATTATAGAATACATGCTTCAAAATATTAGAAATTGAGTTACAAATTGTTTATAAGCCGTTGTCACTTATGTCATAAATTACATCATAGCTTAAGGTGACGCCATCTTCAGCGTTCATATTTAATATTTTTAAAGTATAAAATAAACATATTTTTAATAAATATTTGTGTTCCTTCATCAAATGGCTTCAAGAATAAATAAAAAATCAACACCTGCAATGAATACTACTGTATGGGCAATGACAAACAGTGATATTTAAATAAAATCAAAGAAATATTTACAAAAAATCTCTATGATAGAGATAGATTTCTACGAAGAAAAAAAAATATTAATTAGGGACAAGTGAAGTTGGATAAAAATATGTATATTATTCTTTCCATTGTCGATTGTATAATGTATAACGATGTAATAACATACTTTTGATACAAATTAGGGTCTCATATATATGCTAAAACTAGCCATTTGATGGATAATTTTTTGATAGAATGTATGATTTAAGACCTTTTGTTTGTTTGTCCCATTTTGATATCTAAGTCCTCTACTTTCCTTAATATCAATGACAAAGTGCTATATTTAATAAAGTATGTATCTATCTGTGTGTCCTTTATGGAAGCACACACCTTTGAACCTAGGAGACCGACATTTGCCTCTTTTGAACCTGGTCAGGCTAAGATGGGAATACCGATTTTTGGGGATCCTACTTTTTTAAGTTCAAAGAGACTAACAAGTAGTTGAATTAATTATTGACGTCTCAAAAAATAACTATATGAATTTAAACGTTTTTTAAATTAATTGAAAATCTAAAAAGTTATAGTCGAAAAAAGAAATCCGTGGAAATTATAGAATGTTTTTTTAATGTGAAAAAAAACGCATTTCCAATGGAATATTGGATTCGTAGAAAAAATAAAATGTGTCTGGAGATTTGTTGGCATATAAAGATAACACATAAAATTTATGTGTAACTGAATTACATTATTTGGCATTTTCTGAATAGTTTTTCATTTTTTCTTCTTTTTTTTCTTATTTTTTTCATCAGACCTCAATTTTCAATTTTTAATGAGAATTGCCGATTTTGGATATATAATTTTAGTTTTTAAAATTCAAACTTTTAAGTATTTTCAATTTCAAGAACATTTTATTACATAATTAATGCAATATTTGCAACAATGAAGCAGTTATCGAGGGTTATTTTATCCTCGACATTATTCTCCATAACTTTTCTATTTTTGCATATACGAAAAAAATCTTGGTAGATTTATGTTTTTCTTTACAATTCTAATAAATGCTATTTTATACTTCTTTAGCAAAATTTGTGCAAAAAAGTTTGTTTTTGTCATTTCCTTTACAAATTACGATTTTGAAATTTTTTGACAACAATAAAAAATGGACTTCTCATTCATACACTTTTTTGATGACTACATGGTGGGATGTTATTTGAAGATTAAATTACATTATTTTCTTTTTTTTAAATTCATGATTAACAATATATTATTATGTTTACCCGGGCCAAAGGGGTCTAAACATTAAGAAGGAATAATACTGATCATTGTCCATCTGAATTCCAACATTGCTGATGTCACATAAGAAGGATATATATAATTTTCTTCTTTCAAATCAAAGATATCACTCATTAGTCGTTATCCAAATGATAATTGAGAGGTGTCCTTTAAATGATGTGTATATCTATTCCTAAGATGTTTGTATTCTATGATGAGCAAAATAACCAACACAACTGATAATTATGAATGAGAGGTTGAGTCTAGGCTCACATATGCATTCCCAATACTAATATTGTTTTAAAAATTGGGTATCTTCTTGTAGCACCATCAATAGAGCAAGTAGTTTATTGATTATATATGAATGGATTAGAGCATGAAATTCTTGAAAATCAATATTTTATGAGATACATAAAATTCCACGAATGCAGTTGCTGTAATTCGTTAATGATTAATTTACGTAAAGAACTGATCAAATAAACAAAACAAAAAATACATCAATAAAAATATTTTACGTTTTGGGCAATTTAGCAAATTGTTTTTCCTATATTTAACATTTTCTAACCTTAAAAAAAAAAGGATTTGAACTTGTCATATTTTATCAATATAGAAGGCATTAAATATCTTAGAAGCTATTCCTAGAATAATTTTTCAAAAGTATATATAATTCCATATTATTAGCGTAAAACAAGCAGCAATATATATACATATTCCTATTTTACAAAGACAATAACGCACCAAGCCAAGATTACATACATATATTGCAGTGGGTACAACTTAAAACCATTTGGCTTAGTTATATTAGAAGATGTTTATAATTGTTTTCCTCAGCATAAAATGATGAATCGGCGTTAAAAACTACAAATAAATTGCAAAGGGATTGGGTATACCGTGATATTTGGATACTCATAGCTAGATATATCAAGTAATTCCACTACAAAAGGGGCAGTTTTTTGTCCAGATATCAATTTAAAAAGCACACTTCACTAAGTTATAAACCAATATCACTAGTTTTTAGTAATAATGTTTATAATTGTTAAGATATGACTATATATAGGAGTGCAGGATTTTTTTTTGGGGGGAATTCTTTTGAAAAAACATTCAAACAAAAATTCAAAATCCCATAGCTATTCTTAAAAAAATTTGAATAATTAAATTAAATTTATAATATCAAATTTTCTAGTAAAAAGCAAAAATTCCTGGGGGGGGGATACAGCCCATCCAGCCCAATCCCTATGGACGCCCCTGCTGAAGGATATAATTTTTGAGGAGAAAAAATACATTTACAGATTAGAAATGGAAAAAAACTTTTAATGCTAGTGTTCATTTTCTCTTTGTTAATTCTTTAATAGATCGTTGTAGTGTTAACAGAATAATTCCTACATACCATTGGTGTATTAAAAAAAATATAGTAAAATAATATGATTATATATAAATTCAAATATAATAATAATTTTTATTTTCCATGCACTAATACTATTTAAAGTTTAAAAGATTCTCCTCTTGATAGTAGTATTTCATTTTCTCCTCCCAAAATCATAAAACAGCCCGTTGAAATTAACAAAAGTATTAACTTAGAAATAACATGTGTCTCACTCCCGCCTTTTACCTTCCGAAAAAAAGTCATATTTGTACAATCTAGTAAGAAATTACGGAAGTCCATTTTCAAATTATAGAAAATTATGTTTCTTCTTTGTTTAAGAGTACCAATCTTTTTGTCCAAAAGCTTTCTCTCATTATAAATTTTTAAATAGTGGAATGGCTATGAATACGTAACTGATAAAATTCATCAGAATTGACGACATCTAAAATCGATTAAAAATAAATTTTACACATAAAAATATGTGGTATCCTTGAAATAAAGTTTGTTAATTAAAAAAAAATATGAAAGTATCACTCGCTAAAAAAACAACGGTTTTTGTTATTGGCTCTTCGAATGAAATTAGTTCCCCATTGAGAAATAATAATTGTTGTTTAATCTTTAAATAAATTCTCAACTTGTGACTGATTTTTTTGTTGAATACACATCAATATAAGTTCATATTTTTTGAGCTGTATTATTTTGTTACCAATAGAAGTAAAATACATTTCATACAAACTGTACCTAATTCATTTACCTAGTCATGCAAAAGTTTTGAGTTAATTTTTAAAACTTAATAAGTCAGATTATACTACAACTATTGGATTATTTTTCCATAATATATATAGAGAGCCCAGAGTCTCGTCTTTTTGTTTACGTTAAATTCCAAACATTAAATTTATTGTCATGCGCCAAAAAAGCAAGACGAACCATGCTTTGCTTCTGTAATGTACCCAAAATCAGTTATTGTGGACAAATATAGCTAGAATGTAACCGTTTAGCTTTTCAATTAGTTCTTAGATAAGGGTGAAGATCTCGGAAAAGCTCCCAGGACTCCAAGAAAATTCTCTAAATTACAAAATTGGCCATGGATATAAATGTTTCAAGGTCCATCACTGTCAATGTGTATGAAAAAAGATGGTGGTTTCTCTCTACCAGCAGATAAAATATTATTTCTTACTGCAGAGATGGAGAAAAAGTGAACCATAAATTAAGTTTCAGTTTTTTGGTAAACTCATGACTTCCTCAATCACCAGGTTTGAATCCCCTGGATAACAGTATCTGGTGACAAATAGAGTCCCTAGCCTGCTGACTCTGACACCCAAATGTTGAGGCCTTAAATGACTCTGTCAATGAGGAATGGACTGTCATATCAGAAGCAAAGATCAAAAGGACTTGGAGCAAATTCAACAATCGCCTGGAAGCCATTATTACTCCCTACGGTAGTCGCATTTAAGATTGGTTATCCTTAATGTCCATACTATGAATTATAGTTATAAAATTGTTTTGGATATTAAATGTTTACAAAATTATACATCATTGTTTATTCGTTCATTTTAGTCTCAAAACTTTTTCACAGCCTAATAAATATTTTTTTAGATCAAAAACAGAAAATCTTACAATTATGTACATAAAAACATGATTATTTTTATTTATCATACTTTTGATTTCGAAAACATTTTATTTGACATTAAATATTTTTTTAAACTATTATTGAAAAATAAAAGTTAGTTTTGGCAAGTATTTGACAAATAAATAAATAACATATATTTTTCTCAAATAAAGGAACAAAATGTTTAAACTTTTTTTTTTCAACTAGTATTTGTTAACTTTTCAGTTGTAAAATATTAAAATGATTTTGTAGATAAATATATATAGATATTGTACTCTGTAATGTCGTAAATGTCTATAAATCAGCGTCAAGTTGTTGAAAAGTCAAGTTACAATTGATATGTTAAGCTTTATATAATTCTAACACGAGTCATTTTAATTTCATTTTTTTATATTTTTTATATTATTATTGACTAATACATTTTCTAAATTTAAAATAGAGTTAAAAACTTCAATTAAAACTGCATAATTGTTATCTTAACTAATAATATTTCATCAAAAACTATTTTCAGTCAGTAGGATTTTAAACGTTGCAAAAGTTAACCACATTTTTCATACTAGCACTAAGCAAAGAATCTTTCAATAAGATCCAAAATATCACATATTATGAAAATAATTCTGAGCAGTGGTTTTGACCTATTCACCCCTGTTATCCATTTTCTTATAAGAATCTAATATATACTCATATAAAACAAACAAATATATCTAGAAAATCAAAAAATTAAAGTGTTATAACTTTGTAGTGTGAACAAATTCCTTTAAAACTTCATTCTTTGTCAAATAAAAAAATTAAATGTAGGCAGTTAAGCATTTAAAACATTTCAATGCAAATTTAAAACTCCCATACCCCCTCGAAAGGAAATAAATAAGGAATCAATGTTATAAAAACCCTTGCAAGTTTTGTATTTCGTCAACTTGTGTTTCATTCGGTCCATGTAGCCTACATCAACTTGCAATTTTGATTTTATTAAAGGCAATTTTATAATTGCTAATATATTTCGGCAAATGATGTCTACGTTTGTCACTCCAGGTGGTGTGAACAACCCTATTCTTTTTAAAGGAGTTTCAAACTATGAAATGATACAAGCGGAAGGTAGGTTCATTGAAGTGATTACACACAATTTAGCACGCATTTATTATTCCTTTTTAGTATCATCTTTAATTGTCTATCTTTACTAAAACAGTTTCTTATTCTTTTCATTTTTTGAGGAACTTATGACAAAACCTCTCCTTTTTCTATAAATTCAAGTATTTTCTTCTTTTTCAAGAAAAAAAGAAAAGAAAAACGTAGGGAAAGTAAAAAAAAAAGAGAAATTACTGATGAAATTCGAAAGGTTTAATGTTTGGATCAGTGTAATTTAGTCTCAATTTCGAACTTTATCATTAGAAGGCAATTTCCCCCTTTACGTCATATAAAAAATATAAAAGATAAACAAAACATTACTAATTGTTCCAATTAATTATATTTAATTATGATTCTTCGCCGGAAAGAAATCTTTTCGTACCTCTTCGTAACATCCATCCAGGGAGTACAATATACATGGAGATTACACACTTTTTCTGGAAACACGTATGTTAATATTGACATTCCTCTTTTGTAGTTCTACGTGCCTATAAAACTATTTGATTATATCAGATTATCTTGTTCTGATAGGATATTTATCAAACTCATAGGATCTGATGTTTGATGTATGCTAGACGTCAAACATATTTTTATAACCTAATTAAAAAAAGTTAGACCAATTTAGTTGCATAGCTCAAAAAGCCACCAGTGATTAATTTATAATGTAGAATCCAAAATACTAAGATCTCCAATACAATTTTTGATCAAATTTATCATGAAAAGGAGCCCAAAACTGATCAAGATCTAACATTTAACTTTTGAGTTTAACAATAGTAGGTTGATTGACATACTAAATTTCATTTAAATCGGACGAAAAAAATAGATTCGAATGTAAATTTTCCATTATGAATGAGTATTTTTGAAAAAGGATTTAAATAATATATATAATTTGCTTGAAGTACATACCTTGGATATAATGTATGTACCTATGTTAATATAATATGCAGGTGCAGGTATTTGTATACACCTGCATATTACGTACTGATTTAAATGCAAAAATAATCCCTAACAAAAACACAGATGATAATTATTTGAGTATATTCATTTTTAAGCAGAAAAAACAAACATGAATATGGAGGAAAACAGAATATTACATGTAGCTAATTACCTTGAAGTTTTTTTAATGTTTATTCAGTAACAAAATATGAAAAGTAAACAAAAAATTTGGAAAGTTTTTTTTTTTTTTTTTTTTTTTTTTTTTTTGACAATTATTTAACTAACTAAACAATATATTTAGAAAGTTCATAAAAGATATCTTCGCATGAAGTAGAGTTAATATCGTTTATAAAGAAGCAAATAATGAATTACACTGGTAAACAAAATCAACTCCAACACTCTTTTATCCTCCCTTTTCTTTTCTTCTTTCCTTATTAAGTCTAATATGTAACTCGTCAACACAAAAACAAGCAGAAAATATTTATTTTTTTTGCAAAATTGAGCCTGTATTCAATTTATATCAAAAAAATTAATGAAAAATTATTATTCATAATTTTTGACAGGGTTTTTCTGATGAAAAAATCAATGGAAAAAAAGAGTTTCTTTTTTATCTCCACAAATAATCTATATGGACCTCAAAAAAATCAATAGTAGTCATAACTTTCTAGGCAGTGCAATAACTCATGCCATAGCTAGCATGATGAAATTCCTTAAAATCTAAATGAAGTCCAGTGAACAAAGGAATGTATACAAGAACACTATTAGTAAACTTGGCCTCCATTGTCGGCAATGACAGCCTCCTAGCAGGGCTGAGCGTTGCAGCACATCTTCTCCCACTCCTAATTCCCGGAGGACTTGTAGCCGGAAATATTGCAGTGATAAAATCGGCAGGCTTTGAACTCCCATTTGTCACCAGATGCTGGTTTCCAAAGAATTGAGCTCAGGTTCTGGGGTAGATAGAAGTTGATACTTTCTGCCATCCAGGTCTTTACAGAATTGTCTGTGTGAGCTGGTACAAATATACCATGATTTTCCCGACTTATACAGGATCACATTGGACTTCAAAATTATTTAGTCAGCCACAGTAAGTCCCAATATAGAAACAAATGGGTGACATTTTGTCCCTGTTGATACCACGAAACCTAACATCATCAAGGAAGCCGGGATTTTGGTCTTTGGACTGACTTATTGCTTCAAGGACGATCCATGAGACCGGAACTATCTTCCAGGCGGTAGATGGTGGTGCATTTTACATGTAACTGTTTGGCAATTTCCGAAATGCCATGGCTGGTAGGGTTCAAAGTTGCAATTTATAACCTTTTTGTTTCCAACTTTGTCCTGAAGTAAAACATCTTTGTTTGCAATATCTCGTTTGAAGAATAACAAAAGCTTTTCATTAATGAGCGAAACTTTATGATGGAAACTCTTTACACCTCTCAAAAGTACAGTTAAGGATGTTGTGCAAGACTTATTCACGTCTTGATAATTACAAACCCCTACTGGATATGTAAAAATTTATGCATACTTTTGTATTGTGAAGAAGATGTTAGACATCTATCAATTAGTAATGTATGAGAAACGTGCAGAGAATATATTCTGAATCAAGCATTATTTTCTTGATTTGCAGTGTAAGTATCGTAAAAATTACAATAAAAACTTGATAAAAAGGTACCAAAATGGAAAATATCACATAAAAAAAACATCTGATTGATAAGAAACTACAGTTAGTTTTTGTTGTAAAATATATATCCCTTTAGTTTAGGTTGATTAGCGCGTTTCCACAACATTTTAATAGATTAAATACAATAGGTAAATTGTTTTACCTAGTACAAAGCATAAAGTCTTAAAAAATTCCCCGTAAAAAGTAACATAATCCCAGAATGTAAGAATATACTTATCCTTTGAAACAATATCTTTCACACCTTAATTTACTAACAGAAAATATTTACACTTTATCTTTTTGTCAGCTGTAGATTTTTTGGTTCTATTCCCCTACTCTGTGTTCTGATCGTTGATGGGTTGAATTAGAGCAAACGATTTTTAATAAGCTGTGAGGAAGTCCCAACAATTATGGAATAATAATTCCATAGTCGAGAAGATTAGGCTTGTGCACGACACTTTGCCAAAAAAATAATAAATTATATTATGAGGACTCATACTGCAATAAAATGTAATGTTGATTCCCAATCATGTAACTCCAATTTTAAAATATAAAATGTTTCATTATTTGCTAAGAATTGTCGTTAGTAAGTATTTGTTAATACTTAATAACTGATTGATTTCATTATGAGGACGCTTCAACAGTTGGATCGGACCGGTATTACTATTAGAAAAACCCTTGTTAGAAAAATAATGACAACCCTCGAATAAAAAAATAATTTAGAAAGAGAAAAAATGTTTCAAGAAGAGATGGAGTGTGAAATTAATCAATTATTAATCAATGAAAACAAATTGTATTAAAAATAATTTAGCATTATTTCCTTTATAATTGGAGTAACAAGAATGGGCAGGATAATTATATATTATTGCAGTATGAATCATCATGGAATAGATTTTTATTTCTTGGGTAAGGTGTCATAGAACCGCAATGGCTAACTATTCAATGATTTTTGTACCTTTTTCGGTTTCTTTTTGGAGTAAATGATGCTAACAAAAAAATATATAGTTTATTTTGTTGAAGACTGTCAATGTTTCTCCTAGTTAGTGTTTTGAGCGTTGATTGGTTGATTTATATTTATCTTTTATTAAGCTGTGACCACTTCTCAACCATTATTGGACAATAATTTCAATAAAAAAATTCCAAGAATTGGCTAACTACCAATTGACTTAAGACCTTTTTTTCCTGTTTCTTTTCGAATGAAAGGTTGCATGATACAACAAATGTAACAATATCATTTTTGAGATAGAGGTAAAAGCAATTCCAGATTTCCACGCAACAATTTGAATGCGATCATTAACTCCCACTTAACTTTTTTTGGCTGTACTTAAACTTTTTTAAATGTTCCCTACCATGTTTCTAAAATTTAATTATGACTCTATTTAGAAATGTAAATAAAATTTTACCAACTATTTTATCCAACGACATACATTTATGTCCTTTAATTGATTTACGATTTATCTTCTTCTTATTTTTAACTTTTTTCTTGGCAATATTCTTTTACATCTTATGTATTCAGTTCGTCTACTTGATTTATCTTTTATATGTTCTCTTCTTTTATTTGAAATTCTAAATACCAAATATAATCTGGCAGAAGAAATCAACCATTTAAATTAAAAGTAATTAAAGTTTTTTTCCTTTTCTTTCTAATAGTAAGATGTTGCTGCCATGGATATTCTTTTATTTTTTCCTATTCAATGTAAGTTGATTATTGCTCTACCTATAACAACAATTTAAGTGCAATGTTATATTAGACCTATTTCTTCTTGATTACTTTAAAGTACCTGCGTATTTGGTGGGAGAGAGCAACTAATCATACCAGAGTATTGGAAAAGATAAAAGAAATACATTTTTTGATGACTATTTCTTTTAGAAAAAAAACCAAACTATTTAATTATATCTTGATGACTTTGATAATCTTGAGCGAAGGTATTTCCAGAGCCTTGGTTCAGAATAACTTTTCTAATCATTGTAAAATATCAACACAAGCTCAGTATAGCATGTGCGACTGTACTATGATGACTATGAATTACCAGCTTGGTTGACGTTATGAACTTAATCAATCAAGAAAACTAATTTTCCGTCCATTCGTTATCTATGTAAATTGAAAAAGAATGGAAAAAATCTTGACAATTTATTTACAATCCAAAGACCGGATCTTATATATGTGTTGTTGTTTTTTTCCTTTGCAAAATGGGAAATCCTATCAGTCTTCATTGACTGAATAAATTGAATATCTTCTAGGTTTTTCATAGCACGTTCTGCATTTCTGATCCGAAGAGGAAAAGACCTCTGCAGATCCATCTTAACATTTTCCAGTTTCGAAAGTACTTTTGGCGAAAGAACAGCAATCAATTGGTAAAAATGAATGTGAAGCGTTGCTTGCCATAGTAATATAACCATATATTATAATATTCTCATTTCAAAATTTTCGAGTTTAAAAATATTCCATTTTATTCTTGTTAGAACGTTTTCATCATCCACCAAAGTAATGGGGTTTTTTTTTTACTTAGGGGTATGATGCACCCTAATATACAATATACATTAATTTATAAAACTAAATGGTCCAAAAAATAAAAACATATGTCTTCTTTTTGGCTCAATGCAAAAAAAAAAAAAAAAGAATATGAATAAATAATTACTTATGTATGAATGCGCAAACATTTTACAAACATATATCATAAATATTTCCATACCTAAAACCTTCATTTTTCAAAGTTTTAATAATCTTTTTTTTCCTTCTGTATAACTCTTTTTTATCCTTACAAACATCATTTATTATAAGAATGTAGGGAGTATGTAGTTGTTGTAGGAATACTTATAATGTTTTTAAACTTTTTCTACGACTGCATACATATGTACACCTACAGCCCATTTTATTAAAGCATAAAGGGATCATTAAAATAAAATATTTAGATATATATGTAATAGACTTATTTATTTCAATATTTTTAGAAATGTTAAGTTCTTATAGGCTCTTTTAGAAGCCGCTGAAGTCCCTTGATGCTCCAAAAATTACCATTTTTTTCAGTAATTTTGTTTTCTTTTTTTTTGTACCTTTGTACAACTATATGTTAACTTATTATCTTATAAAAACATTAATTTTAATTTTTGGGTATATTACATGCAATATTACTCTAAAATCCTTAGGCAATGATGTTGTTGTGCTTCTAAACTTATATATAAGAAATTTTACCTTGGCAGTAATTTAATTTATTTCTTCTTGATTTAGGGTGGTGTAAAATATGAAAAATCTTTAAGCTCAGGGCTAAATTTAAACTTGAAAAAAATATCCATTACGGTGCATTATACTAATCCTATGCCTTAACCACTTGACAAAAAATGTTGGGATGTCTCCAGTGATTGTTCACAAAAATAACCATATAAACTACCTACTAAGTTTAGTAAGTTAGTAATCCCTCTGTACTTCATCCAAAAAAAGGAAAAGTCTATCATCCTATTAGGCCCTCTGATTATATCCCACACTGAGACTTTAAAACCAACTTTATCTTTTTTTATTTACTCAATATCAGTATTCTCAGCCTACTGTTTCCTTTCATTTTCATACAATTGAAATCTCATTTTCCGTAAACGCATTATTTTAGTGAAAAACCTCTCCTAAGAATGATATCTTTCTTTTGATTGACGAATCCGATATATATGCCAATCTCCTATTTTCTAAAAGTGATTTCTGGAGTTCCATTATCTATTGAACCTTTTAGACTAACTCCCCATTAACTGCTTCATTTTTTTCCTCTCTAGAATCTCTTTAAGGTTGCGTGATCCGTTGCATCTCTCTGCCTCAAGTGTATTACTCATTATTTCAAGGAATGCTTGTTTCAGAATTTTACTCCATACGGAATCCTTATTAAAAATTCGCTTCACCCACGTAAAAAGCATCTTTTTCCAAACCAATGGATTAATGAATATTGCAAAACATTTTTATTCGTGTTTTATCGAGTATTTAGCGTTATTTTATTCGATATTAATTTACAAACTATTTGTCTAACGAATTGTATTATTCCGTCATTTTGGAGATTTGGTTTAGCTTTTTATATGCCCTTCATTCCTTTTTTATAAAACCATGTTATGATGTATTTTTAAACAAATAAATACCACAGATACAGGCTAAAACAATAATTATAATTGTCTAAAATTATTATCTTTATTTGAAAACGTAGAAGGAGAAACAAGAAATTTTTTGAACCTTTAACTAACAGTACGCAGAAATTGACCAGTTTTATGTTTATCTATCAAAAATAGGTCAAAAAATGTATGTACAATATTAAATATTAGTAGCAAACTTTTTCCATTCAGAACCAACTCACAAAAAAATATTTTTGATCATCTTTAAATAAAGAATAACCTTATTTTAGTTGCTGCTTTTGAGCTAAAAAGTAGGTATATAAAATATAAAAATATTTTATAAGGTATTAAAATAGCTGTTTTTTATCGTTGACTGAAAATTGCAATTCTTTTGAGTGAGGTGTAAATAAATATAAAAAATGTTGCGTCTGAAAGTATAAAATAAAATATGATGTATATTTTATATGGTATATATGTATTATATTAGGAACAAACACCAAATTAGGTACACTTACTTTCCTTAAAATTGAGTACCTTACAACTCAACTATTGTTATTTAATTTCTATTAAAAATATTTTTTTTTATAACAGAAACTTTAGCGTGGAACTTATAACCACTGCTGGTTCACTCCATTCATTAAATAGTTGGAAACAAGCCTGAGTGCTCAGGGCCGTCCGCGGGATTACATTTTTGGGAGGGACATGTTTTTGGTTCCGAAAATCTATAGCTATTTACAGACAATATTTTTTTTTTGTTGAAAAAAAGTTCTTAAATTAAATTTCAAATATAAAAAATCTAGAAAAAAAGTTCCTAAAATTAAATTTTCGGAAAAAAATTTCAAAAATCCAAAGCTATTTATTCACAATATAAAAAAACTATTTTTTTTCAAAAATCCAGAATTTTTTGAAAATATTTCTAAAATTAAACTTAAATATAAAATTTGATGAATTTTTTTTTCAAAAGTGCGTAGCTATTCACAGACAATTACATTTTAGAATTAAATAAATGACCAGCAAGGGTCATTCGTTCGTTCATTTGAGGGAGGTTATTTTCAGCGAGTGTTATCTTAGCAATATTGATTTGAGCAAGGACTTATTTGAGGGAGCATCTTTTCAGTGAGCTTTATTTCAGTGACATTTCAAAATGTTCAGGTAAAAAATGGACAATGAATCAAAGGTTTACGTTTATAACATTGACAACGAGAATGATCGGAGAATATGATGCTACACGACAAAGTTTTAACACCATCATACTGAATGTGTTTTGTAAATTATTCCCTTTACGTGAGCTTACAGAGCTGATACCAAATCTGATAAGAGCATGAATTCCTCCAGATAGATTTCTCCCATTTGATTTGAATTTTATCACTTTGGTGAGTAATGACGTCTTTCATATTATAATGTATAATATATGAAAATAAGAATGTCGCTGGAAAAAAGTTCGCTCAAATGAATGTGGCTAAGATAAAACACTTCTTGAAAATATCCTCACTCAAATGAATGCAGCTCAGAGTCACATATATGTATGTATATTTATTTAGTGTTGTAAATCCTGTGAATTTTTTAGTTGGCCAGATTTTTTTTTTTTTTTTTTTTTTTGAATGGGTAATATGAATAATGAATTAACTATTTTTTTTCTAAAAAGTTGCTATTATTATTTAATTCCCGAGTAGTGAACTTCCTTTCTTAAATAAATTCAATTATATTCAAAACCTGATGGAACATTCAAGTGTCCTCATAACGGAGAAAGTGTAGCTTCTCGGAGCTATGATCATTATTCAAATTATATGGGAAACCAAGTTTAGTTTAGGATTCTTTTTTAACATACCGGAGGAAAATATTATTTTCATCTATGCACATTGTACAGCTATTCTTCCTTGGGAATTAATAAATTATTTATTTATAGAAAATAAATTCCGATATGTTAATATCACTAAAATCAATATTATATTATGTAAAGTTATTTTTTGATTGATTTATATGCAAAGTAAACTTTAAAAAACATCATTCAAAATATACTAAATTGTTGTCGTTTTTATAATACTTTAACTTATAAATATAATTTGTAAGACAGCTATTTTTTTAAAGAGAATAAAAATAACTTTCATAATATACAAATGTTCATATATCCTTTGAAAATAGCAGTTGGTATTTTCGGATATTTATGGGTCTGAGTAAAAAGGGCTATGAATAATATTACTTTTTATACGCCTTAAGAGGAAAATAAGTATATAAAACACAATTAAAAAGATTAAATATATGTACTTACACATTAGATATGTATTCTTTTAATGTAACTCGATATACATACTTATTATAGTATTAAATTGATTACCCCCAGAAAATATTATTTTAAATATGTTTTTTTTTTTTCATAAAATGATTATTTTTTAATTGTAAAGAAGTTCAAAATAAAATAACTAATTTTCTTTGGACGTATGAAGGGGAGACAAAACCTATTAATTGGATTTTTTTTTTTAAAGAATCATAACAAAAAAAATAGTTTAAATAATATATGTACTGGATCGATTCTAAAAATATCCAGATTAAACTTGTCTAAAGTTTCGTACATCCTTTTGTTTTAACAGTTTGTGTACTTCTATACAATGATAATAATACAATAATTTGTACTCAAATACCTAAATGTACCTAAGAGTTCAGCTTAAAATTTCGGAGGCTAACATAGTAAAGCAAATTTATTTAGCAAAATTCAATTTATTTACACGATGTAGTTATTTTCGAGAGTATAACAACGATTAAGACGGTCATACAATTTTGCAATGTCATTTTGATTGTACGACTTCTCATAAGTATCAAAATATGCCTCAATTCGGCAATTAACTCTAAAACTTTTTCGAGCATGCATTCTTATGAGGTCTGCAAACAAAAAAGTGACTGGGAGCTATCTAGAGAATTCATTTTTCGTAAGTTGTGACATATTGTCTTGAAGAAACAGCACTTTTTTCTTATTCTAATGGAGCCGTAGTTTCATGAGTTTACTCTTAAAACGCTCCAACAATGCTATGTAATAGTCGCTGTTGATGGTTTGGCTATTTTAGAAGTTAGAAGTAATCAATGAATATAATAACATGCACATCCCACAATATAAATACCATAACCTTTCCAGCCGACTCACAGTCCTTTATTTCCACAAAAAAGCGGCCAAAACTATATTTATTGATTTTTATCATTCCAGTTTTAATTTAAGTCTTATATAACTTATTAATGAAATATATATTAGCTTCGACGGATTTCATATGATTTTTAAAGGATTTATTTTGATATTTATTAAAATAATTTACCTGTAATATACTCGCATTTGTCGATGAATGGGAAATAAACGAAAACATTATTTTACATATTTAATCTAATCCCCATCAGATGCACCATTTACTGAATCAACAATGTACAATAAAGATTTAGCAACTGCTAATACCTCGTATTTAATTTGTTTGTTTGTTTAATTCTTAATGATTTACTTACTTCTGCCATTTCTTATTTCTTTATTTAATGATTCTGCAGTTTCTTCAGAATATAGCCCAATTTGGAAAACAAGAGTTTCAATTACCTGTTTTTTTATTAATCAAGACTTTATGGATAGAGGGAGGCATCATGTACCAATTACGTTGGTTGACATAAATTTCGGGTCTTTTTTATTGTAGTCATGAAATGTATCCACATTAATAGGAGTGCTTGCAGATATCACTTGAAGAATAATGTCGAGTATTTGAATGAACTTGAGGTCAACTAAAGTAATTTGAGAAAACTTTAAGTAATTTTGAAAGGATCTACCTGCAGTGTTGACATCATTACTAGTTCCACTTCCTTCTCTAGGTTGATCTACAATTAAACTTCCTATGTCCTTTCAATCTACTTTTATATCTCCATTGTATATCCACGATGGAGGATAAATTCGAAAAATCGAATCCAACAATGCAGGACAAAAGTCCCAAACTTCATTGCTTCAATATTTGTTGATTTCTGTATTACTTTATCAAGATGATTCATTTCAGAAGGTTTCGCTCCACATACATTTCATGATTGCGGGGACCTTGTATCATTAGGTGCATTAATTACCTTTCCATCTAACATAGTGATTGCAAGGTTATGTTTGATTTTGAATGTGATCTCCTTCCCTTCGAAAATAATAGTATGATAAGAAAAGTCTATACTTTCTAAATCAGCAGTTAAGTACAAAGTTCTGGTGTTTCATTTGAATACTCTAAGCATATAGGCCTGCAATAAAATTTTCTTGATGAGACAGGATTCTTCCACACTATGTTATTTTCAATGTCCAATTGAAGTGGTAGAAGACATGTACTAAAAAGACTTTCTCCAGAAACGGAAGCATTTTCATTTAAGTCAAATTTTTGTTTATATAACTTTTGGCCGATGCTCCATCAAATCCATATTTTGAATATAATTGAGCACATATTATATTATTTTTATTTGATGAAGTTAAGTCAAGTATTTCGTATTTAGAAGAAAATTGGAAAGAATATCATATATATTCATAATTACATTTTGATTGGTAACCCTTCTGGCTACATAGTAGCAAAATATTAGCATAAATAGATCATTCTTAACTTTTTGAGGACCTAAAAACCAAACGTATCAACATACCTCACCTTCCGCTATAGTATATTATTATCGGTATATATACGTTCAATATGCTCTCGAATTAAGTTATAAAAAACCATATTAATGTTCATTAAATTGTTTTTTAATACCTGAACAACAAAATATAGACACATATAAGTGAGATGTATACAAAAAAAAACTAATTCAACAATATTAATATTTAGGGTTTGGGCCGTTTTTTCTGTGCGACAGTTGAGTCTTTCCAAGCTTGGGATTCGGTTCATTGAGTGTATTCCACTCGACTGACTGTAGACTAGACTTTGGATTGTTATGATGGAGTCACGTTTCACTAATAGTCATATATACTCTTTAAAAAATACGTATTTATTAGAGTTGAATTTCCCTAAATATTGCTCCGAATCATGAACACCTTGTTGCTTTTGATCGAGCAGGAGCTCGTGCGGCACCATCTTTGCAAACAGTTTTTGTATGTCAGAATATTCATCGCAATCCTTTCATATCTGTTCATCTTAGCTATATAAATTAACTTCGCTTTACGATGGTTCAAAAACATTTTGTAGACTTCTTTGATGTTTTCCTCGTAACTACCTCTATCAAACGTCCACTGCGTGCTTCGCCTCCCACTCTCATTTTGCCAAGTTTTAATTGTGCAACCCATTTTTCAACTGTTGCGCAGAGTCCAAATAATGTTTATCAAGACAATGCTTGCCTTATACAGAATTATTTTTTTTTTTTCAATAAACAACAATACTTCATAAAAATACGAAATTATTTTTATTAATTTATTTAACAATAACAAAAGTCGCTTCACTCACAATATGTACATTATCTCACGAACCAACTTTCCAAGAGATGACAACTTTATGCACGTATCATTTGAAGTTTGAAACTAAAAATCCGATGTCTTAATTGGTGTATCTATGTGTCAACTACTAACTTTTGAGCCGATCTTATATACCACTTCTTTCAAAAACAAAATGCTTTTCGAATATTTTAAATTTGTTTTGAATTACAATATTAAATATTTGCAAGGTTGGATATTTTCGTACACAAGCAATTTTATGTCCGAAAATGCATCATCCAAAAAAATTACCAATATCAAACATATTAAAAAACATCAATATCGGTCAACTAATTCTACAGACTCCAATATCGACTTGAATTTAACTTTAAGAAAGGAAAAAATTAATAAGAGGTTGATTAAATAACATACATAGACTCCATTGCTTCTAATTATTTGTAGTTAGATCATGTATCTCCTTTTGTATAGAATATCATGGAAGTTAACTTCAAAAGAATACATCAAATCGATATTGCTACTAAACTAGACCTTTTAGAATCATGGACTCTTTTGCAAAAGAAACCCTATTTCTTTATGCTTAAAATAAATTCCTTTGACATAAAAAAATTGAAAAAAAAAATGAGGCTTTATTCCTTTTCAAACCAAACCCTCAAAATGGTTTTTTTAACTTTAAATTGCATTTTCTCAGGAAAAGAGGATCACATATCAAATCAAATGTATATCTAAGAATAAACACAAAATTTTGCAAAGAATAAACAAATTTTTATTTAAATTTTTCTTTTTTTTAATTTTCAAAACTTGACTCAACTCTATTAAAAGTGTTAAAATATTTAAAAAAAATCAAATCCAAACTTCTTTGAAAACCAAACGACAAAGTTAATTACAAATTCGTGATCAACGCGTCAAGTGCAACTAAAATTAACAATATATAACTCTTTTTTTTTTTTTTTTTGACTTGTGTAATTGATCAACTAAATCAACTCATCGATTGAATCCACATTGTTATATATACAGGAATACGTAGAAGAGTAAATAGTAACTTACGTCATGAGAATAACTTTATCCTGAGCCGTGCACTCGTTTCCGATAATAATTAGCTTTTCAATCATATTAGTGTTCTCTAAAAAGTCCAATCCATCGACATAATTAAAATCATCACATACTAAAATCTGCAAAAGATAAAATTATATTGTAGTAAACTCAAATCTTTTGTTATTTTAGGAGAGTTTATGATTTCTCATATGTTATTTTTTGAGAAAATTATGAATATCCTTTTGGTTAGAAAATGAAAAGAATACATTACTCAAAAATGAACATCATAATAAATAAAAATGGGTGTACATAATTACATTTTTTTGTTATAATTATTACTATTTGTAATGCGAAAAAAAATAAAATGAACTCAATGTATCATAATCACAATTCATTTTAAATGCATAATAGTTAGAAAAATTCCATTCATATGCATACATAAACTGCGTTCATACTTTTTGCAAGAAATTGTTCTCCTTTTGTAGGGAAAGCTTCTGTACACTCTGTAAGTTTGCCTGTACGTCTTACTTTCTATCCCGAAATTGAAGACTGCAACAGCGGAAAGATCATATCCAATTATTGCAAACTTTCATAATAAGGAAATAACTGAAAGGGACTGTGAGTTTGTCTCACAGAATACGAGGGGCTGGGGAGGAAAAGGGACTCGGTGTTGAAAATACTCTGGCTTAGATAAGAAGATGTTATCTCTTCTGACCTCATTTTCTCATTCTACTGATCTAATCTAAAGAGACCATCCATCTACTTGAATGATCTTCATAAAAAAAAAGTTGAGATCTCTTTCCTCCTTCTCTAATAACATAGGGGAATAATTAATCCAAAACTGATCTCAGTTTTTCTTTCAGTCCTCTGAATTCTGAAATATCTGGGATTATAGTAATTTGGGACTATTATTGTTCAATGTCATTTTTATCCCCAAAAAGAATTCCCAAATTAAAAGTAGGATTAATAAAAAAGTATTTTTAATGATTATTAAGTGTTTTTATTGATTATGTATCTTGTTCTGAATTCGATGTATTTCCATTTTAAGGCCGAAAAAGATGGAAAACTACAGTCTTCTTTAGACCCTTATACATAATACATAGTGGTGAGTTATATCATAGCTTATATTATAGAAAAATATTCAATGTATAATTTTTTAAAAAGGACTATTTTATAAAGGTTTTCGGCAAACTGTCTGCGTATGATAAATTATACATTATGTTATTTGTAGATAGTCAAATATATGTTGATATATCACAGTGGTGCCTTGATAATATAACATTGTAATTTTTTATTCAGCGAGTTGAATCTAGTAAACTCAAATTATGTCTTGCTCACCAGGTAACACACCCTAATTCGAAGGTTTAGTTCAGCAGAAGTATTTATTTGATTGTTAGTTCTTTGATGTCAAAAACTAAACGAGGGTAAGGGATTAAGCTATCAAAAACCTTCATAATGAGCTATATTACATAAAAAACGAAATAAATTAAAATAATTGAAGTAAGCAATAAGATTTTTATTTATTAGTATATCAACATTAACTATTGAGTAATTTTTCCCTCAATATATTGGTAACAAATCCTTGTTTCTGCTGAATTTGACCTATTAGAAATCCACTACTATTTTGCAAATAAATATTAATAACTTTCATGCTTCACAGTTATTCCTTTTCCTTTAAAAAAAGTAAAAATCAATGTAGTATTTCTTTCGAAACAATATTCTTAAATAAGTAATTTTTCCTACATTTAAATTGAATTTTCTCAGGATTTGATTACTTCATATGAAATATTAACCCATATTTTGAAATTAACATAAAATTTTGTGGACATTAACAAACAAATAAGTAGGTTTTTTTTTTTTATTATTTTTTCAAAAGATGGCTAAAAATAACTCCATTTTACAGATACTATGTTATTTTATAAACTGAATCTCATCCATAACATTTGCTATAAACTCCATTTACTAAGTGAATCATAAAATTGTCTTTGTATTTGACTTTACACTCCCAATGAGTTTTTGATTCGTCTATATTCTTGTTGTGTATAATTTAAATGGTCCACAGGCTTATTTTTACCTTGTAGTTACGAGAAAAATATATTCATTTAAAAAATACAGATTTTTATGTTAATATTTTTGTATTTTTTTTAATTTCATTCTTGGACGAATATTTTACAATTCTAAAAAATTTATTTTTTAAACAAATCACATTTAAAGTATTTGTTATTCTCAAATTCGAAACTTAAATTTTTTAGTCAAAATTGATCAAATAAAATATGATAAATTTAAATTATATAACTATTTAAGAAAATTCAAATTTTTGAAAAACTATTGGGTATTTTAAATCATCCCAAAAGCTCCTCAGGATTAAACTATAATTTTTTGTTATTTTTTTTTTTTGGTATTAATTTAAATTTTAAAAAATTTCTAAAATCTATAGTTATTCTCAAAGAAATTAAATTTTTTTATAACAAAATATCTAAAATCCATAACTATTTACAGAAAATTAAATTTTTTGGAAAAAAATTTCAAATATTAAACTTTATGGTAACAAATTTAAAAATCCATTGGTATTTTCACAAAGTCTTATTTTTCAAAAAATATTCAAAAATCCACAGCTTGTTCGAAAAAAATGTCAAAAATCCACAGCTGTTCACAGAAAATTAAATTGTTTGGAAATTTTTTTAAATATTGTATTCATCAGGAAAAAATTTCAACTATTCTATTTTTCAGAGAAAAATTCCAAAAATGCAGAGCTATTAACGGAAAATTAAATTTTTTGGAAAAGAATTTAAAAATTAAACTATATGGGGAAAAAAATTTAAAAATTAAACTATTTGGAAAAAAAAATTTAAAATTAAAATATATTTCAAATATTAAATTACAATTATATTTTATTTTATATTTCTAATTATATTTTATAGTTCTTATTATCGTAACTAAACGTTAATCTGAAATCCGTAAGTACTTTAATCAAAAAATTTGACTATATCTCCCAAATAAGCTTTAAAGCCTACCTTTCTTCATCTTTCTTGGTCTAAAAATTGATTGATTTTTGTATTACTCACTAAAAAATAAGCCATTGGTTTTTTGTCATTTTCAAAAAATTAAATTAATAAAAAAGACAAATTTATCCTCTTTTTAAAGTTTTAAAACTGCTTCTTTCTAGACTTTTATTTCATATATTGTTTCTCATGTTGACGCACTATATATGAAGAGGATCAAGGAGAGTGAAAAATGTGATCATATAAAAAGAATTGATATGAAGTTTATGTAGGTAAAATTGTAAAAATTGGTTATATTTACATAAATAGACGTAATATTTTGTCGTAAGGTTGACTTGAAATACTTTTTGTTCTTGGCTCAGATACTCGGACCTGGTGGTGTTACATAGTTATGTAAAAATTTAACCACAACATACTTACATCTGTACATTTATAAATTATACCAACCAATAGTTTTTCTATAAATTACGTTTAAATTAAGTTAATAAAATAAGTACTCAACAAGGGACATAACTTTTGACATGCATATGATGATGAAATTTGAACATGAATAACTTCCGATAAAGACATCCAGAGGTGATGATGGGATATTAACAAAGGAAACTTGGAACAAAAACGGCTTTCATATGGGGATAAAACTGATTTTTTTCATCTACTTAAGGCGGGTTACCACATCAACTGTGTGTGTACAAGTCTAAGTGTACATATATATAGGTAAATATATTTATATATACATATAAGTATATTAATGTATTTTTGTGAGAGTAACTATTCTCCTGATATTATAAATATATGTATGTATATATACACTGACGTGTACACGCGCAATAAATGTGGTAACCCACCTTTATTGAATAATTTATAGTTTTCGAGAGTTCTTCTGAACACAGGCTCCATAATTATAGATCATATTTAATTATCAAAATAATATAAGCTATGACATGGAAGATATCGAGTTTCAAATATAATATTATTATATGAGATTGGAGAATTGAACAATTAAAAACCACGAGTCTAGGAGCATTCATCAGTTGGTAATTCTAACCGCTAGCATGATGAATTGAAGGGGAGGACTTCGGAGAGAGTTCACACTATATCTTAGATAAGATTAAAAATCTAGAGAGGAACAAACAGTGAATTAAGATAAAGGATATCACTCTATTTATTAGAGAAACGGAGTCAGTCAGGGGAACAGATATGACTAACATAACACCGTCTTCTCCTTGAAGAAAAGGAGCATCTGCAGAATGAACGATCCTTAAATTAGAGGAGAGGAGATCTACCAAGTGAGTGACAAAGAGGAGAGATCCTTTGAACATAAAGTTGAAGAGAAGATCAGAAGGCGTATGTATAAAACTATCGAGAAAAGAAGCTTGCTCAAATGAGTGTTGCAAAGATAACACTCGCAGCAATTAATGTTGCTCAAATGATCAGACACGCTTGTAGGCGTTTGTCATGTAACATCAAGCGTGAAGTTCATAATAAAAAAGAAATGTTTAGAGTGGGTATAAGAACGGTATTTAAAAATGAGTGAAACCTCACAGGTCTTTCAGTGAATTCATATTTTATACAACTTCATTATAACATATTCCAGCAAGTGTTTGTAGCTAGAACTCATAATAAAAGAGGAAGGAAGAAAAACATTGTATAATAAAGTAAAAATTATAGATTAGATGTAGCAACGAGCGTGTGTAGCTGAAGCTCAACCAGGTAGCGCTATAGAGACTGCCTCACAACGTCATCTTATCTTTTTCTGTTATTATTAGTCGTTCATTCTTGAGGAGATAATATCTAAGGATCGACTATCTACATGTGATTTTGATCATGAAAAACGAGGAGTAATGCTGAGGATTTATGGAAGAGTTATCTTATACATATATTATTAAAAAAAAGGTTGTCTGTTTGTCGAAGAATAATAACTCATAGCAATGCAGTTACTACCACTTGTATTGCTATAATTCAACAACTACGACAAAATAACTACACAAAATTCATTTCCTATAAAAATAATGGTTTCACCATAGCCGGTATTGTGATTAAGCTAGTACTACTTCAGATAGTAATAGAAGTTATCGATACTAAAAAGCAAAGTTTATTTGTCTGTGTGAATTTAAATATGAAAACAAACACCAGTAGTGCTTCCAGATGTATATAATCAACATATTGTAATTTAAGGAATAACAATATAGTCGTATTTACAATAAATATAAGGTGTCCGCATATAGTATCGAACATATTTACATATAGGGACAACTGTGCTTCTTGGTATATATCATGTACATACTTTTGATCTAAAAATAACAATGTAGTCGTATTAATGAAGTATTGCAGGCGAGTGTATGTAGTATCGATGTGAATGTACTACTGTTTATGTTTTTTTTTTTGTTATTGCTCTCTTATATCATATGCATTTTCAGTATATGACAAGATTTAAATAAAATATAAACTCTGGAATGTAAAAATGAAATAACTTTTGCAGGCGTATTTTATTTCGCATAATATATCTTTTGGTAAGCCTACTAGAGGCTAAAGTACTCATCAGTTATCCCATCATTTTAAATTTGTTTTCTCAAACTCTTATTACTACTGCTTCATTTCGGCGGAGAGAATAGATATAAGTACTGAGTAGTTACGAGTGAGTGTGCTCATAAAAATGGAGAATTGAGGATTCCTTAGGGAGTTATCATCTATATTATTGAAGGAAAGTTTGTCTATTTGTCACGACTAAAAAAACTATTATCCAAGATATGATACTTAACTTACAATTCCTCATTACTAAGATATCTGCTTATAGAAATATAAAATTTTTCTTATACTTCCCTCATATTGTTTTCTCTACCCTTACTACTTTTATTTAAATTTTCAAGTTTAATTCACATTGATTTATTATGTAGACCAGCGGCGATAAACAAAGCCTATAAAGGTCGACTTACTTTATAAAATATAAAAATAATCGTTTTTAATCAAAGTGATACATTGTTAATACAAATATTAAAAAAAAAAAGACAAAAACATAAACAAAAAAAAAAAAAACGTGACAGTGCAGAAGAAAAAACAAAAACAAACAAGTGTCACACAAAAAAAGAATTTAATAAAAATCTCTCCCTGGCGAAAGCAAAAAGGTGTTTTGTTCCAGAGAATAATTGATCTGTAATAAAAACTATGCAAAAAAAATTTCACTTTTTGGTTTTGGTAGGTAGATGGTGTTCTTTAATTGCACATCTATGAGACAAATTTATGAGGCCAAGTTGTTTGATTTTGCATTCGCAGTTCTTGTTATCTCCCAATGAAGGAAAAAACGACACAAACCTGGCTTGCACCATTTCTAAGGAATCAATCAAGTAGTTTCTTGAAGGATTCCAGATCTCAGATCCATACATTAAAATAGGGAGGACATAAAGTTTAAATCGTTTTACCATAAACAAAGGGCCACGAGTTTTAAAGCTTCTTTTAATAATTCCTAGGTTACGATTGGCCTTCTTTATAATGTATTGTATATGCCACTTAAATTACATGTCATGAGAGATGTAATTTCCTAAGTCTATGTAATCATCTAGCATCTTAAGACTTGGTTGGATGAACTCTTTTTTGGAGAAAGGAAGCAGGACACATTTATTAATATTGATAGGCATTCTCCAAGTTACACTCCAGATAATAAATTTGGTATAGACATCGTCAACAGAGTTTAAATCAGAACATATGATTTTTGTATCATCCGCGTATAAGAATCTGTCTTCTGAAAAATTGTCTACTAAGTCATTAATGGAAATGTCAAAGAGCGTGGGTCCAAGTACACTACCTTGTGGAACTGATGAAGTAACTTCACGAGGGTCAGAACCTGTGGAATTGATCACTACACTCTGTATCCTATTCATCAGCCAGGAACTAAGCCACTATAACAACCGACCCTTTATACCGATGTTAGACAATTTAAAGAGAAGTTCCCATGAGGGACTTTGTCAAAGGCCTTGCTGAAATCAAAGTATATAACAACACAGTCAAGGATATAGTTACAACGACTGACAATACATCCCAGAAAGAAATTAGATTCGAGACATACGACATATTAGGAGGGAATCCGTGTTGCCTACTAGAAATAAGTTTATTACTCTTAAGGAATGATTGTAGCTTCCGGTTAACAATCTGCTCCATTATTTTACCGACATGGCTTTTAAGGGATATGGGCCTGTAATTATAAGGATCAAGAGGATCTCCCTTCTTAAAGATTGGGACTACATTGGCTATTTTCCAACCATTTGGTACATATCTACTCTAAAAAGAAAGATTAAAGAGCATAGATAGAGGGAAGGCAACACTATTGACAGCTCTTTTCAAGAAGAAGGAGTTAATTCTGTCAGGTCCAGTGGAGAAAGACCAACGGATATTTGCAATTACACTACGAACTTCTTCAGGAGAAAAGAAACACTCAGAGAGGGACGGGGTCCCAGTAATTATATTCATAGAACCAGCATGTACTCGATTACATTCGGGTTGATAGACTGATGCAAAATATGTGTTCAAACAAGAAGCTATGCCAACATCATCTGAGAGGACTAGACCTTCATTATTTCGTATCGAACCAATTTTGTTGTTACCAATAACCTACTCTCTTCTTTTTGAAAAATGAGTAAAGAGGTTTCATATTAGAGTGAGAAAGTTGAGATAGTAGCTCAATCTCATTTTTAATTCTATTTTGTCGAATAAATGGGGCAACATTTTTCTCATATTTTTTGTAGCAAAGTAGATTATCTCGACATGGAAACCGTCTGAAATTATCCCAAGAACGTCGTTTTAAAGAGACGAGTCGTTTAATTTCCTTTTCATTTTTATTGTGACTAATCTTATGCACCCGCCGCGGGATAAAGCTACTAACAAGCTCAGTGCACGTATTTCTTATTAGTGTCCAGGCAGTCTCAACATTATTTGGGTGGTGGGAAGAGGTAAAATGTCCGACCCAGACGATTGTGCGAAGTATTTCATTGATTGAGAGATAGTCACCCTTAGTAAAATCGAGATATCCTCTAGAGCTTCTATTTTTTTTATATGTAATAGTTTTAGTGGTGGAAATGAAGATTGGATAATGATCGGATAAATTAATATCCTTCAACACTTTAGTGTTAAAAGTAGAATTGGAGGAAGAGAGCACCAGATCCAAAATATTGTCCCGAGAGTGAGGAGCGTCACTGACCTTTTGTTCCATGAAAAGATCTTGAAAGACTTCTATATACATCCTACCAGTAGACAAGAAGGGGATCCAAGATACCCAATTAATATTTGGAAGATTGAAGTCCCCACAGATGATTGTGTCAGAACGAGTTGATCTTAGATAAGTATAAATTAATTGGGCTTGGTAATAGGAGAGCGATACATAGAAAGGATCCTATGATTATCACATTGGACTTGGCATATTTAGAAGTTTACTTCAGAAATCTCCCTAACTCAAGAACAGGAGACTCTTCGGTTTTTTTTAAGGAAGTCTTCTTTTATGGTGTTGTTCAATTCTCTCTGAGCTTTTGTGAGGAGGGGGAAAACACGTATCTCATCAGACTTATACTTCAACAAAAAATTTTGAATACTTTCATCATAAAAACCGGCAATGACTGATTAGTAACATTAGAGTTATTATTTTTGATTCTGAAAGCAAATTGAATATCATTTGTCTGAATTTAAATTTGTCAAACATAAGTTTTTCAATCTCAGAATCTTTAGAAAGACCATATATGATGACTTTTCGTCTATTATTCTCCCTCTCGTTCATTTCGTCCATAGACCAAATCTTTAGATCCTTAAGATCAGTCAAGTATTTAATCATTTCATTTCCTATTTTATTTTGTCTCTCAGTTGAAGATGAGATATACGATTCTAACGCAAAAAATTTGTCAGTGAGTGTTTCAATTTTAGCTCGTAGTTGAGAGATATCCCTGATAACTAGAGAAGTGATCTCCATGATAGCATCCGATATGATATGTGTTATGTGAGACATAAAAGAGTCACGCTTATTAGGAGATAGAGAAGACAGATCATCGTGAAGATCATTGATGTAAGGGGGCATTCACTAATCACATAACCACTTAAGGGGAAGGGAATTTAGCCTAAAATAACATATATACTCATTGCAGAGTAGTGGTCAACTTAAAATCACGCAGACATGAATAATGTGAAGCCATAATTGACTTATTCAAAGGGAACAGGAGACAAAGGATTGACAAAATTAGAAAAAGGACATACATTTTTTTCTTTGTGTTTGTAAAAAAAAACGAGACTTTTCTTGAAAAAAGGTTATTCTAGAGGAACATTGAATATAGAAACAAGTATTTGTCATTAGATTAAATTATTTGAAAAAGGCGACAGGAAGATCTTTCAAAAAAAAAAAAAAACAGTTTTAAAAATGTAATAGGTCAAAAAATATGGCCCCCCGATTGAAATGAATAGTAATTATAATTTATTTACATCATGAAATTATAAGTGGTATAGTTTATAAGTGTAGATAATAATAACTCCAATTAAATAAATAATATACAAAAAAAAAAAAAAAATATAAAATTTACAAAATAAATAATTTTTTAACTAACATTTGAGTATATTTGATAGGTTTTATTTGAAATTAGATTATATTTAATTGGGTTTTTGAATGATTGATTTATCTCGATATTATTCTCTAATATAAAAAAGGAAATAAATAAATTTATATAAATATTTTTTTGCTAAAGGGTCTTGCAAGTATTTTGTTCACAAAATCGTGGGTTAATAGGACAACAAAAATAAAAGATATAAATTATTCAATAATTGGAATTAATTGTAGCAAAGTTCGAATATTAGTATTTGGGAGAAAATATATAATAAGGAAAAAATACTTTGAACGCTCAAAAATTATATTTATCTTTTTCTGAAGCAGTACATCATATTTCAGTGCATATAAAATAAACATAAATATTTTTATTTTTATAATATCAAATTCAAGTCTTTGTGGGAAACATATTTAAATATATGCTTTTCTTGAACATTTAATATGATTTGTGGATTCTTCAAAACATTATTGATGTTATTTGTAATTTTAATTATTTTAGTCGTAATATAAACATTCTATCTAATAATCTACTCACGTTGTTGAATTAATATGAAGGACTAATTTAATTAGAAGCAATGTTAATAAATATGTCCTTATATTAATTGAAAAGGAAAGCCTTTACGTAATATGTATAAAAACACTTAATTCAACGATGAATTTTAGTAATGTTGTACCTCTATAGTAATAAAAAGTGCAATATAATTATCTGAACAATACATGTCTGTTTTCTCACGAAAACTCTGTTTTAAAGTCAGAAACTTGCATTTTAAAATGGACTCTCTTTTTAATATATAGTTTTTGAGTTTATTTGGAGAAAGTTGATCCCCTTTTTATTATCACATCGAAATTAAATTCAATTTTTGCCATAAAATATTTTGGACTCTTTTAGAAAATTAACAAAATATTACATTTAATAAAAACTTATTTATTTATTTGCGTATTTTATCAAGCGTAGCAGGTTTCTCCTACGCCTTCAGGCTGTCGTCGCCGGAAATGGATCATGTATTGAATGGTTGTTTTTTTTTGTTTTTTTAAAGAGTCATGGGGCTCTTAATGTGTGTTTTAGCAAATCTAAAATAAAAATAGCCGATTTTCTATGTCGTCATTTTACTCTTAAGATTTGATCGTCAACCTTGTACGTTTAGATACACATACAGTAACAAATTTACTTCTAAATTCTTAAAAAAATAAACTTGGGTGTCATTTTAACAAACATTAATTTATAAATAAGTAAGGACAAAAAATACAAACAAACTTTAAATTAACTCATTTAAACCACTGAAAAAATAAGAAAAGAAAAATGTTCAACAGAATGAACTAATAAAATATAAGGTAAATATATTTTTTAAAGTAATTAAACATATTTTTCCTTTCTCCAGTTTCATAATGAAGTTATGGTTCATTTGTTATGTCATACTCTTTGTGTATTTTTAAGTCAAGACAAGGTGTGTGACTATAATGAAGGAATACAAAGTAGGTACAATAATTAAACAAAAATAGTTATATTTAAAAAATAATAACTTCTTGCAAATTATAGGTAATTTATGTACCCCAATGCGATTATAATTGTAACCAAGTGTTAAGAACATTTTTTTTGCCATTAACTTTGCCCAATACTTTTTGGTTTTTTTTTAGTTATCATAACATATATAATAAACTAGTTCTATGATTTTTTTTTTTAAACGGATAAATGAACTTAAATATATCACCTCCCTCTTGCCTGCTAAATAATCATAAGGTTTCAAATAAATAATATTCAGGGTCCATCACCTTGAAAAGAAAGCATGATTTAAAAAGTTGTCCATTATTAAAATAATATTGCTTACTTAAAGCTGTTTTAAAAACAAATTTAATGCTTGGATGTAAAGTTCCACAATCATTATTTTCATGCAAGTCGCGCTCGTTTTTTATACTATGCAATATGTGTTTACTACATAATCGCATGCAAATGACGTTATGGTATATAATCAATAAATATGCGACATATTACGTCACTGGCAAGAAAAAAAACATAGTTGGAATCCCAAAGCAACAAACTTGAATTATAATAGGTCTGATTTGATCAATAATAACTTAATTTTATCCATTCCTATCTACATTTTATACTCAAGGGAGTAATAACTATTGATTAAATCTAACTTGTTTTGCATCAAATATATATTTATAATATAAAAATATATTTATCGTATTTTGTTGATTTTTTTCTGAATGTAAATTTTTTGATAATTGATAATTTTTTTTCAGGAAAGGAATGGGATTGGAAATTAGTCTTTACGGAAAATAAATAATTAAAGAATTTTTTTATAGTATCTTTCAACTATATCAAAGGTCAAATATATATATATATACAGTCAAACCTATATTAACTGGTCAAACAATGGAAATTGACATCATGACTGCATAGTACATGATCTCTTAACCAGGTTTTGTATTTTATACCAATTCAAAAGTTGAAAATAGCGGATAAAAGAATACAATAAATGATAATATTTACTAGTGATGGGACGATTAATAGGAATCCGAAAATCGGGTGTTTTTTTGGAATCGTATTCAGCATCGGGAAAATAATGTTTCCATTGCGATTCTTTCATTATTAGTTATTACTAGTATTTAACTGTTTATTACTTTTCTAAGTTATGGAAAAAAAATTATAAAATATATCCGTCAAGATACAAAAACGACCATTTGAATTTATGATCTGAGTCTTATTATTTCATAAAATGTCTCAATAAAATAATGTATGATAAAAATGCTTGAAAACTGAGAAGAAACCAATTGAACACAAACTGAACGTTGACTATGTTTGGGAATAAATAGACAACATTAAACCTCTGTTCGAGACGTATCACGAGATTTTTCAACTTTTGGAAAATGTATCTTTGATTGCCGTAACGAAGAAAAGGGTTCACTATTCAATTCGTGCTTCTTACTTTTTGCTTGATCCTTTTATATGAGAGAGTTGATTGTGATGCAATATTTACAATAGACATTTTTTTCATCAGTAGGAATTTGAACAATCCTGCCTTTGGATATATCCTGATTGACCCACTCTGTTCTAAACTTTTGCTTGTACAAGATTGTCTTTGACATCTTTATTTTTTATGGAAAATTTCTAGGATTGAATATATGAATGAAGAAATAAGAAAATTGAATGAAGAAAATTTTTGTGGGATTTGTAAAAAAATGATTTTCCCACGCCTAGCAAAAGAATAAATATATATCGAGTACTTTAACTCAACTATTCTATTCTACAAAAAAAAAAAAAAAAAGAAGGCGATAAACTTTCCCAATGCAAATTTTTCTATGGCGAGTTTTCCTGACACGGTCTCATATCTGGGCAGTACCAATTGATTTTAAACATGTATGAATATCGTAATACATCAGTTATACTCGCTAGTAGTTTTTTAACATCACCCATCGACTTTTATACAAGTGCACATACCAACTTTATTTTACTTATATTATTCCGAACACATCACAAGAATGGCAACCCAACCAAAAGGTGGCAGTAGGAATATTGTATGGAAGTTATTTACGATTGATCTTGATAAAAATGCAAAATCAATCTGCAACCTATATGACGCTCGCATATCTTGAGGTTCAAATTCTGGAAAATCAAGTTACACCACATCTAATATGTAAAAGCATTTGTCAACACAGAATGTAAAAAAATTAAAAGAAGAGGAAAAAAAGGATAAGACTGAACAAGAACAAGCAAAGAAGAAAATATGATTACTTTTTCCATTAAATGTTCAATCAACAAAAAAACTGAAAAGTTTGCATGTTCACAAGACAAGCAGTTAACAATAGATGGCATTCAAGAAAAGTGCAAAATATGGGACATTAATCACCCAAGGGCTAAAAAATATCATTATCTAATTGGTGAAATGATTTCAGTTGATTTACAACCAATTTCACTTGTTGAAGACCTAGGATTCAATTGGTTTTTAAACAATATTTGCCCAAATTATAGAGTGCCTTACAGAAACTATATTAAAGACAAAATCGTAATGGATATTCATCAGAAAATAAATAATATTTTACAACAAGAGATCAAAAGCACAAAATCCATGTCATTCACAAGTGATGGTTGGATTGACAGTACTGCAAATGCCTAATTTTTAAGTTTAACAGGACATTGGATTGATGGCAACATTGAACAAAAAACTTTTGTACTTCGAGTTGTTCCATTTCCATCAGCGCATACAGCAGCAAACCTAAGTAAATGCTTAGAAGATACAACGACAGAATTTAACATATCTTTTGAGAAAATACATGTTGTAGTAAGAGACAATGCTGCTCATATGGTAGCAGGGGTTGCTCAAGTAGGTTTGAGTTCTTTGCCTTGTTTTATCCATACATTACAGTTAGTTATTAATGATTCTATTTTTAAACAGAAGTGTGTAAAAGACTTACTATCAACATGTAAACAGATTGTTGGTTACTTTAACCATACACCATCTGCTTTCGTAAAATATAAAGAATATCAAAAAAAAGTTCAATTAGCCACTTCACAAGTTCATTAAAGGTGTATCTACTACGTGAAATAGCCATTATTATCGTCTGGAGAGGATTCAAGAACAGAAAACTGCAATCTTAGCTTATTCCAATCACAATGTTAAGCCATTTTGTTTAGAAAACAGCGAATGGAAAATACTTGAAAAATTGATTGTTGTGTTGAAGCCTTTCATAGACTGTACAAATATTCTGAGTGCTCCCAATGCAACTGCTTAAATTATCATTCCAAATATGAAAGCAATTTCTCATTTCTTTGAAATATGGGAAGAAAATTGTATCTTTGCTTGGCTTGACTCAACATTATTTGAACAGAAAGCCTCAATTAAAAGAAGATTTTATAACTATTCCAATGATAAAAATTTAATTATTGCTACATATCTGTATCCACAATATAAATTTTCATTTCTTGAAGACAAACATAATAACCAACAGTGCAACATTATTTGGCAGTGGATGGTCCAAAATGTTTTATCGTCTAGAAATAAAGATCTTGATACTCGATAAATGGATATTCCTGCAAGCTCAATCAATAACTTTTAATCACTCTACAGATGATGACAGCAATAGAGGGGGAAATTTAAATATTACCTTCTCTCTTCATGCTTTGCAGAAATTAAAGAAAAGTATTATCAAATGAAAAAATAATAATTTCAACTCAAGAGTTTGCGAAAATCAATGCAGAAATAGAGTTTGAGATGGACAAATACAATACATCAAGATTGATCAAAAATGAAAATAATCCTCTAGAGTGGGGGAAAATTAATCAATCAAGTTTCCCACACATGGCCTTCCTAGTAAAAAAGTATCTCGTCGCACCACCTTCTTCAGTGAGAGTGAAAGGATCTTCAGTGTTGGCGGTTCCATCTATTCTCCCAAAAGAAATAGACTGACTGCTGATGCTGGAGAGATGCTAATGTTCCTACATTATAATTTGAGGGTATTAGGCTTGAAGTATAATTTATAAGCTGTTGTGGTTTTAGTTTTAGTTAGCTAAATATCAATAAAATATATTAATTTTTAATAAAAGTTTTATTGGATATAGTAGCGAATTAAATTTAGTTTATTTATGTATTTTTATTTCCCATTAAAATAGGACAGAAAGGAAATATATATTAGTTTAGTTTATCATAATCAATATTGACTTGTTAATCATGTTGATTATAAATGTATACATTTATTTTATCAACTGTGACTCTTAGAAATTTACAGCAAAATGGTATTTTTTAACTATTATTTAAAATATTAAAGAATCGGCATCGGTCATTTTCACTAGAATTGCATCGGCATCGGGATTTATTTTTGGAATCGTCCTATTACTAATATTTACATTCAAGCAAATATGAGATAATATTTACTCATATGTAATAAAGAGGGAGGGAAGGACATGAATACAAATTTTATTTATTAACTTCTTTCTTTTGTACTCAATAGTCTATATAAATTTTTAAAAGGGACTATTATAAGTAGCTTCCCCTATGAACCTATGTAGTAGCTATATGTGACAGAAGACCGGGGATAGCAGGGGCACGCTTAATACAGTTTTTTATGTTCTGAAATTCCTGCGTGGGATCTGAGTATGACCAATAAGTAATTATGAAAATTGTATGTATTACGGGCATGCTATAAAAAAAGAAATTGAAAATCAACATAATGACACTGACAATTCGTGGAACGTTATGGAGAAGATCAGCTACAATAAATTTTGACAAGAGAGGAGGACGAGAAGGAAATCAACAAGGACATTGGCAAGAATTACTCCGATGTCGACCCCAAATTCTACTCAGAGCCCAAAAAAGGCTAAGAATTATAACTCCAGGTTGCCTCAAATCCTCAAGGTTGCAAAGAGTCTACTATGAGTAAACATAAATGTTCAATCAGGTTTTTATTATAATTGAATCTATTTAGGAAAGGAAGTTCACAGCTCAGAAATTAAATAATAATGACAATTGCTAAGGGAAAAAAACCATTTTTTTCTAATACCAATTCAAAAAAAAAAAAATGGGTAGGCTAAAAAACACATAGGATTTACGTCACTACCAATAAGTTTGCATTGACAAGCTAAAATGAAGTGAGAGTTAGAGCAGGTTTGACTATACTTGAATAAAATACATTTTGCTCAGAAAAGGTCATTAAATAATACGATATAGTTTAATCTACCCCCCAAAATGTGACAAGAAAATTTTTTAAAACAATATGAATAAAAATTAACAATTTATAATTTATTAACATCTTTTTTTAATATAAAAGCTTTATGTTCATTGCAGAGACCTTTTTCTATTAATTCTATGGGTTATAGAAAGTACCAACAAAATAAAAATATGCCCAGAAATGTATTACAAAAGCAAAGTAATGTTCTTTATGTTGTTAAGTACCTACATGGAAAATCCAAATAGAACATATGTTTCCAATGCCACCTTTCTCATTTTTTGGTTATCAATAAACGTGGTTATTTATGAGTTACTATTATTAAATTTGGAAGACTCTTTGTTACAAAACGAAAATCATTTTGAAAAGGAAATCTTTTTAAGTATTTTAAAGGAAATGCATAATTTCAGATCTAACAATTAGTTGTCATTTCACAACTTTCATAACTGTGGAAAGGAGCAACAATCCCATTTCTTAGAGTGAAAGGAAAATATGAAATAACATTTTAGACGATAATTTTAGGGGAATTACTTTCGATCATACAAATAAATAGAGTTGTTCACAAAAATTGGAACAAAATTTGACCTCATCCAGATCCCGTATGAGTTTACCACGGCCGAGTTTTTCCTCCTTATACCAGAAGTTAGGTCACTAATAAAATAAATTTCTACTTGTTTTTATTTTTATTCAGTTGTCAAGATGGAGAAACACAATCATTCATTAAGTAGTGTTTTGCTAATTTGAAATTTTCAAAATTCTTTGAACGCCCATAACTTCAGAATTATTATTTTTGGCTATTTTTAAGGTTCAAAGCTGTTTTAATCCCTCGGTGTTGAAGATAAGCATAAATTATGTTAATATATTTAAAGCCAAATGTTAAAATATTCTTTAAAAAAAAATTTTAATGTCTGCATCATTCTTAAAACTCAAGTTACCTTTTTTTAAAGTGGAAAAGTTGTTTCTATCTCTTCTAACAGGGGCATACGAATATTTAATGACTTTTATTATTAGATCAATTCAAAAATGAATTTTACCCATGAAATATTGTCATGGCCTTATCTCAAATTGACAACGATATAGAGCATTTTTGGAGTGGCTCTTTTTTTAAATTAAACTTCATACTTTCTGCTATCCAATGGGATACTTTCAAACTTTTTGAATCTATTTGTCTTGAAAAAATGAGCCTTTGGAGAACATTCGGCTTTAAAATATATAAACATAATTTATCCTTATCTTCAACACCGAGGGATTAAAACAGCTTCAAACCTTAAAAATTTCCAAAAATAATAATAAATTAATGGCCTTTTTAGGAAGGCCACGAGTCATTCAGAGAAAAATAAAACTATACATGGAATCAAGGGATCAAATTCTATTAAATTGAGCACATACTGTTTTTTCTTTCCCATTTTTGCTGTTTGACAGTGTTATACTAGAGTGATATAATTATTGATTCCCTCGTCATTCAAAAAAATTCGAATTAGGGCTATAAACCCAGGTTGAGTATTTGGAACGACCACTGGGACCATTTATGGAAAATTAAAAATTTTATCCATGAAATAAAATGGTTACGATCGTTTTTACTTCATAAATTCATATAAATACAGATATTGTCATCCAAGAGTTGAAATAAGATAAAATGTCAGTATTATCGAAGTTAATAGAAATACAAGATTAGACCATCATGTAATTGGGCTTCCTAGAATTTTCAATTTGATGTATCGTACCCACTGATGGGCAAGATAGGCAGATTTTGACAAAACACACAACCATTCATAGTGTATGACGTTACTATTGCTAGAATTATCATTTTACTGTATCGTACCATCTGCTTGGCAAGAAAAACAGATTTTGAGAGAACAGTCAACCACTTATACACTATTACATCTATTTTTAAAAGAATGGTAGATGTCAAACATCGGTTGTACACGCGTTATGGTGTAACTAAGGTTGATAATTTTGGTAAGGATACAAAAACGTGCAAGGAGAAGGGAAGAAATACTTATGGTATCATTGTCCAGTGACTAAAATAATAAGCATCTTCCTCTATCAAGAACGTTATCAATTCCCGCCTTTATTATTCAATATTAATATAATATTAGGTACGGATAGTCGATAGAGAACTGAATAAAATGCCTAAAATAACGTCTCCTTCTTTCTAAATTTCTAGAAATGGAGGCCCAGGAATTTGGAAATATTTACCGGAGGAGAAGCAGATGACGTCGGATTTGTCGATATAATGTGCCTTTAGTCCCCTGTCTAAAATTAAACGCCACTCATTCTCCTCATCTCATATCAAGCGCATAAAAAGTAAAGTTAATGATGAATACATCAAGTCAAACTTTAACTCTGACCTCACAAAGATGCTTATTGCATGTATATACCCTTATCTATTGCTAGTCACCTACGTTAAAAAAATTTATGGAGAAATTCACGGCTAAACCTATCCCTTCCCGAGGAACCATCATTAAATTAATGGAGGATGTTGGTAATGATATAATTTACAGAAATATCTCCATTGTAAATTGTGAAGTTGAGATAATTTTCAGCATGTTTTGAGTCATCCACACGAAATTAAGATCAAAGTTAACAATAAAAAGTATAAAATATTTACTAATTTTGAAATAGAACTCTGAATTTTGTACCATCTAACAGTAAGTATTCATTTTTTTTTAAATATAACCATAAAATATGATTCTATTTTAGCTAAAAATATCAATAACTATGATACACAGCTCATTAAATGACAAAAACATGTGCTTAAATGGTCACAACAACGGGGTAGTAGCTTTGGATGGTTCGCAACTAGTTTTTCTGACACTAGTTTCTTCACTTAAAGACTTGGGTATGATCATTAGGTTTTCCAATATTACATAGTCAATAAATATTACTTTTTGATCACTTATGGCTTAGTTATGGCTGATAGGCTCCAAGAAATGGTGTTCAAAAAACTCATAAGAGGCAAAAACAACTGCTTAAATGGTCACAAAAACGGGGGTAGTTGCATTGGGTGTAGCATTATAATTAACATTTGTGTATATCCTTCATGATAATAGTATGTTGTTATATAAGCATAAATAACGGGGGGGGAAATCTTTTTTGATGCTCTTAATAAGGAGTAATATCGCCGGACATTACTACATAATTAGCTTTTCCTCTAAATCTTTAAGATGGATTTATTTCTAACATTTTTTTTATTAGTATATTTATTGTCTAATTTTATGATTTTGACATTTACTTTATTTTTAATAATTAGTTAGATCTCATCGGTAGAGATATATCTATCCTGTGCACAATTGTTATTATATAGCAACTTCCACATGAAGAAGAGGGGTGATTATCTTTTTGATTAAACTCCACGTCTCGCTTGTGTCTTGCAACCTAAAGTTATGACATATTTAACTGGATTCCGATGTCAGAACAAGAAAATATTATTTGGATCAATCTATGATTTCAATATTCTGTGTATATAATTTATTGTTATTAGTTATATGATTTCAATTGTTTAATTTTGTATATTTAACATAAATGTATGATGGTATATTTTTTAGTATGTAGATTATATTTAATTAAAGCCTTCTTTTTTAAACTTGGAACTTCAAATATATTTCGAAATACTCTACTTTGTCGTTTCATTAGTTATTATTCTAAGAATATGCTTCATAATGAATTACAATTTCATGGAGTGTGATGTTTTCAAATCTACTGTAACGGATAAAAAACGCATAAGTCAATCATACGTAGTATATCTTCATTAAATATTTTGCTAATAAATACTTTCGTTATACCCTCAAAAATCATAATAAAGCAGGCAGCTGATAATCACATCAGTATTTTAAACAATGATACCATAAGTTCTTCTCCCCTTCTTCTCCTTGCACGCGTTTTTCTCTACAGGATTATCAACTTTGAGTATAACCTTGTATTTCTATCAACCTTGAGTAATACTAACAGTTTCGAATTGTATCACACGGCCCAATATCGATTTATAAATTTATTAATTAACAGAGAAAAATGGAAGCAAGGTCAAATAATGCAAACATTTTTTTTTTTTTTTTTTTTGGGGGAGGGGTTAAAACTGTGTATATTAAAAAAACTGTTCCAACCATAATTTGACTACAAAATCAATATTATAGAGACTGGGACTGTTTATGCAGAATTAATATTTGTCTTTATTAAGTATAATGATTATTCCATGGGAGAATTGAGGCTGTGATTGAGGCCCATGGAAGTTATATTGAAAATTAATCACTATCTATGCTATTAAATCAAACTCAAAATTGCATCACAATGCTCAAGATCTGAATGAATTACAAGTTTATTCAACTGTAGTACCCTGTATTAATTGTGTCTCAAATTATTGGAAGGGGCTACTTTCCTAAAGGAGGTATCCGAATCTTTCTCTCGGAATTTCTATATATGAATCATTTATGTATATTGTATACTTTACTCAACTTGAAGTGTTTATCTGTATACAACATCTTATATCACATTTTATAACTTATCCATAGTTAAAAGATTGACAAATATATATATATATATATACATAATCTAACCTTTTAATATTCGCACCTATATAATTGATACGGGCAACTATTACGTGACAACTTTTATTTATTAAGCAAACAGCATTTCAAAGATTTATGTTTCAATCTAGTTTTATTATACATGTATGCCCCCTTTGCATTCTATCTAGGTTAACAGACAACATATCAGAATATCATTCATAAGTTTAACATTAAAAAAAGGGAATTGGGGAAGAATTTGATATTTAACATGTGATATGTACTTTCTTTGCATGTAAAATTAATTAAAATGATGACAAAATAATCAAGTCATATTGAGGAATAGGTTACCTTCGTTTTAGATTCACGCATTTGCAGCTCTAATTCATCTGGAGGAAGCTCACAGTTGACCGGCATCACAATCCCTCCACAGGTCCATACTCCAAGAGCAAGGATCCAATATTCCACAAAATTCGAACAGTAAAGAGTCAAAACGTCCCCTTTGACAAACCCATTTTTAGTGAGACCAGATGCCACTTTGTTTACAAGAGAATGAACGTTCCCAAAACGTTCCATACGACCAATTGATAAATCCTTGATCCAGATCCTATCTGGTTCCTTTTCCCCGATTTTTTGCAGGATAAACTCATGGAAATTAAGTCTAAAAAATAATTTTAAATGGTGTTGAGTTGGTTTTAAATATATAACTTATGAAATAAAAAATATTTTAGTAAAATTTAAAGTTCTTATTGGAACTACTTATTGCTCAAAAATTACCGAATCTACATTATATTGGAATAGTTAAGATGGAGTAGAGAATCAATATCACTTATCACACTGAATAATAATAATATTACTTATCTTGTTTTTATTCACAGAATATTAGAATAAGACTCATCATTAATACTCAAACATGCTCTAATTATTCTGTTTTGACTTATTCATAACTTTTTTAATAGCGCATAGTATTGAATGTATTGTATCAATTAATATTTAAACCGTGGCTATAGTCAACATAAAAGCAAGTTAAGTTGTATTGATCAAATGGATACCATTTGTATTATTCAACAAATTATTGTTATTCCAATAAACTAAGTACTTTGATTAATCTTTTAAAAGCGCCTTAAATTGCATTTAAAGTATCAAAAAAACATCACCACAATTAAGTTTTATAAATCAAATGATGATTATACACAACAGTTTGCATTAATAAATATCTCAACTCATATGAATACAATAAATAAATAGGGATATTTTTAAATATTTTAAAGACTTGTATTGCATAAAATATCTGTCCGAGAGGTTATGTTGTTAAATATAATTTCTTACGAAAATAGATGTAAACAAAACATTAAATTTTCATAATTGCCCTGGAAAATATAATTTTTGCAAAAAAAATGAAAAAATCCCAAAGAGAACCGATTATAACTCTACTAAAAGCTGGCACACTTCTATATCAATCTAAAAGATTGCCAAGATCAATAAAAAAAAATTAACAGGTGTACAAAGTGATTGAAGGATGGAATTCTTTTCCATTTAGGGAACGTTGCAGAAGGAGGTCAATGATTATCCTTCAAGAAATAAGGATGCTCTCATGGCAACCCTTGAGAAGAAATGGAAACAAATTTAAGATGATGTAGTACGTGCCTGTTGTAATGCAGTTTAAAAGAGATTGGTTACTGTAAAATATGCCAAAGTTGGTCAAATTCAATATATTCATAGTTTAAATAATAGTAATTGTTAAATTAAATGTTTCAAAAGATTTCTATAAAATTGGACTTGTAGTTTTTGATTTAGAGCCAATTATGAAAGACCATCCCTGTGTGTGCTTGTTCTTGATTTTTGTTCAAAATTGATTTTGTGTTTACTCATCAAAATGTATTTGTAAGATCTTAAATGGAGAAATAGATATGTCAATACTTGTAATTGGAAGATAAATTCTAATTAAATAATCCGGACGATTCCCAAAATTATTTTTTCAAACAATCAAATTTCCCCAATTCTTTTTTTTTTCTTAACGACTCCAAAAGCTGAATAAAACGGACATGGGGATCGATAAAGTGGAACGGAAATCGGTTATGAGAAATCCATTCACCAATTCAAGAGAGGGATGGCTAAGATTTCGTCTCGCTACGTCAACAGTCTTCACCAACAAGTCGAAAAAAGATTAAACGGAGAGGCTCGGAGTCATCCTTCCATCTTTATTATAAATGCAGTAGAGTGATTGATGCCTGTAAGGGAAATCGTGGAACAGAAAATTAGGGATCCACTCGGAATAGAACTAAAAAACGAAGATTGGGAAGTGGCTATGCCACTGACGACTCGGGCTCACCTAAAGGGTGATGCAGTCATCGCGAGAGTTATTTGTACTTTATACTTCACTCGGACTATGGAATCTATAATAAGGACGACAGGACTCGATGATTTCATGGAAGGACAATTAAGGGTGCTTCAACAGTTTTAACTAATGGTGTTTATGGATAATTATTTATGAGAACTGGGTCCTAATCTTCTCTTCTTTAGTCACGTGGTAGCTTGCCTATCAGATCTACCGGTTTTAATATTTTATATATATATGTATATTGAAGAGGGGAAGGGCGGGATTAATAATTATTTCAAATATAATATAGAATGTTAATTATTGTTATATTTTCTTCCTATGTGCTTTTAACCGTATTACTAAATTTTTGTCAACTCATATGATTCAATATTAGATTATTATATGGTTAGATAAATTGATTAAAAAAAATCAAATCATAACTTGACAACATTTAGTAAATAATTGTTTGATAATCATTGAATTTTATTAGAAGAATAAATATTTAGGTATTAATAAATATAGTATTCTTAGATGTAGATCATATTCAGTCAGTATTCTGACAACAATGACGTAAAAACATATAAGATAATATAAGCAGAAAAAAATAAACTTTTTTTCTGCATTAACTGTTAGGAATAATTAATTTGTGGCCTTTTTTAATGAAACTCTTCCAATAGACATTTTCTATCAGCATTCTTGTTGACTTTGTTAATTCAATAAAAATTTGAAACATTGAGATAAGGAAGAAAACAACTGCTGACAAACAAATGTATAGTTAATTGTTATGTTAGTTGGATAATACTACTCCTTCATATTACATTAGGTAATATAGTTATACATGAATTGAATTGTGTTATTAAATATTTTATTATAGAAAAACCATTAAAAAAAATTGCTTACACAGGCTCTTATTAATTTTTTTAAATTTATAAAAATATGTATTAATGATGGGCTAGAAATGATGTAGTCCGATGCAATGAATAGATGCATGAGTCTAAATAGCCTGGATAACACACAGGGGAAAAATTAGGGGTTGGGGGCAATTTTGTACGAATGAATTTTAGACAATAATCGAATTTATCTATAAGGGCAGAATCCAAAACTGATCTCAGCTCAAATTTCTGTGTTTTTCTATTAGCCATGCGATTATAGTAATTCAGGACTATTATTGTAAGTGATTTTTTACCTGAAAAGAATCCCCAAATTAAAAGTAGGATTAATAAAACTTACGTAAAAGTTTTTGGTTTTTTTATTCTGTATCTTGTTCTGAAAAACGTCACTCTTCTTTAGGCCTTTGTAACTTATTCATAATACATAGTGATGAGGAATATTATAGCCTTTATTATATAAAAATATTCAATCTATTATTTAAAAAAGGTTTATTTAAAAAATATTTCAATTATAAAAAACACTTTTATATAAGTTTTATTTGTCTAATTTTAATTTGGGTATTGTTTTAAGGGTAAAAAATGACTCTGAACGATAATAGTCCTAAATTACTAATTTATTCTGCCGATATACAGGAGTGTATAGACCAGGGACGGACAACGTGTGGCCGCAGGGGTTAATATATCAGAGACACATCACAGTTGGCTGTATTTATTTGAGCTGTAAATAAGGATTTCAATGTAGCTGAAGAACTGCTTGACTTGAACCCGTTGAAAGGCACTAAGAAAGGTTTAGATATATTTGAAGGTGTTCAATCATCACTACAGAAAATGGGAACTGAGGACTTCAGGAAATGTGTATCACTATGTACAAATGGTGCACAATCTATGATTGGCTGTCAAAATGGCCTCATTGCCAAAGTACGTGAGTTCTAGCGAGATGTTATTGCAGTTAATTGCATCATACACCAGGAGAATCTGAGTGCTAAACTTATCAATATAGATCATGTCAACTCCGTTGTAGGAAAAACATTAAACTTCATACGCTCACGAGGAATAAACCACAGAGAGTTTTAGGAGTTCTTGAGACACCTTGAGAGCCAGTCTGAGAATGTTGTTAATTTCATAGAGGTTCACTGGCTTAGCAGAGCAACAACATTGTAACGTTTCTGGTTATTATTAGATGAGATCATTCTGTTCCTGAAGTTGAAACAAAAAGAGGTTCAAGAACTGAGTGATCCTCTATGGCAAATGGACCTCGCGTTCTTAAATGATATCTCTTAAAAATTACCTCAGCTCAATGTCAAGCTTCAAGGACAAAACAAGTTGGTATATAACTTGTTTAAGCACCTTTGAACATTTGAAAGAGATCTTCAGCTCTGCGAACAAAGTCTGCGTGAACAAAAAGTTGACCATTTTCCCACCCTTAAATCTGTCTTTAATGGCAACAATGAGATCCTGGATAGTTATGCTCAGAGAATGGAAGTACTTAGGGAGAAGTTTTCCTCTCGCTATACAGAGTTCAGAAATCTCAGAAGTGAGATGACTGTCTTCTCATTGCCTTGTGCCTGTGAGATATGCTCAGCAGCTGTACAGCTCCATCTTTAATTGAACACGCTGCAGGAGGATGATATTCTCATACAAAATTTCAAAGAGATTAACCTAATTGAGTTTTATAAGTATGTACTAGCTGCAGATTACTGTAATTTAAAGCGGTTTGCTAGAAGATTTGTACGCATGTTTGGAAGTACGTATACCTGTGAGCAACTGTTTTCTAAAGTGAAACATATGAAAAGCAAACTGAGAAGCAGTCTAACTGACAGTCAGTCATCCGCTGCATAGTTTGTGTCTGTGCAAATCAAGAATAGAACCAGACATTAACCAATTGGCTATAAACATCCAACTTCAAGCTTCTCACTAACTATGAATATTATAAAAATATGCATTTAATATCTCCTGCCATTCATAAATAAAATACATGCATGTTTATTGTTTCATATCCAAGTTGTACGTATGTACTATTATTTCAAATTTAAATAAAAACAAAAAATATCAAATCAGGGTTTTGTAGTGCGGCCCCAAACAATTGTTGCATTCTGAAAAATGGTCCTGTTCTTGAAAAGGTTATTGATCCTTGGTATATACTGTCAGTACTATAAACTAAATAACCAGTGGCTGAGCGGCATGGAGTCCATGGCCTCTCCAGCGGTGAATAATATTTCACTAAACTTTCTTTCAAAAGAAAAGCTCTACTAAACTTTCTCTAAAAAGAAAAGCTCTATAGAAAACAAAGGCTGATATCAAAATATTTACCTATCTGATATTTTATAAATGAGTTGATGTACCCGTATCTTGGAGAGCTTTTGTTTAATTTTATCACTATTACTTTGTTTCGTATGCTGACAGACTCATATTCCAAGGATGCAGTATTTAATTGGTTGGATAGCCCTTTACTTGATGGAAAGGGCACACTCCTGAAAGTCAAATTTATTTAAATAAATCATATTTTAGTTATCATGTTCGAATTCAACCATTTGATTCCAATTTAGTAATGTTAGTAAGATGGCCGTTTAAGAAAACGATATCTATTTTTAAGAAAGACAAACTTTGGTAATGAATAAATCTTATTTTTTATTTTGTATAATGAATTGACTAAGAAGGCAAATTTTATGTTGCAATATTATGAAGAAGAACTTAATTCATTAAAAATGCATTCATTCGTTCATATAAGAGTGAACACTTAACATTAAACATTCTCTGGCTACAAAAATTGAACAGCATTATTTTTTCTATTCTCACCTTTTTTTGATTCCATCTTATGAAATATCGAAGCAAATATCGAAATATCTAAGAACTTTTACAGGTATGGGACATTTTGATCGTTTTACTGATTTTTATCTGATATATCAGTCCACGTCTAATCTCATCTCGAAAAATATAATAAAAGGTTATTTTAAAAAGAAAAAGATTCAAAACTTATTTTGAAAAATAAAAAAATCAAGAGAGGGCCAAATGGGAAAAAAGATCTGAAATTTATTTTGTCAAAAAATACAAGATCTGAAATTTGTCTAACAAAGAGCTAATTTTTATAGAAATATACTTTTTTTTACCTTGAAAGACACATAAATTTACAAAAGACCTCCTCTGTAAAATTCGTGCCACTTGGCCACTGGTTATTACAACATATTTGTTATCAAAGATTAAGTTAACTTTATTTTGTCTGAATGAAAACACTTAATTCTGGAATGTGGTCGATTATGAAAAAATATTATCCATTCATAATTAAAATCCTTCATTTGAAATGTATAAGACTGTATTTCTCTCTTATATGTTATCTCAACCGTAGAATTTATCATTTTCTTTTGTTATGACTGGGAATCTTTAACTGGAATTAACAGCTTCTCCAAATAATGTATGATAACTTTCTTTATAACAATGCAAGATAATTAGTTAAGTGTGCAAAAGTAAATAATAGATAAATTTAAATACCTGGAATAAAGACTTTCTTTTACCAAATGATTTTTTTATATATATATACATGCAATAGTATATCATAGTGAAACCAAGCCCGAATATAGTGTGTTTAACATTTTTAAAATGGCAAACTATAAATTTTGGCTTTCCTCACATTTTAACAAAAAAAAAAAAAATTAAATTCAGACTCTTTTTTTTATTATTATTATTTTGACTTGTTTTTATTTTGTTTTTTGCGTAAAGAACGTAAAATCAGATTATGCATTTCCAAAAGTTATGTGCAGTATTTTTTCTTCTTCCCTCTTAGAAGAAAAGAAATACTATTTCTTTAGTTACAATTATCAAGAGATTGAAAATTAAATCTTTTTACTCTCTTTTAGCTTCCATTTGATTTTCAATTGAAAAAGGAAACCACAACAGCCGTGAATCTACTTAGCATGTTCCTTTTTAGCTACAAAAGAAAATAAACTTTATTTCTTTAGTGGAAACATTAGTATATCGATATATGTACATGTACTATTTTATAGTCATAAGTGGTACATTGAAAATATTTTTTCCCAAAAAGTTTTTCATAAATATACATAAATTTTTTTTATGTAAAAAAACTTCTCTTTTGGAAGTAGGTAAATACTTTGTTTGTTCTGTTATTTGTATGGAAGTTTAGTTATTTATATCTAAAAGGAAGTCAGCACATGCTAAAATAACCAAATAAACTTCTGATTTTCCCTTTTAAATAAAACGAATTTACAGCCCTTTATACATATATGTATTCTTTTTCTTTTCTTTTTTAATAGGACTCGCTAAGCTACAGTATGTCCAAAAATGAATGGTGGTTCATGAAATAATCTAAACAAGTGATTTTTTTTTGGTGAAAAACTTTATTTACTTCCCAATATGACTAGACTACCTTTAAGTTTAACTCATTTTTTATGCGTTTTGGCATCCCTTCATACAGATTATTCAAAGTATCTGGATAAATTTTTTACCAAGCTTTTGGGAGTTTTTTTTTTTTTTTAATTCTTCCTCTCAAGTTGCTGGCGCATTTTCATTGAGTTCCCTCTGGACCAAGGCTCACAAACTTTCAATGGGAGACAAATCAGGACTGTTGGGAGGCCATGTGCCTTTGCCCAGAAATAATCCAAGTTGTCTGAACATCACTTTTTTGCCTTTTTGGATCATCGAAAATTATTGCATCAGAAAAATTCAATATTGCCTAATGATTGTAACAGCCAAATTTCATTTTATTCCGACCAAAAATAACTTGATATATAATGGATATTTTTAATACCACCACCAATTTTGGACATATTATATAGCTACACCTGCACATTCTTATTTCTTACATCTTTTTTATAAATATTTTATAAAATGAAGCCTAATTATTACGACAAAAAAGGAGAAGATATAGGTGCACCAGTTGATATTTAGCTCACATTCAAAAATGACTTGGATACACTGTATCATTTTGCTCACACGTCATACTTTCTCTTTCTATCTAGAAATTGGAGACTGCGACAGCGGAAAGTTGAAATTCTTATCATTGGAGTAGGAGGAGAGAAACCTCGACTTTTCTGGATATTCGAATCTTTGGAGGATCATGAAAGTAGATAGAAGGTCTCATGTGGAGAATGTTAAGAGTTTCTATCTTTTGGAGTATACAGAAGGAAGGGAGGTGAAAGAGGGACTTGGAGTCGATCCATTGACTGAGGAACGAAGCCGGAGGAGATCACATCGTAGACATAGCACTGTACATAATGAGATTTGATCTCCTCCGGCCTTATCCTTGGTCCACGGATCGATTCCTAGTCCCTCTCCTCCCAATCCAATAATATAGTTTTCGTATCGCTTCATTTAGCGAAGTTATTTGTTGATTATTAAAAGGTTTCTATAATTGAATTTCAACTTTGCATTGTGACCGTCTCCAATTTTGAGATAGAAAGATAAAGTATGATGTACACTTATATAGTGTAGACAATGACATTACAGCCAGACAAATAAATAAACAGACAAACAACTTTGTTTTAGTTATAACTAATATAAAATAAATTATTGTTTGTCTGAAGTAATAAATGGTCAACTAATCAGTATTTAAGTATAATTCATATGTTATAACAGGGATGTCTGCATGTTTTTTGTTTGAGATGGCGAGGGCTTAGATCAGAAATTGAGGGTTTACATCATGAAGGGGTCCATTTTGTTGTAAAATAATGGTACTAGAAGGACCTGTTTTTAAATTGAGTTTAGTGCCCAGTGTGCTTGTCTCTTATAAGGTCTCTCAACCGTATACCAAACAACACAAGATGTGTATAGGGTAGGGCAGGAAAATAATATAAAAGGTATATCATTCTGCTTATCCAATAAGTGTTAAAAAATTATTTTTTAATAAGAAATTGAGGTAAATGTAAAATCTTTCGAAAATATTAATATGTGTTTCGTAAAAAAGGGATAAATATAAAAGAAAATATCATTGACGGTAAAGTTAACAATTTTAGTACTGCTGTCAGTGCGCCAAAATATTTCTCTCGACCTTCATCTTGATACTTAGATAATAAAATATAAAAAAGTATTATTCAAAAACGGTTATATTTTAGTTTAATGTCTATTTTGGCGTTTAATGGTGTGTTTTATCAATACTTTTTGTCCAAGAACTACATAAAACCATAGGACATACTTTGATCCCTAAAAAAATGATTTTCGAGCTTCTGATACCTTAAAGCATGGGGAAAAAATCCAAAAACAAATCAAAATTCAAAAGAATATATTTTTGAATAGGTCTAAAGGGACAACTTGTCAGAGGTTTTTGTCATCAACTCCTGCATGGCCTTCAGCCGACTTGTAAAGGCTGTCATTATAATGAAGGTGGGCATGTTGAGTAGAATACATGTTTTGTCACTATTATTTTTTTTGCCTATTATTGAAAATATAAAATTATTGATGTATTTCTAAATCCATCTTTCGAGTCCACGTTTTGCTGCCCTACCCTGTACATGTGAATACGATCGACGAGATGTTTGTACATTTTACAATATGTACACATACTTCAAGACTTCGACTGACCTAACACTCAAACTTGATTTTACACAAAAAAATGTTGGTTTTTATATTTTTTAAATCGCCAATTTAGTGATATATCTATATTGTAGCCTTACATTCAAGACTTATTTAGATATTTCCTATCAAGGACCCATATACATTTGAGCCGGATCCAAAGTACAGTAGAAGTAAACTTGCTTTATCTAAAAAGGTTCGAAACTCAATCATGTTTAATCATACTATAACTTCTACTTATCATAAAAAAGATTGAAGGATTTTTGGATCCTAAAAAGCATATAATTTTGCTCAATGCTTATTCATCTTGTTATAAAAAAAGATGTAATGATTTAATTTTGAGGTATATGGAACGTAAACGTTATTTTTCTTGATTATTGCTTGGAGTGAAATCTATATAAAGAGTTTCATTGCAGTGTTATTAAACACGGGGTTACCTCACACGTCGTTACCCTTGTTGTATCATGCAAGCTTTCCTCCAAAAAAAAAACATAACAAAGGCACAAAATCATTTGGTAGTTAGCAAATTCTTCCCAGCAATGCAACTATTGTTAAGTATTGCTGTAGTTTAAAAGGAGCTATTAATACACGATTAAAATAAAGATTAGGAGAAAAGATGCAAAAACATTAACAGGTGACAACAATATACATTGTATAGTTTTGTGTTACTGAGGTAACGCCGTGCTCACAAAAACAAAATGTAAACTGTATTTTGTTGTAAGATATCGAAGTTTCTTTTTCGTTTCCTCTAATTAGTCTTTTTGACATAGATTGCTTGTTCTTAGTAATTTGTGAACAATTATCAACTATTGTTGAACAATAACTCCATAGTTGGAAGAATTGGCTAACTATCAACTGATTTAAGGCCTTTTCCTTTATCTTTTCGGAGGAGAGGCTGGGAGATAGAACAAAAGCTAACGACGAGTCCAATGTTATTAAAACAATCATTCTTACAATAACTAGTAATTATGTTCTGAGAGTAGAAACATTTGGTCATTTATTGTTTTAGTATCAGTAATCAGTAAAAATTTAACCTAAATACAGATTCTATTTTTTTTTAGGTCCAAACATGTGGTAAATTGCTCCTAAAATTTTGATAGAAGTATCTTTCTAATTTTTGTTTTGGATATAGATCAGGAAGTTTATATACCCAAAGTTTACTCGAATATTTACGTTTAAAGGTTCGAACTGACCCGGATCTGAGAAAATGTAGATCCAGCCTATCTCTACATGTCGGTAGGGAATTTTCTCGTGACATCATTACTTTGGAAATTAACCACCTTGGGGGTAGCATAAACAAACAAATTTTATGGAAATAATAACTTTGTCTTTAGATATAGGAATACTACGTAGAATTCAGCTTTATCATATATAAAAACATTAAATGTAAATTTTCAAGCAAGTTTGTTAACTATTGAGCATCTTCACTATCGTTACAGAATACATAACATACCGAAATTGAGGCCATATTAGAGAAATACAGATTAGGGATCCAAAACTTGACATAACATGGCTGCCTTTTTTGTCTTGCTCCGACATTTTACACTTATATAAATTGTATAAAAACAAAACTTGTTGATTTTTGTTTCAGCTGTAGTTTTGGTTATATAATGGAACCTCGTAATACAAAAATATCCAGGACAAAATCGTAATTTAATGTTACTGCAAAAAGTAAACAAATTTAAAAAAAAAAAACATAAGAAAACTTAATCTTATGGCTTATCACTTATATCGTATACTACTTTATGCGAAAGAAAAAAGTGAATAAATTAAATTAATAGAACGTAAAAATAGCTATCAAATTATAAATCTGTACAGTTAATTTTGTTTTTAATCGATAAGGGATAAGAAAAGTAAAGTAAGCCGTAAGAATATTTGATCTTTGCAAAAGTAATAACTAATTCATTGGCTACAATATCTAGAATGTTAATGTATAATAATGTAATTACATATGTCATGCGCATATTATGATCTGAGATATAATTAATAAAAGTATATATATTTCTGATAAATAGTTAAGGTTTATGTCCTTTTGTTTGCCAGTGCTATTATGACATCCAAATAGATACAGGACAATAACTCATCTTTTTCCTTAATTAAAAAGCAACATGGGTTTTTATTCTGATAAAATTTGCTTGTTTATGCGACTTTCCCAATGATGGCATAGCATTAAAGCGTTTTATATATATAAACTTTAGTATTAGGTTGTTTCAAGCTTTGTTAGTCTCTCACAATACTCTATTTATTTAAGATTTGAACAATTACGCAAGTCAACCAAATTTTGACGAAATGATCTGGAACCAGTAATTTGTTGCAAATTTAGTTATATATAATATGTAATCAACCTTTTATTGATTATAATTTCCTCAATAAAATTGAAAACAAATCAATATTCCAGCTAAACTTAAAAAAAAAAATACTCAAAAATTTAAAGGTTTCTGAAAATCTAGTAATACATTTCCTGTTTTGAGTGCCAAGCTCTAATTGACAAATAGGAAGAGCCAATTCCTTCAGAAAATTTAAGATCAATATTTTTGCCGTCCTCTGCAGCTAAATATACTGCTGTCGAATACAAAATCTTGGATTCCGCTAGATACATCACTAGTCTCCAGTTTAAAAAAAAATATTTGGAGGTTTCATCGAGAGAGATCAACGAATTGATTACGATATTTTGAAGTATTTAGGAGGTGATTGTTTTAAATAATTTTTTGTTCGTCTTATTTTAATGTTTGATTGTTTTTAGGTGTAGATCCTGGCTAGGAGGTATAATTTTAAGCTAAAATGCTTATTTTCATTAGTATGACGTAATTCCTTCTAGAAATTCATATTATATTCATTTTATGTTTTGCATATATCTACGTGTAGTATATGAATTAAGAAAATGAATATCCAAAATTCTCAATAAAAAAATTGATACGAACAACTAATTATAGATTTGTCATCAGCTTGTCAAGTAACAGCTATAATGTTAGAATTAAATCTTAAACTTAGAAAAATGCTGATTGCAAAATGTCAGTTGTTGTTTTTAAAATGCATATGACATACTAATTGTGTTACAAAATATATCTTAATGAAAAAAAAAAAAATGTAGTAGTCTTTAAATAGTAGTAGAAAGTAAACAAAACTAATATACTTTAATTGAATAAGATGAATAACTGTCTAAATACGATCAGTTTTATTTACCTACCTATATTAAGGTGGCCTTCAAAATTAATGTTTTACTTTTAATTGTCTCACACTTCCGTTTAATTCCCGTATTAGTAAAACTTGCATGTGCAAAATAATTTTTACTTTAATTGGTTGTTGTACTGGATTCTTAATGTTTCACCCTATAGTGAAAAATTACCCTAAAATTAATTGGACAATTTCCATTTTGTTCTAATAATATAAGGTTATAATGAAAATTTTGTCTGTTAGCAAAAATAAAATTTCTGCCAATACCTTTACAGGTTTAGTAGTTATTGAAGTTTAGTCATTTATATGATTTTATATTTATTGTTTGACAAATTATTTTATCGACAAAACGAACCATAATTTGGTGCACACTTCTCTTGTCTGAAGTTGTAAAATTTAAATTTATTCTATGTTTCATTGGTATTTAAAAATAAAACCGTCAGAAAGTGTCGATAAAATTAGAATTTTAGTCAAAAATTTAAGAGCCAAGGGCTAAATGTTATAATTTATAGTAAGGGAATATATTTACAATAATACAACCCATTGAGCCGGCAAGATAATGAAAAATATGGGTTTTTAAGTACATATTTAGAGCCACACTAACCTCCATTAATGTAAAGTAGAGTTAGAAATAAATAAAGTATTTGCTTTGTTTTCTTAATCAAACTTATTCACATCAGAAACATGGTTTTAAAAAAAAACAACTTACTTCTGTATTTCATTTTCTCTCTTCCAAGCAGAGAATTTAACAATTCCAGCCGTGGAAATCAATCCTTTGTAGCGTGCTTGATTTGGACTGGATAGCATAGAAACGAGTCTGTAATAAAATAGAAAAAATAAAATACATTTTAGAAAATATTTTGAAATATAGTCTTAATATAATATTTTAATAGAATACTAATATTATATGTTATTATGAATTTAATATTACATTGCCAACCTCATTAGTCCCCAGTATGGTCTAGACACGGAGTGACTTCCCCCCTCCCCCCCTTACTCAATACATCCTTCCATATTTACTACTTCTACAGGGTCATGCATTACAAATTTTGACCTCATACAGATCCAGAACAAATGCTATGTGACAAATTTTTTGGTTTTGTTTAAAAGCATATATAATAATAACATATTGTTTTTCATTATGACCTCCATTGCCTCAATCACTACCACAATTCTTCCTAACAACCTAACGCTTGCCTGTGCAACGCCGGATATCCCTTTGCTTTATATACATACACTCTAATCTCATGATTTTCTTTATTTCAAAATAATTTAGGGCTTATTGGGGAACATTTTTTATATACCATTGATATTAGCAATATATACTCAAAATGCATAAGAGAGTTTTACCTTGTGCTTACACAGTTACATACATGCATATTTACATAGGACATACTTATATATACAAGCTTATATTTGAAAAATTAAGTAGAATAAACAAAGATAATTGCGTTTTTTTGTATATGTAATTAGATCAAATTTATTGTAATGTAAACATAATTGAAAATAAACAGACAAGTCTAAATTTATTGAGCCATTAGAACAAAGAGTTATTTCATTCATTTGTAATAATACATATTGTAAAACATTATCCTTCATTAGTTCCTAAATTTTAAAGTAATGCATTATTTGAACGAATTTGGAACTCCTGAATTGCTTTTATATAACGTACACATATTGAGTGTTATGGTATGATATAAAAGAGTTATTTTTCAATACAGGGTTCAAAATATCAGAGTTCAATAATAATTTTAAAGATATTTTATTAGTGTTGGATGAACTAAATTCACATTAATCTCCATATTAACCGATGTCACAATAAATTTAAATAAATATATGACATTAGAATCTTTCGTCAGATATTTTTGAAAGAGCTAATTATTTTTTCGGGCTCAGGGAGGCACTCAAAGGTCGGGTCATAGGAGAGCACGATGAATTGGTAGATGTAAGCGAGAAAACTGTAACGATAAGTACAGTTGGAGTGACAATGGTCTTGATGGTTCGATTACTAAATGAACTATAATCTGTGGAAATTAATAGACTATTTATAATAGAAGTTTTACCCTAGCCTAGGATAAAAAACGAAAATATAACATGGAGATTTTATAACAATGAAAAGAATTAATGAAAAGTGTTGAAAGATTGCAACAAGTGATATCCCAATGTAATCGAAATAAAAAATACAATATCTTAAATCCATAACTTGGAACTTACACTCATTTTAAATATTTATTAATAGTTCACATTATCTGTTATGTATAAATGTAAATAAATAATTATAAAATAAAAATAAATTGTTCATACAAATAATTTGATCAAATCTAATTTAGATGTGGCTTCAATTAAATAGAATATTTACAAAGTTCATGAAGAGACGAAGAAAATCGATATCATCTTTTATTCCAATTCTAGGTTTCTCCAACTGTACTGGGATTTACAAATTTCCTCATGATCTCCTATGATCTGACCTTTGAGTTTCCCCGTCTCCAAATCATCTTAGCCTCACCACAACCAAGCGCCTGGATCATATTGAAGTGTAAATCACTACTCTCGCCTAATTGGATGTTATGCTTGTTCGTCCATGCACAAATCTTTTCCAATATGAATAATCCATCATGTCTACAGTCTAATAATAATTTTCTAAAGGTTAGCTTTCCTGGATCTATAAATAGTAGTTAAATGTGACCTTGAAAGTTGATGTCAATATACATTTTGTATATATATAATTCCTTCTCTCGAACCGACTGGGTAACGAACCTACGCAGAATAACTTCAAGAGAATAATTTCTTCCGAGCCCCTTGTCTGTCTACTTATACGTAGAGATGGACAAAACGCAGAGAAAAATAACTACTTAACCTTAGAAAAGGAAATGGCTAGGATATCGAAATGGGAAAATATGAACTCCTAGGAAAAATGGTTGGATGCAAATCCCATTTATTGCAATCCAGGCGGAGGGAGAAATTTTTTAAGGCATTTGAAAAATAGCATTAATTATATTTAATATTGCACTAAAGTAAGCGACAAAGCTATAGTCTTTATTAGAGGGAGATATTACTACAACAATGAATAAAAGAGAAGAAATAGCACACAGCAGCCGTTTGTACTTTTCTAATCTCAAAATGGTTATTTATCGAAACTTGAAGCCCAGCTATACCTAACTCTATCTAAACCATATTGAAAAGTTTTAGTATGGAATCCTTTTTTTAAATCTAAATCTGTTATCATTATTTCTTAATTCTTGAGAAGGGACCATGTAACTACTAATACAACTCAGAGAACATTATAATTGAAGATTGACATCGACGTAATTCCGACTTATATCCATCCTTGCTAGAGACGCAGTGAGATTTATACTTATTCTTATAATTGGTATGTAAGCTAAGGTGCTCCTTTCCAAAACATTTTTAAAATTGACAGGAATACCATGTCAAATGCCGTTTCTTTTGCAACAAAACAGCAAGACATATGATCCACAACTCTAGCACTATATATGACTCAGAAGATTAATATTGTCAGATTGGGCTAAAAAAAATGTATACGTTCAAAATATTTTTTTTCAGGTCGATGACAATACCAAGAAAAACGAAGTTTCATCTCGTCATGTCCATATGTAATGAAGAATAGTTACAAATATGAAGGAAGGTACATGATACCCCTGAGCATAGTTTTGCTCGCTCAAGTGAAAGAAGACTTACTTGATGGGAGGCGTTTTTTCAACAGAAAACTGCTAATTTTTACTTGATTTTCCTGTTGACCATGGATGTACACATTTTTTTTAAATCCAACATTTGATGAAGTTTAAATTGTTCATTTTTAACTTTTTATATAACTACCAACATAAGCCAGTAAAATATAGTTTTATATTTAATAGGTTCTTACGGTGTTAAAAATAACAAGTTTTCTAAGTTTATCACATTACATTGTGAATAATCTCAAAGGATAAAAAAATATACAACTTATATATAGACTTTCTGCTTATGTGGCTTTCAATTATATACAGTATACACATTTGCAGTAGTTGCAAGTTAAATTACATATAGTCTGAGCATGTATGTAAATACTTTAAGAATTACTTACCCTACAGAGGAACCACGGCGAGAGTTGGAAGCACCGGAAAATGAAGGAGTTGCCAAATTTCTCATCTTGAAACGAACAAATTACTACAAAAAAAAAATATATATATATTATTTCCTATTTCATAAATATATTTTCCATTTAAAAAAATGTTAATTAACGAATTATAAAAATAGATTCATTCAAAAATAACTTTTTTATTCTTTCTTTTTTGATGAGTCGGTATAAATATATGAACATATTAAAATATAAGGAAACCTAAAATATATATTTTTATGCAGAAGTAGTATCTTGAGTTGAAATTGAAGCATATCGTTTTTCCTTTTTCTTTATTAATATCGAACATCAAGTTACCTTTTTTTATAATTGAAATATAATCATTTCTTTCCCGAATGTATCCTTTATGTGCCTACAAATACATATGTATGATAAATATTTTTTTAATGTAAAAATAGGCATTTATTTGACGTGTCATCGTAAAAAATACAAGAGAAAACATGATTTTTCTTTTATAGCTATTTCACTTCATATGAAAGAGTCATCAGATTTTTTTTACTTTATTAAATACTAGCGGTGGTACTCTGAGTTTTTAAGCGTTGATGAACAGAGAATAACTTGCACATAAAGTCATCTCCATTTTTCATGAGCACTTTACTAATGAATATGTTCGTTCCTTAAGAATAAAGAAATAATAATAACAGATTGAAAAAAAATACGACGTAAGAAGTAGGTGGTACTTTACCTAGTTCTTAAACTTCATTTAAAGTCACGTTTATACATATATAGTGTACTTCCTTTTTTTTTCTTTATTAATACGAGTTGATCTAAACGTCTTTGAGATTTAATTTATTCCTACATTCCATTTTTATATACTTCTATAGAATTACTATTATTTTTAATATGACATGAACCCTTGACTGTATTGTTATTTCTTAGATCAAGTATCTACATTAAAAAAGTTCTTACTTTCAGCACGGATACAGACAGATCTTGCTTTATTAATATAGATTTTACACTTTATTTTGAGAATGATATATTTTCATAGAATAAGTTCCTCGCACTTGGTTTAAATTTATTGAAAGGATATATTCATTCAAAAATAATATGTGTAGGATTTTATGCTTGCCATAGGTCACAGTTTCTCATTGTATTTCATTTTTGTGGACTTCTTTGAGTTTTTAAAACGAAAAAATAAAATTCAATCTCTACAAACTATTAAATAAGAAAAGAAGCAAAGAAAATATGAAGCTAAATCGATTGCTATCATAAACAGTGAGCATATATTGAAAACAAAGTAGGCATGGAACATCCACTCTTCGATTATTTTATTTTTTTAAATAAGTTCTTTAGAAGATTGTAAAAGTAGATTCAACGATAAGCTACTCGAACCAATTATAAAGTGGGAACAGGAAGGCATTTTTATAACAAATTAATCACACAACTTTTCATTATTATTGTCTTCCAAAAAGGGTGTGTGTCGGGGATTTAAGCTCTCATTATCTTCACAAATCTTGAATTTAGCTCCTACAAATTATCAATTAAATTAAATTTTAACTCAGTTTAAAATAAAATAAGGTTTAATTAATTTACTTATTGCTTAAAATTTGGCTATTAAGACTTTTTAGCTGTAGTAAAGGTCAGAAAAGGCCAGCATGTTTGCAAGGAGTATTTCTTAATACCCAATTACGAATTATTAAATGGATTTACCTTATAAAGTCTTTTTGTTAGAAAAAAGGTCAGTAAAAGGTAGGGAAAGGGTCAAATTAATTTTAACTTCACCTCATTTTTCTATTTCGAGTAATAAATTAACAATTGCTCATAATTTGAGACACGTGAATGGTTAATATGGATATCATTTCTTTTAACGAGTATCAGATGGACATTCAGAAAAAAACAGTTTATATAGAAACTCTAACTTTTGAAAGAAATCGTAAAATTTCGAAACTTTGAAGCCGTTGAGCTACCTCTAAATTTTTTTTAAAGCGTTCAAAATTTATATACGATGTCTTTAGTCTAAAATTTAAAAAATAAGCTCCACTCTAACGTGTAGACCAGAATACTGAATACTGCAGTAACCTTGCCAGTCAACTTTTACGTCTTTCCAGGCTTTGGATTTGGTTGATTGCGTTTAGCCCACTCGGCTGATTGTTGATAGAACTTTGGAGTGTAGTGATGGAACCACGTTATGTTAATACTTATTACAGTTGAATTTAACTAAAAATCGCTGATCATAATGACCTGGTAGTGGCTTTTGATCAATTGTGAGCTTGCACGGCATCCACTTTGCACACAGCTTTTGCATGTCAGAATATTCATGCATTCATGTTTTCTATAGATTTCCTTAACAATAACAAAAGTGTCTTCACTCATAATGCTATATCTCACGAACCAATTGACGGACAGCAAAAAAATATGTAGACAAATCGTTTATAGGCTGATACTAACTAAAAACATATAATTTAATCACGTGGTGCAAACTATGTGTCATCCCACAAAATTTTAGAAGACTTAATATTCATTAAGTTCAAATCGAGTCTCAGATCTTTGCTCACAAGTGTCCAAGTCTTTGAAAAACTTTATCTATTCCAGTTTGACTACTTAGATTAAATTTTTCTCATTTCTATGCTTATGTAGAGTTAAGTTCGAACTAGCTTTCGAGTCCAAGCCTCCCCCTTCTGATTTTTGCAATGCACTACAAAGTGGGGACCCGAAACTTCTAGTAGCGTGACTCAATTATCAAAAACATGATTTTTATGTAATCAAGAAAACACAACTCTAAACCACTTTGTTATAAAATTAAGTACTATGTTTTATCCAATATGTCTTCCTTCATAAGCAATAACACCCTATACAATTCGGTGAATTGACAGCACTTTGCGAAAACATTTGTGTCCATGGGGAGACATGCTCTCACAATAGTAGCTCAAAGCGAATTCAAATTTGGATGATAAGTGTGGGAGACATTCTTCTCCAATACACACCAAATTACAAAATCCAGGGGTTGAGGTCAGGACTGGAAGAGGGACACATGGAGACAGACCAGAGGTCAGCTATTTTGCCACCGGCGTGGATTGAAAACTTTTTTTTTATGTTGATCAAACATTTTTACACTTGGAGACATTGGATTAAAACAAAACTTGCTTACTTTTGTTTGAGCTATCGTTTGTTTTACATTGAAATAAAAATAAGGAAAGGGGTCCTAATTAAATTCAACAGCAAGTTTGTGGTCCCCACTCTAAATATGTATATAGTAATAATATTGTGCAGTAATATCAAGAACCGAATCAATCTAACAATCAAGAGAAGTGAAGAAGAAGGAGAAACCCTTTGTAAAGTTTTATTGGATCCCATTTTTAATATTTTTAAGAATGGAAAGAAAAGGACTATGAAGGATTACTTTTTGTATTCTCATCCGTGCGATCTGCTTATTTGAACATAAAGAAAATAACTATAACTATAACAATATAATGATAATTATGAAAAAAGAGAGAGGGAATTTTTTGTTTCTTTATTGAAAAAGTAACAGCAGAACAGAATGAGACGAGTAGAAGGTAACATAATGTAGATAATATTTTTATGCAACATAACAAAGTAGAATAAAAGTTGGAAATCTATTTATGATACAGAAAAGTTATATTCTAATCTAAATAAGTTAGTAAATATTTACTTTGCATTGAATTACTACTAAACAAATGGTAAATACTGTTAAATTTGTGTATTTTTGTATATTTTATGAAGAAGTAATCAATTCTAAGGTAGTCAAACCTAAATATTTTTCATGTATTTGCCGTAAATGTTACTCTCTCTAAATATTGATTCTAAAATAGGTTCTTAAAAAGTAGAGTAGGGGGACAATAAAATCATTTTTTGAAAAAGTAAATGGCTTACGGTTAAAAAAAAGGTTTCTAATTGTACAAAAAACATTTAAGAAAGGAACAGAAATGGAAAATATTTAGAGGTAGCTCAACCCCTCAATGTTTTAAAAATGCATATTTTGGAAGAGAAAACTGACTATTTGCTTGAATACTGTACATATACCTCCACTTATAGCGTTTTTAAGCTATAAAATTGAGCTTATTAAATTTATAATTAAGTATATTTTATGATTATTTCAACAACTAAAAAAAAAAAAAAAAACATATATGTTCAAAATAACGTCAATTACAGTTGATTAAAATTTAAATGACCCTTCTTTTGTTTCTTTTGTATATTGCAACCCAATTGTTGGACTGATAAATTTGAAAATTTGCAATTACATTTAATTCAATTTAAATTCAGCAAAAAATGTTTAATTTTAAAAATCATATCAAAGTGACCTTTTAATGACCTTTTGACAGAAAAGGACCATATTAATTCAATTTTAACACATAAAACCAGGAATAAAATCTATGACATCCTAGTTGAAGATGGTACATACAGAAAATATATCATTTGGATACATCTTCGACTAGGATAACCTGGATTTTTATTGTTGTTTTTATCTGTTGAAATTGAATTAAAATGATCACTTTCTGTGAAAAGCTCATAAAAAGGTCATTAAGGCCATAGTAATTAAAAATTTAAATTTTTTCGTATTATTTAATGTGAATTAAAGGTAATTAAAATTTTTTATGCCCATCAGTCCAATAGTTTGGTTTTGATATGCTAAATAAATAAAAAGAGGGTCGTGAGCTTAATTTCATCCAACTTCAAGTTACGTAATTTTGAACTTATATGTAGATATTATTTTTAAATTGAAATAATTATGAAATATATTTAAATTTAAATTAAGTAAAACGTATTTATTGCTTTTATAGAAAAAAAGCTTTAATTTGAGGTATATAATAGACAGTATTCAAGCAAATACTCAGTTTTTCTTCAAAAATGTAAATTTTTAAAACTTTAGCTCTATTCAGCTACCTCTAAATATTTTTTAACCTAAACCATTCACTTTGGAAAATCTGGACAAAATTAATAACTAGTGTATCTCATAAAAGGCAAAGAGTAACAATGGGGGTTTACTCAGGAGTTAGGAGTGTAAGTCCCTTTTGGGCTCAGATTTAATTCTATACTCATTAAAGAAAGAGATAAAGTAACGTCATTTATAGTACAATCATGAACAATATTTTACAAAGAAAAATATTTCAATAATAAAATCTATTGCACTGTGTTTCGCTACTTGCTTTATAGATTTGCAAAAATTCAAGAAGAAGAATAGACACAAATGACGTGATAAACACACAACTTCTTCAAATATTAAGATTATGTATTCAAGGTATAATATCTGTTTATCGGTACTAGGAAAATTAGCTGAGGCCGAATATTGTCGGAAAAGGCCTGATTTTGAGTTTGCTAGGAATATACAAAGTTACGTATAACTAATCCAATGTTTAAGGAAATATCAGGATAAACTAAAGTTGAAGCCTTATTGTTATTATTATTTTTTTTTTTCAAAATTAATTATCTTGAAATTTGGAAGAAAAAAATATCTTTATAAATTATTAAATGAAGTTAAAGATGAGATTGATTTTGTTAAAAGTCAAAGATGCATCTCAAAAGGCACAAAAAAAATCTTATAATTAGAAGCTTAATTTTATTAACTCAGCTTTTTAAAGATAAAAGTAAAAGATGCAAATACATATTCTATGAAATAAAATAGAATGAAATCCTTAAGACAAAACTATGTTAATTTTAGGCAATTTCAAGAGTTTCATAGGATTTGTTATTGGTAGCTTTGAATGCTCAAAGCTAAATTAGGCTTCTTTTTTTTACAATACTCCGTCTCAGAAATTTTCTTAGTACTCTGTTTATGTCATAAGAAATACACAAACATATGAAAGTCAAGGTCATTGTAAATATCATGTATATAATATGTCCTCGCTATTACAATCTATACAAAAATACACATTTTTTGGGAAGATAGATGAGATACAATGTTGAAAAATACTCGAAATGTTCATCAGTTGTAGGTTGTATGTTTATATAAATATTGCTATCAAGTACTTTTTTAAGGGTTGGAGGTGTGTAAAATACTCATGTGTAAAAATGTACTTCCATAATTCATTTATATCGTATTCCCCCAAAATAAACGTGATATATTTGGGATTTGAATTTAACCTCTTCATTTTTAAGAGGAAAATTGCTGAAAATAAAGATCATATGTAATTAAGGACCAACCCAATATGATGTCCGGATATAAATAGTTGGTCATTTTTTTAAAAGTAATTTTTAAGAACATAATCAAAAAATGAAATATAAATAGATTTATCACCGTTTGAGTAACTTTTTCATTTTCCTCATTACAGTATCAAATTTTATTCTTGAATTTTTATATTGTAGATTCTATTTTATTTTATCGAGGATTGATGCTGTTTATGCAAGCTCTTGCTTTTTGACTACAAATGGTCATACATTTTCAAAAAGAATGACTCTTCAAACTAATGACACATTGCATGAATTACATTTAGGATCATAATCTTCGTTTCTGTGATCTTTGGAAACCTTTTCAAAAAGAAGACAGAGTATTATTTTGCTGTTTTCTTATCTGTTGTGCAGGTTCATGTAAGACTTCCATGAACAACATATATATTTACTAGTTCGAAAAGAAAATGATCCTGAATCCTAATTGAATGCAACATAGATTGAATTTAGAATTAAAGAAAACATTCTCGAATTCGTAAACGATGAATAATATTAACAAAATTGAGGCCTTGGAACGCTCCCTATCTTAAACTAAAATTCGTTAGTATAATTTAACCCATACAACACGAAAATGATCTTTAAAATTTTCAATTGCAGAAGATTTGGCCTTTAAACCCCTTTTGGACCAAAATCACATTTCATAGCCATATTTCGAAATAAAATAACTTTATAGATGAAAATTAATGGAAATAAAAAATGATAAAAAACATTCCAGCATTCGAAAGATAAAACTTATTAAGTAATCTTGAATACATTTCATACAAAATAAGTCTAATTATACAAAAATCAAGTAAAATGAAATGTTTTATTTGGAAGCTAATATATTTTTCAATTGTATAATATTATAACTAAGACTAAAGACTTAACCTTTTATTTAGATTTCCCGTTAAAAAAAGTTGGATTTGGATTTTCTTATACAATATTTAATAAATATGCAATTTAAGGTTGCGTGAAAATATATTTAAAAAAAAGAAGAAAAGAAGAAAAAAGTCAATTGTTTGACTAATTAAAAGAAATTGTGAATATTTTATATAAATTAGTCGACTAGATCTAATAAATAAATACTTATCAAATGCATATGTTATGAAAAGTATTTAAATATGAAATCTTTTTCCCTCTAAAACATGAATTTCTTACAACAATTCGTCAAATAATTGATTCAATTACATTTAAATAACGATAATAAATGTGGGTTTTTGCCGGCGGGCGAAAATGCTGTTTATAGTGTAATGTGGCTATAGTTCCTTGTCATAAATTTTAAGCTAATATAAATGAATCATTCAAAGAGAAATTTTCACGAGGAAATATATATTTTGGTATTGTTGACAATAGACTCGCTCAGAAGTAAAATTTTCCGAGTTTTGAGGCTCTAAAGATGAAAAAATATAATTTTTATAAATATTTGAATAGTGATATGTTGTAGACCAAAGTAATTATAGGCAAGCAAAATACATTATGAAAAAAGCTATCAGTTAGGTTAACTAAACTTAAATTATATTTATTATATTTTTTTGTAAAAATTTGAATTTGCATACGTATATATTTATGTATGTTGTTTTCTAATTTAGCGGTAAACAAATATTTATTATTTTTTGAAGGTATCGTGTTTAAAAAAATGGTTTTCCTATAATATTTGTTTACCTTTGATTTTTTTTAATGTTCCTTTAATTTGTCAGATGGAATTGTATTGATTAAGTATATGTAAACATAAGTATTACATATACTTCATCTGACCTAGGAATCGTCTTTGAAGTCTATATACATATATATAGTATATGTCCGTCTCTAGGAACGACTGGGGCGCAAACTTACACACATTGAGATCAAAAGAATACTTTCTCCCAGGGGCGTTGTCCATTCAGCTACGTTGTTCCATTTTTTTTAAATTGAGCGTTAAACAAATACTTATTTAGTGAAGGTTTCGTGTTTTAATTTTTTTTGTTTATAATTCATATTTGTTAAACTTTGAAAATTATTTGTTTTTTGTAGCATTATATTTTTGATATCTCTTTGCATATACAGGTAGAATTAGGTATAAATAGAGTATGTGGTGAAAAAATATTGTTGCTGGACATAATTTAATTAAAATAAGAAAGGGCTAAAATATAGATTATCTAATCTATGTTTGTAATATTTTGGAGATTTTAGCCACAAATCTATAATGGAAATAAAAAAAAACAAGAAGTAAGACTCAAATGGAAACTACATATATTATAACAAATCGAATCAACAAAAACTGTTGTTTCTTTAAAAAAATTCAAATGTGGAGAGTTAAATTGTAATAACAGGTTCTTTGTGAGCTAAAAGTGTAATTTTTGACAAAAAGTGACTTATGACATTTTTGGTCAGGGTTTCCTTTGGTAAGTTTGACATTTTTGTAGCATAATCGTACTCAGAATATTTTGAGGTATGTTGTTTACAGTGACTTGAAAAAATTAATATGGCAAAAAATGGAATTAAGTCGTGAACCTTTTCGTGTAATTATTTTTTACAACATTCGACCTGGATTCTCACGACAAGAGTGCATTGATGAACTTAAATATTCGTATGGCGATAAAACACCATCCTATAGCAATGTGAAAAACTTGTTTAATGAATTCAATCGTGGCCGACACTCACTCAAAGACAAATGCATTGAAGATTTTCTCTTTTAGGAGCAACTAAGAATCGAATTTACATATATTAGATTCAAGAGCCTAATTTCTCCTAAGCACATTGTCTGTTGAGCTACTAAGTCGCTTTATGCAATGTTTATGCAAAAAAAATTGCAGTTTTAAATATTTTCTTTGAGGATATCTAACATCTCGGTTTTATAATTTGTACATTTAATAAAAGTAGCCAATTGGCACATAAACTATATCTGAATGTTATTGTGTAGGAGAAAATTTATTGTATATACTTTTATTTTTCTAATAAAAATATAATAAATGATGACGACATATTTTTTTTGAGGATGATTTCAAATCTATGATTAGATAAAAGTTTAATCATTACCGTAATTAAAAGTTACTTTGTTTTATTAATTTAAATGAATGGAAATATTCAACTCATTTTAATAAGTTGTGGAACATTTTGACGTACTTTCGACAAATTCTAACTATTAAATTATATATTTTTAAGAATATTTTATGTACAATATTAGTTTCCAAAAAAAAAAAAAAAAAATATTGTTGGAACAAAAACTTACATTATACGTATATAAAAATTTTCCTAAAATTATTAAGGAGTTTTATAAGAAAATAAAGTTTTACACTATATAATGGCCTATATAATTTATTAGTATGAAAAAAGTTAGACTACCATTTTTAATATAATTCAGTCATGATACTTCTTTGGCCCTAGTCAATTATTCATCTCAGTAAAACAAAATTTTCAATTATGTTCTAAATTAGAATGACTCATAACAACAACCTAAATTCGGCCACAAATAAGCACATTGAATTTTAAATCCCCGTGCAAATTTTTTATTAGTATTCATTTTTCAAATATTTTCACGCCAAATAAGTTTATTTGAAGCATGAATAATTAGGACCTTATTCTTAAAAAAGTATTGGGTTCTAAGAGGTCGAGTTCAGTTGCAAAATGAGTTTGAACTTATTTTATAAAAAATAAAATTAAATAAAGTGCTGAATTTTTAAAATTTGTGATAATGAATTATATTGTTTCTTTTAGCTGATTTCCTGTCTGTAGAAATAAGTTATTTTTATTCTCAGAGCCGAAAGGTCTTTGCTTACCACGGGCCTTGAAAACCACGAGTTGTTTAAGTATTTCCATAGGGATTCAGTGTTAAAATATCCTAATCCCTAATCTTGAATAGAGGTCTCAATTTTTGAGTTTTTATATATAAAGTTTTATTACACTCCAGAAAAATATATCAGGAATACGATTTATTTTTCGACAGACCCCTTTGTTAAATATATTGAGTCTCATCAGATGAATAACCCTTGGAATAATAATTATATTTTAAATCTGGACTTTGTGTAGGGAAATTAGCTAGAGGGATGAGTAAAAATTCTTCATATTTTTTAGTTTTGAAATGACTTGTGCCTTTTTTTTCTATAGCAGCCTCTCCCCCTGATACGTCAATCTTTAAACCAAAAAAAGAGGACAACTGAGAAACCTTCTCATGTGGAAAACTGGTTCTGAATACTTATTTATTAGACACAAGGACCTCCGTTTTGCCAAGATTCTGAGGCCTGAGTCCTACTTAAACTTATCTAGTGTTTGAAAATTTGTAATTAAAGACTGGTTTAACCACTCTGGAGTATCCTCAAGGATAAGTGTGAGGTCGTCGGCTTACCAAGATGATTTTTAAGTTTTGTTTAAATATTTGAGACATATAATCTGGTCATTACTCATTAATTCCTTGTGTAAGCTATTGGCTACCAGTAAGAATAAGGAAGGGGACAAGCAATCGCCTTGTCTACAACTTCTTGTATGATATAACCAGGAGAATGAAATTACATTATACTTTGATATGCTCTCCTCAAGAATGAAAGAATAATAATAACAGCTTTGGAAAGTGAAAGACTGTTCAGGTTGTAACTAGGAACATTAAGTTTAACACTCGTTTTATATCATATTTTTTATAAGTCTACTTATAACTGTTGTATTTAAATATTTTTTAATAAACAAGAAAAATTTTAAATGTTGAAAAAAAGAATTGATATATATAAATATCCATTATTAAATGTGAATAATGTGTGTCTGTGTCCTTCATTCATAGCCAAACCAAAGGATGAATTTTCCTGGAAATTTTTATGTAGCTTCTTCATGCTCTTAAAACTACTCAGGTTACAAATTTTTTGGTCTTCAATGCCATAAAGCCTTTAAATAGAGTTTTTTTTGCGCTTTACCTGTACAACCTGAGGGTTGGTGTGTATTTTGGATATAAAAGGGTTCTTTGATATTCATTGAAGTGGTGGTGGAAGAATTTAACCTGCTTCGGGGAACAGTAGCTCATATATAGAACCCGTGGGCGATGGTGTATTCTAGCATACTAGAAGAGGTTATTCGTGCTTAAAAATGATATAGTGGTGCAGTTTAAACTGGATTGAGGCCCCTTACTTCACATATACAACCTGAGAGCCGAAAGTGTATTTTGGGAAATATGTAGGGTTATTTGATGTCAAGTATGGGGCAATTGAAGAATTTAACATGCCGCGGCCCAGAAGTTCACCTGTACATCCTATGGACTGGGGTGCATTATAGAACATAAGAAGGGTTCCTTGGTGCATAAACACACGGCCACGATAGAGTTTAAACTGTATTTTGGCCCAGCACTTCACCTGTACAACCTGAGAGACGTATTTTGGAAAATAATGAGTGTTTGTTGATGATTAGGGAATTGGCAGTTGAAAAATATAACTTGACTTTGGCCCAGAAGTTCACCTGCACAGCCCGTGGGCTGGGGTGTACTATAGCATAATATAAGAGTTCCTTAGTCCCTATAAACACGGTGGCAGTAGAGTATCACCTGTATTTTGTCACAGTACTTCACTTGTACAAGCCAGGGTGTGTTTTAGGATATTAAGAGGGTTGCTTTACTCAGGAAAGCTGCTGCTAGACTGCGAGGTCGGGTTTCGACCCACAATAAAGTAACCATTTCCTCATAGCGTGAAAAAATAGCGCTTATATAATGCCTATATATATCAGTAATAATAATTATTTATAAGACCAACATGAGAATAATTATTTAAATTTTACGGTTTTTATTTTTCGTTTTATATTAAGTAGGAGAGTTCTTAACTTGTTAATGTCCCGGGCAACGCCAGGCAAACCTACTTTAGTATCCATTAAACACAGTCTTTTAAAAAGATACGAATTTATTCCTAATAAATTATGAGTAATAATTTCATACAGGTACAAAAATACAATACACAAGTACATAATTATTTTAGTCCTTTTTCAAATTAAACTTTAGGGACAAAAGATATGTAAAATATATAAACAAAATTTTTTCTTCCAAGATTAGTTTTAGTATCGTCCTACACAGAAAAGAGATATATTATCTCTTCATCCCATAAAAAATACATAAGCCATAATATAAACAAAAAAGAATCATGGAGACATTTACTATTTTTAACCACAGGTTATTCAAGTACCTAAACCAAAAGATTCTTTTCAAAAATTGAGGAAAAGAAGTAAAGAAAATGTCAACTCAGAAAAAAGAATAAAGTTTAAAAGTTATATGCTCCTTTATAATACCTCGTTTATGGGAGTTTTATTTGAGCTTTAATGTTTAAGATAAATGTGAATTTCTTTCTTCTACCTCTTTAAATTATGAGAACAGGGAAAATAAAAGTTACACACTTTTGAAACAGATAATTTGAAAGTTCAAATAAGTTTTAAATGTATATATGTGTATATGATTTACTAGATAAAAATATTTATATTCATTTTTGTTAAAACATTTACAGTTTTAGCATGAAAATGTTTTAAGAAATAAGATAATTTAGTTAAGAAATTTCCTACTTTTTCATGGGGATGACAATATTCAAATATTTTACTCAAATGTGTTAATGGATGTTGTATACAACTTAAAATATCTTTAATAATGTAAAAGACACGATTTTTTATGGTCTTGGTTACCCTTTTGTGTTTAACTCATAAAAATTAGCCTCTAGAGATTTGGCACTCCTATGAGGTGTAGTACGTACCCTTATCTCCAAACGCGCCAGATAGAGAAGTCCAAGGGTTTCCCCTCTGGAGATGAGGGCAAATACATGCTGAGGTCCAAAAAGTCTGAAAAGTTGTATCTCAAGATGGCCTGGGTCTTAGCGGTGCAATGACGCGGAGTTCCGTCTTGAGTGAAAAAAAAAAAAGTTGTCCCTGAACTTTCTTATCCAGAAGTTCGATGTAAACATCTGCATTGAGCCACTCCTACCTCTCCCCAAAAAGGGAAGGGGAGACTCCACAAAGCCCAAAAACATGGTTCCGGGTGGATTTTATGTTCTGAAGACATGTCTCACTGAAGTTAAGACATTTTTGTGGATGTTCGTTTGTGATGTAGCAGCTTTTTTGCTTATTTACGATGGCATCAACGCTGAAAAAATTTACATAAGAAAAGAGCAAAACTTTGGCCGAAATTTTGGTCCCCTTGAGAAAATTTAGAATTTTCTTTGTTCTTTCCAACTGCCTCAGCTTACTCTGTTCAGAGATAAGATATTTTGTTGTCCTCCTCCGTGATATTGCACCAATGTCATTCCGGATTGAAAATAATAAAATATGTTTGACTAGATAAGATCAACCCTGTACATTACAGAAAATTTCCTGGAATAATATTCTTAGGATTTATCAGGTTTTTAAAACTAAGAGAAGTCCCTTAGAAAAATAACCTCGTATTTAATTATTTCAGTATCCAAGCTTCCTTAAGTATTTCATTTAATTAAAAATTGAATAAATATTAAAGATTCGCATCAGATAAAGCTTTTAATATGTCAAGTCAATAACTTTTTATCTAACTCTAGTATTTTCTCCGAAATGTAATTCGTTTTTTATATAAATAATAAACCAATAAGACAAAATACAAAAATATTTTTTTGTTAATCGTTTTTTCTTCTGAAAAATAAACATGGATCAAAATTTGACCTGAAGCTAAAAAGGTTTAATTAAAAATTTACCGGTTACGTTGTCAGACGCCAATTCTACAAAGTGAAACTAGATCTGTAGTAAAAGTCAATATTAATACATTTTTTAAGCTCAATCAAACTGCTGGGTGGATCACAATAAGCCATTAAATTGTAAGTCAGTCTATACTTAACAAAGAGTTTAAGCATACAAAACCCTAGTTTGGCCATAAATTTAGGTAAAAAATGAAGAAAAACATACCTCGCCCAGGTTTAATCGATTTGCTTTACAAATAAAAATGCATAAATTGATTGGCTCTCACAAAATATTTTGGGCACAGTTAGTACGGCGACAATACATTTTGTTCAAGACAATAAATGCTTGTAAATACACGAAGATCTTATAATGAATTGTTATTACAGTGGGTATCAGATCTACAACCCCTCAAAAGTCAAAATTCTCGAAAGTCCAACATATAAGACATAGTTCTCTATAAACAACACAGAACCGTTCTACAGCCTACTGAAGACAACTTTGAGTACAACAACAGGAGATAATAAACAAAATCTTAGTGAGTGCCAAACACTATGAAATTATGTACACTAATTAATTGATTCTGACCCCTGCACTATGTAACGTGTTTGACAAGAGGTCCTTAAAGTTTTTAGGAAGGTCTTCAGATGAATAATTACAATCCTCTCTCTCATTTACTTCTACTTAATCTATCACAATCATTCAAATAGGATTAGTAAAACATCAAATTTTGTAAACCTGTTATAAAAATGACCAGTTTTGCGGTCTCAATAGTCGAGCTTCGAATTTAATAAAAATTGACCATCAAACTTTAAAGACACAGTAAATATCTATGAGACATTGTATGTATAAACTACAGAAGGAGTTCTTCAATTCCACTAAATCACAATTTTATCCCTTTTTCACTCTCGAATACCCAATTAGTAAGGATAATTTAACAATATATATGGAACAAGGTCGTTCTTATCTCTCTGTGTGATTCATTTGATGTACGCAGCCCATTTTCTTCCATGTCCATTTAAACGATGATAAATGGAGAAATTAGAGAGAAAGAATGCTAAAAAAAATAAAGACTAAAAATATCAAAAAGCTTTAAATTAAGTTGATTATAACTGTTAATTTTTTCTTCTAGTTATCAAATCATCAATTAAAAATTCGACATACATAATACAATTCATATTTTTTTCATGTAAATTTCATTGTATTTTTATTTTGCTGGAAATTATTCAAGATTATGAGTAAATAACACAATTATTCCATTTTTATTAAGGAGAGAGTACAAACGAAAAGTATTTAGTAAGATCTTTTTTACGTTTTTTCAATCAATTGTTAAAATATTGTTACTACTAATGATATAAGTAGCTATTGATCTTTCATTCGTAAATCATTTTTCAATCTTAAAAAATGATTAAAAATGAAAGATTCTCAAAGATTAAAATATTTTTTAATGAACGAATCAGTAATATTTTTTTGAAAAGGAAACGCATCATAAAGAGTATTTTTTATTTGTCAAGATAATTTAAAATTTAAAAAGGTTATAAAAAGTTCTTGAAAAGTAAGCGTACGGACTTAGCTTTCGTTTATTATACATAAGGAGTAATACTCAAATGTATTTAACTCAAATGACTTTACCCTTCAGAAACGTTCATCTAAACATTTTACGAGTCATTGATATTCATTTATGAAAATTATGTAATAAATAAATAAGGAAATGTTTACTTTTATTCTATGAAAAGGAACATTCATAATTTTAATAGAGGTTGATATGAGTAAGTTTGATTTTTTGTACAGTCCAATCTTTCCTATTCAAAAAAGATTTAAAAAAAAGACAAAATAAGTTGGAAGTTACAAATTAGTCAATTCTTCTTAACAGAGGGCATATTTTTTAAATATATAGTCTTGAATTGTTTTTTTTTTTTAATGTTCCTTTAATTAAACAGATTATGTAACACTAATTAATTTTGGGTATGTATTAAAGTTACTCCATCTGACCTGGGAAGTGTCTTTAAAGTCCATATAATGTATATTAACTTTTCTAAGAACGACTATAATTTAAGTCAATGAATACTAAACAATCACAAAGGGAATAAATCACACCAATAATTCTAATTCCATTCTATAGTTTTTCACAAAAACTATAAGAATATGGGTAAAATTAAAACAAACAAAAATCAAATACCAAATATCTTCAAAAATTTTAGGTCAAAAACTAAGGGCAAGAATTATTTTTTTCGTATTTTATAACAAAAATTAAAAAAAAATCAAATTTGTTAAACTAACAGATTGATTTAAATAATCTATCATACTTTCCTAATATTACTTTCGTTTTACAATATATCGCTAATCAAAAAATCATCAAAATATTTATTTTTATGTCCCAGAACTCAAAATTGTATTGAGCTTTGGATAAAAAAAATTCAGAGTGTCTATTGTCAACAATACCACAAGGTAAATTTGAGTGAAATCTGTTTTTTCATGGAATGAACCATATATATTATTTATAAATTAAAAAAAAAAGGATTTCGTCAAACATACAAATATATATGCAAAACATAATAAATGCAAAAAACTATTATATAAAGGATATTATGACTTATGAATGTTCTACCCGTATATGATTTTATATATATATATGAACAATTAAACTTATCATATCTCCCAACTTCATAAACCTACTTCTCTAATTATAGTAAAGCTAGACATTGATTATATCTTGTTCTGATAAAAGTTTTATCAAAGTCAAAGAAATGTCGGATATATGTAAGGTCAAAACAAATGGCCAAGGTCAACCATACTTTTATAAAACAGAATATTAAAAATTTTATTTTTATTTTTTGTTCCATAACTGAATAGCTATCAAATGATTCCATCAGATGAGTGGTTTAAGAATCATAGTTTTTAAAGTCTTCAAGACCATTTTTGACCAAATTCATCATGGAAAAGAGCTCAGAGCTGAATTGAGTTAGAGATAAAAAAAGATTGGTTTTTCAAATAATAGGTTATTTGACTCACCCAATTTTATTACAATCGAATCAAAAAAAATAATAATCTCATGTTATGTTTATAACCCATATATTTATTAGGGCTGGGACAGTACGCTAAACATACGGTTTGGTACCAATCAGGGTATATCCTTCACGGTACGGTATTATATATATAATCAATTTAAAAAAATAAATAATAATAACGACGCAATTGCTCCAGTTTATTTATGTTATGTATAATAATATATAAGCCAAATAAAGAACAATATTAAAAAAATAACCAGAATTTTATAATATCAATACTATGTGATTATATATGTACGTACCGAACCGAACCACAATACAACCCCGTACCGTACCAGGCCTAATATTTATTTAGGAAGTGTGACTCATTCCTCTGATAAATAGTAAAACTTGCTTTAAAATGGAAGGGATAAAATGTCAAAGCTGATTGTGTCTCTGTTCTTGAGAGAGATATATAACACAAACAATTTTTTATTACTTTCTGTAAATGTTTTGATTGTCATATACTAGCATCTTTTTAATTAGGACAAACATCTCTTCTTTCAAAAAAATATATCAAATATAAAAAAACTTGTTGGCAAAATATTCAAACTTCTCTTTAGATATTCAAAAACAAGATATTGTTATGTATTGCTAAAAATGTCTAATTAACTACTTCACTATCTTACTTCTTTACTTAATTATGTTATAGCACTATGTAATACACTACAACTTTATGTATATCAAAAAATCATCATAATAAAAAGCATAAAAATATTTCTTAGCTCACTCATTCACGCTCTCAAAATATTAATATATGACTGTACGTTTATACCTTTTTAGTACAATAGGTACTTGATTCAGAATAACCTCACGTAATATAGTTACGACATACACACATACATTTATAAATAAATAAATAAACTTTTTTCAACTTTAGCTTTTTACGTAATGAATAACATGACATACATAGAAAATAACTCTTTAGACATGATTTATATAGTAGGTAAGATATGAAACAAAATCTAGATTTAAAAAAATATATCATATCCCCCAGTCCTCCATCCCATTATCTAGTCTCTATGTTACATAATATGCGAAAAACACAAAAAAAAAATATACTCCACCCTTTACATGATTTAAACCTACTTTTTAGACGATTATAAATTTCTTACACACTTTTACTTTATCCGATGAGTAATTATACATCCTACATAGTATTAAAATAATTTATGCGTGTTTTGTGTTTGAAGTACGTCCCCCTTAGAAAAAAAATGATAAAAACGCATTTATTTAAAAATGGAGACAGATACAGAATTTAAACTAAAAATAAAAGTTTTTTAGAATTTTGAGCTACGTACACAAGGCCATATTTAGTTCTGATCAGACCAGATTAATATGTTCTGGAGGGGAAACTTGATTTTTTGATAATAAATAGATTTTTCTTTTCTTCATAAAACAAGATTAATTCACTGTGTAAAAAAAGAGTTATTGTACTAACAGAACTTATATTAAATACGAATTAAAAAAGGAAATTAGGAAGAAAATGAGCAAGTTAATCATAGAATGTATCTTCATTATGATTGATGAGGGAACATGGCAAGTGAAGTGTTTTTGCATATGATATACATATAGTTTAATTACAAGTTGTAAAAAAAAAAGAGATTACTAATTTTAAATGAAGGATTTACAGTACTTGGGATGAGGATAATGAAATATTTGAACATGACGGATTAATTGGAGTAATTATTCACTTTTTGAATACAAATTACTCAAATATAAGTATTATGTGGCACATTATACATTTCAAATTCCCACAGTTATATTACTCATAAATGCATTATAGCTATGTAATTTTAATTGGTATAAATGAAATAACAGTATCAATTGAGAGTTTGTAATTAGAATAGCCACTGCTTTAATTTCAAAGATACATTTTAAGACGGAGAAATTTCAACTTCTACAATGTGCTTATACAAATTGTAACTCCTACAACATACATCGCAACTTGTACACAACATATATACGAGGTTGGTATGATGAGTTTCCGAACAAAGATACAAGACATTTTCATTTTTTGAATTTTTATTATTTCATTTTTTAACATAGTCTCCTTGTAACTCTAGTCACTTCTCCAAGTTATGCTCACATCTCTGTAATTTTAGACCCCCTCGTATATATATATATATATAAGATATCCCTTGTTTGGCTAACATTTTTCTTCCCTTCCACAAAGACCTTCTCTGCTGGGGATTGTTTAATCAATAATTACAAATAAAAATTTAATCTCAGTTGAAGTAGTATTAAGTAGTATTGCACCACTTGAATATCCAACAGTAAGGCTTTGTTTCAGACATGGATCTCCAAGACTGATTCGTAAGGTAATTTAATCCCCTTCTTATAAAAATTTAAACAAAATTGAACTAATAATAACTTAAGTCCTACTTTATTCTACTCTGTACGCTCAGATAAGTCCAGGATTCCTTGAGGCTTCGATAAGTTGGTTGGGAAAGAACATAATCTCTTGGAGAAGTTTGGAGGAAAGGCAAAATTTGTTTTGTTTACAGATATAATTATTAATCAACTTGCTACATAGTCCGTACTCCTTCTTATGGTCGGAGGCTCTCAAAAATATAGTTTTTTTTAATTTAAAGAAACGACTTTCAGTTTAAGAAAAAAAGTTATATTTGTTGAACCAAAAGGATCTTATCTTGTGTTATGTTAAATAAAGCAGAAAACCCGCAAATCATTGAGCACATATTAGTCCTCTAATATGATTAAAAATAAGGTTTTTAATATTTTTAACTGATTAACCAAATACTAAGAAGTATAGAAAAATATATTTTTAAAAATAATTGAATCCTATTTGAGGTAAAAATTGACCGAAAAATAAAGTTTTTCTATACTTTAATGGTCTATACTATGCCAAAAAGTGTTGAAATGTCTCAAACTTTGACAAAGTCAATTTTTATTGTTCCCAGTGAAAATGTATTTGTGCAGGAGGTAATCAATAGTTACCTGAAAATAAGATAGTCTAATATATATTAAGTGTAAAATGGAATATTTTTTTAATAGTATTCATTCGATTAAGTTAAAAACGAATAATAAATATGAAATATCGTGCTTTGGATTTTTATTTGAAGGGGGTACTATGACAAAAAATTAAATGTTGGATTCTTTTAATATACAAATACATTTTTTTCTTATGGAAGATTCAAAATTTAATCACATAATTCCATTTCTTTCTTACAACAACCAGTATCTTATACAAAATATTAATTTTTTTCCAAAAATTAATTCTAATTTTCTGAAGGATATCACATTTTTTCCGATTGACAATATTTTCTGAAATAGATATGTCCATGAGTTTTATTAAGTATGTGTGGAATCGTAATTGGATACTTCGATTTGAATTTAATATCAAATGTTGTATACTATATAAATATTAAGTTTCACTTTTTTTTAAATATTACTAGATTAGGTATGTCCCCGGCGTGACCCGGCGCATTAAATTAATTATGAGCTCTTCTGCTTCATACAAAAAGAAATAAAGACCGTAAACTCTATGAATTATTCTAGCCGCATAATGATATGTACTTTTACACACGTTTTTCTTCTCTAACCCTTATAATCTCCTTCTAAAAAACTATAGGGTCTGTATTTTTTGTTTTACAAGAAGTAGTTCTTTGTTAGTCAAAAAATTAGTTCTTAGAAAAATTCATTCTAAGGCCACCATGGCCTTGAACGCAAAAATATAGTTACCAGAACCATTTCTTGAGCTGGTAGCTCGGGCAATGTGCAAATTGCCTTTTTTATTCTATACATCTAAAAAAATAATTGTTTTGAATATGGATTTTTTTTTTGCCTAAATATTTTTATATACATATATCCTAAAGAAAAACAGATCAACAAAATAAACTTGTTGCAAAATGATGTGCTATTATGGCATTTGCTATTACAGAGGTGTCCTTTTTTTTTTTTTTTTTGCAGTTGCACCACTTAAAGCCTTGTCCATCCGAAAAAATTGATGTGGTCGGTTACAATGTAGCCTCCTTCTCTTTGAAAACTTCATCAAGACTCAGGAATGACTCCTTGCAAGGGTCAAGCTGGTTGCTTACATCGAGTTTTTTAATACATCATTTTTATCCTTATTCTATTATCTGTTCTCTACTTCATGGATCACAACAGCCAAGATGTTGCAGGGATCTGTTTTGCAACTGTCAATACTTAGAACTGGGACTTTGGCGCGCTCTCCTACCTAAGCCCTTTAAACCACCGTGAGGAGAGTTGCATCATACTGTTTGCTTGTGATAAGTTCCTCTCTGTTGCTCTTGAGGATAAAGTGCAATGTAAGCCCTTTAGATGTATCCAATTATCGTCATTTTCCCCCATGGCGACGCAGCAAGGTTATGAAGCGTGGCATTTATTACTGAATATGAGTTATGATCCACCTTTTGGAGCTGTAGCTCTCTACATAACACGAGGGCCAGGGAATATTATTGTACATTAGAAGGGGTCCTTGATACTCAGGATAGTGGTGGCGATAGTCTTTGATCCAACTTAGGGACCATCTATCAGCAGTTGTGATTGAATTAATCCTGGATGTAGGATACATAAATCTTTCATTAGACTTCCAGGTCTATACATTCCAATTGCTGCAATTTTTGTAGGAAGAAACAATACTCATTGTTTAATTTTTGACGAAGATGATTGCATAGTTTTCTAGGATGATATATATCAACACTTAATTAGGTAAAGAAATACTTTCCAGACAAAAAAATAATGTACACATTATTTTAGCATAAAAGTGCAAAATATTTGTATGTAGCATATAGGCTGAAAAGTCCCCGCCTTTACACATAGATGATGCAGGTTTTCCCCCCCCTCATTTTAAATTAGTATCAACCTTCAAAGCAACAGCTGTAAAAATTTCATTACAATTTGGTTTTTAGTTTTTGAGTTATTGCGTTAAGTGATCCACTGCTTTTGCTATTTCCCGAACGATGAATCAAAAACAATTTGATTTTTTAATTTTACACTGCTTCTTGATGGGGAAAATACTGTTCAAAATAAGCAATAGCTCTGCTGCATCAAAAACAACAATTTTACTGCCTACTTTAAACGTGGTCCTTGAGACTCCAATGATACAGAACGCAGTGCCCGTCCAAATGAGGCGTTAAAAACAGAAAAAATAAAAAAATCGACAAAACCATTTTGAATGATCGGAAAGTGAAGTTGTGTGAGTTAGCCAAGATTGTAAAGATATGAGAAAGCTCTATTCAATGTGGGTACAACGTTTCTTCACGATTGAACAAAAATAAGAAAATGATGATGATTCTGAGCAGTGTTTGGTCTTGTTTCAACGTAACAAATAGGAATCCTTTGGTCAATCACTTAATTCCAAAAATAAAAACGACCATCCTCTGAAGGGACAGAAACTGTTGAACCTTGTCTAAAACACTTGAAAGCACAAGAATTAGATGGAAAAATTATAGTCTGGGTATTGAAGGATGCGCTTGGCATAATATTCATAACAATGACGTAAATCCAGTGTGTTTTTTAGCTGCCCTATTAATTTGTAATTGCTAGAATAAAGAAGTAATTTTCTTTTCCTTAGCAGTTACTAGCTAGAATTACTCCAATATGTATTTCCCCATTTCTACTCTGAGTCCAAAAAGGACTTACAATTATAACTCCGCAAGAAATCCTCAGGGTTACACTCCGTCTTTTATGAGGACACACGAAAGTTCAAACAGGTTTTGAATATAATTGAATCTATTTAGGAAAGGATGTTCACTAGTCAGGAAGGAAATAATATTGACGTTGAAGTAATTCTAGCAAATGTCCTTGTTTATATCCTTTTCTCCTTCCTCTTTTCTCACAGCTAATTGTAGCTGATCTAATGAAACGTCATGAGCATCATTTTTTCTCCTCCAAAACAGTCTTCAAATTGCCAGGGTTATAATGTTGATTTTCGGTTTTTTTTATTTAACATACCCATTCTTCACTGGATTTTCATCATGTTTCATATAAATACCTTAAGAAATGAATATTTTAGTGCGTTATTAAAACGTTTGAAATACGAAATCATGGGAAAACGACCCCATTTGAAGAAAAAGAAGATGCTGCTACACCAGGAAATCACACTTTGTCACAATTCAATCAAAACCATGGCAAGACTACATTAATTCAACTTTGAATTGCTGTCGCATCCACCTTACTCTCCAGATTTGGCTCCTAACAACTATTGACAATTTGTAGACCTAAAAAAGAAATTTTTCTCCAATATATAGGTTAGCTCTTAAACTGAGTACTATTTTGAGGCAAAATATAAAGCGTTATATAAAAGTAGCATTAAAATATTGGGGTGGCGCTGGAATTAATGAGTTCCTCTTGATGATGATTATATTGATAAATAAAGCTAATTTTGAACGAAAAAAAATGTGTTCTATTTATTAAGTACGGACTTTTTAGCCCATTTGTTATGTAAATATCATTATTTTTAATAATTCTAAATGTGTTGGGTTTTTTTTGGTCATCTATTTGTCCAAATAGTATAATCTTATTATTTATATAAACTTCAGAAACATTTTGAATTATCCTAGATAAAGTATGAAAATTGTGCAGATATTATTATCTACTTATGAACAAAAATAAATGTCACGCTCATATTCTTAAAAAGTAAATGACTAGAGATGTATAAATGTTTTGCATTGCACCTTATTAATGTCAAAAATTTGATTTTAAATCATAACATTTTCTATTGACATTTAAAGAAGATGAAAATTAGTCTACCTTTATATAATAGAATTAGTGTGATTAAAATGAGAATTTCAATAATTGTGATCAACATGCTCGAGGGAAATTATTCTCTTGAACTTGAATGCGTTGGCTCGATTCACTGTTGCACATAGAGAAGAAAATATTATTAATATACATATTTACTTCAAATACCACTCCTATATCAAATGGTACAATTGTCAAAGTTCTCCCAGATCCTGAACATCAGCTAAGATTTTGTGTTGCAAGAAGATCTGATGGTGTTTTGCTCAACTGCACCCCACACAAGATAGTTCATGGGGCTGAGGTCCGGTGAGCTTAGAGGCCAACACTGAGCGTAACATAGTCAAAAAAAAAAATTGATAACCAGGTCAATGTTAGTTTTTTCTCTCAGATGTTGAGCTCTTCGCACATTGTATGATTTTTATCGCAAAACATATACTACAGAAATCTTGATCAGCTTTTCAGAGCAGTTGAGATCCCTGACAATGCTCCTCATCGATTTGGATGGCTCATCATTATTTTTTATTTTTTTTGCAAATTTGCAATGAAATCCTGATCCCTTTGGCACTCTGACCACCTTTTGTTTTCAACACACTTTGCTATTGATTAATAAACACCTCCAAACTCTTTCAATTCCTTCCTGAGCCTCAAGAAAAAGGACTGAGCAAGTTTAAGAAGTTTGCAATCTCAACATTGTCTTGTCCGGCGCGGATTGCAACAACAATCCACGATTTTGCAATAAATTCTTCGTTGATCGACACATTTTTTTTTTAATGTCAAGAAACAGTTCTGGAGGCTGCAAAAACAACCTGCAATGTTTACTTGCGTATACATCGCTCAAAGTTCTCGTAATTTGAGTCTTTATGAACATAGTATGTGACTAGTATACTTTGTAATTTTTTTAAAAATAAGATTGATATTAAATTTTATAAAAATAATTACCTAACAGTTTAGAATTTAATTTTTAGATTTGAGGAGACTCTATAACAGGATTTTTACATGAAAAGATGTAATATTTCCTATTTGTTTATCGACAAAAATGATTTGACAAAAAGCGGAGACAAATCTACTAAATAAATATTTAAAAAAATAATAAAAATACAATAGGAGTGAAAGAAATTAATCAATGACAATTTACATTTATAAATATATGTTCAATAAAATTTAAAATAAGTACGTGCATTTGATTTATTGGAATATGTAAGAAAGAAAAAAACATGTCTTTTCATGGAATGCTGATTGGCAAAGCTTACTGTACATTTTGAGTCTGTTATGCGTGAAATCACAATTATGAAAGGAAAAAACGATAAAAAACGAGCAAAAACATCATTTGAGTAGTAAAACATCTTTGAAAAAAATTAAAAATATTTATTATATGCATACATTTATCTAAAAGTCACAAAAGCTTTTCCTCTTTTTCATTATATAACCCACATAATGGGCTTGTACCCTCGACTTCATTGTGGTCCCAGGACCATCAGGAGGGCTATGAAGCACAACTTGGTATTAGTTTATTTTACAAGGACCCTACTCCACCTTCTGAGAAAGGGCATGAAAGCCAGAATGCTATAGAGATGCAAGAAAATCCCCAAATGGATCAAAGGAAATGGGTCAATTGTGAAATATTTCACGGGAAAGAAGATTTTCAGCGATGATCAATTCCACACTCACCTGAACGTCCATTGGTATGGGGAAACAAAAGAAGGGGTCCAAGGGGATTACCACACCAAATATCTGGCCCAAACAATGTGCCTCGGCGTTGTAGCCTCTGATTGAAAGAAGATGTCTCTGTTCTTCTTCAAGGCTGTACAAAAAATCGGTCAGGGGAAGTGTTTAGGTACACCACCTTTCCATGGCTGACCCGGAGGATATTTACTTGTGGACTCAGGACAGCGCCACCTCTTACACACCTGCCATGTACCAAAAGTACATTTTGATGATTTCATGAGTGGGTTATCTTTCGTATTTAACTAATTAGATAATATTATGAATTATTTATCACTCATGTCATAAAATTTCATAACATTGATAGCTCATGTTTGCATTTCAATCAAATTCTATATTGATTGAAAGTTCAAACATATCTTTACGCCAACTTTTTTATTACTGTTTTGACGTGGATTAAAAGCATTGTATCAAGGAAGTAATACATACGTATGCATAAAAATATAAGTATATATATAAATATTTACATCAAACATAATCACTAATGCAGTTCAATTAGTTCTCTGGGATTGATGTATATACTTTCAAAGGGATGTTTGAGTAGAAGGATGATGGATATATTGTTTGTATATGTTTTAAAAATGAATTTAAATGTTAGAAAGTAGACTGAAATTTAATCGTTATCTAATTGTGGATTTTTTTTTTTTTGTCGGAATATATATACCAATTTTTTTCGTTCTCCCTCTATGGACCGATTTTCTCCCTTATTTAGATTTATGAATTGATCAAATATGATATATGCAACACATCTAACTTTAGATAACCTTTTTTTGTCGATGTTCACAATTTTGAAAAACATAAGTTCATCAACATTGCATCTATAGAATCAGTCTGAACTGAGTTTTATATGAGACCCATACTGTCTGATTTTTTTTTTGTAACACATATCCAGACCGACGTTCCAATGAACCGAATAAGTTCGATACACTAAAACTTAAAATGGTTTCAAACTTATATTGGATTTTCAGACCGAACCCCAACTCTAATATAAACAGTGCCAGTTTCTCTTCATTCATTCGTTTTTTACAATTATTAATATTTTTACATCAGGATATATTCTAGATTAAGTCAACAACATCAAGCCACGCAATCGGGCAATGATAATCAGGGCCAACGACTGTTCTAATCAAATGAAATCATCCCTCACGTAAGCTTGCGAATTTATTTAGTTATGTAATTACAGGTCTAATTAAAGCAAAACAGTGAGTGCCTCATAAAATCAAATTTAAGATACTGGATATTATGAGTTATTTGAATAACCATATGAAACCATACCTGTTAGCAATCCATAGATGTTTATCTTTACGACTTCACAGGAAGCTTTCAGGACACTAAAGCTTTTGGGCTATGATGAAAGTATGGCTGCAAATCTACAACTTTAAGGATTTATGAAAACTATTACTGAAGCTCTAATGTGCGTCTCCAAATTGTTTAGAGTTGCCTCAAGGAATGAAGATTCAGGATGTCTTGGCTATCAAGATCTGGAATATAGACGTTTGGAAGTTGTAATGCGATTTTTCATAACTGAAAATTATGATTTCATCGATCAATTGCATTTTTAAATCAGTCCATATTCTAAATCTTACAGGAATGGGACTTAAGTACTACTTGTCTGTAGTGTTCTTCTGGACTGAATAAAAGTATATTTGTATTGAATCTATTTAAATCTAAGGTTATAAATCCCTTTCCTAATTTGAACAGTATATGTGTTACTCCTTGAATGAAAGTCCTAGAAACATTCATAGCTTTGAAATGAAGTGATATTTTTGAAAATATGAAAATTATTGAGTAAAACATTCAAAAAACAACTTCCATGCATTCCATTTTTGTAAAGAAGAATGCATGTAGTGGCAAGAATTAAAATATAGAATTAATTGATTTTACCTAAAACATCCATATTTTGAGACTGACTTCTTTTTCAGATATTTTATGCAAGAAGATCAACGAAATATGCGATAATATTTTACAACCGAAAGGAGGAAGCAGAAGTATATATAGAACTCGTATTAATTTCCACAAGAAGCTTAAAATATTTTTCAAAAACTATCATTTTTACGTGATTCAAGCGAATTTTTCAGCGAAGGATTCTGTTTGGAATAAAATCCTGAAACAAACGTTTGTTGAAATAAGGGGCTCTGCACTAGATGAACAGAGAGGCAACAGACCATATAGACATAAATGGATAACTAAGAATATATACCCATTCTGGAAGACAATGAAGTCATTAATGGGGAGTTAGCTGAAAAAGTTGGAATGGCAGAAACCAGTCTTAGAAAGTAGTAGATTTGCATCTTTATCGGATACATCAATCAAAAGTGAGATATTGTTCTCGGGAAATGTTTTTAATAAAAATAATGAGTTTACAGCAAATGAGATTTTGGAAAATGAAAGAATTTTAGTTGTTTTTAAGAGAAGAAAAATTGGCCAAGGGAATTTGTTTTAATTGTATAAAAATGATAGGAAACAAGAGGCTGAGAACGCTTTTAGTGAGTAAGTCAAAAATAAATCAATTTTTAGATCAGATAAAGAAGAAGAAAGATTTCAAGCTTTAAAGCCTCTGTCGGAGTTATGATCAGAGGGCTTAGTAGGGGGATAGACTATTCCTGATTTTGGATGAAGTACAGAGTGGTTACTAACCTTAAGTAGTTTATATGGTTATTTTTGTGAACAATCACTGGAGACATCCACACATTTTTTGTTCAAGTGTACACATATATTAGTATAATGGACCAAAGTAATTGAAGCTTATTTTTTCAATTACTTTGAGACTTAAAGTTAAATATTTTTCATATCTTTATACCGAGTCATATCAAGAGGAAATAAACTACATTACTGCAAGGCTACAATTATATAAATTTAAATGCAGAAGAACACCATTGCTTAACGATTTTATAATCATATTGCAAAATATTGTATTTAATATCTCCAAAAATTAAAATTAATGATAATTAAAGATATAGTTGTACCAAGGTACAATATATATATATATATCCCCACTCTTTTGGCTAGTTTATGTCTTAGAAATCAATAATTTGATTTGATTTCAATAATCGGAAAATAGATTTCACATTCAATGCTGTTAATATATTATGTTGTCTTTATGTAGACTGTAAGAAATCAGACAATTAACTATCAAAACATTTGAATTTCAAATATATACCATGAATCTAGAGATGTCAGGTTAATTGTCTTTTTTGAACAACGAGTTATGATTTAATGTATCCTTCATTTAGATTAAACATATTTTAATATTTAATGAAGCAGCAGATAGAACAACATAAAAATCCAATGGAAGGCATTGTTAAAAATAATTTAAATACTACAAAAGGCTTAACAACTTATATATAGGAGTATATATAAAAGTTTTTCCATTGAATAACCAAAAAATAAATAATAATAAAAAAAAATAAGCAAACAATGGGTTTACCTTAAAAAGAAGAAGACAATACAATCAAGTTATTCCTCAAAAGGTTGTCACTTTTAAAAGAATATTTATCAAAGAAAAAGAAAGAAAAAAATCACTCACAATCTTAGATCTGCTTTGGAATAATTCCTAAGAAATTATGAATAATTTTTCTATACATTAATAATAAAATGATTCGTACGCTTAAAAATTAAAAAAAGGTGCAATAATAACAAAAAATAATAAAAACAAGAAGTTTGTGAGACGATCTTTTTAGAAAGTCCTCTAAGGTACTTATTAAATGAATAAATGAATTATATTAAAATCAAATTACTGATTCATTTTTTTAAAATGGTTCTTTTTTTTAATTAATTTGATTTTTTTAAATGTATATTATAAAATTTGAATCATTTTTTTCACTTTTTGGGGAAAAGAAAGCTGCACCTTAATTAAAAACTTTAATATCATATACATTTTTTTTTATTTTTTGGCAGACACAGGTAAAAAAGAAACAGAATCATGATAAAGAGTTTAATCTTCCTCAACTTCTTTGACTGGAAATGAGAAAGAAGAAAGCACTTGGCTTTTTATATAGATATATACTTATATGTAATTATAAGTTAAAAATGTTCTTGCTTTTGTTTTCAGACGGGAAAGTTGCGACTTTTAAAAGAGTTACAAAGAAGCATAAATATACTATTAAATATCAGAGAGTTTGGATTATATATACAATCATGGAATAATAATCATGGAGACTCTTTTTTCGATTAATTATGTTTAAAATAAAAACTTTTACTTGCATAAATTTTCATTTAATATTATTTCACAGAGCAATACACTAAAAAAAAAAAAAAATTAAACTATCTTTTTATTAAGAAATATTGTTTCTTTCTCTAAATACACATCATAAATTCAGATCGTATTCAAAGAATGTTCAATAAAATTCATCAAATGTTATACATAAGTAGTCTATTTAGTCCAGTGACGCCGGGAATTATGGAATTTTTTTAAAATTTTTAAAAAGGTTAATTGTCTCATTTGCTTTTTATATAAAAAAACTTTTATCAAAATGGTCAAAAAATCTTGAAGAACCCCTAATTACATCTTCATTATAGAATCCCTTATCTCGCTAAAAAAAAACAGACAAACACATTTCTCACGCTACTTATTTAGGGCAAAGTACAACATCAAATATATTAACAAGATTTAAAACACTTTTTAAATAAAGTAAAGGGATTAAATGGATCAAGATACAAAGTTGTTTATATGATTCATTCATTTTATGATCAATTATTATTATATACATTAATCAAATATGCATTTCCATTAAATATTTATTAAGATAATGTGCTAACATCTGAAAATGATAAGCATTTTGTTGTAAACAGTTGTCAGATTAACTTATAATATACAAAGTTAATATTCAACTAAATTAACTAATTATAGAAGTAAAAGTTGCTATTTTATGCAAAATAAACCAGAAAATAGTGTATTTTCATAATAAAGTTACTTTTGATGAAAAAATAAAGAATTATGATATTTGTGATGAATGTGTAAATGTTGCGCATCGCCCTTTTAATGAAACATTATAGAAACAATGGTATTTTTAAATGAAAAATTAAATGTATGATTATTTGAGACGAATGAAGTCATATTAGTTACGCAAACTTTAACATATATGACAAACTTTCCCTTCATTTTTAGGCCAATCTACATACTCCATTTATACCATCTGATCATGGTTATCAAATACTTGTAATGATGTTTTTAGTAAAAACGAACGAAAGATTAGTTATTAAACTAGGAACTATATCAGGTATAAACTCATCAATCTCATTAGTTGCCTTTTAATTACAAAATAATTGCCTAAATATTTTCTAATTCCAAATAAATGGATTTTGCGTCAAAAAATAAAGTTTGAAAATCTTTGCTTTTGAGAAAACTGAAAGAAAAAAGATTTTGGGACTTTATAATTAGATTTTTTCTTTTAATTTGTTATGTATATATACACTCATATTTAACCCTTTACTGCGCCATTTTTAAATAAACATAATGAAAAGTTTCCTTTCAGTTTATATTAAATTTAAAAAGAATGAAAAATAAAAATTGAAAATAAATGCAAATATAAAGTACTCAAATTGTTTTTATATTATTGTTATTTATTAATTAAAGCGTTAAAAAACCTATATACCCCTTATAATACCTATAAATATCTGTTAAAAAACTGTATAATATATATTTAATCACATTCTAGGAATTACTTAGAAAAAAAAACCACAAAATATTATGCAAACAAGAAGTTGAGCATTTTCGGATTATTTCAGGTTATTCCTTTATTTTTTTATTAAAAAAATTGTATGTCTTATTAAGCTCTTAAAAATGAATTTTCGCTGAATTAGGGACAGCCAACAAATTATTTTAGATCCTAAGAGATCCATCAAAGTTAAGAACTCATTGAAATGGTTAAACATGGGAAGATATGAAACATTAAATTAGCTTTAAAATGTATATTTGTTTAAAAAAAGTCTACAAAAAAGATGTCAAAACCTTTGATTTATAGCAAAACCATTAATTTCTTGGGTTGTTTGTCTACTACAGAGACTTAGATATCCTTGTAATATACATACATATTATCCACCTTCTATGTAAATTTGTAAATTATCATGTAGGAACGGTAGTACCTAGAATTGTTCGGAGTTTTTAAGTATCAACGAACAGACACTCTTTGATTAATTGACAAAGAAAATAACTCCATAGCAAGATCTTTGTGTTACTATTCTCTGTATTTCATGAACCTACGTAGTGACTCAATGCTTAGATATTATTTTCCCCAAAATAAAAAGATAATAATTGCTAAAAATGAATTATCCCTAGAAAACAAACATACAGATGGATATAAGGACAAACAAACTTTTGTTTATTGACCTTCGTGTAGTCTCACTGCTCAAAAATCGGGGTTCAACTTTAATTTTTGATAAATGCCGCTTATTAATATTTTTCAGACTTGCAATTTATTTACTTCTCCTAAATAATGCTTAATATTAAAAGTAAAAATATATATACTTTTTTGTAATTTAATTTTTGCTGATTCACAAAAATTCCCTGAAGAGAAATTTTGACGCAGTTATAAGAAACGATATTTCATGTTATACAAATTTCAAGAGATATAAATGAAATCAATGAAATATTAATGGATATTCCAACATAGACTAAATATGAGCTTTTTATGTCGACAGTATATATTAAAAACCTATATATAGGTTTTTAACTTGAATTAAATTTCATCAAATTGTTCAATTTTCGATCCAATATTTATTTTTCGCCAAAAGGTATTGGGATCAGGTGAAAGCAACGTAGTTCAATGAACAACACACTCGGGATAAATTATTCATTGAGCTCAATTTGGGTAGGTTCGATACTCACTCGCTCCTTAAGAAGAAAATATACGTCATATGTATATGTTCTCCAAAACCACTTCCTTAGTCAGATGGAGTAATTTTAATACTATTATTTTTCCATCAGTGCAACTCCATCTGACCTGTCAGAGAAACATTTAAAAAAAGTTAATAAAGTTACAAATTAAATTCATAATTATTATATCGGATACAATCTTAGAAAAAAAAGATAGTTTCTTAAGTAACTTTCTAAAATATTATTAATAAAAAATGACTCAAGATCACCAATAATTGATTGGTCAAAGATATATATGAAGAAATTTATATTTGAAGAATATTGCCTAGGACTTGATTAATCTTGAAACAAGAAATAAATTTTTCTTCCTAGAAGGTATATTTTTTTTCAAAAACTGTCAGATAATATGGTCCTCACTGACACTAATTGAAAAAGAAAGGATCAGTCACTCAGAACTAAAAACAATTATTACTGCTCTCAAAAAGTATACCATGCCCCATTTGGACATCCTTTGAGCATTTTGTTTATTCATCAGTTAAAAAATTGAACATGACGAATTTGGAAGGTTTTCGCAGATATGAGTTGTTTATAGTGACAGGCGTCCAAATATCTCGTGAAGAGGCAACAACTAATCGCAGAGACTGGAAAGTCTTTTGAATATTCTTTATCTAATAAGTTAACCTGAGTCTATCTTTTTCCTTCGGCAAAAATGTTTTCGACCAACAGCCCGCTCACGCATTTTAACACTTGCGTGCATGAAAATTAAGGAACACACGAGTGTTAATATATACTTCCAGAGTCCATTTTTTTGATATAGTCAGGGGCGTCTTTAGGGGGTAGGCGGTAGGAGCTATAGCCCCTCCCAAACGGGGAAAAGCTGTGGATGTTTTAAAAAAAGGAAAAAATTAATTTTTTGAGAATAGATATAGATTTTTTAAATTTTTTTCGAAAAAAATTAATATTTGAAATTTAGTTTTTCAAATCTTTGGATTTTTTTTAGTCCTGCGGATGCCCCTGATTGTACATTATTAGTTTTTGAGAAAAGAAACAATTTTTAAATTAATATTCAAGGTTTCATATTAAGAATCCTATGAGTACATATTTAATATTTATCTACCCAACTATAAATATAAAAATGGGAGATGTAAAAGAAGTTACGACTTGTTAATAATTTATTAGCTTCAAAGAAATAGATCATCTACAGTATTTTCTTCATCTACGTTTTTATTTTATGAATTCTCAGTTATAGTATACAATGGTAAAAAAAGTATTCAATTGTTTCATTGATCCTTATATCTACATATTATCAATATTCATTTACTACAAAGGGAAAATAAAATATTAAATTCATGAAATATCCATTTCAATTATAAAAGACCAAAAAGGTTTACAACCCGCAAGCGGTGTAAGTACTTGAAAGACAAGAATGTTTTCCTTTTAACGAGAGTGGAAAAAATCTTACCGGGAGGAAAAGTTCTAGAGAGGACCGATGATATTTTAAGATACTTTTTTGATAATTTTGAGAGAATAGTTGGAGGGAGGCGTGATCACGTTCCAAGAAAAAGAGTAATTCGGAATTTTGGCGTGTTTTCGTAGAAAGATATAATATAATAAATGAGCCCACATTTCAAGGTAGGTAGTGGACCAGATGGTATTAGCGGAAAGATTTTTGTTTAGGCAAAAAAAAGAAAAGAAAAAAAAAAAGGTTCCTATCTCATCGTTTTGGGAATATAAATGGAAAAATCAGGATGGTAGCAATGCCTCTGATAAGAGGAACACGAAGCTTGGTATTGAGCAATAGGTTTTTTAAAAGGAAGGAGGCTCTCAGATATTTCATGGAATATTCTATTCTAAATTGAAACAGAGTTAAAAAGAGGATCATATGGTGTCTTGTTCGCTGTTGACCGTTCCAAAACTTTTGACTCTATAAAACATAGGCATGTCATGAGAGCTGTAAAAAACTTCTTCAAAATAAATATTTTAATTTAATAAAAGCTCTATTGTATAATGGCACATCGACTGTCACCTTAGACAATCTGATAAAAATGATAATATTGGAGTCATTTTAACCTCTAAAAAGGCATTGACCTATACAATGCCCAGGTAATTCCTTTAGTACTATAAAAAGCGGCATCAAATCTAAAATTGGGGGAATTAGTTTTAAATGAAAAAGGAGGCCTTAAGTGGATTTTGTTTCATACAACTTCATATTAGTGGTATCTCAGAATCATTGTCTATATCGGGGAGAATTCTGTGGAGATGTTCTCCAGTGTATGAATCGAGTTTCATAGTGGATATCACTATGCCAGTAGCTTCTCTAAGGGGAAGTAAAGATATCTGTTAATAAGAAGATCAAAGCTGAGTCACGCCCCTTCACCTAGGCAAGTGAAACTTAAATATGGACAAATTATATTTGAAGAACCAATTAAGGTGGGCAAAAAGTTTATAAGACTATAAAAACTCCCACAAATCTGGATCAAACGAATAATAAGATCCACATGTGGAAATTTAAGTCTTATTTACAGATCTTGGAAGGATGTATTTCTTTTTATGAACCATGTAGAATTGGTGGAAATGTCTATCTCGGTCATCCATGCATTCGCTGAGTACCCCGTCTGGAAATACTTTGACTATTTGTATCTTTAAATATGAAGGGTATTATAAATACAAAGTCAAGTTATCTATCGTCCATTATTCTTTTTGGATTATTTATGAGAAGGAATTTGCCTCCAAAAACCAAGGCACTCTATTATGGACTTTTAAATTCCAAGACATATATTGCCAAAAAAAACTACTTTGAGAGGTTTTTGAGGGATTTTAATAGATGCCACAGCATGATATGTTGCTTTTAGTATCAAAATACAAAGAGTCTATGAAAATGTTTGAAACTTTGCCTCTGACATAGTGAGGTTCATACCCTCTGAATCAGAACGTCATTTGAAAAATTTAAAACATATTGTGAATATTTTATCCCTATTTTTCGTCCCTAGGATAATTATAGATAATTTTGTGGAAATTTCTATTACTATAGTTTTGATTATAACTTTTATCGTTTTCTTTGTATTTCTGTCTATTTTTTCAATATCTTTGCTAATTCTTTTCTTTTTCCTTCCAATATTGTTAAATATACATTTTATAGAATTTTTGAAATAACAAAAAAGAACAAAAGAATTCGTCTATCTCTGGTGGTCTAATTTTAAACGAAAATGTTTATTTATATTGTTATGATGAAATTCTTCTAGATATTTTATTTAGTTATTAATAGCAGTAAAATGTAATAGATATTTAAAAAAAAGACCACGAAAAAAACAGTTTGCTCAAAAATGCGATAATTATTTGTCCTAAAGTTAAACTATGCAACAAAATAAAGGTACGCCCGTCGGCTAAAACCCACATTTATTATCATTATTGAAGCCAACTTATGATCAATCAATGATCTTCAAAATTTTCAAAATCTTTACAAATATAGCAGGACTTTAAAGCCTTTCTTACAAAATTGCATTTTTGAGTATAATTTCGATTCAAAACCATACATATTTCTAAATGAAATAACTATGTAGATGAAAATTAAGAAAATAACAATTGATACAAAAACCTTCCAATTGAAAATTTTAATTGTCATTTTCGTATGCTATGGCTTATATAACAATAATTAATGGGGGTTTTAACCGAAGGCGGGAATGCTGTTGTATTTTTATAGCTTGTAAATATATAGGTTTATGTTTATTCATATTCAAAATTTAGTATTGATAACTTTGAAAGTTCAAGTATATAAATTTTTAGGAGTCGACAAAGAGGTTGTTATAAAAAAATATGTTTTAAGTGATTATTTTATATACTTATATAATAGGTAATTGAAAACTTTATTCTAATTATATAAATATATGATACTGATCTTTGCAGCTTTTTTGAATTGAATAAATATTATTTTTTAGTAATTTGCGACAGAAATAAAAAAAAATACTTTATTTTAAATGAAAAACTATTTTCTAACATAAATATTTGCAAGTAGTGGTTCAAATGCAAGGTAGGAATCAAACATTTATATAAATTTATATCAATAAAACAAAGTTTGTATGTCAGTGGAGGACTTGTTCTTGAGTGTGGGCTTAATATCTTAGATCTGTGTGACTATTTGATCTACTAAATAACAATATAACAACAAGTAGGTGTGACATTTTTTTTAAATTTATGATTAATCCTTTCAAATCTTCCTTTGTTTAACAGTTTATCAAACAAGGGCATATATTTATTACAGATTTTTGTATAAAACTCATATGGAATATAAATATAACTTCCTATTTCACTATTAGATATGTTCCTTTCTAAAAAAATCTTTAATCAACTTCATTATTTGAGTGGATCAGATTTAATAGTTTTCCCGTTTACATTTTTTAAATGTTTCTTTAATAGGTGATAAGGAGTTGCACTGATTAAATATAAGTAAAAATTATAGTACTGCACAATTACTTCATCTGACCTAGGAATCGTCGTTTAAGTTAATATAGATAAAGTATATTCATTTTTCTAGGAGCGACAGATTATCAAAACCTATGTACATTGAGCTCAAGAGAATAATTTCCATATAACATTTTCTGAATAATTAATGGATTTGACAGTTTTTCATAGGCATTTACACAAAATTTTGTACTTATTTTGTTTACAAGGAAAACAACTGTAAATATAACTAAAGTATTCATTTATAGTCTTATTATTTATTTTTGTGCTTTCAAGGATACTTCCTGTTCTGCTGTAAAGAGGTCGCAAAACTTTTTTTTTATATATAAACTTAATTCTTTTTTATTTGATTAAATATCACATATTCTTTAGTATAGTCCAGTTCTAACCAAACAGCCAGAGTTTTTAGATGAGAATTTCCATTCCAGTTCTATATTTTGTTTTCTCTTTTTCCTTTTGAGCTGATCCAGCTTCATTTCTAACTTTATGTCATCTCTTCTCAAGCAGAATAGTACAAGTTTCGACGCATGTGTAGCAGATTTAGTTGTCCCTATTTGGAGTTTGCCTAATACGAGTATATCACCAATGACACTTCTCATTTTCGCTAAAGTTCTCTAAAAGACTGACTTTTCTCCAATTAAGCATGTCAGTAAGAAAGGTGTTGAAAAATTTAGTGTAATAGTTTCACAAATAACTTTGAATAATGCAGGTTACTCCTGATAGTATTATAATAAAGTTTTGTTAATAATTGTAAATCAATCCTCTTCCCAATTTCATGCAAATTATTTATGACGCAGGTGGTGGTTAAAATCTGCCTAAGAAATTCCAGAAAACAAAGGGTAAGCTTCCTACAAAAATATTTATTTTTAATAATACGACATACACCAATAAAGTCTAAATATAAATATAATAAAATGTTAATTATATTTTAAAGAATTCGTAATGATTCTATTCTTAAAAGTTTAACTTGATGAAAGTTTTATCTTAAATGTCTATATTTTACTTTTATATATATGTACCCCATAACTTTTCTCACTGTTAAGTATCTAGATATTTATAGTTTACATAATTTATCTTCTTGGGGTTTTTTATCTTACTTTTGTAAGATAATAAAAATAAATTTATTCGAGTATTCAAATGTCATATTTCAAGTAACATTACATATATGTAGAATCCGTTCCCTAACTTGTAATTACCTACATATTTTTAAATCTTTCTACGTACTCTGTGATAATTTTATCACTTCCATATTATCTAAGTTTGTAGGGAAGACCGGATAGGTTGTCAGAAAGATGAAATAATATAGAATAATTGTATATTAAGGGAACATATATTTCATATCTAGGACTGTAAATCCTAAGCATCTTTACTGGGGATGTGTTTTGTTATTGTTGGAAGACTAATCAGTCTTTTTTTTTTTTAATGCTGTTATCATTATCATTTAATTTTTGAGAAGAGAGCATAAAAGTACATAGTGTAAGTGCTCATGAAAGACGGGGAGTGAAGCAAATTGTTTGCTGGGGAGTTAAAGCATAAGTCCTCTTTGGCCTCAGAATATAATTGAGGATCAAAAATCGATTTCAGGATGAGCTCTTAGTCACTGTAATGAGATGCGGACATTTGAGCACGACTTCAGGTAGAGTAAAAGACTGGAAAAAGTAGTCAGAGTCCTGGCGCAGGGTATTATCAAAAAATATTGGGAGAGCACCAATGCAGCTTCTTGCTGGACAGTCAAAATGTGATTTTGAGGATATCGTACAAAGCAGTGACAAAGTTCCAGACGATGGTGAGGAAGAGGGCATCCCTGTAATGCCATATCTCAAGCAAAGTGGCACAAGTCACAATAAGTGAATTTAATTTTAAATAATTCCTTCACTAGAGAAAGTATTGAGATTCATGCGACGTTTGTTTTTTATAAGTTGTTTATTTGTTCAATTATTTATAAAGAAATCATTTTACAAATTAATTCCTCGGAACAATTTTAGAAATCGAAAAACCTCCAGTCCTCGAGTTTTTACATTTATTTTATTATTCCTTGTGTGGTTTTTATTCGTTTCAACTGAATTGGTATGTGTTTATTATTGATATATATATATATTATATTTCTCTCCATTAGTCAATTAACTGTGATATTGGTGTGGGGAAAAAAATGAATTGTTTGTGGAGCTTATGTTGATTTCCTTTATCTTACAGCTCATAGTAGCTAATTTAGTAAAAGGCCATGACAGCTAAGATTCTTTCCTATCAAATATTTTTCCAATTGTCAGGGTCTCCATGTTAAATTTCGAATTTTTTTTTCACATACCCAAAATGCACACAATTTACAACCACATTCGTACTTCTAAATTTTCCGGTAAGCACCTTTACTCCCAAAAAATATATATAATGAAACAATTTATATATGTTTCTATTTTAAAAATAAAAACACTGAATTGTTTTAGTTCAGTGCAATTCAATATTAAGCAACTATTGTAATTCCAAGTAGAGTCCAATGTTTGTGGTACTGAAAATTGAGTCAATTCTCAAGCCTCTCCTCACAAGCACAAGTCTTTTATATTTTTATCAAGTGCATTTATCAAGTCCATAACTTTTCATTTGTTAATTTCAGTTATAAGGGTTTTCTTTCGTTCAGAATGGAAATTCATTATATATCCAGTAAACAAACTGTATCACATCTTGTTAAAAATAGTCTCAAGTCTCAGATTTTGAGTTCAAGTCAAATATCAAGTCCTTCATTCTTATAACTCAAGTAAGATCCCAAGTTTTCAAAATACGGACTAGAGTCCAAGTCAATTTTCAAGTCCACGTACTCATTTCTTCCTAGAATCAATACTCTTCACACTTAATATAATTTATATTGAATACTCGTTTTAATCATATATGGACTACATGATGACGTCATGTATATATAAAGAAGGTGTATGTATTTGAAATTCTTTCACTGCTTACAAATCATGCAACTATTTAAATTCCTTAGTCGTGTTTTTGAATTTGTTGAAAGATTAATAATTACCTGAGCCTACTTTGGATTATGCATTCAAATAAGATAAGTAATTGTAGGGTATTTGTATGGTGGAATGAATATCTACATATATTGTAGATGTAAAAACATGTGATATTATTAAGGGTATATAGGATAACATTTAATATATTATTGCATTTTTTGCTATTTTTAACTATGACATTTAAGATAAAAAACATTGTAAGAATGAGAACTATGATAAACATATTAATAAATAATCTTCTTTAAGACTCTCTAGCCTATCTATTTTTAGTCGTAATATACATAATTTATTCTGCAAATAAATATTATTATCTTGATTTCCCATTGCTTTCTAACCTCTTGATCCTTTCCCATATTAAATATCATTTCTCATGATTTATAATATACTTGTCAGCTGATTTCAAACAGAAAGTTAAAAATCACAGAAAATTAACTATTAGTGTGAAATATCCTCCAAATTACATAATTCTACCAATCTGCTGTAACGTTATCTATTTAATATTAGATATATTCTCACAGTTAAACAAAATTTAATTTGAATAAAGTAAATTATAATATTACAAAAAGCCAAAAGCAGAAATTTTGTTGGAATACCATTATTTTTTAAGAATACCTCATAAAATCAAATTATTGAGAAATAGTACGATTTTATTGCATTAAAGCCATCAAATTGACTTTAATACCAGTACAACCTTTGATTTGACAACCCGGTAATATCCCATTCTTAGGATAACGTTCATCTGTATTGTGATTTCTATCAATTCTAAATCACGGATGAGGTTTAGTTACTAATTATCACGTAGTTATCGTTATTACATCTCTCAATAATTTCTTTAAAAAGATACAGGGAAAAAAACCTTCGATAACAATTTATTCAATAATTATTTTATGAGCTAAAAGGTCATACTGTCCTTTTTTTTATTGAAGTTTCCAACAATGCAATAGGAAAGGTGCCAAAAAATGTAAAAACTAACATTATTAAGTAAGGTTAAATATTAATACAATCTTATTTATTCATTGCAGAGATATTAATCAATCAATAAATTTAGCTATTATTATTATTTATTCTTTTTTTATTGACTAGATAAAGGCTAAGTTTCTATTTAGTAGAATAGTTATGAAAAGAAAGAGGGAATTGAATTAAGACAATATTGTAATGAATGTTCTAAGGAATTTATAATTTCGTTTTTTTGGTTGATGTACTATTACCAAAATAATCAGTAGTAAAAAAGTTAAACAATTTTTGTTTAAATTCAGTCCCTTCTTTTATTTCATTTTCATTCACAGTTGAGTTTTTTAACTATTTGTTATTAAATAAATAGGAATAAATTTTACCTTTAGTAACTTTATATTAACTAAACTTTGATATTTAAAAAAAAAACATAGAATATTTCTATGTTTATTTATTTTTATTTTTTACTTATCATTAAATTAGTTTACAGAAGTAAGTTTTTACCATAAATTTCGTATATGAGTAATATCTAGAGAAAAAACAACAAAAATGGGCTTGTCTTGAACAAGTCGTATGTTGTATTTTTAAGAAATAAAAATACAATTTTTGTAGTCAAAAATTATACCTAGGTGTAATAAGGTTTCTTATTTGTCATAAAGGAACTCTTGAAATAGATTTAATAATTATACACATGGAATCAAAAAACGAGATTTGAGTAGTGAAAAGGAAGAAAAAAATCAAAATATCTATGCAAAATACCAAAAAAATCATTTAATTTTTTGCAGCATATTGAGGACTAAAATATTCATAATGTGAGACAAATTCGGAACAACGTTGTTTAAATATTGTACATATAATTGTATATTTCTAATGTACAACACTTGAAGGTTATTTTCCTGTTTAGATAAATAAAAATAAAAAACATCCTGCAATACCAAACTCCGAGCTTTTATTCGTGAGCAGTAATTTTCCTGGGAAAATTTTTCCCATCGGTAATTTTGCCTCGAGGAGATTTTGCCGCCTCTTTGATGTTTTTTTTATTACAGGTTCGAACTTGCTGCTGAGAAAGGAAAAAAAAAAAATAATAATTATGAAATTTAAATGAAATATAAATTTTAATACTTTCTAGCACACACTTCAATCACACAAATGTTGTGGTGGAAAACATTATTTTTTATGGGAAATTTCTGTTACTCAACTCATATAAACTTTGTACAATTATAAGACTGTAACATTTATCATAATTGTAATTTTATATCAAGATCACATGGTATTTTAAGCAACTCTTCCAATTTAGGATAATATTTGAAATCCAGAAAAATGATGGATTGACTGAATATTTGTACATAATTAAAAATCAATGAACAATAAGGCTGACTATAAAATTCATTAATCAATTGTTGATAAATAATAAGTTAATGCTATTTATATAATTTTCCTTTTTTCTTCTTATTCCATCAATGAAATTAGCTGACCGACATACAACAGTAAAGTACAATCTGATAACATAAAAAGATTAAAAGGCGGCGAATATGTCATGCGGCAAAATATCTTCCAGGCAAAATTACCAAGGGCAAAAATGTAGTCGGTAAAATTACTGGCGTGAAAATGTACGTACCAAAATTGTCTACAACCCTTTTTATTACAATAAACTCTGACATATTTATATATGTATATATATAAATATTTCCAATTAAATTATTGGTTCCCAAGATATAATCCATTACTTCTGCAATTTTAGGAAAAATTTGGTTGAATACCGAATTTTCTTTTTGTTTGTTTGTCTGTTAGTCACCAGAGGTACGGCAAAAGTTACAAGTTTGTGTCATTATCTACAAAGTGCGACAGGGAAATTTTCCACGTCATTAAAATTAATTTTTTTGCACTAATTAAGGTTTCAGTTGTCATCTCAAGTATGCCCTGATACATGTGCTGTTTTTCTTGCGCATTGTTTTGATTTGGTCAAAATTGGACGAAAAATGAGTGAACAGGAATAAAAAAGGCAAAGGGTTTCGGATCTTCTCGACGCAGATGTTGATATAAAAAGAATTTCAGACATTGTCGGCGTTACCTTAAGGACAGACCGGAATATTAGGTTAGCCAAGGAGGATATCAAAGGAGTTAGAAGGAAGGCAGGAAGTGGATGAAATAGTTTGAGGGGATATAAAACATTTCTCAAGTGCCTGGAAGACAAGATCAAGGAAGATGTAACATCATCAATGCACCGCTTGGTTGAAAAGTTCAAATTGGACCAGATCAGCAGCAGCAGGGCAGTTCATGTTGAACGATAAGATATTCACAGTGGACCAGGTTTTGAACCACAGAGACTAAAGGCTTATAGGAGCATCGCCTAAGGAAGTCCAGGGCACCTTTGGGCAAAACATCCAGCCCAAATAATGTACTTGGGAATTGTGGCCTCTGATGGGAGGAAAATGAATCCCTTCTTCCTCAAGCCCAATGAGAAAAAATTGGGGCAGAAGCCTACTATAAGGTCCTGAGGTGGAAAATCTATCTATTCTGAAAACAACTATGTATGAAACCTAGACGGTGCCACCAGCTATACGGCCTTGAAGACACAGAGCTTCTTCAATGACCACTTTGTTTACTTCTAGGACAAGACCTTCTGGCTCTCTTCCAGTCCTGATTGCAATCCCCTCAACTTCAGTGTGTGGAACGTCTTAGAGAGCAATGTTAGGAAGACATCACACATAAATGTGCACTAGCTCAAGGCCAGCATCAAGAAGCAATGAGCAAACTAGTCTGTCAGTTATAATGTGGCAACTTGTTCCAAGTTCTGACCTCGTGTATAGGCTGAAGGCGGCCATATTGAATCATTCTTATCAAGATTGATTGCTAAAAGTTTTTTCAATAACATTTTTCATTATACTTTTCTAATAAAAAGTTATTAAGGTTTTGGTTTTGCTTCTTAATCGCAGAAAAATATCCATGTTGCACACTGTAGGTTTGATATAAATGTTTCATTTAGCAAATAAATGCAAGGTCAAGGTTAGAGTTAAAGTCACACAAAAGGTCAAAAGCACATAATCAATCATAATTTTAAAAAAATTGAAATTATCTATCAAATAAAGAAATAGTGCTGACTCGCCATACAGGCATAATCACAACAGCAAAGTAATATTAACATCATCTATAGAGCTAATTGTTACTACTAAAATTAAATTTGAAATACAATTCATATTGTGGAAAACTATTTATGGATATATTTTTTTATTTTGTTGAATACAATACATGGATATGACACGTATTAAAATATGAATGCAACTGATATTTAATTTAACATTTTTTACTTTAGCATACAGAAAAATTATATTTCATTGAGGAAAAATGACCATAGGTGGAGGTTTGCACTCCACCGGGTGTTCATTCTAGTTTGGACTAGTTATTTTTAAATTAAGTCGGTTTGGACAATGAACTTATATTATGGTCTTTAACTTTGAATTTGACGTGAATCAAATTGATCTCAAATCGAATATATTTTTCACCTTTTAATTTTACTTACAAGGTATGTAAATATTAAGATGTTAATTTTTTATTCCGGAAATATTGATTATAATTAATTATGAAGGATATGGAGTAGATTAAATAAATATTTGAAGAGTTTAAATTAGCCTTTTTTAATAATATGATGAAATAAGTGTTTATATTTTAATTATGCATTTATATTGTAAGCTGCATTATATTTCTAGTTCAGAAGATATTACTATTTAAATTTGAGTGTAAATCACAGTTTTTTTATTAAATTGCAAAAAAAAAAATCTTTTTATTAAGTTTTGGAGTTTGGTGGAAAAATTATATATGAATACTAAATTAAATCAAATAATAAACTATAGAAGCAAAAATCTTTTGGTGAGGGGATGTAAAATGGCACTTATCGTCAGGAATAGCTTCAATGCTTTATTCACAAATATACAAAGTTTGACAACATCCTGATTTACCATACCAAAAATTGGGAATCCCATTGAAGACTTCTACTTTAAAAGACATATAGGCAGTTAGGAGTGTTGCACTTCAGTCCAAAAAATATGGATAAGTAAAGGACTAGTGATGTGTCACGAGCTGAATTTTTCTGTTCGAGTATTTTCGTTTTCAAGGTCTAAAGATTCAACCTAAGGACAAAATGGAAATACAATTAAATATAATAAAAGTATTTTTATATATTCTCCACAAGGAATTTACAGAGATAGTCGTACCTGCTTGGGAATTTTGCTTCCTATATGGGAGACTAAAAGGTGTGAGGAACGGACATTTCATAATAAAGGCTACCTTAGAATATGAAATGTCTGATTTTATTCCCATTAAGGGTTTCAAAATAGGCATAACTTATGCAGGGCAATATAATAAGAGTTTGAAGGCAGCAACTGACACTGTTTCTGATGAAAACGATGTTAAGATTGTTTCAGAGAACTAGTTGAAGAAGTGAAGGAAGCAGAGAGCTGTTTTGCTAATTTTTTGAAATAACTAACAACATTAATGTAGAAGGACAATAACTAATGGAGAAAAACAATTCATTGGAAACAGTAATGCCTTTTTTTGGTAAGAGTACATTTATTAAACGAAGGTTTCCCAAACTTTTTCCGACTGGTGCCCCCTTGGCCTACAAAATAAACTTCAAGCCCCAGTCTAAACATATATAATTTGTCTTCTAAAATCAAAATAATAGGATGGGTAAATTTGGTGTAGGCTTCCAAAATAAAAAAGTATCAAACTTCCATGCAAATACCATAAAGAGTATTTTTGATATTTTGGATATTTTTGTATTGATGCTACTTTGTATAAATTTATTTTCCAGATTCCTTAAGATTAATTATGATTGAAGATGAACAATGTACATATATATATATATACGATCCGAACCCCCCTTTCCTAGTACAATACAATGAATTTTGACTTATTTAGTTTCATAAAATATAACACTTCAGGGATGATTAAGAATGATTGATTGGTTCCAGTTTATTTTTATTCGACTTTGAATTGCCAGGAGAAAGATAATAATATCAAACAAAAGCTGTGATATCATTATTGTTTCAGCTTCGTATGGCCATCACCATCGTGGACCTTTGGAATTGTATATTATTGATGCTTTCATTACTTTGTCTAAGTAAACATTTAATACATTTCTGAACTTTTTTTAGTAAGATATGATCAATCTTCTGATCATATCAAAATCTTCAAATCCAAAGATGCTCTTTGTCAATGGAACCATTCGGTTAGTTTGAGAACAGCGATTACTTATACAATTATGTTTGAATTAATGGAAGGACTGGCTGACTGGGAAATCTCTCGGAGATCTCAAAGATTTATTGTTTTCAAAACCAAGATAAAGTTCCTTCATTTTAAGTAGTTTTTGTTTTTTTTTAATCAAATATTTGTGGATGTGTCTAATCGGAGGAAAGTACATTGGTTCTGATCGTTTGAGTTTCCGAAGTATTTCGTTGGGCTAAAATTAATTTTTCTTCAAATGAAAAATAAAGATTCTCTTCTTATGTATCACTTGAGAAAAGGAACTTTAATGAAGATTTTGAAATTAAACAACATGACTTTAAAATTCAAACTTCTGAATCCCTCTACAAATAGAAAATGTAGTTTTAAAAAAAGTAATTTTCATATGGCTATAGAAGTCAAAAAACGACCTTTGAAGACTAAAACTTCACAAACATAATTTTTTCATTATAATACAACAGAAGATCGAATTCACAAGTGTCCCTAAAAGTTGAACACCTCAGTACACTAGCTAAAATAAAATTTCGAAATAGAGTACTTCTATTCTATCCACTGGATAATATTCAACATATTCAATGCTGCTACCTTGTAGTCACATTTTTTTAAATTTTGTTGATCAATTTGTGTTTTTTGATGTAATAATATGTAATTACAACTTTTTTGCTTCACTTAATCGTCCCTTTTTGCATCACCACCCCCTTAGATCAAAGCACCCCCCACCCCTTCCAGGGGGTGATATCGCCCACTTTGGGAAACACTGAATTAACTGTAATTAAAGAGGAAGGTATGAAATCTGTAAGTAACACTGATACTCTAATTTAGAGGGGGATAGAGTCCTCACAAATAGATGGTCTCAATCCGTTTGAAGAAAAGAATTCTTCAGAAATAAAGGAAGTGACTATTGAAATATCGTCAAAATCCAAGAAGTCCAAAAAGCTACCAAATATTAGTGGATATCTAATATATTCGAGTTATATCCTAAGAATAAAGAAATACCCTTAAAAGTGTATAAAAGTTAGTTGTATCGTTGCATTTATTATTTTTTCTTTGTCCATGATACATTTTAATAAACTTCAATATCGGTAATTTCAACATCCGTAAACAATATTTGGATATCCATATTAAAAGGAATATGATCATTAAAAGAATAGTTTCATTTAACACCAAAAGGGGGAGCGAAAGGAGAACGAGGGAGACATGTTATGATGAAAAAGATTCTCGCTCTACAACCGGAATTGGGATTTCTCCTTTTCTTGAATTAATTCAAGATTTATTTATGTTGACACGCCATATATGTATAAAATGAATATTGTGCTGATAGTTATAGCATAATTAGACAAATAAATTGATAGGAATTAAATTGATTTTGTAAAAAACAAAATTTTGGAATTTTGGAGAAAATATTCTTTAAATATAGAGGCTTTACTCTATTTTTATTAGTGATGGGACGATTCCAAAAAAAATCCCAAAGCCAATTCTGATGCAATTTTAGTAAAAATTCCCAATGCTGATTCCGATTATTTAATTTTTTCAATGATAGTTAAAAAGTACCATTTTGCTATCAGCGGCGTCAACAAGAGTACTTGGTTATTATAATTTTTTTCAAAAAATTAATTTTATTAGAAAAAGTTTGGAAAGTTAAATAATTTTGGAAAAAAGATTAAAACATTAAATTTCAAATATTAATTTTTTTGAAAATTCGTTTCCAAAAATCGACAAACATTGTCAAAAAATTTCAAAATCCCATGGCTATTCTCAAAAATTTTAAAATTCTACAATTGTTCACAAAAAAAAATTACAAAAATCCACAGCTGTTAACAAATATATAAAAATTTTTGGAAATTATTTTTTAAACATTACCCGCTGTTCTCAAAAAAATTATAATATATAATTTTTGGAAAAAAAAATTCAAATATTAAATTTTTCTAGAAAACTTCAAAAGTGCATAGTTATTCAGATAATTTTTTTTTTTTAAATTTGAAAAATTTAATTAAATTTCAAATATTAAACTTTCTGGTAAAAAGCTAAAATTCCTTAATTTGAGTTTTTACTTTTATATATAACTTAAAAATAATAATGAATAGATAAATACCGGTAATAAATAAGAAATAGAAACACAGATTGAATATTATTTTCCCAATGGCGATTCCGATTCCAGAAAAGCACCCAATTCTCTAATTTCAGATTCCGAATTAACTTCCCATCACTATTTTTTATAGTTATAATTGTTTTTTTGCAACAATGCACATATATTTTATAGCATCCCAGCAGTTTCCTTTGAAAATTATCTTAGGCAAAAATACCATTGAATAATTAGTACTACAAAAAGGAATAGTAAGTATAGTTGAACCCGGTTATCTTTTTATAATGTAATTTAAGGAATTAGAATTAATATTCATAATATTATTTTCCTACTATTTAGAAGTTTTTGTAATGATCAAACCAATCAATATAATAGACAATACAAAATAAATACCAACTATTAATACAAAACTTCACATATATACTATATAGATTTTTTTTTAAACCGTTTTTAAGGGGTATAAGGCATGAAAAAGGTTAATGAATGAAAAATGTAAGAATGAAAAAAAATGACAATAAAACATTATTACACAAGTTGAGCTGTACACTCAGATATTAAAAAAATCGATTTTTTTTGTACTGTATATAACTCAAAGTTTTGAAATGTCTGGCAACAATTGATGCATAAAATTTAATTAAATTTGCAGCAAAATCATAATTTGTTTTGTGCACCTCTAGAATTATGTTAGCATCAATAGAATATATTGATGCTCTTCTGATCATTTTTCTCCAAATATTGTATGGTTTCATAAGTTACTCTTCAGTTAATTTATCTGACACAGAGGCTTTGACGCCACTGATGGCAACATTTAAGGGAGTTTCTTCTTCTGAATAACATTGTAGCTTTCAAGACATTTGACTGCATTTCCATCAAATTCAACTTAAAAAATTTATTGACTATCCATAGAGCGTGACAATTAAAAAGGTGTGAAGCGTATTAATGTACATTTTTCCACAGTCTTGGCATGGCTTGAAAAAAATTATGATATCTCGAAGTTGGAAGTGAATTACCTGTCATCCGGAATTTCCTTGAGTGGACAAAGTATTTTCTTCACCCAGGATACTGACAGATCTAGTGATGGTTCGTTTTGACTTAAATAATGAATGGATATTCTAACTTGGAAAACCTAAAATTCGCTATGAGCACATATTTAAATGGACATTAGCAACTTGGATAAACGGAAAATTCATTTAAAGTTTAAAGCAACATTTTCTTCGAAACAAATTAATTAGTTTATAAAGTACTTTGCATAAAAACAACATTAAGCTAAAAAAAATACAAATAAAAACAATTTTTTTATATAGTATTTTACATAGAAAATTGTCTAAAATTCAGATATGGAAGGATGAAAATATTTTTTTAGGTTTCGTGCGCCTTCTTTTGTTCCCATTTGTCTCTCCTGTTCATTTGTCTCCACTATTTCCTCCAAATGCCTACTTATCTTTTCATTTGTTCATCATACAAATATTTGCAAAAGTTAAAATTTAATTAAACTGAGTTGATAAAATAAAAGTGTTTTGAAATTCAAAATTAATTATCTTTTTTTTCATTTTTTAAGAGCAAATATTGCATTAGTACAACATTTTTAGCAGAATCGAGGAGTTGCTCTTTTATTAACAGATTTGACTCAATCTCTAAATTAGTGGCTTGAGTAAAAATTAAAATATTTTTTGTGTCTTTATTCGAGAAAAAAACAGTCCATTACTAAATATGCAGATGTGATAAATGTTTTTATCAAAAAAAAAAAATTTCCTGTGTGAGTGAATTTTATTAGAAAAAAATATTTCATTTTGATACAATGATAAAATGATTACTATTTTGATAAAAATACTTTACATAAATGACAAATGAGATATGTTTGAAGGAAATAAATGGATTTTTTTGAGTACATTAAATATATAAATATTCCTATAGGGAGGATAAAGATTTATCTAAGTGCTATTTTTTACAACCTAATTACAGTTTTTTTTTACAGTCTAGTGAATATAGTTTTTAACATGTAATACTATATTGATATTAAATTTTAAATAGTATTTATACATAATCAATATTTAATAGTTAATATTAAATTATTATGCTAATGTTTGTTCTTACGGTTTTTACGAAAATTGTCCATGGAAAATTGACTGTGAGAAAATTATACAAGAACATTGCCCTTGGTGAAAATTCGAATCCTTTTTAAACGAATCTGATCCAATCTGAAATTCTTAGCAACTGAGGGGCAATTTTTCTCCAAATATGTACAGTTGTTAGTTATTTATATTTAAAAGTAAAAAATCGATGGTTCACAAAAAAAAAAAAAGAAGGCATTTCTTATAATTTGGGGATACAATTGTGGTTTTTTTCTTATAGCACATGGACTGAAAAGTCCCAGGATTCACACATAGATGACACTTTTTTTAATCTACTTCATGTTCAGTTAATATCAACCTTCAAAAGACAGCTCTCAAAATTTCACGACAATCTATTCTTTGGTTTGTGAGTTCTTTTACTAAGACTGACGCTACTTTTCTTTTTTCCAAAACAATAGATGAAAAACAATTTTGTGTTTTAAATCTACACTCCTTCTTGATGGGAAAATATACCGTTCAAGCTAATCAATGGCTTAAAAAGTGATATGGGTATTTCGTTCAATCAGAAACAACATTCTGAAACATTGGTTTTCTTACTTTAAACGTGGTCATAAAGACACCAATGATGCAGAACGCAGTGGTTGGTTGCCAAAATGAGAAGGAAACAATAGAAAACATCAAACAAATCCACAAATTCGTTTTGAATTATTGGAAAGTGAAGTTGTGTGAGTTATACTACATCGTGAAGATATCTAAAGAATGTGTTTTATATTGCATATGCATTTGTCCATGAGAAAGCTCTATTCAAAGTGGGTACGCCGTTTGCTTCCTATTAACCGAAAACAAAAATGTGCTGATGATTCTGAACAGTGTTTGGCCCTTTTAAACGTAAAACAAACCGGAATTATTGCGTCAGTATGTGACAATGGGTTCACTCCAAAATAAAAACAATCATTACTTGAGTAGACAGCAACTGGCCAACCTCCTCCAAAGTGCGCAAGAGCACAATAATCAGCTGGAAAAGAAATGTCCTCTATATTTCGGGATTGCACAATGCACATGACATAATATTCATAGACTACCTTAAGAAGGGAAATAAAATCAACAGCAAATGTTATATAGCGTTATTAGAGCGTATGAAAGAGCTGTTACTGAAAAAAACAAAAAAAAACACCCCAATTTGAAGAAGAAGAAAGTGATCTTTCACCAGGACAACTCACCGTGTCACAAGTCAATTAAAAAATGGCAAAACTACATTAATTGAACTTTGATTTGCAATTGCATCCACTCTACTCTCCATTTTTGGCTGTCAACGACTACTGGCTGTTCGCAGACCAAATAAAAATACTTTCCTGTAAAGATATTTTGCTCCAATATATGTAGAGGTTATCTTTGAAACTAAGGGCTATTTTGAGGGGAAAGATAAAGCGTTTTATAAAGTAACATTAAAACGTTAGATCGGCGCTAGAATGTTTTTTTACCCTTGATGGAGATTATATTGTTCAACAAAGCAAATTTTGAAGGAAAAAAATATTTTTTTTAACAAGTTCGTGACTTGTCGGCCCATGTATAAATTATCCTGGGTATTTTTTTAATTCAATATTTTGATAAATATAATATTTATATATATTTTTTGAAATATTTGCAATGAATTATTTTAAGTACTTTTAATTGGTCAGATGGAGTTGAACATATTAAAGATGAGTATGCATTATAAGATTAAAATGACGTAGGAATTGTCATTGAAATCTATATATATACATAATGGATATGATACCTGTAAACTCAAAAGCAAGCTGGAATTGTTTTTCACAAAATTAAGTGTGGATTACATTTCCATTCTTCGACAAATTATCGTGAATTTATATCGACAAATTATTCTTATTAAAAAATAAGAGGCGCCACAAATAAGACTTAAACTATCAAAAATTGATCATCAGAATAAAATACAAAGAAATTGACAGATTTTATTAGAAAGGCCGTATCGTGCCCAATATAAGTATCGTACATCAAATAAAGGTTTTTAACCTTGATGTCACTGGGGGAAAAATAGGTGACATCCCGTGACCTCTTGAGCTTATGGCTCCAAACACCATAACGGTCAATGAAAATTTTGTCTGCTGCACTTTCCAGGTATTATTATAAGTTTATAATCTAAACATTATCTCGTCTTGTGTGGGTTGCAACATGGACAAGCTGCCTTTTCCACGATTGTAATATAAATACTTCGTAGACCAGAGCCATTTTTTAACTGACGCCAAACCCTTCTGTCTAGACGCCAAAATAACTAACAACATTGTACCTATGCATACGCTCAAAGTTCGTTGTTAAATAGCGACCGCACGCTGTAAATGAAGTAAAAAAATACTCTGGGATTTTCTCCTTTCTACGATCTAAGTTACAGGTTTTTTTTATTTTGAAGCACCACATATTTCCTTCTTTTTGAGCGAACGCAGTGAGCTACGCCATTCAAAATAAAAGAAGCGAAAAACTTATAAATGATTAGTCATTTTTATATACTTAAGTGAATGCTTCATACTTTTCAGATATTTTTAAAAATTGGGACATAGTAAAAGAACAGAATCTCTGGAGGTTTCATTGAAACTACAATAATATATTCTTATAATGCAATTCCTCCTGTTATACATATATATAACAATTATTGGTTATATTATGTAATCTTTATTAATAAAGTAAATTTTATCTGTTAGTCTCTATGATTTAATGAAAACGAGTCACCGGGTGCTCTGTATATAATGCTCCATGATGTATATCATAAACATATTTTCGATCATTATATTAATGAAATATTGCAGGTCTGTACATTTATAACAAAAACATTGTTTCTGTTTTTTATGGCTCTCTTATGTACATCATAAATATAATTAATTCATGATCATTTTCAGTATATGGTAAGATTTGAATTAAATATAAACGCTGGTATGTTAAAATGAATTTTGTTTGTTTGTATTGTGCTCTAAAGACTAAACTACTCAAGTCATCCGTCATCGCATTAGTTTTTTGTTTTTTTTTCAAACTCTTATTGTTCTTCTTTCATTATTGAGGAGAAAACACGTCATATGAATTGATACAAGTATTGAATAGTTACGTGTAATCGTGCTAATGAAAAACGGAGAGGAATACCGAGGATTTCTTAAGAGCTATCTTCTATATTATTATGGCAAAATTCCTTTTTTTAGCCGAAGCCTAATTACTCCCGGCAATACCGGGAGTAATACAACTAGTATGAAATAATGATAAAATGAACTAGGAACTGTCCAAAAAAAGAGAGAAAGGCCCAATATCATTTGGTATGTAAATGGCAAAATCTTGAAAACGGCGTTATTTTTCATAGGGAGCACTATATCCAGTGATCCCTGTTACTGTTTGTCATACTTACATACAGATAAACTTTGCTTTATTCAAAACACTGTTGCGCTGCGTTGTTTTGTTCCCTCTTAGAAGTAATGAATCAAATATCACACAACCTAATCTCTATTTAAGAGGGGGGGGGGAGAAGATTAATCAAAATGTGTTGATTTATTCCTTAAATGTTAAATGTTTTAGCAACCCATCGGCACTCATGTGTACGTATGTTGTAAGCACATAAGAAAATAATTTTGATGACTTTCTAGGCTATGTGATGTTGCATTTAATATCTCCCATTTATTTAAAAACGAATCATAGATAAATTGTTTGGTAGATATTGAATGGATCCTTGAAAAAGGAGGAAATCAGATAAGCTTTTTGTAAAGTGATACCATTATAGTAAATATATATATATATATATGTATTCATTTTTAAACATTACTTTACTCTATTCGATGTTATTCATTTTAAATCTGCATATTTGAATAAATCTATCCAGTTATATGCATTTGTGATGTTTGGTAGTTACCCTATAAATAGATTTCAAATGCACTAGTCCTATTGAAAAGGAAGTAATATAAAAGAGTTAAGTTGTAGTAGTATAAAAAGAATATATTAATTACCATACATTTTTAAATGTTCAAAAACTACTTGACTTTGCAGCCCTTAAAAAAATAACAACTTAATATATTACCATAAGTTAAAGGTTGCGTGAAATGCTGTTAAATTGTTCCGCAATTAAAATTTACTTTTAGTGGTAGGAGACTCTCGTGTCACCGATTGGCGATTAGACAATTGACAATAGTGCTAGGACACACCCTTGTTTTTATTTTATTTCACAACCTTTCCTCTTAATATAAAATCAAAAGAGTATCAAAATCAATTCGTAGTATAACTTAATAAATAATTTATCGTTTGAATAATAAAAGATTTTTATCAATTGCAATTAGCTTTAATTTTCATCTTTATAGTTATTTTCCTTCAAAATATGTGATGCTTCAACAGCTAAGTATGATGGAATGATTTTTTTTCAAAAAAGTGCGTGATGGATTTACATTCTTCAACTAATTATCTCCCATTTCTTATAATAAATGATTCTATTAGCCATACACAGGCCCTGTTAAATCTATTAAAATAATATATAAATATAAGGTCACATTAAAATAATAACATATGTAAGAATTTAATTTTCTTTTGATATATGTGGTGTATTAACAATAAATCTATCTTGAACAAGGATAAAGATAAAAAAACTTTCAATTTATTTTTTCAATTCAATTTAGAAAAAAAATTTGATATCGTATTTCTACCATCTTCGCGAGTCCATTATATGATTTAATAATGAATCAGCGTTTGAGACTCTGATTTTCAATGATACATATTATTTAAAATCTTTGTTGGTCTCAGGAAAAAGGTTTACTCGGCAAAGCTAAAGTGTTGTTTCTCACTTTAAACAAACAATATAAGCTTGAGTTTAAATTTTGAAATAGTTTATTTTTGTAGGGTTTTATTGAAAATGGCATAATCTACCTATTTACATTATGCATACCTATGTATTGCTTGATTAAATCAATTGTATAACGTGTATTTCTATTCTACTCAATCATTTATAAGATTTTTTTTTTTTTTTACATGAGATATAAGTTTAATTCTGTAAAATGTAATGGACTTACATACAAATTATCAAACTTGCTTTACAATCAACTTTATGATTACTTGTTTTGGTTAGTACAAGTACTTGGTTGGATCTATATATATATATTAGTATATTGTACATATCTATATATGCCATGGCCCATTGGTATATACTAAATCATATATTTATATAAATCTGATATCCTTTAAAAATATCTAATATAATATCCATTTTGATATAATGAATATAAATATTACAGAATAACTAGAGAAAAAAAATTGAAATTATATTTTGTAGAAAAGGAAATTAAATGAAAAAAATCAATAAAAATTAAATTAAATCTTCAGTTGTTAAGAGGAAGTCAAGCTCTTTGGATCATTTTCCTCTGAATGGAGGGTGTGCTTCTGAAGACTTTTTCTTCAGGATTCTCTCTTTAGAGAGGTCTCTTAATAGACTCAAGTTCAATATAAGTAATTTTTTATTGGGCCTTCCAAAACTCCACTTTGTGAGTGAAGGAAGTGAGCTCCATATTAAATTTTTGGTTAATTTAGTTTATTTTCTGAAGTTTTTTTTCTCTTTGGCCCTTCTATTTGGGGATTTGGATCTGGAGAGTGAGACACCTTCTTAACAGTGACTCAACAACAAAGTTATAAAAGGTACGCCGTTGTGTTTGGGGTTCACAACTCAATACGTCCCCCGTTGTATAAGAAAACTGTTATTTTGCGTGTTCTCATTCGAAGGCTTTAACTCTCTAAAATATGATTTGGCTCGAGAAGTTTTCCTTTTTTTTCATAATAAACCTAATAAGAGAAGGAGAAATCTGTATAGTTTCAAGTAAAACTTTTCAATTATGTTAGCAAATTTAATTAATGACTTTAAGTGGTGATAGGATCTGAAGTCATTTGTGTTTCTAAAGAAGTCTTTATTAATAATTTTATTGACATGAATACAAGATCTAAACTTTAAAATGAGTAATTTTCACATTTTATGATTAATATCCCTTATCCTCTCATGCAAATATGTCCTTGAATTTCTTAGAAGGTTTTTTAACTTTGACAGACATGTTCGAGAAGAAATTATATAGATACTAATTTTTTTTAACTCTTCTGCCTTGACTCCAATTATATTATAAAATATATATAGACCTATTAATTTATCAATATATGATGTAATGTCGAATATATGAGAAGGAAGTTTGGTTTTGTTACAAAAGTATAAAGAGAGCAGAAATATCTATCTATTCAAAAAATATATTATATAATCTTTAATTGTTCGGTATTTGAATGTAATGTTAAGTAAAAGACTTGATCAATGATAACTATTTAAAAGCAAAAATTGCATTGATATATTATGAACTACTCCAAAATACATACATAAGTAATTACTCGACACCATTACATTAACAAAATAATGAGATGCATTTATTAAATCCTTAACTAGCAAGAATATTTTTCATTGAGGCATCCATTCGTGTACAAAAATAGAAATCAAATGTGTAGAATCATTTTCTTTCCATCTTGAAGAGTTAGGATAAAAGGTTTTGCTTGGTAAAATCAGTAAGAAATAATGAAATATAATTTTAAGTATGATAGATCCATTCAATCTTGAGAGTTCAAAGAAAATGTAATTTCGTCTACAACAGTAATGTTGAATAATGGGGGTAGGTGGTACAGGTTCATCTCAACCTATCTATTTATTCAAACCACTTTATGGTGAAACAAAAAGTTTTAATGAACTTTAGCAAAAAGGGATCAATTGAGAGCAGGATAGCCATTTATTTAATGTTCCAATTTGTGTTGGAGTGAAATCAATGATAATCTCCTAGTAATAGGTCAACGGTGCATGTATCCACTGTTTTATTACCGTTTTTAAATCCAAAGAATGATTTGATAGAAAATGAAATTCTTATAAAATAGAACCCTTTATGTACTTTTGCCACATAAAAAACTTTTTTTTAAATGGACAAATTATTATATAAATATTTGTATTTCAAACATATTTCTAAGAAACAAACAAAAACCAAAAATAGTGATATATAATTAAAATTGAAAATAGGTGCTTTTTATTCATGGCCTCAAGAAGAAGAAGATATTCATAGAGTTTAAAAATATCTCATTTAATAATTGAAAGTAATAACTTTTACCATAAAAATGCTCCTTATCGTACACAATTTGAAATAAGGCTTGTAAATGTAGCCACTGCATGAGAGTCTGCAGGCGTTTTCCAAGATAGATTGGATGACAGTTATCCATTAATATTAATGCCTTGTCAGCCTACAAATTTACTATTAGTCAAATAATATGAAATATTCTTCCATTAATGTTGCATTAATAATGTAATTCATTCATTGGGATAACTATATTTGGTTCCGAAATAAGACGAATTGTAAACCTCATTGACACTGTATCGATTTTCTATATTCCCATAGGGGAAAAAAAGGATGAAAATATTGTTTATTTTTATGAAATAGGTACGTTTAATTCCCATGAAGTTATAATTATGGCTGATGAGTGAGGCGGGAGTCTGCAGAGTCATATGTATTTACTCACGGAGTAGGTTTGAAGCACAGATGATATGTATATTTGTCTATGATTGGGAGATACAAATTTTAAAATAGCTGCAGATCAGGAAGGCAGGATCCAACCTGAAAAAACTATTGAAATCATACTTTCGAAATTAAATTTAAATTTTCAGTCCTTGTAATAATAAATAAATATAAACAATTTCATTATAACTACGCACATCTAAAAATAAATTATTCTTAATTAATAGTTTCAGTTTGGAATAATATATTGTGATCTTGGCTCTGAATATTATACGACTCCAATCCATTTGACTCATTGTGCAAATACACTCAACTCTTCTGACTTTATGAATTAATGGCATTAGTATCCAAAGATTAATCGAAGAATAATATTTGATATGAATTAATTATTTGTATTAAACTTACTGTATAATGATTTGGTACAAACAGGAACTGAAGTTGATAATTAATTTTTGAAGAACGAATTCATCAGTTTAATAATATTCTGAAGTTCACCAAGTTGAATTTATCATGAAAAATGATGTTTTTTACCACAACATGTTGCGTGATTGGAGCTTGTGCTCCTCCCGATAGTATGAGAACTCATTAGCTATGACTTGTAAATGTAGCCACTGCATGGGAGTCTGCAGACGTTCTCCAAGATACATTGGTTTACATTAATATTAATGCCTTGTCAGCCTACAAGAAAGGACAAAAGGTCAATAGCATTAAAAAGACAGTTCCTAGACTAATGCGAGATTTACATGGTAGATGTTTCAGTTGCAGAAGAGACAACCACCACCGCTCCGAGTGTAGATTCCGAAACAGCACATGTAACAAAATGTGTGAGAACAAGTCATGTTTTTTTGTTTTTTGTAGATGATCAGAATTATGATTCAGAATCCAAATCTCACTCAAGGACAACGAGAAATTCTAGCCCTGTAGAAACAGCCTCAAGCATTGTTAATAGTACATCATCCATTAAGCACTCCACTCCCCGTCTTACAATATATGAGAGCACTCCCGAATACAGGTGCAAGTGAAAATATCCCTGAAATATGGAAGAAAGAAAATGAAATTAATTACGGCATTCATCACTCCAGATTTACAAGATCACTTTCGTGGCATGATTTAGCGTCACTTAACGTTATTCCAAAATATTTTCTAGAAACAATTATATGTAATTCTGTAACCAAAACTCTTTGAGGGACCCGCAAATTATGAATGTCGAGTCCATTTTTCCAGAGTTTCCTCATGTTTTGAATGAGTCAGAGAAACTTGATCCAATGAAAATCTATGTAAAAGAAGATGAGAAAATCAGACGAGTTCATCAACTTACTGCTAGGAAAGCCCTAAAGGATGAATTGGAGTTTATAGTAAAGTCGGAGATACCAACAGGACTCAATAAGTTCGTAGTTCTTCCCATCACAAGAATCTCCAGTAAAACTAAACAATCAAGACTCTCCTTCCAAAAATCAAAAGCTGGGATCTGGGATGTATTGAAAAGATCACTACTCCATTCGCAAAACCACGGGCTAAGCCCAGCACAGTCTACCAACTGCGATATGGAGTTCCAGAATGTAAATTGAGGGGAGTTTTCTATTGAAGAAGAGCAGAAAATCAGAAATTATATAATTTGTAGAGATTTATCGATACTTACCTCTTTCAGAATCCCAAGAAGAAGCTATCCTGAGGAAAATTCTTGGATGTTCCTACTTTGTGAAGAACAGTGGAATGGGAGAGAATACAATATTCATACTCCTATTGATTGCATATGACTTAGGAGTTCTACTCATTAAAATTTCCTATCGTTTGTTGATGTACTTTTGTATTAAAATTAATAATGAGATACAACGGCACCTATAGACTATACATCTGACGTCCTATATATAAGTGTGGGAACAGGGAAGGACTCACCGCTCAACTGCCACTGGCTTCTAGGATGTGGGTTTTCTGAGGATTTGGTTCAAGTATTCCCTTGAATTTCCATAGATTGTATAACTATGTAATAACATGATTTTAATCAATATTAGTGTCTGAAAATAATCAAATTAGGCACTAAAGGGATACATTGGTGGTAGACAGTAAGGTCCTTTTATTTCAGGGCCCCAATTTGACATGGCAATAGATCACTACTTTCCTTAATATTCATGAAAAATAGATTTTCATTATTAGAAAAATGTTTTGTTTTTTTAAATTTAGGCCTCCAAAATAGCTGACCTTAACAGTGTTGTTCTCCTACAAACCATTCTTCAAATTGTCAGGATTGCCATGTTGATTTTCCGTTTCTTTTTTAATACCATGTTCAAATTATACACCATTTTCATCTCTAGGTATATGTTCTATGGTATCCATAACTTTTCCTCATGGAGTAAACCATTCTCGAGAATTGAAGGAAAACATATTGAGACATCTACTTCCTTCTTGGATAAATATTATCTAGAGTCTCAGGAAAAAGGTTTTACTCAGCATAGCTAAAGTGTTGTTTCTCACTTTAAACAAACAATATAAGCTTGGGTTTAAATTTTGAAATAGTTTATTTTTGTAGGGTTTTATTGAAAATGGCATAATCTACCTATTTACATTATGCATACCTATATATTGCTTGATTAAATCAATTGTATAACGTGTATTTCTATTCTACTCAATCATTTATAACATTTTTTTTTTTTTTTACATGAGATATAAGTTTAATTCTGTAAAATGTAATGGACTTACATACAAATTATCAAACTTGCTTTACAATCAACTTTATGATTACTTGTTTTGGTTAGTACAAGTACTTGGTTGGATCTATATATATATATTAGTATATTGTACATATCTATATATGCCATGGCCCATTATATACTAAATCATATATTTATATAAATCTGATATCCTTTAAAAATATCTAATATAATATCCATTTTGATATAATGAATATAAATATTACAGAATAACTAGAGAAAAAAAAATTGAAATTATATTTTGTAGAAAAGGAAATTAAATGAAAAAAATCAATAAAAATTAAATTTAATCTTCAGTTGTTAAGAGGAAGTCAAGCTCTTTGGATCATTTTCCTCTGAATGGAGGGTGTGCTTCTGAAGACTTTTTCTTCAGGATTCTCTCTTTAGAGAGGTCTCTTAATAGACTCAAGTTCAATATAAGTAATTTTTTATTGGGCCTTCCAAAACTCCACTTTGTGAGTGAAGGAAGTGAGCTCCATATTAAATTTTTGGTTAATTTAGTTTATTTTCTGAAGTTTTTATTTCTCTTTGGCCCTTCTATTTGGGGATTTGGATCTGGAGAGTGAGACACCTTCTTAACAGTGACTCAACAACAAAGTTATAAAAGGTACGCCGTTGTGTTTGGGGTTCACAACTCAATACGTCCCCCGTTGTATAAGAAAACTGTTATTTTGCGTGTTCTCATTCGAAGGCTTTAACTCTCTAAAATATGATTTGGCTCGAGAAGTTTTCCTTTTTTTTCATAATAAACCTAATAAGAGAAGGAGAAATCTGTATAGTTTCAAGTAAAACTTTTCAATTATGTTAGCAAATTTAATTAATGACTTTAAGTGGTGATAGGATCTGAAGTCATTTGTGTTTCTAAAGAAGTCTTTATTAATAATTTTATTGACATGAATACAAGATCTAAACTTTAAAATGAGTAATTTTCACATTTTATGATTTATATCCCTTATCCTCTCATGCAAATATGTCCTTGAATTTCTTAGAAGGTTTTTATAACTTTGACAGACATGTTCGAGAAGAAATTATATAGATACTAATTTTTTTTAACTCCTCTGCCTTGACTCCAATTATATTATAAAATATATATAGACCTATTAATTTATCAATATATGATGTAATGTCGAATATATGAGAAGGAAGTTTGGTTTTGTTACAAAAGTATAAAGAGAGTAGAAATATCTATCTATTCAAAAATATATTATATAATCTTTAATTGTTCGGTATTTGAATGTAATGTTAAGTAAAAGACTTGATCAATGATAACTATTTAAAAGCAAAAATTGCATTGATATATTATGAACTACTCCAAAATACATACATAAGTAATTACTCGAGAATTTTTTTTTACACGACACCATTACATTAACAAAATAATGAGATGCATTTATTAAATCCTTAACTAGCAAGAATATTTTTCATTGAGGCATCCATTCGTGTACAAAAATAGAAATCAAATGTGTAGAATCATTTTCTTTCCATCTTGAAGAGTTAGGATAAAGGTTTTGCTTGGTAAAATCAGTAAGAAATAATGAAATATAATTTTAAGTATGATAGATCCATTCAATCTTGAGAGTTCAAAGAAAATGTAATTTCGTCTACAACAGTAATGTTGAATAATGGGGGTAGGTGGTACAGGTTCATCTCAACCTATCTATTTATTCAAACCACTTTATGGTGAAACAAAAAGTTTTAATGAACTTTAGCAAAAAGGGATCAATTGAGAGCAGGATAGCCATTTATTTAATGTTCCAATTTGTGTTGGAGTGAAATCAATGATAATCTCCTAGTAATAGGTCAACGGTGCATGTATCCACTGTTTTATTACCGTTTTTAAATCCAAAGAATGATTTGATAGAAAATGAAATTCCTATAAAATAGAACCCTTTATGTACTTTTGCCACATAAAAACTTTTTTAAATGGACAAATTATTATATAAATATTTGTATTTCAAACATATTTCTAAGAAACAAACAAAAACCAAAAATAGTGATATATAATTAAAATTGAAAATAGGTGCTTTTTATTCATGGCCTCAAGAAGAAGATATTCATAAAGTTTAAAAATATCTCATTTAATAATTGAAAGTAATAACTTTTAACATAAAAATGCTCCTTATCGTACACAATTTGAAATAAGGCTTGTAAATGTAGCCACTGCATGAGAGTCTGCAGGCGTTTTCCAAGATAGATTGGATGACAGTTATCCATTAATATTAATGCCTTGTCAGCCTACAAATTTACTATTAGTCAAATAATATGAAATATTCTTCCATTAATGTTGCATTAATAATGTAATTCATTCATTGGGATAACTATATTTGGTTCCGAAATAAGACGAATTGTAAACCTCATTGAGACTGTATCGATTTTCTATATTCCCATAGGAAAAAAAAGGATGAAAATAATGTTTATTTTTATGAACTAGGTACGTTTAATTCCCATGAAGTTATAATTATGGCTGATGAGTGAGGCGGGAGTCTGCAGAGTCATATGTATTTACTCACGGAGTAGGTTTGAAGCACAGATGATATGTATATTTGTCTATGATTGGGAGATACAAATTTTAAAATAGCTGCAGATTAGGAAGGCAGGATCCAACCTGAAAAAACTATTGAAATCATACTTTCGAAATTAAATTTAAATTTTCAGTCCTTGTAATAATAAATAAATATAAACAATTTCATTATAACTACGCACATCTAAAAATAAATTATTCTTAATTAATTGTTTCAGTTTGAAATAATATATTGTGATCTTGGCTCTGAATATTATACGACTCCAATCCATTTGACTCATTGCGCAAATACACTCAACTCTTCTGACTTTATGAATTAATGGCATTAGTATCCAAAGATTAATCGAAGAATAATATTTGATATGAATTAATTATTTGTATTAAACTTACTGTATAATGATTTGGTACAAACAGGAACTGAAGTTGATAATTAATTTTTGAAGAACGAATTCATCAGTTTAATAATATTCTGAACATTTTAGTTAGAAAAACCTTTAATAAATAATTTACTTTGATTTTGAATTGTATACATTTTTTTGGATTTCAAATATGATACCGAAATGGAAGAGTTGCTTAAAAAAGCAAAGCACGTGATGTTGATATAAAATTACAACCACTTACAATTGTACAAAGTTCATATGAGTTCACCAAGTTGAATTTATCATGAAAAATGATGTTTTTTACCACAACATGTTGCGTGATTGGAGCTTTGCTCCTCCCGATAGTATGAGAACTCATTAGCTATGACTTGTAAATGTAGCCACTGCATGGGAGTCTGCAGACGTTCTCCAAGATACATTGGTTTAAATTAATATTAATGCCTTGTCAGCCTACAAGAAAGGACAAAAGGTCAATAGCAATAAAAAGACAGTGCCTAGACTAGTGCGAGATTTACATGGTAGATGTTTCAGTTGCAGAAGAGACAACCACCATGGCTCCGAGTGTAGATTCCGAAACAGCACATATATATATATTCCTAACTATAAAATGCACTGAATCATTGTTATTTTGATACAAATGACAATTTCAAGTCAAGATTAATAGTTTTTTTTTTTTTTTTTTTTTTTATAATGGTTATCTTGCTGAATGTTAAAAGATTCCAAAATGATTTTTAAAATGTCTTCATTATGTTTAGAGTTCATCATTTGTTGCTAACAAAGTTTCTCATAGGAAAACTCTACTAACAGGTATATTTCTATATAAATTGTAAAAATATTAAAGATGCAAATTTATTTTATAATCATTAGAATTTATTTTCATTGAGTAGAAGCAATAGATTTAATAATCAATTGAAATATCAATTTTATGAAAATGGAATTATTTTGAGTCCAATGTGTTCTACAAGTCCTCCTTTTTAATTCATCCCATCATCAGAATAAATTTATCCTTGAGAGTTAGCTTATTTTATCTCCATCCACTTGACACTTATTTTTCTATCTAAATGCATTTAGATAGAAAAATAGATAGATCCGAGACTTCACTCTCAAGAGGGAATTACACTTTTTGAGTTCTACCACCTCTTCTTTAATTATTTCTCTCTCTTTTTCCTCCTTTCTCTTCTTTTCTAATTATACCCCTTAATAATTGAATAACTGATCCTATAAGATCAATTCAATAGTGAGCTGTGTCCTTGAAATATGGTGATGACTTTAGAACGATATAAATGATTTTATTTAATGAAATGTTTTTAAACTCTAGTTCAAACTTTCATCTATCAAATAAGATATTTTTTCCCTTTCTGAATGGATTTTTCTTGGATCTAAAAGCATCTGAGGAAAAAAACAAACTTTTTCAACTTTAAATAAAGAGAACTAAACTTTTTAACGTGATAAATGTGTTTTAGAAAAGGTTTTCGAATCTTTTAACAATAGGATTTGAAATATATTCATATAATGTATTCAAATCTTCATCATTTAGCTTTGAATCTTTTTAAAAAAAGAATAAAATACACTTTGGTACCTTTTTCTGAAGGTCTTGTGGGAGATAAAGAAAAACGAATGCCATATTTGAAATCACGGGGTCAAGTTTAACTATTTTCTATACACTATAGTTTTTCTTACTTCATTTATACTAGGGTAGGTTTGACTGGCGTTGCCCAGGATCTATTAAGAAACTAAAATAAATTCTGAACTCCTCTGCTTCGTATAAAACAAAAAATAAAGAACGTAAAATTCTAAGAATTATTCTCTCCGTTAAAAAAAAAAAAAAAAAAAAAGGAAATTGTAAGGTTTTTGCAGGAAAGGGAAAAAATATTCAAGTTGAACTGTTGTTCCTTAACTGTCATATTATCGTCATAATCCTTTGTCTTATTCTCTCTTCTTCTCTAAAACTTATTATCTCCTTTAAAAAAAGTGAGCAAGGACACATACCAACTTATGGAAAAAATAATTCTTAAAATTTTGCGGTCTTTATTCTTTTGTTTCATATAAAGTAGTCGTTTGTTGGTCAATTTTTTTTTTTTTTTTGAAAAATGTTATTTTAAGACTGCCACAGCCTGGAAGGCCAAATTGTTACCAAACCATTTATTGAGTCCTAAGAACCTACAGGAAAAATTTCAGCAAATTCATTCATAGGTTTGGATGCGATTCCACACAAATACGCACAGGCATTGGCATTTAATATATAGATGAACAGGGCTCAAGGTGGTTGTGCTATCTAAAGTTATAATTATTTTTTTTATTTTGCTCCCCCTCCTATTGATCCCATCTCTACGAAGAATGGGAATATTTGCCTAATAATAATTATTGAATGGGATTTAGAGTAAATATTTTATATAAAATTACAGTTTTGTTGTTAGTTTTGTTTGAAATTTGCTTTACAGTTCCATAGAGGACACGGGGAGAGTTTGTTTTGAATTATTTTGACATTCAATCGCCAAATTTTAGCAAATCATCCCTATTTTTATCTAAAAATTATGTCGGACAAAATTTATATATATATTATACTTAAATGAGACTCGTCAAATGTTGTAACCCTCTTGTAGGCAGAGACGGTTAAAAATTAAAAAAAACATTGAACTTGAGTTATAAATTGTAATTTTTATATATTGATCGACTTTCTTGGAATGTTTTTGTCAATGAAATATCAAATAAAATTGTGGCTTTAATTTCTCTTATGTTGTGTTCTCTCATATCCATGTTCAGTGACACGAACTCTAAAAATGTAGTGTATGTTAAAAGGATCTTTTTCCCGATGATCTCCCCTCTTATTGTTCTTATTATTATTACTTGAAAGGATGTATGTAAAGTACTGCCTCTATCTTAAGTATAAATAGCCGTGTTTTCTTATGTATTGTCAGAGTAGGCTATAGAGTAGTAGTTTATATTATGTACTAAGATAATATACGTCATGTATTCTTATTAAATCTATCGTAGTATTATTCCTCCAGGTTACTCTCTGGTCGTTCCTGGATTCCCCCTTGCTAATAGTTTGTGTCTTATCAACTTCGTCAAGACACAACAAAAAGTATTGCCAGTAAAGATGTTTTTGATGATCGAGAAAAAAAGGGACTGTTTCAAACACCCTGGATCTCCTCTAGTTTGCACCTACTGCCACGAAGGTAGGAATTAACATCATGAATCTTAATTGCGTTGAAAATAAGTTCATTAGATACTTATTTTCATGAGTACATCTTCTCTTGGTGGTTGGTTTTGAGTTAATAATTTAATAATGTCGTAGTAATGTTTATATTTTGGAACATTAAGTAGGTATGTATCGGCAGTACATCCATAATGGAAATGTCAACAGCATTACAAGGCTTTTTCAAATACATATACGCACAAAAAATGTCATCTTGGATTTATCAACGACTCTTCACAATATTATCCGCATCGTATCTCTCAAACGTCGTTATCTTTATTGTATCATGTAACCTTTCCTCCAAAAAGAAACATAAGAAGGCCCGAAATCAGTTGGTAGTTAGCCAAATACGTAATCATACCAACTACTCTTTATCTCTAAATTACTCCTTCAGTCATGACTATCATTGTCATTTTATTTCTCCACAATTTTTAAAATGAAATATATATGTACTTATATGAATGCATATTTCAGCATATGAGCTTGAGTAATTCAAAATGAAAAATGATAACCAAAATTTATTCATATAGGGTAAGTTATGCATCGTCGGAAACATTGAAGAGGTGTTTAAGTTCATGTACATTATATAGACATTTTGCTTTATATTTAGAATTTTTTTAAATAAACACATTCATGTTAGTAAGAAGTTTGTGTCTGAATATTTTCACATAGAGAGGAATTATTAATGATATAAAAAATTAATTAAAAAATGCCAAAAACACATAAATTCGAACAAGTTTCAAATTAGAATTTTTAATTTCGGACGTTATTTGTATCGTGTTTCTTAATTTCGGACACAATGAAATAGAAAAATATAGAAGAGAAATATACAAAGGAGTGCAAATACTCCTTTGAATATTTACCTTTTAAATGGATAAAATTTAAAATACAACTTACCTACTCTTGTACGCAGGGAAATCCCTGAATTTTTGGCAATTCTTGAGATGAAGGATCTCATATTATTTTATGAGAATGAATATAGAGAGGAACAGAAACACGGTACATAAACTAAAAAAAGAAAAAGAAAAATCCTCCTTCTTTAGTCGTATTAATATAATTTATAAAGGATCATATCCGTGTTTCCAACTCCATCTCTGGAAGGAATATCATAGACCCAGTTCTACAATATGGATATTCCACGGATACATTGAATGTCCGATTCAATGTTAAATATCTACTGGGATTCTAACTCTAGCTAGGTATCGTATGGAGTCCGAGTCACTTCACTTCAACTCATGGAACCTTAGGAAATAATTAAGTTTTCAAACATGTGTTATAGTTATCTGGTCTTAATTGCTCCTATCGTCAACTCAAGAAAGTTAAATTCTCGTTTTCATTGAGACTCTTCCATGTCAAAATTTATATTATCCGGGTAATATGTTGGATTAATCATAAAGAGGAATTATCCCCAACTTTAAATCCTTTATTTACTTCAACAATCAAGAGTTACTATTTGTATTCCGATGTATAATGTTATAGTCTTTTACTTTCTTTGGTTTCATTTATCAATAATAATATTAATTAATTAACCCCTGTCTCCTTTAAACATCATTGCATTACCAATCTACAAAATTCAAGTTATCCTTGTTGTTGAGAACGGCTTCATTCACTAACTTGGAAGATTCATGTTCGATTTGGTTCGACTTATTAATAAGCAAGGAAGTATAGCTTAGATTTCTTTGTAATAATTGAGTCGCGCCTCGATAGTTCATCATTTTTAAGAATACAAAACGCTTAGTTCCTCTAGAGTTAAGAAACTAACAGCTTACAATTTATCACTCTGTTATTGCTAAATCCAATTCCTCATTGATTTAATGATTAAAGATTTCCTTTATATTGTCTAATTTATAGTTTTATTAATCAATTAATTTAATATTATAATATACAATTTATATATGAATTAATTTGAGTTCTTGATTGATTAATTATTCCTTGATTGTGTAATAAACTATTGGGTGAGGTGGAGCATAATATTGTATAAAGAATCTTCTGTTGTCTTCTCATATCTTTCCCTGAATAAAAGGTATTCATCCAAAGGACTACAGAGAGTTTAAGATTCAACTCCACACATTGACAATTAACATTGCTTCAAGTGGAATTGTCGCGTTCAACCAGTCAGACTTCATATATTCTTTTATTATAGGTATATATCAAGTCGTAGGAGAGGTTGGACAATTTTTTGAACGCCCTACTTGCAACATTTAATATAACTGAAAAGTTAATTGTAATTAAGGAAAAAATTAAAGGGAAAAAACATTGATAGAAACGATTTTATTAAGTAATATAAAACTTATCTTTAATATACTCAAAAATATTTATTTTCTGTTTAATTTAGAAATGTTTTTGATCAATAGTACAATCTTTCTTATCAAAGTTTTACTTTGTCGAACATGTTTATTAGGTCTTCCACCTCCTTTTTTTGCTGAGTAGTATAAGCAACAGCAAATAAAAATTGATTGTTTTTTTAATTTAAAATAATTTTTTTGAGGTTATCTTTACAATTTTTTTAAATAGGGGTCTTAAAATCAAATTCAATTTTAAACTTAATTTTTATGATGCAAGAGGATATTCTAAGTAAAGTGGAAAAAAATAATGTTGAATTTGCCACAAAACTAAAAAGATTCCATTAACAGAAGGTCTGGGGATTTAGAGATTACGACGTGATCAGTCATAAGTTTCACAATTTAAAAGATAATTCAACGCCCGAGAAATATGACAAATTCTTCCTAAGTATTTTTGATGTAGTGCAATAGCCATTTATTGGTGTTTTCAATACTAACCAAAAGTAGGATACTTGATACACAAGGGGGAGACATGACACACGGTAAGAAAAGACATTGTACATGGTTGGATTAGACATGTTACAACAGCGAGAAACATGTGAAAACTGTCATTTGTTATATTCAAACATTTATTTTACTTTTTATTAGAGTTTGTCAGTATAAAGTAAATAATTATAATTATATAAGATCAAATGAAACATTTACAGAATAGAGCATAGTTAATAATAAAATTAAAAATATATATTTATTTTACTATTTACTGTATTTAGGTAAGTGTTTGTTTATTAAAATATAGTTTTTGAGGACGTATTAAGGCGTTTGAGCAAAGAAATAACGCAATTTGAAGCTTTTTTCAAGAAATTAGATTCAAAAAGAGCTTAAAATGACCATATTTTTTTGTAAAAAATCGAAATTTCGTGTTTTTAGTGGGGCAAAGTGTAAAACCAGTATAAGAGAGTGGGGGGGAGGGTTAAAGACTTGTTATTCATTTTAGTGGTGGGTGGTGATTGTCTGCCAGAAAGGTAGTTACTCTAAATAATACAAATAGGATGATGGACCATAACCCATATTTGTAGAAGAAAGAGAAAAAGGGATTATAAAAGATGAGATTTTAATTTTATATTATTAATTTTAAAACTAGTAATACATTAAAAGCATGTTAATTAATTAAGCAACATGCCAGACATTTATTAAAAATAAAATTAAAATCTCATTTTTAATAATAGAAATATATCTCAATAAAAACTTAGATAAAATGTTTACTTTTCGTGTCTAAAATTTCAATATTGAAATTCCCTATAACTATAAGCATTAGGCAACCTGGGCTTTATAAACGAAAGAAGACATTCAATTGTATAAGAACAAGGGGGGAGGGGGTTAGATAACTTTACATTTTAAAGTTATTGGCAGTGTAACATGTCTCCTCCGTAATAAGTATCCGGACTCTCCCCTACACAAATATTTATTTATCTAAACATCTTTTTACACCATTTTTGAGGATTTAAGCCTCTCTCGATAACCAAGGATAATAAAATTAATGGACTGCATTACTTACTCTATAATAAAAACATTAGACAATATTTACACACTTGTTTCGCTAGAGAGTTCTATATTGCCGAATGGATTATTTAATCTAAAGAACAGAAAAAACCCACCTTTCTTTTTGGAAGGAAAAAACCATTGAATATAATCAGGATTGCCAATAGGTGATTATATGGCCAGATATGCAAAAGACTCGGATTCCAACAGACCCCCCAATAAATGAAGGGTGTGTCAGAATACGACATTTTCTGTCTTTATTTATCCTACTCAATTTCGACTGAAATTGATAGACCCCAGGTTGTAAAGTTGTAGATCTTTCCAGGAATCTCACTAATTGAGCAAAGTGTAACTTCAGAGAAACAATGCATTAAAGGTGTCTGTAACATCTACCTTGTATTGCCAAACTATGCTACAGATAACTTTATAATTTGTGGGTTGTCTAAGTTACTTTCTTTTCACAACATTATTCGGATATTTAATAATTAAAAAAAATGCCCTATGTTTCTCCTGTATTCCTAACTCGGGTTTGGAATAGACAGACAAGATGTAAGGTTGTCTTATTGGGTGAAAAATTATAAGGTCATTTCTTAAACTTAGTGTTGCTGAAGTGACAACGTTGTCTGGTTTTTATGGACTTCAATAATCCTTGCTAACTGCTATTAATTTTCTCTAATGATTCAGGTTTTAGAATTACTGTATTACTCTTTTTGATTGAGTTGGTATAAGACTTCAAACATTTTCTGCTAATACTTAATTCATTTAAATATTTTTGTTTCCATCTTGTCCAAAAACCTTACAGAAATTTTTTACTTGACAATCAAATGTTACCATAGGGTAACGTCGACGAGATTGATTCATTCGAAGTGTTTATTATACCCTTTAAATCACCATGAATCAGGAGTTTTAGAGTAATAGCTGAAGGTGATCATGATTAGAAACTCCCAATTATTATTCATAATACTTGTAATTTCTAAAAGAAATCTTAACTTATCTGATTCCTTTTTTCATTATTATTATTAGTCGTATGTATATAAACATTTTTGTTTTATCTATTGTTGGAATAAGCTTTGGCAATTTTTAATGCAAAAGTAATTGTACAATTTGTGATAGTAAACAAAATGTAGGTTGGTGATTAGTTTTTTCTTGTAATTGCGTTGAAACTCCTTCCGCAATTACTGCTACATCTTTCATATATGTTGTTAGGCTTAAAAGTATGTAAGTGATTTATCGCCAGGTTCATGTGGACTTATCTCCACATTTTCTCCGTACTAATATTTATTAAAGTCAAATTTCTCAACTATATCATAATTTATATGAGAAAATTCCATTATTACTTTTGTTAGATTATCTATTCCTATTGCACTTATCAAAACCCAGCCCAACTTTGAAAGTTACGCAGAGGGGATTGATATTTCCGGAGAGAGTCTTTACTCTTCTTTCATGAGTTGAGAATAATAAGGTTTAGCAATCAGAAATTTGAAAAAGTATTTTAACTTTAATCCGATAACTTTCAGTAAATGCAATATCTTTTAAAAGATTTTTATACTAAGGATTGATAAGTATTGGTTCAAGTGGTTCTCCAATTTCAATAATTGTAGTAGCCGTCATAAGTTCAGATACATATTTGTTGTCTAAACTCATTAAATGAAGTATAACATACATTTCTTTTGTTGTAACAGTTAGATCATTTATATGCAAGGTTCATTCACAGAACGTTGGGAGGATCATTAAGACCCGCCTTTTTAGTAGTCTCTTGTTTTATAAGAGAGGGATTAGAAACAAAGACAAGTAGTGTTCTTACCTTGACGACTTTTTTGTTAAATGGGTTCACTAAATAACACATAATAGTGCTTGAAATACTTATGCATTTAATATTATTGGTGAGATTAGAAAGAAAAGTAATTATTTTTAACATTAACTAAATTGTGAATTAGAATTAGCTATTTTTACATTCTTTGTGGAGTTATTTTTTAACATTAAATATTTATTTTCGTTATACTGATCATTATACTTGTAATTCTTTTTATCTAAATCAAATTAATCTTTAACGTTTTTATATTTTATGGTTTCTAGGACACATTAAAAATATAATGATCTCTCGGGCATGATGGCAATGACAAAGATCGTAGTTCTTGTTACAGTAATGCCCTATTACATATGTAATGAGACATTTAAAATATATCCCTTTTCTTTAACGTTGTTTCGTAGTGCTTTGGGATATTTTATACTTGTGTGGAGATTATGCGTTCAACAAATCACACAACTTATTACATAAATGTCTGTTTAAATTAAATTTTGATCTCTTAATTGATAGCCACTTCTTCCTCCGGGGTTGAATTAATGGGAATATATTCTTGGAATAATTTCTAAGGCTCGGAATCTTCAACCGATATCGGGGTAGAATGTTTATCTTGGTTCATTTTTTCCAGATTTAATAGTATTTGATTTCAATCAATGGACTTTTATTTCTATATTATCCTCATTCAATGGACGGAGAATTCTAATCTCTTTTTCGACGGATGCTTCTTCCTCCAAGGTTAACTTGGTAATGTTATGTTCTTGAAATATATCTCAAAGTTCTGGACTTTCAAGAGATCTCGGGATTTAATGCCTTTCTTCAACCGTTTATATATATATATATTTTCTATAATATGTAATGAAAAATATATAAGCTTGAATTATTATTTTAACATTCAAACAAAATAATTTTTATAATTAATATTTTTTATTTATTGACAGTATTTAAATGGAATAGATAGATTATTTTCAAAATGTCGTTCAATAAGTTATATTAATTTGTTTGTACTTAACACAGCTTTCAATATAATTTAAAATTTAATCTATTGGTACATAATGAGCTCTCTAAGTTTCAAAACCCCTGCGTATGTTTTTATAATGAGCCTTTAAGCTTCAAATACCACCGATATGGTATTGTAATGATCATTTGAATCATCCAGGTCCACGCTTTTCAATTATATCAATACTCAGAAAATATATCGAAATCGTATAATATATAATGAATCCCTGAATATTTCGATAAATAAAAACATTAATAATAATTACACATGTGTTTCGGTACAGTTCAATATTTCGGATGAATAATATAATTAAAAGAACAAAAAAAAAACCGCCTTCCTTTTTCAGGGAAAAATCAGTTGAATATAATCAGTGCTATAAATAGGTAATAGGTATGGGCGAATATGAAAAATAAAAAAACTCAGATTCCAACACCATTGCAATCAGCGTAAAATTTCCTCAAAAATGAGTACCAGTTCATTCCACAATGCAACCATTTGCGGCAACTAGAGCTCCCAGACGCTTCAGAACTGCTTTACACGCTTTACGGATGGTATCCTCCAATAAGTTGTCCCATGCAGAGGAAGTCTCACTAACCTCCCTCTCCATCTGGGGAAGAGGGGGTCACATGACCTTGCTCCGAAAGTGCTCCAAAGTGATTTGGCATTACTCTTGTACAAATTTTGAAGTATGTTAAGGTCTACGTCCTCCTGGAAGCAGTAAGACCCTTCCCAGTGCTGTTCCTAGATCCAGGGAAGTACTTGGGGCTTTAACATATCGATATAGACAGGTTGATTGACTTTTACACCCTCAGGAATTAAGATCAAGGACGTCGTCATCTTGCAGGAGTTGAGACCCTTCCAGACTCTAGACGAGGGATTTTTGCCTCTAACCACGCTGCACTCGTTCAGGTGAATGTTCTCGATACTCCGACACAGTATCCGATCGTTGTGGCTGCTGTAAGCCAGCTCCACGGTGAAGATCTTCTCGTCATTCCAAATGATTGAAACGTGCGTACAAGAAATGAAGAATTTCAGAAGTACCTTCTCCCAAATCAGCCTCTTGGCCATTGTGGCTTCGCTGAAAAGTTGTCACATTCGTAAACGATACGGCTTCATCCCCTGGTCGTCCCTGACTACCTTACGCATGGTTTCTCTAGACATGCCTACATCATGAGCCATCTTTCTTATGGTGCGCTTCTTTTTGCAGTTGATATTTGACCTCGTTGCCTCTCTCCAACTCGGTGTCCTCATTGAGATCGGACGAACACTCCTGGAAGTGTCATTGCCACTCCCAGTCTCTTTGTACAGCTTGATCGTGTAGTAGACCGATGACTTGGACTCATTGAGGCATTTCAGGGCATTGGACATGCCCTACAGCTCTTCCCTTCTAAATGAAGCGAAATGATGGCGTGCTTTGAGTTCATGAGTCGTCGTTAGAGGTTCAAGAACAAATCAGTTGGCATTTTGTCAATTCCACCCATTTTCAAATTATTATTTCAATAACAAGAAAAGTCAACTTTCGTACAGAAAAGAGGAAAATGAGTAGTAGAAAAATCGACAGTTGACAACAAAATATGTGTTTATTTTTACGCGAGTGACGTAACACCGAGCTATATATTTCATATTGTTTCCTTTACTGTATCTCAAAAACTTTTATCCAAAATACAACAAAAAAGAGGCCCGAAATCATCTTTTGGTTAGTCAAACAAATCAATCATACCTACTCCTATTTACCCTTTAAGTACTCTCAGACTATCATTTCTCGATCATTTTTAAAATTTTCAAAACTTTTATATATATATATATATTACATAATTATAAAATCCTACATATTTTGCTATTTTATTAAATACCTTATTATAACACTCATCTGTAATATTTCATTAAAAGCGTAGCTATACACGCATTTGCATTTTTATATGATAGCCAAAAAATATTCATAGAAACATGGCTATATTAGTGTGGTATCCTTATTTATTCAATCCAATCCAGTCTTAAGAGTGTTCATATCGGTCCTTAGGACCGTCAGTCAATGTGTCCGGTGTTTAGAATTTTTCTTAAAAATTTCGATTGTTTATTAAGCCAAATAAGATATGCAAGATATGTACTAAAATCATTGCACATATCTTGTAAAAAAATAATCTATTTTGATTATAATTCATACATATTATACGAGGTGTGTTCAAACAGTAAATTGACTTTTCAAATTTTGTAGGCAACGTATATTTGGTATGCTATATTTTTTTTTATGTTGATACATTCGAAAAAGAACAATATTGTTCAAAGCTATAGCTTGCTTGTGAGAGGTATAATGGTTAGAAGTATTTAGTGTGTTCTGCGATTTTTTCCTATTAAAAAAACATGTATTAAAAGAATTTGCATGCATTTTTGTGTAAAAAATGATATAAAGTGCTCCAAATACTTGAAATGTTGAAAATGGCATACAATGAAACAGTTCTCAGTAAAAAAAATGTTAAATTAGTTATATAATTTAATAAAATATATAATGGAATAACTATAAAAAGAAAAAACACCTAAATGACGTAACGAAGGATCGATTTACCTTCTTTGAGGACCAACAAGTAGGAATGGACTAAATAGGATCGGAATACACCGTGGTCCTAGGTCCTATATAAGGACCAACACAACGCCAGCCAATATATACATATATACGACGAAGGATCAACAAAAAATTGTATTTATGTCCTTTTAGAAGCGGAGCATAGTATATTAAATTAACATATTACTGCGTTTAATTATTAAAAAGAATAAATAATGAAATAACCATGACGTATCAAGTGAAACGACTGAATCGACAGCAACAAAATACATAGGGTATTTTTATGTTTGCAACGTAATGCCGTGATTCATGATATTCACTATTGCATATTTTTATAGGGCCACATGAGTACAAAATAATGAACCTCCTTATATTTAATTATGTTGCATTGGGATAGCCTCAGCTATACATATAACTCCGGTGTCCATCATGAAGATGAATAATCCAACATGCAGTGTACAACTTTATGCAGCTAATAGTTTTATTGTTTACTTGAATATAGATACCTACATCAAACAGAAAATAGATGGTAATTACATAAAGAGTAGAGTTTTTTTATCTAATTTATTTAATTCATCTTCCCGCATTATGAGAATTATGGAAGTTACGTAAGAGATTGAATATCGTAGATACACTCAATATTTTTCCATGAAATTTAACTAAGTATACATATATATTTTTGGAGAGCTGCCATCATTCATGCATATGTACCTATGTAATATGAATCAGTCTAATAAATTATAATTAAAGCTATTGTTTCCTTCATTTTTTAGATTGATATATTTCAAGAAACAAACCAGTCTACATACAGTTAATCTATTCATCATTTTATACACAAAAGAATGATAGTATGTAATTAATTATCTATATAATTAGTGATGTGCCAGGAGCAAAACTCGTAAATTGGTATTCCAGTTTGTTAAAGTAAATACAAAAAGACACAAAAAACTCGGTTCTTCGGCATAAAAAGCTGAGAAATTACTTTATGTTTTCCCACAGGTAGAAATGTGTTGACTTTTCTCCAATGTGTACTCATTATCCCAGTTAGTTTTAAAATAAACTTTATTTTATTTTTTTAAGACTAGCAAGAGTACTGGACATTGCTTGGAATTACTTTTATTTTTATAAAGCATCAGTACCACTAAAAATAAATTTTTACCAAGTTATAACCAGACTATAGAAAATTTTGATTTATTGACTATATAACTGTTAAATTACGATTATGACCACGATTCAAAAAAGTTTAACTAATTTTTAGATTAATTTGTCGAACATAAATTATGAAAACAATTTTTGTCTGGTCATTAGTACCTTATATTAAATGTATTATAGTCCTTCTGGTATACTAGTATTATTTTTATTATAAGGTTCTTTTATATGTACATATATAATATATTCAATTACCAATACAGAGTCTCTAGAGAACTACACAAATTTTTAAAGGACTATTTTCAATCTTTTATTAAAAAATATTATTTTTGTGACTGACGAGTTTTTTAGGGAGCAAAAAGTGTTCGGGTGAGTATCGAGTATTCAGGCGAGTAACAAGTATTAAGACGAGTAACGCGTAAAACTCGTAATTCTTTGAGTATTTTTTTAGAAACTCGAAATCACTCATGTAGTAAAATTCAACTCGCGACACATCACTATATATAATGATGGGATAGGTTGAGGAGGGTATTACTCTATGGATGTCATTTTCGTCATTTTGTTCGTGTTCCAGACAAGTTTTTAATTTCTCTGTTGAATCTGAGTTAAGTCCGGAGTCTTTTTACGAAGTCGAATCTAAATTTGTAGTCTTTGATATTGTGAATTGAGTCAAAGAACTTTGTCCCCAGCTCCGATTTAGTCATGAATCATCATTTATATCTATGAAGATTCAATGATATAAGGAGATAAATGGCGCTTAAATAATATATCATAATTAATCATTCACCTAAAATATATTATGTCTTAGACAGTCGCCTGGGGCATTAGTTTTCAAGTCTGAATGGTTTACTTGTATCCATAAACAAAAGAGGAACACGTGAAGATTTATTCATTTGAAAACTAAGAATAATAACCAACCCAACATAATTAGTATTTATCTTATACCTTCATTCCAATGGGTGTATTTAAAGTGCATCAAAGCAAATTTACGTAATAACATACACAAATGGATTGCATATTCATTACACGGGGGCTATTAGGGTCATTAACATTAAAGTATGTGGATATATGCGCCACTGCAGGAGGTTAAGATCGAGTGGCACTGTCCTTAGTAATAATGGTATTTATTTTTTGCTAAAATCATTTTTAGGGGTTATAATTTGAAATTTATTAGGAAATTTTTTCTAATTTCCACGTCACCTGATTACTCATTATTAGAAAAAATTATTGAAAGGTCAATTACCTTTGTTAGTAACATATAGGTTCTTATGTTAAACAAAGGTACTTATATATTTGTATTAGCTTTTTTGAACTCTAATTAACTATATAATAATATAGTTTATTTGAAATTGCATTAGGAAATACGAAAAAAAAAAAAACATTTCTTCATTGTCGTTAGTATGACAATGTTTCCATGGGGATATTTAACATGTATGAACAGGGTGCAGAAGCAAATTTTTCCGGTAAGATAAAAAAAACTGATTCGAAAAAAATTTAGTTAAAAAAATTGTTGGCTAATTACAGTCTCCATTTTATTCGATATGGCCTCCATTATAAGCAATGAAAGTCTCAATACGATGGCTCAATACTGGTACAAGCATTGACAATTTTGTCGTCAGGGTAGTTGGCCCAGACCTTTGAGGTGGTAGACTTCAGGTCATCCACATTTCAGTGTGGGCTTACATTTGTGATGCCTTCGATTGAGCCTCACCTACCTTAATAAAGGGGGTTCAAGTGAAGGTATGACGAAAGCCACATGTACATGTAAAGAAATCAGTAAAGTTTTGGCCACTGGTCCTAACATTAACCTAGACGATAGCAGCGATGTATTTTTGGGCTGTATGTGTGAGTCGGATACATTACCCCTTTTTGTCTCATACTGACTCATTTGGTTGGTCATTCAATACAAAAACTGCATCTAAGCAAAACTTATTTATGACGCAATCACATAATTAAAAAAGACACGCAACATTCTAATCAAAAGTTGTATTCAAAGGTGATGAAATCGACTGGAAAATATTGTTCATACACCCTGTAGGTAGAATTGACAAACTTCACAAAAACAAAAAAATATATACATAGTTATTTAACACGTACATAATATATATATTATTTTATCATTCCAAAAGTAACTAGCATTTCCTCAGACGTGAATTTAACACTTCAACTTTCATTTCTTATAACAAAAAATAAACACGATTCAATGATGACTCAATTCTGTAAAAATATATGATGAAAACATAAAGAAAAATATAATTTCATCACATTATTAAGAACTTGTCACTTGAAGCTCTACCATGGAATTCCCTAGACCTGGAATAATCACGCATACTTTTTTCCATATAAGGAGAATATATGAGAAGTGATTGATTGAAAAAAAAAAACTTCATTCCTTCAAGAGGGAAAAAAAGAAAAACAAGCTAAGCTGCATGCGTCATTATTTCATTTGTCAAGAATTTCATGATCCCTACATATATGTAAAACTTAAGGGTCTTCAAAATTAGCCACTAACCAAGTCGGCTAGTAAAACAAAAATACTAGCCCTGTGAAAAATTTAGTAGCCCAGAATATTACAAATATTGGAAGATTTTTAGACTAGTTTAGAGGTACTTTTGTTTTAAAATAATGTAGGTTTTGGGAGTACATAAATAAAGTAATATATTTTCTGTGAAATACAATTTATTTGATACTTAATCTTTCTTCAAACTGCCATAAGCTTTGATTTAGATTATCTAAAAATGGTTCAGGTCAGGTCAAATGGGGGTTCTTCAACAGGGTTATGGTGGTTCTTTTCTAGTTCAGCTTCTTGTGTAACACCATGAGTATATTTCAAATACACTCTCCTCTAATATGAAATCTAATAAGAAAAAAAAAATTAACGTATCCTTTACTTTGAGGTACGCCATTTTGTATTTAAATCCCATAGAGAATGAATAAAGATACAAATATCAACGCTTTAACTAGAATATTACCTAGATCATCATGAGCGTTGTTAGCACAAAAAAGTATTCTTGGATATATTTAATGTTGAATTTAGTTGAATACTGAGGTGTTTAAGGTACATTATTACGTATCCAGTCGGGATAAATACAGGCAACCCTGCCACCCGACTTGTTTTTTACTAGCCACGGGATAGCATGGTTGTTGAGCCCTGCATATATGTACCTTTGATATCAAAACAGTTGACTGTACTTGTTACTCCTCGAACTGAAGTTGGATTTCAGTATCCTTATTATACTATAACCAGGGTCTGCAGGGGGCTGGAGGGGCTGTACTCCCCTCCAAATTAAGAAATTTTGAAAAATTATTGCTCTGAAAAAAAAAAATAATGGGGAAACAGGGAGAAATTTTTTTGACTGATTAATTTTCTAAAAAAAAGTTCATTAGATCAAAGTAGCAAAATTTAGAGCCCCCCGCCTCAAAATAATATATATATATATATATAATTCAAATGACGCCCCTAATAACTTCAATCTCAATTCTAAATCGAAGTGAAAAGACTCACAAAGCAGCTCAGACTTGAAGTAAAAAGATTCAACAAACGTTACCTCAGTAAAATAAAATCCTTGTTTTGTTGCTAGCAGTCAATTAATTTTCTTACTTCTTGTCCACTTATCACTGCTCAGAACTTTAATTAGAATAAACTCTTGTTAGGCTGTGAGACATTCTGAACCATTTTTAAACTATAATTTCGTGATTAGGAATAATTGGCCTTCCACAAATTAATTTTGAACCTTATTTTCTATTTATTTCTTAAAGACAAGTTTCGAGATAAATTAAAGGTAACGATGAGGCATAAATTACACAAAAGGAAGAAAAAATAATTTGATGAGTGAGTTCTACATTAACATTCATAACATCCCCGTCTTCTTTCTATAACTTAATATACTTGCTCCTTCGAATGTACTATGAATTGATAAGATCATAATTTATTTTTAATAATGTTCTCTCAGATCATTTATTGAATCTTGAATTTTCCTTTTTGTGGGAATGTCAAATCTTTATATTGCCCGGTATATAAAATAGGTCATCCGGTTTATGAAAAAATATATTATCGTTGCCGTTTACAGGGGGTTTAGCTGGATACCCCTCCCCCAAAAAAAATGAAGGAATTTTTGTTGTCATCACTCAAAAATTATATCTCATATCATATCTTCAAAAACGAAACGGTTTAAAAGTGGATTGTTCGAATTATAAGTAGGGTACTTATAATTTTCAAAAATTTTCTTGGAGAAAAGAGGGATCATGTTCTTTTCAGCAAAGTAATACTTAGAAAAACTTTCATCGAAAAAAATTGTACTACTAATCGAAATTGAATGGTACATTATAAATATTTTTAACTATATTTAAGATAAGTATAATATATTTAAACTTTTCTACTAATTTTGTTTTCACAGTTTTTTTATCATTTATATTTGCTTATTTGTTACAAATTATTATTGATCTAATTTCTAAAAAAGTTTTCATAATATCAAATTAAATTCATATATTTATTTGCTATGTTTGTTAGGACAACTAATGTCAATGATGATTATTATTTCTCTTATTCTATTCATCGTTAATGTGTGGCCCATGTGGCAAGGGTGCATAATCTTACAACTCATCGTACTGTAATTGTACTACACACTCCGTTAATCATATTTTACTGCTCTAGATTCATATATAGATACTTTTTATATTTTTTAATGTACGATTTATTGTCTGTACCTTTCAATATGCTCCTGAAACATTTGATCTGATTGTATGTCATTCTTATTCTATATTGATAATGTCTTCTTTAGGAATTATTCATATAGTTGGAAAAAAAAAAATAATCGAGGTTTAGTGAACTTAGTTACATTTTTTGCATAAACGTTGTTCCTTTGTTTTTCCATTTGATTTCTTGGTTACTTCTTTTTTTCAATGAAAGGACTGAGACGTACCATAGTACCGACAAAAATATAAAATGGTAGCTATTATTTTATATAATAGATGGAACCTCATTAAGACTAATTGGTACTAATTTAATTCCTGAAATTTGTCCAAATTAATGAATATTTCATAGAATGTTTTATCAAAATTAAAAATTTAATTTTTTTACTTTAAGAATGACAAATTATATCTTTTTTAAAACCCCAAATTCATGATGTTAAGATTATTTTAAAATATGGATTTATTTCTCTTTTATATGCATTGTACTTTTATTTATATTTATAAGAGGAAAATGAATAGAATAGTTCAAAAAATGGTACAAAATTTAAAAGACGTAATTATTAGAATCCTTCAACTCTGTTTATTATCTTTTTAAATGTGTTTTATTTTTGGGGCTTCTAATTAAACTAATATCTGAGGCTCCATGGAAATCCCAAGTTAAAGTATTCAGACTTGAATAACAAGGCCTGAGGCTGATAATCACACTTAAATATCCTCAATTTCAAGTTCTTATCCCTAATATAGTTTACACGACGGATAATATATTTTTTAGTGTATTCACAGTTATGTAAATCTTGTGAACTTTTTAGCCGGCCCATTTTTTGGGAATTGGTAATCTGAAGAATGGATTTACTTTCCTTCGCATTGTACTTATTAATTAATTCCCAAGTAGTGAACATCCATTCCCAAATAGATTCAATTATATTTAAAAACATGATTAAACATTCGCGTATGCTCATAAAAGACTCAGCGTAACCCTGAAGATTTTTTGGGGAGTTATAATTAATTTTAAGTCCTTTTTTGACTCAGTGTAGAATTGAGGATCGACATCGGGGAAATTTTTGCCAATGTCCTTGTTGATTTCCTTCTCTCCCTTCTCACAACTGATTGTAGCTCATCTCCTCCAATACATTTCTCAAATGTTCAAAGTCAGCATGTTGATTTTCGGTTTCCTTTTTCTTAACATGCCCATTATATACAAGAATTTCATCACTGCATATGAAGGTATGATGGAATTTTAATATTGATGATGACTCAAGTTTCGCCTAGTTAAGACTCATATAAGTGCAATAATTCAGACTTGACTCGGTCTCATAGTAAATATACTCGCGGGTCGACTTTGACTCTAATTGGTAAATTACTCGAGACTTTATTTGGGAACGTGAAAAAAGACTCGTTAGCAACTCTAATAAATCCTGTTTTCATATAAATATACTTAAGGACCCAAATGATGACCTTTTCGAAAAGTGATTTTGAAGATTCCCATTAATTTCAATTAATAATCATTCCTTTGCTAGATGTTCAACAACTGAATGAGTAATTAAAATTATTCACGGTTAGATTGCCGTATAGACGAACTAACAATCCTTGCCTTGTCTTTTTTTATTTTTTTATCTACACACACTCATTCACTTACAGGTTTGTTCGCAGTCGTCGTAAAGGGTGCAAGCTTATAATATATATGTGCTTACATACCAATTTACCATGGTTTAGCCATAGCATCTGAATTCTCATTAGTTGAATGTTAGTATCGTATAAAGCATATCATAAATAAAAATAATTGGAGCAATATTTTCGTTGAAAACATTTGAAGGAGAAAATCGTAGGAAGAGTTCAAGTAAGTTTATTTACATATACCTACAAACTTTTAATAAGATGCCATTGAATTCATATTCATCATTGTTCATTCCAGCATGCTTAGACATATCTGTAGTCGAGCTTTATCAACTGTTACATCTTCAAACAAGTTTTTAGAGTCACAGGGAATCTCAGAGCTGTCACTTTCATCTCTTGTTAATGATGAAATCATACAAAGATATCCTCAGCAGCAGAAAATCATTAGTGAATATTCAACAAGTTTACATCCTGGATCATTTGTTCTCACAAAAGAGTCCATGCTCAAAGATGGGTTTGTCAAAGTTATGAAGGAATTTGTGCCTTTGATGGTCGTGGGCAATAGGGAAAATATGCTAAAGGTAGGCAATGGTTAATTGTGAAGTTTGGCAAAGATTTTAATGAAGGATTTGCCATCTGATGTTCAAAATAATTTAATGGGAAACTATCAATTACACATTTATTTAACTACTTATAATTTGTCTCTATGTTTTAGGCGTCAGAAATTGATCGTCTCTTAGAGCTCATAAAACTTATGTGCCTCATTCGTCTGGCTCTTCGTATCCATGAAACAGTCAACGAAGACATTGAAACAGAGTCATCCAACAAAAAAGCAATCCTTGTTGGAGATTTCTTTCTAACATTAGCAAACAGCACTGCTGCATCCCTTGAGGATCCTGAGATATTTTCCTTCATATCTCAATGCTCTGTCAACTATATACGCTGTAAATTTTCCAAAAACAATGATATAGGACTAGGACATTTAATTGGATGTGGATTAATTAGTGCACACAGAGTTACAGATACACAAATATCCGAAATGACACATTCTACTCTTAAAAATTTGGGGAATAAGTTTGGACGATTAGTCTCAAATTCCTGCTCAAGGAGCCACTTTGGCATTATTCATATTATACGGAGTCTTAACTTTAAGAACCAAGAAGTGAAGAGATATCTAAATCACTTGATGCTTACATCCTCGTTCTAATGGAATTCGTCCAACTATGAAGGACCAAATATATACATTTGTAATTTATGAACATTTTGATTCAAAATATATATTTTTATTATTTTATTACATACGAAGAGTACATAATAACTAATATATTAATGAGACCTAATAAGTGTTCACCTTCCATAAGGAAGTAGTCACATAACATCAAAAAACAAGTACAAAATAACAAATTTCTAAATTTCACGGATCTTGTTATTTTTGACATGACGTATCTACGATTATCTATATATGAACAGATGTTTTATAAAAATAATCATAATATTTTAACACAGTTAATATATTATAAGCCTAATTATATTGTACCTTCTATAGGTATTTACAGAGTTGTAAAAAATATGTCCTAGAAAGCAAGAGCGACTTTTTCTAGTAGGTAATCTGAACAAGGATGATTTATTTTCTATTATTAAGTCAAAGTTAGAAGATGTTATTATTATTATTTGATTCTCAATGGCCTACCATCTAAGTATAAAGCAAAAAAGTGAGGGTTTGCTCCGGAGTTATAAGTATGTATTAATATAAATCAGGTGTAATTTTAAGATGACGCGTTGGTTTGGAATTGGTACTCTAAGGAATTAATTTTCTTTTCTTTAGCTATTGTCTTTATCACTTAACTCCTGAGGACTCAACTTCCTTTCCTAATAAATTCAATTATATTCAAACCCTGATTGCTTTTTGCTCATAAAAATAACCTCGAGGAGACCTTGCAGAGTCCATCCTTGTTAGACACAGAGTATTACAGATCGACATTGGAGTAGTTCTTGCCAATGTTCTCGTTTGTTTCTTTATTCACCTCATATCTTGTCACAGCTACTTGTAGCTGATCTAAAGAAACGTCATGACTACTAAGCTTCTCTCCTCAAAAGCATTCTTCAAATTGGCGGAATTAATCTTTTGATTTTAGGTTTCCTTTTGTTTTACAATCCCAAAATACACCCGATTTTCATTACTATTTATAAGTGCAAGTCCTTGTTAGACTCGGAGTAAAATTGAGAGGTGCTTTTAGCCTAACCGTCCTTGCTATATATAGAGTGGCATTTGTGTTTATTTTCTAACTCTCACGTCTCCTTGCAACCGACCTTGTAAAACTTTATGACAGCTAAGTTGCTCTTCTCCCTAACATTTTTAACATTGTCATAGTGATCACGTTAAGTTTCGGTTTCTTATATTTTTATATAACAGTAGGACATATTTTATGCATCACTCTATATTTATTGCATATCATTTTTAATAAATAAAACTTTTTTCTTCATAAAATATATGCAATAGTCATTGAACGGAAAAGAGAGTTTTTCCTTGAATTCAGGGTGATTAAACCCTCTAAAAAAGTCAACGTTTTACATGAGTGTCTTTTATGCTATAAAGATGACTTTTCAAATTAGAATTTCTAAACTGGTTTGATTTTCAGTCTACATACAAATTATTTCAATGTACATGACTAATTAGGAATATTATTATTCAATTATAAATACAAATCCTTTATGCTCATATAATCAAGGTACTTTAATCTCTACACATTTATTGTATCTCGGAAAGATGCTAGTTAGTCCATTCTTCCCAACAATGGAATTACTATATGTTAGTGAGGTAACACCCTGAAAGAGAAGTAGTTGACAAAAAAACAATAATCATTAGTCATTATTTTGTATACTTTGTTAATATTATTTGTCATGATCATTCGTCATTTGAATAATCCATCATGTCTAGTGATATTATAATTGATAACAGAGAATTAAGTGAGTGGCACTTCTCCCATTGAACCGCTGCACTGTCGTGTTTGTTTATTTTTCTTTTATCTTGATATATATTACATTTGGTGGTAGATATCAGTTTACATAATTTTGCTATTTTTTCCAATTAATCACATTTTTTCCCCTTTACATTTTTCCCTGACTCCGTTGATCATACATTGTAATATACACGTTCCAGGTATTACTGAATGACTATCTATACAGAATATGGAGACTTGGTAATCCATTAAAAATAAAAGTATTATATTCAAATATTGCATACGTGTTTACTTTGGTTTTTGTAGGATAGATGTCGATTTTTTAAAGTTTTAAAATTTTAATGTCTTTTAATAACGGTTTAACTCTCTTTGATTAGTTATATTGCATAATTTCTTTCCATTATCAATAAGAGATCATAAAGATAGTGGGTAAGAACAAGTGGGATGTTAAAATCGTTTCTAGGACAATTAAGCGAAAACATTTTTGTCAAAGGACAATTTGCCGAACAAACATTTTGCAAAATGATCATTTGAGACATTTGGCTGACGAATGAAGATTAATGTATTGATATACATATACGATTATATATTTTAATTCAATTTAAAATATGATACATGAAAAAGTATGATTAATAGGTATTGTTTAAAGAGACTAAAAAGGAAAGAGGAGACAAGATGGTTGAAATCAGAGTAAACAAAAACTATATATGTATATGAATTATGTTCAGGATTCACGTAACCTCCATCAAAAAATATAGAATATAAATACCCTTTTTTGATGATCAAGGTTATGTATTTTTGTTTTAAAATAACTTTTATAATTTTTAGAGCATCATTATGATTCAAATACTGTGAATTATGATTTTAATTAATAGTTTAGGTTTATAGTTAAATCTAAGGAAAAATACATTACATTGTCCAAAACGTTGACTTCTATTAAATTACATTAAATAAATCTTAGTCAAAAGAAGTGAAAACAATGAAATGTGCAAAAGAAGTTCAAAGCGCATAAACCAAATTTTAAACGAATCAGAATTAGAGATAAGAAAAAACATTCTTGACTCCTCTTTCTTTTATTTATAGCCTCTTTAGTATTGCTCATATACTATCTGTCATAAAAATAAACTCAGAAGTCTTTTTTTTTTTTTTAAAGAAATATGTTATTTTATTAATTATATTCATTAATGTTTTTGTCTAGTATTATGGTTGTTTGTCAATCCATGAGTATTTTCCAATATGAATTATTCCTATGTCGAATGATTCCATTAGAATTTATGTCGTGTTTGTTAATTATTTAATTTATTTAAAGTATTACAACGATAAAGATTCCTACTACATGCTACTGTTTTGAGTTTATATAATTATCATTAATTAATATAATTAATAAATAAATGATTATGCATAATTAACCTATATGACATATATATGAATAATACCTATATATAATACTATCATTATAAATTGAATTAAAATATAAATTTTTACATATCAATAAATTAGTATCTTTTTCCGTAACAATGGTGCTTTGGCAAAATGTCCCAAATGGTACTTCGATGAAACGTTAGCTCGGCAAATTGCCCTTCAGTAAAATGTACATTCGGCAAATTATCCTTAGGCGAAATGTCCGCTCAGCAAAAAATTTATTCGGCCCAAAGGGCGCTCACGATTCAAATCATACTGGTGTAAATTTAAAGAGCCCAATTTATGGATTACTTTATCTATGACTGCACTCTATCATACTCTACATACCTTGAGAGAACCATTTATAAAGTATACATTATACAGTAACGTTAGACCTCTTCAAAAATATACTTTTTTGATTTTTGATATGTGTCCGCATTTCCCCCGATTCTTTAGGATAGGTATATCGCAGAGTGCGAGATGAAGGCAAGAGCGAGACTTATCGTACTGCTGATTTAAGACCCTTGTTAACATCAGCTGCCTCCTAAATGATTTGCGAGGGAGACAATGTATTACTGATAAAGTGATATAACTTTATATGGAAAAATATTCTAAATGTAGATTTAAACCTGTATATCGTTATTTTATTTATAATTTATAAAAAATGACAACAAAACTAGGTGGAAATTGATTGGTCATAGAGATAAAATGTTATATCACGACGATCTATTAAAGAATTACCAAAACAAGTGTAATATAAATAAAAGGTTAGACCATCATGTAATGGGGCTCACTTTCTAGAATTTTCAAGTTGATATGCCGTACCGTCTGCTAGGCAAGAGAGGCAGATTTTGACGTCATAGAGTATAACAACGCTATATTAACAGAATATAATCCTAAAAATTTCATGATTAATAACAATACTTTTCAGTTGACTTTGGGGAATGACTACCGTAATAAAAGGCTTAAGGGTGTTGTTCAAACCCTTGAAATTAATAATTGAAGTATCATCCCGATTGAGGTTATTTGAACAGTATGGCGGTACACTGATATTTCTCAAATCACTCCCATCTCTTATGTCTCTTATTTTTGATATTCCGAATTGTCTATCTTCTTGTTTATAGATTGATAGTAAAGATAGTAGAATATGCTTATAGTGCAACTAATAAAGAAACTTTTGCTCCATAGGCTTGTTCGTATAATGAGTGAACTTTATTCAAATAAATTACCACTATGACACATAATAACTGAGCTCGATGGTCCCATAAAATGAGCTAACTCGTTTTCAGATGTCCTAGATTATATGAATAATATAAGTCGACTTTGTTATGCGTTTATTTATTATAAATAGGGAAACTTGGAAAAATTATTTGTGGTAACGTTTACAACTTTAAATTTAAGTTTAAATTCAGAAAAATAAGCACAAGTTTCTCCCAGCGTGAAATATCTGAAAGTGTCGTTGATGATTTGCCTAATGATCAATTTTATGTTTATTGCATTACAAAAATGATTATCCTAGGAATTGCAGATGAATAAATTTTAAAATGAAAATCGTCATTGTTTCACATTCAAAATCACTCATACCGCCAAGACGTTTCGTAGGACTCTGCATCTCAAAGGATGGGTTGGCTGGAGATAAAACAAACAAGTTGCGTGTTAATGTCGAGTTCATTGTGAATTTTTACTATGGTTCGAAATTAAGTTAGATTTAAATATTTTAACCGGTCCATCATATACGTTACATCAAGCAAAATTAATTCAAAATATGAAAAAAAAAAAAGATGCACATTAAAAAATAGTATCGCCACGAAATTTGTAGAGAAAGGTATGCTCACTTTGAGTATGTTCTACTATCCTTACCATCAAGATCTAAGCAAGAAGAAAGACTATTCAGGATATCAAAAACAAAAGATGGAAGGGATTTGGGAGATATCATTGTATGTACATACTGTTCTTCTCACCTCAATTTGGATGCTACTTCAATTATTAATATCCGTGATTGGAACAAAATTACTGGACCTTTTATCACAGTAATCATTCTTCAAAGTCAATTGTCTCTTCACCGCTTCCACTTCTCAAAATATCATGCCACACACAAAGTTGTGAAGGTGAAATAAAAGAAGTAACCAACACTTCAGCTCAAATTTGTAAACAAGAGAGACAGGGACGGCTATATCAATTAATGAAGCAAAAAAATTATTAGAAGTTAATTATTAATTAGAAATAACTATGAATTATTTATTCATGGTTTCTTTTTTTTAAAGTTTATCTGAAAAAAAAAAAGTAATTAAATATTCATAATAAATGAAAAAAATCAAACTTATGAATATAAAATTATATATATCTAATTAAATGAAAACAAATCTACACTAGAAATTAAAGAATAATAAATAAAAGGTTGTATTTTTAAAAGTTTAATTGACAGTTTTTATAGTCCAAAATTGTAAATTGGTTAAATAGGATGTCTAATTTGGCATAAATGAACAACAAAAGTATATTTATTTAGTAATAATTTTCATTATAATACAATCCTACATATTTAGTATTTTATTCAATACCGTATTATAAAATTCCTTAGTAATATTTCATTAAAGCCTAGTATTTTTATTTCAATATGATAACCAAAATTTAATATAAATAATAAGATGACCACTATACCTATATATATATATATATAGGTATATGCGATAAGGGATCAACAATAAATTGTATCCTGTCCTTTTGGAATCGGAGCAAAGGTATAATTGAAGTTACTACTTCATATATTTATCAAAAAGAATTAATTATGAAATAGCCATGACATATCAAGTCAGACGAGGGAATCGACAGCCGAAAATAAAACACATAGGATATTTGTGTGTTTGCAAGGTAACGCTCTGATAAACAGCTAGACTGTAGAGCCCTTCACGTGACGTCAAATTGAAGAGACAACACCATCAAGCTGAAGAAATTGTACTACTAACTATGATAGTCATAACAAACAAATAACTAACCCTTAATACATTTTTTCCTGTTTGACGTTATTGTGACGTCATGTGAAAATTTATACAAATATATCTACTGCGTATTGACATTTAATTTTTCCGAGTCCAGTCATCAATTTATTCGGTAGTTCTACAAATTACTCACGTACATACTGAAAATAAAAAGATAATTTGGCAATATTTTAGCTAGGTATATATCTATTGGAAAGATTTAAACTTCCTTAGTGCGTGATACTTTAGTTACAATAAAAAATAAATATTTGGCAACAAAGAACCGTCTCTATTATTAAAAAAAGAACAAAAAAACGTACAAATGTATATACATAACTCATTGAAGTCATATTTAATTTATGTCCTCATAATAAATACATTTTGACTGTTGCATGTTTAATTGCAGTTTCGAGGAGGGATATATTTAAAAGTTGGTAGTAAAGGGGGTATTTGTTAAAGCATGGATTTTTTTTATTACTTGGTGTCCTTTAGTAAATTCAGTGCATTAAATGGCACGGTGCACGTCAGACTAATTGAAAATTTTCACTGATTATTATTTTTTAGCTGTAGTAATTATATATTTTAACAATTTTTATAAGGTACTATTGGTAGTAACTTTTATTGTCCGGAGAAATTAGGCATCAACTAACAGAAACACTTTGTTTGTATAATATAAATCATCAATGGGCCAACCACAGATCGTGGGTCAGATGTAGCCTGCGTCTATTTTCTGTGCGGACCGCGAAAGCATGTAGTAAATATTATTAAAAAAATTAAAAGTGAATAAGACCATACTAATAATGATTATAATTTGTGCAAATCAAGGAAAATTGGTATTCGTTCTACTAATATACCTAAACAACGTAGAATTGGGTTGTTGTTTTTTTTGATAAAATGTAGAGCCCTACAAAAGATGAAATTTTTAGTAAATGTAGTAAAAACTTTGCCAAAATCAAGACAAACATTGTTATGAACTTCAAAAAAATTCTTGTTATTTTTCAAAAGAAAATGGAAAGCCAGAAATGGGTTTGTTATTTTTCATTTTTTATTGACATATTGGAAAAGGTAACGAATCAAACACAAAACTATAGAACATTTTGCGCTTCTCTGGAAGCAAGGGCGAAGTTTTTTTACAGAGAGAAAGGCAAATGGTATTTCTTAGCCTTTTTTTTTTTTATGAATGAAGAAGAATATTATTAATGTTATCATATAAAACAATCTTGAAATAATAATTAAAAATTTTTGAAAAAATTTTTAAAAATATATTGCTATTCACAAAAAATTTCAAAATTGATTGTTTTCAAAAAAAATTTAAAAATTTTTGGAAAAAATTATAAATCAACAGATGTTCACAAAAAATTTAAAATTTTGATTCTTAATTTAATTTTTTTGGGAAAAAAACCAGCTTATTTTGCATAAACTTTCATCATTCTGAACCCACAAAAAAACTATTGAAAAGCAAAAATACCTACATTTGGGCCCATCCTTTGGGGACGTCCCTGAAATCTCATCTAAAGTCATCTTCATTATTTTTATAATTTACTTCTCTCTTCTTCTATGAGCTCATTGTTAAAGATAAACCCTTGTCCAACACACAAATAGACAGATAAACATTGGCTTATTAAATAAATGTCCTATGAAAAGTGCTCGATATAAGGACATTAAATTTAAGGTGAATATTTGGAGGAAATTATAGAGAGTTTATTTTGATATTGTATAGGTCATTTATTACTTTTAGAAAATAAGTTATATTTGATTCATTGCACTCTCAAACTCTATGATCAAATAAAATATTATCAAGGTCAAACCAGACCATAGAAATCATGCTAAAAAAAGTACAATGCATTATTTAAAAAGATACATTTGAATAATGCAATCATAAAACGTTAATGACCTTAATACGACCTTTAAAATTTTTGTAGATATATCGTGCAATAAGAATATTTATATTTTTTATTGAATCTCTCATGAATTGCAATTAATCCTGGGGAAGTCAGGAGAAATTTCAATGCAGTTTGATAACTACTTTGTGCATAGTTCATGGAAGTATGAATTGTACCCTGGACAAGTTTCAAATGTTGAATGACAAGAATATTAAGAAGTTTTATGGGTCACTTCCTAACATTAGTCTTGAGTGAAGTGCATTCTTCTTCATTTAATTGTGCCTTACATAGAAATGAGATCTATGTACTGGCTTAATATAAACCTAAAAAAACATCTCAAATGAATATCTACATATCAGTTATGATCCATTTCATAACACTTCTTTTTTTGGCCAATAAATACACAAATAAAATGGCTGAAGAATCATTCGTTACCTGTGTCATTTATTTAAGATATATTATTTCAGCAAATGAATGCTGACGCACCATGTAGAAAAACAGTACCCAATTATGACCTTTTGAAATTAAATAATGATCACTACATCAATAGCCCGTTTTCCCGATTTTATCAGTCTGGGATGTATGATTTACAATGTAAAGGTGGGTGCATTGAAGCGTTTACGCACAATTAAGCACGCATTCATTTTTCCCTTTGAGTATTATTAATATCCTTAACTTTTTTATTTCAAAAATAATTTATGAAGTGAAGTATAATAATAATGATAAAAAGAGAAAAGACGATGAGTGAGTAAGGACTTCAGTGAACCCATCTTAACTCGTATTAAAAAAGTGGTAAAAGTGAATTACCACATTATATTAAGACCAAGACTGATAAAATCGGGAGAAACGGGCTATTGATGTTGGTATATTTTTAAAATTTACAAAAAGATCCAGAATTTACGCATCGTAATGATATTAGATTATAATTTATCCAAAAAAAATTGCTTTTATTAGAAAATTAAAATATTTGAAATTTTTTTCAAAAAATTTCATATCTGTAATTATCAATTTTTTTTCATAGAAAATTTAATTTTTTGTAATAACTGTGGATTTTTGAATTTCATTTCAAAAAATTTTACTTTTTGTGAATAACTGTTGTATAATCCAGCGGACGCCCCTGAGTGAATATTTCTTTCAGCTGTTTTCATTAATTTTCATAAGGGGTTCTTGCATGATTTAAAGCAGCTAACTCGGTGTATTATGAACTCAAAAAAGGTATTACATAGGATTTTGATTTTTATATTAATTTAAAGCAATCTAGAACCTTCGTTTAGGATTTGGTCATTTGATACTCTGTAATTGATAATTAGTTTGATAAAATTTTCTATTCAATGGGTTTAGTACAAATTGGTGGAAAGGGAAGGTTCGTAGCGTAGATTATTCATTCTGATTTGCTGAACTGAGTTACGTCACAAATGGACTAGTCCCTCAGAAATTACAACAATAATCAAGTCAAAAGAATCCTCAACCTACAAAAGAAACGTTTTCATTATGATAAAGAGGATTGTACAAAAGCTTTAATTTTGAAATCTATGAACAGTAAAGCTTTTGGGTACTTAAGGAGAACTCAAACCGTCCATTAGCGAAGTCGACAAACTATAGATGTGTCGACCGCAGCTTTTAATGTTATCCCTGGAATTAAGAAAGACTGATTACAAATCCTTCAAGAAAATGTGTTTTAATTTTGAAAATGAAGAAGACTGCATTAGAGCTCTCTCTTTTGACGAGATTGATAGATTAGAAAGGAAGTGTGTGTCTATCTATGACTATTTATTTGTAAGGTTTTTTTTCAGACGTTTCTCCAATGTAGAATCAAGGTTCAACAATAAATAAAATAAAAAATTTTAACTCAAAAACCGGTTTGAAATTTATCTAAAACTCCAACCATATATGGTGACTGCAAGAAAGTCCAAGCTATAATGGTCCGAGGTCTTTTAAGTCTTGAAAACAGCATTAATATTTCAAGTTTCAATATCCAATACAAAGGAGAAACTATTCGAGATTATCAATGAAATTGAAGTATTTGGCATCAAGATCTTTGCCATCATTTTTGATCAGGTAAATAAGACCTCTGTCAGCTTGGGCTCTTCAACCCTGGTCAGTTTACTTTTACAACCCCACATGATCCAAATCGGCCATTTTTTTTTATTTCCAGATGTCTCACATTTTATTAAAATAGACCGGAACCACCTTCTTGACAAGGGATATCTCAGTCCCAATTGTAACTGGAAATCAATAAGGTTCGGAAAAGAACATTTTGAGGAACTCATACATATTGATAGTGGTGAATTTAAAATTGCTTGAAAATTAGAAATTGACTGAACATCAAATTGAGTGCAAAGGGATTGCTTGCCAAATGGTTAAGCTAGCATGCCATATATTCTCAGAGACAACTGCGAAACCTTTCACTTTCAGGAGGAAAATGAAGAGGCTGAAATGGTTGAAAAGACTCTACTCTAGTTTAATAGTTGGTTTGACGTCATAAATTCACGAATCCCTGTTGTTTCAAAAATCCCCTTAAGGGAGTGTTTGGTTTTTACCTTCAAAATGAACTAGCAATCCTGGACGAGATGCTGGATTTCATGAGCTCCATCCACCTCTACATCCAAGTACAGTTCAATTCTAATGAACAATAGGAACCTATGGAGCAATTAAAAAGAAAATGGCCAAACTGCCTAGGCAAATTGGAATAATTGCTTCAATCCACTCGATAAAGGGCCTCTACAACTACCTTATAAACAATAAGGATATAAAGTTCATTTTGAGAGCAAGGTTGAATCAAGATTGCCTCTTTTCAAGATTGAGAGGAATGTCAGATTAGTTGATATTATGGTTTTCTCATAATTTTTTTGATTTTAACTCAATTTAACTTCTTTTTTTTATATATATATTCAAAGGATAATGGTCATCCTGGTCCTGTGAAGCATTACATCGATTCCAAACTCTATTCCTTGGTCAACATCATGATTGATTGATTCAGAATCCGTCTGTAGAGATGGAAACCCTTAAAAAAATAATTCAAGCCTCTTTGATTCGGTCTATGCGTCCTCCAAAATTATCAAAAAGTTTGCTCCTCCAAGACGTCAGTCAAATGCTAAGCAACAATTGAATCAACCTACATCTCCCAATTTTAGGAGATCTTCAGATAAAGGACTAAGCAGCACTATTACCGATACTAATCAATTGGAAGAGGATTTCGACCAAGATTTCTTGGACTGGATTGAGAGTTAGGAAAATTCTCTTGACTTTGAATTGGTGGATAATTCAAATTCATCCCATTCCTCTTCTGACAAGTAGGGCTACAACTACCAAGGAATTGCTTTTGTTGCCGCCGGGTTTTTAGATTGTAAGTTTAAAACAACCCATCCTCATAAAGGGACTTACACTTACCTTATCAATTATAAATGGTCAACCCAAACACCTGGGATTCTTCATCCCCTCCGAGGTAACTTAATTGTTCCCTTGTATATGTTTCAAAACTTTTTTTCAGTAACCTTGTGTTGTCTATCGGATTTTTTTATTTTTAAATCAAAATTCCGTATTTTTACATGAAAATTTGTCTTTTTAGTCATTAAATGTAGCACTTTGAGGACGTATAAAGACGTTTGAGCAAAGAAATAACACAATTTGAAGCTTTTTTCAAGAAAAATATTTCATATGAAAATTAGAAGTTAAATTAAAAAATTCCTTTTAAATCGACCTTATATTTTACAACAAATATTTTGAAGTAGTAATATTAGATATTTACTTTTGTTACTATAATATAAATCCATTAAAAAAATATTCGTTTTCTAATATGGTCCTTCGTTTAACTTAAAGAATAATAATCAAGATAACATAATTAATTAATAATCTTTCATAGACCGCAATGTTTTATCAATTGGTTTATCCTTTATTTTCATGGATGTAGTTCTTTTATGCTGAAATAAGATTCTGAATCGAAATTATACTCGAAAAAAGTGATTTTTTTGATCTATTATAAAGGGCAAACCTACGTCAGTTGAAAGTTTTAATGGTCATTTTTGTGTTTTAACTATAATAAATATAGATTTCAACCGGTAAGTACAAAAAAAAGTTGTATTATGGTGTAATTATAACTTTAATATATTTTTTTAATACTCTATTTCTCGTTAACCAATCATTTATCAGCAAATATCATTAAACCAATCAACTATTTCTTATTTTTTATAAGTAAAAAAATATATTATGCACCATATTTATATTTTGAAGAGTAATAAATACTTATAACATAGTCAATGTTTATATATATATACTATATAGAAAAGTTACATTTATATTTAATTTAATATTTGGAAACAAGGCATCGATTTTTCTTATGTCAGTATTATCTCTTTACTGCCTCGCGTACAGAATTTGATACGTTAATTTAAATAGATTTAATGCTAAGAAAAATTTGTCTAATGCATCTATTCTATTTAAAAGGGGGGGGGGGATCAAGATACGTGAAAACAAGGCTCACGCCTAAATGTGATAAAGGACTCAAAATAAGCCACAAGTGCTGTTTAAAGTTTATCTGAATCAATAATTTTTTTGGGGGGGTAAACTAGATATTCTCCATTTCTCAGGACATACATATTTAGAAACTTGATTTGAAAGAAATGGAGGCGCGTATAGGGACTTACATTCACATTAAATGATTTTTTAATTGATATTACATCATGAAACCTGTACTTGATAATGTCAATGTAAACTTTCATTGAATGACACTTTTTTCCCCTAATCTGAAGTACCATTGAAATTAATTTTTATTTCATTCATACGATTACGACGCATTATCATCCCAAAAAGAAAACATCTAGCACTTTAATAATAATTAAAAATATCGGCTCAAATGTTAAAGTCATCTTAGCAAATAAAAGTACGTATTAAAAAGAAGGATTTTTGTATTCAATTCTTATGTAAATACAGGTTCATAAAGAATTAAAGGAATTCCAAAGCCTTTTATTTGATTAACATTTTATAGTTGCAAATTAGGATCCCAAGGTTTTCCATTGAAAAAGTAAGTAAAGTTATATGGCACATAACCTAAACATGACGTATGTACATTTTATATAGAAATATATAAACTTTATAAAATAATATTTCCAATCTATATCGTACGTCATGTAGGTTAATTAAATCTTCATGAGAACGGGATAATTTTATGTATGAAATTCAGTACCCGTACCTCCGTAACAAGAGTTTGTGGGGTTCTGTACACGCACCTTTGTATCATTTTTCGTATAGGGGTTTTCGTATCGCGTATATCTACACTTCCGTATCACCTTAGTCTGATCCGTTGCACAACTATTTGAAGTGATAGTTTGTTCATAATATCGATCACTTTTCTTCCGTTTGTTTATTTTTTATCTTCTTTAAAGAAGATAAAAAGAGACAATCCTTTAGTTCATACCTTGATAGAGCTTCCAACATAACATCAATATACAATATATATATAAATGGAATTTATATTCCAAAAAAAATTGAAAATTTTGAAAAAGTCAGTTTTTATTTCAATAAATTTCCTGCTGTGAATGTTTTGGGACAAAATTATCGACAGCAGACAAATTAACATACCTTATACTGTTTGTCTGTTGTCGCAACTATTCTGTTAGAGGTCTGCAGTGAGGTTTTTCATGAATATTTACCCTTTCTTTATGGATGATGTGTCGTAAGTCAACTCGGTAAGTTTTATTAAGTAAAAACCATAAACTGAAGCTCCAAAAACAAACCAGTTTTAGCCAATTTTCTTCAATTATCACGACAATATCTCATTAGCACAAGAATTCACACTGTATTTTGTTGTCAACTGTCAATGTTTCTGCCTTTTTTTTTCCATCTAATCAGTACCCTGAACGTTGATCGGTTGCATTAGAATTAGCTCTTGTTAAGCTCTAAAGACCTTTAGACAATTAATGAATAATCATTATATTAGGGAAGAATTGGCTAACTTTCAACTGATTTTGGGCCTTTTTATATGTTTTTTCGTATGAAAGGTTACGTGATATTACAAAAGTAACGAGGTGCAAACAATATTTATTAATTTAATTGTAGGAAATTGTTTTAACTTCATAACAAGAGAAAATAATGAGCATCGTATAAAACAATCATAAGCAAAGAAGGATTTCCTATAAAGAAAAAAATAAGTTTCCCCATTAAAAATAAAAAGAGTTGTTGTGTGTGCTCGTTTTTCTTTTTTTACTATTTAATAGATCGTCGTGGTGTTAACTTCTCCTTCTGAAGTAAGCATTCTCGCTTATCTTTGGCGTTAATTGTTTTAAAAATGAATAATAAAATAGAAGTATATGAATTTAAACATAATTATAATATTTTCCCTGCACTAATACTATTTCAAATGTAGAGTCTTCTCCTCGCTATAGCAGTAATTAATTTTCTTCTTCCAAAATTATATAACATTGGGAGACAACTGATATTAACATGGGTTTTAATTCAGTACTACAATAAATCTTGCTCTCCCTTTTTCCTCACGCTCTAGCAAAAATCATATCTAAAATGATAAGGGGAAAAAAAAGTTGAAATCGTCATTCGACAACAAAACAAAAAGTAAATTTTTATACAAGTAGGAAAATTAATAAATTGATGAATAAAGTATTATTGTTTGTTATTTTTAAAACAAAATCAAGTTTTCATTTTGCTTTGTTTACAAAAGATATTTTGATTTTTCTGTTTTTTTAAGTCAATTTTTATTATATTTTGAGGTGGAGCATCTCAGAAATATAAGTATTTTTATAATTTTATACGAAAAATCTTAGAATATTTGAAGATTTCCATTTTACACATTCAAACCTTTTTCAGATAATTTAATTGAATAAATTGCATACTGTATTACATATATATTTTAGTGCATTTATACTAGAGAAATGCACCAGGCCTATTAGATAGTCCTTGTGAGTTAAACTATTGTGAGCACTCAAATAAAAAAGTATATACCTAATAATATGTACAATAAAAAGTTGTTAAATTCAAGGAAATGTTAGTTTTTTCCTCAAAGCAATGTTATGTAATTTATCACTGTGAGTGTTTTCATAGCTACAAACGATTTAGATGATTGAACATTTTACGTCGTTAGTTTGACTATTATTGCATGATTTTTACTTTTTGCTTTGTTGTTTCTTTATTGTTATTCTCAGAGATACCTAGAGTTCTAAATTCTGGGTACTTTCCGTCAATATAAAATCAATCTTGAACAAAAATCGAGGAAAGGAGAAAATCCAATTTTTTTTTTTTACTTCATGTACACGTTGTTTGTTGTCTTAGCAGCTACCCAGAAGTGTTTGGCGTCAGTTAAAAAAATGGCATCGATCATCACAAAATGATTATTCCACATTCAAAGAAAGTGCAAATTGTCCTTGTTATGATTTACGACATACGAGACAAAGTTGAGATTGTAAACTTCTTAAGCCTGAATATGTCCTTTGTCTGGAGAGTCGGGAATGAGCTGGAAGAGGTTTGAGTTAATAATGAATCAACAGCAAAGTGTGCTGATCACAAGATGAGGTAAGTTTATGTCTCTTTATTTGTTCAGAGTATAATTAAGCATAATAGAATTAGTGGAGAGGGTTTTTTTGTAAGAGGGCACGGAGAAGGTGAAAGCAAGAGATTTAGTACACCTGAATTACAACCCTTGTTAATATCAGCTGCATGTTTTATGATTTTAGAGGAAGAAATGAATTACTCCTTTCAAGAGGATAACCTTTTAAGTTTAAAATTTTCCATTAATGGAGGAAAAATATTATAATTATAATCATTTATATTTAATTTATTATGCATTTTTAAATCAATTTAGAGTAAAGATTGGCGAGAATTATTCTTTTAGAGGGAGAGGGTAACACACAGAACTTATTAAGAAATGAAAAAAAAAAAGAGTACAGACATCAATTGTTTTTCTTCTGTAATTACTATACTCAGTCAGACATCCCCTTTATAATTATTACATTTACTCTATCTCGCCTAGGAATTGCCTTTGAAGTCCATATGGATTCAGTAAATTTCCTCCTCGGAACAACTTAGACGTGAACCTACGCACATTGTGTTCTAGAGAATAATTTCTCCCGACAGCGTTGCCTTTTTAGCTACCCACTCGATACAATTCATACAAGATGCTCAACTACTGAAAGGAAAGACAAACCTGGTTGTCAAAATTTATTTTGACTTTGTTGTAGCCAGGTGTTGGTCCTACAAGCTCACTGGGCCTCAACCCCATGAACTTCTATATGTAAAGCACAGTTGACCAACGCACCAACAGGTCCTAGTGCAACACCAAATCCGAGCTGATGTCCAGGATCCGTGAGGAATTCCAAAATATGCCAAAGTCATCAAGAACTGCTCCCATTTCCAATGTCGATTTGAAGCCATTATTGTCACCAAAGGCGATGATGTTGAATAATTATAATAAAAATGATTCAGCTTTCATTTTTATTTTTTAATATAAAAGTCGGGTGATTAGTTAGGAGAAAGAACATTAAAAAAAAAGAACACGAAAATTAACATGTTACCCGTTTTGGGTTCATGTTTTTTATATACACTATATAAAAAAGGTGGGAGAACACATCCAGAAAAGATAGACAGTTCAACAATGATTTATACCCGGAAAAATTGAAGAATGTAGGTGTCATGAGTCATTTTCATAAACTGACTAGGAATAATAGCTCCATAGTACGAGGAATTGACTAACTACTACCAACTGATTTTGAGCCTTTTTTTTCTATTTTTGATATACCTTTATTTAGTCAGATGGAGTTGCACTGATGAAGTATTAGTAAACATTATATTTAAAGATGTCTCTAAAGAAAAAAAACTAAGTTTACCCAAGGTTTATAGAAATACTAGGTTAGACCCTCATGTAGTCGGGCTTGCTAGAATTTTCTATTTGATGTATCATACCAACTGCTGGGCAAGAAAGACAGATTTTGACAATACACGCAACGACTCATACACTATATATGACGTCAATATTAAAAGCGTGGTATAAGTCAAACATCAGTAGTACAGGCGTTATGGTATAACCTTAGAAATATAAGGTTATACCGATTAGAAAAGGAAAAACGGTTTATGCGTGTTCTGTTCTCTTTCTTATTTTTGTTCATTATTAAATAAGTCGTGGGTCTGTTAACAATTCCCTAAAAAAGAAAAAAAGTCTCACCTATCTTTGTTGTAAATGGATTTCAAAATGCATAATAAAAAATAAATCTATATCGGAATAATATTTCTCCTGCAATAATGGAATTCTTAATGTAAATGTATAGCAGTAATTCATTTTATCCCTCCAAAATCAGATAACAGTAGTAGTTGACCAAACATTCAAACTATAGTAGTAATATTTGATATATTAACAACATAGAGGTGGCTTCAAATATTTCTGTGTTCGATCCTTACTTGTATTTTATTTCTGATACTAATTTTCTTGATAGAGCTCTTTAGTTTTTATAGAAGTATAGGATGATTCCATATAAAGTCTGGGGTGATCTTGTTAATACAAAAATATAGAATGCATTTATTCGTTGTCCGCTGTCGATGCTTTGGCTTATTTTCTTCCAATCTGGATTCTGAAAGCTGATTGGTTGTGTTAGAATTAGCTCAAGTTAAACCCAGGGGCGTCTGCAATGCACAAGATTTTATATATGTTTATTTTTTTCGGGGGGAGGCTTTGTTTTGGAAAAATATTTCAAAAATTATACTTAAAATATTAAATTTTTAGGAAAAAAATTTCAAAAATCCATAACTATTCACAAAAATAAATTATTTTGAAAATGACCCTCACAAATTTAGTTATTCACAAAAATATGAAATTTAAAATAAAAAAATTCAAATATTAAATTTTTTTTGAACAAAATTTCAAAAATCCATTGCTATTTACAAAAAATTATTTTTTTTGAAAAATATTTTAAAAATCTACAGCTATGCAAAAAAAAAAAAAAATTAGTAACTTTTTTTTAAATTAAATATTTAGATAATAAAAAAATTATTATTCAATTAATTTTTCGGAAAAAAATCAAATGTTAAATTTTTTTGATAAAAAGCAAAGTTCCTTAATTTGGGGAGGGCTACAGAACCTCAAGCCCACCCCCTGCAGACTTCGCTGAAGCTGTGTAAAATACTCAAGAGTTGTTGAATAATAGTTCAATACTTGGAAAGAATAAAAAACTATAGTTGGCAGTAGTACCAACTGATTTTGCGCCTTTTTTTTCTGTTTCTTTGTATAAAATGTTGCAGGATACAATACAGGTCACACATTATAAATAACTATATTTTTCATTGTTTTTGTCAACTAAATTTAGGTTTCTAAAGATGGCACTTGCTTATGCTCAGCGTAAGCACTCTATCTATATTATCTCTATAGGGCAGCGTGACTTAACCTGTGTGTGATTGAACCTCAGGGACTCGGTGAGATATTCTAGGGGTTTGGCAAGCCCCTGCATTCACTAACACGACTGTCAACCGAGGCGACCTGGAAACTAAAGGAATGTGATGGGAGTGATTGTCCTCAATGTATGATTTGCATTGTCTTTGAACACAGTGATTTTTGGGTTGCATGGTTCGTTTTGTGCACTAATATAATACCTATCTCTCGAAGAAATCATATTTTATTTTGAAATTTTATTAAAAAAAGTTTAATATTTGAATTTTTTTTTAATTTTGGAAATTTTATTCCAAAAAAAAAATTATATTTCAAAATTTAATTTTTTAATTATTTTTGCAAAAAAATTAATTTTTGTAGAGTTTTTAAATTTAGAACGAAAAAATTTAATATTTAATTTTTTATTAATTTTTAAAATATCTTTTCTCCATAAAATTATTTTTTCCAAAAAAAGTTATATTTGATATTTATTTTTGAATTATTTTTCCAATAAAAATTTTCTCCAAACAATTTAATTTTTGCTTAATTATCTGAAAAATTTTGATTTTTTTTTCGAAAAAATGTAATATTTGAAATTTAAATTTATAATTATTTAAAAAAAAAAAAGCCCCCCTCCCAAAAAAAAATATTATATATATGTAATCCTGCGGACGCCCCTGCAATAGGATTTTTAACAGTATTTCTGATTGAAAACATTATGTAATGTTAAAAATGAAACTTCAATTCATAGTTAATATCATAAGAAAATGATGGTACTGAGAAATTTGAATTTTTTGACAGAAATTCAACTTCCTCTTAGTTTTCAAAGTTTGAGATAATGTCAGGTTCTGATTGGATAGAGGGTGCCCTACTCAGGAGCGTCGGCAGGTTGTGAGCTGGAGGGGATATAGTCTCCCCCCAAAAAAAAAAAGGAATTTTTTTTGCTCGGGATAAAATAATTTTACGCCAAAATTGGGGTTAAAATTTTTTTTCCAAAATATTTGAAATTTTGTTTAATGTTTCTAGAACATCCTGAAAAGTATTCGCGATAAAATGTAGATTATAATGCATTAGAATCATATTTATAAATCTCGAGGTGTCACTAACCAAGTGTTAAACGATACAACTATGAGTTTTACATTAGAAATATACACCAGTTTATTTCAGAAACCCAGAGTCTGAAAAGAATTAAAGAGTTAACAAGAATAGGTCTTGTATTAAAAATAATTCTGTTTTCAGAGTAAAAATTTGAATTTGTTGCAAAATGTTCGTAGGGCTTCCTTGTGAACTAAGTCAATGAAACTCCCCATCCAAACCTTAACTCGCTTATGGCAGACATCATGATGGAGTTGAACCCATATCCGACTAAAAAAATTGTTAAGGCCTCCCTTAGATTCCAACACCGTCCTGAAGCTGTGATTGATGCATAAATTGAATTTGAAAAGTGCATTAGTTTATGTACAATATTACAAAGCTTCATTCAAATAAATTGACTTATCAAAAAGTTATTAATGGTTCAATAATCATTTCTAGACCAGCCATTTTTTGTGTATAATGATTAACACTTATATATAAGTAAAAACAACAGATGTGTTCAACTGACTCCTATGACGAAATATTCCTTTGTATTACTCACACACAGTGAGCTGGAGTAGCATAGTTTTGCAAGGAACAATAGTTGTCAATTTTTCAATTTCTAAATGTGGAAAAAAACATGATTTTAAACCACTTACAAAATAGTTTTTTGCAATCTGTTGAAGCTTCTGGTCGCCATATGATAAAATATTTTAGCGCATATTATGATTTTGTCTTGTAGATATTACTCTCAGCTCTCTTAATTGATTTTAAACACATATTTAGTATAATATATGGATCAATAAACTATCTCTTGAACTTTTATCCTGAGTGCTCAATTTTTTTATTATCCTTATTATTATATTATAACTTTTAACAAATTTTAAACGTATTGTGAATATTTTATTTTGACTTAGAATTCTAGAACTGTTGATTACATGTATTACATGGCTAGTAGAAACTAAATTACAATTAATTATAATTGTTGAACATGACGATTATTTTGAGAACCCTATTCATTTTTCAAGTATTCCGAGTGATCTTTCAGAGACTCTGCTGAAGATGTAAGAGAATGCATGATGATATGACTCACAAGCTTGTTCACTAAAATAGGCAAGTCCCCTTCCCTTCTTCAAGCATGAAATCACCGACATGGCTTCAAGATCGGGTAGATTTTTGGAGTGATATCCAGTCCAAGCTGAGTGTAGGCTCTCCCAAATTATCAATAACCTTCTTGAAGGTGTGGATGAGACTTTGTCCAAAGCAAAAGCATGTCACAGCATTCAGGAGTGCCATGGCCTCAGCATAAGAAAGATGCTTAAAACTGCAAGACTGAAGTCCAAGAACGATATTGCACATTTTCATGCCCATCGAGGCCATGAAGTCCAAAAAAGAGAGGCTTAAGGCAGAAATGAGGGTGCAGACGTTTTTGTAAGTTTCTAGGGCATTGGGAAGCACCGCAATGAAAAACTAGAGTTTCACTGCCGACTCTTTAAAGCCCCTAGATGGGCCTGCTGGAGAATTATCTTTCTGTATCACATTGACACAAACCTTGAAGAAACCTCCCCCTCCATCCAGTCTTAGCTTCGTGAAAATTATCCAGTATTGTTCCTACAACTTACAATGAACTGAATGAAGCAGATGACATCCTTGCAAATTGAAACAAGTATTTTCTCAAGCTTAGTAGATCCATCATTATTTTTTTTCATAAACTCCATCTCTCTCAAGTAAAAAAAAAAAAATCCTTGCATTTAACTTCTCTCTCTTTCAAGATTCTCTGAAGGTTGGGATCAACTAAAAGCCTACCAAGATCTGCTCTCAAAGATTTGGCTACCTAGAGGGTCTGGTGACCTGACAGATTAGCAGAATGCTGAATAGAAAGGAATGTTTAAGCCGAGATCTGGCTTGAGTTAACTTGAAGTAAGCTTCTGTCCATCTGAAGGTGGGATGGGTGTCCAGAGACGTTTGGCAGAAAACACCACCAGATCAAGATGGGCTCAAGTCACTCAGTGCAGTAATGATAAGTTGGTATTTTCCTTTCGGTGACATTTTTGTGAGAATGTTAGAAGACCTTTCTATCAGATGGCAGATATGTCTGATCCTTTTCCGACCTACTTTTTTCATTTAGAACAGGTCTGGAGAATCTGGAGAGATTTGTGAGGGAAGATTTTGGGTCTGCCGAGTGGAACAGAGGAATCACGAGTATTTTTATTTGACTTGCCGACCTTAAAAATGTCACAGTAAAAGTTGGGGTTAGCCTTTGTGGGGATTGGAAGGTTGTTTATGTAATCTATAACCTTCAAGAACGTAAAAGCCGCTTCAATTGCTTGTGGCTTTGAGGTAGAACGTCCCTGCTCAGTCTGCTTCCTCAAAAAGAAACGGTAGGAATTGGAGATCGAAGATGTAAGACAATAATTATTGTCCATAGAGCCACTGAAAACAAAATCGTTGACCTTGAGCTTTTGCTTCACTGAGAGAAGCCTCAGGCAAGCTAAATTGCAACATGCCGCGCAAACCTTTGCACAATGTGCCTAGTAATCTCCTCGTGGATGCATCTTGTTGCTTAGTATTTACTTCATTCTCAAAAAATAATCAAATTACATGGCGTGTAATATACTTATTTAAAGGACTCTAAGAAAAGAACGGTCAAGGGAAAAATAAACAATTCAATCTAAAAACAAGGAAGACTATGTTCCTAATACCGACCTATATAATAACTCGATACTCAATAGGCAAAGAAAATGAGAGTCAAACGTCAGCTGTCGGCAGCCATGTTAGGTACCTATAGTTTGCATATGAAGATATATAGGAGACTTCTCTCTCACTTCGAAAATTGGAGGTACTATAATATTCTCAAGGCTGTACAAGGCTTAAGATAAGAATAAGGTTTGAGTTCTTCCCCTTACCCTTTTAATCCAAATTCATTTATGTTCTAAGTCGTCAGTTAATGTCTATAATCGGAATTCTTCTTGTAGTTAAAGCACTCTTACACTTTCAACGTTTCATTTTGCTCCACGACCTTATCCTTCTCATTGATAACAAATGTTATCCAATAAAGTCAGTGTTCTATGAGAAGCGTGAAGTTGCATCAGAAACAACAATAAACAAGAATCATTTTATTACAACAATCTTTGCCACTATTTATTTATAGTATATACAAATATAATATACACATGATATTTAAGACCTTTGAATCATTGATTCTTTTTGGGAATAAAGTCATCTCGCTTGAGGTTCCTTACCTTTTGTCTGCACCTCTTTGGATCCTGGGTCGGAAAAGGATGATATGAAGTTGAATTGCCAGCAACCTATTTGTTTTTACAGCCAAATGCGACACAAGACATTATAGTCCACATCTTGTATGCACCGATAATTTGTATTAACTTATTAACGAAAAAGTAAAGAGTAGAGCCACAGTTTTTTGTACAAATAGGTACTCCAGATGGCTGCCAACAGCAGAAGGGTAACTCACTCTTTTTCTCCTTTTTATTCTATAGGGTTGTTCATCCAGTTATTATATAGATCAGTGGTTGTGACGCGGTCGCCCTTATTCTTCTCTTTTCACACGTCGTTATCTTTATTGCCCCACGCAACCTTTCTTCCAAAAAGAAACAGAAAAAACATCCGAAATCATCTGGTAATTAGCCAAATAAGGCAATCATACCACTGCTATTTATATTTATATACTCGTAGACTATAACTGTCATATTATTTCTTCCCCATTTTAAAAATAAATTACATAAGATTATATGTAACATATAATACATAGTATTTTATTCGATACTGTATTATAATTAAGGGTGATAATTTTGGTAAGAATAGAAAAGCGTGCGAGGAGAAAAGAAGAATTACTTATGGCATCATTGATTAAATAATATACATCTTCTTCTATCAATCATGAACGTTATCATTCCCCCTTTATTATTCAATATTAACATAATATGAGATGGTGATAGTCGATAGATAACTGAATAAAATCACCAAAATGACGTCGCCTTCTGTCTGGATTTATGAAAATGGAGGCCCAGGAATTTGGAAAATACTTACCGGATGAGAAACAGATGGTTTGTTGGATTTGTCGATATAAATGTGCCTTTAGTCCCCTGTCTAGAATTACACGCCACTCATTATCCTCATCTCATAATAAGAGTATCGATATTCATCTATAAAATCAATTTGACGATGAATACATCAAGTCATACTTTAACTCTGATCTCACAACGATACTTATTGCATGTAATATAACCTTATCAATTGCTAATCATCTATGTTCAAAAAATTTATGGAGAAATACACGAGTAAACCTATCCCTTCCCGAGGAGCCATCATTAAATTAATGGAGGATGTTGGTACTGATGTCATTTATAGAAATACATATAAAAATGTTTTGAGTCGTCCACACCAAATGACGATCAAGTTATCAGTAAAAAGTATAAAATATTTACTAATTTCGAAATGAAACTCTGAATTTTGTACTATCTAACAGTAAGTATTCAATCTTTTTTTAAATCTAACCCTAAAATATGATTCTATTTTAGCTAAACATATCAAGAATTATGATACACAACTCATTAAATAGTAAAAACAACAGCTTAAATGGTCACAATAACGGGGGTAGTAGCTTTGGATGGTTCGCAACTAGTTTCTTCATTTAAAGACTTGGGTATGATCATTAGGTTTTCCAATATTACATAGTCAATAAATATTACTTCTTTAGCACTTAAGGCTTAGCTATGGTTGATAGGCTCCAAGAAATGGTGTTCAGAAAACTCATAAAAGGCAAAAACAACTGCTTAAATGGTCACAACAACGGTGGTAGTTGCATTGGGTGTAGCATTATAATTACCAATTGTGTATATATGTTGTTATATAAGCATAAATAGCGGAGAAAAAAATCTTTTTGATGCTCTTAATAAGGAGTAATATCGCCGGACATTACTACATAATTAGCTTTTGCTCTAAATCTTTACGATGTCATGTTAGAAAACTACAATAAGTCAAGAATGGTTGCCTGAATTGTCTTATCAGTTAAATTTGACTGCATGGATTTTTTTCTTTTTTTAGATAAATATGAAATAGATGAAAGTGGGATTCTAAAAACTGTTCTTACTAAGATTGGAAGAAGATATGGATTAAAATCTAACATTATTTTATGATTTACTTTATTATTAATAATTATTAAAATATCATCGGTAGAAATATATCTATCCTGTGCACAATTGTATATGCAACTTGCACATAAGGAAAAAAGGTGATGATCTTTTTGATTAAACTCCACGTCTGGCTTGTATTTTGCAACCTCAAGTTATGACATATTGAACTGAATTCCGATGTTAGAACAAGAAGATATTATTTGGATCAATCTATTATTTCAATATTCTGTATTTATAATTTATTGTTATTATTAGTTATATGATTCTAATTGTTTAATTTTGTATGTGATTATCAGTGATAATCTCATCAGTATTTTAAACAATGATACCATGTGTCTTTCTCCCCCTTGTCTCCTCGCACGCGTTTTTCTCTACAATATTATCAACTATAATTATAATATATGAAAGCCGAGGGATCAACAAGAAATTGTATTCCTGTTCTTTTGGAAACAGATCATATGTATAGAATAACTTATTACTCTGTATAATTATGATAAATAATAAATTATGAAATAGACATGACGTATCAAGGGAGAAGAGAGAATCGACAGCTGACAACAAAATCCATAAAGTATTTTTTTGTTAGCGAGATAACGCCGTCTTCACTAGGGAGAGACGGCCTGTTCAAACCAGAGGCCTATAAGTAGAGTTACGTCACCGGGCTATCCGGTTTGACGATAGCTGACTTCCTCATGTGTTTGAGTCACGGCCCAAAACATTCAAGATTTAATACTATATTCTAGATGAAGAACTCAACAAAGGCAATATATTTTGTTAAAATACACCAAGTATGCCCACTTGTCGTGCGCTGTGGATTACAGGAATCGTTCTTGAGCTGAGGGGATGACACTTTTTCATTTCCAACGGACAAATTCCTTGGAAGGCAATGGGTCCTAAAAATGAAATAAAATATTTGGTAACTATAATCTAATTCTTGATTATGCTCTAAATATTCTGAAGAAATAAGGAATTCCAACTCTAAAGCCATTCCAACATTGTTTAAACATCTAAAACCTAAAGTTCCAAGGCTCACCAAAAACTCCAACAAACCCATTTTTATTTGGGAAAACAATGCTGATGCTAAGAAAATTTAATAATGAAGGAAATCTCGGGCAACTTTTTATTTCGAATTTCAGGTAAAAAAAAGATCTCCACAATTTCAGGATCATACATACTTTACTCCTTATTTGGAACCTTCTACTTCCGAAAATAGAGAAATTGACTTAGTGGACATGAATCTAATTTCATCAACTAAAGAAAATTAAACTTCTTATAATTATATATATTTGCATTAGTTACTTTATCCTTCGAAAATAATAATTGTTTGTATTACAGATATTTCTCCTGAGGTAAAACATCTAAAGGAAAGAAATACCAACATACAAACAACTTGGAGTCTATCAAGCAGAAATAAAGGAATTGAAGAAGAAGTTGAAGGAGAAAGATGTCAAAATTCGCTTCCCTTCAGTATTTAATTCAAATCATATGAAATCTTTAAGTTACAAGTCTTCACATTCCAAAATCCGTTTTTGGTCTAATAAAACTATCAAGGATTCCTGAAAATGTGTTTTATTTTTCTGCAATTGCGCAACGCCGTTTTCTAATGATTTTTTTTTACGTTGCTAAGGTGATACAGTTGTATCTGAGTTTCAAATAGCTAAGGGCGCTTCTTATGGATCTGAAAAAGTAGTTTTAGGCAGCAAACGGTGTAAATAAGAGGGAAGGGGTGGAGTAGATTATGGATCCAGGTCCGCTACTAAGTTTGTCAGGGGCCTATAATATGATGACTAATATTTCTTAAGCCACGGTTTCCCAAACTTCACTATGCAAAGCTCTACACTAATACATTTTAAACTGAGGACCCCTCCCCTTTATACGAGTTTTCAGGGCCCTATTGGAACTTCGAGTACAACGCACTCAAGAGTATAATGTAGTTGCACCCCTTTTTGTATGGAATATCACTTCCTCGCCCTTTGTTTTGAGTGTCTATTACCAAACTGATCATGTATTAAAAAGAACTGGACCGATAGAACCGCTGAACCTGATACGGGCACAACCTGTGTCATTGCCATTCCTTACTTGCAATGTTCCTTTCTCAACCGTAATGAAGATACATACTAAAACTAAAAAACTCTCTTATACTCTTCTTCCTTCATTTACATATTTACCTTTTATAATTCGTATATAATGTATGCACTAGAGTACCAATCTCTTTCAAGAACACACCATCTTAATCCAAGGGTCAAAATGTACACACTAGGAGTTCAATTTTTCAAATTTAAAATTTGAATTTTCTGTGCATAGCTGTGGATTTTGGATTTTTTTTTCTAAAAAAAATATTTTTAGTGAATAGCTATGGGTTTTTGAAATTTTTTTCCGTAAAAATTATTATCGATCTATAGAAAATCACTTAAGAGAGAACCGAAAAAAATTTGGTGCTGGACCGAGTCTGAACACTAATATATATATTACCCTTTGGACTATTGATTTAATCAGCGACCTGATTCAGTTATTATAAAAAATGAATAGTATGAATATTTTATTTCATAAAATTAGTTAAATATAGACAAGTTATATTATTATGGATGTATAATGAAAAAGTGTTTCTTCAATCATCACTCATTAAGAGAGTTTACCAAAATATCACACATGGAGAGAGAAAATAAAATAATATATGTATAAAGTAACAAGATATTATTGGTTTGTATTGTATGCTGCATATGGGGAACAATGCATTGGGTAATAATGGGTTGGGTTGAAATAAGAGCGGGTTGATATAAAACAATTATTATTCTAAGACTAAACAATAGGTATGTATGTGTATATAAGAATAGTAAGGAATGTGTGTATATGTAGTAGAAAATGGTTCGTATCAAGAACACTCAATATTAGATAGATATGTAACTAATAATTCATGTAGTCTGTCTAAAATACAAAAAAAAAAAATAATAATAATAACAATGAAGTAACAGTGCTGCCGTTGACAAAAAAAAAATATATATTAGTTAAGGATAATGGCAGAACATGGAGTATATTCTACATATTTTTATTGTAAAATAACAAAACAAATAAAGTGGTAGGTTTATTTTTCTTTTAAAAATGACCAAGTTTTTAAAATATCTATTTTTTTTTCTCTCTTCTTCTTTGCTAAACTTAAAAGACTAGTACGATAATACAATAGTTATTTTTGTATGATTGTATGTATATAAAAATAAAATAGAACATTATTTAAATTATATGTACGTATAGTTTTTATATGGCGCTCAGAAATTCAAACTAATGTTTTATAAAAATACAACTTTTTCTTCCGCCGTTTTTCTTGACGAAGATGGCTGAGACATTGAAACAGGAGAAGAACCAGATCGTGTGTGAAATATTTCGTGATCTCCACTACCAGCAGAGGTAAGGTGGCTATCAGATAATTTTTGGTAGCTGGAACAACTATTATTGCATTTGAAGGAACCTTTTTTATCCTGACTTTCAACTAATTTAAGTGGTAGCAACTGATGAATTCCAGAGGAATCAAGAGAGTTCCCTGATTTACCAGACTAAAGTGTCAATTGATAAACAAATATAATAATTAATATCAATTAGACTGTATGACTGCATCAACACAAAAGCAATTTAAAATAATCCTTTAGATAATGAACATTTCCCAATTTACTTTATTAATTCATAAATATAAAGGGTCTAACATTTAATTGACATATTTTGTACAATTATGGGCTTTAAACTAAAATTTCTGGGAAGGGTCGAGGTACCAAGGAATGTTCCCCATATTTTAGACCCTTAATTTGATTTATGATTCTTCATTTCATTCGGATATGACATTTAAAAAGAATCAATACTATCTTGCTTTTGTGTTGACGGACTAACTGAATGTATAGAGTTCAATATGAATATATTGAACCAATTACCTGCTTTCCACCACTGGATATAAATGAACTCTTTTTAGATTTCTCTTTGGATATGGACGTGGAGAGCTTAGAACTTAATTTAACTGGTATTTGTTGCTTAATTTCCAAGTTATCCTTGAGAGCACGATTAGATTCATTCGTCGTACTTAATAAATTCAGATTAGAAAGGGAATGTGCGGAGCCCAAACTTGATGAGGAGTTGGGAAGTCTGGGTGCCACCAGGTCTGACGGGGATTCTGCAGAATAAAAAAAGACAGTACGATGAAATTATGAATGATAATGAATTGTCAATAACTTACGATTTACTCCAACTGAATCTTCGGAATTTGTGGAATTGTAGGATATTACTGGAGGAGAACTATTGGCATCATGTACCTTGAGATTCATGACATAACCTGAGGCTGAATGAATATTATCATTTGAGTGATCAGACTTTAATATAGTCATATTAGATGAAAAATCAATTCCTTGGGCCTTAAGAGCTTCCAATTTCCTATATAATTGATCCCGTTGTTCAGCAACGTCTTTCTTTTCCCGCTCAAGTTCCACCTTTAAAAAATCATTATAGATTGAACAAAGTATATAATGGTATGCATATTTACCTGTGCTTTATTAAGTTTGTCTTTCTTATCATCAAGATCCTGTTCTTTTGAGGATACTTCTCTTTGCCACTCCAACTTTTCATGGGTTAGCTGTTCTTGAAGGTTTCTCAGTTCTTCCAATTGCTGATTATGTTTATAACGACCACCACTTAAATGTACTCTATCTCGCGCTTCGTTCAAATCTGATTTCAAACTAAAAAATAATAGAATGGGAGAACTCATTAAAAATTATCACCTCTTTAAAAAAGAGAGGAAATGAAATGAATTACGTTTACCTTTCAAGACTTGTAAAATGCTCAGATATTAAACAAATAAGTGAGTTAAGATGATGATTCATTCTAACAGCTGCTTTTTGTTGCTCAGGATCTAACTGAATAAGAACGTTTTCGTTAGATTTAGGGATGTTTCCATCCGTTATAGTTTCAGCTGAGTTTCCAACTTCCTGAATGGTAGGTATACTTCCAGCCTGTTGATCAAAGCCACCAAATGTTTCAGCTCTTTTGGGTAAAACAGGACAAGTATAGGTGTTACTTTTCTGTTCACCCACAGAGCTAACACTACGACTCAGACACACAGAGGAATTGGACAAACCGTATAATTGATTGGAAATTTTGTGAACCTCTTGCAAATGCTCTAAAAGTTGAGCTTTAGTTGCACCCGACGAGGAATCCTTTTCTTGGACTAGAGACACATAATCCGGAACTTTTTCGTCGTCAATAACATTATTATTGCCTATTGCTCTAAAAGCATCAGCCATGACTCTCATTTTGTCTTCCAAGAGTCGAGCAACTTCAAGATCTTTAGATCGAAGTTCAGTCATTAAATGACGCATTCTCAAATATTTTGCTTCTACATATTTTCGAAGATCATCGTCACATACACCCGCATGACTATCTGAATCAGATCCAGGAGAACAAGCATCCACTGCCTCTCTTATACCTCGTATCCACTCCTCTCTAGTAGGAGGCTGTTGAATATCAATTTGATACATCTCTGGCTCAGTTTCAGAAGTAGAAATGAGATAAAGAGCCTTAGTATTCAGGCCTGTTTTCTCTCGTGCTATGAGCGTACGTACAGGCACAATTGCAGGCTTATTATCAGGAGTCACAAATACAAATTTTTGATTGTTATCCTGGAAGAAGAGCAATATATCTGACAGAACCACAATATTCACTTGTAGGTTACGGTTCCGAGATTGCTGCAAACTACCAATCCCTTCAAACATTAATCGACGAGAAGAGGACAACATATCCGATTTTTTAAATTTTTTACCCTGATGGAGTAGGGAAGACTTGGTATCAATGCGATTGTATATCTCAATTAACCGTTGTTCTCTTTCTTTTTCAGCTACCTTACTGTTAACGTCGTTCAATATACCCTATAAAAGTGTATTTTGTTGACCAAATTACTCAAAAATGGTTTAATAGCTGAATATCTTACCCTCACTAAATCATTGATACGAATCAGTTTCTTTTGTTCTTCTGGCCTATCCTTGGCAGTTTTAATGAGAGGTTCTATAAGTAGGGGATATTTAGTGATGCGCGTAGTAACAAAAAGAATGCACTCTGGGATTCCTTTCTTCTTCAAAAGAGGGTTTGCTGTACATTGTCTAACAAATTGCTGAAACCTTCGATCCGATTTCATAATATCTTTGTACGTTGAAACAGCATCTGTGTGATGTGAACAAAAGATACCATATGCTCTTCTCCATAATTCTGCATTAGGACCACTGAATTGAGAGAGAAGGATGTCGTCTATAGTATCCACTATGGGTTCCTGATTTTGTCTGACACGTAATTCTTCAAGAAACTTAAAATGAATATCAATTAACAAATCTAGAGAAGGGAATAGTCTATCAATGATATCTGATGACAAGTTTAAGTACTTGGTCATTCCTTCCACAAAGATCTGCAAATAATAGTAACAATAACAGTCGATGATTAATTAATTGTTATTATATACATATTTAGACTCTAAAATATATAATAACCCAATAAAAAAATAACGTACTTTTTGAATCACTTTTAAAACCTGGCAATGATTGGATTCTGTAATAATGAATTCATATATGTGCTCTTGTCTCTTGATGTCGATTGGTCTAAAATCCTGAATATCGGCAGGACGTCTGGTTTGTTGCCAATTTTCTGGTTCATCTTCTTCTATTTTGAGGAAAGGATCTGTATCTAAGGATCGTATACCAGCTGGACCTCCTTCTATAAAGATTTCCTCATTGGGTGTAAATTCACATTCCAATAATCTGTGAATTAATATATGTAAGTATTAATGAATGAAATTTGCATGTGTAAAATGAAGTTCATGTTTCTACATACCCTGTGGTATCATCCAAGTTTATTGTTTCGTCTTTATCATCGTATTTTCTGGAATATGAATGAAACATTAGTACTAAAAAATCCATAAAAATAAGTTATGTTGTTGGATGATACCAATAGTCGTACAAATTATAGATTTACCGGCCGACCGTAAATAAGTCTATCTCTAAATGAAATACAGGCGGCCCCCGCATAACGCAGTTTCAAACACCACGAATTTTGCATAATGCGGTATGTGGAATTATTCTGACTTCCCGTATAGTGCAGTATATTCTTCTCATATCGCGTTTTTTTATATTATGTTAATAAATTATAAAAAACTATATATTGAGGTAAACAAGAATTTATGTAGTTGTTGATGCGTTGGTTCAACTATGCCTATGTATTATAATTATTTTGGAAAGGGGGAAGATTTCCGTAAGTATTTGATTTGATACTTAAAATTTTTGGTTATTACTTATTATACAAACTTCCAATCAAAGAGGTTGCTGAATAAATATTGGTTAAGCTCCGATTAATTTTTTAAGTTTTACAGTATTGAAATGACCGGATTAAAAATCAAGAAAATACACAATTTAGATTAAATTTTACATTTATTTTACAAGTATCTTGTCTGGCATGCATTATTTTATATAATTTATGATGAATTAACTGTTTTTATTCCCTAACCATACTAAAAAAATAATTATAATAAAATGTGGCCTTTGAAAAATAATTTCTTCCATTTTATGTGTACTAAAAAAGTCGCCGTACAACGCATAGTTGCCGCGGATTTTTCTTTTCACCAAAAACTGCGATAAGTGGGGATACCCTGTACTATACATTTCCTTGCCTACAATGAAATTAAAAATGAGTCTTGGTATAATGATCAAATTGAGAAAACTTTCAGGGTTATTGTAGCCTTGAATTTTTTGTTGAATTTAATAAAATTGAATTGGATTCATTGTTACAAATGTTATTGCAAAATATTTAGCCCCAATTGCATCACTCGACTTGAATTTAAGTCAATTCCCAATTTATAGTAAATGTTTAACACAAGACTGAAGCATCAATTCAATCGGTTTTTTTTAATCAACACTAACAAAAAAAAAACGAACTATAACATACTACCGTACGTTTATTAAGTAAAATTAGTAATACCTAATTGATGTTACTTAACGTCTAAATCATAGCTCTTTTGTCTATCCTCTTATATATATATCGTGTATGTTTGAACTTGGTCTGGCTAATTATATACCCTTAACACAAAAATTGTTTTGTGGAGCTCAAGGAGACTAGATAGGGGGTTTAGTTACAAATCAAAAAGTGACTGACTGGCGTCTAAAAAAACAACTACAGGGAGCGGGGATCAAATTGTCGCCAAAATATTTTTCTACAAAAAACAACACAAAATATACATTTCTTAACTTTTTTATTAAAAATCAAAACTATGACAAGCATATAGGTATAGAGTAGCCATTCATTCGATATAATAACTGTTGGTATCAATAATGGCCTCAATACAGCCTCTGAACCGGCCGCAGGCTCTTCTGACCATCTCATTGTCCATGTTGCCGAATACCTCCTTGATGGAGTCCATCAGGCTGGCCTTGGTGCTATGGGAATGTCTGTTGGTATGTCTCTCGACATAGCCCCAAGGATTAAGGTCGGGAGAGTTAGGAGGCCACAAATCCTTGGTTACGGCGTCATAACAGTTCTCGGTTAACCAGTGCATGGAGATTTTGGACACATGGCAGGGTGCTGAGTCCTGTAGCCACACCCAGGGCCTGTCTCCGGCCACCCCTTGGATCTAAGGCAGAACCACCTTCTCTATAACATCCAGGTAGACCTCTGTATTGACCTTTAGGTCTGTTTCAAACATGTGGGAAGGCATAACATGACCTTCACTGCTGACCACCTCGAACACCATGACCATTGCAGGGAACTTGGTCTTCATTACCTTCCTCACATGGCTGGTGCAGGTGGCTATCCACTTGTGGCTTGACAGAAATTCTTTTCATCAGAGAAAACCCACAGCATCCCGGGCTGCTTTGGGTACTTGAGCTTGTTCTGAGATCAAGATCTGACCCACCTGCATCTTGTAGCTCCTGCACCTTAAATCCTCAGGTACACAGTCCCTTATTGTTTTCTCATGGCAGACCAGATCCCTTGCCATGGCCTTCATGGACCTGGTAGGGTCATCCTCAGCCATCTTCTTCACCTTGTCGACAAAGTCGGTGTCCCTGACCTTCCTGTCGGCGCCCTCTTTATGGTGGCATCAACATCCCAGGTGTCCTCTAGCTTCTTACGGATACGCTGAACAGTCCGTAAATTCACTCCTAAGGTAGAAGCAATCGTTGAATTGGAGATTTCACTTCCATTATTAACCAATGCCATGACTACGGTGGACCTCGAAAGCTCCTCGTTCCACTTATAGCTCTTTGTCTCCTCATATGATGACGGCATGATGCTAACTGAACTATTCATCGTCAGCTGACGAGAATAGCTTTCCTATTTGGTAACCGGGTTTTTATTTGATAATGTCGTCTTCAAGTTATCAAGGTTTAAAGTAGGCAACAATTTGATCCCCTCTCCCCTGTTTACGGATAACGACGTTTTCAAAATTTATTCAATATTTTTTTTTTCATGTGCAAAAACAAAAAATAGATTTCCAATGGAATATTGGATTCCAAGATAAAATTAAGTTTGTATAAATTTATCTGGAAATTTGTTTGCATATAAATTTGACACATAATATTTGATGTTAACTGAAATATCAGTCATTTTCTGAATATTTTTTAAATTTTATTCATCAAACGTTTAAAGAAAAAATGCCAAAAAATGTTGATATGTTATTTGAAGTTTATAACACTTTTTTTTTAATTCATAATAATACATTTAATATTATATACAGGTGATATATTGCCTGTAAAAATACCATAACTCTCCCCCGAGCAACACTGGCTAATATTTTGCTTGTGTATGTATATATAATGGAAAATCTGACTAAAAAGTATGCTAGCAAATCCTAAAATCGCGACTATTCTCGAATTGAAATCAAGTCTCATTTCCAGTTAGTAAATTTCTTTAATATCTCCAACAGTTCAAGTAATTGGATTCATAGAGATACCGAACGGTTTGAAACTCTCAGTGTTATAAAATATAAATTGGCCGATATTGATTTTTTTTCAGATGTTGATTATATATAGGAATTTATAAGAACAATAACCAATTCATAAAACATGATATGGTGTTGTTGTGTAAACATCATAGGAAATGACCCTGCAATTAATTTTGAACTTCCCCGCAAGAACAAAGATATCCAGCGGGAATGCGTATGGCATCCCATCCTAATTTTTGCTTCTGATAGATTATACGGGATAAACTAAATCATTTTTTGTCCAATACCCGATCATTTTGTAAGTTTAATTTGACTTCAACTAAAATCCGTCTTTTTCTCTCGTAAATAAAGGATCACCAAAAATGGTTTGAAACAAACATTGTTTACAATTAATCAATAATTATTTATCACGACTTTTTTTTACAATGATATCTCTAACTCTCTATGAGTCATATAAGTCATTCAAAGTTTAAAACTTTTTTAAGTATTTAGAGGGTACCCCCCCCCCTATACGTAAATATTGAATTACAATATTATCATAATATTAATTAAAATAAAACTATGATGATAGAGATTTTTAAATAAAAAAGAAAAAAACTTTTATGAATACATGACATCAAGATTTGTTTCAAACGTTGTTACATAAACTTTCTGTCGAGTTCCTTTTTCAGATATAATTTATTGGATAAAAATATGTTCTGTTTATCATTTTCTGATTGTAACATACAAATAGTTTAGAAGGGGAAAATAGCATTATTATGGCTCGTGAGTTGTTTTTTTATATATATTATTATTGATTGAAATATAACTGATAATACGATTTTAAACATTGTAAAGTTAATTTGGTTCAATTTTCATGGAATTATTTTGGTGAATTACAAATATAAAGCTGGATGCTTACCCTGAATCTCCTCTGCCCGTATAAAAGTTGCTCGTATATGAACCAGCAGAGGATTTCCGAAGACTTGACATGCTGTGACTATGCGATGGAATGCGATTATTTATCATTTGAATATAATGTGGCGGATGATGGTTTATGTTTCCAATCTTGGAGAATGAATTCATAGCTGAAACTGACTGTATCTTCGAGAAGGGTTGCTGAAATGACTTTGAAGAAGAAGAGTTTTTGTCTTTTTTCTTGCGAAAAAATATGCTGGATCGTTCCTTCTTCCGTCGTCTCTTTCTTTGATCATCGTTATCTTCTAATACAGGACTAGTATTAAAAATAAAGAGAAATTGATATTTTTATTGCTTTAAATATGTAAATAAATTGAAAATCATTATGTCATTAAGTAGATGATACAATTAAGGGGACATCTTCTATAGTTAACTAGGTAAATAGAAAGGAAAAAAGAACAAAAGTACAACATTTTAAAATAAAAAAAATGAAATAAATAAATAAGCTACATCAATCATCTTACTCAGGCAAATGCAAAAACTCAGTTAATGATAGTTGCGGGCTGGAATTATTCTGATTAGGTGGCAGTGGAGGGGCTCCTTCTCCTCCTCCTGGGATTGTACGATGAAGGTGTTGTTGATGAGGATGATGATTCGAACCCGCAACTTTTGCAGAGGAGGAATTATGTTGAACCAAATTATAATCTTCTTCAGACTCAGAGTCACTGGCTACAAAGCGTCTAGACGCCCATCTGAACCAATATAATTAGTTAATGATGGAAATAAATAAAAAATGAGGTAACGAAAAAAAGATAGGTAACACTACTTATAAGATACATGATTAACGCAAAGTAGAATGACTGAAAGGGGACTCTGGGAGTCCATTTCGACTATGTGTTGTTTTATATAAAAACTTTGATGTCAAGAGTAGTTTTATGACTAGGTAATTCAAATTAATTTTAATTGTAACAAATAATTTTTAGAAATAATATATAGAATAGAGACAAAAAATAGAGTATCACTTTTTGATTACCACATCACTTTGATGTATTTAAATCTCTCTCTGCCAACGAAATTCCTCAATTATGTCACTTTTCTTTAATTGCAATCATTCATAGATAATTACATTGTTGCGAACTATTCAGCAATGTACAAATCAAAATGAATTTTCAAATCATCTTAGGGTATTCAAATAATTTTAGAAAGCCGAAAAGTTAATAAATATAATTGGAAGATTGGCTTAAACATAAGATTAGACTATAAATATCAAAATGATTTAAGCAATTTTTTGAGGATTTAATGAAAATAATTTACTATAAAAAGTCAAATAAACGATATTTCAGTCATCCTAGTGTTAAACAATAATCAATTTGGATATAATTATACAGTTGGCACTTAATAATATATAAGACAGTCGTATAACAATAAAATAACCTTGATTTAATTTTCTAAATCATGTTATCAACATTTGATAATGTAAATACAATCAAATCCGTATAAAATCAACTTCTTTATCTCAGAAACAAATTGTCTACCCCAGTTACGACTTTTCGTATGAACAACGTTTATACTAATTCTTTGGTACTTAGAATGGCACCATTCAATATCAAAACCAAATTCATCAAATTCAAAGACATTCAAAAATTATAATTTATTTATTATTATATTGCTTCCATAAATGTATCTCTTGTGTTGTCTGTAATAAATATACAAACATGGGTCTGAGAGATTTGACTGTCGTGGCCCTTGGGGTGAGATGAAAAGAAGAATCTTACTTTAAACTTTATTAACAAAAACATAACAAAAATGACAGATTTTATATACTAAATTTGTTTAGTTTTTAATTATAAATATCTATCTTCGCATTTTTTATGAGTATTTTTTAAATGGACTTTGAATAGAAGTAATATTTCTGACCAACTACATCAATTCAACTTGAATTTTAACTACTAAACTATTAGGTCATGACATTTATGCGGAATTGAATTTAAATTGAGTGGTGCAACCAGGCATTAGGGCTGTTTTTATTCGGATTAGACTATAAATACCTCCTATAAGTAGTGTCAAATAAAAAATAGATAAAGTCTTACTCGTGATCTTCAATAAGTTTTTGAATAAAAAGATGAGTAGGTTCAGGTAAACTAAATAAAATAACAAATAAAATAAATAAATTGCGTTCAAAAACATTAAATAATTATTATTAAAGTGATTTACATTTTTTTTTTTTTTTTTTTTTTTTTGAACAAAAAAAACCTACTGTATAATAAAGATTAAAACATAAACATCTATTAGACAAATGAGGGGGACGTGCACACATTTCTAATTTTTTTTTTTTTAACTCTCTACTTAAGAAATTCAAGATACTATATACTTTTATTTTTAAGAGAATAACTTACTTATTTTTTCCATTGCGAGTCTGATCAACTGCAATCGAAGGCGTGGAAATGGATTTTTGTAGAGCTGGTAAATGAGAAAATAGGTGAGACCCCTTTCTAGCTCTGAAATAATTTAGGTACATAGATGATGTTAACAATAGTATCAATACTTATACAAAGGCACAAGTTGAATCAAATACAGTCACATGTAAGTCATAAAATGACAAGGGTTAATCATTTAATAAATAATACTGAATCAAAACACATACGTAACAAAAAAAACATGTTTATCTCTCCTTAGTAGAACAATTTACTAATTATGAGTGCAATAATAATAATTGATGTTTAGGAGGGGAATATACATTCATTCTACAATGTTGTACATACAAAAGTGTTTTCATAGATTCAGAAATGATAGTAGATTATATTTCCCAAAAATTATTGACAGCAACTTCCGTACAAAACCCAAGGGACAAAAAGCACAAAAAGTAACTATAGGTCGGTATGTCTGAAGAATAAATATGATTTTATTTACCTTCCATGTCCCCCTTTCCCGGATTCTGGTTTGACAAATGTAGGTGAGGCAGAGTCTGGAGCACCGGATGTAGAGCGAGCAAATACAATACTGGATGAGGATCGTGGCCGGGGAGCTCCCTTTATTCCATCAACTGTGTCCCCTTCCGAATCACCACTCGAAACAGATAAACTTCTCCTTCTTCCACTTCTGTGTTTCCTCTTATCTCCACTACTACCCCCAGTCACTCCATTGCTGGACCCTCCTTTCCTCCTGGATCGCGTCAAGGCTCCAATCGTTGTACTATGTGAATTAGTGGTGTTGTTGGTATGATTTGGAGGAGGAACTGAGGCTGAGGAAGAAGAGGAGGGTGGAGTAGTTACCGAGGAGGGGAGTCTTTTATCCGTTTCGTTTCTTTCAGGAATGATTTCTTCTTCTTCTTCATTGTTTAAGGAAGGGCAAGAAGAGGATATCCGAGGACCCAAAAGTAATTTCCCTGATGCCTCAGCATTTTCCATGCGCATTCGCTGAATGTTTTCATGGATTTCGGATAATTGAAGTAAATTTTCCTCTGGAATAATTATTCATATATTATAATAAGAAATGAAAATAATAAAATATTGAGTAGAACTCTTGCTTAGAATAGATTCCTCCTTCAACTACTGCTAAGAGAGTGTAACTAGATATATTACTACTTAATATATCCATGTGTCATTTTTTATTTATTTTACTTTTATTATAGAATCGAAATGTACGAGGAAGGATGAGATAATTATAAGAGAGGAAGTAAATTAATTCGAGAGAGCGTCTTTAAGATTCAAAAGTACGTGTATATAATAATCCACATGACTTGGAATACTACTCCAAAAGTTGAATTCCTTTTGATTTTAGGGGAGATGCACAGAACAACAAGGCTATGGGCCTTCCTCTTTTTAATATAAAGTAAGGTATCTCATTAATTAATTAAATGAAGTTAGGAAGGATATATATTCCCTCTTCAAAGATGAAAAGTATTAAAAGTATTAGTAGCCATAATAAGCATGTATGAAAAAATGGAATAGGAACACCTCCTCAATATATTAGAGGCCTATTAATTCATTAGGAAGAGAGAAAAGAAGAGGAGAAAGAGATTCCATTCCTTGCCCAAAAGAACTCCTCTCACTTCTCACATTTCAATTCTTTTAATTTGCAGTAAATGAAAAATGGGAGTTAGAATGGGAATGATGGAATCTATGATATATGAGAACTAAGGCTACGAGCCAATTAAATCCATCAAATTATTACCCAGGATGCGATTATGATTATGAGCTTGTTGTGAAGCGAGGACACAAGCGGATTCATGGCCTAAATAACTAGTGATGAGATCTTCTTCGCTCTCTTCTCCCGTATCAGGAGCTTCGTCTGACGAGACCATTATCATTTTGGAGCTTCCATGGCAATGAAGACCGTACTTATTCATGCTGATGGATCTTGCTTCAGGAACTCTTGGGAACAACACGGACTCATAAGACACTTTCCTTCTAATAATTATGGATTGAAAAAAAACACGGAGCCAAAGTCAGAGTAGTGGTTGTTGTCTGTTGAGCTCAGATGGAAATTGAATCAAATCACTTTTTAGTTTCTGGCCAAAGAAGTCAATACGAAAGAAAGAGAGAATATAAAAGAAAAATCCCAATGAAAAAAGGGAAACTGCGAGTGTGTGGATCTCTCTCTAGCTCTATATTAATACATTTTAGATCCACTCCATCTGGATGGATCACAATCATAGGGAAAGAAAAATAAAAAATAGAGGTGACAAGGATTTACACTTGGCTACTTGGCTTAGTTAGGCAGGTACATAATAAATATTCTGATCTTGAGAGGTATAATGCAGCTGTTGTGTTGAGTCTGCTAGTTGATATTATATATTTTAAAATCCGCGCGGAAGGAAAATAATCCGCCTAAAAATGAATGGCTTTTTTGGCAGAATATTACCCATTAAACATACCAAAGTGAACAACTGAAACGAATACAACAGTCTTTTGCATACCTTGTCACCTCTTTATTTATATTTTTCTTTCTCTATGATCAGAATTCTTTCCAGCCCTCTCTGCTCTAGCTCCCTCATTTAAAGATACCTTTGGAGTTTGCACACACGCGCTCTTTCTATCTCTACCTTGCTTCTCCATCCTCTATATCTAAAGGGCCCTTCTTTTTCTTCTTGCTAGCTGTCACTCTCCTAACGACAACGACAACTACTTACGCAGACCATTGATATACTAACATTTTACATTAACATGAGGTCATCAAAGTCCATAGTCTAGAATACTAGACTCTAGTATTCTATGAATACATATGTGATATGATATGATATAAATTATAATATTTATTAATATTTCCCTCTCTATTTTACCGGCCACTCTCTTCTTTTCATATTTAAAAAAATAAACATCTATGACGTCACTTTTAGATTCTTAAAAAATAATAAACTGTATTTTATCCATAGAATATATTATAAAGAGAACTAAATGGACTAATTAATTACTATTACCTTAATGAATTATTAATCTGACATCTCAACTATGAAGAAAATTATATTTCATTATTATTTGATTTAATAATTTAGAGAGAGGATTTAAAACATATTGAGGGCCAAATTCAAACCCTTGTAATTTTTAATTATAAGTACTAGTCATTTTCAACCTCATTATTGCATAACTCTTTGAATTGAGTGGTATTCCCTTTAAAAAATACCATTCCAATCAGTTTCAAAGGAATTCCAGAACTTTTACAGAAATAAATCCAGCCAAATAGTTCAAGACGTTCTGCACCAAAACGCAGTTAATTTTTTTCTCCACAGTAACCGGGATTCGAACTTAATATTGTATATCAATTATGCACTAAAAATTATGAAATGGAGATATTGTAGTTTTAATCAAATTAAGTAATGAACAAACGTTTAATGGAAATCCAACGAGCAATCAAATTTTTGTATTGCTCCAGGAGTGAAGATCAATTTATTACAAAGTCCAATTTTTTCATCAAAAGAGGGTCGACAACCTAAAATTGTAATCAGAATATGTGAGAAAGATAAATTGTAAGGCAGTTTTATTCAAAGGACAATAATTAGAATACTTTCATTAAATACATTAAAAACTTAAATTTTGTTTGCGTAAAATAAGTATTATAAATTAAATACAGTACTTATTACCTAAGCGTTAAGTAATAAAGTCATAGATAATTAAACAATGATTAATATTTTAATTTATAAAAATATTTAGAGGACCTCTATTTAAAAAGTTATAACCAAACTAAAAAAAGTTTAATATATAAATTTCAACACTTTACTATTACATTATGGTAGATAATTTATTATTCTCTTCTGTTGCTCACTCCTTTCATTCGGCTTCCGCAGGTCCTTCCAGTTCTTTAATTATATGAATATGAATTATATTTATAATATTCTTTGTTTTTATCTCGCTAGCTAATAATGATTATCATACTATTTTATTCATATAATAATATAATATAATTTTATCTTTATGAATTTACCTCTCTTACATCACATTATTACCTTGCGCCAACAGTTAGGTACATTAAATAATTCAAATATATAATAAATCGGCGCTTTAAATTTGAGACTTCACTGCTTTATACCATCAAATTTATCAAGTTTCTATTTTTTAATACCATTACTCAATTGTTACTCTCCCCCACCCCCTTTAATTAATTATCAAGTATGACTAACAATTCAATTTTATTAGTATTCATTAACGTAATGTGTATTGTCTGGATTCATTTGGCAAATATTGTTTTTTAAAAGTAATTTCTATAATTTTTGTTGAGTAAAAGTTATAATACTTGCAGATTGTACCTTACATAGTCCATAGAACACATTATAATCAATATCAATGTGCAGTTTTCATCGAAACAGTAAAAAATATATCGATTTTCCATTTAATCCTCACCAATAGTGTATTGTAATTTTTTCATTTAAAATGTTGTATCTCATTTTATGTTTACAACTTGTATAATCTTCTAGCTGTACAAGTTAGAACTTGTATACAACAAATTCTTATTTGCAGATCTTAAGTGTTGGCTGAAATTGATGTTTCTTTATAAAGATGAGGGATTTCAAAACCTGGAAAAATAATTAAATCGTGCAGAAACATATCTACAATGTTATCGTTTATTTGGCTTCCCTAATAGTCGATTTTTCCCTCTCAGCAATGTAAGAATCGATTAAATTGAATAACTAATTAATATTATTATTTCAACCGACTTCTTTTTAATTATTTCTCTTCATCTAGCGTCGTCGTATTCATCATCATGTTCTTGAGCATGTTGCAACAACTGTATGAAGTAATGATGACTTAGCATTGGTATTAAGCTATCATAACATTACAAGAGGATATTATTCTCAAATACAAAAACCTCACGCAACATTTCTCTAGCTAAAGTTGGCATGCTAGTTAGCATCATAAGACGGATAATTAAGAAAAGGAAAATATATTAATGAATAGTTATTTATTCATTCACTATTTGTACAAACATTCAAATTTGAAGAAACATTAATTAAATATGTTAACTGGGTATCAATATAATTTTAATGGAGAATAATAATGATGACTCTTTTCACTTAATCAAATTTGTCACGGTTGGCAATGTAAATACCTCAAATGGAGAGTGTGATAATTATTATTAGTAAAAGAAGATAAGATTCAATGTTATTAATAATAACTGAGGGTCGATTGTGTAAAATAAATTACTATACCTTGAATGAATAATGCCCTTTTGGTTGTATTGACTTTCATGTCCTCATTCGAATGCTTTGAAGTACATATGTGGTTTGTCAACACAAATCAAACTAGAATTATTTTTCTCCTTTTCTTATTTTGTTCCACTTATTATTGAGAATGTCTTAACAACAAATTATTCTGATTAATCCTTTGGATGTGTCCCAATTTGCACTTAAAGTACCCAAAATTAATCGTCACAGTAAAAAAATTGATAGATAGTATTTAAAAGGCGCTATATTTGGGACAATACAATCAAATAAAGGTATTCAAATATAGTTAAAATTCTTGTATATCCCAAATCATTCCACAAATTTGAATACAAAGTCTATAATTGACTTAAAGATGTCTATGAAATATTGGCCTGTATGTATATACCTAAGATGTATAAAACATTAATTCTAAATTAAATTTGCAAGTATTAAGCAAAATCCGGATAAAATCAAATTTTTCTCCGAGGCAAACCCCATAAATGACTCCACATAAGAACAACATTAATATCCTAATTATATCAAATTTTAACACTTTACGGTCACACATGATTTAAAAAAATATGTACATACGAAATTAATCAAATATATATTCGAAAAGGATTATTAGGACATATAATTCTTTACATAAATATATATCTTGTACTGTCCGTACTCTGTAGCCATACAACGTAACCACAAACATGGACAACATAGTTTTATCTTTATTAAAATCCAGACGATAGGCGACTTATATAATAAACTAAATAATGTGTCCAAAATTTAATTTATAATTATTTGTAAAAAAATATTATTTATTTATATTTTTTCTTGTTAATATCAAGTTGGAGATCCACTTTGGATAAGACTAAGAGCTACTTTTGGCCCTATAAAAGTTTAATTTACTTTGTTTAATGAAAATGTTAAAATCACGTGAATTTATCTAAAAAACGGACTTTTTACCTCAATATATCCCATTAATATACCCAATATCTGATGATAATGCTCATATGTTATAGATAAAAAATCTACATATTTTATATGGAAAACATATGGATCACAAAAGTTTGCTGAGATGTCGGAGAACTAAATTTAGGTTTTAATTTATAAAAGTAAATGTTTGTATATTTTCTATGATGGGAATGAAATAAACACAAATCCCACTCCTTATCTAGCAAGGATATAAAAAGTAATTACTCTGATGTTGATCCTCAATTCTACTGTGTGTCCATCTAGTACATACAATCGTTATAACTCTTAAACAAATCGTCATTATTACTCTTCGTCATTCATGAGGACACTATTTTAATGATTACTTTTATTTAGATGTTCTCTCTTTAAGAATAAAAAGATATAATAACTGCTTTGGAAAATAAAACCCTATTTCTCGACTATAATAGAATTATCATATTAATCATAACATTAATTCGGAGGAATTAAGGAATATCTACATTATGTTGGAGTGTTTTTTTTTGTTTTTCAAATAGAAGTTTATTTAATGATTACATAATATGGTATAAATATTTTAAGACATATGTAATTATTTCGTTATTGTGAATGATTTTGAGTCAATTTACCTAGAAAAACATGGTCTCAATTAACTTATTTCGTTTCGACTTGACTTTGTAATTATATAATTTATGCATTCGCTCATTTGAGACCATTTGCATAAATTTTTTCGTTTGATGAAAAAGTGAAATTCCAATTTTTTCTTAGAATGATATTTACAAAATTGAATTTTACCGATTACTCATAGAAATATGAAAAGAGGTTGTGTAAGAATGGTACATATAACTTCCGTGAATACAATATATTACTTAACTATTGAGATCTAAAAGGACCCTAGGGAAAGAGTGGACAGACAAAAAATCTATTTCAAAAAAAAAATATAAGGGAAAGAAATAAGGTCAAATCATCTACAGCTATTGTACTTATTGATAAATAGTTGTTATTCTCTCATAATTCATAATTTAAAATATTTATTTTTTTATAAAATATTTGTTAATATTTTGTTTTATTATCTTTATTAAAGAATTTGATTTTTAGAAATAAATATAAAGTATACGTATAATTAAATGTAGCCAATAATCAAGACAATTTCATGCATACTTGCACTTTTGCTAGCCAAAACATTGTTCCTCATTCCTCCTTACTCTGTTCGTCTCATTTGAGAAAGTTTTGCATACATCTTAACGCAAACTTAGCAATATTTTCGAATAATTTTTGTTTTTAATATTATGACAATCGGGTAGGGATATATTTGTTGTTTCTTTTTCAATTAGGTCTTGGAGGATTTTGGTTATATTTTTTTTTTTTTTTTTTTTTTTTTTTTTTTTTTTTTTTTTTTAGTTTGAATAATGTTTCGAAATCGCCTCTCATCTGTAATGAATATATTTTCGAAGACTTCCTTGATACAGCGGCATAAAGATTGGCAGGTATTATCTTTAAGATCTAGGAGTTTTGCATATGGGTCAATATCGTTAGTGTCCAAAATAACAAAACTAAGACTATCCGAAAAAAGCAGACTTCATGTTTTTAATTTGGTTTAAAATATAGCCTGCAAAAAATATAAAACATCAGTTTGTTGTTCAGACAACACAGTATCTTCTTCTAGCTGAGGAGTTAGTTCTTGAAGAAAAGATGCATTATCCGATTTATTTTTTCCTTCTTTTAAATCATCTAAGAAATCGATTAGATATTCGCCATCATCATATTGATAATTGGAAGATCCCTTTTCCATCATGAACGGACTTAAAGCAATTATTCTTAGATTGTTTTGAGCCTCGGATGATGTTGGAGTTGAACTCTTGTACGTAATAAGTTGAATAAATTTTCCACGGCATCTTGAGTAAATTTTCCAGTTAAAATGAATAAAAATCATTCATCAAGTAGTTCCTTGTGCAACTGAAGGATGGGAGTTGTCGACGAAATGATACCAAAATAAGGCATAAAAGAACCTTAAATTCATTCTTTCTATTTATTTGTTTACCTTAATTTTAGGGTTTTTTTAACTGTTGGACTTTATCAATTGATTCTACAGTTATTTCCTTTCTTGAATAAACATCTTAATTGATCGTCATTCAAGAGCCCTTCAATATAGGTTTTGCGACAAAACTGTGCCTAAAACAATAAATATGATACAAGTAGTATATCATGGCCTCTACTGTTTCATTTACAGTAATTGACATTATTGAAGCTTTGTTCCTGGCAAGTTTCGCTTGAAATTGCTGTATTTTTGCATATAAAGATTTATTTTCCACTATTAAATTGATACAATTAGAGCATGGTACATATGCTAAAACCTCAATCTCAGGGGCGTCTTGTAAAAAAATGTCTGATGAGAATGGGCTATGAGATTCGTGATCAAGATCATATTCCTTATTTGATATCCCATGTATTTTAGCATACGAATGGTCTAATATTAGAATTATTTGCTTCCTTTGAAGTTCTTCTCCGTCTCTGTTTCGGTTAAACGGGAGCTTTCGTTTGTTTTTCATCTTAACATGTTCACATAAAGTAGGAATTTCATTATGTACCAAACGCCACCGAAGACTTCTGCAGACATTGATTCTTCGATGTGAGCCTAAAGCGAATAATTTAACTATGAATAATTAGAGTATAGAGCCCAGTGACATCCTTATAAAACAACCCATTTATTTAATTTCCACATCCCTCACATAGTAAAAAATAGTTGTTTATACTTGGTAAACTCTAGAGTCTTTGATGGGAGCACAATTCACACGTTTTATGGCATTGATCCACAACTTCCTTAGATTGATGTCATTTGGAAATATTATCAACTATACTCATACGCATAACGGTAACGTGTAGTGCAGTGAATTGTAATAATGAATCAACTTCGACTATATTGTGTATTATTCGGTATGAGTCAAGGGTACAGAAGGGCGACTTTATTTCTAAGCTGCTTTTCTTCGTAACAATCTTTAAATTTTTAGGGTTACCCAATCATTTTTCAGTTGTCTCAGGAGATTCAATTGTTAATTCGTAGCTGGAAGTTTTGATTTATCATGGTATACAAGAGTGTTGCTCCTGAATGCTGCATTTCAATGAACCCGGTTATGAATTTTCACAGGCTTCCAATAAAAGACTCAAATTGTTAAGGGCATAGGTGGAGATTGAAATTTAAACTAGGGAGAGGATAAAAAAAATTGAAATTTGTTCCAGAAGGGCAATTGGTTTTTATTTACATACTTATTATAGAAAGGTTCATATAATACACCATGGGAGTTAGGGGCCCAACCGCAAACTTCACCTATGGATGAGAGTCATTATTCATAAGTTACAAGATACTATTTAGTCAATAGAGAGTTCAAAACTATGAAGTATACATAGTTTTAGTATTCCATTATACATCCACAGCTCCTATGTATTTTTGCCAGCTGTAGATTTGTATACTCATTAGTCTTCTTCACGTTCATTTGTTAAACTCAAATTGTTTCTTGTTAAGCTGTGAATATCACTACCAGTGGTGTCACAAGCCCATAGGGATAGGGAAGGCTTAAGCTCCTCCAAATATATATTTTATGTAATAAGCCTATTTATAGATAAGCCCACCTTCCCCCTAATAATGAAGCTAGCATTCTCCCTGATCACTACTATTAAATGGAGCATAGTCCAACTTTTGGTAGGGCGTCCACAAGATTTTTTTTCGATGGGACTGGATCTGAATTTTAATAAATCACCTTTTTTAGAAAAAAAAACATAATGACAAAAATTCCTTGATTTTCCTATCCTCTACGAATGCCACTATTTTTTTTTTCTTTTTAACAGAAAGGTAGATAGTGATAAACAACTTTAGGGAAAGAGTAGACATCAGAGATTCAGCATTCAATTTAAAAAAAAAAAAATGATAGTTCCTAATCTCGCATCATAATAAGGATCTTATGAATAAATACATAATCCGTGGTCCATTAGGACGGGTCGTACTTTCCATTTTTTCGAAAATCAAAAATGAGGGGTTCTTTTTTTATGTATTTTGCATGGAAGAGTCCTACTAGAGTTCATTTTTCGACATTAGCCTCCTGTCGGTCCCTAATCTTTCCATCTCTCTTTTTGAGTGAGAAGTCATTGGAAGAGGTTTCAGTCACCATCTTACTAACCTTTCAAGTGTGTGTTGGGTGCCTTCATGAGGGTGTCGATGAACTTCCTAACCTCTAAAGTGCTTAGAATATAGGTAAGGAGTGGTTCTGATACACTCTCAGGCCAACATATCAAGTCACTAATCATGGAAGCATCACAGTTGATATTGGGAGTTTATTGGGTCATAACAGAGGAGTCCTTCCAGCTGAATGTCTAGGTCCCCTTTTCCCTTGATAATCAATATTTTTTTGCGCCTCTTATGATCCTCAGAGTACAATATTTTCCGGATGAAGTAAGTCACTGTGCACAAACAAACAAACTTTTTCATAGTAGGCATCATAATGTTCGTCGCTTTCTTCTTCTGGAACTTGAGGCAGTCCAGTTGAAACAGGATGTACCTAGATCCTTGAATCAATGAGTAATTCATCCTCACTTTGAATTAATATGGATATTACGCTCCAATGATGAATTTAAGACCTAATTACAGATTTTTCAGGTTCTTTTCTTTTTAGAGTCTGTGTTTTGACACTTATAGTCCTCCGAACCTTTCTCCCACCATCCGTCTCCTCTCAACTCTGTTCTTCTCAATTTCCTACCTTTTTAAATTCTTTGTCTGTCTCTTGTGCAACGGAAGGTCGGGCCTACTCCCAATTAGTTGGGGTATTTTATTTCACTCTTTCTTTTTCTCCCTTTTGATATAGGCAAGCTCCTTATTAATTACCCCCCTACTCCCCTACAGGACTGATGAATGAGTAATTTTTATAAGGCCATCCATAACAAATGGTTTAGTATATACACTGTTGTCGTGGAATTGATTGAATTCGATTTCCACTTCCTTTGAAAAGTTTAAAAACTCTTTAGACTGCTGGATTAGTCCCCTGTTGATAGAGTTTGTAGCTATGGGCGAAGTAGAACATTAAGATGACAGGTATGGATTTTTAAAGTTTGGAATTGGGGAAGGAGACATTTGGCCATATACCCCACAACATATATAAATCCCTCTTCTTGAAAGTTGATTTTGTTGGGAATACTTGCAGAATCTCCTTCCTTGTAATTTCCATTTTGATCTTCGGTACCAGATTCTGAGTCCTTGAGTTCTTCTTGTTCTTATTTTTTGTTCAAATCTGAATCTTTAATGCATTCAAACGTTTCCTCTGTAATAGACTCATGATTTCCTCCTAAATCCTTTACATTCAATATGCTTCCTGTTACTTCCTGATGAGAGCTACATCCACCAATTGAAAGCCCTGATCAATAAATTGATTTCTCAGTAGCTTTAGTAAGTGAGGGACATCTGTAAATACATATATACGTTTATCTTTGTTGAATGGATTGGGAAGGTATATTATATCAGTAAATAATCCTAATTCTGTCCATAAGTTGATATTTATGGGTCCCACATCAGTAACCATTCCAACAGTACAAATCCTATTACCTTCCAATTTTAAAATAAAATTGAATAGTAGCTCCTTTGTTACCAGAGCAAAAAAGGAAAACATGGAATATTTTTTAGTAAGGTTCAAAGTAAACTGATCATCAGTGGGAAAAAGTATTGTAGTGCAATAAAGAGGATATAATTTCAAGTTCTCCTTTCATCGTCTCTTGAAAATATGGTTTAGCTTCTTATTCTCAGATGGGAGGATAATCGAAGAAAATTGGTTACTTCCAAGGACTTATCAATCCTCAAATGAATATAATCTGAATTGGAGACATTACATAAGATACTATTATTAGTTATCTGCGAAAAATAAAATTTCTAATATACTGATACTTTAATTTACTAACCTTATGGATTAGCTGTTTCTTTAACTTTTATTTCACCTAATTACAATATCTAAAATGCATCATTGCTTTTAATGGACGCTTTAATTCTGTTCTAAAATCTGTTAAAGGTATTTTCCAAAATATTCCAAAACAAAGTATGTCAATAAAAGACAATTTTTGCATTATACCTGCATATTTTTCTTTGGACTATAAATCCTTTGATTGTGAATAGAATAGGAAGATTCCTCCTTGACCTTCGTTTCATCAAAACATAAGACGACTAGGTTTCCATTTGGAACTTAAGATGATTTGAATTGTTGAGGCACAATTTCAATGATGTTAGATTGAATACCAAGCATTGTTTTAAAATTTCGAATCTACCTTTTTAATGTTCATACAGAAGGAACTGGAAAAAGACTACTGGACTGAGTTTATATCTAACCTTGTGAGAAGAAAGAATTGAGTAACATTCCATGAATAATATCCTCCTTATCCCATCTAACAGACTTCTTTCTGCCGACGATGAGTTTACTTTGAACCTTAAAATAATCAAATCAAGATTCTTTTCATTGTCTCTTGAAAATATGATTTTGATTTTAGCTTCTTATTCACAGATTGGAGGATCTGAACAGTTTCTTGAAGTTGTTCATTTTAATAAGATACTTGAGTTCTTGAATCAGGAGATATTATTTAGTCATAGATACTCTAGTAATTTATAAAGTCTGGGATCCGCAGACTTGGCTGTTTGAGTCAGTCATTTTCACTTTATAATTTTTAGTGGACGAGTGGTATACTTTTACTTTGCTACAAGACAATATATCAGCTAATTCCAAGGATGTTTGAAGGGATTGAGAATTGGCCTTCAAAATGAAATCGGCAAAATCCTTTCTTTTCTTCTTTGCTTCCACTTCCTCCCTTTCACTTGGAGTTGGCAGGCGTTTTTCTCTTGGTACGTGATTATTGGAAGGAATAGCATCCGATTTTAATTTTAACTAAATAGTTTATTCCGTAAATATATCTTATAGTTGTTTTTCACAAATTTTTCTTCTGAGCAATCCTTAGGGAAATCGTGGTAGATCAAATTATTAGGAAAGTATCAAATGTCAACCGCACAGTTCCAATACTTATTGCGGAACTCCGTCGCCAGAGCCTAATTAACGGTATAGGACATTTTATTAATTTTAGCTAATTACTACAATTATAAAACAATATTGTTTAAACTTTACACCTCGCCTCTGACGTTACAAAAACAATCCTTCTATTTAGCTTGAACAGCAGTCGGTACAATACAACAATTTTAAACGGAGTACTGGCCCGTTTTATGAAGTTTACGGTGATGTAAATTGTGTGTATTTTTTAACTGGCCCGTTTTTTTGGAATTGGCAATCTGAAGAATGAATTTTCTTTCCCTCAGCAGTTGTCATTATTATTTAATTCCTGAGTTGTGAAGTTCCTTTCTTAAATAGATTCAATTATATTCAAAACCTGATTGAACATTCGTGTGTGCTTATAAAAAAAAGTAACATTGAGGATTTGCTGCAGGGTTATAATTTAAAGTCCTTGTTGGACTCTGAGTAGAATTGGGGATCGACATTGGGGTGATTCCTACCAATGTCTCTTTTTTTTTATTTCCTCCCTTGTCACAGCTGATTGTAGCTGATCTCATACAGAACATTCTTCTAATTGCCAGAGTTACTATGTTGATTTTCGTTTTCTTTTTTTAACATAATCACTATACACACGATTTTCATCACTAGTTATAGACATACATTGTGGTTCATGTTACATTACCTGCTTCATGAACAGTGAATGTGGGGTTGGTTCACATAGTCCTCAAATTGGTTATCGCCTATCCGGCAATTGCAACTCAAAGTATTAAATAATTTGTCCAATTTTAGGATGAAACTCTCTTTTTTCTTTGATCTTGTTTTTTCCAAGTAAAGGAATTGAATTTTGTATATTTAGTACGCTCAAAATTGGGAACAATACACAGCTAATAATTTATAACCAATCAAAGAAGAGACAAAAATGATGACTCCTCGTACAATATTCAAATCTACTCTTTCCCTAAAGTCCTTTATAGAGAGATCCAATGGAGATTGTTATCTGTAGGATTGATGACATATCGTTTAACATATAGAACTTGAAAGCATTTATAATTTGTAATAGTTTTATCAGAAGATATCATAAACATTTTATTCAGTTGATCATATTTACAACACATGGCAATATAATGAAATTTAATAACAATTACATAATTAAGAAAAAGTGCCAATCACAATCTAAAATTTATAAATATTTAAAGAGATCACAGATCTTAAGCCAAATAAATTTCAATTTACTATGTTGATATATATTAAAGCTCAGTATGTATTGAAGATTCTTCATTGTTATCCTCCTCCAGTTCTTCCTCATCATCTGTTTCGACATACTCGGGCTTTTGTACATCATACTCAATCAAAAACTTTCTCAAATTATCAACAGAGAATTGACCAAGAAATTCAACCATTTCATTTGTTTTCTTTTTAAATATCCGAATGGTTGGAAAGAGATCTGTCGTTAGGGACTCATCTTTGAATTCATTGATTCCACCATTTATATAGGCTAATACTTTATCGTCAGAGTCCTTGAACTCCTGTGCGAGTTCCTTCATCATTGTCATTTTATCTCCACATTGTTCTGTAAAGTAATAAAAATATTTGATATGTGCAGCAACAAAAATAAACATTAACTAATGTAAATAAAAAAAGTTGTTGAAAAAGTGCGATTACGAGCGAGCGCCCATTTTTTTAGTTAGTAATAACATTATATACTTTCTGTTGGGAAAAGTAAGCGCTCCATATCTGGTTTCCTTGGTTTATTCAATGAGATACTTGTTATTGACGACGAAAATAATAAACAAAACGGATAATCGTACTTGTACAAAGTATTATTTATCTTTCTTTCCTTTCTCGCAACCCTAATTATTTGTATGTTAATACTCTTTTTTTAAGACAATCATATTATTAGACTTGATTGAAGACGCTTCATAAAAGAAACCTATAAAATAAAGTGACGGAACACACCTGTTAGATTGTGAAGATGCCCTTAGCTACAAGATGTCACTTTTGAGGTATATACATATATTTAAGTATGGTCCTAACATATATGACACTACTACATGAGTTTTCTTAGTGACATATCACTTTTGATATCAAGACGGGAATTTCAAGGAATACCCAAGGTTAATAGAAATACAAGGTTAGACCATGGTGTAATCGGACTGGCTAGAATTTTCAATTTAACGAATCCTACCGACTGGTGGGTAATAAAAACAGATTTTGACAAAACATGCAACAACTCATCTACTATGAAGTCAATATTAAAAGCGTGGTGGAAGTCAAACATAAGTCGTAAAGACGTTATGGTATTACCTCGATTTGTATAAACCTTGAGAATACCCTCATTTTTGACAATACGAATCATAAGAAGAAATGGGAAAATTAATGGAATTCCCATAATCTAAAACAGCGCTTGAAGTGATATCATTAGAATATAGTAACTGCTGATTACGTGTGAATCCTTTCCTTTTTTAGTTTACCAGCATACACTTTTTTTTTTAATTAATGCTCGTCAGGATTGTAGCAATTTCCTTATCTCTAATCATAGCCAGTGTACTATGGTATACTCTAAGCATCAAGATTTCCGAATGTATTTTCTTGTCAACTGTTGACTTATATGGGATCCCATATGTGAGTGTTAGAAACCTTGATTTTTTTAGCATATCCTCACTATTAAATAGAAAACAGTCTAAAAAATAGCTTAACTGGGGAACTACCCTTTAATTTAGGGTGTTTTCCTTTAACCTTTTTTGTCAGATGCGATAAAAATTGCTATCTGAATGGTTATTATTGTTCTTTCTAAAAGGAAATGCAAACTTACCACATTCGTTGGAAATGTACAAAATCATGGCATCCTTCTTTTTATCGTGAGTAATCTCCATAAAGTTTTTCTGCACAATATATTTGAGAGGCTTTGAGTCCCAATCGTCTGGGAGCTCTCCAGACAAGAAAAATTGCTTTGCTTTTTTGTTCAAATAAAGATCAATAAATTTCACAAGATTTTTTGTTGTTAGAGTATTAGCATCTTCATGAGGATGGAATTTAGAAACATCAGCCAACTATTAAAAAAAAAGGCAAAAAAAGATCATAATAATGCCCCATACAAAGATAATTAATTAAAAAGATATCTATTATCTCTTACGTTAAAGATAATGAAGAATGGTGTCTTTTCTATATCTCCTCCAAAGTAGTGGAACATGGGCCCGTTTTGAACATCACCCAAATCCACGTATACAAAAATAAACTTATTCCTGTACTTTTCTGCAGCTCCAGCAAATTCGATCATAAGTTTATCCCTATCTTCTTTACTCAATGCATCCTACATGTCATGTTTATAACAAATTTAAGATTATATCTGAGCTCCAGTGTCACTTCTATGTATTGCTTACCTTTCCAGTGAATTTAGCAAAGACAATAACGTGTTGATTGATCTTTTCATCAGTCATGATTTTTTGTGATGTTTGATCGTTGAATTCAACAATAAGAGGTACTGACTTGCTTTTGGACCACTCTATGATGTCGTTTCTATTGAATTTTCCCTTATAGGTTGAGCGTTTGACTGATATATCCTTGCCAGTGTTCTCAGGAAAGTCATTTTGAGCCATGATTCCGTACTTTTCAAAGCCAAACTTTTTCATAAGACTCTTGTCTGAGGTGATGAGAAACTCGACATAGGATGTGACTATGTTATGTGAATTATTCAAATGTGCATTAAATATACATATATTTATAAGAAATAAAACTTACGCCTTGCTGCTTCTATAAATATATTAGCCTCTTTTGAGTTGAGATCTTTGAAAAATCCAATAATGGCTAAACTATTTCTTTCAACCATTTTATTTAGCTCCGTTTCATCTTTAAATGTCTTGGTTGAATCTCCAGACTTTTTCTCCATAAATTTAAGGATTTCCTGAAAAAGGGAGAAAGTAAATATTTGAAAAAAAACCCAACCTCATTGGGAATAGGTATTATTACATCATTTTCTCTTGCACCCTCGTAATCAATTGGTAATCCCTTGAAGAAAAACTTGAGTGTGGGATAGCCAGTTACCTATGACATGTACAAATAAAAGGTACAATATTCATTGCAAATTGGCTTATAGTATATCAAATTACCCGATATTTTTGCCCTGTGGTCATACTAACAGTTGCATCCAATTTCCCAATTGCGAATTTTGACTTCGACTTCTTTAATTTCGTGGCGAGTTTTTCATAGTCTACGTAATAATAATATTTACATTGTATCATCCTCATCCATAGCAAAACTTACCGGGTGACATTTCCTTGCAGTGTCCACACCATGGAGCATAGAATTTTACCATAATCATATCATGTTTCTTGATCATTTCATCAAAGTTTTTATCAGTGAGTACAATTACATCGCTATCCATATTTGGTGACTCATTCTTTTCGCCCTCTTTAGCCAAGGAGAGGCTTAGGAAGAGTAAAACGAGAACCAGAGCATGAGGAAATAATTGTTTCATTCTTTCTCTAATGAACTAAAAGTGATGACTGATGTGTTAAACAATTATTTAAACTTAATGACTTCTATATCTCTCTATAAGTGTTGTTCTAGGGTATATAAAACACTTGTGCTAAAGAGAGTTGAGGATCAGGCATCATCCCGCAAACATGGATGTAAAATTTAAACGTATCATTGTTTGTCATAAATACATAAAAATGAATAATACATCAAATTTCATTAGCAAATAGTACATAATATGGGCATGCACATATGAACTGATTACTAGATTGCTTTCGAGGATTGATACTCTCAACTTTCATTTACCATGGTTTTTTTCTTCAATTTTACGAGTCACTACATGGTAAGTTATTGTGAATTCATTGTAAAATCTTACAATTTATTTGAAGGTTTACTCGTTGTTTATCGCTGATGACTTGAACATCTGTTTACGGAGAGGTCCTCTACATTATTTTCTAATCAATTTTATAGATATAACATCACATGAGTCATAGATAAGGCATATCCAGTCATTTATCGAAATAATATTTAAAAGAATCATTCTTAATGGAAAATATCCAATAAAAGTGAAAAATATCAATTACTAAATTTTCTCAAATATACGCTCAATGCTAAGTTAGATATGTATATATTTAATATGCATTTTTTACTTGTATGTTTCATTTCCTTATAATAATTACTCGTTTAATCATCATAGCAATACCTTGAAATAAAGGATGGTTTTGAATCTCAAGCCTCGAATTGTACTCAAATCGAGTCTGAAATTGTAGTTACATGATATATGAGACTTAATTATAACTTTTTTATTAAAAGTAAGAATGGAGCATAACTACACTTCCATTTTCCATTTGTGTAAATTAGACATCAACTCTACAAGTTTGCTTCACCGTTTCTCCTATATAATCAATAGTTGATAAGGTAAGTTTTGTTTATAAATATAACATAGACTTTTCATAACACTATCTTTGATATTAATCGTTTTTATCATCTATTATTCATGAGATGTATTATCCAATCATGGATATAGTCATTAATAAAAGACATGAATAGGACCAACATATGTTATATGACTCACAATGCATCTCAAAATCCATAAATATGCACATATGTATGTATATTCAACCATCTATTAGTGTCGTCTAGTAGAATACAAATGCAGTCTGTTTTCACAATAAAAAAACTTTGGATAAGGGATAATTTTCTGTAATGATAACTTTTGTAGATCATAAAACACTAGGTTTAGGTCATGAGCGTAGTTGACAGAGGAGTCAATAAATATGTCCTTCAGATTTTTTATCTACCCTAACTCGTCGTCCTCTACCGTATTTACTCAGGGTCGTCCGCAACATTATATTTTGGAGGGGCTTGGTTGTTAGAATTTTATTGAAAAAAATGAAAAAATTTTGATTTTAAGAAAAACAAATTCAAAAATCCATAGTTATTCCCATAAAATTAATTTTTAATTGAACCCAAGTATACCATGTTCTGTTTGAGAATTTGTCGCCACTGAAAATCCAACTTCATAATGCCCTTTTCGTTGAAGCCCTTGTCCCTATTGGCAAAAAAAGTCGGACAATTAATTTTTTAGGCCTCTGTTGAGGCCAAATTTGTAGCCCCAAGCGCGTTGCCCATAAATAGGAACAGGTGGTAGTCACTTTTTGTCAGGGCCACACTTTAAAGGGGATGCCTAAGAACTTCCTACCCAAGTTCTTAGAGCTTCTGGCGCGTCATCAAAGATGTGTGCGGCCTGGCGTTTGTAGTATACACTCATATCTTTACAACACTGAGGATCCCATATGACGAATGCTGAACAAGATAATTTAAAAAAAATAGGGGGGAAATACGAAATTACTTTTTCCCCAACTTATTATTTCACATCCAGACCATTTTATCTGAATCTGACAGTAAATTGATTTCGTTATAGTTTCAACCCTTTTATATATTCATTGTTATATATGGGTGGGTATATCCCCGCCCAAGGAATGTGTTGACACTATTCTCGTATGAGGCTTAGCTTATTTTGGTTCTCTTCTTTGGATAAATTTTAATCAGGTCATCCCTCCCGTAGATATCGAATTAAAGTATCTCTTGTTGAGGATAAAGTATCTTGGATCTCTTATTTTGATCTAATTCTTAGAGAACATAGAATTATTTCCGTTGTTAATTAATGAAGGTCGATCTAAGCAAATGAAAAATAATATTAAATTCAAAATTTGTTTCTCTATATACTCAAATATTTTTGTATGCTATTTTTAATGCATTACATTTTATGATTATAGCTTATGTATAATATTTATGTTTTGTTAATATCTAATATTTTACTTTATTATATGAACATATGCCACATTCAGTCTCTTATTTCATTAAATTAGAGTTGTAACGTCTGAAAGAGGACGTATGATTTGACATTGACTAATTCAACATATCCCATCACTTATTAATTGATATAATATTTATCACTTTGTAAGTCCTCTTTGGTAACTATATTTTGAATAAATAGGTTGGAAAATTCTATCATATAAGCACAAGGATACAAAATATAATTTTGAAAAGAGTACAGATATTTTAATATGCATACACAAAATTTATAATTAATAGTTTATGGTAATTTTTTTCTTTTTATATGTTCAACTTCAATACAATCTCTTTTTAATTTCCAGAAAATGTTTGGCCGTATTTTTGACCACCTGTTGACCTCCACCCTTGACATCTCCTTTAGATCAGTCTTTTGCTGGGACGCTGTGGTGTGGGCAGTTTGCTAAATATAGTCAGTGTCATCCTCCTCCCCAGAAGCTGCGATCTTCCCAGCTCTTTGGAGCACCTGCATTTTCTGACATTTGTTTTTCAATTCCTTCAGAAGTTTATTCTTGACATTATCAGCCAACTCCAGATTCTCCTTGCACAGGTATTTTACGGTAGGCATTTTGTGGTAAGGATGAATGGCTGTGGTCACGAAAAGATTCAATTCTCTTAACAAAGGGCCGAACCTGTTCTCAAACCCCTTGGAGAGACTATTGTGTTGCTCCAAAAGGTAATCTACCAACTTCTTACTGTAGATCACTGTTGTGTACGACTTGAGACAAACCAACTGGTTCTTAAGATGTTACAGATGGGGGAGGAAAGATCCCATATATGTATTGTTCTCAACCTGCAGCTTGTCAAGGGAGAGCGCAATTGGGGCCTTAACATACTCAGACCAGATGGTATTGTACTTCTCTGTAATGAGCGGTATGGTTGAGGCTGCTGGCACTCTCCAATTTGATTCAGTTTTACCAGCTTATCTGGGTCCTTTATGCAGGTCACCAGATACTTGCAGGACTCGTTGCTAGAGTTCCACCTTGTAACGTCCAAAGTCACCAGTATCCCGTTGAGGGCCTTCATGATGCCTGCTACTGTAACTGTTTCTACGTTCTGTGCGTTCCAAATCCCCTGAGCCTTGGCTGCTGGCTTCTTGAAAACAGGATAGTCAGGCACATCCCCAATTTCATTGGATGGAAGCTGGTTTGAGTTGTAAGATAGTAATGTTACTAGAAAAGGTTAGAAACATATCACTCAAGGCTCTAATGCTATCATATTGAAACGCAAACGAGCAGTCAAACCTTTGAAGTTTGTTAGCTTGGAAGAGCTAGGGAATTATTTTTCATTAGATATTCAAAAGTTTTGAAGCTTATGCATCGTAAAAGTTAATCCCTTATATAACTCTGATTGAACTTCGTATCCTTATCTGATATTATACGTTTTATCATGGATGATCCAATATTGCTACCAATATCAGTTTTAGATTCTGCGCTCAAACATAAATTATATACTTTGCTTTATATCAAAGGTAGAAATCGATGTTTCCCGAGTGTAATGTAAACATTAAGCCATTCTATTCCACTTGGAAGAAAAGAGAATCATCACATTTTCCTCTCAACAAGGATGGTACATCAGAGAAACCTCCCTCCTTGGAGTAGTTGTGCAGGTCACTAATATCTTAAATGTGTTTTTGATTTAAATTACTTCACTAGAGCTTTGATTGTCAATTTCCTCACAACCTCGAGCTTTTCTCAATCATTGGACTTCCATGCAATGATCTCATTTCGATTTTATTCATTTCCTAAAGGCTAACACGGTCCAAAAATAGGAAAGAAAAAAACACAAAAGTAATTATAAATCAGAATGTGATTTTTCAGATGTTCATTATAACTCTTATTTTTATAAATGGAAAACAAAAAATCAGAATCATACTTTTATAGGAAAGTGTAATTCATATTAATATTCAATAACTAATCATTTGATGACAATAAACTAACATATACCCAGCTTTCTAATAAATTAATTTAATAATAAAAAAACAAGTAAAGTTTAATGCTACACAGATGCATTCAAAATAAGTAATCCAATCAATAACTGACATATTTGTATAATTTGAAATAAAAATATTTCAATTCGCATGAACGATTAAATATTTTTTGAGAACATATTGTTTGTCTGAATGTTAGGTACGTAAAAACATGACCAGAAATTTGAAGAATGTCGGATAGGAGAGCAGCATAGCTATCATGACGTTTTATGGTATTAGCCACAAGCAGCTATGGGAGACCAAGAAAGGAAATAAACTCAAATTTCAATCCGTATCTAGCAAGGCATGGGCTGGAGTTAAAGCGATGTCGATCCTCGATTCCGTTCTTAGTCGAACAAGATCTTATACTTATAAGTCCCCAAAAACGTACGTGAGCACATGTAGACGTGGTTACTTTATACTTAGGCGTAATACTAGCAGTTTTGGACCCTAAAAAAACACTGCTCGCAATATCAAACGCAAAAAATTTTTACAAGCGAGTAAGTGCTTACACCTTTTTTTTTTCTTTTTTAGAAGTGTCCAGTTTACAATAAAAGCACCTTTTGTATCCCATATAATTTCAAATATTCCCACAATGTCCTTAATTGAACAGCTAGTATTTTTACTATTCTTACTTGGGCTCAAATGAACAATAGTAGAACATTAGTTTTTATAGTTGATCTTCAACCCGGACCTCATTTCATACTTTTATAAATAATTTAGAATTACTTCACTCTGTTTAGCTAATTGACTCTCTGACTTAGCCTTTAACATCAATATGACGTCGTTGGCATACATATTAATTATATGTCTGGAGGTCCCAAAAGCCACTCCAAACTCCTTGAGTTTCTTTATAATCGAATCTTTCAGTGCAGCAACGAAAAATAGGGAGCTGAAGGACAACATTGACGGTAACTCTTTCTTGAAGTAATTGGATCGATTTCCATCGAGATAGTTGACGCGCCATTGTATGGAAGAGCTCTGATGGGATTAAAGTATTCTTTGGGAAGAAGCCTTCTAACTGCTTTGATTAGGCCAAAAGCAAATACTTTACTGAAGTCTACAACTATAATTGTACCAAAAGTTCCCCTTTTTCCGTGCAATTTCAACAGCAGACTGTACATTTCCTGAAATATCTTAAATCTGTATCCCCTTTAGGAAGAATTTTTGTTATTTGCCAAGTTGGGAGTTCAAAATTGGTTTATTTTACTGGCAAGAATACCCAAAGTTGTGTCATAGCTCTCATTCAGCACCGGGATTAGTCTTTAAATGTTAATATCGATATCCAACACTTTTTTAGGGATCAGTACTATCTGGCATCTTGTTATGGATTCTGGAAGCTCCCCACGAATTTCCATAGGCTGTCCCAATTCAACTAAATAGGGAACAACCTTAACTACACATAGTGGGAACATCTTCCCACTATGTCACCTGGACCAGAAGTTTTTCGATCCTTATGATGTTTTTTGATGTATTTCGATGTAGCATTTTTTGTGACGATCGAATGTTTTCCTAACTTAGGACGAGGAAAATTATATTTTTCACCCAACATGCCTTTGGCAGCGGCTATGAAGGAGCTCTAAAACTCCCAGTGGGTCAGTGATAGTTTGGCCCTCATCGATGACTTTCTTAATTAAGGTAGTTTATTGGTATCTCCAGAACAAATCTTTTAATCTTCTAGATACATTTTTTTCCAATACAATTTTTTATTTAAACTTCGTCTTCAGCAATATCCGAATTACTAAATAAATTGTTGGTTTCTGCTGAGATTGAGTGTCAAAAGTGAGATCCGTTAGTAAAAACATCTTCAAGATCTTTTTGAAATGAAACTGTTATATTCATTTCGCTTCAAATCAATTCTAGTGTTGTGAATTTAACAGTAAAGGTCAACAAATTTGCGATTTTCATTGGATTAAAAGTAGAGTTAAAACGAAATGAAAAATATGATTTTAGTTCTTTGATAAAAATTTTATCCGTCACCACCCAACTTGGGGCCTTAAAACGTTTATTTGGATGATATTGTTGAATATCAATTTCAATCATTTTATGATATGATCCAGGATGAGCACGATAGAGTGCATTATTATTTTTTTTTTTTACCAGATAGAAGAAGAAGCAAGTGATAAATCGATTTGTAATGAATTTTCTCCACTTCTTCAAGACACACTATCTTCTGGCTTAAAAATTCTAAGGATATAAGATAACTGAAGTTCCATTATAAGTTTGGTAAATAATTGAAGATTAGGGTACCGAAAATATGATTTATAAAGATCTATGATAAGATCACCAATTATCAAAAGAGGATTAAAGTTATTTTTGCAGACGTTAATGATTGCCTGTAAGCCATTTAATATTCGATTCATAATGTCTGACTAAATATAAACCATCACTTACTGTTGAAATAAATATTTTATGAAAGTCACTCCATAAGACTTTTAATTGACGCACTTGGTGTTATTGATAGTCTTTGAGACCAAAGAAAGTATTCTTTGATGTGTCCCATCTACTGTGAAAAAGTGATGATATTTTTTTTTGGAAAAAAAAAAACTGGTACTCAAGTGAACAAAACTTGGAAATAAATGAAATCACATCTTGGAGATAGATAATATCCGGTTTTCCATATATGTAGGTGACTTTTTATAATCTTCTTTTTACAATTTACAACTTCTAACTATAGAAATAGATTAGGAAATTTTCAATTGGTTTATATACATAATAAGTACATTATCATAATAGATACTCTGTGATAAAGGTGTATCAGTCGTTAAAAAAAGTCCTAAATTGTCTACTTGACATGCTTTTTTCCGGTATGATGGGTTATCTCAGTTTAATAATTGAATTCGTTCCGTACAACTTTAATTAAATAATCTTTCATGAACGAAAATAATTGTTCATTATCAATAATTTATAATTAATTAAAGTATGCATTACCATTGTAAGTATTGGAAGTTTATACCACACATATTTGGGATAGATTGATGATGCCGCATGATATGTATGATAAATTCATTTAGGAAAGATTGTATTATTTGAGAGGTTTTTCGTCCGTTTCAGAAGCGTTCTTGTGACTGAAGTGTACAAACTTGTGTGATTACAAGTCTAAAAGAACGTGACTTCAACTCAGCTGTCACTCGCAGTATTAGATGTCACAACCACAACAAAATTATTTAAGTAAGTAGAAAACAAATATTAAACTTATATACAAATTGATTTTAAAACTTCTCAAATCGAAAAAAACAACTATTAACTTAATTGAATTGAATGTTACTAAATCCTGTTCTTTTCGTACATCCAGTAGCTGTTTTGTTTAAGATGTGAAAATTTTAAGACAGAACATCCAAGTATAAAGTTATAACTAGTACGTGTGTTCATGAAAGACGAACAGTGACAATGAAGAGTATTTTGGGAGTTATGCGTGTAAGTCCTTGTTGGAATCTGAGTAGAATTGAGGCTGGAATATCTGAGTAATTCCAGCACAAATGCCTTTGCTATTTACGGAGTTGAGCTTTGTTTATTTATTTCCTCTTGGAGGTACTTACAGTCGATCTAATAAAACGTCATGACAGCTTAGCTGCTCCCCGGCCAAGCATTCTTGAAATTTTAGGATTGCCACGTTGATTTACAATTTCTTTTACTTACATATTTTGTACATCCCCCTCTTTTAAGTTGAAATCCATGAGTCAAGCCTTCGCACATCTTGTTGCTTCTATGTATTGAAAACAGATTTGTAAATACGTACATACTTTTGTCATTTTTTATTTCCATTTCAAGATGAATAAGTATTTTAAATACAGTATCCGGGTTTATCGAACAGGATATTTTATGTTGTTGACAAGGATACTAATAACTAGGGATAAATTGAGATGAGTGTTAATTAAGTATTCGTTCATAAGAGCCAAATATCAATGATCTTTTTTTTAGTTAATCCTCTCTATTTTGAAAATGATAAAGTATCTACGATCACTATAGTTTTTAATTATGTCTGTCTTTCAAATTTAAAGTATTTTTTATGACATTCTCTTGGAACTGAGAGAATATCATTTGTATATCCTCATCTCAATTTACTCATTTGTTATGTTCATCTCAATTTACTCAATATTTACATCTCTACTAATAACATACCTCAAATGATTTTCTGAGGAAATTTTAATATTTGATAACTACGCATTTAACTTCGCAAGTTGGAGCCATAGAGAAAAAAAAAGATAGTGAAGAGTTAAACAAATTTCCATTGGCAGTTCGACAATGTTAAATATTTGGAGCTGCCGGAGGACTATGATTAATTTTTATCGCCTCTATACTACATAATATATTTGCAAAATTTGGTGACCTCTCAAATGTTTATCATAGGGGGAGTCACGAACACCCCTGCCACTCCCCCACTGGTAAAAGTAGAACTAAAATCTTATATCTGCTCTATAAATTCAGTTGAGAATAGAGTCAATGAATGAAATTGCAATTTCCTTATAGGACGGATTTGATCTGTCTGGGGTTCGCTGTAGAGGTCCTTTAAAATAAAATAAACCATCTAAAACAGTATAAATTTAATCAAACAAGTATATGAAAGTAATCAATTTCCCGGACTGTTGGAATATGGATACATTTAAATGGAAATAACTGAATATGATTCAAAAAGAATTGGTACGCCATCCCTTGAACATACCCGTTCAATCGCATGAAGTCACTGGCTCAGTCCTGTGCACACCTTGTAGCCACAGATGTTTTATTTCCTTATGGTTGGAGCAATTGGATTTTTTTTTTTTTTTCATGATACATCTGAATCAAAGTCTGAAATACATATTGTCTAGTTTTCGAATATCAGTCAAATAAGTAGTTACACCTCGGTTTGCAATTGCATTGAACGTTTTCTATTTGAATAAGAAGTGAATTGATACATTTGCATATGGACCATTTAAAACTAAAAACAGAGCGAACTGTTTGTAAAATCTATATCAATAAAGTAAGGTCGCATCTATGTTGAAAATAAGTCATTTTTGAGTGTAAATACTTGAACTAAGAAAAAACACTAGAATCGAGCGAGCACATCATTTCAAAAAAATAAAAATCAATATGTATTTGTAAGGAATGTTATAATAAGGTGTGTAAAAATGAATGAAATCTTGCAGACGTTTGGGGAATCTTATACAGGAATGATATGGTTTCCGTACTTGTCATCCCCCTTCATTTTTTTAGGGTAAACTCATATTAAAAAAGAAAAGAAAAAGGGAAGTACTTTATGTATAAAAAATGAATGACACTTAAGGTGAGGTTTAACAACGGGCTTGTGGAGAAAACATATTGAGTATTGAGTAACTACGTGTGAGTGTGCTCATGAAAAATGTAGAATAGCATTGATGATTTGTTGGGGAGTTGTCATTTATATTATTAAAGCAAAGTTGGTATGTTCGTCGACCCTTAATCTGCTAATATTTAGTTAACAAAAAGATACATTTTTTTCTAACTCACTTTTGAAGAAAAAAAATAACTACATACAGCAGAATCCAGTTAATTTGTCAACACTTATTACAGATATTCGTTTACATTTACTGGAAACTCATATAAGTCCGGAATTAGTTATAATAAAGTATATTATTAATTCGATGCGGTAGATTTCTTTCAAAACGGACAGATTTTATCGGTCTCTTGAGATCCGGTTTAAGTGGACTCTACAATATAGAAATATTACTCGAATTGATCTATATGCCTTTCTAGATCGCTATACCTACTACAAATCCCATTTGGTTTGGTTAAAGCAAATTTTCTTGATGATTGGATCAATTTTCTTCAAATGGTTATTGAGTTTTTGTTGTGATACACAATATTGGCATATAATTTCTCGCACAGCGCTTTCAATGTACACCAGACTTAAGATTACAGCTTTAACTCGTGATTTCAAAGTTAGTAAGAGTGGCTAAGAAAGCAGTTAAAAATGTAACAAATAAGGAGCTTGATCTATGTTTATTTCCTTTTTGTTGCACCAAAAATTTTAATGACAAAATAGTTCAAAAAAAGATTAACATCAAAAATTAAAGTTTTATGTCGCTTCTAAAAAAACAAACCCCCTAGATCGAACCGACACAACCCTAAATATGAACATCATTTATTTTTCTCCACTTTTTCATCTAATAATATTATACAGATGCCTTAGATTTCATCATGCTTTTGTAAATCTCTTCTCCCTGCATTTTCCTTCCGACACGTGTATTAACACTTTGTTCAATAGAATTGTGACAAATTCACAATACATATTCCTAGGAAGTATTAACATTAACATCATCCCATAATGAATCTACAAAAACATCACACTTGTACTTAGAGAGAAAAAAAATCAATTTGCACGAATACATTCTTCATCTTTTATTATTTTTCTATTCTTTTTTTAAAGGTAATATAAACGAAAATTATAATATAATATATTTTTTTGTTGGTAAAATAAAAACTAAAATTGTATAAATACTGAGCAAATACATTAAAAAATAAATAAAAATAATAATGTAAAAAAATGGGACAGAAGAGTCGTTATGCCCATACTTTTGTTTAATAAAAGGTTTTTATTATAAAATTGGCAGTACAACACGATAATTATATAATATTATTAATGACTGAGTATGAAATAAATCATTTTTTTACATTGATTTATTGGTGATTGTATAATAATCGTGGTTCTTTTTTTTATTTATTTATTTTTTTTCCTCTTCTTCTTTAAAAAATTGACTCTTGTATAATTCATTAATTATTAATCGATATATAATTATAAATAGGTAAATAATCTTAATAGGAAGATTTGCGTAGATAATCCGCCATTTTTTCTACAATGGTGGCAGCCTTTTGAGGTTGAACTGCTTCGCCATACATACCAATTATCAATACTGTAAAAGATAATAATATATATATTAGAAATAATTTTTTAACGATTACATTGTACATAATTTTTTTTTTATACGTCTAACAAATGTTTTGATAAATACTAGTGATGTGTCTCAAGCAAACTCGTTAATTGGTTCTTGAGTTTTTATTACGAGTAAACAACAAACATACACACAAAACTCGGCTCGTTTGTGTAAAATGTAAGTATTTACTCGCAACTCGCCAAAAATTATATTTCTTAATTTTTTCTTTTTTGAAAATATTAAAGCATATAAGTCCTCATGACGTATTTTTTTTCATTCGGATACAAAAAGTTTTGGGTCCACAAAAGGAAGAAAGCTGCATTATTATAGCCGAATCTTTTTATCACTAATTAGAGAAGGGTAAAACAATTCTTGAATGATAAATTTTCAATAATCCTATATAAAATAAGATTTTTTGACTTTCAAATTTGTTAGCGTCAAAAAAGTTTTAGTTAGTGTCAGGGACGTCCAAATGGGTGTACTGGAGGGGCTTTAGTCCCTTGAAATCAATGATTTTTTTATTCGTCACCCCAAAAATTATCAATTTTGTCAAAAATTGTAAGTTTATTACCCATGATAGTAATGAGTGTTCAAACGAATAACGAGTATTCTAGCGAGTAACGAGTATAGCTCGTAATTCCTTCCTCGAGTGATTTTTCTTTAAACTCGAAAACACTCGAGGCGCGAAATTCAGCTCGCGGTACATCACTAATAAATACAGAAATATAAGTTTAATTCAAAGGAAAAGTGTTTTTAGGTATGTTTGCTCTTCTAAATATGTATATATCTGGATACAATTTGTTATTAAAAGGATGTTGCTTCAAAACAGTATCAATATATATATATATATAGGAATAACATGTATTATACAGTCGAGCCTCATTTTAAGGACCACTTTCAGTGAAAATAATGAAATAGATTAACGGTGGTGTATAGGACACATCATTCCACTCCCCGAACCATCTACCCACTGATCCTTTCACAACTAGTCTTTTTATTCACATCGACTGTCGAAGGAAATATTTGAAGAAAAAAAAATCATATGGTACCGTGCTGGGACGTCCGCAGTTGGTAGGCTGTAGCCACCCTCAAAATTAAGGAATTTTTCTTATTTTTAAGGTTGTAAATCCTAAGCATTTTCTAGTGTGCGAGTCTATTTGTTCATGTCAATCGGAACAATGTTATTTATTTGCTCAAGTTGTAATCATTATTCTTTCATTCTTGTAGAGAGAATATCGAAGTATTGAGTAACTACGTGTTTGTGTGTACCCTTGAAAAACGGGAGAGTAATAAATATAGAGGATTTCATGGCTGGAGTTATCTTCTATAATTATGAAGCAAACTTTGCCCGTCCATTGTCTGTTCGTCGATGCCTAATAACTCTGAGCAATCCCAGTTACTACCGTTACGTTCATACGCAGATGAATTATGATAAACAAAACAGAGCAATAATTACAAGGAACAGAAATAGTGCTACTTAATCGATGCTAAATGCAAACACCTGTAATATTTCATTAATACGACTACATTGCCATTTTTGGCGCAAAATATGTTTAGGATATACATCAAGGAGAACTATATACAGTGCACTATGCACTGGCATCAACAGGGGGAGGGCTGGAGGGGCTATATCCCCCACTCAAATTTAGGCATTTTGATTCTTAATAGAAAATTTAATCTAATTTTACAAATATTTTGGCAAAATTTAATAGCAATAGATTTTTGAAATTTTTCTCCGAAAAATTTTATTCTTGAATTTATTTTGCAAAATATTTTATATTCAAAATTTAATTTTTTTCAATAACAATTTCATTTTTGTAATTTCTAAAAAATTCAAATATTAAATTTTTTGAAGAAAAATTTCAAATATCCATTGCTATTCACACACAATTAATTTTTTTTTTTGGAAATAAATATTGAAAATCCGGAGTTGATCCCAAAAAATGATTTTTTTGGAAAAAAAAGTCGAAAATAAATATATTTTTAAAATTTCAAACATCCATAGATATTCACAAAGAATTAAACTGTTTGGAAAAAAATTTAAAATTAAATTTTTTCAAAAAAGTATTATTTTATTATAATTATTTTTAAATCCACAAATATGCAGAAAAAATTAAAAAAATAAATTTGTTGCAAAAAAAATTCAAAAATCCATAGCAAAAAATTAATTTTATTAGCTAGTCACAAAATTAATTTTTTTTTTCAAAAAATTCAAATATTAAATTATCTAGAAATTTTTTTCCAAAAAAAAAATAATTTTTTGCCTCTACTAAATAATTTGCCAGAATGAAAAAAAAAATCCTTTATTTTCCATCATTTTTTTTTTTTTTTTAAATCCGGGTCAAACAAAAATCTAGTAAATTGCAAAATTTCCTTAATTTAAGAGTGGCTATAGCTCCTTTAGCATACCCCCGTGGAAGCCTCATAACATGTATGTATGTTTCTCACTTAGAGGGGCTGGCAATATTCTTTTGAATATTGCACCATTTTATAAACAAAAAGCTACAAACTGTCACAACCACCTTACGGATAATATATATTTTTTAATTTGCCCTATTTTTTTTTATATCAGAAACGATATATGAATATTTGTATAGTTTGGTTCACCCTGATATCCAAAACATACTAAGACCAAGGCATGAACGACTGATGTTAGACTTCCACCACACTTTTTAATAGTGACGTCATAGAATATGATTGTTTGTGAGTGTTGACAAAAATCTGTCTGTCTTGTCCACTAGTCAGTACGATACATGAAATTGAAAATTCTAGCAACCCCGGTTACGTGATGCTCTAATCTTGTATTTCTATTAACCTTGACTAAGACCAACTAAAGGTCATTTATGGAATATTTAACTATATATATTTACTAATCATAAATGCACTTACAGGTCTCACTTTTCGCAATGTGGATTCCATCTTTTTTGTACTTTCCCCGAATAACATTCTCCATCCCTGACAAGTACCTATATAAAAGAAACAAAAAATGAATACGAGGTTTTGTGACGAACACTTGCGTAAATAGTATTCAGTACTATTCATTATTATTTATGTACACACGCCACAAACATGGAAATATAATATATTTATAACTTACATATATCTTATCCCACCAAGAGTAATTCCATTTGTAGCTAATCCATTAACATTCCCCATAGAGTTGATTACATTTGTTAATTCCTCAGTTGTAACCTAAAAAGTACAAATACAACGAGTGAGTAAAAAATGTTACATAATTTGTAAAACTAGAGCACGTTGTTCTTTTTACACAAAAATATTAATTTTTCCCATAATTAATTTATGATTGTTTTTTTCTTTTTTTAAATAAAAAGTGCTATATTTTATTTTTAAACGGACTTTTTTAATAAGGCGATTTAAAAAAAAATGTTATTTAATTTTTAAGAATTCATTGAACACGTACTTCTTTTTCACATAAGTATTAATTTTTCTCATAATTCATTTAATGACGGTTTTTTAAAGGGAAAAAAACGTTGTATTTTATTTTTAAACGGCTTTTTTAAAAAGGCTATTTTAAAGTTATTCCATTTTTTATTTAATGATGTTATGTTTTAGAAAACATAGTATGTAATTTTTTATCCCAAGTTCCTTATGGTTTCATTATGTCATAATTATCATGAAATATATTTATTATTTTTTGCGGCAAAATTGCCTTTGGGAAAAGTGTCCTAGAACCATAACTGAGATATAGTACTCTCCCAAAATACGACAGCATAGGCCGAACTCCCAATCGTAGTTATCCATTAGTTTATTAAACAATTAAGTCTGCTCTGTAATAAGGGCAAGGAAATAAATCATACAACTGATTAATGAGAGTGAATAGAGAGGAAATGTGATTCAACAGTCTTGAATAATTAAGATTTAAGTATTAATTATATCTCAACATTTTCAGTACAAAAAAAAAAATATATATATCCCCGTTCGTATCTAAATATATCTCTTAATTTAAATTTAATATTTATTATTTTCTAGACACAATAATGGTGCGGTAGGCATTTTTTTATTTATTCCATAGCTCAAGGGGTGACATTTCTAACACAAAAATATATAGGGCTTTTTTGTCAACTTTTCTTCTTCTTTTCCCCTTATCACTGAGTTTTGAAACGTTAATTAGTTTTCAAAATTTTCAGTTTGCCTGTTGAGGTTGAGAGGGGATAAAAAAGTCAGTAGTGTGAGTCTCATCTTTTTTATATTGTTTTGTCTCTAACGTATAACTAAATGGATAAGAAAAATAGGAAAATGGGAAATATTTTTTGTTTTGATTGAAGATACAGAATTCTCTTCCAGGTCGAGGGTTTACAACATATACAAAAAAAAACAATGAGAATATTGAGATTTGAAAATCAGCAATAATATAAAAAAAAATTAAATACATATAACATTAGGTATATAAAATTCATTTTGAATTTATTATTTAATAATTCAATACAATGCCTCATTTCCTCATTCCTATTTATTGTGATATTTTTATTATTTATAATTTATTCATATTAATATCGCAAATCAAGCAGTGGTTCTCAAACTGTGATACGCAAATCCCTCTAGGTGAGTGACTTTTAACCATTTTACTAGACTTGGGTTTTTGTCAAAAATCCTTAAGACCGTTATAAATTATATTTTGTTGAACTAATTTGGTCCTTTAAAAAAGTTTGGTTTAGAGCAGTACCAAGAAAACTTTGCTCTCGATTGCTCTTATTTAAAAATCAGTCAACACCGATTATATATAAAAAAAAAAAATTGATGACGTCATGTGCGTTTTAAAAACTACAATAAAGAGCATATATCAAGTAAATGCAGGTGGATCCATAAGATTATATAATTATAAATATTGTTACTTCTTTGTGGGGCTTGTTATTATAATTAATTTTTTTTGAAAAAAAAATTAAAATATCCATACCTATTACCAGAAAATTAACTTTTTTGGAAAAATTTAAAATAATAAATTTATTTTAAAAAATATAAAAAATCCACAACTGTTCACAAAATTTATTTTCTAAAAAAAAGTCATTCAATCAAATTATGCTGGGGAGCAAAAAATTTAATTCTTGAAATTATTATAAAAAATCCAAAACCAAGCCCCCTCCCCTCCCCCCCAAAAATATATACATATATATATATGTCCAAACTCCCCTGGAAAAATACTATTCTATATATTTACATAAAATTAAAATACCAAATTTGTCTGTGAGCATTTATATATTTTATGTCAATACCTTAAGTGGTTTCATCCGTTCTACTTTATCATCTTAGTTAGTTAGTTAAGAATGTATTGCTGTTTACCATAGTACATGCATACATTATGAAACAGTACAGATACATACATACAGCAAAGAACTCGACCACACTAAGGGGTGTATGTGCTACTACAGCTGAAATTGATCTTAAGTCCTACTTAATTTTATAGTTATTATCAATAATTTGTTTAATTTTTTGTACATTTCAAAAAATTAAGAATACGAACATCTTCATCCTCTTCTTGCAAGGCTTGGTATCTCTCATATGAGAGCGATGAACATCTTTTAATAGATAATTCTGGAGCACACCATGCATCTAAATGATTAGCAGTTAGAATAAATACACTTGGTTTTGACGCATGTTTGCAATGGATAGTATACCCACTTAGAGCGAGGCTTTTTGTTGAGCCGTTACTGGTGTAGGGCTCTGTTATTAAGGCTATTTGAGATTTTCTGAGTTTTAATTTAGAATTAGCTGCTTAATAGTGTTGAGTGTTGATATAAGAGCAGCTTATCTTTTTTTTTCTTTTTTTTTTGTGTTTATTCAATAATTCGTTTTCGTAAGCCAAATCGAAGAACATATATATTTGGGACTGCTTTTTGCCATCATCTCTTTTTGAATAGAAATTTGAATTTTTTCCAGAGACATTCACACCTACTACTTGATTTAGAAGGTATTCTCCTGGCTCATCTGGCATTCCGTGGTTCTCAGTAACAGTTTCTCAGACACTGCCGTTTCCTTGGCCTTTGGACTATCTTTACAATTATTTTTATAAGTGTCAGTATCAACACAGATATTTACAATTTCCTCCGTGAAACTACTTGCACTATTATAAACAACAGTGGTCGTTTTGTGTTGATTAGACTTATCAACACAGGGTTCACAATTTTGATCTTAATCTATCCCCTTTTCCACAGTTTTCTCACTTTCTTGAGTTACAGGCGTATTCCAGGGGCCCTGAAAGCGCACCTTTCCTTTGGAAGGCACTTTTAGGGTGAAATCAATACCTTGATCCAAATCAAGGTGTAGGACTTTTCCTGACTGTGTTATTTCAGATTTGGTCAGTTCGACCTTACCTCTAACACAAAGGGAGTTACATTGATATGCAATAATTTTAGCAAAATCAGCTTGTATGAGTTAAATTTTTTTCGCTCTTTAAATCCCATATTTTTTTACTAAGTGTCCCCATTCCAGGCTCTCAAGTCTTACACAATAGGCTAGAAACTCAAGCAAATCCAATCTTTCTCACACTTATATACCACACATTGAATTTCCTATGCATTTTTTTAAACATAGAAAAGTAACCTAGCCTGCATTTGATGTAAGATTTAAAAATATAATCAAAGAACCAGAACTCCAAATTTTTACATACATCTATGGATGCCCGTAATCACGGGTCCAATGGTACTTGGGTCACCAATATTTTTTTTGTCAGTAGAAGGAATTCTCTTACAATAAATGAGTCATCTATAGTCACTCCGGCCCGCAATTTTAAAAAATCAGGCCCTGAAGAACAAAACTGTGATTATGACAGTCAAGTATATGTCTACACTGATAATTCTTCATCTAAAATTATTGTTCCCATTTTTAGTTAGCTACGTTTATAATAATCTACATGTACAAGTTACAACTTGTACAAAACCCGAATTTGACCCTGACATTATTGGTACAATATTAAAATGTAGAGCTTATATTATTAAAATTCAAATAAAACAACGTAACTTTTTATAATATTCAAACTGATTCTAGGACACTGACTTTTTCTCTTCTTTAAATATTTTCTTGCTTTCTAATTTATTTGTTTAATTAATTCATTATTAGACAGTTGTCATGATTTTTGTTCTAATAGCGGTTTTACCAACTGTTGAAGCATAATTATAACTAAATGAATCTTCTATTAATTAATCAAGACTTAATCATAGAAATTTTTAACAAATAATTAAATATTTTATCTTTTAAAATTGATGTAACATGAATGGGCATCCTAATTACAGTGTATTGCAGCATGAATCATCATCAAATATATATATATATATTGTCCGTTGGGTTTTCAACAAAGTGTCTGGGCACGATTCAAACCATGAGAGTGGTCTGAAAATTTTCCGACCTAACAAAGATAAAAAACATTTTTTCTTGTTTTTTATTTTGTTTTCCAGCGATGATCCCACCACTGTAACCCGTGTAACTTGGCGTTTGCCTCTGCAAAATAATTGTTCACGAATACCTCTTTGTTGACGAAAATCTTTTCAGTCTACTGTTTGGATTGTATTTTTGTTTCATCTACAGTAATTAATTGGCGCCAAAACTCGAAGTTATTGCGTCTAAAATGCGTCAACAGAACAACACTCAATTTCGTCAATTTTCAATAAAACACTCACATCAACTCACTCAAACGCCTGTTACACATCAACTGCATGTCCAAAATGGTTGATACTTTAATGAGTAACTCTCAAAAGATGTTAGGTATATGTGACCAATGTTAGTAGAACGTTCTAGTTCTACTTCTAGTAACATTGGATGTGACTAGCTTTTATTTACGAGTGCTCGCATCTTCAAGTTGAGGTCGGAAACTCTTCAAACACCCCTCTTACATCGTTACACAGTATATTGTAACACATATAATCAAATAAGCAAGTAAGTAAATGAATAGTTAAGCATACCTGCCTACAAATAATGAAATCCAGACTCAACGAAATGGATCACTTTTAAAAGAAATGAAAACTATGTTATTTTTATGTCTAGTTTACAACATAAATAATAACGCTTGAGGAGATAATGTTTTTGTTCTAATTAATTATAATATATACGAGTACATAATACACCTGCAATACTCTGGAATCTCTGTTCAAGAGCCGTGAAATGCATCAATCATGTGTTGAAATACATTTGTATATATATAAACACACCGGATTTTACTTTTCCCTTGTTACACTTATGGTCAGAAGAGGTTCCTTCGTTCACTACTATGCTGTTTTGTCATTCATTAAATAAAAAGGAAAACAGATGCGTTATAGGTAATACCTAAACCCTGTGTATTCATCATACTATTTATACATATATCTGTATATAAAAGGGAAAATAAACAAAGATAACCTTCTGAGATTTGTGAAATGAATCAATGCGTTCAAGTGTGGTCGAAAAGGGAGGAGGAGGCACCGGTTCCACTTTGGTTGATGAAGAAAAAGGGTGTATCGTTATAATATGTAATAATTGTTTGAATGTGTTTCTATTTTAACATTACAAAAGAACAGGGGTTGAATATGTATTCTCAGTAGAGCGTTACAACAACGTCATATGAGCCGTCAACACTAAAGTAGGCAAGGATGACTTTTTGCAAAAATGAGCCTAGATTATATAGGGCACATATTTTGTATTCTTCAAGAACTTCAATTATCTTCCATTTCTATTAATAAATTATTCTTATTAATCCTTTAAAGGTCCTTCGTCATAATTGAAAAAAATGATGGACTGAAAGCCCATATCGGAGCTATATATCGATAAATAGTTGATAGTTTAATCCATCGCAGATATTTGAGTATAAAGCCGATAATAATTGAAGGAATTACACGAATAACTTGGTATATGAGTTAAATTCGTTCCTGGGCAGAGCTTGTTTGTCAAAAAAACTCGCGAGTCCAAGGAACTTAACCCATAGTAAGCTTGAAGTGGCTCTCAATCACCTCATTTATAAATAAAAAGTCTTATGCCAATAATATTTTTTTTCTTGGAATCCACCCTGAATTTCATACAAATCTTATGTTGCAAACTTATATCTTAAGTTAATTCCGTATCTGACGTTGGAGCATTTATGTCTATGGTGAAGTCAAAAAGTATAATGATAATGACTTGTTTTAGTTCAGGATTACTTTTGAGTAGACTCATCTACGTACAGCAACGAAACAACAACAAAAATGGAACTTTGTCAATTTTACTTATAAACCATCTGCGAGTTCTCTCTCTATTTCTGTTTTATTCCTTCTCTCTGGTGGCTCTTTAAAGGAAATTATCCTCTATATCATTCATGACTCATTCTGGAAGAAACTGACAAACAAAAAGAAAATATCTCATTTCCTCCTGAATTTATCATTAAGACATTTTCAAATCTAGGACCCTAGTTGAATTCGTAATTTCCTCTCTATCTTTGTTTCGCCCACAAAGAATCACAGCGCATATAAATTCGTGATTTATCTCTATTGAGCTATCGATCGCCTGCAGGTGTATCAAATCAGTTAGAGATGTAAAAGGGGGAGGGAGAGGATGAAGTGTGCGCTTTTTGAGATCCACCAATTGATAAATTGAACCTACATATTTTGAGTAACTCTTCACGCCAGGAATACAAGGGGGGGGGTGTTCCCATCTCTATGGCATATTCTAGGGTTAAGAATATTTACATATACTAGCTTAGAAACTTTTCCCAAATTAATTATAATAAACTATATAATTAATTTGCTAAAACGGATTTCTTTTTTAACGTACATATTTTGAGGATCCCTATGGCTCCGACTAAAATGGAATTTACTCTATGTATAAATGAATTTTAAACTTTTAAAATGGAGCTTCAAACTCAATAAATACTCAAAATAAAAAGATATTCAGATTAAAATAAATGGATAACAACTTTTTGACAAAGAATAATTTTAAATCGCGGCTTAGAACTAGTGAATGTTTATTAAACGACGAGTGACTTACATTAGATCCCTCTGTGGCCTCCACCCAGCTAGGGCCATCTAGCCCACAGATGACAGCATGGGTTAAGCCCTCATTCGTCATAGTGTTGAGATACTCCTTCCAAGACATGACACTTTCTTATATTATTCAATGGGGTAGCCTGCCTCGTTTGAATGTTTAAATATAACTAAATATATATATTTTTTTAACTATGTACTATATGACTATGAGAAATCCAACCCAACCAAAAAGAGAGGGGGGAGGGTTATGGAGGGAGGGGGAAAGGCGTTGTTGTAATTCATTACGAGTGTAAGGATGGAGACATAGCCGACTAGATACTCCTGCTGTTGCTGCTAAAAACAGCTATTTTTCTTCTTTATTTAGTGAATTAAAAAAAGAGAAGAAAGGAGAAGAATAATAATAATATTAAATAAAGGATCTCGGCTGGTAACAACGAAAGAGAGAGAGAGACAGAGGATAAAAAAAGTAGAAGGGGAAAGGAGAAAACAACCCTCGCGTGCACAAAAGTGTACTACTCTCTTTATGTATTTTTAGAAAAGGAAAATAAAGATTTGCAAGTCGGTCTTTGTTTGCAAAAAATATTAATATTAGGGTGATTTGTTTTTTAAGTTTTGTCTAATTTCTATTGTGGCTAGAGCGGAAAAGTAACCATGTATGTATTTAAAAAATGACCTATGCAAAATTTCATTCCACTACGATGTCATTTTTAGATGATAGATCTCGATCAAAGTTTGATATAAGGCTAAAAATGACTTATATAGTCAATAAAACATACTTTTATATTTTCCATCAAATCATTTTGGTTGACATTTTTTGGACCAATAAAAAATATTAATGAAGTTATTATCTGGTGTAACTGTACTAAGCAGAAACAGAAAATAGCCTCAGGAAATTTGGAGCAAAGATTTTGATCTTGCCTTCCTGAAAATTTAAAAAAGAGATGAGCGCTATACGCGGTTCATAAAATTTCCCTTACGTCATGTTCTCGTTTTGCTGAATAGGGTTACTCTTTTAATATATTCGATATGTTAGAATAATGTGAATCAATGTGTTTCATGTAAAATAAAGAATGATACCTTAGTTTAATTTGTGTCTTTTTTCAAACTTTGATCGAAATGTGGTACATAGAAAGTACGATGTAGAATAATTACATTTTGAACAGGACGACATGACAACTTTTCTACCCTAGCCTTAAAAAAAAAGAAGAAAAAACCACCCTAATATATATATATATAACATAAGAAAAAAAACTAAAAAAAATTATTATGTACATGAAATCAATGATTTAGCAGAATACTGATGATTCATTCCTTTTACGGAGAAAGAGAAACATTGCAAATTCCCTCCCCCTAATCATAGTAGAAAAGTTTTTATGTGTAATTAACATCCTATTGATTCCCAACAGCTGTCATATGCCGTTATATATAAACATGAAACAGCTGATTGTTTACAAGGGGAGGGACACAGCGGAATTCATTCCTTACATGGTGGATAAACTATTACCACATACAGCGTTTTGCATGTGCAATTTTTCATTTACTAATAAAGAATTGCTGTTTTTTAACTATTAAACTGCTTTCTAGATTCGCATAGCACCAAAAGAAAAGAGAAGAGACGCTGAAGGGTTCTTCAGCTTACAGACATATATATATATATATTAATATCAGGAGAAAGCTTTCGAATTATTCTGTGAGTATAATATTTATTGTTGTTGTTTCGGTGTGGTTCATTCACCATCCTCATCCGCCCTTTTCCCCCGGCCACCTCAGTGTTTTTTCCCGTCCTTCTATTAAATTAAAATCTAAAGAATAACTATATACATGTAGTTACAATTGAAAAAGTAAATTGGTTTTCTGCGATTAAGAAAATCTGAACTAAAATATTGTCAAATTATACTTTTAAAATAAATAAATAACGACTGTTAACCCTTCCTGACTTACATCCAAATCATAACATGAATAATTATCCGGTGCTTTACATAAGATGCAAGTTGATACATCGATCAACAAATTAAATATTTTTTTACCAATATACATATTCTATGTCAGTAAATTCAATATCTAAAATAGAATACTAAATTTTGTAGAATGTAGAGGAGTTCTAATTAACAAATTATTATCAAACAAACCATAGTTTATACATAATAAAACATCGCCCTCTTTCATATTAGAGGGAATGGTAGAAACATTATAAGAATGCATAAAAAACATTCCTTGAAACCTCGATAAAACTGTTCAAGTGTAAAAACGGTACAAGAACAGCATATGCTCAACTTATTAGGATTTAATCCTTTGATTCTAAATATGGCTTTTTTTCCTATGTTACCCTCATGGCCTTCAGAAAAAGTTGTTTTTTTTCACCTATTTTTATGTTTCAAAGCTTTTTTAAGCGTTTGGTATGATATATATGGATAAATTCTGTGAATATATTTCAGACCCTATTGTTAAAAACTTTTAAAATGTACATATGTATCATGCTCATAACTCATCATTTTTGAATTGATCTAAAAAAACAAACAATTCCATATATTTCACATGCATGAGCTGTGTAACGCAAACTAGTGAATGTAAGAGTCAATTTAAAAAGATAGATTTATTTTCTGGGTTGATTCTTGAATCACCATCAGTGTTGACGGATGGAGGTGTGCTGGTGAAATTGAAAAGTAACATTTATTTACATGATTAATGTGAATGCATCTAAATATAATGGAAGAAGGTACCCTCGATGAGTAATTACAAAATTTCCGGTATACGGCTCTTACTTACATAGACTAGAAAGTTGGAAGATTATCTTCAAATATAAAGTCCTATACAGCCTTTTCACTGACGTAATAAATTAGCATGCAAATGTATGGGATTTTCTTATGAGATCAATTCAAAAATGAGTTTTATCCTTGAAGTATTGTCTTATCTCAAATTGACAATGATATGAGTGTTTTTGAGCCGGGTTTTTAAAAAATTAAAGTTCAGGATTTGAGCAATCAATAGACTTTTAGAATATATTCGTTTTGAAGGTAAGAACCTCTGAATAAAAGTCACTTATTTTCAAATTTAGCTTAAAAAAGCTATGAAACATACAAATAGCCACTAATAAATATACACTTTTTTTGCCTTTTTGTTAAGACCACGAGGCTAACAGGAAAAATAAGGCCATATTTGGAATTAGGGGATCAAATTCTAATAAGTTTTGCATATGCTGTTCTATTGCTTTTAAAAAAGTTAGGCGTTGTTGGACAGTGTAATTAATTCCAAAATGTCTTCCTTCTCGGGAAACTAATGAAGTATCATCCCCAAAAAACTTGGTAAAGGAAGTATCTAGTATTGAAAAATCAGAGTATGTCTGTCTGTTTGTTTGTTGATATGAAAATGATTCATTTTAACAAGGAGCGTGTGTAGCAATAGCTCAGCCCCACAAATTAATAAAAAGAGGGAGGATATATATATAAATAAAAGAATAAATGTGACATTAGATTAAGTTTAGCAACGAGCGTGAGTTGCTAAAGCTCAGGGCCTCATATTAAAAAATAAATAGAAAGGGGAGTACATATATTTAGGGTAGTAAATCCTTAGCATTTTTTTAGTGTGCGAGTTGTTGTTGGCAGCCTAAACAATAAATTTTCTCAATATATTTTTATTAATATTGCATTCTTTGGGAGAGAGCATTGAGTAACTACTAGTGAGTGTGCTCATGAAATCCTCAGTGTAATTCTGAGGATTAGTTAGGCGAATTATCTAATAATATCTTCTTTTTATATTAAGAAATCAAATTTATATTATTGAAGCAAGTGCGTCTGTTCATCAATGCTTGATAACTCTTAGCAATGCCGTGTACTACTTCTAAAATCAAAACTATTTCTTTATTAAAAAATATCCAATTTGAGGTACAATCCTACTTATTATATCCACATTGTTTAGAATAATAAAATTCTAAATTTTCTAGTAACAGGCCCCCTTTATCTGCAAATAATCTGTATTTAGGAAATATTTACATTTATACTCAAGTAGGTACTGAAAGAAATAGTATATGTATTCGAATCAGCAATTAAAAAATGGGAATATATATTTTTTTTATTTGCATTGATTTATGACATTATCTGAAAGCAAAAGACATGGTTCTTGAGGCAGAACAAAGTTTGTTGACCCGATCTCCCTTAATTCCTCCTCTGGCAATCAACTGCTGAAATCACCTTATCAATAATAATCTCCTCCACACCTTTCACTATCTTTCTCTCCGTTACGTCACAACACTTATAACATTGGTTTTTACCTCCCCCGTGGAATTTTAGAAACATAATTACAAAACTATTGCTCGATACTTTGTCTAAAAGTATTGTACAAATACTTAATGTACATTTTGTTAGGAAGCAAGGGTCTGAACATTAAATAATACAATTCTGACAAAATCAAAATAGTATTAAAAATGATAGTATTCTCGTTCTATTGTGAATAGAGAGTTAGCTCATTATAACTAAATTTTCTCTCCGTTTATAAAATATACTTGCTTTTATTGATAACATGTGATAAACATCACCCCTGGGTACTGGTGAACCTCATCATTGAATTTTCCAATACTCCAACAACAAAAAAACGTCATGTAGTCGGAACGTGGCGGATGAAGAACTAAAAAAATGCACGCATTCATGCCATAAAGAGAAAATAACGTTATTAATAAATTACTTTTGTTGGAGCAGGTGAGTTCACAAATTTAGAGATAGATACAAATCTAAATGATGTTCGAAATGGAGGTAATAATTACAGTATTCCTATGAATTTCCTCCGGATAAAGTGACATGATTATTGATCATAAATGTACAATTATAACTATGATCTTTATCCTACAAAAAAATAAAAAATAAATACCCCCTTCTTAAAAGTGCATATACTAAGGCGTGATCAAACCTATAAACCAAGTGGTGAAAAGAAGACCACATCTTCAATATTTATAAAATATAAAATTGCAACGCAACAACTGTCTTTCTCACTTGGGGGGATGATTATATTATTAAGATACACTAACAAGGGGTAAAACACCAAAAAAATACATTATTTGACACAAAATATAGCTTCTTGTACTAAATTAATCATATAAAATAATAAATAAACAAATATAAATGACGGAATAAACTGGGAAAACAACATTAATATAGAATATTCGATGTAAATAATTTTAGACATATTTTTAATTTACTAAAAAATATTTATAATGTACCCTTTAATTTTGATATTTTGGGAGAATTGTGAAAATGAATGTTTTTTTCTGGAACAGTACTTCAAGAGAAGATATTCACTCTTTGTAATTAGACTTACAAAAATATTAGATAGTTACAAGAAAGAACAATTTAGGCATCAAAAAAGCAAAAACTTGATAAATTTCAAGAAAAATCTTTAGGGTCTTGGTGCTTAAGAACATATCAATTTATTGACGAGGTTATGGATACAAATAATGTATTAAACTATGTATCAACCAATTTTTTAATTCTATACCCCTACCTGGAATTATAGATCGTGGACCTTCATTCCAAATACTCAAGTACTGTATAATAAAATTTGTACTATGAGAAAAGATCCCAGACCCGAGCCAGCTTCGGGTACTCAAACTTTTACGGATCTTAAAAAAGATTTAAGGGATTTTAACAATCTTAAAAAGTTTATAGTACTGTTTAATAAAGATAGGATAGGTCTTGAAACTCAAAATAAAATCCTGGGGACGCCCTTGATTATCCAAGAAGAAACAACAATTGATACATGAAGTTCAACTCTGCATTTCCTTTTTGGTCAACCCGGTGACCTAAATCCAGCTATTCTCCTACCTTCTTAGGATGTCTATATAGGCCTTTTAAATGGACAAAAAGACTTAAAAAAGAATTAAACTCGTCCTCCTAGTAAATGGATTACAAGATAGGTCTACCTAACATCCGTTGATTTATTTTTGTCAGTTTGAGAAACTGATGAAACTTTTTTGAATAAGTTTCTTGATGAATATGAGTAAATGTTTGATATCGCTTCCTGTTAATGTCATGATAAGAAAATTCCAAAAGATAAATTTAAATGGAAAAAAATACCCCATTCAAGAGTGGCAAGCATATAGCGTTCAGAAAAATAGAGAAGGGATGGTAGGCCCCACTGATTGTGTTACCACGAAAACGAATTGCCCTAAAATGCTCATGATAACTTTGATGGCGATGAAGAATCTGTAAGGTAATTCAAAAAATCTGACCATGACAAGAGTTGTTAGTCTAATCTTACAATAATGGTGGAACAATTTCCGTTATCAAATAGAGCAGTAGCCACTATATGTAATACTCTTTTATAAAATATGCAATTAATTGAACCTTCAAATACCCTTGATTGGCAAAAAGTTAAAAGGGAAAGACAGAAAAACAGGAAAATTAATCTCGAAACACAAAAGAGGAATTATTGAAAATAAACTGCAGATTTTTTACGGCAAGGATTGACCTTAACAAAATAGTTAAAAGTATTGCATATTGGACAGCTACCAATCAAAAAAATATTTATATTTATAAATTTTATCTGCATAAAATATAGAGGATTGGGAATTGTAACATTCATGATTTGATACTAGAAATTAAAATTAACGGTAATAAACTTTCTCATTCTTTTTTAAAATTTAAAAAAAATATACAAACAAATTCATGTTAAGCTTCCTTCCATTTAAGAGCACCAAAATGAATATATTGATCATTTGTCACCAAAAGTTGGAAGGCAGGAGATCAGGCGAGAGAAATACTATCTGTACTAGAAAATCATGAGAGCTTAGAATTAATATTTGCTTTCCCATACCATGGTTGTAATACCAATGTAGAAGTTCGGTCCGGCATTGTAAAGAGGCTTTAAATTTTCCATTCAAAGACCCCTTGAATGGGTGGTGTGCCAACTACATATGAATGAATTTACACAAATTCTAACAAATATGCATCAAGGTCTTTTGAGGACCCAAAAGCAAAATCCATAAATGAAGACTTAGCAAAAATGCCAATTGTTCATTTGAGGGATGTTGTAGGAAAAGTTAGACAAACGAATGAAAATATTTTGCTGGATTTAAATTAAAATCTTAAAATCGACATTTACAATATTGCCTTTACAATTCAGTCAGGAAACATTCTTTCTGGTTTCCACCTCCCTCTTATGTACCAGGAACCTTTCACGAGGCCAGATGGCTAACCAAACCAACTAGAATTTTGCGATATTTTATATTTGATAAAAATATTAACAAAAATATAGAAAATGGGAGCCTTTATCCTAAACTTGTACCGGAAGTTACGCCCTGTGCAGTTTCGCCCTGCAGATGTTTCGGCCTGCGGAAGTTTTGCCCTCATATATATATTATAGAATAAATGTATCTTCCAAATAATTTAAGGTCTTCTTTTACTTCAACTTGAAGTCTTTGTAATTAATTATGAAATTATGGCATTTGAGTCATTAATATGAAATAATTATTGTTTCTTATTACAATGAATTCGGACCCTTTTTTTATCAGTGTACTTAAGCTGAGGGAAAAGTGGAAAAAGGAACAAAAACAAATAATTTTGAATGAACATAGTAAGTCTTGCTACAGGGAGGACTTTAATTTTAATTGTTCTTAGTCTTTTACTCAAAAGTTGTTAAACATTTTAAGATATACTGTGAGTATTTGTTATACTTTATTGTTTGTTAATAACTAATTGACTTGAAATGCTTATATTAAATGGGATGAGATTTGCATCGATCATCATCAGGATCCCTTTGACTTATCTCTAGTAAGAATTACATTTCAAGACCTTGAATAAAAAGATGTGTTTGGATTTAAATCCTACATGACGCATTTTATGAAAATGAATTAGTTCTGAACCAATTTTAAAAACCATATAGATTGTCCGAAAGAGTAGATGAAAGACGAACGTGACGTGCAAGTTACTTGTTTACTTCAGAAGCACGTCCTAGGGATCCTACGCAAGCCACTTGTCGTTCATGTGACACCTTGCTTGGCTTCCACAGAGATCTTCTCAACCTAAGCCTGCTTTAGCGACAAGAGGAGGCCCAAGGACTTACTGGACTAGTGCTCCTTAATAGCCTCAAGAAGCCTTGCTTCAGCTTTAACACGTAGAAATTGTACAACCGGATCTGTTGTAGAGGCCCTGTGGACCAGTCCCAGTCATTGATCTGATCACTGATGACGATTTGTTGGTTCGCTAAGAAGTTCATAATGAGATTCCTAGTGCCATACGTGTTGTGCTCCTTATTGGTAGAGGTCCTACCCAAAAAGCCTCCCATCAGCAAGCCTCTGCGCGATATGATAAATTAAGACTTCATCCCATGATAATTTATTTGTTTATAGTGGTTCTTCTTCTTTTCCCTCATCAGAAGTATAACGGTTTTTAAAGAAGTCGGTTCGAACTCTTTATAAAAAGATGCCACATTGATGTTTGATATGTTCTATTTTAAAATATTATATTTTAAAATGGGATAAAATGGACTTATTTTACACTAATGAATGTAAAAATGCATTACAAATTACTTCAATTCGGGGGGGGAGACTCATTTTAAATCTTAAATGATATATGGAAGAAAATTAAAGTCTTCCTAAAAGCAACACTACTTATGTCTATGCTCATTCCAAATTATTCATTTGTGCTCCTTCTTCCTCTTAAGTACTCTGGCAAAAAAACGGTTCGAATTCATTATGATAAGAAACAAAATGATTTCATATTAATTAATCAAATGCCATAATTTCATAATTAATTACGAAGGACTTTCTAATTGAAGTAAAAGAAGACCTTAAATTATATTTGGAAGATACATTTATGCTATAATATATGTATGAGGGCGAAACTTGCCCATGGCGAAACTGCACAAGGCGCAATATCCTAGGACCCCCTAAACTATTGTGCTCCAATGTGGTTTGCAATTAAATTTCAACCAAAGAAATAATTAAGAAATATTATTCATATTTGACAATTATGCTGCACACATTATCATACACAAACAAATAATATTTTTTGTACATAATACAGAAACCTTTGTTGATAAAAAAGGGTTGTGGGGGGGGGGGGGGTGTCGGTATGCGTCCCTGGGCAAATTCATTTTAATGCAAGGACTTATATTTACAAGGGACGACTTTTAATATGCCTAAACACGTGATAGCTCATTTTTTGATTCCCATAATACCCCCTAATTTATTGTGTGTCTTAAAAGTTATTTCAGTCCTTCACTCTAACCAATTTCCTTCCTTTGCTTACTTCATACACATTAGTAATGAAAATCGTGTGTATTTTAGTCATGTTAAAAAAGAAACCGAAAATCAATAAGGTAACCCTGGCAATTTGAAAAATGTTTGGGAGGAGAGCATCTACAATCAGCTGTGACGAGGAAGGAATAAAAAAGACCATTGTCAATAATTACTCTGATGTCGATCTTCAATTCTACTCCGAGTCCAACAAGGACTTACAATTATAACCCCACAACAAACCCTCAAGGTTACTCTCTGTCTTTTATGAGCACACACGACTGTTTAATCTGGTTTTGAATATAATTGGTTCTAGATGAAAAGGAAGTTCACCACTCAGGAATTAAATAATATTAATAATTGCTTAGGAAAATAAAATTCATTCTTCAGATTGCCAATTCCAAAAAGAACAGGCCAGGTAGCTTGCCAAATTCGGCCACATTGATGGGATGGCATCTTCTTTCAACCACTTGTGAATATGCATCATTTATAAGTATCATTGATTACTAAAACTACAAGGGAAGAAATTGCAATATTATATTAAACTGCGTAATTTAGAATTTGGAGGGAATGCTTCTGAATTATGCTATAATTTCGTTGTTCAGACATTTGACAAGTATTGGACAGTACTTCTAAAAATATTTTAAAGGAAATTCACCAGCAATATTCATAGTATTGGGGAGTATTGCTAACCATCGTTGGAGTGATTTTCCTTTATTACGGGATTGATCTAAAGATTAAATAATAAAATCAGCACCTTTAAAATGCAGACTTCATAGTCTTGAATTTGCAGTTAATGTCTAGTAAATAATATCTCTTGGCATGGCCCTAGGCCATTTGGTTAGATTTTTGGAGTCTTTCATAGTGAATTTGTGAAAGCTCAAATCTGCATCCTTAGTAATTTCGTCGTCATAGACCTCCTTGCATCCAGGAGCAGAACAATTTTACACCATTATTAATTAAGTAATAAAAAATTAAAACTTATCCACTTTTGTGAACCACTTTTTCCTTCATTAAAATTTATAAAACAAAGGAAGAATATGTCAGCCTCCTGGTGTGGAAAAATAGTGAGAGCAATTTTAAGACGCACTTACAGTTGTTTTTAGTATTCCTTGCCTTATCTCAAATTGACAACGATATAGAACCCTTTTGGGGATACTTTTTTTTTTAAATTAAATTCTATACTTTCAGCTATTTAACGAGATACTTTTAAACTTTTTGAATCTATTTGTCTTGAAGCTATGAGCCTCTTAATTAAAAAGAAAACACCTATTTTCCACTTTAAACAAAGATAACTCGAATTATAAGTATGATGCAGACATTTTAAAAATGGTTATATAATTTTTTTACATTCAGCTTTCAAATGTATGAACATAATTTATCCATATCTTTAATACAGAGGGCTTAAAACAGCTTTGAACCTTAAAAATAGCCAAAAAAAATGTATGGCCTTTTTCTGAAAGCCACGAGGCTCTTAGAGAAAAAATAAGGCCATATTTGGAATCAAGGGATCAAATTCTATTAAATTGAGTATATACTGTTTTTGTACCGTTTTTGTTGTTGGACAGTGAATTATCAACTGTTATTGTATAATTATTCTATGGATAAGACGAAATGCCGAACTACCAACTTTTTTTTCGGCTTCTTTTTTAGGAGAGGTTGAGATATACAGAATAGATAACGATGTGTCCGATGTTATTATAATACTAACTAATAATGATGTTTTATTAGTAATAACATTGGTATTTTTATTGTTTCGGAATCATTAATCAATGAAAATGTAACCATAATCTGGATCCTATTTTATTAAGGTCCAAATTGTGTGTAAAATGTTAATAAAGTTCGAGAAAAGTATACATTTAATTATTATTCTGGATCAGGATTCAAAAATTCGGGTACCCAGAATTTACCCAAATATTTACGTCTACAGATTCGAACGACCTTGATCCAGAAAAATGAAGATCCGTCCTTTCTTTAGTCATCACAAGTGATGGGTGATACTGATGTATGATGGTACTGATAGGTAAGACTGGGCACGTTTTAGTCAAATAAAATTACTGTTTTGAGAATGAAAAGGAAAACGGTTGTTTTTCTTATTTTTTTATTCATTATTTACGAACAATTGTTGTGATAACATCTCCTTCTAATAAAGACTATAGCTTGCGGCTTACCTTAGTGCAATATTCAATATAATTAATTTTATTTGTCAAATACTTTAAAAAAGTTCCTCCTCAATCACAATTCCATTTATAAGGTGGAGTTTGTGATGTCTAATTTATATGAATAATTACATATATAACCTGGACCCTCTATTTCTTTATTACAACAGTGCATCTTTGTCATTGGAAAACGAGTAGAAGGTAATTTTAGACTCCTAAAGATAATGTGCAACTTTTTCCTCGATTTTTTTTTCTCCAACGACTAATATCTTCATATAGGAAAAGTGTATATTTTTATTTATGGAGTTTGGTTATCTGTTGTCATTGATAATGATTATTGATAATTGATTTTATTTTGTTATGATTTATTTATTGTTATACTATCATTTGGCCAACTTCTAATCTCTGATTATGTATTTAAAAAGATCCTTATGCATTTGTATAAATAGTGAATGATGCGCTGCCCAATATTGACATCAACGACAATGTTAAAGATATAAAGAAGTCATGTTTAACATATTAGGATATATATAGCAAGGTTCATAAAATCCCAAGAATGTTATAAACTACTACCATATTTTTTTATCCAATGAGTTGCGCAAGTTGATAGAGCTCAACCATTTAAAAGAAATTTGATTGAATATAAATAATAGAGGTTGACTAGTTTCACCTTCTAATATAATTTATTTATCTTGTGTTTTCACTATAAAACTTTGTATCAAAGTTATGAGGGATGATGAAACAAGACTATATTTTTTTTTTTTCAGGCAGTCAAATGACTTATTTTCAAACATATATATATATAAGTCAAATTCAAGAGCAAACAGGGTTCACTTCCATATTATCAAATGTATGTCATGATGATCATTCATTTGTATAATTCTTGCGATATATATCAAATAGAAATTCAATGTTAACAGTATATCCTAAACGGAGCTGGTCACAAGTAATTTTTAAGAACTAGTAGCATCTCAATTATTGAGAAATAAGCTCGATAGAAGTCTCAAAAGTAAAGTTGCGAGTTTTTCGGTATGTGAGTTTCAAGCCTTGAGTCTAATGAAAATCAGAACCTTGTCGATCTTTACGGCGAATTCTAGACGAGTTACGAGTCTTTCATATTGAGTCCTTGTCAAATAAATCTCCTCATTCCTTTCTCCATAAATCGTATAAATCCCGAACGGGACACTTTATAACTTATGCAAAAAAAGTTATATATATAATAAATTGATGAATATGATATTTTTTATTTATTTTACAAATGGATTGTCTAATTTCTTGAATTGAACTTTTAATTTTAAATAGTATTAAACGTACAAATTATATTTCTTCTTTTTAGATTAGCCACCAAATCTCTTAGATTTGGGAGGGGATAACGATCGAGGTCCGTAATTCTATTTAATTGAAGATAGTCGCCGCACATTCGCCAGCTTCCTTTGGGTTTTGGAACGACGTCAATAGCGGAAGACAAATTAGAAGAGGACGATCTTAGAATTCCATTCTTCTACAGTTCATTGATTTCGTATCGTTCAAAATTTAAATTCTCACCATCTAACTTGCGTGATTTCGCAAAGCAAGGAGGATATTTCGTCTCGATATGGTATTCAACTATTTAAATGGCTAATCTAAAAAGCACGACTGTTTTTAGTAATATGGATTTACACAGAGCGTATAACCCAATACCTATGAACAGTACTTCCATAAATAAATCTGCAATCATTACGCCATTTGGTTTATATGAATATTTGAGGAAGCTTTTGGTCTTAAAAATGCTGCTCAGACATTTCAGAGATTCAATTCTACGAGAAATTCCAAATGTGTTTGTGTACCTTGATGATATCCTTGTCACTTCAGAGTCGATGGATGAGCATTGGAGAACGTTGAACGTGGTTTTATCAAGACTTAAAACAGCTGGTATGATCCTCTCCCCTAAAAAAATGTAAGTTTTTCATGAAATCGGTGGACTTCCTTGGACATTCTATTTCATCGAAAGGTTTTAGGCCTCTGTAATGTATGGTAAAGGCAATCCAAAAAGTACCAACTCCAAAATCAAAAATTGAACTTCATAGATTTTTGGGGATGGCACAATATTACTCTCAGTTCATCGAGAGATTGGCTCAATGGACAGTTCATTTGTACCCATGTTAAAGAAGAATGTAATGTTTAATTGGAATACAGAAGATGAACTCGCCTTTCAAATTATTACAAACAGATACAAAGATGGGAGCTGTTCTCGAGCAAGCAAAAGGTAAATGGACACTGGCAACCTCTAGCTTTTTGGTCTCGGGCTCTTTCAATGACACAAAAGAAATATTCTACGTTTGATAGGGAAATATTAAGTGTTAAGGAAAACATCAAACATTTTCTATGGGCTTTGGATGGACAAGTTTTTAAAGTTTTCACGGACCACAAACCTTGCGTCACTGCGATTGACATTCGCAATCTCTCTTGGGCACCAAGACAGTTCTGTACTTTTGCATTAATAGCAGAATTCAATTGTGATATCGAACACGTTTCTGGAAAATTAAATCATACTGCAGACATTCTTTCTAGAAGTATAAATAACATCACAATAGGCCCAACCTTCATTGAAGATATAATTGAGGATCAAAAGAAACAGGATCCTAATTTACTTATGTTAAAAATTGAACCTTCTTTTAAATACATGGCAGGAACCCTACTTGCTGGTTTTGGCAATGTTGACTCATTTTGTATGGCTGTGTCATCTCCAGAATTGCATCAAAGAATTGTACATTCTGTTCACAAGGACAATCATCCGGGATTCAAAGAAATGTTAAGGAGGGTTTCACTTTTTTATGTTAGGCCTAATTTGCAAGCAGACGTTAGATGAGTGTTTAGCGTGTCAGAAAACCAAACCTTTCAGGACATCAAAACCAATGTCGTCTTTTGATCCTCCATCTGAAAGACGTTCCTTTATTTACGTAGACCTAATCGGTCCATTCCCACTAATTCAGGGACAGTGTTATGCCCTAACTATTATGAATCATTTCACAAGATGGTCAGAAGTGATACCAATTCCAAATATAACCTCCAAGACAATAGTCAATAATTTTTTGAGTGGTTGGATTTTGAGGTTTGGAGTTCCAGGAACAATTATGTCTGACCGAGGGACACAGTTCACAAGTTCATTAGGGATGGGTGTTTGTAGAGACACTTGGGATTGCAAGCAAGAACATAACCGGGTATCATTCAGAGTCCAACGAACTCATATAACGTTTCCATAGATCATTTAAGACCGGGTTAGTAGCACGAATGCTGGAAGAAAAAGAAGACTGGATCAATACACTACCTGTAGTTTTATGGGGATTGAGGAACTCAGTACCAATAGACCCGGGTTCTAAATATTCACCTTTTCAATTACTCACTGGCCGCTCAGGATCCATGGCCCTTAATTTTTTTAATGCATCCACCTTTACTTCTGGCAACCTCAACGTCGAAAGTTTTTTTAGAACAATGAAGAAAATAATACACGTTCCTCTGAGACACTTTAATAAAGGAGCTATTAACAAAAAATTAAAAAAACGAATTCGATTTGCTAAAAATAAACCCATAAAAGAGCCTCTTTCTCCAACTTTTTTGGGCCCGTTTAAGGTGATTGAGAGGCACGATCATTACTATAAATTTGACTTTGGATCAAGAACTGACAATGTCTTGATAGATAGACTTCGACCTGCATCTGGAGTTCCAAGTATCCTTCCAGCGTCTCCGACTATAAGATGCACAAGATCTACTACTGGAGAATTATCTATTTGTTTATTTATCAATGTTTTTATGATGCATTTTATTGTGTATTACTAGATAAACGATCTCTTTACTCACTCTGTCGTCTATGGGAGTAGTGTAGGAGTTCAACTTGTTTAGATGATATTAATTATTCATCATAGTACCTTGTATTCTTTTTCTAGTTTTTTCCTTTTTATTTTCGCTTAAAGGAATGATCCTTTTTATACAGTTAGAATGAAGATATTTTAATCTTTAAATCTTAACATAAATTATATAAACATTTGGTTCGAATATTATTAAATAGGATCAACAAATATAAAATTAATTTTTATTATCTATTTACTTGTTGCTGTAGTCATTCACATTTACTCACATTTTCTGAATTTCATTCAAATTGCTCGCCCTTTTTGCGTAAATTTTAGTATTAAAAACACCTGAACCCTCCAGTTGTAGAGGAGCCGCATGACGGTCATAAAACTAACAACAAAGTTACAGATACCTTTACAGAGCCCACTAAGTATAATACCAAAAAAGTTCAATCCCTTGAGCTGTGAGAATAACGAAGGTTTTTTATGTTTAATGAAGCTGTTGTGGTCGCTAATGAACCACATTTTCCGCCAGTTGTTCCCTTTGCACAACCCGTGGGCCGGGGTGTATCATAGGATATTAGAAAGGGTCCTTGATATTCAAGGTAATGGGGGTGATAGGTTTTGGCCTTCTTTGGAGACCAGCTGTCCAGCTTCACAACCTGTTGGCCGAGGTATATTTTGCAAAATAGAATCTATTCTTTCTTGACCATTCCTTATCATAAAAAAGTTTGATTTTGTGAATACAATATAAATTTCAATGAAAATAAACTAAAGTATCAAATTACTTGCAATGAAATTATATCACTATCAAATGCTTAATGATCAAATTACATAGCAATGAATAATTTAATAATCAAATTACTCACAATCATTTTGCCTGACAATGTAAATGAAGTTTAAATTACTATTGAACACTCTTTTGAAATTTGTGCAGATTGCCCGGGGATTTTGCACATTGCCTGAGGATTTTTCAAAAGGCCCAATTTTCCACATTGTAATAAACATGTAAAATATTTAAAGTTCAAATATCTACTAATTATTCTAGATTAATATTAATAATAAGAAAAAGGAGAGGTGATGAACTTGATCAAATCAAACTTCAAAAGCACTCCCCCCTTAGAAGAAAGAAAAATAAAATAAAAATTTCCCTTTTTTACCGTCTAGTATAAAAGAAAATAAACAAAAGATAATCAAGCAACAACAGTGATTAATTTATAAAATGGATCTTGTACAGTGCACAGTTGGAGATTCTGGTAGGATGCTGGCGATTCCAAAAGCAGGACGGAGTTTATCTTTGGAGACATTGTCGACTTTGGCGTCCAGTCAATTTAACATAACAATCGTATTTTCCCGGGATTTTAAAAGGACCAAAGAAGGTGGAAGAAAGATATTCTGTGATTTGCTCATTTTTAACAAAACACTAGTAAGCCTTGCTCAGACGATTGTAGAACGTTTCTCTCTGGGTTACTCGTGGGGGAACGTGAGCTACCTTCTCCATCATCTCGAAGAAGCGCCCCACATCGGAATCTGCCTTAGGAATAGGAAACGAATCGAATAAGCCTGAAGCCAAATATCCCGCTGACCAGTAAGTAACTGGAAGAGCGAATATTTATATCCTTGATCCATTGGTACTGAATTCCTCAGTCCCCACAAAACAACAGGCAGTGCATTCATCTAATTTTCTTTTTCTTCTAGTATCCGTGCAACTTGCCCAGCTTTTAGGGATCTGTGGAACCGTTCAATAAGCCCGTTTTATTCAGGATGATGTGATGTGGTCGTCCTATTTGCGATTCCAAGTGCCCTGCAAACATCCGTCGAAATAGTACTTGTGAATTGCGTCCCCCTGTCTGACACAATGATGTCAGGTACTCCAAATCTCTATATCCAACCGTCTAAGAAAGTTCCAGCCACTGTTCTAGAGGTGATATTTGGAATTAGGATCACTTCCAGCCACCTCGTATACCGATCCATTATAGTCAGGGTATAGTGCTGTCCTTTGACGAGTGTGAACGGGCCAATTATATCAATGTGGATGAAGGCAAGTCTCGTTAATGGTGGATCGAAAGAGGAAGTGGACTTGGATGTTCCAAAAGGCTTCGTTAATCAACATGCAATGTATTCTTCACTATTTTTTTTTAATATCAGAACGTAATTTAGGCCAAGCGTAGAAAAGTGATACCCTTGCTAATGTATTTTTAAATCCAGGATGATTATCTTTGTGGCTTGAATGAATAATTCGTCGGCGAAGTTCTGGAGAGGATATTACGACACGAAATAAGTTTTTGTTGTCGAAGCCTTCAAGTAAAGTTCCTGAAACACATTTGAAATAAGGTTTAACTTTAAAATTTAATAATTTAAGGTAATGGAGTCTTTGATCGTCAATAACATCTTGAAGAAAATTGGGACTTAATTTGATGTCGTTGACATTTCTCGAATGAATAGCCGCGGTGTGGTTTAATTTTCCTTAAACAGGTTCAATCCTGCATTTAAACTCTGCTACATATGCAAATGTACAGAATTGTGTTGCAGTCTAGGAAGGATTGCGTATGTCTATTGCTGACACTAAAGGCTTATGATCTGTGAATACTTTAAAACTTTGTCCATCCAATGCCCACAGAAAATGTTCAATACTTTCCATAACACTCGGTATCAACCATCATATCGACTATTCTTTTTTTTCCCTTACGGACGATGATAGCCCATATCTGACTAATATGAATTTCTTTGCTCCCTCATAACTGAGATTCTCCTCACTAATAGGAATAATATTGAAACCCTCAACCGGCATTGTTGACACCATAGGACTATATTTAACTTTTGTATGACAAATCCCTTCAATGCAAAATCAAGTTCAAATCTCCGGAATCATCTCACATCCGAAGAACAGAACTTAACAAGGTGGAATTCCGCAACGGCCATAGCTAATTTCGCCTCTTCCGTTTTAATCGACCATGCTTTTTTTTGGGGGGGGGTTAAGTTTGTTTTTGGGGCATTTTTGAATCACGTCAGGGTCACCACCAATGTTAAGTATTTAATCTTAAAATATCTACGTATCATATTTTAGATTAATAAGAAGAAAAAAAAGGAGAAGTGATCAACTTGATTAAATCAAACTTCAACAAACATATATATTTATAGCTTATTTTTGGAGGGGAGTGGGGCATCAGATATATTCAATTCAATTTGAGCCAAACATTTTGTATGCAAAATGAGTTTTTAAGCACAATAGAAAAAAAATTACTTTCTGCCCAAATTCCTCCTCCCCAAAATTACTTTCCCACCCATGAATGTGTATTTTTATAATCTATTGTCAAAGTAATAAGAAGAAATTCATTAAAGCCTTTTTATGCTTAAAGCAATAGACATATAACATTAAAATATATAAAGTATATTTTTAAGGTCAGAAGTCACAAAAAGAGGAACTTCATCTAAATTTTTATTTTAGCATGTGTACAGGTGTCCGATTTTTAAGGTGACCTATTAATTCGATTTTCTGTTGTATTCTAATGAAAAAATTATGTTTATGAAGTTTCAGTCTTCAAAAAGCGTTTTTGGACTTCTATAGGCATTTGAAAAGGGCTTTTTTTTACAACATTTTCTATCTTTAAAGGGATTCAGAAGTTTCAATTTTGAAGTCATGTTTCTGAACTATGAATATAAGTTTGATTAAACATTTATAGTGTAGGCTACATTTAAATATTTGTAAGAAAAATTTATATTATTTGAAACTGAAGAGATATGAGCCGAAAACTAAAATATATCAATTTAATTATAATTTTAATTATATTTTATCAGAATAATTACATCCTTATTTAAAAATCAACATCCATACTGAGTTTTTACTATATAATCGTGTACTCAATAAAGAATAAATGGTAGATAATATATTTATCGTAATCTATAAACAATAAATCTCGAAACCTCTGTTGTAGTTATATGAAAATATTCTGTATGATCGTAATATATTAAAAGAATTATAATAATGGACGAAATAGAGTTCTTTACACAGTTGAATGAATACACATAAATCATAATGTAATTTGAAGAACGCCTTTATCAATTGTGTATATAAATATAACTATTAAACGACCTTTCAAATTAAAAGCAAAAATATTTTACAGATGAATATTTTGTAAATGTATTTTCAGATACGCGTCGTACATAATCGATGACTAGCAATATACATAGTAATAGGGGAATTATACTTTGATTTCCAAAAAAGAGGACTCTTGTTCTGATCGGTGTCTGAATTTTAAGAGTTATATTTAATATTTTGAAACTTATAAATTTATGAATAATTATACAATAACGCATTTTGATTCTTTTTTTTTTTTTTTTTTTATGAAATATTTTGAACTTTTGTTCTATTATATTTAATTCATAATCAGGCCCAGATAGGTTATATACTAGGGTGACCTCTTTTCGAGACCTAAAACATGCGTCCGGCAGGGATTCCGAAAACGTCCAGTATTTTGCTTCGTAACAAAAAAAAATGATAATATACACCGGGTGTAGAAAAAGTAATGAGCCCTTCCTCTAAGTAGAAATTAAAATACTAATAATTGATCAGGATGATGTTCTACATAGAAAATTTTATTTTACAATATTTGTTACTATAACGATGCACATTAATTATTAATCTGGCCACCATCAGCCTCAATGACAGCCTCCAACCGCTTCCTGATCCCCTTGCACACATTGGTAACGTATTCATTTTTCACGATCTTCCACTGATTGTTAACAGAGGTCTTCGGGCATCAATATTCGGGTGGTGGACATTGCAGGCCTTCTTCTCAATTTGACACCAAATGGAGTAATATAGTGGATTCATATAAAAAAAATTATCTCTTAATTGGAAGGGTCATTATTGGCCCAAAACATCGAAATCAATTCGGAAGTCATTTTAAGTTATTAAATGAAGCTGTATATTGCGATTTTTTCTTGAATTTTTGCAATGCCAATATAGTCTAAACCCTGTAGAACATTATTAAGCTAAGTTTTTTCTAATGTATTTAAGAGAAAGTTCTCAAATTTATGATTTAAAAGATGTACCTATTTATGGCGTTTTATGTGTGACGAAACTTCTTGTCGATCAGCTGTTCGAGCAACTTAATAAGTGGGGCGAAAAGAAGATTAGAGCACTCCCTCTTTTGTAACATACCTACTATGTGTCGAAGCATATATTGTAATACAATGTGCATTGTGTGCCGCTTCTTATTTTTGACGAAGGAAAAAGCAGTGAAATAGAACATTATATATACCTTGGGAAAAAGGAGTGGGAACTTTTATATTTTTCTTATACAAAATAACATAGCATAACTTGTAAGGCAAAGATATATTTTACTACAGGACATGAACGCTAAAAACGAATGTGTGTATTTTACAAGAACTACGTGCTATTAATTTTCTTAAGAGTAGTGGCTAATATAATTTATATCTTTATTACTTAATGCTAAATGTATAGCTATTCTATTAATTAATTATCGTCATTATCTATTCACTGTTCATTAACTACAATTTTGTTCGGATTTATTGAATAATAATTCTTATTAAGTATTTTTAAAATATGCTGATACTATTCGCTTAGAATTTCAATTATGATTTAAAAAAAAAATTATGATATCTTCAAGGCAATCTAGTAAGGCAGTATGAGTATGAACAAAAAAATAATTTTTATTTGTAAAATATTCACGAAAACTTAAAAAGTGATTAATGTTTTTTCTATTTGGCTGATCTACCTAAATATCATTTTTATTCCAAGCATATCAAGCCACATTGTATATGCTAAGCATAGCATTACTTACTTACTCCATAATCAAAAATATGTTCTTTTTTTATGATACTTGTAGATTATTTCTAAAAAAATATTGACACATCATTAAATGCATATTATTATGGATTTAGGAACATGAAATGCACATGAACATTTACTTTTTGGAAGTCCCCGGGATATACCCTAGAATATTTTTGACAAGTAAGCTGGATTTTGGTAAGATAAAAGTCGTATCTTAAAAATCAACTTCGGCGGAATATCAAGAAAAGAGCATCATCAAATCATTTAAATAATTGCTTCTAATTACAAGAGTATTTGGGAGAAAGCAAGCATTAATTCTAACGTCACCAGGTTAGCAATACTTGAAGCAAAAAGTTAGCAAACTTGTGGAAGAGACCAAAGACTACGCAAAGAAGATAAATTTGCAAAGGGGCTCGAGTGATAAATATATTTGTAAGTTTTTCGAGAAAAGATGGTCATTGTGTTACTTTGAGTTATTGGATTATGAGAGTCCTTAAAGTAATAAAGTATGTACACTCGTGAAACAGAGGAATAATGCTGAGCTCCAAGAATCAAGCCAAATTCTAGTCAGATATGGACTTTCAATATGTTCGGCTGCAGTATATGGCAATGCATTATTAAGAGTTCTAAAGCTTTCAACTCCCAAAAATTTCCTTTCAGTTACGAAGGTTAGTAAGCAAGTTCAAAATATGGAATTAAAATTCACCAAATGTATTTAAAAAAAAAAAAAAAAATTCATATGTATCAAATTTGAAGGCCACAAGGATCTTACAAAATGTCTACCGAGATCTGAAAAGCTTGAAATTATGCAGGAGCATATAACAGTGATTGTAGAACCTGGCACTAAATACTTAAATTATTTATCACATCTTTCGGGAAATCATAGCATCTTGAAAATGAATTGTTTTCATTAATAGCTGAATCTGGAAGTCTTGACTAAATCAGAGCAATTGGTATTGATAGGACCGGAGTTAATACAAGGTACAAAGGTGGTATTATTATACTTCTGGAACAGAAATTAAATACTCCATTACAATGGATTATTTGTTTTCTTCATTTGAATTAATTGCCTTTCAAAAACCTTTTTGAATTTTATGATGGAAAATTAAGTGGGCCATGGACTTTTAAAGGAGCAATAGGAACATTTGTGTCAAACTTATCTTTTCATAAGGATCCAATAAAATTTGAAGGAATAAATGGTGTGTTCTGAACATTAATGAGTATCAAACGAACAAGGGATCTTCATATAAATTTACTTAATTGCTCCAAATGGACCAAGTTCGGTTACCAGCTTATTTCTCGAAAAACATCCAGGGACGGTTCACAATGCAAAATGGATCACTACAGCATCAATTATCTTGAGGATTTACATTCAAACAAGAAATCCATCAAAAGAACATACAAGATTGGTTGCCATAACTCTTAGTATTGTTTGCTCCAACATTTTTTCACATTAAAGGAGTATCCTCATAGTAAGTCTGGTTTTAAACATTTATTTTTTGTTCATAGTGCATTAAAAGTTATGCTATGTATTTTTTACAAGAGAAATAAAAGAATTTCACTAGTTCTCTTTTTATTTATGTCAAAAATAAGAATTTGCACACAACGCACATTGTATTAGTATATTTGTTTCGGTAGCTGGAATCTAAAAGAATAGGCATGAAGCACGCCTCACACTCTAAAATTGCTGTGGGGAAAGAAGAAATTATTTTGTTCTTTGAGTTTTCCTTATTTGAATAGGATATCCCTCCAAAGAGAAGGGGAGTTTTCAATTAGACTTAGGATTTATTAATTGTTATTATAATAACAAATGTATAATTCAAGATACGATGATCAATTATTGCCAGAGGTGGGAACTTGGACTCGAGACTTGCTACTGGAGTTGGACTTGAGTCCATATTTTGAAGACGATATCATAATCAAAGACTCGATTCTTGACTTGGACTCCATAGCTAGTATATTGCGGTCTCATGAAAAGAATTAACAGAATGAACCCTATATAGTATAGTAATGGACTTGAAATGAGCTTGAATGACATCTGAGGACTCGATGAAAATATTCAAGGACTTGGACATGAATTGAGATTCAAAGTGAACTTACTGTAGAAGCACGTTTTTCCTCCTCAGATTAATGTTGTTTCGTAAGCTGCAGTAGTGGTTACTGATACTCCTAAATCATTGGAGGCTATGGATTAAAGATATCTGTAGAAAGGATTAGAAACTTACCATCATTCAAATGTGGACTCATTACATTTTTGAATATACGGACTTTGAAGAATGGCTTCGGATAATAAGTCCTCCCGTTCTACATGTCATTTCATAAAAGAAACAAACTAAAAAAGATATAGTTCCATATAAACAAAGACATCTTTTAATCCAGGACTTGAACGCTAAAAACAAGCGTGTGTATTCCACAAAACCTAGGTGCTATTGATTTTCTTATTAATTGCTATAGTATATTATTAAATGCTAAGTCATTCACTTATAGTTGTTTCATTTTTAATACTCATTGCAAGTTAAAAAATGGCTAAACGTAGCACATACACTGTTCCGGATTGTAGAACTAGATACCGATCAAATAAAAATAAGGAAACTAATTCGAAAATCACATACTAATCCCTACTAATATAGATGTGATAAATAAATTGAAAATAGCCATTCCAAGAATTTAGGCACAAGATAATATACTCGTATCTGTTATATCGGAATTCATTAATTAAATTAAACAGTAAAATTGTATATAATTGTTTTCTCAACTTTATATTTCTTTCAGATGGCAAATCAATAAATATAAAAAATGCAATAGTATGTTCCCTTCACTTCACAGATAATGATTATAGAGACCAAAGCTTAAATACTGACCAACCTTTAAAACTTCGATTATTGAAGAAGGGTGCTATTCATTCAAAATTCCCTGGTCCAAGTTATTTTTCTAAAACTCAATGAAATGTAAAAATATAGAAAAAACAACCGTAGCAAATAGAAGAAAATCAGAAAATTAATCATATGAACCAGGAGTTGATAAATTCCGATAATGTTTATACCTTGGATGAAATTAAAAGAAAAAATTAAAGAGTACAATATTCCATCAAGCGTACTTTTTATTTCGGAAGATACTTCATTAAGGTACTTCCTTACTAAGAATACAAGTTTTGGTAATTTAATTATTTTTTTATTTCTAATATAAGCATAATTAAAAACATTTTGTTAGGAGCTCCAACTAGTGTCTTTATTTTGGTCATAGACTCGAACCTAACATTTGAAATGTATAAGGAAAATAAACTACTACCTTTATCCATAGTAAGCCATATAGTGCCTTCAAAAAAAACCTGTTCCAAAGTATTGAATATTCTAGTAACTCCGAAGGGTCTTGAAACAAATTTCAATCCTGATCCAATTAAATACATTGAAAAACAAGTTGAAGCTATTTTGAATATTCTTTCAGATGTCGCTAAATCAATCAGTTTTCTTATAGAACAGTCTCTTTTGGTATTAAATCCTAACAGAGGAAAACACTATTCTCCTACTCTTTTGACTGTTGCTTCTGCATGGTAAAATATTCACCCGCTTTATATTATTACATGTTTAAAGAAGGCCTTCTTATATTACCAACGGTACGTTATTTGAAGGATTTATCATCTAATTTGAACGTTAAGGCAGGGATCCGCTGCAATTATTCCTGTTTCAACCATAACTTCTGATTTAATACATTCCTCATTTCATTCTGTTCAGAAAATGATATGTTACATTGGATTTAACGTCGTAGCAGTAATAACGGATGGACACGTTTGGAATAAAAAATCAAATGACTTATTTTCAAACATATATCTTATTCGAATCCAAGAACAAACAGAGTTTAGTTCCATACTAACAAATGTATGTGATGAGGGTCATTCCTTTGTAGATTTTTTTCGTCATATATCAAAAAGTTCATTGATGTAATTATAAAAAATATAATATCTATAACTAATGACTCAATACATTCCAGTAAAAAGCGAAAAGATATATTTAAAGGGAAAAATTGTCCTTCATCCAAAAAAAATTCTAAATTATATTCCAGTAACTTATAGTGGTAACACAAACATATTAATTGATTTGTCATTTCGTCCCTAGTTTTAGTAAAATATATTCAAAATCAAAAACGTAACTAATCAAAAGTAATTTTTAAGACAACTAGTAGAGTTGAGAGAAAAGGTCGAGTGAAGTTGAGAGTCTTTGGACACGTGAATTAATGAGTTTCAAGCATCGAGGCTTACTAAAATTACATTTTAATCTTGTCTACGAGCTCTAGTCGAGTTATGAGTCTTATACATCCAGTCCTAGTAAAATCTTCAATTTCTTTTTTCTACTCAAAATCGAGTCCTCGTGGAGTTTAAAGTCCCAATTTAATAAGAGCTATGTGCAACTAGTGTTGAATTGAATTAAGACATAAGCTCGAGTGAAGTCTCAAAAGTAAAATCCAATATAATACGACTCCAAGTCAAGTCGCGAGTTGTTGGGTACGTGAGTTAGTGTTTCAAGACTTGAGTCTTATCTGAATCTTGTCGATCTTTACGACGAATTCTAGACGAGTTACGAGTCTTTCATATTGAGTCCTTGTCAAATCTGAAATTTATTTTTTCTAGTCCAAATCGAGTCTTTCTGGAGTTCGAAGTCCCGATTTAATAAGAGTTAACTACAACCCACGTTCGAGTTTCCAATTCTGATTAGTGAGTTATAATTATAATTAATTGAGAACCAAATAAACTTAATAATATTTTCTTCACTTCACTTCTATGCACTATTTCATGCATACTTGCAATTTTTCTACGCGAATATTGTTCCTCATTCCTTCTTCCTCGTTCGTCTCTTTCGAGAAAGTTTTGCGAACATCTGAATGCGAACTTGGCAATATTTTCTAATAATTTTTGTCTTAATATTATAACAATCGGGTAGGGATATATTTGTTATTTCTTGTTCAATTATATCTTGCAGGATTTTTATTATATTTTTTAAATCATTAATTTTTTAAGTTTTAATAAAGTTGCGAAATCACTTCTCGGCAGCAATTAATATACTTTCGAAGATTTTTCTTGATACAGCGGCATAAAAATTGGACGGGATAATCTTTTAGATGAAGGAGTTTTGAATACGGGACACTTTCATTTGTGTCCAAAATAACAAAACTAAGACCATTCGAACAAACAGACTGATATCTTTTAATTTGGTTTAAAATATAGCCTGCAATATAATATAAAACATCAGTTTGTTGTTCAGACAACACAGTATCTTCTTCTAGCTGAGGAGTTAGTTCTTGAAGAAAAGATGCATTATCCGATTTATTTTTTCCTTCTTTTAAATCATCTAAGAAATCGATTAGATATCATCATATTGATAATTGGAAGATCCCTTTTCCATCATGAACTGACTTAAAGCAATTATTCTTAGATTGTTTTGAGCCTCGAATGATGTTGGAGTTGAACTCTTGTACGTAATAAGGTGAATAAATTTTCCACGGCATCTTGAGTAAATCTTCCAGTTAAAATGAATAAAAATCCTTCATCAAGTAGTTCCTTGTGCAATTGAAGAATGGAAGTTGTCGACAAAATGATACCAGTTTGCCATGGCTTCCAATAACCTTTTTTCCTACATGATATAGACGAATGACTTCGATTACCTTCTTTAAAGTCTGAATAGCTTTATAATATTTGTCAAGATTTTGATGACTTAAAGCCATCATCGGTGATCGAGAGGTCATGAGTTCGAATTAAATCATTAAATTCTGCCATTAATAAGATTGACCCATCACACTCCTGGGTTGTCGAATATATCAGGCTTGCACTTGTTGCATGGAAAAAAAGTCATTGCATCAGCAACAATCATTTTTGAAAAGTGGCTGGGGTTTATGACACTTTCAGAAAGCTTTAGAACAATTTTCATCCCTGAACTTTTTCTAACTCTACCAGTTTTTGAAGATGTTTTACAGAACAATATGGTTTGATAAATGTTTTTCTTCCCCAAAAAATGATTGCGAAATAATTTCAATATTGTTTATTAAAGATGTTCGAAATTTTTTTAGAAGATAAGGAAAATCATAAAGAAAGTATACATTTTCTTTCGGATTTGCTGGATAAGGGACGAAGTTGACAATTTCATTTTTTTCTTCCAACTAATGGAACATTGGCTTGTTTTATGGGCCAATATCTGTGGTAATTGATCTTACACGTAGACTAATTTCAGAAGCTCTTATGACGACATCCTTTGTAATTTTTCCCAGTACAGACCCATTAACTGAATCTGGAGTAAAAAAAAACCAACAACTTGCTTCCATCTACTTGCAATTCCAGCGAGAATGATCATAAGAATATGTGTTGCATATTCGCTTTTGTTTTCTGGAAGAGTAACCTGTCCCATTAGACAATCTAGCCGTTGATCATAGTCTTTAGACTTTTTGATGAACATTTCATCCATCAATAGTACACATTTTCTTTTTTGTTAAAAATCGGATGTCATCATTCAGTTTTGCACTTAAATTTTTACCCATAACATAAAACAAAGCGAATGAAATTCTTTGAATTGAAAATAATATACATCTTCTTCTATCAATCATGAACGTTATCTCCCACCTTTATTATTCAATATTAATATAATAATATTAGATGGGGATAGTCAAGAGAACTGAATAAAATGCCTAAAATAACGTCGCCTTCTGTCTGGATTTCTGAAAATGGAGGCCTAGGAATTTGGAAAATACTTACCGGATGAGAAACAGATGGTTTGTCGGATTTGTCGATATAAATGTGCCTTTAGTCCCTTTCTGTCTAGATTACACGCCACTCATTATCCTCATCTCATAACTAGAGTATGGATATTCATCTATAAAATCAATTTAACGATGAATACATCAAGTCAGACTTTAACTCTTCACAAGGATGCTTATTGTATGTAATATAACCTTATCCATTGCTAATCATCTACGTTCAAAAAATTTATGGAGAAATACAAGGGTAAACATATCCCTTCCCGAGGAACCATCATTAAATTAATGGAGGATGTTGTTACTGATGTCATTTATAGAAATACATATAAAAATGTTTTGAGTCATCCACACCAAATGACGATCAAGTTATCAGTAAAAAGTATTTACGAATATCGAAATGGAACTCTGAATTTTGTACTATCTCACAGTAAGTATTCAATTTTTTTAAATCTAACCATAAAATATGATTCTATTTTAGCTAAACATATCAAGAATTATGATACACAACTCAGTAAAGGGCAAAAACAACTGCTTAAATGGTCACAACAACGGGGGTAGTAGCTTTGGATGGTTTGCAACAAGTTTGTCTGAGACTACTTACTTCGTTTTAAGACTTGGGTATGATAATTAGGTTTTCCAATATTACATAGTCATTAAATATTCTTTTTTATCCCTTAAGGCTTAGCTATGGTTGATGGGCTCCAAGAAATGGTGTTCAGAAAACTCATAAAAGGCAAAAATAACTGTTTAAATGGTCACAACAACGAGGGTAGTTACATTGGGTGTTGCATTATAATTAACAATTGTGTATATCCTTCATGATAATAGTATGTTGTTATATAAGCATACCTTAATAACGGGGAAAATATTTTTGATGCTCTTAATAAGGAGTAATATCGCCGGACATTACTACATAATTAGCTTTTGCTCTAAATCTTTAAGATGAATTTATTTCTAACATTTTTTTATTAATATATTTATTGTCTAATTTTATGATTTTGACATTTACTTTATTATTAATAATTAGTTAGATCTCATCGGTAGAGATATATCTATCCTGTGCACAATTGTATATAGCAACTTCCACATGAAGAAGAGGGGTGATTATCTTTTTGATTAAACTCCACGTCTCGCTTGTGTATTGCAACCTAAAGTTATGACATTTTAACTGAATTCCGATGTTAGAACAAGAAAAAAATTATCTGGATCAATCTATTATTTCAATATTCTTTATTTATAATTTATTATTATTAATAGTTATATGATTTTAATTGTTTAATTTTGTATATTTAACTTAAATGTTTAATGGTTTATTTTTTAGTATGTAGATTATATTTCATTAAAGCCTTCTTTTTTTAAACTTTGAGCTTCAAATAATAAAAAACCAATAAAAAAGACATACCTGATGTGATTATCATCTGCCAAAGCTTTAATGAAATTTTTGAAGAAATAACTTTAATGTATCCTCGCAAAATTTTACTCCCAAACGATATAATACGTATCAGAGTTTAAACTGTCCTTATCCTGTCAAGAATGTGGCAACAAATGAAGCTCTAGGATTTGGGGTGCCAAGTAAACTGTCTTTCTCTTCAGGAGTAGCTGTGATTATCGAAGGTTATTGAGTCCGGAGGTGTGTCTCTGATGACCATTAACTCTTGGCATGATGTACAACTGATCTTCTTCTTCAAAAACAAACCAATATACCCGGCAACAAAGTAGAGAGTATTACTCTCCCCCTTGGAAGCTAGTTCCTGGAGGTCATCTGGTTGCCCGTTAGTTAAAATTGAGCTCAGCTTTTACCAGGTCTTCATCCAGCAGAGCTTTAATTTCTGAAGTAGTAATACCTGAAAATTTAAAAAAGTAAAATATTGTAATGATATTATTATATTGTAAAAATAAGTAATACCTAAATAAAGAAGCTTACTATTAACAAATATCTTATTTACCTGAGAATTTGACAAGACTCAGAATACGAATCTTTTTCTCTGCTTCCAGGATCTGTTTCACGCTGATGTAATAGATACCTCCTCTAAATTGTCTATACTAGCCGAACCTTCTTTCTATGGGATCAGACTGGAACATGCCGAGGAGTACATAGGAGAAGTCTTCGTCTAGGAGAAGATACTCTGCCAGATCTGCTGCGGTGCAAGGCACGTCTGCTTTGTTGCTAAGAAGGTTTCTGCTGTGAGGCCAGGTGCTTTACTGTTTTGCCACTCGATGAGAAAGTCGACAAAAAATCTCTCAAGAAAGAGAGGCCAAGTTTGTTCTTCTCAGAGATTGGTTCCCGAAGCTCATCTCTCTTTTCGTAGCCAACTCCAGGTGTCTTGAAGTTTAAGATATTCCACATAGTTCTGACAAACTCTGAAAATTCGGCTGTGCCTTTAAACTCCGGTCTGTTGTCTTCTTTGGAGTAGTACTTAAGTGCTCCAATTGATGATTCGTGAAACACAGCATGCTGTTGTAGTTCATTGAACTGTCGAACCCTACGTGACGTGGTCGCAGATTGAGTTGGCCTTGATGACGCTTTAGGAGTAGAGAGGTAGTTGGGACAGTTTGGTTAGGGATGGTACTAATCTGTTTCTACCTGTAAAAAGAAGGATAGTTATAACCATACAAATCAAAAGTGACCAGCTGTCATACCTCTTCTTCAGAGCCTTGCCAAGGGTCTGACTTCTTTTAGACTCACAGATGAAATCAGAGTCGTTGAAATGCAGGGAACACAGCTTTGTACTTTTGGATGGTGCCTAATCTGTCTTCTTCAGATCTGTTTCTCTTGGAATAGCTCTCAGCCAGGCGGTATCAAGTCTGGGGTTTCTCTTAGTGGTTGGCCACAGATGGATCGTAACACCAGACTGTTGTGGCTTGTTGTCATAGCCCGTTCTACAATTTGGAACACAACATTTAGTGGGCATGATTGGAATTACAAAGCACAAAAAGATGGCGTCCACAAAGTAACTAACAGTTATTAGTTATTACTTATTATCTTACCGAACACGTTGCATTTTTTTTTGTTTTTCAATAGACCCATGTTGCACGCGTATTTGAATTCATGTTTGCGCGTGCCCGGTCCTGCATCAAGTCATACTTTAACTTTGATCTCACAAAGATACTTATTTTATGTAATATAACGTTATCCATTGGTAATCATCCTACTTTCAAAAAAGTTATGGAGAAATATACGGGTAAATCCGTCTCTTCCCGAGGAACCATCATTAATTTAATGGAGGATGTTAATAATGATGTCATTTTTAGAAATACCCCCATTGTAAATTGTGAAGTTAAGATAATTTTCAGATTTATGTTTAGAGTAATCCACACCAAATTACGAAATTGAACTCTAAATTTTGTACCATCTAACATTAAGTATTCATTTTTTTTAAATCTAATCATAAAATATGATTCTATTTTAGCTAAAATTATCAAGAATTATGATACACAACTCATTAAATGGCAAAAACAAGTGTTTAAATGGTCGCAACAACGGGATAGTAGCTTTGGATGGTTCGCAACTAGTTTGTCTGACACTAGCTTCTTCACTTAAAGACATGGATATGATCATTAGGGTTTCCAATATTACATAGTCAGTAAATATTACTTTTTTATCACTTAAGGAATAGCTATGATTCATAAGCTCCAAGAAATGGTGTTCAGAAAACTCATAAAAGGTAAAAAAATGCTTAAATGGTCACAACAACGGAGATAGTTGCCTTGGATGTAGCATTATAATTAGAAAATTGTGCGTATCCTTCATGATAATAGTATACTGTTATAAATACATAAATAACGGGGGGAAATCTTTTTGATGCCCTTAATAAGGAGTAATATCGCCGGACATCACTACATCATTAGCTTTTGCACTAAATCTTTACGATGGATTTAATTCTAACATTTTTTTTATTAGTATACTTATTGTCTAATTTTATGATTTTGACATTTACTTTATTATTAATTATTAGTTAGATCTCATCAGTAGAGATATATATATCCTGTGCACAATTGTATATAGCAACTTCCACATGAAGAAGAGGGGTGATTAAACTCCACGTCTCGCTTGTGTTTTGCAACCTAAAGTTATGACATTGGATTCCGGTGTCCGAACAAAAAAATATTATTTGGATCAATCTATTATTTCAATATTCTGTATATATAATTTTTGTTATTAGTTATATGATTCCCATTGTTTAATTTTGTAAATTTAACATAAATGTATGATGGTATATTTTTTAGTATGTAGATTATATTTCATTAAAGCCTTCTTTTTTAAACTTTAAACTTCAAATATATTTCGAAATACTCTACTTTGATGTTTCAAATGATAAATTACAATTTCATGGAGTGTGACGTTTTCAAATCTACTGTAACGAAACAAAAACGTCTAGTCAATTATCCGTAGTATATCTTCATTAAACATTTTGCTAATAAATACTTTCGGTATACCCTCAAAAATCATAATAAAGCAGGCAGCTGATAATCGCATCAGTATTTTAAACAATGATACCATAAGTATTTCTTCCCCCTTCTCCTTGCACGTGTTTTTTTCTACAGGATTATCAACTTTATTAATGGCTGAACCACTCACTCACTACTTAGGAAGAGGGCCAACCCACGAGGAAACAATTTATGGCTTCAACGACATGGCTCTTCCGTTCAGAATTGGATCCAAATCCATTGCAAAATTGCAAAACATGATTGCAAGGTCCAATTATGAAAACATTAAATTTCACAAAAATATAGCCCACGCTGCTCTTAATGAATTTCGCTTTTTATCATGCGTGTTGTGATTGTATTTTTAATTAGATATTTATTTACTAATTTGTCAGATTTTATTTTTAATATTATGTATTAGAAGTGAGGTTGTTGTTGTTGTTTTTTCTCGCCTCCCTTTTTTTGTTTTCTTTTTAAGATTGTTATGTTTCAAAAAAAAAAAAAATGTTTCTATAGTTAAAAACAATATCTACTTGTGAATGTTTGCACACTTAATCTTTTCAGACTCAACACAGCAATATTTTACTATAGTCTGGATATAAGTTATAAATATTATGATTTTAGGGGCAATGATGCTTATTAGTATGAATGCATATTTATGATAATATTTTGAAAAATAAAAGTTTTTAAGACGGTTGGAAAAAAAAGAAAAAAAAAGTGCTCAATCAGCAGCTTGGTTTAAATGTATAGCTACGCTATGAGTCATAGCGTCGCTATACATTTGCCTATGACATTAATACAGTAGACTTAGTTAATTTTTGAACTATTTAAATTTGGAGTCTTGAATGTATTATTATTAGTTTTCATTGGTTTATATTGTGTTAATTAATTGTTTTCAACATTATAGATATTGTTTTATTGAAGTCATCTACTTGTTTTAAGAACATAATCTCCATGTATATCAAGATGCTTTGAATATCCTTGTCTTGTCTCCAAATCATCCCAAATATCAAAGATTTATTTATTGAAGGTAAAAAACCAGCAAAAACGAGATTGTGCGATTTCAATCTCCGTGCTTCATTCATAGAGATATAAAGTATAGTGGGTTTTCTCATTGTAACATAAGGATCAAATCATTTAGTTATTATGTCAACATTAGCCTTTGGGTTATCAATATTTCTTAAAATTAATAATTAGTGATAAACTAACCTTCTAATTTTTACAAAAGGACTTTGGTATTGGGTAACTTTATCGTAGTGGATATCATATGCGCTCTTATTTTTTTATTCGTAGAATTCAATGTCTGCTTACATTGCATTCAATTGTACATCAAGAACACCTGCTTTTTCTAGATCCCTAGATCCTAAAATCTTTAAGCACAATGTTAAGTGCACTCTTGTTAGTTGTTGATGGAGCAGTGCCCCCATTTTCGACTTTCCAATGCACTTAAAAAAGCGGAGCCCCATGTATAAATCTTAAAGCGAAGAACTTATGAAGAAGACAGTACTAAAAAAAATGAATTATGATGACATGATTGAGGAAAAGCCAAATTTAAATATAGTTATTACTCATACATATGTCCTATTTAGTACTTTGGAATCATTAGGGGGGGGGGTGAAAAAATGGAGTAAAAAGAGACATCCTGAAATCAAGATAGCAGTTATATTTGATAGTTGCCATATCTTATTCAGTTTAAGAATCAATCATTTGAAAAATATCAATAATAGGTTGAAATACTTAATTTTATTATTATTTAATATTTTGTAGAATAAATTATACATCATTGATTACATGTTTATTTGTCTTAGATATTCTAAAACATTTTTTATTAAAAGAAGTATTCACGAAAACAAACAAGAATATTAGAAATTTATAAGACAAAATCATGCGAAATTTAAAAACCAATCGTGTTGAAAAAAAAAGAAAAAATTTCCAAGGATTCCTTTAAGAGATCATACTCCTTCCTAAGAGTGAAATTGAGATTGATGAATTATTTAACAAAAAAATGAACTATTTCGCATTTTCTCCAGATTTCATATTTATACTTGCCATTTTGATGAGAGAAAATAGGAAAATTTGAACTATGTTGAGTACCCTCATTATCCATTAGGCCCCTAAAATCACATTATTAAGTAAGACGAAACAGCTATTTACTGTATAATATTTGAATGTTTTGATTCTTTTGTTGTTTGTATTCATCAATTGCTTCTCTCTTCAATTTTTTCCTAAAGTAGGCACTCTATATTTTTTATCTCTAGTCTATGGCTTCATCAGGGCCGTACGTCAGTATTGCGCTTTGTCCGCTTCAGCGGACCAAAAAAAAAACCTTACTCAACCGTCCACCAATCATATAGGTATGTAAATATAGATGAATTAAGACATAATTAATTATTAAAATCTATTATATATATGCAACTTATGACCAACTCATAATAGTACTGAGTCATTATAATAAAATTACATATTTGTAGCACGTCCACCCAAAAGGAAGCTAGATAATTTTTTCCAAAATTGAACATGGAATACATTTTCCAAAAAAATTATAGTTCATTTAAATGAAAAAATGATTCTGATTAATCCTTTGGAGGCACCACAAATTGTACTTAAAGTAGCCAAAATTCACCGGCACATTTATAGAATTAGTAAATTAATAAATTATATATCTAAGACAATATTGGGCCCAAATTAAGTCAGATAGATAAAACGGAGGTTTTAAACTACAGTCAACACTCTCGGGTATCTCAATTCATCGCAGAAATTTGAATTCAAATCCTGTAATTTACCGTAATATCTCTTTCAAATATTGCCTGTCATTTTATAAATATAAATGATTGAACCTTTGAATATAAAACGCGTTTTCCGCTTCCCGTGATACATTTCTGATAATTAATAAATTACTGCAATTATTTCAAGAGTAGTTTACAGCCAAAAATAAAAAATAAAGACGCACACAACATTTTTCGTATGGATTTAAAGTACTTCACATTGAGTTAGATATTACGTTTAACGTTACTGGTTGCAAATGTGCAGTACTTTACAGCCAAAAAAAAAAAAAAAAAAAAAGACGCACACAACATTTTTCGTATGGAGTACTCTTGAAATATTTAAGAGCGTGAGAATTTGTTTCATTGAATACAAGATATATTAAATTATTACTGCTTAAAAGGGACATAAATAATAGTTATGTACTTTTTAGAGTGGATTATTGCAGTAATTTATTAATTATCAGAAATGTATCACGGGAAGCGGAAAACGCATTTTAACAGAGAGTTGGTGATTTGTTCTATCTGTCAGAAGGAAATACAGAAGGACAACTTTAATGATCACAAAGTTAAACTCCATAAGAATGACCCCAGCTGCAAGTATCAAATGAAAATTGATCATAAGAAGCAGAAAACATTGAACTTTGCTGTTAAGAAAACTTCCTCTGCTACATCCTCATCCTCAGTCACTGCCTCCTCCTGTCCCGATGACCCTGCTCCAGTTGAGGCCTTACTGCCTGAACCAAGATCTGAAAAGTCCGTTTCTGCTGAAGAGAAAGTTACTACAGACACAGAAAATAATGGCAACTCATCAAATTACCCCAGCGGACGGATTTCTCATGGAATAAGACTTCCTAATCTCGATATCGGACCAATCTTCTCTCCCGAGCAGCTCTCTGTAGTCAACAACAACAATATTCCCTCTGCAGAGGACTCTGAGACTAGCGACAATGTCCAGGGAGGTGAGAAGAGCAAGACTGAGGAGATGGAGCTTGTGGACGGAGGCCCAGAGTACCCTGTCGTCTTCACGAGCCAGCTGGGTGACCCGATACTTGCCGGGCGGGAGCCAAAGCGGAAGGACATCCAGACCAGAACCAAAGTGGAGACTGAGCGGGAAACTGTGCCTAAAGTCGAGAGAGATCCTCCTCTACAGCCCAAGTTACAAACATACAGTCCTCAGATAGATGACAAATACTCCAGAGACTTTCAATATGATTGGTTCCGTAAGTTCCCGTGGCTACAAAATGACAAGGTTGAAAAGTCAGCCAAGTGTTTCGCCTGTTCCAAACTTTCCATTTCCAACCTTGGGAAATTTGAGTTCAAAACAGGGAAAAACAGTTCCTCGTTGAAAATTCATTCTAACAACAAAAAACAGAAACTGTCGATGGAAAAGTGGATCAATTTCCTCACATCAAAGAGAAAGAATACCTCGGTTCTCGGCCATGTTCAGTCTCAACATGCTGAGGAAGTCGTGAAGTGGCGAGCTTATTTGAGGTATCTTTTCCAAACTGTTGGGTTCCTCGCAAAGCAAGGATTGGCTTTTAGGGGCGATTCCGAAACAAGAGAAAAGTTGACGGAATCTAATGAAAACAATCGAGGAAACTTCTTGGAGCTTTTGTCCCTGCGTTCACACGACAATCATATTCTCAAAGATAAACTGGAAGCTGAAGTCAAGAAATTTGGTTCAGCTGGGGCAGGTTTTGCCAAATGGACTTCGCCTGACATCCAAAATGAGCTGATAGAGATTATAGCATCCAAAGTGACGGAAAATATAATTGAAGATGTCAAGACTTGTGCCGGCGATGATGACTACTGGTTCTCTGTGATTGTTGATGAGACATCAGATATGTCAAACACGGAGCAGTTCAGTCTGTCACTGGGATATCTGACGAGTGAAGGCATCAAGAAAGAGAGCTTCCTCAAGTTTGTAAAAGTTACCCAGACTGACGGTAAATATTTGTTTGAGAAGCTTCACGAGGCTGTCAAGGATCTCGGTCTTAACCCCGTCTCCCTGGCCGCGGACGGTGCCTCCAACATATCCGGCATCAAGAAGGGTCTTGCCGCCAGGTGGAAGGAAGCAGCCCCACTGTGTGTCTACATCCACTGCTACGCCCATGTCCTCAATCTTGTAGCCAAGGATCTTCTCTCAGATATAACCCTGTTGAGAAATACAATGGGGACAGTACAAATTTTATACAACTTCATTGAAGGGTCACCAAAGAGGTCAGCAATCTACAAGTCGGTGAAGATAACAAGTAAAGATGAGGAGCATGCCAAGGTGATGACCCTGAAGAACCAGTCTGCTACCCGCTGGAGTCTCCGCTACGATGCTGTACACGCTGTATCTCTAGGGATGGTCAGAATCATGAAGACCCTCATAATAATGAGAAAAGATAAAGATACATTGTCGAGTTCAACAGCAACTTCTCTGCTCAACAGCATCTTTAGTCACGAATTTGTTTTCGGCATTGAACTGTTGAAGACCCTCCTCAGACACACATCTAGCTTGTCAGATGAACTTCAAGGCAGAAATGTTGACCTAACAAAGGCCCGGAAACACGTCAACCTAGTGATTAGGACTCTTGAAGATCTTAAGAATGAGAAAATCTTTTAATCAATCTGGAAACTTGTTGAGTTGAAGTCGTCTGAGATGAAATCAGTATTTGACCAGGAGGACTCAATTGATTTGGAATTCAAGGAGGCGAAGATTCCAAGGAGAATAAAGTGGAAAGGAACAACTGAATCCTACTTCCGTGAAACACATTTCGATGTTGCAATCAATAAGATTGTATTAGAGCTTGAGAGCAGATTTGCCACCAACGATACAAACATCACAATGGATCTCATTGCAACAATCGTCAATGACAGGGAAGTGGAGACCTGTGTCATTGAGCGTGTCGCCAAGCACTACAGACTTGAACTCGAGCAGCTCCAGTCAGACCATGCAATCTTCCAGCAATTCAAGGTTAATATTATAATGTTTCATTTTGCATTATATGTTTAAAATTTATGTTTCTCTAGGCAGATATTGACACAGAAGACATGGTTTCGTCACAAATTGCTGCGGAGTTAATAAGCTCAGGAGTGTTCCGCCTGATGCCGGAGCTATACAAGGTGATCGTTATCCTGGCCTCAATGCCCATCAGCAGCTGTGAGGCGGAGCGGTCTTTCTCCTGTCTCAGAAGACTCAAGAACCACATGAGGACCACCATGGACCAGGAGAGGCTCTCCTCCCTCACCCTCTTGAACATGAACAGGGTGATGGTGGACAAGGTGCTCCATGAAGACATGGACAGTTTGATTGACACCTTTGCGTCAAGGAAAGAGAGGAAAAACTTCTTTTTCTAATCATGATAAAGAACACATGCATTTTTTTCTTCATTTTTTTCAAACACATCACCACGTATACATGCGAGTTAAGAACATCAAGACTTGTGAACATAATTTATTTTCTGTCGATGTAACCGTTTCATGGTATATTATAATCTCGTTCATTATCTTCATCCGTTATTATTTTAACAATATTTAAGGAGGTTTAAATTGTTTGACTTAATTATATAGTTCAAAAATTTTCTCTCATTCTTGCACCGTGCATTTTATACTCCATTATACTCCTTCCTTTATGAATAGGTCGGTATTGACTTTCCGTCTAGAGTTTTTCCTTTTCATTTTATTTTTCCCAATGTTTGCCTGAAGAAAATAATGGGCAGACAGTCCATTGGACGATATTCTTGCAAGATTTAATATATGCTGTAACATTTGCCCTGTTTAAATATCCCACGTTCACCACTGAAAATCAACCGTTCACCCTTGTAAAGCAGACCGAAAAATCTTCCTGACATACGGCACTGGGCTTCATCCCTCGTAATTATATATTCCAGGCTACATGGACTCTATAAATGAATGAACTAAATTAACATGTTTTCTTAACTAAACAATAGACAAAGTGTCCTCTTTTGGACAAACTCAATAGTTAATCATGATAACATGACCGAGGAAAAGAGGACAATTGGTGAACCTAAATTATAGTAGATAAATCAGGGCCGTAGGGACTGTGTGCCCAACCCCCCACCAGATTTTTTTATCCTCCAAAATCATTTATACTGTCAATTAGACTCATTTAACTCAATATCTGTATCCTTGATATGATATATCATTAAAATATTCAGAAAATAATTGGAAATAAATAGAAATTAGTCACTTTATTATTTATATGTTTAAGACGACACATTATATTTGGAGAAAAAGCTATCAGCTGTATAACATTAGTTAATAATGATTCATGGCTTTTCCCATACCTATCACAAGTGTGACACTTTTACTTATTCATAATAAGAAAACAAATCCTCACAGCTTTTTCAATATAATTTGTATAAACAAAATGTCCAATATAACTATATATATCATGTGTCCCATAAAATTAAAAGGAATATCTCAAAAAGGGCATGCCCCGTATTTTTTTTCTACTTAATTTCAGCTACTCAAATATGAAAAAAACAAAATATCTAAGACAACGATAACAGGTGCCGACGAGAGCTTAAAGTCAATTAGATGACTTAATGGTAGGGTAGATCGGAAAAGTTTATATTCACAGGAAGATTACACCAACTGTACTTATCATAAATGTATTTTAACTCGTCTGACTATTAAAAAATAAATGTATGTCGGTTGTGTAAAACTTTGGTTTGTCTAAATTGAATTATCTTTAAGTAATTCAGTAAAACGAGTTTCAACTTCCCCGATCTACCTTACTCTATTTAAGTCTTTTATTTTACATTCAGAATATATTTTCTTGTGTTCATGAACACCCCCCACCCCCGGGCTTCAATCCAAGCAGAATAACTATCCCATAAAGATAGAGTTTCACAAAGAAAATAATCTTCAATGTTGAAACGAGAAAACAGTGTCATGCTCTTGACCGATATGAAATAAACTTATTTTTTTATATCTGAAATCAAATTTTATTTAATGATAGACGAGTTGTTAAGGCAACATTAAATAAATTTATCACTAGGTTTCAAAATATTTGTGCACCAAACCAAGAATCATCGAATGATCCATTCGATGTAACAAATCTTTTTCCATGTCCCGATGTATTTTCATTATTCAAATCTACGACCATTTTTTCTTTAGCTTCTTGATCGACATCACCATTAAAGAATGAAAGAGCAGCAACTTCATCAGTCAAATACCATAATTGATGACTAACTTTCATCAAGCAGCTTTTGATATTGTTTCGTCTATTTTTTAGAAAGCTTTCAATGATTTTAATATGCATAAATCATTATTTGGTGCTTTGACTCCTAAAATGCATTAAAGGTAAGGCTTAACGTATATTATAACAATCAATAAACATATATCTAATAACGCTATTTTATCGTCTTTATTTATTTTAAGCTGGTAACAAAATAAGGATATTTTCAGAGAGTAAAATTGCTCTGGTCATGCAACGAGCTTGGTGCATGGGACGGGGAGGTATATTTTTTTTATCATTGTCTCCACCTAAAACTATAATACATACATAGTTCTATGAGCTCCATGTAATCATCTCCCACAATTTCTTTTGATAGTTCACTGAGATAATATTCTAATAAATCTTCAATTTCTGAAGGTGATAGGTTACTTTTTACTAATGATTGTAAGGAGTCTATTTTGAAGGAATCTATATTTTTCCAATAATCTTTTAATTTTTGAAAGAAAGGAATATTTGGACTTGTTAAATTTTTGATTTTTACTTCGAAAACACTTTTTAAAACCAATTCATGAAGATGATGACGACAAGTAAATTAAAGCATTTCTCTTTCAAATTTTTGCTCCAGCAGCATAACGGTACCATTAAGACGACCAGTATTTGAAGATGTGGTATCACAACGGAGAATTTGCGAACTTGCACATTTTCTTTGAGTTCCCTGTCTAGGATTGCTTTCCATATGTAAAAATAATTGGCTAACTTTCTTCTTTCATCTTCCAGTTATTCAAAGCAGGTAGTAATTTTCCATCCCATAGTAAAGCTACAACATCTGTAGTTTGTCCTTAAAATCAATTCTTCCCCGATATTTTCTTCGATCACTCCGTATCCTTTGGATAGAAGAATTACTAATAGAAAATTCATCAATATTCAACCCCAATGAACCAATAGTTGCTTCAAGAATACTTAATTAAAACCTATCTAATGCAGCTACTAAGTTTGGAGTAATTAAATCTTTCTTAATCTTTTTTCGGGTTGTAATTTCATGTGAAATTAGTTTGAACTTATTTAGATATAAATACAACCAAAATACAAACAGATTGTATATTATCTTGGAGCTACTAGTCTGTAATTGCATTTGAAGTTAAAATCAAACAAGGTCACAACATTTCTCTAATTTGAAATTAAAAATGTTATATGTAAAACCTCACTGTCTTCAAAATATACTAAGACCCAATTGAATACTATTATTATGAATAATAAAGGTATTATTTCTCAATTCTTAAGTGATAAACTCAACATTATCACTTTATATAGGTTAGGGTGAATCGGGGAAGTTGAAAAACATTTTACTAAATTACTTGGAGATACTTCAAATTAGACAAACCAAAATTTTACACAGCTGACATACATCTATTATTTATTAGTCAAACAAGTTAAAATATATTTAAGATAGGACTTTTCGTGTAATCTTCATTCGAATGTAAATTTTTTCGGTCTACCCTACCATTAAGTCATCTAATTGACTTTAGAAAAAAAATGGGGGGGGGGATGCATTTCAAATTTTTGAGGAAAAAAATATGTTATATGTGCTTGGGACACCCTAATATAAATGTAAACTATATAATTCGGAGCATTACTCCAAAACGTGAATGAAATAGATTCCTCTAAATTACTGATCTGTATATTATATAAACAATTATGACTCAATGCTCATGATAAGAAATGTACTTATTTGTCAGAGCGTGTTTATTAATGGAGTAACGATATAGTAACATTTTTTATTAATTAATTATTGAACTACAAATTAAGAGACAATTTTCACTGAAAGAAATTATAATCATTGAATGAATTCTACTGAAAAACAAGTTTATTTCTTTGAAGAAACAAGTTATTTTATTATATATATTATTACATCAATCCATTTTTCTGATGATGAATAGTCATCTATTTAACATAAAAAACATATTACTGTGTACTCATCATATCAGTGAACAAAGAATAGCTCTTCAATATTTTTTTTCTTCAAAAAATGAATCTTATAAACGATCCCCAGACCATTGTCCATTATTTATAGTATTATATATTGACGTATTATGTATTATTACAATACATAAAATATAAGATGAATTAGGGAAGACGAAGTCAGCTTGGGATGCTTATATTTCATGGAAATACATCTTTAAACATATTAGGCCTTTTTTGAACTTTAAATTGAGTTTAGAAATGAATGTGTCATTCATTAACATATTGGACTACATTGTTGGAGTAAAATCTTTACATTGTAAGTCATAATTACTCTCTGACTGGGTTTGGTTGTTTCTCAGCTAGACCTTTTTTTGCTATGATTTCAGATTGTTTAGTGTAATTTCACATCCAAAGAGTTAATAATAAATATTGAAATAATTCTTCATTTAAATTTTTGAATGAACAAAGATAAGTTAAAGTTAAAAGATGCGGTTATGACTTCACACATTTTATTGATAAATATGTTATGAACCCTCCCCTCACTTATATTATAATAGCTTTATAGAAATACTTTTGTACATGATATTTCCCGAATTTGAACATTTCATAATTTGAAGACATGGACGTATTGGGGTATTTTATGGGTCCCTTTGTGAGCCCATTTCCTCAATAGTACGTTTGTCACAAATAAAACGATCTCCCCTATGTGAGAATGAGGTGAAACGTCACACTCTTCATAGCTAGTTTGAACATAGTGGTGGCCATGACGAAAAAAGAGTTTTGATAATAGTATGAGTGCTGTGACGTCATACATAAAGAGAAATATTTTTTTCCTCTAGAGCTCGCGGGAAGGTTTTTACACTTTCTGCTTAAATTTGCGGGAAGGGGATTTTTCTTTGAGTTAAAATGTTGTTTCCCGCGATTTTGAGCGATTAGGGGGGAGTACAAAGGCGTTCGTGATGAGTATAAAAAAGAGGCGAAGAAGAAGAGAGAAAAGAGGGAGGAGTGCTCCTCATGCAGTCCTCCGTTCTGAGCAGTCCTCTCCTCCCTTCTTCTTTTTCCCGACTTATTACATAGATTTAACATTGTGAACATTTACATAGGTGTTGTTGTAGATCCATCATAATTAATATTGAATTATATTACTACAAAGTACTACTGCTCTTCTGAGCAAAAGGAACGAACTTAAGTCTCAAGTAATATTCTGGATATCCCTCCACGAATGGGAGACTCTTTCTCCGCTAAGTAGTTGCTAATTAGTAATTAATAGTGACCAACTAGTAAGCTAAGTGTGGTGATGAGGAGGATTGATTGCATTTAAGGATGTCTGGACGTGATTATGATCATTTGTTCAAGCTCTTGATCATCGGAGACTCTGGAGTGGGGAAGAGTTCGCTCCTCCTGCGCTTTGCAGACAATTCCTTCACTGGAAATTACATAACAACGATCGGTGTGGACTTTAAGATTCGTACTCTGGAAGTGAATGGAGAGCGAGTCAAGCTACAGATCTGGGACACCGCGGGACAAGAGCGATTTCGGACCATCACAGCCACCTATTACAGAGGGACGCACGGAGTGATTGTCGTGTACGATGTCTCCAATGGAGAATCCTTTGCCAACGTCAAGCGTTGGCTCCACGAAATCGATCAGAACTGCTCGTCTGAAGTCGTGTCTCGAGTCCTTGTAGGGAACAAAAACGATGGAGACACAGCCAAAAAAGTTGTGCTCACAGAAGACGCTAAACGATTCAGTGATCAAATGGGGATACGGCTCTTTGAAACGAGTGCGAAGGAGAACTTTAATGTGGAGGAAATGTTTAAATCCCTCACGGAACTCGTTCTCAAATCCAAAAAAGAGGCTGCACTCTCGGAAAGTTCGTATCCTTATGGCAATGGGGCCTCGAGTGGAGGTGTAGCTGGGGGTATTAAAATTGGTGGCAAGTCTAGGCCCGGCCACAAATCGCAAACACAAAAAAGGTCCGGCTGCTGCAAATAATACCTACTATATCTCGCATGCTTTATTTAATTGAACAAAATATTAATAATCATCATCTCGTAATTCGTGATAATCCTTGGAGTCATTCCGCAAACGCTTTTCTCTTCCACCAAAAAAAAAAAAAAAAAAAAACGACCAAAAAAATATAAAAAGCCAATATGAAGAAAAGAACCCAGTACATGCATATTTTTAATTTAATATACTATTACTATTATTATCATCATTATAAATTAAACCTCACGAAACACAATTTTTTATATCTATATTTTTTAAATTCCTCTAGAAATGTGCGCATCAAGTTTACAGAAAAAAACATACAAATATATATTATGAACATTATTATTTATTAAAATTATAGACTGAAATGATGATAGTATAAAGTTTGATTATCATTTTTTTCTCCAAGTATGTATCTCCATTGACATCCCTGATACGATGCCCCATTCCCCTTCTCACTGTAACTCTATGTCAATGGTGACTCCTATGAAACAGCATTCTATATGTGAAATATTTTTATTCAACTACTTTAATAATAAAATTGAATTATTGGAACTTCGTTAGTGTTAGTTTGTTAGAGGAGCTTTTTATTTGGCTATTCGTTAAAGTTTAGGACGAATTAGTTTGCATTGCTATTCAAGGTTGTATTCATCCTCAGTCTTTAATTGAACTTAAATTATTTTGATTATTTAATCGTATTTATTTAGGTCAAGAGAGAAAGTTTTTGCGGGTCATCGATTTTTTATTTTACTTTGCTAAACAAAATTACTGAGTTTTTTTTCTTCATTTTTTTAGTTTTTCTTGTAGGTTCAACGGAAATATTTCATATTATTTATCAATGCTTCCCTTAGCAACACTTGAATAAAATTAACATGACGAATGATTATCAGTAAGAAAAATTCTATAATAATGCTTAAGGTCTTGTTTCTATATAAATAAAACAAAGGGTTACTTGATTAAAAGACTTAATATTCAGACCCTTCGAGACGTTCATTCATGTATGGATATGTGCACAACTAGAGTATCCCAATCCCTACATTCTGAGAATCGAAACATTTTAATCTTGAAGATTAAAACATACGTGCATCCGAATAGACAGGATTTTATTTCAGTAAACGAGACTGAATGATAGCAACATTGCAGAAAAAAAGTTATCCACAAATGTAAAATGGCGCTGATGAGCTTTTTCTCTCTCTTTTTCTTTTTTTGTAAAAAAAAATGTTTCTTTGTGAAATTGCAAGCCCAGAAATGGGCGGGAATAGTGGTGATATGGGACTGTTCCGTTGACAAAAAAAGACATAATCATATATATATATATTTATTTTATACGAATAAGAAGGCTAATTTTAAAATAATTGGTATTTAATATGAAGAGAATAGGATTCTCTGTTAAGATGGAATAGTGTAGTAGTCTTGAAAATTTGTCGAGATTTGTGAAAGTGTGTGAACCGTTGTATCACCAGTGCTGGCAGACGAGGGCGGAAGAATCTAGAGAGAGCGTGGTGCAAAGGAAGAGAAAGAGAGAAAAGGCTGTTGTAGCATGCTTTAGTTGTAGCCAGAGGGAGTGACAAAGGAAGGATTTTTTTTATTCCGGTGACTAGCACAGGGATTGCGAACTGCTATTACTACAAAAGGAGGAGCATCACTCCTGAGAAGTAGCTGCGGCAGGAGTAATTATTATTATTCCCTCTGCCCTAACTTGAAGCAATCTCCTTTTTTTCTTATTCTTTTCATAGATTTCCCCCAGTACACACGAGGCGTTTTCTTTTCATCAACTACGATTGTTTGCTTTATTCTATTAAGAAATTCGTGAAATTGTGAGAGTATTTTCTGTTGAGTTTGATTGAAAGACCAAGTGAGAAAGAGAAGCGTCGATTTCGTATTGTATCGTGCCGAAAGAAGAGTGTTGTTTGATTGTTGGAGTAGAGAATTCCTATATTGATATCCAGTGAAAGCGTCTCCCCCATCCGGAAACTAGAAGAAGTGAGTGGTCAAATTAGAGTATGAGTCATGCAGGAACTCAAAATGGAGCACGTCTAGATCAGCGGGTGAGTGAGGAAGGATCCCAAGGGTCATTAGTCGTCTTACTTAACTTACTTATGTTTTCTCTGATTAGGAGGCTGTTCTGGGCGTCGGGGCCAAAGGTTCTGAGCCATTGACCCGTTACATTCCCCCTCATCTACGTGATAAGGAGCGCGAGAGTTTGCAAGGCGATGCGCCAGAGTTCATGCGGCGTGAAATGGAGGACCAACGACCTCGTTACAACAATAGTAACCCTCGCTGGGGCAATGAGGATCGCTCCTACTCTCGAGGCGGGTTCCGTGATCGTCGTGACGGGCCTCCCAACAACCGGTGGAATGGGGGCGGGAACAATCGCGAGTACAACAATAGGTGGCAAGAACCACCCCCAAACCACCACTACAGGGGAAGAGGCAGCTCCTACAATGGGGAAGCCATCACAATGGAGGAGTGGAAAAGGCCACTTCCAGCTGATGAAAAAATGGAAATCAAGCTATTCGGAGAGTTTCGAGGACCCTCTGGTATCAATTTCGATAGATACGAAGATATTCCCGTGGAAGCGACGGGAGATAACGTTCCAGATGGCATCAATGATGTAATTTACTTTTTTGACTCACGCAAGGGGGAGGGGAAATAGTTGAGCTCCTTTTCCATTCGCTCCTTAGATCAAACATTTATTTTTATTTGACCCATGGAAAAGGATATCTCATTGTAGCATTTTATCCTTTTCTTTTTCACCAACAATAACTTATCCATGCTTATCGATTTTCATTATTCATGTCCAGCTTTTTTTAAGGGACTGAAAGTATCTCACAACTCTTCTTTCTTTCTTTTCTTTTGTGTTAGTGGGGAGCAACAATGGGTTGATAAAACTGATTTAGTTTCTTAGACTTATTACTTGATAATTTCTTTTTAATTGAGTTTGTGAGCATACATATCAGAAATGGATCATAAAAATAATGATTAAACCGTTTTCGTTTTTTTTAGTTCATGGATATAAATATGGCTGAAATAATGGCTAATAATATCAAATTGGCAAATTACTCTAAGCCAACTCCTGTGCAAAAACATGCTATTCCTGCAATCACCAATGGTAGAGATTTGATGGCATGTGCCCAAACTGGCTCTGGAAAAACTGCTGCTTTTCTTGTTCCCATTCTCAATAGAATATTTGAAGGAGGGCCACCTCAGCCTGCTCCTCATAGCAAAAACAAGCGCAGCAAACAATATCCTATGGCCCTTATATTAGCTCCTACTCGGGAACTTGCGACTCAGGTTGGATAATAAATCTTTTAATTCATTATTTTTTATGTATGATTCAAATTACCGTTGCAAAAGCAGATCAGATATTTAAAATACTTCATTAGCTATTTAAGGATCATATTACTTCAAACTTAATTATAATTATTTATCTTATTTATTTATACTGCAATATTACATCTTATAATACATTTTGCACTCAAAATAATTATTTAAGGAAATATTAACTTAATCTTTTTTTTTTCTTCATCTTATTAACTTCATGTATATGCTTCGTTTAGATTTTTGATGAGGCTAAAAAGTTCGCATATCGCTCTCTAGTGCAACCCTGTGTTGTTTATGGAGGTGCCAATGTGTTCGAGCAAATGATGGACTTAGATAGAGGATGTCATTTACTTGTTGCTACTCCAGGTCGATTGGTCGACATGCTCGATCGGGGTAAGATAAGTCTTGAACAATGTAAATACCTCGTTTTGGATGAGGCTGATCGGATGCTTGATATGGGGTTTGAACCTCAGATCCGTAAAATCGTTGAAAATGATAATATGCCACCTGCTGGACAACGTCAAACTCTGATGTTTAGTGCAACTTTTCCTAAGGAAATTCAAATGCTTGCTAGAGATTTTCTAGCTAACTATATTTTTCTTGCCGTCGGTCGTGTTGGGTCAACTTCAGAGAATATTACACAAAAAAATTGTGTGGGTTGATGAACTGGACAAAAGATCGTTTCTTCTTGATTTATTGGAAGCTGCTGGTCTAGCTAAAGGTAATTTTTTTTTTTTTCTATCAATGGGCTTATTTATTAGTAAATTGCTTTTACTTATAATGTATTTTTCTTTTTTTATAATTAGGACCCGCAGGTAATGAAGATTCGAGTTTAACTTTAGTTTTTGTTGAAACTCGGAAGGGAGCTGACCAACTAGATGAATACTTATACAAAGAAGGATTCCCTGTTACATCTATCCATGGGGATAGAACCCAAAGAGAGCGTGAGGATGCTCTACGAAGATTCAGATCTGGAAACACGCCAATTTTAGTTGCTACTGCTGTGAGTATTAAACTTTTCTCTTGACATCATTATTATTTATACATGTCATTTGCTTGTCAATACAACTTATTATTTACATTCAAAATATGTAGGTGGCTGCTCGTGGACTTGATATCCCAAATGTTAAGCATGTAATCAATTTTGATTTACCTTCTGACGTTGAGGAGTACGTTCATCGGATTGGTCGTACCGGAAGAATGGGCAATCTAGGATTGGCCACTTCATTTTTCAATGATAGAAATAGGAACTTGACTAAAGATTTAGTTGAACTTATTGTTGAATCGAATCAGCAGTGTCCCAATTGGCTTGAATCTATGGCATTAGAAATTAGAAGCTATGGAGGAAACGTCTTTCGTAAAGGCGCTAGCTCTAGAGGAAGAGGTTCAAGCTTTGGATCTAGGGATTATCGGTTGGAAAATCGGAGCGGTAATCGTAATACCACCAGGAATTTTGGGGATCGCGATAGAGGTGATCGTGATAGAAATGATCGTTCTAATGGAGGAGGTAATCAATGGTCTGGACCTCCCCCAGGAAGTAGCAGCTATAGCGGAAATTATGGTGGCAGTACTACAGACTGGTTCGGAAGCTAAAGATCCAATTGAAATTTCTTTTCCCTTTACGTCTGAAGTGAGTTACTTTTTTTCTTTCTTTTTTTTTTCCCTGGATAAATGAGGGATATTTATATTGTTTCTTTTTTTTTTCGTGGTATAACAATGAAGTATTTTTTTTCTTCCATCTATTTCTAGTTAGCTCTAATTTCCGTCGCCTTATACAAAATTATAAACTTTATATCTTTTGGATTATTTCGTGCACGTTATTTCTATGTCTACATACTTGGAGAATTTAACAAGAATCCATTCCAATTATCTGATTAACTACTCGAGCTCTTATTGAGAGAAACTCTGAATATTTTTTTTGCTTGTAACAAAAACATTGACATGAAGAGACATTCGGTGAAAATAGTTACTGTATTAGCATCACTTATTTTTCCCTGTGTTTCTAATGAGAAGAAAAAAGTACGAACGAAGACATTATTTATTTGTGGCATATTATTTCATTTCTAATTATTATTCATATTGATACCACTATGAGACAACAGAAAGGCTGAAATGGTTGATTTTTTTTTCTTATATTCATTTTTCTTTGGTGGAATTTAGTTTAATATCCTTTTTGGAGAAAACTTCTTCCTAATTTTAAAGCCAGTAATAACACCTTCGTTGTCGTCCTTTTTACTACTATCACCAAACCCCGTTTTTTCCCCTCTCTTGTTCTATTGTTACCATTTTAGAGGGGGAGGCATTTTTATCGTTTTCTTACGGTTGACATATTTGCTGCTCATTTCCTTAATGAATGAAGTTTTGTATATTTTGTGCTGTGACTGAGTACAAAAATACACTTACGAGAATTTTGGATTACTCGTTGTAACGAAAGTATGTTTTCTTAAATTTAAGTCTTTAAAGTAAAGTTCATTATTATGAGTTTCTTAAAATAATTAAAGTAATATTATTATTAATCATAATATTAATAATAAAAATGAAGAAGAAGGAAAAATAAAAAATAGAATTTGTGAAAATATTTTTTTAAGCATTTAAAAAGATTTATATTTTTGAAGAAACGAAAAAACAAATCCTCAAGTCGTCTAACCCTCATAACATATGCGATTTTTATGTAGCTTTTATATTATTTAAGAGAAACTACCTCATTTCTGTGATATAAAGTGCTTTTTTTCTCCTTCCACACTCGGAGGAGAAGAAGGTTTTCCTTTGCTAAGTTTTCGATCTCGCTTAAATGACTCAGTTAAGTTGTTGGAATCAATGTTGATTATTTATTATGATTTAATTTTTCATTTGGTTTCTTTTTCACTTTCATTTTTTCTTGCGCCTATATTCTTTTTTTTCGTTTTGTAGTTGTAATAATACTAATAATGATTTAGGTTATATACATGTCATACTCTTAATGTGAGTCATAAGTCTTTTTAAGTAAAAAAAATATATGAATTAATTTATCGGTAATGTTGTAGCAATGGAGTAGTTTCTCTCCTATGCGCATGTGTGACTGTTGTAATGGTTCTCAATCAGCTTTTGATTGTCAAATGTCAAAAATTCTTGCGGATTATTTAAGAGAATTTTCTTCTTTTAAAAAAAAATACTATATATACATACATTTAAGAAATAATATCTAGGTTGGTGCCTGTTCAAAATACGAAAATATATTTGTAATATTCATTTATATAAAAATATTGTAACATATTGACTGTATGTTATAATTCTTTTTCTTAAGTTTATATTCATACTGTGATGCAATCATCAACCGTCTAGAAACCAAAAAAAAAGTAAGCAAGAGAATATTCTTTGATTTTTTTTTATTAGTTTTTTTCAAAAAAAAAAAAAAAGTATTATCAGAAATTCGCTGTGTTTATTTTACACATTACTACTACTAGAAAGCTAAAAACCAAGTACAAATGTAATAATTTATACCTTGCGAATACTTGTAAAATTTTACGAATATTTTTTTTTATTTTTTCCTCTTCAGACAGACAAAAAAAGTGTTAAAGGAAGTAGAATTATGTTGTTAATACTAAAGAGAAAAAAGATTTTCATACTAAATGCAACCAATAGTAATAACAAGCATTTTTTCTTCTTTTGTAATAAAGTGTGTTAAGAAATAATAATATAATTAATATATACAAATAAAAAACAAGCAAACTAGGAAGCATTTATTCATCATTCAAACCATTCTTTTTTTTAATTCCCTTCCCCCCCCCCCCTTTGTTTTTTTATGATTTTTTTGTGTTACCTTCCTCCCTCAAATCTAATCCCCCCCCAATTAATGATGGTGAATGTTTTTTTTAATTTAAATACCTTCCCTCAATGTAATATCCCCCTTCCTCCATCTTTATTATATCTACTGCTCTACTATTTGATTGAATATTTGTGTTTTTTGTTTTTTTTGTTAGTACGAAACAAACTTCTCCCTCTTCCCCCACCTTCCCCCAATTCAAATTTTTTTTATAGTTTTCAAAAGAAGTAAAGAGTGAAAAGAAAAAATATAAGCTTATCAGAATAAAGTAAAAATCTATCTTATGTATTTGATTTATTATTTCTATCAGAGTTGTTTATGATAGACATTTGATGTAGGATGCGTTCACGAAAGGACTATAGATTTGAGTCTATTATTTAAAAATTGATACATTAGGCTAGATTAATCATATTTTGCTCCATTACTCTGAGTTGAGTCAGATGAAACAACTACCTTTCAGTGCTGTATTTAAAGTCGAGGGGGGGGGGGTATATATGTGGACTGCAAGTTGTTCATGTTTAACTGTCCTAACAGACTATCAATATGTACGCCTCTGAGGTTATTGAAATGATTTTTTTTGGTGACTTGATTTTGGAACCAAGATAATCCCATGTTAGACATCTGTAGAATGGAGCTTATCTATATCAAAGTAAGGAGAGTTGTGTCGTATGTTCGAAAAAGAAAGGATTAGACTGATCGTAGAGGTGGATCTGCAGTGACGGCTTTAGTCGTTTGTAGTTGTAATATCATTTGGTGAACTTATATATTAACCGTAAATCTTCTTCTTAGGATCCCAGAGATATATTAACATTAGTCATTTAACAACACTCAACCTGAGCACAACATAATTCCTTACCCTAACCATTCTTCTTTCATAGCCAAGAGGCTATGAGAGAAAGAATAGGGCCATATTTGGAATCAGGGGATCAAACTGTACTAATTTAAGCATATGCTGTGCTTGTCCATAAAAAAAAGTGTGATTTTGTTGGATAGTGTTATTTATATGAGAATAACAAAGTTTAATATGCGTGTGAGTTGATAACCAGAAGAAATGAGAGAGAAAATATATATTATACAATTTGTTATAACATTAAGCCTCGTGTCTCAAACTGTATAAATAAATTATTTCAAGCTTCATGGACACAAGATGACTCGTAGTATACCCGTAGTGGGTGAGGGATTCCAAAAAACGAACATTCAAGGGAGTTCTCCTAGCAAATCCTTATTCTTTCTCTCTCTCTTTGTTTCTATCTCTTTTCTTCTTCTCTGTCTTTGTTTTTATCTCTTCAAGCTGGGACACACGATACTTATGCACTTCTATTATGAGATCAATTCAAAAATGAGTTTTTTTCTTGAAATATTGTGGTGGTCTTATCTCAAATTGACAACGATATAGAGCGTTTTTGGAGAGACTCTTTTGTTTAAATTAAAGTTCACACTATTAGCTATCTAATGCAATACTTTTCAACTTTTTGAATCTATTCGTCTCGAAGCTACGAGCCTCTGAATAAAAAGCACCTATTTTCCACTTTAAACAAAAATAACATGAGTTATAAGTATGATGCAGACATTTTGAAAATGGTCTTAGAATTTTTTTAACATTCGGCTTTAAAATATGTTAATATGATTTATCCCTATTTTCAACACCGAGGGCTTAAAACAGCTTTGAACCTTAAAAATAACAAAAAATGTATTGCCTTTTTCTGAAGGGCACGAGGCTATGAGAAAAAAAAAACATATTTGGAATCAGGGTATCAAACTGTACTAAGTTGAGCATATACTGTTTTTGTACCATTTTTGCTGTTGGACAGTGTAATTATTAAACCATATAATTTTTAATTTCTATAATTCCCAATAAATAAATATTAATATCATGTGATATGCGTAAAAATTCTAGATGTCTAGGCCGATCAAAAGTTTTTCGACCTTGAAATGAAATTTTTAACATTTTCTATGTTTGAAGTACGATAAAAATGGACAGTAGAAAAAATCACAGGGAAACGTTGGTCTCAACTCTTAGAACGAGACCTGTGGAGATCCTTTGATCAATACAACTTTTTACACAAGATCAGCATTTCTTATTTTTTTCCCCCGAGAATGCACTAATTAGATAAGCAAAACAATGGGACGCATTCTTGAATACAATTTTTGATTATAGTCATTGATAACCACAATAAAATTGCGAAAACACTAGGCTATTCTCTGAAGCTTACTATTACGCTGTGGTGATTCAAAGTTTAAGAAATATTGCTCTAGAAAATAGACCTAATCTTTGAACTAGAAATTGAGACAAAGGAAATTTTAAATGTAGATTACTCTGATTCTGGTTATGATATTCAAATTTTAATCTCGATACCAAGATCGATCTTTAGAACTGATAAACTCTGTTTGAGTATATCAGTTTAATAAACATTTAATATTATATGTTCAAAAATGTTTTTGTGTGGTATGCCCTCACTTATATAGGTTTATATCCATAGATGAAAATAATATCATAATGAAAATGGAGCGCCTATTTGTAGTTACTACAGGATCACCGTGTGCTTTAAAGAGAGTCTTTAAATTTTGGACTTTTTGAAATATCGGTAACAAGAACAGGACTGACTTTAAATCACATATTATGGACCGATACAACTCTAGTGTAGTATGATTCGGTGAATTTTTGCCCTAGAAAAAAATAAACAAATGAAAATAAGTAGTTAATTAAATAATTAGAAAGGTTTATGGCTATATTCTTAAATATTATATATTTACATATTATTATAAAGCAAATTGGAAACAAATTACTCCAAAATAATGGGTCATTGTAGTGTCCAAGGATGCAAAAATAGAACTGAGTCAAATTTCCAAAAGCTTCAAGGAAATGTTCGCTTTTTTAAATTTCCCATCCCCAAAAATCTAAAAGAAGTCGCAAGAAGACAAAAATGGATATCAAATCTTAAATATCTTCCTAATTGGAAACCTGCTGACCATTATGGATGTGGAAATCATTTTGAATCACAATTCTCTTCCCATAATTGTTCAAGCAAAAAGTATATGAATAATGAAGTAAATAAAAGTAGAAACAGTGCAGAACTTGACTCATTCACGAGAGAACACGAATTGATTCTCCAAATGCTTGAAGTAATAATAGCTTTTGCGGACAAAAAAGTAAATTTTGACCAAGATATTTTTTTTTCACTAATAATGACGTTAGCCTTCGATGCACTACTTGGTTTAGTGATTTAGCTGGGCTTCTCTCCTTCCAAACATCATTCTTATTGTCTTGGTTACCATTTTGATTTTCGTTTTCTTTTTTTTTTTAACAAACTTTGATTAGCATCACTATAGAAGAGCTGTTTTGGGGTATTTTTTACGCGTCCAATTCACTTAATGAGTATTTGAACTCAAGTTAGACGTCGCAGTAGAGTGAAACACAAGTTGAAGGGACTTGAGTTGCGAGTACGATTGCCCAGCTTGGATTTCTAAAACTTCTTTGGAGTATGTAATTATAATTTTTAATAATAAGATATCATATGGTAATTTTTCTTCTTCTGTTTTTTCTTCTCCTAATATTTTCCCAATGACGTGAAAGAGAGTTTATGGTAATCTTAGCAGCATAAGTTGCATAGTAAAATAACAAATTTCACCGAGAATACCAAACCACCATCATAATGAAAGAAAAAGTTATTATGTACACTTTATACATACATAACATATTATATACAATGCACATATTGTCACTCACAGGATGTTTTAGTAAAAAGGTAGCTTTAAAGCATCATAATAATTAAAATTCCTAAGGATACGTGAGTGACCACATTAATAGTTAATTAATAAGCAAAAGGATCGCTAAGAAGAACAAATGATTTCTACGATAATTTATAGTTGGCTAATTTAGTTATTTATTGGATATCCTCAAAGTTATCAAACAAGGGATGATAACAGGATCCTCTTCAAATTTACTTGGCTACGAGAACACTTTTTGCCACCTATAGGCGTTGAAGGTGCCATGAATTACTTTCTAACCATAGAGATAAAATACATAGAGTGCTTACGCTGAGCAAAAAGCAGGGAATTTTTTGAAGCCGAAAGTTAGTTGACTAAAACAATAAAAACTAGAATGGGCACTCGGTAGAGCACACAACCTCTCCCTAAAGTCAAATTGAGTGATGTATCTTAATATATTCCAAAGTTAAGGGTCGATTGTGCATTTTTACGTTTTGTGTTACCTTGACCTCTCAAAATTTGATGGCCTCTTACTGTGACCATATTTAATCTTTGCACAAGTTTGATCATAATCAATCATTAAATTTTGCCGTAATCCTGGTCACCAACAAACAGACCGAGGCAAAACATAACCTCTGTTCAACTTTGTTGGCTTCATTTTTCCTAAATTGGCTTTTTTGAAGCATCTTTATTAAACCTACATCAGGACACACACCCATTTGAGCTCTATATGGGCCAATGCTAGGGGTCGATTATTCATGTATAATTAACATTTTGTGTTAAATTGCCTTTGACCTTGACTTCTCCAAATTTAATGAGCATATATGATCTTCGTACTACCAAGTTTGATCAAAATAGATCTGTAAATCCTGCCGTAATCCTGGTGACTAACGAAGAAGCAGAGGAAAAACCATAACCCCTGTTCAAATTCGTTGAAGAGGTAAATAAAGTCATTTATAGATCAATTACACCAGATCTTGTATGCGATCATCCTATACTTCTATAAAAACTGGAGGATTCCATTAGGAAACTATAATCAAATGTAGAATACAGTGAGAATCGAATATAAAATATATAGTCTATGTTGTTAACATACTTATTTATTACTACTACAATTTGAATGTTTTGGTCAACTACAACGGCATCAACTTCTTCTTCAAATCGTCTCTCTACGTTTTTTTATCTCTGTGTGTATAACTCACAATCAATTTATTAGAATTAAAAAAAAATACATTGTATTTTCCTTCCAGCTGCTTTCATGAGTTGACTATTGCATGACTTAAAGCAGCTCTACCTATAATGAGTTCAACTAAGGTAATATATAGGGCTTGGATTTTTATATTAGTTTAACTAAATCAAGAACCATTGTATAGAATTCGTGCCATTTCATTCTCCTTCATCGATAAGGTTATCAATTCAATATATTTAATAATTAATAACAATTATTCGTTGGTAAATACAGAAGGCTAGCTACCCTATGTGTGTTTTTTTAAACTTCCCTATCACTTTTGAAAGTCGAGGTTGAGAGTGAATAAAAAAAAGCTTCGACGAACCTAACTTTGTAATCTCTATGAAATCATGTTTTTAATTGGCAATGTACAAATTGAATTCTGCAAACGGTGTTACTTCATTAACACAAAAATATATATCGTTGTCGATGATTATGATTCTTTCCGTGCTCTGCCCGTTGATTGGTTAAATTATAGTTATCTGTTGTTAAACTGTGAGCACTACTCAAAAAATATTGAATAATAATTCTTTAGTTGTGTGTCATAATTGGCTAACTACTAAACTATTTGAGCTTTTCTGCGGTTTCTTTTTATATAAAAGGTTGCAATATACAATAAAGGTAACGATGTGTGCGAATTGAAATAAAAATTGGATACGTTACGAGGAAAAATTATAAAGTAATCTTTGCTATCTTACGAGATCATCATGAAAAACGGAGAATAACACTGAGAATTTATCTTCTGTTCTATAAAAGGAAAATTCCAGGTACTTCTGCTAGTTCAATTACAAATAAAACTGGGCCATAAAACAAAAAACTCGCTAGTAGATATTTTTTTCAGTTATCAATACTCACAAAGCATTAAAAAAAGTGTTTAACAATAAGTATTTTTGATTGGCTCACTAATAAATTGTTGCTGAACTGCTTGTAAAAGGAGTCCAGCAAGAATTGAATATTCCTCTGGACCAGGGGTTCTCAAATTATTTCGCACTGGGAGGTAACTTTCCCCATTTTTCATTTACCGAGATCCATTTTAATACTGTTTTAAATCAAGGAGAAATACATTTCATTTAAGGATTTACCCAGTTTTTGAACAAGGAGGCTTGCCACTTTGAGAGGGGGTGAGAGTTATTCAAGGGTAGTGCCAAACAAGAAAATATAATTGACCATTGTAAATGTAAGTATGGAATCTAGGCACATCGAATTATCACGTATGCAAAAACTGACGTTAACTCTTTTCTCCTCTTTTTTGAAACAATCACTCTTTTTATATTCCCATCATTTAGGAATACAAATTCTGCTTGATTAATGATTATTCATTAGTCTTTAGAACTCCATGATGTAACCAACATAAAAAGAAATTAATTTGTAAATTGTGGTGGAACCTGTAAGACGAAGGCTCAGGAGTACAGGAATCAATTCAAAAGTAGGATGTAGTTTCAAATAAATGACTTCATTATTGATGAATAAATTATTAAGCTATTCATTTATTATCCAGGGGAAGTTGGCTCACTCTCCTACAGCTTGAAAACCCTCCCTCTAAACTATAGCTTACAGTAATTATAATATAGGTTTATGCCAGACATTTGAATATACATTATTCTGAAGTAAAAATAAATTGGGAATATTTCTTGACTTTTGTTCAAGATTGATTTTGTGTTGATGCACTGCAATAATCCAATTAAAATGAAAAGTTCAAGCAATTTAAGTGGGGTAAAATGATTTATTCCTTTTTGAAAAACTATATTTTATTATCAGCAATCTGTTAATCTATCTATCCATGTGATGCTTTAAATCTTTACTTATGTTAAAAAATCTAATACAATTTTATGCAATAAAATTATAACGATCGCCAAGCTTGATCCACTAACCCTAGAATTGTTGAGGCTTTACAAGAAATATGTACAATTAGAGATAATTATAATTATTAAAATATATTTTCATTAATTATTTATATAATTTTCATTCAATACTGGAATTGTATTGCTTCTTAGTATGAGACTTTAAATCAATCCCATTCCTGTTGTGGCTCTTCAAAAAACGTCATTTACTATAAATATCAGGTTGGATACTATTTCCATAATATGAGTATGTAATTATCAATAAATTGGTTTCATAAGAGGCGTGTATTTCATTTGGAAGAAAATCAAAAACCACGTGGTCACTTTGGGGGAGAACTAAGACCTAAAACCAACCCTATCTTCGTTAGGGAAAGGGGGGGGGGATACACTTAAAATCATGTAGACTTGAATAATATGCTAAGACGTCTTGGGCAATAGGAGAAAAAATAGAAAAAAATGACTAACTTCAAGGGCGTCCGCAGGAGGTGGACTGGACAGGCTGCAGCCTCCAAATTGAGCAATTTTTGCATTTTACTGAGAAAATTTAATATTTGACTTTTTTTTAAATTCAAATTTAATTTAATTTTCGAAATTTTTTTCAAAAACATTTAATTTTTGAAATTTTTTTCAAAAAAATGTTATATTTGAATTTTTTTTTTCAAACTTAATATATATATTTTTTTTTTTTTTTGGGGGGGAATATAAAAAAATAGTGGTTCAGCGCCCACGGACCTATTTTTTTTTTAAGGAGAACGTCATTTGAGAAAAATATGTTGCAATAAATAATTCTTAGATTATATTGTCTTATTTTTTTTTTTTATGGGGGGGAGGGGTTATATAAGAAAAATAGTGGTTCAGGAGGGAGGGGCTCAAATATTTAGTGAAAAAAAGTTAAGTGGAGTTCGAGTAAGGCAATGCCACTCATATTTTACTTCGAGTTTCTACAATTGGATTCGAGTTTGCTATCAAGAAATGACATGAATAATAGAAGTTAGGTTACATATTAATGGGATATATATGAAGGAGTTCGACTTGTTTAGATGATATTAATTATTTATCATATTACCTTGTATTCTTTTTCTTGTCTCTGAATAACCCTCATTATACCTCAGACAATCGGAATCCCCTAAGGAACAACCTTTATCAAAAATATGTCATTGTTCAAAGGTGAGAATAAGTAGAATTTTGAGGACATGAAGCCCATGGCGTCATATAACATTTCTCGTCAGTTCATACTTTGATTTATAGTTCTCCTATCTAATTTATTTATAAATTTATGACGATTAATCGGAATAGGAGAATTGGATGTTTTTTCTGGAATTGGCATCGGGAAAATAATGTTTAATTTGCGTTTCCAATTCTTATGTATTATTATTTTTACTTTTCTAAGTTATTAAAAAATGTATTAAATACTAGCACGAACACGCTATATCAAAGATAGCCAATGAAAAATTAAAAAGGTTTTATTTTATATTTAGCTTATTTATCTTAAAATTCTAAACTAAAACAATTTACTATAAACTATGTATAATTATATAATAGGTAAATTTCTATTGTAAAACCTCCTTTTATACACATATTTTGGTTTTTTCTGTTCATTTTATGTAAAAATATTCAAGCTTGCACCCCCTTTTTCACAATCTTGAAAATGTAACATATAATTGACCATGTGAAAATACTGATTTTGGTAATTATAAAACAATTTTTTCAAATATTTGACCCTATTATTTATTTATTGTCATTGACATTGCTGACTTGGCATGTTCCTTCTTCAACCTTATTGAAGATACATACTAAGATTAAATCGTTCGTCCTCATCCTAATTCTCTTTTTTAATTCATATTTAATATACGTTCTCCCTTTTTCTGTTGGTGCAATAATTCGATTTTTGGATTTTCAATTTTTTTAGTGCATTTCCGAATCGACAACTCATACCTTAAAAAAACTTTTAGACACGGGGAATCCATCTTGTTTTGTGAAAAAAACAAACAAAACATATCAGCGAAAAATCAAACTTGCCCTCCAGAGCCCTAAATCTTTGGTCTGATCAGAATTAAACATATCCTCACTCACGTAGCTCAAAATTCTGAACAGCTTTTATTTTATTTCTAAAGTCTGTATTTATCTCAATTTTTGATGTAAATGCGTTTTTATCATTGTTTTTCTAAGCAGGACGTACCTCACACACACATAAATTATTTTAGTACCATGGTTTATATCTGTTAAGATACAAAACATGACCATGTGAATTTGTAACTTGAGTCTTATAATTTTATAAAAATTGTAATAAAATAATTTATGATAATAAATACTCGAAAACTGAGAAGAAACAAATTGAACAGAATCTAAAAGTGTTGAAATATGTTTTAAACACATGTAGTTGGTGCAGATATTGTTATTTTGGGAAATAAGTTTTGTAAAGGGATCTAGAGAAGCTGCCCTTTGCAAAATTTGACAAAAATTCGGAACTTGTCAAAACTTGGGATTCTTTGTTTTTCTTTTTTGAGCCCATTATAACATGTAAATCTTCCAATACTGACTTCCTTTCTCTGTGATATATATACTTTATGTTATTCCACAGGTATGTAGAAACTTTTGTACAATGTATACTCTTAATCCCAGTTCGTTTGAAAAATAATCTTTGTTTGATTTAGTTAAAATAGCGGGAGTAATTGACATTGCTCCGAATTAAGCAGTTAATTAAGCACACACTCAAAGGTACTCCTGAGACCAATAGACATATCATAAACTTATCCGCATTAATATAGTCCAGGGTTTCCCAAACTTTTTCAAGCTGCCGTCCCATTGGCTTCCATATAAACTTTTCGTGCCCCCTCCATAAACACATATAGGCTTTTCTTCCAAAATTAAAAACACAATTTGATGAATTAAACACAAAATATGTTTTTGAAAAAATAAATTAACTTTAAGTTTTCACAATTCCTGCTAATGGGATGGGTGTACTTGGGGTAGGGACATAAGTTTATCCACATTGGGTTGAAACTCACTATGAAGAAGACGTAGATCCTCACGTTCGGTAATTCTAAGTTTGTTCCTTTGCTTGGAAAGAAGCATTGTAACTATGTACACTGAAGGCCCGTTCTACCAGATATGATGTTTTAAAAGCAATCAAATATATCTTGACCTTGTTCCATAATACTGAATGGAGGTGGTCAGAGATTTTTTTTTGTAACAAAAAATCTTAAACTTTGGACATAGCTGATTGTCGTTTTTGATTGAAACTAATTCTTGGTCTACCTCTCTTGTTTCCTCACTGCTGACTTCTAGGAATGAATGATAACCCAGTTTGGTACTTTGAACCACAATAGATCCTGATACCTTTCAGTCATGTCTCTTGAAAGTTCTTCCAGATGATCACAATAGCCTTGAATGTCATCATCTGATATTTTTTTTCTTTCTCCAATTCTCAAAGGAAGGAAAATTGGTAAAGTTCACGACGTGCTAAATGTTGTTTGAATAACTTACACTTAGACAGGAAATTAGATTTAAAATATTTCACTTTTAGATAATTGGCATAATTTCCTAACAATTGCAAATTAATTTCATTGAATTATAGGAATATATTTGAAAAATAGTCAATCCTTGATGTTTTTTATATCATGACATAGCCCAATATTAGATTCTTTGAAACATTCAACAACTGTATCAAACAATGCATAGAAATGTTTTGGGTGGATTTCCTTTGATAGCCATTAACTTCTTGGTGTAAAAATACACGATCAAACTCTTCATCGTTATCAATGCAAAGCTGTCAAAACAGTCTGGAATTGAGGGAATGTGCCTTGATCATATTTACTGATGTGATAACAATATTAATTAATATGTCAAGTCGACCGATAAGGTGTTTTGTTACAGATGCTGCCTGTGAATTACACAGTGCACAGTAAGTACCCCAGTTACGACTTTCTTCAAAAAAATGATTAAGCCACGATGACGAACCATCTGTTGCACAATCAAGAATATTAGCAAGTGGAATATTTTTCTCTTTGAAAAATTATCATATACCGACTCTCCTTAAGTGTTTGTTATAAGTTGTTTTGCAAATAACAGTTCTTGAACCGACATTTCATCTTTAACAAAGCAAACATAAACAAGAAGCAAGGATTCATTTCCTGATAAAGTGAACTCATCTAATATCAAAATAAATTTGGTTGTGTCAAGAATGTTGCACAATTTATGTTTTTTTGTTTTCAGGCATTTCATCTATTCTTCTTTGAACTGATTTATTACTGAGATATATAGATTTCACAATTTGGTCCGGTGACTTATTTACAACAGTGTGTAGAACCTCTCTTACTTTAGGCAGAATAAGCTCCTCCCCAATTGTGCAAGGCTTACTAGATCTAACAATGATGAAGACATATTGTATTATGCACGTAAACCGTCAATGTATTGCTCTGAAGTGCTCGAAAATATATTTTAATAGTTTTTTGTGCCTTGAACTTTTCTCGAAGCGAGTGGAAATGTACTATATTTTTGTCTGTTTTATCAGAGTGAGTTGTTCTCAAATGTTCCAACATTCTGGAGGGTTTTATGGTTTTGTTTGAAAACACATTCTCACATAGTAGACACTTGGGTTAATGTTGATTCAGTGGTGATGATGCAAATACATATTTCAAATAGGCCACACTATACTGCCAAAACTTATTTGTTGCTTGTTGAGGGGTTGTCATTCTTTATTCAGGAAAGTATATAAGATATGACTATAATTATTGTCATCTAGGGTTGCAAATGGGTGAAAAAAATTTAGAAAGTACTGACAGAAACTTTGTTTGTGGAATTTTCAAAGGAGTAAGTTATGTGAGTTTGAAATGTTGCTGCAGTAAGAAGATGGATAATTCTCAAATAAATATAAAGAGATAAGTCATGGGGCAGTTTGGTATTGAGCAAAACAATATCTAATAAGGAAGGAAAAAAAAATTACTCTTTACTGGGTTTGGTTAATACTACTATAACTGTCCTTTCTTTCCCAACTATTTTCTACTACAACCATGTGTTTAACAGCTGAAATTTAGATAAAGATATTTACCCAACTAGTCGCATCTATGATCCAAATAGTTAAAGAAATAAAAGCTAATTGATGAAAAAAATAACAATCTTGCTACAGTTTTATAATAACTGACATCCTTGAAGTCTTTTAGAATGTGGAATCTAGGTTGTAGTTTTTGGATCTTACTTTACCGTAGTTCCACGTTTTTAACAACATTATGAGTATTTATACTTAGTAGTATGTTTGCCTTTGAGAGTAAGAGTATACTGAGTCTAGAACCTACTGCGCCAATAGTGAAGTACATTTGTACAATCCGATATATCCGGTATTTTCATCGTATTTACCGGCTAATATTCAACGTATTCAAAGCTACTACCTAATAGTCACATTTTTTTAAATTTTGTAGATCAATTTGTAATATGTAATCACCGTTTTTTACTCTACCCCCCCCCCATTGCCCTCTTTTCACATTAACGCCCCCTAGATCAAAGCACTTTGCCCACTTTAGGAAACTCTGATATAGATGATGAATGATAATTGATAAAGGAATATTTTTAAATTCATGAGGGAGTGACCACTATTGAAAATAAATTTGTATTGTCAAATTTGGTTTTCAATCTACTACTACCTACTTACTAATTCATTTGCCATACCCCTTGAGATTTAAGCTTAAATATAATTCCCATTCTTCTTGGACTTGCAGAATTTCAGTACTACAGTAATCTTAGTAACTATTATTATCTTCTTTGTTCAAATAGTAGTTACAACTTGAAGTGCATTTACTAGTTAAAATGTTAATATGTATTCGTATTCGATAAATATATCTATTTTTAAAACAATTTGCCTCTTTAAGGATGAATAGACTATATAAACTGTTGAATTAGGCTTATGACTATGATTACTATAAGTTTAACTAATTTTTTAGTTAATCTTGGAAAATAAATTACGAAAAAAATGTTTAAATTTCTTAAATTTTTAAAAAATAAGATTTTTTGTCTGACGAGTTTTTTAGCGAGCAAAAGTGCTAGGGTGAGTAACGAGTATTTAGGTGACTAACGAGTGTTCAAGTGAGTAACGAATAAAGCTCGTAATTTCTCTAATGGTTTTTTTTTAGAAACTCGAAAATACTCATGAAATATTATTTACATTAAAAAAAGGAAGGCATTTTATTTTATCAATTGTAATTCTCAGAAATTTATAGGAATAGGTTATTTTTTAACTATTAATTAAAATATTAACGAATCGGAATTGGCATCAGGAATTTTTAATAGAATCACATCAGAAACGGTATCGGATAATTTTTGTGGAATCGTTCCATCACATCTTAGATTTATGTTAAAAAAGAACCACGTGGGTTATGAATAACCCATACAGTAGATTATACTGCGGGTGTTGAATGTTCTCCAAAATTCTTTTGAAATGACTTGAGAACAGATACTTTTATTTTGGGCTAATACATATTTGCAGTGGTAGCCTAAGGGAGCGACAGCCAAGGGAGTCAATATTATGTGTCCCCAATCATTTTTTTTTTTTTTTTAAAGATATAAAATGCTCTTTAGAAATCTATTTAAGGGGAAAACTCAATTTCAGTTGCAATCAGAAATTAAATTTTTTAGAATATGCTGTATAACAATTCAGGATTTGTTGAGGCAATTTCTTTTCATTCATTAAAACGAATTTATACCGGGATCAAGAAAATGAAATAAATTCACTTGAAGAAGGTTGTGCCCTATGCGGTCTTGCGGTTCCGGTTCTTGAACCGCTAGAACCAGAACTGACAAAGTCGAACCAAGACCGCAATATATTGCTTTTCGGTCTCGGTTCTTGTACTTTTGTTCCTATATAGATTATATAGAGAAAATAAAATATACATTATAAAAAATAAATTAGCTTTAATCAATAAGTCAATTTTCTGACTTTTTTTTGTGCAGTTGCAGCGTTTTCCAATGATTTTTTTACGTCACCAGGAAAAGTGGTTTTAGGCACAAGACAGTGTAAATACAAGAAGGAAGGGGTGGAGTATAATATTTCTTAAGCCAGGATTTCCCAAATTTCACTATGCCCTGCTCCCCCTTCACTTATACATTTTAAACTGAGGCCCCCTTTATACGAGTTTTCGAGGCCCCTGCTGGAACTTGGAGCACTACGTACCCTGTGTATAAGGTAGCTAGGGTCCTGTTTGTATCTAATATCATTTCCTAGGCCCGAATTTTCTAGTGACACCTCTTGTTTTAAGTGCCTGTTACCAAACTGATCATGTATTAAAAATAACCAAAACCGAAGACCGGAACCGAAACCGTTGAAATGAAAGAACCGGGGCCAATAGAACTGCTGAACCTGATCCCGGCACAACCATGGAAATGAACTTCTATGAAATTTACGGACTGGATAAAAATATTTAAAGGATTCTACTTGAATGGTTCGAAGAGTTCTGATAAAAAAAACAAAGGCATTCTACATACCTTATGTCCTTATTAAAAAGAATCTATTATTACACTTTTTCTAATGTACTTTATATTTATATCAGATTAAATCTCAGGTTAAACTATTTTGCATGTATGCATTATATATCATTTTACTTGTGAGAAAAGACTAGAACCTGGGCATCATAGACTTTGGAATCTACTTGGAATTGGAATATAAGGACTTTATCCACCACCTATGACAAGTTTTAGTTCAAAACTACTTCATAAAATTCATCAATATTTTTTGGGGACGGAAGGTTAAGCCCCCTGGCCCCTCCTCCTGTGGATACCCCTACTAATATAACTTGTATGAATAACTTTAAAGCATAAAGTGAATATGTTATATTTACGAAGATATTATATATGTACTGCGTCAACACCAAAACAATCTTAAATAAAAACTTTGACTTCCTACACACATATATCTCATTATTTAATTACTTTTTCTCAATTATGGGCTTTATATCATCATTTTTGAAATGAATTCATATATTTAAGAATATTAACAGGTGTCTGAGGCCTTCATTCTAAAAATGAGACTTTTTTCAATTTATAATTGGCCTTTCAAAGATAACATATTTTATCTTTATTATTTAACTGATTGACTATTTCTACAACTTGTATTCGTTTGGAGCGCTTCCGAATGATTAATGAAAATAATTTGTTAATGGAAAGGTAAGATATTTAGAATATAAATGTAATCCAATCTCACTTTTGGGTTTTGTCATGTTAAATCAAAACTGCTTTCTCTGCACAAAATATCTTGTTCTGAGTAAATACGAGGTATGTTCAAAAAGTAAGGTTACTTTTCAAATTTGGTATGCAATTTTTTTACATGTTAGTACATTCGAAAACGGACATATATTTATTGTTTAAATTAAATTTCAAATATGAAAAAAAAAAAATCAGAAATCCACAGCTTTTCACAAAGAATTATATTTTTTTCTTCTCCTGCATAATTAGCCCAAATGATAACAAAAATATATATAGGCAAAAATTCCTTAATTTTGGCTACAACCCCTCCGTCTGGGGACGCCCCTGACCTATATTATTTTTTGTGTGATGACCGGTGTCATCATCGTTTGTATAATCATCATGATCCATAGCCAGGAATCGCCATGAATGATGACTAGAAAAAAGCAAAAACTATAAGAATAAAAAAAATAGAAACTTGATTGGTGGACTCTTGAAAATTGTATTAGGAATTTCACTTTTAATTTTGTTTTTTATTATTGTTATTTCTTTCCATAGCAATCCATAACATATGTATGTAAGGTGAGAATGGAAAAGGGACTCTTCAAAGAGCAAAAACAAAAATCTAAGGGATTCCTTTTTTGAAGGAGGAGAGGAGTGTGTGTACATACTTCATTTGTTACATAACTGAGAAAAAGTAATAATATTCTTTCAGTTGATGATTGTAATTCACATAGACAAGAAAAGAGATGACATATCTTTGATCATATTCAGCGCGAAAAAAGAGACTCGAATCCAATCCAATTACTTTATGTAAAGTGTGCAAGTGTTCTCCTTCTTTTCCGTTTCCGATTTAAAAATCAAAGAAATTCATTACAAATATGTTGGGTAAGAAAAATGATTACTTCCTTAACAATTTATGTAGCGAATTAAATTTTAAATTAATATAGAGTCGGTACTCTCAGTTTCTCTCCTCAATCAAAAACGTTCAGTATACTGTCATCTCAAAATATAAATACTTAATGTTCATAAATAAATAAAACTTATGAGGAACTAAGATAGACTTTATCAATGATCTTCCTACGACGACAAATCTGTTTAAACTCCATGAACAAATGTAAACACTTTATTTTTAGTTGACCGTATGATTATGTTTTCTGATAGGTAAGGAGATAGGTGAGCATTTACCCTTAAGGCCAGTGTCACAGAGGGTACCATTCTGGGTATCAGAGTGGAATGTCAGTCGTAAATTTGGGATTGTTTAAAAAAAAAATGGAATGCACAATTTGAAAAAATAATACTTTTGTGCCTAAAAAAGAATTTTTAGAAATAGATAAGGCCAAGTAAAAAACTTCATTAAGTGTGACACTGTCTAGAAAATGGGGCTCGAAAAAGGCATGACATTTTTCATTTCTAAAAAAAAAGTCCTTCTATTAAAAATGAACCGAATAATTTTTTGGGAAGGGACATTTAATATTTTTAGAGAAAATAACCAATATTTTAATTTCCAAATAGAAATTATATCATATCATGTCATCTCATACCCAGCACTCCATTTTGATTCCTAAAAAAGTGAGGAAAAAATACCAATTACTCTATTTTCAAATTTATACAAAATACATAGGTACGTGGAAATTCCGAAGGATGGTTAATAATTTGAGACTCAATTAGTAAAAAAAACAGACATACTCTTAACATTTTTTATCTTGTCCAGGAATTATTCAGTAAAAGTTTATTGTTTTTCGCCCTCCCCCTCCTACGTACACTAATTGAAAATGAAATTTTCGCACCTGATATATCCTTCCTTCTGTTCATTGACTAACATATTTTTTCCAACATACATATCTCATTTCTAACAGTACAAAAAGGGCCGTGCCTAGGATTCATTTTTTAAATAATAACCTTTATATAAAATACATATTTTTAGAATGATTTTTTTATAAATTCCTTTTTTAAATATTTACCACAACATATTACAATTTTATTAGATTACATCTAATATCCTTTTTTTTTTTGCTGTTGAGATTTACATTGGAGAATGTACCCTCCTTCCTCTTCCTCCCATTGGAACAGACCTGTACGGGTAATTAATTGATGGAATATACAAATTGTTTACTTGGAACTAACCTTTAATTCATTTCGTATATTTATATATCATGACCAGTAAATTCAATCCCCGTAAAATTCATCACCGGACATTTCAATCCCACTTTAAAGAGGGATATTTAGTGACGTCATATGTCAAAAACTTTTTTGTGTAGAACTGTACAGGGAAGCCTGGGCAGTCGGTACTAGAGATATCTGATGACTGGTGATGGCTGGGAGACGGATATGAACGATTTATGGTGTTTATGCAATAGAAATTACGTCCATAATCTTTAATAGTGTCGGAATCCTGATCTGTGGATATTGTTCATACCTTGGGTTGGGAAGTAGAAGTAAATCTCGTCAATACTATTCCTTGCTATCGCCAATTACTACTCCTCCTTCTCAATAATTGCAATTTTGGCCGCCCCCCCCCCGAACTCCCTAGTCCAAAATCACTTATCCTCGCCTACTTTAAGTTCAGCTCAGGATTGAAACAGTATGATGTCACTAAATATCCATATTTAAAGCGGGGATGAAATGTCCCAAGAGGAATTTTGGAGGGATTAAATTCACTTGGAATTAAAAGACAGGAAATTAATGTACACGGAATGATATTACCTGGCATAACTTATACATATGTAAATGTTGGACTTTACAACTGAAAGAGTCTTGAAATGAAAATTCATACAATGGTAGAGACGAAACGTAATTAGACCCATTCATTGGTCATAAGGGATGTGGTTTTCGAGATTGGGATTGGTCTTGAGAACAAACTTTGAAATATTGTGTATTGGTATAAAGGTCTAGACGAAGGATTTCAAATATAAGGTCCATGGGTCGAATCTAGGCTTTACTTGATTTATAAATGTGCATGATTCATTATGAATTAAAATTTATAAGCAAGATTTTTTTTTACTAGTATGGTCTATTAGAGATAAGATCAAATTGTTGAATTGAACAAATGACACACCTGACCTAGTCCAAACAACTAGATGGTCTCGATCCCGCAAAGTCTTGGTCTTGTTATGATCTCGAGTAGAGTAGTCTTGACATCAAGTGCCTTTATAAATAGGTTGAATTTATTTCCATATTCTGCCAATTATAGTTTTTCAAAGGCCATTTACAAAAAATGCAAAGGATTTCTTGAATGACAAACATTTGATCACTTCTCCCAACACTTCTTTCAAAAAATCCATAGCTATTCAACAGAGAGTTAAAATCAAATATTAAGAAAAAAAAATTTAAAAATCCATAGCTATTCATAAAATTTTTTGAAAAGTTAAATTTTTGCTCTTCTGCATAATTTACCCGAACGACATTTTAAAAAAAAAAAAAATCTTTCAACAAAAATTTTAACCAATTTTCCCTAATTTATTTTTCACCCTATCCAAAAAAATGTTATAGTAAAAAGAATAAAACCTAGCCAACCCCCTGCAGACGCCCCTGCTCCCTGGTCATGGCTGCCTTACGCAAGTCTAAGTTGCCGTGGAGAGTAATATTGATCTTATTCTCCAGGACGTCCACAAAAAATATTATAATAGAGTCAAATCTGATGGCGAAAGGATCGTATGTCAACTGAAAAAATATACAAATTATTTTGTAGTGAACTTTTGAATCTTGTTAGCCGTATGAACTTTTAATGGAACACGCAATTGTTCCCTGGATATATGGCCTTTATCCATGGCAAGTGATTGTATCTCCTTTGTTGTCCTTGTCATCTCTTTGGTTTCCTCCAGTACACTTCATGGTTTGATCTCTAGCGCTGGGTATTTCTGTAAATTCTCAAGAGGAATTTGGTTGTTGAGAAGAGCATCAACCTTGGTTCGTTTATCTTCTTCAGCTCCATTTTTTTAGTCATTTATTTTTTTCAAACAAGGAGAAAATTTATATAGATACTTTATTTCATATTCATAACTCAACCTCGTATCGTTTGAAATAAATGTGTAAATTCTTGCAACCCATCATTTTTGATCGTGCTATATATCGTAAGTTCATTTATTCTCCTATTAATTCAAGTTTTTAGGTGTAATTATATGACTAAATTTTTACTTACTATTTAGGTTTTACAACCATTTTGAGAGTAAATACATTGAAAATAAATCACGTTATAATAAAAATACTTATATTTAGGGATTTTTTTTGTGCAAATTTAAAACATAAATGGTATCTAAAGTATGATGACCAGATGTTTGGATCTTTTTTAAGCGTTCTACTTATTTTTATGATCGAAAAAATGAAAGTCGTTAAAATATGTCATGCCAAATTGTATTTAAAAAAAAAAGAAAAAATGAAATGAATAATATCCACAGAATATTCTACACCTAAAAAGATGTAATTTGATCATTTTAGGCTGATATGAAGAGAAGATTAGTATTAGGGCTTGGTTAGATACTCTTACGATTTTTAATTGGCTGAACTAATACGCTCCATTAAAAAAGTTTGTTCCGGATCGGTCTCATTTAAAACTTAACCGATTCTATAGATAAATTCATGTGTGTTTAAAAAAAAATTAAATTTAAATTTGTTGAAAAAATTTCAAAAATTAAACTATTTGGAAAAAAAACTGAAAAATCCACAGCCCTTTCCATAAAATAAAGTTGCTTAAGTTTCAAAAATCCATAGCTGTTTACAAAAAAATTAATTTTTTAGGAAAAAAAAATAGAGAATTAAATTTAACTTTTTTGGAGAAAAATCTATAGCCATTCTCCAAAAATTAAATTATTTTGAAAAAATTTCAAAAATTTACAGATGTTTACAATAAATTAGAAAAATTAAATTTCAAATATTTAATTTTTTCGAGAAAAATTTAAAAAATACGTAGCTATTCACAAATTAAAATACATCATTTTTGAAAAAAAAAATTGAAAAATTAAAAAAATTTCAATCATTGAAAAAAAAATTGAAGTATTAATTTTTCTAGGGAAAAGCAAACTGCTTTAGCACCTCCAGACCACCCCCTACGGACGTCCCTTTATTGGTTAAAATCAGTCTAGAAAAATCCCCTAAGACCAAACCCCGAAAAAAATGCAGGCCTTCGATCCAGCCTCAACACTAGTATATGTTTAAGTAATTACAATAGGGACTGTTTAATGTCAGCCGATGCATGGGCTAGTATTGATGCAAAACTCAATAGAATTTTATACTATATTTTTGACTGGAAACATTATAAAAATGTGAAAAATCCAAACTCAAACCATAGTTTATATTCCAAAAAGTGTGAATTTTTTGACATAAATTTTACTTGCTCTTAATATTTAAAATTTGAATTATGTAAGGTTTTGACTGGATAGATGGTGCCTTAGTGGATATTTTTGTACATCAAACAGTTCCAACAGCAATAAGAGGCTTAATTCATGGAAATGAAGATGCTCTTTACGACTTTTAAATATTTTAGATTACCGACGTCAGCTTTGAGTTGATGACAGTGGTATGAAATAAATTATTGAAAATATTGTCACAACATCATTTCAATGTCATAAATTAAGAAGGACACTCGGGCCCGCGTCCCTCTCCCAATTCATTTTATTAGTACTTCTTAGCTATTGTAGGTATATATTGTATTCCCTTCCATATCTATTTTTTAAAACATAAAATCTCTCATTTTTCCCGGAATATATTGTCAAGGAGACAAGTAATCAAATATTTTAGTTATTTGACATTAAAATGTGTCTTTCCAACAATAAAAATATACATTCTTTTTTTTTTGTGTGTGTCAATTTCAACGGCCGTTCCCAAAGTTTTTAATATTTATTAAGAACGTAAGGTATGTTGATTTTATTTTTGATATTCCATGAAGCTGAACTTTGGAAAAGATCATTCAAAATGTTGTATTGTACTTAAAAATAAATAATACAAATTAAATCCAAATGTGTTGTTCCCAAGAAAAGAAAAAAACTTGTAATTATTTAAACAGTCAACCCACAGGGGAAAATTCTAGACATGGTCTGATTACGGGACTACTTAGTGTGAAAAAAGACCTTCTTATACATGAAATTATTATATATTTACCCAAATGACGTTTCATTTTACTTTTAAATCTTAACCCTTTTCTTGTGGCTAAATATTTCTTTCTATTTATAAAAAGATTTTCTTTAGAAAAGGTCATAATCGATCTTTTTTCTATTTGGTCTAATTTTCCCCCTCTTCCCTATGACGTCATTTATGCCATAGTAGCATCATGGATGATATATAGAGTGACGAAGTTTTACTTGAGGGTGTTGTTATGTTATATTTATATATATTTTCTCTCTTGATTTTCAAGTTAATATATGTACTAGCGGTAGCAGTTGGCATTGTCCGGAGTAATTGGGGGTCGACAAACAAATAAAATTTACTTTACTAATATGGTAGATAATTCCTAAAATTCTCAGTGTTACTGTCCGTTTTTATGAGTAAACTACTCAATACATAGATATTCTTTCCTCAAGAATAAAAGATTAATAATAACTACTTCAGATTTTTATTTTATTATGATTTGATGATCCAGAGTAGTATTGTGACGGTCCTAAATAAGGACCGATGACTTCGATTTAGTCCGATCCGGTCCTATTTGTCGGTCCTTGCAGAAGTTAAAATCGATCCCTCGTTACATTAATGTGGGTATTTTTCCTTTCTTTTAATTATTCCGTTATATAATGGAATAAATTATATAACTAATTAACAAGATGCTATGTTGGTATTTTATTGTATTATAATTTAAAAAATAATATTTTTTCCAAGATATGTGCAATAATCTTAATACATATTTCATATATCTTATTTGTTTTAATAAACCATGGATCTTTTTTTTGAAAAAATCCAGACTGGATTTCACCAAATAATTAAGGATCAATAACAACACTAATCCAGAGAGTACTTTAGTCTCAAGAGCGCTCACTTGCTGTCCTTTACCTCCACACAGTAGTTACAAAAAATCATCTAAAGTCACACTCATTATTTTTTACTCTATATGTGTGTTTCCATGTTATTCTTTTTTAATAAGATAGTTGTTAAAAAATGAGCCCTCATCCGACACCCAAATACACAGACAGGCAGACTTTGCTTTATTTCTTTTTCCTCATTGAATATATTATTTTGATGAATTCAAATACAGAAAGAAACTAATAATTAATAAATACTCTAATAAACTTTAGAATATATTCATGAATATCTGTAAAATTAGTACCATAGTCAAATTTTATAGCAGCATAGGATGACATCTTAAGTCATCGAAAGAATTATAAGTGTAATAAAAATAAAATCATAAATTATATTCAATAAAGTTTTAATTTATCCACAAAAATTAAATTAAATTGAGGTGGGGGACTACTTTTTCATGTGAATGCTCTTCGATGTCTTCTGCTTCTTTATCCTTGAAACTGAGTCCATCCTCTACTCCTTCTTGAAGTAATGAAATGAGAGGAGGAGGGATTCTTTGAATCCTTTTTTTCAACCATTGGTTCATTAATGGAGGCTTTTTTTCTTTCTTAGGAGACCCTTTCCCTAAGGTTTCATCAAATAATCAAATTGATCCTCGACGAATGTAGCTACAGTCTCAGAATCATCCCCTGATCCCCTTTAATCTTCTTCTTTTTAATTTTGAATAACTACTTCGGCAATGTCTTCTTGCACAAATGGAGGGCATGCCTCCACAACTTACTTTGCTTTATTAATATATGTAGATAGTTGTATCATAAAGTGAGGAAAACAACAGTTGATGTGAAATTGTACGATATCAGCGTCCTCAACTCCCCCCTTGCCAAACGATATTTGTGCCTTACCTCGTCCCCTTAAGTTACCATGTTGTGTGTTAATATCCCCTTTCAATAGTTTAAAAAGGATATTTTTTGCTTCATTTTCTATTTTCTAGCTATTCTAATAAAATTAAAAGAATATTTCATTTACAATAGCTAGACCCTTTTATGCATCTTGAGCAATCATCATTATTTTTGATGACAAGACGAATATTATCACCCTACCTATGTACATATTTGATACGATTTACATACACTCTTAGGAAATATATAATAAAAAACATATAGATACATAATTGTAATTATGTACCTTGTGTTAAATAAGCTTACTTTCATTTTTGGATGGATAAATGTAGATTGTACATAGAATAGAAATTAAATTATCATAATTTTCGTGATTTATGAACATGCAATTTCGTCATAATCAAACAGTTTGGTAAAATTAATGAATATGACGAAAGGAATAATATAATATGTTGGATATCCATGCTAATATAACGATTTTATTACTTTCAAGTTTGATTTTCAGGGCCATTATTAATATGATTGTTATTAAAAGAAACGAAACAAAAATATCTTCATCTGTAGTTAAAAAAAAAAATCCAACAAAAATAGTTTGATTGATACTCTTAAAAAATACAAAGTAATACACAAAATATATAACTTATTGGATAAATATGCTTCAAGCCATAAAATACGACTGATATCTTATCAGTTTTTTTTTGTTTAAAAAAAAAAAACTTAATTAAGAGACCAAACATATTATTTGTCGATATTGTCGGAGAAAGTTACAGAGGCATAAATCAAAATTTTCTTTTATATTTCTTAAAATTATTTTTATAGGAGCAATCCTCGTTATATTATATATATCCTTGAATGTTGTCCTATCAGCAATAGACGTAGACGACTCTGGTCTCCTATTTCGTTCCTTCACCAATGAAGAATTACTTTTTCGCGCGAAAAGGGATACTCCAATCCTTGATAACGTAAGATAATTTTTCCCGGTTGCTTTTTTATAAATAATTTCATTTCTAGGCCCTCACAACTTCGGACTGGCCTGTCCCACCTCTAACAATGGCCTCATCCTTGGATACTCCTCACATTAAAGATATCCAAGTACAATGTGAAAAGTCTCGTATACTCGTTAACATCATATTCAATCGCCCTTTTAATGGGGTCATATTTTCCAAAGGACATTTTTCTAATCCGGATTGCGTCCATGTTCCTCCTGGCTCTGGTCTCCTAAACGTTGCCTTTGCCATAAAGCAAAATGAATGTGGTACCTCTGTTTCTGCAGGGATTAATGAGATATCAGGACAGCCGAATCCTGCTGGAAGTTATGTGGAGAACATCATTGTGGTTCAGTTTGATCCTCAAGTACAGGACGTGTTTGATCAAGCACGGAAATTGAGATGTACTTGGTATGATTTCTACGAAAAGACAATTTCCTTCCAACCCTTTCAGGTAGAGAATTTGAATGCAATTACTGCAAATTTCCTTGGAGACAATCTCCAATGCTGGATGCAGATTCAAACTGGGAAGGGACCTTACTCTTCAGAAGTGAGTGGGATCGTTAAAATTGGTCAAACTCTCACTATGGTTATGGGAATAAAGGATGAGGAGAATAAATTTGACATGTTGGTGAGGAATTGCGTGGCTCACGATGGGGCTCGTGAGCCCATACAGTTGGTGGATGAGCAGGGCTGTATTGTGCGAGAGAAAATTATGGGAGATTTCCAAAAAATTAAGAACTTTGGAGAAGCTGCAACTGTTGTCTCCTACGCTCATTTTCAAGGTAAATAAAAAATGAAAACTCACTCTGTAATATTAAAGAGGGAAGAATGTCATGATTTAAAAAAAAAAAAATTTTTTTTTGCCTAATTACTCTAGGCAATAATGATGTATTGAAATAATAAGAGCGCTTTAAATTTTTTTTCACTGTGAGTAAAATAATTCCTTGTCAAGATTTTTTTTTCTTGATTTTCCTCCACGTGTACTTTTAGTATTTTATATTCATAGCCTAATTAGACTTTATAATTATATTGTGCAATGACATTTGGGAGTTGACTATGAATGTGACCTACATACAAATTAATGAAAAGCTCATTTCTCTAAAAAAAAACTCATAATACATATTATTCGTGAATTCCATGTTATAGTTAGTAAACTAGAAAACAAAGTTTGGGACTCGTTTTTATTACTCCTCCGACTCGGGTTGCGCTTAACTTGCATTAAACTGCGATTTTAGTACTTCGACTCAAGTTTGAAAGACTAGACTATATTAGACTCAAAGTTGAAAGATGTGAATATGTAAGAATTGACAGAAGGCTCAAAGCATACGAAAATCCTATATTTCAAATTAGAAATTATCGTTATGAAATAGGGGTAGTTAGTGGTCGGCATTATCCAAAGTAATTTGGTGTCAACTATAAGAGGAACATTGCTTTAATAATATAAAAAATGACTCACCAACAAATCTCTGTTTTTCATGAGCCCACTCAAATGTAGGTACTTTATGTTCTCTCCTCAAGAATAAAAGAATAATAATAACAGCTTGATAATTTTTTGAATGCAATGTGATGATCCAGAGATTACATTAGTCTCTAGAGCAGTACCTGGATGAGTTTTTACTATACACGCTTGTTCCAAACCTCATCTAAAGTAACATTCATTATTTTTTGTTTGAGAGATAAAGTATATCTCTTTTCTTTTTTTAATGAGCCCATTGTAAAAATGAGTTCTCATCCGACACACAAATACACAGAAGGACGTAATTTACTTTATTTTTATAGATTATTTAAACACAAATTAATTGGAGTTTAACCCTTCAGCGTTCGAAACACTTAATGAAGGAAAGATAAGTAGACAAATCGATAGCTGATACAAAAATACAGTGTACATTTTTAAGTAAGTAGAATAACATTGTGAAAAGAAAAGAGACTTGGCTTGTGAACAGTTTTGTTAGAATTTATACTTAATCGAACCTTCTCCTCCTTCAATAATGTTCAATGAACTTTTGATTAATTAGATGGGATTTGATCAATAGGGATCAAAATGGAGGAGGCGTTAGATAAATAACTGAGTTGTAGTAGCCGCTTTGAAGTAACTGCTAAGCATACATATTTCTACTTTATTCGGTTCAAGAAGTATGTTGTACCTATCTATGCGATTTAAAATTGTGATTATGAAGGTATAATTGCCAACATATTATGAAGGGAAAGTAAAAGTTGTAGGTAGGGAGATCATTATTTTTCAATGTTTTGTGCCTCAATGCAAAAAGACAATTTCCTTTATAATAATGTAATTACTTCAATTTATCAATGCTTTTATTAAAGCATAACAAAATTGCCTACTTACAACTATTATTATTGTATGTACATATTATGAAACGAAATGTATGTTCAAATATAGATCGTTCATTGTTTTAACAAAGGCTTGAACGTGTCCAACAAAAATAAAACATAATTTGTGACTCTTTTTTTTATTTTATTATCAAACAAAGAGGGGAAACCATACTTGAATAAATTTTTCTTTGCCCACGGTATTCAATGTTTTCAAAGGTTTTTTCAAGTCCCAGTCCTCATGCTCAGTAGAAGTCCAGCCTGAGTATGAGAGAGCTGTATTTAACCATTAGTGGATCCAGGATCTGTACTCATATAAAAAATCTGGCGTATGTTGCGTGTATCTCCTACACAAGGAGTTATCAACTCACATTTTCCCATAAATAGTATGAGGGAAGTTGCAAGCCAGTTTTATTGACCTTTAAACCAAGTCTATGTGTCTTATTTCATTTAAGTATTGACGGACTTTCGATCGATCCTGACATTTGAATTTTTGGAAAGAATAAGATCGATCAAAGAAAAAAAAAAATATATATTTGTACTATGTAAACTAGCCATTTTTAGGTTTTTTTTACTACTTACCAAATGTAATATTGTAGGTATTTTTTTTATATCCTTAAAGCCAATGGATTGAGTTTCATCTAGATATATTGGAAGTTGTTTATCTTATATAGTAAAAGTATCAACTTTGAGCCCCCGAAAATGGCCTGTGATTCAATTATGATGTAATTTATGACGTCTGTGAAGATGCTTTATACAGTTCCATTTCTTTATTGAGTTGTCCATCCTCTATTTCATTTTTTAACTTATAAATTCTGCTATGATAATTAATATGCATTAAATATATAGATGGATTCCTTAACTCATGAGGAATGAGATTGAATTGAATTGTTATGTATAACATATGGTCGGGGCTGTAGTATATTTATATATATATATTATGTAGCTTTTTGAAGAGAAAATTTTGACATTTGTGAAGCATCTGTTAAAAAAAAGGAGCTATATTTTTATAAAGAATAACAAAAAAAAAAAAAAAGGAAATCTTGCATCTATTATTAATTATTAAGGATATTTAATTCTGCGAAAAATCTATAAAATTATATATGAGTACTTAGGACATGTAATGAAAACTGCTTCTGATTCGTTAATGATATGCAAAATCATTCAATTCTATTTTGCGAATGAAAGTTGCATTATTACGTTTTCCTCCTTTTCAATTAATTAATAATTAATATACATTACTGTAGGCTAAATGAAGTTTAGCTCTTTCTTAATATTTCTAAATAAAATATATTTTCACTCTCATCATTATGATACATAAAATAATATCATATACAAGTATGGTGGATTTTCTTTACTGTGTATTCAAAAGCGTGAGAAATCCGTATTTGAATATACTTATGAAATGATTTAGTTCCAACCTAACATGTACACACTATTTCATCATTCTCAGAATAATTCATTCAAGAGAATAAAATATCACATCATTTCATTAAAAATTCATCATACCATGAGATAGCATCGAACTTTTAAATATTTACGTTTTTATTTTAAAAGGGTTTTTTTTTCCTCAAACTTTGATATATTTTAAATGAACTTTTAGATCATCAAAGGGGTATGTTTAAATCATTGATACAATGCACCTCAATTAATCCAATGTTCAACATCCTTGCATCTGTAAACTTATTAGGAGAGATGTGGACTCAATTGATAACTATTATACATAAATTTAATTCCATACCCACTTGATACATTTGTTTGATAATTTGGAATAGATATACTTGCAAAATAATCTTGGTATAAAAAAGAAAAAAAAAATCAAATATTAATTTTTTTGTTCTGCTGCTTAATTTGGACCGAATGAGCTTTTTTATGAAAATCTTTCAAAAAAAATTTACCTATATTTTGGTTTAAAATTTTTTCATTCTGTGGAAAAAAATATCTTGCAAAAAATACAAAGGACGGCCTTGACTGACATATTTGATTATGACCAGTCTGATTGGACTGCAGTTTTTTTAAGACCAATCCAACAATAATGGTTGTGGACCAGGTATATACATCGTCTCATTGATTGAATATTTGCATGTTATTCGATTATTATTTCAAAGTCAATTATTATCCACAATGATTTTGAACTTGTTGACCTATTCATATTTGTGGCTTTGCTTTTATTTTTCATGGATATTCAAACTGCATTTATATTGATCCAGGATGATGTATGAACAACAACCCTGCATCATTTTAATTTCTCAGCAGCACATGTGATCCTTATTAAGAATTGTCCTATCCTTATAATAACATGTTTCATTTCTCTTTTAATTCTGCATACATATGTACATATGTAATCTATAATTATTAATTTAACTCTCACTTCACTTTGAAATAACTCTGTGACGTCAATAATAGTTATCTTATAACATTCATACTTAGTTATGTGTATGTCTCTAGGCCATGAGTCTATTACTTTCCTTCTCAAACTTTATATTTTGTTATTGACTGTCTATGTAGTATATCTTTATTGATATAACTAACCATGAATTAACAATGGATATAAGTCGATGACACATAAATCTTAGTGATGAAAAATGTTATGTATGCTCTGAGCATTGATTGGTAGTATGGGTCTTATACTCGTATTTATTTTATTAAGCATTTTTAAATCTATTTACTCCAAAGATAAGCAATAATACCTCCATCAGAGGGAGAAGTTAACATAACAAAGAAGAGGAAAGAGCACGCACAACAACAGTTTTTCCTATTCTAATTTTTAAAGTTAGCTTTTACATTACAAACAAAACAATTCTCGTCATAATAATATTAATTCCTCCATTAAATGTACAATGAATGGATTAATTAATATATTATTTGTAAGAGCTGCTTCACTCTTAAAATTGATTAAATTTTGGTTATTAATTTTTGTGAGAAAGTCAGATCGTGTTATGGCCCTGCTATGTAAAACAGGTCTTCTGGATTATGAAAAAACGGAAAATAAATTATGTTCAAATAAGTTCCCATCGAATCTCAAGTAGTGTTGGATCGGTCTAACAAAATTAAAAAAACTGAAGGACAACAGTCCTGTCCTGATTAATTTTATCTGTCTTTTATGGTAACAACGTCACTTCAGCTGATGAAGTTTTACCACAACCTCTTATAAAGAGGGAATTCAATTTAAAGGAGTAGGTTTGTGCTTACAAAGTATTATCAGTTATACAAATCCAGCGTAGAATAGGCATATAAAAAAGGAACCGAAAATCAACATGGTAACCCTGACAATTTGAAGAATGTTTTGGAGGAGAGAAAGAATAATGCTCATGACGTTTCATTAGATAATTTACAATCAGCTGTGACAAGGAAGGAAGGAGAAAAGGATATGGCATAAAGAATGACATTTGCTAGAATTACTCCAATGTCGATCCCCAACTCTAGTCTGAGTCCAATAAAGACTTACAATTATAAGACTTCAACAAATCCTCAGGGATCTTTATGAGTACACACAAATGTTCAATCAGGTTTTGAAAATAATTGAATCTATTTAGGAAAGGATGATCACTTCTCATGAATTAAATGATAATAACAACGCCTAAGGAAAAGAAAATGCATCCTTCAGATTACCAATTCCAAAAAACGGGCCAGCTAAAAAATACACCATATTTTCATCATTGCGTATAATACTCAAATATTATATGGTTCTAGCTAAAAATTCTCAAACTCATATAATCATACATTCATTTTTAAGGACATAACACATGAAATGATTTAAGTATTGAGTAGTTACGTGTGAATGTGTTCATGAAAAACGGAGAGTAACACTCAGGATTTTTTGAGGAGTTATCTTCTATATTAATAAAGCAAAATTTGTGTTTTAGCTTATCCCTAATTATTTGGAGCAATGCTAGGCTATATATTCAGGCATGCGTAGAAATGTGATTTGCTTAAGAGCGCGAGGAGAAGGCGGGAGGGAGACATATTGAATTAAGATCCTTGTTAATATTTGGTGCCTATTATAGGTTTTTTTGGGGGGGAGAAAATGAATTACTGTTATAAAGAAGAGAACCTTCTGCATTTAAAATAGCATTAATCCAAGAAAATACTATAATTAAATTTAAATCCATATTTTTTTATTTTATTATGTATTTGTAAATCAATTTAAACCAAAGACAGACGATCATATTTCTTTTAGAGGGAGATGCTAACACAAACGTACGAATTCTTAAATAATGAACAAAAAAGAAGAAAGGGCACACGGATTAGCCGTTTTTCCTTTTCTAATCGCAATACTTAGTTTTTTCATTACAAAGATCCCTTCTTTATCCATGAGGGATGTTTACTTATATTTGTTTGTAAACAAAGCGATAGAGAGTAGCACTATCTTTCGGCAAGATGATACAACACCCTGTATGATAATATTATTTTATAAGAAATGTAGATGTATCATATTCATATAAAGGCCACTCTGAGAATCTTCTGAGTATATGCCATTTTTTTAAACGCCTAGTTTAAACAAAAAGCTCCAGACTCTCAAACCACCTTACGGATAGTATATTTTTTTTAGTTTGTTCATGCCCTATTTCAAGAATGACTAGAAAAATATTATATATATTTTATTTTTACATTCATACAAAAAAGTTAATAAATTTAGTCTAAAAAAAAGAAACTATCAAATATTGTTGACCCAAAAGTTAATTGACCCTATAATTTTATTGCTTAATCCTCTCATATGTATTTATTTTCTCACAGCCTTCAAGTTCCCTGACTCGATGAACGTTCATTTCCAATGCATCATTCAAGTTTGTCGCTTCAACTGTCCTCCGCCAAACTGTCCGACCTCTTCCAATCCCTATATTTCCAAGAATTTGGATCAACTTCCTCCAGTATCACTAGGGCAGCCTTTAAAATACAATAATCGACAACAGTTGTATCAAAGAATCAAGCGCTCAAACGATGATCTTGAAGGACTCATTGCCACAGAAGGAGTACTAAAGGTTATTAGTCCTCGGGACTTAGCCTTGAATAAACATCAAGTAGACTTTGGAGGACTCTTTAAGGAACTCGTTGAAGAGGATATGCTTCCTCAAGATGAGGATCTCTGTCTATCGCTTCTTAGTTTTTCAGCAAGCATTATCATGCTACTATTTGTGTCATTGATATCATCAGTTATTACCTTGATATCCTGTTCAAGTTTAAATAAACGATCAAAAAAGATGAGTGCTTAGTTTATCCTAAATGTGAACCTATATATGAGTGTATGTATGTACAATGCTGATATTTGCAACCAAAGATACAGATCCACTGGAAGAAGTTTCTTCATCCTAAACACTACTAAAAAACTGTGCAATACGAATCAGTGTCTAATGTCTATGTGGTCTATCGATCTGTCTCTTTCTCCTTAATTTAGTATTATGCATTTGATTATAAATATGTATTTTATTAATTAATTAATTATGTATTTAGGAACTTTAAAATGTATTTATTTTTACAACTTTTTTTTTTTGTATTAAAAATATATTATGTATTATTTACGAATTACATTTAACTATGGAAAGAAGGAGAGTATTTATATAAAAAGTCTTGAGATACAACATAAAAATGAAAGAATTAATAGCCACCATTCGCATGGTTATATTTCCGTATGCTATGAATCAGTCTCCTTGCCACCCAAATCCCAAAGAATGAAGTTGCCATTTGATATACACACACTCCAGCAATCGTTGCTGTCCAAGGCTCTAACCACCAGGCAAGTTGTTGCTCACATCCATAAGAATATTCCACACCAGTTATACGATCTCTACACTCGTCTGGTACTGGTTTAAAATATTGAATGTAATCATCTGATCCATCTGCACCACAGCAACCAACCTAATAACGGAAGTAATGTCGATAATAATTTATTTAACTGGATTGAGATTTATCTAACATATTCCTGAATTTTTCTCATGATCCGAGATGCTCTTGGATCTTCATCCCATCTCATAACAAGACGAATAAAGGTTTCATGGAGATCCCTTCTTAATATATCACTCTCTTCTACACCGTAAATACAAATACAAATTGCAGATGCAAATTGAAGGATCATTAAAAGTGCAATTAATATCCAATGAACGCTTAAATGTGTTTCGGATTCCTGAAATGAGAATGGAGGTAAAATTAAAGTTTTATAAGCTATATTCGACCTTACCGTCCATATACCGAACACCCCATATAAATGATTCACTAGTCCGAAAATCATCGTGACCATTACGACATAGATACAGTGCCAATAAGTGTACCATTGTATTTCTTCCACAAATTCCCAAAAATCTAGATCGAACCTCACCCAAATACATATACTGAACGTTGTTAATGATATAAAAAATCCGAGTACATTGAAAACTAGAAGCATGAGACGGGAGCTATTTATCTTGTCGTCGAGGTAATCGAGATCATCCAGAGGCTGTGATGAGTAGCGATTCGACATTTTTGTGGAATGTAAATAAGATACTTTGTATTAAGAAATATATTTGTACTTCACAATTACAGTAATGAAAGAGCAGTTGTGTTATCAGTAATCACTTATCAGTGTATAAACGTTAAGGTATTGGATATTATACTTTTGTATAAACATAGATAAGGCCAGGCTCAAAAATAATCAGATATATACAGAAATATCCATATTAATAGTAATATTTGCTGCCTTAAAATTTACTACGTTTGAAAGGCTACCACATATGAAATATAAATTTTTCCAATAAAGGATGATTATTTTTTTAGACCCTACGAAAATTTACCAGCCATTCGTTTCAAATTTTGAATAATAGAATAGATCTTGCAAGTTATTGAATGAATGTTATTTAAATCAAAGAAGGCAATAAAAAAATGTATTTATCACAAAATATCTAATATTCTGAATCATTATTAGTTTAATTAATCATATCAAATAGGATAACAGACTTTCATTATTTTATATGTTCAAATACAGACTATTTAGGTTTCGTTATTACTTTGATTATATTCCATAGGATGTTCAATGTCCAACTATTTATTAAAAAAAAAATAATGATTTAATTTGAAAAAAAACAGTTATATTAAAATTAATTCTTCATCGAAAGAGGAGAACTTATAATTATATGTAGTGTAATTTAATACGATTAAATAATTAGTAATGACAACAATTTGTTTTCCATTATATTATATTTGAAATCCTATCAACTTTACCAATAATTTAATGTACATTTATAATCAACTATGAGTATGAGGCATAGTTCCCGTTCATTAATAAAAAAAAGTTCCAACAAATGTTTGTAGGTTATTAATTTATCTTTGGGAGAGTTTCAGCGTGTGACAATCGTTGGAGTTCCAAATAATATCATAAAATTAAATATATACATATATATGTATAAGATTTGAATATTGTACATAATATATACAATTAGTGGAGCGAAGTCATATGTAAATATTTTTTATGAAGTTGGGATATGTAGGAGAATAATGATAGAGCGACTTTTGGATCTAAGAGCCTTTGCTATGATTTATAATGATGAGTTATTTCTTATGTTCAAGCTGAGGAGTAGTGGAGTATCGTTCGCAAACGATTCGTTCTTTTGAACGACCTTTTTTAATGAACGTACTGAACGGAGTGAGGAGGGAAGAGCATCAACGTGTGAGAGTCGTTGTGCCACTAAAAAAGTATCGAAAATCAAAGGCAATAAACGAATCACGTGACATAGAAAGAAACGCTATGTACAAAAGATTCAGCACCGGTTTGAAAGGAGGGCATATTTTGTACAAACTCTGAAAAGGTTTTCCTCCACTTCACTTTTCTTTCTCAAACTTAAAGGCTTTGGTTGGAATCGATCATGTCCAAATCTCGGCCTCGCCGCAACAATGCTGGCTCCAAAATGGCGGCTCTTCTGGACGAAGAAGAGCGTAAGCTCCTCCAGGGTGACGATTTCTACTCCACAACTTACGGAGGCTTTGCGGACGAGGAGAATGACAAGGAGTTTCACTACGAGTCTCCCGTGGAGGATCAGGTGGATTCAGACTTCTCCATCGATGAAAACGATGAACTTCGATCCGACATCGAGGATGATGAGCAAACTGCGAAGCGTCCCAAGCGGGCACAAGGAGTACAGACCAAAGCGTACAAAGAGCCACCTCGCAAACCAAAGGAAAAGAAAACTCCGGTCCAAGAAGCTCCTAAAGCCCCGCCGCCACCGCCACTACCACCACCCAAAGTGCATTTATCAGACTTTTCCATCGATCGAAGAGCCTCCACCATCAACAAATCCGCGGAAACTGTGAAAAGAGTCAAGGAAAGAGCTGCTCTGGCTCGAAGAAGACTTAAAAAAATGCAAAAAAATAAGAAACCCGAGCCGGCGCCTCTGACTCAAGAGGAAATCCTGGAGGAATGCAAGTTAACTGAGAAGCTCAACATCGAGTCTCTCAAAAAATTCCAAGAAATGGAAATGGAAAACAGGAAAAAAGCAAAGTCTGCAGCTAAACGGAAGATGGATGGACCTTTTATACGTTATCATTCAATTGCAACGCCTTTAATCGAAGTGCGTTCCTACTCCGAACACTTATGTCATCTTGTTATTCTCCCTTAATTTTCGTTCATTTTCAGGAAATAACTTCAGACACTAAGAAAGAGGATTCGACGTCAAAGACTGAACCACTTATGAAACAAAAACAAGAACGGACATTTATTACATTTTCAGAATTAGAAGTCTTCAATAAAACCTTCCCTAAGAAAAAACCTATAGTTAATACTTCAAATACCTCCCAAAAGATTTGTCCCATTACGAGACTTCCAGCTAAGTATTTTGATCCTGTCACGCGACTTCCCTACGCTAATTTACAAGCATTTCGTATATTAAGAGAGGCTTACTATAATCAATTAGAAGCTAAAGGAGATAGAAGTGATCCAGAGGTAAGAAAAGTGATTATATCATTTCCCTTAGTTTCCTAGTCAATTTGATAGAATATCATAGTTCAAGTATGGCAAATCAATGGGTCCTACTTTATTCATTTTGCGTATGTCTTATTTTAATCTTTTGATAATTAAATTAAGTCTCAATAATTTTGAAATATTGTGAGACCTCATTTGATGCATAGAATCGTTCTCATACTGATAAATTTATCTGCACTCCATTTGAAACATTTTCCCTATTTGTAGTCATCTTTGTTTTGCCCATAACTACCAAGAGGTCATAATGACTCATATGTATGATCTGTAAGTAAATTTATTAATTTAATTTGATTGCATAGAGTCTAGCCATGTTATATATTTTTACAAGTGTTGTAATTCTCACTTACATTCATATTAATAGTAATACACTAGATCAGTGTGTTTTCATAGCCTTCTTTATTAGAAGATATAACTGACTGACATTTACATTACCTTCCTTTTGCATAAGAATATATAAATAATGTAAGCATTAATAAGGGGAATATTGATGGGGATGATGTATAAGTCCATATTACGCATAAAAGCTTAAAAATCTAGTATTACTTCAATGTTCAATTTCCTTATCAAATATTTTGCGTAGATGAAAACTTTATAAATGGTATTTTATAATGCAGTATATACAATTGTATAACTACTAGAATATGAACTTTTACATTTACTTGTACTTCTCCAGAATGAAATACATTAGTGTTCATATTTCATTGATTGGTTGACCAAATATTACAATTCAAAATGAATAATCGTTATTTTATCAAATAACTTAATCAGACAAATCTTTCCAAATATTAAAACAACAAACATACAGCTTAATTTTATGGGCATTTTGTTTTCAAAATGCATGTCTTATTAATTCTTATATAAAATAATTAATTTTGAATTTTAATAATCGATCAACAAATAAAAGAAATATCAATAGTTATGTATTTCGTTCGAAATAATCTCATAGTTTGATTAAATATAATTTTTGGTGAATTGCTTTGTGGAGATCTGGCTAGTTAAAAAGTTTTAAATGTATGGTTATAATTAACAGTACCTAACATGAATCTCAGTTTTTATTTGGATCTGTTGAATGATGAGGTATGAAAGAATAGGCTTGGCTGCTAATAATAACTAAGATATATTTGCTAATAATAAATATGAAACAACATTGACTATTTACAACCGACTGGACAAAACACCATGACTCGAGAAGTGTACACAGTACACATACATAGTGACAGATTTACTTGTTTATGTTTCCATATTTTCTCAATCTCTTGTCCTCTACTTACTTCGTTGTTTGAAGGCATTCATTTAAGGATTTGCGATCTGTTTTTAAAATCACTTCTAATTTAAATCCACAAATTTCATACACTAGACTATTGATGTAGAAACACAGTTCAGCTCCTTCCAACAGTGCCAGAGTTTCAGCTGCCAAGGTTGACTTCACACTCTTTACATTCTTTTAGATACCCATGCAATTGGACGTTTACGTTTTTGTCTTCTATCGTGACGAAAATTCCCATTTGTGATCCACTATTTTCGACGTTTGTAAAGGATACATCGGTATAACATGTAATTTTGCACGTTTTCAAATCTTCCAACCTTGGTAAAGTTATTCTGATATTGCTTGTTGATACTTTCTGAACCATTTTATTTGCTTCAATAATATATTTTACAGATGATTTCTTCATCTTTGATGCTCCCATACTGACTCCAAAAGAAATATCCGGTCGAGTTTGAGTCGCAACAGAGTTAAGCTGGCCAATTATAGATCTGTATTCTTTGATTTCATCTTCTCTCAAAGGTTGCCATTTTTCTTTTCTTCTTTTGTCACTCAAACTGATGGCATCCAGAAACGAATTATACTGAAATTGATCCATTTGAATAGCTCCACCCTTTTGGCTTCTGAAATTGACTCCCAAGATATTTGAAATTTCCAATCTCTTCCACTTTTGTTTGAAATTCTTTTCGAATCTTCCCAATTTTTTCTTTAAATACACTAGATCCAGCCCACAACAAATTACCAACATGAATATAGATAATTCCATTGAGTTTTCCATCTCCTTTCCAATAAAAACTACTATTGTCTAACTTTGACACAGTCATTCAAATTTCTAACAATAAACTATTAAAACGATTATACCAAGCTCTTGCTGCATCAACCAGGCCATATACTACTTTGTTGAGTTTCCATAATTTTCCAATATAATAATCCTTAGGTGGTTTCAAAAAGATATCTCTTGTTATTGGACTTCCTTGCAAAAAAAAGCAGTTTTTAAATCCATGGAGTTCCAAATCCAACCATTTGAGTTAATTAACATCATTGTCATTCTTAATCATTCTTTGCTACAGGTAGGTGAATCTGTTCGGATTTCATTGTCATGTTCTTCAAATCCTCTTGCTACCAGTCTTGATTTTATGATTGATTTGTCCTTTACCATCTTTTCTGTCACCAGACCATGATCGTCCATTTCTTCAAAAACTTGTTTTCTTTCCAATTGTAAATTTCATTTCTTTTTGCATTCTTCACTTCTCCAGAGTTAATATAAATAATACTTCATGATCATCTTCTACCACCTTCCACTCCTTCCAGATATCAATATCAACACAATATTCTTCCCCAATGCCATTGTTTCTGACATTATAGAATCTCCTATATCTTCCATTGGCCTTGCCAGCTCTGCCAATGAATTTTCCTTGTAACCACTTGCCAGAATTGGGATCAATGGCTTCAAAATTTCCTCCAACCTTCGGATAATTTTGATCCTTTCCAAAAACCAACGTTTTCTCCATTACGTGGACGACCTCTTCTTCTTTTAACCTGTACATTAGGATTTTCCCCATATTTACTGAAAACATCTTCATTGCTATTTGAAACATCTTCAACATGACTACCTCTGACAATTTCATCTTCAATACGAGCTTCCTCAACATTTCTTTGTCTTCGACCATAATGATAATCTTCATCATCATCATCATGTGCTTCTTCAACGTTTGTTTGTATTTGACTATGGCCATGATCAATACCAGTAACACGAACTAGTTCAAAATTTGTTTTAACCATTGGAACATTTTCTTTTACAAAACTTTTTCGCATCTTCACATCTTTTTGCAGCATACAAACATATCTTATACAGTAACCACCATGACGTACTAAATACACTTTACCATTTTTTCCAATAATTTTACCAGGACCTTTCCAGTTCGAGTCACCAATTTGTTTGTAAAATACCATATCACCAATATTGGGATCTTTTGTTGCTCCATCCCTGATTTACGCGATTTACTGATACGTGATTTGGGATTAGGAAAAAAAAACAACATCTGAGCTTAAATCGAAGTTAATGTCTCTGGCATTCGAAAAATATAAAGTAATTTCCTGGAATACGGTGTTTTGATGGCTCGAAAATACGAAAACTCATCAAATGAAGAGTTGCTTCATAAAATGACAAATCTGGAAAGGAATGCTTGTTTTTTTTTCAAATATGTGGATAACATCCTGGAGAACCTCAAAATAAATAACTACAAAGACCTAGTGCATACATATATACTGATGGAGGACTACAGAGCAATGGGATGTAAAATTAGTATCAAAGTTCATTCTCATAATAGATACAGGGTGTCCACGATAAATTGGAACTATCTTAAAATTCAACCTGCTTGATAAAAATGGAATTTGGAGTGTATTTGTTAATATGAAAAAGTTAGACATGATATTAAACAATAAATTTATTCAACATGCCCTCCCTCAGCAGCCACCATCTTCTCCATCCTGCCCCTAAAGGATTTGCATGCCCTGATGACTTCCTCCGAATCGACAGCATTCCACTCCCTCGTAACGTAATGGAGCCCTTTAGGGCCGCGATGCTCTTGTGGCTGACCTTGCACACCTCCCTCTCCAACTTCCCCTACCAGTAGTAATCACACGGATTGAGGCAGGGTGAGTTGGAGGGCCAGGTGTTGCGATCCCAGAAAGGGATGTCGTGGGAGTTGAAGAGGCTAGTGATCCTCATGGCGATATGTGCGGGCACTGAGTCTTGCTGGAATATGAACTCCCTCCCAGCGGCCGTATCCTTCATCCAGGGGATGACGAACTCCTCCATGACTTCGCAGTACCTTATCGCGTTAACCCTTTCCTTGGGATTGAAGAAGAAAGGCTGAGAACTTTGTGATGAAGACCGCAGGGACCTCTTCTCTCTCCTTGGCAAGCCACCTGTCATTCTGGACGTTGTAGACTCTGTCGACAGTCTAGTTCTTCTCGTCGGAGTAGAAGATGATTCTTGCTACATGGCTCTTCAGGTCATTGAGGAGACGCTTACTGTTGGTGAGCCTGGTGGCCTTCATGGATGCCGTGAGGATGTGTTGTTTGGCCATTCGGTATGACCTGTACCCGAGGTCCTCATTCACAGCCTTGGAGACTAGCTACTTGCTCACTCCACGGTTCTTGGCCAACCTGGACAAGGAAGTCCTCGGCGAAGCCTTGATGGACCTCCGGAGGCCTTCAAGGAAGCGGGGAGTGCGGATTCGGTCACTTCTCATGTTGTGGGCTTTGCGGCAGACCTTCCCCTCAACCTCTCAGGCATTGAAGACCCGGTACACCGTGGTCTTGGGGTAGTTAAGAAGCTTGTAGATAGCAGAGGTCTTGTGTCCCGCGCGAGCCAATTCGAGGATGGCGTCTCTCCTTGCTTGTTCCATGATCACTATTGTTTGTTGTCAAAACAATTGTGGTGGAAGTTATAGTGTATTGTTCACGCAACCTTTTATATTAGTATGATTTAACCCTGAATATCCACATTATGGATCTGGATGAAGTTTAAAGTAGTTCCAATTTATCGTGGACACCCTGTATCATAATATATATCTTGCAAGCTTCCTGCTAATGAAACTTACACCAGATGTTTCTTTTAGTTAAATGTATTCCTTAAAACAATTTCAGACAATTCGCAATTATAATTGCAAAAATATTGCCATGTAGAAAAATCTACATTTCGGCATTATAGGGTTAAAAAAAAGAAAAAAAGATTTGTATAATTGTTTCTTATATGTTCTTAGTAATCAAAATGGTGAAAACTTTATTTGACATTTTTTTATAAACCAAAAATACAAAAACCGAATTATATTTGGTAATGTTACAATATACAATTTATGAATTTGTGTGGTAACATTCAAAACATTTTGGATGGAGACCCACGTTGCATTTTTTGCACATAAATGAGTTTCTGCCCTTACATTTCCTACATAGCTTTGCTTGGTCACAAGATCTTATCAAATGGTCTTTACCATCGAATCTAGCTACTTCTGATAGCTTGGAAAACTTCTTTCGCCCCTGTAAGCTTAAGTGTCCAAAAGATTTACAATAATGAAGAGATAAGGCTTGAATAAACTCGTAGTGCGTTAGTGGAGTTCCTTTTGTCTTCATTAGCTGGCAAGCATTGTTTACAGAAGCCGATAGCAGATATGTAAATATTGGCCATCACCATTTTTCTGACGTATCCTTACTCTATAAGTACTAATGGCCTGGTCCATAATGTCAACATATCCCATGTGGCTATTATATTGTTGAAAACAGGCAGGCTGTTGAATTTGTTTATACTTTTTTTCGTTTCGGATATAACGCCTGGTTGACTTGAGAATGGTGGAATCAAAATTGGTAGCAATACTCACTTCTTTATTATCTTTCCATTTTATAAGTAAAATATCATCACTCATTCTTTGGTCTACAGCTCCTCGTGGCTCATTTTTCATCCAGTTCTTCTCTCTGAGATAGGGCATTTTTCTGTTCGATTGTCTCTACAAGTTCCTGATGCAAGATAACCTCGGGTCTTTAATTCTTCCATCAGAGATATGCTTGTAAAATAATTATCAAAAAAAATCTTATGTCCATGATTTGCTGGAAGTTTAGACTTTTTTATTAGATTCAAAACAACATTCCCTCCTAATCCAATCTTTGCAACGTTATCAATTGGAGTTTCATCATTTTTGCCCATATAAAGATCAAATCCATCTAAGTATCCTCCTTTTGAGCACATTGCCCACATCTTATAACCAAATCTAATTGGTCTACCACGAATAAATTGTTTTGCAAAATGTTTGCCAAAGTAAGGGATCATACTTTCATCAATAGCTAGATGTTCGGGAAACCCACCATGTTCAATAAATTTTTTCTGAATGTGATCTATAAGTGGCCTCAATTTACTTGCTCGGTCATTTGTCTCTAGGGTGTTGTCATGAAAGTGAATATTGTGTAATATGTCGATAAAGCGATCTCGTCTCATACTATTTGCAAGGAGTTTCGGGACATTGTCTTCTGATGACCAGTATTTTCTTTTATTGGGTAAAGGGCATGTTGCAGAGAGAAGTAATCCTCCTATGAAGACTTTCAATTCACTAATAGTTAAATCAAGATTTTTATTTTTTTGAAATGCATAAAGATTTGTTTGAAAAACAATTTCAGATAGGAGCTCTTCGTCAAAAAATAATTCAAAAAAGTCATGACATTTATCTAATGACATAGCTACATTAGATGGTGGTAATGTAATAACTGATTGAGAAATAGGACATTCTCTATAATCTTTCCGCCAACGTCTTCGTGCATGCTTTTTTGAGTTAGAAGGTATATTTTCCTCCATCTCATCCACATCTTCATCTTGTTCAATATGAGCTGGGGCTTGTAAAAGAAGTCTACTCAAACGATCAGAATCTCCTATGGCTTCTTCATCAGGCTTGTCACTATCGCCATCAGATAAATCATTGACATCTGGAAATCCCATGATAATATCATTATTACTATCAAGCCTATCCAATATTTCAATGATTTCATCTGTATTCAACCTCATATGTGAAAATATAATAATAAATTACATTATTAATTGCAATTATTGATAGAAAATGAATTCATACATCAGAAAATAATATTATAAATAATATGAGAATAAAATAGCCTATAACGCCGAAATGTAGAAATTTCTACATAGAAAGTTTCGACGAATCTTATGTTTAAATTGCATAAGTATAAATATAAAAATAATAACCAATTTCACAGATATAACATTTATGAACAGGGTTGTGATTTAAAAAAAAAAAATAGTTACAAACAGATGAGTAATTAATTAATAAATACTTACGAGCGAGACTTGCTTGAACGTGAGGACGCCATAATAAATGAAATGTATATTTATAAGGATTATCTCGTTAATCTGGATTTTTAGACGTATATAGAATCCTAGGTAGGACACTATAGTTTGTGATGACATGATTATGGACTTCAAAGTGATCTAAATAACGTTCATAAGCAGTTTAAATGCATGTAGAAAAATCTACACTTCGGTTCTTAAATTAAGAGACTAACTGTGGCATAAGTTCCATATTATCATTTAAATAAAATATAGTAAAAATATATAGAAAAACATATAAGTGAATGGAGAATCAAATTATAAATGTGTTTTAAATTTATTTAGATCTATCTTCATTAATTAAAGACGGAAATACTTATATTCTATGCAAGAATTAGGACAAAAGAAGAGATCCGAGATATTTCATCCTCAACAAGAGATACTTTAATTCGATATCTACGGAAAGGATGACCGGATAAAAATTAATCCGAAGAAGAGAACCAACCCAAGCTATAAGCCTCATACGAGAATAGAATCAACCAGGATCTAAATATTCAAGAGATCCATTCACGATGAGTAGGAATTTAAATATTTTAAATATAATTAGGAATTACTTTATTTGAGTTTGTGCGAAGTGGGGTATTTTATTATGATATCATGGAAATATGTCGATTTCAAAACAAGATACAGAATCAATAAAAACATTTTTATAACCATAAAAACCCTTTTACATCATGTTATTCATTGTACTTCCATTTGGTTATTGTTTTAATGGTGAAAAATGACTGAACGATAATAGTCCTGAATTACTATAATCTCAGATTTTTCTAGAAATCAATGATCCAGATAAAAACGGAGATCAATTTAGGATTTTGCGCTCAAAAATAAATTATATTCTTAGTTTCATTATATTGGTAGAAATTTCGTCCCTACATCCATGAATTTGCTTAAGTTTATCTGTCAATGTCTTTGGAATTTATGTCTTGAAGAATGTTGGAGCGAAGGGCTTTTTCCCTCTAATAATACTAATATGGCCTCTTTTAAATTTAAAAAAAAACACAAAAAACTTTTATGCTATAATGTCCCTTTAGTAATCCAATTTGCTCCTCCAAAGTTTTAGAATCTCCTGCTATGGTAATATGGAAAGCTGCTCTTTTTCCTTATTCAATTATGTTTACTCATGCATCAAGTGTAAAAAATTAAAATCAACTGTTCTTATCTCGATTTTTTCAATGTATGTTATACTTTATAGTTAGTTAGTTTTTTATACCCCATGTTAGCAAATGCTGCAAGGTTTCTTCATTCAGATTATATGGATATAATAAATTTAATTTCTTGAGGGATTCACAAGATTATTTAATTTATTTATGTATACTCAAACTGAGTTTTAAATTTACATAAATGCTTCTGGTGTTAAATTAACGTCATCAACAAATAATTAATTCATTTCAGATTGCTGCTTGGGTTGAGTGGCGTCAAAAGAATCGTTCTGCCTCCAAACAATCTGTAATAAATCAAGTAAATCGACCGCCACCAGTATTTTCACAATTGTTATCCTCGGTTAATCGACAAAACTCTGTTGCAGTACAGCCCCAACAACCCTCTGTACAGCAGCCGCAACAACCAACTCAGCAGCCACAACTACAACCAACAGTTATTCAGAGACCCATAGTTGTTTCTGCCCAACAAATTATCACAACGAATACACTTACTCCTACATCTTGTATTCAAGCCGGAGGAAATGTTGTGGCTCTCCAAGTTGCATCTGCATCATCATCTGGACATATTATTCGTCAACAAACACATTCACAGACTTTACAGCAAACTCAGCAACAAAGCATTGTCCTTCCTGTTAGAACAACTGCATTAACCCCTCAACTCCAGAGTTCAAGTGTTACAATACCAAACTCTAATATACAGACTGTCAAAATTGGTGGCCAAACAGCTCAGGTATGTATGGCTTTTTGCTTGTTTATAAATGTTCTTTTTTGAATAATTAATGTGTTATTGTAAATTATAGGTAAGTTGGAGTGGCAATACTCTTCAGCTGCCTCGAACGGTGGCTACAACAACATTAACTGCTCAGCAGCTACAGCAATTGGCTGCTTCTCGAGGTCAAGTTTTGACATCTGCTTTACATACAGCTTTACGGACTGGATCCCTTGCTCAGAGAGGAGGAACTCACCTTATAGCAACCCGCCCGGGTCAACAAACGACACTTCTTCGCCCTCAACAACAAGGTGTTCGCCAAGCACCAACCATTGCACTTCAACGACCTGTTCGTGCACAAACAATATCACTACAGCCTGCAACAGGGCGTGCAGCCGGACAGATTATTATGGGTCAAGCGGTTACCTCAGCCTCTAACGTTTCTAGCCCAGGAAGACAGATTGTTGTGGCTGCTGGGGCAGGTGGAACAGGGACAGCACTCAACTCATCGCGCCAAATTGTTATGACTCATGGAGGACAGCAAGTACGACAAGTCCTGCAAGTTACTGGGCAAGGAGGGCAACAGCATCAAATTGTTGTTTCTCAAGGAGGACAAATCATTCTCAATCCTCCAAATTCCAAATCCTAATTTATTATCGAAATATAATATTAATAATAAATTCAACAGCAACAACAAAAGTTTGAGGAATTGTTTGCATGTTTGTCTCTCTAATACCTCATCACTCATCATTTTTTTTTAATAGAAAAACAAACAAATAAAGAAATAAATATATATATAATTACTTCATATATGTTTATTAGAATGAATAATAAATGTGATTTTTCTGATGGATTTTTAATTCTTTAATACATAAGTAAATGTAATTTACAAAATGATTTGGGTATACATATGATATTTTATTCAATGTAAAATAACAAAATTATATAGTAGATAGAGAGATAGATAGATAGGAAAGTATAGAACAGAACAGAGAGTTGTGAAAAATCTTTTGGTTTCAAATTATAGCTTCATTATATTATATTTGTAGGTATTGCATTCTATTTTCTCTGCACGTATTATTTCTATCCATTATATGTGGTGATGATCTCGTTCCATTCACGAGGATATTTCTCTTGCATCACTTGGACAATCTTTTTGATTTGTTTTTGATCGCAGGGTTTGCAGGGCTTGGGGCAAAGTCCTCGTAGAACTTCAGGTACCTTTCCTTTAAAGCAAATTATTTATTATTTATAACACTTACATATTTAATATATGTATACATACTTTTCAACTTCTTCCCGAGTCCATTGCATTTTCCTTTTGACAATATACAATCGACTTGTTTTTTGATGAATCTTCCGTCCCTTAATTTAGTATCTACTGCTGCATCCTGAGGACAAAGTTGTCCCAAAGTAAATCCAACACAGCACAAAAGTGTTACACACAATAAAAATTTCATGATTCTTTCTTCTTTGAAACCCTTGAGACGATTGAATTCTGGCCACGATTTTGAGCACAATTTGATTTTTATACTCTTAGAAATATTCCTCTTTACAATGTACCTGATACGCGAAATACAATCCATAAACATATCACGTACGAAGCGCGCCCCTCGATTAGACAGGGTGTTGAACACTCTTGGTTAAAAAAACCAATTTTAACCATTTTTTTTTTGTTCTTTGTTTCTCTAGAAACAATTGTAGTCATTAAATAAAAAATATACTGTCGCTATTACAACGCTACTCAGTGGTTAGTAACATATTCAAGTAAATGTACGTAATACTTACCTAAGTTGAATGAGCAACTCAAATCGACACCCTGGCCAGGGTATTGCAAACTCTTTTTTTCAAGTTTGTGTAATTTTATACGCGAATTTTGCTTCATCACTCCGAAATATTATACATACATACATATATATATGTATAATTTATAGTTCTGTATTCATCAAATAAGTCTTTCTAGGTATTTGCGAGTTGCATTTTCATTAAGTCATATGGTTGTTATAATGTCTAATTTATTGCATAAATCATTCCTGGATTTGTAAATTATATATATTGGAAGGGTCACATCGTTATGAAGCCTCTGAGATTCTTTTAAGTGGAAATTGTTGTTTGTTATTGGAGATTGAAAATTGGGTCAGGGAAGGGTGTCAAAGATGTTGGAAAATACATTCAAAATAAGATAAGATTTGATTATAAACCTCGTGCTCATTAATCAACCATAAAATTATGTTAAGGAAATTATATTAATCATTACTCTTTGAACTACATTGATATTAATCCATAATATTAAGGATTAAGTCTCCAGTAATTAACCTTCTTGTGTACATTATTTTGTCCCTGGATGCTTTGATCATATTTGACAATTAATTATATATAAAGAATACATATATAATTTCAAATGATAACACTAGGAGGCGTAATTTTTTCTCTGCATAATTAACCAAAGAATGGCATGGCCCATGATACAGTTATATAAATGAGGAGAAGGGGGTAATTCTTTGATGAAGGAGATAGGCAAAGCTGCATTCATATATTTGAAGAATATCTCATACCATCTCCTCTTTCTTGCGACTCCATGTTGAATGATAAAAAAAGTACAACCATAAGGCAAACACTTTTGAATTTATAATCATTTCCTTATGTTATTAGATATATATATATAAATATATGGTTGTTGTACCTACTACATACACACATTTATGTGCGATATGATCATTTCCATTAAATGCCCGTCCCAGTCGAAAAAGGGGAGTGTAGAAACGCATTTTTCAACACTCAAACAGAACCAATATAATGTAATTTAATACTATTATCTAAGTAAATTCTAATAATTAGTCTATGGTACGAGCAATCTACAAAACGGGTTCTACACTTTATTAATAATAAATTGTAAAACCCGTTTTTTAGAAACCGTTTTTTAGCAGTCGTAAATGAAAGCTGGACACATCTATGTAGCATTTGTTGACAGTTGATCATTAGCGTATCAGCTGTTTTGGACGCGAGACGCAGAGGTTTTATGTAACATTAGTTTGAGTGATTTTGTTTAAAAAAATTAATTTATTATTCCAGGGAAACTTCCATCCCTGTTACCCTGTATAGAGTTACAGGGAGACTATATTGAAAAATAAAAATTCAGATTTTTTTCACAAAAAGGCTCACATCAACTCACTCAAACGCCTGTTGCATAACAACTGCGCATTAAGAATGCCTAAAACTTTGTTGGGTAACTATTAACATATGCTAGATAGATGCAACTAGCTTATATTTACGAGTTCTGGTATCTTCGCGTTGAGGTCGGAAACTTTTCAGACCATCCTCGTAATATATTATATCTACGAAATAGATTTCAAACTTTTTCGGTTTTCCCCGGATACAAAGTTGATTCACCTCATCTTGAAATCATCCAAATCCTTCCTGCTAGGTCCAGGGCTAACAAGTTTATCGTTATTACATATATTATGTACCTACATAAATTTGAAAAGGGCTTTTGAATCACATGATCTTAGATTTTGGAATCATCACTTATTTATCTGTAAATCCTTATGTACGATTAACTCCCTCTCAAAATAAGCGACAACTGTCAATTAAATGTTAGATTGATTAAGTCCCCATGTTTAGGGCCCTGTAGTATTACAACTCTTATCCCTTGTGATATAGTTCTCAAAACCGAAAGGATTTTTTGCTTTTTACTAGCAAATTTAATTTAATTTTTCAATTTTTTTTCCAAAAAATTAGATTTTCAGTGAATAGCTATAATGTTTTGAATTTTTTCTCAAAAAATTTGATTATTTGAAATTTTATAAATTAAAAAAAAAAAAAAATTTCTTTTTTAGAATGTGTATGGATTTCTGAAATTTTTTCCCAAAAAATTTAATTTCTATGAATACCTGTGGATTTTAGAATTTTTTTCTAAAAATTTTTCCTTTTTTCAAAAAAAAAATTCGAAAAACCAAGCCCGGGTGGTTAAATGTTCTTGAATATAGCATTTTATTTATCCCTACTACAAAGGAAATGAAAATTACAAATAAAAATGATAAAATGGAAATTATCAAGACCTGAATAATCCTTTTTGGTAGTTGGACATTTAATTATGTACGTGATATTTTTTACCCATGGGTATATTTTGATTACCATAGACATAAGAAAAATGCTGTTGTTTTACCGTCTACAACAACTGATTTGATTACATAGTATACATCAACAAGAACAGCAGTCTTATCATGTATATCCTGTAGCCTTGAAAGATCTGACCTTCAACCCATCAAAGAATTAATAATAAAATACATATTATTATTATCAACACTTCCAAAGAAATAATAAATTACATTGATATTATTATATCCATCCATCTTGATGAGGAGTCACAATTGTAAATGAATTCCGAATCCTCTTTATTCCTTTGTTCTTAGGTAAATTCTTTTTCTCTTTCTTTAACATTACTTACATAAATAATGTCCGTAATTATTTTCTTGTTGGAAATCCCAGTTATTTCTATGGTTGAATGAGGGTCAAATTGTGCTCATTTGGGAATTCCTTTTCGTATAAATATATTATTATTGTCTGTAGAAAAATGAAAAAAAGTAATCTATAAATAAAAATAAACAAATATAAATGACTCCATTAAAAACTAAAATCATGATTTCAATATGATTTATGGTAAAGGTTTTTAACCATAGTTACCATAGATTTGCAACTTATGTAATATTACAACAATAAAGAAACGTAGAACGTGGATCGGAAATGAGTGCTATTTATGATTTCCGTTCATTTTTGAGTGCCTTAGCACCTGAACGCGGGGGAAAAATGTGGGATTTAAAGAAAAAATAATTTATTATTTTTTGTCCAATTTTTTCCCCCTAAGAGAATACTTTTTGTCCGCTAGGGGGCACTGAGGCATTAATGAATTCCTCTATGACTAACTACGCAACCTCAATTAATTTTGCAATGAGAGGAAGACATTGTACACAGGTTTGAAACTGGTTTTGAAATATCCTTCTTCTGATTAATTATAATTATTTACCACTTTGAAGAAAACACGCAAAATCAAGGAAACGATGATTTTAAAGACACACTTTCAAAAAGAGTACCCCATAAAATATGAACATTTTATGTCATAAATGTATGTCTGCATGTGAAGGTATATTGTGTAATATTTGGTTGAGATAACCAAAGGAACTCCATGCAGTAGTCCACATTTGATGTCTCCAAATATTTTTACGAGCAAAATTTAATCTTGAATATAAAAAATCAAGATTTTGTATTTACATATAATTTTTTTTTTTTGTTCTCACTTTCCAATCTCTCAAAAGTTATCTTTGTATAAATTTCCTTGAACTTTTAAAATATACATTACAAAACGATGAAAACTTATGTAGATATACGATTCTGATTTTTGAAAGAAAGAAAAAATCCTTTTAGCTAAAAAAGAAGCAAGCTCACTAGAAAGAGGATAAAACTGATACAAGCCTGCTTAGAATACAGAACCGCCTTTTAGAGAGTGACAACTGACAATCATGTGAAAATATTGAAAACTCATTTTTACAGTCTCATATTTACATTTATTTTTAAACAAAAAATAACAACTACAATCACTGCTCTAGAGTGGGTAATGTTTTTTTACTCCTTTTTGATTAAAAATATAAAACAAATTAGAGGGGGCACTCGGTAAAGCACAAAGCTCCATATTATGTGTCTCAATTTGTTCAAAAGTTATGGTCGATCATGCATTACTAACGTTTTGTGTGACCTTTCAAAATTTAATGGCATTTTACTGTACACATATATACAGTCTTCCTACTAAGTTTTACCAAAATCTCATTCCATAATCCTGATTACAAAAAGAAAAACGAAGGTAATAATTATATAACATCCGTTCAACTTTGTTGGCGGACGATAAAATGGAAACTCACATATACTTACAGAAGGTCCACTGGCTTTTTGTTTTGAGTAGTTGGAGAGAAGGAGTGACTGAATTTAAAGGTTTTTATTATTATTGTGTTCTTATAAAGGAGATTTTGGGAGGGGGACCCTTAGGAATTTGGAAATTGCGTCAGGGGCAGACCAATATTTTTATGAATGACGCTGCAAGTATGGTCGAAATTTTCTATTGACATCTAATTTTTTCCGACTCTAATATGAGGTGATTTGTTTTTTGAAAATTAAAATATGGATATTTTAATTATCCTCCCAAAAAGAAATTCAAGGGATTTCTAAATCAAACGATTTTTTTTAGATAACAATCTTTTTATTATTATGATTATCATTTTTTTCCCCATAAAACACTAAGCTTTTTTGTGGCCCTTTTCTTAAACTGTGTCAATTCTTAATTTAATGACTTTTTTACATATAATAATATTGATATTATAAAGTACTCTGGTATCGTTATAGTGCCAAACGTCAAATGTCAAACAACATTACTCTAGAGAAATAACAACCAAATGTGCACCTTATGAAATTGTGTCAGCCTAACCAAATTCCATATAAATTCCAAGACTTGAGACGTGACTTAAAATGTAGTTCTATTTTCATCTTATAACTAAACATTTTACGAGAAGATGTTTTTTAAGAATAGAAGAAAATATTTTTAACTGGAATGTTAATCTAAAAATCGCTAAATCAGTAAATAAATCCATTTTGAAAATAGAAATATTCCTCTTGGTCAAATTCTACAGGGTTATTTAGTGGTACACATTTTATTATTTTCAATCCGGAATGACATTGGTGCAAAATTACGGAGGAGAACAACAAAAAATATTATATTTAAGCTGAAACGGTTGGAAAGAGCAAAGAAGATCCTACATTTTCTCAAGGCCAACCAAAATTCGGACTAAGTTTAGTTCTTTTATGATTAAAAAAATCACTGTTGATGCCACCTTGAATAAGCAGAACAGCTCCCACATCACAACCAAACATCCAGAAAATGTCTCTGCTTGATTGAGACATGTCTTAAGAACAAAAAATCCAGTGGCCTGCACAGACGAAGTCTGCCCTTCCATTTTTGTGGAGAGGAAGGAATGGCTCGATGCAGATGATTAAATCAAACTTCTGGATAATTTTATCTTGGTCCAAAAAAAAGTTCGGGACAACTTTATTTTCCCTCAAGACGGAGCTCTGTGTCATCGTGCACCTATGATCCAGGCCTTCCTGAGAGACAACTTCCCAGACTTTTGAGACCTCAACATGTGGTTGCTCTTCTGTACAGGTGTTAACCCTTTGGATTACTCTATCTTGACGCGTCTGGATGTGTGCTACTCCTCACATGAGAGTCCAGTCTCTGGAGGCTTCCATCAAGAAGGAGTGGACCAAGCTCGAGTCAGACCAGGTCTGCAAGGGATTTAAGCCTCCTATTGAGGCAATTATTAGAGATGATGCCTATCAAAGTTGTACCAATCACTATTTTCGGATGATTTTGCTAAATAAATGTCCTCTAAAAGCCTCTTGTTTAAATTTTACTTTTGAAAAATTGAAAATAATAAAATGTGTACCATTGTATTTTTCAAAATAACATAAGAAGCTAGCCTTCCTACAAAATATTATATTTATTACTACTTTGACCATAGTATTTTCACGGCCTTATCTCAATAGCGAAACAATTTACACTGCCTTTTCTTGTTAGCTCTCGGTTATTTTGATCATTTTCGTTGATTGGTTGGATTTGAATGAGTTTTTCATAAACTGGGAACAATTCTAACAATAATTGAATAATGGTTCCATAGTTGGGAAGAATATCACACACTATCAACTGACCATATTTCTGGTTTTCTTTTTTTCGTTGGAGTAAAGTTTGCAAGATACAAAAAAGTCAGGGACGCCTTGTAAACATTATTTTAGACATACGATATATTTATTTCGGCTGGGCTTCGGTATAAAAATCCTATGCCGGTATAAGAGCCGCTGTAGCCCCCCACCCCCAAAGGAATTTTTGTATCTTATTAGAAAATGAAATATTTTAATTTTTTTTTTCAAAACGTTTAATTTTTGAAATTTAACTTTTCTAATTTTATTTTCAATTATTTTGTGAATAGTTATGAATTTTTGAGATTTTTCTCCAAAAGATCTTAAAATTTGAATTTTTTTGTAAATTAAGCTTTTGAATTTTTTTTTTTAAATTAAGTTTTTGATTTTTTTTTCCAAAATATGTAACTTTTTGCGAACAGTCGTTGATTTTTGAATTTTTCCCAAAAAAATTCTTTTCTGTGAATAGCTTCGAATTTTTGAACTTTTTTTCGCAAAAATTTAATATCGGAAATATAATTTTAAAATTTTTTTTTGAAAATTATAATTTTTCTAATTTTTTCCCATAAAATTTAAATTTTTCAAAAATATTCTAAAAACAAAAAAATTTAATCCTACGTACGCCTTTGAGACAGTCATGATTTTTAGTGGATCAAACGAATTTGGTCTTTTAAAGAAGTTGGGTCTGGATCAATCTGAAAGAAAAATTAAGTGCTTCATCGATCCTAATAAAAATCTGTCTGGAGTGGTCTCATTTAAAACTCGGTCTAGACCAATTCTACAGATGAATTTATGATCACGTGCCATATGTTTCAAAATTGTGGACATCGGAACAATATCGTCGTATGAATTTAAATGTGTTCAGTATACTCATAAATCTCTAAAGGGGAAACAATCTGTCCCATTGACTCTGAACGAAAAAAAAAATCAGCCCACGATTTGAAAAAGATTAATTTTCTGTCTACGGTCCGGAACAAAATATCTGTCCAAATCAGTGGTGAAAAATTACTTAAAACAAAACCGGAAAAATAAGAAAAAAAAAAGACCTTGGACAGGGTTTCATCACCAACCATTTATCCTTTTGGAAGAGGCATATACCATATAAAACATGTAATTTGTCACTTGATTTGATACGTCTTGTCTCTATTGACTTGAGACTTGGACTTGAAATGACTTAGTCACACATTTTGATATCTACAAATCGTTACAGATAATTTAAACAAGGATAACAAAATTATTAGATACTAGCGGCAGTACTCGGTATTGCTTTGAGTTTTTAGGCGTCGACAAACAAACAAACTCTTCTAACATAGATTTGAATGATTAATATTGAAGATAATTCTCCAACAAATATTAAATGATTACAAAAAGAATCCTCGGCGTTACATGAGCATACTCCCACTCAATACTTTAGATACTTAGCATACTCCTCAAGAATGAAAAAATAATGATAACAGCTTGAGAAAATAAAAGATATTGCTCAGGTTGCCAACAATAAAAATGCTTGGAAGCTCAAAAAATCCTAAATATATGTACTTGCCAAGGTTAATAGAAATACAAGGTTTTACCATCATCAGTGTTGTGTTAATCCTTATTTATTCGTCCCTATCTTTGGACTGGGCCTTAAGCCCTGGGTCGATACTTGGGACCAGTCCTGGGAATTTTTCATAAAAATATCGATTGTTTATTAAGGCAATTAAGATATATGAGATATGTGTAAAGATTATTGCACATATCTTGAAAAAAAAATATTATATTTTTCCCCATAAAACAATATTATAAGAACATATTAATTTGTTACTTAGTTATGTAATTAATTTGATTAAGAAACGGAATAATTAAAAAGTTGGAAAACCTTTTTTTACCTTCTTTAAGGACCGAGGAAATGGGACTGGAATGGATGGGATCGGACTGGACCACGGTCCTTGGTGCTAAATAAGACTGTCAATAAACTAACCATCATGTAATTGGGCTCGCAAGAATGTTCAATTTGATGTACTTTACCGACTGCTGGGAAAGACAGACAGATTTTGATGTCATAGAGTATAATAGGTGTATTCTAGCACTTACAGCCAAGGAAGGCGATATATAGGTACTCTTGTTAACAGTTATACTCTTTGACGTCACTATTAAAAAGCGTGGTGGAAGACCTTTTCTTTTTTGATATGGCACCCTTTGATATATCTACACACACTCTTTCTTAAAAATGAGTCCTATTCAGGCAATGAAAGATACACACTTTGCTTTATAAAAATTGACTACAAAATCTGTGAATTTTAGTATTGAAAATCTGAAATACACAAAAATATATCTTGCATTCTGCAATTTTGCTAAGCGAATGTCCCTTCGATAATATTATTCCAACTCTGAAATGAGGCATTGAACTCTATATGAGACATTATTTCTAATTATTAGAAATATCTAGTATCTAGTACCCTTGCACATTTATTCAATTATAAAAAGTAGTTTAAAACTGGCTCGATCTAAGAGACACGAGCACCATACAATATGTACATAGTAGGTAGATATAATCCTTTTCTGAAAACAAGGATTGTTCCTTCATTCCAAATATCATCAACTTTTAAATACTTTTCTTAGAAATTTGTACTTCTTAGTATGTATATAATTTGTATTTCATGGAATCCTCAATAGTTTAGAACAAAATCGATTAAAAAGTGGTGCTTAAAATATCAATAACTAGCGGTTGTACTTGGCATTACTCATAGTTAATTTTTAAACTATAACCCTAAAATTCCAACTGCTTTTTTATTCACATTGATTGTATGCTCATTTGGAAAAGTTCCACTTTTTATACTATTTATGAATAAACCCAAGTTTAATGTTAATTATTTATCTAAAAATTAAATAGATTTTTAATATAACTTTTTTATTATTATTATTCAAAATTGCAAACACAGATACTAAAATACTTCTTTTTATCAACTAAGTATTCAACTCAGGACTCAGGCAGGACTTGGAACCATATAGACTTAGACTCAGAAATATAGTTGTAGGAGATTGAGGTGCAAACCTGCTCCCCCATCAATATTCATGATATATTTGCCTAATATTATACTTTTTTCATCAAAAAAGGTCTTAGTAGTTTGCTAATTCTTCTAACTAAAAAATTATTATTCAATAATAGTTGATAATTATTCACAGCTTAATAAGTACTAATTCATATCCAACAATTCAATGTTAAGAACATTAATAATTATTTTTAATATATACAAAATAAATATGTATTTTAATTAATGATTATTTCATGATTTGACAAATTTTTTTTAATTACATACCTTTTTACGAAAGCGCCTCTCTTAACTCATAGCTAATTTGCTAATGTTTGTTTTCTATTAAATAAAACAAATATTAATATTACAACAAACTTATATGTATAATTTCAAAATATTACCTAATTTGTTAGTGCATCATTATTTTAAAGGTATTGCTTAATATTTATAAAGTGTTGTTCAAAATATTGTAAATATTCATTTTAATACTTTAATTATAGTAATTTCTTTCAAATGAAAAAATCGATACTTTGTATAATATTTTGGTCTAAAAGTAAAGCACATTCATTGATAACTACGAAAATTTGTATATAATCTTAATTACCACAACACAATCCTCCCAAAAGTAGAAATTTGCTTGATTTTACCTTCTAATCATTTTTGTGGTTTAAAAATATAGATAGATACTGCAAAGCAAGATATACCGAAAATGCATCCTTGGAAGACTTTTATATGATCAAGGATGATGGACTAACTTGCAAATCCTCACAACATTAATACAACCTATGATTTTTTTTTGTAAACTATTAATTTGTAAACTTTTGTTTCTAATAAGTGTTCCGAACGGTTCTAGGGATCCTATTTCCTGAATGACTACCCTCTTACGTCCATTTGTCCCCTAGCATTTCACTCCCTGAGCCATCTTCCCCCAGCATTTTACCCCCTTTTATAGTAAATAACAACCATACGACCAAATATTCAAACTTTTAACAACTATGCAAACGTAATTATTAATTTAACTTAATGAATTAGGTATAAGTGATGTATTGACGTTATCACTTGACACCGCTCTTTATTTAAACTTTACTATCAATAATAATTATTATTTATAGAGTGATCAATATAAAAAAATTTATATATATTAATACTTAAATAATCTTTAATATATGTATTTTTTCAACATTGAAAATCAAACAGAATTATCCTAAATTTTGTGAACCTATGATGGTTTAAAGTATTGCTTGATCAATAAACTACTTAATGCAGCGGAATACAGTCATGGATATCCAAATGAACTACTAAAATAGGGTGTTATATCAAGTGATAATCAAAGGTGGGAAAAAGTCATTATACAACAAACTCCTAGTCTAGTCTCAAGTCCAAGTCCTTAAATCTTTTTATTGATTCCAATTCGAGTCCTCAGATTTTTTTCTAGCAAATTTCAGACATTCTAAGTTCATAATTATTATATCAGGTCTATAGTGTTAATTCAGCTACTTCAGTATAAATCCGCTTTATAGTCAAATTCGAGTCGCGTGTCTTTGATAGCGAGATCAAGTCGAGTCACAAAGTCTTTAAAATAGGAACTCAAGCCTAAATTGAGTCGAAAATCTCGAATCCTATTTGCTACCTCTGGTGATAATACATATGTCAATTAATACTTTAGCCCTTCAAAGATTCTAATCATGGGGTGGGGTGGGGTACAAAGTTGGATTTTCTACGTTATCTGTCTCTTCAAATACGATCCTTTATGTATATAGGATCCCTATGTTTTCTATCATCTTCTTCTGCACATTGATCCATTTTATATTTTGTTCATCTTCATTATGTTGGAATTCAAACCACTCCATTTCTTTACTTTTAGGTTTTAAAGTTAATTGGAATATTATTGAAAAGTTATTATTTATGTTAATAAACAATCAATAATAGTGATTGAAAAACTGAAATCAATCATATATATGTAGATCATTAAAGGTCGTATTAAGAGTTACATAAGAGAGTTTTCATAGTCCACAATTATAAATTGGTAGAATAGGATGTTTTAATTGCCATAAACGAAGACTGAAAGTATATTTGATAATAATATATTTGACACTTGGTATCAAAAAACGAAATTAAAGTTGTAAAAATGAAGAAAAACCATCAAAATAAATGCGCGTAATACGCGGTACCAAAACACAATATTGATTTATTAGCAGTATGTTTGGAGCTAAAGTACTCATATAATGAGGCAAGTTAGAGAAAAGTTGATAAAGTATTGTTGAAAAATATAGGTTTTATCTATAATACTTAATAAAATTAAAATCCCGTAACTTGATTCAAATCGATAATTTTAAAGAAACAACATCAAAATTGTCTTTTTTTCGACATTTACAGATTTTCAAATCAAAACGCGTCCATGAAGGACCATTTTTTCGGACGTTTGATGGTTATTTTCTTGTTTAGAGGGAAAAAGTGCAAAATTAAAAATATCAGGCAATACCAAATTCCCAACTTTTGTCATTTCGGCACAGTCTAATATACATATAGAGGTCTAGTAGAAGATATTGTGACTAATGTAAATAGTGGCTCCCTCGTGCGCCCAGTGTGTATAACTAATCTTATGATCAATCACACTGAGGATAACTGATATAAAGTATGACCTAAATGTTTATTTATTGTAAATTTATATGACATGATCTTAATAAGTGACAACAATTAAAAATGCTTTAAAATTTTTAGTTTCTTTTGGGTTTTTTTGATATTATTCTTTAGCTCGTTATTTATCCATTTGACTTTATAGTGCAGCAAAGTACAGACAATATATTGGGCTAACTTTTCACGAACGTAGTCTTGGCAAAATGTTGGAAGCCATATATACTTAGGAATAGTGATTTTTAGGAGCCTAAGTATCCCATTGCATGATCAGTCACGGGAGAAGTAGAAGTTGTTCACCAGTAAAATGTTCTTAACATATTTTTTCATCCCAGGTCCTGCACGGAAAAGAGTTGATGAGTCAGTATCATATCTTTTCAGCCACAAGAACATTTTACTGGTTTCAATCTCAGTTACAGACACAGTTAGGTTTGTGCCTAGGTAACTGCATGTATCACAAGAAGCAACATGCAACTTATTGAGAGTTCTTAAGCAATATCCTGCAAAATAAACTAATGCTTGATTCTCTGCAGCACTTAAATCCCCTATAATAGCAAAAAAAAAGTCTTCCAGAGTGTTTTGGAATTACATCCGTATCTGAAGATGTGCAAACGTTAAGTTGGCCTTCTTCTCCTAGCTGTAAAAGATTCACATTGTCATCACTGGTATTATTCGAATTGTTCTCACAAGCTAGCATCTAATTAGCCACATTTTGCATAAATGCTTGGCCAAACGCCTGACAAGATCGACTAGGATTAAATCCTCCTATGCTCTTAATAATGCAAAAATAATTTCCCCTTGGGATCTGTGCAGAGTCTCCTTGTGCATAAGTATTCAAATTCTAGCTTTTCCGTTAGGTATTGTACTAAAAGTGAAAGGATAGGTGGTAAAGGACGGGGTTAAAGGACAGGGGAAGCGGTTGGTTGTTCAGGTGATAGATGCCCTGTTCCCGTTCTGAACGCTGATTGGTTGAACTTGAGTGAGCTTTTGTTCATCTGTGAAAAATGCCTTACTATTAATTCGGCAAATTTGAATAATTACAATATATTTTTGGGTTTTTTTATTCCCTTTTTGAAGGAAAGATTAGGAAATAAATGGGATGATGATTATTTTGTGTATTAGCGTTCTAAATGTTGATCAATTCAACTAAAATTAAAACTTTTGAGGCTCTCTTAGTATCCCCGCTGATAAATACAGAATGGACCAACAGTTAGGGTGAGTGACGTAATTTACTATATACTCGTATAACTATCATAGATAAATATATATCTCTACAATAACTACTAACTCATTTTTGGTTCTACATTATCTTAAAGGAAAGATTAAAAAAAATGCAACGATGATCTTTATGTCAAGATATCTTCAAACTGGGATCTCACAATGGAATCCGACAACATCAGCAACTCCGATGGGCCATGTACTTTTTATTAGATGTTTATCTTTCTGCTCTTACCACTAATTGGCACGCTGATTCTTGTTCTACGAAGCTTGAATTATATTTTGTTAAGCTGAGAACGTGTTCCTCGTACTACTAGTTTTAATATAAATTATACCATTGTTGTATATTGATGTATTTTATACATGTAGATGGACATTATTATTATGTGTACTTATGTTATATGTATGCCATTCAGGATAATCATAAAGAGTAACAATAAGGTGAACAATTTTATATAGACCACGATGGAGCAAGATTCATGAGTCTTCCTCTTCAAGATCGATAAGAGGATAAGGATAGATCCGTGGATTCATATGAACAAGACAAAATGTTTAATGAAGAGGATACTGCCATGTTATCCCTTGTGACAAGATCTCGAAGGTCCCACAAAAGATCATTTGAGGAACCAAATGAAAAAAAAAATATTAAAGGAAGCAAATTCGTGCCTACAATGAATCAATCGGACTCTGATAGCTATAACAAATGTAGTTATTAAATATAACGGGGGAAAAAAAAGAAGAAATTTTTAGTCTTTTGGAAAATCCTCGGAAAATGATATGACAAAAATGGGAGAAGAGCTTGTGGAAATTGAATATTAAGTGGATACGTATTGGAGAGACGTTTGAATGATTCGATGAACCCTTTAGTCAAGAGTGTAAGACACTAAAATATTCAGGCAAAATTACCAAGCCTAATTGAAGCGAATATTAAGCATGCATACTTCCTAAAATGGATTGAGACGGGGATACATACGTAAAAGGGACTCATTTAAAGGAAAAGTCCAGGGAAGAACATATTTGTTATATTATGAATGTGTTACTATCTGGATTCCATATCAAAGTACGCCACTTGGTTGGAATTCCAGCAAATTCGCCCAAAACATTGGAGGAAGTAATACGGAATGTGACCAAATATCTAAAAGATAAAAAGCAAATTACGGCAGCAAGATACAAATTAGCAAGAAGGAAGGAAGCTATTTTAGAAGATTTTAAGGAATTCAGGATTACCATATGAAGGAACAATAAAGTGTACACTGTACAGTGTTATATAGATAGATCACGATAGACCAATTATTAAACTGATTGCAGTAACATAACTTCCTTTTTTATAATGCATGGCAATCAGACTGTTAAAATAGTAGCGAGGTGGGCGTGATTTCATTATAGAGCCGATTTTCTAAAGTTTTCTAGAAAATACAGTCAGTCGGTATCATGTGTTGGAATAGTGAGGAACGTGTAGCTCTTGAGTGTTTATTGGTGCGAATTATGAAAATCAGTTAATTGCTTCAATTTCTAATATGCAAAAACTATTTTTTCAATTCATTATCATAATTTGAAACTTTCACAATTCTTTGAACGCGAATATAATAATGCTACAGATCTTAACTTGATGCTATCAAGTCCATTTTTTTTTTCAGAAAATATAAATTGGTGCGGTTTGTCAAAATTAAGTAATTAAACCCGGATTTATTCCGGAAAAAACTAATATTTTGAAGACCTTTGCAGAATCGCTAAAAATTAGTTACAAAAACAACTAGTCACTCACAGATATAAAATAAAATATGTATGTTGCCAATTAAATTTTGCATATTTTTGTGAAAATTATTTATCCCTCTAAAATGTCTTCATGCAAAGTTAATTCAAGAGAAAGAAAGAAAAAAATCACTGGAATTTAAAATACCATTGCTGGGTTTATGGACAATGGGGGACGGCAACTATTTGATATTATTTTCAAAACTGTGTAAAACAAAACCCTAAATCTGTACTATCATTATGAAACAAAAATAAAACTTTTCTGGCGTAAAAACTTGTTTTATTGCTTATTGAAAAAAAGGAAGTTATGTTGTCGCACCCTGTACTAATATTTAATTATGGTCCATTTTCAAATCAAAAAATCAAAAGATTCAATGAAGACAGTGATATCAAAGAGTTTGAATCGTAGAAAACCCAACGACAATCAACTATGTTCAAATGTACAAGGAATACCAATATAACTACCAGAGCCGTAACTATAGAAATATATATTGGTCCGGCTGCTTCAGCACCAAAATATCACAGCTATATTTTTGAAGAGATGTATTGCTAAAAATTTTGTATTGAGCAGGATCAACTAATAAATTCATTGCCTCAGGATGGTATAAAGAAAATGAACTATGTAAACATACTACAAGTGATTAAAAATCATTCATATGTCCTATTGGCAGTTGTAACCAGTACAATAAATATCAGGAAATTGAAAATGAGTAATCTGTTGGTATCCAAAAGATTCGTATATTAAGTGTCTCGTAAACCAACGTATTACTGTATTCGAATATAATCTCGCCTTTCTGCAAACTCTATATATTTATTTGACACTAAATCATTTATTTTTTGAATTTTTGATTGATGGGATTTATTTTAGAGATTATGAATTGTACAGAGTGGGTTTTACCTATAAATACATATAGGTAATTGTGTACAACCGTAAATTCATTTCTTATATATATTGTCAGGAGAGAGAGACAAAAGATATTAAAATAATCTTTAGCTACAAAAAAAAAAAAAAAAAAAAAAAACCTTGTAGAATATACGTAGATACAATGTACATATCTTAGTTATTCAAGTTTGTTGTAATGACTAATGACTGGTCAGACACAAATTGTATATAATCCTTTTTTATATTAGAAAAGTGATCATAGGATATAATACAGGTTCACAGAGCATCATTTTTGTAAGTCGTAGAAAAGGGTCTGAATTGTATCTGTTATTAACGGAACAATAAGTCTAAATAAAGTATACATACAATGGATTGAGTCACTTAAATGATGTGTTCTTACTACATTTACTATTCAAATAATAATGTGATGATCATTTATTCATATATATCCTTTTTTAATTGGAGTGGAACCAAATATTTTTTAACAGAAAATGGTTAGTAAAATATAAATGACAGGCGTTCAAAAAGTCTGGGAATGATCATAAAATGAAAAATTTCAGAAGTTTTGTTGGCATGATGTTGGTGTTGGTATGAAGGGCGTGGACTAGAACAAGAATCACCTTTCCTTTGGCTACTACTTTCCGCTTGAGATATTTAATCTGAACTAGATAGCTGACTTAATTTCTAAAACTATCGCACCAATATATATAAGTTTGAATCAGATGTTTAAAAAAAATGACAACGAAGCTTCTTAAATTTTAATAACATTCCAAGACTTTTCTAACCTGCAGTATATAAGTTTATGTTTCTTTAAGAGGTCATTCATAAAAAATGAGGTTCTTTTCTTCTAACCTCCCTAGAACCACTTGTTTTTTTTTTTGTTACCTCCCACGCAAACTACATTTAAATTTATACAATGCAGGACCCTTTTGATATTTTTTATACTTCTTTCTCTTACTGAAAGGACCTTTTTTTAAAGAAAAGGTTAATCTTTTTTCTATTTTTTAAATTTTTGTCCCTACGGGTTTTAAGGCTGAAACTCCCCCCCCCTAAGTAGCCACGTAATTTATGAATGCCTATATATTTGAAAGACTCTATGATAGGAACACTGAGCTATTATGAACAAACTTTTAAGTTAGACTATTACGTTTAAATATGAAAAGCTACCACCAGGACCTTCATGTTATTTAAGAATTTGTTCTCCTTTTGTGACGACCTAGAATTCAACTACAGCCCTCAGAAGATCTGAAATTGCACTGTAATTTGCTAGATGAGTAGCATTACACTATGACATCAAATCTCGAATCTTATTCAAATATAAATCTTTTAGTCCGAATCGAATTGCACGTCTTTTCTTTTGGATTCTGAGTCGAGTTTGAATTCACAGTTTAAAAGAGGCGGGAGTAAGCCTCTTTATTGCAAGTTAAAATAAACTCCTACATATATTATTTCAAATGTGAAGTCTTTGTTTACAATTCCATTACCTTCAGTAACTTCATTGTGCTTAGTTCCAGACCTCAGTTTTCTTCGGAGCTCATTTAAAGTCCATAATTATTTATATTTTGATTTGAGACTTTAGGCTATTCCTGAGTCGAGTATGAAGTAGTTATAATGAATCAAAAAGACACGACAAAAATTCAATTTGGGATATTTATAAACTTATTCTGACTTTAAGATGACCAACAAAAAACTAGAAGTAATTCATCTTCTGATTGGGAGGTATGTAAGCATAATAGATAACACATATTTTTTTAGAAAGAAAACCCTTTTAAGTTGTTTTTTTTAAAGCTAAGACTACTGCTATTTTTTAATATTTGTACAAATACTAAATTATCATAAAGTGTCTGAGTAAATATTAATAAATATTTTTGGAAGGATATTGAAGAATATATTAAGACTGTAAATTCAATAATGCAAAGTTAGAAACTGCTGCTTCATATCTACATACTTCATTAGTATTAATATGTATTAAACTTTAACTTCTATCTCTATTTAAAAGATCCAGATCAAAAATGATCGATGATTTAAAAAGTGCTAATGCATAAAAAATAGTAGAAATTAGTTTTTGAAGGGTAGGACTAAGAATGGAAATATTGGAAAAAATAAGGTGCGCACAAATAGCACGCCTAATAGCATTTTGAAATATATATGGTAATATTGTTAAAGTGGTGTATCAGCTGTTGATGTTTGAGTTATAATAATTATATATCATTCTACCGCTTACTTTTTATGATATCTATTAATATTATAACAACTTATAAAGTTATTCTTACAATATTTATGTTAAACGGAGTGTAAAATATTAAGTAATCCATAATGATTTGGATAGATCTTAACCACAAAGCATTCGGATATATTGATCCGCATACACACATCCTTCCAGTTACTAGGAGTTTATATTTTTGCCCTTTGGAGGATATCTAATCCCCACGAATTCTGATCCTCTCTTCAACTTTTTGTTCTCACCTAGGATTCCTAGAAAACGAGAAAGATGGATGAATGCAGATCCATATATTCGAATGCTTCGGGTTTAAGATCCATTCAAATCAAATCACAATGAATTAATTAATACTTTACATGCAGTTCAACAGTAATATACGAATGTTAAGTAGTTCTAATATTAATAGTTATTATAAAAAGTTAGCAGTTGTATGTCGTATTATTATTATAACTCAAATATCAACAGCTGACACACCACTTTAACAATATTTTCCATATATTTCCAAAATACTCAAAGGCGTGCTATTTGTGCGCACCTTATTTTTTCCATTATTTCCTTCTTTTGGTAGGACTTTATATTGATTTACAAATATTCACCTAACCATTATTCAATATAAGAAGCTTGCCGAATTGATTGTAACATTGTGTATCTCTGAAAGGGATATCGAAAAATTTGATCAATTTTATATGGTTTTATCACTGATGGAACAAATCAGTCTGAAATTTAGCAAGTATACATATAAAATAACCAAGCATGTTCCTATTATATTTTTTTAGGGTCTCTGAGGTCATTAAGAGGCTCTTTTGACCGAAATAAAACCTAATTTCCCTTCCTTTTTATATTTCTCCCTCCTTCACTCTGTTTTTCCCCTTTTCAGTTCTTCCTCTGTCTCTTCCTTCGTCCCTCTCTCTGTCTCTTTTCTTCTGCCCTTTATTCTTTGCTTCTATCCCCCTCTCTTCAGCCCTACAACGCAGGCACACCAGGTTTTTTTTTTCAATAAACACAGATGTAGTGTATTGTCATTTAAGCTGTTTCATTAATTTTCCTAAGTTGACTCTTGTACTCTTTAGAGGAGCTAACTCTACGTATTATGAAATAAAAAGAGGTATTACAGAGCATTTTGATTTTTAAATTAATTTTTATCAATCTCGGGGTCTTTGTTTAGAATTCGTATCATTTCATACTCAGTCATTGATAAGATTATCAATGCAATGTACATAATAACTAACAATGTAAATCCGGTGTGTTTTTTAGCTGACCCGTTAATTTATAATTGGTAATATAAAAAAGGAATTTTCTTCTCTTCAGCAATTGTTATTATTATTTAATTTCTGAGTAGTGAACAACATCCTTTCCTAAATAGATTAAATTATATTGAAAACCAGATTGAACATTAGTGTCTGCTCTAACCCTGAGGATTTCCTGTGAAGTTATAATTGTAAGTACTTGTTGGACTCAGAGTAGAATTGAGGATGACATAGAAGTAATTCTAGCAAATGTTTTTATTTATATCCTTTTCTCCTTCATCTCTTGTCACAGCTGATTGTAGCTGATCTAATGACACGTCATGATCATTATTCTTTCTCTCCTCATTCTTCAAATTGTCAGGGTTACCATGTTGATTTTCTGTATCTTTTTTTAACATGCCCATTCTAAACTGTTAATAACTATTACTTAAAGGATCATTAACAGTTGGTAACAAGACAAATACAGAAGACTAGCTCGCATAAGTTATTTTTTCATTTCCCTTTTGGTAATCGAGGTTCCGAATGACAAAAAAGGTTGTCTTGTCTCTGCTAATAAGTAGTATAAAGTAAAGTAATATTAATACTCTAGATTCTATGTAATAAGTAATTTAACTACATTACTGTTCCACTGATTAATATATAATAAGTAATTTAACTACATTACTGTTCCACTGATTAATGTATAATAAGTAACTCATTACTCATTATTCAACACTGGCTCTGATCTCGTCTCTTGAGACTGTGTGAATTCTTTTCTGTTAAAAGTTTGTACAAGTATAAACAAAGACGACATGGATCCAAGCATAGGCATAAAATTTCATGTATACGTTTATTGTTTCTACCTATTTAAATTCATGTGAACATACTTATCCACTATTTTAAGTTGTCTTTATATTTGAAATATGAATAGTATGTACTACAACATAAGAAAATAACTTTTATGTATGTATCTGTAGATATGTTATTATATAACAGAATGAAATGATGCAAATGAAAGAATTAACAAAAGATGAGATATATATTTACATGTACATGGATAAATACATAATACTATGACAACTCGTCTGTCAAATTGCTATACATAAATCTTTAATCCTTTCTAAAATGCGATTGGAGAGTAAGAACAACATCCTCTTACCCATGTACATGGAACAAAAGATAATTTTGATTAGAACGATAAGCTACTCAAGTTCGAATGACTTTTCTCAAAATTGAATCTGAATTACATGTGTTTTCTTCAGCTAATTATCCTCCATTTTCATCATTAAAATATTCTTCTAAATCCTTTGGAGGCGTTGCGAATTCCTCTTAAAGTAGAAAAAATTAATCGTCACTATTAAAGAATTATAAATGATAAATTATATTTGAAAAAGACCATATTGGAGTCAAATTAAGTCCCATAAATTAAATGAAGTTTCTGAACTATAGTTAAAACTCTTGAATATCCCAACTCATCCCAGAAATTTGAATACAAAACCCCTAATACACCATTTTTATTCCATGAAATATAGAATGGCCACATTGGCGAACGGACACTTACCGAAAAAAAAAGAATATAAATATGTTTAATGATGATTCGTGCTGTAATACAATTTAATTATCTACTACACTACTTCAATGACTAACGCATTTGGATAATTATAGAGTCAGAGACGATCTCGGGATAGAAAAGTGTCGATCAGACATGACCTGGCACATTGGAGCTCTAACACATTTGATTTAAACGATTCATCTATTTACATTGTTTATTGAATCTCAATAGTTTATCCTTCTAATTTATCTATTTGGCGGTAATCATGATTTTTGTTACAACGTTTCTAATAACGATTTTATACCATTTTTTTCATAATGAAATGAATCAATTAGTATTAATCAATACTGAATCATTGAAAATCTTAGCAGATAATTAAACATTTCAACTTTTAAAATTGAAGTAACATGATTGGGAATCATTATTACATCCTATTGTATCCTGATGTCAAATGTTGTTTTTATATTGATTTACTACATATTCTCTTAATTAACTAATTGGTCATATATATATTAAAATGCCTTGACATAAAAGTTCATGCAAATCTAGAATGCATATCTACATGCACCTATGTGAATCTAAATGCTTGATAAAATTCGGATTTGTGTGGACTTCCGGTTCATGACAGGGGAAAAAATCCTTATTCTAATTTATGTAAGATGCATTTCCTAATGTTCCAAATATATCTTTTGATTTAAAATCTAATGATCCAGTGTATACAAACGTATTTTGTTTACAGAAATGCAACAAAGTAACTTATTTGTGAGTTTTCATTACCTTAGATCTTTCACTAAGGAGGCCCTATTTGTGAAATGAAAATGGGGCACAATTCAATGTGGCGGTGACAAATCATTAAATTTTATTATTATCAATAAAAAAAACCAAGGACATTTACTTTTCATGTATTTTAACCCGCTTTTTAAACATATATGTTGCAATCAAGTAAATGCGTGACATCATCCATTCGTCCAGCCACTGAGGAACACACAAATATCAATATAAGTTAGGATGGAGTTTTTGGTCAAAAGTTTAATTCTCACAATTGAATAGTGAAATGATATTTATGAGACAAAAGGTGAAAATAAAAGAAAATGGGGGACATTAATGTGATGTCATCATTTGGGATGGGATTTTTGTAAGAGCGCAAGGAAAAGGCGGGAGCGATATATATGGTATTACTGAATTAAGAACATTGTTAATATCAGCTGTTATATGATTTTGGGGGAAAAATGAGTTACTGCTTTAAAGAGAAGAATCTTTTACATTTAAAATAGCATTAGTAAAGTAAAAATATTATATTTATGTTCAAATTCGTATATGTTTATTTTATTATGCATTTTTAAAACAATTTACGAAAGAGATAGGCCTGAATTCTTCTTTTAGAGGAGATGTTAACATCCCGCAGCTTATTAAATAATGAGCAAAGAAGAAAAATGTGCACAGCAAACAACCGTTTTTCATTTTCCAATCGCTAAACTTAGTTTTTTCTTTAAACATATCCCTGCTCTTAAAAAATCATTCATCCACCTCCTCCTCCGGAGCGAGCCTGCGTAGAATCAGAACAGCGGAGAATATGAGCGAAACTGGAAGAACAAAGTCAATAGTAATAGTTGTTTTTTTTAAATAAATTACCATTTTCTCCCCATACAGTGTTAAAATTGTTGACATTTTTGGCACACCTTTAACTGAAGACAGTACACTTAAAACGGAGACGTCAGTTCCCCCTATAAATGACCTTAAGAACATTTCAAGTTTTGATATGCCTCATCCCAATACATAACAACGATCCATTCCTTCGAAATCAGATGTCTTAATTCATTAGAAACACCTTAAGCTATGCCAGCTTGGACAAAGGGGTGTCTGGGGGATTGGCTTTTGGATTTAAAAAAATAAAATCATCCAAAATCCATATCTATGCACATAAAGTTTCAAAAATTAATATTAAATTTCTTGGAAAAAAAATTCAAAAATTCTAAGTTATTTAAAAAAATATATATTTTTGAAAAAGAAATAAAAAATTTAATTTTAATTAATAATTTTTTTGTATAAAAGTTCAGAAATTCAAATTTATTCGCAGAAAATTAAATTTTTTGTAAAAAAAAATTGCAAATCTTTTGTTATTTACAAAATATTATATTTTTGGAAAAAATATGGAAAATTTAATTTTAAATGTTACATTTTTTAGAAAAAAATGACGTAAATTTAATTTTTTTTTGAAAATAATTCCAAAAAAATTCATGGCTATTTACAAAAAATTAAATTTTTTTGAAAAAAAAATTCAAGTATAAAACAAGAGAAAAAAATTTAGTAAAAAACTAAAATTTCTTATGGGGGCTACAGCTCAATCTTTGCAGATGCCCTTAGACACATTCACACTTTTCCGCTCATCGGTTAATTTTTTGAAAAAAAAAAATCCATGAAGATGCACATTTCTTATATTCGTTGCAATCATTCGTTTGTTTGTTTAAATGAAATGAAAACCACTTAAATATATTTTTCTAAACTTAACATAAACCATAGATGACATCACTTAACTCTTTTTCCTCGTGACTCATGATTTTCCTCACGCAGAATTCATATAATGAATTCATGGAGGTTATCAGTAAAATAGTAATTCATCACAACTAGCGGACAAAAAAGTGTTAGCCATTTAAATTTGAAAAAATAAAAAAATAAAAATGGTTCGGCACTTGGTTTCAGCTTTGGTTCTGCATTAAAGTACGTAATTAAAGAGATGAAAGGAACGCTGATAGTATTTTATCCTATTGATCATTCAGGTTTTTTTTTCAGCCGCTCAAAAATTAAACAAAAACATTTTTCACTGAATATTCCTGTCTAAAACAAAGTAACTAACATAAAAAAAAAAAATAATAATAATTAGATCAAATTGAGGAAATCTCAGTGAAACATGTGAAATAAAAAAGTATTTACTATTATTTTGATAATGGTTTACAACAGAAAAAGTTATTGAAGAGGCCAAAAAGTAATTACTTCTTAAGTATGTTGCTCAAAAATAGCAAATTCTCAAAATATTATTTAAACAAACATTATTTTTTTCTTCTTTATTGGTAGTAGATAACTTCATACTTGAATTAATTTCATTACAAGTGCTTTGAAATAAGTGATGTTGTCGTTAAGCTCCTCAACACTTTGGTATATCAAGCGATGGTGGAGTAGCACGACTTTCACAGGGGAGGCCGTGTGTAGGTTTAAGCGTCTCCTACGCTACAAATTTACTAAAGTCTATCAAAAAAGATAGATTTTCGTTAGGAGAGTCTTGGTTCTTGTTTGATTTTAGAAAATATATTTCAGATCTTATTTCGATTAAGTGGTCTTTGGTCTCCCCCAGGTGACTGATTTTATTATATTTTCTAAAAATCTTGTTAAAAACAAATGAATTTTTTTTATATATAAAAAAATCCTAATTCGTTACCCCCCTAACTTTTCGCTTTGCTGGAGGTCAAGGACCCCATGGCTTCTTTCCGTTATTGATGTAAAGTTCTCCATTTAGCACTTCGATCTATCGAAAACAAGTTCAAATCATGTGACAAAACTACACACCTCTGTTTGTTTATATCCATCAGCAACAACAAAATTCATAAATGTAGAATTAATTATAGAATTAATGCTGTATTAAGGCGTTGACGAATAATGACTTCATTAATGAAACTATCAAATTGCATTTATATATATGTGTATATGTAGAAGGTCAGGCCTACCTATGTTTATTGAGATAGTTATACATAAATATGGCATTATATATATACATTAAAAGAACACGTTAGAGTTGGATTCTCTAAGTGAATGTTTGTAACTTTGGTTACACCTTAATTAATAACATAACTCTTTGCAATAATGTAGGGGAGACTGGATAGTTTCAGTACTTTTAATACTTTAGTATTTAACTCAGATACTCATTGCACTCCAAGTTTAAAACCAAGGATGTGAAGGCAGAGTAGTTGGAGTGGGAAGGGCTAAATAATGCTTTAAAAAAAGAAAAGCCACTATCTACTATTTTCTTATTTTATGACGTCACATACACTTTTAAAATCGATAAAGCTAAGAAAGGTGCAATAATAGATCAAGCATTATGTGATGATCAACCCTATCCTCAAATTAAAATCCATATTGGTTAATATGGCAAACCCAAATTTGACAAAATTTTCTAATAATTGGTGTTGGAGTCAAATACTTTAAAAAAACTGGAGTCGAATAACTCACATAAGTCAAGTAGGAGTCATAAAAAAATAATTCCACTCCACAACCCTGGTTTTAAAACAATATACCTATATATGTTTGCTTGAATATATTTAAAATACTTAGTTTTTCCACTTATTGCATTGGGACTTGTCAAATGTTGCAGCTATACCTATTGCCAAAGGCGGTTCCAAAAGTCAATATCGAATTTTCGTTGGAAATTGAGAAAAAAAAGTTTAGAATAAATAATATTTTTTGATGAATAATTATCTAAACTTTTTATGATGCATAATGATTAAATTTCTATGTATTACCTTATATTAAGATATAATCAAGGTTAGTAGAAATACAAGGTTATCCCATCATGTAATAAAGCTTGTTAGAATTTTCAATTCGATTTATCGTACCCATTACTGGGCAAGATAAGCTGATTTTGACAAAACACGCAACCAATCATAGTCTATAACGTCACTAAAGTTGTTAAAATGTTCAATTTGATGTATTGTACCGACTGCTGGGTAAGAAAGACATATTTTGACAAAACACGCAACCCCTTATACACAATGACGTCAATATTAAAAAGCGTGCTGGAACTCAAACATCAATTGTACACGCGTTATGGTATAACCTTGAATAATATGATATGATGACTGATAATAGCAAGGGAGAGTAAAAAAATTCTGGAGCACTCATTGTCCGTGCGTTACCACGTTGATTAGCCTCATTACATTTCTTATTCAGTATTCTGTAATTTAACAAAATTTAAGAAACAAAAAGAAGTTCTCCTTGTATTAATACTTTATGCTACAAGGACACGCCTCCAATATTTGATTAACACTACTAACCTGCTATTTTTTAGATCAAAAATATGTATAAGACATACATGAGGGAGTAAAATAAACAGCACACCCTCAATACACGCTCGATACTACATGCACACACCTGCACTATTTATTAATACGACTAGATTGTTATTTCGTAGATCAAAATATGGATATGATCTACATCAGGGAGCACAATATGCAGTGCTCCTTGTATACAAGATCGAATTTAATAATTTAATTATTAGTTTAAAATAATTATAATAATTTAATTATGAGTTTAAAATAATTATAATAATTTAATTATTAGTTTAAAATAATTATAATAATTTAATTATTCTAAATTATTGAAATTATGTAATAATTTATTTTATACATAAACATAAATATTTTTGAGTATAGATCATTTTTACCAGAAAATTATTTAATAAATATTAAATAATACTTCATTAATTTGTCATATTAAATAATAACATAATTTTTTTTTAAATATAAAAAATTCAACGAAAATAATTTACAATAAGTATAGCAAGGAGAAAAGTTCAGTTCATTTTAATATTTCTTACTGTATATTTAACCTTTTATCCTATACACTTCTTAGGTTAGGCCGGTATACCTTGCCATTACAGGGGCTATCCTGTTTTTTACTATCTATGAAATCAGGTAGCGAGCTTTGGATTCTACATAACTTTATTCTCTGTATTTGGGTTTGTTGGGATAGTTTGAGAAACTATAGTGAGGTTGCGTCCTGTGTTGGCTACTTTTGATTGGGGTAGCTATATTTAGTTTAAGCATACTTACCCTCCTTATAACCATTCTTATAATTCTTGTCACGAGTTAACTTTAACTTTTAGTTAAATTTAATTTAAAAAAATTATCAAAATGAGTTATTTTACTTTCGTACTAATAAGTAAATAAAGATCTGGACAATTTTTATATAATATATAAAAATTATATAATTTTATAAGTTATAAAATTTAAATTATTTTATAACTTATAAAAAAATTCATCCATATAAACCTTTCTCTATCAATATAGATAATAACGAAGAATAGACAATATAAGGAAAATTTAAACTCTTGTTGCAACTGTCTCCTTTCTACTGAGTGCTAAAAGAACTCAAATTTATATCTTCAATGAATGAGCTATTATTGTTTTTAATGTATAGTTAATTGCTTTAACACGTAAAGTATCAATTTAATTGAATGATCATTCTAATAAATAGTTCACTATACGAACACTCTAAAACACTTAAAAACATTAACAGATAAATTTACTTTTGTATTATATTGGACAGGAAATCCAATATTTAATCAAAAATATTACAGTTTGCTTACCATTATGCATATATAATTGGTTGCTTAGAGTTGAACAAAGATCTTTAAATTAATTGCGCTATCCATGTAATGTTTAAATCTTTTTTTTTCTTATTGCGAAAGCCTAAAATAAAATTCTGCATTGTATGTTTTAATGTGAAGAACACGCAATCATGAAACCTGAGGCTTCGTATTTATCTAACTTCACATCGCTATCTTCTTTATTATATGACACAATTTTGCCTCTGAAATGAAACAAAACAAAACAAAAAAAAATCCGTTGGATGGGAATATTTTCAATTCTCATCAATTCATAAACAAAATCCATATAAGGCTGAAAAAACTGTCAATAGATAAAATTAAAGTGGTTCTGACTGGTATCTAGCCCAGTAATACTAATAATCAGTATCATCCACATTATGTTCTAACTATAGCTCCAAATTCTAACTAAAATGCAAGGACAGAAACAGATTTACAACGTTATGAACACACTAGCAAGAGAAGTCATGTTCCTCTTTTTGAAGTAAATCTAAAGGGTCACTATATAACTGTTATATGATATATCTAAATATTTTTTTTAAATACTAGCAAAAGGTTACCTGGCATTGTTCTAGCCAAGGAAGGATTGACAATGGGCAATGTTATTTCTTCTTTATAATTAGACCCCTTCCCTGTGGGCGAGCATTATAACCCAGTATACATATACATACATGCATTATTATGAAGAAAAAAAAAATGTGTCATAAACTTCAAATAATATACCAACATGTATGCATGAAAAAATTGTCTAGATGAGAAGCCCATCTTTTATTTTTGTCAAAAAATTGCCGAATTGAAATTTGTAAAGAAAATTGCAAAAAACTGTTTGCACAAAAAGTAGTTTATAGCATTTTTTGGTATTGTAGTGAGGAACACAAATCAACCATGATTTTTTGATCTTGCATATGATTACAAATAAACAAAGATGAGAATACCAAGACAGTTTCTGAAGAAGAATTCGTAGACAAAGGCTGATGAAAGCTTTTCTTTCATTGAAGAAAACATAGTGAATCGCAAAGAATATATAAATATAATTTTAATGAGTTCATGTGAGTCAAAAGAATTATAACCAGTTATGCTAATCGTTAACATTTTTTAGCTTGTCTGTTTTTTTGTTTTTGATTTTTTTGAGTTGGCAACCTGAAGAGTATTTTTTTTTAACTGCATACAACTGAAATCGTACCATTAATTAATACAGACGAACATTTGTGTGTACTCATCAAAGACGGGAGTAACCATGAATGTTTGCTGGGCAGTTATATGCAATTAAAAGTCTTTGGTGGACTCAGAGTAGAATTGAGGATCAACATCGGAGTACTTCTAATGAAACGTGATGACAGCTAAGCTGCTCTTCTCCAAAACATTCTTCAAGTTGTCAGGGCTACAATATTGATTGTCGATTTCTTTGCCGAAGATACTAACGATATTCATCACTAGTTATGACTCTTGATTCATTATAGAAATTCCTGGACGAACTACCCTACATTCTGTTTTACAAAGAGAAGAAGATATATTTGAAAAACACTTTAATCCCTTCGTTCTTTGAAATACTTTGCTACTAAATGATTTCCCTATAACAAAAACAGCTCCTGTATATTCTTATTAGCTGTAATTTTTGTAACCTAATTCCCCTTACAAATAATCTAAGAGCTCAAATTATTTCTTGTGTAAGGAATATAGATTTGATATATTTGTAAGGGGAAAAAAGAGCAAGAGGAGAAGGGGGACCGAGACAGATGGCACTCCTGAATTAAGAACCCTTGATACTCTCAACTGCCTCTTATATAACGTTCTTTTTGGGGGACGAGAGTGAGAAAACGAATTATTGTTATAAAAAAACACCTAGTAGATTTAAAATAGCATTAGTTCCGGAAATTGTATTTCAATTCATATTTATATAATATTATTTTTTAAATAAATTTACAACAAAGATAGGCAATAATGCTTACTTCTGAGGGAGAAGCCAGGACGACCAATCAAATAATGAACAAAAAAGAGTAAAGAGCACATACAGTACCCGTTTTTTCTATTCAAATGGTTGCGAGGAAGTTTTTTCATGCCTTACAACTAAACTCTGGGAATAAATCTTTAGTTTAGCAGTGGAGGAGGATGAGGTAATAAAGTATGAGTGTTTTTTACTTGTCTGTCTCAGAATTGCCATCTTCCATCTATGACTACTTTATTAATTTGTTCATTACTAATTGGTTAAATAACAGCAGTAAACTTTGAGTCTTCATTATTTATTTTTTAGGAGGAAATGTTGAGAGATATAATGAAAATTGATAGGTGGCTTATGCTCAAGAAAGATGTATTCCCTTTCTTTTTATAAGTATTTATATACACAGCTAAATGGTTATACATAGATGGAGTATAGATTATAACTATCAATACACATCCATAAAAACTTGTGGGTAACTCGGCGTTACCTCACTGACACAAAAATGCCCAATGTATTTGGTTATTACCTCGTCTCACTTGTCATAGCTATTTCATAATTTATTACTTTTAATAATTTATAATACTTATGCTCCATTTCCAAAAGGACAGGAATACAATTTCTTGTTGATCCCTCGTTGTATATATACATATATGTATTAGATATTTTATTATTTATATTAAGAAATTTTGTCGATCATATAGAAATACAAATAGCTACGCTTCTAATAAAATATTAATAAGCAGTATTATAATTCATTATCGGATAAAAACCACGTAGGATATTAATATTATTAAATATATATATATATATGTAATTCATTTTAAGAATTGTGGAGAAATAATATGACAATGATTATCTGGAAGGACTTCAGAAATAAAGAGCAGTTACTATGATTGACTTATTTGGTTCACTACCAGATGATTTCGAGTATTTTTTCTGTTTCTTTTTGTAGAAAAGGTTGCGTGAAATGAAGGTAACGACGTGGGAATTAAACTATTATTGTATGTAGTTTATTCCATATCCAATGTCATTATATAGCTGTAGACAAAATTGTTTGTAGGAATCCCATAACCGCAAAAAATTATATATCTTTAATGCTAATAATTATTGTTAGATTATTATTATTTACATAGCTAACTAAGAGAGGAAACAAAAATGCCTTGGATGACGGACTCCTTAGAATTGGCAAATACATATTATATGGTTGGTTATATGGATGTATTATAGTTTAATAATGTCTGGTGTGAAACTATTATTGCGATGTAAATTACTAAGGTAAAGTGATTAAGCCTTTAAGCAAACAGCCTTAAGAAAAATGTACGTAATTTGTCAATTACTTTAGAAATGATTGCCAATATAATGTGTTCAATATATGTTCATAAATCATGTATAATAATTATAATTACTAAAGAACATGGTGCGATAGAGAACTAACTTGAATCATGCATGTAAGTATAGTAAATACATCGATATTTGTATCTACATATAATCTATTAGAACAAAATACTTTCTGATAAAGAGGAATCAAAGACGCTTTGATAAGGATTACATCGAAGGCATTGGAGTATCAGAGTAATTTAAATATAGGTATATGTATATTTAAACCAACCAATGTGTCGACGGATTCTAATCTTTCAGTCAACCAGGATTTCCGTATGGAATAGAGCATGAACTTTGTTTACATATAACTATTAGTTTGTAAACAAAGTGACAGAGATAGTTACAGTCTTGCGATAATATAATACAACTCCCATAATTATATTATTATCTGTACAGGGTGCGGCAAAAAAAATCTTTACACTTCGTTTTTTCTGCATAAATTAAGGTTTTTGTGAATGCTGTAAAATTGTTACAGTCAAATAATAAAAAACAAAACAAAAATATTCTAGATCTTTCCAAGTGTCTTTAAACCCGAGAAAATGCCATCTGAACGTGACTAACGAAGCCATAATTGCTGCCAAGGTGGGCTAAAACGATGATAAGGGTAGCCATGACATCATATTAATTATTTTTATTTTATTTACATACCCTATAACAACTGGATGCTGAAATACATTGATAAATTTCTAGATTGAAAGTGTAAAGATTTTTCGTCGCACCCGGTATATACAGGGTCCTTTAGGTAAATCCGGACCATGTTTAACTACAATATCAATAAGGGAGCAAGTAGAGATTTGATTTTTTTTACTAGTTCTAATTATACAAAAGAAAAAAATCATTTAATGGGACGGCTATTTTCGCCAATCATTTGTTCAATACGAGGCCTAAAGGATTTGCAGGCCTTGACTACGTCCGTGGGAGAGATTTTGTCCCAGTACTTGATGATAGAGGGCTTCAAAGAGTCGATTCTGCTGTTTGAATTGGTAGATAACTTCTTTTTAACTCTCCTAATAGAAGTAATCCATGGGATTCATATTGCAGGAGTCAAAGGGCCAGATCTGGGGGTCCAAAGATGGTTCTTTCAACAAGTTTTGGGTCTTATGGACCTCGTGGTAGGGGCCGAGTCTTTTTGAAACAGTACTTGGACACCATTGGCCTCAGCATTCATCCAAACTATCACTTGGTCTAACAGGAGTTCAGAGTAGCTGTCGGAATTCCTTCTCTTCTTTGGCTCAAATAATATGGGGGAATGACACTTCTGTTCCTCCCAACGGCCCTAAGGATCATAATACTGGCTGGAAACTTAGGTTTTAAAAACGTAGGCGGCATTAGCTCTCCCTGTTGTGGCCAATCATCTATCATTCTGGATGTTGTGGGATCAGTATATAGTCAATTCTTTCTCATCCTTTTAAAACATGATTCGTTTACCATAGGACCTGAAATCGTTGAACAATTTTCTTCCATTGGTAGCCTGGGTGGCCTTCATTTTGTCCATAAGAATGTGTCTATTGTAGAGGCAGTATGACTTCATCCTCAGGTCAGTGCTTATGACCTTGCAGGCCGTTGCAGGGATTACTTGGCTTTTTTTTGGAAAGAGGGTTAATTGGTATGTCAGGAGATACTTCAAGGACCGTTTCAGACCTACAAGGAGTCTGTCAGTGCGTTTTTATCACTCCGGGACTTGTGTGAGCTTTTCTCTTATATGTCACTTAGTCTTTCCAGGGGTTGTAGATGTCGTAAACTCTTCTCTTTGGATACCAGAAAATATTCTTGATGTAAGCCAGACTGTGTCCTGCGTAAGCAAATTAGATGATGTTGTACCTCCGGGTCTCCTCCATCATAACTACTTATTTGGAATTAAAAGTTGCACAACTAACTTCTTATTGTTCTGGATATAGTTCAAGATGGTCCGGATTGATCTGAATGACCTTGTATATAAAATACAGTTTGTATTGTACTCTATGGATGCCCACACCGTTGGGCCTAGGAGCCTGAAATTTTGCATAGATTCTTCTTTTGAAACTGGTAAGGCTAAAATAGGGGTGACTATTTTTTGGGGGTTATATTACGGGGTCTTATTCCATACTAAAAAAAAAAGAAGAAGTTGTTTTTAGAGCTGAAGGAGACTAGATAGAAGGTTATTTATAAATCAAAAAGTGACTGGAGTCTCAAAAGACAACTATACAGATAAATACGTTTTCTAAATTGATTCAAAATCAAAAAGTTATGGGCAAAAATGAAATCGGTGAAAATTTTACTTTTGTTTTTTTCATGTGCAAAAGATGGGATTTTCAATGGAATATTGGATTCGTAAATAAAATAAAGTTTGTAGAAATTTATCTAATATTGGTTTGCGTATAAATTTGAAACATAAAAATAAATGTTTTACTGAAATATCTGTTATTTGCGGAATAACTATCAATATTTTTTCTCTTTTTTTCATCAAACATCAATTTTTAAGAAGAAATGCAATAAAAAAATGCATTTTGGATATAACATTTTAAACCCTTTAATTTACTCAAGTATTTTTAATTTACGTAACATTTTATTAAAAATGCTAATATTTGCAAGTAGGAAAAAAATCTTAGTCGGTTTCTATTCTTCTTTACATTGCTAATAAATGATAATTACTACTTTTTTTTGTGCAAAAAACAGTTTTTGGCCCTTTTCTTCGCAAATTTCGATTGGGGATTTTTCTGACTAAAATAAAGGATGGACTTCTCATCCAGACAATTTTTTTCAAGCATATATTTTAATTGAAGTTTATAGCACATTTTTTAAAATTCATAATAATACATACAGGCACCATATTATTATGCTTGCCTGCAGTGAATGGTATTCATTAAGATGAATAACATTGACAATGGCCAATGTTATTTCCTGCTCCCACATTGGGCCGAGCAACGCAGGGTAACTTTTTGCTAGTTTAATATAAAATATAGAATGTTACTCACATATAGCCTTGTACGCTGTAAATTCTTGAAAAGAAAAAAAAAGTTTGACATTTCATGTATTTGAAAATATGGGTAAATACATTCATTTTACATATGAAAGGATAAAATTTTAAATTTAATTTTGATATTAACTATATAAAACTAACCGTAAAAAACTGTCTCAAGTACCCATTATCAATAATGTATCTTGTTAATAGCAAACTGGGTTCAGTGTGACTGCAGTGTGCACCATATTAATTTATCATAAAAATTCATTTGATTTCACAAAGAGCAAGGAACGAGCAACGGTATCATGGATCGTTTTTTAAAAAGAAAAGCCCCACAAGAACTGGACAAGATTGACTGTGAAATGGAGTCGCAGTCTATTTGATGCGATTCTTTGTCTACCAGATCTGATTTTGCAGTAAAGATCGAAAGAGTATATACTAATAAAAGTAAAAAGAGGACATACAACGACAATTACCTCAAATTTGGCTACATCAATACATCATAAACAGTTTCTCTATAGGGATTGTTTAACGTGCGGCACGACTTGTCTGTATATATACGACGCTAGTATCCCAGCAACACTGAACTGGATAGACGGAGCCCTAGTGCCTATTATTGTCAACAAACACTAACTAAATAATGTTTCGAGGACGAACTATTAATGAGACCGATCCAGACTGAACTTCCTGAAATGACCAAAGTAGTTCGATTTCCGAACAGTCTGTGATTTTCAGAACAAAACCTAACTCATCTATCTACTTAGTGAATTGTCTAAGAAAAATCTGGAACTTTATGAATTTCCTTTATTTCATGACAAATCAACTTTTGAAAAAAACAAAAAAAAACACTAAAAGATATAGTATTTCTTACTATTTTTTATATAATAACTATTAGTAGAATTATTATCAAAATAAAAAGAGAACTGAGTTAAAACAGTCGTGTAATAAACAAAGTTCTTGTTAATTGCTTCTTTCATTACATGATTATTCAAATAATTAGTGATGTGCCGTGAGATGAATTTTGTTGATCGAATATTTTCGTACTCTAACAATATGAAGAATGTTTTGGAGGAGAGAAAGAATAATGCCCATGCCGTTTCGTTAGATCACCTACAATCAGCAGTGACAAGGGAGAAAGTAGAAAATTTACTAGAATTAGTCTGTTGTGAATCCCCAATTCTACTGTGATTTCAAAAAGGACGTACAATTATAACTCCACATCAAATCTCAGGATTACGCTCTGTCTTTTACGAGCACACACAAATATTCAATCAGGCTTTGAGTACAATTGAATTTATTTAGGAAAGGATGTTCACTACTCAGGAATTAAATAATAATGACAACTGCTAAGGAAAAGAAAATTCATTCTTCAGACTTCCAATTCCAAAAAACAGGCCAGTTATAAAATACACCGGATTTTCATCCCTTTTTATAACCATAGTTAGGATCGTTGATTGGTCAATACAGATCTTTTGTGTGTAGACCCAATTTTACTCGAATTTGGCCGGAATTAGTCTATGATTTTCAGATCGAACACCCATAGCCCCTTTCTCCCCCCTCCTCCACACACACACACATTTCGATGCCACTATTTGACACCCTCTATGTGTTTATGTCTAGTAATCGTGTTACCTCATATACGCAAAAATATACAAAAAACGTTCGTTGCTAAATAGTTATTTCTTAGATCAAATAGTCATGCAGTATTAAAGATATTTAGCTACCATTAAAAAATGATGTCCCTAAGAATATCCGAACATTCTGACAAACTTTGTTTTATCATTATATATGCCTATGGTTTATATTGCTCTATGTAATAATTTGTATGAATGTCTTTTTATACTCAAATATGAAGGACGGGCCGGGTAAAGCTGAACATATGAGCTTCTAAATGTAAACAATTCAGTGAATGAACAAACTTATGGGAATCGTGGGGAAGATTCAAGAATCATTCTACAAAACAAAAGAGTCAGTTTCTATCTGAAACAGACAGGGAAAAAAACAAAGAGTATGACAAAAGTGTTCAATATTATTAATAAAAACAGCTCAGTCTCGAGGATCGTACCAGGACTTCAAGATTCTGGGGTTGTGTTGAGGATTTGTTATATAAAAGGAAATAATTGCAAAAGATTACAACAGTTATCATAAATTATATAAATATATGTACTCATTCTCAAGAAAATCCAGTAATCCCAAATCAACTTCGTTGTATACTTAGGTAAGTAAATTCACTATTGTAATTAATTAACTGATAAGTCTTCTTTTAAAATATGTTAAAACTTTGTATCAGCAAGCTCATAACAGCCTTTATATATCTTAAAAAAGTAATGGATGATCTAAATCTATTTCACAATCTTTAATTGAATTAAAACTGAGCTTTGTGCATGAAAAAAATGTACTTTTTTATATTTTAAGTGCAAACACTATTTTTTTTCTGCATTTTAATTTTTGGTTAAATCTTTTCCTCATATAATTTTTATGTTACAATATACATATATACAATATACAAATGTACATATATTTCATTGTTTTATGGATTAAAATGGAGAAAAAATAACTTCCTTAGAAAAATGGGGTTGCTTGTTTATGATTGTAGATACAGAATACATGTCATTAACTCAAGTACCGAGCTACAGGCAATGTATCTATACAATATACATGTACTCTGAAATTCAGTTGTGGGAACTGTTTTAACTATAAATGTATTCAAGCTCTACAATAGTATGAGTAAATAAAATGCTTTCAAGTATTATATATTAGGTTATTTAATATGAAGAATATATTATGTACAAAAATTACAGTAATATTTTTTTTATTATAAATTTTCTACATTATCAAACTTATTTTTGGTCAATATTCCTAATACAATTGCTAATTTTCTCAATCCTTATAGTATACTTTATTCCTAACTCCTGATATATTGATTGGAAATATGTTATTCTACCTTTGAAATGGTAGAATATTATTGCCCATTTATCCGACTGTGTTCATATTGATAGATATTTACACCATGATGTCGAGGTTGAATTACAAGTTCGACTCTCTTCAAGTTTCAATCTTATCACTCAATAGAGATTAAATAGCAAATGACAATTTGAAGTAGAATAAATACTTAAGGATAATGTTTTGGTTATAAAAGTTATCTAATTATGTGTATATCATTAATCGTTTTCTGATATTGACTTATATTATATGTACATATTAGCATCTGTTCCATTCGAAGATATATTTTGAAAGGAAGGAAGAAACTATTTCAAAGATAAATTATGAAAATAACATTTTCACAAATTGTCATTTTCTCTTCCTACTGAAAACTTATCATTTTATTTAATTCAAAAACATAAGGAATACATGATTATCCAAAAGTTTCACAATAAATCAAATCATGTATTACATATTAATATTCCTGATTCCAACAATCGTCATAACTTCTCTGCCAAATCTGCAAAAATAATAATTTTATAAATATACACTAATCTTCGAAATGCATATGATAGATTTCAAAATGTATACATAATTATTTATCTGTAATAATAAATTATTGTAACTATATTTCTCAAGTATTCAAACCTCAATACTACTTACAAATAGATCTTTTTGCGAAGCCGTTTTATATAATTTAGTTTTCAGTAATAAATTGTAAATATCAATTTTTTATACACCTATTTAAGGCAAGCCAAGAAATAATTCCCTTAAAAATGCAAAAAAATCGTAATAGTTAATAAAACATAAATCTCTCAACCTTTCAACAATTTGTTGTTACGTTATTAATTTTTCATTTTAGTTAAGATATTTATAATAATGCTGTAACTTATAACTTACTCACATAATTAATGATTTATTTATGTACAGTCTTATAAATATAATTAATTAATTATGTGTATATCATTAATCGTTTTCTGATATTGACTTATATTATATGTATTATTATCAGTTCCATTCGAAGATATATTTTGAAAGGAAGGAAAAGACTATTTCAAAGATAAATTATGTAAATAATATTTTCACAAATTCTCATTTTTTTCCTACTGACAACTTATTCAAGGTTGTGCCCTTAGCAGTCTTGCAGTTCTAGCGGTTCCGGTTCTTGAACCGCTAGAACCAGAACCGAAAAAGTTGAACAGAAACCGCAATATATTGCTTATCGGTCTAGGTTCTTGTGCTTTTGTTCCTATATAGAATATATAATTTATAAATAAAATAAAATATATATTATATAAATAAAGTGTTTTCCAATGTTGTTTTTTTACGTCGGCAGGGTGATACAGTTGTATCTCAGTAACAGTAAGGGCTTCTTATGGATCTGGAAAAGTAGTTTTATGCAGTAGATGGTGTAAATAAAAGAGGGAAGATTATGGATCCAGGTCCGCAACTAGCCTTGTCGGGCCCCAATAATATGATAACAATTATATATCTTAACCCAGGGGTTCCCTAACTTCACTATGCCAAGGCCCCCTACACGAATACATTGTTAGCTGAGGCTCCTTTTATACGAAATATGTGTACTTGTATGCGTCTTCCAGCCCCCCAGCCCTTAGCCTCTTATCAGGGCCCCCACTTTAAAAACCATTGTCTTAAGCAACCTTAGTTTTCGGGGCTCCTTTAGGAACTTAGAGTTCTATGTGCTCTACGTATAAGGTAGCTACGGCCCTGTTCGTATCTAATATCATTTCCGGGCCCGAATTTTCTTGCGATGTCCCTTGTTTTAAGTGCCTGTTACCAAACTGAGCCCGTATAAAAAAGAACCGAGACCAAAACCGTTGAAATCAAAGAACCGAGACCAGGACCGATAGAACCACTGAACCTGAACCGGGCAAAACCTTGTTATAATTTTATTTAATTCAAAAAATATAGGGAATACATGGTTAGCCAAAACTTTCACAATAAATCAAATCATGTGTTAAATATTAATATTCCTGATTCAGACAATCGTCATAACTTATCTACCAAATCTGCAAAAATAATAATTTTTTAGTATATACACTAATTTTCGAAAGTTTAGCAAAGAGAGATTAATGATTATCCCTTTAAAGGATTCCATGTATATCTAAACCTCTGCTTCAAAAAGAAAATGAAAATGAGTTGAATGTTAATTTATTACGTTACTCTCACAAATTGTTGGACGGCATTTCCTTATTTTTTGTAGGGATATTCGACTTTCAACATGATAAAACTTAAGTTCAATAGAAAAAAGGAAGGGAAATATTTGTTATATTGATCAGAAGATCATTGTAGACTTTGAAAATATGACGGTCTGAGAAAATTCTACTTTAAAGTTACGCTAATTCTATGGGTGAAAATGCCACAAGAAATTATATTTTGGAAGCACGACAATTACTAACGTGTTTACAACATAAAGATAAAAAACTTGTATTTTATCTCCATGGTTTACAAATTTATCCTTCAATGGGATTTTCTCTTCTATAAACAAGACATATTTTATGTTTCAGAACCTCATAATCTAGAAAGAGTTGCTGAGGCTTGAAGACTAAGTAGAGTTTTTAGACATTTCTATCATATACTAGTAGTACATGCCCGATGGATGTGGAAACTTATCTTTAGTAATGAAAATTGAGTGTATTTATTAGCTCAGCCATTTTTTTGGCGTCGGCAAATTGAACAGTAAATTTTCTTATCTAGAATAGAATTTCAGGATCGTCATCGAAATAATTCTTGCTTATGTCCTTGTTTATTTCCTTCTCCCCCTCCCTTATCGTCACAGATGCTTATAGCTCAACTTTTGAAACGGCATGACATCTAAGCTGCTCTTCTCCAAAACATTCTTCAAATTGTGAGGGTTATCATATTGATTTTTTTTAAGCATGCACAAAATACACACGATTTTCATAGACACTAATCCTTACTACCACGCCGTTACCTCCCATATACAAAAATATACAGCCTATTTTGTTTTCAGCTTCTTTTCTTCTAATCAATATTCTGAACGTTGATTTGTTGAATTAGAATTAGCCAATGTAAGGCTGAGAGCACAAAAAAAAATATTATCATCCCAAATTGAGAGACATTGATTACCAACAGATATTCGGTCTTTTTTGGTTTCTTTCAGAAGGAAAAGTTGTGTGATACATTAAAGTTAACGATGTGCTACGTTAATTATCTATATACTATTTTCATGGTCAAGATTAAAGGGCCTAAGGGAGTCATTTCGTTAAGACTTAAGCTTTAAATCAATTATCAAAACGTGACCGTTAGCCTGAGGAAATAGTATGGTCAGTATTTTTCATATTTTTTCAGAAGATGTCGCTTTTTATATGATGTTATTCATTTATGCTGAAAACGATAACTAGAGTTTATCTATATTCTTGTCTTTATAAGTATATATTTAAAAGTTGAGTTAATTCTCTTACTTTTTAGATATAAATTAATTATGTCAGATATTCAGACTAATCTATTGGAGTCTTCTGATAATGGGTTTAGTCTCTAAGCTCTCCAACATGTGCTTTAAGGGAGCAGACGAGCTTTCTGATCACGCTATGACTCATTTTGAATGCAACAGATTGCAACTTAATTGTAAGAATTTACTGCCAACTGTCGGAGACCTAGCTGACCATTCTCGTCTTCATGTTTTGGAGGAATTTGATTCATATGAGAAGGTCCCTGAGGAATGGAATTATATCCCAAGCCGTTTTGCCTTCGAAGTCGTCCTTTGTACAACCAAAAAGAAGTGTGGTAAGCTTTCTACCAGCAAAGAAGAAAGTACATTCACATCAAGTCAATGAATCTTTCAATTTTATTGGATCAAAAGGAAACGCCTGTCTGCTTCTCGGGGGAAGCCTCTCTGTTTTATAAGACAATACATTTTCTAGGATAAAATTAAAATTCGTTCGGGTTTGACATCTCTTTTTTGGAAAGGAGGTTCGAGCAAAGATAATGGTCTCCAGAAGAGATAAAATTACGCATCAGTATTATTAGCAAATTTGTGTTTAACATCTTTGAAGAATATAATTGTATACCTAATGAGATGAAATCTTTTGAGCATCACTATTGCAGGGGGAGCAGTTTCAATGCAGTTCAAAATATCTTTTATATTATTAAGACCCTAATTCCTTTGTATCTCAATAGATAAGTGAAGTTTGACCTCCATGTTTCCTTAAAGTTATCTACTCGCTCCCATTTTCTGCCAATATATCTTCTTGATCTTCGTTTTCTCTACCAATTTTTTCGGTGGAATTTGATAAGTGGTGTACATGAAGATCCTCTTACAGGCTAAATAATTTTTCCTGGTAAAATTTACTTTAAATGTGCTCTTATACCAGGATCTTACGATACATTATGTGACCGTAAAATGTTTTAATATAAATTCAAATTTATAAATATATTTGATAATAGCCATGAACGAGATATTCAAGGTAAAAAAAACTAAAGAAAGACACCATCAATATTAAACCACTTAAGAAATAAATTAAAATTGTCGATATATTGTTACAATTATTTTATATTATCATTGGAGTCGAATTAATCCTAAATTTTGTACATAATAGGCGTATTCTTCATGATAAGATCCTCTCCAATGGCGATACATATGTGAAGTGAGTATCTTCCCATAAATAAATATAAAACTAAAAAGCAAATCCAAGCTTTATAGTAAACAAGTTGAAAAGAAGGAACACAAATTCAAAAATAATTTAAATACTTTATTTTTTTAAATTTATTATGGAATATTTATCCTTCATCTGAGGTAATCTCTAAAAACTTAATAATTCTGAATTCATTAGCGGCCTCTTCTGTAGCCTCCTCTTGAAGGTTCCATCAATATCTGTCACCTGCAGTCCGGGATCCATTTGCCTCCTTTCCATCTATAAAAATGAACATTCCCTTTGCAGATAATTATTGAGCTATCCCAACTCTCTATTTAACCTCAAAAGTTTGCATCAATTTCTCTACCTCCGGAGGGATCCCAACAAATTTTTGCTTGAAGGATACACAGATGGAGTCTTGAAGTTTGTAGCCTCATCAGAGAAAAAATATCTCAATTCATCCTCCTCAAGGACCTGCTAGGGAATTTTAGAATGGAATTCTTCAAAAACAGGAAGACAGGAATGTTCCAGTAGGTTTAATCCGACAGTGGGCAGCAAAGCTATACAGTACTTGTAAGGGTCAGTTGACTAGCAGATTTTCTATCTAAAATTATTCTTAATATGGTCAAAAAGGGCATCTACTCCCTTGAAGGACAAGTTGCAGAGTCGTCAAAGTAGACCATTCTTAGAAGACTCACATACTTATCATCTCACACAATTTCTCAATAAAACAACTAATCTGTAGTTAATAGTTATTTATTAATACTAGAATTAGTACAATAGAATAAATTCTACTTTCTAGTTTCTACACTTGTGGCTCAATTCTAGATATATATTTATTAATAGACAAATATTTTCTAATTTATAGCTAGCAGCTAAAGTTGTTATTTTCTGGGAGGTAGAAATAATAAAATTTACTGCCTCTGGTGGACAAAAGGAGTTAAATTATGACCAGACATTTTTCACTTGTTAATTATTATTCCCCTTGTTTTGCTACTTGTTTTGAATTTTTAGTCAAGACAATGAGTTTGTATACTATACTATAAGCATAGTATAAGAACTCATTGGTCACCTAATCACGGCTCACTTTTTTAAATAAACACTGATGTAGTGTATTTTTCCTTCTGCTGTGTTCATTAGTTTTCATAAGTTGACTCTTGAATCATTTAAAGCAGCTGACTCTACGTACAATGAACTCAAAAAAAATATTACATAAAATTTTGATTTTTACATTAATTTATATAATTCAAGGGCCTTCGTGTAGAGTTTGTGTCATTTTAAACTCTGAAATTGAAAAAATTATCAATTCAATGTATATAATTAATTATTAAGAATTATTCTTTAAATAATAATTAGCAGTTGGTAGCAATGGAAATACAGAAAACTTTTTAAAGTGGAGGTTGAGAGTGGGTAAAAAAGCTAGTCATGAATCTGAGGCCAAAAAAAGACCAGACGATACAAAGACTTTTTAGGGATCGATACCAAGAGAAAATATCTGGTCTTAGTCATATCATCAAAATCAAAACATTAAAGGATTTAAGACCAAAACCGATCTTGAGAACCACATCGCAACTAAACATAATCTAATATTTATCGCCGTGTTAATACGGCAATCAACATAAAAATTTCAAATTTATTTTCTTATCAATTATCGATCTTTCTGCTTAATTTCCTTATTATCAACGGTCAGTAGTACGTTGATTGCTTGAATTTGAATAAATTAAATTGTGGAAAATTATCATGTAATAGTCAGACATATAGTTGAGAAAAATAGACTAACTACCAACTGATTTTGGACCTTTTTTCCGTTTCTTTGTATAGAAGGTTGATTGATACAATAAAGGTAATATTTACAGAACGGATTCTTTTTTAAATAATATCTGCGCCTCTGCAAATGTCCTTGAGATATTTTATTATGATGTAATGATAAAATTTCCAAGCACATAGAATGTATATGTTTCTAATTTTGCGTCTTCAGAAATTTATTCTGTAATCGTATCATATAATATAACATATAATAATATTTAAACCTAAATCATACTCATCAATATTACGCCACTCTACTGGATAATAACAATAAAAGGATTGATGCATTCAACTCCTGAAAAAAGACATAATATAAACTATGGAATTTACGCAATGGATTCTTAGAACTATATAAGAGATTTTCAGGTGGTTTGACTGCATTTGCATGTCCTTGGAACTTATTTGAGCATCATTAAAGAAACCAAGGATAATGCCTCGTATTACAAGGGGATTCCCTTAATTCATTACGGATATCCCTAATATAGGATATTTTGTTCAGGGGTGAGTGAAGAGGAAAAACTTTTTTCATTAGAAGAAGTTACATTCAAGGACTTTAAAAAATAAATTAAGGAAATAAGTACCTGTTTGATGATGACCCAGGGGAGTTTGCAGGGGGTGGCCTGGAGCCCATTCCAAATTAAGGAATGTTTGCTTGTTACTAAAAAATTTTATATTTGATTATTTATATCTGATTTATAATTTTTTAATTTTTTTTTCCAAAAAAAATAATTTTTGTGAATAGCTGTAGGTTTTGAAATTTTTTTCCAACAAAATTGATATTTGAAATTTTTTGAGAATAACTACGTATTTTAAAAAAAAAAATTCTAAAAAATTAAATTTTATGTGAATGGTTGTGAATTTTTCAAAAAAAAAAATTTCCAAAAAAATTAATTTTTCAAATTTTTTTCTAAAACCAAGCACCCTCCAAATATAATCCTGCGGACGCCCCTGTAACCCCTTTATGAACAATAAGCTCCAATAATTGTTGAAACAACTCCAAGAGAAAGTTTTAATTTCGCCTACGTTATTATTAACGTGGTCTTCTTTGTAGTTAATAATATAATCAAGTCACTACTGCCAACAAATACAATATACAGATTTCAATAAGTAGCAATTACGCATTTATTCAGAAGAATCAAGAAGATGTAAAAAGGAAAATGTAATCGAAAAGAAAGTTATGTAGTGCATAAAAAAAGAACCGTACAACCATTGATGTTAATAATATTTAATATCCATGAAATTTCCCAACAGATGGAGTTAGCAACAAAGCTGAAGAAACAGCTCTTGAGACTTAAATATTCAACCAAATAAAACTTGATCCTCAATCATACTCAAATCATTTGAAATATATATTTTTTAGTCATACTGGGTTAGATATTAACCTTCTTGTAGATCCTCCTTTACATGGGTTTCGAGTAGCAAACTAGTACGATTTACAAATGATGCGACTCAAAAGGAGCAGTTTATAAAAAAGGTGAATATTTCAAAAACTATCTGTAATATATTTATAATTTTTGGAGTAACAATAGAACTCAATTTTGACTAATAAAGTTTATTAATTACTTTTTTGAAATACATAATATAACCAATAGCGCTCATATAGGTTCTATTTGGATAATAAAGTATTAATTGTAGTGTTTTCCTTACACTCAAGTGTATATGTAAGGCACAAATATAAAATAATTTAAAACTTTCCCGCTACAAAATTGAGTGTCTTACCGATCCTTATTCTTTATTTATTATCTTTAATTTGTATTCAGTACTTTTTTCTGGACATTTAAGAGAGATTCTGATGGTTAGAATGATCATTTATCAGATAAATATTCCAATAACTTAAGAAATATTAAATGAGGGATTAAAAAAATAAAATACAAATAGACTCTTATTTATTAGTTACTTTGCAATTGTTTATTTCAATCTATGCTAGTTTGTTAAGTTTCTACATAAATATCGGGGCGATATGATTTGTATAATTTTGAATCAAACCAATAGATAATATAATTCTAAAAACTCTAAATATTATAATCTTCAAATCTCAATCAATCTTCATTTAAAAATGAAGATATTCTGTCATTTAGAATATTTGTTGTACATGGCCGTGGAAATGTCCTGATATATTATATTTTAGATCGAAGCACGAGAACCATTAAGATAAAATTTTGCATTTTGTACAATAACTAACTTGTTTACAAAATATGTATCTTTTCGTAGCATTTTATCTCCCAAAATCAAGAAGCGTTTTAAATCAGAGAACTTCTTCACTTTGAAAAAAAGAATTGTCGAGGTTTGAAGAATATAATCACGTCGTTACCTTTATTGTATCACGCAACCTTTCATATAAAAAGAAACCAAAAAAGTCTCAAAATCAAGGTTAATAGAAATACAAGGTTAGACCATAACGTAATGAGCTTGCTAGAATTTTCAATCTGATGTATTGTGCCGACTGCTAGCCAAGATAGGCAGATTTTGACAAAACACGCAACTACTCATAGTCTATGACGTCACTATTGCTAGAATTTTCAATTTAATATATCGTACCGACTGATAAGTAAGAAAAACAGATTTTGACAAACAATCAACAACTCATTTACTATGACGTCAATATCAAAAGTGTGGTGGAAGTCAAACATCAGTCGTACACGCGTTATGGTATCACCTTGTATTTCTATTTACCTTGGCCCGAAATCATATAGTAATTAGCCAAATAATTCATCATACCAACGGACATTTATTTCTTAACTACTACCAGACCCTAATTGACATATTATTCTCCACATTTAAAAAAAAGATATGTATATTAATATTAAAATCCTAGTATTTTATTCGTTACTATATTATTATAATATTGTTTGTAATAACTTATTAAAAGATTATTTATTTCCATTAGTAATCATAGCCTAAATTTATTTATAGAAATAATAAAATGGTCAATATATAAATATTATATATATATGACGAAGAATCAACGAGAAATTGTAATCTTGTCCTTTTGGAAACGGAGCAGAATACTTTGTTTAGAATACTCCGTTTATTTATCAAAAGAATACATTATAAAATAACCATAACGTATCAAGAGAGACGAGAAATCGACAGCTGAATACAAAATAGGGTATTTTTGTGTTAGCGAGGTAACACCGCGTACTATAATGTGTAGAGTTCATAGACATGAGTTCCTCATTTTCAAACCCGCAGTGTTGTGTAGTACACGTTCAATAGCTGATGTGGAAACTACCTTTGACAAAGCTAAATATTTTATTTTGATATTCTTGCGGGTCCCTTTTAAAGAGTAAAATATATATACAAATTGTTACGTATCATTTTTTTTTTTTTGGTTTATGGTGTTTCCTCCTCACAATTTTTTTAATATTATATGTTCAAAGAAGAAAATTAACAAAATCAACTCGATATTTAAAAAAAAATAAAAGCTTATGCTATATAGAGTACTTTTTATAAAAAGCATAATTTACCTCAGTGAAACTATGAGTGACCTTGAGTCCGCCACCATAAAAAATTAGGGCTCGTTGTTTTCCGTTACTCTTTGATTTTTTCATTGTTTGGCTCTTCTGTTTTCTCCACGGGCTCTTTTTATTATTGGTTTCCCATGTACTGCTTTGGATGATGTGGAAGATGTTGCTGGGATCTACATAGCGGGACTATGTATGTATGTACACCGTGTACGCATACGTTTACTCAAGGGGTTCTTTGTTCTGTCTTTTCGTATGTTTTTATAATACAAAAATAATAATAATAACATAACTAGAAATGCATTTTTAAGAGAATCTCCTCTCCAAAAAAAAAAAATCTCAATAATTTTTCCATAAAGATCGTTGCAAGTTATCAAAAACAGAATCTATTTCTTTTTCTTTCTCTCTTTCTAATGGTTTTTGTATGATTTGAGAAAGTGAAAATAGAAATTTTATTTTATCGACGAGTACGTTTCGTTGTTGATAGGTGAACAGCATGTTTTTTGTATATTTGTTTATTTATAAAAATGAAAAGACAAAAGAAATGATTTATGATGGTGATACAACAAATTAATGGGGATAAACTCTCATTTTGTAGCTCGTATGGTTATTTAGAGTAAAATGTTTCTCCTTTGTGAATCATGACTATGTGGATAATGGTTGAAGAGATTTCTTTTGTATTTCTGGGTACTAGAAGCGTCGGTAAGAGGAAGGAGAAAACGGGTTTCGCCCGCAACTCACTTACTCTCGCTTCTTTTTTTTTTATCCTAATTTCGAGGAATAAAAAGAAGAAAACACAGCCAGCACCTAACTAACATACAATATCATATTATATTATGTTATCTACCAAAAAATAAAATAATAATAATAAATAAAAAACCAAGGTAAATATCCGAATCATAAATAAAATATTTTTACTTTCTTGTACCGCCGGTTTTACAAATGATTTTAGTACATTTCTATCCTTCATTGGATACAGACAGGCAAGCCACAGATACAAATACATAAAACATCATATATATCTTTTAAATATACTACAGAAGGATCTCCATTACCTTAAAGGATAGATTGAGCAGCCACTCACACATACACATTTTCACTTTCGTTCATAGTATGCTCCTGTGAACCATGATTCTCTCGCAAATAAAATTTTTTGTACTCTTACTAACACTTCGTTACGGAGCCGCATTCAGCGATAATCCTTTAAGTTCCTCTGGATGGACACCTGTCGTAGGCTCCAAACTCGTGGACTTGCCCACAGGTTACATTGAAGAGCCCCAAAGACCTGTGAAAATTGCTCAAGAAGGTGTACCCAATGAGTCCCGAATCGGGATTGTAGAAGAGAGCGCTCCTCAATCCCTTGAGAGTGGAATTACTCCACAGCGAGGAGAGATCATTCGAGAAGAAGAGATTCAAGCTAGCCTCTCACTTGGCGGCAGAAATAACATTCAATTCCAAACGAAGCCTGCATCTGTGTCTGATGTTGAACCCTTCATCATTTATCCAGAGGGAACGTTTACATCCAGTAGCACCTCCCCTCCAATCCGTACAACTTCTCTCCCTCCACCCACGGAACCTCCATTTACAGGGCGACCAGTTCTAAGGCCCAGACATCCTCTTCGCCAACGACAAAGACCAAATTTGGTTCCGAGTAGGTCCAGAGAGGCACCTCCGCCTCCTCCACCACCTCAACAAATCCCACAAGGACTTCCACAAAGACCCAGATTTCCTCCCCCTAGCAGGCAAAGACCTCCTATTAGACACAATAGACCTCCTATTCGCGGCCCACCTCCACCAAAGAAAGGGATTTCTCTTCCAGGAATTGGTTCTTCCATCCAATGTTTCACAGAGGATGTGGCTGCAGACTACCGCTTATCTGATAAGAACTACATGCAATCTCAAATCAAATGTGTTCTGAATGAAGGACCATGTGACAAAATCGGCGGAGCCATCAAAAGTAATCCATTATTCTTATCTGAAATACGATTGCTTCATAATTTGATTTTTTTTTCTTTCTTCTTTCAGGATTAGCTCCAGAGATCTTTAGAGGAAGATGTCCTCATCCTTGCAATCCCTGCAAAAAGAAACAAATTCAAAAAATCATGGCAAGGGTTTCCAAAGAGTACCCCTATGAATGGGCTCAAATGATCAAGGTTTTTGGTTAGTTTATATTCTTCATTAAGACTTTCATAATGAATATCATCCTTATTCTTATTATTGTGATAACTCATACTTGTATTTGAAAATATTGTTGTAAACGTAAAAACATTATTAAAAAAAATAAAATTATAATTATTACCTATTATCTAGATATTATGTATGTATATGAAAGAGGTTTAGAGACTCGAAAAAATAAAATGTGCTACATTGTCATTTCATACTCTTAAGTTTTATTATTGATAGTAAATATGGTCGATCATGGTGTCAAGAAAAAATGGAGCAGGGAAAAAATTCAAGAAAAATTTGCCAAGGGAAAAAAAGGAATAGTGTCCAAGTGGAAAAAATGGCATAATTATTTAAACTGATAAAATATCGATATGAATTATTTATAAAGATAAAAGAAAAATAAATGAACACGACACAGTTCGAATGGAAGAAGTACTAATCACTTAATTCTCCATTATCAATTATCATATCATTAGACATGATAGATTATGTATTCATATTACATAGACAAACAAGCATTAACTTGTTATTAAGAAATATAAGGCACCTAAAATTTTTGCAGCCTAAAACCTTCCCATAGAGTTGGCTCCAACCATACGTACCGTAATTAACTAAATTAGATAATTACATGAGTGTCAAATAATTTTTTCAGAGCCGTTTATGTCGTCATTAAATATGTATTTACATTTATTCAATAAATAAACTAATTGATGGAATTAACCATTGACAAATGAATTTACATTAATATTTGTTTTATAAGTTAATGAGTCGGATTCTCATTCTAAATTGAAATATAGCGTTGTAATCAACATATTTTTTGATAAATATCAGTAAAAGCCAATATTAAAAACGTAATTACATATTCAAATGTCATTGTATCATAACAAAAAATACACATAAAAATTCGTTCAAAGAACCTATAATTCACTTGTTATGGTTCTCATAACTTGGCTTGATACATTGGAAGTATGAATTCAGAGTCCTAAATATACAACTTCGAGGATTCGAGTCCTTTAGGTAACTACGTCCTGCAGCATGTTTCGTTCTCTTTGGGCAAGAAAGAAGGTTTATAAAGAGACAAAGACCATCGTTCTATTGCAATTTCAGATTGCACCAACTGTACTGAGCTTTACAGCTTTCCTCGCACTCTCCAACCTCTGACTACCTCCCGTAATCCTCTTAGTTGTTTTCACGACACATCTAACACATCATAACGAAGTGGAAATCACTACTCTCTATGCTTGTTTGTCAATCCATGAGTCTTGTCCAATATGAATAATCCATCATGTCTAATGGTGTTATAATTGATAACGGAGAATTATGTGATTAGCACTTCTTCCATTCGAACAACCTCTATCGTGTTTCTTTATTTTTCTTTTAGCTTAATATATATTGGTGATAGGAATAATATCAGTTTAATAGAATTTTGCCATTTTTGCCAGTTTGTCACTTTTTCTTTTTTTTCCCTAAAATCATATTATTGGTATAAACAACTTTTCTAATCCTAACAGCTGTTAATTATTTTAACCAATCAAACGTTATGTTTCTCAAAATAGTAACTCAAGAAAGGTGGAAATTATGAGACTTTTACACGAAGGGGGCGAAGGGTTAAAGCCAAAGTGACGTGCATGGCACCAACATTAATCGAAACCAGAATGTCATGAACGATAGCTCTAGACCATGAGAACGCTATCTCGGAAGATTGGGCTCTCGGACTTCTTGGCAAGGAAGGTGCGAAGAAGTACATTTGATACAGTACATACAAATAAATATCCTAAGAAAATTTCAAGTAGATATGCAGGCTTGTACATTGGAGTTTTTTCTGATCGGCGATCAATTGCGATATGGGGATAGTATATCACTGATCGCAGTATCGCAATTGGTCCTGATGTTTACATAGCTATATCGCAACAGAAATAGTAAAACATTGAGATCCCATCAATTTCTACAAAATTACATATCATGTAATAGTGCTGTGGTTCTCGAGACCGGTCTTTGTCTTGAGACTGCTCTCAATGTATGATTTTTTCTGGTTTTGGTTTTGTCTTGGTCTCGACACATCAAAAAGTTTGTCTTAGTATTGAGTCTATATATATATACTCGGTCTTGGTCTTGATTTTCATCTAGAACTTTATAACCCCGGGCTTGTCTTGGTCTCGATTCTTATATATGTCATGGGAACTGATTTCAGCCGATATTTATAAATAAGAATTTTTTGTACTCCTCCAGATACTGAGTATCAATTTCTTCACCAAATGTCCCAAGAAGATGGATAAGGCCAAGCAGGAAGTAGAAAGATACCTGACTGATGACTTTGAAGGGCTGGAAGGTATTTCAAAGATACAATATCGTACTTCCCAGTAGTAGCAGCAGCGAGCGTTTGTTCTCCAAGGCCAAACAGATCCTGAGGATGACGAGACATACGATGAGAGACAACAACTTTGAGAAACAGCTTCTATTAATGTCAAATAAAGAGCTAGAAGAGAAATAATTTATGTAGATATTTTATTATTTGCCGGCAGACTATATTTTAATTTTTTCTACACTTTATATTTATAATAAAATTTTGTAAATAGATACATTTGAAAAAGGTGTATAAATCGATAATTTAAGTTAAAAAGGTATAAATAATAGGGTTAAAGAAATTGTATGTTTGAATTTAATCAGATCGCTAATGGCCCTAATTATTATATCGCGGTGAATTTCTGATCGCTCACAAGCCTGTAGATATGTAGGGTTTTGTAGAATGTTAAAAACCGGGGTCAATAGCGATCGCACCCTATATACTATATTTGGAAGATAAGGTTAATGTATTATTAATTGTGCGTAGGTTACTTGCTATATTAAAATGTTGGACTCCAAAGTGACAAAGAATTACAAATAATATAAATGCTATGTAGAAACAGACAACACATTTGCCCTTAAAATTACCGTTTCATAACTTTATTATAGTATTATATGGTTCAATATGCGTTTCCTCCTATACCTTTCAAATGTCAATATTGTCATTCTGTAATCCATGAGTATTAGTTCTTACATACGATACAACTTTCAATTTTAGATAATATTTATGTATGTATGGTGCACAGGCAAACTTTACGGAGGATCTGAACAACTCACTTTTAATCGAAAATGTATTTATTAATTTAGCTCATGTATGGTACATATAAATGAAAAAGCAAAAAGGGCAATAAAAATCTAATTTTCTTTATTCATCATAAAATTTATATACTTATATAAATACAAATCTGTAACAACTATGTAAATATAAAGACTGGCACAAACGCCTTCACGAAATATTAAAATAATTCAAACAAACAAACCAATATCACAAGGTATATTACATCATGGGAAAACAATTTAACTAGAGATTTTAGCATTGGAATTGGTGGTAACTCCATTTGCAGAGGAAGTTGGACGTAGTTGAAGCGAGGATATAACAATAGAAATCTGCTCTTCTGTAGGACATGCTATAATGATTTGTTCATCCTGAGTGAATTCATTCTTTGTCAATTGGTAGAAGTTCATAAAAGTCGATATAATATTGTTCTAAAAAATCAAAAACATATTGAAGCACCTCCAACAAAAGACACATACAAAAAAAAATATCCCTTACCCTTATAGGCCTAAATAAAATAAACTCAGTCTCTGAGTTAGCCAAATACAATTGCATGGCTTTTTGAATCTCTGGCAAATGTTTCTTTAATTGCTTTTGACAAATGGACACTTTATCTTGAAGATCCTTAGGATTGGCCCATGGCTGTTCCCTCAACTTTACAGAAGTACTCTCATTTGAATTCTTTTTGAAATCCTCACACTGAGATAAAAAAGATAAAGGAATTATAGACGAATAAGAAATTGGATGCGACTTTACCTTGTCCAAAAAAGATTTGAGTGGTCCAACAGATAAAACTGTAATGTGGTAAATAAAGGATACGCAAGCTGCCTTTAATTTTTTATCCACTTCCTTTCGAGAGTCAACGTAGGTCTCTTTCACATCTGGAGTAGCACCCTCAAGCATAAAGGCTAATATAGCATTATTATAACTTATTTCTAAAAAGTTTTTCGTATTGCTAAGAATATTCATGGCTTTTGTAGTGAGTGTGGAAAAGTCGAGAGAGAGCTCTTTGACAGTAAAATCAACTTGAAAAGGAGCAATTTGCTCTCTTAAAATAAGTAGATGCTTGATTTCAAAGAGTTGACCGTCAATTGGAGACTTATTGGGGGTCTGGGATATCAACGTTCTTGCTTCCGAAATGGAATTGATACAGGCGTTCAGAGCCTCTTGAGAAATCCCCTGGAATATTCCCCTTTCTAGAGAACGATATAGTTTTGAAAGACAAAGGAGTGTTCTACGTAGTGGAGGATACCACATTCCATGAAGATCTGCCGGTGAACCTATAATTACATGGAATATATAATTAAACTTCCTACTGATAAACTAATAATACTTTTCAAATTAATATTAGCAACTTCAATAGAGGTCGAAGAGACTGCAGATGAAGTCGAGAGCTTTCTCTGCCTTTTTTCTTCCTCTTCTCCTGAATTTATTGAGGCAGCAATAGACCTCATCATTTCCAGCTTTTCAGGATATGCCAAATCCCCTTTAGCGGGGACATAGCCTGCGATATCCGTTTGAATATAAATATAAGCTCTATAAACAAGCCTTTCTTGGACATCATGGAGCAATTGGGACAAGACTTTATGGAAGGAGTCTTGAAGATGGGAGTAGGTTTTCAATCCATTCTTGATTTCTGAACGCAAAATTCCTGTTATTTCACTCAGGGTCTCGAGATGTTGTAAATGAATGACGAGAGGACGAAAATGATCATATAGAACCTGAGTTAAATTCTCCAGGTATTCGCTAAAAACAGGATTTTAATGTAAAAACAAAAAAGAAATCATTAGACTTACTTAAGTAAAGGAGTATCGCTATTGAAGAATCGATAATAGAGTTGATATTCGTCATCACATATGTGCAACATAAAAGAATATCCAGCTCTCATCAGTCCACAATGGTCTCTTACATGCTTGGAAGATATATAAGTCACAGTTGACTGAATAGAGGGCATCAATAATCGATTTCGGCAAGAGAAATATACACTTTGACAATCAGCGAGTAAGGACTCGTAATGTTGCCACAAGGGAGAAGGTCCTAGATGACCTCCAGTTTCCAATTTATCTGACACGTAACCCTTGGACGTTTTTGACTCTACCTGTTCCATAATATGAGACACTCTGGGAGCTAAAGCACGAAACTTTCCATAAAATATTGTAAATGCCTTTTCATTGTTCTCTTCGTTATCATTGCTCAATGCAATAGCACTACACGTTTTCTCAAGATGATTGCCAAAATATGTTTTAATCATGTTCAATGCACGGGACAAACAGGCTTGATATTTCATTTTGTATATGTCGTTTTGTTTAAAGTCATTCTGGAATGGAAATAGTTTATAAATTTGTAGAAGATGTTGTGACTTGTATAATAAGTCTTACATGCTCATTAATAAACCTTAAACATGTGTCAATTTTTGAGAGGATATCAATAAATTGATCCGAATTCACATTGATTGTAGGGGATGTTAATTTCATGGATATTTTATCTGCTTCTGTATAAAATGCAAGGACTTGAGATACATTATCACTCAGAGTGGAGAGTTGATTTTGCTCTCCAATTAGATGCTGACAGGCTTCATGTAGAGAGTTACTCTTTGTTTCAACAAACTGATACTGTTCTCCTAGATGCTTGAGAATGCCCAGGCATGCAGACACCTGCAAATCAATGAAAAAGAATAAAAAAGGACCCCCAACACAAGGTATTTATTACTTGATCCATTAACTTGTGTGCTTCATAGATGCGTGCATCCAAGCGCTTTAGATATCGTCTATATGATGCATCCTCCGTATGTTGCAGACTCTTTTCCACATGATGGACCCACTCCAGAAAGGCGTGCCCACTCTCCACACTTCGCCTCCCCTCGCTCAACTCCTTGACGCACGCAAACATGGCGTCAGGGTAAGACTCTGAGCAAGAAGTCTCGGACAGGGTCCCCTCCACCTCTCCCGGAGGAACAAACTCTCTTTCTTCAGGAGCACCTCTCCCAGGATTCCGCTCAGAGCTCATTAACCCGTTCAACTCAGAAAGGACCTCTCGCTGAAAGGAGGAGACAGGCGCTAAAGGGGAGTCCAGTCGATCCCATCGTGAAAGAGTGGCCGCTTCTCCACGCCGCGTTGACATACTTCCTCAAGGAGAACACTGATACAAAGCAACGACAATACTAGTAATTTATTAATAATGTATGTTCAAGTTGCACTTCAACATATACAAATATTACTAATAAGTAATTATAATTAATAAATATTTTTAATTTAATTAAATTTAGTACTTGTACTTCTATCAGTATTGAGTATGTTTTAATTTATGAAATAACAGGGCAGTCCAATAACGTCATTTTAATCTTACGTCATACGACAACTCATCAACCTAGCTATATATATATATATATATCTATCCGAGCGTAGGAGGGGGAAGGGGGGCGGACTATGAGAGTGTTTTCACGTGACGTCACAATTTTGATATCGTTTTATAATTAACAATACATCAGTGAGTTTTGTACTTCTAATAGTATCTGGAGGATCACAAGCTCTAATCATGCAACCCGTTATCGTAAAAAACATCATTGTTCGTGATAAATTTCACTTGGTGAGCTCATATGAACCTTGTACAATTATAAAATTATAATATTTGTCGTAGTTGTATTTGTATCTCAACGTCACGTGGTGTTTTGAGCAACTCTTCTATTTTGGAATATTATTTGAAATTCGCAAAATTTGTTTTCGACCAAAAATTGATAGTTTGAATGTATGTAAATGTATGCAATACAAAATCAAGTTAGATTTATGTTAAAAGGTTTTCTAACGTTGATGTTCATAATTATTGAATAATATAAATTATAGAAAACTTCATTCCGTGTTTGTACAAAATCATTCAAATAATTAATTAATATGAAATATTATCCTTTGATTGATATTTCAATACTAATTTGATTCATTCATAAAGTCAACAGAGTCGAGTATATTTGTACAATTAGTTAAATGTATTTGGAGTGGTATAATTAAAATGGTTACATTTAGAACCAAGATCACAAAATATTATTCCGAACTATAAATTAAGAATAATTGATTCTTAGATATGAGAGTAGTTTTAATGAAACTGTTTATAAATTATATGGATTTATTATTTTAGGGACTGGGAATTTATATTTAATTTTTAAAGTATGATGCGAATAGTTTATTGGGGTTAGATTTATCATATTTAGAGATCCTGGCTCCGAATCTGCTGCTATTTTAAAATTTGCGACTCCTAATAATCCATAAATATACATATTCTCCGAGTTAACTTGAAATAAAAAGTATGTCAATAGCATACATTGTGATTTGGCCAGCCCTCCTCTTCGAATTAGTGTACTCTATCGACTGCTGGTGAAGCTAAATAGGGGGATTGCTTTTGTAATGTCAGAGCCGATGTGAAAAATTTATATAGTATTAATATAAATATTGTATTTGAATCGTATTCATACTCATAGTAATAAAATAACATTATTATCATTAAAATTTTCTATACATCTATTTATATAGTAAATGGTGATTGAGTCCTGCAATAAATCTTGGATCTGTGCGATTGTCATTTGCGACTCAGCTAATAATGTGGTTTATCCGATTTCCCTAAGGATCGCTCAAGAAGAAATATTTGGGAAAGAACTTGTCATCAAAAGGGACGCCTTGGAAATAATCCCAGAATTTGTGAAAATCATTTGAAAAAAAAAAACCAAACAATAAGAAGCTAAAATCTCATTCATATTTCGTAAAGGTGATGAAAGGAGGACTTGAAAAATATTTACTAAAGGTTCAAAGTAAATTCATCGTCAGCGGGAAGAATCTGGCAGATTTAATAAAGAGAATATTATTCAGGGACTGGTACTCAAGTTTCTCTCCTCAAAAGGTAACAGATACATTCAGTCAAGTGACCTTCTTCCTGTTCTTTGTTTGTCAACAATAATAAGGTGAATTCGAAATTTTAAAACAATCTATCATTATCGAAATTGTGTCTTAACAATTTAAATCCTGAAGTAATAATTTTATCTTTCATACATTTTATTTGATATAAATTATCGTTATAATTTATTGTTTGTTAATTACGTTTTGGCTTGAAATGCTTAAATTAAATATGATGTGACTTGCATCGATCATCCTCAGATTCCCTTTGACATATCACTGGTAAGAAATATTTAATTCCTAACACTTTGCAGCTAAATTAAAGGTATTCATTTTCAGACTTTTTGGTCATCATATCTTGAGACAGATTAACACCGAAGTCTACTGTAGTCCTAAGAACTCAGAGGCTATTGTATAAATTGGATAACGCTACAGATACTTTTTTTAGTATTCCACAAGTTAATTTATATAATAATTGATGGTCATATTGGAGATATGTCCAGCTCATATATCTATGATGATGTCAAGTTGTAAGAAGTCCCATTTTAGAACTCTCGGGATTCATAGTGCATCAGTGTGATAAAATTCTCAACTCCTAAGTATTTACCTAACCAATAATACAGTTATCATTTCATAAAGTATATTGAAAAAGATAAAGAAAAAGTATATAATTTGTAATAATTTATTTTGTGTACATCTTTGCATTTATTTGACATTCCAAGCAGTTTGTTCTATGTATAATATTAAGGGCCTTTACTTTAATAACCCATATATCTTAGCATTATTTTAATATATTCACTTTGTAGAATTTAGCTCTTCACATCGGAACATAAATCTTAAACTAACAAATTCTATATTTTTAGATTATATTTAAAAAGTTGTTAAGTTTTTTTTTTTTAAACTGAAAAGCATTTTTGTCTTAATTATAAAGATCAATCAATTTATAATTATACGTTTAACTCAATTGATGAATTGCATAGCTGTGCCGTCACGCTACATCGACAAAGGCAAAAAGGGAAAACCGTGGTGAAAGACACTCATCAGTCCAAATATGCCTAATTGACATACCCTTGTATTTCAAGTTACCTTGATATCTTCTGTGTTTCAAACCAACTCTATGAGTAAATAAATGTGGCTATGCTGACTCCGAACTCGCTCATCAGCCATAATTATTACTTCATGGTAATTCGATGTACTTATTTACATGATTTTAATCCTTTTAAGCACATGAATGAAGATAAACTATAAAGGACATCGATACAGTATGACAGGTGTTTCCAATTGGTTCTATTTCGGTACCAAACATAAGAATCTTGTTTATTTCATTAATATCAATACAACATTAATGAGGGAATATTCCATTGGTCAATTAAATGTAATTAATTAAAGTTATATTATTTTGATCATTCTAAACTCATTAATTGGGGATATGACTGATATGATCATATGAGCTATCGATACATTAAGTATGAAGTTTTCTATCCCTTTCTGATAGGCAACTAACATATACATACATAATTATCTTTATGAATCAATTACGTTATTTTTCAAAGAGGATATAATCAATGAGTTCTACTAATATCTTGAGTCGACCAAGGCTCAATCACTTAACCTCATGTAGAGGAAGTGTATTTTTTATGGTTAAAAATCAAATGGCTTTTTTACTTTGTACAATATTACTCCCTGCTTATTTCTATGTGAAATCACGTAGGTACAATTAAAATATCTTCCACAAAGACATGGGGAGATATAAATTCAACCGACTCCCTTTCGGAATTTCGAGTGGACCAGAGATTTTCCAGGCAAAACTGTGCCAGTTATTAGATCCTGTTGAATGTGTGCATGTATATATCGATGATATTTTGATCACTGCAATTGTTAAGGAGTCCTATGATGCGAGGTTAAAGAAAGTACAAGATATTCTAAAGTGAAATAGAGTTCAGCTGAATGATGATAAATGTATCCGATGAGTTACAGATGTTAAATTTTTTGGCTATGTAATATCATCAGATGGAATCAAGGTCGATCTTGGAAGAATAAGAGCAATTCAAGAGGTAACATCAACTATAAAAGTGGTAGAGTTGAGATCATATTTGGAAATGATGAATGAAATTGTAATGCTTGTTCCCAAAATAACGGAATTGACGATGCCCCAGGGATATTACTACAGCAATAATCGATGGTATACCAGCATCTGACAAGCGTTTAGTTAAAATAGCAATGTGTAGAGAAAGGGTGGTTTGATAATATTAACCAAATTCTACAAGAAATTAGACCGTTTTACCAATACCGGGATAGTATTTTTCGTTGATCTACTCTTCATCTAAACGAATATGATGGAATCCCATAACTACATCCGACTTTGAAGAATACATTTTTTATGCGAGCTTATATGCTGTGACGCGAACCTATTGAATACCTAGGAATCCCAATATATTTATTTAGTTTTTGATAAACCACACACAAACATATTCCCACAGCCTTCTTTACAACTACGATGCATTAACACTCATCCGTTCGATGAATAACTTTTTTATTGATAGCGTAATTTTCAACTTCTTTTATTTCAAATAATTCGAAATAAAATATATTTTACAGATACTCCCTAGTTATTTCTATTATAATATATGTATTATTATGAATTTAAAAAAATATTGGGTTATAAACTTCAAACATCATACCAACATATTTGTATCAAAAAAATTGTCTAGATGAGAATTCCATTTTTATTTTTTGTCAAACAATTGCCAAATTGAAATTCGCAATTTTTTTTTGCAAAACCACACTTTTTTGCACAAAAAAGTATAAAATATTTATTGGAATTGTAAAGAGGAACCCAAAACTACCAATATTTTATTGTACTTGCAAAAAAAAGGTATGGAGAATAATGTCGTCTATAAAATAACTCTCGGTAACTGGTTCATTTTTGCAAATATTTTTAAAATTATGTAATGAAATAATCCGATAATTGAAAATATCTTGTACACAATAGGAGTCTAAAAATTTTTTTGTCCAAAAATGTATTGTTTTGTTGCATCTCTTTTTTTTTAAATTGAAAATTGTCGTTTATGTAAAAAACAAATATTAAGAAAAGGACACATATTTCAGTTAAACAAAAATTGTATGTGTTATATGAATATGCAAACAAATCTGGAGACAAATTTCTAGAAACTTTATTGATCTTGTAACCTAATATTCTATTGAAAATCCATTTTTTTGACCTGAAAAAAAAAAAAACGAAACTTCAATTTTCACCAGTTTCTTTTTTTGCCTATAACTTTTTTGATTTTGAATAAATTTAGAAAACGTTCTTATTCGTATAGTTGTTCCTTGAGACTCCAGTCAATTTTTGATTTATAAATAATGGATCAATTAATCATCATTAATTCCTTCAATCCTATCTGCTTCTTAATTCTATATTTTTAGATTTAAGTTATGTATGTTGTACAACCAGATAAAATATTCGATCTAAACTTATTTTTTTGTAGTTGTCTTTTAGAAATTTTTAAAAAATGAAGCATATCGCAATTCCAAGTTATCTTTATGAGTCGTTCCTTGATCATTAATAACCCTATTCCTAAGTTTGAACTTCTTTTTTATTACCATATTTGTGAAGATGAGGAGAGCTAGTCGAAACTCATTTTGGAACTCTTTCCGAAGAAATATAAAACTGAGGCTAGCAGACAAATAGAGGGATTCTTCTTGGCAAACAAAAGTTTCTCATGAATGTATTAGATATATACCGAAATATGAAGTCATTTGGTTGAATAATTAATTAAATTACTAGCCTTGACCATAATCTGCTAAAATTTTTGACCCAAATAGAAAACTAAAGAGGATTGTTAATGTCAATCTACGTATTTCCAGAAAATGCATGAACTCTCCATGTCTATAGTGCTCCCTGGAGGGATGTAAGGAAGACTCCTTTAATTCCCGGCGAAGAATCATAATTAAATTTTAATCGTAAGGTTGGTAAAAGTACTTAATTGCCTTATAATGATATGTTTCGAACTTGTAATAATAATTTGTTCTAACTAATTGTTATAACATTGACATTGATATATAATATTTATTTCCTAAATAAGAGGGTTTTTTTTTTACATAAGATACCACCAATACATACTTCAAGATTAATATATATTTAATTTAAACATTACTTTGATGCATATTGCAGCTTTTTATTTTCTATTAATCATAGCTTGCTTTTTTGATAGCTTCTTTTCAATGTGAACATAAATACTATGATTCAATTTGACTATGATATACTTTTTCATAATATTAAAAAGCAGTTGTGTGATTTTGTTGAGGAGTGACGCTCACTTGTAACTTCCATCAAGCGTTGTATTCATAATTACCTAAAAAACAATCTTTGAGCTCTCAACCATTATTTCGATAAAAGTGGAAACAAAGAATGCGTTAAATGGGATTTTTCTTCCTCATGATTAAATAAAAAAAAATAATAAGGAAGAGGCATACATGTGAGAAAGAGGATATTTGAGGGTGTGGATATTCATAATTTTGATAAATCTTCCTAGTTCAATTTTCTCTTGGTCTGATTGCACCACAGCCCTGACTATATTATCTGAGGGAGTATCTTTTAAGGCAATACATCTTCTGAAAGATGTACACTAGACCTTTTTCTGGAGAAAAAATGGAATATATTCAGCAAAAAAAGTATAGAGCACTGCTCTCTGTAGTAGATGTAATTCTCTCCAATTCGTAAAACTGGGAGGAATATGTTGGGACAAACAAGGTAATCCTTTCTTTAGAAACAATTATATATTTTTTAAAGTTGTGTACTGCATCAATCCGGAGAAAAACTCAATTTGTGTAGTCGTTTGGATGACCAATGGATTTATGGAGCTTCTCTCCACATAGATAATGTCTTGCCATTGTGCCACAATTTTAAGAAAGTTTAACTAACGTTTAAATACACATAAATTTGATATTGACTAGAAGATTATATTTTTTTGATCCAGATTAAGTCTAATAAAAAAAATTAGTACTTAAATAAAAACTACTATATAAGTTGTCACTATGAGACAAATGATTCATAATTTATTTCCTATGCATAATCCCTATAACTAAAAATATTTTGTTACTTACAAGTGGAATCTAGATTCCATAAAACCTATTATAGCTCGCCAAATTATTAATTAAAAAAGTAATTATCGACCAATATTAATATCGTTTGATGATATGATCAATAAACATTTCATTACTTTGATAGCATTAGTTCAGTTGTTTACAACTCGGTTTCTCATTAGACTCGATCCTTTTACGAATTAAAATATATTGTTCTCTACACAATGTTGAAGTATTAAGTAGTCTACTGAATTTAAAAAATACAAACATTTTATTTAGAAAAAAGAGTCTTAGGTTACAAAATGATAAAAAATACTATGGACTCACATCAAAATATATCATGATTGGACTATATGTAGAACCTCTGTTTTTGTTTTCGTGAATCTCATTAAATGAACATTTTTGTTCCTTTCATTATCCAATTTAAGATTGACTTTGTGAATACTATTTAGTCATTAGGAATCCTCTTTGATAATGAGGAATTATATATCCTTATAGACATAAATATTAAACTTAATAATTAATAAAAAGAATATTTGATCCTGTAATTACTTTTTGCATCATTTAACAGATCCTATTCCTCATTTTATAGATTAATTGCATATAAAAAGTTTTATACGAGAAATGTAACCATCATTTTTAGTATTTTCTTTGTATCCAATTCGCTTGAATATAAATTGATTGTAATTTGTATCAGGAGATTAAGTATTTATTGTGTTTTTAATAATTTATGCAATTTTTTTGAAAAAAGAATTCCAAAAATTCACAGCTATTCATAAAAAAATTAAATTTGGTTTTATACTAAACAGAAAAGTTATTAATTAGTTTTAATGTCTTAATGTCCCGGGCAGCGCCGGGAAAATCTACTCCAGTTTCAAATGAAACAAAAAATAAAGGCCGTAACATTTTAAGAATTATTCTTGCTCCAAATTGGTATGTATCTTGCTTATTTAAAAAAAAAAGATTATAAGTTTTAGAGAAGAAAAAAATGGAAGATAGAATAAGAAAAGGGATTTTTGACCATAATATGAAAGATGAGCAAATGATAATTAATCAAACTTGATTATTTTTTCTTCTCTAAAACTTATTATCTCCTTAAATAAAAAGCAGAAGAGTTCATAATTGATTTTAATTTCTTAATGTCCCAGGCAAAGCCGGACAAATCTTCTCTATCTTCTTATAAAAAATAACGTGCAACAATACATATCAACACCAACATACAGCAATAATAATTCTTGAAATTTTACGGTCTTTATTTTTTGTTTTGTATTAAGCAAAATAATTCTTAATTAATTTTAATTTCTTTATGTCCTGGGCAACGCTGGGCAAACCTATTCTAGTATACATTAAATATGTATATTATTAAAGTACTCGCCCGTACCGAAGGGATCTAAACTTTAAGAAAAAATATCATTGGCCAATGTCAATGTGATTTCCCACTCCCTCCTTGTTCCAATCAACGCCGGGCCATAACCATAGGCATTATATATAAGATACAATAAATATTTATAATAATGCCTAATCTAATTTCCTTAATCCCCTGAAAAAAGTTGGTAAAACATTGAGTCTTAGTAGGGTATTTATAGGATGAATTTAGGGATTGATTATATTGAACAAGTATACATACACATGATGTTATAATAAATGGCTGACAAGTATTTTCGGATAACTTTCTAAATACGGTGAAATAGAGTAATGTATATCCAAAATAAATAGGTTAATTATATCTAATTTTTAATATATGTGTTTCAACATCACAAAAATAAAATAGAATCATCCAAAATCTTCTCAAGTAATATCAACGGCTCCTTTATTCATGTAATCTATATGTTCTCTCACTCTGTCTTTTAATCTTCTTCCTGTTTTGTCTATGCATTGGGATCCACAGTTGAGTTTTGAGCAAGTAATGCAATATATTACTCCAGTTGTCTCATAGTCAACCAAATGACGAATATGTACAACAGTTTTTGATTGAGTAGCACATACTTCTTTATTAATATCCAGAAACGGGCAGCAATTTGCACTTTTTGAGACTCAAATTTAACCTGGTATGCCCTTCACTCGAAAGTTCCAGAACTTTGGCCTTACAGATCATAGCTTTGAGATTTCCTGGTTGTTTAAATGCAACCATTAGTGGAAATGCGAAGATTTGTTTCATTGTGGGATCCCTTACTAATGTGTTCCAATTTTTCTGAATAATTTGTGAAATACTTGGTAACTGTAGGTAAATGTGATGGGAAAAACAACTCGATTACACTCTACTTTGACACTGAGTTTGAGTGCTTATTCTCTTGGTATGGCAAGATATTGGTATAGTCTTCAACAACTGTTTTTCAGAGTAACTTCTACTCATCAACATCTCCTTCTGTTCCAACATCCTTTGCTTTTTTTCAGAGTCACTGCATATCCTAACAATTCTGAGGGCCGGACTGTAAGGAATGTTTTCAGTTACATGCGCGGGATATAAGGAATAAGTAAAGTTGATAATATTGTAGAGAAAAACGCGTGCAAGGAGAAGGGGGGGGGGGAAATACATATGGTGTCATTGTTTAAAAAACTGTTGTGATTATCATCTGCCTGCTTTATTATGATTTTTGAGGGTATAACGAAAGTATTTATTAGCAAAATGTTTAATGAAGATATACTACGTATAATTGACTTAGACGTTTTATCCGTTACAGTAGATTTGAAAACGTCACACTCCATGAAATTGTAATTCATTATGAACCTTATTCTCAGAATAATAGCTAATGAAACGACAAAGTAGAGTATTTCGAAATATATTTGAAGTTCCAAGTTTAAAAAAGAAGGCTTTAATTAAATATAATCTACATAATAAAAAATATACCATCATACATTTATGTTAAATTTACAAAATTAAACAATGGGAATCATATAACTAATAACAATAAATTATATATACAGAATATTGAAATAATAGATTGATCCAAATAATATTTTCTTGTTCGGACACCGGAATCCAGTTAAATATGTCATAAATTTAGGTTGCAAAACACAAGCGAGACGTGGAGTTTAATCAAAAAGATGATCACCCCTCTTCTTCATGTGGAAGTTGCTATATACAATTGTGCACAGGATATATATATCTCTACTGATGAGATCTAACTAATAATTAATAATAAAGTAAATGTCAAAATCATAAAATTAGACAATAAATATACTAATAAAAAAAATGTTAGAAATAAATCCATCTTAAAGATTTAGAGCAAAAGCTAATTCGATATTACTCCTTATAAAGAGCATCAAAAAAGATTTTTTCCCCCATTATTTATGCTTATATAACAACATACTATTATCATGAAGGATATACACAATTGCTAATTATAATGCTACACCCAATGCAACTACCCCCGTTGTTGTTTTTGCCTTTTATGAGTTGTCTGAACATCATTTCTTGGAGCATATCAACCATAGCTAAGCCTTAAGTGATAAAAAAGTAATATTTATTGACTATGTAATATTGGAAAACCTAATGATCATACCCAAGTCTTTAAGTGAAGAAACTAGTCTCAGACAAACTAGTTGCGAACCATCCAATGCTACTACCCCCGTTGTAGTAACCGGCATTGACCATAGTTATTAGGCGTCGATAAAGATACAAATTGAGCTTTGATATTATAGAAGATACCAATTTAATTTTCTAAGTTTCTATTCCTAATTACTCGATTGAAGTTTGGTTACTCTTCTCCATTCTGGGGTGTTGATGGTGCTCTTTTCAATTTAATTTCTTGTCCTATCCTTTAAAATAAAAGATGCTAAATAATTATTATATTATTTTATTTTCAATTTTTTAACACATATATCTACATTTATTAATGCATCCTCCTTCATTTTGAGCTATAGCTCCAACCGCTTTATTAATTATTCACAAGAATCCCTGATATTTTTTTTTCAGAATTTGGAACCATTATTTCTCAATAGAAGGCCATAGCTTGAAAAACTTCACACCTGATAATTTGAAGAATGTTTGGAAGAAGAGAAACTTAGCTGTTATGACGTTTTGAGGCAAAATGTCCTAAGACGAAATGCTTTAAGGCAAAATTTCCTGAAGTAAAATAGTTTAAGGCAAAATTAACTAAAGCTATGGGGAAATACTCATATTACTAGGAAGATATAATTCTTGTCCAAAAAAATGGAGGGTTTAAAAGATTTTTAGGTGAAGAATCCTTCCTTTCCAATATAGTCCAATAAAGTAATAATTTAAAGAGGAGTGTATTTTGAATTTGAGTGGTAAGGGTTCTTCGATTTAAAGCATTCGAAGCACTCGGGTTGATTAATTTCTTTTGGAATATTGTAGAAAATATATACAGAACTTTGTCTTCAAAGAGCCTACTAAACATAATTGCAGATTATATTTCATACATGGCACCGAACCCTAGAATAAAATAAACTCCTTGGATGAAGTCTTCAATTAAGAGAAGGAAATGTTGGAAAGACGGAGAATATTAAAAAATATCATATTTAAGAATGAAAAATTGTTCTAATTTTTATTTTATTTTATTGTTTTTCTCAGAAATAAACCAATACACATTAATTAACAGAAGGAGATCTCTTTTAAGGAAATGTTGGAAAGACTGAGAATATTAAAAAATATTATATTTAAGAATAAAGAAATTGTTCTAATTTTTATTTTATTTTATTGTTTTTCTCAGAAATAAACAAATTCACATTCTACGACAACAAGACGATGTCAAAACTCAATACAAAATACAGATTAAACGAAAAAGAGATACAGAAATATCACAATCAACTTATATTTTGAGAAGCTTATAGAATAGACATTTTTATTATTCGTTACATTGGTTAAAATATAAAATTAGTGCCAACACACTTACAACATGTCTAATTTATGGAAGATGTGTTTTCAGGGGCGGCTGCAGGATTACAGGTCCCTTCAATGAAGCTTCCGAAGTTCAGAAACATAACTTTAAAATTGAAACTTCTGAATCCCTTTAATAGAAAATGTGCTTAAAAAAGGTCATATTGGAATTGAGTCAAAAAACGCCCCTTGAAGACTGAAACTTCATTAACATAATTTTTTTTTTATTAATATACAACAGAACATCACCTTAAAAATCAGACACCCTAGTACATACACTAAAATAAAAATGTCGATTCATTTTTTTTATGTTAGGGAAAAACAACGTCATATTTTTTTTCTTCCTTTGATATTTAGAAACTTCATTACCATGCATTTCTTTATCAAGCGATGTGCACTTTATCAGCGATTGCAAATTATCCAAATTTATTACCAAAATAACCATAATAAAAAATAACTGATTTTCACCGGAAAATCATCTTCAGTAATGAAGCTCATTTTTGGCTTAATGGCTTTGTCAATAATGAAATATGCCTTATTAGTCAGGCAACAATCCACAAGTGCTTTACTAGACATCATTACATCCAGAAAAAATTACTTTTTATCATGGACTTTATGCTGGATAGATCATTGCGCTATATTTTTTCGTGATTATGATAATCGCAACTTTACTTGTAAATGAAAATCGCTACGGCACCATGATAACGGATTTTTTGACCCCAATTGCAAGGTATGGACATTGCAAACATGTTGTTTCAACAAAACAGTGCCACTTGTCACGCAGCAAACGTTACAATAGATTTATTGTAAAACAAATTTGGTTAGCAGGTTATTTCAAGAAATGTACAGGTTGATTGGCTACCTCGATCGTGCGATTTAATGCCTTTAGATTATTGTATTTAGGGTCATGTGAATTCATTGGTCTACATCAATAAGCCGGCGACGTTAGAAGAGCTCAGAGAAAATATGGAACGTAAATTTGCTTCAATATCGATCAATTTATTGAAAAAAGAAATTCTTTAAACGTTGTGGTCACGAAAGAGAAATCGATTTTCTTACATAAATATATGTGTTTATAATTGGTAATGAAAAAATAAATTTGGCAAAATCGTTTACTATTTGTGTTTTATTTATTTAAAAAAGTTGAAGCGTTCTTAATGAAAAACCCTTTATATGCTAACAATAAGAGACTCTTAAGTCACACAAAATACTAAAAACCTAAAATTGAACATTATTTTTGAACAAATAGTAGGGGCATTCGCACGATTATTTTTCGGTGAGAAAGGCGCTTGGTTTTTGGATTTTTTGGAAAAAAATTTCAAAAATCTATTGCTATTCACAGAAAAGCAATTTTTTTCAAAAAAAACAAAAAAACGAAAAATTAACCTTAATTTCAAAGGTTACATTTCCAAGAAAAAGAGCAAAAATTAACATAACTCAAATTAAATTTAGAGACACCCAAACGTTAAAAACTCATAATCGACTACGACTTTTGAACAAATTGAAATATATAACTAAATGTTATATTTTATCAAAAAATATTTAGGGCAGAGTTTTGCATTCTACCGAGTGCCCATTCCAAATATTTATAAACTTAGATCTGATAACATATATCAGAAAATAAAAAGCGATTTGGGAAATCCCTTAGGAATCACGCTCGCTTAAAAAATGAATGAAATTTGATTATTATCAAATGTTAATAGAAATGCAAGGTTATACACAACACGTGTACAACTGATGTTTGACTTCCACCACGCTTTTAATATTGACGTCATAGTAGATGAGTGGTTGCGTGTTATGTCAAAATCTGTTTTTCTTGCCCAGCTATCGGTACAATACATTAAATTGAAAATTCTAGCAATAATGACCTCATAGACTATGAGTGGTTGTGTGTTTTGTCAAAATCTGCCTTTGTTACCCAACAGTCGGTAAAATATATCAGATTGAAAATTTTAGTAAGCCCGATTACATGATGGTATAACCTTGTATTTCTATTAACCTTGACTATTACGAGTGCCTTCATATCAAAATGAATACATACATATTCATTATTAGTATTGGATCTGATTCCGAAGGTTATAAGGAATAACAAATACAAAATTCAGTACTAAATATAGAGAAATAAAAAAATAGTGGAATTGATTTTACCTGACGAAAGAAATATGTCGAAGGGATGGGTGCTCTACCAGTAATGGTGCCCGCAGAATTATATATATATATTTATTTTTTTAGGAGGGGGGTCTGGTTTTGCATTTTGGAATTTTTTGGGGGGGAAAAAAATTCACCCTCCCACCCAAAAAAAAATATCATATAGTTGGCAGCTGATATTAAAAAAGGTATTAATTCATTATCATAACAGGTTTAGCATAATTTTTATCTTCTCATTCTATGAAATACCCACCCCTACCCCCTTACACAAGTGCATCTCTTAATACTCATTCGGTCAATAAAGAAATTCAAAGTCTCTACTTTTTTTTTTTGCTAGAATATTGTTTTTTTTTCGTAGTTACTTTTTTGTTATTAACATATATTTATACGTTCTTTTACTATATGTATGTAGTAATTATGTTATTTTTAGAAATAACAATGTTTTTTTTTGCATGTTTTCTTAATAAACATAACAATATTGTAATAAAAGGGTTAATGTTTATTAGGGGAGGAAATGGAATAACTTACTTCAATTCTTACCCTTGTGATTATATACAAACAAGTAAGTATAAAATGTATAAATTATATGCTAAAATACTGTTGGCAGAAATAACTAAATATAGTTATATGTACAATACAGATAATAATTACATTTATAGGTAAGGCTCGACAGTCGCTAAAATTATCAACTTATACAAAAGACTGATCCATTTTTTTTACTATCCCTTTGAAATATTTACAAGCCCAGAATACCAAAAAATTTAGTATGTTCCAAAAATGATCGAGACTGCCCTAGAAAGAACAGAAATTACATTCAAATCTCTAGAAAAAAGTACTCAATCATGTCACATGGTTCTCCAATCCGACAACTGCCTGTAGAGCTCTTTCTCGTTCACTAACAATATACCCACCTGAACGCCGCGCGTGCGGTCTTCATGGCTATCAAAATCGAAATTCCTCCGCTGGCTCCTGTCCCAGAAAAACCAATCAAGAAGGTGGGACTCTATAAACTGCTTCCTTTAGTCCTGGAAGAGCTGAATAAGGGCCATATAGTACTTAACTCGCTCATTCTTCTTGGCTTGAGGAGGTTTGTGAAGAAGAGATCATCAGTCAGGATTCTATAAACTGCTGTGGGCGGAAGGGAAAGCTTCGGTGAGACCTATCGAACGCTCATTCGGGGTTTGTTCTTTACCAGGTCCTTGACTTGGGCGATGTTGTTGGGTGTCGTTGTCTCCCGGAGAAGTCCTGATGAGATACCTTTCTCGAGCTTAAAAGTACTATCCTAGATCTCACCACCCAACCAAAAGATGGTTGCATGACTAGGGCAGACATCAAGTTAAATGATAGTGAGGTCGGCGTGGATCTCAGATACTGTTTTGCCAGTTTGTAATGTATCAAAAAGTACGAGTAAAAGTTGTGAGTCTCTTTGTTCAGCGACGAATGGAGAAACATGTGTAAATTGTTAATGTAGGCATTAGCAATTTAGTCTTTGAATAACTATGGAATGTTTTTCCACCATAAAATCAATGAGAAAAACGATGCTGGTAGAATTTTGTAGCTAACTCTTATCCTTTCCCTTCAAACGAACCTGTCTCAATTATTTTGTAACATGCCAATATTGGATATTTTTCCTTATTTAAAGACTTTAAAATACGATTGAAATATTCATAGAAACTACCTATACGGAGATATTTGATTGGCTTAGATTCAAAGGGAGAACCGTATACACTACCATTTTGTTCAATCAGAAACAAAGAAACAAAACGCTTTACAGAAAATAGATCGGTTAGTTCCGGAATTGAAATTTACACAATGTTCCGCGCTTAGAAATGTGTGTATGTAAAAGAAACAGTCACAAGGTGCACTGTATAGAGTGCTCTTTGTTTTATATAATATACCAATACATTATAAAGGGGAAAAAGGAGTATAAAATACAGGGAGCACTCTACAAAATGAATTAAATCTCGCAGGCGTCTAATTCAACTAATATTAAAAAGAAAAGTAAGGAAGTACTTTATATACTATGTAAAAGAAGAAACAATGGGGACTTTAAATAAAGTGGTATATCAAAGAGCTAAAGTACTCCCTGACTCATCAAATCATATCAATTTATTTTCTATCGAACTGTTATTATTATAATTTTATCTCTAAGGAGATATCGTCCAAGTATTGAGTCAGTAGCTACGCGTGAGTGTGCCCATGAAAAACGGAGATTAACACCAAGGATATGTCGGTGAGTACTCTTCCATATTATTAGAGCAAAATTTGTATGTTCGGGTACTACTGCTTGTTAATAATAAATATACAAAGTGATTAGTTTCAAATTGACCGTAGAATAAATGTAAATAACAAAGTTTGTGCTATATTTCATATTTAAAAGTTTATGAGTAACTATTTCTATTATGATAGCTTTATAAACAAAAATGAAGGCATATAATTAAATAGAAAAACAAAATGAAGGCATATAATTAAATAGAAAAACAAAATGAAGACTGAAGTTGAAATTTCGAAAGATACAATATTCTTCTGATAAGAAACTTAATTGTTAATCAACAAATATTTAATAGCTTTGAAGAAGTTACAACATCATCATTTATTTCTTGACCCATTCATTCATTACATTCTTTAAAATTCATATGAAAAACATCCATATTTCACTTCAAACAACGTTCTTGGTGTTCTTTGTGGATCTTTGAGCAGTCTACGCATGTCTATAAGATGAAAATTAAAATTTAAAAAATAAATTCACAAAAAATAACAAATATAATTGAGATCTGAAGATTAATACGTCACAATCTTATTTATAATTAGTGATGTACCTTTGTAGAGAAATGTTAGAGTTTTTTATAATTCGAAAAAGAACAAAGATTGATACTTCTGTTCTGTTTTGAAATTATGCGTATTATTTGATTAACCATATTAGGGCCCTTTCCAGAATAGATTTGGTTGATATTTGATGGCGATGTTTGCAGACTTTTATATTATATATTACAAATTAAATTAAAACAAGTTTCTGTTATCAAACTTCTTTTTTGCAAAGTCGTTGAAAGTACTTTATAATGCCATAGGAAGACATTGAGTAATTCCCTAATTGTCTTTTATTTTAATGTTGACTTGGTTGATTTGCTACAAAAGCTGGCTTCGAGTCTTTCAGATCAACGTTTAAAAATTGAACAAAGAGAAAGATTAGATAAATCTATGTACAACAGACAAAAAAATCAAGATATTTCTACAATATATTGGGTAATTTGAGCAACAACTAGTTTGAATTTGTAAATTACACAATGAAAAATTAATTTTGTCACTCAATTTTTTCTTAAAAATTAAATCAAATAAATCTTTTAATAAATATTATTAGCTTAATATCAGTGATGCATCAACATAGAAATAAATGAGCAAAAATAAAGAGAATGAGATAATCCCTATTATTTTTTGAGGGATTTGATTTTTTTTAATAGTCGGCAGCACTGTAGTTTGCTTGCAACAGCTGGACAAGTCAACCTACCTCACTAGTGCTCCACGATTTTTACAATGAACAAAATTATTGAGCTAAGAGTTGGTTTTAAATTTTGTGTTGTGTTCATGGAAGGAGCTAAAAGGCAGTGCCAAAAAGTGCCTATAAAAATATTTTGAGGACTGGAAATAACGTTGGCATATGTGTATTGCATCCAATGGAGATTACTTTGAAGGCAACAAAATACATTTTAATGATTAAATGTAAAATTTTTGTTTTATTTAAGAGTGCCCAGTACTTTTTGACAGAATATACAATATACTATCGACTTTTGCATGGACATATTTGATTCAATTATCGCCTTTATATTTAAATTTGTGAAATGAATTAAAATACCTAAAGAAAGCTAACTATAGTTTAGAAACTTTATTTTATTTAGGAAACTTATATTGACTTTAATACACCCTTTCAAATTCAATGTATCAATTTCTCTTTTTTATATTATGACGATTCATTTTTTGGAGTTTAAGTGCAATTTGTAACACCCCCAAGTGTTAATAAGAATAATTTGTAGGTAGAAATTGACGATAATTCGTCGAAGAGTGAAAACGTTATCCACACTCAATTTTAAGAAAAATCCTACTTGCCTTTGTGTTGACAGATGCAAATAGACATACATATTTACAAGAGTTTTATATATATGAGTACTTACAGATGTTTGGTTTCGGTCAGAAAATTCTAAAGCGGTCTGAGATCGCTATGCTTATAAGTGAATCTACTAATTCGTTCACTTATATAAGTTTGGTTCGCACCGGTCTATTTTATTTTTATTCCAAGTTTTTAATTGTAAAAATTTAGAAACCACATGAAAAAAACAACGCTTGCGCGATATCGTCTACGCCGGTGTCAGTGTCGAGAAGGCTGAAAAAAACTATATATGTGACTTATGGCCTCCCTCCATGTGGCCCTCTGCTATCCTGACCTCAGCCTCTTGACTTTGTAGTTTGGGTGTTTTAGAGAAGAACGTCTGCTGCACCTATAATCCAAATTTGGATTCACTGGGAGCTGCCAATCTGATCACCAGCGTATCGAGGCCGTTATTGCTTGTGAAGGATAATATACTGAATAAGAAATATAGCTAATATATAGCATTCAAACATATAAAAAATTGTATTTGAGATGTCGTTTCTTGCATCCATAAAAATCACCTTTTTCATAACATAGTCCTGTTTCTGCAAGTTTTGGTTCCCCCCTCTATAAATAAACTGTTTCTTGATTTTGATATCGGCACAATAACGTCATAGGAAGTTAAATGTGTTGCATTATCATATCTGTGCAACTTACAAATCAGGATAGGGAAGAAAACCGAAAAAAATTATCTATATATTGAGACCAAAAAATCTGTGGACAATTTAAAAAAATTCAATTTCGGTCTACGGCATGAGATCGTGGTCAGGACTGAAATTTCAGTTTTTATTGTTCTATAAAAATTCGAAACCGAAAACAAAAAATTAGGTCTTGGTCTCAACGCCAGTATTTATCTACTTCTGTATTTAAATAAGAACATATTTAAATCATAAACTATTTGAGAGTGGAAATAGAAGGCTATAAACCTGATGCAGTCATAAATCTTCTATATAAATTGTAATCTAATAATATTACAATTTCCATTAGAGAATGTGCATTAGATCATTAAGAATTCAATTTCTTAAATTAAATCATGGGCTTTAATATTCATTAAAATGAATTTTATGGTAGGATATTCATACATCAAAAATATACAAATAACTAAATAATCGTATATGCATCAATTTTGTTAAAAAAATATATTTGGTTATAACATTCATCGTATGAGTACATTAAAAGGAAATTTAGAACCATGAACATAAAATTTAATTTGAATTAGTCGATGAAATTTATATTTAAATATATAGAGTTGTAAAAATATGACCATCTTTTTTAATTGCAACAATAACCACCTGTTTTCTATTTTTCAAACATGTTATAATTATTCCTTAAATTAGTGATTTAGTGGAATCGTGTATTTTTTCTGGAATCGGTATCGGGAAAATAATATTTAATTTGCAATTGCAATTATTATCATTTATTATAGGTACTTAACTGTTTATTACATTTCTACGTTACGAAAATAAAAAAAATATATACATTAAATATATAAAAACAACCATGTGAATTTGTTGCTAGAGTCTTATAATTTTATACATATTGTAATATTTAATTAATTTATGATAACAAATCCTCAAAATCCGAGAGTAAACATATTGAGCACAAACTAAACGTGAAAAAAAGTGTTCTAAACACATGCGCGGTCGGTGCAAATATTGTTATTTTAGGGGAATACATTTTGAAAAGGGATCTAAGAAAGCTCACCTTTGCAAAATTTCCCTTTGAAAAGTTACCCGTGGGATTAGTCGCCCTGCTGAAATTTTCCTTGGAAAAAGTTCGCCAGGCAGAGGAATTGCCTTCCTTTATTTTATCAATTGTAATTCTAAGAAATGTATAGCAAAATCAGAAAAAAAAGATTATATAACATATATATCTTTATTTATTTGGAAGAAGCCTTAATTAAAAGAATAAAAAAAATCACATTATTTTTTTGAAAAAGAATTCAAAAATTATTAGTTATTCTTAAAAAATAAAATTTTTTGGAAAAAAATTTCAAAAATCACAAGCTGCTTACAAAAAATTAAATGTTTAAAAAAAAATCAAATATTAAAGTTTTCGGTAAAAAATTTCAAATTCCATAGCTATCTACAGAAAATAAAATTTTTTGGAAAAAAATTGAAAAATTAAATTAAATTTCGAATATCAAATTTTTGGAAAAACAATTTCAAATATTAAATTTTTAGAAACATAATTTCAAATATTACATTTTTGAAAAAAACAATTTCAAATATTAAATTTTTGGAAAAACAATTTCAAATATTAAATTCCTTTTTTTCCTTATTTCTGGGCTAATTTCAGAAATAATAATTATTCATAAATATAAAGAAGTGAAAATTTTTTCAATTCGAATATATAATGAGTATTAAAGAGATTGAAAAGCTTCGTGTTAAAACTGAAGAAATAACTCCGAGCAATGCTGGGTACTCCCTCTAGTTATTGATGATAGAGAAATATGACAAGTTATTTAGTTTTAATTTTTTGTTCCATAGGTTTTTCTGTCTTTGAAATTTTTGGGGTTTTATTTTTTCTCTATTTTTCTTCATTTGTTTAGTTGTTGTAGATGACAACCTCATATATATTTGTTTATATGTATATATATTTAGGAAGATGTAGAAAGTTTATAAATGCTAATTAGTTTTCTTAATCTGTAGTAGGGAGGTATACGTTATGCGTACATATCTTTGTATTCATTATTGTATAAAGAGAAAAAGCTGTTTTTTGGCCTTTGTAGGAATTAAATGAATAAATATGTTTTAAGGAAAAAGTTTTCCAAAAAATCTAAAAAACAATGTATGAAGGTAATAAACTTCATACAGATATGGGTGTGTGGGAGTTTAGAAATGAGTTTTTATTTGTATCCTTCCTATACAGGGTGGGGATTTTAAGTCGGGAACAAGTTTGAACCTCAATATCTTGGCAACCCTAACACCTATGATATGAAAGTATACTACTCATCAGATGAAGCCCACAAAACTGTATAACAAAAAAAAAAATACAAAATCCTTGAGATGTTCTCAAGATATGAACTCCGAGAGGCCATTTTTGTTTGCCTCCGTGCAGTGCGCATGCGCAAAGAGATTATTGACTTTACAAAGCTGCCTAAACCAACTAATTACGATGTAGCCAGGGCTGCCAATGAGTCTGATGGATCGGAAACACCTGCAAGGAAGACTCATGATCCCTAAGAGAGCATAAAACGCATTCCAGAGCTCCTGGATGTTTTAGGCAAAGGAAATGTGGCCTCCTAGCTCACCGGATTTGAAACCCTTAGACTACTTTGAGTTTTTTTTAGAAAGAGTTCAATAAACGTGCCAATAACCCTGTGGACTTCTCGTGGGCTTCATAATGGCCTGTGCCATGTTAGAAGCTGTGAGTGAAGCTTGAGGTGGTATGTTTGAGGGATTGACTTCACTATGATTTGAGAATAGCTGAATTAATTTTAAGAAATAGATTGTAATATTAATCTTAAATTTTCTAGATTTAAAATCCCACACTGTATGTATATTTGCAGATATATTAATGTATATTCTATATCTACATATGTTTGTTCCTATGATAGAGACATAAACACCCATATCTTAGTAACAACGTGGACAAAGTCACGTATTTATATATGCTTTTACAACCAATGACAAATTGAACATGTGCTCTGTTGTAGAAATTTTCAAAAGGAACAAGTCAGAGCTGCGTTCGAGTCCACCTAATCTGAGTCCTCATGCTACAAGTACATATAGCAGAACTGTAGTACTAAATTACAGACTTGGACTCGAATCTAAACTCGTTCGTTTATTATGAACTCAGACTTGTGTCCAACTTGACTAAAATCGGACACTGGAAATTCAAGGTATAATTCAAATTGATGATTCGAGTCATATATTTACCACAGCTCTGGAACAACCAGCTAAATGGTCCAATTAGTCTTACACTTATATATCCAAATCTTACGATCAATTTACACGTCAGAATCGCTGCCTTCTGGTCAATCATAATACGAAGTTATTTGTTCTTACTTCTCTGCTTAAAACTAGGTCAATGCAACGAAGCGGGATTGCGCCTTTAATCAAAGGATCATTCCTGTTTATATTTTCACTCCTTCTCTAGGTTTAGTTACACCAAATGAATCTCTTATACAGGGTTATACACTACTATTGGAACAAATTTTGACCTCATTCATATCCTGAACAAATTCATTGTGACATTTTTTTTTGGTTGTATCTAATACCATAGATGATATTATCATATTAATTTTGAATATGTCCTCCATTGGCCACAATTAAATCACTGATTATCTCACAAAATGTTCGGAAGGCTTTAATAATGTCTGAAGAGGATTATTTTGAAGTTACATGCTTGAGGGCAGCCTTAAAGAACTTTACTCTATTGTGTGGGGTGGCACAAGCATGCTTCTCTAACTTCCCCTAGACATAGAAGTCCAAGAGAGCCTCCATGGGTTTCTTCAACCCTGCCGTGAAGGTATGAGTTGCTTTCTTCAACATAAACCTGTTCTGGACTTTCCTGGTGGTGTTGATTGAGGTATACAGCTTCTTAACGATGGTTTTTGCTCCGAATCCAGCTTAGAATAATTTTGCGATCGTGTTTCTTCTTGTCTGTCCCATCTCGACAACGGAATCAAAATGAAAATAAACAGGAATTTATTTTATTAGTCACCTAACCTCTTTTACGAGCATGAAAAACTCTTATGAGTGACGAGAGTTGGTTATAAACAACATGACAGAGAGTGGCGCCATCTTGTGGTAAAATAATACAAGTCCCTGGATGATAATATCATTTAAATAAAATAAAAAATTGAGAGCGTGCGCCATTTTATTAACACAACTAGTTTAAACAATAAGCCACAGACTGTCACACTACCTTGCAGATAATACATATGTTTGTAATTTTCTCATGCCCTATTGTAGTGCTTGGCTTAACATGTCTTTGAAAACGGGGTGGAAGACTGAATCTATGTTTATTGTGTCAGGTATGATTTTTAAGAGGGCGAAAACTGTCATTTGACAGATAAACTGAATGTAACACAAACGTTTCAATATCTTAAGCTTTTTCAAAATGAGTGGATTTTGATAAATTATATGATGAAGAATCAATAAAATCAAATGATACAAGTAAAAGTAAAAACAATAACAGCTGGACTATTTTATTGCAAAAATAATACTTTTACTGAAAATTGCTTTTACATTTCTACATATGCAAGGAGTGATTAGTCTAATGCATTACTTCTCGAACTTTTTAACTTGCATCCTATTCCTCATTCTACCAAATTAAATATTCACTTTTTGCATAGAGATTCATGTTAAAAATCTTTTCACGCCCGACAATTTTAGAAGCTCTGATTTAATTAACAGACATATTTTTAAATTTCAATTTGCAGTAATTCAAATTATGAATTAATTTGTATATATAAACTTGATTGGCTTGTACTTAGTACTAGATTTTGTTACGTATATATTTTTTAAAGGAAAAAAACATTTTAAATTGAACAAAAATAATTATTTGTATCTGACTATGTAAATTATTGTTATTATATTGAAGCTAAGATAAGAATAGTTTTTGTTTTTTCTTATCCTAATTCTTTTTGCAGTATGATTCAATCTTTATTACAAATATTGCAATTTTTTATCAATGTTCAAAACGAGGGACTAATAATAGAATGAATTTCAATGATTGCAATTCATTCTATTTGATAAAATAAAGTAGGATATTTGATTTTTGTCTGTTTTTAAAATAATGTTTCAATTACATTGAAATTACAATAAAATAATGAAATGCAATTTTCAGTAGAGAATGAGAATTTATGTATTATGAAAGTTTATTGAAGCGGCATAAAAAAATTTTTTTATTCCCTTTGCTATAGAGCATTTTCAAAGACGTCGAAGTTACATCATAACTAAAAAAGACGCCATCTTGGGAGTCCAAGTTGATATTTTTATTATAGAAAATGACAAATTTGCAAGAAGTCTTCATTAAACTCCATCAAATGTATGTATCTATGAATAAAAAAGATTTAACATCTTAATTGAATACTATTTGATGCAACTGATAAATATTTATATTTGAATTAAATCAATGTAATATGGACTAAAAATATGTGGATTTTTAATTTTTTTTGGATCGATTAGGGACAAAAAAAAAGTAGGATATTAGAGAAAATTAATTCCGTTGTAATCGTTAATTTTTTATATACAGTTTGTATATCGATGTAATAACATATTTTTAATGGGTATAAGGGTCCGATATATATATTAAAACTAGACATTAGAGGGATAACATTTTTATGGACAACAAGGCTTAATGCCTTTAATTTGTTGGTCCCGTTTTGGCATTCAATAGTTCACTATTTTTTTAATGCTTATGAAAAAAGGGGTTTATTTGACAAAAAACTTGATTGATTAGGCTCTCAAAATGGCCAACATCAATAGTGCTGACGCCACGTGAAAATGCTGTATAGGGAGATTCAAGGCTATAAAAAAAGTGACGAAATGCATATGTAAAATTTATTTGCCTACGAACATATCTTCCCTTCTCATAGGTGTCGCTTTTGAGAAACCACAAATGAGTGTACTTTATCAATTTCTCCTTTGACGTTTTCACATTTATTCACATTTTTTCTCAGAATTAACATTGTTAGTTTATATAATAATCGTAGCATAATGTAAATTGCATTGTCAATTATATAGTACTTCATGGTAGGCTCAGCAACAAAAGATTATTTTCGTAGCCAACAAAAAAGAAGATAACGTATTCATTGTTTATCTACTTGGTTTATAGCTTTGGGGATATACAGAATCAGGAGCCCTAACAAAATTATCATATTTTTGGAAAATATATATCCAAAAAATTCGACCTGAAATGCAGCTTACGCTACTCATACATAAAATTCACATGTCATGAAATAACAAAATAAATTATTATCTATTACATGAAGTGAGTAATTATGAGAAATAACAAATTAATATTATATTTCTGATTCAAATTAAAATATGAGCCGCATGTGTTTAAGGTGATATTTAGTGCTAAAAAATGAATTCAATTCTATAAAGATAAAGTTGGATCTTCAAGGTCAAATATCAAAGTACAAAGGCCAAAAAGGAGCTAGCTTTAAAATTAGCAAAAGAATAAAAAATATTCCATATATTTTTACCTTTCAAAAATACAATATTTGTATAAATTTAATCACAGTTTCAAAAGATATGATTGAAATTAAGTGAGGACCCCATTTTTTACTAACATAGTAAATATAAAGGAATTGAGAACCAATATTCTAATTGGATTTTTTTTTTTAAATTTACTGTAAAAATCTATAGACATACAAATTTCATTATATTTTGAGGTGGTCTAATGAAGAATTGCTTTCGTTAAACGTTTTGTTGTGAAATGATTATACTTCAATTAGAAATAGGAATACACAAAAAAATTATTAAAAACACAAAACCAATTACAATTCAATCATTTGATATAATATTTATCATCAAAAAGGCAACTAATGCGGAAAAAATCTTGCTTCATTTAAATTTTTTTTTTTCAAAGATACAAGTAGCAAAAATTTTAATTTTTTTCAAATAATTTTTCAGAATAAAAAGTTATAAAATTTTCAAATTAAACTTATTAAAAAATAAAAACTATAAAGGACTAGTAAAATACCTGTAGAATTAAGTTATGAATGAAATTTTTTTCAACCAAAGAACTTAAAGTACAACTATAATTTTTTCAAATCTCCAATTAAAATCAAACATGACATATTGTTTTTAAATTCAATTTTCTCGGCCTCCCTTAAACTCTTGTCCTCTTGGCTAATTAAAACATTTTAAACTGTTATTCTTCCTAATATTAATGCAAATTAATGATTCCAAATTTTGTTATAACCATCTTTACACTATCAGCAAAATTTCATAACTTTAGAAGATGTCAATTCGGAGTTTAATGTGAAAGAAAATGTGAAATGAACGAACTAACATTCTGTTTTAGATACATGTATAGAGATGTCAAACTCTTGGATCTTGAGCATAAAGGGATATAAACGTAGCGTGGCGTCTCAACATAAACACAATCTTAATCAAAAATAAAGAAAACGATAAAATCCCAATATATTTTATACTTCATGTATATAATATGGCCAATGTGGAAAATCGGGCATTTTGCAAAATGCTCGTTAGAGGGGGAATATACAAAATGCCCCGGCAATCTATAAAACTTCCAATAGTCAATGGTCATTTTAACTTTATTTACATTGTCAGGTAAAATGATTATGGGTAATTTGATTATAAAACAATTTATTGCAAGCAATTGGATCATTAAGGATTTGATAAAGATACAATTAAATTGAAAGCAATTTTATAATCTAGTGCAAGGATGTCCAACCTGTCAGGCTGCATTGTGGGCCACTACTCATTCTCACTTCAAGTAGTATTTTTTAGTAATATTGTCGCAATAATCAAAACGCATAGAACGCTCATAATACGTACAATCATTGAAAAATATTTGACAGTATCTGTATTTTCTGATACTCGGGGTTGACAAATTAGCTTTTTTAAGCAGTTTGGACTTGAAAAATTTGATTTGACCTTTTTTTTCATATGGTCTAAAATTGAAATAAATTAGTATTTAATAGCTTTATTTTATATAGCCATTTTTAAAGAAATTTAACTTAATAGGGTCTCCTGCCCATTAAACTATATCAAGTGGCAATGCAGCCCAATATATTAAAAAGTTCGGCATCCCTGATCTTGTACATTTTCATTGAAATTTATATTGTATTCAGACAATCAAACTATAGTTGATAAGGAATTGTCACAAGAGACTCCTTTATATTTTGTGAAATATAATTCGGCCAACAGGTTGTGCACGTGTTTAGCTAGTCCCTAAAGAGGATCATAACCTATCGCCACCACTATCCTGGGTATCTAAGACCCTTTCAAATTTATTATAATACACCCAGCCCACGATTTCCGCTAGTGAACCTCTTGTCCAAACGGGGGATCAAAATATATAGCCGCTGCTATCCTGAATATCAAGGACCCCTTTGTAATAACCTATGATATACCCCATCTCACGGGTTGTAAAAGTGATGCACTGGTCCAAAAGGTGGATTATTACCCACCACCGCCGCTTCCCTGAGCATTTAAGACTCCCTTCAACATCCTATAATGCACCCCAGCCCATGGGTTGTAGAAATGAACTTTGGTCAAAAAGGTGGTTCATTGACCACCACAACACCCGCTTCATTGAGTATTAAGTACCCCTTCTAATAGTCAATAATTGAACCTCAGCCCACAAGTTATGCAAGTGAACTTGTGCATGGAAAACCCCATCACTCAATCATCTCAGGAATCATATGAGAGAGCAAATTGAGTCATCCAAGACCATTCTTATGATGTGGCAATGTGAAAGAAAGACAAGTAAGTTGGCTGATGAACAGTGGTTTGTTCAGTATGCCAAGAATAACCACCTTCCCTCTGGTGTTGGGCGAACTTCATACCAAGCAATGTATAACTATTCGATAAAGGTCAGACTTAAGGGAACGCCAGTTGATGACAAAAGTGGGTATTCTGTCAACAATTGTATCCAGAGAACAAAATTGTTCCATATACGGCTTTAAATACCATGCTTCAGAACCTTTCTACGTTGCCATGGGAGAAAATGAAAATGATTGCAGATATTTAAAGGGCTCACATTGACAATCTGATCAGGACGGCCAAGTGCAACAGAGAGAAACTAACAAAAAGCAAGTCGAACAGGATGATGCAACTCTCCTCAAGGCAGTCTAAGGAGACTGAGGTACGACAGTGCGTCAAAGTCCAAGTTCCAAGTGTCGACCGTGGAAAACCAATCTCCACTACATCTTGGCTGCTGTGATCCATGTAGAAGCAAACATATATTATAGATTAGGGACAAAAAATAATGTCTTAAAACAGCTCAATGTAAGAAAGCATTTTGAGTATTGTAAGGATCCAGTCATTAGTGTTGATTAAGTTCACAGAGAGGAGGAAGTTACATTCCACTCACCCCATCAATTCTATTGTACGAAAAAGACCAAGGCTTTAAGTGATGAAATTGCATAGACTCAAAACAAATAAGTTCATTTGTAAAAAAAAAGTGACACCTCTCTAATAGCAAATCCCATAATAACACAACATGCTGCAAAAGTAGTTTATTTGGTGAATATGTTTATGTTTAGGATATACAATTAAGTAAACATATTTAGGTAAAAATTAGGTAATATTAGGTATGTTCAAAAAGATGATTTTTTGAAATTATTACATTCGATGTATATTTAAATAAGTTTTTTGTTTATGTCTACTCTGAAAAAAACAAAAAACTAATAAAATTTATATTAAATTTCCAACTGTGTAGTTCGAATATTTTTTAAATAAGATCAACAATTCTAATGTAAATTCTATCACGTTTCATTGAAAATAAACTAAAGTATCAAATTGCTTGCAATGAAATTGTATCATAATGAAATCCTTAATGATCAAACTGCTTTGCAATGAATTTTTTAATAATCAAATTACCCACAATCATTCCACCCGACAATGTAAATAAAGTTGAAATGAACATTGACCCCTCTATTGGAAATTTCATATACCGGGTGTCCGGAAAGTCCTGACTGATTTCTAACTTCCAACTTCATTAAGATCTACAAGGACTAAAAGTAGAGATACAGAGAAATGTTTTTAATAAAAAAACTTCGCTTGGTTATAATCTATAATATGTTTTTAACAATTTGGTCTTTAGCTTCCATAACAGCCACAACACGGGGACGGAAGGAGGAGCAGGTGTTCTTGATGTAGGTGTGGTCCATCTTGGCCCAGGCCTTGGTGATACTGGCCTTGAGAGCTTTGGTACTGCTGTGGCATTTTTTGTAAGCCTGCCTCTCAATGTGCGCCCAGATGCTGAAATCCAAGGGGTTCAGGTCGGGGGAGGAGGGGGGCCAGAAGTCCTTAGGCCAGACTTCCACATTCTCCTTCAACCACTTCTGTGTTTTTTTTGCTGTGTGTGCGGGTGCCCATCCTGCTGGAAACACACCCTCTAACCAGGATACTCCTTCCTGATCCATGGGACCACCTTGGTCTTGAGCACCTTGATGTAGTCCTCTGAGGTGAGCCTGTAGCCCTCTCGGAAGAAGACTGGAGGCATGGCTTTACCATCTGAGCCAACAACTCCAAGCATCATGATGCTGGCTGGGTGCGTGCTTGGGCATGGACACATATTTCTCAGATCCCACATAACCATTAAGGCTAATGTAGCGATCATTTTTGCGGGTGAAGACTGGATCCACTGTAAAAGTTTTCTCAACGGAAAAAATGAGAATTCTGTCCCCATTGCTTTTCATGTTGTTCAAAATCTTCTTGCATCGGATGTATCTGGCCTCCATATTGACCATGGACAACATGGGACGGGTGGTGCAGACCATGGACTTGCCCCCAATGTCCTTGACAATGTTGTCAGCAGTAGTCTTACCCATGTTGTTCTTCTTGGCAATTGTTCTGATGCTCAGAAGAGGGTTTGTCTTGATCTGGGCCCTGATCTTCTTCTTAGTGGCCTTGGTGGCCTTTAAGACAGGTCTCCTACTTCGAGACTTGTTTTCAAGGCCTTCCCCCTTGTCCCACCTCCTCTTGATCCTGCCAATGGTGCTGGCGGACATGCTGGTGGCCTCAGAGATCTCCTTGTGGCTGATTCCTGCACGAAGCAGAGCAGCTACTTCATGTCTTTTAGCCTCCATGTCAAAAACAATTATGAATTTCGAAATGTTATTGAAACAAAACTTGTTAATCTGAAAACGGTCTTTAACTTTTATTTACGCAACATTTACGTAAACAGTCTCTGAAACCTCGAACAAAGCCATCGAAGTACCGGTCAAGACTTTCGCGACTCCCGGTATTACCCAATCATTTTGCACCTTGCCCGGGTATTTTGTAGAATGCCCTATTTTCCATATTGTCCGAAACATATGCATACAACCCAATATTTGAGTCGATAATAGGCTTTGTATTCAAATTGATGGGATGAGTTAAAGTATCCCATAACTTCAACTCGAGCTTTGAAAAACCTTTATTTAATGTGAGAAACTTATATTGACTTTGATATGCCCTTTCCAATATATCAATTTGTCATTTTCTTTTTTTGTGACGATCAATTTTTCTTAATTGTAAGTCCAAAGGGTTAATAAGAATAATTTTATTTATAGAAATTGACAAAGTTTTGTTTTTAAGAATAGAAATGAAGTCCACACTCCATTTTGATACAAATAATTAGAGCTTGTTTATGAGTTGAGGGACCATAAATAAAAAAATGTATTTGATTAAGTTTGACTTCCAATAACTTTTTGAAAGCCCAACCAAATACGTTTTGTTAGTATTTTCTAGTAGCAAGTTTGCAAATTTTTTTTTTTTTTTTTAAGGAAAAGGAGACGGATCTCGACTGCATCGAGTCATTCGAGTAATTAACACTATGAAGAATCACGTAAAGTAGATAGAAGGTCTCATTGTGCGGAAGAAGTTGGCTGCTCTTAAGGAGAATTCAGAGGAGGGAAGGGGGAGAGTTCTCTCGGAGTCCATCCATTGACTGAGGGATGAGGCCGGAGGAGATAATATCTAATTATGTAAGGCATTACGACTGTATATGAAAGTATAATTACTTTCAGGAATACATTGCATGGGAGTAGTAGTGTGCAAAATCATACAGACGTTTTTCTTCTTGGACATCCATGAACTCGGATAAGAGTGAACTCAAACCCTAATTGAATTACCCGTGACGTAGCAAAGTTGTTTTCTTATTTATGAAAGGTTGCGAGAATTGAATATCAACTATCGCTGTCTCCAATTTCGAGATAGAAAGAGAAAGTATGACGTACGGCAAACTTATACAGGATACCCAATTATTGGACTGATTTTGATATTTTTAGTCAGGGTGTCTATCCCAACAAAGAAACAACATGTGTAAAAATTTTATACCTGTGTAGACCCCCCAAAGTTTGGCCATCTTCAAAAGGCCTTCGTGCTTGAGTTAGCCATAACTCCATTGACAATAGACCGATCTCATTTTTTTTTTGCATTAAAATACATTCAAGAATAAGAGCTTTAACTAATATGTAATGAAAAATGGCATATGTGCAAAAAAATACTACAAAAACATTATTGCAAAATTTTAAAATATGGCGTCCAAATATTTGATTTCACCATTTTTTTTGTAAGATCTTTGACCTATTCGTATTCAATAGTGTGTGACAAAAAATATAGTTGGGTCTCAATGGAATCACCTTCATTTAGGCCTAAACCTGGAAAAGGACACAATCACCATAAGTGTAAATTCCGTCTTTTATTTAAAAAACATATGTAATTCAGTGTTATTCTTCCGTTCTATCCCATCTAATTTTTAAAGATTCATAATCTTGTCATCTATATATTTGTATCATCCATCATATTTATGAAAATGATATATTTTATTATTTAAAATAATTTTACTAAAGGTTATGCTGAGTTTGGATTTTATTAGTGTGCTATTAATGGTGATGGCAGAAAGGTATGTACGCTTGACATACGCTTGCCCCTATAGATAAATCCTTTAAAAAAAAACAAAATAACAACAGCAGTAAAATAACTCAAAATGCCTATTCTTTCATCGACCAAAGAGAGAAATACAAGAAAAAAGAGTAGATCTCAAATTTTGATTTCATCGAATCCAATGAAGCATTCCTAATCCACATTTCAATTCCAGAAAGTCAAACAGATTTTTATCTATATTTTTTGTTTTTTAATAATAGTTTTTTGTTTTTTTTTTATGAAAAGGGATTTTTCTATAGAAAAAAGTTTTCTTTAAAAGAAAACATTATAGTTAGTGGAATGAGGAAAATAAATGTATTGAATAAGCAATAAAAAGATGTATCAATCAATAGGACATATTATTTTTTTATGTAACTTGTTATTGATAGGCCATCACCTACTTGAAAGTAGCAAAAATATAGCTTAACCCCTTTTTCATGATTTTTTTAATATCTCTGCATTATATAAGTTTTCCATTCTTTTACTGATAAGAGAGATATTTATTCTTTTTTATGTTCAAAAAGAATGTTTTTATAACAAAAATAGGTCACAATGAATAGATCCACAAAAGGTAAAATAAATTTGTTAAAACGAATACACTCGATGAATTCAAATCACCAAAACTTTATGAATCAAGAATTCCCTCAAAAAAGTTGCTTTCAGATTGTTTTTGGCAAGTCAGTCAACAAAAAGTGTTTCTATTTGGCAATGGGATTTTTGTTATATCTTCCAAAAAGACAGAGAGAAAAGGCCGTAAACTTGTTGTTATTTAGGCAATTATTCTTAACTTAATATTGAGATAATTGGATGTTCAACCAAGTAACACTTAGGACATTAACGAGGTATATGGTTTTTACAAAAATATATAACGTTTATGTTAGACGTTGCAGAAAACATCTTGGTCACAGTGGTTATCTTCTAGTGTTTTTCTATCAGGGTTTTTATGTATGCTACATAAAAACTTTTTTCAATTAGGGTGATATCTTACCAAGCAATTCTTTAACTCGAATTGTTTCATTGGACTGTCAATTGATTTTTTTTTTAAACAAACAAAAAATACTAGTCGTAATGACCTCGCTTTAGATACATATACTCGGTAATGGGAAGAAAATATTAAGTTTGACTCTAGTTTTGAGTCTGTAAGTATATTACAAAGAAATTTATTAAAATTCCTTGAATAACTAAGAAATAAATACTTAAAAACATGAATAAATACATATCCCTGTATAATTAATACATAAGGAATACAAAGGAAAAGTGTAGTGTTGTCGGACTTACAATATTTTCGTACTTGTTCCGCTACCAATATAGGCACCTCTATTTCGATACTCTCCTGACTAAAAATATAAAACACTTAAAGGGGCATCTTAAGAATTTTTGTTTGGAGTAAGTTATAGCTAAGAAATTTATAGACTTTTTTGTAAAGAGAGTTTTTATTCTTGCTTTTTTATATAGAACAATTTTTTTCGGGAGTGAGCGATTTAAGGAGGTACGTCATTGGCAGGCCAATTGTTTTAATAACGTAGTGGAGCTGCAAGTTATAATATAAATTATGTATAGTACCGTTTAAACTTCGACAGTATCCCTATACTGACTATACCAAGACTAAAAAAGTAACTTTCTTATTACTCATATTAGAAGTTATTTTATGTCTTATAAACCAAACAAGTCCTTGCAAGTTTGGACACTACATAGACACTAATGAATATATACCAAAATAATATATATTAAGATAAATGAAAAATAAACTAATACAACAGCGATTCGAATGGAAGAAGTTCTAATCTCTTAATTCTTCGTTATCAATTATAATATAATTAGACGATGGTCTTCGTCTCTTTTGATAAACATTCTTTCATTTCCAAATGCAAAGAAATAGGTTGCATTACGTAGTTACTCATATGACTCAAATCCTCTAAGACTATGAATTCATACTTACAATGGAGATCATGCCAATTTATGAGAACCATAACAAGTGACTTATAGGCTCTTACAAGGAATGTGTATTTAAGTGTATTTTTCTAGTATGGTTGAATTACATTTGAATATGTAACTACGTTTGTTATAATGGTTGTCCATGATAACTATCTGAGAATATGCATAGTATAACTCTTTATATTCATTCAATCCAATTTAGTATGATAATCTGGTTTCAACTTGAGGAACTTGTAAAACAAATATTTGCGTAAATTCCTTTGTTAATGCTTAATTCCATTAATATATTTATTTATTGAATAAATATAAATGACGACATAAATGTCACTAAAAATATTTGTTCGAGACTCAGGTAATGATCTAATTTGGTTAATTGCGGTACATATGGTTGGGGACAACTCTATGAGAAGGTTTCAGGCCCTCTAGGTACCTTATATTTCACAATATATTTAATGCTTGTTCTTATAATTGATACCGTATAATTAAGTTAATTTTAATATAAATTATTTTGGTGATTTATATTGTATTAGCATAAAATAATTTGCCATTTTCCCAATATTGTCCCTTTTCAATTTTTGCCCCTGCCATTTTTCCCTCGACATCGGCCTTTAAATAGGTTCAAACAATAGCAGACTGATCAAAGCTTGCTGTGTTAAAATTTAACGCATCTAAGTTAATACATATCGGAACTATTATTTTGCCGAAAAAAACGCAGAGTTCCATTTGGAAGAATTGCAGAGATGGGAGCATCGCTTGGAGAAGTGATTAGTGTTTCAAGGAGACTATGTTGAAAAATAAAAATTAAAAATCTGGGAAAATGTCTTGTATCTTTGTAAAGGCGGAAAATTTTGAGACAACCCTCGTATATATGGAATTCAAAGACAATTCCTAGGTGGTCAGATGGAGTTAAGATAATAGTACTTATACTTATTCAGTCCCACTACTCCACCTTACCCATTTTAATAACATTTAAAAACATATATTGTAATAGTAGTTCTCAGAACGTCTTTCAAAATATTTTGAAAGACGTTCGGAGTACTAGTTTCTAGTCAGCGACGGGGAGTCACCCCTTGGATGCTTAAAATAAGGGCAATCACATTGAATGTAGTATTTTTTTTTGTATGGACTCTAACTCTAGATAGAGAGAAAACGGATACTCATAAATGGACCAAAAAAAATTGTAATCATAACTTTATAAACTTTTTTCTTAGACAAGTAAATTTGCGTAAAAATAAAAAAAAGGATTTCAAAAGAATTTCATGAATCGTAAAAGTAGAAGGGATATTATTTTTCTTATTCTATCGTACATGGAATAGTTTTATACTATGTATATAGTCGTTGAAAAAAAGAAATAGTCAGCCACTAATGTTAATTATATGTCGTTTGTATGCTATGAAAGTCGCATAGTGTCTCTTCCAAGGCCAATAAAAATCTGTTCTTTATATTATTTAATGTATGAGTACATTATACATTTCTATTGGTAGTCAGTAAAAATGGCGAGGAAAAAAAAAAGGAAAAGTGACAAAGTGGAAAAGAGGGCAAAATTATTTTAATCTGATAATAATACGTATCACTGATATAATATGTATTAGTATAAAAGAAAATAAACAAACACGACAGTGGTTTTAATGGAACAAGTGTTCATCACTTAATTAGTTTAGTTATTTGTTGATTTCTGTATTATATTTATCTCATTAGACATGATGAATTATTCATATTGGAAAAGACTCATGAATTGACGGAAAAGCAATAACATAATATATTGAGAAATATAAGGCCTTCAAAACCCTGAAAACTTCCCCCCAACCATACGTACCGCAATTAACCAAACTAGATAGTTACATAAGTATTGAATAAATAATTTTAGAGGCATTTCTGTCGTCATAATATATATATCAATAAATAAATATATTGATGTAATTAAATATTGACAAAGGATTCGACATTTATATTTGCTTTACAAGTTAATGTAGTTGAAGCCGGATTTTCATTCTAAATTGGAATGAATGAATATGTAGAGTGTTAATAGTTGGGAGTTACATTTTATAATGTCGTTGTATCATAGTAGAAAAATACACATAAAAATTCCATGAAAGAGCCAAGAAGTCAATTGTTAGGGTTCTCATAATTTGGCTTGATATCCACTGGAAGTATGAATTCCAGTCCTTTGAGTAACTGCGTAATGCAGCCTGCTCCGTTCTCTTTGGATTGGAAATCATGCTTAAGAGAGAAACACCATTGTTATAATGTAAATTTCAGATTGCCTTAACTCTACTGAGCTTTATAGTACAGTTGGAGCAATCTGACTGTACTGATCTTTGACTCCCTCCCAGAATCTTCTCAGTGTTTTGTCTCGGCACAGCCTCTTCTTCTTACATATCCTGGATAATAACAAGGTGGAAATCATTGTTCATGTCTGATATTATGCTAATGCTTGTTAATCAATCTATGTGTCTTGTTCAATAGGAATAATTCATCATGTCCAATTATATTATAATTGATAACTGAGAATTAAGTGATTATCATTCCTTCCATTCGAACCGCTGTCGTGTTTGTTTATTTTTCTTTTATATTAATATATATTATATTGGTGTTTAGTATTATTATCAGATTAAAATAATTTTACCATTTTTTACACTTTGTCACTTCATTTTTTTCCCTAGCCATTTTTCCTAAAATCCTTCTATTTGATTGTTAAAAAATATATGTATGTAACAATTTTTTTGTTGAGCATTATAATAAATCATATCAGTTTCATGAAATCTACACAGTATTTGAATGAATTGAAGTTTCCATTCAAATATTTTTTTCTATGAATGATTACGTATTAGAATGAAATAATACTTCTCTTTACCTTTCAAAAATTGATGGTAATATTACGCTTCTTGAATTTTCTTTTCACAATTGATCTGTATCTTTTTGTCCTCCGTTTTTTTATAAGGAAAAGGCTTAGATAACCAATCAGAATTTCGTAGGATTATTAGTATATCTTTTTTTACGAATGATGTGGCTATCATGAGCCTTTTTATCTGCTTCTTTAACCCAGTTATTTTGGTTCCAATTATAAAAATATAAAAATGAATGTAACGTTAACCCATTAACTTCCGACAGAATTAGAAATTCGATATACAACTCCATGATTGATAATATTATTTAATAGAAAATACCAAGTGGTCCATATAATCTGAACACTTTGAATTTTAAACTTCAACCAGATATAATTTATTAATTAATTAAACAATTTTCTTCAAAATGGGTACTATAAATATATGTGTGTCTGAGCTCTTTTAATAGTTAATGTAGCCTCCCTTAGTGGTAATGATGGCGTCCAGTCGGCGGCACAAGGCCTGGCACCCACTGCTGTCTGACAGTGGCTTTGAGGGACTCAGTGTTTGGAAGACCGACACTACAGGCCTTCCCCTCAACATGCACAAAAAGTTGTATTTGAGGGGGTTGGTATCAGGGTTGTAGGGGGCCAAAAGTGTTAAAAAAAAGTTCAAAAGATTCTTGCAAAGGAGGAGATGGATTTCTTTCTGTTGTGTTAAAACATGGTCTCTCCACCTTGTCAAGCCTCTTTCCACACACTTTTGTGATAGTTCTCTTGACAGTCAGGAGTAAAACCCCAAGATCTCTTGCACGAACCCTCATGGACTTGCGAGAATTGGTCTGAGATATCTTTTTTAACTTCTCCAGTTCCAGTCTGTCCTTTTTGACAGAGCCCTTCTTCCTCTCTGACGTTTCAGACTTCCTGATGGCGTAGACGGTCGTCCTAGGGACGGGCAACTTCTTGGAGTGCACGAATGAAAATTATGGATCACATTCAAGTGTCATTTTCTGGACTGGTACGTAAGCTAGAGACCTCAGTTTTGTTTTGTAACAAATTTTTTATGCTTTAATATATCGAAATATACATCAATTTAAATGACAGGTATATGTTTCTCAAATAGAAGGCTGTGAAAATTCGTCTCTAAATGTGTCATCTTGACACCACCTTGCAGATAATATGCATTTTTTAGTATGCTTTAGTTAAAGATAAAAGAGGATATTTATCTACTTACCTAAAAAATAAACAGAAAAAAAGGCAAAAAATCACCAATTTAACTATTATTAAATAATTGTTCAGAATTGTTCACAGCTAATCAAATACAGTATTATCATTAGATCAAACAACTTTCAGAAACATAATTAGGGGTAAAGAGGATAAACATCTATCGCTGACAAGAAAATAAAGTGTAACGCCGTGATAAATTGACTGGCAGCTATTTTTGTCTTGAGAGTAGCATGATCATTTTTCGTGACCGGTAATTGTTTGTGAACCTTTTCACAGCCGGTAATTTTTCAGCATACATTTTCGCAACCCAGTAATTTATGCACTAAGAGATTTAGCTGTATGACATATTCGCCGCCTTTTTATTATTTATATTATAGGTTTGAACTATACTTTTAGTTTGTACTGCTGTATCTCAGCTATAGATTTGAAGAATAAGAAAAATAGACCACAGTGAGGAAATAAAGAAGGAATAGTGTTTATCAGCAAAAAGGAGTCACAGATCTGGAATCATGAGGTTATTTCGGAAGGACTAACTGACTAGTAAGTGTCACACGGCGCCGCAAGCTTTGGGAGGCCTGGCGGACCTCATGCAGCTCCATCTTTACCATTGTACTAGTTCTCGTTTTGCACTTTTAATTTACATAACCTGGATAGATAGAGTAACCCAAGGAAGAAATTACACCTTCCAATAAGACTGCGCACTGCCTCGCAAGCCCAAAAAAATGCAGGATGTCTTGGCCACAAAATCTCCTCACTTTTGGATCCTGGATTTGCGGCCTGCCCAACTCGAAACCAGGCGATTTATATGTTAAGGAAGGATGGAGCATGAGGCCTGTACCAAATATGATTCGTCTGTGGATGCCCTGACTAAGTCCATTACCCGTAGAATAGCAAAGCCGGATCTTTGCACGGTCCCCCGGGGCTGCCAAAGCCTCTGGAGCCGTGTGGCCGAGATTATCAAGAAAAATAAATCTCATTATAAATACTTGAATATCATTAAATATAGCTTTCAAAAATAAAAAATAAATGGTTCCAACCCATCTTGTTTGTACGATGAAAGTCTTTAAATATTTTTCCAATTTATCTTGACCACACTGTATACATACATATATCTCTATAAGAAAATAAAAGCCTACAGTGAAACTCATCATTTTGAAACTATTAATGAAATTATAAAAAACTGGCGTGGACTTTGAGTTCTTTTCATGGCCATTTAAACTATTGGTTGTATCAATATTATAAGACCCATTAATAATTAAACTAAGCTATCACTTAAATAACTAAACAATTCAAGTAGTATAATTTTACTATGTTGATATAATATTGGGAACCCATGTATACATACAAAGTTGAGGCAAACAAATAAAACTTATAGGTGGTAGCTTAGTTACATTGATTTTTGTCTTGTTTTATTTATATATCCAATGCTTTAGTAAATTTAATTATAATATAACACTCTATTTCTTTAAAGTGGTATATTAAATTTATCTTGTTCTGATAAAAGTTTTATCAAAATCATAAGTAGTTTTTAGATATGGAAGGTGCAAAAAAATATGTAAAAAGGTCAATCTTACTTTTTTATAAGAGAATATTAAAAAAAAATGTCTAAAGTATTTTATTGCATAACTTAATAGCTATTAAGTATCTATTGATGTATTATATACATTCATCAGATGAGTGGTTTATAAACTACAATAAAAAACTCAAGGGTCTTCAAGACAATTTTTGATCAAATTCATCAGTTGGATTTAGTTACAGATCTGATTTTTTAAAGTTTTCCCAATAATAAGTTCCTTGACATACCAAATTTTATTCAAATTGAATGAAAAAAAATAAAAAACTGTAAACTGTCCATGGAATAACCTATATATATATATATATATATGTCTAAAAAATCAATGTCTAGAATGTAACTCATCATTTTTCTATTGATACAATGATTCAAAACTGTTTTGGACTTTGAGTTCTCTTCATAACAGTTTTGCTCAAAAAAAAAAAAAAAAATCCATGCCGAAGAAAAATATTTGAATTTAATTTGTGAAATTTGATTTTATATGTAAAGTCTTTATGGGCCTTGAGCAAAATCTATTTTTTAATACTAATTACTATAGTATAATCAACAAATTACTAAACAAACTTCCAACACAAAAACACAACTTGTTCGAATTTCATAGTCGTAAGGTAATGTCACTATCCACAGATATGTACGCAAAATACTATTAATACACAAAGCTCATGTCCTATTGGGAACCATACATTATCAATTAAGAGTTTATCTATAAATATGGCTAAATTGAAAAATTAATCGTACTCGAAGATTTCGATTATTTTATCCATAATCTTCGACAAATTCTAGAAAGTCTTTGACATCATAATTACTGCAAGAGAATCGACAAAACCAAAATTGCACTTGATTGGCTACAGTATCAGGAACTATGAACATTATTCTCATTTTCAGTCACCTGTCTTGTATTTTCTCTTTCATTATAGAAAAGCTGTAAAATATGGCGTATTTGCTCTTTGCTGGTGCCCATCTTTGACACAAGCTCAAACAACACTGGGTCAAACAATCACAAAAATGTCTAAATAGTTTTTTCAGTAGGAAATAAATATTACCATATTCAAAGCGAGATCCATAATTCTAAAGTGATCCATTGTAAAAATAATGAATTTCTTTGTACTTCATATAATATATACCATAATCCCCCACCACCAAATTACAGTCTTGGGAGAATGTGTCTCTCACTATTCTACGCCCTGTCTCAAATTGGTAATTGTTTTTATACTTTACAATTAGTATCAATTCTAATTTGTAAACTTTCTCTACATTTCAGAGATTGAAGAAATTCAGGAATCTATATGAATAGAAGAGATACTAAATAAATGAAAAATAAGTTTTTTTAATAATAATATGGATTTATATGAACTATGAGATAAGTTTATCAACTTTTTTGTAAGGATACTCCATTCAAAATATTCATGATTTGTTATATAGTTTTTTTTTTTGAAGGATCACCTTTTATTTACTAAATAAATTATTTGGATAATTGGATAATTTTTCAAAAAAGAAATACATTTGTGATATTAAAAACAGCATCCCAAGTTCCAATTAAAGTTGGCATTAATATCCATGTGAATTCTCAACCCCCTTATTAACCAAATCTAGACTGAACTCTTTCTGGAGGTTCTTTTTCTTTTTTTTTTGCAAACTCTAAGAAATTATTAATTACCTGGTGAGCATGCGAGCAAAACTGATTTGTAAGGCAATCCTCGTGGATCAAACAGCAGTTTTCTCTTGGTTGACAAAGCCTTGAAACACAATTAGAGCACGGAGGACAGTCTTCGACTGAGGAGCAAAATATCTTACGACATCTTTCTCGATAAAGAGATGATTTCCTAAAAATTTATAATGATATTTTAAGATGTTTTAGAAAAAAAAAATGTAAATACCTAAAGCAGATAAGGCTCGTATCTTGTGGAACCTTGATCAAATTTAATCCTCTGTTGTGTGAATTCTTCTGTTGAATTGTAGAGGGTTTTATCCCTTGCTGAACCTTTTGGGTTGATCTTTCTATGTGTACATTAACCGTATTTTGCATGGGGGTAAATAAAGCCTTCCTCGGGGACGAGGGTGAGACAATGGGCCTCTTCTCTTGATTAATATTCACCGTAATGGGTTCCTTTTCATGCTTCAAAAAGTTCTTTATACGATGAGATAATGGATAATTGGTAGCATGATTTGGATCTTCAATAACACTCTCAGAGCTAAGTTGAGAATTTTGTTCATCCAACCGAGAATAATTTGAATATTCTATCTCATTATCAATATTTTTTTTCAGTATTCCCGCTTTTTCACCCTTTAAAATCTTTTCCTGATCATACGATATTGGATCATTTGTTTGTGTCGTAATGGACTTTTCTATTTCATGAGCTGGAGTTTCAATCACAGCAATTGATTGGAGTCCTCTTTTGGAATCGGTGATGACTATTTCCCGTTCCCTCGTTTCCTCTGGATCCTGCCAAACCTCTTTCCTCTGAGAACTTTCCAAATTTAACTTCCGGAGTATTTTTGGAATTTTGACACTATCAAATTTTTCTTCCCCTGATATATCAGTGCGATTTTGATCTATTACGACATTACTAATATCCCTGGTGTCTTTTAGTTTGATCATCAATACCCCTGGTGTCTTTTTGTTTGAAAACGTTGGATTATTTTTCTCAGAACTACGAGGATTATCATTTTCATAAGTTATGAAATCTTCTAGAGATTCTTCACTTTTGGCTCTGGCTTCCAAAGACTCTTCATTTGAATCTTTTAATTGTCCTATTTTAATTCCAGGAATTACGTCTTCCCTATAATCGAGCTCATTTCCCTCAAATGACTTTTCCTTTTTCAGACTTGTTGTTGTTGCTTTAGTCACAACTTCTTCATCATCCCTATGTCTTTCACTGAAACTATTTTTGACATCCATTTTTTCATGATGATAAGGGTCAAAACGCCCCCTATCTTCAATAGATTCTCTTATGTTTTGATCTACACTTAAATTATTTGAGTCTGAGGTGTTGACCATACTTGCAACAAGGTTACGTGGCTTTTCCACGTTTTCTTTAGGGATGTTTGAATCCGAATCATTAACTCTGTCACTCTTATTGCCATAATCGGTAAATGTGCCAATGTCTTGTTTCACATTACTAATGTTATATGAATCATGTACATTTTGAAGATGTTTCTTTTCAGAAGATTTTTTATCTTCTTCTTTACTTAAGTGATGTCCATCACTTTTGAATTTATGATTAAAATTATACTCCCTTATTTTCTTTCTTTGATTTTCAGGGTTTTTTTCATCAATGCGGTTAGATAAGTATTCTTGTGAATTATCCAACGTTCCCTTAGAAAACGATGTATTACTTGCTCCCAAATCCCGAACATTGTCATTCAATTTCCCAATATTTGACTTATAATCACTATATGGATCCCCTATTCCGTTATCTTTGTATTCCCGATAGTTGCTTGTCTTATGCGGAAAAGAATAAGGCTTTGAAATTTGACTCTTTGGCTTGTCAGCCCAAAAATCATCCTTCTCAATACTTGAATCCTCTTCTGAATATTCAAATGTGTCCTTACCCGTATAATCATCATCGTACTTTAAACTCAAATGCTCTTTTGTATCACTGTATTCATACTCTTCCGAATCACGATAAGTGCTGTGTTCATCGGTATATTCACTCGACGTTGAATGGATCGATAGTTGTTTGGTGTGATGTTGTATTCCCGTAGATGATGTGTATTCATTGGACGCATCAGATTCATTTGAATTATGAATGTTGCCACTATCTTCTGGGCTATTACTCTTTTCAATAGAATCATCTGCGGATCTATCACCACCACCACCATGACTGCCAATAAAATCCTTTGCTATATTTGAGAAAATTCATCAAGTAGGATAGAAAAGAAAAACTATATTTACTAAGTTGAAAAATCCCTACGTAATAATAAATTAATTTACGTACATTTTCCAGGATCGCACGTCTGATTTTTTTCTTCTTTTTTGACTTGTATGCCATAATCCAAATCTAAAAAAAAAATATATATATATATATTTAATACCTACTCTTAAATAAAGTCCTTGAAATGAGAAAAAAAAGTTTAAGTATTCTTTTGACGCAGTCTAACATGAAACAACCTGAATCATTATGTATAACGATATGGTCATAAAAAAACCTTTCATTACTTTACAACAATGAATTTCAACTTACTTGGCGTTGGACATTCGCACTTGGTTGGCTTAAGACACTGTGATAATAAATAAAAAAATTATTAGTATTGAAATATACAAATGATGATAATTTATATTTTCATATAGGGTCTATTTTAAAGTCTGTATAGTGTATATGTATAAACACAATACGAAGAAAAATGGTTAACAAAGTTGTCAAACTACCGTGACAAAAAAGAAAAGAAAGCCTTGAAACTTTTTTCTTTAAGCAAGACAAACTAGTACATACATATCTACATCACAGACTGTCTTATCACAAAAGGTCAGACCTTGTCTCTACTAAAGCATACTTATAAGTTACCAATTTGAGTCATTACATGGAGTTTAACATTAAGGGGAGTATTCGTTATTTAAAAGACCAGAGAAGGCCTGGCCAATCCTCTCCTTCAAACTCCAGCCATGCTAAAAGTGCTTCTACAAACTTTTTCGCGCGCCTCACACTATGGTTTAAAGTTACACAATATTATCAGAGACTCGCTTGAATAGCGTGCCAGATAAATAAACCAAAGTATGATAATATGAACGACACAAACACAGATATACATATCCCGGTAGCCAACGACATAGGGGTAGTAAAATGTATATGTACGGTGGTTTCATGGTTGCAAAAATGGAGTATTCCTTTATTTTATAATAAGAGTGGATTTGTAGGCTTTTTGAAATAAGGGTTTTGCAAATGGTTTCGTTAAACCATCGTATCAGAAATGGGAAAATGTGTTACTTAAGAATTTCTTTTTTTGTACAACAGAGATGTTACATTTTTATATTGCTTAAAAGGGAGATACGTATTAGGTCAAATATGACAAGAGTTAGTAAATAAACATAGTAGTTAAAAAAAAAAAAAAAATTACAAAGATTTAATTATCAATCCCCGTGTAATCATTTTTTGCGTATCCCAAAAAATATTATGTTACTGTAAGGATTGACAACGGATCTAAAAGATTATACCAAGTCATTTTTCTAACACAATCTATGAATAACTACCCAAAAAACATTTATAGTATGTAATAAAAAGTAATATTAATTTTTTTTACTTGCACAAAATTAATCATTATATCTATATATAACAGCTACATATAATGCTTGTGAGGTTAGGGACTGATATTGTATTTAAACCTAGTTTTTTCTTATCGTAGAATGTTTTTTCTTCTACTTAGTTAACTAGACGGATATGGCACATAGGCTTTCAATTAAATAGAATGCTTTAAAATCTTAAGTATAGTTATTTTATAAATATATCGAAATTAGGTATTTTTTCTTCAAAAAGTGATTTTTCTTTTAATGAGGTCACAAACGATATGGTAAATTTGAGAAACAGCATAATTTTGATGACATTTATATATTTGGCAGCTTTCAATGTACCCATTTATAAAGAAAAACTAAAGAATGGTTCATACTAAGAATCAAAATAGAATGACGACATTTACTCAAAAATAAAACTACCCAACTTGAATGTTTTTCAAGTGCTCGGTGATATACTATAATCATAATTTTTCGGCAATTCTAGCGTGAGAGGCGCCCGAGGCAAAGATAAATGTACAGTTATTTCTTTCATTAAGAAAAAGATCAGGTTTACTTAAAAAAAAAAAAAAGTAATCAGCTCTTTTTTTTCTTGAAGAATAAAGCATTTTAAAAAAAATTAATAATTATCATATTTATCAAATGACTTTTTTTATAGAAAAAAAATGTATATTTTATTTTTAGAATTACGGTTTTACTGAATAATCCAAGCATCCCTATCTTTACAAAAGAGTCGGACAAGAGCGGGCCCTGAAGTAATTGTCCCCTCTAATAACTTAACTTTTTTTGTAAAAGTTAGGGGATGACTATATAAACAAATAATGAAGAGGCCTAAGATTAAAATTGGGGGCTAGAATTCCTGATTTTGAAAAAAAAAATTCTAATATGTATTCCTTACAAAAAACATTTGCTAATTTATACATAAGTACACAAAAAATTTAAACTAAGATTTGAATGAAATGTATAGTATATGTATGTAAAGTAGACTGTCCCAATTTTGAGTTGATATTTTCTGCCTGCACATATATCGTTTCTCCTAGGAACAATCAACAAACTTACTAAGGCAAAGTTTGATGCTTCTCAGGCCATATTTTAGCAAACATAATACAAGATAATGTTCCTCGTTTTTTGTTCAACAATTATCCCTTCAACTAGGGTTAAATTTTGATAAGGTTTGATAAATCTTTGAGCACATCTTATGGCCCTTAAATGATTATAAGCAAGGTATCCAATATTTTTAACTGATACACCGAATACTAAAAAGTATAAAAAGTTCAATTTTTGACTATTGATGAAAACCGGGTGCATTCTTTAGCTCACACGTTTTTTTTTTACTTAGTAACCTGAACAGTGAACTTTCATTTCTTAACTGTTGTCTATATTACCGGGTGGTCCATTGAAATCTGCTGAAAACTTACTAATTCAATAATTAATGAAGGTTGAGTGATTGAAATTAATTTATATTTTGATAAAGGATAAACAATTAATTAAAAAAAAAAAAAAAAAAACTTTAGGTCTCTAGTTTACATACAGTCGACAAAATGATACTTGAACGATTTTCAATTAGCGCTCTCCAAGCAGTTTCCCTTCTCTATGACCACCGTGTACGCCGTCGGTAAGTCCAAAACGTTGGAAAGGGAGAAGGGCTCTCTCAAAAAGGCCAAATTGGAACAGTTAAAGGAGACATCTTAGACCAATTCCTACAAGTCCATGAGGGTTTGTGCAAGAGATCATGAGGTTTCACAACAGACTGTCCAGAGAGAATTAAAAAAATAGGGAGGAAAGAGGCTTGTGAGGTGGGAGAGGCCACTTTTGACACCAGCAATCAAAGAAACCCATCGCCTCTGTTGCAAGACACGTTTGAACTTTTTTTGACACTTTTGGTCCCCTACAGCCCTGATGCCAATTATCTCAACTTTTGGGTGCATGCTGAGTGGAAGACCTGCAGTATCCGTCATCTAAACACATAGACCCTCAAAGCCACTGTCAGCCAGCACTGGGGCGCCATGACAGAGGACTATAACTGGAGCGGGTCCCAGGCCTTCCACCGCCAAGTAGAAGTGATTAATAAATTATATGTTGTTGAAGTTTAAAATTCAAAGTTCTTAGATTTGAATAGACTACTCCGTACTTAACTACTGAGGAGTTAATTTTTGAATGCGTCATAAAGAGTACCCCTCAAGATTTGTTGCGCAGTTATCAGAGTAATTTTTCTCCATAATTTGATTTCCATCTCCCACTCCCCTTATCACAGCTGCTTCAAGCTTATCCAATGCAACGTCATGACAGGTAAGCTGCTCTCCTTATTTCAAAACATTCTTCAAATTATCGGGGTTAGCATGCTGATTTTAGGTTTCTTTTTTAACATGTCCAAAATACTCCCGAGTAGCGTTACCCCCCCATAGCTAGAGTTGAAATGTTTGCAATGAAAAAACTACTTTTAAAAATTAGAGAAGGAAAAAATAAAGGTTGTTTGTGATCTTTCTTCTTTCTTGTTCATTATTTAACAGCATCTCCCTCTGAAAGAAGAATTCTCGCCTATCTTTTGGTGTACATTGTTTAAAAATATTGAATTATTACGATTGCTCTACCTTTTGCTAGTACTCAGGCAAGGTCTATTGATGAAAATCTTTGGTTCTTTTGTCGGAACAGTATAGGGACATCCAACCACTTTGTATTTGATTATTAAACGGAAAGTAATATATGGGACTACTTAAATTAATTTCAATCACGCAATTTTCTTTAATTGTTGAATTAGAAAGTGTTTAGATTTCAATGGACCACTTGGTACATTTCAAAACAAAAATATTAAAAATAACGTAATACTGCAAAGAAAAGAATAACAAATAATAATATAATTCCAACGACTAGCCGATCTATGATAAAACTATGGTTGAATATCACTATATTTGGTTTTGGGTGGTAGATGGTGTTGTGAGCATAGAGTTTTGTTTCTTGGAAGAGGTAGACTCTGTTTCGTATCCAAGGAGGGGAGATAGTTATTTTTTTTGTTGTTTAAAATTCAGTGGGGCTTAGTAATATCCATACTGGCACGTCTATGATACAGAGTAATGAGGACAAGTCTTTTGATTTTGCCTTGATACTTGTTGTTATTCCCCAATGAAGAAAAAAAACGACACAAAGCAAGCTTGCATCTTTTCTAAGGGCTTAATAAAAAGGATTCCAGATCTCAGATCAGTATATTAAAATTGGGAGGACAATAAGTTTATAAAGATTTATCATGAACGAAGGGTCACGAGTTTTGAAACTTTTTTTAATAATAGATGTAAATTCATTAGTTTAAGTAATTACCTACCACTTTAAAACTTAAGTGGTTGAACTCTTTTTTGGAGAAATAAATTAAAAATGTATGAAATATGGAAATATGAAATGGAGAAATAAATTCCCTGTTTGTTAAGTCTTATATTTAATATGAGTCAAGTTTATATTGAATAGACAATAACAATCTTTGAAATATAATTGTACTGCTGTACAAAAAAAAATCTATATATAATTATAATTATGATGTTTCTTTGTTCAGTAGTACTATGTCATGTCTAAGGGTGATAATTTTGGTAAGAATACAAAAGCGTTCTTATGTACTAATTCATGCCCTCCCATCATATAACAACCAGCTGAATCAACAAGCCTCTTTGTTCAGTAGTACTATATGTCATGTCTATCTTCCGCATTCTCATTGCACACTCCCCCCAAACATATCAAAAATGGCCAATTCTGACCAAAAAATACAAATTTTCCCTCACAACTAAAATGGCCTGTACCACACCAAAACTGGTCATACAGGACTCAAACTGTACTAAAGTCAGTATTTTTATTGTCCTTAGTATAAAATGTATTTTTATTGAGGGAGACAAATATTAATCAAAAATTGGGATAGTCTACTCGTACATTATACAAACCCCTGTATCTTGATTCTTTGTAAAATACATTTATTTCAAATTATTCCTCACACAACATTTTTTCTTTATTCCACTCACATAAGTATAATTTGCATATCAAAGTAAATATTATGTATTTATAAGTACAATATATATATATATGTATGCTTTAACGTACTTAAATTCATATCTAAAGAGGGATGTATGATTCTTGTACAGAAAGAAACAATATGTAAATACATATATTTTACATAATATAAATGTATGCTAAAGTATTCGATCGATTTCTTCATTCGTAATAGCTCATAAGTTATGTATTTGTTTATTATATGTATTAAGCTTTTTAAAAAAAAGAAAATCTTTTTTATTTTGTTTGTTATCAAAAAACTTTTTCTTATTGTTGATAAAGAAAGTCTAAAAGTTTTATTATTCATACGCAAGAGACTTGATTGCTTAACCAAGTGAATAAATAAAACTTGAACCATGATGGTTGGATTTACAATGCAACGGATCTTGGACATAGACAGAGCAGTGGGGCACTCACTAATTTTTTGTTAGTCTGCTAAAGGCTAATCAACTTATTCAATTATTTTATGAATATTGTCTTTAGTGGATTTTTTGATTGTTGGTTTCCCAGGACTGTTCATCTCCTTGGCAATTACAAAAGTAATTAATTAATTACGCTCAGACTCGACGATTTCTATAATTCATCAATGTTTTCTACAATTGGCCTTCTAAAGCGTGGTCCATTTTTGGCATCATAATTACAGGAACAGAATCGAAGGAACCAAAATACCACGTGATTGACTGTTACAGTATCAGGACCATCAACTCTATTACCGTTTCAGCCACCTGGTTTGCATTTTCGCCTCTATCAAAGAAAAACTAAAATATGGCGTATTATTTCCTTGTTGTGTCCATCTTTGACGTGCGCTTACACAATACTGAGGCAAACAATAACATAATGTCTAAATAGTTTTGGGGTACTCAATTTTATTTTTAACGGTATCCAATATGAGCTCATTGCACTTATACATCGTGAGATACACATTACTAGAGCCATTTAACGGAAACATAATAGATATCTTTTTACTACTCTTAACATTATTTGAAAAGGAAACTTCCTAAACGGCCAGCACCCTCACCAATGATATTTTTTTAGGCTTCCTTATGATTTGTATTTATAGTCATTTAGACTTCTTCCTCACTTGATCTCACGGAGTTGGCGCTAAAAGGCGAAAAGGAATCAGGAGTATCAGATTGTTAAATCTATCAACTTAAAATTTGAATTTTGTTAAGCTCATTGAGAACAAACTCGAAGCGTTACTGAGAGTATATGCTCAAATATCAAATCTTCAAAGCTAGTAGATCTCCATGTAAGTAAGAAGTTTTTTTTTTGTAAGAGGGCGAGGAGAAGGCAGGAGCAAGACATGTTACACCCCAATTATGAACCTTGTTAATATCAGCTGCTCGTTTTTGATTTTGAAGGGAGAAAATGAATCACTGCTATAAAGAGGAGAGTCTTCTACATTAAAAATAGCATATAAATACAGATAAAATGTTATAATTATAATTCAATTCATATATATTTAAAACAATTTACACCAATGATAGGCGATACTTTTTCTTTTAGAGGGAAATATCAACATACTCACGAACTATTGAATAATGAAGAAAAAAGAAAAAAGTGCACAGGAATCAACCGTTTTTCCTTTTCTGATCGGTATTCTTAGTTTTTGCTTTACACACACCTCCTCCTTTGTAAAAAGTAATGATTGGAATAGGGTTCTTACAATTTTGGTATTCTGCTATTTTTTTCTTGGTCCACTTATTAGAGGAATGCAAACCTCTGAGATAATGTTTGAAATACACACTATGGGTGGGGAAGATCCAATAGTTTGAAATTGGTTCTAAGATGGGGATTGAGGGTAGTGGTGTAAAAAAGTGTAATATTTACATTTTTGTACATGCTACGTACATAAAATATAAATTTTCATATAATACATTTTGAAGGTAAGGGATCTCCTACAAATTCCATGCTCATATAATCTTGGATATATGCTAATAATACTGACATTCTCAAGACTCAAGACAACATTATCCAAGACGATCTATTACCTTGAGGGATCGATACCAAGACTAAACTGGAGCAAGGTCGAGAGAAAAAAAGTGAATTATTTTTTATAGTATATAAAGGAAAACCCATCTTTTTCTTATCAATTCATCTTTATTTATCCGTCATAAATCATGTTCTTCGTATATAAACAATACACTGTAGTATAAATACGATACAATTAATAAAATGGATTCCTAATAATAATAAAAATATATGACGTATAAAACAGATAAACAAGCAAATTAATCAGATTTAATATTAAATGCCTAAAAAATCGGTGCTGAAAACAAATTACATATCGTAATTTTTTTGTGCAAAAAGCGTCACAAAAAAAAAACTACTTTTGGTTTGGTTCAATTTATTGGTTGCTGTTATTAAAAAGAAAGCTTAAGTTTAGTTGCTTAGGACTTTTGGTCTTGCCTCTGGTTTCTGAATCCAAGATTTTGAAGGGACAGAGATTAAAAAGATATCAAGACCTACAAAATGGTTTTTAAAAACAAGACTGATATGGATGGCCTCGTTATCGAGGCTTGAGGATTTTAATATTGATCATGACGAAATAAGAGTTTGAGACTTATACACCTCTCCATTATAACTTCTGCACCCCTCCCCTCAGGGGGATTTACTTAGTTCTTTTCTTTACCACCTAAAACCACGTGTTTAAAAAAAAAAATTTATACACACTATTCTCAAAATACACAAAAAATTAGAAAACTAAACAGGTGCTCCCTTTTTGATATATTTTTAGAAGACAAAAAACTTACATCTCAATTTACTTTTTTCTATTTTTTCCGATTTTTGTACTTTCACATCACCATCTTGGCATATTATTAAGATCTACGTAGTTTGAATTGACCCCCCACCTTCTCATCGATAATAGAAGTGGTTAGCCGCATGGCTTGTGATTATCCCCTTGGACTACAAAAAGAAGACATACAAATAATTATGTGAATCAGCCGATTTAACGAGTAATCTGTTATATTGATCAAGGCCTAATATACATACACATGCGTAAATGGGCTTAATGTCGAGTCTCTACCTCCCTTTCTCTGCTAAAGTTTAAATTTCTTTATATTGGTATATCTGTTCTTATACTCTATAAGCTATGTATACATACGTAGATTACAAAATTGTACAACTTCCATTATTTATTTACTAACAATAATCATTTTTATAATAGGATGTGGCATTTGGAAAGTTTAAATTTAATCTTTTACATAGCTATTTTAATGTATGTAGGTATTATTAAAAACCTTAATGAAAATGGGAATCAGTTGATATCATATTTATAGTTGAAAATAATAAGGTATGTCAGTTTGCTAAAAAATAACCCAAAACTTAATTGGTCATACTAAGAATTTGAAGAATGCTGGAGAGAAGAGACGTTTCATTAAATTAGCCTTATTAAGAAAATAAAGCGTCTAGCAATTATATAGGGAAGAATTACTCTGATGTTCATCGTTAATTATACTCCTAGTACAATAAGGACATATACTTATAAATCTCTAAGCAAATCATCCGTGTTACTTTTTACAAGAATAAAGTGAGAATGATAACAGCTTTGGAAATATATTTTTATTGTACATATATTTAGGTAATTACTACAAAAAAAGTAATTTTTCAAAGATAAAATAATTTTTGAGTAATTTTGAAACTTCTATTTAGTGGAAATGAATGTTTGACTAGATCATATTTTTAACAGATCATCCAGGATTTTTAGCTTACCTTTCAACAAAAGGGTGGCTTAGGCACTCATGATATGTACGTATGTATCCGTATGGATCGAAAAGCAATGTGAAATGAAATTAAAAAGAAACATACAGAACAAAAATGTTGGCGCCAGCTCAGGATTTGTACCTATATATTATAAAATAGAAAAAAAATGTGCTCATGAAAGACAAAGAATAAAACTGAGGATTTCTTTGGAAGTTATCTTCTATATTACTACATTCTAATTACTCCGGACGAAGCGGGGTACTACTGTTAGTAAGTATTACAAATAAGTTGCTTTACCTCGGAGTATTATTTAATCAGTAACTTATTACTCATTTAAAAAATAATTTTTTTCAGTGAACAAAGCTAGAAACACGTTCCGCACAAAATGCAGCAATCCTTTTTAAGATGATCCATGAAAGGTACAGAAAAATTGTCAAATATAAAAAAGACATACCAAACTCAATAAAAGGAAACGGAATTAGTTTTAAAAAGATTTGGAGAAACTATTTACTATTGGCTTAAAAGATGCCTTGGATGAAATTAGAAGGAATCGACTACTTTCAAATATTAGGACAAAGATGACGACCTTAAATTCTACTTGGATCAACAGGCAACCTGCCAGGCACACATGTCAGGCCATGATACGATTTTTGGAAAAAACTTCCGTGAACAAGTTAGAACCTCAAAACAAGTGCCCTTAGTATTGACAGAACTTGAGGACATCTTGAGCAATGAAGATCCAGTGAACTTTAAAGGTCCTTATTCTAGTGCAGATTCGACGATATCGAAAGGATTCTCATTAAAATCTAAAACAATAGATCTCAAATTTCCACGATCAGTTCTTACAAATGAAGATATTTGTAGTACTGTAGATCGTTTATCACTTTTTCATAACCAAACTACAGCCTTGTCATCTACAGTATTAAAAGCAGGAGGTACAGATCTTAACCAGTTTAACGTATCAACCTCAACAACTTGACGAAATAGGATCAATACTCGCTATAGCTTGTGCCAAATATACATGAATAGCTTTAAGGAAATTCCACCAAAATATTGTACAATACACTAGGATGGTAAAATTATAAGGTACGTTCTTGGTAAGAATTGCCTCGTCAATAGTCTAGCTGTACTCGTCTCAGGTGCTCCACAGTACGAGAAAGGGAAATTGCTCTGTGTTCCTTTGATAACAAGTTCTACCGGACTTCGAAAATACATAGCTACATTGCACCTATTGGAAAAATGGAAGCTGAAAAACAACGTTATTGGTCTAGGATTTGACACAACACCAAGTAATAAGGGCATCAACAACGGTGCAGCAAAACTGATTGAAGACAAACTAGGACAAAAAGTGTTCTACTTCGCATGCAGACATCGTCTATAAGAAGTGATAATTGGAGGAGCAAGGGAGGCTACTTTTGAGAGGTGTCAGTGTCCGGACAATACAATGTTTAGTAAATTAAAATAAGTTTGGTCCATGTTAAAATAAGGACCATCCAAGAATTTTAGCCAATGTTGAAAAAAAATTTCGACCCCATAAATCAATTAATTTCATAAACAATTTTCTAGAGAAGACATCTCTAAGGGCGGACTTCAGAGAAGTACCCGAGCTGTACCTGATTTTTTCCCGTTTATAAACCTAGTCGAGGTATTTATTGGACCAAGCCCGGTTTAGTTCATCAAGCCAATTGGATATCCAAGTGTATATATGCTATGAAAATTTTAATGTTTTCAAATGGACTAAAATACGAAAAGGACACCATCATTAAACTAAGGAGAATAAATAAATTCATGGCTTTATTTTATACAAAGCTCTGGATAATAGAAAAATCTGCTACTGATGCTCCTATCCATGATCTACAATTGATTAAGGAACATCCTTTACTATTAACATATTGATCTGCAACCTCTGTTCTGTTAAATTTTATTGTTTTCTAGTATAGAATTATTAGCTTTGTTCAAGTAAAAAATGTATTTTATTCTATTGTATTCTATTTTGTATGCATATACGTTAAAATAATAATAACTAAGGAAAATACCTAAAAAGACAGGGGGAAAAAATATAAAAAAAAAAACATTTTTCAATATCTGAGGTAAAATGTAGCCATTGGCACAAATCAAGGGTTAATAACATAATTATACAAATTGAAGCACAGTTTATTGGCTTTGATTTGATACTGCAGGACAGTTTCATCTCAATCCGACTGCCTAAAAGATCAAAAAGTCCATTACATCATCATACACCCAAGAAGTACCAAAACTTATTTAACAACAATATAGATTACTTCTAGCCTTTCTCAATGTGGTCCTCCTCCAGCCTTGACCTCAACCCCCAGTACTTTATAGTTGGAGGGGTCTTAGAGAAGAATGTCTGCAGCACCTCTTATCCAAATTTTAACCGAGTTGCCATCATGAAAATATGGTAGGCCAAGTATACAGTCTTCATCGTCAACAGCTCCCAATTTGTTTGTGTCGTGTCGAGGCTGTTATTGCTTCTGAAGGAGGACACATTGAAAAAAATAATTTAAATGTGGTATTTAAATATATCACAAATTGGTTTCGAGTAGTCTTTTCTCGATTCAATAAAAATCACGTTTTTTTAATTTAGTCATTCTACTGCAAATTGTAAATCCCCACTCTGTACATTGCAGTAAAGTTATAAAAAATGAAATATTAAGATTAATTTAGCTTATTTGAGAATAAACTATCTAAATTAGCTTAAAGAAGAATTCATCCATATATCTGTAAATATACTCGTTGCTTACATAAATGTATGTATATAAAAAATATATTTTTTACTACTCATCAATCAGGATAGGGGAGAAAATCGATCATCCTTTTGAAATCGATTAAATTTCGACCAAAGGTCTGAGATGCAGGTCTGAACTTGGTCCAAATCGGTCTACTAAAAATCACTTACGACCGAATGGTAAAAAAATCGCAGACCGAGTCGCAACGCCAGTAAGTACATTCTAAACATGGAGTTCTAGAGGGTTGGAATAATCACGTAGAATTTTTATCCTCACATGAGGAGAATAAAAAAGACTGGTCGAAAAAAGGGCGGAAAAAGAAGAAGAGTGAACGCCATTTTGACTCAATTCCTTCAAGAGAGGACATAAAGACAAACAAGCTAAGCTATATGCCTGAATATTCAATATGTCTAGTATTCCATGATTATATACAAGAACTTATTTAAATACTCGATTATTAATTAGTTATAATCCTGTAGCAAATCCTCTCATTTTAGAACAACAGAATAGCAACATGACTAAATCAATCTAAAAACTAAAAATAGTGCAACATAGTATATATCAAGGTTAATAGAAATACAAGGTTATGCCATTAAGGTCATGTAATTGGCCTGGTCAGAATTTTCTATTTGATGAACTGCAACAACTGCTGGGCAAGACAGACATATATGACGACATAACAGTCACAGTCAATGAAGTCAAACATAAGTCGGAAAAGCGTTATAGTATAACTTTGAACTCCTATTAACATACATATATAGTCAATGTTTATTGGTTTATGGAATACAATAATTTCTCGAATATTTTACCTATCAAGAAAGCATCTATGAAATATCCTTTAACAAATGTTTAAAGTATCAATTAACATACCACAATATGACACATAGTAACAAAGTTTATTATTTTTTTATTACGTGTCAAAAAAATCCATTGGTGGACAAAAATAGACTTCCAAATTGGCTATTCTGTTAGTAAAACTAAAAATTTGTAAATGAAAAGTAATTTTAAAATATAGTTTCAAATATTATATAAGGTATTTTTTTTTCCTCAAGTCTTTTTAAAGCATTTCCAAATAGTTTGTAAGTATATACATATAAGTTCGTAGTTAATTAAACTAAGACCCGTCTTTATTTTGAAGACTTGCAAATCAAATAGGAGTCGAGTCAATATTTTGAAGACTTGCGACGTGATCACACACAATCAAGACTCATGATTTGAGTTAGACTCAAAATCATTTTAATTTTTTTCAGTGGACCTACATAAAGTGCTTTTGGAAAGTTTATTTTGTTTTTCAAGAACTTGAACTGGACTGTGCAAAGACTTAAGACTCTACTTGGACTTTTTCTCACCTTTGATAATTTTTCTTATTCCATTTGCAAGGACTTTGAGACATTCCATAACTCTTAAAATTTGAAATTCACTTACAGAGGTTACTACTTCACATATCCTTATTCATACAAAAGACAGTCAAAAATATATCTTGGGCTTGGAAAGAGACTTGTTGTTTATTTCTTTCTTCTGGATAATGAATTGGTATGATGATGAATTAGAAAGGCTTTTTTTTCACAATTATTTGATTAAAAAAATATGATTATATTTTTTACAAATATAAATGTCTTGTTGCTTTGATTATTAAATATACTAGTATGACTATTATTAATTATATCCATTTAATTTCATTATGATGATACTGAAGTTGTTTTTGCTTAGACTTTATTTGGCTATAAGTAACATTAAGCATGATGAATTATATTTCTACAACTCCTTTTGCCTCGCACCACCTCATATTTTTATTATTGATATAATCTTCTCTATCACTTTTCTGAAAGAAGATCGTTCAAAAATATGATGAAAATAGAATGCTTGGTTTTTCACTTGTTCTAAAAATACAAAAATGTATGGTGCACAACCTTTTTGAAATTGAGTAGATCTATTTTTACCTTAACATTAATTCACTTTAAAACCACCAATTGAATATTGCTAATTAATATGTTTTACATCAGTTTATTAAATAGAAGTGGTCCCTAGTCACGAGTAATGTAATTTAAAAATCGATTTGCCAAAGTGTTGAAATGGTTGAGATTGGAAATGAATGTCCGTTGCTTATTTGTATGGTAGCTCCCTTGGATTAGTCATGTGTAAACTTCAATTAAGAAAAAAAAATGCATAAAAGTTGCTTCCTTACCTAAAATTTGGGTCTATACAGATTATTAAGATTATCTACGACCACGTACTTTTATTTTTGTATTTCCACTTTGCTTCTATTTAGAGAAGCGGCAAATTCAAAACGAGGACATCAATTTCTTGACACTGTATGTTATTCCAATGTAATTTTTGACTCAGTGTGGCAATGTTGTATTAAAATGGATTTTTCAAGCTGATAAATGTAATCAAACTTCGAATTTTTTTTTTGGTAGACATAATTAGATAAAAGTATTCTTGAGAAATACTTGTTATAAATGAAGTTTCAATCACGTTATCTTCTTCTTTATTTCGGATTAAATAGTTGAAATCAGACGAAAAAAATTATTACGCAAGAAAAAGAATTACGGCGCCTGACGTAATTTATGGAGTGTCTGATCGATATATTAATTTATCTCTGAGTTTCATTAATAAGGCGAATAATTCTCTAGACGTGTTTATTTGATGTTATTAGAATAATAATTAATAATAAAAAAGCTGTTTTAGTTCGGTAAGATATTCGTTGCATAGAAAATTCCTTCAATTCAATGCTTTCATTCATTTTATAACTATTCTACTAATAAATGAAAAAGAAGGAAAAAATAGTCGATAAAAAAATGAAAGGGAAAAGGAGTGCAGGTTCTGTGTAGAGTATTCATTGGATGAGGTATGTATGGACAAAATGTAGATAAAAATAACATCTTTGAGATTAGAAAAAGAAAAAAGGTTCTCGCTCAGAATGAGGAATTACTACTTTTGGTGTACTCTTTTTTTTGAAATGTATGTATATATATACTTGCTTAAAAATAATTTCACATTTTTTTCCTTGCACTAATGCAATTTTAAATTCGAATGGGTTTCTATCTATAGAAGTAACATATTTTCTCCTCACTCTCCCCAAAATAAAATAACAAGCAGCTGTTGTCACATATGTCTCACTCCCGACCTCTCCATGCATTCTCCATAATGGCCATCTCTATATTTAAGAAAACATGTTGGTATTACAATTCATCCATTAGAACTAGGAAATATATTTAAAGTGTATTGGGCTGGGAATTTTTATTATAATTTATTTCTTAAGATTAATTCAGAAATTGACAATTATTTTTCTCTGACATGTAGGGGTCCATTGTGGAGTCAATCACTCAAACCAACCACCTCCAGCTTCAACCTGGCCCTGACACAGACATTGGTGAAAAACTCTTTGTCCATGTTGGTCATTGCTTCGGGAATAAAAGCCGCAAGGAGTCAATAGTGTTATGTGCACGTTTATTGGACTCTTGCATATAGTAGTCCAAGGGGTTCCGATCCGGCGAGCCAGGAGGGCACATGTCTATAAAAATTTAATTTTGTATTCCATTATCTTATTATCAGTTATTAGCCCAAAAAGGTTATGAGTCTCCTTTGGAGATGTTCCTGACCCATCAGACTCTTTGAAAGCCTTGGCAACATCGTAAACAGTTAATTTGAGCAGCTTCGTAAAATCAATAATCTCCTTGGGCTTGCGTGTGGCACAAAGGCACACAAGAATGGAGCCATGACGTTACTTTCGGAGGGCATCTAAGGGATTTTGTATTTGTATAAATTTCAGGGTTGCCAAGATATTGGGGTCTAAACTTGTCCCGGATTTAAAATCCCCATCCTGGACATGACGCATATATCCCTTCTTAGGAGCGACCGGGATTCGAACCTTTGGTGATTGATTTCAAAAAAATAATTTCTCCCGAACACATTGTTATATGCCATCTTGCTTTAAGCAATTTCTAAGTATTTTTTTGAGAGCTGTTGATCTCCCGACTCTCGCCTCTAATTATTGTTTGGATCGTTGATCTACTGAACCAAACTATTTCTCGTTTAGCTATGAATACCTATACCATTCAATGCAGAATAAATATTCAAAAATTTGGAAGAAGTGACGTCATTGTACACATATATGTAGATACCAGTTTTTTTTGGATTTTATTACATGTTAATATATTTAATGCGCATGGAATTAACTCCATTGTATGTATATTTTGTTAATCATGAAGTTTTATTGTATTTTTCAAAATTCCCCACATTGTGGATTACCCTTGAACATCCTATGATTGTTTTCCCTTTCCCAAGACATTAAAAATATAATTAACGTTATTTTATGCTAATGTTAATATAAGTTCATTCTGTTAGAAATAAAAACAACTTTTTTTCCCCTTTGTGCAACCTCATAATAGTCCTTTGGAGGTTATTCAAATCCTCTAGTTTCTTCCAAGTTTCCTGGATGTAGCGGATTGTAAGCTCAGTGGTATTACATATGTCATTGTTGCTGATTTGTCCTTGATTAATGATTATTTATAAGACACAAAAATACAGGGCATCTCAGTTCCTTAGACTGAATAAATGTGTTTTGTCTGTATATTACGCAAGATTTTTCAAAAAATTGATATGACGACATTTGGTTCCAGAGCGCTCCAAAGAGTGCTTGATTTCATCTTCGAGCCCTGTATAGTGATGGAAATCCGGTGTTTTTTTGTTCGCCCGTTTTTGTTTTTGGAATTGATAACAGCTTTAGTAATTATTATTTAGTTCCTTAAGGGGTAACTTCCTTTTCTACTACATACAAAATATCATTGATATATTCAAAAACTGACTGAGCATTCGTGTGTGCTCATAACAGACAAAGAGTAGGCCCTGAGGATTTGTTGTATATTTGCAAGTCCTTGTTAAATTCAGAGTAGAATTAAGGATCAACATCTGAGTAACCCTTGCTAATGTCCCTGTTTATTTCCTTCTCCTTCGTCATAGCCGATCTAATGAAACGTCATAAATAAAAATACCTTTTAATTGGTCCAAAACAATGGAAGAGGAAAAATAGTATTCCTTGCCTAATATCTACCTACCCATGTAAACATGGACTATTTTTTTTATTAATGAATACTCTGTATAATGTCATATAAAGATACACATAGTAGAAATGTGATGTGATAAACATAGTTTGAAGTATCCGAGCTAAACATTTATTACTTTTCTTTGATAATGTTAGACACAGAATAGTCAGTATCAATTGATGGGATTTCAAGTCTTGAGAATACAAATATTTACAAGTTATGTATCAATGTATCCAATAGGTATCTACCTAGAAATCTACATACATATGGTTTCAACATAAGTATACACATATACAACATATTATACTTTTCTAACGTACATAAACAAACAAAAATCAGTTACTGATAGATAAGAATAACAACTGTTATTTAGTGTAAGTATATTAGGGTGGCTCTTAAAAGTACACACTTAACGTTTTACTTTTAAATATGACACGTCATTTATTAATATTTTGTCCTTTTTTAAAATTCAGCTGAAAAAAAGATAATATCTTCAATTTTATATCATAATATAAAATTATAATATTAATTTTGTATGAAAGTACAGGTTGTGGCAATATGTACATTATAGAGATGTTAAGGTTATTAACGACTGAGTCATGTAAAGATTAATGAATATAAGGGCTAGTTCTATACTTCTCTCGTGCGTAAAGACTGATTAGTTCATTATACGCGGGCCGTTTGAAAAGTCCAAGCAAAGTCTGAGAGATAGTATTGCTGGCGCGTAACAAGGCTATGTTTAGTTAGTAGTATGTCTAGGAAGAACACACATCAACTTTCAGCCAGATCAGTACATTTATTTATGCTTGGCATTCGTTTGAATCCAGGAAGTAGAGTGATTTTTAATAAATTGAGGAAAAATAATTTCCTTTGTTGATTAAGCATTACTTTATAAAGGCCAAAACGTCTCAAAAGACCAAAAATAAGCTTGATAAACATTATTGGGACTCTGCACCTTCAATTAGAACAGTTTATAAGTGGTTTCAAAATTTTCGGAGTGGCCCACAAGGGATGCTGAACGTTCTGGACGCCCTGTTGAGGGTTTTACTCCAGAAATTATTGATAAAATATCAATGATATGATTATTTTAAGACAATTTAAAAAATAAAATAAAAACTTTTCTAATTTTGGTAAATTAAACATTTTAGTTAAAAGTTGAATAGGAAAGGGTCCTCTGAGTGTTGCTCAAATGATACAATTTTGTGCACAGGAATATATTGATAGATAAAATGAGAGAAAAGTAAATAAAAACATGGATTCTTTATTTACAGAATAAGAGCCATCCTAATGTAGGTATGCACATATAAGGCAATCGATACTTAGTTAGTTGTTTCATTTATAAGAAACAACAAAAAGACAAAGCAAACGAGAATGAAAAAAGAAACAACAGCAAACCCTTCCACATTGATAGAATATGGGATAGATAGAAATATACATAAAATAAATAGTCCAATGTATGTATGTAGAAGAGTGAAAGGGATTTGTATATCCAAAAAAAAAAAAGAGAAGGCAATTGGATCCATAAGAAGAACGACAAACATTTCATCCAAGTTTTTCTATTCCTAACTCATATGATGGCTCAACTTATTGGAATGGAAAATGACTTTATTTTTTGGATTTTCAAACAAAACCCTCTAGTTAACAAAATTTTACTTTTTCAAAAAACTTTTTAATCCTTCTAAAGACCAAACACTCATTTGTAAATGAAACCCTAATTATTTACTCTTATATTATTAAGAACAACACGGGCTACTATTTTGAAGAAATAATTGTCATTGCCCCTGAACACCTTTTTTGAGCTTTACCTAAGGATGAGGCTTACTGGAAAGTGTTATTATCTTCTTGGAATTTTTTTCTTCTTGGCTGCTCTCCTTCACTGATGTTGGAAAATGAACCCATATATTTTAATGACCTGTTCAAGGCTAGAGATGAGTTAATGAAGCATTCGGGTATAGGTCAAATAAATTCATTCATATCCCTGTCTTCTTTAAATTTTGTTATGCATCATATAAAAAAAAAAAAGTATGGATCCACACATTCTGTTTTACATTGCGTTGGAGGCTGCCAATGTACAATTTATTGAAAAGGGGCTCGTGAAAATGAAAGTATCCAATCCACCAATTATTTTAGATTCCAAACGACTTTGAAGACTGAGTAAAACGGACACGGGAATCGATAACGTGGGATAGAGATTAGGTATGAGGAGGACATTCACCAATTCAAGAGATAGATGGCTACGATATCGTCTCACTATCGATATCCCCAATATTCATCAACAAGTCGAAAAAAGATGAAACAGAGAAGTTCTACTCTTTCTGCAAGGATCGCACAGAGTTCTCCTGCCACCTTTTCTATGAATTTTTTAGAGTGATATCTCTTAGGGAATTCATGGGAGAGAAAATTAGAGATCCACTTGGATTAGAGCTAAAAGTAGAAAATTGGTTGGTGGCTATGCCGCCCACAATTCGGGCTCACCTAAAAGCAGACGCAGTCATCACTAAAGCTATGTGTATTTTATACTTTAGCCGGGTTATGGACTCAATAACAAATAAAAAAATTAAACTGTATTTAGGTATGATATAAACTCTGAAAAAGTAAAAATATGAATTTGAAAATGGGCTCTTACATTGTGTATGGAGTTTCTTTTTCCCATAAATACATAAATTATTAAAATCCATTATTCGCTGAGAAATCTGGAGATTCGTGGTCAAAAATTAAATCCATCTTCTCCTTGAATCACACGTACTAAGAACTAGTTCCTTATGACTGGCGTATTAAATATGACGCACGGAGTTAGTTTAATATCATTGCATTCAAATTATTTCTCGCTTCATTTAGGACTGTCGTAGTTTCAATCACGAAACCTACACTTTCTTAGATGTGAATTGTAAAGGTTAAGTAAGCAGAAAGGAATAAGCATAAAAAAACATGACGCTCCCCTCATAACTAATTAGCAACTACAATCTTCTTCATCTCATAAAAACTGATTCCGTGCATCCGCTTTTATATTTTTCCACTAATGAATAGAGAAATATTTAGGCGTTATTTCTTTTTAAACAAATCCCATAAATAAAGTTTGTTTTAATTTTTAAATTGCATTATCTTAAGATGGGATCATCAAATATTAGGACATATTAGAAATCAATAAAACATTTTACAATAAATTAATAAATTCGTAAGTGGATTATCGATCAAAAAAGATTCAAACATATTAAAAAGGTAAAGATACTTAAAAACAAGATTTGAAACAAAAAAACAAAATTATTACAGATTCTTTATCAAGTAATAACTAGAATTGGATTATGGAATTCAAAAGATTTTTTTACAGACTTGTATGATACATAATTTTCAATAAATAAATGTTATATAAAAATATTAATGATTCATTTGGTTCTAAAATATTAGGCGCAGACTCAAAAATTGAGGTCGTGGCAGAGAAACAGACACACTTTTTTAAATAATAGACTGTGATTCATTTCTAGTTTAAATCCAACTATCTTCAAACAAACTTTTTATTTCTTTTATTTTTACATATATGTTGTAAAGACATATATAGTTAAAAATATATCCAATTTTATCTTGATAAAATTTGATCTACGAGGTCAAATTTATGCAAAGGTCATATTATAAAGTAATTTCCCCAAAACAAACTAATATACATTTGAAATAAAGTGTTGAAATATGAGTAGAATTACGTGTTCTCAAGATATGACTATTTGAAATTGGATGTACAACACAGTCTTTGCTAAAACTTTACAAAAAAAATTTAGATTTTCTTTTCTAGCTATTTTTACTTTATAAGAAATTACTATGATAATTTTCATGGATAAATGCCCTTATGCCTGAAATATATTTGTATTTTGTTAAAATGTTAATATTGTAAACAGTGTATAATTTTTAATAACGTATCTTTTCTATGAATTTTATTTATGTAAAGCTGTGCAACTTGATGTTGAAGTTACCTTCATATTAATTTTTTTGATAAAAATTGAATTCGGTCACTTATTCAAATAAAACAATTTAAAATATGTTTTATTATACACTATTATAATGCTTTAAATACACAAATACCCTAATTGCTCACAAAAAGAAACATTAAATGTATTATCTTCCATTTATCTTAATTAAGAATAAACATATAGGTATACGAAAATAATGCAATTTTAAGCATTATTTAAGGTCTTCTACTTTTTTTTATTGTATTTGAGGATAGTATTTATTGTTTGTTGTTTTAATCTATTAGAAACTTTCACTTTAATGCAAATACACACATCTTTGATTGTGAGTTACTTATTTACAATTATTTTGTAAAATGAATCTATGTTTGCATTGAGATAACAAAATAACATGGGGCTTTCACGAGTTAAGCAAGCAATAATGTGTCTAGATTACATTTGTAGCCCGTCGACACAAAAGCAAGGCAGAATGATTTTTGAGCATGGATACATTTATATCCTTCCACGAATTATTGTAAATTTATATTTATAAATATTCTTATTATTCCTTTGAGTGTGATTTAAAATTGATCGTCACGAGAACCTTTTGGGGAGTGGAAGCTAGGAAGATTAACTATTTTAAAATGTAACTCCGTGAAAGCCATGCAATTTGTTTAACACTAAATGTAAGTAAATGTGTGCATTTTATGCAAGACTGACACTTTTTAAAATACAATAAGTCTCTGAATTCTTAAAGTACATAACATTCATGCTACATTCATTTTTCATTTGCACAATAGGAAATAAAAACTATAGCCATGGGTGTCCACAGGATTATATACCCTTTAAAAAAAATCAATCCTTAGAATCAAAATCCCTCCCACCCCCTATTTTTGCGTGGATTGTTTTCCTTCTAAAAAAATAAAATCCCCCTGATAACGTTGTGCCACAGTGAAGTTAGCACCTATAAAGCAGGGTAACTTCAATATTTTTAACGTTATCATTTTTTTAAATTAAATATTTTTCTGCAAGCCAGATGTAATCATCAAAAGAGCTACATCCGGCTAGCAAGCTATGGGTTCCCGGCCTCTGCATTAAAGAAATGAAGAATTGATAGATTATCTTTGAAAGGGAGCCATATGGGGCTAATATAAATCTCTTACATAAAAAAGGATATAAATTATAGCTTAAATTTTCAGGTATTCCACAAATTTATTGAGTAAAGAAACTATAATTTACTCGAATATGTTGATAAAATATTACCCTGTACACAGTATATATGAAACAAAAAAATATATATTGGGATTTTCACCTTTTCTTTATTTTTAAAGGGCTATTTTTGTGTTGACGCATCCAAAGAAAATTGCATTTACACGTTTGTCTAACGTTTACATAATAATATCCGTGAACAAAAGAGGCCAACTGTTTTCTAGTTTGAGATGTCCTCTCTTGTGATAACAATTACAAAAGTAACTCTTTTCAAGAGCTACTTTTAGCCTTCTCCAACTCTGATAAATCAATTTGGCACCCGATTTTGTGATACTGTCTTTCTTTTGTTATAATCAAAAATTAAATTTTCATATATTAACTTTTTTGCAAATAATTTTCAAAAATCAACATTTATTCACAAAAAATTAAATTTTTTGCAAAAAAATTTCAAATATTAAATTATCTAGTAAAAAGCAAAAATTCCTTATTTTGGGGGGCGGGGGCCTCCAGCCCACACCCTGTAAACACCCCTGATGATTGGTTTAAAAAGGTTAAAATAACAGAAAAAACTGTGTCAAATTGATCTCCGATTTTTTTTAAATCTTCTGCATCTAAGGTTTTACATTCACCTTCACTCTTCCCATTACGGCACTAATGCCGTGCTAATGACTCATTCAAAGCCATTCAATCATAGATATATCCATGAAAAATTATAGACGTAAGAATATAGATGATTAAATATGTAGTATGCATTTGTAATTAGAATTTTTCTTGCTGTATTTCATTAATTAATTAAATAAACTGTATAATTGTAATTTTTTTCCTTGATAGGATATTTAATTGATATTGGGCATTGTAATTAAGACATACAATAAATCATTTGGGGTATGAAATTATACAATTTGACTTTTTCAAATAAAAAACAAAAAAATTCTAGAATGATTTTCAAAAAGTCATTTCGCCATAAAAAATAAACTCTGAATAAATTCCCTCTTTATAAAACTTGGCTAAATCTTCCGAAAAATAAGAAATAATGAATATGTACAACATACGGAAGTATATCAAAATGTGCTAGAAAAAATGTGATTTTGATTCTTTTAGAATTTCAATAGTTTATAAACCTTCTTTTACTTGCTTGTATTCTATACATCATATTTTTGTTCCTCTTTCTACGTAAATTCTTAATGTATCAAATACTTCCTATATACCTAACTATTTTGAAAGGATATTAGATTATTTTTCCGTGTTGTTAACTTATCTTAGAATTAATTATCGATGATCATTTTCCTACCCAAACGATGAGTATGAAAAAGGGGAAATGAAAGGGGGATTGGAGATGTCTTTTTCTGAAAATATATAACGTCTATGTTTTACATAACTTTCGCATTCTTTACTCTTATTACTATTTTACATAAGGATTTCAAAAGTAAATGAAGAAAAAGACTAACTTAAATTTGTAATTATACTGTTAAAAGAAGATTATTGGTAGCAGTGGGATTTGAACCCACACCTACAGGAAGATTTGTGTCTTAAACCTGCACCTTCGACCGCTCGGTCAAACTACCTTAATTTAGGAGCACTAAAATCTCTCAAATATGAAACCTCTTTACTCATATAACGATAAGAATGTAGCAATGTAATTAGATGATGTTGGCAGAGCTTCTTGGTGTAACGTGTATTTTGTATCGGTCTACCAACTCAAATTGAATCGAGTGTATTTGGGTCCTCTTGATACGATTCCTGGGGCCCCATCCATCTCTGAATGTTTCTTTTCGACGGAAATTTTGTGTAGTATAATTGTAAATATTTATTCCTCTTTCTCCATTGAACCTGACATAATTAACACCTTCTTCTTGAAGATAGTTGCTTTTAGTGTAGAATTATATTTTAAAGATAATTATTATCTTTTCAATATATACTTAAATCATATTAAATATACGACATAAAAAACAGGTACTTCCTAATTTATTTTTCCAAAAAAAGGGTTGTTCCACCCAACTCTTGGGTTGGTAGATGATTACATAGACATAGGAATTTACATGACTCGTGATCTGGGATTTAAAAAGCATATACATTACATTATGAGGAAGGCCAATCGAAAATTGGGAATTATTAAAAGAAGCTTCAAAACTCGTGACCCTTCGTTCATGATAAATCTTTATAAACTTTATGTCCTCCCAATTTTAATATACTGATCTAAGATCTGGAATCCTTTTTATTAAGCCCTTAGAAAAGATGCAAGCTTGCTTTGTGTCGTTTTTTTTCTTCATTGGGGAATAACAACAAGTATCAAGGCAAAATCAAAAGACTTGACCTCATCACTCTGACGTGCCAGTATGGATGTTACTAAGTCCCACTGAATTTTAAACAAACAAAAAACTATCTCCATACTCAACATACTAAAGAAAGTCTACCTCTTCCAAGAAACAAAACTCTATGCTCACAACACCATCTAACATCCTAAACCAAATATAGACATATTCAACCATAGTTTTTATCATAGATCGGCTAGTCATTGGAATTATATTATTATTTGTTATTCTTTTCTTTGCAGTATTACGTTATTTTTAAAAAAAAAATTTGTTTTGAAATGTACCTAGTGGTCCATTGAAATCTAAACACTTTCTAATTCAATAATTAATGAAAGTTGAGTGAATTAATTCATTTTTATTATATATTAAAGCATAAACAATTTGTTACAAAAAAAAACCCCCTCTGAGCCCTCTAGCTTACGTACAATTTGAAAAAAGACGATTAAGCGTGATGGACAAATTTCCATTCCCGCACTCCAAGCAGTCAGAGGGTCTCCAGGACAACTGTCTACACTGTTTGCAAGTCTGAAACATTGTACAGGACGGAAAAGGCCAAACTGGACCCAGATGAGTTAAAAAAACAGCGGAATCCCGTCCAGACCATGAGGGCCCATGCAAGAGATCTCTTGGTTTCGCAATCAAATGTCCATATAGCTATCAAAAAAGTGATTGGAGTGAGCATTGTTAGAGGGGAGAGGCCAATTTTGATACCAACAATGACAAAAACACATCTCCTCCCTTGCAAGACTCTTTTGAACTCCTTTTTGGACACCAATGCAAACTCCCTCAAATACACCTTTTGGATGCATGTTGAGGGGTAGGCCTGGAGTGTCCGTCAGCCAAACACTGAGGCCCTCATAGCACTGTCAACAAGCTGCAGCGGGTACCAGGCCTTCCACTGTCGCCTGCAAACCATCATTTCCGGTAAGGAAGGCTACATTAATGATTAAAGAGAGCTCAGACACACATCCATTGATAGCAGGGTTGTTAATAAATCCTGGGTTTTAAAATAAACCCGACCCAGGTGGTTGTTTTGTATAAAACCCAGATTTTAGCCGGTTTAATGGATTTATACAGGTTTTAATTGGTTTAATGGATTTATACAGGTTTTAATTGGTTTAATGGGTTTTAATTATATTTAGATATTTTAAATTTAGAAACTTGTAATAATGTGCTTAGTTTACTAAAAAAACATATAAGGGCTGAGTGAAGGAAACTTATTTATATAGTTGAAATAATCTTGATGGATTGTAGATGTGTTTGCAAAAAACACAATGTTTACATATTTAACCCCAACTTGGGGGTTGAAAGCGATTCAGTCCCATATTTACTAAGTACTCATACTAAAGCTAACATGACAAAGGAAACCAGAGGCTTTGTTGCATATATATTCCAATTTATTTTTATTTTTGTGAATATTGCGATGTAAGTTAATTATTCCTCTGTGATTTTGCTATTCGTATAAAAAGATTTGAAAGTGAGTATCAGTTTATTTATCGAATAATATCATCAAAAGGAACATTCAGATCCATTGAATGGAGATAATTTGAAGAAGTAACTGATGGTAAAGGAAATATGAAGCAAAAAGGTAGGCATTGTAGTGAAAATGTTAGTCTCAATGCAAAAAGTATGATATGAAAGAAAACACATAGCTTGATAATGCAGAAAAAAGTCCAACATATTTCCCCTGAAAAGAACAGCCAAGCATATTAGAATCCAATGGCAGAACACAATCTTCCAAACAATTGTTCAATCATTTACCAAATACGTCCATAAAACTACAAATAAAGAAAAGGAACACTTGAATCTTCAACTTGCTAATATGTCTTATTCCTATAATACTCAATTCAGTATTGCTGAAAATGAACATATGAAAAGCTTATTACTATGTTAAGACCATCTTATCCCTCACGGCAAGTTATTTCATACATGGTCAATTTGTAACCTTAATTCAAGACGGTTGGTCTACCATACATAACCAACCAGTCATTGGTTCATGCCTACATGATGGGCAAAAAATACCCGCAAGAATCCAACTGAGAAACCTACATATATCTGCAAAAAAAAAGAGGAGAAAGTGGAATGAGAATTTATTGTATATGGATATGGGTCTCATTTTCTTTATTTAGTAGCAAAAGAGATTTCCATTAAATCTATGCTACCCAAAACTACTGTGGTGCAATAATATTTCCAAAACAATCACCATCCTAAGGCATGATTAGGTAAATAGAAATGCCTTAAGCCTCAATTACCAAATGAGACTTGATGAAGCATTCACAATATGTGAATCGAAACTTTTCTTAAATTTTTATCGAATAAACATAAATTTGTTATGAGCAGAAAAAGGAAATGGATAAAAGTATCAAGCTATTATCAAGAAGGATGGATCATTACAAATGAAATTAATGCAAATCTGACAACACGTTTCCATTATATCTAAAGTGTTTTAAGTAATGATTGCTCCTTGCGAGATTTTGTAAAACTATGGCTCGAATTAAAAGAAGCTACCCTTGACAGCTCCCCACTACAACCTTGTTTATAGTATTAATATTATTGCTGAAATTCTATTGTTAATTAATATATTATATCTTGTTGAAGTTTCAAGTGTTCATATTTAATGGACCGCTCGGTATTACTTTTACTAGGAACAATAATTTTTATATTTATAATCACAAACTGACTATAAGGTTTTTTAATTTTTTTGTCTCCTGACAAAAAATCTCTTATTGGGGGGGGGGCTACAGCCTCTTCCTCCGCCCTCCTCTCCTAAAGCATCTGTGTATGCTTCCGATACGCGTATGTATTAAAACATTCGAGGAACGGGAGGTGTTGTTCCTCACGTCCCTAAGAATAAGAACATGTCCTCCGAATTGCGATGGTGTGTTTTGGATCCGTTTATGGATGAAAAGATTATTCTTGGAATGTAAATAACATTGTATTTATCTCTCCCCAACGAGCCAATGTTCCGGATCAAGATGTTCTTTTATGTATGTTTTGATCATCAGCTTGGTGCAGCCTGGTTTTAAAGGGAGTTGTGTTAGGTATAGCGATCAAGTTGTTTCCCTCCCCTTGAATATTTTATGAGAACAAGCTGTATGTATATAAATTAACATACATATATATAACTTAGTAATCCTACTTGTAAATAGAGGTGAATTATTTAAGTCCCAAAAAAACCGGAGCTGCTTTTCTAGTTAGTAATTTGAACAGGACTTTTTATTTTTCAAAGCTGTTGTTATTATTATTTAATTATTAATGACATAATATATATAGTTATACAGTAATAACTATTGCGTGTGCCCATGAAAAAGGAATAAGGGTTTGCTCGGGAGTTATAAGTGTAAGTCCTTTTTGGACTCGGAGTAGAATTGAGAATCAACATCGGAGCTATTCCAGCCTATAATTACTTGCTAGATACGTTGTGAGATTTGTGTATATTTGCTTTCTCTCAGAGCTGCTGGCATGTCAGCTAAGCTGCTCTCTTCTCAAACATTATTCAAATTGTCATGGTGACCACGTTAATTTTTTTTTTTTGTACATCAATTCCCTCACATTGATTTGGTTGATGAAAAATTACGAGTCCAAAATTCATCACAATGCTAACTTTTTCATCCCTAAGACCTTCAGAACTTAAAGTTGGATTGAGTATGGGATCTGATATTTGATTTTTAAGTGGGACTACCATCAATAATACCAAATATTGACTTTCAGTCAATATGTGTCTTCGATGAATGAGCCATATATATATTTTTTTTTGTTGTTGAAATGTCAATTTGGCAAATTGTCTTTACATGATAAAAATAATGGATTTCTTCTATTCTGCGAAAGATTTTGTTCCCATGACATACTTATTTTATTTTAACAAAAATAATTCCTAGTGCTTGTTTCTACTCTTTTTCAAAGTAGAATATATTTTGAGATTTATATTACAAGTGATGTTTTTTGTTAGTTCGTCTGTTTTATGTACTAGGTACGTAGAGTTTGATAACCGAGCATACATAAAACAGGTAATATTTTATTTTTGTTTACCATTTCTATTTTAATGTTTGATTAATGCGTTTTAAATTGATTTATAACTCTGGTGTTTTTTTACTTACTTAGTTTTCCAATCATACCTATAAACACATGTATATTCTTGGTATACATATATGTAAGCTCAATAATAAAGCTGAATAAGTTGTTTGAAAACTTAGGGATTTGAGCATTTTCCTCGTGTAAAACTAACCAATGGGAGTAATATATATAAGCATTGAATTGTAGAGACCTGGAATAATCAAGCAGATTTCCACATGACAAGAATATACAAGGAGTGGTTGGTTGAAAAATAGAAATAGTCCACGTCAATTAGACTCTATTCCCTTAAGAGGGAAAATGAAGAAAAACAAACTAGCTGCATGCGTGATTATTCCACGTGTCTAGAATTCCATTGTTATGTAGGTTAAAGCCTTTTTCTACTTATAAGTATATAGCTATAGGTATGTCTGTTTTTATTTTTTAGCTCGCCTATTTTTTTTTTTTTTTTTTTTGAGTTACCAAACTGAAGAGTGGATTTTCTTTTCCCAAGCTGTTGTCATTATTATCAAACTATTGAGGAGTGAACTTCTACTAAATTCAGTTTTAGTTCAAGCCTGATTCAACATTCGTGTGTGCTCATGAATGACGGGGTGTAACCTTGAGGATTTGTTGGGGAATTAGAATTGTAATTCCTTGTTGGACTTGGAGTAGAATTGAGGATTGACATGAGAGTAATTCTTGCAAATGCCCTTGTTTATTTTCTTCTTCCCTCCTCTCCCTTCATAGCTGCTTGTAGCAGATCTAATAATAGGTTATGACAGTTAAGCTACTCTCTTTGAAAACATTCTTGAAATTGTCCGAGTTATTATGTTGATTTTCGATTGAGGAAGTAGCTCTATCAATAGTCTTCAAAGCACATTGCCTCTAAATTACAACATGGACAGTTGAGGATTGGCATTACTAATGGAGAAGTATATTCTATTAAAGCAGGGACATTTTTGATAGAATCAACTTCATGTGATTCATTAAACATGTAAGTTGCCTCGTCCATGGATTACACAGAGTGGATGAATTTCTTCGTTAACAATTTTCCCTATCTAATTTTCTCATTTTCAATATAAATATATATTTTTTTACCTTCTGCAAACATTATTTCAGTTATTATTGCAAAATTCCCTTACTTCCAGTGTATATTACAACACTTTAAGGAACTTGATTAAGAGTAATTGAATATTATGTTCATCAAGTTACATGACTTTCCATTTGGAAAAAGTAATAATGATACTAGTTTTCTTAATTATATAAATGTTCCAATTGTATATCGTGATTAAGAGAGGGTATTCTAAATATCGACGATATTAACTCATGAAAGATGCCAAATATGAGCTATAAAATGTAATTTCCCTAAAGTCCAAATATAAAACTTGATAAATAAGTGCATGTTTAATGGTTATGCTTTAAAAAAATATTGTAATTAATGTATTATGATATATTTTATTATTATTTCCATTTTATTTGTGTTTTTTTCATTCTGTAACCCTTAATCGGCCTAATTATTTTATCTATAATCGCTTCATTATTTTTTTTTTCAATCATATATTTTTTGGGTTTGTTAATTATTAAAAGTAATGGAAAATTACATCAATTTATTCTAAAAAAAAATTTATATATATATAGTTTCATACCTTTGTTATAATAATATATTTGAATATTATAATTTGAACATAACACTAAATATAGTTAATTTCATTATTTCTATATTATCATAAAATTAAAACCAAAGTGGTATCCAGATACAAGGAAAATAATTAAGACAACTAACCCGATTATTGGTTAAGTACAAACAATTTATGATATGTCAATAGATTCATTTTCTAATAAATCTGTAGAAAATTTTATAAAATTGAAGTAGTCATAATTGTTATAGTATCCAATTTTTTTTACATTTCAAGCCTTTTTAACATGTTTTGTGTGCATTCGGAGAAGACACCGGAATTGTGAGGACGCGTAGGATAATCATATTTTTTTCAAATACAAAAATTTGTCGAGTGAGTAGAGTTATTGTATGAATAAAAATTTACAAAAATGACTGCTCAGTTACAAATTTTCGCCTTCAACTCAGCCTACAAGGACTCTGGGAAGATTTTTAAATCAATCATGCATGTATTTGCAATATGCCCAGCCAATGAATACTTTAACTTAATGGAGGAGAATGCGTGAGAGAGAGAAATACGATATGGAGTATTCTTATGTTGTTACTTCATTGAATGGTATATTATTTAAATAAGAGTAGATTGTAGTGAAATCAGATTCAAGGTCAACCAGGTAGTTTTGAAATTTGGTTTTGATCTCAACCGTAGTGTGAGGGCTGCCACGGCATGAGGATACGAATCATGCATAGTGCATAGAATGCTTTCAAGCTTTTCACGTGATGATGCATATTCCCATGTGTCAGGCGCCAGCCTGACTGTGTGCCACCCACCTCCCGTTTTTTCCCGCACATACACAAATCTTAACCCCTAACATACAATAAATTCACAGACTAAATAAAATAACCATAGGTACATATATGTAAACGCATGAGTAATTACTTAATAATGGGAGCTCTATTACCCATATGTTATACAACAGGAGCGAGTTTGCGGGATGTTGTTGCTGACATTTATAGCCCAAAAGTATGACTACTTTTACCCATACCTGACTTAAAATAGGTCATATTGTCATTTTTTTTTGTTAGTAACGCAGTCTGTAAATGGCTGTTATTTGACATTTGGTTGAAATTGAAATTGCTGAAATTTTAAATTTTAAAACAGTTGTTATTCTGCACGACTGTTCATTATTCCAAAATGGCAACTAAGCCATATCCAACCAGGGAGAAATTATTAAATATCTTAAATTTACAGGGACGTTATTAAAATGATAAGTATTCAGTAAACAACTGGGCAATGAAGATTATCGCTCTGCTTCAAATAATGAGATATTATAAAAACGCAATATATAGATTATAAATTACGTACAATAAAAGAAAACTACCTGGATGGAATTTTATATTTTGCTAATCTTTATGCGAATGTTTTATTGAAAATTTAAACTCTTTTCTTTTTTTTAAGTTTATCATCCAATTTACGTTATTTCTAGATATTTAAATTATATTCTATAGTAGTCTTTTTAATTTCCATTTGTATACATTTTTTAACGAATTATTTTTCTAGTATATTATCTTAAATTATAATTAGATTGTAAATGTTTAAATGTATGCCAATAAAGGGCATTACAAAAAAAATAATATTATTTTATGTATTTAATCAATGGAAATGAGCAATTAATATAACAAATTAGGATTTAGCCCAAATTTTGACAAATGAAGGCCAATAATTTTGCAAAAAATTTAATTTTTCAAAAAAAAAATTTTTTTGTTTTTTTCAAAAAAATTCCACCCCCCCTAAAAAAAAAAAAATTGATTTTTTTTTCAAACAAAATTTTTGTAACAAAGCCCCCTCCAAAAAATAAAAATATATATTTATATAGGCTTTATGATTTATAGTACATAAATCAAAATCATACTCAATCATCTACTAAAACACGATTATTAGTTTTCATTATTCTTCAATTAAGTACCTCATAAACAATATATATTCTATTGATGTAAAAACTTTAATTTACTAAATACGTACTTATTAAGCAATTTATTTAATGGAAATATCATAAAATATATTATATTATAAAAATTGTGGAATAGAAAGAAAGTTAAGATACACTTTGGTGGCTATGAACATTGAAAACCATGAATCAAGGAAATAAAAATAATCTATATATGAGTTTCAATTTCTATTGTCATATTTTAGTTACTAGATTTATAATAAGATTAAATTTGATCGACAACGACATTTAATGTTTTGTTTTGTGATCCACCATAACAAAAGCAAGGTTGAAGATTTTTTAAATAATTCGAGTATGGATTACATTAATAGTCTTCGGTGAATTATCCTTCATTTCTATCAACAACTAATAATTCCTATTAACACTTTTGGGTGTGCCGCAAATTCAACTTAAGTAGCCAAAATTGATCGTTATTTTGATTGTATTTGAAAGGACCTATCGGTGCCAGTATAAGTTTCTTATACTAAATAAAGAATATAAACTATAGCTAATATTCTTGCGTATCCTAACTTATCCCACAAATTTGAATACAAAGCCTATTATTGACTCAAATAGGTCCTTGTAATAAATTTCGATGAAAAGGTTGAGTGATAAAAATGAATGTCTCATTTACATACTCATACTAGGTATTGCTCAAATGAATGTATATTGAGGAAATATGTATTTGTCAGCTGTAGATTTATCTAATCCTTTCCTTTGTTAAATCTTTCAACGTTGATCTGAATAATGATGATTACAAAATTTGTTTAAAAATGATCTCAAAGTTTAGTTTTTGAGTTAAAGTTAAGTCTCGAGTATGTGATTATAAAATTAACTCAAGACATAGTTATTTTATTTTCAGCTCAAGTCAACTGTTAAAGATATGACGTAATAAGCTACATGTTCTCTTTTTTGTAGGAAAGGTTGTGTGATGAAATGAATATTTTTATATAAAACATTTATAACTTACATATAGTAGTTGATATTTTTATAGTATCAAAATGTTATATTTACAAACTTTTGAAGGATCCCAATAAGAACTAAAGTGTTGATCAAAATATATTGATGTATGGATAAGAGTGTGAGAGGCAATGTGAAGTTACAATCATTTATCTTTATGCAATTTATTTATAGTTTTTCTTTATATGTAGATATCATCAATTAACGTATACAAAATGTTGCAGTATTGAAAAATTTAAATAAAATCCCCAAAATAAATTGAACCAACTTTTACCTCAATCAGATTTCGTATGAGTAAAACTGGGAAATAAGTTTGGATAAAGTACGGTTTTTGAGATTAGAAAGGGAAAAACGGTTGTTTTGTTTGCTCTTTTTGTTTATTTATTCATTCTTTACCATAGCATTGTTGTGATGATATCTCCCTCTTATAAAGAATCCATAATTTCCCGACTACCTTTGTACAATATAATTGATATTATTAGTGAAAAGCCTAAAAAATGTCTCCCTACGTATAGTTTGAATTTAATGAAGCCGTCAAATTTAGAGCTACCTACTGCATGACAATAAAATATTTTTTCAAATATGTTGTTTAAAGTACCATTACAGTAAACTATTCGGATTCAAACTACACTTGTTCCTCGTTTCCGACCAAGAACATAAATACTAAACATAAAAATATGAATCATGATGATTTCGGCAACTAACTTTAACAACGATCTCTTAAAGCTACTTGTTTCATGTGATGTACTTTTTTTTCACCGTAGAGAATCCCAATTTCTCGTAATTTATGTAAAAATACACCAGTAGAACCATCCATAGTAGAAGGACTCTACATATATTAATGAAGGTTGTCAGCAAGGATGTAATCTCCAAAATTATAGGGAAAATTGGAGAAGTTCAAACTTTTCATCACGGATGGAGCTTTCTACTGTAAAAAAGATGGCGAAGCCATCAAGAGCATATCCCAAATTGAAACATATTACTTGTCTGGTCATGGACTCCATAGCGTTGCTCAATTTGCACGTACAGAATTCCCAAAGACAAACAAGCTTAATTTCAGAAGCAAAGATATATTTTTGAAAGCTAATCAAATAAAATGGAAATTTACTGGTTCTTACCCAATTGCCTTACCTCCAGCACCTATTGTCACACGCAAGGGAACTTGGTAAAAAGCATTTGATTACTATTTCATGAACAAACATTATCTGTCCTTAAAGCTTCAGCTTCTTCGGGTAAATACTTGAGTATGCTCCATGGATTTGAACATGTTGATGTGTAATTTATTTCAGATAAGTACTAGCCAAACTGAACATATAATTTTCCTTTTTTTTTAACTTTACATAACTTTACATATGACTTACAAGACGAAAAATGAGGATTGTACATAGAATTTCAAGTATGATAGAAAAAAAGACAGATTTTATTTCTACTCATAATTTGTATGTTTATTTCTGTATTTAAATATCTCATTATATATTGAATATTAAAATTGACATTCGTCGCTTATAATTTGTTGAATCAATTTGTAATATTAAAAACTTCTATATTGTATCATTTGTCAATATTATTTTCTTTGATTTTCAGTGGTAAACTTCTATTAAAATTTCTAATTAATAATTTTTTGTAATAATTAATCGTTTTTTCAGTTGTGTTTTTATTTTAACCATACTTTTTTTAACTGAATACTACAAATATACGTTATAATATTTTAATTTATAAGTAATCTACTGATACGGATAAATGCTGATAATCATAACTTTTTCATTACTCATTGTTTAACATATCAAATTGACGCCTCTAAGGGAATAAATTTAAGAAATCTAATTGTTAATTTTATTTCATTACCATTTATTTCAGTACAACTTTAAGAAACTAACAAAATAAAAATATGAATAACCAAAAGAACAGTCAATAATCCTTCATAAATACGTGGCGATAAAAAAAATCATATAAACCAAATAAAAAACTAGAAGCTAAATATTTATTTTTTTTAAAGAAGGAGTAAGAATCGAATATAGTCATTAACAATATTTCCCAAAGGAACATTTATGGCATTATTAACTGCATTAAGTGAATAAAGTCCAAGCATTCGTACCATTACCATACCTTATAGCAGATTTGACCAGCATAGTCGCTATTGCCCATAACATAATATCTCAAAAACCTTTTGCTTTCAAGGACCCTATAACATGGCGATGAGAAATGGTGTCAAATTCCTTTTTAAAATCAAGTGCTACAATAGTAGCCTTTTCTTTATTTTCAAAGGCCGTTTTAAGATTAATAATAATTTTTTCAATTATTTCCTCTGTAATGAACTCCCGTTCAGAGTCATGTAATATGTCAGGTCTTACCGTATTATTTAGCCTCCGTTAGCCATGTAGTAATGATATATGAGAAAATTTTGTACAAAGTATTTTGAAGGGTTATTGGTCAAATCTTGTATCCTTGTTCTTTTTGAAATAGTTATGAGTAATCCATATCGTTGTTATATGTCGGAAATACGCCTTACATAATAATATATTCGAATAACTCTTTTAAAATAGGCACCAGTTCATGAGCAAAGATTTTGTATAATTCAAAGGTAATTCCAAATATTCTTGGAGATTTTCCTTTTTTCCCCACAGTTTTGAATAGCAAATACTATTTTTGCCTCAGAAATATATCTTTCTGGGCAGACACTGATTTGGGAATATCAGTTAGTATTTGAACTTTGATGTAATCGGGGAATTTTCAATTGTTAAGTGTATATTTAGTGGAAGTTATTGGGTTTTTGCATTTTCTACAACGATAGAGCTCTTCGAAATACAAAATCAACAACTACATTGTTGATCAATGAAGGGTTCTTATCCAGTTTATTATCGGAGTCGTACATTCCATCGTCCAGATCCATAAAATCTTTTTTCCCCACACTTCCATTCTGAATTTTTTGGCTTTTCTTGCCAGTTTTATTTTTCTAAATTTTACTTCCGAACAGGTGCCTCGAAATTTTTTATCAATAAGAAGACTAATTTCTTTTTTAGTTTCGATGCTTTGGCCCATTTTGATTATGTTGAGTATATCTTCTTTTCTTTTTACTGTTTCTCTTATACGAGTATGCAATGGCAATCTTCTTCCATACTTTCTGTTTCATTCAATATAGAAGAGCCTTGTCTGAGGTGAATTCAGGTATTTGTAATGGTATTGAACATTTTCCTTTGACAGTCTGAAATACTTAAGATGGAGCTGTTCAGTTTCCATCACTTACGATTGTGTCTCCTAATTATCATTTCAAATGTGGTCCGTATGGTTAGATGATTTGATATTGAATTAGGAATTACTTGAAAGTCCACTAGTTTATAGCTTCCACCGTTTCTATAAAGACATAGGTCGAGTCTGGAGGTGACTTTCTTATTATTTCGTGTATTAGTAGAGAAGGTCTGTAATTGGTCCTTTTCGAGTGCAGCAGCGCAGTCAATAATATTTTTATCCGTCCTAATTTTCTTAATTGCTAAGGAAGCTTTTCGATTCCCCATTCCATTTGCAGTAGTATCCGTCTTTTTAAGTTTTATGTTTAAGTCACCCTTAATAATTGTATTCACGTAACTGATTAAAGGTCAAACAACATTAAAATATAATTCTTGATTGTCTTCATTAGGCTCATATATTCCAAAGATATCAATTTTCGAACCACAGTGTTTTATGGTTATGTAGCAGAAATTACTCCTTAGCAAATCCAAAAAAGACTGCAGCGTCGAACACGACGACAAAAACCATCTTGTCCTGTCTAAAGGGACGACTTATCTCATTGGGGAGTACAAGAACAAATGTATTCCACTTGAAATCCATGTTTAAGGTAATGGCACTAGAAGCTGATCTAATCAATCTGTCATTACGAGGAGCAATTCTTGCATAAGTGACTTGGGACTTTCCGGGATCCGGATTCGAAGGCTCCTCTATATCCCTAAATTAATTAACAACTGCGTAAAGAAGGTATTGAATCAAACGCGTCACAAGGACAAGAAGAATTCCGTCATCCTAGAAGGGGAGAAGACTGTTTTGATGTTGATGATGAATGAAGAAGAAAAGAAAAAGATGGCGTCTATTTCTTTCTTATACAGGTGTGCGTGTCTAAAACTGAAAACTCCTTTAAATTTTGCACCATGCACATATTCGTGATTTTATTGAATTGAAACCGATTTATACTTTGAAGCAAGGGTCTTGTTTAGTTATGAACAAAACTCCAGCAAAATCTAAATAGCAACAGTAAAACAACAGCCGATAGTATAGAGAGACGCCGAGTCGCAATTTTGGAACTTCCCAAGCGGTAAAAAAACTCCCACTGAAATTGTCAAGTTTCTGAACTGAAGCAGCACCACCGTTTACAGCGTGGTAGACAAAGGGACTCCAGAGGCGACCACAAGATCTAAGTCAAGACCTCGAAGGTCGGACAAAATGGTTGCTGCCGTGAAAAAGTATGTCGAGGACAAGAGAGGCAAGGTCACCGTTAGCGGCATCTCCAGGGAGTTTAACGTCAGCAGAAAGACCATGGACCGGCTAGTTAAGAAAGATCTTGGCCTTAAGGTCTACAAGAGAACCCCTCGTCAAGGCCTCAAGCCGTAAAATTCAGTTTTAGACGTGCACACATGTAGATTCAAATTCCAAAATGAATTTTCTGTTTAGAATCCTTCTTAAAGATTTCAATTTCATGACGTTTTGGTTTATTATTTATCGAGTTAGAGTGGTTTAAGTGACGCTACTTTTGTGATTTTTAAAAACGATGGATTCAAAGGAATTTCGTGTGTTGATTTATCATTGCTTTTTGATGTGTAAAAACACTGTTCAAGTCCAAGCTTGGCTTGAAAAATGTTATCCAGACTTTGCCCCATCGAAAGCAACCATTAATCAATATGAACAATCGCAAACTGAAGTTACTAGAGATAACTGACACTCTGAAGTTATAAAAAAAGGTAGTGTTTACACCCTCATCCACGATCCTTTGTGTATGAAAAAACTATTTTCCAAATGGATGCCGCGTTTGCTCACACCAGAGCAAAAGCAGTAACTAGCAAATGATTCCAAGAGCTGTTTGGAGATATTCATGCGAAATATGGGGATTTTGTGTCGGTACATAACAATGGATGTAACATGGATTCACCACTTCACTCCACAATCAAAACGGCAGTCTGCTGAGTGATGTGCAGACAGAGAAAGCTCATGGCCTAAGTACTTTGGAATTCGGAAGGAATTTTATTCATTGAATACTTGGAACATGGAAAAACAATCAACAGCAACTATTATATCGGTTTGTTGGATCATTTAAAGTCCGAAATTACCCCAAAAATACCTCATTTGAAGAAGAAAAAGGTGATCTTTCACCAAAACAATGCACTGTGTTACAAGGCAATTGTTTTCCTACTGAACAAAAATGAATTTTAGCAAAAAAATGTTGTTTTCCTATATATGGCCGGTACTTATTGACCGATGTGTTATATCCATAAAATATAAATATAAAAGTTTTTTAATAAATTTCACGAAGTAAATCAAGTATACCTGAATTTGAAAATGTATAATATTTTTTATATTATCATTCCTCTGGTGTTATATTAGATTTTGATATTAAAGTTTGATAGTTGATATTCTATCCTCCAAAACCATAACATCATAGGTAGCTGATTTTTTCAAATAAACTTTTTTCAATTGAACAAAATATGTCTCACATGGAAGATAAATTTTTTCAATATTAAATAAAATGTGTACGATCATTTTTACTCCATAAATTCATATCATTGCAAATTTTGACATTAAAGAGTTGAGATAAGATAAAATGTTACAAATACCAACGGTTTCAAAGGGTACCACACGCCCTAAAAAGGTCAAATTGAAAATACTACAAAATAAAACCAAAAAATACATCATAATGCATTGATTCAGGATCTGGATGAGATCAATGTTTGTTCCAATTGTGATGCACGTCTCTGTATATAATAAAAGGAATTAAAAGAGACGCCCATTGAGTTATTAAGATTATGTTACCTAGGTTAGGAGACTATTGATTATAATTAGTGATATAAATACTATGATTTTTTCCCCTACTACATTCAACTATATTCAATACCTGATTGAATATTCGTGTGTGATCATAAAAGACAGAGCGAAACACTGACGTTTTGTTGCGGGGTTATAATTGTAAGTCCTTGTAGGATTCAGAGTAGAATTGAGGATCAAAGTCTATGTAATTCTTGCCGATGTCCTTTTTTATTTCATTCTCCCCCTCCTCCCTTGTCACAGATGATTGTAACTTTTCCAAAACATTCTTCAAATTATCAAGGTGACCCTATTGATATTCGGTTTCTTTTTTTAGGATGCCCGAAATACCACAATTTTCATCACTAATTAAAATACTATATTATGAATTGATTTTTATAGAATAAAATCATATTTTTACAATTAATAAATGTTTATTTTTCCTTAAAAAGTACAATTACTTCAAGTACATTTATTGATATGAGAGAATCAACAAATTGTACATCATTTCTTACATACAACTGAATCTTACTTCACCCCAATTTTTCATTCAAATTTAATGAGGTTTTTTACCTTTTTTACAAGAGACATAATAGGTGTATGTATAGCCTTTGATATCATACTAAAACAGAAGCAGTATGCTTATGCATAATGCATTTTCTGCTAACCCTCATTCCATATGTAAGTATACTTAATGCATTTATATAATCAAGGTAATGGTTAATAATAATAATTAATTATTATCATTTTATTGTATTTTGTGGACAAGTTAAATGGCTTTTCAAGAGATTTATTCCGTTAGTTGTAATTAATATGCATTATTCTTTCAAATGGGGTTAAATGGTTCTTTGACATATAAGCAAAAATAATTTGACCAAGGAGCAATTAACCAAAGGTATCATAAAAATTATTTGATTCATGAAACACTAATAAGATAGAAAAAAATGTCGTTCTTCAACATAAAAAGAATCTTGAACAAAAATAAACTTTTTTACTTCATTTGAACATACAACCTAATATTTTAGATACATATTTGTGTCATTTGTCTATTTATTGGGATGAGTTAAGGTACCTTTGAATTTATAGTATAGTTTAGACCTTTATTTGATTGAAGAAACTAATATTTGCCCCGATATGGACCCTTTCAAATATAAGGAATAAATGTATCATTTTTTTATTGTGATGATGAATTTCTGATACTTTAAGTTGAATTTACGGGACACCCAAAGGGTTAAAAAGTATAGTTTGTTGATAGAAGTTGACAATAATTAGACGAAGAATGCAGATATACTTAAAACTCAATTTTGAAAAGAAATCATTCCAGCTTGTTTTTGTGTTGAGAGGTTACATCTTCATTTCTAAATAAATACTTGAGTTCAAGACATTACCAACAGACAAAAATTGAAAGTAAAAACCACTCGGGATTGCATTTTGTGTACTTCTCCTTAGAATATCATGTTGAAAAAAATAATAATTGTGATACTAATGCAATTTATTTGTGAGTAATTGTTTTTTTTTTAAAATTAGTTCTTAAACTATTTCCCATTTCGATACAACTTCATCAAAATACAATATATTACAACGAACGACTACAATGTTACAGTTGAGATCATGTTTCTTTAGACAATATCTTCCTTTTTTATGAATTTAATTATTGATTTTGCATAACCAATAACTTTACAAAGACAAATTCTTAAAGGGTAATCTGTTTCTACAATGTCATGTCCTCCGGCCTCGTTCCTCAATCCGAATATCTCAAAAAAAGTCGAGGCCCTTTCCTCCTATTCCAAAGGCAATAATATATAATATATATGTATACAGTTATTTCCTTATTATTTAAAGGTTGCGATAATTTAATTTCAACTTTCCGCTGTCGCTGTCTCAAATTTCGAGATAGAAAGAGAAAGGTCGACGTGTGGGCACACTTATAAAGTGTGCCCCTCTCATTTTACTTTCTTACGCTCCCATCAAATATTTTTGAAATATGTATACCTATATCCATGTAGATTAAATATTAAAGTTAATTCATTTTATGACTATTTTTTAATAGTATAATAATGAGGCCAATTAAATCTTGAAAGACTCGTTGAAACATATTTAAAATATTACGTTTCTAAATTAATTAATATACTATAAGAATATACATAATTGATGCAGATTGAAAAAAGTATGCCTCAAGATAGTTTATATATGTATATATAAATACGGCTTAATAATTTACATCCTTAGTTATTAGTTCTTTCACCCATTCCACTACACTTATCAAAAGTCCTTGTCTACATACAATAGATTATCTTCACTAACAAAGAAGAGTGATGAAGAATGATGGGACGATTCATCGGAATTGGGTTTTTTGTTTTTCTGGAATCGAAATCGGGATCTGCATCGGATACATATTGTTTAATTTGCAATTTTGATTCTTATTTATTACTGGTATTTAAATATGTATTACTTTTCTATGAAGAATAAAAATTGCCTACCCCCCTCCCTCCCCCCAAATTAAGGAATTTTTGCTTTTTCATAGAAAAAAAATCTTAAATAAATGAAATTTATTTAAGATTTCAAATTTAAATTTAATTTTCTGTTAATCCCAATGCATTTTTGAATTTTATCCCCAAAATTTAATTTATTTTCTTTTTCTTCAAAAATTATGTATTAAAAATGAAATATTTGATATTTTTTTTTGAGAATAGCTGGTGATTTTGGAATTTTTTTTTTCCCAAAGTATTTTTATTTTTGTGTGAATAGCGGAACTTTTTTGTTTTTTTCATAAAATTTTATTTTTTTAGTATTTAGTGATAGATTTTTAAAAGAAATTATTCAAATTGAAATTTGTTTTTTCAAAAAAAATAATATTTGAAATTTGTTTTTCCAAAACAAATTTAATTTTTGAAAAAAAATCTAAAAACAAAGCCATTACCCCCCCCCCCTACAAAATAAAATAACTACGACTATTGCTTGAAATATTGAAGAATCGGAATCAGCATCGGGAATTTTTAATAAAATCGTACGACGAGTGTGTTTGTTTTCGTTGTATTCTAATCCTTTACCAAAAATTCCTTATACTGTAAGTACACATTTTCAACTAATATGCTGTTTAATCAATAATGAAGGATAAATGTGTTGTTATTTTTTTTATTTGTTGCGCGCAATAAGATCTCAAAACACAATACAACAATCTGTCTCACAGGATTATCAAATTTTTTTATTGAATCATCTCAGGTATAACTTTTAATCCCACTAAGAAATCACACATTTTGCCATTTCCAATTATTTCAACATCAATTCAATAACGGCAAAAAATATTTATGATTAGTCGCCTCTGATAGCAAAACATGAGAGGCTATTAATCATATGTTTTATAATGGTCCATTAGAAGCCTATTTCTAAGAGTGACGACTGCATAACTTTCATTAATAATATATATTGTATATACTGTATACATACTCGATGCTAAAAGAAAGCCCCCTCCGTTAACGATGCTTGAATTGCCATATGGCAAAATGATAAGTATAAGCACAATGTACTTACGATTTTGTTTTCCAATAGACTTATGCATGCTATTATACATATATACAGTACATTTCATGTAAGATTATATGTCAATAAGAACAATCTGTTACAGGAAATTTTCTATTTTTTCAGTATGGACATCTATTGACTTAAAGCATACGGGAACGTATCTTACAGTCATTTGTCTCCTCTCATCAATAGTCTCTGTTATAAATCACTCTATGGATGTACAAAAAATAAAATTGCTTGAATCCTTAATTTTTCCCCCCTAAATGCATTACTCAAGGTCCATATAAAAGACGTTCACTGAAAATATTCATATTTTTTCATGACAAAACTGCTGAGTATTATAACTGACCTCACGTTTGATTATTTTTACAGTGACATTAAGAAAAAAATAAAATCAAGACTAAGACTCATAACTAGCAGTACCATTGCTAAATCACAAATACGTGGTTTGTATGGAATCAAGAAAAGACCACTCAAACCCAATTTTTGATATGTTTAAATATCTCTAACTATATTTGTAAGCAATATAAGCCTCAGCCCAATGGTGAACAGATTGACAGCTCTTGATGAGGAAGGCTGGGTCCATGGGATACCAGGCTGACATAATGCCAGCTCGGAGCTAATCCAAATTAGAATTAGAAATGTGTCATACATTGTTCTTCCAGATGCTTCAACCTCAAAGTCCAAAGAATTGAGGCGAGAGCTGGAGGAGGGCCTCAAAGAGGCATGTTGGAAGTCAACCATATTGTCACCACTGAAGCTTCGGTTCTTCTTGGCTGTAATATACTTCTTGATTTTGTAGGCAGTCCGGACGGAGATGCCAAGAGTCTTTGTGGCGTGGAGGACAAGGCACAAATGTTACCTTTTTTGTTTTTGCTCCGATATTTTCCAATTAGAGACATGGGATAAATAGAAAAGTTGTTTATTTTTGCTGCCCCTGTCGTTTGGTAGTGTTATATAAACTTACAATTAAAAATGATGGGGTTAAAATTGTTATTAAATGTTTTTGTAAGTTTTGGCTTAATCACTCTTTACAAGTATTCTTCAATCTTTTAATTAGATGTAAGTACATGAGAGAGGTGGAACGTCTAAGAAAATAACATAACTTTTTTGTAGGTTTCTCGGTCTCTCTGGATAAATGTTTAGGTCGTTGTTATTTCCTTCCCACAATGTTTCACTTCTCTGTTGTGTGTGGTAGGAAGCCATTTATAGCAGAGTATATTGGGATAAGGGGAGGCACTCGTCCTATATGTCCTTCTGTTCCTCCAGGTATCCCGTGATAATCTTCCCAGGAAACAAATATTCACGTGAGAAAAATCCTATTCTTTCTATATATTTCATCACTTATAAGATTTTTTTGCTATGACTAATCTCATTTCATAAACTCAAGACCATTTTAAAAATATTCCGCTATTTCAGTTTTTGATTAAAGTTTAATTTACTTTTATTCAAAGAATAACGAAGGGGAAGAATTTGGGGAGGGGGAAGAATTTGGTACAATTAAATTGAAGTCAATAATCGAATTAATCCATGAGTGCAGAATCCAAAACTGATCTCAGTTTTTCTCTCAGTCATTTGAATTTGGGAAATATATGGGATTATATTAATTCATGACCATTATCGTTCAGAATCTTTTTTTACCCTTAAAAAAATCACCAAATTAAGAGTAGGATGATTAAAAACTATGTAAAAGTATTTTGTATGATTATATAATGTTTTTATTGATTCTACTCCTTGTTTTGAACTCGATATATTTCTATTTTTTGACTGAAAAATGATGAAAACGACGCTTTTCTCTACGGCCTGATAACTTATTCATAATACATAGCGATGATGAATATATAGAAATATATTAAATGCATAATTTAAAAAACACAGTTTTTTCTCTCCTTTAAAACATTTACCAAATTATCAGGGTTACCATATTAATTATCGTTTTTTTAGCGTACTCATTGCACACAGGATTTTCCTCACTAATTTCTATCTATAAATATCCTGATAGGCGAGTCGCAGCCAGATATTATGATCATGTAAATAAATGGTTATATATACTAAATCTCCCACACGCCTTTCTCTCACTCTTGGTCTGATGAATTGGATTCCGCTAATATATGTTGCAGCAATTCACCTCATCACGGCACAATAGTTGGTCATTAGAATGACCCATTTTGTAATTAAATAATACATTTTGAGATGAAGGAATTGCAACTTGTACAGAACATACATACCTTTTTGATTAATCTTTCCAAATTTTGATTTAATGCCCTAATTATATTAACTTTTGCTTACAAAATGGAAGGATATGTAATACAGGGTTTCATAGGGCCAATCTGTATTACTTATTCAGTAAATATGTTCTGTCCTTAAATATTTCGTTTCAAAGTCAAGTGAAGTCAAAGTTAAAAAAATTACTTTCAATTATGATCAACATCATACAAATTTAGTGTTACTATTGTGAAAGTTGTATTTTGTTTGACTATGTCTTTCTACAAATAAAGGTTGTATCAGTTTGCAAATATGAAGTTCATCCAGAGGTAGAGTAATCCATGACACTCATCTTTTTCTAAATAACAGACTACCACACACATAACAATATTCATCGTATCTCTCAAACTTTCCTCCAAAGTGAAAAAAAGGAACTAAGTTGTATTGTGATTATCCTATTACATCATCCTTTACAAACGTTGAATTTTTAATAATCGAGAGTAGGGATATTCTGGGATAAGCAGGATTAAATTTAAGCTCTCTAAATGAACGTTCAAAACACATATAATGAGTTGAAACAGACTATTAGGCATAAATGCATAAGAATGGTATATGTTTCGGGGAGGCCATTGTGCAAATATGTCGTATTCTAAATAATTGTACTCAATACCAAAATAAGATTCTGGAGGGTTCCTGAACAGAGAAAAAAATTAAAAATAATAAAGTAATTTTTATTCTTTTTTTTTTTTTACTTTGCCTTAACAACGTCGTCGATTTTTTTTACAGAATTGAGTCAAAAAATCCTTTACAACAGAGTCTCAAGAACAAAGCCTATTCTGGGAAACACATCACTAATATTCATTTACTTTAATGATTTAAATCTCTACTTTTTCAAATTGTATAACTATTTAACTTTTAAACGTGCAAAACACTTTAGTTTTTTGCTAAGGGGATGATGCATTTTATTTTTAGAATTCATGTATATTTAATTGTAGTTTGAGGATGTCTTTCAAACACTTAAAAACGTGCCATAAACGTCGACATATCACATACGTAAATAATACTCTATGTAACAATTGAGATGATTGAGTTTACACACATATTTAAGAAGAACTCTTTCTTTAGCATTAAATATATACATTAAAGTGTACCGTAATGCCTAAAATTTGGAATTTGGTATCATTGGATATTTTTATTTTGCATTTTATTCCTCTAAACAAGAAAATAACCATTAAATATATTAAGATAAAAAATTGGTCATTCATGGACGCCTTTTGATTTGAAAATCTGTAAAATGTCTACAAAAATTAAATTTTGATATTTTTCTTTAAAATTATCGATTTGAATCCAATTAAAATACTTTTATTTTTTTAAGTATTGTAGGTGAAATATATATTATGCAACAATATTTTAGCAATCCTTTTTATAACTTGCCTCATGGTATGAGTATTTTAGTTCAAATAAGATAAAAATATCCGGCCATACCAAATTCCCACCTTTTGTCATTACAGTACAGTCTAATGTATATACGTAATACAAGCCTATGCATTAACGCCTGATTGCAATTGTCTCATTTGTCAAATCTTTAACATTATTCATTAATCATTACTTACAAATAATGTACACAGAGATATATTGTACAATGATATTGTATTTATTAAGACATTTTTTTAATAAATAAAAATTCATTCCGGAATTTATTTTTCACTTTCATGGACCATTGAATTCAATCAACTTTTTATTCTCATTTAATCAAATTTGAAAGTTTTTCCTTACGGTTGAGTTATTTAAATATATATACATAGTTACAAAATATGTAAAAAAAAACCTATCAATACAAATGTTTTAAATGACAACTTTCTTTGTGGATTCAAACAAATTGATTCTATAAATAGAATTGCTCTATATAGAATAGAAAATATCAACTATGTCTTTTTCTCCTATGTACTTTGAAACTAAAATTTTATCTATTGAAGAAAAATAAAATACAATATGATGACACATTCAATGTTCTTTATTAAATGGTACAAAGGATTATGAGCCAATGATTTGTAGAATATTGCAATGGCAAAGAGCGGACTCATTAAATTTTTCTTCTTACATAAAATAAAAATAAACAACCATTTTTAATCAATTAGAAAACAAGGCATTACTTTTGAAAGTTTCATTTCCTCTTTCATCCGTAACACTATGACTTCATACATATAACATTTGATACATCAGTTTTTGAATACTTGATTTAAGCAATTTGATAATTTTTTGGCACAAAAGCTTACAAATAATAGATCCAATAAAATAAAATCATTATTTTCCCTATCAATGTCTTTATAAATGTGTATCTTGCATTGTATAAGTGTGATTGGATTTCATTAGATGGCATTAGAAAGATAAGATTTCTTACAAAAACAATTTTGTGATTTTTAGACTCAGTATTGTTTTAGCGCGAATTAAAGTAATATTAAGACATATTTTACAATTTCTCTTCGATAAAGGTGAAAAGGCAAGTCTGGCGGCTAAAAATGTGAATAGTGTGTATGATCATATATTACTGAAACAGTAGCTGTAATTTCCGTTGTTGTAATTTGGATGTGAAAGATGTACCACGTTCAAAAAGGCAAACAGTCGAATGGATAACATATAGGAAATCCTCAAGTCTAATTGTCGGCATATTTATAAAAAACATTTTTTATAATGAAAATTTAATTTTAAAAATTATTTAAAAAAAATTTAAGTTAACAGATATAAATTTTTGAAGCTAAAAAATTAATTTTTTGAGAATAGCAATGAATTTTTTTAATTTTTTTTGTAAATAACTGTGATTTTTTTTTAGTAAGAAGCAAAAATTCCTTAATTTAGAGAAGCTACACCTCCTTCAGACCACCCCCAGCGGACTCCTGCAAATAATTCTTAGGCTAATGTTTGCTTATCATTATTGTGTTTTTATGCATAAATTCCTAGGAAAAAAAAAATTGCTCGATTAATCAGTGATTGGTTTTCTTATTCACAAATAGTCGTGATCGAACATAATCTAATGCATCGTGCCTTGTTTTAAAATGATTGTTTATAACCTTCTTTTTGCGCCAAGTATCCTCTTTAGACAAAAGCTTTTAAAATAAAAGTGAAATTCGTTGAAAGGGAATTAAATAATGAGAAAATGGAATGGTCTTTGGATGTAAAATTTGTCGTCATATCAAATATTATAAATAGAGAAAATAAGAGTTACAATGAAAAGGTATGTATATTATTTGACCCAGTAACAAAAATCATACTTGGACAAGACACTTTCAAAAATAACCATTGAAATAGAAAAATGTAAATTAAATATTTTTCTATTTCGCGCTAAACAACCATGATTTTCTATTTTAATAATAAAAAAACTAAAAAAATAATATAAACAGTCTCGTACTTGGACATTTTACATAAATTTGCTAACATATAAATATACAAATATATATTTATATGACCAAACATAAAATTAATATTTAATACATAAATATTTGAATTTATTTATATATCTTTTTTTTATTTGATAGGAGTGTATATATATATTTAATTGCAAAGTGTGCCAACTCTTGTAGATAATTAAGAACAATAATTTATACCCAATTGGCAATGAGTCGATACTATTTATATAATATATGTATACTTCAATAAAAAATAGTTCATACGGGTTGTATAACAAACATCTAATTAAATAATGAGATTTAAAGAGAAATGTTCCATTCAATTTTTTTTCTTCTTAAATCGATTAAATAAACCTAAAGAAAACAATTATTTTAAAATTCCTCCAGTAGTATGAATATGGAATTTTAAGTTGATTTGGAAGAAAGTACGGTACAGGGCATATGGATGTTATGTTTGAAGCTGATAGAACATTCCAAAACATACAAATAGCGATCAACATCCCAAAAAGGAAAAACGTGTACTGATTATTAATTTATATTTCATAAAATTTTGCTCTCAAGTGTTTGATTCTATTACTACCTGTTGTATCAAATAAGGGGATTTCGAAAAAAATCCTTTTAAAGGAAATTAAAAAAAAGGGTACAGAGTGTAGAATCAAAACTTGCTTCAGCAATTAATTACCAATATTTTTATCTACATGGATTCATTATGTCACCAAAGAACTGCTGATACAAAAATAAACAAGTAATGTTCTTATCCAATGTCTCTAAATTAAAAAAAAATGTCATAGCAACAGCTAAAAAATCAACATGTGTTCGACCTTTTCCAACCGTATAAGAGTAGGGAAGTCTGCAAAGACTGTTTACACCTTCATCCGGACTGTCCAGCACATCAAGAAGTCCAACTGTCCCATACAGCCCAGAAAAACGTAAACGTCTACCGCAACAATATGGCTGACTTTTGAACGGCCTCCATGTGATCATCGTCCAGCCCTGACCTCTGCTCCTGGACTTTGCAGTTTGGGAGTGTCTTGGAGAAAAATGTCGGATGCACCTCTCATCCAAATTTAGATTCGCATTGACATGCAATGATAACAGCGTGGTATATCAGAGACACAACCTTCATAGTCAAAAGCAGTCAATCTGTTCGCCGGCGTGTCGAGTCTGTTATTGCTTGTGAAGGAGGAACTATTGAATAAAAATATAGCGAAATATTTTTTACAAGTAGTTTTGAGTTGTCGTACACTGATTCCATAAAATAACGTTTTTCGTAATTTAGTCGTGTTACTGGAAGTTTAAGATCCCCACTCGATAAATTATGACTGCAAATACGTTGACATTTTGAAAAGTGTACAACTTTAACTGTATATAAGATACATTACACACTAGAGGGATGTGTTCTAGCAAGGATGCATACTGGAGGAAATAGATGGGGGTATCTGTCGGATTCAATATAGGTACACACCGTCAAAAAATGAATACACCTCTTAAGGTCCGGAATGCAGCTATACAACTCTACCATATAGGCTCAGAGCATGACGAATCAGAAAGACCTGAATGTAGATATGTACCTTTTACTACCCATCTCTTGGAGAAAGAAAGAAGGCCCATTATGCTCCTCATAATAATGTCGTGTCGGTCCTTATTTAGGATCCAGGACCGCGGTTCAGTCCAGTCTTGTCCCATCTAGTCTATTCCCCCTTGTTGGCCCTTAAAGAAGGTTAAATTGATCCCTCGTGACGTCAATAAGGGTGTTTTCCCCTATTTTTAATTATTCAGTTATATAAAATAATAAATTATATAACTAAGTCCATATACAATATGTCTGTATTATAATGAAAAAAATAGTATTTTTTGCAAAATGTATGCAATAATCTTAATTCATACTTTATATATCTTATTTGGCTTAATAAACCATTTGTTTTTCTGAAAAAAAATCAAAGGACCTACAGTTAAGGACCAGTCTTAAGGAGCAACTGTCCTGAGAATGTACAGTACTTGACCGAATCAATAAGGACAGGAACAACACGCCGTGAAAAAAATATATTTATTCTCTAAGGCCACGAGTATATGTTTTTAAACGGATCAAATTTGTTGCAAACTCCATCAAAAGTGATAAAATTACTTAAAATGAATGAAATACCTTAGATCATAATGAAATTACACATTTTACATGATTACTGTAGACTGCACTTGTAGTCTCAAATATTATGACTAACTTAAAATAACAAAGGCTCAAAAATACACTTATATCATTATATGTATTACAATAATTTCCTTACATTTAGGGTTCGAGAGTTGAATCCAGCCTCTACAACACAGGCTCCACCATGACAGCGTGCATAAGAAGAGCATCCATGGTCATCACTGCAGCATTTGTTTGCCTTAACACATCGCCCAATTCCTTGTTCATCATGGTGACAAATGTAACAAGATGGACAAGCTGATGTACTTGAGCAGATTTGAGATCTAAAAGAAATAATATTTACACACTGTGTTTTAAATATTTAGTAAGATACATATGAAATAGAGTGAAAATAATATTTTTTTTTTTTTGTGTGTATATTGAGTTATCAAAAGCCTAATCTTTATATAATTTGGCTGGTGCCGAATCCAGATACAATAAGACACAGTCAATTTAATATTTTTATTTTACATCCTTCAACAACTTGACCTCTTAATGTATGGATTGTTCCTTTAAAATCTTAACACTTTGAATTTCAAACTTCAACAAGACTTAATTTATTAATTAACAATAGAATTTTAACAAAATTAATACTATTAATAGAACTGTGTCTGAGCTCACTTAACCCTTTCTGACCCACAGTGAGTTGAAAAGAAAATCAAAGATAATTTTAGTCAATTATTGATATCTTGCATAATATTAAAACTAATTAGAATTAATTTTTAATTAGTCTTGTATTACCACTCACACCCAGAGGGACACTGGTGTCCCTCTGGGTGTGAATGGTAATTCTTTATTATGTATAAACTAAATACTAAAGGTATGCTTTGCAGTTGAATTCTTAACATTTATTAATTATTTAGATATAATTTTTATATCTCATTCAAACAAGTAATAATTCTACCATGGAAAATTGATTATTGAAAATTGAATATTAATACCGGGCCGTGCAAAATTATTTAGCGATGATGTAAATGTACTTTTTAAGAGGTTTGGTGGCAACCAATCTGATTGTTTCTTATTGTTACTGTTAAAATAAACAAAAATCCTTCCTGTGAGAGTGTAACAACTTCCAGACGTGAGACCATGTCCAATCAGGAAACAAAGTGAATCGAAATTGCAGCCCTCCTCCGAGCGGGAGTGCCTCATAACAACATTAAGGAACAGGTTGGGGTCTCGTTGAAGACAATTTACAACGTTTCCAAGCGCTTGAAGGGTGGGGGTGATCTCAAGCATTCCCCTGGGGCTGGCAGGAAGCCCACTGTCTCAACAAGGCAAGTAAAGGCAGTGTTCATGATGACTCCCCACAGGTCCATTGCCGACACGTCCAGAAAGATGGAAACGTCGAGATCAACTGTTTCAAGGGCATTGAAAAGGGCTGGAGGAAAGTCCCTGAGGCGTACTGAACGCCCTCTGCTAACTGAACGTCAGCAAAAAGTCAGACTTGAGCGTGTCAAGAAAATCTTGAATGATATCAAGAGCTCATCTGGACGCATCATCATTTTTTCAGATGAGAAAACTTTTACGGTCGATCCTATTTTCAACAGGCCAAATGACCGTTTTGTGAGCTTTGGAGATGTGCAACATAAGCACCGCTAACAACAACAAAGCAGCCTTCTTCGGTGATGATGTTGGCTCTCGTGGCCTCCAACGGGAAAGCCATGAAGCCAAGGTCCTTCCGTGGATCAAATCCATAGTCGGCAACTCTCCTTGGGGTTTTCAACAAGATGGAGCACCCGCCCATGCTTCCAAGAAAGCTCAGGAGTGGCTCAAGGACAACATGAACTTTTGGCCCAAGGACTACTGGCCCCCTCAGAGCCCAGATATGAACCCACTAGACTTATCTATCTAGGCGCACGTGGAGACCAAGGCCTGCAAAAAACAACACAAGAACATAAATGCCTTAAAGTCTGCTGTCAACAAGGCCTGGGCCTCCATGGACGCCGATTACATCCAGCAAGTCTGTGGCAGCTTCAGACGTCGCCTCACCAGTGCCATTGAGTCAAATGGTGGCTACATTGATTAAATTTGATCACAAACTATTTTATTATTCTAAAAATATATGAATAATTGTTTCTCAAGTCATTCGAAATGTCATTATTGTCTACGATATGTTCTGAACAAAAATCGTTAAATAATTCTGCACGGCCCGGTATTTACATGTGAAACATAACGAAGCACCAGTGCCCCAACAATTTTAAACAGCTATAATATTTGTATTTTTCATCAAAAGATGGCAAAATTTTCAACAATTACTCCTTATACTAGACAAATATTGAAGAAAAAAAAACGATAAAAAAATTAAACTGTCCATACATGATTTGTATATGATAGGTAGAATGTTATTTTACAGATTTCCAAAAAATGTCATAGTTTGAAGACTTTTGTAAAACGAAAATAAAGACCAATAAATACATGATAAAATGTATTTATAAATTTTAGAGATCTACTTATACTCTTTCTAATAATGTTAAAATATCTTAAATATCATGAAAAATAATGCAATGACAAATGAATTTAAATATGGGATACCAGTGTCCCGTCAATACGAAAGGGTTAATCATCAATGTAGGGGCTCCTAGCGGCAATTATGGCTTCCAGTAGTCAGCAGTGGCGGAGACCTGGCATCCGCAGGTGATGTAGTCATTTGCCATGGAGTTCCAGTCCTGGAGGAATGGAGAGACTCACTGTTTGGATAAAGGATACTGCAGGCCTTCCCCTCGACTACACCCAAAAGGTGTAGTCGAGGGGTGAGGGGTTGGCATCAGAGGTTGTAGGGGGGTCAAAAGTGTAATAAATGAGTTCTTAAGAACTCAAAAGAGTCTTACAACGGAAGTTATGGATTTTTTCGTTGCTGGTGTTACAAGTGGCCTCTCCAACCTCTCAAGGCTCTTTCTGCCCACTTTTTGTTGGTTCTCTGAGCAGTCTGGAGTGAAACCCTCATGGACTTAGGGGTATTGGCCAGGGCTGTTTTCTTTAACTCTTTCTTTAAAGTTTGGCCTTTTTGATGGAGCCATTCTACCTCTCCAACGTTTTGGACTTGCTAACAGCGTAGACAGTGGTCCTGGGGACGCCCAACTGCTTGCATTGTGCGAATGGAAATTCGTCGATCACGTTGAAGTATCATTTTCCAGACTTATATGTATGCTAGAGAACTAAGGTTTGTTTTGTTTTGTAACTAATTGTTAATGCTTTAGTATATCAAATATGAATTACTTTCAATCACTTAATCTTAATTAATTATTGAATTAGTTAGTGTGCAGATTTCAATTTATCACTCGGTAGTTAATAATGGATAAAATTCCATATTGTAATATTTTTTAACTTTTTATTACAACATTAAGAAAAGACCACACATAATACTGTCTAAGAAAATCAATAAAGATAGAAAAGGTGTGCAGTGAAAAATACGTTTGATTTTTTTAAGTTAATTTACTTATGTAAAAAAGTGTAAAATAAAGTTTATTAGTATTTACTTGTGCTTGGACGATAACTATCGAAAAAAAAACAAAATTTCCGAAAATTGTTAATTTTAAAACTCCAAAGCTTTTTTCAAATTTGTCTGCTCAACCATACACCGAAAAATATTTTTGTAGGATTATTCAAAAAATACTCTATAAAAACATTGGATTTTTTTTTCTATTAGTAGAATATTCATGAGCTGAAGGGGAAAATTGAATTACAGTTGAATTAATATTTTAAGAAATTAAAATAACTTTATTTTTAATTATTATTTACATAAAAGAAATAGATCAAGCGAACAATAATTTAATTCTTAAAGATTTTCATTACGCAATTCTTTTAATTTATTGTTCTTTTTCCTTAAATAATTATTCTCAATGATGGATACTAAATAGTATTATATAATAGTACATCCGGTATTTAAAAATATAGAAACAGAAAATTAACATTTTATTAGATTAGCTGCAATAAAACTTCCACTCGGTATATAGAATGGGCATATAGCTTGAAATTACTTTGATGTCAATTCCTAATTCTAGTCTGAGGACTTACTCTTATAACTGCTGAGAAAACCCTCACTTTCATGATCACAGACACTTTATATTTAGATATTTTCTCTTCAATAATTATATAACATTGACAACAGCTTTGGAAAATAATAAAATCCATTTCAGATTACCAAGTAGAAAAATCTTTTTTAATCTAAAAAATCGCCCATATTTTAACCAATTAAAGGGGAAAAAATAAGACTGAATGTTCCGTGTATTGTGTATTCCTTGGATTTTACAACACCATGCATGTTTTAGTCTTGTTCAGTTTACCAGTACTATAGCTGTCCCGGAGTATTGGCCACCGCTTCCAATTTCTCAGAAAATTGTCCTAGAATGTGTGTGTCTGTTATAAGTGTCTACACAGTTAGCCATAGGAGGCTGAATCTTTTTATTATCTTTTGAACTTGGTCAGGCTAGAACAGCTTTATTTGGGAGGGGGAGCTCAAGAAGACTAGATAGAGGATTAAGTTATAAGTAAAAAAAAAAGTGACTGGCGTCTCTTTATACAACTATTTGAAAAAAATACTTTTCCTAAATTCATTCAAAATCAAAAAGTTAGGGGCAAAAAAAAGAAATTAGTTAATGGAACATTGGATTCATAGATAAATAAGGTTTGTAGAAATTTGTCTGGAAATTCGTTAGTATATAAGTTTGACACATCAAAATTTATATTTAATTGAAATATTTGTTATTGTCTAAAATCTTTTTTAATTTTTTGTCTCTTTTTTTCATCAAACGTCAATTTTCAATTTTTAAGAAAAAATACCATAAAATAAAGTATTTTGGAAATAAAATTATTATACTTAACAGTACACTCTAACATCCTCAATTTCCGGAACATTTTGTAACACAGTTTTTGCGCTATTTGCAATAATCAACAAGTTATCGAGGGCTAATTTACCGATAACATTATTGTCTATAACCTTTTTTTTTAAGTACAAAAAAAAGACTTGGTAGATTTATATGTCTCTATAGAATGCGAATAAATCTTGTTTACTATTTTTTTTTTTTTTTCATAATAAGTGCAGAATAGTTTGTTTTTTTGCATTTTTCATAGAATTATGATTTGACAATAATAAAATATGGACTTCTCATCTAGACAAGTTTTTTTTTATGCATATTTTATTGGAAGTTTACAATACAATTTTTAAAAAAATCATAATAATACATTTCATATAACATACAGGCGCTATATTATAATGCGTTAAAGCTCACTTACATTCAAGGTCTCTAAGCATTAAGAAAATTGCATTGGCCATTGTCAATGCGATTTCTCGCTCCCTCCTTCGCCTGAGAAACCCTGGATAAATCCTTGCTAGTATATTTTATATTTAAAATAAATAAATAAAACTAGTTTATCAAAAACATTTATGAAAGATCCAAAATAAGTTCATGTTTCCAATGTTAAAAAGGAAGTTATAATTAAATATTCCTTTTTAGGTTTGTTAGATATGTTTTAGAGCACTGGTTCTTAATTTTGTTGGTGGTACTCCACTAGTTTCATATGAATATTTGCCAAACCCTTCTTAATTGGTCAAGTAGAGCGTGTCATCACTAATCATATGTGTTCGACCTCCGTCGACAACCCTAGAAACTGAATCACCGAACCCCTAGTGTTCGATCAAACCCAGGTTAAGAACCACTGTTTTAGAGGGTTTAATTTGTATGCTGATGCACATAGCACATCATTTGCGCTGCATAAATCTTTAAAAACTTTATCTCAAGCAAATTTTCAATATTTATTCAAGTTTTTAATAATATATAAACCCGGGATTTTGCTGAAACTATTTGTTGATGTAAAATAAATGATAAATCTTGGGTAAATGGGTCTAATTGATTTTAATCCTTTAACGCCTAAAAGCGACTTAAAAAATGTATATTAGGTGGTTAAAGATATGTTCATCGAGAGTAAACCGGCAAGAAAACATGTGTTCTAATGATTGATGCGTCTGTTAGAGACTGACGAAGAGCGTACATAATCTTTCTACAATCAGTATGCAACACAGTTATAAATTGAAATTGTATTGTAATTTATTTTTGTTAAATTGCTAATCGTAGGGAAACTTCTAAATCATTTTCAGTTCATATTTATGAAGAAAATGATTGAAATATGGAAAAACTAAATTTTTGTATAAAAAAAAAAAAAGTGTCTGTCTAAATAGACAATGCATTATGCAGTCATCTTTCCTTTCAATATGTGCTTCACCTGATTGGACAATATGGTATTTAAAACACTAAATATTATATAGTCTTAAATTTTATAATATTTACATATTTAAAAAAAAAAAATAAGCGGTAAACTATATTTGTGTTGTTTATTTTTCCTTGAAAATGTATTGAGATGGCTCAAATTTGGTGACTAAGTCGGTTTAAAAATATTGACATTGACATAGTTTTAAGTATTGGAATTTAAATGTATTTTGCACACAATTCGAATTCAAATATAAAATTAGCATATTTCAAGTTGTAATTAAATAGTAAACGGTATAAACCAAAAAAAAAGTATAACATTATTTGTCCAATTTTAAATAAATTTTCTTATTAATTTTTTTCTAATGATCTTAATAACATCATAGTGTATACAATATACATAAAAACATTATTAAAGGAAAAATATTACTTACTCAATACATGCTCCATTGTCACAAATATACTTTTCATTTTTACAGCTCCCATAGTTGCAACATTGCTTTGCCTTTACGCATGACTTGAAACCTCCTTTGGACTCCTTACATATATGACATATTTTACAATCCGTATTCTAAGTATGTTTAAAGATCAAAGATGACCCAGAAAAATAAGACAAGGCATTTTCAAGGATGATTCAAGGCTTTGCAGTCATAATAATCAGACAAAATAAGTCCAGTGATCACTCAAATAATGACAAAAAATCAAAACAATAAAGTGAAAAAACCATAATTAATCGTTAACTCATTACAGAGAAAGGTTTAATAGTTGATGATCAAGATAAAAAAGTTCAATTAGTCTTTATTTTTAATATTCAATAGACCAAAAATAATAGAATATTTTTGAGGAATTTTTATGTTGTAAATAAATAAATTGTACCATGGGCTATTAATAGCTGATTATGTATTCAAACTGCTCTTAAATGAAGCTGTGGGACTTTTACTAATAAGACTAACATGTTTCTAATACTTAAATACTTTTTTTTTTAAAAAAGAATATGGCAAAATTACTCAAATTTATTCCAACTCATTTTTAGAAAAGTTTATTAGACTCTTAATAAAGTCTAATTGAAAATGACATATACATCAGCAATTAAAACTTATTTCAAAAATGACCATTGCATTTCAGGGAAAAAATACTGAGGAGGATAAATTTTGCTTTTTCGTTAAAAATATCATCTTTTATAAAATACATGAACAATTTATTGTAACACCATTTCATAAGTAGGATTTGATTAAAGGTACAAAAATATAACCACATCTCTTACTTATTAATAAAGTTAATTGCCATTTTTACTAAACCTTCGTTTAATTGAATGAAAATATTTTTTTTTAAATTTCGTAAATAAAAATATAAAGATCCATTCAAATACAAAAAAAGTTCAAAAAATAAGAACATAAGGCTAAAAAAGGATCCTTGAGTGATTTTTATATATTTGTGACTCTTCGTTTCTATGAAAATGCCTTGTGACATGAAGATTTTTTGATACACCCATGATTCACACATTGCTGATTACCTAAAATATAAGAAGAAAAACACATGATAGGAACAAATATATAAAAAAATTATATGGGCTAAACGTAGAAAAAAAATATTAGTTTTAAGATTAGTAATTTTTTTTTAAAAAGCATAATAATGTTTTACAAAATTTTCCTTGCACTAATGCCATTTTAATTGTTAAAGATTCTTCTAACTATAGTAATAATACATTTTCTCCTACCAAACTAATAAAACAGTCAGCTGATATTAACAAAGGTCCTAGTATTATTAGTCTTACTCCACCCTTCTCTTCGCGCTTCTCAAAATGCCCATTCCTAGGGACAATGGTCTCTTTTCATAATTTAGTGCACAATGACAGATCCTAACTTTTTTGTTATTACTCCAATGATTAGAATTACGGCTAAAAATGAGTTAAAAACTTGACTCATTATCACATTAAAAGCTAAATTATTCACTAAGCAGTGAAAAAAATAAAGTATAGACTCTTATTTATAATATATAAAGTGATATTTTTTGAAGTTCAATTTAATGTAGCTGGATTTTTATATTTGACTATTCCTCTTTTTCTTTTTATGAAAATAAAATAAAAAAACCATTGGTATCTTTAAAAAATCAAAACTAATAAGCCATACATATTTCTTTGTCATCTGTTGATTTCAACTTATATTTCTTTCTACATATAGTGAGAAAGAGGCATTTAATTCTCTCTATCGTTCTTGTATAATCAATTTATTATGTATTGTCTCACGAAGGCTATCTTTAATCAACTGACCAGAGTTAATATATGTTTTATAATTACTATAATTTTTCAATTTATCCCATTCTTAGAACAGGTCCTATCAGTCCTTGGGACCGATCCATGGGACTGTCCGTACTAGAAATGATTTATATATTTAAAAAAGTTGAGGGATGTCATCAAGGAGCCAACTTTATAAGTTTTAGAACTAATATGCATGACTGATTTGGACTGGGCCAAGACTGAACTTGACGGTACTGCAGTCTTCACTCCTAAATAAGGACTGACACAACACTATACTCACACTTATACTTGTAGATACACGATAAATGTGGATAGATGTATATCCTTGTACAAAGGATGTCCTTTTCTCGTGGAAAGTGAAAATATAATTTTACATATATTGGAGTGTTTTTACATATTATTTTTAACATCCGAATGTGCTTTTAAGCATATAAACGTTTTCATTTGGAGTCTTTTTGGGACCTGAGAACAACATCAATGGAGTGGTTTTTTCGTCACGGAAGATTAAGGACAGATACGTTAGTGATAGATGGCGTTATTGATTCCGTCATTAAGACGTAAATAAATAATATCCTTCCATTGATTTACTAGGTGTGCATGATTTTTGGTAATGAGAGGACGTCTGCCTGATAAACCACTGAGGAGGGTTTAAATGGGAAATATTCGTCGTATTCATAAAAAATAAAGTAGGAAAATATATTGATGTTTACGACATGAAAATGCTTTATGGTTTCAAAAAACATGAATTAGCAGGTGCACATCCTAATTTTTGACCCTACAAAGCTGGACTTTACTAAGAATATGCTATTGATCTAAGAGGAAGACTAGAATATCTAAACCCTTTTATGTTCATAAACACTGATAAAAATCAGTCACAGTAATAAGAAGAGAGTCTTGATTACAATGGGGAAAATTTTCAATAGAGTCAATGAATTGAGGAGCTTGGAGTGGTTTATAGAGTTCTGATAAGCTGTTGATCTTTTCCCACGAAAGAATCTTACCAATGAAGTTCTTAAGAGAAAATACAAGGATTATAATGACGTTTGGAGAGATGGAAATTATATTGTTGAAATTATGTCTAACCCTGATACTATTCTACAGATTTTCCTTGTCAGGGTTGTCTTATTAAGTTGAAATTTAAAGAAAAGTTTATAGCATTGTATGGCGAAGCACATAATTTAGTGGAGAGTGGCTCAGTATTGCATAAGGCTCTAATTCAGAGCATAGATTCAGCTGAAAACATAGATAGTATAAATGATGGGAAAGAAAAATTATAGCATGATGACACGATTAATTTTGACGGAAAAGGATTTTATAAATTCAAATGAAGCCGTACTAAAGATGAATGTATCAAATAGTAATGAAGAAATTGCAGTTATATTAGCAGGAGTTTATTACGTTCTATTTGAAGGGAGTTACACAAAAGAGCGGTCTCTCCAATTCTACTGGATAATCAAAGAATTCGTTTTTTCGTATCAAGTCATTTTTTCGAGAATTTCGTATTTGTATTTTTACCTTTTTTGTAGGCTTAAGTCACCTTTTGAATATAAAAAAGTGAATAGTGGACATACAAATTGTTATAATTATTTTTCTTTTGCTAAATGTCATGTGGTTGTATTATTGAGCTTGATGTTGCTGAAATTCAAAAAATATTCTACAATCGGGATTAAAGGTACTATAATCAATATATTTTCAAAATTGATAAAATGTTTTGCAAAAAGGAAGATTGTGGGCTTTTTACAAGTTAAAGACATTTCAACTAGAAGGTTTGTATCCTACTAGAAACAATGCTAGAGTAATTTTAAACTAGAAGACAAAAAAAAAAATTCTATTTTTTTCCCCCTGAAGTTGTTAAATATCTTATTAAATACTTTATTTTTTTAAATCTAGAATAAATATACCACTTTATTTTATTATTTGCATTTGTAAAGAGTAAAAGAATATAATTTGTGCTGAATAAATACACTTTGAAACTTATATATATATATATATATATTAGTTTCAAAGTATACCTTCTAAGGTTGATTAATTTTTTTATAAATCATCTTTTTTTTTGTATGATAATCTAGCAATCAGCAGGACTTTAGAAGGGATTTTTTTAGAGTTGATTATTTAATAACTTAAGGAACAAAAAAATATGTTGTAATTTAGAAATTCCCTATAATTCCTATAGGTATAGGGTAAGGATTTTAATTTTTATAAATTTGGAACCCTGAACTGATGTAAATCGAATAATCACAAACAGATTGAATGGAGATTTTTCAAACTTATTTATACTTATAAAACCCATTGAGCTGTTATTATAGTGTGAACAATTATCATTCCTATGAGGGTGCTCTGAAAAGTTTCAAACCTCAACGTAAAGATGGCATCACTCGTAAATAAAAGCTATTCACATCTATTTAACATCTGTTGACGGTTACTCATCAAAGTTTCAGTCATTTTGAACGCACAGCTGTTACGTAACAGTGAGTTCATGTGAGTTTTTTTGTGAAAATGGACACAATCGATTATTGAGGTGCCATTAAATATTTGTTTTTCAAGGCGTAGCCTTTAAATAGACTCAAACAAAAGCAGGCATATGAAGGCTTGTTCTGTTAAAATTTGGCGTGTCTAAATATATCCAACTCTGAGTAATTGAGCAAAAAACAAAAAGTGCCTTGTCAACAGTTATTTTGCAGGAAAAAACGCCGATTACTATTTGGACGGGTTACCGAGATGAAAGCATCGCTAGGAGATGTATATAGAGCTACAAAAAGAATATGTTGCATAATAAAAATGAAGAAAAAATATCCTAAATCTTTGCCAAGTCGGAAGCTTTTCAGACCCCTTTTTTTATAATGTTCGGCCTTTCCCAACCTTTTTTTTTTAGGAAAAAGGTTGCAAGACCCAAAGAAAGTGAAAACAGTTAACATAAAAATTAATTTTATAACGTCACAAATTTTACATCGAACCAAATCAATTGTCATGTAGAGGATATATGTAAATACAATATTAAACAATTTGGATTATTTAAAATGAATACTCTTAAGGAAAGTTTAAAAATGAAGCAAAACAACGAAACTGCATTGTTTTCGTCATGATATGCTTACATCGCATTGAAATACCAAAATAACACTATCTTCCCCTTATTGATATTCCTGGGATTTTTGGAAAACTCATTTTTTCTCTCACAAAAATGACTGTATTTTCGGTTTCATTGTGTCTTTTTATTTTTTCTACAATTCATCTACATTATTTAATATCTAGGTTTGTCTGGCATTTCTTCAAAATCATAAGACTTATTATTGATGTTTTGTTGTTTTGGATTGTTTCATTGACATCTTTTAGGGGATAAAATGTTAGTATTACATCTATAATATTTGAGCTTGAATATTAAAACTTAAAAAAAAAAAATAATAGAAATATCAAAAGATGGCCAAAGAATAATACAAAATGAAAAAAAAAAAAAAAAAAAATAGAACAAAATTAATAAATTAGTTAAAAATGTATGTCCTAGTTCACTAATTTCTGAAGTTTTCATGAAATACTTCATTGTTTTTTCTATATATAATAAAGTCATAACCATCAATGTTGGTTAATTTAAGTTCAATTTTTGGAGCCTCAAAAAGGTTTAATAAGATAGAAATTGAAAAAAACCATTAGATAGCTTGTTTTTGCTTAGGTTCGGTATCTGCCTTATACTTTTTTATAGACGTATTCTATCCTATTATTACTCTTTTTACAACTCCGATTATTTCAACATCAGATGTTGACGTAGCGTAGACAAAATGTTCTATCTAGTAAATATTATTTTATAATATTAAATTTGACATATGTGTAGTTCTATATAGAGATGGTGATTGCACAGCTTTCAACACTCGTTTCTATTCGTATAAAATTTGATTGTTTATCCCTTCTCAAATATTTTTATATAGACATCTCTATTTCAACTAGTTTAAATACTAAATATATCCATGAATATTTCATTTATTTGCAATTTTAGTTCTGCTAACGATGCTCATGATGATCCAGATAAAACATATTTTGTAGATATGAAGAAAATTTTAAATAAGTATTTGTAGCTTTTTTCATAAAAGCAAGTTAAAAAATGGCACTTCAGTAAAGATAATATTTTCTACCTTTTTTAAGCACTGGAGGTATCAGGATACCTATCAGATAACCCTAATTCCTATTTCTGCAATTCAGAAAGTGAGACAGCTTCATACCTTCTGCAGGAGTGCCCAGTTTTAAAACTTGTTTACTCTACTCTTGAAGAGCTGGTAAAGGAACGCTTCGGAGACTCAGTAAGCAGTTTTACACTAGCTTCTAATGACAAAATAAATCATCACGCAGTGATCATGAAAATTCCATTCTGCATCTACGCCATGAAAGCTTGAGAGCGGCATAATAAACAATTTAAGAAACTATATTGGCATTTTAAATACAATTAACCTGAGGTCTTGAATATTTTATAAGTATATGTGAGTATTTAATATGTTTTTATTACTCTATTCTAGAATTATGTAATAAGTTTCCAGTATTTCAATATCTTGAAATAAAATCTGATTATGAAAATTAAAATAAATGTTTGCGTGTCTGCTTATTGGTTTGATTGTCTAAGAGGGCTCATTTTTAAGTGGGGCGTGTTAATATATATATCTCAGGACATCATATAAAAAAAGAAATAAAAAAATATATCTATATTATATTAAAAATAATGAATGTGACTTTAGATTATGTTTAGCAACGAGCGTGTGTAGCTGCAGCTCAGTGTGTGATAATAACTAAGGAAAAAAATGTGAATACATGTATTTAGGGTTGTCAATCATAAGCATTTTTGACCGTACGGCTTTTGTTGTTGATGACAACCTCATTATTGCTTTTTATTTTCTCAAGTTGCTATAACTATTCTTGTGGAGATAACATACAAGTATTCAGTAACTCCATATGAGTGGGCTCATTAAAAACGTAGAGGAACAAAGTGATTTGTTTGGGGATTTAGTTATCTTTTACTTTATTAAATCAAATTATTATTATTACAACAAAGTTTGTCTATTCGTAGACGCCTAAGAACTCCAAGAAATACCAAGTACCATCGCTAGTATTTTATAGATACATCAAGAGGATATGTGTTCCAATTTTGAGACTGATGGATTCATTTTTTATATACAAAAATATCATTTTAATATATTGCAATTCGGAAAATATTTCAAAAATTTGTCTTAATCGGTAAATATCACCATTTCTCCCATCTCCAGATTCTCTTCCTTGAGCACCACTGCCCTATTTGTACCAAAAAATGAGTTTTTTTTAAGTCCTTTCTATGAGAATACATTGTTTATTTATCCCTTTGCCCTCTGTTTTGGATCACATTAATTATTTTATAATTTACATTCTCTTTTGATTTTTATAGACCTATGATATGTTGATTTAATAAAAATTGGCAACATTTTATTCCTTCATTTCTTTTCATGCCTTCTCATTCTTGGAAGAGAACTTAATAGGGCTCATCTGTTCTTTTATGAATATCCTATTAACAGTTTTGTATTCTAGATATAAAAAGGTATTATACAAAAAAACAAAAATAATTTCTTCCGTATTTTGAATAGATTTCTCTTCCAATGCTTTCTTTCTTCGATTTTTTGTTAGAGATGCATTTACACTATATAGTTTGTACTCATTCAACACCATTAATTCCTTCAAACTTTGCCCATAATTCATTTGTAAATGGTTATTTAGGATAAACACTGTATTGTATATTATTGGTATCGAGGACAGTAATATTGTAATGGATGAATGGATGCTCTATCTAATGAATAACAACACTATCGTATTTAACAGTAGAAGGTAAATTTATTCTCCGTGAAATTCATCCTCCATTTCATTCCCATTTTATAGCAGCTTATTTCGTTATGTTTCTAAACTAGTTATCTGTTTTTGTGTAACACTTTAAATTAAGGGGATCAAGGAACTTGCTCAGTGCTTACGTATTTTTGAATAGTGAGAAGAAAATAGAATAGGAAAAAAGGATTATGATTATTGATTGATGTGAGAGAGTAGAACCAGATACCCTTGAATCCACAGATTCGATTCCTACACACTTTTAATGACGTCATTTCTAATCTATAAACATTATAAATTATATTCGTCCTCATCCATCACCTGTCATCTCCACTACCGACTGCCCAACCCTCTTTGTACAACACCATACAAAAACTACCAACTAGTTTAGAAACATAAATCGTATGACATCACTAAATATCATGCTTTAGAAACATAAATCGTATGACATTACTAAATATCATGCTTTAAAATGGAAATGACAAATCCAGGAAATACTTATACTGGGAATTAATTTACGTCAAAATTAATTCAAAATTTCAAAGAAATATTTTATGTACATTAAAATTTCTATGTAATTTTTTAAATACAAATAACAGTAAATACCCACTAGAACGAGCGTGGTTTAACACTTCTCTTTGCAAGATGCTGGAATGAAAAATGATCCATCCAAAGTTTCAAACCTACGAAGGCCAACAATAAAATAATGCTTGAATATATTTTGATTCATATAGTTAAAATACAAATATTAACTTGCTGCAAAATATCAAAATAATGAATTCCCATATGTCTGAATACAATGTTTCAACAAGTAAAAATCATTGGGTGAAAAATTGACTCACCGTCTGACGTGGTAGCTTAAAATGTTTAAGGATAATCAATAAGACAATATTTTGAACTTCATCTAAGTAAAATATTCACAAATTTCATAAAATAATTTATTTTGAAAGGCTGGAGTTTGAACTTTAAATAATAGTTGACAGTTATGTCAAAATAATATCAAAAATGATACCATCGTCGTACTAATGTTAAAGTAGTCAATTTTAGTTTGATCGAATCAAAGATAAGAGTTGTGGAACTATTTAATAGGACATAATAGCTGCCCTTAAAAACAATCCCTTTTTTTGTATGTTCATAATATTGGTTGATAAATCATTATGGTTTACCTAACATAAAATTGTAAATATCTATACTACACATATATTTCAAAACTCATAAAAAAGTTGAGACCAACATGTAATGGGTTTTCTTCTCTTTATAATATTATTTATTTATCTGGGATTCAAAGCAATTTAGATGATACTTTTATCATTAATATCATAGATTTCTCGAGATCATATTTAGAGATCTGCCAGTTTGTAAAAAAATAAAAACTGAAAATGGGTACTCTGACATATATATATTTTAGAAGGTCAGGTTAGCTGTCATACTGTTTCATTAGATTAGCAAGAAACAGCTATGAGTCGACGAGTAAGGAAATATATACAAATCCTTTTTCGTGTCTAGTAAAGTGACAGATATGAAAAACTCTTATGTCGACCCTGAATTTCACTCCGAGTCTTATAACTCGCTCCACAAGAATTAAAGAATCATTATAACAGTTTTACAAAATAAAACCCTGTTTAAGTAAAAATTACAAAAAGTCTCGTAATAAGTCTATTGGTAAATGGGAAAAATGATAAAGATTCTCAACAGGGCCCAAAAGGCATTAAATATGGGAGGGAAGGTCAAACGAACAAAACCCCTCCATCCAAGAGTCCCCAAAACAGTCAAGACCTCATTGAGAAACCAAATCTTACGGTGGTTAAGTCGAAAAGGCAATTTTTTTATGATGAATTGTCTAAAGAAACAGACGAAATCGTCATAGTGAGATGGAATGGCCACCATATCTCCCTCATTGAGTGGAATAAGGTAATTCTAACCCTTGAAACGGATTATGTACGTCGCTTATCTGCCCTAGGCGGTAAACTGATCCCAAATTATGAAGTATGCAGATTTACTAATAACAGGGAAGTCATTTATGTTAACGAGGATGCTTCTGGTCAATATGTCAGAATATGTATCATAATGAACACCCCTCTCTTACCAACCACATGGGAGAAGTTGAAAAAAATGAGGGAGGAAAGGAAGGAAAAAAAGAAATTAAGAGAATTTATCCGAGGATTTACTGCTAACATTGGTGACGAGGTAGTCGCTTGCATAATTACAGAACAATGTACTACTTTACATATTAAAGAAAATGTAATTATTTCCAAGTGAGAGATAACAAAGCTTGACCAAGTTCTTCATATTATTGTTGATCAATCAGCCTTCGAGGATCTACAATATGTAGATTTCACCCTGAGGATTGCTTCAACAGGAAAGGTGCGTTTCCAAGATCCACGAAATGTACCAGTTATCCTTCCAGAAGATGAATCTAAAGACAAAAATTAGAAACAGCAATCTAAGGACGGTGATGATAAACAATAAAATATTACAAAGTATCCAAGGAAATTTGTTAAGTCGTCCAACAAATGTGACAAACCCTTCAAAAGAGGAAACCCAAGTATAAAAAAATTGTACTAGTTTAAAACAGTCGGAAATGAATATGTTTTTGACTCTGTTGCCGATGATCTCTTCGGTAACACAAAACAAAAGAAGTAAGTGATCCGCTCCAGACCACCTCACAAATAGAGGTCCCGCTCTCTCATATGAGAGACATCAAACAATGTACAAAGAAGACGAAGAACTTAGTACTTTAAAATTTATAAAATATGTATAAAATGATTAATAAAAATATTGAAAATGACTTTAAATAGGTTTAAGGAAATGCTGTAATAGCAGATATACCCCTATGTTTGTGTGATCGTGTTCATTGCCTTATATTTGTTTTGTTTTATTATTGTGCATGTATGGTTATGGTAAACATGAATAAATCATTTAACTAACTAACCACTAGGTATTTTAATCGACCCTTTCATTTTGCGGTAATATTAGGAAAACCGAAAAACGGTGATTGAGCAAATAAGATGGGCTCAGTGCATTTACAGAACTTCAAACTAAGTAAACATGTCTTAAAAGGCTTTCTAATGTAAATGTTAAAAAAAAAAAAAAATGAATTAAGAGTTTTCTCTTCAAAAATAAAGCATTACCTTCACTTTGTGTTTGTACTAGATTATAAGGTAAGTTTAATTCAAATAGTATAAAATATTCTTTAATTGATTTTTCAATAATAATATAATTAATTCAATATTTTGAACAAGAGCTCTTGTGTTTGTTGCTACACTTAAGTCTATATAAACCTTACTCCAGGCTGTATTGATTTCTTAGATCCCCTTTTAAGATGCTATAACTGCTCAAATTATGCCATTTGAAGTGCTTACATATAATTCTAATGAAACAATAACTAGGAATGTAGAGTGAGTGGAGAGTTAGGCAAGTACTTGTGTTTAAACACAGAGTTAAATGGATATGAAAATTCATAATTCAATTTGTTAGCCATTATCGCCCTTTTTATATTTTTTTGTCATTATACTGTCCTTGAAAATAATATAATAATTATATAAATTTACTTATTAATAATATAATTCGTCGTCTAGCAATGTAGGTTTGAACTCTCTTACAGAAGGATTCCCAAGATCCTCATTCCTCACTCATCTAATTTACTTTGATTAGTTTTACTATTTACTATGATACTCTGATGAAAATGCATGAGGGCTACTTAAAAAAAAAATCCTCTACTTATTTATTGACATAGAACTGGTTTAAAAAATAGAAAATGTAGGCTTGAGAATTAATACTTCAATAGTTGTTTTTGCGTTATTTTTAGTTTTTTCAATATCTGCTATAATAACTAGGTTCAGTTGTTATAGTTATTTTTTACGAATGTCAGAAAAATTACATAACATTTGCATATTATATTTTTTATTATTGTGCAAAAAAAATCAACAACTTTAGTAAACTTTTCTTCGAGGTATTAGATAAAAATTGTTTTTAGGGGATAAAACAGTTTTTAAGGATTGTACTGGGCTTTACATTATTTTTTTCAGCTAATGTGTCCTGTAGGACAACTAAGGAAAACATTTTATTAATTCTACAAAAAAAAAAAAAAAAAAATCTTAAGTTTGAGAATGTGGTATACACTTCTGTTACGCTTTGCAAATATTCAAAATGTTTAAGTTGTGTTTTACGCATGCACAACAGTTATAAGCAGAAAATAATGGCTACCGATGTAAGTTTGTTAAAATGAAGCAGAATCCAATGATTATACGGTAATACAACTGTGTCACATGTCAAAACAAACTTAGTATTGAGACATCCTGTTCGTTTGGACAGCATATACATTGTACTAACCTGTCTGACCGAGCAATTTGCCTGTCCTTGGGCAGTCAGACAAGTGTTAACATAATACACTCACTTTCTCATTTTTTCCCCTGTAATTAATAAAGTTATTGAGTCCTTTTCCATCAGTTGATATAATTTTATCAAATTTCGAATTGAATAAGTGAGGAGAAATTTGATATATTGTAAAGCTCAGTACACAGGAGACAGTTACAACAAATGCTGATGCAATTTTCCAATCATTGTGTACTTTTTATTATTATTTTATAATATTACAATACACATCAATCATGCTTTTTTATCTGGAGCATGGCTCTGAAGAGGTTTTTGACCGTAAATTTTTACGATATACATATAATACTGATCATCAATTTATAATATAAACTTTATTGTATTTTAAGTTGCTATAATAATTTAAAAGTTAATAAATTTTTTTATAACATAATGAAAGGTGTAGTAATTTATGCTTAAACAAATATTATTCAGTCCAAAATTTTAAATTTCAAACTCAAATTCGATATGTGATAAATGTTACAACCGTCCTTGCCTACATTGTCTTTTGACAGCCGCATGGAAATGATATTTATGAACAAACCTATTAGAATCTTTAATTAAATGAAAAAAATAGTAAACATATGTAAGTATATTGTGTTAAAATTTGTTGAGTGTAAGTCAAACCAGCTCCAAGTACAGGGTTGATCTTAACTTTCTTTTCATTACTTCTTTTCTTATCATTCTTTTTTCAATTTTTGAGAGTAAAATTTAAACTAGAAGTTTTGTGAGGACATTTATTTACGAAAATCATCCCAAAATAGTGTCAACACAGCTTGCATTCAATATGCGAGCTCTCAGCTCTAATGTTTGTCACACTACGAGGCCTAAATCCCTCGGATACCTTGACTACTTAGACAGATTCGAGCTTGGTCAACTACTACTTGATGGAAGCTTCCAGAGACTGAACACTCCTGTGAGGAGTAGCACACACGCTCTCCTCAGACGCGCTTAACCAGAAAAGGTTTCGCATATGGAGAGGATGGCAGTTACATGTTGAGGTCCCAAAAGTCCAGAAAGTTGTCTTAGCGGCTTAATGACACAGAGCACCGTCTAGAATGGAAACAAAGTTGTCCCCGAACTTTTTTCTGGCCCAAGGTAGATCTTTCTTATCAAGAAGTTAGATGTAAGCATCTGGAATGAGCCACTCTTTCCTCTCCTCAAAAATGGGAGGGCAAACTCCATAATACCCAAGACCATGTTTCCGGCTGGATTTTTTGTTCTGAAGACATGTCTCACGTAGTTTAGGTGTTGGATTGTGATATAGTTGCTGATCTGTTTATTCACAGTGGCACCAAGGGTGATTTTTTTCATCAGAAAAGAGCAAAACTTTGCCCTAATTTTCGTTGGCCTTGAGAAAATTTCAAATCTTCTTTTCTCTTTCAAACCGTCTCAGCTTCATCTGTTCAAAGATAAGATGTCTTGTGATTTCTTCTACATGATTTTCCTTAAATGTCATTCCAGATTGAAAATAATAACATAAGTACCACTAGATATGATCAAACCTATAATAGAGTTATAAATAAAAAGTGTTACAACTGTCTCTAATCTCCCCCTACAATATTATATTAAAAAAATATGAAAAAACCGCCTGGTATAAAATACCTAATTGGACAATGAGGACAACGTATATGGATATGATTTTGAAAAGATTCTAAACGAAACATTAAATGTGCAATGGAGCGACGTAGCTTAATGGACAACGAGCTCAGGAAAGGTTGACTCTTGAACTCAATTCGCGTGGGTTTGCGTATCGGTCATTCCTAGAAAAGGAATAATGCATTATGTATATGGAGTTCACAGACAGTTACTAGTTCATATGGAGTAAATGTATTATTATAATGTTAATTTATACGTAATCAGTGTAACTCTATCTAACCAAATAAAAAAATAATATTTGTGAAACATCTATAATGGTTAACCACTAGTTGCATACCTGGTAAATGATAAACAAAGAAAGAATCTTAACTAAGTTTATTATGATGTTACTTGAGCTGGGACTGCTTGACATGTACTAATTTACCTTATTAACTCAAGTAGCTTTCCTTCCAATAAAAATTAGAAAGAAAATCCATGTATATATAAATAAATAACTATTCAGAGTAACAATCAAATCAACTTGTTTTAGACCACTTAAAATGGAAAGCTTTTTATTTATTATACGTTTTCCGTAATTGAAATTCAATAGTCAATAATATGTAAGTAGATATACAAACATTCATTAAGTACAACATAAATTTATACATATTTGAAGAGCTGCTTTAGTTAATACACTTTAATATTCTAGCAACATTCTACTTGCTTTCGAGGAACAACAAGATTTGTAAATTTGAAACTCTGCCGGTATGTTCACTCACTAAAACGTTGTCTCGAGAGATGGATTCAGAAAAACACCAATAATTTTATATTTTCAATAATAGGCACAAAAAATAAATAAAAAAAAAATAGTCAAAAAACCATGTGAACAATGTTTTTGGAAAACTTTTTTCCCTCAACATGGCCACCTTCCTTATCAACCACAGCCTCTACACGTCGCCTAAAGGGCATGCAGAAGTTGATGACAAACTCCTCTCACAAGCAGCCACTATGGAGAACCTCAGTGAGTCCACATTTGAGTGTAAGGTATTGTTGGTTTCCCTTTCCAAAGTGTCCCATATTGAAAAACCGATGGGTTCACCTCTGTCTTCAGCCATGGCAAAGAACGTAAGCAACTTATAATAAGCCCCCTGGCCGTTTTTCTGTCCAGTCTTGAAAAAGAACGAATGCATCTTCTTTCCATCAGAGGCCACAACGCCTAGAACCATTGTTTGGCCTGGATATTTGCTGTAGTAAACCCCTTAGACAATTTCTTTTGTTTCCACAAGCCAGCGGATGTGGAATTGATCAATTGTGAAAATCTTCTAGTCCGAATTTTTTTTTGCCTCTGTTAGGAAATCGCGTGGGGTCTTTGTGAAAGGAAATAATCCCTAATTGTGGTTTATATTCCCCTGATGCTCCTAAGAGCCACAGAGAAGTCTTTGGTGAAGCGAGTTATTATCTTAGTTGGATCCTCCTTTATATTCCTTCCAAGCTTAACAAGAACTTCATAGTCACCTTTAAATTATGCCCTTCCCTTCCTGACAACCTGGAGAGGTCTTCTTCATTTATTTTCATCTTGGGCAACTTAAATACGAGGCTCATAGAACACTTATCAATGTCCGCAATGTTCATCATATCAAATAAGAGATCTCAGATGCACTGCATTTTTGCTTGTTGCTTCATTGAAGTCACAAAAATGATTAGTATAGTTTGTTTATGTAAAAAGGGCGGTGGAAACAGAGTATCGAACAATATTCACTAAACCCTTTCACAGTAATGAGAAAAGAAACATTTATTAACAGTCCACATTTTGCTCCCTACCCTGTAAAAAAAAACCCCAAAAAATGAAAATGTCACTTTATTGGATTAGCTACAATTAGCTAAAACAGAAAGGAAATAAACCAAAATCCCACTTCATAACTAGGAAATCATAAGCAGGACTGACTTTCATGATGATACTCAATTCTAGTCCGAGTCCAACAAGGACTTTTACTCACAACTAGTGATGAAAATTGGTTGAATTTTGTAGCTTGTCCGTTTAAAAGAAGAGGGAACTTTCTTTTCCTAAGCTGTCATCATTATTATTTAATTATTTAGTAATGAACTTCCTTTACTACTACCTACAGCATTTTATTGACGAAAATGAAACCGGGTTTAACGTTTGCTTGTCCTCATAAAAGAGAAGAGTAATGATGAAGATTTGTTGCGGAGTTTTAATTCGGTTTAAGTCCTTGTTCCACTCAGTGTAGAACTGAGGATCGACATCGAAGAATTTTTGTCTATGTCCTTGTTTATTTCCTTCTCCCTTCCCCTCGTCACAGCTACTTGTAGCTGATCTAATGAAACGCCATGACAGCTAAGCTGCTCTCCTGCAAAACATTCATCAAATTGTTAGGGTTTCTATGTTGATATTTGGTTTCTATTTGTTAATATGCCCAAATCTTGATTAATCATTTTATAGTTGGAAATCTGAACTGAGGCCTGATTGTGATGATTAATCGAATTCACAACAAGTGTTCTTTTCTCCATTTTTAATCTTTGTCATTAAACTTTTTGACGATCAATGAGGTCTTTACTATTTTGTTTGATAAATTATTCCAAAATTTTGAAGCACTACATTATCAGCCATAGCTGCTGCACGATCAGTATTGTTTATAGACTCAATTTTTGAGGTGATTGAAAATATGTAAGGGGATAAAATCATTGATACAATTCCACCTAATATATCCATTCTTAAGTAATTAGAGATTTTTTTTCAATTAAAAAAGATGCATAATTTTATTTAATTCTTATTTCAAGAGTATGAAAACCTTGACAATCTAAATCCCATTTCAACTTTTCATAAATATTGAAGAAATATAAATTATTCGATGTGATACATTTTGACCCCAAAACAAAAACTACGATCAAATGAAATATTAGGAACTAAGCTATGAGATATACACTGAGGAATTAGATAAGAAAATTATTAATCGCAAGATTCGTGAATATTGGTTCATTCTCACATCTTACAGATACATGGAGTATCTTGAGATAGATTATCTAATTTCCAAAATTCAAGGATACTGTATCCCTGAAAAAAACTATACTCGTCATCTTCCAACAGGGATCCATCCAGGAGTATGTTATTGTGTTTGGTTCTTTGGAGATTTTCCTCTATCGAAGCCAAACCAAATAATTAATGACTAATTAATTGCTTAGGGTTTGTTTTATTTATCTCTTTTGTTGACATACTCCACAATGCCAAGACTAGTAAATCCTCCAATCCTTTATACATAATTTGTAAGGTTTGTTCCTCTATTTATTGAAGAATTGGAATTAGGACTCGGAGTCTAGGAGGGGGAAAAAGTTGATATTTATTATTTTATATTAAAAAATTGTTTACGAACGCCGTCTGGATAAAACAATTTGCGGATTTCCTTGTATCTTTCTTTTTCTGATGAGATGATATATTTATTATATTGTAGGGTCTTATTGTGTGAGGATTACAAAATGTCAAATTTAATGATCGCGCTCTTTTTTGTAATAGCTACTTGAGCATAATTTAAATTTTCCAAAAGCTGTCATAATCATTTTTTAATTCTTGAAGAGAGATCAACAAGTATAAAGTAATAACTAGTGCGTCAAAGACCAAAAATACATTTTTGATATAAAGTTAAAAGCAAGTGTAACTCCTTGTTGGAATGGGAGTAGAGTTGAGAATTACAAGCAATTTCAGCTTATTTCATTGTTAGATACGGAGTTAAACTTTTGTATATTTCCTTCCTCTCATAGCTAATCGCAGCTAATTTAACAAAAGGTCATATCAGCTAAGCTGCTCGCCTCCCAAACATTTATGAAATTGTCAATGATCACGTTAATTAGTTTATTTATTCTCTCTAAAAATGCTAAATATTTCTTCATCCAAGGAAGCTAACAAAGTGATAAAGAAGAATCCCCCCCAAAAAAAAAATCAAAAAAAATCCGTATAAACTCTCTTGTAGCCTACTCTAAAAAAGAATAAAATACATATAGGTTTAAATGAAGTCAAAAATGACTTATTAATCAAAGTCATAACATTGGAAACTAAAATGATCGGAGAATGTACATTGTACATCCATATTTTAGATCCTACTCTTCAAGGTCCCATCGATCAAAGTGTTTGTATTCTATATCCAACACAGCTCGGGTGAGTGATGACGTCTAAAAATGATATCATTCAGCTTGTAATATTTACAATATGAAAATGTCGCTCAAATTAATGACATTATAAAGAATCTTGCAAAAAATAATTCTTCGAATTACTCCTATATTAATCCTCAATTTTACTCCGGCCAAACAAGGACTAACACTTTAACTCCCAAAAAACCATTCATTATTATTTTTTATCTTTCAAGAGAACACGCACTAGTTATTACATTAGACTATGATGTTTTGTCTTCAATAATAATGAAAACAGCTTTGGAAATTTAAAAAAAAAAAACAAAAAAACCTTGTTTAAATTGCCAACTAGAAAAAAATCGCTTCGCATTCAGGATGTATTTTAATAACTCTGATAATTGCTGTCTTTTCATAGCTTTATGAAGTATCTGGACTATTTTTAAAATAATTATGTGAACGGCTAACTATGAAATATATTTATATAAAGGCTTTTGTTGGATTGCAAATGACAGAGGTAGAATTTGGTAAGAACAGCTTGGATACTTAGAAATATAAAATTACTGTCAAAAGGTTACCTGGCGTTGTTCAGGCCAAGGAAGGAGCAGGAAATTACATGACAATGGTTAATGCTATTTCTTTTGAATGTTAAGATTCCCTTGGTTGCAGCGAACATAGGGTATTCTTACAGAAATTATTATAAAAATCCTATATATTATATGAAATGTGTTACCATGAATTTAAAAATATATACATTTATGCATTAAAAATTAATTATGGATGATAAATTAAGAACTATTTTGCTTTAATTTTGCAAAAAAAAAAACGTAATAAGTATTTATTGTCATTGTAAAGAGGAACACACAACTATCAAGATTTTTTTCTTACTTGTAAAACTAAAAAAGTAATGGAGAATAATATCTGTACCAAAATAATCCTCGATAACTAGTTCATTATTCCAAATAACGCAAAAAATATACAATGAAATGTTCCAAAAAGTGAAATACTAAATATTGTAGCGCTTAAGATCGTTTTAAGACATTTCTTCCTAAAAATTGAAAAATGACATTGGATGAAAACAAAAGAAAAAATTGAAAAATAAATCAGAACATGAAAAATATTTCAATTTTTTTTCTCTTGTTTTCATTCAATGTCAATTTTTGGAACATTTCATTCCATATTTTTTGCGATATCTGCGTATAACTCGCCTATAAGAACAGGGGCATATCTGCCTCTGCCTCTTCCTGCTCGTCCTTGAAAATTACGTAGGTAATATTTTTACAAAAAATAGGATAAAAGGAAACAAGATCTTATACCCCACTGCAAATCCATGTTTTTGCAGGTGAAAAAAAAACAACAACAAAACTAGAGTGCAATTTTCACCGATTCATATTTTTGCCATAACTTTTTTTTATTTCGAATAAATTTGGAAAACATCATCATTCTTATGATTGTTTGTTGAGACGCTAGTCAATTTTTTATTTAAAGCTCAATCTCCTTCCTCCCCCAAAAAAAAAAAAATAATTGTGGTTTGGGAATAGAATAGAAAAGAAAATCGGCACCCCTTCTTAGTCTGATCAGGTTCAAAAGAAGTATCCATGCAAAGTGTCAGCCTCCAATGCCCAACCATGTGGGCACCCACACAAATTGAATTATATATATTTTTAAGATTTAATAGAATATATTATAGCGCTTATTTCACTTTCTTGCATGTCAAAATAATATAGATAGATACACAGGATTTGGGGTGTTTGCAAAAAATATTAAAACACACATGCCCTTCTTTAATCTAAAGAAATGTATATAATTTTGAGAGTTAGGGGTTTATATGTCCACATTGGTATAAATATATTTATGACCCATCATAAATTAGACAGATTTATTTCGTTACATGTGTAAACATTGAGGTAATTATTGCAATATTTTATAAAGAAACATAGAATAAATAAACTAGTTCTTTTTTCTCTCATAACCTTAATCACGAGCAACACTTTTGAAAGTAGTTTCTATTATCAAAAAAGGATGATCTGCAAGAATTATCGGGTTAATATGTGTTTAGGGATAAATATTCATGCATTTTAGAATCGGGAATATCGGAGTTTACTTGTTACACAATTGTTTGAATCCTATCAGTTTCAAAAACTTTGGTATAATTCTGTCTAGGAAATTTTAAGTAAAATTTCTATTAGTAAAATAATAATTAAAATTGTTTCTTATGAAATGAAATTCTTGGTAGTAATCATATTTACTGATAAAAACATTTTGAACCTAAAGTTTATAAATCATTAGTGTTTTTTATACATTCTATTATTGTGTTAATTTTTAGCATTTTTTAAATTATATCTATCTCGCTACAAACCAGTCTTTGTTGCATTTAAGCGTAATTTTCTAAATGACGTATAAATACTAGCCATTTTCTTTAATAAAAGACACCTTGAGAAACCCCATAATTACTTATTTATCATAAAGTAATTTTTTAAACTATGACACAAAGTTTTTCAACGCCTTTGTTCCGCACCACATTAATTGTTGTGTCAATTGGAACATTTTCAATGGTTTTTATCTATGATTAATTATGTCTAATTTTTAGAACTTAAATATAATAACTATTTTCAAGAAAATTAAAATTAAAAACATTTATATATTAAAAGTAGGCAACACAGTATTTAACTATATTATTAGTACTTTGATATTGCATTAAGATACCTAAACCTTTTTAACTATCAACTGTTTAGTATCTAACGTATAAATACTTATACTTGTGCGACAATACTTTTTTGACAATATGACGCGTTGAGCCAACACACGCTCGTAGCTACGCTAGTATTTCTTAGATCAAGTAACTTGCAGTTCTTATATATTAAGCACACACTCAAAAATGAGTCATTCACCAACGAACAGGCAGACCTACAAACAAACTTTACTTTATTTGAATATGAAACTAAAATCTTGCCTTTACATCTTCTATGGATCACGTCTATTGATTAAAGTAATATAATCAATTGTATAAAAATGGTAAGACTTATAATAATGTCCCTGCATCAATATTTCAAAAAAGTAGGCTGACAATGGTACCCTTGTTTGGACGCCAAAGTCCAAGAAAATCTATAGAAAGTTCTCATAGGTGATATTTTGTCTCTCAGACCATTGACTGGAAATATAATTGAATGAACAGGTTAAAAATTATTCTGAATCCATTGCTCAAGATTAAGATGAAGGAGCCGAAACGTAAAAAACGAAACGCTGAAAACATCAATAACTATATACTATCTTTATTTTTACATCAGACCAAATTTTTGAGATGAAGGGGTTTTATATTTTCAAGTGGTAATTTCGACAGCCAGGATTTATTCAAAGGCTAACAAAAAATAGAATGTATATTTTTAGGATTCAGCCCCGTGCACATGAAAAAAAAACCTATTTTTTTGTGGTAGCTAGTATTCCTAATTTATTAGGTACAGTTCAGTCTTAGGAACAGTCCTTGGATTTTTTCATAAAGTTATAGATGATTTGTTAAACCAAATATATACAGGGGTGACCATAAGTTTTAAACCTATTTAAATTTTATATATTGAGTGATAAATTGATCGTAGAGAAAACCATTTTTACTAAATATTTTGGAAAATTAAGGAATTTTATTCCCTAATTTATAAAGTATTCAATCACATTTTAAATGCTTCACATGCTGCACCCACCATAGATTTGGGAAGTTTTGCCCATTTCATCTTAATTGAGGTACGGAGATCATCTTAATTGAGGTACGGAGATCTTCTGAATTTATTGACGAGTTTTTATCTTCGAGTCAAGATAGTCGAAGTAAAAAAGTACAAAGTAGTCTAGAGGGTTAAGATTTGGACTCAAAGGGGCCCACAAAGAATTGTCCCAAAAACGAATATTTCCTTTAAGCCATTCTTAGCATTGAACGCTGGTATTTATTGAAGCTCCATCTTGCTAAAAGGTCACCTTTATTGTTTTAGATGAATTGGCTTTAAACCACAGAAGGACCATAGTCTCCAAAACATATCATGTAGTCACCCGTCTTCGTGCAGAGGCCCTTCGAAATAAAAAAAACAAAGGAAGCTAATCTCCTTTATTTGAAATCCCAGTCTAAACCAAGATCTTGTTTCGGAATTGTTCATGGTCTAAAGAAATATCTTTTGATGATGAGGCCAAGATTCAGTCGTTTTGAAGGTTGCATTTTTGATCCAGGTCCCATTTCTTCTCATCCGAAAGACAATATTTCCTCTCCACATGCAAAGTTCTAATAATGTTTTACTTTCTAGAATTTGTTTCATCCATGAATCTTCCGTGAGATTCTGACCGTAACGCAAATTGAGAGAAACCATCCGTAGGTCCTTATGGATGATTCAATTCATCTAAGTCCTTGACACGTTGATCTCCTTAGCAATTTTTGCCACTGATCTGTTGGGGTTTCTGTACATATTTTTAATTTATTTTTCCGGCTGTTATCTGATTTAGAGCGGTCCCTGGGCGTTCACTTCTTGGTTTATCATCAACGTTTCTAGTCTCTCGAATCTTTTTAACATTATACCTAACAACTCAGACTGATAAAAGGTCTCAAAATCTCAAAAGGGATGATTTGCCAGCACGATGAAGACTCACTACTGCATTTCTTAGAGGATGCATCTTGACTAATAAAAATATCTTCAGTGTTCCTCTTTTTATATCAGAAGAGAGGGGCTGAACTCAGATTGCAAAACCACCAATCAGATTGCATGTAGTATTATTTACCGCCAAAATTTTGCCAACTAAATCTACGAGGTTTAAGACTTTTGGACACCCCTGTATTTGGGAACATTGTACATATCTTGAGAAAAAAACCTTTTCTCTCTCATTATAATGCAATATAAATGAAAAATATAATATTTTGAGTATTTATTTAATGTACATTATTATATAACAAAGTGATTAAAAAAATAAAAACCCTCAATGACGACTCAAGGTATCAATTTACCTTATTTAAGGACCAAAAAGTGGTCTGGAAGGAACTATGGTCCTCAGTCCATGGTGGCTTAATATAAAAGATGGATTGAATACAAATACATATTTAAAAAAAAAAAAAAAAAAAAAATACTGCAGATTTTCTGGCATTTTTCTGTTTGTTTTGACGAAATACAAGAATGATAAAATTGTGTATGAGTTTTAAAAAACACACTTGGATGAAGGAATCTGTAATTTATCAAAAGTACAGTTTAATATGTAAAATGAACTTATAGTTTCAAAATATGGAATTATATATAGTATATTGGAATACATTTTCAAACCCTGATAAATTGTATCATTATAAATATTTGGCTATAAATTAATGTAATTATAATATTTTGAATTGGGGGATACCAAATGTTTATTTATGCTTTATATATGTATGTATGCTCATGATTTTTTTATATAGCTTCTATATAAATAGAATGTTAAATTTATTGCTCAAATAAACCCAAAAACAACCAGTTGTTTAAATGAATATACTCTTGTAATTATTTTAAAACATCAACTTTGCTGGAGAGATTAAAAGACCCAACCATAATTTATATGTACATATTCTTAATTTATGAAATCCAAGTTACAATTTAATTTATTCAAGAAACAGAGAAGAACTCATTTTCATTTGTAGAAATGTAAATAAAATACCCACTTACCCTGAGGACAGTCCTCCTCTTTTTCACAGCAATAAGTAGATGGAATGCATCTTCCTTTGTTACAATGTTGTCCTCGATAGCACTCCTCATGTGATAAACAACTTGATCCTGAAATGCATCCTCCATTAATGCAGCGTTTCCCTAGAGTATGACGACACTCTTCATGGGAGGAACAACATTTTTCTGCCCGGACGCAGATTCCATCAGAGCCGTGTGCGTGATAACATGTTGGACACGTGGAATTGGAGCTACACTTTAATTGAACACAGGTTCCATGTGTACAAACCTATGTAGAAAAATAATAACGTAAGTATAAATAATTGCTTTATCTAATGAACGTCTTGAACAAGTATAAACGCTTAAAAGCGTGATTACTCCAATTCTATCACAATTGTAAAAAAAAACAAAAAAAAAACACGTAGATATACCGGGGTCTGTTATTATTCAAAGAAAAAAGAAATAAAAACAGAAACAAACAAACAACGTCGTTACAGGCAAGAAAAAATGAAATCTCGAATATTACAACTAACTTATCTGTGAGTTTAAGTCCCCTTTTGAATAGAACATAAATTTGGATACAAACTATATCCATGATAAATTAATCATATTTCATAGAAACACATTCTGAATTAAATGGAACAAGAGATGAAGTATTGAACAAAATAACTTATAATAAATTTATCTCTATTTTAATCAGAATCGAATTGCTGGTCTTTTTACTTGAATTCCGAGTTGAACCTGAAATTTACAACTCAAGTATGATTTTTTTACGAGCCTTTTTTATACTTACAAACTTAATAGTGAAAAAATGATTTTAAAATTTATTTATTCAACTAAGAAATATTCATCTGGATGTAAATACATCATTGGGGCAGGTAATACTTTTTATTTATTTTTTAAATAAAAAATGACGAGTATATATTTTTACATTAAAATCTAATAATGAAGTTTTTAGAAAAATTAAACAAGTATTATGATATTTTATTTGTATTTTTAATTTTCTAACAGAGGGTCTATAATACACTTAACCTAGAATTGAATATTAAGAAATCAAGTTTTCTTCAAATCAATGTAAAAAAATAATAATAATCCTCCTTTTGTTATGTTGATCTCTAATCCCTCCATCTCTCTTTTTGTTCAATAAATAATTGGCAGTGGCTTCAGTTACCATTTTCATTATCCTTTCAACTCTTTGTGTATGACAAGGCTAATTGGGTACCTTTATACGAGTATCCATCAACTTTCTCATCTCTGAAGTGATTTGAATACAGGTGAGGTGTGGTTCTTGTACATCATCTGACCAGCATATCACTAATTATGGAAAAATTACAGTTGATTTTGGGTGTTCGTTTGATTAAAGAGCCCCCCCCCCCCTAATGCCTGGGTTTCATTCTTCAAGACTCTTTGTACCTCTCCAATCCTCAGAGGACAACATTTTGTAGATGAGTGAATCTTTATGCTATTTTTTTTCTACAGAAGGCATAACATTGTTCACCATTTCCTTACTCTGGGACTTGAGGGAGCCAAGTTGTAAACAGGATGTACATAAACACTTGAATCAAGGACCTTCAATTTGAACCAATATAGATAATACACTACAATGATGAATTATAGAACAAAGTGCAGATTCCTGGAGTATTTTTTTTTTTTTTTTGCTTTGATACCCCAAGCTCCTCTGGACCTTTCCACCTACCTCCGTTTCCTTTCAACTACGTTCCTCTCCATTTTCTGCCTTTTTAACTTCTTCGCCTGTCTCTTGTGTTCTGGAAGATTCCCCCATTTTGTGGGGGCCTTTACTTCAAATCTTCTCTTTCTCATCTTTGATGTATTCCACCTCTTTAAAAGGTATTTCTTTCTCCCTGCTATAAGAACAGTAAATGTGGGTTTGGTTCACATAACTCTCACAATTGATTATCAGACACTTGCAGCTCAAAATATTACATAATTTGTCTGAGTTGAGCATGAACCTAATCTAGCTTCTTCTAATATTCTGCCCATTCAAAGGAAAGTTTCACTGCCTGATTCCTGATGTCTTTTGCCTTGGAAAATGATAGTGACTTGTAAGTTAATGACACGTGACTTGAAAATAATACTGGATTTTCCCTACTGATCAATAGGAGAAGGGTAGATGTCACCCAGCAATTTATTCATGGACTAGTTCCTCCGGTCATCTTGAATTTGTTCCCTTAAGTGGAGTCCATACCTCAGCCAATGGTTTCCAGGTGGTAAATTGAATCTCCGGTGGAGGATTTCACTAATCTCTAAAAAAATGTTACAAAATCTAATGATTAGCGACCCTGAACAAAAGAGAATCAAATGCTGGACATTCAAAGACCACTTTCCATAAATATTTATAAGCAGAATATGGGCGTCGACAATACAAATAAGTAACATTGACTCTTTCAATAAGTGAAAAGAACACATTTAACTTATTTTAGGAGTCAATGTTAGGGATTGTGGGCGTCGACATTAAAAATCAGTAATATTGTCTCTCTTTTGGTTCAGGTTCGCTAATGATTAGATGTTGTAACATTTTTTAGGGATTGGTGCAATCCTTCATCTCGTAAGACCTGCTCAAAGTTAACTTTTGTCATCCAAGTAAGCGCTAAAGTATAGGAGGAATTCAGTAATGTCTTCAAATTAAAGAATAACATTTTTATCTCTTATGATGTTGGCTCTGAAACCTTTATTGTCTTTGAATTTTTTGAAATATATTTATTAAGTTTGCATCAGAAAATATCGGAAATAACTTATGTTCTTAGGTTTTTGATACCACTATTTTTTCTAATTGTTAGGAAACAGGCCCATAAGGCTTTTTCGGCTCTGTAACTACATACTAATCTAAAGGGAGCGGGGATCAAATTGTCACCAAAATATTTTTGTACAAAAAACAACACAAAATATACATTTTTTAACTTCTTTATTGAAAATCAAAACTATGACGAGCATATAGGTATAGAGTAGCCATTCATTCGATATAATCACCGTTGGCATCAATAACGGCCTCAATACGGCCTCTGAACCGGCCGCAGGCTCTTCTAACCATCTCATTGTCCATGTTGCCGAATACCTCCTTGATGGAGTCCATCAGGCTGGCCTTGGTGCTATGGGGATGTCTGTTGGTATGTCTCTCGACATAGCCCCAGACAAAATAGTCCAAAGGATTAAGGTCGGGAGAGTTAGGAGGCCACAAATCCTTGGTTACGACGTCATAACAGTCCTCGGTTAACCACTGCATGGAGATTTTGGACACATGGCAGGGTGTTGAGTCCTGTTGCCACACCCAGGGCCTGTCTCCGGCTTTCATGGACCTAGTAGGGTCATCCTCAACCATCTTCTTCACCTTGTCGACAAATTCGGTGTCCCTGACCTTCCTGTCGGTGCCCTCCTCCTTGGGTGCCCTCTTTATGGTAGCATCAACATCCCAGGTGTCCTCTAGCTTCTTACGGATACGCTGAACAGTCCGTGTAATTCACTCTTAAGGTTGAAGCAATCGTTGAATTGGAGATTTCACCTCCATTATTAACCAATGCCATGACTACGGCGGACCACGAAAGCTTCTCGTTCCACTTATAGCTCTTTATCTCCTCGTATGATGACGGCATGATGCTAACTAAACTACGTCAGCTGATGAGAATAGCTTTCCTATTTGGTAACCGGTTTTTTATTTGATAATGTCGTCTTCAAGTTATCAAGGTTTAAAGTAGGCGACAATTTGATCCCCGCGCCCTGTATATTATTAATTCTTTTATTTGAGTACTCCATTTTCTTGGTAGATTTAATTAATTTCTACTTTCATCATTATTTATTCTTTGGAAATTGATCTAATCCTGAATTTATTTAGAGTAATTAATGACCCGTCATTATTTATCATTTCAATATCCTCTTCTTGTTTTCCTTTCTTTTACCCATAAAGTATAAAGTCATGTCATGGACAAAATTTCTCAATTTATTATTTCACTTTAAATTTTTGGCTAAATTTCCAGGATACGCTTGCTTTTTAATCCAAGGATTAATATATTTTAATTTAAAGTGTCTGGGATTAGTTCTAGTTAAAGAGGGATAACAAATGAAGCCTTGACACCCAAAAAGCCGACGCCTTATTTACACAACATCACTCTCTGGTCCCGTCATAACAACAACGAAACTTAGATCTTTGAAGGGCCAAAATCAAGGCTTAGAGGGGTCAAGAGAGAGAAAAGATCAGATCATTCAAAATTATTCTGGTTTATAACTACATAAATAATATAATCATGGAATTATCATAGTAACACAAAAATTTACAGAGTATTTTTGTCTTGAGCTGTCCATATTTTTTTTTATTTTCTTTAGAATAATGTCCTGACCAGTGATTGGGAGAATTTAAACTTGCTCTGGTTATGCTGTTAACTATTCCCATAGTAGGGAAAAAATTGTTTCTTAATTGATTTTGGGGTTTTTAAATTTTTTTTTTAAAGGTGAAAGGTTGTACGCTACATTAAAGGTAAGGATGCCTATATCACTAGTCAACATCTTTCTTATGTTCATTTCCTTATCAAGGCTGTATTAATACATTCAATATAAATGACTGTATCGATAACTCTAATTAAAATGTAAAAAAACGAAACCTCAACATTATGACCCCTGTTTTGTCTCAAGGAAATTGTCGAGGGGACATGTACAAAGTATATATGCATGTGTACTATACGTACCATAATTACCAAACTCGGGAGTTTAGTATCGCATATTTTTTATTTTGCATCTTATTCCTCTAAACAAGAAATAACGATTAAGCCTCCGAAAAAAGATCTTTCATGGATATGCTTTGATTTGAAAATATGTAAAATTTGGAGAAAAATAAATTAAATTTTGATGGTCTTTCTATAAAACTATCGATTTGAATCAAGTTACAGGATTTTTTATTTTTTAAGTATTAAAGACTAAACATTTATTTAGCAATAATATTTCAACAATCCTTCTTCAACTAGCCTCATCATATGAGCATTTTAGTTCCAAACATGCTGTCAATAAATATATATATTCTCTTTTGTTATCGCGTATGCCGCGTATTTATTTTGATGTTGCCCTTAATTTTTACTACTCAAATCTCGTTTTTTCACACGGAGTATTTAATATTATTATCGAATATATTTTGATTATTCATTTATGCCAAATAAGGCATCTTATTATACCAATACCAATTTATCAAATTGAACAAAAAAAACTGTCTTAATGATTACCTTTAATGATCTACATATTTATGACTGACATCAATTTTTCAATCCTTATTAATGAAAGTTTATTCAAATATTAATAACCTTTCAATAAAATTGCAATAATCCTTAAAAACGTTTCTATTAGAAATAAAAGATTGACCTCAAAAGAAAAAAATTACTTTGTTGAATAATTTGAAAATGACGTCTCAAAAATGCTACAAATCTGCTATTATTACTATGATTAAAATCAAAGGCCCTTCTGAATTACCAAAATTAGTTGGGCTAACTCTTTGGGACATATTGAAGTGCTGTCAGCTACTTCGAGAACGTTATGTAGGACCTTTAAATAAGTACTATACTATATACATATATGATGATTAACATTCTTCCATTTGTACTTGCTACATGGAAACAAGCCAATTTTAATCTTATAATAATCCCTAATCACAGAAATGATGCTTCAATCATAGGAAGATGAAAGATAAAATGTGATATGCTTAGCAAAATAACTGGCATAAGAAGAAGAATTTCATCAAAAGTTTGGGAAAATATTGTGTATGGACATCAGATTATTTGATATTCTCACACGTAATTGACCTTTTCTTATCCTGTTGATATGCAACTTGCAATATTAAAAAAATGTTCATCCATTCATATATCATGTCTCTGTCATCGAGAATCGAAGATTCCAAAGGTAGAATGATAAAATATATCCTCAAAAGAAAAACAAGAGCATGTAACTTTAACATCCAAAACAGGAGGATCTTATATTGGTCATCGGGCTCCTATCAGTCAGATGCCAAATCAACAGCTATATATATATGTATATATTCCATTTTTTTCCAAAAATGGAATTAATATTTGGCTATATTGGAGGAGCTCAGTTGTTGTAACACTGGGGCTAATTTTCAAAAAAAAAAAAAAGTTACGCCATGAAATTTGTTGAGAAAGGTGCATAGCATGCTCATTCTGAACATGTTATACTATCAAGTTCTAAGAATAAAAGAAGAGAGAAATAACAGATGGAGTGATGCTAATGAGCCTTTTATCACGGTAATCATTTCTGAATCTCAACTTATTAGTTTTGTCTATTAATCGCTTTGACTTCTCAACATATCATGCCACACAAAAATAATTATGAAATTGCAGTAAAAGATGTAACCAATGCTTCAACTTAAGTTCATGGAGAAGAAAATAATTTAAAATTGCATTTGATTTCCCTAATTAATGAAACAAAAATAAAATTAGAAGCAATTAATCATTCATAGTTTTTTTTGAAAGGTTATCGAAAAAAAAGGAATTAAATATTCAAAACAAATGAAAAATGACACACTTTTAGAATATTTAAGGATTAAAAAATAAAAGTATTTGTATTTTTAAGAGCTTAATAGACAGTATTTCAAGTCCAAAATTATAAATTTGTAAAATAGGTGTCTTATTTGGCAAAAATGAACAATGAAAGTATATTTGATATTAGATACTTTCTATGAAAAAAAGAGATTCAAATAAATGGGCTCCATACACGCTTTATTAAATGTCAGCATGTTTTGAGAAAGGTTGATAATTTAAAACAAAATATATATTTCATCAATATTACTTAATAAAATAAAATTCCTCTAACTTTCATCAACTTCCGGTTGAGGATTAAAAGTTATTTCTAAAATCTCAATTTTTTTTTCTTTATTTATGTATCAAGAAGCTCTTGATATTCTGCTAGTACTAAACAACGATTGATCTCAACATAAAGTATAAATATTTTACAGTTTACAGAAAAGAGGGCTCGTGTTCGGCAGAGTATTAAGCGGAAAAATTATGATTAAAAAAATTGGAATACTGATTAAGGAAAAATATCAAACATTCTAAATAATTAGTACATTAGAAATAAGTGTAATACTATCTAATAAAATATTTTCAGTTAGTTTTGTTTTGCAAGTTTTTTTTCAAAATACATTTTGAAAAATATTCTGCACAAATTGGTTATTAAAATGATAACTTTGTTTCAATCAAAATCTAGGGTTTCATGATATATGTATATTTGTTCATTTCAAGTCATTATTGATATTATGTTTGATCTCATTTCTCGAAAGGTTTTCAAAATATCCAATTTTTGAAGTAAACTTCCATGATTTATTTAGTGCAAGTAGCTATATATCTAATGACGACTAATGTATTTTTTTATGCTGTTCTATCCCTTGTTAGTGTATCTATGTTTATATCCCAGTTTGACTTAAAACATATATAAAAATAAGGGGGGGGGGGAGACAAAGAACATTCAACATTTTCAAAAATGAATGATATCAATCACTTTTTTCCTTTTATAATAATAAAACTGTATTTTTTAACAACAAAATTAATTATTTTAGTGTGTACCCACAAAAGTTCATAAGTAAAACAGTGCAATTTTATTCTTTTTTTAGAAGGTTGTTTTTATTTAGATTTCTAGTAGCTTATAAATTAAGTTGAAAACTTTCATTACATTAACTCTTAAAATTGGAAATAGAAATGACCTATAAAAAAACAAACAAAAAAACACGTACTCAAACTTTTTATAACTAGTCATACATAAAAATTCAAACTCAAACGTTGATGAGTAGATAAGTATAATCCTTTTATATTGAATATATTTATAGAGCGATTTTAATAAACCCATTTTCATTGGTCATAAAATCTGAGGATCAACTTTAAACATCGTTTTTTTCAGTGTTGACGATCAACATTAATGTTTTAAAAAAACTCTCGATGATAATCTCATAAACATAAATGTAGTTTATTGCTTTATAAAAGATAAAGAATAAAACTATGAGAATAAAGATAATAACCAATTAAGTCAATACCATAATAATTATCATTTAAACAGATACAAAGAGTTGTAAATCTTAAGCATCTTTTAGTGAGTTTGTTTGTTATTGTCAATCAGAACATTGTTTTTTTGATTTTTTGAGAAATTCTAAGTGTAAATCCTGTTTGGACTCAGAGTAGAACTAAAGATCGAAATTGGAGGTACTCCTGCCTATATCCTTGCTTGAATTTCAAAAATCCACAGCTTTTTTACAAAAAATTAGTTTAAAAAAAAAAAAAAAAAAAATTCAAAAATCTCTTGATAATTACAGGAAATTAGATTTTGTGGAAAACAATTATAAAAATCAAATTTCGAATAATTAGTCTTTTGAAAAAAATATTTAACCAATGACAAAAAATTCCAAAATTTACAACTGTTCACAAAAAACTTCAAAAATTAAATTTCAAAATCCAAAGCTATATAAAAATATTAAAACCTTTTGGAGCTTTTTTTTATTTAAATTTAACCTATTCAAAGAAAATTCACTGTTGGGGAACAAAGTTTCAAATCTTATTATTTTTTTTAATTTCAAAAATCCATATCTATTCAAAGAAAATTAATTGTTTGGAAAATATTTCAAAAATCCATGAATGTGAAAAAAAGTCTAATATTAAGTTTTTAAAAATAAAATACAAAAATCTATAGTAATTCATAAATTTAAAAAAAAAAATTCCAAAAATCCGTAGCTATTCACAGAAAGTTAAATGTTGTAGAATTTTTAAAAAATTCCGTAAGTATTACCAGAAATTAAATTTTTTGGAAAAAAATTTGAAAAATTAAGTAATAGGTGGGAAAAAAATTCCAAATTATTTTTTTCCGGATGTTTAGGGGTAGAGCTACAGCCCCTCCAGCCCACCTCTTCCGGACACCCATAACGAGTAGAAAATGAATTATAATCTTTTTTTTTTTTAATCCTATATTTAAAAAATCATTAGTCTGTCAATTGGCCTATTATTGAGAAACTTAAAAAATGAAATTTCAGATTTGTAACTCTAAGCTCCTTTTCATAATGAAGTTTATTTCGATAGGGGAGGGAGAAAGCGAACCAATTACCTTAAGAAAGAGCTGCAGATTTTGGCACCTCGAGACATATAATTGATATGTATGCCGACGACGTCACATTGATGTTAGAAACTAACTCTGAGCCTCAATTAACTAGACGATTTGTAGTAATTCTGAACTATTTCAAGAAGTATGAAATGAGGTCCAGTTTGAAAATCAACTATAAAAAGACGGTTGTTCTTCCTCTTGGTAAATTGAGCCCAAGTAAGGCTATACAAATTGACAACTGTTCAATTAAGGACACAGTGGAGATATTGGGAATTGTATGGGATTCCAAAGGTGCCTATTGTTCAAACTGGACATTCCTAAAAAAGTATGGCTGTTCTTCCATTTACCAATGGAGAAGTTTCAACCTTCAAAAGAGGATTGACCTATATAATTTCTTAATTATTCCTAATATCCTATATAAGGCAACAGCTATTCCCTCGCTCGCTGATAGAGCAATTGAAGAAGAAGACTCCTGGCTTAATGTTTTTTCATAGGGTCTATTTACCCTCAATCAAACTACCTAGATCTCTTATGGGTGGAGGATTATCTCTGCTCTCAAGAATACTACCTTAAGTCTATCAAAAAAGTTCTAATTGACCTTTCAAGACATCCAGAGACTGAGTAGCAAGCTACTATTTCCTCACAACCGATGTACAAATGAGTTATGCTGGGAACAGATTTTATAAATGATCACTTATTGGAATTATTTCCATCTTTAGCGGCAGCACATAAGATTATTTGGAAAGGTACATCGTCATTTTCATACACTTCCACCACTGATGTTGTGCGACAGAATTCTAAAAAGAAGTTTTATTTTAAAAACCTCGTGGAACCAAAACAGTTAGAATGGTTAGCCTCATCTCTTTTCACGATTTGAGCAACGACTCAATGTTCAACTGTAAGAATTTTTTTATCCACTATAGAGGGCTACAGACCATCACATGATGCCCACTCCATGGCATTTGAGAATGTATTTTGCATTAAATTATAATGAGGAAGCTGACAAAATTTTCGACAAATTAAAAAAAATATTGGGCCTGCCCATGTCGTGGAAAAAGATAATCATGGGTTCGATTTTAAAAGTAAAAGATGGAAAGCGATTCACTTCGCAACTTCAGATATCGTCGGGATGTATATTCTGCAATGCTCCTTGCAAGGACTGTGGAAAATTGTTTAATACAGTTATTCATGCTTTTGCTAACTGCCCTTCACTACATTCACTGAAAAAATTCATATTGCTTAACATGGCAGGAATAAGTAATACATTCGTGACTGCTATTCTTTTATTCGGGCTCACTTCAAATATGTCGAGTGATCCTACAAAAAATCTCTCTCGAGCCGTAGAAGTAGGAAATCAGAGAAGCTGACAGAAGGCGTCCTTATCCAAAATGAAGATTTTAGAGCTATTTTTATTTCAACTGCTGCAAGACACTTCGTCTTTGCCATTAAAATTCCTGATTCTTGTAATCTAACGTGGAAGTACACGGGGGATTTGATACACTACTACCCATATGGTTCGAAAGACAATATGACGTTTCTTCACCGTCTAATACACATCCACAGACGGTTTAAAAAGTTTAGTGCATCCAATGCTTAATTATTGTCTTTTTGTCTCCATCCCACTTTTTTTTTAGTTGTATGATTTTCATAATTTTGATTCATTGTTTTTCTACCTAATCATTTTACTAATTTTATTGAAGATTTTTATGAAATGTGATAAACTACTACTAAGTATTTTAATTATCGTTTGACTCACCGTGCTAATTAACTGTTGTAATTACTTTAGTTTAGGGTTTTCATTGTAAACTAAAAAGTTTCTTTATATATGTAACTTCTCTAAACGAATTAAGTCTTTATGTGAAAATAAAAATAAAAATATATATATATCTTATTAATTATATTCATTTTATAAGTACACTTGAGTAGTATGTGGTTGTAGTTCAAATTTTTACCGTTTTAGTACTTTAAATAATCAACTAACACAACAGCGATTCGAATGGAAGAAGTGTTAATCACATCTCCGATATTAATTAATTATCATTCTACATGATTTATATTGGACAATACTCATGAACAAGCAAGTGTTTATTTTGTGTTTGAATAATGATCATTAATGAATATAATCAATAAAAAACTATTTGTTTTCTTTGCAAAATAACAGTCATTATCATTACATAACATATCCAGTAGGTATGTTACAAAAGACGGAGTGTTCTAATCTTTTTCCTCCTCCATGTATTAAGTTGCTCGAACAAATGATCGATAAGAAGTTTTATGACGCATAAAACGCCATAAATATATACATCTTTTAAATCATAAATTTGACGACTTTTTCTTGAAGACATTTTAAAAAAATTACCCTTTTAATGTTCTTGAAGGTTTAAAATATATTGACATTGCAAAAAATAAAGAAAAAGTTGCAATATACAGCTTCATTAAATAATTTAAAATTACCTACGAATTGGCTCCGACGTATCGAGCCAAAAATTAAATTTCTAATAATGATTTTAGTTTTTTAAACCTAGGAAGTTTGAACGTTTTTCTATTCATTAATGAAAAAAATATATAAATTGATAGACAGAATCAGTTTTTAATGAGATGAAGCAGTTTATAGTTGCTAATAAATAGAGGATGGAATTAACCGCAAAAAATCACCCCTTCCAGTTGACAAAGAACAATTTTTAAAAATACTTAGGAAGCTTGAATATTTTTCTATTCATACGTGAAAAAAGTAAAAAAATTTATAAAAGGAATCAGTTTTTATGAGATGAAGATATTTGTAGATACTAATAAATAATTTTTTTACATACAAATTGCTTCGATGTTTTGGGCTAAAAAGGATTCCTCTAATTCATAAATAATTTTTTTTTAAGTCTAAGGAAGCTGGAAAAATTTTCTATTCATTAGTGAAAAAAATATATGAATTGATAGACAAAATCAGTTTTTATGAGATGAAGATGTTTGTAGTTGCTAATAAATTATGAAAGAAATGTCATTTTTGTGTTATGTTCATTCCTTTCCGGTCGCTGAACCCTGTGCAATTAACACATCGGTGAAATACCATTCGGGAAAAATGTTTTGGGCCAATTGTCCTCGAACTCTATTAATACTCTTGACTGCTAAAGAATAAGCTTGTAATAATAATTTTTCCTCGTCGAAAGTTCCTTGTTTCTTTTTTATGGTTGTCTTACATAAGTTTAAGAAAATAGCTATATATATATGTAAGTATATTAGAAATTATTCACCCATAAAGCTATTGTATAATTTAGATGTTCATTGGAAATTTTCTTCATATCCAATTCTGGCTCTGTTTTTCATATTATATACATATGTGAAGAAAAATATAAACGGAATTATATACGAAAAAGAAGAAAAGTAGAAAAAGGTAGTGTTATATTTCTGTCTTTTTTTACATAGTAAAAAAATAAAACAAACAGATTATTCAAATTTAGCTTTCTCAGATCGAATTTAAAATATGAACTACCCATGTCTGTATATATATAATAGAGTTTGTGTGCTTGTCTTTTATGGACGCCCTAAGAGGCTGAAACTTTGCGTGGGTGCCCCTTTAGAACCTGGTCAGGCTATGACTATGTGTTAATTTTCGGAGAAGAGGCTGATAAAAAGGGGCTTATTCTATACTCAAAATACAAAAATCGTTTTTGGAGCTCAAGGAGACTAGATAAGGGGCTGAATTATGACCCAAAAAGGGACTTGCACCTTTTATTTTTTTTCGAAATAAAAAAAAATGAGTGCAAAAAAAAAAGAAATTGGTCAAACTTGTTGGTTTTTTTTTTGAGGTGCAAAAAAATGGATTATCAATCAAAAATTGAACGCGTAGATATAATAAAGTCTTTTAAAATTTGTCGGAAGAATCGTAGCATATAATTTTGATGCATAAAAATTGGTTCTAGATAATTTTTCGCTAACAATTCCCACCTAACGCCTACATTTTTTCCGCTGGTACACCTCAAGAAATCATCAGTGTTACTCTACGTTTTTTGTGGGCACGCTCACACTTAGCTACTCACTCAATTCTTCAACATTATTTCCTCAAAAATAAAAATTAATATGATTTGATGAGCCAGGGAGTACTTTAGCTCGTTGCTAAACCTCATCGCAAGTCACATTCATTTTTTTAAATTGAAATACTTCCCTTATTCTTTTTAAAAGTTGAATTGAACCAAATGCTACGATACTTCATTAATTTTATACAGTGCTCCTTGTGTATTATACTCCTTTTTTTCTTCATATTGTATTACTATATGAATCAGTGAACACTATATACAGTGCACCCAGTAACATATTTAAATATATGTTCATAATTTATTTTTTACTCTCCAGATTACTCTTAAGTTGAACATTACTTTTTAAATCCTTTTTCACGAGAGTTAGCAAGATTTTTGTAAAAGAACAAATGTTTCACTCAATTCAATCAAATTGTATCAATTTCACTGATTACTCAAATCGTATATCATGGCCACATAATAAAATTCCCTTAATGGATCATCCTTCTAAATTAAAGGAAGCAAGAGTTGATGTTATTATTTATATCCAGTGGTGAAACATTGTTAGAGATATTCCTAAAAAATAATATAAAAGGTGAATTGAAGATGCCTTATTGACTGTTGAACATGCATTGTTGAAGGATAAATTATGAATCAGTCTATTTTTTAAAGTCTACAAAATTTGATATTATTTTCTTTAACTGCCATTTTAGATTATGAGTACATAGGTATCAAATAGAATGGGGATAAAATATTCAATTGGTTTTATAAGTTGTTTCAAGTATCTAAAATAACAACTACTAACAGTAAATACTGTGTTATATTGTTCTAAAATATATATTATAGTATTAGGATGCCTAAATATTATGGATAAGCACTTGAGGTAGTATTTGAAGGGAAATTACAAAGGGTCAGAAAAATGAACCAGCATTAATTGAATAAGAGGGGTGGTAAAGATTTGTGGGATGCTCAATTTTGAGGGAATCTGATTTTATGTTTCTGCCTTACATATATACTTATTATTTAACTATTGATTTGTTATAACAACAAAGTATCTTACTTCATCCTTGGCACAAGAATTTGGCTTTCCATGACAGCATTTGGGATCAACAACTCCACAAACTTTCTTACCATCATACTCTGGTACAGCCACGCAGCGATGACACTCAAATCCATCTCCTAGTCCATGGCAGTCCTCATCTGTAGAGCAACTGCATCTCTCGGGTAGTGTGAATTCCTTCTGATGCTTACAGGAGTTGTCACAGCAGTAGGTCCCGAGGCATTTTTGACTACAGTCACCATCCGAGCAACATTTTGGGCCTGGAACAATTATATAAAAAAGGGAGGAGTATTAAAAATACAGATAAATATTAAAATTGTATTTAGAGGATAGCGTTTAAATATATATATACATATATCTTAATAAAACCCCTTTTATAGTACTCATATAATTAACTAAATAGGTCCATAACTTTCTGGAGTATGAATTATTAATATATATATTTTTTTTTGTCAGATAGTGTATTTAAAATAATGACAATAAAAAGGGAGAAGCTTTAAATAGATAATTACGTCAAGGATAATTAGTATGTACTTACATATATGTAGGCATAAATCACCTTGAATAAGTAGTAACTTTAGAGGTCGTTTAACATATTTAGTTAGACTTTTTTTTTTTTAAATTAATCAATAAGAGTGATCAACTTATTAACTAATGCAGGGTGTGACAACATACATTGCTGGTGCGAAAAGGCAATAAAACAAGTTTAATAAATCAAAAAGTTTTATTATTGTGTCGTAATGACAGTACGAGTTTATTATTATTTTTTTCAATGTTCCTTTAATCGGTCAAAAACATTAAGTATATTTCCTTGTTCTCTAGGAGGTGGGCCGGAGACGCTGTAGTTTTTGAAAATTTGAAATTTAATTTATTGTAAAAAAAATTTTAGATTGAAATTTTTTCCTGAAAATTTAACTTTTGTGTTTAGTTTCGAAAAAAATGTCATAATTAAATTTTTCTCTGAAAATTTAATTTTTGTGTTTAGTTTCGAAAAAATGTCATATTTTAAATTTAATTTTGTAACTTTTTTTTGAAAAAAAAATTATTTTTCTGTTAATAACAATGGATTTTTGAAATTTTTATTCCAAAAATTTGATTTTTCCAAAAAATATTCAAACCCCAGCCTAAAAAAGTATATATATATATATATATATGTAATCCTGCAGAGCCCCATAGACAAAAAATTGCAACTATGCACGTTGAACTCCCCAGAATAATTTCTCTGGAAAAAATTGACCATTGAGCTACGTCGTTCCATTATACATTTAAAGTTTTATTTGACAATGTTTTAAAATTATATCAGATTGACGATGTCCCCCATTTTCCATACCATTAACATCTGTATATTTTTCTATGTTTTTGTTTCTCTTCATGAAACTTTTCATTGAAAAATTTTAAGAGGATAATTATTTTTTCTAAGAAAATGCCAAATTTAATTGGCAACACATCTTTTTTTTTTTAATTGTAGAGCATTAGGTTATTACTTTTTGGTGCTTCTCCACAGGTCTTAAAAATATTCTTCGACATAAATCCGTTTACAATTATCGGAATCCGACAAATCAGACCAATTTATAATTTTTGCAGAACACCGGGTCTGATGGCACCAATTTTGCCTCATTAGTATCTTGTATAGTTATTTTTTTCAGTTAATTTCTTCAAATACATATTTGTTTAATATCAACACACAAATTTAGTATATAAAGTCTCATAGTATGGTTGTAATAAGTTCATCATTGCGGAAGCAAGAACAATATATATTTTAAAAACTGTGTTGTATGCCCGGTTGATCTTTATAGGGTTAAAAAAAAGTAATATTAACTACTCATATACTTTTATATGAAATGCACAAAAAACATTAATTGCTTAAACTTAGATTTAATAAAATTATACTTATTTATACGTCAATGCTAATAACTTTATGGATTTTAGAATAAAAATCAAAGACCTCCCCCCTTCAATAAGGATTAAAAACTATAAATTTAAATAATATGATTAGAAAATTATAAATAAAATGCATTTAAATAATTAATTATAATTAAATAAGATAGATAATCTAGATCCACATCTTTCATTTATTTATTTTTCTCTCCCCCCCCCCTTCATAGATGATTAAAAACAAGTAAATTTTCTTTAAAAAATTATCATAGATGAGAAGCAGATTAATACTAAAAAACAACGCTCCTTGGTTGGATGTTATTTGCCAACAATGTAATTAGTGATTATTACATGGCACGATGTGTACCTCCACTGGAAAAGGAGTCCATGATATTAAGACATACAGCTTTGGATTCAGAGTTGAATAATTCCTTTCGTATATTTTGCCACGTAGAGCACCTCCTGGTCCTTGGAAACTATGTTCATTATTTTGAGACACTCGTCATATAAAGGAGACGTGACGACAGGCCAATCCAGCGGGTGAGTCTCACTCCAAGTAACGACATTTAATGTCCTCCCCCACTCTCAACATGGTTACAACCGTTTGGTAAAAGTAAAGAGAATAATATTAGGTGATGTCTCCGTTTCCTTTTTACAGAATGGACACTTCTTGTCCTCTGGAATTTCTCTCAATTTATTGGTAAAATCGAAAATTGCATCAACTTATACCTAATCCACTTTTGGTAAGAATCGCTGGAGGGTTTTTCAAAATTACAAATGGGTCTATGGTTTTCATGTCTATTTTTAGGTCCAGTCTATTTATTGCTCTCTGAAATAGAGTCAAAGTGTATTCTGCAATCGGAGCACAACAAAATACCTTTATATGTTCAACCTGTCAAAAACAAAGTAACAATTCAAAATGGCTGATATTCTCAATATCTATTCTGAGCATGTGTTTTAACATATTAAAAAAATTACAATTCTTGAATCGAATTCGGAATTAAAAATAAACTTTTGATCTGAGTACACTCACTAAGACCAAAATATACTATGTATTTTGTTGTCAGCTATCGATTACCCTGTGTCAACTGATGCCTCATGGGTATTTCATAATTTATTCTTTTTTATAAAGAAACGAAGTAATAAGTTATGTTATACTTAATAATCTGTTCCCATAAGGACGGAAACATTTTTTTTTTAAATCCCTAGTAGTCGTTGTATTTATATATATTGGCTATTTATAATTTCTACAAATAAGTTTTGGCTATCATATACAAATATAAATGTATATCTACACTTATAAAATATTAATTGCCAATATTATAATACAGTATCAAATAAAATAATATGTAGGATTTTAATATTATGAAAAATATATATATATTTTCAAAATCGTGGGAAATAATATGTCAACTATAGTCTGGTAATAATTAAGAAATAAATAGCAGTATGATTTTGGTCCTTTTTTAGGTTTCTTTTTTGAAGAAAGGTTGCGTGATACAATAAAAATAACGACGTGAATATGAATAGTATATTCTTTTTTCTACAATTATATGTATAGACTCATCATAATTGTATAAATGACCTGTTTATGACATTATGTATATTTCATACACTTTTTGTAATTAATAAAATAACATTTATATATTTCTGTTTTTTGTTTTTACAGTTGCAGATAATTTAATTATAATTGTATATGTAATTGGATAAATATCCAGAAATAAGTATAGTTTTTTATTAAATCTCTACATAAATGAATATTTACATTATCTAAACGTACATAGCTAAATTAAACATAAATAAAATAATTGAAATCCACGTAGCCTAAAAATCCTTTCGTTATACAAGCACGCCCGCAGTTAATTATATAATTTTTCCTTCTTACTAGAAAATTTAATATTTGAAATTTCATTTCATTTTTTATTTTTTTTCCAAAAAAATTTCTTTTCTAATTTATTTCAAAATTTTATTGTGGATTTTTTTTTCCTGTGGATTTTTGAATTTCTTTTTTTCCAATTTTTTTTTCATTTGATTAATTACTTGTCTATCCTAAATAGGGAATTTTATGGAAAAAATTTATTTTTTACAAATAGCTATGGATTCTAATTTTTTCAATAAACTTAAGATTTCAATTTTTTTTCCCAAAAAATTAATTTTTTGTGAACAGTAGTGAAGTTTTGAAAAAAAAAAAAAATCGATAACATTTAACATTAAAAATTTTTTTTTTTCGAAAAACTAAGAATTTGTAAATGCCAATGTATTTTTGAATTTAAAAATTTCTTTATACCATTTTTTCGTGAAATTTTGTTCTAAAAGAAAAATTGTATATAATTTAATTTTCTAAAAAATTCCATTTCTTTAATTTTTTTTTTTTAAATTACATTTTTTGTGATTTGTTTGAAAAATTGATATATGAACTTTTTTGTTAAAAGTGTGGATTTTTGAATTTTTTTTTTCCATAAAATTAATTTTATTGTGAATAAGATGGGATTTCGGAACTTCTTTTTGCCAAAGAATTTAATTTTTTGATCTTTGTGAACAACTGTAGATTTGGGAAATTTTGGCCAAAATTTTAATTTTTTGCGAGTACTTGTGGATTAAAGAAACAAATTTCAATTTTTTTTATTTGAAATTACAAGTTTTGAATTTTTTTTCCAAAAAAAATAATTTTTTAGAATAACTGAGAATTTTTGAATTTTTTTTAGAAAAAATGGTAATATTTGTAATTGTTTTCCAAAAAGTTTTATTATTTGTGAATAGTAGTGAATTTTTTTATCGTTTTTTTAAAGATTATATATTAAAAATTTCAGAATTTTTATTCTAATATATCCAATATAATCCAAGTAGTAGTGTATTTTTGATTTTTTCCCCAAAAAATTTAATATTTGAAATTAAAATTTTTAACATTTTGTGATCAACTGTGAATTTTTGATTTTTTTTAAATGTAAAATATTTGAAATTTAATTTTTGATTTTTTCCCAACAAAATATACAATAACCAAGCCTCTCCCCTCCAAATATATTATCTTACAGACAACTCTGGGATAATGCTTTAAACTCTTTTCTCGTAAAACTATGTTTTACTATTTACGTGCATTACACATTCAAGCGTGATATTGAAATCTGAGTATTTTTGTTGCAAATGAGTCATAGCTCACCAACATCAAGAAGCCGGAGCTAATGTATAATAATAGGTGGTAATTCTAAAAAGTGCTGGAACACACAACTTCTAGAAACTTTTTGGAAATACATTAAAGAATGCCAACTTGTACCAAGTATCAGGTGTTCTATACAGGGAGCTCTCCTTGTGTTGTAAGAAAATATGGAGTTTGAAAAATTACCGAAATTTTTTCATCACACCTTCACAAAAAGTCATATTATGATAATTTTGAAAACCATTTCTTTCTTACAAGACATTGAAGATCTATCTATTCATATTGATGAATAATTTGAGCATTTTTAACTCTGTATCCCATCTGCTTATAGAAAAAAAATACTTTTTTATTGATACGCTGAACACATATATGTACTTTAGACTTTTATTCACAATGGCTATAAATTTAATATTTGTGTTTCTTTTGGATCAAATAAATTGATAATATTTAAGTAAGAGCCTTTAATTTTTATAGAAAAAACGAGTACATTTTACCATCTTGTCCTGACATAATACATAGTTTTTCATTTTAAATCGATTGCCTCTATAAACAAATATGAAATCAAGCCTTTGAGATGAAACGGAACCAATGCTCCCTTGATTTATTTGGAGGATTAGTCCTACATATGATTGAGAAAGGATATTGACATGTTGTTGTATCATGAAGAAGATATGAACTTATTTTTCTAGACCTGTTAAGTTCGGTTCACTGAAGGTCTCAAAAAGCCGCTTATAGTTTTATTTTATTATTTTTACGTAGAGTTTTCCACAAACTAAATTATTTAATTGGATATTGAATGTAACCTTTATTAAAGAGGAAAAAATTTATATTACTTCATAATTGAGAATTAACCTGAAAAAAAGTGCATGAATAGAACAAAATATTCTGAAACTATATAAATAAGTAGTTCTTTTTAAGAGAGTTTGTAAAAATTTTGTGACATTATATATTTCTCATATATGCATAAATGTTTACTCCACTTAATATCCCTTAAAAATAGAGTTGTATAACCAGAATAGACCTAAACGAATCCTATATTTTTTTCTAGTTAGCAGTCTGAGGAGTATTTGTACTTATCCAACGCCATTATCATTATTCTTTAATTCTTGAAGAAAGAACTTATTTTATTATCTATATCATTGCAAGATACAGAATACGGTTGGCGTTTATTTCCTCTTTCTGATATATTCTTGCAGTTAATCTAATAAAACGTCATGACAGATCAGTCATTCTCCTATCAAACCCTTTTACACTCTTAATGTGATTTCTTTTACTTGAACATACCGGCAGGTGTTTTTTTATACATACAACTATACTCGAGATATCTTATCTGATACGAGCTGTTCCTTTATATGTACTTTCGTATAAAATGTTTCACATAACACTTCTTTTTTGGACTCGATATGCCCACAAGCGTATATAGATGAATTGGATATCCATGAAGTCAACTTGTGACTCCAACATAATTGATATTTGAAACAAGTAATCCATAAAAGAACTTAGAAATCCAGTCTTTCACTTCTGAGTAATCTATCAATACAATACTTGGTGCTTTAACAGATTATGTTGTTTTATACGATATCCTTCATTTTGCGGCACTCAAACTGTTGACTGAAAGAGGTAACTAATAACCAATACTCCAACTCTAAAATAAATTATTTTTTCTTCATTCTGTTATATCAAATACCTCATTGATTTGACTCAACTATATATTATACATTCTGTCTTCAAATTGAAAGTCAAATGCTTCTTTCCTTAACTTGATTAAATGAGAAACAAAAAACCCACAAAGATCGAAAGTATGTACTTACACTCAAGAGATACATAGCCTCAATTTATTTAATTTAGTACAATAAGAAATACCAATTTAGATAAGTTGGACAGTTATTAAGTTAAATGTTTGAAAGGAGGAAAAAAAATAAAAGCAAAATACCAATGAAACAACTTCATACTTTTCCTTTACCAAAGTTACTTAAGATTAATTGTTTTTAACTAGGAGTTTCCTCATTAATAAAGAATTTAATGAAATGTGTATTGGAACAAAAAACAATAAAAAGTCAAACAATGAGTGTTCAATAATAAAAAAAGTTTTTGTTTTCTATTGATATTCTTTTTTTTTAAACTGTTTTTTCAAATAAATGTGAGACAGAAGTCTCCCCAAATTTTTATATTATATATATGGAATGAATGGATTAATAATATTTTTTTCCAGCCACGATAGTAACTGGGGAATATGGGAATTTGAACACAGGGGCACTACAAAATGTTCTTGTTTTGTATATTTGCATGTTCAATAATATACACAAAAGAAGGATATCACCAAATATCGAATAAAAACGATTCTTAATACTATAATAGCCTTTTATCTACCCTAAAGTTTAGATAGCTCCTTTTTCTTTTTTTTAGATCCATATGTGTCTCCTTCCTTGTATACAAGGATATGCACTACAGTTGGAACAAACATTGAACTCATCCAGATTCTTAAAAAACGCATTGTAACGATTTCTTTGTTTTTATTTAAAAATATAAATAATAATAGTAGCATATTAACTATCATCTGACCTTCATTGGCCTCAGTTATTGTCTTAATTTTACCACAGAGTAACCCTTTTAGTTCATAATCAAAAATAATAAATTGCAGAAACAGTTACAGAGTTCGTGATATTGGTTTTACAGTCCAGTCATGGTTGTAGCATTAGTAGAACTTTTGAATATACACAGTTTTAAAAAAAGAAAGGCTTATATTATCTGGCAAAGCTTTCCATTTTCATTTGTGTTTCACTTTTTGAAAAAAGGCTAAATACTGTATTAGGCCATATGATTACTTTTGAAACTTTTAGTAATTTTTAGATTTAATCTTACCACGACTCTAACTTGTATTTATATGTGTGATGTATTATATAAATGTGTAAATACAATATTAACCTGATATCTAATCCGTTGTATATATATAAGATACGTTCTTATAGAATAGATTTATTGGAGTATAGACGTGCCTATGAAGTAGGAACCGGGTATTTATTTATCGAAAATATTCGAACCTTTCAATATGAATATATGTATTAAAAACAATCGTAATGATTTTATATTGTAAAGAAATTTTTTAATCTTCAATAAACACTCTTAAAACTAGTTCAAATTACCCAATTTTGAAATTCTTAAATGTCAGAAAATCAGATGGTACCTTTTTAAACACTCTAACATAATTCGTTCTGGAGTTATTTGAGTTGAAAGACTTGAATATTTCAAATTAGGATTAACTACTTGATGACTGATCTTGTTTACTCATCTCAACAACTTACTAAAAATGAAAATAAATGGAAATTTATTTTATTTGTCACCTAATCTCTTGTATGAGAAGAAAAAAAATCGACCGTGAATCACTCAAACGGGTAGTGGATGGTGTCAAAGTTTATTTCTATTGTAGTGCGCGTCCTTTTATAACTTAATATAATTAACTTTTTCTGAGCTATAAAGTAAGGAGCTCTCAATTGATTTAGCATTAGGACCAATATTTACTCCTAATCATTATTCTAAGATATATTTTGATTGTATTTTTATCCAAGCAAATGACTTTCAGTCTGGCTACAGGATCTATTTTATAAATTTTTTGGATGTTATTAGAATAAGAGTGGTGAAGTTTACTTTGATAAAAGACACAGTTGAGAACAAAATATATTAAATAACTATTTGCCAAGTAGAGGAAGGGGGCTGAATTCTCTCTCCAAACCTACCTGTTCCCCATAATTACAGGTATTACAGATATGTAATACCTCATAAAATAATTTACAGAACGATTGTAATTTTAAATATCTTCAATTTTTTCAATTTCTATCAAGGTTGCAGTAGTTTTTCAATAGTACCAGTTATGTAAGATTAACAACATAATTTTAATTAATTTTCTACAACTCAACTATAAGAGGACTGTGCCATTCCTTTGAGCCACTAACCCTATTGGATAAACACTGCTTGAAGTACCGTCATTTGTATCATACACTAGAGCTATTCCACATAGAGATAGGACGAGACGTGGAGCCGAATACGAAGTACCCAGGTCCACAATATGTAAGTAAACTTATATTATCCTATAAGATCCAAAATCTGAACCCATTTTGGCTACTATAGCTTTTTATTCATCATTAAAAAAAATCTGAGGTTTTTTTTGGATCTTAAAAATCTATACGTATTATTTAATCAAAAGTTTGAAAAAATATATATTACCAGTATCGAACATCATCTATATAAACAGTTGCATGATGCAAGTCGTTATCTTTATTATATATATCTTAACCTTTCCTCCGAAAAGAAACAGTAAAAAAGCCGAAAATTAGTTGGTAGTTCTTTCCCCCCTTTTATTATTCAATTGTTGTTGAGAATTATTTACGGGTTAAAAGGAGCTTATTCCAATTCAACACATCAACGTTCAGAACATTAATTAGGAGAAAAAAGCTAAAACATGAACTTGCTATAATCAAAATACATTGTAATTTTTTGGTGTAAGTTAAGTAACGCAGTGCCCCTGGTTATTCCACACGGCGTTACCTCAAAAAATACAAAAATTACACTGAATTTGATTCTCAGCTGACAATGTTACTTCTTCTTTTCCTCTAATCATTGTTCTTAATATTGATTGGTTGTCTTTGAATTAGTTCTACTAAAGCTGTAAACAATTATCTTATTTTCCTTAGAATTAAACTTTTCTACAAAAAAGTTATTCGATAAATATTAGTAAAAATGTTATTTAAAAAAAAATACTTTTTTTTTTTTGAAAAAATTTAAAGGTTCATAATACTAGGGAAGATACAATTAATCGGATTTGGGTGTTTACTTTGCTAGGTTATGAAAAAAATAGCCCCTACCAAAATTAAGAAATTTTTGCTGTTTACAAGAAAATTTAATATTTGAAATTTTATTAAATTTTTCAATTATTTTTCAAAAAATTAACTTTCTGTGAATAACTATATAATTTTTAAATAATAAATAAAATATCCAATCCCCCCTAAAATATAATCCTGTGGACGCCCCTGATAGCAAAATTGTATTATATTATAGGAAATATTAACAACGACATATCATAATTTTTACTAGAATCGCATCGGAATTGGCATCGGGATTTTTTTGGAATCTTCTCATCACTAGTTCATACAATAATTTAAAAAAAATGTCATTTAACATCTTAGAAAAATGAGATGTTAGTCAGATAGTTTGAAAAAATATTAACAGATAATGTCCCACCCCTCTTCCCTTCCCACAAAAAATGATAGCACCTGCCTTGGGTACACGTTAAGAGACTCGAATGAAAATGATTTATTTTTTGCAAGGAAAAATTAAAAGATAAGTGTGAGTTAAAAATTATCATAACTCACAACTTGTGATAGTTCATCAATATTTTGATAAAAAAGTTGAAAAATAATAATAAATTAACTAATCGATTTATTTATTGATAATTAAACACATACTAAGCTAAGGTGAAAATTTGATGGCTTAACACAGACATGGTGTTGTAATCGGCAAAAAATAGATATTTTTGCTGGGTACAAGGTTCATACCTTTTTATGATTCGTTTCAACTTGTTTCCTAAAGTAGTTTTTTACACAAACTGTTTCAGTAAACATCATTATTGTTTTTTCTGTTACAATGGATATTGTGCAGTTATAAAATTCTTCGTTTTGGATGAATTAACCCCTAAGTAAAATCATCCAAAGTTGAAAAAAAACTTACAAGGACTCTCTTCCTTCTATGGCAATAAGGATACAACCTTCTATGGCAACTATTAATAAGGGGGCAGATTTTATGAAATGTACTTGCACATTCCTTGTATGTAGATGATTCACGCGAAGGATTGAGAAAAATTACAACCACACCGAAAAAGTACATTATATCCTGTTGGACAATAGATTCATGGAATACCAAAGGCTGTGTGGATATCGGAAGAAAGGATGTGGGCATATCTGTGAAACAAATAATCAGTATGCAAAAGCACTTTCTGAACGCTGATCAAAAAAAAAAAAAAAAAAAAAAAAATGCACGAACGATTTTTGCAGCTATCTTTCGACCGAATCAATAAGGATACAACTGATTTTGCGGGAGCATTTTTATTCATGGGTACAAAATATATATATATTTTTTTTGTTAAGCAAGTTTGTGTAAGTCAAGGAAGATTATATACTTAATTATAAACATTTTTTAACTAAAAGTCTTTCATTGTCAATGAGATAACTTTTCACATTAAAAACTAAACATAATAAATGCCAAATCGTTGACAAAGATTTAATCTTATCAGGAATATTTTGGTTGGAAATTTCGAGAAAAAAAAAAAAATCAATTTATAAAAAATAGAAATGTAAAAAGTAATTTAAGAATAACATAGTATTAAGTTATTTAATTAGAGATATGAAAATTGTCGAAATAATCATGATCATATATTTTAAGATAAATTATAAGTTGGTAACTCCTATTATTTGAATCTATTTAAAGGTTACACTTTCAAAAAAGAAAAAAAAAAATTAATGACAGCTCCATACTCTATTTTCAACAGATTCTAGATAGATGTAACTAGCTTTTATTTACAAGGTCAGCCATCTACACGTTGAACTAGGATTTTTTTTTTTTGACCAACATCGTATTTTTATGTATGCTATACATTCTTCATCATAAGATTCCCTCATTCTTTTCTATAACTTAAATACCTTCTCCCTTGAATGTAGGAGAAATGAAACAGTTCATTTATATTTTCATAGAATAGTTTTCACTCTTAAAATTCATAAAACCTTATATTTTAATTTTTGTGAAAAGGCCAGTTCCTTTAACTGCCTCAGGATATAAAATAGGTCATCTGGTGAATAAAAAAAAAAGAATATAAGTTTACAGAAGTTCCCATATAATCTTAGTGGAAGACAATAACAAATAAAGGTCATTAATAAAGTTAGAGCCAATTACATTTATTTATCCTTCAATTACCCAAAAGCCTCAAATACTGAATTCCTTCAAATTTTTAATACATATAGGTAACCTGTCTCCACTATCAGAAATGTTGTATAGAAGGCTTATTTGTTGATAACTTTTATGGATACATTTGGAAAAGCGATATCCTCCGAAAATTTATTATATACAAATTCGGAATGCAATCTATCTATACTTGATGCTGCCACTACTCAGCGATTGGATTTGTAAGATTGAATAAATATGACTATCAAAGCAGAATTCAAAGTTGCTTTGTTATTTCCGTAGAAAGCAAACATCATAGCTGGGAGAATGTTTTCGTTATTCAAGAGTAATTTTCCTATAGAAAAAGATAATTATGCTGAGCAAAGTTATATACCATAAGACTTTAATAAAAAAGATTGTACTATTGATCAAAGAAAGAAAAAAAATCAAAATTGAACAAAGATTTATAATTATTATTTCTTATCGTTAATATATGAACGAAATTAAGTCCCTTGGTAACATCAGCAGCCTTTAGTATAATTATTGAGGGAGAAGATAAATAAATTACGGACATAATGAGGAAATCTTTCTACACTTAAAATAGCTTTAGTACAGGGAAAATATTATAGGTATATTTAAATATAACTATAATATTGCCCATTTCTAATTTTTTTTAAACATGTTGAGCTCTTAGAAGATTAAAATATGTATATGAGTAAAAAACAATGACTGAATATTTTTGAACAATTTTAAACAAATTTTGGAGGTCGCTCAACACCTCCAAGGTTTTGAAAATTGACACTTTTTACAAAAAAAAATTGTTTTCCTTTATTATCTTTCAACCATATCAGATATGATTAATTGTTGCTTATAACTTTTCAAAGTTAATTCATTAATAAACATTTATACTATTTTGTTCATAATTAGTTTCTTTGATTTTAAACGAAATAAGAGAGAAGGCTATTTTTTTAATGAATTAACCTAAAAAAATTGTTTTTTTAAAAAGAACAATCTTTACAAATCTATATGGTCATAATACAAAATATTATCAGAGGGACTATGATATTAAACTGTTTTTATATATACGTTTTGCCCATCCCTACCCATGATATAGTCTTACAGGGCATACATAACCGCATTTTAGAAATACAAGTGTAAATTAGAGTAAACATATTTAAGAAACACAGAAATGTATTTTTATAAAATATTTAAAAAAAAATTTACAATGGATATATATTTCTTAAAAGACAACATTTCGCCAAGGAATCTTCTATTAGCTTAGCATCAGTTCTTTCTAAGATTGTTTATCAACGGTTTTATTACGATTTTAAATTGATTCAGTTAAATATTTAAACTTATATAAACAATATATAATCTGAAAATGTTAGTAATATCACCCCTAGAAAGGAAAATGACGAATCACCGCTGCTCAAATCCCGATTTTAGTTCGGGTCAAAAATTGTAATAATTTTAAATTGAATAACTGTGCTTAAAATAAATTAAATTAAGCAAAAGTCAATTTTTAGAGATATCTCTATCAACAGATAAATTTATATAACCATTATAAGGACTTTTATTATTTTTTTTATATTATCACTTCATCAAAAACCATTATTACTACTTTTTTTTTTACTTGAAATAGTAATACAACAATAAAAAATGGTAATTTAATAGAGTAATAAAAAACTTCACTCAAGACATAAAAAACGAGATAGAAGCAGTAATTTATTTTCACTTTTTTATGTGATTCATCAAACACATTGCTTATCTTAATATTGTATTTAATATCCCGACCACCAGAAGCTCTCAAACATTGCTGCACAGCATATTTTATTTTATTGTAAAAATAGCGAGGTAATATTTTTTTTCTAAACATTTCAAATATTTAAAAAAATAAAAATGTCCTCCCTTCTGTCTGTCTCTCTAAACTGTCCTTTCAGCTGTCATTTGGTTGCATAATGAAACCCTGTTATTAAAGATAAGGATGTAAAAATTGTACTTGTACGCTAATAAAAGTTTTGAGTCCCCACTCAGCATAGGAGCGTTCCACATCGAATTGCTCCTAGATTTTTGCCTCAACAACAACAAATTTGTTGAATTTTAGTATACATAGAAATGTTAATCACCATAATCCTATTTTATTTTTTTCTTCAATCAGATCAGTTCTTGATACTTGCATGGACTTCTTTATATTTGCAATTTTAGCAAACACTAAAAATTTTAAATAATATTTGAAAAGTCCTTAGAGTGACCAAAAAAATATAACTTGTGATCTTCTTTCAGTGTCTTTTTACTAATTAATAATGGTTTTAAAGCCTTGGCATGTTTGACTGTAGAAGGATTATTGAATACGATCATTTCGTAAAATTGGATTAAATTTTTAGATATCTATAGTATGTTATTAATAAAATCTGAGAGGGTACATTTCTGTTCTTTTTTTGTAAAATTATTTGGCCCTGACAATAAAATACTGAAACTTTTAATTAAAAAATGATTTTTTTTTCTACATAAACTCCCTCGATTTCTACACACTTGATCCAGTCCCTTTCTAGCATCTCTATTCTTTCAAGGAACATTTAAATTCTGCTGTATAAATATTATTTGCAGTAGAATCTCCGTCATTTATATTTGAATCAGAAATTATTTACAATTTTTATCTAAAACACCATTATAATTATTAATTTATTGTATTTTTTCGACGAGCGATGATAGTTAAAACCTTTACAAGTTGAATCTAAAATATTAGAGTTAGTCAACGTAAAACCTACTGGGTAAAAAAATCAAAAGATTTTAAAAAGTACAGAGTTTTCCACAAAGATGGCGCTATTTTTTTCATTCACATCATTTCATTTTGTGCCAACCTTGAAAATACAGCTGTCAAAATTTCCTGACACTCTGTTCTAAAGAAATAAACAATAATAATAAAAAAAAATATAAAAAAACGTGTTGTCTTTTTTCAGCCCGGGACTTTTTACCCAATGAGTTAAAAGTGTAATATAATTTCTATAATAAAAACTATGTTTTATGATGTCATTATAAGATTTGGGGTGGTAGATATTCATGTGTATCCATAATGGCTGGATGAGATCGATCTATAATTTTTTTTTTTTTTTATTATGTGGAGAGTAAAAAAGTTTTTCACAACTTGTCTATGGTATAAAGTGATGATGCCAATATAAGATAAAATTTAACCCTAAAGATTAAATTTAAGGCCAAAGACTTAAATATAAGGCGGCCCTGTGAGCGATCAGGAAAAAAATTACGATCTGATCAAAAATTACAATGACAAATTTACTGTGATATAATGATCAAGGTCATTTGTGATGAGCGATCAGATCAATTTAATTACGATCATATTGAAAAATACAATTTCTTTAAACCTATATATACACCTTTTTAACTTAAATAAACGATTTATATACTTTTTTCAAATGCATTTATTTAGAATATTTTATATAATAATTTAAAAAAATACATGTAGAAAACTAAAATATAGTCGGCCGGCGAATAATAAAATATTTACATAAATCATTTCTCTTCCAGCGCTTTATTCGACATTAACAGCCTCTCTCTAGTCCTCCTCAGGATTTGTTTGGCCTTGGAGAACAAACACTCGCTGCTGGCACCTTCAGAGGCATCAGCCAGGTATCTTTCCACTTCCTGCTTGGCTGTATCCATCTTTTTGGATACGTCTGGTGAAGAAACTACTCTCCTTCTCCACAATCTGAGACAGCTGGCTGGATGGGTGATCATCAAATAAGGTGGTCTCCTCAATAAGGAATGTTTTTCCTTTTTCTTGAGTATCCTGAGTAAGAAAGGCTACATTGAATTGAGGGAGACAAACGGATATATAATTTTGTACAAATTGATCGTATCGCATTTTTTTTACTATTTCTGTTGCGATATAGCTATATAAAGACCAGGATCGGTTGCGATACTGCAATGAAGTATTAAGCTTGTTTTGTTTTTTTACTTACATGTGCAAGTTTCTATGAAGAATATGTTTACTTAATGATTCCCCAATCCCATTTTATTAGTTAGTTTATATAAATTACTAAAAAGTAAGTCATTTCGATTTAGTATCATTTTTCTTAAAACTATTCTATCTATTTTGCACTCATTTATATCAACTAAAATGTTCAAAATACTTGTATGAATATAAGGAGAGGATTAATATCTTAGGGCCTCTTAAAATATGTTTGAATGCTCTCTGCCCTTGGGCTTAAACTATTTTTGGTATAAGGGCGGTACCTTGGATGTATTGGACAAATTGGTAGTGGTTTGAAGCAATCCCACACTACCTCCGGGCCAATCCGAATGCGGAACGATATTAAACCATATTTTATTATGCAATAGGATATTTATCCCCTTCCTTAACAATCCTCTTGATCCAAATCTTAGAAGATTGGATTGGATTGAAAAAATTGCAAAGAAATTGTATTGCAATAATATTACTAACATTTGAAGGTACACCCTTGGGGAAAAGAACAGACAAATATGTTTAGATATTTATCATTAATAATATTAAGCAAACGTTTATTCAGCATGAAGTTTGAACAAAGTGGGCAATTTTCCCCAGGGCAGTTTTTCTAGTAACGTAGAGTTGTACTTGGCCCATCCCTCTTTTCCACATACATTACATATACAAAGTGATGTATTTTTTGTTTTTTTTTCAACTTGCATAAATTTATTTTTTAATCATTCGAATGTGTAAACTACATTTTGCTGTTATATCCCATATACTATTAGGTTTATGGTTGAGTTGTCTTTAATTGAAATAAGACTTTTGATGGTTCTATCTTAGTACATTGTATATACCCACACAAATGTGGGAAAAGATAAATAGGAACCGCATACTCATATAATAAATTAGTTGTTCTTCATCATACAATAAACTTTTAAGTAAGTTCTATGAACAATAACTTGGTAGATAAGTGTGCTATTTTTGCCTTTCATTATTAATATACGAGTATGTTTGTATAGCATACATTTACCCCCTACTCTCATTACTATATAACATTTTTAACAATATATGAAAGTATGTACGTACAACCATTTATGTTTTCTTAACTAACAACTTTCTTTTCTCAATAACTCAGATTCTAGAGCACATCTATAGACATACTTTGATTATCATATAAATGTAGATATATGGGATAAACTAACTGCAACATATTAATGTGTATGGCTCTAAATTATATAATAGTCAGCGCGTTCATTTCCATCTTAAAAATAATTATTCAGGATTTTTGAGGGATTTTTTTGGCTGAAATGAGTAAAAAAAGAAAGCTGAATTTTTGAAAAATGAACACCCAAAATATCGAAATTGAGCAATTTTTAATAAAAGAAAATTACAGTTACATAATGATAATTAAAAGGAATCAAAATTTTAGAAAGAATTTATTCTATTAATTTTTACTTTAAATCAGTATCGGTAATTTTAAACCTATTATAAGACTGTTTAACGTCAACATAGTATTTGAAGAAAATTCGAAGTATTTGAGATCTTCAGGAGATTTTTTTGAAGGAGTCATCTTTTCTTGACCAGTACTAATTATGCGTCAAACCTTTTTCAGAAATGAAAGATCATAATTTTGCAATTTGTGTGCAAGAGTGTTTCTCCTATTTTTCAAGATGAAAGGGTGATTATTACAGACTCAATTCTGGGGGAAATTTAATCTTCCTCTAATTGGCTGTTGTCAAATTGTGGTTCCCTCACAAATCCGAGTATGTGATCATAACCCTGATTACATCATATACATAGTTTTACCTCCAAAAAGAGAGGCCAATGAAGGAAGGGTTTTGAAGGTTCCTCAATGAATATCATCAAAAAAATCATGAGAAACTGTTGTATAATCTAACTAGAGAATCCAAATTTTATATATTTATTTCATATCAATTTAGAAAAATGAGCAATAATTATACAAAAAAAGGTTAAAGTGAGCAATTTTTTGAACGATTGAGCGATCGTTAACAATTCCTAAATCTATTGATTTTACACATGCCTGTCGTATTTATGCTCTATATAAATCATTTTCCATGGTTTATCGTACCATTCCCAAGGATGAAGAGAAGAAACATCGGAAAAAAAAAACACTATTATGATGGAAAGTTTTCACAAGAAATGAATTCGAAACTGTTCGGGAAAAAATTCTTCATAAATGATAAAAGTATGAATGTTTTAAACGATTTGGTCATGGAATAAAATTATACCAGACTATTGGGGATAAATATATTCGATAATCTCAAATGCTACAAATACGAAGTTGATCTAGAAATATGAATTAAATTCAATAACTTTCATTATCAGACGTTCGAAAGAGATCTTACAAACGTTTATGAGCACTTTATGGTAGCTGAGGTAATATTTAATTCTAATATAAGGTTTGGACTGGCTATCTGGGATTAACAAGAATGAACTTTCATGATCCAACAATGGCAAGAATGCAAGTCAAGCAGAACAAGTCTATGCGAATGACTTGTGGAAAAAACAAAGTGGATCATATCAAAATTAAGGAGCTCTTGAAAAATACCACATTTCCCAGTGTGAATCAACTGTTTATTGAGCACATGGGAGAATTCTACAATGTGTTCCATTTTAATATCTCAAAAATCAACTGGGGTATGTCAAATCTAATGATTGTGCTCAGACAAGATCAGAGTTAAAGGGGAACGTAAACTTTCCAAAAGTAAAGGTAAAGAAATATAAAGGATTCTCAAAAAATGCGGGAAAGTTGTGAAATGTATTACTTTCAGACATTACGTCAAAACATTATTGATTTGGTTTATATATTATATAGAACATACATATATAAATAAACCGGAGCAATTGTGTAAAAAATTACAATAATAAACATTATAGTTTATACTTAATGCTCCGGGGTAGAATTTTAACTAATATTCTTAAAATCAATCTTTAAAAAACAAACAGTAAACATGCAAATTAACAATTAAGATAAGTATTTGTTAAAATTTCTTAACACCCTTTTTAAAATACTTGGTTGATTCCGTGAAGTTGATGGAAGGTACTGGATTTCTTCCTCTGCAAAATTTCATGACTCACATCTTGATTGAGGAATTTTACTTGTGAGAGATACATAGAGGTCTGAAGCGGTCAACTCATCCGCCCAAATAGTCTGATAGTTAGTTAGTCGGCTGGCGATGTGGGCTTTACAATTAAGAATGGCAAAGTCCAGAGCCCTTATTACCTCAGAAGTTCCACCCTTCTTCTTTGAAATTCCAAAAAGAACAAGACATTTAACATATTTTTCGTCCCCATTCGTCAGCCTTTTAGATTTATGGATACAAAATATTTAAGGATATAGATGGCAGGGCAGTCCACAAACACATGAAGTATGTTATTATATAGTATTCCACAGTCCTAGTATATTTAATACAATCTGTGGAGAATTGTAACTGCATAGTATATTTTTTATCATGATTTATTGCCCTCAGAGAAGACACTATTTTCTTTTCCAACTCATAGGGAGGCCCAAACGCTTACTATGCAGCTCCCAGAGGCAATTCGCAGCTGCATCAAAGTTTAGGGGGCCATCTTAACGTACCAAGGTCATGGGTATTGAGTAATATTTTGAAGAATTAACAAGAAATCTTATTCTACCATCGTTGAACAATTCTTCCGAATTTAAATTATGAACTGTTAAAATATCTCGTGCGATTGCATGTTCTTCTAAAATTTAGGGGTCCTTTATTTTTCGAAAAAAAAAAATATTTTTTGTTTATATTTTGTCGAATTATATCAATGGTTGAGTCATTTCTAAATTCAAGGGGGAGCATCCAAATTATTCTCTGAGCTGAGCCCCAAACTGGAGAGATCAAGGATGTAATTTTGTTGGTCAGATTAGTCCCCATCATAAGCCAATTGTACAGTTCTCGGTTCGTTATAATTCTTCTTCATTCTACTGCTGGATTTCTTGAAATATCCACAAAAATTTTGGTGTAAATTTTCGGGACAATACGTGATAGTTGGGCTACTCCACCACCTATATGGATTAAGGTCTTTTTATGGCTTTGATACAATTCTTAAAAAACAAACCATTAAGCCATTTGTCTTCTTCTAAAATAGCTTTTTCAGCTAGTTGCAGACTTGCTGTAGCCTTATATAAAATTAAAGATATTACCAAATTGTTATAAAAGTCAACTCTTTTTTTAAGGTTGAATCTTTTCCAAAAATAAATTATTTTTGTTAACTTAGGTCCGAATTTCGTACCAGTTATCTTCATGAATACCACTGTTATTCCATTTCATACCAAAAAATTTCCGCCATTCCTTAAACTTTACAACTTCCGACTTTAAAATCCTCTTCAGGCTTCCAGGAGCCAAAAGGCAAAATAAAGGTCTTATTTTTTTCCACAGCCAATCCTGTTTTTTCTTTAAACTATCAAAAATTAATCCGTTAAGAATTTTATTTTGGCAATAAGCTGAGACTCAAAATTCGCCTCTAGGGTTAAAGTTACATCATTTGCATACAAATCAATAATATGCTGAGATCCCTAAAAGCGAATTCCAAAGCTTCTGTACTTCTTTGTAACACCTAAAACGAGTTCTTCGATTGCAGCTATGAAAAGAAGTGGAGCTGAGGGGCATCCCTGACAACAGCTTTTTTCTATGATGATTGGCTTGTTTTCTAGTTCATCCAATGAGATCGTTGAAGTGCCTTTATATAGCAGGGCACGAACGGGGTTAAAAAAAGGTTTCGGAAGTAACTTTTTTACAGATCTAAGAATTTGCCTATGTGAAATAGAGTTGAAATCTTTGCAGAAGTCTATTGCTATTATTGCTCCAAACTTCTTCCTACTTTCCACTGAGTCAATTGCAGCTCGAATATTGCGTCAAACATCCGAAATTTTTCCTATTCTTTAACAAACCCTTTTTGTTCAATTCCATTTTTTTTGTTGAGAATTGGTTGCATATGTTTAGCCAATACTCCAGAGAGAATCCTATTTAATTAATTGAGAACCGTAATTGGTCTCCAATGGCTATAGTTTGTCCGATCTCTTTTTTTCGGAATATATGCAATTCTTCCTTTTGTTTGTGATTTGGGTAGTCGTCCAAACTTTTCCATAGAACGTCCAATTTTTAAAAGATACGGAACGACTTTATCGCTAAAATTCGAATACACTTTACCCGAGACTCCATCTGGACCACAGGCTTTGTCATCCTTATAATACTTTACTATAAAGTTAAATATAATATCTTTTGGGAAGATATAATTCCTTTGAACAGTGGAAATTACATCTCTTTTCGGAAAGTGGCCTCATTTTGTGCCAAGAATATTTTGGAAATGGGAATGAAAGTAGTCTAACACATCTACAGGTTTAGTTATAACTTTTCCTTCATGAATAATTTTTTTAACGCCGGGGGCAGAAAATCTGTCTTTCTTAAAAAAATTCTTAAGTCTGCTGTACGCTGACCCTTCCAGCTTAACGTTTTCTTTCATTTCGATGGGTTTTTCGAGGTTTTAGAGACTTTTTAAGTAAATGCTGCGCAAATAAAAGTTAAAGACCGTTTTCAGATTAACAAGTTTTGTTTCAATAACATTTCGAAATTCATAATTGTTTTTGACATGGAGGCTAAAAGACATGAAGTAGCTGCTCTGCTTCGTGCAGGAATCAGCCACAAGGAGATCTCTGAGGCCACCAGCACCATTGGCAGGATCAAGAGGAGGTGGGACAAGGGGGAAGGCCTTGAAGACAAGCCTCGAAGTAGGAGACCTGTCTTAAAGGCCACTAAGAAGAAGATCAGGCCCAGATCAAGATAAACCCTCTTCTGAGCATCAGAACAATTGCCAAGAAGAACAACATGGGTAAGACTACTGCTGCCAACATTGTCAAGGACATTGGGGGCAAGTCCTTGGTCCGCACCAACCGTCCCATGTTGTCCATGGCCAATATGGAGGCCAGATACATCCGATGCAAGAAGATTTTGAACAACATGAAAAGCAATGGGGACAGAATTCGCCTACATTAGCCTTAATGGTTATGTGGGATCTGAGAAATATGTGTCCATGACCAAGCACCCAGCCAGCATCATGATTATTTACATATATTTTAACGTTTTAAGGTAAATTTTTTTAGCAATGAAACGGATTTCACTTTGTTAATGTTGTGTTTTCTTGTGAAAATTATTTAATAATTAACGTAGAAATAAAAATCATATCAAAAATATATTACTTCTACAGTAATCGAAAGAACGGGTCCTGTTTCCTGCAAATGCGAAAATGAGAATAGACATATTAAAATGAATGAGAAGAACAAGGTCCCCAAAGCTCAACAAGAAAATAAAAACTCCCTGAACGTTTGAAATATTATAATTAATTTGTTACTTGTTTTGTATTTATTATTGTATATTTATATGTCTTTATGTTTATTAAGTTTGAAGGTAATTTAATATATTAATGTACAGGGTGAGGAAACAAAAAGTTCCGTGTGATTTAATTTCATTTTAATACATTTTGAGTAAGGAATTGCGTCATTTATTTTACCATCTATAAGCTTTCTTTAAATGCAGTTTTTATATTGAATTAGTCATCAAATGAGTGAACAGGGGGTAAGAATGGATCGTGTATTCAACTTACTTGACGCATAGATAGCCCAAAAAGACGTCACTACCTTCGGTGGTGGTAAATGCGAGGACCGTCCGCAATATCCAACATACCAAGAACTCTGGCAAAGAGACTTTTAGAGCTCAAGTTATGCGCCCGAAACTTTACTGATTTCTGGCCAAAAATCGTCTGGCCTCCATTATCCTCTGACTTTAACCCTCTAGATTACTTATACTGGGTCTTCATCGAGGGACTCACAAATGGAACCCCTTATGAAAACATGTATAACCAGAGTCCAACCATTTTCAAGGTCTGGCCCTACTACCGTCAGGGGAAAAATGTGAAAGACTGTGCCGCCTACAGGCACCGTATTGAGACTCTCATTGCTTCTAGTGAAGGACATATCGAATAAAATTCAGTTTCTTTGATTTTGGTGAATATATTTTAATATTTTTCCCAAAAAATGCTTATAAAATTTTGAGTTTTTCAGGAATATGTGTCATTTTTGCTGAACTGAAAAAATTTGCTTCTTCATCCTGTACATATGGGTCCATACATTTTATATTACCCATGCTGACCGGTTGGTTATAGGGTTCATTTCTTTTTTATTTATAGTACACATGTCCGTCGCGTATATCATCTATATGAATAAAACTCTCTTATGTGGGATATTATAGAGTCCTTTCACAACAAATCACCTCGTGATTAATATACTGTCTCGTTTCTGTGTTAATCTTTTTCCCTTTGTACATTTACTGTTCAAATGCTGGAGGTCATTTGGTTTCTATTTAAACTTTTAAAGATACGGAACAGTAATTTAGCAACGTTTAATTCTATTAAAAATTATGGTTAAAAGAAAGAACATTATTTTTGATAAAAGACGAAAATAACAAATAATTGTGCATATCTTAAACTCTTGTATTGATTAAAAACAAGATGTATAATCCATTTTACTGATAAACAAAATACTAATAAATATAAAAAGTACAGTTATAGACTCATACATTATATTTAGGAAGGTAAAAAGGTTTGCAAATGGTCCATTTTGACTCAAAAATAATATTTCTTCAAATTAAAATAGCTTGGGCTACACCATTAAGGAATAAATGCTGTACCATAATGAAACCCATTTAAAGATTGTCTTTTTCAAAATCAAAAAAAGTTTACATCCTTCTAAACTTGAAAATAGTAAACCATTCATTCTAATCTTATTAAAAATATTATATAATTGTAATTTATTCTGTAGGTCATCTATGGGACACTGATGTTCCTCTGGGTGTGAAGGTTTTTATCCTTAAAACATCTTATTCTTGTATTCATTTTGCATATGTATTAAAAAAACAAAAAACTTGATGTGATATCCTTGGAAGCTAGCTTTTTTTTTAAATTTTATCATTTAATAACCATAAAGGTACATAACATGCATACATATAACAAAAAATCGATTTCCTTTATCTCCATTTGCACAATACACACATTTCCTCTGGGCTTAATGTAAAGTTTCCTTTATTTTGTAAGTTTCCTCCACCATTATGTTTATCAATTAATCCATTCCAGTAACTATTTTGAAGACATCAATATGATTTAATGGATTTCAATAATTCAATAATAATTTCAAATTGTGTTTGTATAGCTATTTTTTGAAATAATGTGAATATTTGTCTCGAGGTTTGGTTTTTTTTTAAATTTCTTCATCAGGAGTTCCGTGTATGTACCATTTACCCAACTATTCTTCATCTTAACAATCTACTTTATCAAGAATAGTACATATATGGTCACTGGTATACCGCCATTAATTTCTAATTATCTCTTATTAACTTTGTTTTCCATCTCGTGTATTTAATTCAACGGAGTTTACTTAGAAATCATCAGCACAACATAGGATATTACGCAAAAGAAAACTATAATATACGGGTATATACAGTGACAAAAACTTCTTTCACACTCATAAGGACTCCAGTCTTCCAAGCCATTGTTAGTTTCTTATGTATAAATTATAGTTAAACAATATTTTAAACATAGAAAATCTGAATATACTTACAAACATTAAAATATTTCATTATGAAATCATTTCCTTCAAAATTAAAAAAGTAGGAATTTTAAGTTGATTTTTATATATGGATGTAGAAAAATCATACTATTCAGAAGCTAACAAAATATTCAAAACACACTTTCGATGAATCATGTTAAAATAAAGTAATTTAGCTTGACATCTTCGCTATCGAAGGAAAAAATAATATTCGGTATAAAAACAAGTGCGTTAAGCAAGATTGATTTGATAAAGGTCGATTGAGTCAAGATTTTCTCGGCTAATGCCGGTGTTGTCCGTATTGGAGGATCACTAAAAAAAGATCGCAGGCGTTCAATGTCATATTTTATACACCTCTTATCATTCCTAAATTTTTCTCCAAAAAAATTCTTCAAATTGTCTGAGTTACCCTTACTTTTTTGAGTTCTTCTCTCAACTGTAGGTATACACGTTTCCTTTTCACATAACGTGTAAGGAATGCACGTACGTATTAAATATAAAAACGTGTCTTGAGCTCGTTGGAACATCAGCGTAATGATTGCATTAAAGAAAAAACCACAAAATAAAATTACTTTGCTGGCCACACTGAGCTTGAATTTGAAGTATTTGACTAAAAGTAAGAGTAAAAAAAATATAAACACATTGACCTTATTGATAGAATATGATTTAAAAAGATTTTTTGTCGATTGCAATCTGAACAGTATATTTTATTTCCATAAGTTGTTCTCAGTCTTATTTAATTATAGAAAAATGAAATTCACAAGACAACAATATTGTAACAAGGTAAGTTTTTTCAAGAGTTGATTTGTAAGTGTAAACCATTGTTTGAAAGAGAGTAGAATTGCAGATCGACATCAGAGTTAATCATGACTACGTCCCTTCTAGAAGTGGTAATTGTATTTATTTCCTTCCTCGCTTTCTCTTAGCTGCTTACAACTCATCTAATAAAACGTCATAACAACCTAACTACTCTCCTTTCTAAACATTCTTTAAATTGTCTGGGGTTTTTGGCTTCTTTTTTTTATATACTGAAAAGTCATATCTTTTTTTTTTTTTTGGTTCAAAAAATTTAACCCAACAATTTCCATTAAGTACAGGTATAATGAACCTCGGATTGGCTGAAGATATTGCGGGTTTTCATTTCAAGGTCTTTAAGTAACAAAATCAACCATTTACATACAAAAATAATAACATATAATTTCATAAAAGCCAGACAATTTCAAGCAGTATTGTGTATCTGTAAAAATAATTGTACAGGTAATAACCTGACAATATAAAAAGTATAAAGGAGCATATACAGTATGTTCTATATTCGTATAAACAACATAAAATGCAACTATAAGACATGGGTTAATTTATAATATGTAAATAAATGAAAATAAATTCACTTACCTATTGTGCTACATATAGGTTTTTGAAAACATTCTTTTGAGTCTGGATCTCTCAAAATGCAGCGATGATGATGACATTTCTCACATTTTGAGTCACAATCTTTATTCTTCAAGCAATGTCGTAGACAACGGCTAGATAATCCTTCATCCTGTGGGAAAAACAAAAAATCACTATGTATACTTAATATCTTAAAAATACACACAAAAAAAAAAAAAAAAAAAAAAAAGCGGCAACATATCTTCCTTTTTCCAAAAGGCAATACACCAATTTTTATACATTAAAAAAGATTTCTTTTTTGTTCCATAATTATAGTATAAATTGAAAGTTTTGCTTTACACAGTATTCCAAAATATACTCGATAGTTTACAGTATTTTAATTATCAGTGATTTTTTCATTTTTTTTTGTTTCTCTTAAAATAACCTTTCATTGAGAGATTTAAAAAAAAATAGTTATTTTTTTTACAAAAATTTGATTAGACAATTACTAATGACAATTCCAAAAATGTGGTAAAAATATTAGTTTTATAGGAATAGATCCCTTTTTTATAACCAGATTTAGAATTTTTTTATATCAACAAATCTAATGGCATCAATTCAACTCTCTAGCATAAAAATACATATTTCAAATTATAAAAATGATTAGAAAATTCGTATTTTTATTTAAAAAATCATTGCAAAGTAACTGAGTCCATAATTTTTGAGTCAATATACTCAAAGATAGAAAAGGAGAGAAAATAATAAAAAAACGCAAACTAACCCTTTTAACTATCTTATATATTGAATGCTAAAGTTTCTTAGTCCCATTACAAAAATTTTATCAACTCTTATGTTTTGAATATTATGTTTAGATGAATAAATGTTAATAGAATTTTTTTTAAAACTAAAAAGACAAAACTTAGGATATATATTATTGCAATTAATGTTAATTTATTTTCGGCAGCAACCGCACGGTTCTCACTACTCCAACATACGATAGAAAATATAAAATCTTGTCTCTAGTATGAGATCCCGTCTACTTATTTACTGTCTCTATAGACTGATTACCACACAGTTTTAATGATAATGTTATAAAGCCCACCCTGTACACATATTAAATTTTTTATTTTAAATAAGTTCCACTTTGTTGTTTAGACAAATCATGGATAAGTATACATTATTATGTAGGGTATGTACACATTGCAATTTTATACAAATAAATTGTATAAGAAACAATTTGAACGACTCTAAAACTTCTATTTAATTATACCATCAGATTATTTAAATGATAATTTATATTTAGCATAACAAATATGTTTGATAAGCTGATATTAATTGTTACCATTTGTTTTCTATATTTATTTAGGAGAATGTTCCCAAAATTTTCCGACCTCAACGTGAAGATGGCAGCACTCGTAATCAAGAGCTAGTCACATCTATCTAGCATCTGTTGACAGTGTGTTTATGTAACAGTCGTTTGATGTGAGTGTTTTTGTGATCATGGACAAAATCGAGTATGGCGTTGGTGGTGCATTTTAGGAGCAATAAATCCGAATTTTGGCACCGATTAATTGCTGTAGATGACACTAGAACTCACCATTATATGCTCAAAAAAAGATTTTTGTCAAATGAAGAGGCAATCACCTTCATAAACAGATATTTTCGAGGCAAAAAGCTGAGTACCACCTATTTGGATGGGATCATTGTTGGGAGGAGTGTGTAGAGTTGCAAGGACACTATGTTGAAAAATAAAATAAAATAATCAGAAAAAATGTCTTCTATCTTTGTTAGGTCGGAAAATTTTCAGACCACCTTCGTATATCTGGTCAGTAAACATTTTTTTGTTGTAAAGAGCAATACAATGTTCCGTATAGGCTAGCATTTTTGCAGAGTGGTTTTTACTATTACTTATACCATTTGTATGTTTTTTTGAGAGAGAAGGAATAAATATGTTTTTGAACCCTAATTGCCACACTTCCAACTACTTAATCTAGATTATGTTTTTTATCAGGTTTAAAAATAGTCCATACTTATCAAATCGATTCTGTATTAAACAAAAAATCTAGTCAACTAAGTCCATATCCTAATAAGTAATGAATAATTAACAAAATATTCATGAGTTTATTAAAAAAAAATCATGATTTTCTTAATGATGTGAGCGTCAATTAGCACTAGGTAGTCAAGTCGATTAAAAAATTACCCAAAAAAATCAAGATCGCGGTGGAAGTCCTGATACCTGCTGTGGATTATCCTCTGTCATGGCATTCCAGTGCTGGCTGACAGTGGCTTTGAGGGTTTGGATGATCGACACTGTAGGCCTTCCCTCAATATACACCCAAAAGGTGGAGTCGAGGAGGTTGGCAGGAGGAGGGGGGCCGAAAGTGTAAAAAAAAAAGTTCATAAGAATTATTAGAAAGAGTCTTACAGCAGCGGGGGAGATGGGTTTCTTTCATTGCCGATGTTAAAAGTGGTGGCCTCTCCACCCTCAATAGATGATTTCCACCCACTTTTTGATAGCTCTCTGGACAGTCTGCTGTAAAACCCAAGATCTCTTGCCTGGGCCCTCATGAACTTGAAGGTCTTGTCCTGGGCTGTTTTCTTTAACTCTTCCGGGTCCAATTTGGCCTTTTGATGGAGTTTTTCTTCCTCTCCAACATTTTGGACTTGCTGACGGCATAGACGGTCGTCTTGGAGACGGCCAACTGCTTTCATTGTGCAAATGGAAATTCGTCGATCACGTTGAAGTATCACTTTCTAGACTTATATGTATGCTAGAGAGCTCAGTTTTGTTTTGTTTAACTAATTGTTTATTCTTGAATATATTGAAATATGAAAAAAACTCAATTTATCAACCTTCATTCATTATAGAATTAGTAAGTGTTCAGATTTCAATGGACCACCCGTTAACCCCTCTATTACTAAACATCATTTTTTAAACATAGTTAGTGGACTTGAGTAAAAGGTTACCTTAAAAAAATTATTACTAATAAATATTATTAGTCTATACACGATAAAAATAAACTCAGAGTTCCAATATTTAAGTTTGTAACATTTTTCACTATGATCTCATCAATTAATTTTGTACTCGTAAAATCAATGATATTTTTTAAATACTTGTATCAGCTCAAGGCATTTCTAAAAACGAGATTATTGGTCTAAATCATAATCTTAAAAATAATACTTTGGGGCATCTACATTTTATATAAATACTTTTTTTTTTTTTTTTTTTTTTTTGGGGGGGGGCTTTATTTCATTATTTTACATAAAATTATTAAGGAAGGAATACGAAAATAAAAATCATAAATAAGCATTCTAGTTTAAAAATGTTCCTCTCAATTAAAGGCCAACATCCCATTTGTATTCCTTTACAAATAACATTTTTTTTACTTTCCTATAAAATTGATATAGCTAAAAACAAACACGTATTGATTAAAATTACATTCTAAAATAAAAAATGCACATAACTCCCACTAACATATGCAACTTTAAAAAAATAAAAAAACCAAAGAACGTTCATAATAATAATACCAAAAGACGATGCTCATCTCATTCTTTACTTTCCAGAATCTATCTATTATAGTATTTAGTGTATGATGATATCTAACCGACCAAGAAGGAAAATATCAAACCAAATTTTGAGGCAAACTCCCAAGCCCAACAATTTTCCCTAGGAATACACAAGGAAAAAGCGGCATATCTTGCTGCAGATGCAATATTTATTTGCCTAATTTCCCCTACTCGTAGTTCATTGCCGGATGTAAAAAATTTATTTATAGATTCTTTTCCAGTTTTGAATGGATTTTACTAGCACGAATTTCCGGGCTGGAATTTCTTTGTATAGGAATCCCCAACAGAATATGGACTTTCATATAGCTCGAAGGCAAACCCTCCAACTTAGTATTATGCCTTAATAAACACATCAGCTCCAATATCCCTTAACACTTCACAAAAGCATGTATGACTGAATTGTATATCCTCCCACAGTCCTTGGAAGGTGTACAGAAGAAAATATATCCCCTTGAAACTTGGAACTGGGCTGTAAATTTATTTTCTTCTCCGACAATTTTGCCGATTGCGTGATTATTTTCTCCCATATTGGTGGGCGATCTAGTAGATCCATATATTTTTTGCATTTTATTGCTGCGTCAGAAAAAATTGGGAGGGTTATATGTCATCTTTAAATGCCATGGTATTGGGCATAGATGCAGTTTGGCCGAACCAAGTAGCTGATATCGAACTTTCCCGTGTTATAGTCCAGTTGTTTTATTAGATTTCATATCATGAATTGTAAGAATTTCTTTATTTATAGTTCAAGATCAATTATTTTATGGTCATAAACACATCTACCAATTTTAGTTGAAAAATAAGTCTATTGAAAATCTTGTCCAAATCTACATTTAAATCACCTATCAATAACATAGGTGATGAATCCGTTTTTATGGGAGTTAATAATAGACTGATAAAAAGAAGGGCACCTCTCACTGGGATCATAATTATTTATTATCCGCAAACTTGACCTGTTAAGGATTGCGATGATTTTGTGCCAATCACTAGAACGTGAGAACTATTTTTCACTGGTAGAGCTAACAAACTTTTTAGATACTAATGATAAAACACCCCTTTTGCTGTGAGGGCCAGTAAAAAACTATTAAATGACAATGGGAAGGCAGAAAGGGCAAAAGGCACCACATATCAGGGGCATACGTGACTTAACATCTTGTAAAATATTTATATCTGGTTCCATTGAGAGTAAACGTTTTAATAGAGCATGCCCAGATTTTGGTTCTTTACCCCTCGAATATTTGAAGAAATAACTTTTCTTATACCCATTTTACTCTTGAAGTCGTTACTCACAGGACCTACAAAAAAGTCACTGATTTTTGATTGGTTTTCCCGGTTTGCACAAAAATTTCAAAGCATTATTCATCATCAGAAGGAACCTAGACCGAATTAAACTCAAATTTCCTGTTTCTTCCTTTAAAAATAATGAGTGAGACATTTCTATTCTAATAATTCTGGTGTTTAAAGGAAGTATTTTTTTAATGAACATATGTGATTTACAATTATTCGATAATGGTTTGACATTAAAATATGTGATTCAGGTCTGTTTTTTATTAAGTGAATAAAAACGTTGCAGATCTATATTCATAATGATAGAATTAGAAATAAAGCAAAAAAAAAAAAAAAATATGAAGCCTGAGGAGAGGATTTGCATGGAATCCTTTGACTGCTTTCTAGCTTTCCACTCCTTATAGGAAAATGACCCGTGTCAGGCTGTTTTCTTTTACCTATTGATAGGGAACCAGTGCCATGTTCCAATACCTTTGATAAATCAAAATGGGATTTGTTAGGTTTTTTGGACTAACCCTACTTCTCGTTTTGCATACTTCATCAGAAAGGACCCCATCAGATTGCCAGGTTAGGCTATTGTTGGGCATGTTAACACTCAGGGGGACATCTCTTGGTGTAATTTCTGTTTGAGGACTACTAGCATCACTCTCATTGATGATAAAATGCCTAAAGGGTAATAATTCGTAACCTTCCAATCTCCATCTTGTGGGGCATTGACTTTTATTTAGACAGTTCCACTTCCTTGGCACTGAATATGGTTCTTTGGAGGCGGTAATAGAAACAGCTTTAGGATCCTCTTGTGTTTCTTTGCTTTTGTCTTTAGTAAAGGTGACAGGGTGTTCAAACCCGCTCATGTTATTATCATCAAACACTCCCGCCTCCTCAGACGCCGAATCAGGTTTTTATGGTAGGGGTAATAGCATTAAGATTCGAACTGATATTATGAAAGCCTTTTTCTACTTTGGATGACAGGGGTTCTGATATTGTTTTTTTGAGCACTTTTTCGTATTCAAAGATTCTCATCCTTTTTTAAGAACAATTGCTTAATATTGCCAAAATTGAAGCACCTTTGGAATTGGAGTTTGACCAACTCACCTTGAATTGGCACAATTTGGGGATGAAGGACGGATCTGCAACTATTTCAACGATATAATCGCTATTTATCCAAATTTTGTAATTTGAATATTTTACTTCGTTTTTGTTATCTTATCTATTTTTATTTTACAAATGGATACAGATATTTTACAAGAAGGAGACAATTTTTGATTCATCAACCCCTTTGAAAGTATTGATAAGAGTAATGACCATTTTTTTTTTTTGTATGGGAGAACTTGTATATTCCTTTCCCTCCATATTTTTAATTTTCAACTTTTGAGGATTTTGTAGCTCTTTAGGTATACTCTAATATCAATTGGGAGCCTTGTATAAATAAAAACCTGGCCCATTCTAAATTTAGAGTTAACCCTTGTCATTTCCTGATCTTTGAAGCCAAACTGCATAGCAACAGCATAAATGTCAAATATGTTTAACATTATCTGCATTGAAAGACTTTCCATCAACATCTTCAAGAATGAGAACAAAAATTTCCCACTTGAAGTAGCAACTCAAATTCATTTGAGTATCTGCATCTTTATCAATGCTGTATCCTCGTTTAAGGACGGTGGCATATTACTAAAGAGTAAATGTTTTTATCAGGGGGTTTATCTGTTGGTTCATCGGGCATCTTAACAAGGAATGAATATGAAGTACAGAAGGTACTTCTTCAAAGTTTTAAGAAAGAAAAGAAGAAGAAACGAAAAAAAAAAAAAAGCAGACGAGGTTTGACACGTTCCCTTTCCAAAAGAGGAACAAAATAGTGATAGATATCAATTAATTGATTCCTTAGCTTGATTCTCCGGATAACAGGACAAATTCCAAATCACGCTCCAATTTTTTTTAAATGAATTTTGGAATAGCAAGTTATATTAAATTAATAGCCATTCTAAATAATTATACAACAACAACAAAAATTTAATTTTTCTTCTGACTAAATTGACGTTTCAGGAATATGAATTAAAAAAATGGTTGTCAGAAAATGACAAATATTTTTGTTGAACATACCCCACGATGTTAGTCAAACTCAAATAAAAATTCACATCTCTAAAGTTGTTTATCCGTTTTATTAACTGACATCAGTAGCTCAGTTGTGCTATCTCCTTCGTCTTCCCTATATCCTAGCGTTGAAGAAAAAAAATGTTTTTAGATTACTATATTTCTTTTTTTTTTCCGTGTTAGTAGCTAATTATTTATTGGAAAATCAGGAATGAAATTTACTAATACAGCTTATTGGGATAAAATATGTAATTGGTGAGCCTTTATTCCTTGAAAAGATGTTTAGTTATTCATATTACTATACTTATTCTCAAATAAAATTGACGTTTTATAAATAGCGGACGTAAAAAAAAGTCCTTAAACTGAAAATCCATGTCGAGTCTAAAGTATTCGTAAACAAATCCATGTTCTTGAATATTTTCATCCAGTCAAGTTAAATACTTAAATAATTGAAATCCATTTCAAGTCCAACCCGATTATTGTGAGAATAATCAACAACTCATAAATATTAATATTGCTACAGTTTCTGTAATGGAGGTTATTTTAGATGTATTATTCATTTGACATTTTTTAAAGGGCAGTTTGAACGTGATTCATGTTAAACATATCATAAAATGTCGTAGTCTTAAGAATTTAAACTACAGTTTCTGAATTTAAAAATAATAAATAGATGTAACACTTATTTTGTAGCAATGAACTCTGAAAGTAACTTTAAGAATATTATATGATACACTTGGTATCAAATAGTGAGATTTAAGTATTAAAAAGTAGAAACAAATCAATATATGTGCGCATTATACGCGGTACCAAAAGTGTATATTTATTTACTTGGGGTATTTTTATGACTAAAATACTCATAATATGAGTCAAATGAGAGTATTGTTGAATATTGTTCAAAGATATCTACAATTTTTTATTGTATAAAAATCTTGTATTTAACTCAATAACTCAATCATATCCCCCATATTTTTTTATATTTTCAAATCAAAACACGACCATGAAAAACTTTTTTTTCGTATACTTTTCTTGTTAAAATGAATACAATCCAAATGTAAAATATCCGGTGATACCAAACTTCAAAGTTTTGTAATTATGGTACAGTATTATGCATTGGTTCCCAAACTTTTTAAGTTCGACCCTTAAAATATGTGGTTTGATAATTGGAGATTGAAAGATTAATACTAATAGGATCTCCCGCATTTCATAACTGTTTTTATTTACCCGTTCAGATGTCATGAGCTAGTTGTCTTCTAGAGACTCCCAGGCACTCATGTCTTTTATATAATAAAGCTAAAGATTTGCATTATTTATGAGCCTGGCAAATCAGTTCTCAGATTTTACACCAGATATTAAACATGCCATGGTTCCTGTTCAAAGTATTTTGTGAAGAAATAATTCGTTTTTGTGGACCAATGAGCAAGAATGAACAATGGATCTGGTCGAGAATGTTCTAAGTAATCATATTGGGACTGTTTTAGTCATTTTAATCCAAGTATACCCGTGAAAATATTGACATGCATCTTGTACTTGCATTGGTTTTATAATTCTTCCACAAAGCTAAAATAATATATGTAAAAATAATAAGTTTAATCATATCATCACTTGTGGTTTACGTTTGCATCAGTATTAGTTCAAAATCCTTTGACCAAGCGTAGGAATGAAGAGTATAAAATAATATGAGAACATAATTCGAGGTAGTACGTGGTTTTTCATTATGGGAGAATTTATGTACGAAATAAAACATTCATAGGTCCATTACCTTTTCAACCAAAACCTATAATTACTTTAAATAATAATGATCGAATTATTCACAAATTGACAAATCATTTTTACTGACTTCAGACTCTCTTGAGCATGTACTTTGGAATACATTACACACTGAGGACGCTGTTCTCCATGTACAATCTAGTATGTGAAGTCATATTTGATATATTCCTCCCTTTCTTGATTAGGAGTATAAGGGGTAAGATTTATAGATTTGGCGGTATCCGCTTGTATCAAATTTGAAGGGTTCAAACTCACTGCCATCTACTAAACACTCAATATATTTCAACGCACTCAGACGTGCTTACCTCTTGCTCGTCAAGACAACTGAGCATATGGGCCTCGTTAGTTTTTTCTTTTGTCGATATTAACCACTTTTTTCACTTTGGTAGAAGTTCTTGAATAATGCCTTTTAGTGATAGAAAACTTCTGCCATTGTAACCCAATTGCAATAGAGCTTTTACTAGGAATTAGTTAACTTATTTGGGATCAAGTTAATCATATAATTCCACATGAGTCGTCGCAACTTAAGGAGGAAAACTGTATTTATTTGTGATATACTGCAACGTATCTTTTTTTTATTTACTCTCTGGTAATCTCTTAAAATATATGTACATTCATTATTATTTAAGTTTTATACCACTCAAAGTAATGTTAATTTAAATTATATTCCTCTTTTTTGGAAATCATCATGCAACCCTTCCGTTTTGTACAGGGGCCCACACAAGGGAAGCAATCCTCCACCTTGATAACTATTGATCTAATGTTTCTACTGTTTAGATGATTTTTTTTCCTATGTTATATATAAGACATATCTGTTAAAAAAGGCGTTTTGAACATTATGTTTACTTACTACAATAAAAACAAAAAGTGAACTTTTTAAATTAAATATTGGATTTTTTAGTTACATACACTATGAATTAAACATGTCATGTCTGTACATATATTTATATGTTATATTTCTATATTGTTTGATTTACTTTAGAGGTCCACAATTCTTAAATAAATTCATGTCTAGCTTCCCCCCCCCCCTTATAATGACTGTAAATTTGTACCAGACAATAAAACCATATACAGGGTTTTATGGAAATTTGGACAAATACGGAATAAAGAAATACATTTGTCCCTATCTTGTCGAGATTTAGTGATTTCGTTGGATTGAGCTCACAGGTAGTTGAAGAAAGATAAATACAAGTACACGCTGCAAAGACTTGTATTAATTGAATTGAAGAATAATACTGTAGAAATGACATTCAACGCCATAATGCCCGTCTTTGAAGCAAAGATTGGAACAGTGATACCAAACATGTGCACAAATTACAAAAACCTGTTTGGAAGGCGGTCATTTTGAATGAAATTTTATATTTTGCATCAAATAAAATTAAAATTTGAGGTTGGAAGGTTAAATGTCGTAATTTCAAAAATCACTTGGTATTAATGTCTTTTTTATATATATATTATATATACCAACAAAAAAAAAAAAACTTTTGGAATGTCAATTTTGCAAAATAGAAACAAGTTAACTCCAAATTTATTTATGTACGTACATATACGTATATGACCGTTTTTTACGACCCAAATAAGAAAATGATGAAAAAAGTACATCCATAAAAACAGTTCTTTATAGGATTAAGGAACTTTTCACAGCAGCATACTCATAAAAAATAAACAAAGTATTTTGCAATAATATATCCACTTATTATAAATTCAAATTATTCCCTCAATTTTGAATTAATTATGCTTAAATTTCGTGACATATTAATTAAAGCCTATTCATTACAACAATAGAATTTTTTGACTATATGATAAGTTGATTCAGAGATATAAACACTGAAAAAGTAGTATAAAGTAATTTCATAGAACAATTTTGATAGTCAATTTAATGTATATGGCGGCGTAGGGCAGTAAATAAAGTTACATTTGTAATAGCTTCATCAGCTTAAATAGACTCAAGGTTAATAGAAATACAAGGTTAGAACATCATGTAATCGGGCTTGCTAGAATTTTCAATTTGATACATTGTACGGACTGCATAGCAAGACAGACCGATTTTGACAAAACACACTTCCATATAATAGTCTATGACGTCACGTTTGGTAGAATTTTCAATTTAATGTATCTAACCAAGTGCTGGCTAAGAAAAACGGATTTTGACAAAACTCGCAAACACTTATCTACTATGACGTAACTATTAAAAATCATAGTGGAAGTCAAACATCAGTAGTACATGTGCTATTGTATAACCTTGACTTGACTTTTGTAAGAAATAAGCTGCAGAATTTAACCAATTGGGCCATTATTCAATGTACCTAAAACTATCATAGAGGTACAGCTAAAGTTTCATGAACTATGTTATGAAGTTGGGGCCAAAAGTTGCGTCAACTAGTCCCTCACTCCCAAATTAAACAAGAGTTCCTATGAAGTATAAACGGTGCTGTTTCTCAACAAGTCGTATCTATATTAAAATAAATACGCAATATTATCCTTCATTTTCTATAATATTTATAAATAAACGTATTCACCAATCAAGACCAACTCTTTCAATTTATGAGATTGAAAACATTCTCAGTCAGTAAAGTTACAAAATACATCAGTTAAAAATGCTTAATTTTTTTATAAATATTTTAAATTCCATATTTAATTCTACTACTACTTTATAGACTTATCCCAATTCTATAATTAGATTTTTCTAATCAAATCTGATTTTTCCACTCAAAAAATTATAAGTCACTTGCCAAGGCTCTCATAAATTGGCTTGAGATCCATTGGAGGTATGAATTCCTAGTTCTAGATATATTACTCCAAGGTTTCAAGTCCCTTGAGTCACTACGTAATGTAGCCTGCTTCGTACTTTGCAGAGAAGAAATAAGATTAACGAAGAGACGAAGAACATCGTTCTCATCTCTCTATTCCAATTCTGAGCTGTACAGTTTTCCTCGCTTACATCTCTCATTTCCTCCTGTTCTCCTGTGACCCGGCCATTGAATGACTCCTCGAATCCTATAATTAATTTGTCTCACCACATCCAACCCCTCTTCCACAGATACATCCTCGTTCATAACAAAGTGGAAATTACTGTGCTTGCATAATCTGATGTTGTGATTGTTCGTCCATCCATGAGTTTTTTCCAATATGAATAATCCATCATGTCAACATTCTAATGATAATTGATAAAGTATAATTAAGTGATTAGCATTTCTTCCATTCGAATTGCTGTAATATTTATGTTCATTCCTTTGTCAATGTTTAATTCCAATAATTTATTTAAATAAATGTAAATATATATTGAATGACTAGAGAAACGGCTCTAAATTTTTTATTATTCTACACTTCATTTAGTTGTCTGATTTGGTTAATTGGTTTTATGAGAATTACTTCTAAAAAGCATAGTAAGGTATTTATACTATAAATATTTGTATATATTTTTTCCATTTATGGAATATAATTCATGATATTCACTATATTTGTTCGTGAACATAATAAAGTTGTCAGTGAGATTTTGGAAGCATTTCTAGGTATGAACAACGAAAAAAAAATCCAAAAGACTAAAAGAATCGTCGATCCTAAAAGTCAAATCGTCGTCTATGGGCAATATCTTTCAATCTTCCTTAGAACTGAGTTCATTGATTATACATAATTTTAAGGACTGTATATTTTGAACTTAAAAAAAAACTTACAAAAAAGAAAATTGATATAATATAAATTATTCAAAGTATAATATATATCGCTGAATTTAAATATTTACAAAAAATTCGATTATTTCTTCGTTGTATTTCTTATATTTTTTAATATACTTGAAGCAAGTACAAGAAATCAATATTAAAAGAATATGTGAAAGACAAAAAATGGATATTTCTATTTTTAGCTTTTTTTTTTTGTTTCATAGGAATAGAAAATACTTTTCCTGTAAAATGAAATTTCATCTCTTATAGATAAAAATTCCAAAAATTGCAAAAAAAAACATTACTTAGAATCACTAGTTTAATTTCAATACATTTATTAAAAGTATAATGCTTCTGAAAAGTTTTAATAGCATCTTAAAGATGGCACAGGATTAAACTAGATTATAAAGATGAGTCAAAGTTGATAGGATTAATATGCTGATTTGGAATCATTTATTCTTATAATTTCAAACTTTGGACGCCATTGTTCTATTGATATAACATATTCTCGTCATGAACAAAACGATTTCCTCTTTACTTATTAACGATATGTCATATTTCCAAACTTCTTTGCACGGATACGTCACATTTCGTTATGTGATTGTAGAAGAAGGACACAGAACTGAAATGTCTCTCGAATATGGTTGTTCCTGTTCTCTAGGACCATTGGATCCAATAAAATACATAGCCCCTTGTTTTAATTTGGTTTTGGATCAAAGGTTAGAAATGTCATCTATTTTTCCATGAAGTCTATGCTTTCGAGCATTTTGGTGCCTTCGATAGAGAGGAACAAAATTCATTATAAGACTGTGTCCCAAATTCGGTATTATGGAAGCAATGTTTGCCTCATTATCAATAAAAAAAATCCTTTGGTTGATTGGAAATTAAATATTAACGACGGTATTAATGAGAACATGCACTATGTCGAAAGGGAACGCTGAGATTGCAGAAAGAGGGTTAAATACCTATTATCAATAAAAATCATCAAGAATATTTTACCTTGTTGACTGTGAACTTTTTTTAAACTAAATCAATCCTTTCTTGTCAATTCAAACCGGAAAAACACATTTCATTTCTATTTATATAGTTAACCTTTTTTCTATTGGAAATGATGAATTGGAAAAATCCAATATATGAGGCTGATCATTTTCATATAATCTTCCTAATCATATTCTAAAATAAATTAAGAAAAATATTCAAAATGACTCAAATTGTGTGTCATCTCTCTTATATCATGAATTGCAGTGTATAAGGGGTGTTCTGCGTCTTTAAATTCAATCCGATAATTGTGGGTAAGAAAGTTAGAATATTATAGGAAGTTTTACTTTCAATAATTAATTTCCTTTGCAGAAGCCAGAAGAGAAATTATAGCATGTATGGCTTTTGTAGTATACATGATGATTTTGTGGTACATTTGATGATTCTTCTATAGACTTTCTAGCTTAAAATCATTCAAAGTTTTTACTACACCACAGCTTCTGCACAATTTCCAAATCTTATTATAATCAACACCAAAAATTGTGTGAAAAAGTTGTCGTCAAAGCATTTACTAAATTTAATTTTATATCCTCCAAAGCATAGATGCCCACAAATATAATTTGATAAATTTATGTTTCAGTCCAATAATGTAGAAAAATGTATGATTTATACATAAAAAACACTTTTGACCTCACCAAATTTGCTAAATGTTACAATTTGGTCAGCAGTGACAACCAGAATATTAAAGATTCATTGGTCCTCAGCCTTTGGAAAAGAAAAAAACAAGGAGAAGTTGTATGGTTATTGCATAATTGATATATGACGCCGTTGTTATAAAAAATAACCCCTTCCTTCACTTATAAATCCTTGGAAAGGTAATATCCACCCCAAAAAATTGAGATTTGTTCTTGAGAGAACTGTGTTTTTTCCATTATACAAGAAGAGAAATGTGGGCTTGTCCTGCATCTTATTTTGGTCGTCAAACGTGTATTCCATTCATTATTCTAACCATAAAACTCATTTTCTATAGTTTAAACCAATATATATATATATATATATTTCTTTTATGTGTACGAAATAAAAGGGATAAAATGTTAAACGTAGTTGATTACTTATAGTAAATACAGGTATTGTATGTCTGTACACACTCTTAAGTATAAGTAATTTAATTTCGATGTTTCAATTGTATTTTTATAAATGAAATTATTCATTTAACAGAATATATATGTACTTATCTCATGAAGTTATATATTTCAATACGTATGTACATATAAGGTTTCATTCTCGTTATATAGCCTCATAATAAGACATCATCATTAACTATAGATATTTTCCAAGGCCTTATCGTTAGTTGGCATATTTCTACACAAGTTTACAACTACCTCAGCAACCAAAAAAGTGCTATTATAATTTTTTTCTCTAAAACCTTCCTTTTGTACTAACAACTCAAAGAAATCCCAAAAACCTAGATCCCCCACCCGGCTTATTTTGTTAATATTTTGAGTGACACCGTACATATTATTTAAAATCTGAACTTCAGTGGAAGCTTGTTGGCCTGCTTTGTCATATTGGACAGGTATTGAAAATATATCGTTCGAATTTTTGGGGCAAGCCAATATTTTTAGTGAATCATTACTTGGTTCGGTAGGAGTGCTATTTGTTAAGAAATTTGTACTATAAATAAATTAGTCAGTACCAGTCAATTCTCAAAATTACTTTTTTTTTATTAAAGTTTGTATCAAAGTAAAAAATATATATATATCCTATTTGGAAACTCAAACTAAGTATTACAGTTTATAATAATTCTGTGTTAATCAAAACACTAAACAAGAGACTTACATACTAAGAAAAATATATAATAAATTTGTAAACAATAAAAAAAACGAAGGAGGTCTAACTATTGATGAAAATCGTGCATATAATAGCCATGTAAAAAAACAAAAACGAAAATCAACATGGTAACCCTGAATTTTCGGAGGAACTCAGCAGTAACAAGGGAGGAGGGAGAGATGGACAAAAACAATGACATTGGCAAGAATTACTCCGATGTCGATCCTCAATTCTACTATGAGTTAAACAAGGACTTACAATTATAACTCCGCAACAAGGTTCCTCAAGGTTACTCTCCGTCTTTTTGAGCACACACAAATGTTCAATCAGGTTTGAAATATAATAAAATGTAGTAGAAAGGGAAGTTCTTTTCTCAGGAATTAAGTAATAATGAAAACTGCTAAGGAAAAGAGAATTCATTCTTTGGATTACCAATTTTTTTTTTAAATGGGATTTTTTTTTAAACATGCGTATTATCCACACGATTTTTATTACTACCTATATAACATATAACTTAATTATTAGAGATGGGGAAAAAAGTGCATTCTGTCTGTCAAAATCAAGTCATCCTATTAACTAGTACAAGTTGTAACTTGTATAATCAGATATATTTATTCAATTATTTTAACATAATTGGGCCAGTGTAACATATGATACTTTGTTAAATATCGATTTATAGTTTTGGCAATAAGGTTTTTTGCGCATGTTAAAAAAAAACGAAAAATGAGCATAGTAATCTTGAGAATTTGAAAAATGATTTAGAGGAAAGCAACTAAGCTGACCTGGCGTTTGATTGGATCAGTTACAATCAGTTGTGACAAGGGAGGAGTGGAAGAAGGAAATAAACTCTGAAGTTTATTCTTAATTCGGCTCTGAGTCCAACGAGGACTTAAATTATAATAACTCTGCAACAAATCCTCGAAGTTCCTCTCAATTTTTAATGCATACACGCAAAGGTTCAATAAGGTTTTGAATATCATTGAATTTATTAGAAAAGGAAGCTTACAAGTTAAATAATAGTGACAACAACTAAGGGACAAAAATCATTCTTCAGATCACGAATTTCAAAATAATGGACCAGCCAAAAAATACACACGATTTACATCAATATCGATAAATCATAATAAGAATTATGACAGTCTTACTTTTCAGAAGAAATACCTTTACTGCCAGATTTGATAAAATAAATTAAACTCTTATGAGAAGTAAAAAATAATACAATCTAAATTTAGAATGAGATACTGCAATTTAAATAGAATTAAAAACTTTTAATATTAATAAGTAATATTACAATGTAGCTCATTGTCTATGATTTTGTTAATTAATAATAAGTCAAAAGTATTTTCCTATTAAGGAGAAACACTTTTAAACCTCCAAATCTTTTTCTTTATATATGAAATATTTGACGCCTGATGCTTCGAAAATATTCGATGCATCAATATAGGATTTCTACCAACTACGTACGTCTTTATTCTAATATAACTATTGCACAACTGAATTATCTTTATCTCATATCAATGTCAGATTAGATACCAGGTTGAAACTACTTGTATTTCCATATACACATATATATTCCAATAGTTTTTAAAAGTTTGAAACCATTTTCTATCTCTTTAACGGAAGTTATTGGACTAAAATCAGTGAAAAGTCTGCTAAAGTTCGTAAGGAATGAGCCGTTTTATCGAAATATTTTTCCCGCTTATAAAGTATACTGCTTAATTTTAAACCGAGCATTGAATTAAAGTAAGTAGTGAATTTTATAACCACTTACATCTAAATATCTACTTATATAAACAAACTTAAACGGTTTAATGTAAGTGAGTAATTCAAGATAAAAACCAATGCGCGTCACAACTTTTAGAATGTCTCTTGTGAATAATAACTCTGCAACGAAGTTGAACAGAAATTATTTTTATACTTTCGTTCTCATATTATTGTCTCAGTAAGAAAACATTCAATTTTGAAAAATCAAAGTAACAAAAAACTTTAAAAAAAAACATAATTGACCATAACTTTGGAACAAATAACTTAATTTGATTTTAAATGAAGGTTTCTGTGCCCTACCGATTGTCCATTCTAGTATGTAGTTGTGTTGGTTTCATTAAATAGCTACATCCTTTAGAATGATTTGCAATATTTTTTCTCTATAATTATCATGCCACTAAAGAATATTGGTTATCTTACACTAAAATGTATCTTCAATACGTCTAAAACTAAACACACCTTTAAATTTTACGCCATACACATATACGTTATTTTATTGAGTTGAAACCGATTTATACTTCGAGGCAAGGGTCTTGACTAGTTATAAACAAAACTCCAGCAAAATCTAAATAGCAACAGTGGAACAACAGGCGATAATATGGAGAGACGTCGAGTCGCAATTTTGGAACTTTCCGCGCGGGGAAAAAGACCCACTGAAATTGCCAAGGATCTGAACTACATTAAACATAATTTAATGTTAAATAATATTATTTTAAGGACACTCTAAGATCAAAAATAAATACAACATAATTATTTTCAAACTATACATACATAAAAGAAGTATCATCTCTTCGAGATATAGGAACAACGTCTTCCAGTCTAGCAAGGCATATTTGCATCAATGTATGAATAAGCATACAAATATATACAATAAGGTTATTGTCTAGCAAAGAATGTAGAAATTGAAAGGATGAAAGAATGAAAAATAAGATCACATTGAATGAAGGATCAGCTTGTGTATGTAAATATAAAAAGTAAAAATAAATTTTTGGCATATTTTATGTGTCAAATAAAGATGTATATGTAAGTTAACCTAACTTTAATATTAATAAAATGTTTCAATAATATGTTTAAAATAAGGATCACAGATTTTTATATTTGCATAAGGAGTGGAGATCCAAAACTTGAAGGAACATTTAATTCGGATTTCATCCCCATTTTTTTAAATTACAAAAATTGATTACGTAATCAAACAATAGTTGAAACAAAAATAAACAAGTTTGGTTTTTTTATTCCAATTCTCATAGCTTAAAAATGTCGGAGCAACAACAGAAAAGGCAACGCGTGTGCAATCTCCTCTCGCACCGTTTTAGTACCGGGAAGGCTGCAGGGACCGTAAGCATTTCCATCTGAACTGCCTAAAACTTCAAAAAGTAAATCCAGCCCAATACAGACAAGAAGAACCAAAGTTAGATGCCAATTCAGAATCCAACAACTGAGAAACATGGATATCTATTATAAACGATCAGAGCAACAGGATAGAGTCCAATTAAACGAAGCGTATTGTTATTTTAAATACGTTAATTTTATATTAATTCAACTATAAACTTACTATTTACATAGTCTGTTCTAAATAGTCTTTTTAAACAGCAAAACCTAACCAAATAAGGAAATTTGTGTTTAATATGGTGTTTATTTTGTATAATACAATTTTTAAAAACTGAAATATATTGTTAAAATTTCTTGTTGGTTGTGTTTGATAGTTATTGTATAATGAAGTTTTTTTTTTAATAATTTAACTTTTAATCTTATTATATAAAACAATACATAAACTACTACATTCAAAGCTCTCCATTTTTGCTAGGAAATTGATGAAAAGGAGCTTTTTATGCACTTTAAGATCTTTTCAAGCAACTTTTCCAATTTGACAAGATAAAACTATTCATGTTGATGGCATCTATTTTTTTAATAAGAAATATTGTTATAAAATTTAGTATAAAATGAATTTAGAAGATTTATATGGATAATTATAGTCAGTTATATTTATATTGTTTATAAATATTTACATTAATTTTTTATATACAAAATATTCCAATGTAAGACTTGTAGCTCACTCCCTGTTTAAAAATTCAAATACTACTATTTATTTATGTAATCGTTCAATGTATTTATGAAGGACTAATAAAGAGTTAACATATTTTTCTGTCATTATTATTAATAGGAAAAGGGGAACTTCTGAGATTTCGTTGACTATTTCTGTAGCGTTGCTATTCTGTTCAGACCATGAGCTAGACAAGTGGCATGCAACATCATTGGAAAATGTTGTTTAAGGTTTTTATACAATACAATATGAAGCTCCGTTGGTAATGAAAACCTTCAGTCTTTCGCCTATCAAATCTGAGCCAAGAACGTTGCTGATACTTTTTACAGCAACACTTGTAATAGTTTTATTGTCGGATTCCGTAACATTTTTCAAATTAATGAGATAAGGACGACCAAACATCTACAGGACCAACCAACACTGCAGTCACGGATGGATGTCGAGTGTAGGTAGTTTCGTCCAATGCAAGAAATATATCCTTAACCTCAAGTCTGTTTTTTTTTAAATCTTCGTCAAAACTACTTTACTTTGAGACTCCATTGACTTGATGATGGAGAAGCAAGAGGGAATCACATTTCCTGAGTAAATTTCATAAACTTAACATAGCTTGGATGAATAACGATATGGAGTGGAATATTGCAGGAGACAATCATTTTGTTATATCTGTAGTAAAATTGGAATGTCCAATTTATTTTATTATTATTATTTGGACATTATATGTTTTCTGTATTGGATTACAAACTTTTATGATTTTTGACTGATGTAATATGTGTACTTTAAAAAAATGAAGTTATTAGATATTCGAAATCAATTCACAATTCATGATAATTATCAAAAAAAAAAAAAATGGATACTCAAGGAATGGATTTTCTTTATCATCAAGTTTTACCGAGATGATGAAGCTTCTGAACCTGACAATATAAAACGAAAAATAATTACTTTATGTACTGAGGATATTGTTCCTTACTAACTTAGGTTTGGATTTTAGATGGAAAAGAGGGATATGCTTCCCCCACTTTAACTCGAACTAAGGTTTCCTTCATCTACATAAAAGGTAATGGGACATCATTAAATGTAACCACAATGAATTCCGTTCAAATGAGAACAAATTTTTGAGCAATAATTGCGATGGACCTCAACAAGATTTTTGACTATGTAAGTCATAATTTAATCCTACTTCCTTCAAAGAAATGTATTTCAGGACGTCTTTAAATCAAATCCGTGCTCACTTATTCAACTGAACTTCAACTATAGTGATTGATGGATTACAAAGTAACCCTATTGTCTTAGGAAAAGTGGTAGACAAGGGTGTTCCATTTGGGCCTTCTCCAGCTCTGAACTCCATACTTTCTTGGAGAAGAATGTTTGCCAAACCTCTTATGCAAATTTAGATTCGTAACTAGATTCCATCATAGCAGCGTAGTACCCCTATGAACAAGGCCAATGTTTTAGCCGGCGTGTGGAAACTATTATTGGTTGTGAAGGTAGGAGGGTTATTGAATAAAAAATATAACTAAATATAATATTCAACAAAAACACTAGTTTTAGCTAGTGTTTTCTTGATTCCATAAAAATCAGGTTTTTGTGATTTGCTCATACTACTACAAGTTTTGGGTTCCCATTCTGTATACTTGATATGGACTGATGTTAAAATATTATCAAATATGATATTTTACAAATGATTAGATTTGTCCATATCTTTGAAACCATTTGTTTTGTCATTATTGATTTGTTTCATTCATATCCTGTTTTAGCCCCTGCAGGTCAATGTTTTACTCGATCGAAAAAGTAGGCTCTTTCACCCGCTACTTTCCACCAATTCCATCGGCATATGAGTTTATTTTAAATTATACTTTCGACAAGAAGTTAAAAAAGTATATTTTTGCAATAGTTTGAATTCTTTATATCTTACTATTTGCAAATAACCAGAGTTGTTGTAAAACGTTTTTTTAAGTTATGATTATAACGATACCAGTATTCTATCCTTGCATGAAAAAAACTCATAACTAACTAAAGGATCTAAAAAAAAGTACGGTTTCAATATACATACAAAAGGTTTAGTATATATTACTTTCGATCCTATCATACAAATATATTTTTATTTCATATCAAAAAGGCAATGCGAAAAATACGAATGATTTGCATTTTCAAAACTATGCATTGCATAATAAATTTTTTTTCTCCAGGGAAGCACTATTATATATACAGGTACAAATACTATTATAATCAAATACAAATTCAGTTATTTCAATGATCCAATTCGAAAATTACATGACATATATATATATATATTTTTTTTTTTGCAATTTCGGTATTATAAAAGTATTCCATGAGTAGGGATGAATTTTTGTAGAAAAAAATAAATAAATTAGAGAATAAAAAGAAAAAAATGTTTGTTGCATGTACTCTTTTTTGTTCAACCATAAATAGATTGTCGTAGTGTGAACATCTATTTCTAAAAAAATAATTACCTCTTATCTGTGGTGCATTAAAAAATACAACACATCTTACATAGTATTAAACTAGTTTATATATGTGTGTGATGTACGTCCCGCATGAAAAAACAATGATAACACGGATTCATTTCAAAAATGGAGACAGATACAGACTTTAGACACAGAATTATGAGTTACGTACACGTTAGGCTATGTTTAATTGAAATCCGGCCAGTTTCATTTTTCTCTGATAAGTTTATTTTTTACATAAAACAAGATCGATACTGCGTGTCTGAAAATGTTGTCGATTCAAACATGCACCAAAAAATTTTTTTAAACTCAAACGAATTATAGTACAAACAAATCAAGGTAGAACGCATATGAAAAACGAATAAAAAAAAAGGGAATGTGGAAGAGGATGAGCAAGTTAATCTTAATATGTAATTTCAATCTTTATATTGGTTGAAGAGGGAAAATGGCAACTTAGCAACGGCAATGACAATAAATAAATCAAACGGTCAAACATTGCTTTATAATGCCCAAAATTCGTATTTTCACAAGGTATTTTATATGTTGCATTTTCCCCCCAAGTGTCGAAATGGGGCGCAGGTTTGATTACATTTACATCAAATGAACAAAAACTACTAGAATGTTCTTAACAAGAAGGTTTTACAATAGAAATTTACCTATCATGTAATTACAGTAAATCTTTTTAGTTAAGAATTTCAGCATAAAAAAACTAAATAAAAAAATTCTTTGTAATTTTTAATTGACCATCTTTAAAATAGTGTGGTAGTGCATGTAATGAAGTAATACAATTTATATAGAAAACCGGCTTTAGTATTTTCCTTTTACTAATGTTATATATAAATATATATATATATATAGGTAGACGATGTCAGAGATGTGTAAAATATGTCGTAAAAAGCGAGAGCGTCTTTTTTTAGTTAACAATCTGAACAGGCTTATTTATGTTCCAAAAGGTGTTATCATTAGTATTTAATTTTTAAGATCAAAACATCCAAGTATAAGGTATGAACTACATACTGCGCGTATTCATGAAAACCGATAGTAACAATGAGGGTTTGCTATGAAGTTATAAGTGTAAGCCCTTGTTAGACTTGGACTAGAATTGAGGATCGACATTGGAGTAATTGCAGCCTTTATCCGTATGTCCTTGCAATTTAGAGAGTGAGATTTGTTGTTATTCACTTCCTCCCATGGCTACTTGCAGCTGATAAAATATAATGTAAAGACAGCTTAGCTGCTCCCCTCCCTAATATTCTTCAAATTGTCAAGATTGTCAACTTAATTTTCAGTTTTTTTTATTTTTACTCACTGGCGGGATATATTTTACGCATCACTGTATGATATTAACAAGGGTCTTAATTCCAGGATACAATAAGTAACGCTTTCTTCTTGCGCTTTCCGAAAATATCATCCCTTTCCATGAGCATAATTTATTTGGAGAATTATTGACAAAATTCCATGGTTGCTTTTTTTTTTTCATAATTCGCTAAGCAATTCGTGGGGCGTCTGCAAGGGGTGGGATGAAAAGATTGTAGCTCTCCCCCACAAAAAAATTAACAAATATTTGGTGTGTCACTAAAAAATTTAATATTTGGTTTTTTTTTTTTTAAACTTAAATTTTTTTGGAAACAAATTTCAAAAATCCAATTTTTTGTTAATAGCTATGGATTTTAGATTTTAAAAATTTTTATATTTGAAGTAGGATATTTTAATTTTTTTTCCAAAAAATTTTATTTTTTGAGTATCTTCGGATTTTAGAAAAAATTTCGACAAAAAATTTATTTTTACTTTATTTTTCAAAATAATTCCAAGCACCAAGCTTCCCCCAAAAAAAAAAAAAAATATATAGATATATATATAATCCGGAGGACTCCAATGAATTTATATTAAATCACTCGACCTTGTCAATGGAAAAACAAAGAAAATATATAATTTTGTGAATCCATTCATTGCGACAGTGGTAATATTATTGATTTATTAGTAGATATTTGCTGATCTTAACAGCAGCTGATTCATGTATAGTAAATCAACGGTCAGAACTAAAGTAGCAACAAATATGCCCTGTCGGTCTTCTCAAAAATTAAACACAAAGATTACATAGCAACGACAGGGTGTCCACGATAAATTGGAACTACTTTTTAACTTCATACAGATCCATAATGTGGATATTGGGGGTTAAATCATACTAATATAAAAGGTTGCGTGAAAAATACACTATAACTTCCACCATAATTGCTTTGACAACAAACAATAGTCCTCATGGAACAAACACAGAGAGACACCATCCTCGAATTGGCTCGCGCGGGACAAAAGCCCTCTACTATCTACAAGCTTCTTAACTACCCTAAGACCACGGTGTACTGGGTCTTCAATGCCTGGGAGGTTGAGAGGAAGGTCTGCCGCAAGGCAGAAGAAGTGCAAAAGAACAAGGCAGAAGAACATGAGAAGTGACCGAATCCGCACTCCCCGCTTTCTTGAAGGCCTCCGGAAGTCAATCAAGGCTTCGCCGGGGACTTCCTTCTCCAGGTGGGGCAAGAACCGTGGAGTGAGCAAGCAGCTGGTCTCCAAGGCTGTGAATGAGGATCTCGGGTAACGATCATACCGAATGGCCAAACAACACATCCTCACGGCATCCATGAAGGCCACCAGGCTCACCAACGGTAAGCGTCTCCTCAATGACCTTAAGAGCCATGGAGGAAGAATCATCTTCTTCTCCAACGAGAAGAACTGGACTGTCGACAGAAGCTACAACGTCCAGAATGACAGGTTGCTCGCCAAGGAGAGAGAAGAGGTCCCTGCAGTCTTCACCACAAAGTTCCCGGCCTCCGTGATGACACTGGGTATCATCTACAGCACCGGTGAGGTGATGCCTCCTTTCTTCTTCAATCCCAAGGAAAGGGTTAACGCGATAAGGTACTGCGAAGTTATGGAGGAGTTCGTCATCCCCTGGATGAAAGATACGGCCGCTGGGAGGGAGTTCATTCAGTGCCCGCACACATCGCCATGAGGACCACTAACCTCTTCAACTCCCACGACATCACTTTCTGGGATCGCAACACCTGGCCCTCCAACTCACCCGACTTCAATCCGTGTGATTACTACTAGTAGGGGAAGTTGGAGAGGGAGGTGTGCAAGGTCAGCCACAAGAGCATCGCGGCACTGAAGAGCTCCATTACGAGGGAGTGGAATGCTGTCGATTCCACGGAAGTCATCAGGGCATGCAAATCCTTTAGGGGCAGGATGGAGAAGATGGTGGCTGCTGAGGGAGGACATGTTGAATAAATTTATTGTTTAATATCATTTCTAACTTTTTCATATAACAAATACACTCCAAATTCCATTTTTATCAAGCAGGTTGAATTTTAAGATAGTTCCAATTTATCGTGGACACCCTGTATGACAATAAAAATAAGGTTTGGATTTTATTAGTTTTGTTAAAAGGCTATATGAAATACAGATGAAGGAATTATACACAAATTCTTCTCCGTACATCTAAAGTATGACATAGACAGGAATTCATCAGATGTTGATCATCAAGTCTACTTAAAATCAATTAAAATAGTATCAAAATAACAAGAAAATTGACACCTAAAAGAAAATTATAGAAACTTTTGATATTTTAGAGATACCCATTGTTTATAGAAATGAGAGTCCATGGCCCTCATCAATTTATAATCCAATAAAAATGAATTTAAAAAAATGAGGACACTCCAATGACTACCATTTTTCAAGGCTATAAAATTCCATGCTCCCATGCTTCCCGTTCCTAAGATCACAAGTGACTTTCCATTTATTTATTGCTTATAATACTTTTTCTTCATTAAAGGAAAAATGAAGGAGCAACAAATCTACTTCATTTTTCATTCTTTCACATCCCCTAGTATTAAGAATTTCGGGGAAGGGGGGTGGGTGTTGGAATTATGACCTCATTGTATCAATGTATACAATTTGGTTTTCCTTTATTGTTTTTTTTTTTGTAGTCTTATACATAGTAAATATGTCACATTGTAAATAAATATTATGAATAAACATTATTTCCCACAATTACTCAACTAGACGGGAAAGAAATAGTATTCATGTTAAATGATACATATATCCCACATAACTGAGGGTACTTGAGCATGGATGAAAAAACACTTTACATGTCTAGGGTTTCATCCTAAATACAGTGTAGAACAACAACAAAAATGGCTGTTTTTATACGTGTTCATTAGGGTGTCTCGTTAACGTATTTTTTTAGCTATATAAACGCAAATAGTAAAATAAAATAAAATTGTGCATCATTTGTGCCTCTACCGCTCTTCAAAAAATATGTATTAGAGATTTAAACCGCATATCTAAAAAAAATACAAAAATGAGTTTTGAGAGTTATTTTATGGCTAAAATCAATTATCCAACATATAGAAAAATAGTAGAAGCAAAGTAGAGATTATAATCCCCCATAAAAACTAAAAATTGAAACTTGAAATTTAGTATAATAGTTCTTTTTTTGTAATAATTTATTATATTTATATGTAAGAGATACACACGAATTGAATTGCAGGCAACACGACATTCCTAGAAATTTCGAATTTTACTGGTTTTGACCTGCAAATTCCCTCAAAATTAAACTTTTTTAGAGGATTTTCATATTTTCTCACGATATTTTTCATAATTGCTGGATTACTTTTTGTGCTATGAAAGTACAGTGTTACGAATATTAGGCTTCGACCTACAAACTTCATTTAGATTTAACATTTTTTGAGGACTTCATGACTTTACTCAGGATAGTTTTCATAATTGCTAGAGTAATGCTAATGCTACAAAAGTATAGTTTTATAATTACAGCACGTGAATTTTGTGGTTTATAATAAATCAGTTCGAGGTGTAGTGAAACTACTTGGTTTAAATTGGGACCATAGAAAGAGCTTTATGATCGGCAGCTACCAACTATAAACGACGTCATTAAAATTTTTTATTTGCCAAAACCGATTTGATATTAAATTATAATGGAGAAGATCCATCTAATTCAGTTATTTATCCGAATGTCCATAAAGAGATTAAAAATATTTGCACCAAAGGTTCGATTCCAATAGTAACTAAGGAATGAGTTATGCAACAGTTAAAAGCCTATTTTAAAAAGTACCTTAATTTGAAAAGATATCACAAAAGCAAACCAAATGAATGTATTCAAAACAAACTGAAGTATTTTTTGGAGTCATCCGATAAGCTTTTTGACGTAACTGCTTGTAAATATACTTCATTTGATTCTTGTTTGTGTATAAAACCTAAGTCCATGAGACAAGTTTTTTAATGGATCAAAGAAATAAAAGAAAAATTTCGATGTCGATAAGAAAGAAACGGTTATATTAAGACAGGATAAAAAGTCTATGAAAGAGAAAAATTAGTTTCACTGATACACAATCGACTTCAACGGCAAATCCGAAATAATTTGCGGTTGTCAACAGTTGCAAGGGTCTATGATAGATACGGTTTATCGACACGATCTGCAACTGCAGTTTTGACTGACTTTGGCTTAGTTTTTGTCGAAAATTCAACTCTCGTCTTTGATAAAAACAAGATTCACAAAGCTGTATCTAATGCTCGATTAAAAGCTTCAAAAGCTTTTGAAGAAGCTGCCATTAGGGACCATTACCAACACGAAGATGTTATAGAAGATACCATTTCAGTTTTATCAGAAGCGGGATCATTTTATTTGGGACACACAACACCAAGTCGTGATACAATTAGGGTCATTTTTACTTTGATCACAAATTTATTAAAGGGGCAAGTTTGGAATTTAGATGGTATAATTTCCATTGGATGTGACAGAACTACAACTAACACCAGTTGGAAAGGTGGCGTGATTCAATATCTAGAGATACCTTTACAATGGTGCATTTGTATGCTTCATGCCAATGAGTAACCCCTTCGTAATTTATTTTTTGAGTTGAAATGGTGGCATTTTGGATCTTAAATAATATTTCGGACCTATTGAAAAAACGTTTAGCTGGCTGTGAAGATGAAACTGTCGTTCCTTTTTCTTTGATGACTGGTAATTTGCCTAACTTGCCGAAAAATGTGGTCGATCAACTAAGTGCAGATCAAAAATATCTGTATAAAATATGTCAAGCCGTTTCAACTGGTTCCTGTACTCCAAAGCTGGTAAACTGTAAACCTGGAAAATTGGCACACTCAACATGGCTTACTATTGCTAATCGTTTACTCATACTTTACGCAAGTACTCATAATCCATCAAAAAACTTTCAAGTGTTTGTCAAATACGTCCTTAAATTCTACGCTACAGTATGGTCCCTAATAAAGCAAAAAACATATTTTAAGAGTTGACTTAAGCAATTTTTTTAACAGTTTCTTTGCTCTAGATTTTTCAGAAAATCTTAAGTTTTTCGCGGACGCTATTATTAAAAAAATGCAATTTTTTGCACACCCAGAAAACCTATTTATCAGTATGTTGTTTGACGAGCGGGACCACATTCGGGAGTTGGCACTGCGAATAATAATAATAGCTAAGGGAAGTAAAATTAAGAATGAAGGTAGAATACTTAAACCATAAAAAGTAAACTTTTATACAAGAGACTATACCAAGATTATTGTGTGGCACGAATGTCAAGTTAGAACACCACCGGTTCTTTGAAATATTTCTATTGAGGACCTTTAAATCATGTCCAAAAATAAGAAATTGTTTATTTTCATTGTCACATGCAATAAGTGGAAATATTTGTTAAATTGGTAACATATGCTTCCACTAAGTGTAACTAACGCTAGTTCTAGAGATGACTTTTTAAGAAAATAAACTGCAATCTCGAGCAGAAATGCCAAAATTTGAACATAAAAAGAAGTTTAAATTCTGAGTTTTGTCGTGGAATATAATCTCTAATTTATACATATACCATTAATATATTTTGGATCATTGATTTTAATAATAAAATACTTTTCAATATTCACTTTTATATTATTTCAGGCTATCAGTTTAATTATCGAAAAACGTAATTTTATACAAAAATTCGAAGACTTGAAGAGCCCTCAAAATGATGGAAAATTTTAGTATCATTGACTTTAATAATAAAACATAACAATAATAGTTATGGGGTCAATTTTAATCAAACTTGGTAAAAAGACAGTTTGGTAAAAGTAAGAGGCCTTTACATTTTTAGATGTCAAGGTCAAGATCACACAAAAATCACTATAAGGGGAGATTTTACCCTGTACTGAGTTGCCATTCTTGTTTTAATCATAAAATAAATCTCAAAATTCATTTTTGTATTATTTTAGACGTACGGTTTAAATCTGTGACGAGGTAAATTTTCACAATACTTTGAAGAGCAGTAAAGCCCTTCGAATGATCGAAAATTTAATTTTTCTACTATTTTCATAATTTGTCTAAAATTACGCAAATTTTGATACCTATTATCTTTGAATAACTCAAAAAATAACAATGAAGCATTCAAATAAAAATTTACATACAGTCCTTTAGATAATGCTATGATTGAAATTTCATTTGATGCTGAAAATATTAAGGATGTATTTTATTGTGTGTGTGGATTTAATCCTCCTCGTTTTCATTCTGGCCAAAGCTATGAACCAAGAGATGAAACGATGACCTGTTGTTCATTTTTTGAGAATTAAGTTGTCTTTGACTATACGTTTTAGTCATTTAGGGGTGCTGATGGTAACATGCAAATAACTCCAGAACTAACTATGCGTCTCTATGAATTCCCTTTATAATTAAATTAACAAGATGAACTCTGAGAAAGGAGACAAAATAACATCCCTCTCGAGGAAACATTATGGATTAACGTCATTGGTGGTATTTCTAAACTGACACATTTCTGGGGGAAAAGTTTTGACTTAGCCAAAGAAATTTTCTTATGGTAAGAAGTTCTTTTCACATTTTTGTTTAAAATCTTTGATCTTGGCTATCTTTGTCCCCTCTAATTTCTTCTTCAGCAAATTTTATGTTTAAAATATATTAATTTATTTTTTTACTCAATAAACGAATAAGGGAAACAAAGCTCAATCTGACTCTTCTTTTCTATTTTACTAGTTAATATAGAGATGTCTTCGTTTTAAGTAGTTTGGAGGAGATATCTACGAAATACAAAATTATACCGGTTTTTTTTTAAATTTTACTTAATTTTTTGGACATGTTGATATGGTGCGTGAGTTTTTTTAATGATAAACTTGATTCCAAATAATTATTTGAATTATGTTGTGTACGTTTTTCATATTCGTTTTTGTTATCTTAAAAACATGAGTAATAAAAAGATACTCAAAAGATCATGTCCGAGTAATTAGTATAAAAAAACTATATTGAACACCCTTGTTTTTAAATGTACCTACATTAAATATGTATCATTAAAATTATTATGAGATGCATTTCATTAAATAAACATTTTTGTCTATAAAAAAAAATTCAAACAGGCAGGAAATTATGTGACTCTGTAAACTGTGGTTTTTAATATTTAAATTTACCATCAGCTCTACCAAAAAGAAAAAGATGCGTAGTTTGTAAAGCGAAAAGGACCGATAAAAAGGCAACCATGGGATGCACTTCAACTGTATGTCAAGGACTTGCATTTTGTGTGCAGCCCAGTCAAAATTGTTATTTGAAGTACCATGGATCGTAGGCTTAATAAAATAATGTATGTATTTGTAAAAGCAATTGGAAAATACTATGTTAAAAAAACAAATTTACACTCAAATTTATCCATCAAATTTACCAAATTTGACAATTGATAATCCAGGGACTTTCTCCAAGTGATGAATATTGAGAATACAAATTTGTGTTGCATATAATATCCTTTATATATAATATTTTTGTATTAATTCTTCAATCGAACTTAATTCTTGAATTTACCTATTGAGGACGATTGGGTCAAATTCTTTTTACATCATTCATATAACGTGCATATGAGTATTTCCAGAGAGTTTCATGAAGATCCGTCCAGCCAATGGATATCGTCCCCAAAGGGTTAATAATGTTTGGTTTGGAAGGGTATCAACCAAAAACTCGGCCTGGATAGTTCTTAACAAAAAAAAATATATATATTGATCGGATTCCTTTAAAATTCGATCTAGACAGATTCTGTAGATGAATAGTTGATCACGTCAAGCTTGATTAAATATTGTGAACATATGAACAATAACGTCATATAAAATTAAAATTTCTTCCATAATTCATAAATCAGGAGAGCGAAGAAAATAGGTCTATTGATTGAGACTGAATAAATCGTTTCACCATTTGAAAATGATTAAATTTTAGTCTACACTCTGAACCCAAATATCGATCCAAATCGGTTTAAAAACCCTTCTTAGACCAAGCTTCAACTAGACATGGGCTTGAATGAAAATATTTTCCGATCATATACCAGATGTGATATAATTTAAAAAAAACTCCAACCTGATTTATTACCCGTATTCTTGAAGGGATATCTTACTTTTTATTTCAATTGGTTTATTTCTTTTGCTTACAAATTTATACTCTAAAGATACATTATTTAAAAAAAATCAAAATTAAATATTTGTTCTTGAAGTTGCTTTTTAGTGACAAAATCTAGCTGAGAAGATATTTAGCTATAAAATATTTAATTTATCACTTAGTTAATGTATTGTGAACCATCTGATAACATTTTATTTGCTTAGGATTTTTTTACTACCTGTTTGATGACTCAAAAATAGTTTCAGTTAGAGTAATGTTAACAAAAAGAACGTTTAAAAAACAAGAGATCGATTTCTATGGAATATAAACTTGACAAGCTTTATTAGTGAATAAATCTTATCTTGGATTTTTTTAACGGAACAAGGAGGTAAATTATACGCAACACTCTTTTTAAAAATTACATTAGTCATAAAAGATGCATTTATTCATTTAATATTGTGATTATCTATATATCAAACATTCTTTGACTTTATTCATTGAACGAGAACTTTTTTCCATACCTTATAAGATATTACTTTTTGTATTGTCATAATTGATTTTTTTTTTTTTTTGCCTTTAAATTTAGCCCATGTTGGTTAATGTTTTCTAGATCAAATATACTAAATTGTGAAAGACAAATTTATTTGATATAAAATATTTATATTATATAGTTAGGATTCACCACTTTAATCACAGATTAGGAATATAAGGAAAATATGACCTTTTAAAAAGAAGAGAGCGATTTTTATGGAAGACAAAACTGACAAGCCATGGTAATGAATAAATCTGGTATTTTATTCAAGATATAGTAGCAAATGATTTCTTTTAGTCTTAAGCAATCCCTAGCTGCAAAAGTTGAACAACATTTAGCATCCGTTCCCTCCTTTTTTCTGATTACATCATATAAAATATCAGAATAATTGTCAAAATTTTTAAGAACTTTTTCTAATAACAATTTATCAGCGCAATTTTTAACTCTTGTAAATAAAATATAAATAGGAAACCCAAAACTTGTAGCATTAAATTACAATTTCATCCGCGGATTTTTTAATTGCGAGGTTTTATTATGGAACCTAGCAACAGCTGAAACAAAAATAAACAAGTTTTGTTTTTATCCTATGTCTGCAAGTGTAACCATGTCGGAACAACATAAAAAGGGAACGCCATCTCCTTCACATTAAAGTCAATATCAAAAAGGCCATTGGCATTTCAAGAAGTCCATTACAGCTCCATACTGCCAAGAAGAACCAAAACATCTGTTGACTGACTTCTGGCCTGCCTCCATCCCTGACCTCAGCTCCTTGGATTTAGCAGTTTAAGAATGTCTGGAGCAACCTTATCCAAATTTGGATTCTGTAATCATGACAAACTGGTATGCCATAGACAGAGCCTTCATCTTGAAGACCTACCTCTCCGTTCTCCAGCGTGTAGAGGCTGCTATTACATGTAAAGGAGAACATATTGAATAATAAATATAGCTAAACATATTGGTCTTAAGTTCTCTTTTCTTGAGTTTTGTGTCCCATTCTGTACATAAATTAAATATCAATTTTGGCTAAGAATCTAATATTCTATAGTTATACCTATTGAAGTACATATTTCCCACCTTCTGCTTATATTTAAACTGTATTCATAGATACTTTGATACAGAATATTTAATCAGTCTATCCTCATGCATTTCCCCTCATTTTCATTACTATATTAACCAAAAATGTCATTAAACAATATAATTTATTATTATTTTTGCACAATTAAGTTAGAATTTATGGTTGTCATTTCTTTTTCTTGTTGTATGCATGTTTATTTTATACTAAAGGGAGAAAAATAAATAAATATAAAAAAACCCAATAAATTCCTAAATTCATAGATGTCTTAACAAACACGAAGAGTTTATTTGGATTATGTTAGTTTATCCACAACTAGCGGGTGTATATTTTTTATTATTATGCAAATTGTATTATGCTTTTTTTACCCACATTCATCGTTTTGTCAACTTGAAAATTTGTGCATTTTTTAAACTTATGAATAATTATGCAAAATTACCACTAAAAATTAAAATTATTTTATGGAAAAAATAGAAAAATATTTAGGTAACATATGCTTATAATAAATTATTCAAATTCCAAAAACGAATAATAAAATATTTATTTAAGAAATATTTTTTAAATATAGAAACAATGCTGACTATCAAATAAACATCCAACGTATAACCGTGCAAAATTAAGAAAAAACAATTAAAACTTTTGGAATATTTAATTTAACATGACAAGTTGAGCGTAACAAACACACTTTGGAATATTTTATCTTCTTAGATCATGTAATCACGCTGTTTTAAGAGGCATTTTTTCCACAAAAATCTACTTCTTGATTGTTCTGGCCATCTATTGCTCCTTTTTAGGGAATTTACTTTTGATGGAAATCGTCCAAACTTCCGCACCATTAAATTCAAGAAACCTCTCTTGGATACATCGAAGTAGCTTTTCACCAATATTTTTGTAACATATACTCTATAAAGAAATATTTTTGTTTCCAGAACCATTCTTATAATCATGCCATCATTTATAGTTGAATTTGGTTTTTCAAATAAAAATAAAAAGACACATTTCAAAGTTCTCGACCCCTTAAAATTTGACCTTTGTTTCATCTGGACTCTATATCCTTTAGAGTTTTGATCTAAACTCCTCAAAATTTTGGTCTAATCTAAGATTGTCTTAAAGAAACAGTAACTTATTAAATATTTTCCTTATTAGTACACCGAATTTAGCTAAAGTGTATATTCATTACATCTAACTTGTCAAAAATAACTCAACTCAAAAAGTTTGTAACTCATTATCATGGCATTTCCATATAGTGGTAGATAATATAATTTTACTGGTTAACTTTGATTTTTTTAACACTTTTATATTTTCCTGTATAATTAAACTTAATAAAGTAGAAATAAAAGTTGATTTTCCTGTCGTAGCAATCAAATAGAATTGAGAAATATGGAGTAAAATACGATTTATCTGTTACTCAAAGAGCCAGAGTTATTGTTGGATCTTAATCACATTAATTTTAAAGGTTACAGAAATCAATTTTTAAATAATAATGAGTATTACTCCTCCGTTAATAATGTTTATTCGTCATAAAAGATATGTGTTTCATAGAAGACTCAAAATGGGACCTAAACTAAGATTTATTTGAAATATAGAATTTTATCATTCTAGACTAGTGATAAAATGTTAGTTAAAGGAAATTGGTCTACCAAAAACACCTATTATATATTTGCATATAGCCAGAAGACTAAATCAATCAAACAGAAGAATTTCTATATATTTCAAAATAAGCTGAACAGCAAAACATTAATAATCAATACAATCAACAAATGAATAACCTATGTTTTTATGTTGTATTAATGAAATTAACAATGAACATTAGGGTGGAGCTTATTTTTTTAATTTGAGAAATGTTGAGCTACAACAAACCTTACAATACAAGAAATTTTATTAGATAAATTTGCTATCCAAAATATTTTATAGTTTTTTTGACTAACATTCTCTGCTAATTTGAGAAAAAAAGTAAAAACTACCGTAACTTGGATTTTTGGCTGTATGTCCATCTGTCTGCTCGTAGGATAAATAATATCCATATTTACCATTTATGTGTCCCAAATTATTAGCAATTGTTAATTCATTACTCGAAATAGAAAAAAAACAGGTTATGATAGGGTAAATTTGACCTTTTCCCGACATTTCACTTACCTTTTTTTCGAATATAAAAACACTTCATCAGCGTAATTTATTTAATAAACCTTACTGGAGTCTTCAGAAATACTCATGTTTAAAAAGTTAACCTTTTTCTGAGCTTTATTTGATCCAAAAAGTATTAAAAACGAAATTTTAATCAATAAGTAAACTAATTAGACCTTATTTTATTTTTAACAGAGATAAAATTTCTGAGTAATTATATTTGTTTAAATTTTCATGACGGAAAATACGTGAGCAAATTCAAGACAATTATTTTGATACAACAAATTTCAATACGGGTAGGAATCCTGGAACTTGTATTCTTCTTCAGAAAAAAATAGTAAAAACATTTTACCTCATGCATGTAGAAAACATATTATGGAATTAATCATAAGCCCGCATTCCAGTCATGTTTTGGACGACCTACATCTTGTCACGATCTTCAAATTTTCCAAAGATTTCAACAAAAATGGCCATTCTTTAATACAACGAAGTATGATACTGAATAGAAAATTGTAAAATAGCTAATAGTGAAATCGTATAAGATGTACAACCAGAGCACTATGATTATGCTAAGAAATGTAAGGAAACAAATCCATATCGACACAATTATAACCTGCAATTATGTCCCTTGATGGTATGCATCCACGAGGTGTAAAATTTATGTCACTTGGTACTATATAAAACACCCGATGGCTATCAAAAGTTTCATACTGCATAAAAATTTGGATTTTATATCTAAATTTGAATCAACAGACATAGAAGAACAAGAATTTCGCAACATTTGTATGTTAATAGGGAGTGTATCAACAAGCCTAGATGAATTCTCCTCAAGTCTAAAGTTTATATAATAATGAATTAAATTTAATAAAATAATTAATTAAAATATTCCTTCATCAATTCAGACATATCGAAGTCAGTATAAAAAAAATTAACCAAGGACTTATGATACTTGTCCGAGGAACTTGTTGGATTAGTTCTTTTTGATAGTGCATAAAGTTAAGAATAAAAAAGAATTATAGTAAAGACCTTACAAAATTTGAGTAATAAAACTCAAGAATGTACGTAAAAAAATGTAAAAAATCGATACTAAAAAAAAAATCAAAGAAACTGTTTCAATGTCTGCAACTCCATGATAAAATTTTTGAGAGAACCCCTGACTTTTGGAATGATTGAGATGACTACCGACAAGCTCATTCATTTAAAAGTTGTTAATGCTATTGCTGAGCGTAGAGTTGGTTTAATTTAAGAATATAGTGATTACTAAGGTTGGATGAATTACAGCTCCAATTACTCCTCAAAGTGATCAAAGATCATCAATGTTTATTAGCCTCAATTCAAGTAAAATACTCTTTTAAAATTTTATTTTAAAAACATATGTGTAATAGAAATCACTAGAACTTCATTAAGTTATATTCAAAATTTAGATTAATAATACATCAGGAAAATGGATGAAAGTTTTATCATTGAAAAAAATATATATATATATTTTCTTTACCTTGTGATATTTCTTATTCTTACTCAATTATAAAATTGGTCAAAAATGATAATTTTCAATTAAAACCCGTCCATAATAGTTATTAATTAGGATTACAGGAAATTTTTTAGATATATAAGATGAATTTAGATTGTAAAGGCTTTTTTATCAAAAAATGTTAAATTTATAGTAATTTAATCTGTTTTGTCTACTTCAAGTAAAAAATGAATCATTAAATAATGATTTGGGAGACATAATTAGTAAATATGGATATAATTACTTTTACGAGCAGGCGGATGGACATATAGCAAAAAATGCAAGTTATGGGAATTTTTGACCAATTAGAACCAAACATTATTATAATGTCAACTAAATTGTTGTATCACGAAGTGCTTAGATGAAAATTTGGTCAAAACACTCTTTCTTTTTTTTAATCGTAAAATTTTAAAACTTTGGAGCCGTTAATCTACCTTAAAATAATTTTCAAACCCGTTCAACATTTTTGTATCAAGTCTTTCGCCTAAAAGAAAAAAAAATTGCAACCCTCAGAGCTTAACATTTCTCAAATTAAAAAAATAAGCTCCACCCTAATGAACATGGATTCGTCAATGTCAATAAAGGATAAAATATGACTTTTGTTGGGGATTATTTATGCAGATATTTTCTTTTGCTAAGGCACATAAATTTTATAAGATCCGTTAGTGAAAAATTATTTATTTTGCAAAAAATGAATTACATTTCATTCAGGTATACAATGTGTGTAATGCTCTATCATGTAGTCGAAGGAATAACTATTTCTTTTAGTGACTCAATTCTTTGCTGAGAGTTTATTTGATAAAAAATAAAAGGAAACCCGTTAAAGATATATGTTTTTTCTTAGAGTCACAACCATTGAAAGTATTTGATACATTGTCAACTACGCCATTCTCATAACTGTTGATATATTTCTATATCCTTCAACATTTTAATCGATGCAATGATTTAATTGGCAATGGATTTGTTATTCTATCTTAGTGCGCCACGTTACGTTCTTCACAAAAATTTAAAAAAATACTTAGTATTTTGTCGTCAACTATTAATATTTTTACCTCTACATATTCCCCTTATCACTGTTCTGAGTGTTGATTTGTTGAATTCGAATCAGCTCATCCTAATATGTGAACAATTCACAGATAAACAGAAACTTTAACTTTTTGTATATAAAGGGCAGGAATTAGTCCATTGTTGATCCTTAATTATACTCTAAGCTCAACAAAAATTAGACTTATATATTAACTCCTCAAACCCAACATTTCAATTTTTATAAGAATAGTATATTAACTTTATTATTAGTAAATGCACTTACCGCAATAATTAAATAATAACAGTAACAGCTCTATTCTGATTGGTACATACAATATATATATATAAATAATCGTAGGTTAGTAAATTCTTAGAATTCCGTAGCGAACGTGCTAGAATGAAATCCTCAAATTATGTTGATTTATATACGATTTCAAACTCAACACAATACCTAGAAGACTTGACTAATAGTATTACATTACCACCGTAATTGATATAATGGTTTCTATGTACATATATATATATATACGTAATTATGTACTAGGGTTTTTGTCATGGGTACTCGTTTTCCTGGAATTCCTCGGAGTTTTACACGTACAGGAAGTCCTGAGTTTAATAATTTCATAATAAAATCTTTATTTCATTATTATATATTACAAATTGACTTTTATCAAGTGGGTCGGATTGTGTATTTCAGTATTTGCAACCCCCAGCTCCACCAAAAATTAGCAAGTGCATCACTTGCTATTGAAGTCTATTTTGGGGGTTAGATCATGTTACTCGGGATCTGAGTGCTCTAAAAAATAATTCATTATACTAGACCAGGGATAGGAAACTGGCGACCTGGGTGCTGCACATGGCTCTGTTCTTCTCTCAGTATAGCCTGCAAATAGATCAATAATATATTTTTTTAAATATATAATTAAACTGTGTTGATTGATAGAGGGTAGCATAAGGAAACACTAGCGGGGCAGAGCTACCTTTCACATTAGAGAAGAAAAGTCAAGAGCCAAGGCAACTAGCAGCAGCAGCAGCAGCAAAAAAAAAAAAAAAAAAAAAAACTTGAGCGAGAATATCTCACTTTTCAGCCAAAATGGGAAGAAGAGTACATCTCCACCAATTTCAAAGGGAATCCAATGCATCTAGTTTTCTTGGAGACATTATCAGCCCTAAGAAATTACTACTTACTTGCATCATTTTAACTATTAAAAGTACACTGGAGGTGCCAGAGCGCTGTAATAGCAGATCTCAAATATAAAGCATGTTAACAGCAGGACTTTTTCACAAAACCCACCAACTATCAAGAGACAGGCATCACAGCGTCTTATGATTCGGCACTCGAACTTGCTCAGGCAAAGAAGCCATTGTCACTGTGAAGCCACAGTAATACGGAGAATTTAAAAATCCACGATCATGTCGAGGTAACACTGAAACAAATACTACAAGACTGCAAAAACTTCTTATTAACTTTGGATGAGTGAACAGATGTGATGGATGTTAGCCAACAGCTGGTTTTAGCAAGAACGATTGACAATACATTATTATGTGCTCGAGGAAATATTGAAATTGGTTTCTTTGCACGATACTACTAAAGGTACTCAACGCTGTTACCAGTGCTGTGAGTGAATATTGTGGCATTGTAAAGCTGTCGACTGTTGTTCCGGACGGCTCACCTGTGATGCAGAAAGACACAGTGATTTTCGAGGGCTACTCAGGCAGAACGGAATAAACTGCCCTATACTGCACTGCATCATTTATAATGTGAGTTGCGTCATATTAATTGTGAAAGGTACTGTAGGCCTGGTGTGCCGTTGTTAAACAAATATTGATAGATATACAAACATTATATTTTCTAACCGTAACTTTTTTTTCTAATCTTTCTAGGAAGCCCTCTGTGCAAAGATCAAGAGACAGACAACTTTGGCCAAGATATGGATTTGGTGATACAAGTCACCAATATCATCCGGAGAGGGAACAGATGCATATGCCACCGGAGGTGCATCACCTTTCTGGATAAAGTGGATGCCGAGAATAGGAACTTACAGCCACTACCGATATAAGGTGGATGATTCAACGAAAGTGTCTAGATCAGTTTTTTGTAATGCGCTCCGGTATACTAGTGTTCCTGGAGAATAAAATTAGTAGTGATACAAGCTTATACTGCAGACATCACTGTGCATCTCAATAACCTCAACACTCCTGCAGGGGAGAGATCAAACAGTCCGTGATTTATATTCTCACATGACTGCATTTTAGCCCAAACTTGAGCGTTTTAGAAGGTTTTTCTTCTCCTCTTGCCAATTTCGCACATTTCCCTGCGAGTGCTGAGATTTGAAAAGTACAAAAAACAAATAGAAAAATACAAAGTTGACCTTGAAAAATTGCAAAAACAATTCAACCATCGTTTCCAAGATTTCCACGAGAAAGAATCAATAATTGCGCTATTCACAGCTATTATCTGCTGTGGTCAGTGCACAACCATTAGAGCTGCAGTTCGAACTCTGACTAGTTTTTGAAGCAAAGTATAACGAGAGAGGAATTTCATTTTGGAGACTTCTTCCTGAGGCACGTTTTCCACGTCACATAGATTTTGTCTTTTCAAGGGCCAGCATGTTTGGGAGCTCTAAATTTTGTGGGAACAGTTTTTTCACCATGGAACACATAAACCCATTGATGATACTGTATTCCATTTGACGCGCATGGGGAAAATAAACATTGACCTTGAAATCCAATCCATTGTGAGCCAGCAGACCAAACCACAGTTCTCTCATTAGGTCCAATTAATGTTGCCCATTATTGAATGTGAGCTATTTGCACGAAGTTCTTTTGAACAAACTTTTATATATATAGAGTTAAAATATCTTTTTGGACTATTTTTAAGGATATGTTTTGTCTTTGTTGCTTATTAAGGAGAAGTGAAAATGCATTTATATGCAGAAAATGGTTGCAATAAAGTTGTTGTTGCAATACACATATAAATATGTATTTTTAAATGTGTTCTTATTGAGAATCCTTTGTAGCATCTGTCATATCCAATTATTTGTAGACGGTGGTCATGTGGCCCTCCAATGATGGTTCTGGGAAAAAAAGGGGCCTCTTTATCACAGAAGTTGCCCATTCCAGTACTAGACGTTATATCATCAATACTGATCCCTCCGTTTAATTTTTGTATCATTTATGCTTTGCAAATGATGTGGTGTATGTATCAATAGTAAATTATGCTGAACAAAGCACCAAAGTGAACGCAAAAATTTTATCCTTTCAAGATCATTTTTATACTTTTATAGCCCTTGCATAATGTAACATTCATAATATTGGTAAATAAAAGTCTATAATAAAAAGCAAGTTAGATAATTGGAAAAAGAAACCAAAATAACTGACACAATATTGATATTACAATGATTTTTTCTGATGCATGAGTTGATTTTTAGCCTGTGGGTACAATTGTGTATTTCACATTTATACAACCCCCAGATCCATGAAAATAACCTTGATCCACAGTTGTTATTCAAGTTTTTGTTGTTACAAAATGGATCTGAGTACGGGAGAAAGAAAGTAAAAACACGTGCACAATTATTGGACAATCATAAAATGAAGAAAATGGGAATGGATAATTAATGGACAAAACTAAACAGACCATAACTAAGGAAACAAGAGAGAAACATATAAATAAGAAAAAAAATCCTTTTAAATTTGTCTACATGAGCTATCTTCATTATTTGTCTTTGCTTTATTTTGTGTAGAGAAACATTAGCGCAAGGATATACAACACATTTTTTCTAAAAAGTTTAATATTTGAACAACTAGTATGAATTTTTGAAATTCATAATATTATATGAATCATTTAACTAAATGTCCCCATTTTTATATTTTATTAGAACTGTGAATTTTTGAAATTGAAACAAAAAAATTAAATTATTCGAATAGCTGCAGATCTTTGAATTTGCTTACGAAAAAATTGAATATTTGAAATTTTTTCTCATAAAATTTTAATTTTCCAAAATTATTCCAAAAATAATTTTTTTGGATTCTTTTTGAGAAAAAAACAACAACAATTCCCTCCCAAAATATAGTCATGCAAACACCTCTGCTTCTACCACTAATTTGTATAAATATTGGTCACTCCTTTCACTAATTGGCTTAAAGCTTAGGCTCAGATTAGCCAAATATTTATTGATTCATCTTAAAATATAATAATAAATATTTAAATTTCACTGCATTTATTATTTATTAAAGGGATCACACAAGTGCCTGCACTTTTGCTCAAAGACAATTTCCCGCAAATTAATAACATATCCGAACATAAATAGGATTTAATTAAATGTTTTCCTTTAAAAAAATATCTGTATGCATGGAAGTATATTATAACATAAATATGTATTTTAATATATATTTGTTTTTGTTTTTTTACAATATTCCTAAAACTATGCATGTACTGCTTATTTTTATGTGTACTAATTGCAAAAAAATAAAAAAATGATACTTGTATTGAAAAAGTTGAATCCATATTTAATTAGGTTAAAAAAATTTAAATATACCTCGAAAAATATATATTTTTTGTAATATTTAATCATTTTGATTAGAATGTGGTATTTGGGAGAGTGTTTTTGTATTAATAACTACAAAATGTGCATCTCTTTTTTAGCTTGAAAATATACTTGACAGTATTAGTATTGTACATACCATGTGACATATTGAAAGCAACATATATTTAACGTAAGGATAGCCAAGGTGTCATATTTAACATCATCAATTTTTTAAGGCTATATTTGGATTATTCTAATCAGAACATAAATATTATATCCTAGGATATTTTTTTTTCTCATTATTCAAGAAAAGTGCTACATCACTTGAGTAAGTCCCTAATTGCCACCTTTTTGTGACTTTTTGTGTTAAGCGTTGAATTGGACGGATCGTTCGTGAATCTCCACTTCACACAGAGGGAGTCTTAGTCAAGGGTAATTTACTCGAGTTCTTTATTCGTTTGCTGTTCTTCCAAAGTCTTCATCCCATCCTTTTTTCTTTGATCAACGCGCTCTTGAGTAAATCTGTATGAATCTTGTTATTTTTTTCTTATTGATTTACTTGAGATCTTCCAACGTTACTCACTCTGCCAAAGTATTTATCCCTTTTTTATTTTTTATCGCTGCGTCTCCTTTTTTTTCCTTCTTCTGATCGAAATATTTTTGTTTGTTTCATGGAACAATAAAAAATAGCACAAGGGTTGTTTGATTAAAATCAACTCGATTTTAATCACAAGATTTTTTTTATAATAATCGATTATTTAAATCATACTTCTATAATGTATAAAGAAAAAATAAGGAAAAATTTTAAAAATAAGCATACATTTTGATGCACAATAATTTTTTTTTTTTTAATACGGCATAATTACATGTCTACTGATACAACTGAAATATTTATTTCTTGATTATGTATTAAGTATACTTTGTCCTTATTAACTAAATTTCTACTGAGTTTACATATAGAACTAGAATATTTTCTACTATATTGTAAATTAAAAATATTTTGTCCTTTTTAACTTTTTTTCTGAGCTTTCTTACACAACTTAAATTGTTAATCTTTAATTGTAAATTAAATATAGTGTCCTTTTAAGTTAAATTCCCTCTGAGTCTAACTGAATCTAACATATTTTTATGAAATATCCTCATCATGAGTTAATTCATGCAGGCATGAATTAAAAAAGAAAAACATTACTTCATCTGAAATTAATTGGTTACAACATATTTTCAATTATGCATCATTCTCGTTGTTACAATTGTGTTCATTCATGGACTTGAAAAGAAAAACAAGTTTTACTGCCGTCTTTGTACCAAGGCAGTTCCTCAGCTTAGAATGTACTAGTCCAAAAGATGAGAAGACTCGTTCTACTTTAGATGACATGGATACGGCAGTCATATGTTGATAAAACTGCAGAGAGAATGTCACTATCGTCACTACCCATAAAACCTGTATGAGATTCCTACCATTCAGTAGCTGAAATGGTCTTGGTCATATGTTCTGTAAACTTAAATGACTGAAAAGGAGGTAATCTTCCCTGAAACTTTATGATGATAGGAACAAGTGCTGGACTTTTCTTTTTTTGCATATTCCAATGCCATATTCATCTATTCTTCACGAAGTTCCTTCCCTGCAGTGAAGGATCACGCATGCTGCAAGAAGATGAGCCTTAGTAATGAACTGTTAATACCTTTTTCTCACGAGTTTTTCCACTTGCTGGTTGTTTTCCAGTTGGTAACATAACTCTTTCCAAGTATTGACTGATTGAGCAATAGTGCATTTGTCTCTTTGTACCTGATCTAAAGCATTAGCTATTGACTGTAATAGAGCCAATAGCTTCTCAACAGGGTGTTTGAGTCAAATATTGGATACCCTACTCCTTACAGATGGATCTTCATTAGAATGGCCAGTTGTTTACATAAATCTTGAGGGAGTCTCACATAGTGTTACATCTAGTATCTTGGGACGGCGTTATCAGACGCTGACAACTTTCTTGCCGGTATTTTTCACCTGCATAATGATTATTCCTGAAATATTTGAAACAAAACACACACACTCTTTTACATTATCAATTTCTAGGTCATGAGCCAGTAGATTTAGAAGATGCGCTGCACAACCATAAGAGATCATATTATGTTCAGTTGATTCTTCCAGTAATTACCTCATTTTGGTAACGTTTGCTGCATTGTCTGTCATGATACTACCCACACTACAACCAAAATCATCTTCACATTTCTTGATAGAATATTGTGCAAGTTATAGAAGGTACACAGCAGTGTGACGAATACCTGATGTGTCTACAGTGTCAATTATAAAATTTGGCAAACTGATGTAATTAGTCAAAATATTGCCAAACTGGAACATACTTTTGTCCAGAAGGGTTGATTCGCGCAGTTAATATTCTTGCTGTGTGACTCAACAGGAACTGAGATACTTAGTTAAACAATCTTCAAAGGTAATATATTATTATAGGTGGGCATTAATTATGAATAATACTTTATACTCTATCTTTGTTTGGCGCGAGAACCGAAATGAACAAGAACAAACTTGTAGTTTTGCTCACGTAGCTATATAATGCCAAATTAAGCTAAAATAATAGATTTGCTGCAAAAGCCATGATTGTGTCGTTGTTTTTTTAGGATATTGCAGACCACACAGCTTTATCCGGACTCGGACTCACGAGTTACCCAACAACTTGCAAGTCCGGGCTAAAGCCCCAACTCCGAGCGGGTTCGACTCTAACTCCGCATCTCTGGTATCTAGTGTTGTAAATAACACTAGTTAATTAATTAACAATTATATTTTGTAATACTGTTGTCAAGATTTGCTTCATTAAAATCGATTTTAATAAAATAAATCTGATTTTTTTGATTTTTTTTAATCAAAAAAATCAACAACTCTGATCAGCACTAATCCATCTGGCAACTGACTAATTTGGACCAGAACAAAAAAAATGTATGATGGAAAAATTCTTGCTAGGAGAAAAAATCAATATCAGAGGCTTCTAGAAAAATAATAATTTGAACTCACATTCAAATTGGATACCTTAGTATTGACCCTAACGCAATGTAAAAATGATTGTATGTTCAACAATGTTAACATGAAACAGCTTATAGTGTAAAATTTTGCATAATAATTTAGCTTTGCAGTTGCATAAATTGTCGGAGCTCAGGCTCAATCCGGCCTTGAATATGCATCCTCTTATACAATTTAAGAACTAGATGTACATTCTAAGATAAATTATCTAAGGAAGTGCAACAACATAACGGACGTGGAGGGACCGAATTGAGAAGTTAAATTTAAAAGTTTCAAATTAAGATTAAATGAATAGAGAATTCCGTAATAAGGAAAATCACTAAAATTTAACATTTATGTATACTTTTGATATAATTTTTGCAAAGAAATTACTTGGATGTATTAGAAAATTTACTAATATCCATAAGGCTAATCCATAACTTTTCCCCCTCCCCCAATGCAAAAAAACTTTTTAGGAATTACAAATCTGTTCGGAGAACTTTAAATTACAATTTTGACCTAAGTGACCTAGTAAATCCCCTTGCTAAGTTTCTTGGGAAGGAGACCCCAAATGGAGGAGTACTAATCTGCACGCACATCTTCAAAAAAAATAGCTGATGCAATTAAAACTAGCAATACCGCAGAATCCGTGTCGGTTGGTAATGAATCAGTGTTGGCTGATAGTACGACAAAGTCAGTTGACACTTCTTTGCAAACAGAAACAGAACCGAAGATGATAGTAATACAAGTGAGGAAGCAAATAAAACCAAGCCCGAGTGGCATCTGTTTATTTTATTTTAAATTTGGATAACGATTCAACAAGTAAGAACAATGACCCACCATAAAAATACATTTTTTAAACTCTAAAGAACAGAAGAAGAATAATGGTAAAAATTAAAGTCCCCTTGACAAAAAAGATCAAGATTACCTTTCTCTCTTTCCTCAGAAAATATTCTTCCATCAAGAACAAAATCTGGATCGAATTCGAAAAGAGAACCAAATCAGGAGAGAACATGTCTCCAAATGGTAACTTACATCCCAAGAAACATAAAAAATAATGATGGTGTTGCCTATTTTATCATTTAATGATAACTCTGCAATGTTTGAAAAGAAAATGCGACCAAGTGAAAATGTTAAAGTATCTTAGCCTTCTTGAAATAAGTATATTAAATGATAAAAGGTGTTCTGTGGAAATACACTTTTTTTATTCCAGACTGCTATTTATCATTTTCGTCTTTTAACAATTTAAATTTTCATCCAAAAAAAAGGGGTTTTCTTATTTATTAAAGAGAGTCTGAATTAAAAATTTACCTTCCAATCTTCTGATGGAAATCTCATCAAGCTAAATGTAATTATTTTAGCCCCATTTTTGTTATAATTGGTATATATGGGTCCAGCAGAGATTGCCCTGTATATCATCTTCACCAGGCCAACAGTAATTGGAGGAGATTTTATCATTAAGCTTATTGTAAATAGAGATTTTAGGCCAAACTTAATTAACTACTTTCCCTACAGTTACCAGAGAACTAATCTCAATCATTTTTTGCTTCCTCGACGTTAGACAATTGGACGTTGGACAAAATCTATCTCAAACGATGTCTTTCAAAAGGATAGGAACTCAAGAGAAATAACTTCAAGTATTGATCTGTTCTTAATAAAAGGTTTTGTTACTGAGTCAATTTTATCCTGCGATGTTATTGACACGCAGTTATCTGATCACAAAGCTATATATCCTTAAATAAACATCTTTTCTGTGGAAATAAGAAGTAAAACATAATGAGCACTCAATGCTACTATACTAGACAATGCCAAGAAAATTGTTGACATTGTTCAAAATACGTCGATAAATCCAACGGGTTTTTTTTTAGATTTACAAAAAAAAATTGTAAAATGAGAAACCTTCTTTAAAAAAAAGGAGCTATAAAAGCCAATAAAAACGCTGTGATCATGCAAAAAGCTGCTTTTTATTTTGCATATTAATCCATAATACAACGAATTCCCAAGAATTGTAAACAGAATATTTAACGAAGATCTTCATACGAAGTCCAATACAATTAATAAAATCTCTCTTAAAAAAATGATGTTTCTTAAAGAATTTCTAATCTCAAGATCAACCCTGAGAAAACCGAAATAGTAAGGAAATACAGTGGTAATATTGGAAAAGCAGGGCCCGATTCAAAATTTCTAAGAATATAAAAATATTAGTATCCTCGATTGGAGATATCTAAAACGAACTTGAGAACATTCTAACAAGAATTAAAAAAGTAAGTCGATTCTTCTCATCTTTTAAGTTCAATGTTCGGGACAAAATCAAAGCTTGGAACACTTACATAACCTCTAAAATAATTTATCTTCCTCGTGTAACGCCATTCGACAAAAAAAATAGGACGAGGTAAGACTTATGCTTTATAAAAGTATATATATATATATTTCAACAAAAACTTCAAACATAATCCTATCAAATATGGTAGTTTATTAGTCGCATACTTCAGTGACTTAAGGATATCACTCAAGTCATATCCCGTCTGACATGTATGGAATGAAGAATAAGTTTGGAATTACTATCTTTCAGGAATTTATGGGGAAAGATACTCAGAACAAATTAATGTGGACTTTAAAATGTACCACAGAACTTATCGAAGAACTCATGTAATGAAATTATCATTCAACGCATTGAAAAGACCATGATCCCGGAATTTCTTACCAACATTTATAACTGGTTTAACAGAATTTCAAACAATTGTACTGGATTTTGCCGATGAAACTGTTCCTTAAAAGTCCATCATTAACAGGAGGGCTTTTGGAGCGTTACAAAAGCATTTTTGGACCAAAATAACGTACTCTCTTGCACAATCGAAGTGAGGTAAAGAAATAAATATATGATGAATATGGCAAGTGTTGTTTTTGCCAAACCGAAGATGAGTGTGGAGATCATTTTATCGACTATATCTTTAAAAACTCTTTTTCTTATAAATAATAATTTTAAGCTACATATATTCAGAAGAAGCGATTATTTTTTTCTTTTTACTGACAAAATGACTCAAGACTTAAGATGTAGAACAAGACCAAATGAGAGCCTACATTTTATTAAATGTGTTAATTATATAATACCTTATTAAATTTGGACTAATTATATTTTGATATATATAATCAAACATGGACTTTCCTTTAATAACATGACATATTATCACTAGAAGATTTAATAACATAATAAGCAAAGGTAAAATCCTTACAAGAAACATGTCTGTCACTAGGGTTTTCCCCAAAATTCCGAGAATTTTTAATTCAATTTTTTGTTCACAGAAAACAACTTATTTTTCTAGGTAAAAGCTTCGTGGAATTTTCAATTATCCCTGTTAATGCATGAGGCGTTCACAATCACATAAATGTCGACACAATTTATATTCATGAAGCCTCACTTTTAAGGCACAGTTTTTTTTATTTATAGTTATCATAGTAATTTTTCGTTCCTCCTAGTTCTAATGATAGCACGTTACAGTTTTCTTTCTATGAAGCAATATAATAGCATTATAAATAAATAAATTGTGTTTGTAATGTTTTCTTTAGTAAATAATTACATAATTAATAATATTAAGAAAAGTGTAATCATTGTGGTAAAGTTTACATTTATGCACATGTTTATACAATTAATTATTTACAAAATACGGAGTAAAATATATTGAACAGATTAGTGGTGAAGTAAAAAACATAGCACAAACTATTAGTTATTAGACACTTATTATATTGACATAATAGAAATCAAATTAAATCCTTAAATAATTGTTTGCATAACGCAAGTTCAGTTTTTGTAAATACTTGTGGCGGGACTCAGTCAAGGACAGACTATATTTTTTTGATCTGGTCTTATGGAGTTTTTTTCGACTGATCTTTAGGTTTGGATCAAAATTTAATCGTTTTCAAATCTTAGCCTAATTTTTTCACTCTCAATCTATAAACAAATTCTCTTCATTATCATGATTTATGAGTTGTACAAATATATATTGCATTCATGGAATTAATGACACGTGGAATCATAGCGCATGTCGCTTTTTATGTAAATCCCCTCTTGAAGGGATTGAATAAAAAATTAAATTGATTATTTTTCTCCCTCCAATCGCTCATTTTATATTCCACTCATGTGGGAAATACATGAGTGATTATTCCAGCATATAGAACTTAAACAAGATTTATACAACACAGTTAACTTTAAATGACTTAATGGTATCGATTTTCACAATATTGAAACAGACTTAACGTCATCAACTATTTTTATCCATATTAAAGTATAGGGAAGGTAGTAACTAGGAAAGGACCAGGAAATGCTTTAATTGTATGCAGCGAATCAGACAAAATATGTGACCATTTGACCCTAGTACTATATGGGAAACATAATAAATTTTTATAGTGAAGAGTTTCTGTTATATTTATACAAGCCGTGTAAGGGAATTAATTAATTTCATCATTACTCAATTGCAAAATGTTTTTTATATAAATTTAGATGTTATACAACCCCCTTGTCAGATTATTTAATTCTAGCTGTTAATGTGTTGTTAGATTGTGATGATAATATGAATTAAGTAAAATACCTGTTGTACGCATTTAAAAATAAATAAAACTTTTCATCCATATAATCGCTCTAAAATGAATTATTTTGTAAGAAAAATTAAGACGGATTTATTCTTTGGAGCCCGTTTAGACCGAATTTTTAGTTGAGACTGGTCATTTTGGAAGGACTGAATTGGTTTGCTTCAATTACCGGTCTCAGTCCGCTATACAGTTTTCAGATCAAAACCCAACACTAGTACGAACAGCGAATAAACAAAGAATATATGTGAATTGAGATAAATTTGTCAATAAATTATCTTTGTTGATATGAACAATGTACAGTCAAATCTTTTAAAACATTCCTATCACAGACAACTTATGTTTCCCTAAAACTCAAAACGGATAAGATTGGCAGTAACCCTTAGTTAGTGAAATGGGATATTATACACCCAAAGATATATAAAAAGGTTGTTTATTCAATTTGAATATACAATTTATCACCAATACTTTTCGGTATCCTTCTGAAACATATTCAATACTTTATGTACCTTGAAACTGTCTTGCTTAGAATTTATTCGCATACTTAGCCATTTTTAGTCGGTGTTAAGTGAATGAAAATAACTTTTTTGTTTAAAATTCGTTCCTTTGTTTTTCCTTTAGATTGCTTGGGTTCTTCTTTTTTCTATATAGGGGACTGAGGCGCACGATAAAGAAGTAATAATATTATGCTACACACGCAACTTTACCTAAAGATATATGGGTAATAATTGAATTCACAAAATTCGAATAAATTAATGAAAACTTCATAACTACATATGTTTATCAAATACCTAATCAGTAAGTTAATGTGTTTACTATAAGGTAAAAAAAATTATATCTCATGTTCTTAAGATTATTTAAAAATAAGGATTATTTTTCTCTATGACTTATATCCATAAGAGTATTTTTTGCATTGTAAATGTCGTTCAAATATTTTTTATTCTTGGTCTATATTTTATATTGAGTTACCTAACAGCGTTATAAAAAGGATGTTCTCTAACAAAAGGTTAAAATGATTAGGAGAAAAACGTAAACAGCACAATATTTGAACATTTTAGTAAAAGTATATAACTATAATTTATTAACAAATACGAAATATGAAGTTCGTCGTTTAAGATCTGTAATCCCAACTGTGGAATGTATATTAAAATCTGATCGTGTATTAAAAAAGTTAAAAATCAACTTCTTTTCTTTAGCTGACGTTGAAAATATCATCCAGATGAAATCCATTCCTGCAGTCTGAAAATTTTAATTTACAACTGCCTTGGTTTGGGAAACTGCCAATAATAATCTCTTGTCTAGTCGTATTTATTTCTCGCTGACTTACCCACTCTATTTCAGAGGTCTCATTTGTAGGAAATTCCTTATTTAACTTTCAGTAATTTATTTATCCTATAAATAGATTTACAAACAAATTGGGTTGGAGACAAAACAGTAAGTAAATATATGCTTTAAAAAACTTGCATTTGTACCTGCATAACATTGTATGTAATTGTATATCATTTAAATAGCTCAAAGAAATTAAAATCAAATTATACGCAATGATTTATTCATCTTGAAAATGTTTTTGTTTTTTTGCATTCATCGTTAATTTAGCTTTTTTAAATCGATTTTCATTGGTTTTAATGACCGGGTTTTTAAAAAAGTTGTGCTTTTGTTTTTAATTTCTTGTAGGGTTTCAATGTGAAGACAGAGGCATGGCAGGGAAGTTTATCGGCGTCACTATTTTTTTTTTTTTTTGCCATATCTTCTTTTTTTTTTAAAGTGATGAAACGATTAATCGGAATTGGGGAATCAGAAGCTTTTTTCTGGAAGCTTTTTTGGAATTGGTAGTGTCATCGGGAAAATGATGTTTAATTTGCGATTACAATTCTTATTTATTACTAGTACTTAACTATTTATTACTTCTCTAAGTTATGGAAAAAAAACAAAAATAATTTTCTGTGAATAACTATGTTTGTTTCTTAGTAATTTTTCTCCAAATAATTTAATATTTGATTAATTTTTCAAAATATTTTATTTTAAAATGTTTATTTTTATTATTTGTAAGCAGCTTCGTGAGATTTTACTCCTAAAAAATTATCTTTTTAGGAACAGCTATGGATTTTTGATTTTTTTTTTCCAAAAAATTAAATTTTTTGCGAATATTTGGGTATCTTAAAAAAATTTAAATATAAAACTGTATATTTTTCTTTAAAAATTGAAATTTAATTTTTCAATTTTTACCAAAAATTTAATTGAAAAAACATTTCTTCAATTTATACGTAGATGACCATACAATAATGGTGGAAGGAAACTCTGAAAGTCAACTTCTAAAAAGAATTGAATGCATTTTAAATGTCTTTAAAAAATTTAATAATACATCAGGCCTTATCAAGAACAATAAAAAAAAACCATACTTCCTATGAGCATGTGGAAACCGGTGATTTTAACCGTGGAGGGATATTGTATAAAGGCTGTTGTCAATATTTTAGGAATTAAATGGATAAATAAAGGTCCTCATGACTCAAATTGGACATCGTTAAACTCTCTTGCCAACATTTGGCGTCGCAATTGGCCAAAAATTCAATCTTCAAAAGATTGTAGATCTCTATGTTATGCTACTAAATTAGTTTCAAAAATTATTTATACAGCTACACCTATTCCATCTGTGGCCGAAAGGGCGTTGATTATTATTTTTATTCTTTTGAGGTGGGGGGTGGGGGAAGTTGTTTTTTTGCTTTACTTAACCGGATTGATATAGTGTGAAGAATCCAAGAAAATAACAATTAGAATTGTCAACAAATTATTGGAAAATTGTAAAAAAATTACTCTTAATCACTCAAAATTTGCATAATAAAGACGGTTAACCCGTTGTATAAGTAGAAAAGACTCAACAACAAGCAAAACCTGTTTAAACCAATATCATTCAAATAGTATCTAAACTCGAGTTATAAAAACTAGGGCCTAAAACAAGAGCAAGATTTTTATGTTTTGCAATATGAGCAGTGTTTTTTTATTATTTTCTAAACCTGTTATTCTTTATTATTAAGGGGAGAACATTTAAGTTAAAAACACGTGAGTACACTGTCCATGAATGACCAGGAGTAGTACTGAGGATTTGTTGGGGAATCATAGCCTATATGTAGTGATGAAAATTGGGTTTATTGTAAGCATGTTAAAAAAACAATTTGGTAACCCGGACAATCGAAGAATGTTTTGGAGTAGAGCAACTTCGCTGTCATGACATTTCATTTGGTAGCTACAAGCAGATGTTAACAGAAGAGAAGGAAATAAACTCGAAAATTGCCAAGAACTACTCCAATGTCGATCTTGAATTATACAATCCAACAATGACTTGGAAATTATAATTCCGCAACAAATCTTCAAGCTTTCTCTCCTTCTTTTTTGAGTAAACACAAATGTTCAATTAGGCTTTGAATGTAGTAGAAAAGGAAGTTAACTACCCTGAAGTCAAATAATAATGACAACATCCGAGGAAAAGAAAATTCATTCCTCAGATAACCATATAAAAAAAAGAAGAAAAAAAAGAAGGTAAGTTAAAAAATTCACCCCATTTTCATAGCAAACATGTCATTTGTTGGACTCAATGTAGAATTGGGGATTGATATCAGATAATTTTGTACCTATGTCCTTTTATATATGGAGTGGAATCTATGACAAATGTTAATTCCCTTCCTGGTCCTCAAATAGATACTTGTGGGGAATTTAATAAAGTTTCATGACTATGAATGGGATTTTTGTAGAGTGCAAGATGAAGACGGAAGCGTGACATTAAAGGGGATTGCGCAGGTACTAACGTTTGCAAAGAAAGTGGATCTAAATGTACTTCCAACTGTTGACACGTACAGTGTCTTGTGAATATAAAAATGTATATATGATGTACATTAGGGTGGAGATTATTTTTTAATTTGAGAAATGTTGAGTTGCAAGGGTCACAAATTTTTACTTTTAGACTAAATACATCGTATATAAATTTTAAAAGGTTTTAAAACAGATTTAGAGGTAGCTCAATGGCTGAAAAGTTTTGTATAAGTATATCATAATTTAAATAAATAAGAATTTTAACCTGAATATAATCCAAGCACTTTGTGTTACAAAAACCTTATAGCTAAATAAATTTAGCTGAATGAATTTGCAATCGAAAATATTTATAAACTTTTCTACTAACGTTTAGGTATAATTGGTCAAAAAGACCAAAGATTCCCATAACTTGCATTTTTTGCTATATGTCAATCTGTCTACTCGTAAAATAAATTTTATCCATAATTACAATTTATGTTTCCCAATTTGCAATGTTCAATTTATTACTTTAAGTAGACAAAGTAGGATAAATTACTGTAAAAATTTGACCTTTGTCTTACTTTTTTCGAAGAAAAAGCCTTTATAACCTAAATTCATCTTATATATCCAAGACTTTCGAAGTAGTTGTAATTCAGAGCTATTATAGGATAGTTTCCTTTAAAAGTTATCACTTGAGACCAATTTTATTATGCGGTAACCATAAAGAATATCAAAACTTTATGAAAAAAAAAAATCAATGATAAAACTTTAATATATTTTACCAATTTATTATATATCTAAATTTTGAGTATAACATAATTAAGTTCTTGTATTTTTTTTTTCTTTTTTTGCATATATGTTTTGGGATTAAAATTTTAAGAGTAGTTTTCCTTGAATGGACGACATCTAAGCTTCGATGATCTTCGACTACTTGGATAAGGAATTGGAACTGTAATTCATCAAATTTTAGTATACCTCTTTATTCTTTAATGAGACCAACTCTACGCTCAGTTAGATGATTAACAAATTTTAAATGAATTGTATTAAGAGCATGCTGGCAGTAATCTCGATCACTCCATAAATCAGGATCTGTATCAAAACATGTCTTTTGGAAGTTCAGACATTGAAACGGTTTCTTTGTTTTGTTTTTTGTAGCAAAATCTTCAAAGTTCTTGTATTTTAATTCATTGAGAGTAAAGAACGGCTTTTCCTGAGTTTTATAACTCAAATTTTGCCAGGCTTTTACTATACATCTTATAATTAAGAAATTAATCTATGTACTGTCAAATAAAGCTACTCCAACATGATCCTCGAACAAGTACTATAAGTGCTTGAATATTTTTTGGGTTGTTGACTTCGATATGCCCGAATTAATGGAAGAACTCCAGATTAGAAACTAAATTAATTATTATTTCATTTTTAAACATCTTTATTTCTTTATGGAATTATATATTGATTACAAGAGATAAAGAAGAAAACACAAAATAATAAGAAAATAGAAAACAACAGAAGGATAAATTCCAGAAAATCTAAATAAATGTTTAGGTATCAAATTCACGCACTACATATTTAAGGCAGGATTTTTTTTTTATATCAGGTCAGTATTAGGTGCACTAAAGGCTTGAGGAGCAGATATCCAGGCTCGAAGATACACTCTCACTCTAAGCACAATAATGTTGCGCAATCATCACTCCTCCATGTCTGTCAATTTGAATTGAGATTAACATTTGCTCACAATTTGTGGACACATAGATTGTAAATATGGATATAACTTATTTTACGAGTAGACAGATGGACAATGTACATACGACAAAAATGCAAGTTATGGTAGTCTTTGCTCTTTATGACCAATTAATACAAAACGTTAGTAAAAAAATATTAAATATTTTCGATAATAAATTTATTTAATTAAATGTTTTTATAACATAAGGTTTGTTGTAAAACGAACCGCTAAGATGATATTCAGGTCAAAACACTGGTATTTGAAAAAAAATCCAAAAATTTCAAAACTTTTGAGCCGTTGAGCTACATCTAAATCTTTTTCAAAACCTTTTTAAGATTTATATCCAATGGCTTTAGTCTAAAAGGAAAAAGTTCCGATCCTCGCAACTCAACATTTCTCAAATTAAAGAAATAAGCTCCACCCTAATGTACATACCAAGTTGTTAGTAAATTTGGATATTATAAGGCACCTTGTACTAATATTTTACTTCATAAATACATTATTAGAAGGGTTAAGGAGATACTTATGAAAAAATAATACATTATTAAAAACAAAAAATAATAATAATATTTTAATATTTTTCATAAGTAAGCGATTAGTCGCCTCGTATAGTAGTCTTGTCTTGAATTTAATATGAATTTAATTAATAAATTTTCTACTTAAAAGTTTTTCAAGTTTTTTCTCTTTAATATCTTTATTTAGATAACAAATTATGAATAAGAATTATCTAAAAAATTTCTGGTGAAGATGCATTTGAATAAATATAATGAAAAATTATATTTTAAAATTTATTAACTAGATTATGGCTTAGAATAAATAAATTCAATTTAAAAACAAAACATTAGCATGTCAACAACACAATATGGATAAAATTACAAACTGAATGAATACCAATAAAATAAAACAAAGAGACATACATCTATTTCCATATCAACTCCCATCAATATAGAAAAAAGAAATAATGAAAACAATCCACTTCAATCAATAAAATTTGTTAAATAAATAGCAAAATTGTATTCATGCTAACAACTACCTTTCTTCTTCAAGCTCTTTCAAAATAGTTTTAGTATCTTCTGCAATGTACAAAATGTTTGATGGATGATATATAATTATATCCGAAGCACTTTTGATCGTCTTAGGAATATTCACATTCAAACTTTCTGTAAATTCTGTATCTAGCCAGAACCTAAATTAAAATTGCACGAATATCCTCCATAATTATGGCCTCTCCTATAGTTATATTTTTTGCAAAGTAACCCTTAACAATTAATAAAACATTCCCTATCGATTTATTTTTAGGAGTAGGATCTGTATTTTTTGGTAATTATCGCCATAATTATATCAACGTTATTGTCCACCAGACTCCTCAGTTTTAAACTGATAAATGATATCAGAATATATAAGTGAGGAAATTCAGAAAAAGTGTGAATAATGGTGTTGAATAATTTACCACAATCATTACATGGAGTGCTAAAAAACATAATTCCTGGGGCTATTTGAAATTGAGCTCTTCCATCAGTTATTTCGAAAGTTAATGACATAACCCTATGTATCAAATTATTAAATAGATTTAATTCCTTAATCCATCCATCACACATTGACAACGCAGAGTCTTCTTTTGAAAGAGAAAAATTCATTTTCAAATACGGAGGAATGGGAACTTTGTGTAGGCATATTAAGTATTTTTAAGGATACACTTTACGAAAGTGCGAAACTATTTAAGACATAACCACTACGGCTAAAATAGGCTGTTAAGTAAATCAAATTTAATTCCCAGACAAGTTTTTCTAGATATTTTTTATCCTGATCTAAGTTGCAGACACTCTGTGCATAGGACACATAACATCTGGACAAAATGATAATTTTCTTTTCATAAAAGCATGGCGTTATATGTAATTCTTTCCCCTTATTGTGTTTAGTAACAGGATCTTCCCAATGCCCATATTTTTTTCAATAATTATATCATTAAAAACACTATTAGACTTCATGGCGTATGTAACAAACTATTCGTAAGAGAGGAAAGTATGAATTCTATAAGTGAAGCTAATACTCTAACTCAGAGAGGGATAGAATCATCACAAACCAATGCTTTCAATCCGTTTTCAGAAATATATAGGCCTATAGGAATCGATTCATTTATTAAGAGGCTCGAAGTTGCTATCCTATGGCCAAGCCATTTCTGTCTTGCATTTAAAAAAGGGTTCCGCATGACGGTCCGTTGATTACGGTCATTCACGTTCTCCCTGGATCCGCCGTACCCTAAGAGTCTTCTCTCAACCCTTAAATTTTCCAATCATATTCGGAGTCCTCACTGACTTTTTTATCTTTTATTTGGGATTGCCTCCAGTCCGATCATTGAGTAAAGGGTCAGAATTTTATCTCTGAAGTTGGTTTTTATTTGGATTCTTTTGAGTCTCACAAAGTTAGCCCAATCTGGTTCTACGTTATGCCATTATATTTCTCCTACCGAAGTAAGCCCACTTGATTTAAAAACTTTATCAAAACTATTATAGTGACAATGTAATTAATAGGTTCATCAGGCACAAGAAGCGGTAAAATGTGGTGCATAATTGAGTTCCAGGATCAATTCATAGCAGCCCAATGACTACTTATTTTTTTATTTTCTTGTCATTTATTTAATTATATATTTTTTTTACCATGATGCATTATAATAAACTTCATAATGAGTCAAGTAAAGAAAAAAATGTTGTCAATAATGCAGTCCTTACAATTCTGAAATCAATTCTTGGAGTATTTAATGATCGTTATCAAGAAATTTTGTGATTTTCTCAACAATTTTTTTACTAGAATTTAGAAAAAACTAGAGGGACCTGACCTGTTTGACTTATTTTGATAGCTAAATAAGTCAATTTTTTAGTTTTTTTTTTTTTTTTTTCATTCTATCTCTTATTTTTATTAGACAATATAAATTTGACTATTAATTTAGTCAATTTTATCTCCTTTTCTTTATTTACCAACATGATTTTTTTTCTTCAAAGTTTACAAGCTAAAATTTGTTTGAGTTTGGAATTTTTTTACTATATTTTTAGCGTTGCCCCACCAATCTCTTATTTTTTGACTGTCTTTAAATTATAACCTTTTATTTAAAATTTTAAATCATTTTTTTAGTGTTTGTTTGGTCCTTTGAGCTAGTAAATTGACCAATAATCACTTCAAGGTAATTTGAGATAGTACTTCAGTTTTTTATTGTTTTTTTGAATCGGTGGTGAGCTGCTGCGGTGATATCATGTTTTGAGTGAGTGCAATTTTGGTTTTGATCACTAATCCTCGAAAAAATTAAGGGTGGAAAACCAAGAATAAATGAATTTTGAATAAATGAGTTTAAAAAAAGAGATTAAACATATAGTATATAGCCTTGGAAAAATTATGTAAGAGCGTAGCGATCACCAACCCTCATAAATTGAAGGAGTTGACCCTTTGAAAAAAGTTTTAGAGAGATTTCAGGTGAGAAAGCTATTGATTTAAATTAGAACGTGAACACTCATACAATCCAAAGTAAAAAAATATTAATAATTCCAGAGATACTTTGGAGGTATAAAAAAATATAAGAACCTAGAGAGAAGTGCAAGTAAAGTCCGGGAGGGGTCTTCAGGTTCCTTACAGAACTTTATCATTTCTGATTTATTTTTATTTTTTCTCAATTTAGGAGAATATCGTTGAAAATTATAACAATGATTTGATATAAATTTGAAAAGTACAAAGCTGCCCTGTACTATATTTACAAAAATAATAATTATATCTACAAACTATAGGACAAGACTTAAAGCTTTATAGGAAATTAAATCAAGTTGAAAAATTAAATCCCAGATTTAAATTTTGGAAATGACCATGTTTTCTAGAAAAGTGTGACTATGAATAATATCGTAGAGAAAGTAAATTTTATAACAAAATAGAGTATTCTTTAATTATAGATTTACTTTTATCAGAAATAAATGAAAAGAGAGAAAAGGTTGTTGAGAGTAATTTTAACCCTTTACAACATTAATTCAATTGTTGAGGTTCAAAGGCCCATAAAAATGAATATAGTGCAACTTTTACTCGATTGAAGTGTGTTAAGTGCGAAGATTTAGGATTTTACAATGGGTTGTACTTCACATTGTTATGTATAAGTAAAAGAATGCTTAAAAACTGATAAAAACTACAAATAACAATACTAAGAAATAGTGAACTAAATAATATTTTGTACGTGTCATTTTAATAAAATTTGATAATTAAACTTTCAGAAAGTTTTTTTATTTTCATATTTTTTAATCAAATATTTAATATGGGTTATTTGTAAATAAATTGCATATATACTGCTTAGTCTTATATTTTGAAAGGTTCAAACTTATACATATTTAGGTAGTTATTTGATGAAAAGTCACCTGTCATATTTCTTTAAAAGAAAGTAGAGTAGAAAAAAAATACCAATAATTCATAATCCTTTATTTATTGTTTAATATCTAATCACTTTACTTCGGAAAACTTTTCTGATATATTTTAATGATGAACCCCTTGTTTATAATATTGATCTTGTGCATATACTGAAGAAACTTTGTTTTTTTAAGCCAAAATACATTCCAAAAAATTTGTTTGTATTTATTAAATGTAAAAAGTGGGGACCCAACAACACTTGCATTGACATTTAATTACGAGGTTATATTATGCCACCAAATTACGTCTGAAATAAAAATAAACAAGTTTTCTTTGATCCCATGTTTCTAAATGTTAAAATGTGGGAGCAATAACAAAAAAAAAATCAAATCAATCCAACACGTGTGTAATGTCCTCTTTGCCGGGATCAGTGCCCAGAAGGTTGTAGAGACCCTTATTATCTCCATACAGACTGCATAGAACATCAAAAAGTTAATTACAGGTCTGGACATACATTAATTAATGGTATGAAATATCTCACAACATTATACCATTTGCAAATCAATAGACTATGGATTGATCATGTACGAAATAGGTATTCTAGGTTAGAGTAGAGTAAAAATTTTCTAAATACCCATTTATTTCTTATTTTTATACCTAAATACTTTATTCATATGGGAATTTAATCAAAAGTAAGACGGTGATTAAAGTCTATAATCAAACACATTCACGAAAATGCATATAAATAATAATATGTAAGGTAGCCTTTTTTTTTGTTGCCAAAAGTAATTTGTCTCAGATTATGTATAAACAGTGATGTGCTATAAGAACAAAGGAGGGTGTAATAAATAGCGTTCGACATTTTTAAATGATATAATAAAATATTTTTTTGTTCCTTTAATTCTCATTTGCCTCTCCTTCTGAAGTCTCAGCTAAAGATTATACTATTTAACTTAATAAAATACTAGCTCTGGACATAAACATCAGTTTAAAAAAAAAACATCCCCCAAAAATATTATTTGATACAGTTTCCAACTTATATTACTAATGATTTTTAAATATCGGAAGCATAAGGCAAATCTATTAATATTAAGAGAACCTTTGGGTTGGCTGATTCAATTCAAGTTTTTATGATAGTAAAAATAAATTAAAAACCTAATTTAAAAAAATAAAATTTATTAGATTTTTTTAATAGAGAATGATTTGGGATCAGTGGTAGCTTATAAACAGATTTTTTTTTAAACAATAATACTATCCATAATAAAAATAAAAGTAAAATTGTCTGTCTCTCTCTGTGTGAAGGACTATGAGTGTCTAAAACTCATGTCCATCGATGGGACACTAGTGTACCATATTTCCATTTATTTTTCATTGTATTATTTTTGATAATATTCAAGATATTTTTTAAATATTACATAGAGGTTAAATATTCCTTGATGTCTACATTTATTAATTTTGAAGATAAAAAAATGTTAGTCTATTTTTGAGAAAATCGTTATCTTATGTCGAATTTTCCATTTTTTTATTGGCTGAAAAAAAAAAAATTTTGAAGTTCGATAAGTTTTCCATAATTCAAATTTATGAAATTGTTTTAAAATTGAAAGTGTAGTAATGCTAAAAAGAAATTAAATTTCAATAAAAAATGTGAAGAAACGTAAATTTGATTAAGGTAAATTTTTCAGGAAAAATTAGATACTTAAGGTGAAAAGTAATTTTTTCAATTAAGTACAAGAAAGTCAAATAAACTTTTTTGAAAAATAAGTTATGTAGAACTACACAAAATCTGTGATTAATATATTTTTGTTATTTCACATTATTATTATATTTCATATCAATTGATAATATTTTATATGAAAATATCTGTGTTTTTTTAATATCTTGATTCATATCGGATTAAAGAAAATATCATAGTTGCTTAGATAATGAGATGTGATCTCCTTCGTCTTTACCCCTTAGTCCACGGATCGACCCTATATCACCCATCCCACAACGAACTAAAAACCGCTTCAACACACTGAGATCTACCATTTACTTGCCTAATGATCCTCCAAAGTTCTAATTTTTCCTCTCCAATCTTGAGATAGAAAGAAATATTATATTGTACGCCGAAACTTACACTGTTTAACCAATCGTATTTTATCTTAATGTGCAGTGATACATTTGAAAGTAAATAATTCAACACTTCCTAAGGTTTCTTTATAAATTCCTAAAATACTAATCATTTGTCTAAATTTCTTAATTTATAAACCAAGTTTTATTTTCTTAACTGTTACAATCATGGATGAAGAAATATGATAATGACAAAGAAACAGTCTTTTTGAGGTTGCCACTTTTTTTCTAAAGTAGTTTTCATTATTATTTTATTCTCCTAGAGCAAAAATAATTATAAATTATGAAAAAGCGTGAAAAACAAAAGATAAAACGGATAATTGTTTGGTTACTTCAATAAAATATTTTCGTTGAACTCGGAGTAGAACTGAAGATCAACATTTAAGTTATTTCTGACTATATTATTGCCCGATACAAAGTTGGCGTTTTGTGATTATTTCCTTTATTTTATAGTTGCGTAAGGCTAATTTAATAAAATATTATGACAGCTAAGCTGCTTTTCTCTCAAACATTTTTCAAATTTTTAGGTTGACCACGTTAATTTTCGTTTTTTTAGCATATTGTATTATTTAATCTATAGTTTAAATCGTCCCTGGCCACGAGTACAATTTCAAAAAATATTGAGTAAAACTTCAAATGCTATTTTTGGAAAAACTACCAACTAGTATCATCTTTGAATATATTCAGGTAGTAAAGTTACACAGGTTTAAGGGTTTTCTCCTGAAATCCTGTTTGTACCGAAGTTTTTACACACACAGGAAATCCCATATATAATTATTACAAAATATAAGATTTATTTAATAATAAATTAATCCTAACCAAGTATCAAAATGTTTTGAATGGTTGAACTTTACTACTACAACAATCTTATGAGTAGTTATTGTTATGCAATTACATACAATATTATACAAATATATATCACGTAATGACGGTTTAATGCTTAGAAATAGAAAATAAGGACTTAAAATCATCTAAAAAAACTCATACATTATTATTTTGTGAGTAAATGACTTGTTAACTGTTCCATATCGGCATTAACATATTTAATATACAACAAGGATTTTGGAAGTAATATGAAATCTAGCATATCTCATATTCTTTATGAAGTATAACATAGACAGATTCCAGTGATGATTTTCAATCTGCACGTTGGGTAGTGAATTTCACAATTATATTAGTTTTTTGATTTTTTCCTAAAATACTATAAAAATTAAGTAATAATTTTCATAGTATTCTTATTTAGTAATGGGATCCCAGTATTTCATAACATCCAAAAAATTTTAAAAAATGTTTACAAGGCCAGTTCAAAGAAAATTTGTGTCTTTTTAAGCTTCAATTCTCTATACTTCAAAAAAATAGTAAAATTAATATACTAATAAATAATTTGTTAATTAAATATGTACTTTTATTTCATATAAAGATTTTGTAGTCATAACAAGAGTTTTAAATCATTAAATATTTTTAGTATATAAAAAAAATAATAATATGATAACTGACATTTTGGGTCATGTTTGAGATGAGATTAGTTTAGCTGTCATGACGTTTCATTAAATTACCTATGAACTGCTGTGATATGATATAAATAAACAGAAATCCAACTCCTTATCAAGTATAAACGTAGATAGGAATTACTGTTTTCGGTCCTCAATTCTACTTTGATTGAAACAAGGACTTACACTTAAAACTCCCTGCAAATTATCAGCGTTACTATCCCCGTCATTTATGGGTACCCACACCCTTAATTACACTTTTTACTAATCAATATTCTTTTATTTTTGATGAGAGAACATACAACAGCTTTTTTTTTTTTTTAAACTGTTTAACAACAAGAAATCACAAGTTAAGAATTTACAACTCTAGTCAATACGTTGTTTTTTTAATTAAATATTTTAAATAAATAATTTTCCCTCTTTTTTAGGGAAATCTTGAAGCTATTACCCTTTATTTAACATTTGAAATTGGTATTTTTTACGGGAGAATCATAAAAATTATACATTATGGACGTATATATATATGTAGTGAACTATTTCAAGAAAAGGTGGTTAAAGTTAAATAAACTTATTTAGAAAAAAAGTTGATTAATCCCTAGACTATCCCAATGAAATATATACAATACTAAATTGATATTTTTTTTAAATATAAGTATCTGATTAGTTATTAATATACTTCAAATGATAGGATTTTTTAAAATTATGTACTCATTTGTCATAGAATTGAATGTAATTTGACATATTAAATATCAATTCGTAGTGTATAACACTCGTATTTAAAGAGAATTTGTATTCAGTGCAGGAAAAAATACATTGAGATATTTTTACCCTTTCGGAACTGACAGGCCCGGAGATTCCTACCGAGTTTAATCTCTAATTTATTATTCATTAACTTGAAGTTAACTATTACTTATTAAATATATTTAAGATTGACTTCTAATTTTTTTCATATCCATTAAAAAAAATGACCATTCTGTTTATGAAAAGGGAAAATTATTCATTACTTCTTGAATGGGCATACTTTATTAAACATTTCATCTTAGATTTGCTTTTCTTTTAAATTGTTAAACTTGAAATTAACATTACGATTTTTTTCTCTGTGTATAACTGAATATCTAAAGTAAGACTTGATGTATTCATTAGTTATAATATATATTTAAAAAAAAGTTTACTCTATAGAAGTTAAGGGACTCTCTTTTCCACTTAAAATTTTGGTATTCATAATTTTTCGTTTACATAAATAAAAATTAATCATTAATCACAAATATAAAGAAACATCAAATCGAACCCAAAAAATATCATTCCCAGTTTTTTTAATTGTCTTGTAACAAATGGGGTTGAAAATAATCAATAAATAGTGTAGAAAATTAGTTAACATTATCTAAACTTTTTGTGAATGCGAAACATAGTTAATCGTATTCCATTAATTTATTACGATTATCATGTTTTATTCAGAGTAAAATATATGATTTTTGTTTGAATCAATATTGTTCATACTTTCTCATTACAAATATATAGGTAGAATTGAATGTAGATGTAATGTAATGTAGAAAATGACACTTGGATTAAGAAACAATATATTTTACCATTTGATACTTTTATATTAGAGTCGAATGTATTGTTTTGTCTGTTCCAAAACTTTCAATCTAATCCTTTCTAAAAACACACGAAGTCACAATCAATCTTATGAACTGGCGCGAAGTACTTTTGCCTCCTTTTGTATTGAATCATTTTGCCTAATGGTAATTCACCTTAAACCTATTCACCCTCAAGGATATTTCCCCTTAAAAAAACATATTTTCATTGGTTTTTCCCCCATGAATTTGGATAAAAAGAAATGGAATAATTCCCCTTGTTCAGATCCAACACCAATAGATGTTTCTCTTGATCATTTATTTGAGAGAAATAGTTATGACAATTATATTCAAATTGTGTTGACGTATATGTGTATTCTGTTAGTTTAGGTTATATTAATTTATACGAGGTGTGTTCAAAAAGTAAGGTGATTTTGTATTTTTAGGAAAAAATATTGATTCATTCATCAATATGTATGTTTCCCCACTTCCCCATGACACTTCACTTTTGCCAACGCTTTTTCCAATTCTCGAAGTACTTCTCATAAGCACTTGTTGAGATAGCATTGAGCTCTTCCAGCGATCTAGTATTTATTTCCTTAATCGTTGCGAATCTCCGTCCTTTCATAGGTATCATCAGTTTTGGGAACAAGAAAAAACACATAACCTTTTTGAGCAAATCAAGATCATCATTGACGTCTGTCAACAGCTCATGAGCGATGCTCATGCAACGATTCTTTTTGTCAAAATTAAAAAGTTTCGGAACAGACTTTGCTGACACTCTCCGAGAAAAAATTTATGACACAAGCCAACCAATATGTCAATATCCTCAGTAACTTCTGTGATAGTGATTCGATGGTTTTCAAAAACAAATTTTTTCAATGCTTCAACGTTTTCATCTGTTGTTGACGGGCTTTGGCGTCCAGAGCGAGGCTCGTCTTTGGCCTCTTCCCGAGCATGTTGGCAGATTATATACCACTTGTTAACATTTTTTTTACGCAGAACATTTTCACTGTATACCACTGTCAACATTACAAGTGTTTTCAAGCACTTAATTTCCTTTTTTAGACAAAATTTGATGCAAGTTCTTTGATCCATGTTTTTCAATACCAGAATATTGTTAAACACTCAAAATACTTCTAATCCCTCTCAGAAAGAAACTAAACATATTACATAGCTGAAACAGTAAATAAACGTGACGAGTGTACGAACATAAAAAAAAAAAAAAATCGAGCATACCATATATACGTTGCTTGCAAAATTTGAAAAGTCACCTTACTTATAGAACAGACCTCGTATGTTCAGCAATATTACAAAATTGGTCCAACAATATAACGAAATATTAAAGACTATTTAAAATACCCTTAAAATGAAAAACCGTACTATAGGGACTGTTTGATGGACAATAATAGCCACTAGAGCTCCTTCTATCCAATCAAATCAGACTGTATCTAAAGCTTTAAACAATAAAAGGAACTTAAATTTCGATCAATAAATTCCAATTACTCCATGGCATTATTCTCTTGTGATATAAATTTTGCTTTGAGCTTGGTATTTTAGCTTTTCATAATGTTTTTAGTTATAATTATCGTTTAAAATCCAATCGTGTTTTTCTCCGACCTTGTATCTGTAGGCAAGTCGTGCCGGACGTTAAACAGTTGCTATGGTCAAACTCGGACTAATCTTATCTTCAGAGTTTAGTATTTAATCATAGATATCATAGTAAATATTGAAGAAACCTTGACGACTTTTTTACAAAGAGTTTAATTTTTTTACAATGTTTCACCAATGTATATTGTTATTCATTGATGTTTATAGGCTTCTAATTGGTAGTCGATTATACAGGGGTTTCATGATGAATTTATAAAAGAAATTAGGTATAACTTAAAATCATAAGGAACAACAAGGATGACTGGAAAAATTATCTGCACAGCTGAAAGTAAAAATATAAATTTTAAATTTCATTTTTAACCAATTACTAAGTCCAGCCGATGTTTGAGGGACTTGAAGACAACAAGTTCCTAATAAGGTGTTGTGCCACTTTACTTCTTGATCTCGGCCTTCAATGTGAATAAGCATGTGCCGTAGACACCAGGATAGGGTTATTTTAACTTTATGAGCAAGAATTGAATCCTTTGGAATACATATGGGATTTGAATAGCTATATTGTCAATCCAGGCTTCCCCTTATCCTTCATAACCTTTAAATACAAATCACTGTTCACTGTTTCTTAGGATACAAATAATAGAGTGATATAATATGACCCTCCTTGCTGAGGATTCCCTCGTGTCTGTGAGATTTGTACTATGATGAAACTTAATTCTTGGATGTGAAGATGACAGGCACCTGAAACTTGGTATTTAACCAATACTAAATAATATCAATTTGCCATGATCATGATATTTCAGTCTGTTCAATATCTTCAGTAGAAAATACAAACAGGACTTCAATCTAAAGTCTGTGGTGACTGTTTTGTGGATTAATAAGATCAAACATTTCGTTGATTCATAAGGTCAATGAGTCGACTTTTACAAAAAGGTATATTATTCAAGATTGACATAAATTGAGCCAGCAAGGAATCTTAAGGTCAGAATCTATTTTTGTTTAGTATAACTTCTGAAAAACTATGTCTTACTCATCATATCCTTTAACCAACTCTTATTATTATATTTCTGTTGAACCCCAAGAGCTTTGAAATGTTGAGAAAACAGTTTGACAATTGAGTCTATTTCGATTTGTTTCAAGTTTAAATATAAAAATGATTTATTATTATATTTGTAAAAAAGTTTCAGCTAAGGATCTTTGCAACCACTCACAATAATTCTGAAAACTTATCTTAATCGTCATTGTAATTAATTTTGTGTACATTCAGGGGCTTTCGCAGTATATTATTTTTTTTTCCAGGGAGGGGGTAGAGGGTGTTGGAAATTTTTGAATAAAAATTCAAAAATTTATTTTTAAAAATTAAATTTTTTGGAGAAAAGTTTAAAAATCTATAACTTTTCCGCAAAAATTATTTGTTTTGAAAAAAAAAAATCCAAAAATTCATAGCTTTTCAGAAAAAAATTATTAGTTTTGGAAAAAAAATATCAAAACCAAATTTTTTTGGAGAAAAACATAAAAAATCGAGAGCTATTTACATAAAAATTTTTTAGGGAAACTTTAATTAAATTTCATAATTACAGTTTTTGAAAAAAAATGGATATATACAAATGTTAAATTTTCTAGTAAAAAGCAAAAATTCCATAATTTGGGTGGGGGCAACAGCCCCTCCAGCTCACCCCTTGAGAACCCTCCTTACATTTATGGTGAAAACCTTGTTTTAATAAAAAAGTTACATAACCAATGTAAAATGTAACTTTGATCATAAAGAGTAGTGTGTAATTTTGCAAAAATAAAAGGTCTCAAGGACGTATAGGACCGGGTTTTTTTATTGGGATAAGCTAAAGTTTTTTGGACGAACACAACTTTAATTAGAGGGTTTAAGAAATATTTTAGATTCATTCAATATTATCCTTATTTAGAAAAATACATAAACTAGTAAAAAACTGGTCTGAAATTATTTGACACTACTTCAACTCCGCAATTGAACAATTGATTTCTATACATGATTATTAATTTACCTTCGTGATAAGTAATGAATAAAAGTTTTTTTGTATCATTTCCTAAGTTTATTAACTTTATACATGCCACTTATATGTAAATATATTTGCAAATTCATTTGGTATATGTTTGTATTATAAGTAAGCACGTAATTGTTTTACCTATGTACCGAGTGTCCTCAAAATAACTAAAAAAAATAATGTAAACGGAATAGAAACTAGACATAATTTGTTTACATGCGGTACAATGATAAACATTTTCCTTGCATAATACTGATTCATAAATTAACTTTGATTGCCTTTGATCCAAATTGCTTTAGTTTTATTGAATTGATATAAAGAAATTCCTTATCTTGGAAAGATATGTCCTTGTGATTGGTACATATTTAAAATGTTCGCACGTACATATAAGCCTTCATATTTCAAATTTGTATTTAATATTTATATATATATTTCTAGAAAAATAACGCACTAGTAATTTTTCTATGAAGCTAACTCCTTTTAATATTTTACCAAAACAAACAAGTCGATTCCTGAAAACAAAGTCTAAAATGTTAAATAAATGTAATATTCCAATCTTTTGACATATGGCTGAATAAACCTTTTTCTGAGATGTTTCTTGATACCCAGTAATCTGTCATACCTTAATGGATCATTCTAAAGGCTTGGACTCAAAAAAGAATTAATCATTCTAAAGTTTAATATTTGTATTTTTTCAATCATTGTTTTTCAAATCAATGGAATTTAGACGCTTATTTCAATATTGAATTAGAACTAACTTTGTTAAAAGCTTTTTTTCTCAATAAAAACTAACTAATTTTCAAACGTAAAAGATTGGTAAATATAAAACTTTTTAAGCCTATTGATATCCTTAACGTTTAACACACAAAAAGTATTTATTTAATCTCTTCAACAAAAACTCAATAATAAAATCAAAAATATCACTTTAAACATTAATTCTATCTTACCTTACAATAACAGTTTCTATTGTAGCACATCAAAGATGAACTTTTACAATCACAGTCCAGCTCCCTTGGACATACACCATAAAAGGGTCGACAGTATCCTGTATAAAAACATCCATACATGGGAGGACAATCCGAATCGTTTTCACAAAAGTCTGTTTGGCATTTCCCTTTATTACATTTCGTTTTGAAAATGGAAAGAGACTTACAGAAAGCATCTGAATCACAGGAGATGGACACACAAAACTCTGTTCGATTACAAATCTTTCCATAACCACAATCAAAGCCTGAGCGACATTGTCCAACCTGAAAGTTGGTAAATTTTGCATTAGTTTTTGAAGCAATAATTTGTATACAATATCTCTACAATATATATTTCTAAAATGTACTAAAAAAATAAACAAAGAACCTCATATCTAGAATAGTGAGTGAGTCTCAGCATTAACTCTTTTTAATATTAATAAGAGACGGAGGAATTGCCTAAAAAATGCATGTGGATATATGTTAATTAGACTGTCCCATTTTCGGGTTTATATTGCACGAAGACCTTTTCTGCTGGGGATAATTAAAAACTGACTTTCTCAAAGTTTAAGGCTTCTCATTCCATTCTAGATTAGGAGAGTGGTATTTTTCGATTCAGTTGGGTCATTTTTTATGTTTTTTGTTCCGTATAAAACATAATGAGTAAAAATATGTACATTTTATATGTTTTACTTTTTGATTGATGAGTTAAAAATATTTTGTATACCATATTTTGAATCATTTCAGGGTTCTAAGATGTAGTCATTGATTTGGTGTATCAAACATAACACAAGATAATGTTCTTCCTTTTTTTCTCAACAATTATCCCTTCAACTAGAGTAATTTTTGACATGTAATGTTTGATAAAACATGGAAACCGCAAAAATTAATAAAACAAAATGTAATAATCATAAAAAGTACAACTTTTACTTATGCTATCACATTTAGCAAGGTAATATAGGCCAACAAATTATTAATTTAGATCCAAAAATACTATCTTCCAAACTAAAATGCCTAAAAAGGCATCAAACTTTGACAATGTCAGTTTTTACTATTCTCAGTAGAAAAAATATTTGTGATGGGGGAGAAAAATCTAGACCTAAAAACAGGAAACACTACCATATATATTTAAATAATTTTTCCAAAAAAGTATTTCTAGGAAGAAATATTATGAATATTTTCAAAGTGGATCTCTTAATTTCCTAGATATATTTGCCAATGAGTAATTTGTCTAGAGATCAATTTTGTTTGGTAAATTCTGTTTTAAATGACTAAAAAAACAAAAATACAATCATCGAAATAATCATACCATAGACGGAGAGTAACCCTGATGATTTTTTGCGGAGTTGTAATTTTTTGTTGGACTCCGAATAGAACTGAATATGGACATTGGAGTAATTCTGGCCTTTTAAATAAATACCATAATTTCCATAATATAAGTTGCACTTTAAAAAAAGTAATATGAAGTAATAGTCTACAGTCTACACTCTACATTTTTCTAAATAGACTTTATATCCGTTTAATTCTCTATGATAACCGTTTAATGCGTTATAAAATATGATCTAATCAACTTTTAATTGAAAAAACATTGTAGTGTCTCCTATTTTTGAATAGGTACTTAATTATTATATTTGTTACACCATGTCGTCAAATATATATACATATACCGCAATAATCAAACTTAAAGTGATAAAGTAAGTTATAGGAAATATTAATCGGCTAGGTGGAAATATATTTGCAATAAATGCAAAGCTTCTAAGAGATTGGAGAACAATAAAATTCCTGAGTTTTTGAATGTATTCATTAGGGATTCTGAAGATGAAGAATTCAGTTATTTTGAATAAACTCATTAGTTTAATGTTCTTTCTTTGTATGAATGATGAATATATATTTATTGATGAAAAAATACTTTCTTTAAATATACTTTATTTTGTTTCGACTTATAGCCACGTGTGACTTAAAGTCTTGGAAATACGGATCAACATATTACAAGCTACCAACTGAGTAAATATTTGAGTGCTCGGGAATCCCTCTTTTTCGACAACTTTACATATTAAAAAAAAAAAAAAGTTTCAAACTCTTACTCCCAACTAGGACATAAGTGATATTAAGCCTTCTTAAAATCCTAACTTTCTCAGGCTTGAAGAGAAAAAACTTGTGACTAGAAGATAAAAGATTCAAACTTGAATAAAATTCAATGCTTATTTCATACAAATGTCTAATATTAAAGATATCCTTGTATTTACGATTCTGATTCGAGTTGCACTTTAATTTGATTTGACTGTGACGGCTTGACTTGAATTGGAAGTAATTTTCCTCACAATTCGACATGGATAAGATCAGCTTAAAGATTTGAAACTTTAATTGAAATAGTAAAAGATTATTTGTAATTATATCTGGTTTCTAAAAAATATTTTAGTTTTTATATTTACTTTTTCTATCTACTTCCCTGCCCCTTCTATTGCTATTAATAAAACATTTATCTTTTGTTACAAGAAAAATACCCATTTGTAAAAGAAACCATTATCTTAAATTCATAAATATCTTCCTTCGCTTTAAACAAAAAATATACTCGTATGAAATATAAGGCATCAGTTTCCGAATGAAACGACTACTTATATTTTTAATTATTTATATAATAGGACAAGCAGACACATGTTCTATAAGAATTCAAGTTATTAGGGAGTCATTGAGAGGATTATTCTGCAAAATAAGGGATGAAGCTAGAAGTCCTAAAATGGCTCATAACGACGTCGAGCCGGTACTCAAACAGAAAAATTGAGCTTGGTTGTGAGCGACCTCTCAATCCTCTACGCCATCCGGGGTAGGGCAAAGAGGATCCCAGGAGGTTTCGAGAAATAAATGGAACAATTGATCCATATTCTCGGATACTTAACACATAGGGAAGTTCAGGTTGGATCGGGGAAATGGACAGACAGAGGCCTATAGGAAAGTTTGTATGAATAGGGAAAAGTATATATTATATAATATGTCTATATTAAATGTGACAAAAACCCTCCTGTGCTACATGATAAGAAGTATTACTGGTTCCTATTAAGATACATTTTCCTTGGAAAAATAAAAGTGATATATATAGAGGAGGGAAGTCAAGTTTATTTACTTTTTGATACCGTAAATTTATTCAAAAAAGCGTTTTGGATACTACAGACAGCTATCTGGAGCTAGTTACTTTATGAGTGTACGACAGTTTGTGGAAGCAGAAAAAGCCATTAGATAAAAATCCCTGACTAAAGTCACTAATATGACACTTACCGAGATCAAAATTAGATTTTCTTTGTCAAGTGAAATAAATGTTGAAATCAAGAATACCCTGAATTACTTCAGGACGACAAAAATAATATAATTTCTTATGTAAGTGTGTATATTTCAAGGAGCCTCATAAAAAACAAAAATTATTTTGAAGATTGAGGGGATAATGATGTGGAGAGAATTGCCAGGGATAAATTTTTAAACCAAAAAGGTGGCCTTGTTACTCCCTTAGACCTTGTCTTCAACATTTACTGCCAAACAATTCCATTCCATCAAGGAATATTTGATAATGAAAGCACAAAACATAAATTGCTTGCCTCAAATATTTTGCCCGAAGTTTTCAGTACAGCTTTGAAAATAAAATTGGAAGGAACGGAATGGGGGGAAATAACTCTTACGAAACTATCTAATAATGGTTCAAGGATCCATTTTATAAAATTGCTTTTTCATTTTCCAATTGCTTAGTCATAAATATTGTCTTGGAAATTAATAGTAAAATAAGGGAAGGAAGGAAAAGGGTAAAAAATGATAATAATTGTAGGATAATATGAAAATGAAATAAATAAAAAAATAATACTAACTTAGTATGTACTAATATGCTCTGAATTCTTTGTTGGCTCCAAGTAATAATAAAAATATGTTTTTAGAATATGGATGTCCTTTAATTTACTTTATACTGGCATAAGAAATAGGTGGACTAGCCTGTCTCCCAAAAACCCACAATAAAGAAACTATTTTAAGTTAAAAACATCTTTAAAAAATCATAGATTAATATAGGTTTATAAAACACGAGTGTTAAGTAAATTACTACGCCTTTAGATTTTTTAAGTGTCCGGATGGAGATACCAACGGTCTCTCCAACCTTCTTAGTGCAAACACTAGCATAGAGGAGATTACACACGAGTTGCCTTTATTGTTATTGCTCGGACATATTTACACATAGTGAAATGGAATAAAAACAAAACTTGTTTATTTTTGTTGTAACTGTCGTTTGGTTACGTATGAAACCTAATAATCAAAAATAGGGTAGTAGGTCAAAACGTCGACCAACAGAACGGTGATCAGAAAATATTACATTTCAAAATATGAGAAACAGTTTCTACCACATATCACTCCATACATTTTCCCGCCCGAGATATTTACTCCACTACCCCTACATAAAATAAGAGTAAGGGACCATTACAAACCCCCATATATATCTCAAAGTTTGGGGCTATTTCGGGTACCATCTATTATTTATTAATATGAAATAGGGAATGTAAAATTATAAGAAACATCCCCCTACATAAACAATAGTAATGGTGCCTCACCTCCTCCATTTATACCCCAAAAGTTAGAATGTTTTTATGTTTCGCCAGGTCTTAAAAGGGATTATTTCACTGTCCGTTAAGTTACGTTCAAAGGTCACTCCCAACACCTTTAATTTATGTCAAGGAAGTTGGGGCTGTTTTCGGGTACAGTCTGTTCCAAAAAACGAGATAAAACCCGAAAAAGCCTCAAAGTTAGGGGGGTCTTCGGGTGGTAAATGTAATTACTGGTGGTGGGTTTCATCCCCTTTTGGAGCCCGGCGGCACCTAAAAACAACCCAAACATCTGGGTGAAATGAGGGGTTGGGAGGGGCCCTACGTGGTTGCTTAAATAGTGGTGGCGGGTTTCATTCCGTTTTGGGATGAGGCGGTACCCCAAAACAGCCCAACATTTGGGTTGGATAAGGAGGGACCCTTACTGGTAGTTTATATAAGGGTGGTGTTAAGGGAGGGATATGCTTCAGTTGGAAAATGTCTTAATTGGATATATCGCAAAACCATTTGAGGGAGCCCCTTATTTTAATTTCTACAGTCGAAGCTTTGTCCATACGAAGTTTTGCCAGTCAACGTTATTTCGGTCAACATTTTGTCCAATCACCATAAATAACGGGGTTAAAATATTAACTATTGCAAGTTTTGGGTTCCCATTCTGCATATAAACATATCGTTCAAACTTGAATTTAAGTCAAAACCACAATTCTCGTGAACTTTAATTATAGAAATTTCTCTTCATTTAAATGTTCTAATAATACTTCTTCATATTAATTTTAATAATATGTGCAATAAAAATATTTTATCACAAATTACATTTATAACACGTGAATACTTATATGAGGCAACTTTTCTACTATTCTAAAAGTTGTCAAAAGATAATCTAATAAAACAACTTAAGATTTACTAAGGTATATAAGGAACTGAATAATATTTATAGACCTTACGGTTCAAATGATTCTTCACATGACTTTGTATAATCAAGCAGCAAATAAATATTTAAAAAAATCTTGAACAGAGCCGAAGATTCGTACTTCTCATGAAATTGAGGTCTATTTAATCTGCAATGTTAAACTTTACTTTGTTTAAAATGTTTAAACGTGGATGAAATTTAATGTTTTAGCAACCTCTGTCATTTTAATTTATGAATATAATATTTAATAGACATTTGTGATGTGAGTTAACACAGAAACAATCTTCAAAAAAAAAGTGAAATGTCTTTTATTACATCAAATATACATACAGCTTAATATGCTAATTGACCTATTTTTGTCAATTATATGCTTCTTATTCAAACTTTTATTGATAAGCTAAGATTTTCAAGAAAATAACAATGGTTTAGAATCATCTTTAGATTAATTTGGCCACGATATGGTATATCAATTTATGAGTATTTTATTGGGACAATTAAGTTTTGCTAGTTTAAGTATAATTTGTGGAACCTTTAAAAGAAATTAATCCGAATAATTTGATGATAGCCATGGCCAATAATACAAATTCTAGTTTGATAAGATAAATGTTGGAACATTTATCTTTTTATTTTATACTAAAGCTATAAGACTCAAAATTTGTTTTGGATTAATATAAAATGACTCATGAACAGCTCTACTCTAAGAAGTAGTTCCTTATCAAATCAAAGTATGCAAACAACCAGACAGGGATATTTTAAAACTTACATTGCACTTAAGGAAATAAATGCATTCTTAATCAATATAGGCAATATGAAAAAGTAGTGTGTCAACATAAACAATTTTGAATAAAAATCAAAAAAAGGGAAACATCTTAAGATATGCTGCTTTGGGGGGGGTGTTAACAGCCTACATTTCTAGAGGACGCATAAATACGTGAATCGAAGAAGAATGGGGCCACGGATCTCCAAACATAGAGGCCTAGAGGAAAGTGCTGAACTTCTCTTAATTGAGGATGATTTCTGGGCGTTGAGGATCAAGGGTGAGTTCGAGGAAAAAATTGGTCATGATCTTATTGACAGATTATTAATGGGACCATGGGAGCTATTTGGGGTACCGAAAAAAATGTGGTGAATACTGGAGACAGATGGGTAGGTCGTGGGAATCCATTATGAATGACATTCTACATACCATGAGCTCTAACGAACCCCTTAACTTTAACCCAAGGTTGAGAAGTCGGGACAAGTTTTTAAGGGAAGGAGGACTAACTTCTGTTGGTCAATACCTATCACTTGGAGATGCGGAGCTAGGCAATTTCCTTCAATTAAGTAGAACCAAGAGATTAGTCTTATACTACCGTTTCAAAACCAGTAACCTCGAGCCTTCGACACCCTTCTTCATAGAAGTGGAAGCACTCTCTAATAATAGAATAAGATCTTCAATAAACGGTGATAACAACGGAGTGTCGTCTCTTGTCGTCAAGAAAAGATAGTAGAGAGACTGGACCTGAAAGGAATGGTAAAGGTATTAAACCCAAAAACAATTGAAAAACTACCTAACAGATTCCCATCAAAAAAGTTTAAGATAACGATTGGCCACCTCTTCTTTATTTACAAATAAGTCGAAACAAATGGTTGAGTCTAGAATGTGCTCTTTTTGTAAGGAAAACATCAAGATCTCATTCCATTTGTTTTATTTTTACTCAAAAGTGGCTCCCATTGTTAGAATGGTGGATTGTATCATCCGTGAAAAGTACGTTCAAGAACTTCTTCGAATTATGAACAGAGCCTGAAAATTGAATAAAGTCTCTAAAGTCCAAGGGATAATATATGGAGTTAAAAATGAAATATTACCTATTCAATCAAGGCTGGAAGAGTGTGTACTCCACTCAATGGAGATCCTAGAAGCCGTCTATGCCCAGTCAGAGATTACAGGAAATTATCAATTATTACCGTAAATAAAGCTTGCCGACGGACCAGGTAATTATCTAGCCCAGAAGGATTCGGAATAGCTCTTCTGGGTTATTGCTTATTATTATATAATGAAATAAATGAACAAGATTCCTGAGCATTCACGTTGAGAGGGAATGACCAATACTACGTCATATAATAACATGAGTGAAAAATTGGACAAAAGGAAAAGAGCTAGCGAGGGGTCTATAAAGAGCTCGCTTGAGAACCTCACTTCTTGATCTGATTACTTATCTACCGGTTTTTCTTTTTTCTTTTCTCCTTCATTAAATAAACATATTATTTCAAATTCTTACATTGACTTGTTTCTATTTTTTATTTTTTAATTATTATTTGGTGTATGTTTTCTGTATTAGATTACAAACTTTTATGATTTGATTTTTTGACTGATAAGATATGTTTAATGAAAAAGAATAAAAAAATAAGTTCATATAACCATACAAGCCAATGTTTCATAGACATATTCGAGTCAATTATAGGCGTTATAATATTTACATTTCTGGAATGAGTTAAGATACTCCAGAATGTTGGCTATTAATTTAAAACCTTTATTTGATTTAAAATATAGTTATTGACACCGACAAGGTATTTCCAATAAAATCTGTCAATTTCTCATTTACTTATTATTACAATTAATGTTGGCTACTTTAAGTGCAATTTATAAGGCCTACATTTTGTTTATAGAAATTGGTGGAAGAATACAAATGTAACCCAAACTTAATTTTGAGAAAAATCATTGAAGCTTACTTTTGTGTTGACGGGCCACAAATAATGCTGAAAAAAGAAAGAGAAATATAAATTTCTTTTGCGTTTCCGATAAAACCTTGTAGAAAAATTTGAGTGTAATTATTGTCAGAACTTTTGGTGGTTTTATTATAGTGTGTGACTGAAATGGCACATTGAAAACCTGAATTAGGTTAAAAATAAGTATTATTGAATTAGGGGTATCATATTTTACATCTATAAAAGAGAATAAATGGTTTGATCAGTTTCAGTTTCCGGGGAGAGGTTGTAAATATTTTCTATATTTTAAAAATAATAATCATGGACAAAACCTATTAGAAAATTATGAATCTTGTTTTTTTCCACATTTTTTATTTAGTGTCCTTAGTTTTTACTTTTTTTAATTTCAATTGTTGGTCTTACAAATACTGCACATTTTGTTAACTTATAAAAAGCCTCCGGGCGCTACAAGAGGATTGGCAAAAGATGAAATTTGAGAAGAAAAGGGAAGGAATGATCACTATTTATAAAAAAAATAATGTCTAAGTTAATATTAACCAATAATATAAAAATGTGGATTTTGAAAAATCAAAATAATGTTCTTGTTCAAAAAGTTTGACTACAGATTTTATGTTCATTAATTTACCAATACATTCCACAGAAATTAATGGTCATTTTAAAATGATGTGTAAGATAAAAATTTTTTAAACAAGTTAAATTATCTTCACCATACAAAACAGTTGTTTATTTTTTTTTTTCAATATTGATATATTAACCCGAGGGATCTTGCCAGCCCTTTAGATTAATATTCAGAATTGGATAATTATAACCATGTCAAATATAGTATTTAATTTCACAAAAATGATATCTGATTTAATTTTACTAAACTTATTTTCGATTTGCACAATTAGATAATATGTAGTTCATTTTGTAAAACGAACTCAAAAATTATGTTTTTTCTAATTTAACTTGATATATATGAGGAAGTCTACAGAAGTTGGTTATCTTACTTCAACTAATCATTATTCGAGGCCTTCTATGATACATATTAACACAGTATCAACAAGAAGAGCTCTAAGAGGGGTTTTCAGTGCTTCCCCTAGATTTTACTCCAAGCTTAAAATACTAATCAATTAAAAACATTAATAAATGAGAGCATTTAAATAAAAACGTAAAATGAGAAAATTAAAAGTGTAAAATGAAGTTGTTATTGTTTTTAAAATGAATGATAAAATCCTTGGTGGAGAATCTAAAATAAGTTTTGAAAAGCAGGGAGAATGTCCTAAACACCAAAAGTCGGCTTCAAACGGTCGATCAATACTATGTCGCACCCATGATACAGGTCTATTTTGAAAGTCCTGTCGGATTTAGACAATACCTTGAATGGACCAAGCTACGTAGGAGAAAACGCTGGCTTGATCGGCCTGCTTTTAATAAAACCCTGATTCGCCATTTTGAGAGCATCGAGAGAAGTCTGAACTCGGCTTGAAGGCTGAGAAATAATTTTTGGCGGAATATATTTCATATTTATCACTTTAATGAAAAGGTCACTGTCCTTCAGAGCATCAGAGGAATCACCCAAAGACATTGATTGGTAAGCGGGGAGCTGATCCCAACAAATGGTGCAGTGGCGAAAATTAGACTCCTGGTAAAGATGGGATGGATGTACTAATTCCTGTGAGCACAAACAGAAGTGCCTGAAACCACGACTCACCCTCTTGGCTCATCCTTGCAGCCAAGTTCTAGGGAATCTTCCCAGTATTCCATTTTGGAAACAGGATGATAAGTTGTAGTGAACAACTGTATGATTCAAGGACTTCTCCCAGTCCCCTCCAAAGTCCTCCTTTAAATTGAGCTCCTCTGTCGGAAAGAACAGAAACCGGTACGCCGAATCTTGATATCCACCCAGAAAAGAAAGACTTCACAATGGCCGCAGCCTTGGTATCACACATAGGAATAACTTCAGTCCATCTTGTGTCCCTATTCAAAACTGTTAAAAGATACTTGTAACCATTTGACGGAGGTAAGGGCCCAACAATATCTATGTGAAGTGTACAAAATCTTGGAGGATAGGAAGAAAACGGAGTAAGACCAGACGGCCTTGGGTGAGTTACCGCTTTTAGAATGTTTTATTTTTATTTTCCAAAGCTCCAAATTATTGAAGAGAAAAAAATTTAGTATACAGTAATCACTAGTAATACAGAAGATTTGCTTAGGGAGCTATGAGTTTAAGTCCTTGTTGGACTAAGAGTAGAATTAATGATCGATTTCGGAGCATTTCTACTCTTCCCTTGCTAATTTTAGAGTGGGATTTGTTTTTATTTGCTTTTTCTTTCTTGCAGCTAATCTTATAAACATCATGACAGCTAAGCTGCTGCTCTCCTACCAAACATTCTGCAAACCGAGCACAATACTTTTGTATTTTCAACTTAAATAAGGTTTTTTTCTATTTTCCATAGTTGGTATCATTACTCTACAATCCTTGTTGAAGAAAAAATCGAAGTACAAATTGTTTAAGCTAAACTGTTTAAGCTCATGTATAATGGAGAGTACAAATGAGGATTGGCTGGGGATTATTATTATAAGTCCCTGTTGGACTTGGATTATATAGAATCCAGGATCGAAATCGTTGAATTGTTGGACTATATCTTTGCTAGATATTGAGTGTGTATCTCTTTAATCTCATAGTTGCTTACAGCTAGTTCTATAAAACGTCATGACAACAAAGTTGCTCTATCTATAAACATGCTTCCAATTACCAGGGTTACCATATAATTTTTTGATTTCTTTTTTTCTTTACTAATTGGCAGGTCATATTTCATACAACTCTAGAAATGATTTCCTTAAAATGAATAAATTCATACGTACCTTTGGAACTCTTCTTTTATCTCTTCTATATTCCTCTTTCCTTGCAACACTGCTACAAAGCCCCTTGACACAATATAGACCTAAGGCTTCACAGTCTTTACTTGTTGCACACTCGATTCGTATACAATTATTTTTGTAGCAAGCCTCTCCTCGGAGACAGTCAATATCGCGAAGGCAACACAAACTCAAATCACTAAAAAGAGCACAAAGAATAAAAATCAAAGTCTTCATAGTTAAAATGTATGCTTAAAACAAAATATAAAAATTGCACACACTCTTATAATAAGACACCACTATTGAATTAAATAAGTTATTTAACTAGGTACTTTTATTTTATTTTGTGTGAAACAGCCATTAATCATTTTAGACAATGAGAAAAAAAAAAACGGGAAAAAAAAAAAAAAAAAAACGACATTAGATAGTCGTTAGAAGGAGATATTTTATCGATTAAATGTAATAGCATTGATTGATGAGAAGTTTTCTTTTAATTGGATTCATTAAATTTTTGCATATATTTGCAAAAATAATAAAATATTTACAAGGAGGTAATAATATTTTTAGAAAGTGTCACATTGCAAATATTTGTATTAAGAGTTCAACTTGAACCTTGACAAGACTAAAATCTATTTTGTACAGATCAAGGCTACATAAATTTTCCTGAAATTATTCACCGTTTAACAAAAGTTAATTCGTATTCAAATAGTTAATATTCAGATCGAGAATTAAACTGGTATGTTTTGTTATTTATTGAACTTTATTATGTCATGTTATATGTACATTAGAAGGTTTGGTGATGGAAAATTATTTATTATGATTGTATTTATAAATATTTGAAGTATTACTGCAGTTTACTTAAGGATAAGGATTAATGTTGTAACTTTGTGATGAAAATGTTTAGAATTATGTGCATGTTAAAAAAAAAAACAAGAACATAAATTTAACATTGTATCCCTGATAGTTAGAATAATCTTGAATTGAGAACAGTTTAGCTGTCATGAGTTTCTTTAAATAAGCTACAAGCAGCTGTAAGGAGGGGTAGAAGGATATAGGAAATAATTAATCCGACGTCGATCCCCAATTCTTAATACTTTGAGTTCAACAAACATTAAAATTACAACTATGCAACAAATCGTCAGGGTTACTCTTTGTCTTTTATGCGCACACACAAAGTTTTTTGTCTATCATTTTTTTTTAGTAGAAAAGGGAGTTTACTCCACAGGAATCAGATAATAGTGATAACATGTCATCAACCCGAATAAAATGGGAGAGATAATAAAACTTACATCATTGGCACAAATTTTAGTGGCTATAAGCTGAACTTTTCGTATCACTTAGAGTGCCATAAATTTCTTATAGCTAACTAAGGAACATTCATGAATTCTTATTTTTAATTGAATTAACAAAATTGAATTTGGATACCCTAAGATACAATTTCATACGTCAAAGGGTTTCTATTTCCTTTGGACATAATTGAAAAATAGAAAATATTATTCTTAAAGTTATGAGAGCCTTCAAATGAAATACCATACCAAAGCACTAAGTATGTATATATAAACGGTACTTAGAGATGTCAAAAGGGTCAAAATCGCCGTAAGTGGGGGAAAACGAATGAGAAAATGTCATAAAAAAACATGGTAACGTTAAGAGACGACATTTCATCTTACAGAGATCAATATAAATCAGCACTATACAGGTGTGCGCGTCTAAAACTGAACATTTCTTTAATTTTATGGGGTTTTTCCTTGTCTACAGGCTTGAGGGCTTGACGAGAGGTTCTCTTTTATACCTTAAGGCTAAGATCTTTCTTACCTAGACGGTCCATGGCCCTTCTGCTGACGTTGAACTCCCCGGAGAGGCCGCTGACGATGACTGTATTATCGGCTGTTGTTTCACTATTGCTATTTAGATTTTACTGGAGTTTTGTTTATAGCTAGTCAAGACCCTTGCCTCGAAGTATAAACCAGTTTCAACTCAATAAAATCACGAATATGGCGTAAAATTTAAAGGAGTGTTCAGTTTTAGAGGCGCACACCTGTAATAGCTTATATTGATCTTCGATCCCTTTAAGTTTTTATTGCCTTATGGACATTTTTTAAGTATATTCAAAACTTCGTTTTCGATCATCAATTCTACTCTGAGTCCAACAGTGACTTACACTTCTAACTAGGAATGTAAAAATTGTCGAGATCCTCATGATTGAAAAAGCATATATGTTGGCAACATTGTTAGACGACATGTCCGCTGACAGAGATTACTATAAATACTATGTATAGTGATCCTTGCTCTGAAATAGGTTTTAATTTTAAAAATGGGGAGAAATAGTTCATAAAAACAAAAATATCTTGCATACATTTTTTTAAATGTATGCTTACAAAGATTTCGATTATTTTCGCATCCCTATATATTACTCCCCATCAAATTTTCAGCGTTACTCTCTGTCATTTATGAGAAAATCACTCGTGATTTACACTTCATCCTTCGATGCTCTCTCCTCCATAATAAAATAATTATGATAACATCTTTAGAAAATAAAAAAACACTGTTGATGTTTCCAACAACAAAACGCTCGCATACTAAAAAAATGCTTAGGATTTACTATCCTCATTCCTATATTGTAAACACAGACTGATACTGCAATATGACGTGATATACGTATATGGATCCCATTTTGAAATGTATATTCCCTCTACAGCATAAGTAAGGAACTATATTAATGACATATACTTAATATTGTTATACCTACAAATAAAAGTATAAACATTTTATTACCCCACAGCAGCAGCGTTGTGTTTGATCAATCCAAATCACTTCTCCTATTAAAACTATATTTATTAGGAAAATAAAATATCCTTGTCAAAAAGATCAAAGCAGAAAAGTCCTAATGTGAATAACAACTATTGAATAGGAGTCATAATAATAGTAATTATGTCTTCGTTTAGAGTAGATAATTTTGAAAGAATTAATTTCATTCTTCAAACGTTCTTCTTGCATAGTCTTACACAGTATATACGTAGCATGTCTTACTGTAATATAATCCAATGAAATAAAAAAGAAACTTAGAAATTGTTACATATATACGACAATATATGTACATAAATGAATTTCCTTAAATAAAGTCTTTGTCAACTTGAAGGATTAATATGAATAATAAACTCTGGGACAAGCAGGCTTTTAAACCTCATTAGATTTCCTCTTCTCAAACCACTTAGTCTAATAACCCTGTTCTCTTTATGTATGATCTAAACAGACGTGTTAATTGCCTATAAAGAAAAGTTGAGATAAGGGATGTGGTACTTGTGTAGGGATAAAATGGATTGAACAGAATTTTTCTAAGGCGTTGCTCTCATTTGCCTTTAATATATTTTCATGTTGTTGTTTGTACATTGGTTAATATTTGAGAAAGTTTGGAATATTACGACTTTCATATTTTGTTAAAAATAATAAAATAAATTAATGATTAATTAAGTTTTGTTTTTATTAAAGTCATTAGTAAAACTTCTATGCTTTTTTTCATTATTATTGCACTAAAATAAAAAATAAGTGTTTTATTTACATAGGTACATAGAGTAACCTTTGTACAGACGCTTAACTAGCCATTGTTTTAAACAATTTTGAGAAAGATATGCATCTTGAATTCCCTTAAGTTTAGTTTTTATTTATTTTAAGTGCTGGTTTATTTTTTATAACTACATATTATTTGGATGGAAGTGTTGAAGGTTTATCAAAATGACATAATACATTGACGACACTTTAATCAAGAAAACTTCTTTGAAAAAGTAGGGGGTATGGCCCTTTGTCCTCTTCCTGTTTTGGTGGATATTTTGTTTGGGGATTTAATGACTTAATATAACTAAAGAAATAATAATGTCATACCGTTGAAATGAAAAAGTAGAATAAGTTGTATTTTATTTAAATATTTAAACTATACATCACACTAAAAATTAAACAAAAAGCTGCACAAAAGCTATTCCTTTCTGATCCAACTGATTTCTTTTGTGATCGGCTATAAGAATACGGAGATCCATCTGGTAAGAAGTTTGCTGACTTGGGATGCATTCCTTTTTAGTAATGTTCACGATTTTATCATTGCAAACATGTGTCTTAGAAAAAAGTATTGAATTCGCAATAGGCGAAGTATACAAATTCAGCAAGTAAATAATCTAAAAGTCTAAGTGGCTGTTTTACTAGCTTTTGTAAATCTGAATACTTTTCGAAATACCCATCTAGAATAAGGCAAAAAATAGAGTTTTTTAAATAACATATCATGTTCTTGAAGAGAAGAAATGTTTTTTAGTAAGTCAAAATGTAAATAATCCTTAAAAATACAACAAAATAATCATAAGAGTGCTCATTTTTTTCTAAAGTATCGTTGCAGCTTAGGATAGTATTTCCTCTTCTATATTATAGTTAGCTGCTCTAGTTCTAAAATACTTCAAACTTCTTCCTCGCTATTACAAATATATTTTTTCTATACTTGACCATATAACTCTAGAGACCTGAAATAACTACATATAATTTCTATTCCCAAATGAGGGAATATAAACTGATTGATTGGTTGAAAAAAAGGAAAAAGGAGTCAATCTCATTTTTTACTCCATTCCTTCAAGAGGAGAAATAATAAAAATAAAAAAACAGTCTGAGCGCAATTGCTTGATTATACCATGTGTTTAAAATTCAATGGCTCTGCTTAATATTATTCAAACTTTTCTATACTGATTGTCAGCAGAGCTGACCAACTAAATTATATTGAATCTCACAATAAGTTTGTGTTTAAATGAGAAAATCTCACTTAATATGATTCACTAGTAAATATCCATTGGGTTAGTTCGTTATAATTGAAATTTGAAGCGTTATTTTAAGATAAAGTACTTACTAAATCTCATATATTTTACAACTTGGGTATATTACTGAAATCCTTCAAAAAAATAATCTTGTTATTTGTATATATATGTAATATAAAAGTTGATGTATGTTGATGATATATATACTGTTCAACATGTAATGTCTGTTATTTCTAAAACCATACAACACCGGTTGTCAACAATGCTAACCATTATCAAGAATGAACCCAAGCGTAATATTGAGACTCAAACTTTCACTATCATTGATCTGTATATACAAATAATATTACAATAAAAAAATGCTAATTTTTTTTCATTTTGTACATCAAGGTAACTTAAAGGGTTACTACTCCCTCTCTTTTTCTATACTTTAGCAAGATAATACTTTTTCCAGAAGAAGAAAAATGATGATATATGTATCAAACACTCTACATTTAAATTAGTAGCAGTAATACCCGACATTACCAAGGATATGAAGCTTTGAGGAACAGACAAACTTTGTTTTAATAATATAGAAGATAACTCCCCAAGCGTTGATTTCCGTTTTTCAAGAGTAGACTCACAACCTACTCTGTACTTAAATGTTCTCTCTTCAAGAGTGAAATAATAATAATAACAGTTTGAGAAAACAAAATGAATAATACTTAATGCCTACTTTAGTCTCTAGAGCGCCCCTTGTCTGTGGTTTAGCTACATACCCTGCAACATAGGTAATGACAGATTCAATGACACAATACATATTATATTATTAAATAATACCCGATTAAAACGTAAGTTCCTTATACTACATATTACTTCTTCAGCAAAGTTTTTTTTCCTCCACTAATATTAGTGCTGTGTCTGCTCTTATCTGTGGTATCCAGTACCACAGTCCAGTCCACTCCAGTTTGGTTCCATTTAGTCTAGTACAATTTAAATTGTATGACTTATAGTCCAACTTTGAAGAAAGTAAAATTATCCCTCTTGATGTGATTTGGGTATTTTTCTTTTATTCCATTATTATGTTATATAATATAATAAATTGTTACATAATTTTATAAAAGTAAAATATGTTTGTATTATATTGCATTACAATGAAAACATGAATGTTTTTTGCAAAATATGAGCAATTCCCTCTAAATATACACATTATGTATACCATGGTTCTAGGTAAATTGCCAGTGGAAAATTGCCCTGAAGATAATTGCCTGCACGTGGAAAATTGGAATGGGGAAAAATTCCGGTCATTTACTATCAAAACTAAAATGCCTCGACCCAAAGCTTGGTTTGTGCAATGGCAGAGCCAGCAAACTTGTTAAAACCCCAGCCGCCAATTCACAAAGCATTTAGGGCTCCCCATAATACTTCAAAATGAACCCCAATCCCATGGGTTGTTTCAGAATGCAGAAAGTATACGAAGCAGGGGAAAACCGCTGCATCTGCTTCACAAAGCATATTTATCCCTTCCAAAAGCTACAGAATGACCACCGGATCCATAAGCTCATTAAGTCTAGTAAAAAGACACCAAGCAGGTTAAAATCCTTGGACATTTGGAAGTCTTTGGAGGTGGCCCAATTGCTTTGTGAAGTATTGGTGGGGATTTTTAATTTTTTTAGTGTCTTTGCCGTGGCTTTAATCAACATATTGGGTCGAGGCTCATTTTGAACTATTTGGAGGGAGCCTAACAGCTTTTTTAAGTTTAAGCTGTGGTTTTTAACCTGCATGGTGTTCCTACCGTAGTCTTCAACAACCCATGGGCTTGGTCTGCATATTGAAATTATGGATTGGGCCTGAATACTTTGTAAAGTGTGCAGCGGTGGTTTTTAATATCCTTGATGGCCCTCCCGAAGTCTTAAATAACCTATGGGCGCGGGGTGCATTTTGAAGCTATCGATGGGGCCTAAATGCTTTGTGAAGTGTGTAGTGGTGGTTTTTAACCTCCTTGATGGATCTCCCGTATTCTAAATCAACCCATGGGCCAGGGGTATGTTTTGGAGCTTTTCGAAGTTATATGTAGGTTCAATTGATATATAAATAATAATTCGTCGTTACTATTCGACTTCCTTTTATTAGCTGCCATATGGCTCTCTTTCTTCCTTCATAAACACTAAACATATTACGATACCCTGCAACCTCTCAATGAGATGGCCAATGACGTCACCACAGATATTTATGCCTTGTGAAGCAGCGGCAGTGGTTTTTAACGTGGGTAGTGGCTCTTTCAATGGCCAAAACAAGTTTTGGCCCAAGGTTTAGAGATTTTGTTAGTAAATGACGGGAAATTTTACGAATGGCAATTTCCAGCACTACCAATTTTCTCTAGGGCAATTTAACCAATGACAACTTTCTCAAAATCAATTTTCTATTGAAAATTTTCTTGAAAACAATTTTATGAATATATGTTTTTTTTGTTCGCTTGATAAACTATCGATAATTTTAGTAAACATTACAAGGACTGACAATCCGATGAACCGATATGACCTGTACTAAGATTGGACTGAATAAATAAGGACCGAGAAAACAATAACTAATGCTTATTTAAGTGTATAGGGGTTTCCTCCTTATGTCAGTAATTCCTTTTCTTTCTCTCTCTCTCAACCTCCCCTTCCCTACCCTTAATCATAAAACAGATTTTCTTTTTTTTCAACATTATTTATTTGGTTTATATATTATATAGAACATACATATATATAAATAAACCGGAGCAATTGCGAAAAAATTACATAAATAAACATTATAGTTTATACTTAATGCTCCGGGGTAGAATTTCAACTAAATATCAATCTCTGAAAAAACAACAGTAAACATGCAAATTAAAAATTATGATAAATATTGGTAAAAATTTTTTAAAACCCTTTTTAAATTACTTTGATGATTCCGTGAAGTTGATGGAAGGTACCAGATTTCTTCCGCTGCAAAATTCCATGACTCACATCCTGATTTAGGAATTTTCATTGTGAGAGAGACATAGCAGGCTGAAGCTGCCAAGATGATACATTTTAACTTACCTTCCTGAATAGGTTGATAGTTGTTTAGTCGGCTGGCGATGAGGGCTTTACAATTAAGAATTGTAAAGTCTAGAGCCCTTGTTACCTCAGAAGTTCCACCCTTCTTCTTTGAAATTCCAAAAAGAATAAGACCTTTAACATATTTTTCTTCCCAATTCGTCAGCCCTTTTAGACTCATAGATACAAAATATTTTAGGATATAGATGGCAGGGCAGTCCACAAACGCATGAAGTGTGCTATTATATTTTTCCACTGTCCTTGCAGGCCTAGTATATTTAATAAAATCTGTGGAGATTTGTAACTGCACGATACTTTATTTATAATCATTTATCCCTCTCAGAGAAGACACACTTTCTTTTCCAATCCATAGGGAGGCCCAAATGCTTACTATGCAGCTCCCAGAGTCCCTTCACAGCTGGATCAAAATTTAGGGGGACCATCTTAATGTGCCACGGGCATGGTATTAAATATTATTTTGAAGAATTAACAAGTGGAAATCTTATTCTACCATTGTTAAGCAATTCTTCCGAATTTAAAATATGAACAGTTAAAATATCTCGTGTGATTGCGCGTTCTTCTAAGATTAATGGGTCCTTTAAATTTCGAAAAAAGAACTTTTATTTATATTTTGCCGAATTATATCAATGGTTGATCCATTTCTAAATTCAAGGGGGAGCATCCAAGTTATTCTCTGAGCTGAGCCCCAAACTGGAGAGATCAAGGATGTAATTTTGTTGGTCAGATTAGTCCCCATCATAAGCCAATTGTACAGTTCTCGGTTCGTTATAATTCTTCTTCATTCTACTGCTGGATTTCTTGAAATATCCACAAAAATTTTGGTGTAAATTTTCGGGACAATACGTGATAGTTAGGCTACTCCACCACCTATATGGATTAAGGTCTTTTTATGGCTTTGATACAATTCTTAAAAAACAAACCATTAAGCCATTTTTCTTCTTCTAAAATAGCTTTTTCAGCTAGTTGCGGACTTGCTGTAGCCTTATATAAAATTAAAGATATTACTAAACTGTTATAAAAGTCAACTCTTTTTTGAAGGTTGAATCTTTTCGAAAAATAAATTCTTTTTGTTAACTTAGGTCCGAATTTCGTACCAGTTATCTTCATGAATACCACTGTTATTCCATTTCATACCAAAAAATTTCCGCCATTCCTTAAACTTTACAACTTCCGACTTTAAAATCCTCTTCAGGCTTCCAGGAGCCCAAAGGTAAAATAAAGATCTTATTTTTTTCCACAGCCAATCCTGTTTTTTCTTTAAACTATCAAAAATTAATCCGTTAAGAATTTTATTTTGGCAATAAGCTGAGACTCAAAATTCGCCTCTAGGGTTAAAGTTACATCATTTGCATACAAATCAATAATATGCTGAGATCCCTAAAAGCGAATTCCAAAGCTTCTGTACTTCTTTGTAACACCTAAAACGAGTTCTTCGATTGCAGCTATGAAAAGAAGTGGAGCCGAGGGGCATCCCTGACAACAGCTTTTTTCTATGATGATTGGCTTGTTTTCTAGTTCATCCAATGAGATCGTTGAAGTGCCTTTATATAGCAGGGCACGAACGGGGTTAAAAAAAGGTTTCGGAAGTAACTTTTTTACAGATCTAAGAATTTGCCTATGTGAAATAGAGTTGAAATCTTTGCAGAAGTCTATTGCTATTATTGCTCCAAACTTCTTCCTACTTTCCACTGAGTCAATTGCAGCTCGAATATTGCGTCAAACATCCGAAATTTTTCCTATTCTTTAACAAACCCTTTTTGTTCAATTCCAATTTTTTTGTTGAGAATTGGTTGCATATGTTTAGCCAATACTCCAGAGAGAATCCTATTTAATTAATTGAGAACCGTAATTGGTCTCCAATGGCTATAGTTTGTCCGATCTCTTTTTTTCGGAATCAATGCAATTCTTCCTTTTGTTTGTGATTTGGGTAGTCGTCCAAACTTTTCCATAGAACGTCCAATTTTTAAAAGATACGGAACGACTTTATCGCTAAAATTCGAATACACTTTACCCGAGACTCCATCTGGACCACAGGCTTTGTCATCCTTATAATACTTTACTATAAAGTTAAATATAATATCTTTTTGGGAAGATATAATTCCTTTGAACAGTGGAAATTACATCTCTTTTCGGAAAGTGGCCTCATTTTGTGCCAAGAATATTTTGGAAATGGGAATGAAAGTAGTCTAACACATCTACAGGTTTAGTTATAACTTTTCCTTCATGAATAATTTTTTTAACGCCGGGGGCAGAAAATCTGTCTTTCTTAAAAAAATTCTTAAGTCTGCTGTACGCTGACCCTTCCAACTTAACGTTTTCTTTCATTTCGGCCTCAGCAATTTCTGCAGTTCTAAAGAAATTCAGAGAATCTGCAAAATACGTGCGTGCAAAAATTGATCAATTATTGAGAACATTATCCACTTGACTGACGTATAACCTTGTTTCTTTCCTATTTTCCAAAAGAAACCCTGAATCGTTGAATGAATTATTTTTATGAGCTTTTGAGTTGCTTGGTTGGATGAAAAACTGTCATTAAGACCTCCTATCAATTCTTTTTTTAATTTCGTTTTGTATTAATCGTCTTATATCAACCATTTTGGTATACTTAATTCAGAAGTTTTATACGGTATGTGTAATTCCAAGCAAATTTATGATCAGTGGAAGGTTCAGGTTTATAAAATGTTTTTTTCACCTTATGAGTCAAGGTAGGAAAAATCAAAGCCAAGTCAATTCTGGAAGACTGATTCCCGTTTCTTCAAAAAAATACTTTCTTCAGAACGGAATTTTTTTGTCAAGTCATCAAGATTGAACTTAAGAATTATATCTTGTAGAGCATTAAGATTTGGATATTGTGAATTAAATTTATGGAGATCAACATTTAAATTCCCAATTAGTAGGAACGGAGTTGAACCATTTTTTTGGTTATTAAAAATTGCTTGAAAAAAGGAAGCAGACCTTTCATTCGGCCCATAGGCATTTATAAGACTGAAACTCATCCCATTTAAAGAAATTCGAATTTTATGCCAATCGCTTTTGTAGGAGAACTCTTTAACACAGGAAACATTTTTGATTTTATTTGAAATAAGAGTCAAGACTCCTCTATTAAATCCATTTCCACTTTTAGTTAAGCATATGGGACAGTTATTATAGCAAGAAGAAGAGATCTCTGCTTTAATATCCTGAAGACAAACGATCTCAGGATCCAATGCCATCAAGTGATTCCTTACTGCATGTCTCAACCTTTTATCTTTACCCCTCTTGTATTTAAAGAAAGCATTCTATTGATGCCCATATTCAATTTATGTTCATTGGAAATTTTATTCGGAAAGAAGTCCACAGATTGGGTCTGTATTTTTTTGTTTGATAGCTTCATTTCATAATAATGTAAAAAATGAATAAAAGGATAACAGGAGTGATCCACCAACTATCAAGAAACATCAGACTCAGAGCTCTTTGACTGTTTTTTTCTCTTATGGGAGAAAGATCTGTATCCGGTTTACTTCTTTTTCCCACAGAGGAAGCACGAGTACGACTTTCCAGAATTGTATGAACGTCCAAATACAAATACTAAGATTGGACTGAATAAATAAGGACCGAGAAAACAATAACTAATGCTTATTTAAGTGTAGAAGGTTTTCCTCCTTATGTCAGTAATTCATTTTCTCTCTCTCTCCCCCCCCTTTCCCCTCCCCTCCCCTTAATCATAAAACAGATAACTGATATTAACATGTGTTTTAATTTAGTAGTAGCGTAAGTTTCACTTCTGCCCTCTTCTTCCCCTCTCCGAAATGCCGACCTGTAACTATTAGTTAGTAAAAAAGTTATGTTATTAAAGTAATATATTACTAATAACTAAGACGTTACTACCCAACAGTCGATTTGACGTGTATTCGAAAAGGCATAAAAGTGTAATTATGTATTTTTCTGTGTATATTATATCGAAAAGGAAGACAGAGTTTGCACAATGTTATAGTTGTTTGCTCATTTAATTTCTTCTGGCAATCCTTTAATTTAATCTCTTCACTCCATTTCTCTTTCTTTGTATTTACAGCGTAGGTATTTTTGTGAAGTTAAAAAGCGAATTGTTATGTAGCTTTATATAATATAAAATATTGTTAATGTTATTAGTGTAGAAAGAATTCCTGCATAATACAATATTCATATAATATACTTTATGCTATAAGGAAAAAAAGCTAAAAATGAAAGAAATTTCTTTAGAACAATATACACACTCGATGAAAAAGTACCTATTTGGCCATTTTATCACTAAAACAACGATGTTATCATTATTTTTACCATTTTATCTCTGACGTAGAATAAAGTTAATACTAATATTTACCAGCCTTCATTAGTCAGAACATCCTCAAACATTATTATTACATATTGACCACCTTAGTTTTGAAACTTTGGTTGGATTATTTTTCATTTACAAGTTAGGTATAATTGAATTTCAATGTGTTATAGTAGATTAAGATATAATAGGATTTACATTATAGATCCCTAAACTCCGATTATTAATCAGAGAAATTTACTCTCAAAAACCTTTTCAGGACCCTGGTCTAACTAAAAAAGATGCGTGTGATTATATAAAACTGTAAAGAAGAATACATAATGTGAGGAAAACTCCTTTGTACCGAGAGGAAGTATATTTCAATTGGTAGCAAAATAAGCCATCTTTCTAGTAATATCAGGCTGCAGGATGGAATAATTAATTTTCCTCCAATAAACTACTTATACCCCTCAAAAACTCTTTTTATTCAATATCTCAAAGAAACAAAGCATATTGTTTTTTTATGGAATAATCCGCATTATATTATACAATTGCAACCCAAATTTTTTGACTGCAGCTATTTTCATATTTGAGAAGATGGGACTGTTATAATTGGTGACCAGAATTTACACTCCATGAGGTTTAGTCCTGGCAAGTTTCGCATTGTGCAATTTACGCCCTCATACATTTATTACAGCATAAATGAATCTTCCATATTAGGATGTTTCTTATTTTGTGGAAATGTCCGGATTGCCGGGTCAAAATCAGTTATTTTTGATAAAAAAATTACAATTGCTAAAATTTGAGTAAGATTGAAGATTTTTTAAAGGTAGCTCAATGACTTGAAAGTTTTGAAAATCATCAATTTTTTCGTAAAACGGTACTTATTGCTCAATCATCGTGAAAATGGATAACGATACAGCTTTTAATGATGTATAATTTTTTCAAGATGACATAATTTACTCTAAGTAAAAGTTATATTGTTCCGAGAAAAAAAATATATAATTAGAATTACAATGCAAAATAGTTGAAGATTTAATTAAAACATCTAGAATGTGTTCCGTGTAATGTTTTATATTTTCCCTTTTTTCCCTAGAAAACCAGGAAGATTTTCCATGTAATATTTACATTCTGTTGAATTGTTAAAGTAGCAATTAGTTCTTTTTTTTATCAAAAAATACAATGCGTAAATTATATGTCAAATTGACCTATGTGTAGAGGTAGCTCAACGGCTTTAGAAATTGATAATTTATAGAAAAGATTTTAATCTCAACTATCATCAATAATTGTTTTATTAATTGATAGGTTTTTTACTCAATATTACTCTTTCTACTCTATGCGGCATTATTATCCAATATATGTACATATTAATAAATAGTTGATTATTTTTTCTGAGTAATATGTCTGAAATACTAAGGTAGCCTAGATACATATTTTTTTTCGAGTCTGGGTAAATCTGTTGATGCTCTTCAACGAAAAAATTGGCAATTTTCAAAACTTTGAGGTCGTTGAGCTACCTCTAAAATTTTTCAATTTTGCTCAAACTTTGTCATATGTATTTTTTTATCAAAAGGAACGGATTTTGACCCGGCGACCCGAACTTTTTCACAAAATGAAAAATAAGAAACACATTATTCAACATATAGTTTAAGGTCTTCCTTTACTTGAAATCCTTTGTTATTAATTATGAAATTATGACATTTTGTAGTAATTCATATGAAATATATGTTTTTCTTATTATAATGAATGCGAACAATTTTTACATGTGTACTTTAGCTGAGGGAAAAGAGGAAGAAGGAACACAAATAAATAAATTTAAATGATCATAGTAAGTGTTACTACAGGGTGGACTATGATTTTACATGTTCTTAGTCTTTTATTCAATAAGTTGTTACATTTTTTAACATATTCTGTGAGTATTAGTAATAATTTATTGCTTCTTAATAAACTTTGGACTTGAAATGTTAAAATTAAATAAGATGAGACTTGCAATGATCATCATCAGAATTCCTTTGCCTTATTCCTGGTAAGAAATTTAAAATATTCTAATATTTGTATCTAAATCAAGGTTCCTTTTTTAGTCCTCGTATCTCAAGACGGATTAAGAACAGGGTCAACCTTAGACCTAAACCTCATGTGGCCATTGCATTTCATAACATAGACGTTTTTGATTTTGCCAAAAGGGATTTTATATAGTAATATTTGGCCGTGCTTGGAATAAATGCCATAAGCTTTTATTGGAGAAGAAGACAAGGGTTTTTACGATAATAACCAGAATTTTTAACTCTTTCACAACTAAAACTAAGATTTTGAACGGGAACGAATAATACTTTGTTAGAATAAAATATAAATATCCAAAATAAATCGCCTATTTAAGTGTTTTTTTTGTTTTTTTGCATAATCTTTGTAAATGAACTATCAGTACCGGATTGAAAGAGGGGGGAGGGATCATGGAAGCCCTCATTCAGGATACTGATTTCTCATAGGATAGCCATTGTTATGACCAAGATTGGGCATCCCATCTCTTTCACCGTCGTGGAAGTACCCCTATTATGAGTATGCATTACTTTTGACCCTCAAATTCTAACTTTTACATATTATTGAGCGTTGAACACAAATAATAGAATAAATATATATATATATATTCTATTTTTATTTAAATAATAAATAATTTTTACTCAAGAAAAAACAAGTCTAGGGGACTTATAAATACAAATATATGTTATGTACAACATGCAAGTCAAAATGCATCAAAAATTTATCTGAAGATGACGAGGAAAATGTAAAAACTTCAATAATAGTTGATGAATGAAAAGATAATACCTACACCAAAAATACGTATTATTTTTGCACCTGTGGAGCAATGAAAATGAAAATAAAGTTTGTTACGGTTTTAACAGAGGTATCCATCTTATTCATTAAGACTCTTACAGCAACAATTTTAAGATCCTTGTATCTCGCTATTGAGAATTTAGTGACTCAGACTAGGTGGAATTAAACATCTTTGATCAAAAATATTCCAATCCAACTCTACACCTCTTACTAATTCATTTAGTATTTTGACTTCTTTTTTTTCAGATCATAACACGCGTTCTATTTAGAGGATTTTATAACTGAATTGTACAAACTAATAAAAACTAGTATTTAAAAATAAATTATTTTATTAGTAAACAAAACTGCATTTGAGTAGAAAAAGTAAATAAAAATCCATAACATGCGACAAAAAATGCAAAAATCAAGAAATTTCATAATATAAGTCCAATGTAAACGATGGAATTACATTTCAAGACCTATCGATTGAATGAAAAGATGTGTCTGGATTTAAATCCTACATGACGCATTTTATGAAAATAAAAAAGTTATGAACCAATTTAAAAACTATATTGATTGCCCGAAATAGGTAAAAAAGGAAAAGAGGAAGATTAATTGTGTTGTTTCAGGGAGCCTACGTTAAGGTGAGCACTCTTGTCGAGTCCACTTACTCAAGCCACAGATGGAAGAGTTGAGATGCTCTACCATCCGAGTTTTATGTGTGACTTGACACGCCCCTCGCCCCCTCCTGGATGAAGACCAACAGGACGTGCACAGATGGCAGTTACTTAGCTTCGTCTATGAGAAGCATGTCCTCAGGATTATCCGCTATCCATCTGTCATTCATGTGAAACCTTGGCTTCCACGGAGATCTTCTCGTCCTAAAAGAAGCGCAGCCTGCTTGAGCAAAAAGAGTTGGCCCAAGGACTTAATGGACTAGAGCTTTTTAAGAGCATCAAGAAGCCCTGCTTTAGTTCAACACGTTGAAACTGTACAACCTGATCTGGTGGACCAGACCGAGTCATTGAGCTCTTCACTGTTAGCGATCTATTGGTCCGCTAAGAAGTTCATGATGAGATTCTGGTGCCAGATCTGTTGTTCTCCTTATTGATAGGAGTCCTTCCCGAAAGGCCTCCCATCAGAGAACTTCTTGGCAATATGATAAGACTTCTCTTATAATTTTTATTTATTTATATAGTTTATTCCACTTTTCTCTTAGAAGTTGGTTATCTTCCTCTGATAAATTTTCATCCCATCGTTTCTCATGAAACACGGAATATCGAAATCGAGCATCTTATGTGATGGGTAATCATGTAAGAAATAGATTTCTTCCAATCTGTCTATCTTTTTTTGGTCTGAACTCTTTTAGAACATAGATTATCCACTTCCTAAAATCTTTCAGTATGAATCCTTAGGCCTTTACAATTGTCAAAAAATCAAGTTTGTCTCAGTTAAACTGACTCGATTGTTTAAATGTGTTGCTTTTTATATATTTTTGTTAAATACTTATAACTTCATATTGTAGCTGTATCTTAGTAGCACAAAACCAATGTTTATTATAGTTTTTGGAATTTCAATAACATTTTGATGAATAATGGTCAATTCTGGAAATTGGCTTTCCGTATTCAGTATGTTCTTGGAGCTTTTGATGGCTAGGTTGTTTTCAGTAAGAACAATAATGAAATTCTTTTCAGCATCCGAATTTTAATAGGCACTGAAGGTAAATGAATTTTGCAATAAAGACTAAAACTTTATCTCCTGATACCAGAATGAAAAAAAAAAAAAAAAAAAAAAAATCAATCTTAATCTTAGAAATGAGAAAACTAGATTATGAAAATTACTGAAGACAATATTCATCCAATATATGGAGTCTATGAGTGAGACACGTCACTAATCATAAGAACTTGATTTTTCAAATTTATTCCGGCCTTGATAGAATATGCAGCTCAATCAATTATGAAAATTTTCAATTTTTTAATACTGAAATTTGGACTCACTGTTTTTTTGAAGAATATTGACATCTACTTCCTCAAACATTTTAATGGTTGTATTGACTACACAAACTAATTAGATCTGGTCTTCCTAAGAAAACCCAATTCAGGGGTCCAATTAATAAAGTAATCCTTGAGCTATCTTTAGCATCTGTAGTTTCATCCTTCCCACTAATTTCTTCTTTTATTTTAGAGATTGCAATCCAAATGTTGCCTTCCAATAACAATAACAGTAACAATATAGCGAGATATAACAAATCTTTCCGGATACTTTACTAAAGGGCTATTAAAATTGGGGTGTTTCAAGTTAGAAATTGGAATATTACAGGATACAAGTATTTCGTTCAGATCAGAGCTGAAGTTTGATATTGTATTGTCATTGATGAAATGTTAGAAACAAAACACTCTAAGATTTTTATCATGACGACTGATTTGTACGTGTTTTAAAACCTGAGCCATTGTATTAAATGGACTTATTCATGAAATGGATGATAATTTAAGATCTTTTTCATAGTCCCGTATGTGCTTACCTCTATTGTCTCTTATCCATGATTTTAATATAAATACGAACCACATTTTTGAATATTTTAAAGATGGCTTGGCATAGCTAAATAGTATTGCCTAGCAGTAATAACTGAATGGTCAAATTTAAGAGGGAGAAAAAGAAAAAAAGAACGTGCTAGCTAGTTCCAACTAAGTTTCTTATTATTATTTTACCGGGAAAAAGTTATTAATTGCGTCTCTATTCATCGACTCCTTAGTTTAGATGTTCTGAATCAGTCTGCTGCAGAGTCCAGAGTTTCTGTTTGTTTGTCGTAGAGGCAGTGGTACTAGATACATTTTTATTCTTATTTACCCAAATGAACAGGTAAAATCTAGAGATGATAACAATCTAGTATTTGACTCAGTTGTCAGGAAAGTTTACAAACCACTTCCGTTCAATCCACGAAATGAAAACCTGTGCATTTTGGACCTTTCTTAGTGGTAAAAGTCATAGCTCTTAGAAAAAGAACAGCAGAAGGTATCAGTAGAGAGCAGCCTGAAGCTTCAGTTTACACAAGTACTTGCTTCATTCTGGATACTGGCTGCCAGTCAATATTTTTTAAGTCATGGTTTTCCATTTTGACTGTGTCACGATATTAATTAAGTAATCAATCAGAATGACGCCGCAGGTCCATTAATAAATTCAACTACTCAGTGGACTATTATATTACTTATTTTTAACAGTAGTTTTATAATAATAAGTACTCATTGAACCTCTACCCTCTTCCAAATCTTCTTCTCCACCACTTTTCTCTCCTCCGCTATTTTGATGACGTCATAAATGAGCCATATCAACTGTTTCAAACATTGCATCATTGAATTTACAACTTTAATTTGTTCTTCTGAAATAGTTCTAAAAATATATATATTCTTTACTTCATATACACTCTACAAATTTAGCATTGGTACTCGTAATAAAACAGAGCAGGAGTCTCTTTATTTTTTCAAACTTTCTCAAAGTGTTTCCTTTCTAAAAATATAAATTATCTATGACGCTATAATCGGTAAATGAGTTGCTTTGAGTTTATTTTGCTCGTATTATGATTGGTTTAAGACATTTTATTACTAACTTACTTAATTACATACTCAACAATATGATGTATAATAATTAATTACATCTTACTCGATTAAGAAGTAACTTCGATATACAACATATTACTTCTTTAGCAAAGTAATATAATTATATCATTGGTTACTAGCCATGTAATCTTATCACTGGTATATATTACATATTAATGTATCACTAACATTATCATTTTACTTACAACCCACTGCTTTTACATTATACGTTACTTCCATAGACATGTACAAAGTGACCAGGCTCCATGAAACTTTAATAAACTTATGTACATAATATCGAGATGAAAAAAAATATTTTTTTTTCACTGTTATAAATAATCATTAAACATTGGCCAAACTGTCTATTAGTATAAAAAGTATTTATCTTTATATGCGAAATGGTCATTTCTCAGATTCATATTTAAAAAAATTAACTTCATCAATAATATTTACTATTCGTAAGAAATCTACCCCTAATAACGTTTTAATGGCTTATTCCTACAAAATATAAATATTTATGGAAAAATGTAATGGAATAAAAACCCATGAATTTTAACAATTCATATTTGGAATACCCCTTCAAAATAAATATGTGTTTTACATTTTGGTAAATTATAATTAAAATACTACACAAATCAAATACCTATGATACCTTTCTGAATGGGTGGCCATTCGCAGAGTGTTAGGAAAAGGCAAGAGTGAGATGTACGGTATGCACTATTAATTTAAGACCCATTTTTACATCCGCTGCCTATTTAATGATTAATGAACAGAAAAATGTATTATTGCTCGGTTATGAAGAGGAGAACCTTTATCATTTAAAATTGCAGTAACGCAGGAAAATATATTTAGATTAAATTTGAAACGTTAATATTTTGTTATACGTTTAAAAAATTAATTAAAAAGAAGGAAAACTTCATCATTCAGAACCAGATGTTAACACGACGTTGATTTATTGAAGAATATACAAAAAGTAACTTTTTATTTATTTCCACTGATAGTACAGTTTATTTTCATTGCACCAGAAGTTCGTTTGAATTACGTAATCAAAACGGCGATAAATAATTGCTCTAATGTTGAGGTTCAATCCCATATAGTTAAGAAAAGAATCAAAATATTAAACGAGAACAATAATATGAAGCTTTCTATATCTTGCAACCACTGAAATTAAAATTGCACAAATATTACCAGTAACTATTTTTCTAACTTCTTTAAAATTAATTTTTTTGCTAATTACCTCTTTACAATACATTTAAAAATGTATTTTGCATGGCTTTAGTTTTAGGTTTATCACCTTTCTTTTTGGATGACAAGGCCAAAAGAATAAGAGTCGTAATTATTATAAATTATAATGTTTCCCCAGACCTCATGTTTAGACTAACAAACATTTTCTTAACTATTTGATTTATTCGGCACTCATAAATATAAATTAAAGTTATAAAAAAGCTTTAATGAGTTCAAGGCATGAAAAAAAAAATACATTTCAAGATAATCATAACAATATTAGTTTAGGTTTGCAACAAAATATGATTTGTTATTATTGTAGTTAAATCTTAGAACTTATTTTTTAATAAAAGTTTTAATAAAGTGTTTAAGATAACTTTAATAAAATAATGTTATTATATATATATATTTAAATACCTTAATACACATTGAAATACCTTTATAATACCTTATATAATTAAATTGTTCAATGGGTAACCAGACTTTTAAAGTTATATTACTATTATACGTTTTACAAAAAAATTTATTAAAAAATTGAGATTTCCATACGGAATAAATCAAAAAATTGATTTTTCTTTGGATATTATAAGTTTTAATTACGAAATTCAATGGGGATATGTCATTTTTTTATCAATGTGGATGAAGATCCGATATTTTATACATCACAAGTACATAATATCTATCAAATCTTAGATATGTATTAAAATTCCAGATTGGTTGTGTCAATTGCAACAAGAGTTATACAACGATTGCAACAAAAATTGGAATTTTGCTCATTTTATGATTTTGAAGTTGGAAAAAATATATTTAGTTTGGCTTTTGATTCTTAATATCTTGTTATAGATGGATGGCTATTATTTGGAATATAAAAATTGAAAGCAATTTGGGACATCCTTTAAAAATATTTTTGGATTTAATTTTATGCATTTGCTGAATTTTTATTTAAATCTTTTTGACATGAATTTAACATATGGTAAAAATGTTTTTTTATTCCGTGAGTTTGTGATTAAACTATACGCTTATGAAAAGTCAATATTGATGTAAATTTTTATTATAAAAGTAATGTAAAAACTTTGTTATTATCTGGATTTAACTGTATTCCATTTTTATAAAATATTGGGTACATTAATGTATATGCATTTATGCCTGTAGACTCTGTTTATAACTGTTAGATAATTTTATCCTCTTCCTTTTCATCTTGGTCATCTTATCACTAGTATTTTTATACTCTTTAATTTTCTGGAATATAAGTATTATTACCGGACAATTCGTACAAAAATGAATAAATTAAGTCGATATTCTAAGATAAATTCCACAATTTGATTATCATTGTACAGTCCAATCCGGATAAAGGAAACTGTTATTTATCAGAAGAAAAGTTGACTACATCTAAATTTTTCTTTTACCCAGATATGGATGTACCTTTATCTTGGGATGGATTTGAATAACTAAATAAATATTCAGCATGAAGCTGTCAACAGTGGATTCATTATTTTAGAAATAATGTTAGCATTTACTATAATTTTGAATTACAATGGCACATTGCCCATTTAGTTCAAGTATTCTTCTTGGAATGCATACATAAAAATTTCATTTATCAAATTAATTCACAACTATTCATGACTCTAAAATCTGATCGAATTTATTTAGAACAAAAATATATTTAATATACATTACACACAAAATACAATAGGTTGTAAAAGGTTAACTTTACAATCTGGAGATTATGTTTTCTGTTTAAGGAGTTAATCTCAAATTTAAATATAATCAGCATTATTAATAGGGTTACCGAAATAAATCCGAACAGAATTCAAAAGTGTCTTTCTCAAATTGTAGAATAGATAGAGATATAAGCAATAAAACAACAATTATTTGTTTGACATTTATGTATTATTTTATTAATGTGACTGCACTCAGCGGCAATCACTTTCTCGATCCTGGCCCTGAATCTCTTGCAAGCACTCTCCACATCTGCTGCCAAGATCCTCGTCCAGTCCTTCTTCATGGTTGCCTTGAGACTATCCAGACTGTTATAGTGCTTTGAGTAGACCTCCCTCTCTAACTTCCCTGGAAGAAGTAATCTAGCAGATTACAGTAGGGAGAGTTGGAGGCCCAGGTCTTTGGGCGGGCAGAAATCGTAAAAATTGGTACTGATGAACTCTTGGCTGATCTTGGACATGTAGCAGGTGGCAGAGTCCTGTTGCCACACGAAGGGCTCAGACATGGTTGCCTGCACAGTCGGAAGCACAGTGGACCTCAAGTACTCCATATACACAGTAGAATTGATCTTTTCTCCCATCTTGAAGAAGAATGGTGGCATGATCTTCCCTGTGCTCTTGATGACGCCTAAGAGCATGATGTAGCTGGAGTTATTGGACTTATACACATATGGGACATTGTCCTTGGACGTGGAGAGCCATCTGTCATTTTGAGAGTTCCTTTTGCAGTTAATAGTGAATATTTTCTCATCTGAGGAAATGATGGTGTGACCTGCATTGGACGTCTTGAGTCTAGAAGGTAGAGTCTTGCAGTGGGCCAACCTGACCTCCTTCTGTTTCACAGTCAGCAGAAAACGCCTTGATAACTTGTAGGAGGTCATACCAAGCTCCCCCGAATGCCTTTTTGATGATGCTGCGAGAGTCGAACCTTCCTCTAGCCCAGTGTTGTCTAATTCAAGGATGGATCAGCGGTTTGGGTTCTCCCTTCAGGCTTGCCAGAAATCTAGGAGTCACTTTACGATCACTTCTGGCACTATGCAGGGATCTTTCATCCTTTTCCTCATTTTTGAACTTGGTGTAGATGTCGTAGACAGCACTCCTGGAATATCCCGTGAGATATGATAGCTACTGCTCCATGGCCTGCACGAGCGCGAACTCCATGACAGTGGATCTTTTGGTTTGCTCCAAGACTCTAAGTGTTTTTTTTATTTAAAAAATTGGAAGAATATTATACACAAGACTGTAACCTCTTAATTGAGACACTCTGATGTGAAATCAGTACAAGGATACCAATGTTATTATCAATTGAGTTTTGTCCGAATTTGTATGTAAAAGTTGTTCAAAATAATTAAGAGTGTCCGTTGCATTTGATGTAAATAAAGAGGATCTTTACAAATTTAACTTTATTGATGAGGTGAAAAACTGTATTGTATTTTGAGTTCAATTTAATAAAATGATTCATTTTATTAAATATAACTTTTTAGATAAATTTGATATTGGATTATGAAAAATCAAATCGGAAATAGAACTTAATCGTTTTTATTTTCATCATATCTAAAGTAGGCAATAATTGCTTACTTGAGTTTTTGCTGCCAATTCAATGAATTGATGATTGAGAATAAAATTTGCTGAAGGAAGAAATTGGAGAGGATGAAAATACCGGAGATAACATGACAGTGATAAAAAGAGAGAAATAATTACCTGGTAACTCTACTTATCTACATTGTCTCCTCTTTGAAAGATGACAAAACATTGCTTTTATTATTATTATTATTATTTTTTTTCACTTGTTAAACAAAGACTTAAACGTTCAATAGGATAAATATGTCGACTACTTTGACTAAATAACCATAACCAGATTCCGATATTTGATAAATTTTTGTTTTATGTATCATTCAAATTCATTGTTTATTATAATCTTCAATCCACAATGGATTTTTATTTAACGAATAACATATAGATAATATTATTAGAAACCATCAAAATGGTATTTCAATACGTTAATGACTACTAGGTTTATGAAGGTGCTGATATATCTACTTCTAACTCCTATAAGTGTTTTTATTGTTAATTGGTTGACCTCAAATAATTTATACTTTAGCAGTAACTATCACTAACAGCAATCCAATATAAATAATTAAAAGTTGGAGACCAATTATCCAATTATCAATTAATTTTATTAATTTTCTTTTTTGAGGAAAGGTCGATAGATTTTAATGAAGATTGATACTTTCAATGCTTTTAGTCTAAAACGAACAAACAAGATTTCAAATATAATGAAAATATATAGTTTGTGGACTTTTTAAATATTAAAATCTATTATACAATTTAAAATAACTTTCTGATGATGTAATACTTATGTTTGCTTAAGCTTAACAATTACTATTGTAACTATCAACCAATCAATTTTAGCGATAACTTTCTTATTTAAATACTTGTATACCTATTTCCTAATTTAACAAAATATATTGTGTAAAATTTGGTTTCGACAAAAATGAGCCAAATGACAAAGTGTTCGAAGTTTTGTCACCTACCCTTTCGAGCAGAAACAAAGTTTCTATGATTGCAGATGAATTTTTAGTTAATTTTTTTATGAATAACACAACTCACAATATTTTACTTCTTCAAATTCTATTCGTACTTAACAAGCTAATCCCGAATCTGTATCAAACTTTTTCGTATCAAATCTTGTTTTTGAGAATTTCAAATTTAATTTTTTTATGTATTTTTTCCTTTTTTTAGGCTTGAAGCAACTTTTGCAAATGAAAAAAATCAAAAATCCATTGCGAAACTAGTTAATTTTTATAAGGATTTTATTTTATTATTAATATATAGACTTATATTTGATATAGTTAAAAAACAACTGTATTTTATGGGTTTTGTTTGAAAAAAAAACAACCTTGGTTTTCAATAAATTTTACGTGAAAGTAACTTATTAAAGCGTAAATAATTCAATACTAAAAAAATAGTATTTGTTCATGAAAGTCTAGTTAAACTAGAATATTTAATTAATTTCTTCTAATGCAGAAATTTATCCTGGTTAATTTGTGAAATTTACATTATTCCAGGAAAAATGAATAATATTCAATACAAAAGGAAATAAACAAATCCAAATATAAATTATTAAACAATGGGCTGATAAATATTATTATATCAATCTCTTATTTATTGTTTCCTAAAAATAAAACGTTTTGTTTCCTTCTCTTCATTAACTTTTTAATGCAGTGGTTATCAAACTTTTTATTACGTGTACTTTTAATATCTCCAAGTACCACCATTAAATTAAACAATTTTTAACAGACTTTCATCTAAAATTTTGAAAAAACTTATTTTCAATTATAAAACTTTTTTTTGAATTTGAGTGTTTTTTTGTTTTTAATCTTCATTAAAAAGACGTTAACATTTTTAAAATTTTATATTAACCATATGAATCACTTTTTATATAAAAAAAATAAATAAACCTTTGCCTAATGCAGTTTGAGAAGCAGTGATATAATCAATTAAAATGATATTTACCCACTATTTTTGTGTAACGATAAAAAATGTCTAGTTTTAATTCTGGTAAAAAATTAATGTCTTTCATAATGTTTTTGTCTTTATATGAGATTTATTTAAAATACCTTCTTATTTATTCATTTTTGTAGTCTTTCAAGATGAAAATAAAAAATGTTTTACAAACATTTTACAGAGAAATTATTTATATAAAAACAGTTGAAGTGACAGAAAAATAATTAATTATTATTAACGATCATGTTACTTCTTTCTAGCAAATATCATATTTATGTTAATAAAACTAATACATGCAAAGCAATGTTGTATTTTTATTAACATACAATGTTAAATATCGAAAACATTATTAATTATGAATCTTCATAGAGAAGTCATTTATACACCATGGAGTTCTTTTTCCACGATGTAGACCGATGTAGTTCTTTCCTTCACCTCCTCCCTATAACTTTTTTTTTTACCCCTCCCTAAAAATATCCTATATTTTTAACCGACCTTTTTTAAGTTATTGATTTATATTTTATTTAAGGACATTTTGATACATAACAAATATTTCTTCAGTACATATTTTTTTTTTAGCTTGGTCTTATTTTTTGTTTTTAAATTCTTATACCTACGTTTTTGTCTCTGACTATAAAATTTTTATTTTATTCACCCTTATTATTTGCCTACACATGACAATACATTTGTCCTTAAATTTAGAAATTACATGTGATTTTATTAATTAAACTTAAAAAAAAATAAGGGAGTTTAAATTTTCAATAAAATATTTGCATAAAAGTTAGCAATATGTAAAATTCCATGGAGGTTGTTTCCTTTTACTTTCCGTAATTTAAAGACCATATATTGTGTTTTAATAAAAATTGTATCAACTCTCACATTATTTGAAGAAAAGAGGAAATCTTCTTTACCCAGTTGTTTATTGAATAAAGTACTAACCATTTTAATAACGTCCCCATCAATTTTAGATAAAGATAGTCATTCCCATTAAATATGATCAGTTGTTTCTTTTGAAAATTAACACAAGAAGCAAATTGCCCATTGGTCTTTAAAATACTTGGTAGCAACCTCGAGAGTCCCAGATAGTATTCTATATTTAAACCATTTTTTGCTCCAAGTAAAAAACTTGTCTACGTTTTTAAATGCTGCGTCGTTCCAAATATGCGTTGAATAGTGTTAAGATTGGTTTGCACATGCGTTTTTTTTCAAGTAGGAAATACTTGTATAACATGATTTCAGTCTAAAAGGGAAGAGAGGAATTTTTACTGAATTGTTTGTTCAAAAAATAGATGAAATAAAGACAAAAACCATTTTATTCAGTGGACAATCTGTCAAGTTAACATCTGCAGCAGCAATATCAGAGGTTATGGTGAACAAATTTTTTTTGTTGATGATTCCTATAGTTGGCATCTCGCAATGTAAAGATAGCTAAAAGTTTTTTTAGTATTTCAATAGCACCATCACAAAAAAATTTTAAACGCTTGGAGTATAATGATAATACTATGAAAAAATTCGAAAGTCCTTAATGTGGGCTTAGCTGAAATTCTACGTGATTTAGCTTAAAAATTTATTAAAACAAATTTTTCAGTAGTTGTTTTATACCCGTAACTTTTTTATTGAATAGAAATTCAGGGATTTCTATACAATCAAGAAAGGATTCAAGAGGTCTAATGCAACTTTAAAGTCATGGAAGAATAATAGTCCAACTGTAAAAAGAAATGTCTTATCAGGTAAACATAAATTTTAATCTAAAGAGTACACTATTATCTTTCTATAAAACCAAGAACAAACACGTTTAAAATTATATAGACAAAATAGGAAATACATACGTCATATTCAATTGTTAAGAAAATGATCTTCTAATTTATCCCTTTTGAATAAATAGACTAATGTAAAAATCTGACTCCACTAATTAATAATTATAAAAAGTCATCAATGTTGTTAATCTATATTGAAAAAGTAAAGGTTATCTGTATAAATGTCTGAATGAATGATAAACAGTCACAGTATATAGTGCTACCTGATCTATGTCATATAAAGAAGGAATATGTGAGAAAAACTAAGTTTCAGCGGTAAGAAAAGGAAAAACGGTTGTTGCGTGTGCTCTTTATTCTTCTTTTTTTCATTATTTAATAGGTGGTTATGGTATTAACTTCTCCCTCCGAAGTAAGTATTCTCGTCTATCTTTGGTGTATATTGTTTTAAAAATAAGTATTTATGAATTTAAATATTATTATGTATTTTTTCTGCACTTTTTGTTTTTTATATGTAGAAGTTTCTCCTCTTTATAGCAGTAATTAACTTTCTCCGACAAAATCATATAACAAGGAGCTGATATTAATAAGGGTCTTAATTTAGTTATACTATATGTCTCACTTCCGCTTTCTCCTCATGCTCTTGCAAACACCCCGTCTTTTATCTTATAAGATTACAGTACATGAAAAAAAAGGTAATATCAGATATTAGGAGCACTCTATATACTCGTAATGAATTAAATCTTGATGGCGTTTAGTTCAACTCATTAAAAAAGAAAAGAAAATAAAAACGGAAGTTCTTTATATAAAATAATAAATAGTTTTGTATACTTTCATTAGTGTTTTTGTTCATCTTGGTTTGAAATTTAATTTAGCTAGTACTAACGTAATTGTATAATCATGTTAAATAATATCTAATTTATATCTGAAGACAGGCAAGAGTTTTTCTGCAAAGTTTTGGCAGTTCCATTACTTGGAAGGCCTTCTCTGGGTGACCCATTCTAATGTCAAATATGTGTTTGAAAGGTTTAGAGACTTAGTTAAGAACTAGTTAGTTAAAAATATGAGTATTTCATCAGATAGAAATGGAATCGGATATAACTATCTGTTAGCTTTAAAGAAGAATTTGGCATCTTAAGCCAATAAAAAAAGATTTATTAACAGTGTTTAATAGGTGACCAGTCGTGTATGCTTTAATTATGAAAATATATATATTTATTTTTTCGTCACCAGAATTTAGAGATTTTGAAAAACTGGAAATATATATTATGTAATTGTACAATACAGTAATAAAAACATATAATTCAAGACCTAAGTTAATTTTTTTTTAAATGACAATATAGTTTCGTAAAATATTTATTACACCAACGTCAAGCATGGAGCTGGATGCTTTCATGACGTAGATGCAGAATTAAATTTTCACGATCACAGCATAATGATATATTTTGTCATGGGAAGCTACTATAAAAAAAATCTCTTCTGCTTACTGAGTCTCCATAGCGTTCCTTAACCAGCACTTTAAGAGTAGAGTAAACTGTTTTTAAGGATGACATTCCCACAGAAAGGCGTGAAGCTGTTTCTCTTTCAGAATTTCAGAAATAGCAATTATGATTATCTGATAGATATCCTGATACCTTCAGTGATCCTGTCACTACTCGATACGCGAACCATTTCTCAGATGGAGTAAGGAGATGATTTGCATAGCTCATACAAGACTGAGGAGCTGAAACATCAACACTCTTGCGATTTAATACCGACTTTACCACATCCAATGACAACTGCAACCAATTTAATACTTATAGTTTTTACCTAACTTCTGAATGAGATATGATTTAAACAATGTAGTTGGAAATGGTTTTTCCTTTGAAACTACATAAGCCTTTTAAAAGTTAATGTAGCCAAAAGATTGTGATGCAATTCCTCAAGGTCTCCAGAACTTCCCCACCATGTCTTAGAAGCGAAGGATTCACTTCTGGTCATGCATCAGCTAGAGATGTATTTAGGCCACAAGATTGTTCAGGCAATTAGAACATTTCTTTTGTATTAGTAATAAGTTTATTTGTATAGCCAACTGCACTTAGTTTTTGAAAAATCGACTTCATTCCTTGAAGACAGTTCTCTTCATTTAGGGTGTTATCTATAACTCAGTGGTTCCATATTCCTTCCTTTTTAAGTATTTCACCAAGCACTCGGCTAGCATAGCTTTCCATATGTCTAAAATAATAATAATTCCTAGAACTCTCCCACCACTTCAGAAATATTATTTTCTTCATTGAGATGTTACACTTCGTGCTGAGATCAAGGAATCCAAGAATAATTTTTTCCACCTCCTTGCACAAATTTTCATCCAACTAAGTTAGACACACGATATGTGGGCAGTTAGAAATCACAGAGGAATTTCATAAATCAATTCGATCCACTCAATAAAATCCAATTATCTTTATAAAAATGGTAAACTTAGATATTTTGGATAGAATTTAGCTCTTGTTGAAACTCATGATGTCTTTTCCAATGAATGCACCAAGTACCCTGATCCTGTTTTGACTATTGGTCGATATATATTTGCGACGCATGGATTAGTTGTGATTATGCTCTACCTCTCTTTATTAAATAGTAGCCTGTCAGCAACTCATATCAGAATTAAAAATATCTTGAGAAACTTATCTTTGAATTAAATTTGATGGAATTTGAAGCCTATTTTAGCCCATGTGATTGTGTCTCATGGAGAAGGGGCTGATCAACGCCAAGAGTTGATTTAGCATTTGCATCACAGTAGATCTATAAAAATACTGAGTATGCCTTCTATTCTTCTGAACCACTGTTAGATCAACAGATGGTGGTGATGAGTTTTGTAGTTGAAACGTCATCAATTCCACGGAAACTTCTTTTTTGGTTGAGCAATGATGAAAAATGCATGAATAAAATAAAAACTACATATCAAATATATCCAATCAGTCATTTTTAGTGAAAAAGTAATGTTTTCCTCTTAAATTTACAATAGATAGTATTGCCATAGGATGCATTAGTAAAAAAAGAATTTGATTTTAAAGATAATTTGGAACGTAGCTTGAACATGGGTTCACTTCTTTTAAAAAAACGACTTAGTTCTATAGCTCCTTCAGAATTGCGAAAATTGCCAAGTTAGAATCAAGGGATAAAATAGAAAATGAAAATAATTCCCTTCAAGGGGTTAAAAATCTTAGATACAAAAATAAGTACTCAGCCTCAGTAATAAATGTAATAAAAGTATACATGAGGGTAAAACTTTAAACATGCAAGAAAACATTACAAGGAGATTTCGTAACACCTTCCAGAAGTTAGTTGGTGGGATCAGAAGTAATTTCTGTAAAAAGTAAAGGAAAATAAACTTTATATATTCGCTTCTGAGATATTAGCTGAATACATTAAGAAAAATATTAAAGACAAGAAGGCCTCGGGGCCAGATAGGATTGGGAGAAATACTTAAGCCTTGATAATTGTAGGCCGATCACTTTACTAAAACGAAACATACAGATTACATTCAGGAGTGATTGCAAGTCAGATTGCATCTTTTTAAATAAGAAGATAGACCCAGAGCAATAAGGGTTCTTAAAACAAAGAAAAATATATGACACTTCCCTGAATGTTGGGACAGTGATTGAAGAAGTGAATAGGAACAAGTATTTTGGAGCTATTACTGCGATAGATTTTTCAAAAGGATTCGAATCCCTTTTTCACTCTGTTATTCTGCGAATGAAGAAAAAAATTCACCTAAGCCGCTATTTTTACTCACGGGACTATCGACAGTGACTGTTGGAGATCAGCTGTAAGCCTTAATCTGTTGAAAATATTTTAAAATATAATGTTTAATTATATTTCTTTGAATGCATCTTTACCAAAAAAAATTAGATAGTTCATATATATTATTTACTCTCTAAATTTAGGCATAAAAAATGATATGACTTTGGATGAGATTTAGCACCAAACTAAAGTACTTCCTAGTTCATCCAATCATATATCTTTTTTTTTTCTCATGCTGTATTATTATTATTTTATTCTTAAGAAGAAAACGTCCCTGTATTAATTGAGTAGCTACGACTGAGTGTGCTCATGAAAAAAACAAAAAGTAAAGGATTGGTTATGAAGTTATATTAAATATTGTTAAAGCAAAATGTATATGCTCGTCGACGCTTAATTATACTGGGCAATGCCGTGAACTACCTCTAGTCAAATAATATGTCGATGTATACAATATTTTTTAATCAATGTTAATATCTACTCCGGAAGTTAACTTATAATTAGATTTGAAAGAAAAGAAAAAGTATCAAATGGAAAAGGAGATATCAAAAGAAAAAACTTACTTTAAGTATAAAATTGACGTTATTTCTTTTTACTCAGAGATGTCCCAGATAAATGTGTTTGACTTTTTAGTGATTGGAAATCAAGTAAAAAATGAAGTTATGATTTAATTACTATACCTTTATTTAGTAAGAAACAATAAATGTACGAAAAATAATATAAAAATGAAGTTATTATTTAATATAATATGTAATTTAGTATAATGACAGTCCTTTACTACACTACATTTTTTTAAAAAGATTTATAAATGTGTTTGATTTTTAAATGGTTCAAGTTTAAAAAAATTTAACCTTGAAAATTTTAAAGAAAAAAACTAGTGTTACGTTTTACTTTTATTTTTTATAACAAAAATCAAAACAAAATTTAAGAAACGTAATGTTTAGTTAACTGATAGCTTTTCAATGATGCCTCATACTTGACTATTATGGCTTTGGTTTATGATACAGAGCGGTGCATTAAAATGTGTGCACTTTAAATTTAAAAATTCATCAAGATATATTTTATTAATTAACAATGATAGAATTTCAACAAGAGTTGATACAGTAAATATATGTGTGTTTAAACTCTCTTAATAATTAATGTTGCCACCAATAGCGCCATTGATGGCTTCCAAGTCATCAAAAGTCTCAAAAAAGAGTTAAAAAGAACTAAAAATGCATTCAAAAGAGTACTGCAGAGTATTGCTCCACCCTCATAAAGCTCTTTCCACTCAATTTTTGATAGCTCTTTGGACAGTTTGCTGTGGAACCCCGATATCTCTTGCATGAGTCCTAATGTACTTGAGGAGTTTGGCCTGGTCAGTATTCTTTAACTCCTCCGGGTACAATTTGGTCTTTTTGAAAGAGCCCTTCTTCTTTTCCAACGTTTCAGAATTGCTGATGGAGTAGACGGTGGTCCTGGAGATGCCCAATTCATTGGAGTGTGTGAGAGGAAATGGAAATTCGTCGATCACGTTCAAGTGTCATTTTCTCTACTTTTACGTAAGCTTGTCAGCTCAAGTTTTTGTTTGTATTCTAACTAATTGCTTACGTTTTGATATATCCAAATATTAATTAATTTCAATCACTCAACCGTAATTAATTATTGAGAGCTAAATTCTTTACCTTTATAAGAATTTCCTCGAGTCACGGATACAATATGTCTTTTTATGTAAGACTGTGATCAATGATACCATTTTTCAAATTTGAGTAATACCCGCTTCTTTGTAAAAATTTAAAATGGAAATGACTCGCAATTTATGATGATTGCTCAGTGATATGCACATTAGAATAACGGATTTAAGTAAAATATGTTTCACTTGGTGTTGTTTGATATATCAGTACTATAGTGGTACAGAGGAACTGAGTACTGAATCAATTAAAGCAGTACTATATTGATATTGGAATCGTTACTTCTTTTTATTGGCTCAAAGTAAACTTAAGCAATGACATTTCTAAACTAGTCAGAAAACGAAAATTGTATATGAAAAAGTCAGTAAAATTATAGTCTACTAACAAAAATAATGATGACACAACTGTAAATACATGTCCATAACGACATTTTCTTTTAATATTTGAGATGAAAAAGTATTGGAATACGGATACTATTACTTTTTTTTTTTTTGGGGTGACAGAATTTTTAACAAATCTGTCACCTTTTTGATATAATGTTTCTTATTTTATTAGGAAGCCAAATTTGACAAAATACTGTTTAAAAAAAAATTACTTTAAGGTTTAAAAAAAAGAAAAAAAAACTTGACCGAATAACCATTTTTTACAAAGACACATTTTTGAATAGAGAAAATTGTTAATTTCAAAATTTCGACATTAACAAGTACTGATTGATAAAAAACTCATTTTTTACTATATGAGTTTGAATACAAGCTTTTAGTCAAAGTGTGTTTTACCCTTCACGAGCCTTCGGATACCAAATGAAAATATGAGTATAGTAAATTCCTATCATATAAAAATATATCTATTACCTTCCCGTATGTAAAAGTTGAAGAAAACCAAAAGAACTTAGTAATTTTTACAATTTCATGAATGTTTGGGGTTAGAGCAGCTTAGCTGTCATGACAATTTATTAGATCAGCTGAAAGCAGCTGTGAGAGGAAAGAAATACACAAAAATCTCATTTTGTACCTAGCAAATCCACATCCCCTGGAATTACACCCATTTCGATCCTCAATTCTTCTCCGACTCCAACAAAGACTTACACTTATAACTTCAAATTAAACCCTCGTTTTTACTCTCCATTTTTCATGAGCACACATATGCGTTATTACTGTATACTTCAATGTTCCCTTCTCAAGAATGAAATAACAATGATAACAGCTTTTGAAAAGAATAAAACTTGTTTAGGTTGCATCTAAAAAATTTGCATCCTTTTTCTAGGACATATTTTATACACCTCTAGTTACAACACTGGTCAGACAACAGTAAATATCTTTATTTATAGTACAATAAAAAATGTTTTGTAATAGTAACATTATTTCGAATTAATCTTAATAAAAAAGAAAGGAGGGGGATTGAGTCAAAAAATTAAAACGTCATGTTAGTAGCTACTAATAACATGAATTAGATTTCCTAACCAGTACATAATACGTACATTTCAAGCGGACTTGAACAAAAACGAAAATCTCACCACACGTAAAACAGAGAGCGAGTAAATGAGGAAACTTATAGCTCTGCATTATCAAGGATTACATATTTCCTAAATGTACTCTTATACTAAGAAGATTGTATGTATAAAAAAGTACATAGTACCCCTCACTTTTGTATGTATTTCATGCCTCATAGTTCTTGTTACATGGCAGTCAAATAAAGAAGAATAAACATTAAATGAAGTATTAAAACAAATAATTAAGTGCACATTCAAAGATTATAATACAAGGGATTAGCCATTTCCTATGATTCTCCCTATATGAACATACAATGCATAGAAACTAACACAAAATGTCTTAATAGGGTTCAAGGATTGAAATCATTGACTCATTTATATAAAATAATAATTACGATTATCTCCAGTTTGATTGTTATATAGCTCATAGCATTTTATAAATATTTTTGTAAAAAATTTTATAGTAAATAAATGATATATTGTCAAAAAAGTTTGTAAAAAACATGATTCAAGCGTGATGCTATTGCCAAGTTTTAAGGCTGTGAGAACAGTAACCCAGAGATAACATAACTTCATAAAACGCATCCTAGATAGACTTCAAGGAAAACAAAGAACATCAAAATCATACGAAAGAGGATTCTGTAATCCATCGAGAAACCTATGCAAAACAGAGCGTTTTGACTGAATAGCTATCATCTATAGATGACGGTAAGAACATCTTGAAATCCTTTTTCACAAGTTTGTTCATTGTTGTGTGATCCATGCCTACCTCCATGGCATGTTAAGATGTTGAAAGAGAGTTGACCGAAGAAAGAAAATTCTCAGTCTATTCAAGTCGGGCATGGCTTCCAAAATTACTTTTTGTAATGAGAAAGTTTTTTTCTGTTGATGCTGAATGGAACGCACCAACTGATCGGAAATGGGCTATAAAAGGATCTGATACACCCTAAAGAACCTATTAGACGCAAAAAACTACTATCAGCGATGGGGGGCTGTCAACAGATTTGATAAATATAGTATTTTTACTCTCTGAAGTCAAAATTAATAGTTTAGTGTACGTAAGCTACATTCTAGATAAATAAATGTAGTATTCTGCTATGGTCAAATTCCCAATACATAGAAAATGCTTAGATCTTTTAAAAAGATCTTTTCATCTGATACGTTCAATATGACTTAGTGATGGTGGCACAAGACTAATTTTGCTCTCCATCCATTCCGAATGTCAATATAACAAAGTTGATATGATTTAGATAACGTAGATCCTATAATTATTCTTCAGGTAATTTTTTAATTGGGTGAACTTTCAGAAATGGTGGGATTGAGTAATTTTATGTTTTTAATTGTTAAGTATTTAAAAGAAGTTATCTGATTATTTCGGAAAAGAATATTAGTATTTTTAATTTCAACTCCAATGATGTTTTGATTATAAAGCATACAGCCTCCTCATTATTTTTAAAAACAGATTGAGTTGATAAAAAGTAAATGAAATTCTACACAGTCCCCATTTCAACAAGTTTTGTGTAAGTAATTGAGAGTGTTCCATTATGATAATTTTTTTAGACTTTTTGCTAGTTTAATTTTCAAATGTATTTATTAGTAAAATATTTTTTGTTTTGATTGAGGCACAAACATGATTATAGTTTTAAAAATTTGATCCTGAGACATTTGCAAAATTTTTTTTGCAGTTGAAACATGAAAAGTAATTTTTATTTTATTTTTCAATGCTATCTGTTCATTTCATTTTCTACAATGAAAGTCATAAATATAATTCCTACTTATGTCCTTGCAAAATACGGAGTGGGACTTTTGTTTATTTCCCTCCTCTCATTGTTGCCCACAGCTAATTTATAAAAAATTGTAAATAAAAAAGTCATAAATTTGATGAACCCTTAAAGAACTTTTCAATTAAAAAATTATTCAGAGGCTTGATTTTAATTCAATCCTTTGTTTAAATTACACACAATTATTGTGCTTTCTCTTCTCTTTAAAAAAAAAAAAAAATTATCCAAGATCATTAACAATGCAATATTTACATTGTTGTTTTACTAAAACTTCGATCAGAAAGGAAATAAAAAATGAATAATTAATCATAACTCTATACCATTCGATAAATTGCCAGGGAAAATTACATCATTATAGACTAGAGTAATAAAAAAATAAATCAGAAATTTATGTTGAAGAAAAAAAAAGAAGATTGTGTATAAAAAAATACACATGTTTTAAAAACAAGGGGTTCCAAAATTCTCAAGAAAGTAAATGAGGCTTAAATTGTAAAAAGATGGTGGGCAATTTTTCATTCTGTAAATTCTTCTTAATACATATTATCCTTGGGGGAAAAAATGGTAAACAAAATTTATTTAATGGACTTTTATGAATGAAAAATTGTACATTTTTGTAAAATAAAATTGGGAAGGTATTGCTATACCTCACATTAACGGAAACTATGCCATACAATATTTAAAACCTTACTCTTGACAAAATAAAAGAAGTAGCTACGAAAGTGGTAAGAATAAAGTTTTTGATTTATTATAAGGATTAATAGTTTCGAATAAATTGAAAATAAACATAAAGTAAACGAATAAAAGCAAAAACAATAAGAAAATTAATCAAATAGATCAAGCATACTATCCAGGAGCAGCAACACTCCTGACCTTGAAAAATTAAATCTATCAACGATAATGAATAGAATCATACACTTTTAATAAACAATAGTCATAAAAAAAAAAAAAAAAAAAAAAAAAAAAAAATTATAAAATAAGTGGAGTAGCTGTAGAAGTTGAGCAAAAATATTCCCTTTTCAATCTTAGAGTCCAAACAACACTATCTTTACCCACAACGTTTTCCATTTGAGCTAACGGTCATTCATTGCTAAGTAGTTTTTCCTCAGATTCTTTGAACCATTGCTTCCAAAAATTATCCTGAAGACGGCTCAGGTATCTAATTATAACGAATCTTTACATAGTATAAATGTAATGGAGTGATGGGTTCCAAATTAAGGGTATTGGAACTAATTCATCTGAAGGGACAATGATTTATAGATGATTGGATATCAGTCAGGACATCTCATCATATGACAAGAGAGCTTGTCCAAGTATAACTTTGAAAGGTTTCTTTACAGATGCAATGAGGCGTTCATAAAATCCTCCACGAAATAGAATCCTTCGAGTAAGGAAATCCCGAAAAAAAGAATAGAAAGTGCAAAAATAGTTTCATTCAAGTGAAGACAGTATTTTCGATGCCTTCACAAACGATGCTTGATTGTCCAAAATTATGTTTTTCGAAGCTCTTGTTCGATTGATTGTCCAAGAAAACGCTTTGAAAAACTTTCCGTTGTCATTTGCAATCATAATTCCAAATGTATTGCCCTGCTTTAAGCACAAGTGAATAAACAAATATATTTTAATGCAGTCGAGTTATTACTTTTAATATATAAATGCACAGGAAAATCCATAGTAATGTTATTATATGCTGATTCAATCTTAATTGTTTCTTCTGGGAAGGTAGATATAATATGAGTCAAAATGTTGAAATAAGGTTGAGAATCACGGTTATAGAGCAAACAAAAAAACAAGAAATGACAATCTTAAATACATATGACTCATGTGTAGAGGTGAATAATATATGTCCCAAAAAGTAGAACCAGGTTTTTAGGTGGTAATCTGAACAGGATTTTGGATTTTCCCCCCGCTGTGTTCGTTATAAAATATAATTAGAAGGCGGTATAAAGTATATAAGCCAATAACTATTGTGTGTACTCATGAAAGACGAATAATAACAATGAGGATTTGCTCGGGAGTTATATGTATAAGTCTTTCTTGCACTCAGAGGATAATTTAGGATAGAGAATAAAATAATTCACGCCTAAAGCTTTAAACCAAGTAGCGAAGCGCGACTATTAACCTTGTGGATATATAAGAGTGTAGCGTTTTAACACTTTTTTTGGCAAGATGTCGCCTTTCATATGACGTCACTCTGTCATTTTTCTATCTACTGACATAGGTTGGGTTTTAATAAAGAGAGTGATTGATAAAGCACGCCTAGCTCACATTCTAAAATTACTGTGGGTAAAGAGGAAATTATTTTATTCTTTGATTTTTCCTCTTTTTTAATTTCCCACCAAAGGGAAGAGTTCGGATTTTTCAATTATAAATTTATGATTTATTGAATGTTATTATAGTAATAAATGTATAATTTAAGATATTATTTTCAGAGATGGGAACTTGAACGCGAGACTTGACTTGGACTCCATAGTTTAGTATAAAATATATATTTTTACATTAATGATATATGAAAAAATAACGCAGAATTATCATAATAATTTTTGAACTAAAATAAACAAATTATTCGGTTAACAAAACTCCATATTCTAAAATCTTCTCATGTTAAGCTATTAGCTATTAGATAACGTCATAAATCCTGATCACATCTCCAAATAATAACTAAACGGTAGTTTATATGCACCAATACATTTTTCAGCTATTGATCACGTGAGTCCTCGTTTCGCTAATTGGTTTAAAGTTTTATTCCTGCCTATATGTCCTTGCTATAAAAAAAGGGGGTATTTGTGTTTATTTCCTTCAGCTTTCTGCTGCTTTGCTGATCAAATGAAACTTCATGACATTTAAGCTGCTCTTCTTCCAAACATTCTTTAAATTGTCAGAATCACTAGTTTAATTTCGGTTTATTTTTTTTTGTATAACAAAAGGACGTAATATTATTTTATAAATTACTGCTCATGTTGTATCCAAAAAGGGGACCTTCCTGCTGTTTTTAAATTGATCTTTGTACATATTATGAAAAAAATATAGCTACGACAACCCTCACATGTGTACAGACTGGACACTATGAAAAGTTATTAATTAGGTATTATATATTCATGGAGCCTCACAGCTATAAATTTAAAATATCCTTAAAAATCCCCACGTTAAATTCATAATCATAACAATAAGAGTAAGGATTATTATTATTTTTATATTAGTATAATACAAGTTCATTGTTTTCATCACTAAAATATTCAACTCCCCCGTTTTTTTTTGTTAATTATTTTGGTCAAAAGTTTTGTGTAAGTTTCCGTGTTTTAATTATAAATTAAAAAATAATTCATAAAATGTTTGGACAATGTATAAAGTAAAAGTTATACATTTTATATTATTAATAGTCCAGGTTTTTTTTTCTACATTTATGCCCTAAGGTTATCATTTCTTAAAGCTCGTCCTTTAATTTTTAATGAGATGAGCCGATGATCATAGTAAGGATGAGACAGGCAGAGAAGCTAACAGTACATAATGTATGAAAATATTCTAATCAAAGTATGAGTAAGTTTTTTATTACTCTATAAACTAATCAAACATTCATCAAATTAAACAAGAAATGGATTCATTAGATATTTATTACTTTGATAATTCCTTTAAATCTACCTTATATTATATGTATGAACAAAAATAAGGAATGTCTTAAAACTCCGTTAGTGAATTGGGATGTTACTTATTACTCCTTTGAATATTCATTTAATCGTAAATACTTTTCAGTATGCTCCTGAAACATTAAATCAGATTATATAGAACTCCTTATTTATCTTGATAATCTGATGCTTAAGATTTATAAGGTAGTTTATAAATTTTTAGTAAAATATTATTGAATTTAGTTAACCGTTTTGCTTAACAGCCAAAAAATACAAAAATGGAACACAAAAATAGCTACATAATTATAATTTTGTAGCTATTATTTTATATAATACACTTCAACATTATCAAAAAACTTAAGGGTACAAATTAAAACCCTAAAATTCCCATAAAATGATTAATATTTCATACAATGAAAATTTTATGTTTTTACTATAAGAATAACAAATTATATGTTTTTGAAACCCCAAGCTCATGTTGTTAAGTTTGTTAAGTACAAAATGTATTTCATAAAAACTCCTAATCAAACTGTCTACATATTTTAAAGATTATTTATTTTCTGTGGTATTTAAATATTATTATGATCTTATAATTATTCATTCAGATTTAGATCCTTATGAATAAAAAATAGAATAGCTTGTGGTTTGTAAATGTGAAAGCATTGACGAATAAAATATTTTATTATTCATTTTTTCCCCGAAAAAAAAAAGATATATATTCCGAGAGTGGTTTTCCATACTTTGACATTTACTGCAGTATTTATCCTATAGGAAACGCAAAATACTTTTTTCTATTCTATCTTTTAAAACTACTTTCTCTGTTCTTGAATTTTAAATTTCCTTTTTGTTAAAAAAAGCCAACCTAAATATTTTAATCAAGAAGCAGGGATTGATCCATTGGGAAATTAGTTCAAAACATATATCATGGCGATTGTTTGCTGATGTTAGTTATGATGTCTTTTTTTTAATCACATATGTGTTATGCAAGTAAATATCAGTTATTAATTATGGAGTTTTTGAGAAAGTACATTCCTTTGAATGACACGAAAAATGAACTTTTGTGGTGAAGGTGGCATTGGAAAATTGACACTGAAGGTAAAATATTTATCTGGGTTGGTTTTTGCTTTTTTAGGAAATGAATATTTTGATTATGCTGCTTTGGTATTGGTTATGACAGCAAGCTCCTAACAAATTCAAGAGTTCATAATAGTGTTAAAAAAATTTGAGCGTTATGTCATTAATAACTTCAAAATATCATTTAAATAAATCAAATTTAATATGTATATACAGATTCAAGGGTCTACTTTCCGCCTTCAATAGTTTTGTTATTACAAAATAAAACATTTTTTTTTTTTACTTTTCAATGAAACTCGTTATTCATTCAAAGGACGTTTTTTTAACATCTATAGCCATTTAAAAATGACTTTTTTAATCCAAAATCTCTACTTGTAAAGGGATTCAAAAGTTTCAATTTTAAAGTTATGTTGCTGAATTTCAAAAGTTCCTCTTCTCAAGTGATAAATAGGAATATAATCAATATTTTTCATTTGAAGGAAAAAAATTATAATAAAGATTGAAAAAATAATTTTTGGGGTGGGTGGTTGGGCGGAATTTCTTTTTCTAGAGTGCTTAAAAGATAATTTTGCATCCAAAAGGTCGGGCTAATATTTAATTTTTTCATAAATACACTCCCCTCGTATTATATATTAGAAATTGATGCAATGAACTAATTTTCATAAATTGCAATAATAAAAATTCAAAAGCTCATTTAATATAGGTTTAATTTGATAAACTATTCTGTCTATCCATTTTTTGGCAATATTTATTTTCGAAGAGAAGCTCACGTTCCCCACTACTCCAACACATAATTGGAGCTGATTTTATTTAAAAAAAAACACTTTAGAATCTCGCCTCTAGAATGAAACTACGTTCAGACTGCTACAGCTTCTACTGCTCGATTGCCACGCATTACAAAAGAGGAAAAGATGTTGCCGCACCCTATATATATATCAAGTACATCTTATTTTATGTAAATAAAATTTAGGATTCTTTCTTTTCTTTCATGAAAAATAATTTCTATATCAAAAATAATAAAACTATTTGATGGTTGGAGGATACATTTTGTCTTCTAATTTGGCAAATTTGATTACCCATATGTTTCTTTTAATAGTTCCTTTAATTGGTTAGATAGAGTTGCACTGATAAAGTATTAGTAAAAATTATACTATCATATTTACTCCATCTAATCTAGGAATCTTGTGTGAAATCCATACAGTATATTTCTTTATCTAGGAATTTCCTGGCTGTGGACCCACGCATATTGAGTTCAAGTGAATAATTCTTCCATGCGCGTTGTTAATGAGCTACGGTGACTCCTATTTTTACCAAAACTGTATTCAAGATCCCAGACTTACTAGTCCAAGTCATCATTCTCTGAGTTCAATTCTATTTTGTAAGTTCAGAAAAATTAGCTACAAATTTATATATATATATATAAAAGACTATGAATTGTTAAATTGTATTACAACTGAGTTATTTTGTATTAAAAAATATGTGAATGTAACACAAGTTATAATTTTAATTTGTAATGCCTGCACTTTTTAAATAATTGAATTTAAAAACCAGAATTATTGTGATTGAAGACCATATGGTCCAAATGGTCCTGCCATATATTAACCATTAATTAATTTATTATCTGTTCAGACAAACAAACATTTTCTTTTCATAATTAAGTATTTTATAAATTGCACTCATTTTCTTTATAAATATGAATTGGATATGATAAATATAATTATTTATATAATTTACAGCTTATAAAGAAATAGATTACATAGCAATCTATATCCGTGTTGCCTGCAGACACTACAATGATTATATATACACTTTATCACTTCTAACCGACACATTTATAATTAGAAATATTGTCGTTGACTGTTTTATTCTTGATTTACATATGATCAACAGATAATTGAACAATTTAAAAAAAACATGACTGTATGAATAATAATATTTATCGAGAGCATTCTGGGCATTTTCAAAAAAGAGAAACCTAGAATAAACATGGTAACCCTGAAAATTTGATTTTTTTTTTTTTGGACAAGAGTAGTTTACATGTCATGATGTTTCATTAGATCAGCTTCAAACAGCATTGACGAGGTGGGAGGATGATAAGAAAATAAACAAGGTTATACGGGCAATAATAACTCAGATCTGGATCCTCTATTCTACTCAGAGTCCTAAAAGAAGTGACAATTATAACAACGCAACAAATCGTAAGTCTCTGTCTTTTATGAGCTCACACACAAATTTTCAATACAATTTTGTATAATATATATTTGTAGAAAAGGAAGTTCACTACTCAGGAATGAAATAATAATTTCAACAGCCAAGGAAATAAAATAATATCTAGGGTTTACCAACTCAAAAAAAAAAAAAAAAAAAAATGGGCGAGCTATAAAATGCACCCAATTTTGGAAGATAGCAACGTATCTGTCATGACGATTCATTAGTTCAGCTACAAGTAGCTGTGGTAAGGGTGGAAGAGTTGAAGGAAAAAATCAAGTACATTGACAAGAATTACTCTGATGTCCAAGGTTAAATGAAATACAAGGTTATACACAACACGTGTACGACTGATGTTTGACTTCTACCACCCTTTTTATATTCACGTCATAGTAGATGAGTGGTTGCGTGTTTTATCGAAATCGGGTTTTCTTAACCAGCAGTAATGTACGATACATTAAATTGTAAATTCTAGCAATAATGACGTCATAGACTATAAGTAGTTGTGTGTTTTGTCAAAATCTGCCTGTCTTTGCCAACAGTCGGTACAATACAAGAGAATCAAAATTCTAGCAAGCCCGATTACATGATGGTCTAACCTTATATTTCCATTAACCTTACTGATTTCCATCCTCAATTCTATTCTGAGTCCAATAAAGACTTTTGAAGGTTCAAAGGTATTCGGTAAATAAATATAGTACTGTTACTACATACGCACCTCTTTATTCTATTATATTTATTCCACTACTACCTATAGTATCCTTTATCAATAACAGATTAAATATTTAGTTAAAACTACTTGTATGTAGAAATAAAATGTATAAGTATTGCATCACATCTCCCTCAAGGGAAGATATCTGAGTAATAATTAACAAATAAATTAAATTTAATTTATACATTAATACACAAAAAGAATTATGTTTTGAATTATTAATTTATGCAGGGTACTTTGTAGGTCGTACAATTGCTTTTGTACTCTTTTTTATTATGTCAGGTGTATTTGTAATTCTAAGTATCCTTGGTGGACAATATCACCAATATATATTTTATATTTCTCCAAATAATAGCATTGGAATTGAGATTTTGGATAAGACCTCGTCCTCCAATATTTTCAAAAATTTGAAACCATTTTTCAATTTATTCGATTATAATCAATGCAGAGCCTGGTAAAGTTAGTAAGGAATGAGATGTTTTATCAAAATGTTTTTTTCCACTTATTCGCAATATCGATTTAGGCTGATCTTGTAACAGGGATTTAGGGTCAAAGTTCGTTGTAGATGTCCGAACACATGCTTAGTAAGAGCTTTTCCGTCTCCACTTGACGTGTTACGTAATTCAAAGGTTCCAAAAAGAATGCTATTTCGTTGAAAATCTCTTACTGTTTTTGGAAAAATATGTTTTATTATTTTAACCTCAGTTTTCGCGTATCCGTTGGATTGAGGATAATTAGGTAAAGTATTTTTCCAAAGAATATTTACTTTTTAATAAAGGCTTCAGGTTTCTTAGACCTAAATTGAGGGCCATTACCTATTTTTAAAGCAGATGGAATCCCAAAAGTAGAATAAAATTGTCTTAAATCCCGGAACAAAGATTTGGAAGTAGGTGGTGATAAATATTTAATTATATCACAAAATTCAGAATATGGATCTTTTATAAATAAATATTCTCTTCCACAAAAGGAAAAGAAGTCGGTAGATATCGGATATGTGGTATTATTATCCCGACAGAGAGGCTCAGATGGATTGAAAAGTCACCAAGATGTAGAATCAGGACAACATGTTTGACTAATATCATTTTGTATTTCCCGGCAGAAAGACTAATTGTTTAACTCGATGTTATGTTTTGACTATACTTTGAAGACAGGAGTGGAGCATCTTAAGCATTTTCCTAATTTCCGTAGGAGGAATAACCTTGAACACAATTCGTCATCTATAGAAAACTATTTGATAACTTTAAAAATCGTCGGACGTAAGCGTTAGTTGAATTGGCCACATTTTCTTCTTCAATATTTCCTTTTAAATTATTTTATTCAGTAGAGTTTTTTAAGTTAATGTGTGAAAGATCAACGTTTTCTGATGTTGTTTCCAATGAGAAGATTTAAGATATAATTTTAGATTAGATAAAAAGACTTATAATCAGTTTTCACAATAAAATGTTTCAGTCCCATAGGGTAAAGATGGCAATATTTCTCTGCCGAGGGAATTGCCTTCAAGTTCCACAATTGCATATCTTGATTCTGCACTTGAAAGAAATCTAGAACCACACTGTATTAAATCCCAAATGCCATTTTGTTTTCGAAGTAAAGCGTAACCAAGCATTACACTGAAGAACTGTTGGGTGTCGGTAATAATACATACCCAATGCAGGAGGTTTAACTAGATAACTAGTTTAACATCTTCAAAGGTTAGGGTGTGATCTCCTGTCCATTGAAATTCATTTTTAACTTTCTCGTGAGGGATCAGCGGCTGAAGGGATTATGTGTGATAATTGTCCCAATTTATTTACACGGACCATGAAGGATCTAAAGTGACTCCAAGTAGCCGGAACAGCAAACCCTTTGATTGTAGATACTTTCCTGGGATCAGCTGATACTTTTCCTTGTGACAGGCAATATCTACATAAATCAATTTGCTGTAATTTTAAAACTTGTTTGTGCTATTAATTGTTAATTTATATTTGAGACAATAAATTTATCACATACGATATTTTTCTGCAAAAGCGATATCATCGATGACTTTTTGAATGGGAAGGCCAGAAAGAGCCATATTACGGCAATAAAAATATGATTCTCTAGTTGAGATTAATCTCATTGGTGCTTTTATAAATTGGTACTTGTCAAATGGAGTTATGAAAGCCGTTAATGGTCTGGATGCCTCAGCCAAAGGCATTTGGCTATTTCCATATAAATATTTTAGAGAAGAACTTTTCATATTTTGAGAATCCTCCAATGGCTTCTCTGGGGGTCTTGATCGAATGACTTCTGTATTTAGCTTAGTTACGTTAATACACATTAAAAAACTATTTATCGTATATTGATTCATTTTACAAGAGCCCATAATTTTTGATGTTTGTTTCTCTTGTCATCGAATATGACATCAGGATCCAGTGAGCATCTAAATTTATTGCTCCAAGTCCTACTTTATATTTTTCAATGTATAATATGTCGGTTTTTATTTTTTTAGGACGCTATATGTATTTATGTACACATATTTTTACAAATTTTATACCTATTCTACGGTTATAGTTTGTGGCTTTGAACCGATGGTTCAATAAAGGAATTAGTATTTGTTCTCACATTTTTATTCTGTATATTTCCTAGGTTCAGATTATGCTTTTTGGAGATTGTCCGTTTTAGAAGAGCATTACCCAAACACAAAATTTTTATCACTCCTCTTGTAAAATTTTAGAGTTAAACACACTCTAATTATATTACAACTCTGTATCTGTAAAATCTGCATTTCTCATTACAAAAATTACATAAATAAAATATATTTCAAGAGCAAGAGAGTGTAATAAATTCTATGCCCAAATGGCTGTGTACCAAGAGGTTCTTATGTCAAATATATGCTAGTCAGAGTTTATTTGGTTCATAGTCCAATAAAAATGCCAAAAGGACAAACTCGAGCACTCTACGTATATATTTATGATAAACAAATATTGATATTTTCACATGTTATGCCGTCGATCTCTTTTTAAAATTTATCAATTGCCATTATTAAACCTAATATAAATTTAGTAATATATCATACAATTGGAATTAGTCTTCAAAATGCGGAATATGACTATTTTCATTAATTTTATTCGTTATCCAAGACATCCCTGACTATCAAAATACTATTGTATACTTAGCCACTGTCTCTTATGTAGATATGTATGTTCATTAAAAAAATAATTTTAATATTATATTTATAAAGTTAATTATTTTTTGTTACTTGCTTCTTTTAATTTATGAAAAGTAGAGGTTCTTTATTCAATTATGTAAGTAATTCTTTTTCACATTTAAATTTGAAAGTCGTATTTTTCATTTAAAAAGAAAAACATATACTTTTCTATCTATACGGGGTTGGACAGAAAAAAGTAGACTGTTACTTAATTTTATATTTTTTCTTTAATATAGGAAGGTTTAGTGATTAATTATTGACATTCTGGTTTTGCCATCTTTTGTTCATAAAAAACTTTATTAAACATTTCGTCTCCTTGGCATTATGAGTGAGCAAAATGCCAAAAGGCAGCGCATGTCAGATCTCTTAGATACTCAAGTTGAGATGCAAGGAGAATGGACGTTGTGAAGTGCTCCAAGAGCCTGGGTTTGAAGGTGGTCAAGAAGAAGAATGATGGGGAAGACCGTTCCAGGGAAGAAGGAAGTGGAGAGCACAATTTAAAGAGGGATTCGGAGTTATTGTCCAGCTTTTAGAAAAAGATCAATAAGTACCCCACCAAATCGATAACTTGTCTCGCCAACAGGAGGGCGGTAAAGGGTAACTTGGGATTGTAATCATACACAAGAACCATACTCCACCTTCTGACAGAGCTCCTGAAGGCCAGGAGGCTTGAGAGGTAAAGAGTTGTGTCCCCTTTTTCGCCAGATTTGAACCGACTGGAAATTGTTGTGTTGCTCTTTGGAGAGGGAACTCAAGAAAACTCCCACCCAAATGTGGACTCACTGAAGGCGGTCATAGTGACTGCGTGGAAACTTGTCAGAGGAGTTTTGACATCAACTTCTGCGATACTTTTCGGCGACGAGTAAAAGCTGTGATTATTACTGAAACATCTAACAATCTTTAATTTACCTATACGTATGAAGAAAAAAAAACGTGGGTTTGCTTATAGTTCCGTATTGAATTTATTTTATGGCACCATTTCTATTAAATGTTTTCTTTTGGTAGACTATAACTTGAATATTAGTATATACTATTCCATCAACTTTTTCTCCTGCCCTTAAATATAATGTTATTTGTTGTATTATATGAATAAAACTATAATTACATATAATTCATATAAATATACGTAGAAAATATTGGTATGAGAAGAATTGTCTCTCTTTATACTAGAGGGAGCATAGAACAAAGATCCAGACATACAATGATGAAGAGAGTCATCTCTTTAAAACCAGACATAATACAAGATATCATATCTAAAGTAGCATCTACTTGCACTAGTCAATTGGAAATTCGGTATGTTTAAAGCATTATTCCAATAAAAGTGAGTGGCTCAAGATTAAAATATATTCTTCTTTTATCATAATTTAGCATATGGACTTAATAGGAAATCAACCTCCTTTTTCCAGTCAATTATTAATAACCAAAAAAATGATTACCTCCCTTTAATTTTGATTGGTGATCTTAATGTTGATATAAACATTTGTATAAAAAAACTTACCACAAAAAAAAAAAAATGTTATAGAGTATTTTGCATGACAGAGCTGGGTCATAAGATATCCTGAGTCTATTTTTTAGTTCTAGTTTATATTCTTCTAGATCCATGATCCACTTAGAGATCGTAGACTTCTATTTACAGGAGTAGTGAAGAATTATTAATGTATCATTTTATGATCGGAAGAAGGTTCATATACATATGAAGCTTTCTTGGTCAAAGATAGAAAACGACTATAGACCAGAGCAAGATCAATCCTCTATGACAGCTTACCATTTCTCCATGAATAGGAATCCCTTTCCTCATTCGATATCCTCATCACATCATATAGTTTTAGCTCATGGAAAAAAAAAAAAATTGTATATAAAAAAGGAAAAAAATTGGAGCATTAATTGCAACTGATTTTAGCAATGCGTTTGACACAGTGCATCATAATTTTATCCTTTCTTCAGTGAAGAAATAGGCCCTGAGCTTTTTAAATCCAATTCGAGCTCTTTTTATAATGGGACTTCAAATATTATGTTAGGTAAAGAACAAAGTGACACAATAGTGCTAAGTAAAAGCTTCAGACAAGGATGTCCGGTCTCTCCTTTACTATTCGTAACTGTTATGGAGTATTTAAATTACTCCTTGAAATACAAGTATAGAGGCTTTGGTATTTATTTAGGTGAAAAAATAGCCTTAATGGATATATAAGTGGATTATGTGACTCTAATGGTAGAAGGGAATTTGAAAAAAACAACGAAGAAGAAGAAGAACTGAAATACTTTTGTCCTTTTTGTGTTCTAAAAAATAATCTGGAAAAAAATTCTATTCTCCCCGTAGGTCAGTGGTTTCCCTTACATTCTGATTTTCCCCTTTTTTTAAATTCTTGTACATAATTGTTTTAAGTGTGACAAAGGCGGTAAAATTCGGAAACATTAATTTTTATTAATATTATTATATTTTATCCTTGTCTTTACGTAAGATAATTCTGACTCACTGGTATTTTCTACCTTTGTAGTATATTTGGGTGGAGAAATAGTCATTTCGTATTTGTTGATGCATTTCAATGCTTTATAAAAAGTGTTACAATCATCCAATTTAAGATAAATATCCTGTTCTGTTCTATAACTTTTATAATTTTATCTTTGCTTAGTAAAGGTTCTGAGAGAAACTTCCGATGTAAATATGAAGTCTTCTGAACCAGGTTATCCCGGAAAAAAAAATTGGACAAGCTTTGACATCTAAATAAGAATAAAAGTTTCACAATACAAATACATTACTCTGTGCAGTGGTATTCCGTAAATAAATGCTATCACAACTTATCAACATCAACCTATCTGACTCAAATTATTGATGGCTAAATGAAAGTGTTTGAATATTTACAGAGTCATTTATTCCCTTATTTTTGATAAAAATTCATTTTAGCTTATGCTAACTTTCTTCCAGAAAAACAAGACAAATTAAATTTTTGATATAAACGAAATTTTTCGTTTGTGTATCAATAACTCAGATTACTATGAGTTGAAAAAATGAAAGTTATCAATTAGCATTGTTACAATTTTGGTATAATGCTAATCGACAATTAGCTAATTTTTTCGTAGTTAATAAGCTCAACCTCCGATGAATACTAAATCTTTGATGATCATTGAAAAAAATAAAGTAATATTTCGTAAATCTTCGTAAATTTTTGTTTGTTTGGTTATTTAAAATTTGTATATAACTTAGAGTGAAATCGGAAGAAATTTCAATAACTACACTCCTTTTACAATAGAAAAGTTTTCATATATCCTGTCAAAATAGGGCAAGGAGATGAGTATCCAATCAAATAAATGGACATAAAACGAAAGGAAAATAAGTTGAATAACCGTATATTAATGGCAGTAGACCTGTGAATGAAAGGATGGATAGCAGCATTAGACAATTCAAGAAAATGTTTGTTGCCTAGGGTGGAAAAATAAACTTGGCTCGGTTGAGTATTTGTTTGTACATATTTTTTTTTATAGCTTCGTTGCACTTCTAATAGTAATAAATTAAGAGAATTATAGTTATATAAGTACGATTATAGAGAGGCTATAAAATAATCTCCTTCTCCCTCGTAAATTTCACATATCAAATGGATAAACTCTTCCCAAAAATAAAATAAGCAACCAAAAAACTCCTTGGATGAAAAATTAAATGACCCCAAACGAAGAAACAAATAAATTAGTTATTTGTCATTTTAATATTATGTTTGATGCACTTAACAAAGAAAAAACATATACAGTACATGCTTGTCAGAGAAAAAAGTCATCTTAGTCCTTTTTTCAGGGATTCAAACGCATATACTGTGCGTCAAAATAAAAACAATCTTGAACAAAATCAAGAAATGGAGAACATCTCAATAAATTTTTTACATCATATAAACATACATCCCAATATTTTACAGATATTACAGATTACAGCCAATTTTAGTATTTTTATTCAAATTTGTTGGATAATTTAATATACATACCTAATAATTTAGACTACAGGGCGAGGACTCAAAAATGAGAAAATTTTAAAAGCTGTTATCATTTCTACATATTTATATTTTGTGTCATTTTTATGGCAAACTTTTGAAACAAAAGTTGGTAATTCAATAATTTCCTACACTTTGTCTTCAATATGTTCCCTTCCATTCTGATTGATAGCATCAATACAGGACGAACAAAAGCACAGCAGACCTTGATGAAGTCCGAGGACTAGCTTTTCCACTCATCCATGATCACGGCCTTCAGGGCATTGACATTCGGGTGAACAGTCTTGTTCGTCTTGCCCTCCAAGATCCACCAAACATCAAAGTCCAGAGGTCTGCAGGCCAGAAGGCAGATATGTCCTCCCTGCAGGGCGCCGTCTTGGGTTAACACATAGTTGTCCCTGCGAAACATGCTCTTCCACTATGGCAATAAATACTACCTGAGGAACTTGTAGAAGACGTCCATGTTTACTTTCTCGTTTGCCTTGATGAAGTAGGGAGGTATGTTGCTGCCGTCGGACACCACGACCCCAAGGACCATGACCTGAGCTGGATGTTTGGTACTGAAGGTTCCCTCAACCTTAGCTCTTGATTCAGCCAAGAGAAGATTATTTCTCCTGTTCAGAACAGTGTCAACTTTCGACTTGTGCCTAGTGGAAATCGCACAACCTCTGCTGTTTTCCTTGTTGCACAGACATTTTTCATTGCACCAAAAAAAAAATCACTTCAAATTGTAGCTTTTTGTCGGTTCTTTTGGATAACTCCAAGTAAAAAGCTGTCAGAATTTTATAACTGAAGCTAGACGGCCTCGAAGAGGATTCTAATTTTTGAGTCTTTACCTTCTAAATTTAAAACCTTCATTTGATTTTTGAGACCTAAAATTGGTCCAATATTGCCTTCCCAATAAAATCTATTATTTCATCATTCCTTTATTGTGAAGATCCATTTTTGATACAATTTAAGTGTAATTTGTGGTGCCTAAAAAGGGTTATTAAGAATATTTTGTAAATAGAAATGTACGATAGTTCATCAAAGAATACAAATTTAATAATCAGTGAATTTTGGGGACAATACTACTAACTTGCTTTTACGTTCACGGGTCACATATCATAAAAGTATTTACTTTATTTGGCAAAAATCCGTATTTTTGAGAAAAGTCGTACATTTTTCATTTTATTTATAATTATTATTCGCAAGTTGGTGTGACACTAGGTAGTTTTCGGACACAGCATAAATAGATTTTGCTAAGTTTTTACATTCATTTTTCTAGCACCCTAATTCAATTTTGAATTTAAAAATAATTGAAATATAAAATAATATTATCAATAAGGAGTTGTATTATTTTGCTACAAGATAGCGCCAATTTAGGTCGTTTTGTAATCTGAATAAAATAATGAAAACGCTCATGCTCCATGGTAAAAAAACATTATTTTTATGAACTTGACATATATAATATACCCGCTCTTTCTCAACAACTTATGTTATCACTAAAAGTTGAATTTTGAAAAATAATAAGTTCTAATTTGTTTTAAGTCATGTATTTTAATCAATTTATATAGTTTTGTGAAAAAAAAAAAAAAACAACAACAACATATTTTGCAGAATTTTAAATCACTATTAGTTTTCTATCCATCACTAATTTCATGGAAATACTAAAGAGTGGTCAAGGATTCAAATTTGAATCTTTCCCACTAAGCATTTACTTTGTTTATGATAATTAATAAAATATATAAATTATAAAAATGATGAATACTGTCATTTCGACATCCTTTAACAATAATCACATAAAACATTTATAGGTTGTCGCAGTGAGTTCCTTTGTGCGCTTTTTCTCGAACATCAAATAAGTTAATAGTTTTGTAGATTTAACCATTGAAATATCCATATTTTGGTTATGAATTATGAAGAAAGCAATTTATGGGCTGGAAGACATAGTCTAGTAAATATAATATTATTTTTTTGAAATAATAGTTATAAAAGGTTTCAAAATATGGAGAGTCCCTCTTTTTTCTTATTCTAACATAGATTTTTACAAATGATTTTGATATTACTTTTCGATATTTTCCGAATGTGGAGGGATAAAATTGTAAATTAAAACGAACTGTTCATGTCTTTTTTGTCCAGATATGAATGTTAATCTTTTGCTCTAGACCTACAAAATAACTTTTTCTAACTATTTCTCATGATAGTGTTATCTAACTATTATTTAATTAAAAAAACCATGTAGGGAAGAAAAATGTCAATAAAATGGGTATTACATTGTCTTTTACTATATTTAATCATTTTTTATTTGTAATAAAGGTCTGTCATTTGCTATAAACTAATAAAATCATGTTTGAAATTTGAAAAAGTAAATTATACAAGAAGGTATATATATTTGAAATCAAAGCTTAAAATATTTATTTTTATACAGGGTTCGGAAGTAAAACGCGGGTTGTTAATAAATGCTAATTATGTAATGGAAATAGAGATATTTTGTGATTTTTGTGCATATTCCGAATCTCCTGTTCTTTTTGCATAAGTAAACAATAAGAAACATTTCTCAAATCTTTCATCATGAGTGAGCAAGAACCAAAAAGGCAGAGGCTCTCGGACCTTCTGGATGCCAAAATTGAGGTTGCCGAGATTATGGACATTGTGAAGTAGTTCAGGAGCCTCATTTTCAAGGTGGCCAAGATGAAAAAGGATGGAAAATACCTCTCAAGGAAAGAATTAAACTGGGGACACAACTAGAAAAGGGGTTCTGAGTTTCTGGGGGACCTGAAGAAGAAGATCAAGGAGGACCCACAAAATCCATGAATAGGCTCTCTAACGAATTTGATGTGGACGAGGAGACAATCAGGAGGGATGGAAAGTAAGACTTGGGGTTGTCCTCTTACACAAGGATCCCACGCCATCTGTTGACCGATACTCTGTAGGAAAGGAGACTGCAGAGGTGCAAGAAAGTTCGTGCGTGGATCAAGGCAAATGGATCCACATTAAAAAAATTATTTGACGTGAAGATTTTCACTGTGGAGCAGGTCTACAACCGTCAAAAAAATCGTTGTCTTGGGGTTTCACCAGAAGTGGTCAAGGGAGTGTTCCGTACAAAATCTGGCCCATAAGATTGTACTGGGGGTCATGGTGTCTGACGGCTAGAAGATACCTCGCTTCTTTTTTAAGGCTGTGAGAAAATGGGACAGGAATCCTACTACAAGGTGCTGAGGTTCATCATACTGCCATCGCTCAAGGCCACCTACCCAGAGGACAACTGTGTGTAGACCCAAGATGGTCCAACCTCACACACATTGTCCAAATTTCAGAAGTTCTGCACCGACAACATGGCTGATTTTTGACCCATCATCTTTGCCGGATTTGATACCGTTGGACTTTGCTGTGCGGGTTACTATGGAGAGGGAGACTTACCGGACATTTCCCCGAAAGTGGACTCTCTGAAGGCTGCCATTGTGAAGGAGTAGAACAACTTGCCGAGAAGTTCATCATCAACTCCTGCAACACTTTCCGCCTCCGTGTTGAGGCTGTGATTGCTGCTGAGAGCGGCCATATTGAGTGAGCATGTTCACAATGGTCGTGTCTCAAAGTTTTGTAAAAAAAAAAGATCAAAATTATTTTTCAAAAAATATAATTATTGACATTTTTCTAAAATCAGTTATTCAGTCCATGTTTTACTTCCGAAACCTGAACATGAATAAATATATTTTTTGGAATTCCTTATGTAATTTATTTTACTTATAATTATGTAAGTATTTATATATTGTGTGAACTTTATGCCAATAAATTGCATAATAATATTCATAATAAATAAAAATATCAAACTTATAGAATATAAAAATATAATTTATGATTAATTAAAAGCAAATCATCCTTAGAAATTAAGGAATAATGAATAAAAGATCATACTTAAAAAAGTTTAATTGACATTTTTTGTAGTCAAAAATAATTAACTGATAAAGTAAGGTATCTTATTTGGCATAAATGAACATGGGGGGGGAAGTATATTTGATAATAATATATAAAACATTTTGCATAAAAAAAATGGGATTTTATTAATAAAAATGATAAGAAACATCAAAATAAATGCGCGTAATACGCAATACCAAAAAAGAATATATTTTCTATGGCAACATGTTTGGAACTAAAATAATCATAGCATTAGGCAAGTTAAAGAAATATTGATTAAATAATATTGTCAAATATATGTTTCATCTACAATACTAAATAAATTAAAAATCCTTTAACTGGGTTTACATCAATAATTTGAATTAAACAATACCAAAAGTTCCTTTTTTTTTTTGACATTATTCGGCTTTTCAAATGAAAACTCGTCGATGAAGGATTTTTTTTTTAGACGTTTGAGGGTTATTTTCTGGCTTAGAGGAATAAAATGCAAAAATAAATAAATATCTGGTGATACCAAATTCCCAACTTTTGTCATTTCGGTACAGTCTAATAACTATATATAATCTTCTATTACTTCCTTGGTATGTTTATATGGTTAAAATATTCATTTTAATGTCGGGACGGATAAACATCCTAGAAAAGTACTTGCTACTTGCGCTTGAATTTGAATGAAAAACCGGATGATCCTTAAATACAAACGAGATGGGCGAAATCCCAAAGGAGAGGTATTTATTAATATTCCAATTGGAGTACTCTATTTTAATTTTATTTTAGAGGGCTTCGATCACTTCTCTCCCATAGCTGAATCCTCCCTCAAGCACTACCTATGGTGTTACTCTTTGGAATTGGATAGAAATGTTGGATCTCATGGAGAAAAAGGTATTAGAATTTATTTCATCAATTACACATTTAGAAGAAATAGACATTTCATGGATTAATTAATGTAATATAACTTATTATTTAAAAAATATTATGTGTAATTAGTTTTAAAAATAATCCGTTGCACCAGACTAGCTTGAAAAAAACAGGAAGTTTGACAACGTCCTGAAATACATTTTTGACTCCATCATAATAAGTTTCAATTAAATCACATCCCATTATAGCGCGAGGTCCATTAATATTTGAACACTTTAAATTTGAAACTTCAACAAAATATAATTTATTGTATCAAAAATAAATTTAATCAAAATTAATACTATATATCATATATCTAACGGCCTTAACGGCAAGCGCCGGTGGAAGGCCTGGCCTTCACTTCCGATGAAGTCCTCTATCCTGGCGTCCAATTGCTAGAAGACAGTGGCTTTGAGGACCCCGGTGTTTGGATGGCGGACACATCAAGCCTTCCCCTCAAAATGCAAACAAAAGGAGTGGTCGAGGGGGTTGGGATCAAGGCTGTAGGGCGACTAAAAGTATCAAAAAAGTTCAAAAGAGTCTTTCAACAAAGGAGATGGGGTTATTTCATTTTTGGTGTCAAAAGTGGCCTCTACACTTTCAAAAGATTCTTCCCACCCATTTTTTTGATTTTCTCTCTGGTTAGTCTGGTACGAAACCCCATTATCTCTGGACATGAGGGGATTGACCTTGGCTGTTTTCTTTAACTCTTCCGGGTTTAATTTGACCTTTTTGACAGAACCTTTCTTCTTTTCTAACGTTTTGGACTTGCTGACGGCGTACACGATGGTCCGGGAGACGCCCAACTGCTTGGAATGCTCAACTATAAATTCGTAGATAATGTTGAAGTGTCATTTTCTCGACTTGGATGCAGGCTAGAGAGCTCAAGTTTTATTTATTTATTGTAACTAATTGTTAATGCTTTAATATATCAAATGTGAATTAATTGCAATCACTCAACCTAAATTAATTATTGAATTAGTAAATGTACATATTCCACCGGACCACCCTGTAGACGAGAAAATACACTTAAAGGTCATTACTTAACTCATTAATTATCCATTAAAGAGATGCACCAAGATTTTTTACTGAAACATGAAAGTAATAAAGTTTATTGTGTGATGTATTTCAGAAGCGTCAGTACTAAGGACATTAGCTTTGCAATCTCATTGTAGGTATGTTAGGCTTGTGCTCTACTGGAGAGGCTAGATCATCAAAAGTTGGAGGCATATGCAGTGCAGATTGCAATACTATCAGTGAAAAAAGAAACATATGGAACATGCCAGATCAAAATTCAAAAAAGATGGGAGTTTGTTTCTTCAAGGATAATAGTAAGATGTGTAGATACGTAGAGATTAATAATGCTGCCTCGATTTCCTGCATTTAAATCAGCCTACTTCACTCGAATATTTGAAAAAATTTAATCTCACACTTGTACCGCTCGTTGCATATGTAAGAGGAAGTAAACTAATTTCTATCATTTGGAAAATTTCTATAATAATAATAATTTTTAACGTTGCTTCAACCTTACTAGTAAGGTTGAAAAGGTACCGAGATGATGACATTATAAAATATTACATGAATAACTGTGATACCAAAAAAAGAAAAACAGAAAAAAAAACTACACATTGCTTACTTCTTAAATTGATACTGTATAGATTTCAAGGATATTTACATATTCTAGAACATTAGAATATGTCAAAGCAGGGCACACATTTATAAGTGAAGACAGCTTCCATGCTCAAGATGAAAATAAATATATCTACGACTTCAAAGTCACTAAAATATGTGTAGAAGTACCAAAAGCTACTGTAACCATGCCCAGTTATTCTCATTTCGAGCTATTATAAGTATGAGAAAATTGAAAAATTAAGATGGACCAATGCTAGCAAATATTAAAATTGCAAAGTCTTGAAGAGGCAACCGGAGTTATACTACAAAAAATCATATAAAGAAAAATCATTTTTTAGGTTTGACTTTATAAAAGCTAAATTGAACATTTTTTTTACAACTAACATTAACTTCTCCAAAAGGAATCTCTCCATTAAATAAGTCAAGTATATTGAATAATTTGATACTTAATTTTTAATGACGAATAAATGTATACAAACCTTGGACTATTCAAAAATTAATAAATTTTGACTTTTACTTTTATCAAAATTTTTTAAATGGTTACTAAAATTTCCAAATCCAAAATCGATAATATTTCATTAAAACAATAGTAATAAATTTATAGTCTTTTCTTAGCTATCAAAAAAGTCAAATATAATAGGTTAATTGATGATATCATGTTTAATAGAAAATCTATTAAATAAGTCTTGTTTAATATTTTCAGACTAAGCATAATATCGGGTTCTAAATACCAAATGATAAAATATTATAATTTTAATTTGGTCAAAACATGGTACTTGTATGACAAAAAGATATGTTCTTTAATTTGGTGAAAATTCTATTATTATGATGTGACTATGTAAAACATTTATTTTTCGTGAGATAAAAGGTATAGTTTTATTGTATAGTTATAATAAAATGTTTTTTAATATACACAATTAAAATAATATGTAAAAGAACCATCTGTTTCAATAGAGGAAAACTGTGAGTAACGTTTAAAAGTAACAATAAATAATAACAACATGCATGAATGATAAAATCAAATATGGGTCTATTTACGTAAATTCATTAATTAAAAATACTGTTTAAAGTGCAACACTTTTTGAAAATTATAAAATTTGTTATACTTTAAAAATGAATTATCAAATTTGTAAAATTGAATTCATAAATACCTACTAGCTGGGGAAACAATATTTACATTCTCTATCAATAAAGAAACATTTTGCCTTTATGACAAGTTCCCGCCTGCTGCGGAACTTTGCACAGTACTTCTTTACAATCGGCTCTAGGTTGGCTTAAGCAGTGATGATGGTGGCCGTCATTTTTGTCCTTTGTTGTGTATTGGCCTCCCAAAAGCTTCCCCAAAATACCTAAGTCTTGAGAAGAACAGTCGGATCTGTGAGGAGGCTCAAGAGTTCAAACACTTTACTCGATCCAATGGCTTCAAACCCTTGACATGTACTTCTCTTGTAGCCATTAAAATTTAAGTCTTGCTTCCCCAAGAGGTGTATGATGGTTTGGCTGCTGTCAAATTCACCACTTTCCCTCTTCTGCTTTCAATGGCCTCTTTAACTACCTCAGCCTCTTTAGCCTTGTAGAAGCTTTCGGAGTGCCTCTCGAAGTCACTTGGTGCATAGTAGAAGGGTTACAGACCAGCACATTAGAGATCTCTCAGGTGATTTTCCACGTGCAGATAGCTTCGGAATTGCACCTTTGCGTTGCTCCATGTTTTTAGTTATGACGCTCTTATTGATTGGGTGACTTTGCAAATTCTATGTTTACAACTCCTTCAGAAAATTATAAGCAATAATTTATAGGGTTAAACATCAAAATATAAGTCTGGACAGTCCTTATCCTAATAATACATTTTGATGCATCGTATGTATTTTGTATCCTCCTAAAAATGCATTTTTTTTAGTAAACTCCTGTCAGAGTTTTTAGATGATAAAAAGTAAGTGAATATATTTCTATTTTTAGGTCATTCTATAGAAAATGAAGACATATTTTTTTCATTCAATTTGAAAAAAATTGATTTATCAAATAACCTTGTTTTGGAACGCTCAAAAATGAATTTTCAGACCTGAAACTCAATTCACCTATGATTTATGAGCTCCTTTCTATGACCAATTTGATACAAAATTCTTCTGAAAACCCATACCGTTTTGGATTGTGGTTTGTAAACCACTCATATGGTGGATATATATAACTAATACATCATTTGATAGGAATAGAGTTATGCAACAAAGTACTCTAATAAACTTTTTAAATTCTATTATAAAAAGTATGGTTTATCTTAATCATACTTTTTTATTACGTAATTATTAAAATTGTTTACTGCAATTTGACAATTTTTGATCAAAAAATACCATTTCAGATTCTGAATAAAAGTTTATTTGACATACAAAAGTTTATTTACATCTTATTATTCAGTTTCTACCAAATATTTTGCATTTTTTAAATGTTATTTATTTTACTAGTCCTTTGAATAATGGAACATTTAAAAAAAATCTTAATTGCTACACTTGAGGGAAATTATAAAAATATTCCATAATTTATATGATCTGAATATCTTACCTATGAGATTTAGAGGAAAACCTAAATATTACAAATTCGAGTAGATTCCAATGTTTTTGGTAATTAATTTGGAGTCGACTATCAAGTCTTTCCTCACAATTCCAAGTCTTTACAAATTTTTTCGAGCCTTATTGGCTTTAAAATATCCACTTTTAAAAATTAAGTTTCTATTGCCATGAACAAGTTAATACTAAAATCATCCATCAATGCCTCTGTTTTTATTTTTTGGCAGAGGGTCATTCCATGTCAAATCGAAGAAAATAAATAATAAATAGCGCCAACCCTCTAAATTTGGGTAATTTTTGCACATAAGCTGAAATTCATGAGTACATTCAGTGTGTCAAATTTCAACACATAACTCAGAGTCGTTTCTGAGATATAGATACTCCTCTCGGACCAAAATTTTATTTTACATATTTTAGGATTTATATAGAATCACAAAAAACACTTGGGGGGCTTATAACGCCTAAAAACGGGCGGCTATTGATGCCATTGTCATGACAGTAGCAACATGAGTGCAAGGAAGACAGTTCCAAGTCTCAAAAAAGAAAGAAAAACTATTTCAAAGTTATGCCCAACTTTATAAACAAGTAATGTACTATAAACTACTCATATTTTTTAAAAATATTTGTCAACTTTTAATCAATATTATTAATTAATATAGTACAGTTTTATTTTGTCATTCCAAATAAATTTAAGATATAAAAACGTAAGTAAAATTGACCAAAATTCTGGAGAAAGTAATAAAACCTTGAGATACAAAATCAAAAAGCGACGTCGAAAATATTTGTCTGACTTTGTCAAAAATCATCAAAACCGGAGGGGGTCCGGTGACATGCCTTGGTCTATTTGACATGAAATGACCCTAGAAAATTTACGCCAAATCAGTTTAAAATAAAAGATTTCTCCATGAATAAAAATTATTTAGTCTATAATATCATAATATAGGTATTTTGGATTTTATTCTTATTCTCAAAGAGAAGTTCAAAATGTTTTTATAGTCCTTATTTTTTTGCAAAATATTATCTTACAAAAGCGACAAAAGTATACCGTAAAGTGAACGAAATTTCAATATAATTTTCATATAAAAATAAAAAAACTAAACAGCCTTGATTGTCTTAGATTTTTAAGAAGCTTCTGGTCCAAATGACATTACTAATCAATACAAACAACTTATGTTTTAGGCAATTTCGTTAATATTGTAAAATAAGGTTTATTCTTCAATATTAACAGTGATATAAAATAGTGGATTAATGTATGAATAAAATATTAGCTTCTAAGTAGAATACTTTATTTAAAGAGATTTTTTGATCAAATACATTTTTTTAAAAGAATTGTAATCAAGATAACGTTATAAATCATTAATCTTTTAAGTGCTGCAACGTTTTTATCAAATGATTTTAAATGTTATTTACATCTACATAACTTTTTGAAATCCAAATATTGCCCTGAATCGTGTTTTTACTAAAAAACCCTATATTTTTAGAGGCTGTAAAGGTCAACTGTATGTTTGTTGAAGGAATAATGTTAATGATTACTTTCATGTTCTACACATTAAATAACAAAATTAATTGTGGATTTGCTGTTGCATAGTGTAATTTTGCACCATGCACAGGTCTGTAGCTCTCATAGAAATATACATATATTAAAGTTAGAGATAGAATATTTAATTTACTCGATAAAAAGGAAATTCCCTATGCAAAAGTGATGGACAAATTAGTTCAAGAAAACTCACATACATATATCTATGGAAAGTCAAAGTGTATCTCTGTGAGTTTTGCAACAAAACTTGATCAACACAATGCGATTATCTCCCAATGACTTAAATACCGTACAAATATGACCAGCGAAGCTGGTGGATTTAGATAGTTTAATGTACTAATTTTCCACTCAACATAAGTAAGATAGAAACCTACCAACAAACTGATAGACAACCACTAGTCTGTAATGGCATGAACCTTAATTGTTTTGTGCTTACATCTAGTTTATCTTTTTACCGCCTGTAATCGCTTAGTATTATAACACCAAGGGTATCAATTTTGACGACATTTTGAATTTGTTGTAAGATATTATATATGAAGCCACGAACTTACAAAAACAACAACTATTTTATTAGTTATGTGAACACATAGTATAGACTAAGTTTTGGAGCCATATTCTATTTAACAATCTCAAAAATGTTTATGCTAACTCAACAAACGGTTGAATACATTTTTGTACTCATCGATGTTAACTAGTTCAGATATGGAGCCAGACATATAACAATTCATTCTTTTGATGTTTAGATGGAAGTGGATACTTGTATTGTAGCTATATTAATCATATAGACTCAAACATTATTGTTTTATTGGCTAGCATAGCTTAGTGGAATTACTTTTGATACCAGCAATTCGCCAAGGGAATTGCTATTCCACCATGATTCTACTATGCGTATTACCTCTTAAAAGTTCATCAAATCTTTTTTTTAAATTTTAAAGTAGTTCCGTCGGCAATTTTGGTAATTTGCATTAATTTAAAACCGTTGGGTTTATTTTTGATACCAGAAGTATTACATCAAAGGTAGATTCTACAGTAGAGTTATTTTAGTGTTATGGATAAATAAAAAATAATTGTTCATATGTACATATAAAACAAAAACCTACTACATGAATTCAAAACGGGGATACAACCCTTCAGAATGAAAAATACTCTCTGTCCATAGAATATGTATACAGAAAATAATAATAATAAAAAAAAAAAGAAGCAAAGTAAGAAGTTAAAAAAATTGTTTGTGACATTATTAGAGACGTACGTACGACCAACCGTACATACACACACAACCATCTACCTCTGTATGTAGGTGCTATCAAAAAAAGAATAAAAGAAACGATATAAAAAAGGTTTTTTTTGTTACAAAACAATAATAAATCACTGCCGTGAAGTTGTCATATTTCTCAGCTCAAAATAAATCACACTCTTCCCTTCTATAAATATATAGGTATATATATTTTTTTACTTTTATACCTACATTAACCCTTACTGAAGCTTGAAATTAATTATTCAAGGACTGTCTAACTCTATAATGTCTCTTTTCTCTCGAAAAAACGTCACACCAAATTATGTTTAACCCTTTCTCTCATGAGCTAAAAATAGGTAAAATATAAAATTTTCTAATATTTTTTGTAATTTTTTTAGTATAACAAAGATAAAAAATTAAAGCAATATTAGAATGTATATAAATAATAAATAATTTACAGACAATTTCCTGGATATAATTATGTAAAGGTTATTGATACTGAAAGGATCAAAACAATCGTGAAGCAGGTAAACTCCGGTATTTCCAATGCTAAAATACATGAATATTTATCTTTAAACACATATTAACACAATAATTCTTGCAGGTCATACTTTTTTCTTGATAATTGATACTATTTTCTGAAGTATTGCTCCTGAGTAACGTTAAAGGGTTAACTAAATGCATTATATTCAATGCTAACCTCTTTTATTTCCTTGGGGTGTTATCATATTTGTGCTTCACTTTCTATACAAAATTTTAATTTTTTATATATAGCCAATCTTCATTTATTTTTGGAAATATTAATTAATTTATTTTTATCTATTTTATATTGAGATAACTTACGAAAAATGCAAAGAAAGAGTAACTCACAGTAAGATTAACTCAATTTTTGCCAAGTTATATATTGAGTTCAAATATTCTATTATATTTAATCTGGAATAATTTAATTATAGCAAAATTGAAACTAATACTCAAATTGTTTTTAAAGACAAGAATAACATCTTTAAAATACTAATTCGATATATTATACCAATTGACGGAGTACTTTATTCAGTTCTGAAACAAAACTAGGGTTGTACATTTTAAATAAAATGCGGTGAGTGTAAAACCACAACTGAGAAAATGTCATCGAATATATAGTAGATTAAAGAGACGACATATCTCCTGAAAGAGATTTCTGGATGATTAACATATGACCTGAATGCATGTCAGATTTTGTTAAAGTTGGTAATGTGATGATTTTTTTTAATATTTTTATCGCACAAAATTCTATAATTCTGAATGAGAGAACATCCAAGAATAAGTCAAATACTAGTGGTTGCGGTTGTATAAGTGTAAGTTGAATTGAGGGTCGGCATAAGAGTAATTCCTTGTGAAAATAATGTGAACCTTGTTTTGATAATTATTGAAGATGCTCTTCAAGAAGCATCATATTTCCGAGAAGAGAAATGTAGGTCCTTGCGGAGTGGGATTTGTGTTTATTTTCTTTCTCGCAGCTAATTTAATAAAACGTAATGACAGCTGATCTACTCTTTTCCCAAATATATGTCAGGGTTACCATGCCATTTTCTGTTTTTTTTAATTTGTATATACTAGTAGGTCATATTTTATACAACTCTGGAGAGAATATTAACAATAGTGCTCCTTTCTCTCTGATACGGTATAATTTTCAAAACATAGTGGAATAATTAATTTGAGCATTCATATTTTGCTCATAGCAACGTATACGTTTTGTTTTAAATTTACAATCACCGAAATTTAACCAGTATTCACAAACCTATGAATAACTTAATTCAAGAAAAACGAACGACAACAACTACAAAGAAAAATAAAGGTATATATTTTATTCTTATAATTTGCAAAACATATGCATATTAATGCTACTATATGTAGTAGACTATTATTATTATTTTTTAAATTTATTTGTAAATTTTGTTTGAATGAATAAAAATACCTATAGAGAAATGTCAATAAATATTACTTATTGGGTATTATTCAAGTCAATGTAGTTATATACTTATATCTTAAGTAAAAATAAACTTAAAAAAATGATGGAGCTTAAGTTCATTATCTCAAACTCATATTTTCCATAGTTCATAAAATAATAGTTTGTAAATCTAAGCCCATTGCTTCAACTATTTAAATAATTTGATAATTAATTTTAAAGTTTCGTCTAATTTTATAAAATACTAAACCAACTAGTGTATAATTATCGTAATAACCATCATAATATGAAAGCAAATCTCCATATTAATATAAAATAGTTTAAAGTTTTGTGCTTAAAAAATATAGCATTATCAAAACATAAAGTAGATCAGAATTTTTTTTATTAATATATATATTTTTTAAATAATACCATCTATTTCTGATATTTCCAATCTTTTAGATAAATATGTTTTAACTACATAATTTAGTAACATTGTGGCTGTAGAAATTCAATTTGTAAATTTTTATTTATCATCAGTACCTTCGGATTTGCACTTTTTCCAAGAAAGGACTTTTATTTTAGCTTCTTGTTCAAACTATTTAAAATATCTTGTTCAGAAAAAGCTCCCTTACGCTGTTCTCCATTTACGACCAATAGAGCATATACTCAGACATCATTGGAGAGTCCTCATGAGTAGCAGCTTTATGAAGATAATTTATTTCTGGGTGATAAACTGCAACGTAACTTTTTTGTTATTGACACTCTTGCAATCTCTTTAAAAAAGTATGTAAATTTATTATTCCTTAATTTTATGACACTGAAAGTAATGTAAATTTATCTCTCTGTTACTGAACATCCTTTTTTCGACGTAGTTAATCAACTTGGGCTAAACGTTGGTTTAGACTAGTGACTAAAAAAACCCCCAATATTTTACCCTTTGTCGACAATATTAATATATAAATATAATACAACATTATGATAGAGTATAATAAAGCAATATGATAAAATCCAATAAAATAATATGGTAAAATGAAATGATATAATGTGGTGTGGAATTAAAATAGATGTGGATTATTTTTAAAAGTCTCTTAAAACCACAAAGTGAAGACGTTCTTCTCACCTCTTTGGAGAAGCTGTTCCATATCCGTATAATTCGATTAAAAAAGCTTTTTGGGAGGTAATTAGTATTTGCCCACGGATGAACTAAGTAAAAATCTGAAGACGACCTAGTATTGTACGCCTTACTAAATTAGTCAGTCCATTAATAACTTAAAATATCATAACCACTACATGGACACTACCCTGAGGTACAGAGGATGGAACATCTATTGAAGCTGATCCAATACTGTTTATCAAAACTCACTGTTCTCGATTTCTGAGCCAAGATGAAATCCACTGCAATAGTTCACCCCCAATCCCAATGCAATATTGTTCGAGCCTACCATGCAACACCATGTGAAACGCCGTGCTGAAGTCAAAGAATAATACATATGTATCTAGTGAAGAGTCCCTACTTCGAGCGAAATCATCCCAGAATGATAACAGGTTTTAACACAAGACTTTCCATTTCAGAATCCATGTTGTCTAGCGGATATCAAACTTTGTTTGTCAAAAAAGTTTCTCACTTCAGAATTGAACTTAAGAACATACTTATGGCTTCCTTTTTGGTAAACTATTGGCGCATTTCCAGTCAAATGGTACAGCTCCCTCATGCATCGACATGTTGAATATCATTGTAAGGGGGCAGTAAATAATGTTACTAAGCTTCTTCAAGAAGAATGTACAAATACCGTCAGGATCCAACGAGAAAAAACTATTGAGGGAGGAAATGGCTTTTAGAATAACTGATTCTGCAAAGAAAATCATTAATAAGCGAGGACAGTTATCTGGGAGTGGTTGATCAATGCAGGGAGTCTCCAAATCTGTTGAGTAAACTGAGTGAAAAAAGTCGTCAAACAGATTTGTAATGCTATGGTCATCGGTCATTTCAGTACCGTCATTCAAATTCGCTAAAAATCATATTGAGCGCCCTAAATTTGTGTTTTATATAAGAGAAAACAGGCTTTAGATTATTTTTATCAAAGTTGGCTAACAATTTATATTCAAATTTACATCTACTCGGAGACACCAGAAGTTTAACAGCATTTTGGAGAGCCTTTTATTTTCTAAGTTTTGAGGAATTAATCATAACACCACTATTTTGAGGTATCAAAATATATAAGTTGTGATTGCTATAGTTAAAATATTATAATTTCATTTTCGTTAAATACTTAAGAGATATATTAATTACTTGTAACGAACATTTGTTACCGAAAATGGCCTCATTAACTTTGATAATATTGTGTGTGATTAATGGGATAACAACTGATATTACATTTGTAGCAATGCCTTTATCTATAATTGAAAAAAAGGTAAACAAACAAAGCAAAAGACCAACTTTAAAATGAACAAATTAATCAAATTCAGCAAACCTTGATTAAAAATTGCAAAAATTGCAAAGAGTTCAAATGGAATACGTTTTTGCAACAAGAAAAAGTATCTATTCTGAAAGATGTTTTAGGAGTATTCAAATCTATTTTAAACAAATTTATAGAAATAAAACCTAGTTAATTAACAAAGGTTTAAGATATATATATATTCTATTAATTCAAAATAAAATGACATAGCGCAAACTTAATTGACAAATTTGAATAGTTTTGGTGAAGTTTGATTAAATTATTTATTTATTGAGGTTATGATTTTATATGTACAAATGAAATAATAAATAAATGAAGGATAACGTATTTGAAAACAATATAATATTTTAATCATAAATCAAATCAACTAAATACAATTAGTCAAGAACATAATTTGGAAGACACTTTCAAGCTTATGTTAAGAAATTGAAACTGAAACTCACCATTAAAAGTACCAATAGTAACCATTGTAATACTATTTCTTAGTAAAAGCTTTGTAAGACTGTACCATCTATTTAAAAGAGTCAAAATATTGTTCTGACATCAAACGGTAATACCTAATAACATCAACACTATGTTTTAATCTTGATTTGTCCAGAATAATCAAAATTGAATAATCGGGTGAAATTTAGGACTTTGTGAAGTCCAACTCAACTCAGATCTAAAAAGGAACTGTTTCTCTTTTATGCATTTACAGAGGAACTTCCCATTATGTTCGACTGTACCAATTATTATAACTAAATCAATTTTTTGCGATATATTTTAATAAAAGTTAATCCGAATTTTTATTTTTGAGCAAGAGTTAATTGAAATATTTCATTAATATAAATTGTAGAACAATACCTTTACTAAGAAAGAAGAATAAACCAGAAAGAAAAAGTAAATTTATGGAAAAACAAAACAGCGTTTATTAATATAATTAGTGTTCTGTCAGTCCAGTCCAGTCTTATGGCTGGTTCTATTGATCTTTCGGACTGTTGCCCCTGAAGCTGGTCACTATCACTGTTATTCCCTGTAATATTTTTCCATAATTTTATTATATAATGGAATAATTAAGAAAATGGAAACCCCCCCTAAATGACGTCACAAGGGATCAATATTACCTTTTTAAGCACCAACAAGTGTGATTGGACAAGATTAGACTGAATTGCGGATTTCAATATTAAGTAATGACTGATGCAAAAATACATATAATTATCTCACATTTATGAATTGGCTCCCAGTAACGACCATCAACTAATTTTAAAACCCTTTTTTCTATGATTATCACACAAGCTTGAAAATTTGTAACGTCATACAAAATAAGATTAAATAATAGCTCGATATGAAACTCAAATATTGTTTATTTATAACCCTAATTGATCACAAGGGTTCATCCCAAATATAGAGAACATTATATACGCTCTAAGATGCAATAATAAATAACCATATTTGACCACTCTGATAATCAGGTATACGATCTCCTTTGAATGTTATATTAGATTTGATTCCTAAAGGATTCAGTGATTCAAAGGTGAAACATACACATATTAGAATAATATTTCTTTTAAATATTTATTTAAAAGCATTGCTCATATAAACGTGTATCTACGTTTTCTTTATACATTTTCTTTTTTTCTTCTGACATATATTAAAGTTAATATACATTTGAAAGCATGATGGTATCTAAAAAGACACTTAACTAAGTGTTGAATTAAAAAAAAAAAAAAAAAAACCTCTTTTTTGTAAAGTAATACATTTTTAGGAATAAGAAGAGCAAAAATTATAACATTTTTTCAGAATTCCAAAATATTAAAATTTTATGTTTACATACCTAAATATATATATATATATTTAACTGATAAATTAGCAATAGTAGTTATAGTTTCCTCAAATAAAAAAACTTGAGTTTTCGAATAACAAAATATAAAAAAATAAAATAAATGAAATTTTAATTTCAGCAATTAAATAACAGATTAGGACTGAATACACTTACAACTCGCAGTGAATTGTAGCTATGAAGGGTTCTCTATGTAATAATTGATCAGTTGTTGTATAACAGAGTCATTAGATGCCATGGAACAAAGATGTTCCTAACTCATTCTCTCTATCTTGTCAACTTTAGATTGTGTCGTTCAGTGTGCCGGTCAAAAAGCAGGTCGCTTTCTCTCTTTTTCTCTCTCTGTCACTTCTTATCTCCTTCTTGATCTGCCCCAAAAAACAAATACTGACAAGGCGGCATAAAGTAGTATACTGGGACCATGTCCCGGTCTGGGAAAGCCTTACTGCATAGCTGAGTTGAAAAAATTATAAATGATCTTTGTACCTTATTTCTATATACGAGGGTCATTTGAAAATACCCTGTTAAGTCTAATAGGTGGCTTATTGGCGTGTATCGAGGTTATGTTTAGTTAGTAACATCTCTTGAAATAACCCATACCAATTTTCAGCCATATTGGTCTCTTTTATCTGTTAAGTATTCGTTTGAATCGAGGAATCGCCCGTAAACATAATGGGGACTGTCTTTTGGATTCTCAAGGAATAATCCCCATCGACAATCTAAAAAATGTAAAACTAATACAGATGCATATTATTAATCGTTTTTGGACGTTCTTACGCTCCTTCCCTCTTCTGTAATCCATCACAATATCGTTGATTTCTAGAGTAGTAACCTCAACAAAGCGTCACTTGTGCCCATATGGCCACTTTGACATTTTTTGAAACCACTTATAAACGGATCCAAGCAAAGGTGCATAGTATCCATAATGCTTATCAAGCTTCTTTTTAGTCTTTTGAGGCCCTTTGCCTTTTTCTAATATAATGTTTAATCAACACACGTAATTTTTTTCCCTCCATTTTTTGAAAATCTCTGCGTTTGTTCGATTCAAACGAATGTCAAACATAAAGTTAAAAGTAAGTATTTGCCAAGAGATGTTACATACTATACATAACCTCGATACTCGCCATACGTGCCATCTCTCGGACTTTGCACGTACTTTTCAAACGACCGCTGTATCTTGGGTCCACTGAGATTGTCTTTTTATTTTTGTTGATTTAACATTGAATTCCTAGGGTTGGATTGGTCTTAAAAAAACAAAAATAAAAAGATTGAACTCCTATCAGTCCGGCCCTAATAAAGTTTGTCAGTGCTACGACCGGACCTTATTGGTCTTTTGTACAAACAATAATAGCTGAAATTACGTGTTTACTTCTAGCTACGTCACTTGAGTCGCTGAAATTTCACTATAATTCATAACCTCTTTCAAAGAGACACGATATCTGTAGGAGATGAGTGATTAGAACGCATTATTATAGTTCTAGGCATCCATCATTAATTATTTCCTTCATTCTATTATTCTTCAATCCTAGCCATGAGTAAAGAAAATAGAAAAACAGCTGGGACTCTAAGACTGAAAGACCGATGTATGAATCCTAATGACTGATACAACACTACGAATTACTCATTTGTATTCTATTACATCAAATTGAATGTTTAAAAAAATGTTTTTGTCATGGAAGGATGTTCATTACAAAAATTGCTTTTCCCTTTTTAGAAAAGTAGGGGATTTTTCCCTGTTTTTTGAAAGGGTTATTTGTATATAATACATACATATTATGTATTTAGTTAAAACCAAGGGGGACCTTTATTATTCATTTAGGATTAGACAAAAACTCCCCACTTCCCCTTTTTAAAGAAGGAGCCTTCGGAAGGAAGTTGTTTACTTATGTACATAAAGAAATATAATGGATTTAATGTTCGATTATGTACTTGTTTTATGCATTTTATTTGTGTACATCAATGTTGTACATACATTCTTCCTCTTGTCTCTTTTAATTATGCACTTGTCTGTCTTTAAATTCTTCAAATAAATTAACATCCCTTATGTATAACATCCATAATTACTATTATCTTTTCCTTACAAGCCTTGCCCCTAAATATTTATCCAGTTTTTATCAATATTTCTTTTTTGAAAAAAAGATAACAGTACTTTACGGGGACATAGTTAATTATGTCACAGTTGGTTAATAATAACTGAAGTCATGGAATTCCATATACATAGAAGTATTGAAAGACAAATTTGATATAAAAAATTAATTGCAGATTTGTGATGCAGTACTATTTGAATTGCATAACAAAATAACTCAAACAGTTTACTTTTCTGAAATAAATTTATAAAGAAAAATTTGTACTAGGTATTTTTTTTTACTGATTCGATATTTTTGTATTTTTTGTGACACTTTCCGATTAAAGAAAATAACGATTTTTTTAATGAGACAATTATGCGTTTTGTGTTGGAGAGAGGAGGACATCATAAAGTTATCGGAGGGTGAATTATTTTTTACTACTTAGCTGCAAGTACTAGTTCGGGTATCAAAGTTTAGTGTTGTACCGCTTTAAATGTGTTAGTACCCGAATAATATTAGGATACTTTAACAGCTATTTGAGTTTTAAGAGTCTGGGGGGGGCACGATATTTTTTACTGTTATTATTCTGACGACAATATTCCTCCATATGTCTCCTCGTATTTGACTTATAACTGCTTCAATTGTCTTAAGCGATGCTACTTCTTGTATCAAAGTTGTCCTTGTCAATACAACATTAAAAAAAAAAAAAAAAAAAAAACTTCTTTATAGTGTACACACTAATATAATACGAACGTCTAGCATTAACCTCGTTGTCCACTCTGGAGACTAAAAGCTCTAAATACTTTCTTTTGATTTTTTTTTTTTTTTTAATTTTCAAAATTGAAAAAAAATTATAAAAAGGGTGGGCAAGGATTTTTTTAAAAACGATTTTCTCTCCAACCAGCTATCAAATGTACCATTTTTTATAAATACCAGATTCTGAAAGCTTGATGGATTGTTATTCATTTTATTCAATAAAGTAATCTCTGGCCTTAATTATGTTTCTACATATACGAGACCGAAAGAACAAATCTTTTAGCATATCCTGAAATTCCTTCTCAATCTTACCGATGAATTCTTCTTTGGTATTACAGGGGAAGGGTTGGTTTGTCGTTCGATCGCGTCCCATACAAAAAAAACAAAAAACAAAACGATCGGATTCAGATTCCGTGAGTTTGGAGGGAAAAAGTCCAGCGAGATGAAGTCGGCAAAATTTTCTTGAAGCCATTTGTGAACTTTTTTCCGCATTGCCGTTGCCGCAAAATCACCTTATGTGGCTTCAAATTTCTCTCAAATAACCTTGCAAACGAACGTTTCACAGTCCCAGAGTTTGAGCATATTGAGTCATCAACTTACGACGTTTCTACTGATTGACGATTCTATTGATATTTATATAAATATATTATGTACAAATGTACATTCAAATATTATAAACATACAAGTTTAATCTTTCTATGTGATGACCACACATATCCCCCCAAGACCATAATTTATTAACATAATGATAATACAGTTCACAAACATTAATAAACAACACTGACGGATAATTATGTAATACTAATATTATGTAAGTTATTTTTAAGGACATTCTGGTTGATGCGTTTTTAGGAAGTGTCAAATACATTTAATTTTTTTTCTTTATACATCAACAAAGTGGGATCTTCCATCTTCCATCTTCCCGAGTGTTTGTAATTACTCATCGTGTTTCCAACATCTTTATCTTTGTATATTGGATCCTAGCGTGATCTCCAAGAATAAAAGGGTTTCCATTTTTAGAGGTGCTATCGTAGTATTTTTTGGATGAGTGGTACTTCTCTTTGTTTTCACTCGGATCGTCAACGTTTTGATTGGCTTGGCCTTGCTCTGCACAGGAGATTTTGCATCATGTAAGCATATTTTTTCTAAGTGGCCGATCTTTTTACAATTCATACACGTCTCAATTTTAGCAGGACATTTAAAAGGTCGATGTGATGTATTTGACTCGCAACATCTATAGCATTTCCTTTTAAGTTCTAGGGGATGATAAAGCTTCTTGTTTGTAGTCTGTTTTTGTTGTTGTCGTTATCGATCTTTGTAAGTAGACAGAGGCGCAACATTTACTTGTTTTTCGTTAGTTATTTTTTCCTGCATAGATGAAGCCGACTACCAGGACATGGCTATTTGGATAAGCTTTTCCTGGTTTGGCTCACTTTGACAAAGAAACTCTTTGCGTAGACGTCTATTATTTGTACTCATAATCAAGCATAGGGGGGTATTAATAGTCTTCATCTATAGAGCTGAGCTCTGCTTCTTGTCCTTGTAGTCTAAGAAGGAGATCTCAGTCTGAGAATTTTTCCCCTTGCTTTTGATGACATTGAAAGAAGCCATACCATCGTGTTAGGAGGGGAATTGCTGGAATAAATATTTTGTATATTTCAACTAAATATCCTCCGAAACCCATTATTGGAGTGTCTGGAGTTGTTGTAAATGATAATATACTTTGTCACTTTAAATCTACACAACCTTTTAAATATCCTTGTTGCTCGACTTTCCTTATTTGTCCCATTTTATTTTGTGGAATAGTAGAGCTCGTAACTTGTACGCCATTATCTGAATTCCGCCAGTGTCGAGTCTTTCGCGAGTTTCTCTTGATTTAAATTGTTAATTATTTTTACAGTTTTGACTGGAAAGTTGTAGGATCGAACCCCTTAATTTCACGACTGTTTAAGTGACCTCTTCTAGAATAATCTCTTCATTCTTGGCCTCCTTTTCTTCCCATTACAACTCTGAGTGGAATATTGTTTCCATTTCTTGTAAGGCGTCCTCGACTTTGGACATGATGAATTGAACTTTCTTCATCATATCGTCTGTTCTTTCCTTCAATGTCAAGATCTCCACTCCTCCCATAAAGTTCCTAAGTGATGTAACTTTACGAGTTACATTCCCCTTAATTCGTCGGAAAAGGCACTTTAATCGTTGGTGATACCATGTTGAGTTATCAACTTATGACGTTTCTACTGATAAACGATTCTACTGATACTGATCCAAATATATTCAATACAAAGGTACATTTTAATATTATATATTGTTATCATATTTACTAGTATATATTTCCTTCCTATATACGTTCCATTATATAAAATGGCTCCATGCCTTTTCCAAATATTTGTAGCAACAAATTGGTTCATTGATGCCATTTTTTTTCTACTGCTATAAGTTCGAACAAGCTATCTAACAACCAAAAATGTACTGCGTATGTGGTTTTTGCCATAAGCGTAGGCCAAAGTTGCGGCATAGATAGCTTTCACAGGCTGCATACTCATGTAGGTAGGAAGTTTATAAAATGTTTAATAATTTTACTTCTATATTTCAGCTGATAAAATATGTTCCCGTATTAAGATAGGTATTGAACGAGTTAATTATCCATATAAATAAAAAAATTGTGTTTCTAAGCATCTCTTCATTTTTAAATACTTTTTGATCCCATACGGGATCACCGGGAGAAAATGGGTTAATTCCTACATTTAAAGTTGTTTTAATAATTATTCATTCATCTATAAAAGGAGAGAATGATTAAAGAAATGATAACGTTTCATTTATTTTTAGTGTAAGTTAATATCTCATTTTAAATACAAATAAAATAATGATATATATTAGCTATAGTAAAAATAATTTAATTATTTTTAATGGATTTGAAAAAAAAAGGTTTAAAAAACTTATTATACCTAACGTCAATGACAAATTTCGAGAAAATAAAAGACAAATCATTAATTGTTTCTAAAAAGAAACACCAAAATTCGAATATATTTATTAATTCCTTTGATATTTCATGTATTTGAAAAAGTTTCATTTCGGTTAGGAAAATCATATGGAGCATTTGAACATTCTAAAAATTGGTCATCTTGAAGGTATAGGTTTTATAAGAATAAAAACTATTACTCTGGTACGAACAGTTTTTGTTAGTTTTTATTTTATTATGAAAGTAATTAAAATAAGTTCTTTTTAATACTAAATAGAAATTTGTGTCTTATATTTTTTGTTTTCACTTTTAATGTATAATATTTAATTCATTGTGTATTAAAAAAAATTAGTTGGAAAATTTTTATACGATTAACTTAATTGTAAATATTTTGTTAGCAAATACGATAGAATATTTATCGTATTTTTAAATAAAAGAAATCCATTATTGTATATGGATTGAAAAAAAGAAGGAAAAAACTATTAATGCTTATCTCCTTGTAAATCAAAACAATGTTTACTCCCCCCTCCCCCTCTTTTTAAATGATACACATAAAAATGAGTACATTAAATTTTAGCCTAATTTTTCGAAAATAAAATGATATTTTAAGCACTCTGGAACAAAAAATAAATCTTTTCAACCTCCCCCCTTTACCCCCAAAATTATTTTTTGAGGTATAAATAAGTGGTTTTTTAGTTTATTTTTTAAATAATAAGAAGAAACTAGCGAAGGCCGTGATCATTAAAGCCTGTTAATGGTTAAATCAATAGTTATATAAGATTTTAAGATTAAAAAATACAGTTTAAGGTGATATAAAAGGTCAAAAGTCACAAAAAAGGTCAACTTCATATTAATTTTTATTTTTAGGGGTTGCACTATGATGTCCAATTTTTGGAGTGACCTCCTAATTCGATCTTCTGTTGTATTTTAATGAGAATATTATGTTGGTAAAGTTTCAGTGTCTAGGGGTTTTTTAAAACTTGTATAACCATTTGAAAATGACTTTTCTGGAACAACAATCTTTGTATGCAAAGGAAGTCAAAAGTTCTAATTTTAAAGTTATGTTACTGAATTTCAGAAGTTATAATTTTAAAGTTATGTTGTTGAAGTTCAAAAGGTTCATTTAAGTTTCTTTTCTCAAGTGATATATAAGAATATAGTTCTTATTTTTATTTTGAAGAAATTATCCCCATTTTTGACAATTGACCTTCACTTTTGACATCAAAATTACCGGAACAGAATTGAGGAAACCAAAATTGCATGTATATGTAGTCACATTCTCAGCTGCCTGCCTGGCTTTTTCACCTATATTGAAGAAAAACTATTAACATTTCTCTTATATTCTCTTTGTCTATGCTCAAACAATACTGAGTCAAACAGTCACAAAACTGGAATAATCAAACTATATAGTGTACACCAATGGCACTTACACGACGCGAGATGCACATTACTACAGCCATCTACTGGAAAAATAATTGATTTTTTTTTACTATACCTATTATCCATGTTTACTGTATACCTTATGGGAGTGAATTTTTGCATATTTGTACATGTACCAGTGTTTTACAGTTGTTATCCTTAAAAATAGGTAGCTAATTATATATTTCATAACATAATCACAGTTAAACATTATCCTATTTTTCCTTAGTACATTTAAACCGACGATATTCTATTTTATAATAATTCATCTAAAAAAAAATTGTAGAGTCTAATATAAAACCACACAAATGCCATGCCTGATTGTGATTCCAATTCTGAAATGATGAATAATTATTCAAATGACAATAAAGAAAGATAAATACATGACCAAAGATCAACAGAATCATATAGTTATATATATACGGGTCCCAACATACGAATAATATTAAAATAAATAAAAGAAATAGAAAATCCTGAAACATTATTTTACTACGAATAAAAGTACTAACAACACGTGTCATGGACATATTAAAGTAAATTTTATATTTTGTATTCAAACTTGTGGGGTGAAGTAACATACTCCAATATTTTAGCTAAAGTTTTAGACGCTTCATTTCATTGATAATACTTCAATGTAACCGATTTGACCATTGAAACATAATCAATCAAATTCTCATTTTTTTAATTTAACGATGAATTTTGACTACATAAGCAGATCTGCAGAATTATATATATATATATATTTTTTGTACTCAAAGTATAAATGTATGCCCGACAAAAAGGACATGGTTACGATTATGTAAGCAATGCAAATATATATGTCAACATAACTTCTTTTTTTATGTGTCAAAAAGCCTTCCAAAAGACTTTCTTGTACAAATCCAAATATACAAATCATAATTCAGTGTCTAAATAAATACAGATATATTTTTTCGAACAAATAACCAGATTTGACTAATGATAGGTTTTTGATAGGAAGTTCCACATTTTAGAGATCTTTGTAAAATATGCCTAGTTCCCCAATATCTTGATTTATGAAACTGTTTCAATAAATAATTAAACACTGATTTTAGTCCATTTGTTTATTTATATTACATTAGTGGATTGTCAACAAAAAAACAAGATAGAAGGATTTTCCTCAAAAATTGAGTACGGATTAAATTTGAACTATTCAACGAATTATCGTGAATTATTTTCCAAAAATGACAAATGTTAACCCCTTTGAAGGCACCTTAAATCACACATAAAGAAGTAAAAATTGATGTCACAATAAAAGGATGAAAAGTTGGGGATTCTATTTGAAGGGCAATATCGGAGCCAATATAAGCCTTTGAAATCAAATAAAGAATCTAAACTACAGTTAAAACTCTTGCCATACCTTTATAACAAAGAATGAAAGGTTTTTTTTTAATGTCAATATTTATTTCATTGGCTCTGTACATTTTTTTCTTTTTTACTTCATGGAAACAATATTTCAGAGTCGGATTTTCTATTATAAATTCGTTTCTATGATAAATGTTTATATCTATTCATTAAAATTTCCAAGCTCCCATTAGGAGGATAATGGATGTAAAAGAAATTGGGCAAAAATAATGTTGCCCTGGCTCTAACCATATTCTTCCAATGTTTGAAGTTTCAAAAGGGTTACCATCATTCACAATGCTTGTACCAGACCTGGTTTCAGAGGTAATCTCCTAAATAATTTCATTTACTTTCTACTTGCAACTTCATTTTCTTTATACACTTGTTTTAATATGTACTTACTAAGTTTGACGTTATCATCTTTCTCCCATGAAACAAAAATAATTTTGCTCTTTTTTATATTTCTGACGAATGTAATATTATTACCATAAATGAAAATAATATGATAATAGAATAGGGAGTAGTTTTTTATTGTGACTATCTGAATAAGTGTTTTTCTATTCCAAAGCTGGTATTATAATTCTTGGAGAGAGAACATATAATCTTAATGTAATCACTAGTGGAGTGGAGTGGAGGTTGTGTTTACTTCCTTCATCTCATAGCTCCTTGCAGATAATGTGATAAAATACATTGCTGCTTTTCTCCCAAACATTCTTTGAATCGTTAGGTTAACCACGCTAATTATCGTTTAATTTGTGTCATACTGAAAGAATAAGATATAGAAGTTTTGATTGTTTTTTTCGCTCCAAAATTTATTGGCAATATTTTCTAATTATTCGTTTACATTTTGATATATCTTGTTTCTTTTATTTGTTAATATTTTCCATAAGGCACAAAAATAATAGATCATATGTAAAAAGTATCATTCCTATAATTATTTCATGTTTAAAACCTGTATGAAAAAAAAGATACATTTTCTGTGATTATACCTGCAAGTGGACATGAATAGAAGGTGTAAGATTTTATTCAAGTAGTTACTAATGAAGTACAACTTTGAAATGGTTAAATTATTAATCAATAGATTATTTATAGAAAGATAATTTATTTAAAAAAATAAAAGATATTAATTTTTAGAAATATTCGTACAGCTTCTTTGGAAATAAAAATTAGAATATATTATCTAGAAGAAACTTGAATTTAAAAGAATTTAAAAAATGCTAAAAATAGTATTACCGCGTGATTACTATAGAAGAGAAAATATATTAGGATAGAATTATAATTCAAAGAGGAAATGAATAGCGTGTTTCTAAACTAAAATGGCGCATAGAACAAATATAAATAAATAAAATTAAGTTTCATATCATACATTAAGCAAATAAAGAGTTAGTCTAATATTTATTATGAGACACTTGAAATTTTCTAATGGATATAGAAATAATTAAAAAGAAAAAATTGAAACTTGAAAGTCCTTTCTTAATTGTTGTTTCTATATATTGCGCACAGACTAAGTTGTTGACTCACTGTAAAAACAAACTAACTAGAAAAACATAAAAAATGAGTTTAATAACTTTTTGTGGGTACCCATGGATGGAGATTTTATTCCTCCAAAAAAATTGACAAAAATGTCAAAAAAAAAATTTAGAGTCAAAAATGTGCTAGTACTTTTTTCTGTTTGAAAACATGCTATGTTGTTTCAACAATCCTATTTGCAATGCAGTCTTCTTGGATTTGGGAGGTGGCTTCGAGTTTTTTCAAATCTTTTGAAAATTTTAAAAACCCTTTGTCGAGTGATAATTCCCATTAAACACCTTACAATTTTTGTAAACTAACTTTTTACATTATTAACTTCAATAACAGCGTGTCTTTCATCTTAATCATGTCAGATCAAGGTTAATTAATCTAACAACTATTTATAGTAGAAGATCAGGATTGAATCCAGCTTTTAACGCTAATTAAGAGTTGATGATATATTGTGCATAAATAAGAAAGGATGTGGACAAAAAAAGAAAAGAAAAAAAAAACTTTAAAAGACCAACAGGATAGGGTTTGTAGCAATTTTTAGGAATTTGCGGAAAAAGAAAAGCATATTATCACCTAAATATAGAAATTTAAGTGTATAATAATTATATCTTTTGCCCAGATAGGACATTTACGCATTGGGTCAACCAAGTGTAATGACATTTGTTAATCCCAATTGAGAAAAACTTGGATAAATAACTTATGATATTATAAAGATTGTCCCGAGTTATTTTTTAAAATATAGCACAAAGGGTTTTTAGATCTTTGATACCCACATTCATTTTATAATAAATTTAAAGGAACTTACATGTCTTATTTTTATGAACAATTATGCCCAAGTTCAATTTTAAACATTTATTCAAAAATCAAAGTTATTTCAGAAAATGAAGAAGATATTTAAATAAAATTAAAAAAAAAAACACATTCAAAATTGCAAATACAAATTCTAAAGTACTGCTTTACACAATATTTTGTAGTAATTTTGTCTTGCTTTAAGATATATAAACACTTTTAATATATGCAAAACATCCAAAGTATGTATCATCATGATTTTGATATTTTAAAGAAAAAGCGCTGAGTGTCATACAAGGTCAATGTTACATTGTTATTTCTTAGATCAAGTAGGCACACAGTTAACTTACTAAGGGGAAACTTAAAAATGAATCATCTACAGACAAAAAAAACAACAACTTTGTTTTCTAAATATAGATAAAATTTTACTGAAGCCTATTTTAGAATTTCATGCATGATTTTGATACCTTTAATTTTTTAAAACCTGCAATGATTAGTAAGTGAGTAACTATTTGTCTGATTTAATACAATTCGTGGTACAAAATTTTTGACTTTGTTTATGTATTTTGTTGTTTTATTTGTTTTGGCTATAAAAGTACAAAAATGGTCAATAAAACACACAACATCGGATTTTCTTCACCTTACTGTACTCGTTTAAAAAACAAACAAAAACGATGCAATTGTTGGGTTATTTCATCTTTTGTATTTATAAAAATTAAGTCTAATACTAAAAATTAAAAAATAAATTTTTAGACCACAAAAATACAACATATTTAGTATAATTTACTAAATTGATTATATTAGCACAAAAATAAAAGCAAATATTATATCGATTTTATTTTACAAAAATTGAATTTAAATTTTATTTTATCAAATGTTTAAGTCATTCTAAAATTAAGGCAATATTGATTAAAGTTTGGATATCCATAATTTCAGAACTATAACACAACTTTTGTCCATTTGTATAAAATAGGTATATGATACAAACTATTCAAAGACTTAATATATCTGATATATTTTTCTCCTAAATGTTGATTTTTTTAGGCTTCCAGGATCATACTAAGATTATTATTTAAATTCATAAAAAAATCCAATTCATATCGTTTGCCAAGAAAATTATGGAATACTTGTATCTTTTTTAGTATAAACGAGAAATTTGGTCTTACAAAAATTTAATTTTAACAATAATTTTTGTCATGTTTATTATATCATTGATTACTTTTATTTCATATACTACGTCACAAAAAATTATAAATAATACTATCACAAACAATATATTAACTTGGTAGAAACAACAGCAAAAATAAAATACTATTTTTGGGAAATAATACTATCATTTTAGTTAACAGGAGACAAACATACAATTAAAATAATTTTTTATTTTAATTTTCACAAAATACACATTTTATCCATATTTATACTTAAGTTGAGGCAATTTTTTAAGGATAAATGTTAGTTTGGTCCAACATTATGTTTATCAATTCATCTATTCTTGTAAGTATTTCTAAGACTTCGATGGGGATTGTATCGTCATTGATCTAGTTTATGTAATTAGTTTCATTCCCCTTTGAATCGTTATTCTTTTTGCAATATGTTTTTTTTTTCTTTTAATATCGTAAATGTTGTATCAGGGAGAGTTTTTGCTTTTAAAATCTATTAATCAACAATAAAATTTGTTTTTGAATATTTTACCATTTTATGAATATTTTTTTTACCCAACTATTCATTTTATCATAAGGAATACATAGTTTGTCACTTTTAAGACCACCATGAATTTAAAAATTTATTTTATTACCTTTGTTTTTCTGTAACTCATATCTAATTCAACTAAATTTATCAAAAAATTAAATTAACTTGTACAAAATAAATAAGAAAACTATACTATATGGATTGCTACATTTAAAAAAAAATCTTTCTTCACATCGAAAAAAGAGACCAGTGTCTCAAAAAATTAAAGCATGAATTTTCACCTACAAGAAAAGATATAAAAAAACATGAATATTGAACAAATCAAAATAAAATCCTAAGGATTATTGAAAATCTATTTTTTTTTTACAATTTCGAGTTGTTGTTTGTTTGTAATTTTTTGTCTTAAGTTACACATTAATATTATCAATTTACTTTTGAATAAAAAAACAACTTTTGAATATATGTAAAAATAGTTCATCATTGTTTAAGGGCTAGTAATTTTTTTTTATTTGTTATATATTGGTAAAAGCTTATGATGTCCCTTTTTCTCAATTTTAGTTACATTTTTTTTTTTCTGTTTTGTACAATCTTTAACCGGTACTATAACGTTATGGAAGATGGTACAATTAACGGTAGAAATCTAAAAGCTATATTGATGCCCACTGTGACTAGATACACAACTTTATCTCTAAGAATTCCCTAAGCACGGTACAAAGAATTATGAAAATGAGTTCCAACTATCTTACTTCTGTATAAAATAACTGTTGAACTAATTATTCATCAAAATAAAAATTAATTAAGTACTGAGTTTTTTTTAAAGTTATTTTAAGCCAAATGACCAAAAGTTTAATAACTTTTCGAAAAAATTTAAACACCTCCATCTATTAAATAATAATTTTAAAATAAAAATGGAGCTTAAGGTCTTCAAATGTGTATATATATTCTTTGAAAATTACTGAACAATTAAGTATTATTATAAAAAAGATATGCTTGAAAAAAAAAATTAGAGACGGCACTTTTTAATTGTTATCAAAACAAGATAATTTTAAATAAATCTTCTCTTATATCGAAATTAAATTGTATGGTAATGTATTAAATATGTATGTTTATTCACTTAACTTAATGAATCCTTTTCATCTACCTTCATGATAATTTATTATCATCTTCTTGGTTCGTCCATTTAATAAAACATATGATCATTATCTGAATTAAGTGCATATATAACAAACACACACAATAGAATCTGATGTTATCATCATACTATTATCCTTTTATGCAATACTATTTTATGTATAGAAAACTACTTCAAACGCATATAATTTCAAAAGGAATACTAAAAAAAGTTTAGTGTATTTAATTGTTATCTATTAAATTTATTTATCTGGGCTTTTATATTCAGTTTATTCTCATTTCTTCCAAAATTTGGAAGCATTATTACTTTTTTAATATGTGTTGCTTGTAAAATATGAGTCCTGGTTTACTGATAAATACAATGGTTCAATAATGAGATTGAAGTTGAAAATGTTTTTTTTTTAAATCGATTCAGTTCACTCATTTTTAATTTATAAATGCTATTTACCCAAGATTTAATAAGTAAAAATATATGGTGCCAATGAATCTTGGACTCATATTTCAACCTTTTATTCTATCTCCAGCCATCACCTCCATTTTAATAGAACTCAGTATCAGTTACGTCTATATATAATGTAATACCTCATATATAAACTTAAACACCAGGCTCTAAAAAACTCTACCCATCTGTATTTTTGAAAGGTTTAGACATCTTCTATGGTATTGTTGCTACTTGAATAAAACAAGATTCAATGTATTCAGCTTCAAAACAAGATTTCATATATACTTATAGCTTTCTTCGAAAAAAGGTATACTTGAAAGGTTTACAAATTGGTACTTCAATACATACCAGCAAAATCGTTCTTGGAATAATCAAACAGCTAGGGATCCGCCGCTTTAGGGTTTACATTGTTTGTAAACTCTTAGCAAAATGGCTACATCGTTCAGGATCGAACTCGTTCAGAACAACCGCTTAAGCTTGATCCTAAGACCACAAAACAAAATTCAGGAATCTTTTGGTTGAACATGACTCGAAAAAGTCAGTTTGTCCCACCGCAGTGTACAGTTAAGTCAAAGCTACTGGGCTTGAATCCTTAAAATATTTAGAGAAACCTTCACTGTCTTAAAGGCAATTATGATTCTGTAATTGGGTTAAGAATAGCCCTTATAAAATGTTCTATATGCAAACCTTTCCATGCAAATGTCAAACACACCATGAAAAAATAAAAGTGTCAGACTAATAACAAAACCTATTTAAAATCTATCATCAAATTCGATATTTCGAAGTAAAAAATACATCTGATCACAAAATACATGTTTTTCTCACTAAAATAATGAGATGCAATACTGTAAACATTTATTTTTTAGTAACATAATTGTATGACTGAAAAATTGGCCAGTATGGAAAAAAAATCTCCTACTGATGTCTTCTAACGTCATTTTTCATCAGGAAGGGCTGTTGTGTCAATATGTAAATTAAGTATGCACTTTGTATCTTTCCATTGATGGTGAAACATGCTATTATGATGCCCATTTATGGGACAACTCATGTACATAAGTCTATAACGTTTCTTTAGGAAAAGTTTTCATAAAATATGCATTTTTATAGCAATGCCAATCAAACTTTCTAAGTTTAGCTAACATTTATAAAGACGACATATAAGCAACAATTGTCACCCTGATCTTTTTTTTTTATTCTGTTCGAGCTTTATGGACGTTTTTTGTCAACACAGCTATAATTTTTTTAGGATCAAGCATGCTAAAATTAATGTATTATTAAATAAATATACTAATATGTAGAAATATACCTTTATGGAATGCATCTTATAAATTGACTAAAGAGCTAATAATGATTATTTCTTCTTCTTTTCTAGGGGCCCTACACTTCATAGCACACGGGGAGTGCATCATGTCGATATTGTGTCATGGGTACGTATCAAACATAGGATGATGTACTCTACTGCTCAGACATCATACCCGCACACTTTTCTCCCTTCAACCCCCAGAACCACAAAAAGACGGCACAGGAACCGAAATTCAGTTATTATGAAAAAATAAGGTGGTGTTGGTTCCATTAATTTTGAATTTCCCATTTGGAATATAATTTTCATGTTTTCAAAATTAGGTTTATACTCTTCAAGGCCTAGCTTTTTAGATTGTAAATAAATAAATAAAAATAATACCAAATAATAAATCCCTGAGTGAGCGTGTAATAATGTGTTTTGATGTATGCATTTGGTTGAAGGTTGTTTGTGTGTGATAGAACTGTATAATTCTGCAGCAAAGAATGAAAAGATTGGCATACGTTAGATATGTACACAATCACTTGCCAGAAGCTCTCCATAACTGTTCTCAACACCTGAAGAGTCCACAGTTTCCAGCAAAGGGCTGCGTTCTCTCTGTTTAGCTGACAAGCAATATTCCTAAACTAAACAAGAGTGGGACCTCCAAAATGGTTTGACCCTTTCAATGTGCCACTGAAGTTAAACATATGAGGGTAAAATTTTTTATATGATTGTGGTTTTTTTTCCATTTCCGACGTATAACATCCTTAACAGCAATGTTTTATGATTCTTTCTTTAACAAGAAAAACAAAAGTTTTTTTAATATGATTTTTGGGTACCTGAAACCCTTCCCTACATAATTATATTTAACATTACTAGTCTTTGAAAGATAAATTCACAGATTTTTCATCATGTGTTCAGTTAGTCAAAAAAACTTGTCAATTTCCGGAACATCCGTAACGTTGGGTATTGTGTTACTTCTCTCAAAATCCAAAGGTTGACAGAATTTCACATTGCAGGCTTACCTTTATACCAATATGTGTAACAAAAAAATGTATATTCAATTTCTTAATTCAAACCAATAGGTTGTTTATGTTAAACTTAGTTTCTTCCAAATTTATCTCTGAATGTAACGTCCATAACGCTGGAATTGCCCATATCTGAGACAATATATTAAGCATCTATGATATATGTTGTACGAGAAAATCCCACCTATTTAGTTTCTAAAGGATACCAATTAACACCAGTCAACTATTTGATCAAAAAAAAAAAAAAAAAAAAAGTTTCACTAAGCTGCCTGGAATGCTTAGTTTTTTGTTCCAACAGAACAGAGCGCCTGCTCATACAACAAAGATGGTCGAATCGTAAATGGCAAAAGTATTAACATTTATAGAAATACCTTTGAAATATTGAATATTGAAGACCTGGAATCATCATCAACAAGGGTTTGAGAAAATAGACAAATGACTATATAAAGTGTATATGACTTATATGGCCTCACACCAATCGGTTTCTATAAAACAAAAACTATATCTAAATTCATAAAACTGAATTAAGAGGAGTGGATTAATCAGATAGATAAGTTTTGGAATACTTTATAAAAGTTAAATATATTATTATTTATTTGAGTCTAAAAAGGAAAATATTTCCGTCTCCGCTTTAAGATATTTTTATCGTCTTACCGTTAAACATAATTTTGGATAATTTATATCTCCATCGGAACTCTCTTAATCTATCATGTCTATTCTTATTGGATATAAATGAGTTTTCTATTAACTTGAGTTGAGTCTTTAATTATTGACTTGACTTTATAAATTAGAAAAGGAATTAAAAAAATGGAAACGATTAATTAATTCTAAAAACTTTCGGGACATTTAATTGTTCGGAAAGAAATATATTTAGTGTGTACCTTTATTCAGTTGGGGAACTATGTTTTTATTTTTTATAAATAAGGGATGCTTAAAAATGTTGAGAAGTTAGACAAGACACTTAAGCTATAATTTGATCTACATTTAGGTTGAATGCTACGTTATATCAAATTAAACATTATCTACCTTTTTTGTTTATGATATCAAAACTTACTCTAGATAGTATATTTTTTATTTTCAAACGGAATTATAAATATCACATTAAACCTTTAATAAATAAAAGAAAACAAAAATTAATTACACAAAGAAATATTCAAAATTTTATCAAAATGTAATTATAGAGTTCCAAACTGTACCAAAGAGCCAATGATTTTGACTTTTTTTTCATACTTTGTACATCTTTTTGTTCCAAATTTCAATCTGTATTTGTATCTCTTTCTCTCTCTTTTTCCTTTTCCCACAATCCAACTCCACCCCTTTCTTTTTGACGAAGAAAACACATAATGTTACGACGATAAATAGTTATAAGGAATAAAGGAAGAACATGAAGGGGAAACCGAAACGCATTTCTCTGTCTCCGTGTGTCTCTCTTTTTTTTATTATTTTTCATTACTAAATCAAGCTTCTCTGGGTAATACCAAATCATTAGGAATTATATCGTGGATTCCATAGCTTCAAAATTGTGCTCATTTGTTTTTATTCTCCTTAAACTATTCTTATCATTTTTTTTAAGCCTTTAATGTTGTTTTAAAATGAAAGTGTGCTATTTACGAATTTATTTTAATAATATATTAAAAAATAGGTGTAGTGATTTTTAGAGTGAAGTTGGCTGTAATCAAAGTTTTTAAAGAGGTAAATAAATGAATTTTTAATATAAATAGCTAATTTTTTAATGTTTTTGACTTTAACATTGTCCTAAATGTAGGTTATTTATACAATATTACCAATTATTTGAGACCTATTAGACTATATAAATAAATTTGAAGGTATCTGAAAATAAAATAAAAATTCTTTTTATTTATTTAAATAAAATAGAAATGAAATCATTAGATGATGGAATAACAAATATAATATTTTGTTTTGGTTTCCCCTATTTTTTTTTTGTTACGATAAATAATGACAAAAGTTTAAGGATTAGGTGGCGTTATTAATGTTATTTTCCATTAATGGAAAATATCTGGAAATGATTGATCAGATATGGGCAAACACAAGGGAGGAAAAAAACCTCATAGAAAAGTTGTCTTTTTGCCAATAAAATATTGGGAAAAAACATTCAGCTTTTTTTTTTTTTTTTCACAATTTTCTAGGGATATATATAAAGATATGTTTGCGTAATTATTCTATTTTTGTTTGACTATTTGTAAAATGGTTATTTTTTTTCTCGAGTGTTTGTATTTAAGGGCTTTGAGGCAAAAAATATCTCAATTTCTTGCAGATTTATTTTTAATTTTTTGTTTTTTGATACATACAATAATGTTATTTATTCCTCCGAAATTGAACTAATGTCATGTTAAAAAACGACATGAAATTTTTGTTTAAAAAATATCTAATAAATATTGCTGCTGAAACATATGTGATGCGTCAACACATAATCAATCTTGAACAAAAATCAAGAAAAGAACAAATTTATATTTATTTTTTAGTTTTATATGTACATACAACCTAATATTTCTTAGGCATATTTGACTCAATTATAGCCTTTTTATTCAAATTTTTGGGATGAGTTGAGATATTCAAACATTTTTTAGCTACAAATTTGTCCCTTCATTTGATTTATGATACTTAATTTGGCCATATACTCCTTTCAAAAAATAAATCAATTTTTCATTTTTTTTATTGTGACGATACATTTAGGTTACTGTAAGTGCAATTAGTACTGAATAGGTGAATAATTTTTAAATATAAGTTGATATGATTTATCAAAGAAAAAAATGCAATCCGCAGTCAATTGTAAAAAAAAAAATCTTCTAGTGTTCTTCTGTGTTGACATTTGACTTTTGACAAAAAAAATCACTGTTAATTGCTTTAAAATTATCTGTTTTTCTGAAAAATAAATGAAACCAAAGCGTTATTAATTTCCTTCTAAATTCATTCATAAAATATAACCTGAACAGTAAACATTCATGAAATTAACATTAAAAATCAGGGAGAGTTAATGTACTTTAGAAAATGTATTAATTTTTTTTTAAATTGAACAGGTTATTTAAAAATTTAGTGAACCAAAAAATTTATTAAAATCCTTATTTATTACGATATACTCATCACAGATAGTTGATTATTTATAATCCAAGTAATCAACACTATAATTAAAACCTTTAAATATTCCTATTGTTGACCAGTGTCATTCATAATCTAATTGGCTTTGTTTTATACTCCTCATTATGAAAAATCAATGGTTATATATTTCAACACATTGCCTACGTCTTGAGAGGAATTAAATTTATCTCTCATGTTTTTTTTTGTTGTTTTTTTAATTCTCTTTTGTTTTACAACAATTTTCTTAATTTCAAATTGACTTAAATATGAAAGGTATGTTGTTTTTATTCCGGACTAATTAAATCATGTTAATGAAGTATAATTAGACATACAAAGAGTGAAGGAATGAAGTCAATTTATGAATAAATTTTTCCCTTCTAACATTTTTATTTTTCATGAAAAAGGTGTACATTAAGATGTTTTTATCTTTTTTCTGTGAAAAATATGTATATTTTTTCTTTACTCTCCTAAGTTATTTAATTTATTTCTTTTGAAAATTTATTTCTTAAAATATAATATACAGTTTTCTACTTTTTGGTGTAATATATATATAAAAAAAAAAAAAAAAGCACATTAAAAATGTTTTGAGATAAGCAATACCATAATAAATGTGGTTATTTTTTAGAATCTTCAAATAACCCATATTTAAAACTCTCTTTTAAAAATATTATGCATTAATTTTTTTTTCTGATTTGTTCAAATATAATGAAACTCATAAAGAAAATAAAATAAATTCTAACTTATATTTTCTGTAAGTTGCCTGTATGAAATATAAAAGCAAATTACCAACTAATAGAATTCCGCCAGACAAATGATCGTGTACCATTGCCATTAAAGTTTTCTACATTGATTTAACGCCATTAAAGCTACAACATCTATCAAACCATAAAAAAAAATCAGGAAACCATTTGCTTTGATGAGCTTCTCCCAAAAACAACTTTTGTTGGATTTGGTTCATCTTGTAAGATCCATACAGTCGATTGCTATTTTACTTTAGTCTCATATACAAATATCCATGTTTCGTGACCTGTGTAAATATTACACAAAGCTTTTCATGCACCTCGAACAAAAAAATCCCCATTTTCTGGCACCAATCGACACTTGCCTTTTTTTGATCATATGTAAGATTACTTGGGTTCCAACGTGAATATATCTTCTTTACCGCCAAACTTTCATGCAGTATCATACAGATTGAGGTCATACTGATACCCCAGTAGTAAGTCAAATGAAGATCTTGTATTGTTATCTCATGCGTAGCTTTTATGTATTCTGACATAAAAACCTATTTTGAATTACCTTCACGAAGTTCGTTGTGGAAGGAACTCCGGCCTCGCTTGAATTCGTTCAACCAGTTTTTATTGTACTGTAGGATGGTAAATTATCCCCATATAAGGAATTAAGTTCATTGATGCACTGTTGACTTGATAACCTACGTCGAAAGTTATGAGAAATGATTCTACGAAAGTGTTCACACTTCACAAGTCAATTCCAAATTTTTACTGGAAAGATTGTTTCAAATCACTATAAAATACTCGAATCACGTGTAAATAAGACAACGTTATTTAAAGTTGATACTTGTAAATACCAATCTATGAACTGGATACAAAAGATGGAGCTTACAACACATATTTGTAAGGTCTTTGTTGCACGAAATATAAGTAGCAACCTACGTATATCAACTTAGAATACTAATCCCATAAAATTGGGTCTTAATATGTTATGTTCGAATATATTTGAAGTAAGTTTTGTTAAGTACAGTCATCATTTTGACGGTTTTCTTACTTTGACATCAAAAAATAAATTGGCATAGGTATAGATTTTTAAGATTGCCATCATCATTTTGTCTCTTTTAAATTATATAATGGGGTTATTCCACACTAAAACGACCACGGAAGTTATTCAAATATCTGAGGATCTACAATTTTTTTTTCAGGATGTAGATTAAGCTTAAGTATGAAAATTTGAAATCCTGCGATTAATTTACTTATGAGACATGGGCATATAAATTTAGCAAAATCAAATATAAATTTTTTCATCAAAAACAAAAACTTTTCGAAAATTGACTAAATTCGCACTTCAACATGAACAACTCACTTATTGTTTTTTTTAAATTATGTTTAAAATTCGTTTATAGATTAACTTAAACTTGTTGAAATATTTCAATAAATATAAAAATTGTTACTACTCTTTTTAGAAAAAATAATAATATAGATATAAATATAAGTTATCCTTAATTATTTTTTTATCATAAATAAACCATACATGTATTATGTATTATATAATGCTGGGACAATTAGTTGTAGAACATTTTTCCATAAGAAACTTTGGCAAAACTCTTAAAAAAAATGATGACAAAATAATTTAACACATTCAGGATGTTGTGATCCCATATTTTATCCCAAATTGTTTAATTTGTGTTATTGTAAAAAATGTGGAAAGTCTATAGATTCCCCAATGTAAAATTTTGTTTCATTTGGAACTCCTACAAACGGTATTGAGAGCGCCCACACTTGTAATTTTGTATAGCAAACTATGGACAGAGTTAACAAAACAGGCAAATTCTTTATTTTTATTGTCAAAAACTCCACTATGTTAAAATAATTGCTTGGAATTATTATCAAATTCTTGCAAGAGCTCAAGAGTACGAAGAACAAGTCTGTCTATGAACGTTGGGATTTTAGATAAATTTGAACGTAAAGGCTAAGGAGGATTTTGACAAAAACCTTTTTGAGTTTATAGTATCCTCCATGAACTGATGACGTCAAAATTAGCCACTCATCCATAGACAGTGAGTTCTTGGTTACCCTTTTTGAAATTTTTAGAAGTTTGGGCATGGAATGCCCCTATAATAATATCCTAACAGTCTCCTTAGAACAACCAAAATTGTCTCTCTGCCAGCTTAATTTGGCTTCCAAGGAAATTTTGCATTTAAGAGAAAATTAACCGATCTAATGCTAGAGATTACATATTTGTGGTGAATTTAATGTACTTTCGAGTACTTAACGTCTTACTTTTTTAAAATATGACTTTATGAATTTTGATGCTTAAAATGTGATTAAAAAAAATATTAATTATTTACAGTAGATTCTAAACTTTTTCCTTTGAGTTATTTCGAACACAGAAATATAAAATATTCGGATTTAAAAATTTACCACAAAAGCAAATGTATTGTTGGTTCTTATTTAAAAAAATGAATAATCAATATTTATATATTGAAGTAGTATCCAACTTGAAACTTGTACTAACTGTTTAGTAATCTTATACAATGGTGATTTTCTTCCAGAGCAATTTTACAGGTTCGCTTTTGTTCATATAACATAGTTAGCTATACCTATTATCAATCTTTATATTAATACTATTACAATGCCAACAAAACTTCTTACTTTCGATAACACAATTAATAAACTGTAATTAAAACATTCTGGCTCATAGTTAAAAACAACGGGAAAACATAGCCATAAAACAGTGAAATTGTTACTTCTTTATTGAAAAATGTATCAAAACCAGAAAAGTTCTAAAAGAAAAAAAAACAATTTGGCAAACTTTATCTTTGTTCTAAGTAGACAAAAATTAACTAAAGTAACTATCTACACAAAAGATAGCAAACTATTAGCCTATAAAATGACGGCTAAGGTAGTTCTAGTACAAAAGTGATGCTTTTTTCGTAAGATTGGAGGACAGGATACTTCTTGAAATAATATACTTATATACAATGGTGTCAAAAATGACAGACAAGTTTGGGTGACAAGGTTTCTGATTGAATTTCAATATATTTTTGGAACATAAATAATTACAGGTTAAAAGAGAGATATTTGGACATATTTTACACAAAATAGTGATTGGCTTAATCTGCCTGTGGAATGCAATTGATTTTAAAGTATTTAAAAAAAATCAATTACAAGTATTGGGAGGGTTAGGCCCCATCATAATATATATTGTTAGCAGTATCATTAATATTCTTTAAAAAATTATTTAAAAAAAAGTGTTTGAAGTCATCTAAGCCGTCTAATAATATAGTACAGTTGACAATTTTTTTTTACCGTTAACCTTTAAAAATAATCAACTTTATATATATTTAACCCATTAATGACAACCTATATAATTTTTTGATCGATTTTGATTACTTTTAAAATGTTACTCATATGAGTATTATAAGAAAATAGTATTTGCTCCACCCATTTAAGGGAATACAATAGCTTGTGTAAGAAATCAGCTCACACCTCTATTATTTAAAATATATATTGTGTCACTCATAAAATATTCAAAATACATATAAAAAAACATTAAACATATTTTCTATTTATATAACATTTTATTACATAATTATTTCAATATTACAAAAATTATCAAATATTTTTTTTCGACGATATTATTACCTTTAACTTTAATGTTTTGCAAATAAAAAAAAAACCTTGGTAGGTTTTTGTTTCTCTTTTACAATGCATATAAATGCTGTTCTCTACTTTTTGCAAAATTAATGCAAATCAGTTTTTGCATTTTTTTTGCAAATTTCGATTTGTCAATTTTTTTACATAATTAAAAGATGGGCTTCAAATCCAAACATTTTTTTTTTTCATGCATACTAATTGGTATGTAATTTAAAGTTTATTCCAATGATTATTAGAGACAAAATTCAAACTTACTCATATACTTTATTTTTCTTTATAGCTTATCTAGTTTATCTATAACCGATTTACCAATACACAGCGTAAAGTCCAGAATGTTCTCCCTGTCCCAGCTCTCAGGGATCTTGTAGTGCTATTATGACCTTCAATCAAGCTCATTCCCCATACAAAATAGACAAAAGGCTTCAATTCTAGCGAATTGAGAGGCCAAAAACTCGGTGGGATCGTACATTTTGGACTTCAACCAAATAAAAAATTGTATGATGTTGATTTTGAGATTTTACTAACCTTTGCCGATTTGTTTTTTCTTTTTTCCATATTATTTACATTTTTAGATTGTTCGCATTAAAAGCTTTAATTTAAAACCTAACATGATTAGTTTTGATTAAAAAAACAAAGAAAAATTGCGTTTTGTATGTACTCAATGGGTCAATAAAATATAAAAGTACTTGGTGGTCCATATAGATTACCTCCAATTTGACTCATTTTTTGCAAAGACAACTGAGAGAATAGATAACAAAATCACAAACATTTTGAAAAAATATTGGGTGTTTGATTAATCCTAGTGACGATGGTATTCTCTGTTTATGTATTTTTGTATTAAACCCATTTTTTAGGGGGATGTGATGATACCAAAGTAATTTACAAATATTTCAAAGAACAAAACAACATATACAGCTTAAATGCCTATTTATAAATTCATTTGTTAGTATATCTCTCGCGTAAATATGAAAGTTGTTAAAAGAAAAAATATCAATTTTTCCATATTCATTGTGTTTGTGGACCAATTGTAATATAAATTCTTAAAACAGGAAAGTCAATGAAGGAAATAAGTATTTGATTCCTCGCGAAATTTGTCAATTTGAATACTCATAAAGAAATGAAATGTTAATAATTTTGATGGTAGATTTTTTTTAATAGTGAAAATCGAGAAACCCATATCATATAAAAGTTATAATGGTTTGTATTTGATTGTTTAAAATTTGATCTTCTAGTCACCCGCAAGTATTCTGGTCCCAACAGGCTAGGTAGATTATTCCTTTTACTAGACGAAAGTACTTTGAATATCAACTCGTGAACTTATACAAAAAACGTCAGTCACTACTCACTAACTGTAAAAGCACTGAGTCAGTCAATAAGATTACAACCTCTCCACAATGTGCAAGATTAATGAGCGGTCCACAGACGTCCGAGACAAAATTGTATACCTGCATAAGACTAGAATGGTCTGCAATACCATCGAAACGATCAATTGTCCTCGATCGAGGGGACAATGAAAGAACTTGTCTTGTGCGGTATCTAGGATCATGAGGAAGGTGAGGGATCAACTTAAAGAATTACTTATAGGAATTTGTTAATGATTTTAAAACAGCTAAAATCACATTCAGCAAACTATTGCTAAAACACAATCCCATAATCGATTAATATCCTGTAGTGGCATTAAATTCCATCCGCTCAATAAATACTCCGTCACCAACATCGATGTCATTGGCATAAACTTGCACCTTGCTTGTAGGAAGAAAAGTGCTGAGTTTTACCCTGAGAACACCATCCCAACTGTCAAGCGGTGGTAGAAATATTTTGTTTAGTGGACGTTTATCAGCATAGGAGAATGGACGACTCACTACAATGCAAAGAGAATGGATAGGGCTATGTACCGGTAAATCATGGGCAATAACTTCCTTCTCTCAGTAATGCCACTGAAAATGTTTTTTTCGTAGGTCTTCCAGCACGACAATTACCTGAAGGATACGTTCAAGAGACCAAAAGAATGTCTGAAGAAGAAAAAAATTAAGTTAACGGAGTGGCCTAGCCAGTCTCCAAATATCAATTCTGTAGAAGATCTGTGGAGGAAGGTGAGGCCAAGATTTACAATGAAACAGCCTCAAAACATTAAAGATTTGTTGATAACCTGCAAAGATGAGTCCCTCAATTTTAAACAAGCCTACCAACAAAAATTTAAGATCGTTCTTTTCTTGGTCAGTTGGCATACTTACAAAATTGCAAGGAATCAAATACTTATTTTCTTCACTTTATGTTAATAATTGCTAATTCCTATGTTGAAATGTTATTAAAGGATCAATTTTATGCATGCCCGATTGCACAAAGTACATTATCAAAACAGGCTAATTCAGTTAGTATGAGACTACAAATATTTCCGAATGATAGCGTTTATTTACAAAGACGTACATGTAACTAATCACGTCTGGAAGTTGTTTACGGTAATTAACAAATCAACCTCATGGTCTAATTCACATCATAGTAAGCAATAGTTATACCATTTTTGATTATCTTTTTAATATAATGTGTTAAAACTGACCACATTATCCCTGATTATGTATGTATATGTTGGGAAAAAAGTAATTTCGTATTCTTCGCTTTATTTCAATGCTTTAGAAGAAGTGTTTCAATCATCAGATTTAAGCCAAAAGTGCCTTGTTCTGATTGATAACTTGTTGCCAACGAGAATCCAACTTTATAATGCCCTTCTTGTAGAAGCTCTTGTCCTTGTCCGAATTGTAGGACTGTAGGAACCCCCTTTCTTAACATTCCACAGCTTCTGGGGGGTAATCAAAGATGTGATAAATTAGGTTTTTTCTCGAGTTATTCACAATAGAGGACAAAATTGAGCAGGAGAAAAAAACACCACTTAATACAACACGAACCGAAAGACTATCAAGCCTGTATACATCCAAAAAAATTTGGTTTGCATTGGATGCGTTTTTTCCTTTCAGATCATAAAATTTAAAATATAGTGACTTTCTTCCTTTGAGACCTCCATCCTCTATGCACAATAATTCATCACTGAACCGGCCAAGTGCAATACTCTGCAAAGACGCCTGTAGTATAGACTAAAACCTTTACAACGTTTTATCGTATGGTTGGATTTGACCAATGATAAACAAAAGATATACTTAGTGAAAAAAACGGTGGAAAATACGAAATTACTTTTCCCTGAATTTAATGTATGGTGCAATTTTTGTACTTGGTAGTTTGGGCAATTTATATTTTAAATTTTATATTTTCAAAGATGTTCTCATTATTTTTTATTTCTTGGGAAGAGAAAATGTCGGTGTAATGTTAATCACCAAATGTGTGTGTACTTATGAAAATAATATAAATAAGGATTTGTTGGCGAATTATATAATTGAGGATCTGATTGGTGTAAATTGTTTTTACTTCTTTCCTCACCATCTCATATCTCCTTGCAGCAAAGTTTATAAAACTCTTCTCCCAAAATATTCATCAAATTGTATTGGTTCTTTTTTGGGTGTCTTTTTTGAGGATATATAATCTATAAATCTATTAATATATTTTTAGATAAAAATTCAAAGAATTGTCTGGATATGTCGTTATACATTGTAAAAAAAATTATTTATGTACAAATGGGCACTTTCTTTCGACTTTTAGGTACAACCTATTAGGCAATGTACCTTTAGGGATAGGAAAATTTTTAATGTCTCATTCAAGACCTTTTACAATCGAACTGTCTAAATTTTTTTTTCTGTTATGTATTTGCAACCCTTTGCTACTTTCCTTTCTAATTCTAACAGGAAAGCTTTATTAGGATTTTTTCAGCATCCAAATACTAAAATAATATAAAGAACATTAATGATTATAATACCTATATTAATAATTTTTTTAGCATTTTCAACTTTTTATATAGCCGATTTTTAAATAAAAATGTTTTTCTATTGTAATATCGTGTAAATATGAATATTAACATTATAATGGTCTTATAATAATAATGTCACCGAAAAAAATGACCTTCGATAACCCGTTTATTTTAGCAAATATTGTAAAAATTAGTGAATAAATGTTCCAGAAATTGCAAATACCCTATTTTAAAGATTTGTAATTTTAGAAAACATACATAGTTTTGTGGTATTTTTTCGTAAAAATTGAAAATTGACGTTTGATGAAAAAAAAATGAAGATTTATTCAAAAAATTATATTTCAATTGAACGACAATTTTTATGTGTCAAACTTATATGTATAAAAAAATTCCTGAGAACTTTCTACGAACTTTATTTTATCGCCGAATTTAATATTCCATTGCATGTCCATTTTTTTGCTTTAAAAAAAACAAAACAAAAACGAAAAGGGTAATTTTCAAAGATTAATTTTTTTGCAAAAACCTTTTTTGATTTTCCAAAAATTTAGAAAACATTCTTATTCGTACAGCTGTTTTTTGAGGCGTCAGTAACTTTTTAATTTTTGAATTTAACCCCTATTTAGTCTCCTTGATCTGGAAAAAAAAGTGTGGGTATAGAATGCCTCCCCCTTAAAATATCTATGAAATATTTGTTATTATATGTTTTAAAATAAATTTAGTGTCCATTTGTTTATGATGAGGTTGTACAAATTATAAAAAGTAATATTTTAATTTTTTTGGAGAATGTTGTACGCCTCATTCCTCACATTAAAAAAAAAATTCAATAAATCGAAAGAAATACATTTGAATACAAAACAGTTAATTGAATTTGCTGAACATTGATTAAATAAGTGAAATGTCATGAAACCGTAATAAAAAGTACTGACGATAAAACTTATATTTTGAGGTATAAGAAGCATTTTTTATATCTTTAATATTCTAATTCACTAACGGAGTGGTAATAATGATGCCATATAAGTTATAAAAATGCCTTTGGACATCACTAAATAAAATATTAATCAATTAACGAGATATTTTAAAGATTTTTAAATCAAAACGATTCTATGATTTATATATTTATTTTTTTACAACTTAAGGTATTTTCTAATTTTGATGCATATAATGTATCAAAATTAAAAAAATCATAAGATATCAAATTCAAAACTTTTATAATTGCAGTACACTTTAACTTACATATATGTGTAAATAGTTGACGTGGGTTGATATATCGGAACGCGAATTAGAAAACCGATACATGTTGCAAATTATCCAATATCTACATCGTAATGGTACCCAAAAAAACTTATTTTAATTTTTTATATTAATGCCCAGTTAATCAGACTCCCCCATACTACTGCAATTTCTTTTTCTTTCTATGAAGAACCTTATTTCAAAGTTTACAAATGTACATTAGCATTTTATAATCTGTGTTCAAAATTTCTTGAGACAATATATAACTTAATTAAATTAAAAATTAATATTAAATCTAACAAAGTATTTTTTCAAATTTTTTTATCTTAGCCAAATTAGAGTTTATAAAAATATCTGAATTTTCAAAGGTTGAATATCTTTGAGTTGAAGGATCATTTCTATATCTCAAATATATCATATTTATCAGCCATCCATAGACAAATTCGAATATTTGTTTTGATATTTCCACCCCTCTGTGAAAATAATAGATAACAAGAAGATTTATCTGACTACTTACTAAATCAAAAAGGAGGGAGTAAATGTGACTCTGAGTAAAATAAATTATACTCATATGAACAAGAAAGGAAGTTATTCAATAATTTATTGGGAGGTGTAACCTAAATTCAACTCCACATCTTTTTTTTATTTATCCAGCGCTCAGCCCTTTAACACATTGCTACTCTATCAATCATAATTATAATCTGCAATCTGATTGGCTTAAACTCAATTCTTAATACCCCCACAAAAAATACAATAAAGGATATACAAAATAATCTAACATTTAGCCATTCTGCATTTATTAAGGAAAGCGTTTGAAGCTATTTACGATGAAGGAAATACGCTCTTACAAATTCACCGGAGTCTAGATGACTCAAAAAACGTTTGTATCATTGGCAATACGATCCGGAAGCTTTATAAGACTGATGTCTATCATAAAAAGCCAAAAAGCGGCTGTCCAAAGTCAGTAAATGCTCAAAAGAACATCAAAAGTATCTTTTATAAATACGTTGAAGTTTTATCCATAACTACGATTAAAAAATATAATTTATAAAAAGGCCATTGATTCAAAATAAGTTCTTGAATTAATTTTGTTTGAACTAGTAAACGTTGTTAATAATCTAGCTGAGCATGGGTAGGAAAAATTCTAGAATACAATGGTGTATGAACATCCAAATTATCATAACTGCAAATCCTTTTCCAAGTAGTCAAAGATTATTAACTTTTGAAACCTGATTCTAAAAAACATACTCTTTTAAATTTTAATTATACAATAGAATAAGAAAAGATATTGCATTAAAGAAATATGTATCAAGAATTATACTAAATATATCTGCTACATTTTGGTAGTCAGTAAAAATATAATGAAATATATTGTTTAACTCGTTGTTGCTCTCTGCCTCAACTGACTCTATTTATCAGACCTTATTTAAAAATAACTACTAATAAATTTTATTATTTTTCAATAATTTCTAATTTATTTTATAAAACGTATCGTCGGATATATCAATGAGGTGCTTACGGTCATGTATTTTATATGAACATCGTGCGTTATATATGGGATTAAAAAAACAAAAATATTGACACATATGTTAGTAAGATGTTTGTATCCAAATATTTTCATTAAAACATCGTTAAAGAGCTTATTAAAGATTTAAAAACACATTCAAAAAGTGTCCACAATGTATAATTTTGGACAAATTTCAAATTATAATTTTTAATTTGGGATCGTATTTCAATTCATGTTTCATGTTTGAAAAAATATAGGAGAAAAATATACATATGAGTGCAAATGATGTTTGAATATTTATCTCTTCGATTGATAAAATTAAAAATACAATGTCCCTACTAATGTACGTAGGGGAATCCCGGATTATATGGCAATCCTTGAGATGAAGAATCTCATATTATTTTATGGGAACGAATAGAGAGAGGAACAGACACAGACTACATAAAATAGAAGAAAAAATCAGAAAAAGAAGAATTGTCCCTCCTCTTTTTGTAGTATTAATATAATTTATAAAAAAAGATCTGATTCATATCCGTGTGTTTTTTCAACTACGTCTCGGGAAGGAATATAATGATCTCACACGCGATATGATGCCATCTACTCCAATAACCCATTCACTGATAAATATCTACTAGGATTCTAACTCCAGCCAAGTATCGTATGGAGTCCCTCCGAGTCCGAGTCGCTTCCCTTCAATTCAACTTAGGGAACTTTAAGAAATTATTAACGTTTCAAATATATGCTATAATTATTAGGTCTTAATTGATCCTATCATCAACTCCAGAAATTTAAATCCCCATTTCCTGTCGATCATATATTTCATTGAGAGAGGAAAAATACCTTAAGATGGTTTCCGATATAATTGGTAAAGTCTCAAACCCAAACGCACTCACCTTAGAAAAAGCTCAAGTTATACGACATGTATTCACATACAAAGGCACATACACACGTGCACATATGAAATAAATACTTGAAGTCGTGAAAAGCGTCGGTGTTTTAGCCAGATGTACAATATAGAGTTTGCAGAGTTTAAAAACCTCCAGGATCATGCTCTCCATGTTGGTCTCTGTGATCGAGTCAATGATGTGCTTCATTGTTATTTTTTAGCCCGGGTATGTGTACCTATGATATCCCTAATATTTTGATGAATCAATACATGAGCTTCAAGCAAAGATTCATTCAGATCCATTCCAAAGTGTTCAATTATAAGCTCGAGTGACTTGGATTGGAGTGAAAGGGATGTTGAATATATATCGAATGTTAGTTTGTAATTAGGGGATTGTGGGTGTAGTTTGAAGAGCTGTAGGATACCACCTACAATCAACCTAAAACTCTTCTAATCTTCGTATGAAGAAGTTTTTTTACCTTGGTAAGTAAACAAATCAGAGCAAAGACCACCAATAAAGGTTTTGAGTCATTCTATCTAGCTTATTGGACCAAAAATGAAATAATAATAAAAATTGTGTCATTATGTCTAATATATTGGACCAAAAATGAAATGATAATAAAAATTGTGTCATTATGTCTAATATATTGGACAGCAAATAATTAACATTCTTATAAAGTCACAACGTCAAACCTATTGGACATAATCAAAAAATTGGTTTAAGTTACAGAGTCAAATACGCTGGACAATAAATGAAAATAGTTTTTTTGGTGAATGAATATATTTTATTCGACAATATTATGTATTATATAATATTACACACTATATACTGAAGTAATAGTGTAAACACAAAAAGCTAATTACACATTGCGCAAAATTAGTAAACATTTGTAGATACTCACTCTTAGTGGACTGAGTAGAAGCTGCAGCCATACTTCACCCTGTCTCAAGTGTAACAGTCAACTAATGGGTTTTCCCTGTTGCAACGTGTATTGAACTCGAGCCAGAATTACTCTCAAACTTGATTAGTAACCAAATGTTCTATTAATAATCGTTTTAAAAATGCCCAATATATTGGACGAGGGGATTAAATGGCTTAAAATGTATCTTAAAGTATTATTAGTGATAAATTATTATTCAATATTGTATATTATTATATATTCATATAGGTATAAAACTCTAATTTATGTATATAAGTAATATTCACTTTAAGTAATTATTATTCAAAACAAATAAAAAACTATTATTTGTAAATGAAAACTCTTAGTGTTGCCATTGTGTAGTTGAGCATATTTTGAGCTATATGTAGATAAATAATGTATACATTTTTTGAATTAATTTTAATATTTTCAGATATTTATAAATGGAATGAAAAAATGTGATGTAAATCGTTCGATATGGGAGAAAAATTTGCTCTAAACAAGTTTTTTGAGATAATAAAAAAAAATATATAGAAGGACACAAACTGTACATCCAGAGAAAATGAAATTTTTTTATAGGTGGATTTACTTCCAAAATATTTTCATCATTCCATCAAACAAGCTGTTACTCATTTTTCTACTCTTAACACCTATTTTGCTCAATTGTAAAGGTAAGTTATTTAATAAATTTTTTGTATTATTGATTTATTGATATGCATGAATATGAAGGTGAGAAAGCTGCCTTCCAATTATTTACCCTAGTCTCAACTTGAAGGAAATAATAATATTTTTAATATTAGTCATTGTTTTGAATAACAATACCTATGTATAATATTGAAAGTAAATAAACAGGCAGGGAATAATTGTAGCTAGGAAACAAATGAAAACCAGGGAAACAACAAGAAATCATATTTATATAGTTTTTTTTTTATAATGTTCGACTTATATACATAATTCTCTAAAAAGACAAACAATTATTTTATAAAAATGTTATTCATTCTATAATTATTATTTTATTGTTTTTCTAAATACGATGACAACTTAAGGATTAAACCCATTATTTACAAAATCCAAAGAGTGGGTTGAAAAATAAACTGTTGCTTATTTCACCAAGGCTCGTGGAGTATGTAATTCGGTTGATGCTTGAACATAACTTCTAGAGACAAAAAGTAGAAGAACAAAACGTCAAACGTAGAACGGACAATTATTTTTCTGTATATTTTGAAAGAAAAAAAATATGGAATAAAGCAAATGATTGAAATTGGAATTTTCAATTATGTGTGGATCAAAATAAAGATGTTTATATAAATATGTACCGTATTAATTAGTACTTTTGCTATTTCTTAGAACTGTAAATGAATTTTACAGTACACTTTTTTTTAAATAATTCAGAAACTTGATCTTTTTACCCTAAAATAATCAAAGGGCTGTACAGGGTGAGTTTGTGCCATTGTGAATTCTATGGATTATTAAACATTCATAGATTTGTCAAATTTAAAAAAATAGTATCTATATATTTAATGCAAACCTCTCTGTGTGTGCATGTGTCGGTGTTTCAGAGAGAAACTAATACATGGATTTTGCGGAAATTTTTATGCAGGATTTTAAGGCTCCAGAAACAGTTAAGGTCAAAATTTGTTTCCCATTGAAGGCCATACCAGATTGAAATATCCTTTTTCTAAAAACGTATTTTTGACTAACAAGTGACTTCTTCATAAAAAAATAAAGACTATATATTTTCAATAATGATTCTCGATGCGTCTTCGTATGTATCCTTACAAAAAAATTTAAAATAGAGAGTATAAGGTTTAGAGAAAAAAAATGGGAATAAGAAAAAGGATTTTGACCATAACAACAGCATGCTAGAGAGAAAAAAGTCTTCCCTGTCCCGGAGATCTTAAGAAGCCAAAAAGAAAAGTCAACTACAAACAAGGGAGACTAAGGAGTAGTGAGCTCACTGTCTTGCCAAAACAGAACGACATCTTCCTCATCATCTGCTATAGAGACTGAGGAGCATCAAGGTAAGCGTCTTGTCTAGAACAAAACAACAACTTCTTCATCACGTGCCATAGAGACAGGGAAGCAGTGAGGTAAAGTAATCACAAAAACAAAGGTGTAAAATGTCACCCTGTGATCCTGGTAATGATTCTGCTGCTAGGACCTGGACACCATAAACTAGCTGCTATGACTAAATCAAATAACTATTTTATATCGTATTATCTTTATATCTGTAATGCATACAATTATTATGTAACCATAATATATTTAGTAACCATAATAAAACCTTCTAATAAATATTTGCAGATGTTGCTATGAATATTAATTACAGGAAGAAAAAAAAAGTTCAAAATAGTATTGATTTTAATTTTTAATGTCCTGGGAAACGCCAGGCCACGTATTTTAATACCTATTAAACAAAAAACTTCTGATACTATCTTTAATTACTAAACATATTTTATATACCATCATTGTTTTTATGTTTACATTATTTTTAAAAAGTTGTCAAAGTGTTTCCTTATTAATATTTTACGAATATGAGTATTATAAACATCAAATTTGTAGCTGAATATTGGACATACCATCCTTTAATGGAATCTGACGGTCTTTGTAAGATATTTAAGAAGTTAGAAAGGGAATATATTTTCTCCTTCTATTTCAAGCATATATTAAAATTTATTAAATTGTTTACGAATTCATTTTGTCTCCATTTTAATTACATTTATCTTTAGTCCATCTTTATTGCAATAAGGTAAACTTTGTAGGGACCCTTTGACAAAACCTCTCCTTTTCTCATAATTTTAAATATATTATTTTATTATCTCTCCCACTTCACATAAGAAAATGAAAAACATTTTGGAATTTTAATTAAAAAGAAGATGCAGATGAAATTGGAAAGGTTCCAATATTCAAATAAATGTGATTTACTCACAAATTCGAAACATACTATTATAAGGCATTTAAATGCAGTAACATCATATAATAAGCCTTGAAAAATCCAATTATTCTCTCCTTGACACATCAATCCAATGAAAAACGTAAAAGTAATTTTTGATACATTTAGTTGTATTTAACTATACTTTTATATATACCGGTAGTTGCATAAATACGCGGACTATTGGTGGCAAATAATTAAATGAGTAATAAAATTCGTATGACGTTTTTTTTTTTTAGAATTATATAATAGAGAATTTATTCTGGTATAAAATAATTACTGAATATAACCGCCATCAGCTGCTATGACACCCTCCAAGCGCCCGCGGAAGGCCTTGTATACATTGATGATGTAATGTTCTTCCATGGCTGCCCATTGCTCATTGACACTGACCTTCAATGAGTCCAAATTTGGGTGGCAGGTAGCACAGGCCTTCTTATCAATTTGCCACCACACACTGTAGTCAAGGGGATTCAAATCAGGTGATTGAGGTGGCCAAATGTTTTTGTTCCAAAATGGCATGTAGGCAGCGAGCCAATCTTGAGTGATTCCAGAGGTATGGAGAGGTGTCCCATCCTGCTGGAAGATAAAGAGGGCTTCCGGACCTTGAACACAGTAGGCCTGGATAGTCCAGTGTCCTTGATTATCTCCTTGACAGACCTACCGGCGCGGAGGAGAGTGGCAACCATATGACGTTTGGCCTCGTCATTCATCGTAAACGACCTTGTTTGATGCAAGTAAGAAAAACAAAAACAAAGCCAAAAGATTTACCAAGGTACTTGTGCTAAAAAAAATTATTCCTGGTCACGGAACCTTGTGATATAAGTGTTTAAAAATTAGTCTGGGTATATATGCAAGTACCGGTATTATAGTAATTTTTCAATTTATGTCTCTTTTTTTCATGAAAAGTCAATTTTCAAGTTTTAAGACTAAAATCTAACATTACCATAAAGTATTTTCAATTCACAGAAAATTTTATAACGTGATTTTTGCAAGATTTGCAAAAATCAACAAGTTATCACTTGTTATTTTTTCGAGAACATTATTTTCCATAACTTTTGTTTTTGCAAGTAAGAAAAAAATGTTGGTAGATAAGTGTTTCTCTTTATAATGCCAATAAATGCTATTATCTATATATTTTCCTAAATTAGTACATTAATGTTTCTTTTTTTTTTTTTTTTTGCAATTTAAAAAAAAATGACTTCTCATCTAGACATTTTGTTATGCATTTATGTTAGTATGTTATTTGAAGTTTACAACATTTTTTTTAAATTTTATAATAAAAGTACTAAGGTTATAATAGCCAATAACAAGAATATTGGTTTGCTGTGATGAGACTTTGTGAATTACTTTACTTAACCGGATTGATATAGTATGATTAGTGTATATAGTATGATAATTATAATTATCAGAATCTTTCTAGACAATTACGTAAGATTCATATTACGATTTTTAGTATATTTAGTTTATAAAAGTTTTTTTCGGAATAATTTTTCAATTATTTTCGCCATTGTCAATGTGATTTTCTGCTCCCTCCTTGGCCCGAGCAACAGCGGGTAACCCCTTGCTAGTATAATATATAGTAAATATGAATAAACTTTTGATGGATTAATTTTTTATATTTCGTATAAATTTTATAAGGTTGGATTAATTTTTACAATATTTGTTTAAACCAATACTGCTAGACTCAATTCAAAATTAAATTCAATATCTAGATAAAAAACAGAGATATGACCGTTTAAAGATTGCAAAGTTCGAATAAAATTCCCTCAGGAAAACTATTTATAAAGTAACTCTCTAAAATCCTTTTATTTTAAGGTGGAATCTTCCAACTTGGAATACTTGAAAATTTTGTATAAAAAGTTACTGAAAAATAAATTAATATTATTGCATTAAATATGGTTACTAGTAATTTTGATCATTACTCTTGGCCTACGTATGTTAAAATACACGCTCCATATCAGTTTTTAATGCAAAATTTTGAATTGTTATCCTATATTTAATTACACATATTGTTCATAATTAAAAAGGACACATTTTATGCTATCAGAAAGTGTCAGTTTTTGGTTGTTAAAAAAGGAGACCAATCAAATTGCACATTTCAAAAATTCTTAAAATTACACTAAATAAAAAGGTAATTTTTCATTAATGCACCCAATAGATTATTATTTATAAGCTAAAAATACAAAGACATTAAATACAAATGTAATCTTCAAGAAATATACATACTAAAAAGTAAAAATATATTTTATGACAACCAATAGAACAATTAAGAATGTATCTTGCAAAAATGTATTAGCTAATTCAATATTTGACTATATAGTGTTATAATGTTGTATCACGCTTATAAAATACATCTGTGTGATAGGGTAAAGAAGTCCCTGTCACAGTCTTTACTTTCATCACTACTATCGTCATCTTGACTGCTGTTATCTTCATCAACATGCACTAAAAGAAAAAACATAAATGTATAATTTTCCAAACAATATTATCCATTTATCAGTTTTAAAGTTGACATAAAATGTAAGTGGCATTTGTAAGGAATTTAGCCGGACAAAATTCAAGCATGAAAATACATTTCAATATTGATCCCAGATATTGATATATAATAAATAACATGGGGTGTTTACTGCTTTAAATCAATATTCCATTTAAAAACAAATAAATCACATCCTGCAACATGATTTATTAAGTAGATAAATATAATACAACGTGTCCACAACAGGTTTCCTTAGTTTTTTTACATATCCAGAATTTACACCTGTGACTGGGTTATTTAATCATGTACCTATATCTAAATTCTACACTCATCAACTTGCAAGAATCACTGAAGAATTGGCATGTATCTGCAATGTTGCTGGCATCTGTCTTGGCTGTTTTTACGTTATTTGGTATAAACCCATTATTAGAATAACTGGTTGAATGATCTTTTATGTGCTGAGAAAAGAAGTAGCCCTGTTCTACTAACAATCTTTACTGCAAGCATTGGTTAGTGTCACTTACATAAATATAATTCCATTACACTATACAGTGATATTAAAATATTATAGATCAATAGTATATGTAAACTATTCATGAAAAGTGCAAATTTGTCTCACTCTCGTGTAATTAATTGTATAAGACTTCCATCCAATCCACTCTGCTATTTCTTCTAAATGAAGCCTATTCTACATATTATATATAGGCTATCCCACAAAAAAGGATGACCAGGTTGCTATCCTCAACTTTTAAACTCACGCTATCCATGGCAAATGTCTTTGTAATTTTATTTATATATGACAATGAGAAAAGGAAGAAAAATTTAATTGTTACAAATCACTCAAGATCAAAATTGAACTTAATCTTTCTAAAGTCTGATTTCATTAATCAATTTACTCAATATTCAAAGTTTTAAAAACTTTATATGTTTATGGACATTTGTATCGTGTTTAATGAAAAAAATTAATGATATAAATAGCTGAATAAATAAAAAATCCATAATTATTTATTTATATTTGTAGGCCTTTAATAGTAACTTCTTGAGTTTTCACTTACAAAACCGACACAACATAACAAGTTCAAAAAAATTGTAAAAGAAGTTTTTCTTTTCTTCTGCCTTAACAATGATAAGATTTTTTTTTTTTTAATTTGACTTCATTTTGAAGTATTTCCGGCACGCTGGAACTTTGGCCGGATGGACGGTAACAGTTTTTGATGGTCAGAAAAAAAATTTAGGAGGTCATTACTTTGTAACTGTGTACCTTATGGGGTGAAAAATGTATATTTAACAGTTTTTAGGATAACTTGAGGGGGTCTGACCTATATTTTTCGACGATTTTTTTTTTGTCAGTCCTCGTTTTTATGATGTCCCGACATCCGAAATAGTGATATAAATTGATGAAAGTTTTGTTGTGTGGCCTTTCGGCTCAAATAAACCGTCGGGTGGCTATTTTCAGGGAGATTTTGAGGCCAAACTCAATGGGGGATTCAGGCTTACCCAAAAACAAGTTTAATGTTCTATGTGGCATAAGCAATTTCAGTGGGTCAAATCTTCTGTAAGTTATAGGGTAAAATTTTCCCTGAGTGCGTTTGATTCTTTACGGGTCAGTTTTTTAATTGAAAAAAAAGTAGAATAATCAAATAAAGAAAAAGAAAAAAAGAAACACGACTTATAAGCGAACCAGTTAACTATATTTACTAATCTTCGATAAAAAATTGTTGATTATACAAATAAATCCTTAACATGCATTATTTAGATAAATAAAGTATTTTATATAATTAAATATAACGTTTCAGGAGTATACTGAAAAGTATTGGCGCTAACATGTGATTCAAAGAAATAAGAAGCATTTTCATAATTGTTGGGCCTTAAAGTACCACAGTCATATTCTTTTTTTCTATATTTTAGTAAAGGATAAAATTAACAAAAAGAAAGAAGATATTTTGTTGAAATTGGTGTGTAAGTAATTTAGTGAACCCACCCTGCTTTGCTTCTGCTTGCTCATATTTTGATTTTTTTTTTCATTTACGTAAAGACGTTAGATATATATACCAATAGGTGACAAAATTCTTCTTGCATGTTTTTAATGAATTGAACCATAATGTTCAATAATGTAACCTAAATCATACATCGTAATAAAGTTCACATATTTATTATGGTATTTTTTTGTATCATTTGATTGAGGCGGCAACAGTTTTTTGTAAAACAAATAACTTTTTCATTCCCTAATTATAAAATAAAAAATGACCAGACTTACCTGCTTGCACAAGAAATGTTAAATTATTCATTTGAACCTAAATTAGCGATAATTTATAAAGTTACGAGGTTCTTTTTTCAAATAATTCTAACCCCTTTCCCCCATTGGAATAACGTGGTTCTTTTCTTCACTCCCTCCCGAACGTATAGTTGGTTTTTTTGTGTTTAATTAATATAAGTGATGTGTCTACATAAAAACAATCTTAAAAAAGCATCACAATTTAATTTATTTATTCATATATACATACAATTTAAAATTTAATTTACATATTTGAGTCAATGTATTGAAATTACTTGGATAAGATAATTGTCCAAAAGTTTAAGCAATAGTTTAGAACCTTTATTTTATTTAAAAGACTTATAATAGTCCTGCTATGGTCTTCATATGACTTATCAATTCATCATTGTTTTACCTTACTACTTCAAGTACAATTTTTGCCGCCTCCAAATTATAATTTGAAGAAATGGTCTATAATTAGTTAAATAATGCAAATGTTTTCTGCATTCAGCTTAAAAAATTTATATTATTCTTTTGTGTTGACGGTCTACCAATAAGAGAAATTATAATTGAGCTACATAGCTCAGTGAATAGTGCACTTAAAAGAAATTATTCTCTTGTACTTAATATTTATAGTAAGTTGAAATATAGTAAATTATCTTTATGTTGGTCGCGAAATGGCCTTTCAAATAAAATCTAACTGATTATCATTACTTTATTATTGCTATCAATTTGGGCAACCTTGTGTGTCATTTATGGAGTTTCTAAAGGGTTAATTAGAATAATTTGTAATTTGTAGCAACATGGATCAGTGAACAACGGGCTCAAGAAATAATATTCTCTTCAACTCAAGGTACATAGGTTCGATTCACAGTCGCTCATGGAGAAAGAAGTATACATTATGTACATCGACTTAAAAGACACTCCATGGTCAGATATAATAATTGTATTACTATAATATTTACTTATATTTGTAATAAGTGTAACTCCATGTTATTTATTAGTTAAATAAATTTTTGATTTGTTGATAACTATTGGGGATAATTTGTCGAAGAATATAATTGTAATAAAGAGCCAATTTTAGCAAAAATCATTATTTAGCTTACTTTTCTATTAATGGGACAAATGTGTATATTTTAAAGCTACTTTAAATAATATTATGACATATATTTTTCTTACTATTTTAGATTTACTTATTTATTAAAGCACAATAAAATATTATTTTTATCATATAGTTTACTTAATGAATGTTCTTTTGTGGAATTATATTTTAATTGGATTTACTAAAACTACATAACATATTTTTCGAATTGTGTTACTAGATAGGACAATAAAAGTTTTTGACCACTGATAATTAGCATCCATTTTGTTTGTTTTGTTTTTTTCTTATTAGTCGGATGAAGATGCACTATAATTAATCCATCTGACATAAGAAATATCTTGAAATCTATAAACATTAAATTTGTATATTCCCTTCCCTATGAGCGAATGGGATTTGAACTTAGAAACACATAGTTCAGGAGAACAATTTCTCCTACCATGAGTCTTTTATTTTATACTCCGTAGACGAATAAGTATCCAGATGTTGTCATTCTTGGACCCAAGATGTATTTGAATATATCAAAAACCATCACTGAACTAGGTGGATCTTGTTTTTTGTTTTTTTTAATATAAATTTTTATGAATTTGTGTATGTCGAACAAAATTGACAAATCCCTTCAAATTCAAGTTTTCATTCCATATGTGTTTTTATTATTATCTCACATAAGAGTCTTTAAAGTTTTTAAGGTAGTTATATATAAAGTTATTATCCACTTGTAATATAATTATAATTGTTCTATTCTCACTTTATAATTTATTATAACTGTTTTGTATCAAGTTAAAGATGTACTTAAATAAATGGTAGTTATAAAAAAATAAGTACCTGTGACGTATTGATCAATCTATTTCAGCTATCTCAGAGTTATATTTAACATCCAATACTTATAATTTCTTGAAACCCTACCTTATTTTGTAACTCCATTGACTTTGTGAAGGCTAGCGAGAAAAATGGCCTTTCCAGTATGAAGTTCTTTTAATTTTACAAGATTTTGATGACTATCAATGTGGAGTGGGACATTCCAGGGGACATTCATCTTGTTCATATCCGATATAAAATTAATATTCATGTATATCAATTGTATAATGTAATATACTTATTTCAATATATAATTCTTAAATATGAATATTATATTTATAGATAATTATATCATTGTTATATTTATTTGATCTTGTTAAATGTATAATAATTTATTTACAACAAGTTAGAATTATTCATAAGAAAAATGAGTAATATTATAATTTTAGGCTCAAAGAACTTTAACATAAATACACTTAAAAAAATTAAAAAACAAATAATATACGCATTATATTTTATACATACAAGTGGAAATCATTTTTATTTATTTCCTACATTAAGGAAGACTACAAGAAATAAAGTTATTCAAGTTTATATTTCGAATTAGAAAGCATTTTTATTTAATTTTGATCAAAAATCTGTAATATCCATCATAATTATACATTTAAACAATTGGGGTTCTTTTTTTTTTTTTTTTTTGGTCTTGATGATGAAGAAGGAATTATTCTTTAACGTCCTACATAATATTGAATGAACAATGTTGTTGACTGTAGAAGAGCTAACCAAAGCACGAAAGGAGAACTTATTTGCAGTAAGAAAAGTAGAATATTTAAAAGATAATTATGATGGCAAAGGTAAAAAATGTTGATTTGGAGTTTCAGAGAAGTTGTGATCATAACTTAAATGATCTGAAAATTAAGCTTGAAAAAGAAAAGATGAAGTGGGCAAATGATAAATTTGTGGAAGACAAAGTGAGTCAGTCTAGTAACGCTAAAGAAATGCCAAAAGAAGATTCAAGTTTGGAAATGTGATCTACACTAACAGATGAAGAAACGCCTATTGATAGAAATAATATAGAACTAATCGAAGGGAGAATGAGAACCAAAGATGTACCACTGGTTGAAGAAGGTATTGACGATAATATTAGAGCTAACGATAGTGATGGGTTTAGACTCGGAGAAGAAACATCTATGAGTTGTTATTCAAACCATTCCCGTTAGGAACAAGCATTTGTGAAAAATACAGAACTCATAAATCATATGGTAAAGGAATTAGTAGAAACGAAAATGGAATCAAAGAGTTCGGTGCTTCAAATAGCTGGATATAAACCTGAAAAGTGGAATGGAGATGCAAAGAATTATCATTCGTGGGAAATTTCTTTTTTAGAAACCTTAGAGGCAGCAAGTGTTACGAATGAAACGACAAAGCCAGTATTATTGATTCAGGCATTGCCTAATTCTTATCACGAGGAGGTAAGAGTAAGCTCGACAATTAAAGAGGCATTTAGTACATTTTAATGTACAATAACTGAACAGAATGTACTAGTCTGGACTTATCTCAAAGCACCGTCAGATTTATTACTGAAAAATATCGAATGATTACCCAGAAACTAGAAGAGTCTTATTTGAAGATACTTATGTTGATGATATTGCTGCATCCGTGGAAACTGATGAGGTGGATAGTAAAATAATGATGGATGTAGATCGTCTTCTGCATTGTGGAGGTTTTAAAATAAAAAGATGGTATTCCAGTGCGGTAAGCTCAGGAGAATCATGTGTGGTGATTCCAGTTCTTGGACATAATTGGGACGTAGAGTCGGATTATATACGTCTAGGAGTAAGAGAAATTAACAAATTTATCAAAGTTAACAAGAAAACGATTTTGTTAGCTATTGCTCGAATATGGGATTCCCTAGGAATAGTTACTCCTGTTTTGATTGAGTTGAGAATAGCTTTTCAATCGTTGTGGGCACAAGGAATATGTAGTAATGTTAACCCCAGATGAATGGTCTACAATACTGTACGAAATAACTTATATGGTAAATTCGAGGTCATTATTTCCTATTAATTCAGCCAATCCTTTGGACGAAACAGGTTTCATTACACCGAACAGGGGACACATACGGGGAAAGAATAATAGTGGACCAACTAGATGAAGCCGAATCAAGTTATCTTCGTAAGAGTTTTCAACTTATTAAAAGGAAAACTCCTATGTTCTGGAAATTATGGATAAAATATATGCCTCCTCAGTTAATGTTGAGGACAAAATGGTTCAAAACGAGAGAAAATATTAATAAAGGTAATTATGTGATGGGAAAAAGTCTAAAACCTTGTGGAATCATGCCTGAAGGTGTCTGGTAAGCGGGCATTGTCAGAAAAACATATCTTGGAGAAGACGGCTTAGTTAGAAAAGTGAGGATCAGGATATCAACAGGAGAATATGATCGCCAATCTGTCCAACAAAAGGATATCCTTAATCTCATTAATCTGGGTCTCAGCTCAGAATATAATTAGGGTGCTCACCCCCACTTTTAGAAATGACTCAACGATTGATATAATTCGACAAAATATAAATTAAAAGTACAAAGTAAACCGTTTAGGCCTTCCTATGAGTTGGAAGATGTGTATAGTATCTAAGAGGGATAACTGATGATAAATAATTTACCATACAGTTACAAATCTCCACTCTATAATAACAAATGTCATGTGTTTGTAGACTGTACTACATGTACTATCCTTATTATTTTATTTTTGTTATTCATCAATCCAAAAGGTTTTACGAATAGGGAAGAAAAATACGTTCTTGTTCTATTTGGAATTTCAAAAAAGAAGAATGGAACTTCTGTGGTAATAAGGGCCCTGGACTTTTCAAATCTTAATTGTAGAGCTCTCATTGCCATCCGCCTAACTACAAATGAGCCTATTCCGGAAGATGGATTAAAAAGAATCATTTTGCCAGTTTCAACCCGCTATGTCTCTCTCGTGAAGAAAATTCCTACATCAAGGTGTGATTTTTTGAATTTTTACAGGAGTAAACTTGGAGTAACTTGGTACTTCTAAAAAAAACTAAAAAATATAGTTTTGTATACTGAAATTCACAAGTTTGCAAAATGATCTCAACAAAGTCTTTGTTTAATTTTTTCTTTGGCTGTTATGTAAATTGTAGTATTTTTTCTTTGTTCTTTTACCAAGGTCTAAATGCTTGCAACCTACAAAAATACAGCATATAGCTTTATTTAAGCAATACTAATTGATCTAATCAAAAGAAAATGATTTATGATATCAAAAACTGTACTTTACAGAAGGTTAATTTATTACTTATTATTAATAATTATAGTTATGTAATAAATGTGGCAGTCAAAGTACCTATAATATTGGCCAAACATGCAATGTATTTACTTGCTTAAATAACATTACCAAGTCGGGGTTTTTTCGGTTCGTTTATATGTGTTCTATTGTATCTCATTTCTTGACTGAAATTTGGTAATTTATTTAAATAAAAGAAAGATGAAAACCATGCTCAAGGCTTAATATCATGAATCCACTTCAATTAAAAGTAATTGAAAGAAATGTTTAAATAAATTATTCATATCTTATACCTACAAACAAAATATTACAACCCTTGGTCCACATCTTGCACAGCCCTTCAAGTTTTTCAAGTATTCAAAAAACAGCTCCTCAAACAAAATAAAAATAAAATTTGACAGCCTACCTATAATTAAGTATTTGCATTTATAACAACAGAATTAAGATGTAATTAGCACGGCAGCACAAAATTAAGCTAGAATATTTTTTTCAAAATTGAGTGTTTCATTTATATTCTCCAACAAATTAGGGTCAATTAATATCAAAAAAAAATATTTTATTAATACTTGGGCATTCGCAAATTGTACTCAAAGTAGCAAAAAATTATTGCCACAATCAAAAGTTAATAGATTTCATTTGAATGGTCAAAATGAAAACAATTAATGTTGAAGGTTCTATACTATAGTTTCACACATTCTTAGGTATCTCAATTAATCAAAGAAATTGACATATTTAGCGTAGCATGACATATGTATATAAATCATTGAGTTGTATGTGCATTTGTGACATGTCTATATGAAAGCTGGCTACAATATTCTTTTTTGAAAATTAATCAGTAGCTAAAATAATCGATTAAGTTTGGCTCTTTAAATTATATTAAGAAATTTTTGATATTTGTTGGATGGAAATTGTGGTTTTTAACTTTTTTATTACATGTGACCAAAATTTAATGTGCAGTATGAAACAATGATATAAATTGAATTTGTTAAAATACCTGCAACATCTAATGCCTTAAATTATTTATTGTTTGTCAAAAGTATTATATACTCTGTCAATAGTATTAAGATTAGAGTTGAATTTTATATTTTGACGTCTCAATTTACATATAATCTGATTTTTTTCCCTAGAAAAGCGATCATAAGCTACAAAAATCGATAACATTCTGCTCTTTAAATTATATAAAACATTTTTTTGATTCTTTGGGTTGAAACCGTGGTTTTTAACTACTTTACTATATGTGATCATGTTTCAATTTACCTTGTACGACATATGAATATATAGGCTTTAATTTAAAAAAAAACAACTAGTCATTTCTATGTAAGGCCATAGATCTTAAATGAGGAACATCATAAAATGCTCTCAGTTTTAAATAAAATAACAATTTTCCAACAAATAATAAGCTGCTGATACAAGGGTACATTATGGATTGTAAAAAATTATATGATCCTTTCTTATAAAATAAAATATCTTCAAAAAAACCAAAAAAATTCTCTCCATTTTTAATATTAGTTTTAGTTTGTTTTTATGTTGAATCATCACATATTATGATGTCACAAAAATATAGAGCTTCTCTTTGTTTCTTGATTTTTGTTCAGATTGTGTTTTTTTGTTACCTGACTGCATAATGGTATATGTATATTATATAAAATGCTAAAGTTTCATTGATTAAATAATGCAAATCTTTGATTCAAATATATTTTCATGTATGTATCACTTGCAATCACGAATAAATTTATGAGTCTAAAAGCATCAGTGCATGATTACACATGAATTGAATTCAAAGATATATTTTGCATTTTCATCACTTGTACGTAATTTGACAAATGATTTATGAAATTGAATGATTGACATGTGTCATATATGTGTAGTTGTATTTAAATGCGTAAGAATAACTTTGTACGGAGTCTCTTATAACTCCTTTGTTCTTATGGTTACTTCTGGTTTCATATTATTCAGGTTCTGATAAAATAAAAATGGGAGTTTTTTTTTTTTTGCATCAATGTTACATCATAGTAAGTTTTTTGATTGAATTTGAATATTCCTTGATTAAATTATTAATCAAGTAATTAAAATTTAACGATTGTGGTGTTACTTTCTCAATGGTTTGTGAAGTCCATAACTTCAAAATATGAAGACAAAAGACCTTTTAAGCAATAGCTGTTTCAACAAAAATTGTGAAATGATAGTAAAATTCTATTACAATATTTATAAGGAATTAACAATGATTGAATTGTTTAAAATAATGATAAAATTCAGCCTTTGGTATATTAGTCGAGAAAAGGAAAAATTTAAAAATATATTTTATTGTTTAAAAATAAAATTGACAAAAAAACAATATTAAATACCAGTAGTCAACATCTCTTCCTATTGTATTTATGATAATTTTAACTCGATCTGACATTGAATCAAACAGGTTAAGTACAATCGTCATGATATCAAACCTGAATTGTTGTCTCGGTTAGTTTTTCAAAAATTTATATATTTAGCTTCATTTCCCCCCTTATACTTAAATTAAGAGATAGAGAATTATCTGACCACTCAAGAATATTAATCGCTGATTATTTTGAGAATTTTTGCATTTTTTTTAATCTATGACAAGTTGTCAAATCCTGCTGAAATATTCCTTCACACTCTTAATAAAACGACTTTGAGGAATAGGAAATAAACAAGTCTTTAATAATTTCTTACATTTTTCACTATCCATAATTCCTTTAACAGGAAAAGTTATTGTCCCCTAGGACAAAATACCAAACGTACTTCTAAACATCTTCTTTTTTTTTACATTCATATCTTCAAAGTGAGTGATATAATATTTACCAGGATTTGGTACTGTCTCATAAATCACATTAAATGTAAAATTATTTTGAGGAATCTGCAATTGATGTTTTTATTGGTCTATAAAAAATATACGGCGAATAATGAAATTTAAGCTTAGGGAATGGGATTGTTCGACAATCGAAAAGATAATTGAAACAGTAATTTAGTTTTGTTATCACAATGATGATTTAATTAAAATATCCACTAACTTGGTTGATTCATTCCCGAAATCGAGTAAAATGGTTTTATATTTTGCTATTGCCAACTTGATTTTTTATCAATAAAAATGATTCTTCTGCATTATGGTCTCACTTTTTCCTTGTTCTAAGTAATATTCAAAAGTCTGTAAGTGTATGTCCAAAGATCTATATTCAAAAAGGCATATATAACATTACAAAACCAAGGCTATAGGAAATTGAGAATAAGAGAAAAAAGTAATTATATAAAAGAAATATTTTTTATATAATTAGTTCTGCAGAAAACGAGTGCTTTTAAATCTATTAGCCTCAGTCTTGATAAAAAAAGTCAACAAAAAACTTTTTAGAGTTGATACAAAGTTAAAATATGAAATTGAGACGATATCTTAATAAATTGGTCTTGAGACCATAATCAGTATTGAGAACTACATAGCTATGGTCAAACATAGAGTAGAAATCTCAGAGATTTGACTGAGACATTGAGACATGATTAAATTTCTTAAAGTTTTATAAAAGGCTATGACTAAATTATTTGTTTCATAAACCATATGAAATAAACCAAAATAACTATGACATCAAAATACTGTACTGTTATGTGGGTATGTTTAAAACTATGTATATTTTATGGTCTATTAAATATTTTCTACATAAGGTGTTATAAACATCACTCAGAAAGGTTAACATTGATCATTTTTATAAGTAACTAAACTAATTGAAGAACCATTTCTAGCTTTGTCAAACTTTGTAAGTTTACAAATAATATATAACAAAAGTTTTTCAACGATTCATTTGTTTATTGGCATTTGCAAATCTTTAAAAGAAGTTGTTGTTTTTTTATGATAAATGAATAATTGAAAGAAACTACTTAGAATTTTCTCTCAAAAAACATACATAGTCCAATAAGAAAAAGTCAACATTAATTTTTAATTCGATGGATTTTTATTTCCAAAGAATTTTTTTTTTATATCTATAGTACAATAAATGTAAAAGTTAGGACGATAATTTAGTAATATTGTAAATAATAAGATAAATTTATGCAAGTAACAAAAATACAACTGACATAGATTAAAAAATAAACACTTCACTCTATACGAGATTCTAATAAACAAAAAACTAATCAAACTTATTATTCATAGTTTCAGTCCCTAAAAAAAAGAGAAATATTCTTGAAATCCAAACAAAATGTAAGATTTTACTCATCAAAAGTGAATAATTGTATTGAACAAAGAAGGATTATGACTGAAATTACTATCTATAGTCTTAAAACACATTCTTAAACTATCTTGCTCTCATTGAACCCATTTTATTGTAAAAAGCTCTTTCTAACATGCCAATCGTAGACCGAATATATGATTTGATAAACTGACATTATTAATCTAAAAACGTCTAATTTAATATTTTTTCTTTGATAGTTAAGCTATTTTCCGATTTTCATGAAAGTTGTAATAGAACTACAAAAATAGTCTTTTAGACATTAAAGTCTTTTTTATTCTCTTCGGAGCTGTAAATAATAGCTGACAACTCCTCGAATAATATGGAACATTATTTATTAATATTTGTTTAGCTTTGTAAACAAAGTGCAAGTACCTATATTTATTTGTCAAGAACTTAATGAAATGAAACACACAAGATATCAAGGCGTTTACTTATACACAGATGTATTAGGTTAAAAAATATGAAAATGAAATATAGTACTCTTTTTGTACCTGCAATCTAATGATGATTTTTTTAGTTCTCTCATCTGTTAGCTACTTGCACCTAATTTAAGGAAACGTTGTGACAGCTAAACTGCTCATGTCCCAAACATTCTTAAAATTATCCCGATTACCACGTTAATTTTTTGTTTCTTTTTTTTAACATATCGGCAGTTCATATAATTTGAATCTAAAACTATGTAAATACATATTTCCAAAAACAAATTTAAGGTGTGTAACCACATTTATCATGCATGTACAGTCAATTTATTTCTAAAAACTTAATATACTATAATCTTCAAGTCTTAAACACTTTCCTTTCAAAAAAGAAAAAAAAAGGTCCCCTATTTTTTAATTTTAAACTACAAAACCTCTTTATTTTGAAAGAGACAGTTGTTGAGCTATGAATATTATTATATGCAATGCTTTTAGAAATAAATTGTCCCTACACTTATTGCATATAGACAATCGATGTGGTAACCCATCAGATGTAGCAATATCTTGATAATATCTTTCTAAACAATTCATTCAAGGTTTTTATATAGCGTCTTCAATTCTTTATAATTATCTTTTACATACACAAAATATTGTATAACGAGGTATTTCAATCAATTTTAAGCTTAACTGCCCTTCTTTTTATTTATTTGGAATATTATAAAAATTTATATTCTTTCAACACTTGTCTTGTCATTTTCAAGGATATACATCTTAAAAATAAAAGAACATATGCAAGTATGTGTTGACATGCTAACATAAAAAAAGAAAATATTAAAATTTCTCCTGTTTAGCATATTTAAAAAAACAAAAAACTTTAAATTTGGACTAGAGAATGATCTTAAAATCTGACAAGCCTAAGGTTTTCCTATTGCCAGGTAATAAAAAGTAAATATTTGTTCATCATGATATAAAAATAAACTCCTACCAAATATTTATGCATGATTTATGAAACCTCAATTAGTAGAACATATTATGTGAATTAAATCAGTGCCTTATGCATTGTGTTTACTGCTGTTGTAGATCATGCGAATGTGTTTTCTTTTTGGTAGATAAACTTATATACTCGATTTTAAAACCTCATTTGAGGAAGATAAAGGAGATAGCAGCAGATTTAAAGGGCCCAACCTCTCTTTATACTGAGTTCCACAAGTGGTCATCAACTATTTTGACTATGGAAATTATCTGTGGGCAGAAGTAAAATAGGTTAAATGTTGTTTCGGTCTCCATTCTGCAGAGGTTATAGGCTTTGTTTTCATATTCGTCAAAAGATTTATATGCAAAAATTGATGACGTAGCCAATCAATGTTGAATTATCTTTCAAGAACATCTCTAATGGGGTTTTGAAGATAATGGATGGATCTTTTCCAGGATTATTTGGATTGAATTCCACCTTTCCTATAATTTTCCTCACTAAATTACAATGGTCCATATGGCTCATGTTCTTTTATATTACTCTTATATTTGTAAGGGTATCCAATGTGATGAAGAAAAAAAATGGAAGTTAATATCATTAACTCTTAGAAAAGATATTAGGTATCAATTTTCAGGTCTGCAGCATTAAATATATAATATTTTTGACAGAGTGACATATTCAACCTAAAGGGATAGAGTAAGATCAATTTATACATACACACAAAGGCATGTATGTATTAAAGCGAAGTTTCCAACGAATGCTATCTCAGGGACATTCATTTGAGTGAATGTTAATTTCAGTAATATTTTTTTTATAGTATACATTACAAGATTATCATTAATCAAAAAACAACAAATGGATGATGAATCAAAGGTTTACATTCATAGCATTGACAACGGTAATGATCAGAGAATGTACATTTTCTTCCAAGATCTTGCTCCACGAAAATCAATAGATCAAAATGTTTGAACGCCATCACACTCCATGATTTTTTTTTTCATTCTTCTCTTCATAGAAACTTGGGACAAAATATGACAAGATCCTCAGTATAATGATATTTATTATTGCTCAAATTAATCTTATTGAAAAGAAGCTCGTCTAAATGAATATCGCTAAGATAACATTTACTTACAATATCCTCCTCAAAATGAGCAGACACTAATAATAACATATGTAAGGAAGTAGAAAATGCAGGTATATATATTTACAAGATGCATTAAAAAATAATATATATCATTAATATAAAGCAAACAAACTAAAAAGAAACAAAAATGCAAATAAATGTGCAAATAGATGGTTTTTTTTGTATATTATTTCAAAGTATGTATCAATAAGTAACTTCCCATTTGTTGGAAAACTCTTGCCTATAAATCCTTTCTGCCTATTTAATTTAATTGATGAAGTTTGCAGTATTTTTGAGTGGGCGTTGTCTCTTTTTGTTGGATGTCATTTACACGATTCTGTTTTGAGTGCATTTATTTAGAGAGTGCCAAAAACTGGGAAGTTAAGGTTTTCATAAATCTATAAGTAAAATTATACTCCGCAAAAGTAATATCACTTTAACTGTATATTCTGTGCTGTAAATTAATTGAATATTCTTGTACTGTTTTTCATCCTTAAGATACCTAGTAGGCTCATCACTTTTCTTTTGAGCTCCTTGTTGAAGGTGAGACCTAAAGGGCATCTCTAGAACCATCCAAAATATCCTTTTGGCTCCAGTTTTATATTTAAAAGCTACACCAAAAAGTGAATTAATTAATATCTTATGATAAAGGTAGTGGAAAATGTATAAAAAATATAAATATAAGGGAAAAAACACACTGATTTTATCCAATTGAGATTTATACTATTGAAGATACTAAAATAGAGCTTAAAAAGACTCGAAGAAATAAATAAACTCCCTCTTACATGCTTCGCTCAAATGATATTCGAAGAAACTAGGCACAATCAAATAAAACCTATCTCAAATAAGCAGATTCGACCTATTTTTGTTATCTCCGAGATTGAATTCTACTTTGAAGTCCTACCTTTTTGCAATGCAAAAAAGATTAAATTTTATATCAGACAAATTCGAAATTATAAGCAAAGTATGTTAATTTAAGAAAATTGTATTTGCTTAGTTCTTTGTATATAATAATACATTTTTGAATGGTTGCTTGTATTTTTTTTCATCTTACCAAAAAATTGTATATGAAAATTGTTGAGCTTGGATTAATACAGCAATAAAACTTAAAAAGTTTTATCAATTTATTAATACGTCGAATCTTCGGCTCCGATGTTTGTTCCACCAAACAAAGGGGTTGAAATAATAAGAGATTATCTAATTCACTCTATGGTGAAGCTTTTAGATATAAATAGAGTGTTTCCCAAAACCTGTTCATTCTTCTAATTCAGACCTATATCCCTTACTCTCCATGTCGGGAAGATAATCGAGTGTTTCGTGAACCAGAATCTACAATCATTCCTGGAGAGTAAGAAACTGATTCTTAGAAAATGAAACTCATTCTGTTTAACTTTTTTTTGAATGAACAGCAGTCATTTTATATGTAAGAAATAACAATTTATTCATAGCTATGAAATTTCCATAGCGTTCTTCATGTAGCATCGAACATGTGTAGCTAAGGCTCAGCCAGGTAGCACTCTAGAGTCTAAAATACTCCCTGGCTCATCAGTCATAAGGTATTTATTTTTTCTCAGGCGGTTATTATTATTCTTTCATTTTTGATGAGAGAAAATCTATGTATTGGGTAATTACGTATAAGTGGGATTTATTGGGTAGTTTTTTCTTTATTTTTTATTCAAATTTGGTTGTTGCAACGAAGCTTTGTAATTCTGGGCAATCCTCAATACTGCCGCTATTATATTAATAGATTACAAAAAATATTATTTGAATAATTAATTTAATAGACCAAGGATCAATTAAACAAATAATTGGTGCTTGTAAGGTTTGTCATAGATAAATGATATAATTTTGGAGTGAAATAAAAAAATGATGAGTTTAAAAATAAATAATTGCAATTGAAATTTCAAAAATTAATTAACGGATATAATCGATTAGATCTTTTTATCTATGATATTGGTTAGAGTCTTTTTTCATTGCATACTTAATATACAAATTATACTATTCAACCAATAGTATCTTAACAACTAAGAATAGGAAAGATCTTGCAACCTCTCCTCCCTCAATGACTGATTGAGATTCAAAATACAATAACAATATATAAATATTAAACTATAATGAGAAAAGCACAGAATTAAGTTGGAAGCTTGATATTTTAACTTGAAAGACAGTGCATGATTTATTCAAGTATATACTTATTGGTAAGATATGTATTGTACCAGGTTGCATATTAATATGGTGAATTGTATTAAAAAATGCCGCATATTACTAAATATAACAGCTTACTGAAATTTCTTTTGTTGTTCGAATTTTACTTTGAATTATTCAAATTTTACTTAAGATCTTGTAAAAAAATCATTACATATTAAGGGAAAACATTTAATGTAACTTTGTTTAAGTAGAAAAGTGATAAAGAACAGCAAATTCTTATTAATCAAAATGATCATGGTGGACTTACTTGTCCATCCCTGAAACATATTTTTAATTTGAAGTATTTTTGAAAATGAAAAAAATAAGCCAATTATAAAAAAACATCACTTCCTTTAAACATGGCAAAAAATAATCATAAATTTTTGTTATGAAAAATTTATCACATTGACCTCACACTTCTGACATTCTGGAATAAGAATGTGATGATGATTATTGCTATCACGAATACATGCCCTTTGATGTTTAATTTTTGTTACCGAGATAAGTTATAAGATCTAATAATAAAATTTAAAAAAATATATTTAAAGACACATTTATATAAAATTAGCTATTTATTTATTACCATGGAGATCCTACGTATTGACAATGGTAACATGTCAATATGTTGATAAACAATTTAGTAATCCAGACTCACTAAGTTTTGAAATTACAATGACATTCTTATTTTCTAAAGTTATAAATGACACACAAATACTAAGGAACTCGAGACTAAGGATTGAAGGGTCTAGAATGTATTATAATTAAATAGCACGAATTAAGTCTCATAATTGGAATTGTTATCTGATCAGTCTAATAGATATGATAAATTTATTTGCCAGGGGCACTAAAGAACTCGAAATCATAAAATGGTTTCGAATATTAGGAGACGAAGTGGAATTTACTATAGGAAGAATCATTGAGTTTGAATCAGGGAACTGTGGACGGACGATTGAATCTGACTAATGTTATTGGTAATTGTTATTGAGTATTTAGCAATGTTTCACGATGTTAAAAGTCATTGTCACAGACCTTCATGCTAAAAGTCATCCCTACATTGAATGTACCTTCCATAATTGTAGGTGTAATTCACCGAGTAAGGCATGTAAGCCTCTTCATAAAAGGACGATTTCCCATAAAATCTAGCCCCAGGCTGAATGCAGGGATATCCAAATGACAATAAATGAATTCAAAGGAACAATGAGTGGATACAGGTGGATATACCAGGAAACGGACAAACCCGCATAGATATATATTTACAAAACACACACTCACTACATACAAATACAATACCCGCTTCAATCTCTTTATCTCTTTTCTACTCTTTTCAATTCTCCCTTTTACTAAAATATCTTGATGTAGTTAGTATTCCTTGATTCAACACATTAAAAAAGATTTTAAATGAAAAAAAAAACGCTGTTTAGTTCTATCAATAATGACTTAATGAAAAACTAAAAGCAATATATCAACGTTAATACATTTTATCCCCTCTTTGACGAAGATATATTTTGCCCAAGTGCAAAAATTATTACAAAATAATAATTATTTATCTATTTACTTTCTTATTAATGACTTTCTTGAGAATTGCAAAATAATGATACTTTTCATTTCTACACATTAACGTTTTGACTTATGTTACTAATAGTGATGTTCATAACTTTTTAGTAAATCTTTTAAACAAAATAAGGAAAGGATCAATATTTTTAGAAAGTATTGTTTGAAGTGACACATTTTTTGTCCATTAGGAGTATTATATATTACTCCATAACTAATCTCTTAACTGAATGAATAAGATAAATTCTGCGAAAAGAAGAAAAAGTTGAATATGGCATAAGGGAAAATGACAATAAATGATAAAGTGACGTCAGGTGCGCTATTATAAAAAGCGACATTAGGGTTGGAGAAAAGATAACTATGCGACCATGTATGGAGATATCTACTATGGCTTAAACTTTAGTTATTAAAATTGAAAATTCTTGAAATTCTGGCGAGCAGGGCTTGTTTAACATTGATATTGTCTTATTTCACTATCATACATATCAACAGTGTAATAATTTTGCGTGAGAATAGTGTTTTGAATGTTTATTGGCCTAACTCGAAGTAGTCCTTGTTTAGCTATAAACAACTTCCGAGAACTAAAGAGACTGTAACCTAAATTTAGACAAGATGGTTAAAATAATAAGGGAACACAAAATATGTATTTAAATATTGTTTAGCCATTTAGATATGTATACTCCATCGAAAAGTGATTAAGGATGGGACTTTTGTTGAGCAGAATGATAACAAAACTTTTCTTGCCAAAATTCCCATCACTTACAATATTGCGGGTCAACAGATTACAATTTTAACATATCAGAACTCAAGGTGAAGATTTTGTTTTCTCGATGGATGTGTTTCTCACCTCTTTCCTAAAATTCTCATTACTTTGGAGTACGATTTCCTATAAAATGGAAAACATATGCTAACTATTGAAAAGGAAAAATATATATTTTGCTCGTGAATTTGATCGTGTCTGATGTAAGTTCGGAAGCTTTTTTCACTTAATTTGAAGCCAATGAGAGAGTATTTATAATGAAAATAGGCCTAACATAATTCATACAAGTGCTTAAAATCATCTCTCTATCCAGAATGTTGGCTTCTGTGAACATCATCATTTTCAAGGGTCTTGTAGTTCATAGATATGTTTTCAATAAGTGAGTAACGCAATTCAGGTAGAAGACAAAAATGAAGAGAAGTCTTCCAGAATAGATAAAGATCTTCTATCTGAAAAACAAATTGAAGAGTTTAGTGAGACCTGAACTGAAGAAGAAAAAGATAAGTTTTGCAGAATTGATCAAGATCTTCTATCCGAAAAACAAATTGAAGAGGTTTGTGAGACCCTAAGTGTAGAAGAAAAAGATGAAGAGAAGTCTTCCGGAGTAAACAATGATACGGCAAATGATGATGTAAAACAAGTGCATATCGATTATTTGAATAAGGGAAACGAAGGTCTTTTAGAAAATGAATAAGACGAATGATGGAGAAAGTAAAAAGCCAAAAAAACAATCCAAGCCTCATTTGGACGTCCACACAATTCTGGAAAGTCGTACTCGTGCTTCCTCTGTGGGAAAAAGAAGTAAACCGGATGCAGATCTTTCCCCCATAAGAGAAAATAAACAGTCAAAGAGCTCTGATTCTGATGTTTCTTGATAGTTGGTGGACCACTCCTGTTATCCTTTTATTTATTTTTTACATTATTATAAAATGAAGCTATCAAACAAAAAAATACAGACCCAAGCTGTGGACTTCTTTCCGAATAAAATTTCCAATGAACATAAATTGAATATGGGCATCAATAGAATAATTTCTTTAAATACAAGAGGGGGTAAAGATAGAAGGTTGAGACATGCAGTAAGGAATCACTTGATGGCATTGGATCCTGAGATCGTTTGTCTTCAGGATATTAAAGCAGAGATCTCTTCTTCTTGCTATAATAACTGTCCCATATGCTTAACTAAAAGTGGAAATGGATTTAATAGAGGAGTCTTGACTCTTATTTCAAATAAAATCAAAAATGTTTCCTGTGTTAAAGAGTTCTCCTACAAAAGCGATTGGCATAAAATTCGAATTTCTTTAAATGGGATGAGTTTCAGTCTTATAAATGCCTATGGGCCGAATGAAAGGTCTGCTTCCTTTTTTCAAGCAATTTTTAATAACCAAATAATGGATTCAACTCCGTACCTGCTAATTGGGAATTTAAATGTTGATCTCCATAAATTTAATTCACACTATCCAAACCTTACTGCTCTATAAAATATAATTCTTAAGTTTAATTCTGTTAACTTGACAAAAAAATTCAGTCCAGAAAAAAGTATTTTTTTGGAGAAAAAGGAATCAGTCTTCCAGAATTGACTTGGCTTTGATTTTTCCTACCTTGACTCATAAGGTGAAAAAAACATTTTATAACCCTGAACCTTCCACTCATCATAAATTTGCTTGGAATTACACATACCGTATAAAACTTCTGAATTAAGTATACCAAAATGGTTGATATAAGACGATTAATACAAAACGAAATTAAAAAAAGAATTGATAGGAGGTCTTAATGACAGTTTTTCATCCAACCAAGCAACTCAAAAGCTCATAAAAATAATTCATTCAACGACTTTCTTTTGGAAAATAGGAAAGAAACAAGGTTATACGCCAGTCAAGTGGATAATGTTCTCAATAGTTGATCAATTTTTGCACGCACGTATTTTGCAGAATCTCTGAATTTCTGTAGAACTGCAGAAATTGCTGAGGCCGAAATGAAAGAAAACGTTGAGTTAGAAGGATCTGCGTGCAGACGGCTTAAGAAATTTATTAAGAAAGACGGATTTTCTGCCCCCGGCGTTAAAAAATTTATTCATGAAGGAAAAGTTATAACTAAACCTGCAGATGTGTTAGACTACTATCATTCCTATTTCCAAAACATTGTTGGCACAAAAAGAGGCCACTTTCCAAAAAAAGAGAGATGTAATTTCCACTGTTCAAAGGAATTATATCTTCCCCAAAAGACATTATATTTAACTTTATAGTAAAGTATTATAAGGATGATAAAGGTTGTGGTCCAGATGGAGTCTCGGGTAAAGTGTATTCGAATTTTAGCGATAAAGTCGTATCTTTTAAAAATTGGACGTTCTATGGAAAAGTTTGGACGACTACCCAAATCACAAACAAAAGGAAGAATTGCATTGATTCCGAAAAAAAGAGATCGGACAAACTATAGCCATTGGAGACCAATTACGGTTCTCAATGAATCATATTGGATTCTTTCTGGAGTATTGGCTAAACAGATGTAACCAACTCTCGACAAAAAAATTGGTATTGAACAAAAAGGGTTTTTTAAAGAATAGCAATATTCAAGCTGCAATTGACTCAGTGGAAAGTAGGAAGAAGTTTTGATTAATAATAGAAATAGACGTCTGCAAAGATTTCAACTCTATTTCACATAGGGAAATTCTTAGATCTGTAAAAAAGTTACTTCCGAGACGTTTTTTAACCCCGTTGGTGCCCTGCTATATAATGGCACTTCAACAAGCTCATTGGTTGGACTAAAAAGCAAGCCAATCATCTTAGAAAAGAGCTGTCGTCAAGAATGCCCCTCGGCTCCACTTCTTTTCATAGCTGCAATCGAAGAACTCGTTTTAAGTGTTACAAAGAGGTACAGAGGCTTTGGGATTAGCTTTGAGGGATCTCAGCATATTATTGATTTGTATGCAGATGATATAACTTTAACCGTAGAGGCGAATTCTGAGTCTCAACTAATTGCCAGAATAAAAGGCTTACTTAATTATTTTCGGAAGTTTCAAGAAAAAACAGGATTGGCTGTGAATAAAAAATAAGACCTCTATTTTACCTTTGGGCTCCTGGAAGCCTGAAGAGGATCTTAAAGTTGGAAGTTGCAAAGTTAGAAAAATGGTGGAAATTTTGGGTATCAAATGGAATAGAAGTGGTATTCATAAAGATAACTGGAACGAAATTTGGACCTGCGTCAACAAAATTATTTCTTCATCGAAAAGATTCAACCTTAAAAAAAGAGTTGACTTTTATAACAATTTGGTAATACCTTTAATTTTATACAAGGTTGCATCAAGCCTGCAACTAGCTGACAAATCTATTTTATAAGAAGACAAATGGCTTAATTGTTTGTTTTATAAGAATTAATAATTATTATGTTCACTTAACTAATTTAATTAATTAAATATGGCCTTGGTGAAACCATTTTCACAGTTGAAGACACCAAGTTGGGTTTTTAATATTTATAGTAGAACTAGATGATATACTTCTTCTCTTTGTCTTCTTGTATCAATATGAATCTCCACTCTTTAAATTAGAAAAATATGGGATTCATTTTCCGGCATTCTCTCATCACTCGTTTCTTGAAATCTTACTGACTTAGAGTGAGTACATAATAGCCTTGTGCAAATATAGTTGCAACAACATCAATTGTCTTATGAGTGAAATATTGTTTATATGTAAGTCAGTAAACTTGCTGTTGCGGTTTCTGCTATTCTTTTATTCCACGTCCATTGTGGAGAGGAATAGGTACAGTGACAAATAAATTGATTTTAATTAAATTTCGTATTCTACTTCGTTTATTATTCTGGTATCACAGCAAGTAACAATGTTTGGATAATCCAGGGTTATTAGATAGTCGTACAATCCTCTTTTCTTCCATAAGAATGAGATTCCATGGGCATTTTAAACTATTATACTAATATTACTTGTCATTATTCCATTTTGTTCTTGTAGATATATTAATCTTTCTGACCGCTCTTCCTAATTTTTTCCCCTCCTTTCCCACAACTGTACCACCCATTCACTGCGCTTACTGAATTTAACTCATTCGAGTCCTCACTCCTGTGGTTTGACGTCTTTTTCATTTTTGTAGCATTTATTATTTTTTAAAGAGTACATCCTCCTATAACGTTTCAATCGGCAACATCCCTTGTCTTCCATTGCAATATGATTAATTACGTTTAATCATCCTTGAATCTCTCTGAAAATGGCCCAACTTTTTCTTCACAGCCATTAACTTAACTTCTTTTTAGCTTTTCTATAGTATTTACTTTGTAAGAGTCCTCATTTTCTGTTGCCAAAATATCTTCCCTTGTTTCATCGTTTTCGTTAAAATCGAAGCACTTTCATACCAACACATATTTTCTCCCATATTCATCTCCTCCGATTCCTCCACTAAGAACAGTTTTTATCCATATTTCTTTCGTCTTCTCATCCTATGTCCTAGCCATCCTCTATCGTATTTTGTCGACATTTTACTATTGTTACATTCCTTTTTTTTTAATGTTTAAAATGGAAACAATGCCTCGTTTGGTCTTTAAAATGGTGTTGTCTAAAGCTTGCCGGTTTTTCTTCTACGGATACTTCTAGGTCAAGACTTTTAGAATTAATTATCTCTTTGGTGGCGATACTTAGTAAATCCTCATATTCATTTATTTTTTTCTGTGTATATTGTGACCTTGGAGGTCTTTCTATTTTATTAACTTTCCAAATGTTTCTTAAGAAGGTCTAGATCAAGGAGGTTGGCAGCGTTTCTTATTCCAATTTTGAATTCTTTTGCAGTTTTAGTCGTTGTAAATTCCCTAAAGTCAGTTATTGCATGATATGTACTTCAATTGCACTCTTTCAGCTGTATGACATTGGGTAGTGTAATACTTTTTGGTATTTTTTCTAGGCATTGCGGGTTTCTTGTAGTGAATTCAGGTCTGAAAGGAACATGCTCTACAAAGTCAATTACTTCAGCGGTATCTATTCCAAATACGTTGTACTCTACGATCAACTTATCATTAAATTACTAGAAATTAAAGAGGTTTAAAATATAATTTCAGCCCTCTATATACACACCTTAGGTCCTTGTCATCTATTTTCGTTGTTAAGGAAGCTACAGGGTGTCCACGATAAATTGGAACTACTTTAAACTTCATCCAGATCCATAATGTGGATATTCGGGGTTAAATCGTACTAATATAAAAGGTTGCGTGAACAATACACTATAACTTCCACCACAATTTTTTTGACAACAAACAATTGTCATCATGGAACAAGCAAGGAGAGACGCCATTCTCGAATTGGCTCACGTGGGACACAAGCCCTCTGCTATCTAAAAGCTTCTTAACTACCCCAAGACCACGGTGTACCGGGTCTTCAATGCCTGGGAGGTTGAGGGGAAGGTCTGCCGCAAGGCCCAAAACATGAGAAGTGACCGAATCCGCACTCCCCGCTTCCTTGAAGGCCTCCGGAGGTCCATCAAGGCTTCGCCGAGGACTTCTTTGTCCAGGTTGTCCAAGAACCGTGGAGTGAGCAAGCAGCTGGTCTCCAAGGCTGTGAATGAGGAGCTCGGGTACAGGTCATACCGAATGGCCAAACAACACATCCTCACGCCATCCATGAAGGCCACCAGGCTCACCAACGGTAAGCGTATCCTCAATAACCTGAAGAGCCATGGAGGATGAATCATTTTCTTCTCCGACCAGAAGAAAAGGACTGTCGACAGAAGCTAAAAGTCCAGAATGACAGGTGGCATGCCAAGGAGAGAGAAGAGGTCCCTGCAGTCTTCACCACAAAGTTCCCGGCTCCATTACGAGGAAGTGGAATGCTGTCGATTCCGCGGAAGTCATCAGGCATACAAATCCTTTAGGGCAGGATGGAGAAGATGGTGGCTGCTGAGGGAGGACATGTTGAATAAATTGATTTTGTTTAACATCATGTCTAACTTTTTCATATTAACAAATACACTCCAAATTCCATTTTTATCAAGCAGGTTGAATTTTAAGATGGTTCCAATTTATCGTGGACACCCTGTAGGTTGACAGACTTCATCTGAGCTTATGTTCAATTGTACTCTTATAATATTCCAAACACACTTTGACATACACAAAATATATCTGCTATAATCATAGTTTTATTGGGTTTGTTTTATAGCACATGTTTAGACCATTTATCCTTCATTGTGGTCAGGGTTTAGCTTTATTTTGGCGACGTATATAGACTTGTAGAAAACAAAACGGCCATTGTATATATAAATTTCTAAAGGTCTGCATATTGCCAAAATAAAGTAGGACCCTGACAATATTTTTTACTTTTAAGCTAGTATTGATCTAAAAATTCAGTTTACCGTCAACTTAATTTACTAATAAATAATCCTGCTTTATCATTTGTCATATGCATATATATATATATATATATTCAAATATTTAATAGTAATCCATTTTACTTGATTTATGTATTTTCAAAAAAGTTTAATGAAATGAACCAAACTCAACCATTTATTTCACATTCATAAATCATGGCTTTTGTTTTGTTGTTATGGGGGTTTCGCTCCTTTAAATACTTTGTATTGGTTTTAAGTTTATATATATGATAAGAGAATGCATTTGTTTAAAGGAGTTAAACCAATTAGATAATTACCAAATAAATAATGTAAATTTTTTGCCACCAAAAAAAAAAAATAATAATAATATAATGAAGCATTGATTTTATTAAAAAAAGTATATTAAAAAAATAATCTAGGTCAATATAAATAATATATTTGAATATTTTATTGGGCACTTTGTATTACGTGGCAAGTATTTCGTAAATTTCGGGAGCAAAAAAAACTATATTTGATCTACACATCTCTGTTACAAATCTGCATATTTTTTGCGCATCGTTATTTAATTTAACATATATTTTTTTATAAAAATATTTCACCATACAAAATATGAAAATTAGGAAAATTAAGTGCAATTTTTTGACAGAAAATATATATATGTATTTTATATATAAGTAAGTAATGAACAATTGTTGAGGTATGTTCATGTACATTACCTTTCATTGGTTTGCAATTAATGAGGCTCTACATTTTACATACATACCTTATTTGCTTTCTACATTAAGACTTGAACGGTCACAGACTGACTGATTATTTATCCTTTGTTTTTATCTACGTGGTTGTAACAACCAAGGTGTCATTTTGACATAATTTAATTTACACTTATTTTTAAGTCTGTATGAAATCTTAATATTGAATCAAGAATATATCTTATTTTTATTATAAAGTTAACCCTTGAATACCTGAAAAAAAGTTATATTTATTCTTGGTTTGACTAGTGTGGCCATTTCTAATCTATTAAAATTTTAAGGGTTAGGTGATTGAAGAAGAACTTTACACTTAATTTATACAAATTATTCAAAACCCAGAGACCTTAGACTATATGATGGTACTAAATGATATAGAGTTGGAAGCTTTCTAGTAACTCCTGTAGTACAAGGGTTGATATTTTTATTGAAAATAATAATGAGGGGAGTGGGAAACTGTTTTATACCCGAGTCAGTTAACAAAATTCAATTTCGCCATACTAGAAAGAAAAGATAAGTACATATAGAAAGGGTTGCAAATCCCGAAGATTTCTTTGTTGGTAACTTGAGCAATTTCTAACATTGCTCAACAGCTATTACCATTATTCTTTCATTCTTGAACAGAGAACATCTCAGGTATTGGGTAATTAAGTGTGAGTGTTCTCTCGTAAAAAAAGCGAAATACACAGAAGATATCTTGGGGAGTTATCTTCTAATTTTAGAGACGTGTGTCTGTTTGGCGACACCTAAAGCTCCAGGTAATGCCAAGTACTACTGCTCGTTAAATAATAAATATATAGCTGATCAAAGGGTCAAACGGCTCTTTTCTTTCTTTCCTCTCAACTTTTTTCAGAGTTATATTTTGCCCAACATTGTTTAAAGCCTATCCTGAATTTTGTCGGTGTCTTGTGTCGTCATGAACATAGTACTATTTTCAAGTTTAACCCGTTGTATTAAACATTTAATTCCCAATTGGTTATTACCTTTGCATTTAATATAATAACATACCTTAAAATCCCCCCCAGAAAAAAAACACACAGAATGTATTTATGAAATTTATAGCATTTATAAATAAATAATGTGGAAGGATCGAACGTATTCAACATTAATATGGAGTGTTAAAATGATTTTACTTTATCTACATATAATTAAAGCATTGGCTTGTTACTCTTTTGATTAATTTTCTGCTACCTTTTTTTTTGCATGAGTAGAGAATGATTTTTTTTCACTTACTCAAAAATAAAGTAAACTCTATTCTCTACCCTTTTTTTTCTTTTGTATTTTAAATTATTCAATTTCCCCAAGACTCGATTAAAAGTTAAAATATATATACTTGTCACTAAAGGAATGTGACGCCCAACAGAATTGTAAAAGTATTATCATTTTTTCTCTGAAGAATATTTTGATATATTTAAATAATTATATCTTATTTAGGGTGTAGAGAAAAAAAAGAGAGAGAGGGAGGCAAAAACCAATATTTTTTGTCTCAAGTAGGATCATTACCACAAAAGAAAATTTGTTTTGTTTTTAGTTATAAATTAACAAATAAAACTTTCTTTTATACTCGTATATATATTTTTTAAAGCAATTTATTAAAGAGAAAATATGAGCAAATTTGTGCATTCTTTAACTCCCATTTTTTCTAATGAGTTGTAGGCATAGTATATATATATACTTTGCATAAATTTTTCTCTCATTATTAGGAAATAAGAAATTATTTCTAACAGTTGGTATAATTTGTACAATTTGGTTTCTGCCTTTAAAGAACAAAGACCAATACACAGGGTGTAAAGACGAAATCTGTTGCCTCAAATTTCCATATTTTTCCGGCATATATGATGAAGAAATTGGGCAAGGTTTTTTTTTTCTGGTGATATAAAATAAACGTTTCACTTAGTGGGCAAAACAACGAGATGGATTCAATAACAGAAGATTTCAAGTCTATTACACTTCTTTTTAGAGGAAGAAGGCAGATGTGCAGTTGTGATGATTTTGATGAAGAACAATTTTGATACAAGCAATATTGAGGTCTCAAAGATGACAAGGATCAATAGGAGAAAAGTTTCAGAGTTAAGGAAGGACCTGGTGGAGACTAACGACTCTAGTGGACTCCAGTAGCACCGCTACGACTGCGTGTTCCAGGGATTGTTGACCTTGTAGCTCCCCTGATTTGAATCTGATTGATTATTTTGTCTGGTGCTACATTGAGTCAAAGGTCAATGGAATTCCTCACACCACCGAGTAGTCTCTGATCGACTCCATTGTCCTTGAATGCAATAATTTAGATAGGTTTAGAACTGGAATCGAAGCCGTTATTAATACTAACAGAGGCTACATTCAGTGAGATAAAATCTCATTGATTCTATCAGCTGCTCAGTATTTGTTTTTTTGGAATATAGCTTCAAAATGACGATGTTTTATTAATTTAAACTAGATTGGTCAACAGTGCTGGATTTGGCTTGTTATACCGTGTATAGATACATTAAAAGCAACTAAAGGTTTTTAACTATGTACAAAAAGATTTATTAGTTATAACAATATATTTTTATAAAATGTTATAATGAAATAGAATTGATACAGTTAGTAAAAGTTATAAGCTCATATTTAAATTTTGAAACAAAATTGTGATGTTTAACGTTACAATATTTTCTCTGGAGCATCTTCCAAAAGTTTTGTACTTCACAAAGAGAAAGTAGTGAGTACCAAAGTTTACTAACAGTTAGTCGACTACGTCATATTTACCAAAACTTTTGTTTTCCTTAACTAATTTTTATTATAAAGTCTTTTGACTGACGTCCGGTATTACACAATAAATCGAAAATGACGCCATGTTTAATTTAATTATTAAACAAAATTAATAAATTTCTAGAAAGTCATGTCGCGACACACCATTATTTTTAACCTAAGAAATCAGTTAATCCACACGTGTATTTAAAGTCAAAGAAAGACAAGATGAAGCCCTGGATGGACAATTCAGCTAATGGAAGGCTATATGTATTCTAGCAGAATGTATTTCTAGCTCATAAACCTAAAATATTCTTGTTCTAGTTCAAAGAAATTACTCCTGATCTTGGTTCTCTCACGGATGGGCATTTAACTCACCTGAATCACTTTGATATTTATCTCTTGGGCAAAATTAACAGACAAGTTTGTAAACATCCTCACAACTTCATCACATCAACATACATTTTACTGCCCTTGTCTAATAAAACAATGTATTTAACCCTTTACTTCCCAAGTGTAGAAATCGTTGGAATTTTTTGATGAAATTTTGTAAAGTAGCTTCTATTACTCCATATATCAATATTCAAAATCATTTTTTCATCAAAAGTGCCACTTGTGCCGTTGGTGGGATCGTACATATATGTAAGCTTGGGAAGATCTCCTACAGAAATATTTGTACTTATAAATTAAAATGATGCACTGATTATAAATAGGGTTATGACTAATTTTTGTATTTTTTTATTCCAAGTTCACTTTATTCCGATAAATAAAATAAAAAATATTTTCTGATATAAAACAAAATAAATCATTTACAAATGTTGAATAAAACAATTAGCACACAAACCTGCGTCCCACTTTTTGCAACTATGTATGCATCTTGACATACATGATGTAAAAACATTTCGTTTATTTCTTTTGACAATTAGATGCCCTACATTGTCGTAACGTACAGAAGGAATATTTGTTTTATGATTTAAGATTCGATAAATAATACTGTGGCTATATTCACCATGATCGATAAAAATCAATTAATATTTTTTTTTTCTCCTTTGAATTTAAAATTACACAACTATTTCTATAAAGACAATATTCTTGAACCATTTACAGATTTGAAAACCAATTATAAAATCAATAATGCTATTTTATTCTTCGTAAGCTTATTACATAGTTTGAAACCAACTTATCTAATTGGTCAACCCCTCCATATTGTTGTTGTAAATTTTGCAGAAATTAGGCTGATTTGTTTCTTATTTTTTCTTCGTATCATTTGAATATTAATTGCACTTTCCAATTGGATCTTTTGAAATAAAACTATTTTCAATATAAAATAGTCTTCTGTCCTTTCAATCAATGATAACTTTATAATTAGTGTTAAAAGTGTACTTCATTTACCTTCTTTTCATTTTCAGTGATTCATTTTTTTGATAGGATGGAAATAGAATGAGTCTATTGGATGTAACAGTACCCAGTAATCCAATTTTTTTTTAATCTATCAAGTTGTCCATGAGGTCAAAAATAATGCAAAGGTTATCGATGCCCACCTTACAACCTTTAGATATTTGTTCTTTTTCAACTAGTCCATAAACAACATCCTCCCTTGTCTCAATTCATAACCATTTTATTGTGTTTTGGCTTCCTCATAAGAAATGCAATAAAGAAGCTCCCTAGAAGATGAAGCTAAAACCTAAATCTTGGAACCATATAGTGTAGGCTTTGATTTGGCGTATTTTTTCATACTGTGGGGTCAAAAGTAATTGACCATCGGTTCATCCACAGAAATATATATATTGAAACGTTTTTACATATTTTTTTGCAGTTCAGTTTATGGTGTCAGAAAGCATTGAAACTTTCCAAAAGGGATGATCCGGATTCGAATAGTTGTTGTTGGCAAAATTTGTATACATTAGAAGTTCCTCAAATCTATTTCTGGACATTGCTTTTTTTTAATCAAGATACTAATGGAGTCTTCCCGTCTCTGACAATACATATTTATTTGTGTCGCTTTGACATAGCTATTTACGTACACGATGGCATCACTCGCTCAAATTTTATCACTAGAGGTTGGACTTTTTGAGGCCAGGCATATCGTTTCTTCTACACTTATATTTTTTTTTACACAGGAATCCAATATGAATAATTTTAAGAAGTCGTAGGTAGTTGTGGTAAAATCGGTATCAAATGGAATTTTTATGTTATTCAATTTTGAATTTTTATATTATTGAATTTTAAATTGAATGCAAAAAAGAATGCAAGTTAAAAGATGGTTGTCTCTTTCTATTTGTCTACATATAAAAAAATCATATGTTATACATATATGTTTATATGTACATATGGGAAGCATGGGTTGATTTTAATCGAAATTGGGCTATTTATTTTCGTCTAAATCCTCTTGCTGAAGATTACAAAGCCAAGTATCGAATTTCAACAAGCCTTTTCCGAGACTTTTCCAAAACGAAAGAATCTGTTGAAGATTCAAATTTTAATTTTATAATTACTGGGTATAATTAATTTTAACATCGATGTTAATTAGTTGATGTTGATTAAAATGTTTGCCAAAGTAGGAAAAATAAGAAATTTCTAGGGTTCATTCCCAAATATAGATATATGTACGTACAAAATTAAATAATAATAATTGTAGAATAAAACTTTAGCAAAAATAATTCATTTATGAGGCACATATCAATACCTAATTTTAAAATATTAAAATAAACAATAAAGGGCATGTTTATTCCTTTAAAAGCTCAGAATGTTCGACTTTGCTCCAGAGAAGTTCCATAGTGCAATGATCTAGAAACTATACAACAGTACTTATTGTACACAGATTAAATATAAAAAAAAAAATTAAATAATAATTTTGAGGTGTTAATCATATTTACTTACAATCAAAGAAACTGATACTTCTTGTACTGTATGTAGCTAAAAACATAATTTCAAAAAAAGGTCATTTTTACGTAGATATATGTACGTGTGGGAAGTAATGGGTTAACTTAAATCAAATTTTATAGAGGAGGCAAAACTGTAGGTATAAGAATGATACAATTTCCATTAATTTTTAATGGCTAAACGTCAAATTTTTTCTGGGGTATAGGTCAGAAAATCTCTTATGAAGTAATTTTCCAAATTTTAGTAATACATTCCACTCATAATATCAAGGTAATACTACTTATGTAAGATGCATCGTTTCACAAATCAAAAAAATTATTTATCTGATGATTTTTTGAAAAAAAAAAAAAAGAAAATTTTGAATGATAGAACTCCCTAAGAAATGACTCTAGAGCTGATTTATTTAGACTTAACTAACATTTTATGAAGAATTACTTTTTGTAAAGTAATTTAAAGTTATCTCATAAAACTTAATCTTGAAAAATGGGGGAAATTTATATAATGTCCACATGAATACGTAATACTAATTAATTAATCTATAGTTTAATATATTTACCTATATACTTATTTAATTTAAAATTAATTAAAAGTTGAATATCTTACACCCTTATGTTGTGTAGCACAAGTAATAAATAAAAAAAAGCTTGTGTCTTATATGTCTTATATTTTGAGTGTTTTTTCATCAATATTCTACTGGTAGCCAGGTAACATATGTGCGTACCTATGTATTTATTTTTTATTATATTTAGTCAATTTATTGAATTTCTATAGTCTAATGCGTTGGTTAATTTAAAAGCGTGAAAAAATAAGCCAAACATCTGCAGACCATCTGCAAATACTTATATATTGTTTCATCTTGGATTACATGCTTTGTACAAGTCAAAAAAAAAATCCCTTACTTACATACATATACAGGGTTTCCGGAAATAAACGCGGATAACCTTCATAGTAACTTACGCTAAATTAAACAATTAGGGTATTGTTATTTTTCTTTCTTTTTGCGGAGGTTTGTTTAGATATTCAGAAAAATGAACTTACTCGAACAAAGTCGAAATAATAGCCACATCTTCTCAAGTCAAAATTTGAAAATTTCTTGGCTTGAGAAAGGCCTTCATCTTCTTCGCCCTCCAACATCACCCCTCTGAACTATTATTGGTCCAATAATTTTGAGAGCAAGTCCTTCAGAGCCCACCACGAAGGCATTGAATCCCTCAAGTAAGTCAAGTCCATGGATGAGATTGCCTCAGCTTGCTTCTCATTTCGGTGACGTCTCGAGGGTGTCATTGTAGCTCGGGGAAAACACTTTGAATACCTCAAACAGTAGTAAATAAAATCTCAATTTACCAATTGTCCATTCAATAGTTTTATAAATAATAAAGTTATGTTCGTGAAACCGAACATTGATTTTTTTCTAGTTTATTTCCAGCAACCCTGCACAATGTACAGGGTGGCTGGGTATGTACAGTGTACATACGTATAGAGGTACTAATAGGTTTAGAATAATTAATCACTATTTAAAGATGGCTATTTTTAAGATCCTGAGATTTTTTAACCACTTTTTGTAATCAATAAATACCTCCGCCAAAGAAGTTCAAAGGGAGTTATATTTTTGACTATGTTTGTTTGTTAGTCTTTTAGTCATTAGGATAATAGCAAAAGTTACTGTTCGATTGTTATTTTCCCTGATAACAAGAGTATATATTGTCACAGTAAAATGCCACCAAATTTATGGAAGTCAAAGTTCAAGGTCGAAGTAGCACAAAACGTTAAAATGCGTAATTGACAATAATTTTGGAATGTATTGAGATATATATATGAAATTGGTGTATTTATGTGTGGTAATACATATGTTTAATATAGCAAAAAATCCAATATAGGATCAATGACCTAAGGTAGAGATTTGCAGTCTACCAATTACCCATTCTAGTTTTTGAATATATTTGGTAGCGTTGGTTGTGATGTTGGTGTGAATTTAATAGAGCTTTAAAATGCATTGTAGGATCTACTTCTTGATCATTAAAAAATGTTTATTAATATTTCTGAGGACTATCTGCATATAAAATTAAAACGTTTATTAAAGGAAAAGTAAAGGAATAATTTAAATCTAGACATTGTTAATGTATGAAGTTTGTATTGCAAAAGAAAATGTATATTATAAGTAAAATATAAGGAAGAAAAAATATTATAAGCCCCATCAAGCATTGCATAATAGTGTCCAAAAAAATAAAAATAAGTTTTAATAGCGATAAAATGACATAACTTACAAACCACTTTAAATCTGCATTGAAATTTTTGAAAACCCTTTTCATTAAGATTCAACAAATTGAAAACTTTAATAGGGTTTTATAAATTTTCGGTGAACGCCGGCTTGTAAAACTATTTGCAAGCTGTCTTTCTCTAAGGTTCTGCGTATGAGCTTTTTTTGAAGACAGAAAGTTATTTGACACGAACGTCGCAGCTAATATATTATATTACGGTATATATAAAATAGATTAGGATGTACATAAAAATATCTTGAAAAAGGGTATCTAGATATTTTATAGCATCAATGTATCTGCCTATTTTTGAATAGCGACACTTTCTCTATTTTTATAACAGCATGGATTAAATGGAAAACATAAACTGACAAAAAAAAAATTTTTTTTTACTTTTACTCTATGGGAAGTTATTTTCTTCAGTATTTCAAGATATTTTTTCATATACCAGAATGATATAAATATTTACTTATACAAAACTTACCGTACTTCAAGCGTGTAATGGAATCTTTATAATATTAATAAATAAACTCATGAATATACATATAAAATATGATTCGACTCTTTCAAGTAAAAATGGTTAGACACAATCTTTCCCTTTCTAGAAAGCCTAGAAAGTAAATCTAAAAAATAACTGAAAATAAACTGAGAGATGTTGAAGGTGTTTTAGTTGTAGATAGTGAGACACATTTGTTAAACATATGTGTACATACAGTAATGTTTCGAATGGAGATTTACTTGGTGTCTGATCTAAGATGTATATGATTCCTAGCCTACGTCCGAGTCCTCATTATGATAGTCGATATTTTTCCGAGTTCAAGTCGGAGTACATATCGTTCCTACTATGAGTCAAGAACATCCGAAATTTAATTATAGGTTTAATTTTGACTCTAGCTCTATAGTCTTGAGTAGATACATATATAAAATTATCAACTAAATAGGTATATTTGATTCATTGAATAAGTAATTTTGATTGCAATGGAGTTCGATTAGATACAAAAGTTGAGAATTGTTTGCTAAAACTATCAAATATATTCATTTTCTTTTGAATCAAAAATATATGTTTAATTTTGAACATTTGCAGAAAGTTCTTTGGCCAAATTATTATACATTGTGTATATGCAGATCGTACAGCGCCAATTGGAGCTCCTTAAAATCATTGCAATCGATGTTGGGCGATAAAAAAGAAAATGTTGCGAAATTTATCAGCTTTCATGTGGGATAATATTGGTTGCAATAATCACCAAAACATGAAAAAGAAGACAAAAATACATTCTAATGGTGATCTTCTCTGCTTTAAAGTTCGCAGAAATATTTTTCTGTTAAGCTCATTAACAGTGGTGACAGACTCTCCAGGAAGACAGGCTTGTGAAAGTATAAAAAAGTATATCAATTAAGACTTCTTAACCAATGTGGCCCTTCAAATTAAAACAACGCCAAAAACAAGCAAGAGGGCATTGACCAATGACCTCTATGTCACCGAAAATATAAAAAAAAATCTTCGAACTGATTATCCTTATGGTTGAAGGTTCAAAAATACTTATATGTAATCATCCATTATAATTAGGTAGAATCCCAAAATAAAAAAAATACATAAAGTAATCAATCAACTTATAGAGCACCAAATGATACTCCCTCAATTAAAAACACTCCTTTTCCTTTTTAGGAACTGTTTTTTTGTATTTATAACACAACGTAACATACCTAATTGTTGCTATTATATATGAAAATAGAATAGGCCTAAAATGTGTTATGTACGTATTATTTAATAACTTTTCAATAAAATTTTATACAAAAGTACTTGCCAAATCCAGACGAACAAAGAAATTAAGATTAAACAAATAATTTCGAAGAACATTTACCATCTGTTTTCAAAGGAGAAAATTGAAGTCCAATGACCAATTGGATGACGGGTGGTTTTTTTTACGATTGATTTTGTTTGTCTTTTTTAAATTCTTCTCTCATGAGTAATAATGAATGAACAGGTAATAGTAGTTTTAATAATAGCAATATTGGAAAGAATATATGCATTGGAAAGATACTGTCACTAAATACGAGAGGAGGCAAGACTCGCTTATCACACCATGCTTTAATGAAAAGATTATTATCATATTATCCAGATGTTATATGTCTTCAGGACATGAAAGCTAAAGTATCCTCGTCATGTTAGGTTGATTGCACCTTTTGTCTTCCAAGACAGTTTAACTATTTTTTTACCAGCTCAGATTCAAAGAGAGGAGTTCTGCCCTTGGTTTTTAAATCTCTTGTTGATACCACATCTACCGAATCCTACTCAAGTGCGAGTGAGTAGAAACGTGGCTCCCACTTACGATTGTGGAACGACTGTGGATATAATTCATATGAATGTTGGAAAGAAACCTTCTTTTTAATAATTTACGGGACCCTGTGTCTTTGGAATGAGATACATTTAGAAAAAATCAGCTAATAATACATGATATTGGTGTTCACTCTGGGTTTTTTACCAGGAAGTTTAAATTTCCTCTCATTAAACATGCCAATCTACACAATGTGCCCGCACCTTTTCATTTGAAAATAATTTTTTCTCATTCAGAGAGGTCTTTGCGTCGTCAAGGTATGATGGATGGATTAGGGAGCTAAATCTATCTCGTAATTGGATGCATAGGATTATGTCTTCGACTTCCCGAATTGCTGATGGAAGAAAATTCTCAGCTCAATTTCAGATAGGGACAGGAATTTTGTTTTTCAACACGGCATGTAAAGATTGCGGTAAATTATTCAAAACTATTAGACACGCTTTTTAGGAGTGATCACAATTACATATTCTGAGATCATTTATTAGATTAAACCTGAAGGGTCTTGAGGACAATAAAGCTAAGATAATAATGGCGATAATTCTATTCGGTATGCCATAAAAAAAAAAAAATGCACTCCTAAAGCTAGGTCGATGGGAATGCTTTATTAAATGTTAAGAGTTACCTAGCTAAGAATATAACTATAAGAGAACCCGTGGTTGCAGGGGATATTCGTGCTATTTTAATTCCGGCGGTGGCAAGATATAGAGCGTTCGGATTGAATATATCTAGGGTGATCGAGGGTATTTGGGACTGGGCCTCTGATATCATTCATCAAACTCATCAAGACATTTTCGGACTTTGCAGAAGATACTCAAACTTTTTAGAAAGAGCAAAAAAAACAAAAAAACACGAGCTAGTTGTTGGTTTAAAAGCAAATTGGATAACAATATTGTATGTTTGTATTTCATTGATTTTAAATGATAATGTTTTTAATTTAGATATAGAATATTTTATGTTTGAAGGCCTTAATCTGGAGAAGAAATTTTAAACTATAATATTTAATGACATTTTTATAAATGCATTTTCACCAGAAAATTTTAGATAATTCTAATTTTTTATAAATTATTTTCTGTCTAAGTAAAGATTAAAATAATAATAATTTATTTTTGTAGCTAAATATGTTATTATAAAATAAATAATACATTTAATAAATTCTTAGTAATTTAACAATGACTAATTTGAATTTGTGACTTTTGACTAAAGAACTCTGACTAATAAAATTAAGAACAAGTGGGATTTAATTCCTTACATTTTAGCTATCTCTTTTCTCTTTTTTGTTTTTTTGTGATCATGAGGTTTTATCTCGAGGAAGTTAAGCACCAAACTGCTAAAAGTCCTGTTGAGCAAGAGATAAAGGCTCTTTCAAAGCAAAAATTATAGTAATCCTTTCATCTTTAAAGGTGTAATTGGGGTAAAAAGGCACTTTATATCTAGTAATTATACGGGGCTCATAAAGGGATAGAAGATCCAGTAGATTGAAGAAAAGTAGTAGTTGCTATTTCTACTACAAAGGATAAAAGGGGGATTAAGTAATGAAAAGTAGAAAATTGTCTTAATGTAGCTTTATCTACACTGAAACCTTAGTCACATGACGATTTCGTCCCGGATACCCGGGATAATTAAGAAAAGAAAAGACATAACAGTTGCTCTTCATATACATACCTGGAAGTTACCTTCAACGCAAAACTAAGAAAGTTGTATCCACTTATTCCACTCTATATTATGACAACCAAATATCACATAAAAATAGTAGATCCTTTTCTACTAAAGTGAAAACTACTTTTATGCGTCGATAATTATTGCCGTGAGAGACATGGTATAAACGATCATTTATTAATTGCAATATATGTATAATGTACGCAGTACAGACTTAAGGGGGCTACCACATCTATCGTGCGTGTAAACGTCTAAGTGAATATATAGGTATATATATATATATAAATGATATTGAGAGAAGAGTTGCTCTCACAAAAAACGTACGATAAGTGTAGTAACTCGTCTTTATAGTTAAAACAACATTTATAATAATAATTAATTATTTATAACATTGTGTGTTGATCAAATATTTAATTTCTTACACGAGGTGTATGATAATATAGAGGAAAAAAATAAAATTATTAAGACAACATTACTAATTTATATTGTATTTTTCTATTCAATGTATATAATATATACAATATATATATATATATATAAATAAAAAGAAAAAAAAATGAAATGAATGTCTGAATTGACTTTTTGATTTTGAAATTACTTTTTTAAGGATTTACTCGTTCCTTATGCAATTTTAGCCAATATTTGCGATTTGGCCCAAAAATGTGAGATAAAAAACATGATATAGAATAATGTTTTTAACTTGTGTTCTGTGGATCCTTTTTATCTTCTTTATCTTTGGGTACTGAAACGGTCGCTTAGATCTTGGTGATTGTGGAATTAAGTTCTCTGTTTCTGTGATTTTGTCGTGATTTTTTTTCTAGAGGATGAGCTTCCAATCCTCTCTTGATTCGAGCTGTTTATAATACATGGATTCAAAAAACCCATCTCGACCCAAGTAGTTTTTTCCACCAGAAGAAGTTTTATCCCCTTTAATATTGACTAGATGCATATCGTATCCTTGGTTATTAGTTATGGGTTTATCAGACTGAACTGGGATTGGGTCTAGGTTGTAGTATCATGAGGAGATACCATTTGTCTTCACTTCAATAGAACTCATCTGAGGTCAATAATCGATATCATCAGTTTGATAAGCTTATATTCCACATTTTTCATCCTATTCCTCGAGGACAATCTCATTTGTCTCCCCCACATCAGAAAGTCCTCTCCTTCTGATAGGTGGTCTTTGTTCATTTCTAAGTTTTTTTACGAACTCCTAATAAGGCTCTCTTTTTAACAATACATTTATCCTTGCTTAAATCAAATCTTACACATAGGAAACATTGGAAAAGCTGAGCCTTATAGATTAATTCCACTTTTTTCCCCTTCCACTGGGACGATAGATAGAAGCCCATTATATAGTTTTATTCTAAATTTTAAATTTTCTGCTAAGATTCCATTGAATTTAGCACCATGTTCCCTGCGAAAACAATAACTCTCAAATAATTTTGGGACTTTTTGGAAAGGTAGAACGATGGTTATATGAAACCTCCCCTTCTGAATTGCTGGCATCAAAATGTTTTCAAGCAATGTAAATTATTCAATTTGTCTACAAAATTATTTACAAGTTTAAAAAAATATTTAAAGAACCTGTATAGAAAACTTTTAGGCCACTCTATGTATTTGGAAAAATATAGAGTGTATTTTCTAAAGCAAATAAATGATAATAAATAGTTTACACTGAGGTTAAAAATCCCATATATTGTATTAAATATGTTGGACGCTCATAGAACTCTATAAAACCTCTATAATAATACTCACCATCTGCATGTTGACGTTCTTACCATCTCTAATCTTAAATATTTTGTATTCCTCATGGCGAAGGGTTTGACGAATGAGGAAGAAAAATTCTTCAAAGGCTTGTTTGTTTTTTGTTACTTTAAAGAAGAAGAATGGAGCATTTGCGGTAACAAGAGCCCTGGAATTTCCAATTGTTAATTGTAAAGCCTTCATCCCCAGCCAACAAACTACCCATAAGCCGTATCGGGAAAATGAGTCAAGATATATCATCCGGGCAGCCTCTGCTCGCTATGTTCTTCTAGCATGATGAAAATTAAGAATTAAAGATGGGAGTAATGGATTTCCCAGGAGAGGAAATCCGGTATCTCCGATCGACTTCACTTAATCAAAGAAATATATAAAGTGTAATAAAAAAAATTTAATTTATATTTGTCGTTATTGTTAATCTATTTTTTCTTTAGTTTGTTTACTGTTTTTTTATAAGATGGATTTTTAGAATATTTGCTTTAGTTTTACTTTGGCAATGTAATATTGTAATATTTAAATCGTTTAAATATTGAATTGAATTCTTAACTATACAATTTATGGATATATTTTACTTTTTATCTATTTCAGTAATATTAAGATTCTGGATACGGGATTGACAGGGTGCCTGGTAATTTTACATTAAACTATTTTTTTTTTTTTGGACATTTTGTCTTTAAGCCATTTTGCCTCTAGGATATTTTTACTTAATATATCAATAAATGAAAATAATATGTCGTTCTTATTTTTTGGGTTGAAAGCAATGTTCGCTTTAATTTTTCTAAATTAACATATGCGATATTTATTTCTACAAAACTCATCAAATTAGTATATGCCAATCCATGAGTCTTTGTAGTATAAATAATCCATCATGTTTAATGATAATTACTAACTGAGAAGTGACTAGCAATTATTTTATTCGAATTGTAGCCGTATTTATTTTCCTGTTTTTCTTATTATATTAATTTTACTACATATTTTGTCTCTGGCTTGTATTAAACTACATGGTGAGATTTGTTGCTTTATGGATTGAAATTTTAGGGCATGATTCCATCAATTTTACATCAGACAACAACCATTTATTGCGGCTTATAGTAATTTAGAAACCTTATTTGTGTAAAAAAATTCCAAGGGGATATCAATTTTAACCAAAAATAACAAAATGACGTAAAAATTATGTTCCTTTATATATTAAAGCAAAATATTTCTTGAGGCAAAATGTACTTAGACATCATATTTTTAGGAAAAATTACGTAGCTTCGATTGACAGACCTCTTGCTAAAATAAATATAGAAATATAGTGGGTATAAGAAATCTGCAATATGTGTAACTCGAAATAAAATAAAATAATATATCTTCACTTATTATTTTATTTCTCCCTAATACATTTAATTCGTGAGACGATTTCTATTATATTAAGCTTATTGAACAATTTATTTAATGATTTGTCGGCAATTTATTCATATATATATAATATATAACTAATAAGAATAAAAATGTCATAGAATGAAGTATTATGGATTCCAATCTATATACATATCTATGCATGTACAACTTTAAAAAAATACTATAATTTACTTCTCTTTGTAGTAGTTTATTCATTTTTACTTTATAAATGTACTCTATGTATCCAAGAATCATATCTAAGATATGGTTATGGTAAGAAAAAAACAGGAGTGTCTTGCAACGCTTGCTTGCTAAAACCTAAATGTTATATACGATATTCCTTGAACATTTTGTGACTTTTATGATTGCCTTAGAATCACAATTTTGAAATTACTTTACGTTTCTCCTCTTGCTGCTTCATCTTGAATGTAAAAAGGTTAAGATTTAGAACAATATTTGTTGCCTATGGAAAGTACTTTCAGGTTAAGGGCTTAGCTAGATAAAAACACTAGATTAAAAAAAAACCTAGAAATATCTCTGGATACTTCTGCCTAACCCTGTTAATGAAAATATAAGTTGAAATCAATTGATAAAAACATTGCAACATATGAAAGTTTAATTATATATATTGTGTTATCTTGCTTGTAGTTATTTTTTAAAATGTGTCTAATCCGACAAAAATCAAATAAATGAAGGCTCTTATTTGAAAGCTAATTTTTAAAGTGTTTTTTTTCCTCTATTGTTTTCTATCAGCGATAAAATCAAAAGTTAAATAATTTTACACAATATATATATATCAAATTGGCTTACAAAGATCAATTTTTGATTATTTTTTTTCAATTTAACTTTTGATTTTTCTATGAAATATTTTAAATAAGCAATGCAAGGTCGCCTGAAATAAATTTTAGATGGTACGTAAAAATACTATTGTATTCAATTATTTATTATCATCTATGACATGAATATAATAAAATTCGTTCTTTCATTTTTTTAATTATATTCATATCCTGTCTTATTAAAATTCTAAAGAAGGAAAATTTAAAATACTTTCAACATACCTGAATGCAAATTTTGGTAAACCTCTTATAAAGGAAAAAATTGTTTGATTTTAATAATATTCGCGAGGTGCACATTTCACTGAGAATAAATAAAATTAAATTTCAATTTGCAAAAAAGGCAAAAAAAAAAAACCAACTTTCAAGTACGTCATACTTATACCATTAAAATAATTGAATTTTTTAAATAATTGGTTCAACAAATATTCCTTCATTAAAATCATAAAGAAAAAAATTTCTCATTCAAATTTTAATGTAAATATCATTCAACTTTATTTTATAAATATATTAGCTATAATGTGACCCGAATAATAGCCTAAACTAATGAGTACATACCGAGGTTTAATTTAGTGCCATGGTAGACATATTTAAGTTTTATGATTATGGTAGTTGTATAAAATATGACTCTTGTGTGTTCATATTTTTTGCAGTTGTAGTTTTTTTTGTTTTCTAAAGCTGTTATCATTATTTTTCAATTCTTGAAGAGACAACATCTCAATATAAAGATGGAGAGTGACTCGGATGATTAGTGGGTGAGTTATAGGTCTAAGTCCCTATTATACTCAAAGTAGAGTTGAGGAATAATTTTAGTATATGTCTTGATTAGGTATGGAGTTGGATTTGAATATATATCCTTCTTCCCTGAGCTACTAGGAGGCATGTAAAGTAAACTACTCTACTTCAAAACATTTTTCAAATTGTCACAATTACAATGCTATTTTTTTTATATAACCACAAGTTATATTTTATATAGCTTTAAAAAATATTATCAATTTAAGACATTCTTCTTTATATAAATTGAAAACAGACGGTCGTAAATCAAAATACTCCAACACAAAATATTTTACAAACTGAATTATTAATGTTGGCTTGGTTAGATATAATTTTACGAAACCCAGGTTTCAATAACATGAAAATAAAATCTTGCAAGCAATACTTTTTATGCAAAAACAAATTTATAAGCTAAATTAAAAATATATTTTATCTATCAATGTGTGTACTTAAACTACTCGAAAACATTAAATTATTTCAAATAGTCTTTGAATTATTCACTTTTCATCTAATTCTAATTTGTTTATTTTGAGTTGGATCATCTATAAATCGTACAATTTACTTTAAACTTGACAAAGCTAAAATAAATACTCAGGATATCGTTTTATTTGCGTTAGAAGATACTATATCACAAAGAGTACAAAGATTAGTCTGATAAATACCGCTCTATACTGTCAGATCAGTAGTTATGAAATATAATTGTTTGAACCCCCCTTAATTTGAAGTTGATAATCTGGAGAATGAATTTTCTGTTCCTTTGATGTTATAATGATTATTTAACTCCTGAGTAATAAATTTACCTTTCTACTACATTATGTTATGTTCAAAATCTGATTAAAAATTCTTGTGTACCCATAAAAGACGGAACGTAACTTTGAGGATATATTATGGTGTTAAAATTGTAAGCCATTGTTAGACTCAGATTATATTTGAGGACCGACGTCGGAGGGTTTGACTAGTTTTTATGTATGAATCTTCTACAACTTGTCAAGTTCTCATTATATTGGATTATTTTGGAAATGGTGTTCAGTCATGAGTTTTTATGCATTTTTTTCGTTATGTTCTAAAGTATGTCGATTTAGTTAAAATGAGAAAAAATTTATCTAGGTTCGAAAAAACTATTTTTAAGGGGGTTAATTTCAATCCAAAATGGGATAGAAAGGATGTTAAGAATGGTTCAAAAATGTTTTTTGTTGATTTCATATTAGATATTATAGGTTGGTTATACAACTTTCTAAGTACTCAAGTGAATACAGATATTTACATAGGTCCCCACACACAATACGAGTACACAGTGATGTATGTACATTTTTTAAACCCTTTGAAACATATCCTGCATTTACGATATACATATATAAAATAACTTAAATATATTCTAATACAAGTCATGTGGGAATAGTTTTTATCAACCTACTCACTCTGTAATGTATGAAGCCTGTAGTCCCCTTCTTTTGACTCTCTTTTCATGAAACGTCATTATCTGTATTCAGAAATGTAGGTTATAATATTTATTATTATTAAAAATTATTTTTTCTCAAAGTAGAATCCTATTTATTAACATAATATAGGAACTCTTACTATTCCCGAAATTGATGGAAAATAGAAAGGGTTTAACTAACAAGATCTCTATTACACTTTAGTACAAAATAAGGGTTGAATCTTGAAATAATATAATTTTCTGTTGAGTTTATGATAGTCTTCATAAACTAAGACTGAAGTAGGATAGGTTGTTTCTTAGAGATTTTGCTATATTTTTTAAATATGACACTTTTTTTAATCAAAAATCATTTATTTCATCATTTATTAATTGATATAGTTTAGAGCATAACAAAAAAAATCACACGACTTAACCTTCGCTCTTAAAAAAGCAATACCACATAATGAGAAATTGATTAGTTGTAGATAATACATCAAAATTACCTCAAACCTCCGACCCTAAGTAGAAACGTAAACTATGTATCAGGTTGATCATTGAGTCTATCTTAAGACAAAATGTTTGGGCTCCCTTTTCCCCAAACTTCTCCAAAAGGTGAAGTTTATTTCCGAGCAACCAAGTGAATAAAGAAGTGGTCGCTGTCCTGTAGGGAAACTATTTCTCCTTTTGAATTGGGAAGGAGTTTCTAAATAGTTTACTCGAGCCCTCGATAACATTTTCATAAGTGAGGAGTCAAAAATGCTGGAGCTTCCTCTTGACTAATTATGCTGGAGTTTTTTTTCTAAGGCTTCGACTGATAGAATTAAAAAAATCACTTTAACAGTATAAAATGGAGTTAATTGACAAATAAAGTAATGTTTAAATCTTTTCATGATCTTAATATTTCTGTCAACTTGTAGAAACATATTGGAGCACTTTTTTCCAGACTTTTTATGGAGCTGACTAACATAAGAAAGCTGATGGTTGGGAAATAGGACCTCTTTTGCTTAAAACCTTTGATTATAGTTCAGCGGTTCATCCGAAGGCAAGAGAGGGAGGACTTATCTAATAGAAGAATTCCTCGAGTGAGTCATCTCCCTCCAAAAGTTCCCACACTTAATAGCGGTCTTAAACAGTTCTTGGTGTCCCAAAACCGTTCCTGTAATTTGTATCCAGTGAAGCTTCCAAAACTGTTCTTTAATTTTAATGCCCAGAAGTCGTTACTTGGCCACAGTCTCTGTAGCCAACTCAAGTTTAACGTTTTTTAGGTCGCTTTGAAGGTGTAGAGAGACGATCCTTCGACATATAAGTATTTTTATTTCGTCATTTCAACTGAAGTTGCTGGAAATAATACCTAGCTATTATTTAAGAATAATATCACTGTTGTAAAGGAGTTAGAAAAAATACCAACTGATTTTGAGTCTTTGTATAACTTATTTGTTTTTGAAAGAAAATTATATTATTACATCTTGTTAAACGTGGGATGTTTGAAATTTATCTGGAGGTTAGCTAGCTTTAGATTGGGAATAAGCAAACTTCCGATTTTAAAAGTTATATAAAAGTTTGTTACCGTGAAGCTTGACTATACATTTGTTTATCACTGCTTGATACAAAATGATCAAAATGAGATTTAACATATACAAGTGAAGAAATCATAGTTTATTCATTAGGCTTTATTATATTTTGGCTGTTTGTTGGAAATCTAACTTCATTTCTTTTTTTATAAATGTAGTATTTATGAATATATGTAAGACGATAAAAAATATTATTTTCTCTCTTCTTAAAAAAAAAAAGAAACAGAAAAAATGAGGATTAATATTTTGTAAATATACAATGAAAGATATTTATTTTAATATCTCTGTATATCAACTGTTTATATGCTTAAAAAATTTGGAAATAAATCATTCAACGCATTAGAAAAATATTATCAATGCAGATTCTTCACAATTTCTATCGTTTTTGTTACATTGTCCACTATTAACTTATATCTGTCTGTACTCTACATATATATATATTTAGTACAGGCTGTGTAAGCAGTCGTTATAAAATATTTGAAAGTATTTATTTTCAATTTACATAACGGATTAAATTGTGTCAAAATTGTAAAGCTGGAATTGTCCTATTTTCATTTATTTAATACATTTCTTTCTATTGTGAGTGATAGCAGAGCAGAAAGCAAAACAAAAAGATTTCGGACATCCTTCAGGTGGATAATGGCAAAAATGCAAATTGATGTACCCTTAAGAGTGTTTAGAATGTAGATAAGGACATCAATACTTTGAACTATTTTTTGTTTCAAGTTTGGTTGGTGGGCAAAATAGAAAAAGAGATGCCGAATTCAGTGTCAGGTGGAAGACTAAAATAATGTTTGGATCCATCCTTCGTTCCTTATTTAAATTTATGAAGGTCATTAAGGGGACAATCAGTTTCAATAGAGTCTTCCATCATTTTATAACAGGATCAATGACAAGGAAAAATAATTAAAGCTGCCATCCCCTGGTGTCAAAAAACTTGACTGTTTCTGGTTGCACGTGCTTTCAATTCAATTCTATTCCCCACTAAATTTTGGATTCTCTAAGACAATACATTAATTGTTCCTGAAACAAGGTTTCTGAGGAAAGTATCAAGAAAGTTTTTATTAATTTATTTCATCTTATCGAGACAGCGGGAAAAGTTCATATTAAGTAAAAATGCTGTAAAATATAAATAAATTACCGTATTGTCGATATTGTTTTAAATTTATCAAGTAAAAAAATCATAAATCTCATTTATTTGGAGACATATAGATTTTTTAGCCATCGCTTACTCACCTTGTATAAATAGTGACAATAAGTGGGCTTGTTGAAATTATGAATAAAATATTTTGAATGAACGTTAAAAGGAATTTTTTTTTCCTTTTGTAAAATGTATCTTTTTTATTTGAATCTTTTTAAAGTGTAATAAAATATGCATAATAAAATTGAAGGGTTTAAAGACTGAGTTTAATGATAAATGTCCTACCCTTTTTGTTCAAGACACTTGGAGATATGTATTGCAATTCATTACACTTTTTTTCAAAAAATTTAAAAGCTTCAAATTAGTTGATTTTTCAAACTGTTGGACTATTTTCTTCATTATATAGTAGGGATATATTCATATCTAATCAATGTTATTCTCTAATTTATATAAATTGCAATCTTCATTGTATTTCATTAATTTTAAAAATAAAATGGGCAAAGTTTAAATGTTACTTAACCAATTTTAACAAGATTTTTAACTCATGGACATTTATTTATTCAATAGTACGAATATAATATCTGTTTAAACATAAATAGTTCAATTTTAATGGACTAATAATTAGGAATATGGAGAGTTAAAAATATTTAAGAGCAAAATGATCCAAAAACAAAATTAATTGGCTGTTAGTGCCTGTTCTGTCCCAATCCAAATATTTTTGAATGTTTTTTTTTATTATTATTCAAAAAAAAAAAAAAAAAAGGATCAATTTCTAGATAATACTAACTTAACTTCTTCATAATCTTTGCCAGTACATTACAAGGGTCCTATTAATATTCAGCACCACGTTTCATTAGAAACTTTCTTTGTTGATCACTCCATAAATAGCCTCTCCACCAAAGTTGCTCGATCCAATGAGGAATAAGGGCCTTCCAAATACACAAAATCTCATGAAGTTAAAGGGATCTAACATTGTCAGTTCAGCGTATTTGTGTAAAATAATACTTTATATTACATGTATTCCATAAGTTAAACCAGGGGCACAGCCAATGTATAATATTTTAATAGCATTTTTAGTATGGATTCGAACTGCTTAGATTTTGCTATAGTATAATTAAGACCCTTTTATTAAACCACAATTTATTTATACAGTATATTAATTGTGTAATAATAATATTCTCGAAAAGTTCGGATGTATCTACGGAATCAATTACCCAACTAGTATTTTATTAAAAAATGTGACGTTGTCCATTTGTGATATCTTCAATATACCATTACTATCGATAAAATATATTAGATTAGTCTTGATAACCATGGCACAAAGTTATGTCATAATAAAATATGCATAATAAAATTGAAGGGTTTAAAGAATAAATAAAAAAGAATTAAATTTTGAAACTCAATATTTTTTTATTTGAAAAATTGTAATTTTAGTTGATAATTATCTTTTTTTTATGGAATTGTTGAACCATCATTTATTGTAATGTACAGTTTACGATCGTTAAGAATGCTAATATAACACAAGAGAATTATAAAAATAAACACACAACACAAAAATAATAATATAATTTTTTATGATACTGGAATATCACCATTTCATTGGTGATTTGATGGAAACATCAATTGCTTTGTCTCTCGTTGTAAGATGATGTCTAAATTCGTAAGTTGCAACTATTAATGTATAAATGTTTGATATATTAAAAGCAAATCAAGTTATGCTAATTATTTCCCAAGAAATTAACCTATTACAAAATCAAAAACCCATAGAATTTTAAAAGTTTCAACATGTATATGAACGTATAATTTTAGTATAAATATATTTGTATATTTACAAACCAAACAAATTATGAGAATATAATATATTGATTTAAAGTAGAGTAGTCTATTATTGCATACTTAATGCATGCATACAAAAACACTAAAGAGGCTACCTCATTATATTCCGTACATGAACAAATTATTCTTGATTTTTATTGCGTTTCGTAATTGCTGGGAGCTGGCTTGTCAAAAAACATGCAATCAAGTAGGAACAAAAAACAGATCTTTTAACTAAAATGTCTAGGTATTTAAGTAATAAAGTGAGTAAAATGAGTTCAAAAACATTAGGTATTAAAAAAACGTCTATTAAATAAATGTTTACTCAGAATTGTATGGATTTAAGGTGGATTACCACATGAATCAATAGTGACACTTAAAATTTTATTTCTAAGAACTGTGCATACTATAACCTTATAAATTTAACAATAATTCCTGTAAGAAAAAAAAGGTTTTCTGATCAAAACTGTGTTTTGATTAAGGGAGAAAAAAAATCACGTTAGTAATTTTTGATTTTCTCAAATTAAACTTATTTACATTTATTTTATCTCTCCCACATAATAATCACAAAATCTCTTCATTTTGAAAGAGAAAGTTATTAAGGATTGAAGATTATAAAATGCAAAGTTTTTAGAAAAATATTATCGATATACGTGTACTAAAGATTCAAGAAACATTATTTGCTTAGAAAAAGGCTTACACCTATTAAGGCCACATGAGTAGTCAGAATTTTATGTCTTTTTGAAATAAGAATCCTTGTCCATTTCTAAATCAAGGACTGTTTTTGTTCATTGGTCAAAATTGAAGACTATTTTTAAATTGATATTTTGAGTTTTTGGTTAAAAATCAAAAACCATTTTGCATTTAAATAAGACTGACTGACTGCTTTTGCCAGTTTAAATAAAAAATAAATTGTGTTGTCCACAACATATCTACGGTTGTAATTAAAAAAAACAGCTGGGTTGAGCAATTTTTGATGATTCAATACGTTATTAACACTTGAATGAAATAAGTAAGAAATTATAAAGTTTTCATGTTTTTGATCTATTGTTTATAATTCTGAAATTACATGGAGGAAGTTCTTAATATAAAAAATTATTAAATTGCTCAAATTGAGGATTTCAAAACGTCTTGTAACAAATATGACATGCATAGGATTAAATATGTTACTTTCATCGTGAACAAATTTTAAATAAAATATAAATGAAACAATACGAAAATTTGGGTTGTTTACAGTTATTTTTTAAAAACTTCTCTAAATTCTAGAGATTATAATCTTTCTTTTATTTGTAATGAAAGGAAAACCCAAAATTAATACTATTATTTACATTAGAAAAACCTTTTCATTACGATACCTTTTATATATATGTAGAGCAAAATATGAATGCAAGTTTACTACCCTTCATTTACATGTTCCACCCGCATTTAATAAGTCTAAATGCTTCAAATTATTATGGTTACGTAACAACTGAGGTTTTGGCCTGATGTATTGTTTATATAGAATTATATCTAATCATAATTAGGGGTAGTAAACCATACTAGTCAAGGATTTATGATAAGGCAATAGTTAATTCATTTAATGCAACTTATGTCGGGAACTACATTTGACTAAAATAACTAATGTAAGACCTGGGATTCAGTTATTAATACAGTGTAGTGAATTACCACTAGAGTTGAATTATGACTTAAAATAGTCCTGTTCTTGTTATTGTTCGTTTAATTTCTTAGCGCCCTCTCCATTTATTACTTATTTTTCCTCATATTATTGTAAAATATGTACCTACAAATTCAATTCATTAGTGAAAATTCAAAATCAGTGGATGAAGAATAATTTTTTGAAATCTTTCTTAATTAATCAATCTTTAAAAAAAAAGTCGAAATAGATAGATAATGACTTCACTGACGGATATCTAAGATGACATTATAAATCAAAGATTGTTCCATGGAATGTCTTTTGTGTATTGTTCTTAATATTTAGGTTAGAAACGGAGGGGACATCACAATTTTAGGGCAATAAAGTCCTAATACCTTTGTATCAACTATATTACAAAGTTATCATGCATAAAAAATACTGTTTAATACCAGGTGAACAAATGAAATATGAATACTAACTACTTCAATATTTGATTAAGGTTGAGTAATCGAAATTGATTCATATTTCGATATATTAAAGTATAAATAATTAGTTACAAAACAGTTAACTTAGCTGTTTAGCTTACGCAGAAGTCGAGACAATGACACTTGAACGTGATCGACAAAATTTATATTTGTGCACTTTCAGCAGTTGAGCGTTTCCGGACCCCCGTTTACACTGTCTGAAAATGGTATCTGTCAAAAAAGCCAATTTGAACCTGGAGGAGTTAAAGATAATAGCCAAGGCCAATACTCTCAAGTCCAAGAGTTAGCCTCCAAGAAATTTTGGAGTTTCATACCAGACTTTTCAAAGAGCTTTCATAAAATTGGGTGCAAAGAGCCTTGTGAGGGTGTAGAGGTCTTTGACACAAACAAAGAAACAAATCCATCTCCTCCATTGCAAGACTCTTTTGAACTCTTTTTTGACACTTTTGGGTGCCTTGATGCGAACTCCCACGTCTACAACTTTTGGTTGGTTGTCGAGGGGAAGATCTGCAGTGTTTGTCATCCATTCATCGAGGCATTCATAGCCACTGTCAGCCAGCACTGGAAGGCCATGCCATGGTACTACATCCGCAGAGGGTGCCATGCCTTTACTGCCTCCTGGAAGCTATCATTGTTCTAAGGACGGTTACATTATTTATTAAGAGAGCTCAGACACACATCTATTTATAGTATAAATTTTGTTGAAATTCTATTGTTAATTAATAAATTATATACAGTTGAATTATAAATTCAAAGAGCTCAGATTTAAATGGACTACTTGGTATTTTTTGGACATGTCGTGTTCAGAACACCAATTTTAATTTCATAGGACAACATAAATATACCAATAACAATAGTTTAAAGATTATTAATATGTTCATACACATTTCTTCCTTAATAGGTTTTAAACTGTGCGTAAGTAAATTGTACATCATAGATTAGACCTTTATGAGCCATTATGAATAAAAATCGATGTTGGGTTAAAGAAACTAGTTTGAAATTTATCTGCTTTCAATTTTTTATTAAAATACCTTTTCCTGAATAATAAAACACATAAATAACAACGATATATCATCACTATTTTGTACGTATTATACAAATTAAAAAACTTTTTATACTCTGTTACATTGTTAAAGTTATTCCTAGGGTCGAAAAATTCTCAATAGTTTTTCCTTGAAACTAAAATGGTTTCTTATACATATTATTGCATGAATATACCATAGAGATTATTATATAATTTCCCCCTCTTTAAGTAGGCTCTATTTTTGCAAGAAAATTTATTTATGAAGAAATTCTTTAAGGAAAAATAATTGGTTTTCTATAAGGTTGGTATTCATTGATGCAAAATATATTAGAATGTTGCTTAGATATGATACTGCAAGGAGGATGCTCCAAATGGAAATAAAAGAAACATCGTAGTAAATTTAATATATTGCACACATATGATAACCAAAAGATGCAATTCTTGGCAGTGGTACTACTAGTGCAAGCAATTTGTTCAATTTGCAACTATAAAAATGAAAGTAAGCATTTACAAAGTCGAAAATTATAATAAAATTCCCAAAATTGATTATGAAAATGATGGATTTTATTTGAAAGCTATATTGGGGGTAACTTATAGGTTTGTTACAATCTGCTGATTTATAGTGAGACAAAAACTTGCAAGAGGCGTGCACGGAAGTCTAAAAATGAAATTTCAATTTGACGTCAACTATATTTAATATAGATAAATTCTTTATCTTTTACCCGCTCTAATTTTTTTAATTGTTGCTTTGTTTAATCGCACCATTTGTTGGAAAATAAGTCATCGCAAAATCGCCATTAGAATGACAAATAGAGTAGAATGGATCAAATTAAAAAGTATAATGGACCTTAAAACATTTATTTATCTAGTATCTTATATAGTTTCTAATCAATTTCTTTATCCAAAGTACATAAATTTCAATCCGATTTTAGCAATTTCAATCCTTATAAAACTACTTTGTCTTCATTTTATGCTCTCTCTCTCTTTTTTCCAATAATTATCATTTATTGTCAGGAGAGCCCAGGAAGATATTTATATACTCGAATTTATTATATTATAATTCAATTTCATGTATTTGAAAGTACCATCTTTTGTACAATACTGTAGTCTATAATTTCTGAAAATGTGATTTAATTCTCTTGATGTTTAAGAAAGTGTTGTTGTTTTATTGAAATTCCATATTTTATTAGTTGACATATTTTGGTGTAGGTTATAACATAAACAATCCGAAAAAAACGTGTGAAATTTTGATTCAAAATTGGTTATAACTTCCTTAATTATGTAACTAGAGATATTACTTGGCTTTCAAAATGTATTTTTTATCATTATCAATAAGATAAAACAGGTTTAAAAGGAAAAAAAAGAATTTGAATTTTTTTGTTACATACCAATAATATATTTGACTTATTTCAAATAAAAGTGTAGAAGTCTGTACCAGATACAACTTATATCAGCAAATTGTACAAGTAGCAATTTATTAATCTTAACCCTTAAATGCTTTTTGTTGCACAAATACAACATACCAAAAACACATTTTTATTGTATAATACTTAACTAGAATCTGACAAACAGCAACATTTTTTACATATAAAACAACCCTTTTGATATGTGTGAGTAGATATTTGTATAATTTTGTATCAGAAAACAGAGTAAATCTATAAAAAGATAGAAAATTAGAAGAAAAAAATCATTTTTTTCCTTTTAATGAAACGTTTCTCCCCTTGTAAAATTATTTTCCTGCAAAGAAAAAAATTTCATGGTTAAATTGAGTTAGACTTTCTAATGACCAACTATTAATTGATATTGCCATTTTATTTTGATTTATTGAAATTATATTAGTATTATGTATATATAACAGTGAGCGTTTCAAATAAAAAACTAAACGATGACGATACTATTTGGAGTATTAAGTAATTGCATGATCTGAATATCTATTATTATAAATCCTTTGTTGAAATTGCAACTTCTACAGTTTGGTTATAAGAGTTACAACTTTTACACAACATATGAATTAGGACTGTATTATTTTCTTAATGCTTATTCAAGATAATTTTATTTTGACAAAACAAATTTATATAATTTATAAGAATAGGCAGCCTGTAAATGCATTGTAGACAAACCTTTTGTAAAAATTATACAAAAGTATCTTGCCCTCTTCTAATTTTATCATGATTCAAATACTACGTGTAGATATATAATGTAATAGACAAGTGTATCAATAAGAAAACCAATTTGATTTTTTTCATGTGAGTTTGTTCAGAGTCGAATTTGATTTATTCCTTTTGTACCTATAATATTTTTGAATACAAAAATAAGTTTTTTATTTATTTACATATATTATTATACCCCTCTAAAATATCCTGATCATATTTATCCAGAATATATGTTTTGTCATCATAAAATAAGGATTGTAATTGTATTCGTGAAAATCAATCAGTGAGATAAAAATATCAATAAAATTTTACCCTTAAAATTATATGAACAATTTTTTGTACTAATTGAGTAAATCCACGGTTATTAACTGCTATATAACGCGTATGACCAAAATTCAATAGACAATGATAAATATAGGAATACAATGTCTTCTATAACCCAAATTCCAAAACAATTTGAACTGGAAGTATTAATTACAGAATCACGAAACGTCACATATAAACATTTGGCCCAAATTACACTACAAAAAAAAAAATACTATATATCAAAAAAATATAATTGAGCCAGACAAAATCGAATTCAGCAAACAAAAGTATCTTGAAACCAGTCTCTGGTGACAAAAAAGGCAATTTAAGTATAATTAAATTAAAGAGAAAAATAATTAGCTTTCAATTGAGCCCAGCAATTATCTCTATAATCATAATTACATCCGTTACAAGTATTTGAGTGATTTAGGTCATTTTGTAAAACTTGTGACTCTTAACAGCAATAAAGCCAAAGTTTTGGCCAAATATGCAATCATCAAGGTCATACATGAGGCTAGGAGTCGTGAACACCAGATCGCTAAGTCTATCGGGTACCACGTGGAGAACATTCAGAAGGTCATCAGAGCCCTGAAGTCTAATGTTGTTAAGACCGAATATAGGATGGGTGGGGCAAGGGCCTCACGCGTGGAGGCACATCAACGTTCAGGTTCTCAAGGATAATGTTAGTAAGACCTGGGGTACTTTCTGGGAAACATCAAAGATTAAGGAGGTATATGCTAAAGTCAAGAAGAGAATTGGGAAGGTGCTAACCGCAAAAAAAGAACACTTAATGTAGTTTTCAAAAAAAAAATATACTTACTTTTTTTTCGATTTTTTAAAAATAACTCATTTTTGAGAATATCAGACATTGCTCTTTCGAATAATGTTAATTTAAATTGAATCAAATCACTAATAATATAGGTAAAAGCCATTAAAGCGGAATTGGAATTATAGCAGACCTTGTGGATTGACTATTAACTAAAAATCCGCGACTTTTAAGGCTTTAAGCTTTAAATGAGGATCATTATGAAAAAACTCAAAGCCTTACCTTTAATAACTTCTTACTGACAAATAATATTTTGCTGATATAAGGGTGTATAATGGCATGTAAAAGTTTATATTAACATCAAATCAATATTCAACAGTGTTATATATGCTAATAGGTCATGTACCTTACAATTACCTATAGTCCTCATCCATTTCAACTCGAGCTCAATGCCGATACAATGGGACGCTATGGAAAATTCAACCAAAATCTTTGAAATTGCTAAGTTTTTGAATAAAATATTTTTTCTCAATTATGGAGGAACCAATATAATTGATCAGACATTCCAAAAATTATGTCATCATGGCCCGAAATTTTCCCTATTTAATTTGTGTTGATTGAGAATTGGAGTCTGCTGTTGGCCACAAAGCTTAAAGATTTGAATCAACTCTTATATTATTGTTTTTCTCTGATTGAAATACATAGAACAATAGTACAATATACATGTTTTTAGTCAATTAGTTAATAGTTTGACTGCTTTGCTTTTATTAATTTCAATGAATATTTGGTTAAAAAGATTTTATTTCTTCAACAAAAAATATGCTTAACTTTGTCATTACTAATAGAGTGAATTGTTCCTAATGGAAATACAATATGTGAGAATAAGTTTCCTGACTATCTACCACGGAACAGAAAGGGGAACGAACCCCTTCTGTTCATCCTCTCCTTTATTGAATAATAAGTTTCCAACTGTACATGAGCAAGTTTCATATATATGTATATGACTTTGAAACATATTTCCTTGATCCTTGTTGAAACATGAAATATTAGTAGTTTTGTAATAAACGTGTATATTTCAAGAACGACAATACATTTAAATTCAATTGACGCTTGTTAAATTCATTTTCTTTTACTTGCTCCAAAGATTCTATCTTTCTGACAGTTTTTCAAAGATTTTACCCCTCTTATAGGGGATTATACATAGATACTTTCTATGTGTAAATTTATTTTTCTTTGTGATAAAGTTTTTTCTTTTGTCAGTTAACTGTCAGTCAATAATTTTAAAATCTACAAATATCTTTAGATTTTTTTTAACGAACAAAAAACAAACACATTATTCATTAATTGTCTTATGTAACATATAATGTACATAAAAAAAAGACAGATTTTCTTAGTCTCTTTTTTGTTATTTTTATATCCGTTACGAATATCGAAAAATGACTGTTTTGAAAACTCACAATGCAGAAAATTCACCCTATTCAATTTTATGTAATTAATAAGGTATTCAAAAAGTAATATTGTAGGAATTATTAGTGTGTATTAGAAAAACATAATCATTTTGCTTTATCAAAGATGGTGGAATAGTTATTAATGAACTTGTTAGATTGCGTGAATATGACGTCAGCAATATTAAATCCCCCCCTCCTCCCTTCTGCCCTTCTTGCAAATACATTTCGTTTTGTCAATTCTTATTTATTCGGTTTATTCTAGTATTAGAAACAATTATATTGGTCCTTAGGACAGTCAATTCCAGAACTGATCTTAAAAAGAGAAATTATGTTGAGTGACGTCATGAAGAACCTAACTTTATAAGTTTTTCAGACTCATATGCAGGACTTCCCTTTACCGGACTAAGGCTGAACTGAACAAAACTGCAGTCTTGTTTTCGAAATAAGGACTGACACAATACTACATTCTAGTACCGCTGGTGAATGTAAATAATTAAAAATAAAACAATACGAATTGAGTCGCCACTCCTGTTCCAACATCAAAAAGAACTCCGTCTTCAGCGATGTCAACAGCTCTTGAATGATCCAAAATACAATAGCAACCGGGTAAACTATGAAAAGGTTTAGTGATTATTTTTTAATATTCTGTTTCCAAAGTCCTTTTTATAAAAGCAAACTATACATTTATTCATTTCATCATTATGAGCTAGCAACAAGCAAAAAGTCAGCGCATCTCAGATCTCCTAGATGCTGGAGTTGATGTGATGAAGATTACGGACATTGTTAAACATTCTAGCAGCATGGTCTCTAAGTTGGCCAAGATGAAAAAAAAAAATGGTGAAGACCTCTCCAGGACGTCAAGAGAGGGCATAATTTAAGGAGGGATACGAAGTTCTTGTTAAGTTTGGAGAATAATAGAAAGTACGATCCCACTAAGTCGATGAATCGCCTACCCAACGACTTCTCTGTGTCTACTAAGACCATCAGGAGGGCTATGAAGCACAACTTTGGATTAGTTTCTTTCACAAGGACGACACACCACCTTCTAACAGAGGTTAAGAAAGCCAGGATGATCGAGAGGTGTGAGAAAATCTTCACATTGATCAATGGAAATGGGTGATTTGTAAAAACTTTCTCGGACAAGAAGATTTTCACGTTGATCAATTCCACAACTACCGGAAAGGCCGATGGTTTGGAGAAACAAAAGAAGAGGTGCCAATAAGTTTTCCACTTCAAACATGCGGCCCAAACAATGGTCTTTGGTTTTTTGGCCTTTGATGGAAAGGATATGCCTCTTTTTTTTTTAAGCCTGGACAGAAAATCGGCCAGGGGGAATACTATAATGTGCTCAGGTACACCATCTTGCCATAGCCGAAGACCAACTATCCGGAGGGTGACTAAGTATGTACACAAGATATCACTTCTCACACACGTCCGCCAAGATTTGCACCCACTCCTCTTTTCTATATGCACACATTGAAGAATCAACAGCGCCTTACAACCGAAAGTAGACTCAGTGAAGTCCTCCATAGTGGCTGCATGGGACAACTTGTCAGAGAAGTTTGTCATCAACTCCTGTATTGCAAAATGTGGATTTTTTTTTGAAGAAAATTACAGAAGATATATTATGGGATGACTCCTCATACAATTTTCATGTTCACTCTTTCCTTAAGTCCTTTAGCCACAGTATTATTTATCATCTTTCATGTTTTATATAACACTAGCGAGAGTATCTGGCATTTTTGATCGTCAATGAACTTTGGTTTAATAATATGGATATAATGTCCCCTTTTCTTTTCTTTTCTAATAAGAAGGGTGGAGCCTTAACGCCACGCACTTGTTGCTAAATCGTTATTTCTTAGATCACGTAGTTCTAAGATATTAAGTGCAAACTCAAAAATGAGTTATCAAATACAAAGTTACAAACTCTGCCCTATGAATATAAATATTAAAAGGATGAATAGCATACAGAAAAATTTCCATATAGAGTCATATTTAACGTTCCTAGTCTTTTCATTTCCAGCAACAGGATTAACTTGTGGATTTTGTTAGATAAATTGTTTTTTAAACTTTCTTACCCAAAAAGGGATCAAAATATGGTTGTTAGTACTTTTTTTTTAATTGTAGAGATTGAAGCTATAATTACCAAGTTTTCTTCATATTACACAGTTTATTATTGATTTCATTGAACAAACTATACGTTGAGGTTCGTATTTATTATTATATTATCATTTTGACTCAATTTTTTATAGAATTATTTAATATCTGGTTATGTATGTTATAGACTTGCATAAATTTTATACTTATGCATACATTAGTCGTAGACCTTTTATATATGGATAAGTAAGTACAAGTTTAATTGAAAAAATAATAATAATAAAGAATAATAGCATTCTAGAATTTTATTGTAAAGTTTCATCGGAATGTGTGTGATATGGAAAGAGGTGAAAAGACGGGGAGCTTTCTATTTTTCTGTCATCTTCACAACATTTAATGTTATTCAAATTGAAGTTTTCTCCTGCAAAATTAATTGGAAATCATGCAACATGGAGTTATATTATTTTTACAGAAAGATGTTGCATTTTCAAAATTATATTGTTTTTTTTTTGTTTTTTTTTCAGAAAGTAAATATTTATTAAATAGAATAGGGCTATCTATTTTAAAGATACAAAAATATAAGACATTGCACTCCTTTTCGCCGAACCTTCTTCAAATTATCAAATTGACCCCGTTATTTTCTTTTTTAACATTATCCGGCAGATAATATTATTTTCATAAATTTGTTTCTAAATCATAATTTTAGAGAACGTAAGGAATGCCCCTTTTTTGAGTTTTTACCTAAAATGCAATTATCTTAATGAATTATCATGTTTGATAATTAAACTACTTCAATTGGCTGTAAATGTGTCGTATAGCCTTATAAAGGAATAATCCAAAAAAAAAAAAAGTAGTATAAACATGTAAAAAAAAAAAAGATCCCAGGACAAGCTTTGATGCTTACTTTAACAATTAAAATCGTTTCATCATCAATACTAAATCGCACTCTGTACTAGTACCCAGGTCTAAATCTATGACCTGTTTTTTGTATTTGTTTTTTAATAAGACATACAACGTTTTTTCTTTGACAAAATTTATTTTTTATGTATACTAGCTATTGGTGTCCTTAGAATCATTTTTTGTTCTCAATTCGCATTATTGTTCCCATTGAAAGAGAAATAAAAACTACTGAATTGATATAAAACTATATTTTGCTTGCATTTGTACATTTATATCCGAAGGATTAATTATAATTTTAAAGATATTGAAACTTGCAAATATGTCAAAAAGTTTAATGGCAATTTAAAATAACAACATAGAAATAAATAAAAAACTTATTTTTGCTTAATATCCAGCCTCATCATGTCTCGTTGTTGTTGTTGTTTTTTTTGTTTTTTTTGCTGGTATTGCATTTTTTATACTACAAGGAACAACACAATAATACCCTTAAAATAAAAACAGTGAACTTTTATGGTCATCTATTCCTACACACAACATTGTAATGAAGCAATAATAAAAAGACCAAGTGTTTAATAAGGCAGAAAATATTAACCGTAGTTATGAGGCCAAGAACACTTCATGTTTTATACATATTTGTATTACATGAAAGGTTACAGAAATGGCTTTTGAAGTCTGACATTTTTCAAAGGTACTCTTTTTAATTAATACATTTTAGAAAATTCGTAGTTACTTACAAAATATTTCCATAATAAAGGGACTCAAATAACCATTTACTTGAATATCGTGAAAATTTTACAGTCCACGTAATAAATTAAAGCTTGAATCAAGGAATGACGTAGCACAATGGACTACGCGCTCGGGAAAAATTATTTTGTTGGCCTCAATGTGCGTAAGTTTCTATACTCAGTCGTTTTTAAAGAAGGAAATATAATTAATGCGGACTTAAAAGACAGTTCCTAGGTCAAATGGAGTATAGAAAACACTATAATGTTTACATAATACATAATCAGTCCAACTTTATCTGACAAATCAAATGAGCATTAAAAAGAAAATACTCCAAGTACTATAAGTAAATTATTATTAATATTCTATCTTGTGAATCTGGAGTTTATAATTCATATTTTTTCCCCTACAGTATCGTAAACATCATGAAATCATTCTATAAACTTATTCGTCAGAGTTATAGTCAGAAAACAATGTGATTTGAAAAGATCTTTTATGAATTCAAATTTATAAAGTAATAGCGGCTATACTTAAAGAAGCTTATTCTTGCTTCTTTCATGATTTAGAATCTTCTCACAAATAAAAGGTGTTATTTTCATGTTTTAGTTGTTTTCAACTATTTGCGCAGTAATTACTCATTGGACAAAATTTTATATTTGGGGCCTGATTTGATTAACTGTGGATGACTCAAAATTAATAAGGTTGATATTTATTTTTTCTGGGGGAAGGTCAGGCTTTTATGGTTTCGAAGCGATGAATACCAGGGAATTTTGTACAAATATTATTTTAAAGTATAAGGTATTAGTAATACTCGGTAAATGATGGTTGAATACTTATAATTTTAAAAGTGTCCATATATAATTTGGTAGACTCTACTTACGAATCCTTTTCTTTTCAAGACATGTGAAGAAGAAATTGATTTTGTTTGAATCCTTTTCGCTGAGTGGATTTAATTAAAAAATTATAAATAAGAATTAAACCTTAAAAATTGATCATTTTCTTTTGAGCAGAAATTTTATGTAAATCCTTCCCTGTAAATTCAGTTGATTAAGTAATAGCTTTATAGTTTAATTATTTATAGTAGTTAAGCCTACATGAAAACTTTTAATTAAAGCTTCTAACCAAAAAAAAATATATTTATTTTCGTTAAAAGTTACAGTTCAATAAAATCCAACTTTTTTATCGATGTACTTTTAGGTAAGTCAGTTTCGTCCCTAACAACAACAAAAAAAAACATGATGGGTATATTTATATTGTATAAGTATTATAAAGAATAGAAGTAAATCAATTTGCTTAAAGTAAATTGCAGTAAAAAAGTATTTCTACTGACAAGTCATACGTATATTATCATGGTTATTACTTAACGTAATAAAAACAGCATATTACAGCATACGTACATATATCGTTATGACTTCTTTCTTTTTTTTTTGCAATTTTGCCTGCTTCCTTCATTCCCTTTTCCTTAAAAAAACCTTCATAAAGTAATAAATATTTTTATATATTTCTCTATTATCATTCAAATTCGTACGTCTAACACTTACAAATAATCAATAACGTCATCATCATCCTATTTTTCATAAGGTGTCAAATCGTGTATGACATTATTGATTAGTTGTAAAGGAATTTTTTTTACATAATAAATCATAATAGGGCTACAAGGGTGGACCAGAGACAAGGAAAAAAAAATTTCAAACAGAAAGCTTTCGGAATTTCGGTTGGACTGAATCCACTTATATTCCATGTACTAAAAATGATAATTTTGGGATAGATAATTTTCATGCTTACAAGGCAATTTTGCAATTTGAGAAAAAATACATAAAAATATCATCAACATCTTTTTCATATTTTCACGAGATATAAAGAACACTTCAATCTATCTTTTATAGAGAAGAAAATCATTTTCTGCCAGAAAAACAAGTAATTAGTATCGATATGCTACTTCACGATCGAAAATTAGTTGTTCCCATAACTTTTTTATTTATTATTTAATCAAGTAATTTATACTGGACTTCAGTTGAAATTTAATTGTTGCAACCTTTTAACCATATGAAAATAACTTCGCCAGACGAAGTGAAACAAAACAAATAATATATTAATAGAGAAGGTTTACGAGATATTCAGACAATTAGCACTTTGGAGGTTCATGAAAGTAGACAGGAAGGTCTTCATTAATTTGTACTAGGCTTAAGCAGAAAGTGAAAAGTCAATTGTTACAAACTTTTAACAATAAGAAAACAACTTTGTCAGACGAAGCGAAGCGATGCAACGCAAAGAGTATATAATTAAAGTAGGAGAAGAAGGTTATTTGGACAATTCACACTTGAAGATTATGAAAGTAGATGTAAGGTCTCATTATTTTGAGGAGTCTGCGTGTTTGTCTATTATGGTTTCGGAGTCTATCCGTTGACGGCAGAATAAGTCTGGAGGATATTTTTTTCTTCAAATTTAGTGTAAATAATACAAGTACATGCTGAATATAAAATATGGGTGAACCCCTTGACTGACTTACAATCAGCAAATGCGTTGATTAATTAAGAAAAATCAATGGTTATTTTTTTTTTTGGCAATAAGATAGAAAAAATTCTTATTTTTTAACCTTCACTTTATGCCAAATATTATTTGGATTAGGTTTAATTTAAGTTTCTAACAAAATAAATGATTGTTTACTTTACAGGACTACCTCATTAATCATTTTTATTTTGTTATTTATGCATAGGGTCCAACTCACATAGTTTGAAAACATAATTATAAGCAAAACAAAAACATTTGGAAGCAACAAGCCACCACACTCCCACAAAAATGGTAATCCCTACCTCCTCAAATGAAATACACATGCTTCCATTCTTTTTTATGCATTTTTTATCCATTTCTTTGATTAATCAATACATTGATTATCGGCAGAAATCTTGTCGGTTAGTAACTTGCTATATTACTTGATATTTCTTAAAAATAAACAGATTTTCATGCCAAACGATAACGTAAGAAACTATTTTTGGAGATGTTAATACTGCTGATATCCAGTTCATTTCAAAAATTACGCATGAGTTAATTCTATAAAAATTATGGTAACTCTGTGAGACGACATATCTGCTAATAGATACGTCATATATACATAAAATTATTGTTGTCTTGTTTTCTGATGATATTAGAATCAGAAAAATAAGGAAAAACTCTTTCCTAAGTATTTTGTATATTACCAAAATATTATTTTTATTAATATATACTCGTTAGAATTTCTGCAGTTTTCATATTTTTTGAAATCCTATTTCTTTTAAATTGTCATAACATTTTTTTATAAAGTGTGTATTAAGAAGTTGATTAACTCAAAATTCTGATATACATTTTTAGAAATAAATTTGTAGTGTTTAACTAGAATCATTACCCCTTTTTAAAGATTGACTATACTTAATATTTGATCCCAACGTATTTTTAGTGTCTTTTACATGGGAAAACAGTTAAGTAATTTATGCACAGTACTCTCCTAGTCCTCAATTTTTTTAAATCTATTGCTGTTTTAACCATATAGCTTTAAGAAATAAGAACAAATAACAATTTATTTGTTTTAATCTTTCTAATATTAATATTTATAAATTCAATATTAGGGTCAGGGCTATCAAAAAATGCACCTATCCAAAAAATATTGAATTAAGGGTCAATTTGTTTTGTAGTTTTAAAAAACTATTGACTGGTTGCCCCCTATATAAAGGTAGATTCTGTTAATTAAGGAAAATAAAATTACAAAGTCTTGAGTAAGACTTTTGTTTATTGGAAGGGTGAATCTACTCCGAGTTTCTAGGTTTATGAGCAAAAAGCCAAATGTACATGAATTATTTATTGAAAACCAGAACATTTAAAAAATGTATCAATATATATAACACTAATTGTATTCGTTTAAATTTAGTTAGAATCATAAATATAATTATATTAATCAATTGTAAAAGTTATAATTTACAATCATCCTATTTATGTTATTCCATAAAATAAAGGAAAGAAAAATAAACTCTTTGGGAATCAATTTTTTAGAGCACTTAATAATTTTAAACCAAAGATTATTCATTTGTAATATTATTATCTTGGTAATTTACTTCTCGTATTTCTAGATCTCATCATTTATAACCCAAACACATCTTGTGGTCCACTTCATTTGAAAAAAATGTAATATGTTTTTTTTTGCTATATATATAGTCGTATGTAAAAACCAATAACGAATTTTGAACTCTATAAAAGATCAAAAAACAATATGAGAGTTGAAAGGTTATTGAAAGAATGTAACAGATTCTAGGATCCAAATATGACAGTTGATTTAATAATATTGGATATGGAACATCTTGTTTCATTTATTAATATTAGATCAATATACGCATAGATGTAAATTTGGCTTATTCGTGAATTGATTATCCAAAGTTTTAGTTCATTTTTATAGATTATATTTGTTGTATCTTTTTTAGATGTTTTATAATTACCAAATAAATTTACCCTTTTTAACTATTTGTAATGGAAATATTAAGTTTGATTATAATGCAAAACATTTTTTTAAAGAAATACAATTTTTTTTTGTATAAAAAGTTCATAGGTTAAATAAACTTTATAATTTTTATAAAAATATAACAAAGCCAGTTTTAATACCTTTAAAGGATGTGGTAAATATGTTTCAAAATGAATGTTTTAACCAATGAAGCATTGAAACAGCTTTTAATTTGGCCGTGGGTATTAATAGATATTTTGATTTCTAATATTTTTGGCAGAAATAAATCAAATTTGTTAGTTGAAGTCTTAATTTAGAAAAATAACCTCAGTTTAATTCGAATTGAACGACCATAGCAGACAATTCACTCAAAAAGTTAAAAAACATGTTTATAATATTGTTAATGGAATTGATTTTGAAATTAGGCTACAGTTTTCTTGTTAGTATTTTCAATTGTATTTGCAAGTTGTTAAACTGAAATTAATTTACCTTATCATTCTTACCGTAAAATTAAAAATAAAAAATACGAAACCGGAAAGATAAGTTATTTGTTTGAAGTTTTAAAATTATATGAAAAAATGAATTGTAGAAAATTAACAATTTAAACAAAAAAAAGTTTATTTGAATGATCCAAAATAAATGTTGTGTTAAGTAATTAGTCTATTTTCTGTAAAATATCTGTCATAAGTTGGATTCAATAATTGATATAAATATAAAAGTATTTTTAAATTGGTTAAATCAGCAAAATATATTTCTTTCATTAAATGAATTAAATTTTTAATTTAGGAAGAAAATAAATTGAAAATATAACGATCATATTTGTTAATGCTTCTAATACATATTTTCAATATAATTACAATAATTAACATTAATATTAATTATTATTAAAAACCCATTATTAATTATAGTTGTACTATTATTGTAATGCAGTCATATCATTAGTAAATTAAATATTTTGTATTTAGATACATACAAGTTATCACCAATATGTAACAACCAACACAATTTTTTAATTAATGGATTTTCTCCTGAACTATATACTAAAATATAGTATAGACCATATAACTAAAAAAACCAATATTCAATTTTTGCTGAGTCAAAAAAAAAGAAAAAAGATTATTATTCAATATAATCGCCCTCTGCTTTAACAACGCCCTGGACTCTACTTTTGAAATGGGAGAAGATCTTGATGACAGTCTTCTTTGCAAATTATGTCTGTTGAGGTTGGAGGCCAAATACTAAGCTAATCCGTAAAAAAAGAATTCTCAAAACTAAGTTTAAGGCCTATTCACCTCCAGTCTTTTCCCGTTTCTTTTGCTTAAGAAGTTTGCAATCTCAACATTGTCTTGTGCGGCGCGGATTGCAACAATGACACTCTGAATTTTTTACGATTGTGTAATAAATTTTATGTTGATTGATTCCCATTTTTTTAACTGACGCCAAACTCGTCTGGGTAGTATCAAAATAACAAAACAAAAAAACTGTTCTACCGGCAAGTGTGCTCAAATTTCGTTGTTAAATAAGGACTGCAAGATTTTTTAACTTTTCACTAATAAACTGGGATACTAGGTATATAAACCGAACTGTATCAAAATGCTTCTTTTTTCTTTGAATCTACATTTTATTGTCAGTTGTTTTCGGTATGCTCCTAAAAAAAATTAATTCAGATTTTTGTATTCATTTCTTTATTTATATTAATAATGCCTTGTTTAGTATTTATTTGTATATTTAGGAATTTTTGATTGAAATTTCGTAAATTTAATTTGAAAGTTGTGCTTAGAAGTTATTCCTTTTGATTTCATAAATTTTTCTTTTTTTTAAATGTGAGGACTGAGGCGTACAACGGTAGCTGTTAAATGTTAATATTGTTGCTGCTATTTTATATAATACACACGACCTTATTCAAAACAGAATGCTTCGATTCTCAAAAACTTGCAAAAAGTAATGAGTACTTCATATAAAATTTTATCAAAAATAAAAATTTCATGTTTTTAACATAAGTTTAAAAAATGAAAATAAAATTATAAGACATAATTACTATAATCTTTCAGCTGTTTATCATGAAATTAAATAAGTTTTATTTTTGGCCTTTCTTTTGAACCCGATTAACTAACCACAAGATATAAATAAGATGCACACTTATGTTGTGTGAAACATAAAAACTTACTTCACACTCAAATAGACATAAATGTTTCATAATTTTTTAAGCAAACAGGAGAATCTATTTTTTGTAAATTTGAATAATGTTAATATGATCTTACAGATATTCAAAAAATCAACTTTTAATACAAAATACTTTCATATACCTTATCGGCTTAAAAAGTTAATATAAATATGTCACAAAACGTTACTTTCTGACTCTTTAACGACTTAAGCTTCCCATTGTTATAGTTGCAACCACTTTGCCGATTTATTAAGACATAAAATATTTATAGCTTGCTTCTTATTTTAAAAGTTATAAAAAAATTATGGACATATTGTTCTAGAATATATCAAGAGAGGAGGAAAATAAATAATAGTTACTTATTTAACTAAAAAGTAGATGCTGTGTTCTTCATATTTTTATGTTTCTATGTATGGTACAATATTTTATTCATTTTTAACAATATCTTTTTAATTGATTCTATGGATATCAATGTTCATAACACTATTATGTAAAAGCTATTTGCATAAATGTATAGATAAAATTTATTTTTTATATATATATTTCAATATTTTTTTAGTCAAATAAATACACAGTTAAATATAGATTTTTTTCCGTATCAACCCATATAAATACTTCATGGCAAACCTATGGATTTCAATCCACCCCCAATTTTTTATACGTGTTTACATCTTTGTGTATATGTGTGACGTATCAACATAAAAATCAGATTGGGATAAAGAAAGAGGAAATTGAGAAACAATTCTTTTTTTTAACTAGATATTTTACTTTAAAAGACCACATTATATGATTTTTACAGGCCTTTTCTGGATTTTAATGACTAAGAATCTTATTATGAAAATATCAAAATAAATAAATGTATGTTATCGTTGCTGTTAAAGCCTAATTGAACATAAGACAATTGAATAAATTAGTTTATAAATGATTTTTTTTTAAATGAGCCTTATTTTCGTGAAAATCGTTCCGTTAGATAAAATAATTGGCTCAATTCTACTCTTTCAATTATATTTACAACTTATTTATAGTTGTTGAGTGGAAGTTGCAGTTTTAAATGCAAAAATCTTTCTTTGACTTTAAGTTAAAAACTATAGTTTCCTTGTAGTTTATATTTTTTGACACTTATTGATTAATTATTAGTTATAAATGTTTTTTTTGCGAACAAGTACGCAGCCATTTGTCTGATGGAAGTCTTCCCGTAAATTAAAAAAAATCAACAGAAGGAGGGGCAAATCATTCGTCATTATGACAATGCAAGTGCACACACATTAGCTCAAACAAAAAGTTCTTTGGCATGTCCAAAAGTAAAAATGATGGGTTATCCGCCGTGGTCAGCGTTTTTCATTACAAGAAGAATACACTTTTTTTTTTTTTTTTTGTGAGTTAATTCAATCGGAATCGAAAAAAAGGATAATAAACTTTTGCAAAAGCGTATTAATCTCCAAATAGAATATTTTGAAATCCCCAAGTTCGCTAGTAAACATTTTTTTTTTTCATTATTAGAGCAAAAATATATAAAGCACAACCAACCTCTTTATCAATTATGTTTTAATTGGGAGGTCAAATTTATGTCCCACTACTTTGTTGTGGCAAATAATATGTATTTGCAGTGTTTTTAATGTTAATTAAAAAATGTATCAAAAAAATTAAAGAAAATTGTTTCCAGCACGGAATACCCTACACATTTAAACACGGAGTCTCTTTTTCTCTTCAATTACTTGGAGATAACTCGGATTAATCATACTTCATTTGTACCCAACTAGTATACAACCCTTTACAATAGCTGATTAATTAATTACGGCTTATGAGAAATATTTTTTCTGTAATTTAAATTTAAGTATAAAGATATCCCAATCTTTCCTATGCTATACCCATAATTCAATAAAAAGTCAAGTCCTCCGTTAGAAAAAAGCATATTTATGTAGCTGATATCAAAATAAAAGAAATTTTTTTTATCACATTTTAGATTTGGATAAAAAATTAATATATTTTATAGGTCTTGCAACAACTTAATGTATGTACACTATAGGTAAATGCATAAATAGCCATGCTTGCATGTAAGATTTTTAAAGGTATTTACATTAACATTTTCGAATTCATCAATGACAAAAATCCACCATACATGGATGAAAAAAACGGTGGAAAATATATATTGTGTAATTTTTAAATGGTTTTTGAAAATGAGTAATTGGACACGCTTGTTATATCACCATCATGTTTTTTCACCTTTTTGCAGCTATTTGCATCGTTTTCAATGCTATAAAGTTATAATGTATTAAGAACCGTATTTACTAGTTTCGCAAATTGTACATTTTCAACTCTTTAGAAAAAAAGATTTAACCTGTAATTATAAATAAATATTCAGTAATTGGCGTATGATATATTTTACAAATGTTTACATGCAAGAATTAAAATTAAAAATTCATATCCCATATTAAGCTATAAAATATGATAATGTGTTTATCAGCTTTTAAGTATTGATTGTTTTTAAAAGACATAAATATTTTGCAAATTGGCAACAATTATGTTGTTTAAAATATTTTGGTTTCCAACAAATCCAACTTTTTTTGTATTCATATTGATTATACAACATATCAGCTGGTAATAATTGGTCCTTTTTATGAATGAGAGTTAAAAAAAGTTGTCATTGCTTTGCTATATTATCTGAAGCAAATTTTTTTAAACTCATTTAAGGACATCGCTACGAAAAAGAAATGTGAGTTTTGCGACATTTATTTAGTGGTAAAAATAATTAAGTTTGTTTATTTTCTTTGTGAAAATTGACTTAGTTCACCAAATAAATCATTTAAGAGAGATTATGAAAGAATCAAGACAGCTAAAAATTACATATATTTATGTAAATTTAACTATTTAAAAAAAAATCTTTTGCATTAGTATTGCCACCAATCATATTAAGGGTCATATATGTTCCCTCTTGAGTCCTCAATTTTTTATCAACCAAAACTTTCATAGTTCAATGCTGTAAAAAGTATTTCAAATAAAATATAATTAGATATTAATGGCTCATGCCATCAAGTAACGTTAGCTTGTGAAATTGAGAGCCAAAGTATTTAATAATGTGTTTCCAAAAATATGTCTATTGATCTTTAATTAGGTACATATATAGAGGACGATAGATTTGTCATTTTTCAAGCAAATCTGACGGGTATGTTGCCATTTGGGGATCATTTGTAAAAAAAAAAAATATTTGCATTACAACAAAAATGGTTATAAAAAGTATTATAAAATTTCAATATCATATTATTTTTTAAGTCCTTATTTAACTTGTTGAAATTTAACACAGTTTTGTTTCAATATAAATTTATTCGACATATCTAAAGTGTCTTTAATCGATAATATATATAATATGCATTGCTCTCAATAATGAACTCCCTGCAAGGCTGGAAAGTCATACAAACTTTACTATATATAGTCTTTTGAACTTTCTTCATCCTTTGTTTACAGATTACTTCAAGTTTTCTTTATTACGATTGTGTATTTTGCATCTCTGGACTATATTTGTCACAATATAGAGAAGTACAAAGGGTTCAAATCTTGGCTCTGTTAACAACATTGTTCTTTTCATCAAGTATACGTAATTTTTCTATTAAAAAAATTACCAAAATACCCAAGTAGACTCTCGAAACATTAATGATTTTATAGATCAATGGGAGACACTTTTTATGTAATATCACCAAAGAGTCAACCACTCTTAATCAACATTCTTTATCAAACCATATTGGGACATTTTACACTGCTACAACAACTAGTATATTGAATTATGTATGATATTTCGTTCTGTATATTTAGTAATTTGATTTGGGCTATCCGTGACCCGAATGATTGCCGATTAACCTTCCTTTTTTGTTTTATATGAGCTACAAATATGCTTAAGATAATTTTTAAAGTTACATACACTGGCTCTGTTTTTAATCAAGTAACAATGCCATATAAGATCGTTAAAAGGGGATTGAAAAGGTATTAGAAACTAATTAAAACACCTGATATACGACAGTTATTGTTTATTTAAGACCAATTTATTCAAGACTAAGACTTTGTGAGACATAAATAAAGATATGATCAAAATTAGAGGATGTAAAGATAATTTTCAATTTTCTTTATGAATTGAGAATCTGAAAACTGTTGTTGTGTATACTATGCGTTAATATATTTTTTTATAAGAGAACAAGCGATTAGTGAATAGAATGACAAAAAAAAAAATGTTTTTTTGCATACCCTCTGTCATTTATTGCTTTCAACTATGCAGATGATCATGTTATGTATGTATATTTAAATATCTTAGACAGTCTCGTCTTTGTATTGTAGAAGCATTTTTTATTATAGTTATATTAAAACCTAGGTTTTTTATATAACTCTTTTCTTTTTTTATCTATCTTTTTCTCTCTTCTTCTTAAATTTGACAATTTTTTAACATTTACAACAATAAAAAATATAAATAAGTGCATTTTGATAAGAATTGTGAAGAAACTAGAGCTGGAAATATATTTTTATTATATTATATTTTAATGTTATTATTATATAGAAACTATATATTTCATTAAATATAAAAGAAAAAATATGACTTTCTGATCCAAAAATATAAAATTTTGACATTTAAGTTATTTTAAAGGGCTATCAATCTTATTATATTTATGTATTATGTGTATTTATGTTGTCAATTGTACAGTGTACCTTTTTTTATTTTCTCAAACTGTTATCTTTATACTTGAAGAGAGAACAGTAACTACATATGTGTGAGTGTAATCATGAAAAACAGAGAGTATCACTAATATTTCTTTGGTAGGTTTCTTCTACATTATAAAAGAAATATATATTATAAAATCAAATTTTGTGATTAAAAATCCTCTTAGCTAAGTGATATATTTCAAGATGATATTCCTAATATATATATAAATTATTACCATAAAATTAATTGAATAAATATATGAAACATAAAATTAAACATAATTGTAATAAATACATAACTATTCATTAACTAGACCCACATTAATATAATATAATATCCAATGATCACTAATCAGGGATGATTCTTCCTTTTTCTAATTATTCTTTTCTCATCAGGTGGCAACAGGAATACCTCAAATTAAGAGTATCATATTACTTCAATAGGGATACCTCAAAATAATTTTAATAATAATAATAACTTGCATAATAATGACGCATCAAGAGGTTTGGTCATCGATTTTTTGAGATCATCAAGAACTGTCAATCTTTTCGCCGCTGTGTTGAGGCTATTATACTTTGTAAAAAAGGACATATTGAATAAAAAATATGGCTAAATAAAGTGTTGATCTTATCTAATGGTACACATTAATTTTTATTTTCAATTTTTCAAGAGTAAAACTTAAACGAGAGGTTTTGTGAGGATATTTATTCAAGAAAATCATATGAAAACTATGATCGACACTCTCTGGATATTCAATTGTGACGTAGCGGCTATTCTGCTCATTCATATTGGCATCAAAGGTTAAAATTTTGACTTTGGGAAAATTTAGAATTTCTTTTGCTCTTTTCAACTGTCTCAGCTGACTCTGCTCAGATATAAGATGTCCTGTTGTCCGCCTCTGTGATTTTGAACCAATATCATTCCAGATTGAAAGTAATAACACGAATATCACTAGATAAGATCAACCCTACATAATATTTAAATACAAAACAAATTGGTTTAGAGTTTTCTTTTTTTTATTCCATAAAAGTACTCTTTTTTCGTAATTTAGTTATACCACTTCAAGTTTTGTGTCCTCACTCTGTAGAAATTTCCTTAATCTAGCTACATGATCGAAAAATGGTGTCCAGTCCAAATTAAAAATGAACTATGAAATGCAAAACCAATTGAGCACTTTTGGGCAATGATTTTTCCCTCCATATGACTTCCTCGATTTTCCAATGTATGGCATGGTCGAGGGAGTGACCAATGCAGCTTTCAGGTCTATCAAAGACTACCTGCTGGCAGATGAATGATATTAAAATAAGTTTTGCGTACTAGCTGCAAGTCAATGATGAGGCGTCTTCGTCAAGATGTTCAGAACAAGTAAAGATGTAAAAAGAATAAGTATGAAGACACTAGCAAGAACATGCTATCTTAAAGATAGCCAATGAAAAATAGCTTATTTACGTTAAAATTTTAAAATAAACCATTTGCTATAAACTATAATTATATAATAGGTAAATTTCTATTGTAAAACTTCGTTGTATACAACATTTTTTGTTGCTTCTGTCCATTTGATCTAAATATAATCAAACTTGCATTCTCTTTTGACACTCTTGAAAATGCAACATATAGTTGACGATGTGAAAATACTGATTTGGGTAAATATAAATCAATTTTTCAAATGTTTGCCTCTGCGATTTTTTTTTTGTAGTTTCCATTTTTAATTTGCCCTGCTCCGTCTTCAACCATAAACATAATGAAGATTGAAGATACATACTAAGATTAACTCGTTGATCCTCTTCCTAATTCCCTTTTTTAATTCATATTTAATATACGTTCTTCCTTTTTCTGTTACTAAGTGAGACATACATCCCACACATATAAATTATTTTAGTTATACAGGATATTCCTATACAAACTATAATCTATTAAATAATGTATTTTGTATGACTCTGTTTTTGGACTACCCTATATATTCCCTTATGTTTACATTTGAAGTGTTTTAATTTACCAATCCATTAACTGGGTAGCTTATTTCACCATTATATACAATATATTAAATAACTTTTTCATTAAACAAGCTCTTAACAAAATTTAATAAAGATTATTTTATTTTTTCAGGTCAATATGAACATTTTCGAAACCATGAATCTGTTTTTAAGGACTATCGCCCTTACTTTGAAGGCTCAGGAAATAATTTAACATCAATTTCTGGTCAAACAGTTACCCTTACATGTGATGTACGAAACCTTGGAGATAGATATGTAAGTTCTGCAAAGATTTTTAAAAACACTTATTTGTTATTCTCTTTTTGTTGATTTTATTTTAAACCCTCATATCCCTTCACTCAATACGTCAACACGTTTGAAAAAATAAATCCTTCTTCAATAATAAATTAGTACTGTTTTTATTTCATTATATACAATGTATATTGAAAACATTATTGCATATTTAAGCATTTAAAGCAAGAAGGATGTTGAGGGTGTATTCTTTAACAATGAATAGATTTCGTTTTGACTCTTTAAATGCAATTGTAAATAAATTAAATAATTAACAATTTTTGTCTAATAGCCAATAAGATTAATCAGTCGATATAATTGTCCTACCAAAAAATCGGTCGAGCTTTACTATCAACAAGGACCGAACGTATTGACTTTTTGTGGCGAGTAATTATAATATTGGATAATTAAATAATTATTGGAGGAGAAAAAAACCCAGTTACATTTTAATCGGTGAATTAGGTCTACAAAATAATCCTTGATATTTTAATGAAATGATCTCAAAAAAGTTCAATTATGGCCACTGTACTACTAAGGTTTTGATCTTTCCTAGTAGTTTCCTTATTTGTTTTAATGAGGTTTCATTGTGCATTGAACACAAATATGTTTTATTTTATTGATGACCGATTTAGAAAAAAGAAGAAAACACTGAGTTGATAAAGAAACCTGTGGGTGTAATCCCCCGAAGACAAAACCCTTCTACGACAAAATAAAATAAATAAATATATTGATATACCCTATGTTATATTCCACAATCAAGCCAAATACGTAATATTGTCTCCAGATTTGTTTAGTTTTTTCTTATAATTATTACTTAATTTCGGGAAGTACATAATTAATTATGAGTAAACTTCTTACAAGAATACCCCACCATCGCTGCCATCTTTAAAGCTATAAAGATATAGTTTCAATAATATATTTCTTAAAAAATCATATAACTTGAAATTGATGAATGGTTTGCTTTTTAGTTAAATCTTAAAATAGTAATTAAAAAATTGAAAGGAAAGTAAGCCATTTATAATCGAAATTTGATTTTTTTTACAAGCCTCCCGTTAAGAGGGCTCAGAATTCATCCCAGTTTGTTTATACTCTACATGAGCTTAAAAGTGATCGAATGGTTATACTGAAAGAGTCACATACCTTAGTGGAGTTGGTTTTTTTTTATCTTAGTAGTTTTTGTCCATCAAGTTATAATGAAAATCAAAGTATTCGAAACTGAGTTTGAATCTTAAGCATTGAGTTAAGTCAATTAGTAAGGGTATAATACAATGAAATAAATTTTGGTAGCCATGTTAAGTTATTAACAGTTATGTAAATTGTGTGATTTTTTTAGATGGCCCGTTTTTTGGAATTGGTAATCTAAAGAATGAATTTTCTCTTCCTTAACAGTCGTCATTATTATTTATGTCCTGAGTAGTGAGCTTTAAAAAAATCAATTATATTCAAAACCTGATGAAACATTCGTGGTTCTATGCTCATAAAAGATGGAGAGTATCCTTGAGGATTTGTTGGGGAGTTATAATTGTAAGACCTTGTTAGACTCCAAGTAGAATTGGGGATTGACAACAAACTACTTATTTACAATTTCCTTGTTAATTGGCTTCTCCCCATCCTCTCTTATCACAGCTGATGGTAGCTGATCTCCTTCAAAATATTCTTCAAATTATCACGGTTACCATGTTGATTTTCAAATAGCCAATATAAATACGATTTTATCACTAGTTATTTACATCTCAGCCGCATCACTATGCTTTATCATTCCTTCTTTTCGATATATGTACATATTTAATTTATTTTAAGACCGCAACTGTATCATAAAGTTATGTAGTACATAAAATTAAATACAGATCAGTGATAAATATGTACATACAATTGATAATATTTCAATATCTAAAAAGTATAATGAAATGAAGCTGACCTAGAATTTGATGGCTTCTTCAAAGAAGTATAGAAGGGTACTTTTTTCTTTACAAAAATTATTATTTCGAGATTTGATCACTAGAAACCAAGTTGAGTGGAGTTTTAGAAAAAATATTATGAAAGGGTTATTTTCGGAAAGTTGTTAATTTTAGTAAAGTCAATTTTTTTAGATCTACTAATTCTGGAATCTAACACTCTCTCTTGGTCATTATTTACAGCTCAACAAAAACCTATTTGAACTCAACCAATCAACTACACACTGGGCTACACTTTGAAAAACATTCATGACTAATTGATCAGCGTAACTGACATTGCATAATCTATATATACTAAAATGAATGTGTAAGATCTAATCTTATTCTTTATGCATAGCGATTTAAATATAATAAAAAGACGCGGAATTTGCATGTCATTCTGCACTTTAAAAAAAATACAAAATGGTGATAAATGTTGTTGCATTTGATAAAAATTTTACTTGTCAAAAACATAGTATTGAATAATGAATAAGAACAACATATTAAAATCCCTCAAAAGGTTTTCAAATAAATGGCCATTGTTAAGGTTTAATGTGTTTTTTTTTGTTTTGTTTAAAAGAAATGTTAAAAAAATTTATTATTCATTTCGTAATTTCTTTCCCACAGTGGCGAAAGTAGAGCCTATAGTGGTCGACTTTTGGCTAGTACAAATATAAAATCAACCTATTATTGTTCCTGAAAGTAATAAATATAAGGTAAGAATATTCAGATTTAAAAAAGAACTGAAAAGTTTTAAAAAAACGAGTATATACACAGTTGTTCAAAAGTATTAAAACTCTCATTTTACATCGTAATTATTTTGGCGCCAAATAAATCAATCGTGAATCTGATTAGCTGACATTAAAATGATATTCAATCCTCATCAAAAGGTATAATTAGGGTCAAACAAATTTACACTCCCCAAGTCAAATTGGTCTACTTAAGAAATGAGTCGACGTCTTTCTTAATCAAGGAAAACGCCAATTTCAATTTATGGATTGTTTTCCTGAGAAATAATCTTAAGTTCGATAAAAAATATAATTAAAAAGCTCTGCAAGATCGGAAGTGTCAATGTTAAGCTAAGGTCCAGTCGCCCCAGAACTCCACGAAACCGGAAGAACATCGAGATACTTCGACTAAAGATTTATAGGAATCTGAAAAGATTGATGTCTAAAACAGGTGATGAAATAGTCATTTCAACGTCGTCATCGTGTATAATTGTCTGTGAGGATTCGAAGATGATACCCTAAAAGTTACACTACGTTCATAAAATCAATGTCATTAAGAGAGAGAAGAGAATCGAACACTGTCGAGAATTGAAACAAATTTCAAGGACGAAAATTGTTTTCAGCGATGAAAAAAAGTGGAATTTGAACCGAATATTCAATAGACGATCAGGTTTAGTCCAGGTTCGATGTATTGTGCTTAGGAAATAAAACTATACCTGTTCTTGCCACAAACCGATCTCTATTTGTCTGGGCCGTAGTTTACACAGACAAACTCCCTTTAGTTTTTTTGCCTGAAGGTCTCTGAATGAACCAGGATGATAAAATCTTGAGAATTTTAGAACTTGTGGTGCCTCCATGGTTTGAAAGTAACCCCTTGTTTAATTTTCCAGCATGAAAGGCCTCCCATACACACCGGACACTGAACTGAAGAATGGTTGGAATAAATCAATGTGGCCACCTTCAAATACAGATGCCAATTTCTTCGATTATTTTTTATAGGCGTATCTAGAGTCGAAGGTGAAAGTCCGGTTTTATCAAAGTTTGGATACTCTACGAAATGCCATTGAAGCTGCATGAGACAAACTACTCGAAAAAATGATCCGTACAGTATGCAACTCATTTCAACGTCAATTATCATCAATAGTTTTGAATAATGGCTGATATATAGGATAAGTCATAAAAAAATTATTACTATTAACAGACTTTTATTAAAACTAAATTTAGATTTTTTGATTGATAAATTAATTATTGCGTGAATAGTAATGTTTAAAACCTTTAAACAACTCTTTATATGGATCATTCTAAGAAAAAATTTCACAAGGAATCAGATATTACTTTAATTTAGTAACTGATAACTTTTCTATCATGTATTATACTAGCGTATAAGGGCTTTGGTTTGTGATATATCGGTAATCAAATATTCATCAAAATCTCATTTCTTCATTTTTATGGACACAGAACTCAAAGTTGGATTGAGTTACAGATCCATAAATTCACTACTTCATTGGTATACTGTAAATAATACCACATTTCAAATTTTAATTAGTCTGTACATTTGATGATTCAATTTTGATTTCAAACCTTGTCGAAAATTGTGTTCAGTTATTTTAGAATTGACGTGTGCTTGCTATTAATAAGTGATGAGATAATTGCGCATTTAAAAAAACCAAAAAATAAGCATTGTATTTCCTTACATTTTGATAAATGTTTTGGAGGAAAGCAGGTTAGAGACATTTCATTAGATCAGCTGTAGGTAATTGTCACAAAGGAGGAAGATGACAAGGAGATTGGCAAAAATTACTTTGATATCGATCCTTAGTTTTAATTTGAGCAAAACAAAGGCCTACAATAATAACTCTGTAACAAAACCTTAGGTTACTTTCCATCTTTTATCAGCACATACAAATCTTCAATACGGATCGTATACATCAATGATAGATTGGATACGGTAGGAAAATTAGTAACTCCACAGTAACCAAATTATACAGACAACGGATTAATTAGGAAAAGAAAACCCATTCTTAAGTTTGTCGACTCTAGAAACCGAGGATGCTAAAAAATACACCAAATGTTCATCCTTAGTCATGATGAAAGTACATACCAAACTAGACCATGTAAAATACTTGTTCGATTGAACTTTTCTCATATATTTTGTCTTGATAAGGTGTTAAGCAATATACAAAATATGATTTATGGAATTAATATTTAACGAAATTTTGAATATTGCTTAACATATGTATATGTATGCGACTTTAAAAAAATAAATATGATAAACTTATTTCAGTTTTATTTTACTGAAACCTTACATACACCCCTAGGGATCCCTGCACCCAAGGTTAGAAAGTTGTGACTTATTTACTTATAGAGTATGTGTTCATTCTTCCTTCTTCATTTTTTTCAAAAATAACTAAAAGTTATTTTTCTACAAGTAAAGTAGTTATGAAATGATAGAGACAATTGAATTAATAGAATAGTGTAATGCTTTTATGAAGGACTTAAATGAGCTTACATGATTTATTATTTGGATAACATAAAAGTAAATAGACTTTTAGTACCTACATAATTGTTTTTATCCATCTATCTTTTTTATTGAATAACTATTTTACGCTAAAAGTTTACACTTAGTTGGTCAAAAAAAAATTTGATATCTGTGTATTAAAAAACATGCTCCTTTAGCATAAAAATAATTGAAACATTGAAGCCTCATTTCTTTTCAAAACAAAATTCCTAAAATATGGTGAATTTTTATCATTCAAATTGAACTTTGAAAACTGATTACATTAGTTTAGTTGGTTAAATATTGTTTACTGCTGGCCATAAATACATCAAATAAAATTGTACAATTATAAGGCCACGAACACAACCAAACAACGGGGTATTTGTGCTACTACAGCAGATTCTAAAACATAGTTTACATTAAAAAAAAAATCAATTATTTATATATTTTTTTTTTTTTCATTTCATAAATTTTAAAATACGAATGTCTTTGGTTTTCCTCATTCATTGCTTGATGTCTCTCGTAAGATAGGGTGGGGCATTTATTGATGAGATGGTCTGCACTTTGCAATTCTTCCATACAGACATTTCACGTTCAGCTTATGTCTTTACACTTCCTTTAGGTGGGCTAGAAAAGGGCCATGTCTAATGTAGGCTTGTACAATGAGTCTCAATTTTCTCTTCCGAGTTTGATACACTTCGACTTCGGCTTATAAGGCATAGTATGTGTATGTTTCATACTTTGGTCTTTTTTATATCAGTCAACCCGATATTGATAGAAAAAGTCATGAATTACCTTCTTTACGTAGCATGGAGGCGTCCCAAAAAATGATTACATATTGGTAGTGGGGTATCTTTTTGTTACCTTCTGTTATCTTTATCAAATCAACCATAAATGATCTTAGGGGATAAATAGATTTGATTATTTTAGGTGGAATAATGATTCTACTATATCTTTCTCACATTTCTGAAGGGATATATTTTGGTTGGGAAAATATATTATTTATTATCTCTACTGATTGTCTTGAAGCAAAAATGAAGAAAAAATAAACATTTCCTGCAAAGAAATTGCAAATACAATATTAAATAACAATATTAATAATAAAGTTAACACATTTTTTATCTATTGCATTTTTGACAAAACATTAATATAAACAATCAAGAACAAGTTCAAATTTATTAAGGAATTTAGGCATGTCTTCAATCGAGAGTTTACCTATTCATGGTGGATCATGAGCACTTGAAAATTCGTTCCTAATACTTATTCGAGAATGAATTACAAAGGATCTTCATATTTCAAAATTGACAGTATCATTTCTAGAGGGAACCTCAAGAATCCTGGTTTTTGTAGAAAATATCCTCGTCTTTGATGGTCAAAATTAGTTTTATTAACCGCAAATAATGATAAAAATAAAAAGGGTTAAGAATGTAAATGTAAATACTTGAACCTTTTAAGAAAATTTATGAATATGAAAAAAATACTTCTATGATGTAAATTCAGAAAATATGCGACAGTTCAAAATAGAGTATATATACTCACCACCCTTTTAGAGCCGAAGCTTTAACATTATAACGTGGTTATTCCACTAAAGTGCTGAGACGCAAAGCAAAGAAAATTGAGGTGTGTTAACTCTCTTATCAGTAATTTCAAACATTCCATAATTTTACATCAAAATTTTTTAATCAAATTAAATTGATAATTTGTTTTTTTGTTTTTATTTATTTATAGTAAGACTTTACATCCATCAAGACTTTTAAAAAAAAGTGATCAAAAATAAAATTCAAGTATAATACTTTTATTTTTATTATTAAATTTGAAAGAACTAATTAAACCCTCTCACATCCCAAACGTGGTCAACCACTACTTTACACAGTGTGCATAAATCTATGTATAAAATGATAAGTAGGGCTCATTTTTGAATACGTTTGTACATCCTTACATATACTTTTGGATATACATCGAGAATGAATACAAGCTTTGTATTCATTCTCCCCTAAATACTTTTAGTATGACGATGTGAAAGACTATTTTAATGAAGGACGAGAACTTGAGATAAAGCTCACAAAAATAAAAAATGGTTCACCAAGTACAAAAATAAACACAATTTTTTTACTATGTTTATTAAACCCATTCAAAATACATTGAAAGAAAAAAGAAAAACAGTATTTCAGGTTATATCATAGAGATACAATAACATAAATAAATGATGTGAAGAAGAAGTTGATACTCTCACAGTTGACCAAAAAATTCAAAGTGTAATAGAAATAAACGGATATGTTAGCAACATATAAAGCGCTACAAACATTTGTATATTCAATCCTCACTGTATTTTACATTTGACTCTATTTTACTTTATACAACTTATCAGTTATTTCAATAAAAGTATAGGATGATTCCATACAAGATCTGAAGTGATTCATACATAAATATATTTTTTTTTTTTGTCGATTAACTTTTGGATTCAAAATGTTTTCTTTGATTTTGCTCAGTCTAAAGCACTCTATTTATTATAAGTCTTGGCTTTACCTCGCTTAAACAAAAATACCCTGTGTAGTTTGTAGTCAGCTATTGATTCCCTCCTCTCGCTTGATACATCATGGCTATTTCACAATTTATTCTTTTTGATAAATAAACAAAGTAATAACTTATTCTTTACTCATGTTCCGTTTCCAAAAGAACAGGAATACAATTTTTTGTTTAGTATATATTAGCCATTTTTTATTTCTACGATTATATTTTGGCTATCTTACACAAATAAAAATGTATAGATTTTTATCTATAAAACATTACGAAGCAATGTAATCATACAGTATCGAATAAAATACCTAGTAGATTTGAATAATATGTAATTCATTTTAAAAATGGTTAAGAAATAATATGAATGTGATAGTCTGGGAGTATATAAGATATAAAAAGCAGTTGGTATGATTGACGTATTTGGCAAACTACCAGATGATTTCGGGCCGTTTCTTTGTCTCTTTTTGATGGAAGGGTTGCGTGATGCCTTAAAAGTATCGATGTTATATCCATAGCCTATATTCATTCATCCTTATTTCATGTTGTTTTTATGATAAGAGCTTATTGTTAGAGTTGTAAAAAGTATGTGACTTGCCAGTTGCCACAATGTAAACAAAGAAACCAAGTATTAACGGGGTAACTGGGATTTTACATTTCCCTGGTAGTTGTCTTTGAGAGAGATCCCTGGATCCCATTAGTAAATAATAAATACTGTGGGATTTTATTCACAAAATAGAAATATTCACAATCATCATTAATTTCATTTTATCAATATTACTAGATTATTATATATAAAATTGAAAAATCCCTCAAAAATGGGATCTTAGCATCCATTTTTCATTCTTAAATGTCAATTAAAAAGATAAAAGTACTTTTACATTAACACTTACTTATCCAATAATTAATGAAGATTGACTGATGGAAATTAATTCATATTTCTATATATTAAAGTATACACAATTAGTTACAAAAGAAAATAAATTTTAGCTCTCTACCTTAGGTACAAGATAAGAAAATTATATTTGAACGTGATCGACAAATTTCCATTTGTGCACTCCAAGCAGTTGGGCGTCTCCAGGACCATGTCTACCCTGTCAGCAAGTCCAAAACGTGCTCTGTCAAAAAGACCAAACTTGTTCCAGAGTAGTCAAATAAATTAACTCAGGCCAATCCTCTCAGTAAATGAGAACCAATACAAGAGATCTCGACGTTTGACACAAGACTTTTGAGAGAGCCATCCAAAAAGTGGGTGGAAAGAGCCTTGTGAGGGGTGAGAGGCCAATTATGACACCAATAATGAAAGAAACCCATCTTTTCCCTTGTAAAACTCTTGTGAATGAGTCTTTTGACTTCTTTCGAACTCTTTTTTGATATTTCTGGCCTATTGGATTCATGTCGGGGGTAAGGTCTCCAGTGTCCATCATATAAACACGAAAGCCTACAAAGCTACACTCAGTCAGCACTGGGACGCCATGTAGAGTACTACATCTGCAGTAAGTGCCAGGTCTTTCACTGCCCCTGGAAGCCATCATTGCCACTAAGGTTGTTTTTCGGAATGATTAAGAGATCTCAGGCACACATTTAATTTTAAATTTTAATGAACCACTCAGTAATAAGTAAAATAATACATTTGTAACACTGCCGTGGTACACTTAAGTCTTTAAATTAAAAAAAACATCCAAGAAATAAAAAGGAAAAAAGAGGAATAGCTCTTAAGTAAAACAGTTAAATATATTCACTAAAACTTAATTTAAAAATTGTGAACATATGGATGAATCTTGAACAAAGTTTTATCAAAATAAATACAGAACTGCATATAATATGATTTAATATTTATGGAGCATACTTATACATAAGTATAGTGTGCGAGGTAAAATCATGGACTTTTTGATAATAAAACAAATAGGGTAGACTTTTGTAAGAATGAACAGGAGTACAACATTGAGGCTTCACTCCAGACATCTTCATAAAATGGGGGAGAGGGAGGATTTCAAAAATCCACACTGGATTTTGGATTTTTTGGAAAATAAATATTGTCATATTTATCTTTTCTTCAAAAAAAAAATCCTTTGACTGCTAACATAGACTTCAATCAGGACCTGAAGGGGCTGGAACATTTCTTCATTAAGGCTTCCGGGACATGGCCGCCCACTACTGCTCGACGAAGGACTTGAAGTCTTCCAAATTTCCTTTATGCTGACACCTGTTATTTTTACAAGTTTTTTTTTTATTCTTTATTAACAGGAATATCCCTACTTTTCATAAAGCAACCTAGTATTTTAAAATATTGCCTCTAAAGTAATCCAAATGGATGTAAAGTCAGGTCAACGATTTTATCTCGCACTCTGTATAGGCGATAAAATCTGTAATTCCAATGAATAAATCGTGGGGTGTATAATATGGTTTAGTTTACTTACCGAGAGTTAACTTAAATAATAGACATGTCCCTTTTTTTGTAGAGATCATTTTATATTAAAGCTAACCATTTACGTAATTCAATTCAAGTATTGAACTTTTCTTTTTTTAATACTATTTGGTTTTTTGTTTCAAATCAAAGATATAAACTTTGCCACTCTATAATTTTCTTTATTACCTTAGCAAAGCTAATCTAGTGTCTTAATTTTGAGAAACTATATTTATAAATTGAAAATTTAGTATTATTATTTTTAATGGTTTTGTTAGTATGATTGTATGCAAGCTTTAAATTTTTTAATAATAAATTGTTCGTTAACTTTAAAAAAATCATGAAAGTTAATATTAAAGGCTAAAAGTGTTCTTACATTGACTTTCAGAGTCACAACATTCCATTGTTTTTTTAATACGAAACAAAAATTCTAATTTTACGGGATTTCTTCTACTTACGAATATTTACAGTCAAAATTGATTATTATAAGGGAAATAATAAGGATTTGAAAAAATATAACAATTAAAATATTAGTCCACTTCTAATAAACATTACTTGCTTCAATAAAAATTTACGAAAAAATATTTTTTTTGTAGATACAAGTAAATATCAAGTTAGTTATCATTTTTGCATCACTTTAGGGTACGCATGATAGATTCAGTCCAATTTTCTTATTTTCTTTGACTTTATTAAAAGTAAGATGGTGACATAAAAAAGAAGAGTCAGCATTTTTTAAAGGTAATTTATTGTGCCTTGAAATGAGGGTAAGTACGTTCTTACATTCATTTGTATTAAAAAAAACAAAGGAGTGAAAAGAAAAACAAGTAGCATTAATTTTAACCGAAACACATTTTCATCTTTTTTAATTTAAGTATTTGATGACAAGTTTTAAAAATGGTTTAAAAAGACTTTTTCCTAAAATGATTTTATATTACTCTATTTACTTTCAGATTGGACATGAGTCATATTTCCTTCAGTATTAATTTAAAAATGAGAGTAATTTATTATCAATTAGGGTATAAAGTAGTTTAGGAGCTGTTTCCAAGTTGTTATTTAAGATTCTAGACATTTTGTTCTATTATCAATTCGAGCAACAATTATTTTCACTTTAAATCCAAGCTGAGTCTGAATTAGAAGTTTAAAACGTTCATGCTAACAATTATATCATACACATTTTAACCCCTGATCTATTGACTATATTCTTTATTTTTGTTATAGTTACTTTGAATTATTATTATTAATTTGAATTATATCTACAACTTTGTTGTCATGCAATGTCATCATATTATGTCACATATTTCTTACGTAAAGTTCAAGACGTCTTGTATAAGTGGGTATAAGTAAATACAACAAGGTTTTTAAAATGTATAAATGAGATATGAAAAAAATGAATATTGACACTTGACGTCACAAAGCCTGAAACTTGAATAAAAAAAGCAATGTCTGGTTTGATGAATTGATAACGTCGTTACCCTTATTTGTTGTATCATGCAACCTTTCTACCGAAAATAAAGATAAAAAATGCCCGAAATCATCTGGTTTTCAGCCAAATAAGTCAATCAAACCATGTGATAATTATCTCTTATCTCTAAAATTGCCACTGTCATATTATATCTTCCCCATTTTTAAAATGAATTACAAAATCTTTGAAGTAAAAAGGAAATTGAGTTGTTGTTTGTTTTTTTTTGCTTTATTTTAACCATAAAATCGACATAGTTAAGATTATCTGATGTAGATCAAATATGCACCGTTTTATTGTTTAATTTTTGTCCATTTTGAAGGCAACTTCATAACTCCACCACTGAAAAAGTCTTTGTGCCTCTTGGTAAAAAAACTTGACCAGATCTTTTTCACAGGCCTCCCTTGAGGCCAGTTTTGTACCATCAAGAAACATTTTCAAATGCTTGAAAAGGTGATACTCGCTTCATGGGAGGTCTGGACTATATGGCAGTCAGATAGAACCTCCCATCCTTGGAGCTTCTAGCGCATCTATAAAGATGTGCTTCCTGGCGTTGTCTTGATGGAATATAACATCTTTTCTATTGGCCAATTCTCACCTCTTCTGGTCGATCGCCTGCTTTAATTTGGTCAATTGTTTACAATATAAGTCCGAATTGAATGTTTTACCTGATGGGAGGGATGATATCGAATGATTCCTTCGCAATCCCACCAAACACAAATCATAACCGTCTTGACTGTTAATCGGGGTTTGGTGATCGTTTGAGTCGCTTCACCGTGCTTTGAACACAATTCGATCTTAAAGGTTATTTTGCATTAATTTTCATTGCATTAATTCACCGATATATCCACTTTTTTCTTAAAACCCCCTTATGCAAATGGTTCCAAGCTGTTTTCTGCAAATTTTCAGATCCTGTACAATGGAATAAGTAACACTTCAATTCGACGATTTCCATTATTCTATCAATATTTTCGATGATTGGCCTACCATAGCGTGCCTCAACTTTGACTTCCATATTACTAGAATGGAATTGTTGGAACTACCGCTTTGCTGTTGCATTTTATCTTTGTCGTTGCCATACTGAAAACTGTATATAATTTTTTTTTTTTTTACTTCCATTTTGGAACGTTGGAACACGCAACTGGCTTCAACAAACACAAAAGTGTAAAGGGAACTTTTTGTAGTGTACACTTAACCTCTACTCATACTTTTTTTTCAATGCATTAATCGTGAGATATTACTCACTTAAGAAAATTAGCCACATACGCTAAGAACATTTTTACACAAACCAATTTATATATTTTGTAATATTAAAATCTTGTGTATCTAGGGCAAAAATTCTTCATGGAAGTAATAAAATGGCAAATATATATATATTAAATAAACAACAAAGGATCAACAAAAAATTCTACTTCAGTTCTTTTGGTGAAGGACCATAACTATAAAATAACTTATTACTTTGTTTATTTATACAAAGGAATACATTATGGAATATCCATGACGTATCAAGCGAGACAAGGGAATCGACTGCTGTCAACAAGGTATTTTTGTGTTACGGAAGTAAGGCCGTGCTATACCTAAAATAAACATATTTACAATTATCAAAAATAATATATATATATAGAGAGAGAGAGAGAATAATACTAACTTGTTAGATCCTGTCGGGTTCTCTTTAAGTTTATTCATCTTAAATTGGCATAATTTAAATATGATGAAAATCCTCTTGTTGAATAGTCCTAGAAGACTAAGGGATTATCTTTAAGCCTACTAAACACCTTACTGTGAGGAACAATGAGTCTCTATTGTTATATTTTAATCATATTCCATTAGTCTATGCACCGTTTAAAATGAAGTACAACACTTAATCATTGTCAATCAAAGTAACAATTTCTTTGTTATATATAATGCGATTGACATAAGTACTCTAAAAAATATAAATTTATTTCACTCAAATGTTGAACTTATATGTATCACATCCAGAAATTAAAAAAATAATACTATTTTATTACATTTGAATCAAATTATTATCAATTATAAGTGATTCATACCTATGTGGTCATATGTTTTGAGTGTTAGTCAACATGAGAATCGCAAGATCAACTTATGAGTCACACTAATTAGCGTTAATTTTAACTGGACAAAAACTAATATAAACATGATATAATTGTAAAGACTAATTTGTTCTTGGATTCTGGGATATTTTTTTAAAGTTCGTATCCAGACTGGCTGTTGTAATCCTCAATATCTGATCTAAGTGCTCTTGAGTATAAAATTTAATTTTATCTACACTCGTCAGAGAGAAAATGCAATTGTATCCTTAATAAATATAGATTAAGGGTACTTCATTTATAAATAAAACACAAAAGGTTAAAGATTTTGACAAATTTATCTTTCAGTAATATTTATAAACATATATATTTACGTATAAAAATGGATTTATCTAGCATGACCACCATGAGCCCATTTAGAGATGTGCAATCGCTAGAACCAATTTTCTACTACTTTTTCTATAAATGGACCGATATTCTATCAATTTTGCGTTAGATACTTTTTCTGAGCTCTTCTAATGTCACTGGCTTATTGGTGCAGACCAATGACTTCACTTGGGGCCCCCCAAAAAAAATCAACATGTGTTAATTTGCAAAATTAAAACAGCCAATCAACCGACTCAATCCATGAAATAACGCACGCACCAAGTTTATTTCACAATAAATCGATTGCCACGTTTTCTGTGTAACAAGTTGCATTATCTTGTTGAAACCATATGTTTGTCAGGTCCATACCTTGCAATTTAAAAAAACAAAATCAGTTACCATGCTGTGATAGCGATTTTCATTTACAGTAACGAGATGATTATCATCACAACGAAAAAATATGACCCAATGATCCATTCAGCATAAAGTCCACACCAAATAGTAATTTTTTCGCGATGCAATGATATCTTGTGAAGCACTTGTGGATTGCTGCCTGATCAATAAACGGCGCTTCAAATGATCAAATGATGTCACAGAGATGCCCAATATTTGAGAACGACGTGTAAGAGACATATCGGGGTCTTCTGCAACTGATGTTTTAACGGCATCAATATTCTTTACACTGGGTGCACTTCTACATCCAACTGACTCTGAAATATCATGTAGTGTAATGGCTTGATTCAAATTTTGCCACTAAACGGGTCATTGTCGACCGTGCAGGCTTGTTAAATGGACCGTAAATGGCAGTTAATGTCATATAGTTGCGATAATTGATTTGTTATTTTGATAATCAATTTGGATAATTTACAATCACTTATCAAGTGTTTATCAGTCCTTGATGAAATGCATACCAATCAAGTTTCTAAATGTCAAAGGAAGAAAATAAATATGAGAGCGCTTTTTTCCCTGACATATTTTTTTTTTAAACTTCTCTAATGAAAACCCCTTTATATGATCAAACCAAATACAATGAAATCGGTCGTTGGATCATTTTTATGAATTAGTAATTGAATATGGTGATAATATTGGTTGATGTAAAGGTGTGTGATAAAAAAAGAAGCAATTTAGCTAACACCACTAGTAGGGGCAATTGATTCACGCTTTCGAAGATTATTGAGTAGTTTATGGCAGTCTTGCCTTAAAAACAAAATTTAGGCTAATTATACAAACATTAAATGCATTTATTTTAATATTGTTAGTAAATCATGTTTAGGGGCAGGCTTGGGCTGCAGTAACCTGTTGAGAATATCAAAGAGGTAAAAAATATTGTGGAGACAACTACCCACAAGATAATGAATTAAATGAATCTTAAATAATTTTAAAAGTAATATTTTTTGAAAAAAATGACTTGTAGATAGGCCCTTCATCTACCTTTCTTAACTCTTCCTTTACGCAGCTAATTCATAGTTTTTTCTTTAGATTGCCTTTTTCATCAATTCTAGGATATTTAACCTATAGCTATACCAATAACCCATTGTAGCAAAATTCCCTTCAATTCTTTGCTCCCCCACTTGTTTTTGAATTAAGATATACTTAAAGAGTTACTTATGTTTGAAATAAAATAGTTACTAGGAGGCTCTATATACTTGCTTGTTTGGACAATGTGAGACACACTTAAAAATAGAAAAAAATTAATTATATATTTTTTTCAATTTTTTTATGAGTAAATAACAATACCTAAATCGTTAAAATAGTTAAAAACGAGTAAAGAATCAAATAATATTTACTTTTGGCTATATTAAATTTTGTTTCCATTCCATAGATAAATGTTATTATTTTCTGTTATTATTTATTAAAAATAGTTTTTGTTGGGGGATGTTGAGACAAAAAAAAGAAAGAAACTGACAATAGATATCTTAGCCAAGATATAATTATTTATGCAATAAAATGGGCTCTAAAAATTGTGTATTGATTTCACTGTGACCGGAATTTATTAGCAATTTGAGTTGGGGTGTGGATATATAATGGTAACGTCATCAGTATTTTTTTCTTTGAGGGGAAGGATAATGGCTTAACAGTTTTGACGGAATTTTTTAAACGCTAAATTTGACACATAATTTTTTTTAGAAGGGATAAAAAGACTTTATTTAAATTTGAAGATTTAAACTTTCTTGAGATAATTATGATAGTCAAAATTTTTTGGTCAAGACGAACTATATTTATTACAATACCTATACAAATATCCGTAGAATTTGGGGAATACATGATCCTTTATCTCTATGGTTCTATCGCAACTGATTGATTTAAACTTTAACAAAAACCACTTTTGAATATCTAATATATTACATAGGGCTGAGTAATAGGCCAAAAACATAACTTTTTACCATTACTTTCCCTTACTCTCCAAAACATTTGTGCGATGAAGTAACTACTTATTATAGGCAAGGAGTAGAAAAATACAGGAAAATGAACTTTTAATTCGTGCAGCTAATTCCGTATGATTTGAGCGCTTCCAGAAGATTATAAGGAATTTTGAAGAAAAAAAACAACAACAACACAAAGATCTTTATACTTATTTCGTATAATAATGACTATCAGTTAAATAACCATCTTGTAAGATATCTATTTTTTGTACATGCAAAAATGTGAATAGACTTATTACATATTCTGCAGAAATAAATATTTGCAGTTAATCCTATAATAAATGATATAAAGAAGTTATTTTTATATTCAAGGATTTTTGAAGGACTCATTTGGTCTATGTATTATTTTTTAAATAATGTAACATTCATACATTGTCTTTGTTCATTAATCAAAAAGGTTTATTTTTCCTATGTTTATGATTTCAAATTTAAAGAAACACAACTAAAAAAATTATAGGGCATGGACATTGTCTAGTTATATTAGTTCATTTACAAAACGATCGAGAGTGACGCTGCCTTGCGGCATACTAATATAACTCCCTACATGATAATATTACTATTTATTTTTTTGTATTTTTAGATTCCATAGAGATACAATTGAATGAATATGTTTTTTATCTCAATGCTAAATGTAAATTCAAAATTATTTTGGGATGAAAGAAAAAATGTTATTTATTTATGTTAAGCTCTCAAACTATATATTATTTCACCAACTTGGGCATAATGTATTTTTTTTATTTTGCTCATAATCCTATTCATTTTCTTTGTTATTGTTATTAATCTTCTCTTAAAATGATATCTAAGAACTTTTTGATTAGATTAAATATATATTTTGATAACGCCAATTATCATGAGTGGTTTTTTTTCCGTTTTAGTTGACGAATTCTTATAGCATTATACTAATTAAAATAAGAATTGAAAAATACAATCAAATCGGTATGCACATTCTTTCTGGTTGAATAATTGCATTTTTATTTATTTAAAACGCTTAAAACAATGAATACATTATTTTATGAAAAATTTGTTGATCTATATATTTTTCTAAAAAGATGGTTTCTGAATCCACTTCAACTTTTTTTTGAATATCTATTAAAGACCCAATTTTTTAATATAATTTTCTCTTTTTGCTTCTTATTAGTAAAAAAAATTATAAATATGCAACTCACTCAGTACCTTGTAGCTTATAAATCCCCATACTTGAATTTTCAAGTGAAATTTAACAATTTCATATATTTCAACATCTTCCTTACTACACAATACAAGTCCATATTCGATATATTTGGGTTTTGGGATGATAGAACAACTGATATGGGGACTCATCAGAAAATAAAACCTTTTTTTACTCCAAAATATCCCAATGTCTTCTCTCCTTGCAGAATTTGAAACGTTTTTCCTTTTGAATTTTGGTTAATTTTAACTAAAGCTGTGGCTTGTATGGAAGAAATTTAGGATATTTCTAGTTTTATGACCATTCTTCATGAGTTATTTGGTCAAGTTACTAGTAGATTGACATCTTTTTGTCAAGGACTTTGCAATGTTGATTTTAGCTGCTCTTGAAAGTTTCTTCTTCCTCCCTATAACAGGTTTAATTTGGAGCTCCTCAGCAGGTTTGCGTTTGGCCAACCACCTTTTGATAGTACTCGAATACCACTAGTGGCTTCCCTTTGAGTTTTGCTACCCTCAAGGGTGTGTTTAAACCTTGCTCCTTCACCATGGCAACACATCATTCCACCTAATATTATATAGAGTTAAAAGTACTTGCCTTGTTTTGGTGAAGATTATACAATGTTGTAAATTATATCACCATGCTCTGTGATAAAGATTGAAATGTTATTTATTTTAGCATAAGGAACAAGTGCATTTGTACGAGCTTTTAATGTTTTTTCAAATGTTTATTCAATTTCTTGACATACCGTAAATATACATTTACATATATTTAAATTATTGCACGGATTCTAAAATAAAATATACTTTTATTTTCTCTACTGTATGTAAATTTATTGTATATATATTTTGAACTTGGTCAAATGAAAATCAGGGTAGGAGGAAAATTGTTAATAATAAATTCCTCCCGGGGTTTTTTTTTTCTCCTAGTAGCTAATTAATGCAAAAAAAAAAGGAAATATTTCAATGCATATATACCCGTGTGCTTCTTTACTTTCTTCATTAATTGATTCAACTTTATAAGAAAGCATTTTTGTAAAGCTCTTTTTATATGTTTTTAGTTTTGTTGCAGCTTAATCCCTGATCAACAATAATCTAAAAAAAAAAAAGTTTTATTATTTATTTCTTATTAAGAATTAAATTTATTCAATAGTGCCTTTGATGGGAATTTAAACTAGAAGATTCACAATTTTCCCATACCGCCATCATAGAAATAAAATGAAATATAATCGTTTCATATGAGGGACACATTTTTTCGCCCTAATATATATTGAGATTTTTTTAGTTTCAATATTGGGACCAATTTTATCCCTACTCCTCATTTATGAATTGTATAGATGTGAGGCAATTACAAGAACACAACATACGATTGTTTTTCGTAAAATTAATTCAACGTTAGTTTACTATTCTTTGTATAATGCTCTACAATTTATATTATAAAAATGTTTTAATTAACCCTCTGTAGAGTTACCAAATTAGGGTTAATTATTATCAAAATATCCCGCTCAAAAATAATATTAGTACAGTTAAATATAATGGGAAATGCATTTATTACTATAAATGCGAGGAATAACAATTCTCGTTAGATCTGAGATGAATTAAACTGCAAAAAATATCAAATTTCACCTGAATTATTAAAATTCTTCAATTGCATTTGTGCCAAATCATTTTGTTTGAATTAATAGAATATGGCTGTCTTGCGTAGAAAGTATCTGTTATCTTGTCCAAAATGTGTTTTCAAGTTGTTTAGAGATATTTCATATAGCTAATGGCTTTTGCTTCTCAGTATTAGTTATTAACATTTCTTCCAGGATCATATGCTTTTGACTAAAAATAATCCTTACTCCAAACTGCAAAGATCTCATAGATATCATCGTCTGAGCCTCCTTTCTCCCAAGATTATAATATATTATTTTTATTTTTAGCTTTAGACAATTTTGAAGAACAAAATAATGAAATTCCTGTCTACAATGTATTAAAGGGATGGGACGAAGCGTTTGTAACTACTATTGAATTTAAAAAATTTAACTTTTTTAAATCATATCATTTTAAGTATATCAATCTGAAATGATATTAAAAGTGAAATATAAACTTAGCTCACCGAGTTCAATTAATCCGCATTATAAATGTTATCTTTTCATTTAATATTTAAATTTAGTAATAGAGATAACAAACAGGTATAAATACTGCCTAATGGATAATTTGTAGGTTCAGAATGGAAACTCTCCCTCCCTCTTTATCTTACAGATGTACATGAGCAGTGTATAATTCATGTTTTATTGCTTTAGTTTTTAAAATAAAAATTTGCTAACCTGCTAAAGTCTCATTATTATTTCAACATGCATTATGAAGTCAAGACATAATTTATTTCAAACTTTGAGAATATCTGGAATAAATATTTTTATAGTTTATAATAAAAATAATAATAGAATATATACTGTAATCCGGTTTTAATTAATCTTTATATTTCCTTGTAAAAGATAATGGTTATTACTGATAATGATTAATTGGTTAGCAATGAATTTCACACCATTCAACCCAACTATAATCATATTAATTAAATAGTTGGCATGTTAGTTTAAGATTTACTAAATTATATCTTGTGAACTATTAGAAAATATATGTAATATATTTTATTTTATATTTTTATACAATAAAATACATATTAATTTTCTTCGATTTTCATTGTTTAATGTTATTTTCCTTTTCATATTTGCTATTAAAAATAATAAAATGAAAATAAATTAATCCATTAGGGTGTTAATGAGTTAATTAAGATCTTATCTATTGTTAGAAGAAAATTTAGGGGTGTTTTTCCATGTTTTGATAGTTAAAACTTGGACTAATTTAGACTCTATTTCAATATTCTAAACTACCTCATATCAAGCAAAATCGTCTATCACAATATGTACGTGATGAAGAAAAAATTATAACATTTTTTTAACAAATTTAGAAATTCCGTAGAATGCATAGATGAAGAAAAAAAATGAACACTCTGATATTAAGGGATAAATCCCATTTGTTGAAAATTATAAATTTAGAAGTAATTACTAGAAATAGTTTTCAAATGGCAAATTATTAAAAAAATTCGTTCCATAAGAAAAAAACCATATTTGCATAATATGTACATTAATTGTATCAAGAGGTTATCCGTTAATATTTCTTACATATAAAACTTTTGCTGGATTTTTTGAGATATTTTTTCCTACGATGCTATAAGAATGTTGAGTGATACCTTTCAATAAATTAGCCGATAATGTTGATATAGTATCTTCTCCCAGATAATTAGAGGGTGAAGATAAAAAGGATGAAGAATCTTTGGATAAAGTGACGGATGAAGGAGAAGAAATCGACGTAGGCAAGAAATCATTATGTTGAGGAAAAACAATATTGAATAATTCGTTGCTAGAGAAGTTTGTTTCATTTTTTATAGATTTTGTTTCTTTTCATTACCTTGAAATATAAGGAACGAATTTTTTCATAAGATATTCAATTCTTTCCTCCGATATGCTTTTTTTTGTTTATAATCTACTCTTCAGGAATCAAGAGAAGCAATTCACTGGATAAAATTCCAGAAAGAGTTTGTGAATTATCGGACCATTCTTTTACGTTTACATCTTCAGGAGAAGTAGATTTGAAAGTGAATATGTGATAGTTCTTTATTCTTTTTAAAGGACGGAAATACTTATCTACAAATTTACTCCAATTATACTACTCTATTTGTGGAATCCACTCTTCTTAGAAGATATAACATTGAATTTAATAAATGCCTTGACGACAATTTCTACTAAATCTTCCACACATTAAATTTTTGTTGAATATAATAATTTTTGGAAATTATAGCAAAGCTAAGGTCTGGCGAAAACTTATAATGATTTTCAACAAGAAAGTGTATAGAAACTTCATCAAATGTACCACATATGACCATGTATGCTACCAAAGTCATAATGATACAAGTTTTATTCAGGCCTCTGTAAAGAAAATTAATTGATAAAAGTAAAAGAACTTATTATCATATTCTACCAATCTTGAATTTCAAGACACAGACCACCTTATATACGCTTTAATAAGAGAGATGCCACGCAATTTGAGCCTTTCTTAATAATTTCCTATAATTATTACGGAACAAAATTACATAGACTGTAAACATTAGATAAAAATGTACCTGTTCAGCCTCTTTAAAAATATATATATTGGATGTTCCATTCCTTCATTCTCAATAGCAAAAAGGTTGATCTTTATCTAACAGCTACAAGATTTTTTTAATATGGATTTTCATCCAATTTTAATAAAAAGTAATGCCAAATGAAAGTGGATTTATAATTTTTTTTAAATTAATTTTAATCGCCTTTGGCATCAAAGACAAACTTGATTCGACTTTGGAAATGAGAGCAGGTCTTGATCACTGTCTCCTTCCACAAATTCCAGAATTCTTACAAGATCCTGGATATTTTTTATCATCGGATTTTGTATTACATGAGGGTCTCTTGATGTGTCGCTCAACTGTGCCCCACAAAAAGAAGTCGACGGTGAGCTTGGAGGCTATACCCTTGGTACAAAAAAGTATATAAAAACATGAGACAGTCAGCTCCACATTTTCTTTGCAGTATTACATGGATCAGAGTGTAATGGGCTACTAGTTCCGCCATGACTCTCCACACAAATGGCATATCTAGGTCTAAGAACTTTGCAATCCCAATAACGTTTCATGCGCTGCATATCACAACATGGATACTCTACCATTTCTACTTATAGAATATAAAAGCCATTCAGAAGACTTGTTTTTTACCCCACAAGCTATTCATTTTTGCCAACTGGTAGACTAACATACAAATGTACATCATACTTTTTCAACGTTTTTTGTTTTAAAAAACAAAAAATGTATTCATCGGAGGTAAATGGGTTCTCCATTATTATTCAAGAAGCGGTTACATTTTTAGAGTATTTTCGTACATGTAAATCTCCTCTGTCTTTTTTATCTTTTTCATATTTATATATGAAAAGTATATTCGTTTCTTATACTTACCTATCTTATCATTTTTTATCTTGCAGCAAAAACAATATTAAACAAGCTTTATACGTTAAAATCTAAGTAGGAAATAAAGAGAGACCATAAATCTTTATATAAATGATGTAGATTTGACGTTCAATTATCACAACAAAAGGAAAAGTTTTGAAGAGGAGGAAAAAATGTCTAGCCACCTGTGTTTTGCATTTCTTCCCATCCTTAATAGTCCGTTACTTCCAGAGTATTTATATAAAACCTTAAAAGGTTCTCGAGTCAAAGATGACCCCATTTTTATTAAAGTCAATTATGCTGATGAAATATTAAATCTGTTGTTTTGAAGTCTTTATTATTCTCAATATTGCCTTGTTTAGGATTTATTTGAATATTTAGCCATTTTTAATATTGGTTTAGTGAATTCAATTAACTGTTTTATTTGAAAGTTGTTCCTTTTTATTCCCTGGAATCTTCTTTTTTTCAATATGAGAACTCAGGTTTACAAAGGTAGCTACAAAACTATAATATTCTAGCTATTATTTTTTATCAATACACAGCCTCATAATAAATTGATTGGTACTAATTTGATTCTAAAATTTGCATAAAGTAATGAATATTTGATAAAATGTTTTTTTGTAAAGACAAATTTAATAATTGGCCTCTAAGAATAAAAAATTATATCTTGTAAAAACACCAAACTCTTGCTGTTCATATCATTTTGAAAATTATTTATTTCCTCTAATATAACTTGTATTTTTACCATTTTAATTGATATTTACGAATACAAAATTGATTAAAAAGTTCAAAATCGATACAAAATTTTAATGAAATAATAATTTAACTGTTTATAATGTAATTAATTATATTACATTTTGGGTAACTTTTTTACACATTTCACTAAATGTATTTTAAAGAGGACATTTATTAACGGAGGGTTAATAACAGTACACAGCATTTGAACGGAAACAATAGAATAGTAGCTCCATTTATAGACTTTTGGTATAGAAAATGATCCCTCTAAAGTTTCAAAACTTTGCTTACCAATAAAATTATAATATTTGAATCAAATTCAAGTTATAATGTACTCTAATACGTCAAAGAATGAATCCTAATAAATATGAGTAAATTTTTCAACAAGTAGAAATTGTTGGATAATTAAAGCCCTTCGATATTGTCTAAATGTAGTGGTCATATGTTCAAGAAAGTAGAACTTTTTTGAAAGGCTAGATTTTGAACATTAGTTTATATTTTACGGCAAAGTCATAATGGTATCAAAAATGATACTGCTGTTATTATAAAATTTAAAAAAGATCAAAGAAATGAATATTGTATTATCAAATTATTGTTGAATTAAAAACACTTCTTGTATCTCTTAATTAGTTTAATATTATTTTTTTGTACTCAAGATCATTTTAATGATTCTAAAGAATCTCTTTTTTTTAAAATCCTAAATATCTTTATTTAGTTTACGTCAGAAATGGTGTCCAAGTTGGGATGGGTCATTCCATATGTTTTTAATGACTTATTACATAAATAAAGTTTTATAAATTTAAATAAAAAGAAGCCATTTCATTGTCAAAAGCACTAAGGACTCCAAATTTTAGACCTTGATAGAGATAGCACCGTTTCACAAAGTGTGCAAGTGATTCATAAGGAGAGAGAAAAATAAAATATCCGCTACAAAAGACCCATTAAGGGTGTGCTAACAAGATGATTTATCGTGGAAACCCCATTGGGACATTTAAGAAATACATTTGATGCGTCTGAACTTTCGTCCTTGAGCTGTAATAAATATCCGTTGAGAAAATAAGATCCAGTACACGTCTAAAGGATTATACTCATTTGTGATGAGTTGTCATGGAGTCTATCTAATCATAATGAATCAATTTAAATGTGATTCCGACATTTATGTTGAATAACCCATTTGCATATATGTTACGATATCCAGAACAATTATTTTAATTATCCATTAATGTAGCTTTGTGATATAAATATTTTTCTTAGGGCGCTAAAATTAAATTAATTCCGATTAATTTTTGATTCATAAAACTATGGGAAAGTAATAGCAACTCTTAAAAAAATAATATAATCGTAATAACAATAATAAATATAATACTTGTAGACATTGCCAATTTATTAATGGTTTTAATGTTGTATGAAACAAAATTAGGAAGGAAATTGCTGCATTGTTTTGTTATTAAAGTTTGCTGATAAAATAAAATTCTTGAAGGATGAAGTAATTAGTGTTTATTAATGTTTGCAATATTGTTCCTCTCCCCCATCACTTCACTGTTATAAATAAATTACGCATAAAAAAGAGATTTACTTGAAAATATCTGAAGTAGGCAATATTGATTGAGCCTTTAACTTTTCACTACTTCTGGTAATTATTATGTTGGATGCACATTTATTACATTTTTAGGATAAGGCAAAGTTATGTTGATTTAAGTGCTCCGTTATTTTTCATTCAAATCATGCATACAAAAAAATCCACAGATCATTTTATCATTGGCCAACCCACAGGTCTGCATATTCCCTCCTCCTAACATGTGTTTAAGGGTTTGTTAAAAGTGAATCAGAACCTTAATGTGAGTCTAATCCAAGAAAATGGATGAGATCTGATGCATACAGTCAAACAGCGGAACTGGTCATTTCTGTTTCGGAAAGCTTCAGTCTCCTGACAATAAACAAATGTATTGTGACTAGAAAAATAAGATGTCTTGATTCTACTGTCAGTCGATTTTCAAAGGATGGTTCTACCAGAGAAAGTGCCTAGAAGAATGTGATAAGCTGTTTGATATATATTTCTTGCCATTGCCATGAGAAAAACATTCCTTGGAAAAAGTGTCGCTGCCCTAAAAAGATTCCCTTGAATGAGTGGCACCCTACATTAATCAGAAAAATAGAACTTATTGACAGGACTGCGACCAAACAGATAATAGTGACACAACATTCTCCTTTAATGCTGAGGATGAGAGCAATGATATGAATTATGAAGAAAAAACAAACATTTTTAGAACATCAGGAGCGAATAAAGAAGAACATGTCGTTATTATTAAAGGTAGACTGACATAATTTGTTCAAATATAATTATTCTCAAAAGTTAAAAAAGATCAAAGTTCGAAACCAATTAATAGTTCTTTTGTTTTATTGTTTTAAAGCCATTCTTGACAGTCTACGTTTTAAGAGCCCGACCATATATCTATATATATATATATTGATCATGTTTCAGCGAAAAGTGAAAAAGCTGAAGATCAATCTAGAGAAATGCTTTCAGTAATAGAAGAACATGAAAGCTTGGAGTCATTAATTGCAGTTGTAGGTGATGATAGCATTACAAACATTGAGACTTTGTATGGAATCATAATAGGATTGGAGACCAGTACAATGGTCCATATACCAGCTACATATAAACGAATTACCCATCAGAGAATTTTTTAAATAATTAGACGGACTACAAAAGGACCAAAAACTTATGAGGGACCAATAGGAAAAGCTACCTACAATAATGTATCAAAAAACCAATAGTTGGCCAAATAATTGGGTAAGTCTTGGAAAATTTCCTTTATTTTCAAGAGTTTTTTTTATCAATATGCAACTTTAAAAAAAAAGAGGAATGCCGTATCTCACTTTTTTATTCTTATGATACCATCGAATGTTCATAAAGTGAGACCAAAACTTTAATACAAAAAGTAGGTTTTATTTTTTCATGTTAATATAACTCTTATTAAGAGTTAGTTGGGATTATTTGAGAATGTGTATTTCTAAATTGCTACAATTTCAAATTGTCATTCCACTGGATGTCAACAAAAAGAAATGACTTCATTATTGACATTTAACTTTATAATATTATTCACTCTTAATTGAAATTGTTATTGATGACATATGTAGAAACCTGCAGTATATATCTATGGCGCACTTAAGAGATAAATTAATTGGCTATGCATATCGACGGTACACAATGTTTTATGTTATCATGTGTAAAAGAAATGGAACAATAGGTCTAGTGGAATATTAGCTTTTATTGAGATTAAACAGGCTGGACCTAACTCATGGTAGTAGGTCAAAAAGTCAAATGACAAAACGTCGAACGAGAAATTGTCGAATGGACGAAACGTCAAATGGACAAAACGTCGACCGACGAAACTTCGATCAAAAAAATATTACATTTCAAAATCTGTAAAGTAGTTTCTACGACATTTCCCAACAGAAATTTCCCCCTGAGATATTTACCCCACCACCCCTGCATAAATTATCAGTAAGGAACCCTCACAAGCCCCCATTTGTACCTCGAAAATTGGAATGTTTCATGTATCGTTGTGTCCCAAAAAGTGATGAAAGCCACCACCGTCAGATAAGTTACCTTCAAAGGCCCTCTCAACACCTCAATTTATTTGCAGAAAGTTGGCCTGCTTTCATGTACCACTGGTTCTAAAAACAAGATGAAACGCGAAACAGCCTCAAATTTGGGGGCTCTTCCGAGTGTAAATGGAGGGAGGATAAATATAAGTAGTAGCGGTGAGTTTCATCCCATTTTGAGATATTAGAACACTATTTGGAGCACCCCCTTATTTTATATTCTATGGTCAACATTTTCTCGGCCGACGTTTTGTCTATTCGATGTTTAGTCTATTCGACATTTTTTCCATTAGACGTTTTGTCCACACACCTAACTTATATCCATGATGAACTTGATAATATGTTACCAACTGGTAACTTTTGCATTTTGATGTATATTTCGACAATTTGTTTCATTTTCTAACTGTGGAAATTTCCCAGTAAAAAACGAGTATAATTTATAGTCACAATAAATCCTTGTGTTAAATTCACATTATGTTGAGTTAGAGCTAGGGGTTTTAGAGCTTTTTCGATTTGCACTAGAGATACAATCATGTTACCTAAAACTCCGACTTCAGACTCTACTCAAACTCGAAGTAAAGTTACTTTTCGAATCGACTCAAACTTTAGCTCAAATACTCTCGAGACTATAAAACAATGTAAGGAAATGCACCTCTTAGTTTGAAAAGATCCATAGTCATAAGAATATCTTTTTCTTATGCAAAGTGCCACGTATTATTTTACCACAAATGAAGTAACTGACGTTTTTTTTCTGCCTTATACAACTTTTTCTTCTCTTTGCAGAGTTGAAATTGTTGAATCAGTAAAAGGTTGGATTGAGAAAGACTGCACAGTTAGTTATGGAGCAGACTCAAAGAGTGTCACTACCACAATTAATCTATTCCAATATTGATCACTAGGTCTTAGTTTCGTCACATTATTTTAAAGCTTTACTTAGGCTAAATTGAACTATGCCAGATCTAAATCTATTTTTAATCTAGAACGTAGGTTTGATAGTACCAATAATGAGTAGATCCAAATGTCAATTTTCATCCTTCAAAAATGTGAAATTAATTATGTTTTCATGATGTAAAAAAAAATACTTTTGTGAGGTTTTACGAGTATATAAATTTTCAATTTACTCACACGATGCATTTTTTATGTACCTTTTAACAAAACACGAAGCACGCAACAGTTTTTTTTTAATTTAAATGTACTTTTTATTTTATTTTATTCCAACTTTATGGGATATTTAGTTCTCATTGGATGATTTATGAGAGTCTCTGTTTATATATTTATCTTCTTTTTTAAACATAAATAAGCTTTACTAAATGCATTAAAAAGATCATTTTTCAGCCAGAAATGTAGCTTTAAATAGTTTTATAGGCTTTGGGTATAAAATCTAATACTGTACCAAAACCATATCTCGTCAAGTGAATCAGAAAGAGGATGTGTGAAATATCCCTTGTTGAATTTTGGTCTTGTTTTTTTATACATGAAAATATTCTTCTAATAACATTTTTACAGCTGTCTATCCATTTATGTGCAGAGTTTTACAAAAGACCCTTTATGGAAAAAACTAGGAAAATAAGTTTATTGCATGTTTGTTGTGCGTAAGCATAACGAAAAAGTGTAGGAATTTTACAATTATGACGTATTATATAGGTTAGATATATTTTGTAATTGTTTCTTGTATTTTCATTGAAAAAGCATTCGCCTAAAAATTGTATATAACGTAATATGTTGCATGAAATGTACTTGAATGAGTAGGGCTTTCATATAATCATAGGAAGTAACAATATAGCTTAAATATCATATTTACAATTGGACAAAATAAGACAGCGTCCCATATTTTTTGGAAGGAAGCACTTGCCTAAAAAAGTGTGGGTCATTAATTTTATCTTGGATTTAAAAAAAAAAAAGAGATTCAAATATTGTATGGACCCTTAGAAATTACGTTCTAGGGTTCTTACTTATTTGTTCTAAGCCTCTCTAACGAAAGGGGTCTCTTAGACACGAAGTCGAGAGATTTCACCCTTACATGAAAATAATAATATATATTATTATTTTTGCGTCTCCTAATTTGTAATTACTTTTTGATTCGAACTCCATTGTAGCATTACCCAACAACCGTAAACTTCATATATGACTTTGGTCCTCTATCGTTTACTAGCTGTAATTCTCAAAAATAATTATAAAAAGGATTGGAAGGGGGAAGGGGGGAGGAGGGTAAAAGGATTGATGAATGAAATTCTAGAGAGTTAATTATGAGGGAAGTCACCGAGGGGCTAGGTGACCTGCTTTAAAAAATGTCACAACGTTGAATAAGTTCATTTATTAATAGTAACTAAGGGCATAGTTTTTCTACGCAGCAAAACCATTAAACTAAAGTTCACCATTCAAGATGGACGTATATGTAGATGCATAATTAATAATGAGGTACATTATTATTTTTGTGTGATAATAGAGTTATATTAATAGGATTATTTCTGTTTTTACTTTTTATTAACACTGCCTAAGTAGCTGTGTATTAAATTCTTATATTTTTTGTAATGCTCTTTGTTTTAAATTGGATATATTGTTTACATGTTACGATTCATCTACAAATTGTAACTTGTCTAAAAAAGTTGTACAAGTTGCTCCAAAAAAAAGAAAGAAGAGATTTTAAATCAAAAATTTACGTTACATGGATTGTATCAAGCAATAAGTGAGAGCGTAGACCGATTGTTAAATAAAAGAAGACATTATTTATCCATTAATGTCGACTGGTAGGATTTTTTTCCACACATTAAAGCTACTTTTTAGTTATCAAAATGAGACATACTTACAGTTCAGCTACAGAATCTATAAGAAAAGGGCTTAAAAACATGCTGGAAATACTTATGAAATATATTTACCTCAAATTTTTTAGTTTATTCACACACTATCAATCAAAAAATGTCTAAGTGTCAGGCAATTTTATAGAATACAAAATTAGATAAAACAGAAAGGTTTATCTAGAAAAATCCAATCTTTAAAAATGACACGAGTTAAAAGATGAACATAGCACAAGTAGCCCATTTTAAACCAATACGAATTTAAGGATAAAATTTTTCCCTTTTATGACATGCCTTGAAAATATCGCGTAATTTTTTATTTATTTCATACTTATTTAGAAATTGCAGTGGTGATACAAGTAAACGTTTACCAAATTTTGTATTTGTGTTCTTCTTACTGCAGTACCAAAATGACGTTCTACTGATTCTGACAAAAAAAAAATTTTAGGGGCAACTGCATCACTCTAATGATGATCATGTAATGATTGAATATTTCATGGATGATTGAAATATTAATGTTGTCACTTTGTAGAAAAATTACTAAGATATAAGTATTATGTGGAAGTTAAAATGCCTAAAGTTACATTACAGATAAATACATAATAACCTTGTGGCTCTAATAGATAAAAATAAAATGATTATGTTATTGTGTAGTTAGAATAACCAATGTTGTAATCAAATAATGCATTTTAAGAGGAGGAAATAAAAACTCATACAATTTCTTATACAAGTTGCAACTTGTACACAATATATAAATATTTAGAAACTGTTGTCGTTTTTTTAGATATTTGTATTTAGTGTAAATCATACCTAAATTATATAATTGTGACGTCATCATTATGGAAGGTTTAATCTTGGTAAATACATAAATAACCAGATTTAGAGTAGAACAGTTCAGCTATTTGTTTTTTATTCTTAAAGTCATTTCATGACGCGTTAGATTACGATTTTCTTTGAAATTTATAAATTTTGCTTCTATATCAACAACTGTTTTACACACCTCTGGAAAAATATGTCACTATGGTGCTGTTTTTGATTTATTATCTATCAAAGTTGTTTAATAATTGTAAAAGAGTCTAGTTCCATAGTAAAAATACAATTATATGTATGTATATGAACGTTTTGTAAAGGTAGTAGAATTGCAAAATATAGGGTTTGTGGATTTCCCCCTTCCTTTTTTTATCTTGATTTAACATAGCTCTCTGTGTGCTTGCTTTAAAACCCCTTAGCATTTTGAAAATGTTTACATTTATAATCCTTTGTGCTTTTTCCCAAATAGTATTTAGGTGTATGGAGAGCAGAGGGAGGGGGGGGGGAATATCCTACTTCCGTTCAAAAGGTGTTTTTATAGCTCTTTTTCCTTCTTTTCATGGTTTGTCAACTAAAACAAGGACAAATGAAAAAAAAAACTGGTTTATCGTAAATCAAACAAGGGAAAAATTGGAGAGGGAAAAATTGTACATATGAATTCAAGCCAGTACTAAAATTTATTTTTGAGTGCAGAATCCAAAACTGATCTCAGTTTTTCTATCAATCGTCTGAATTATGAGATATCTAGGGTTATAGTAATTCAGAGTCATTTTTTAACCTTACGACAATCACCAAATTAAAAGTATGATTAATAAAACATATGTAAAAGTGTTTTGTATTATGATACAAGTGTTTTTATTAATTCTATAGCTTGTTCTAAACTTGATTTATTTCCTTTTTATGATAAAAAATGATGAAAAACAACACTCTTCTCTAGATTCTTATAACTTATTCATCATTCATAGTGATAAGGAATATTCATATCTTCAATATTTAATTTAAAAAAATATATGAATCTCCAAGGATTTTGTTTGATTTTGTATTTTTTAAGTGATCCTATTTTTATGGTGAGTGTACATGGAACATTATCCAAATATTGTTTACGTTTTTAAGGTATATTTTATGACGTTATTCTTCGTAATAGATAATAACAAGTAATATCATCATATAATGGATCACATTGTATTAAAAAAAAAAAAAAATGAAATAATCATTAATTAAATTTGACATATTAAAGTTCTCTTTTTATTGTAAATTGTTCTCTTAACTGTATCGATCCTGGTATCTCACTTCCAAAAAAAAACACGAGTCATCATTATTCAATCATTTCTGCGCTTAAAGATAAGTTCCACCATTGTTTTGAATTCATTTGTACAAAATTAGTGTTCCCAGTGTCATTTTTCCCAAGAATTTTTTTGATCCAATTACAAAGAAGTGTGAAACTTTATTTAAAATATCAAAACGACATATTGTAAGCTAAATTGAATATATGTATGTATTTATAATACAGGCTGCACTATTAAAAATTGTAAGTTACAAGAAGTATGCTTACAATTTAATTTTAAGCCATACGAGGTCAACTTATTAAAACGAAATAAAGTCTTGTTTATAAAAGAAGAAAATTAATTAAAAAGTGGCACCATAAGAATAGAAATGTTAAATGTTGATGCTCTTCTTGAAGAAGAAGAAATTCCAAACGTATCGAGAAGTGTTTTGCAGTTAACCAAAAAGCGGCAAGGATGCCAAATGCAAGAGTGAAAGTAACAGAACACCTTTTAGGGAAACTGAGGATTTTATGGAACATGTATTAACTGGAATCAGCAAAAACACAAATTTTAACAAAGGACTCTCGTGAGTCGATTTGTAGCTAGTACACAAGTTAAAAATATTTGAAGTACGTGTTAAAAATGTTTTATCAGAAAGATTACTACGACAAAAAAATTAATTTGCACTTTATTGATGAGTTTGTTAATGTTTTATTTTTATAATAGCTATGTATTCCTTCAAAAGACTCACAAATATTAAATTCCATGTTATTGTATGTTTCATGTTTGTTAGAAAAAGTAAAAAGAATAAAGTATTGTTCCCGATGTCACTGATTGCATTATAAACCAAAGTTATATTATGTTGAGTGTATAGTTTTTGATATCGTAACTAAAGAAAATTGGAGCTTATATTTTTTTATATAAGATATATGAGAAGGACTTCAAAATTTACCATAGCATGCAAAAATTCTTTTGAATCAACAACATCATTCCATTTTGTTTCTAAAACTAACAAAAAAAGTAGGATTTAAAATAATTTAAATCTTGTCTTCTTTTGAGTCCTTTCCTAATGAATTACTTTTTTACTCAACCATGGTTTAACAGGATTTTATTTCATAATATAAATGACTAGGAAATAGAAAATAGTAATAAAAAAAACTACAGTATTAGTTTAGTATCAGTTATTGTAAGTGATCTTATATGAATTTAATGGTCACATGTTATTATATATGATCATATGTTTAGTTGTATGTTTTGACCCTATCTGTTGAATTTAATAGTAATTTGCTTAATAACCAGTGATTTTTGGTCAAAATGACACACTAACCCTGACTATTTGAAAATGTTTGTAGGAGATCAGCTACAATCAGCTGTGACATAGGAGGAGTGGGGAATTTTTTTTTTATTGCAGAAATTTTTATATCATTTTCTTATGATATATAATCTACAGAATTAAATTCATTATTGCTCACTAAAAATAACTGAACATATACAAGGTAGGACAGCAAAACGCTAATTAATGTTTATTTTCTCCTTAGTATGACAAGGTTTAGTGATTATCTTATGATATTCTGTTTCCGCCGTTATTTTTACGTAAACAAACTATTGTAATCATATAGGCATTTCATCATCATGAGCGAGTAATAAGCAAAAAGGAAGCGCATCTCAGATATCCTAGATGCTGGAGTTGATTTGATGAAGATTACGGCCATTGTTAAGTGTTCCAGGAGCCCGGTCTTTAAGTTGGCCGATTAAAAAATTAAAAAAACGGAATAGACCTCTCCAGTATGTAAGGAAGTAGAGGGTACCATTTTAAGAGGGATACAAAGTTCTTGTTAAGTTTGGAGAACGATAGAAAGCATTGCCTACGACTTCCCTGTGACTCATAGGACTATCAGGAGGGCTATTAAGCGCAACATGGGATTAGTTTTTTTCACAAGAGCCTACAACACCTTCTGACGGAGGTCATAAAAACCAGGAGGCTTGAGAGGTGCAAGAAAATCCTCACATGGATCAAGCCAAATGGGTTAATTGTGAGAATTTTCTCGGAAAATAAGATTTTCACAGCTCCAAGGGCTTTACCAAACCAAATATCCGGCCTAAACAATGGTCCTCGGCGTTGTGGGCTCTGATGGAAAGAAGATGCCTATATTCTTTTTCAAGGGTAGACATAAAATAGGACAGGAGGCCTACTATAAGGTGGTTAGGTATTTTTTTCCATTTTTTCATGGATGAAGCCAACTACCCGGAGGGTAATTAGATGTGGACTCTAGATGGCGCCACCTCCCACAAGTCTGCCAATTGACACAACATTTCTGCGCAGATGACATTGCCAGATTCTGGTCCAAAGAGATATGACCCCTTTCTCACTAGGTTTGAACCCACTGGAATTTTCTAAATGGGGCACATTGGAGAGGAGAGCCAACAGGACCTCACACCCAAATGTGGACTCACTGAAGTCCTCCATACTGGTTGAATTGGACAACTTGTCATAGGAGTTTGTCATCAACTCCTCTATGGTCTTCAGGCCACGTGTAAAGGCTGTGGCTGATAATGAAGGAGGCCATATTGAGTGAAGTTGATTTTGCAAAAACCTTGTGTACATGTTTTTTTGACATTAATTTTTTTGTCCAGTATTGAATATATAAAATTATTGATGTATTTCTTCATCCATCTCTCGAGTCCATGTTTTGCTCCCCTTCCCTATATAACCGATTTATGTATTTAATCATTTGTCTGAGCGAGTCATAAATAAAATTGAGTTCTGATTAATGAGTATGAATAAAGACGTAAATTTGTTAGAATTTCGGCGAGAGTATATTTCATAGATTATTTCGCCCTATATTGAAAGTTCAAACGGGATTAGTAGACAAAGAACATTATGGTCCTCCCTTAGTTATCGCATTTTTATGACATTCACCCATGCATGGTTATTCTACTCAATAAGATTCCAGTATTTTTTACATCACTAATTAAAAATAATATATATGGAGTAACGTAGCTCAATGTACAACGTGGTCAGGAGAATATATTCTCTGAAACTCAATGGGTGTAGGTTTGATACTTGGTAGCTCTTAGAAAAGTAAATATACTAGGGACTTCAAACAAAATTCCTTTATCAGATAAAGTAATTGTAATCCTATGATATCACACATATTTAATCAGTATCATATCTGACCAGTTAAAGGAACAATATATAAAAAATAAAACATAGTGACTCGCCCAAAATATAGAAACTTTGTAAAAACATTTTTTAAACCTTTTCAATGATTTTGAAACATAAATATAAATCAAAGTTTATATCTAAAAAAAATAATAATTACTTAAAATTCATTGTTATTTTTACTTTAAAAAAAAAAGATATGCTATTCAAATGCAATATTACTTGTCTTTAAACAAAACCTTCATTTCAAAATCAATGATAGTCATAAAAAAAAGTCATCATTCTAAATTTAAGGTTATATTTTTTTATATGTTTTGGAAGAGGGAGACATGAGAACACAGATGAAAAAGTATATTTTTCTTCGAACTTGGGATTAAATAACTGTAAAGTATATAAACCAACCCACGGATCCCGCAAGCTAAAAGTTAAGGCACATTACACTATGCAAGTACATCGATAAAATATACATATACTACTATCTACATAATTTTTCAAATACTAATTATGACACCAGCATGAATTAATCATTCAGCATTAAATTAATGTAAAACTACTTTATAGCAACATCTGTTTTGCTAAAAGATGATTAAAAGTGACTTAAGAACTTGTTAAAAAATGTCTAATGGATTTTTTCCCTTTATGTTATACCTGTATAGTATGTATTTTAAAGAAGGCATATGTATCATCAGAGTAAATACTGTAGTTAATAAATAACTAGGGATAACTTTGAAATAATAATAAATAAATGTTGTTGATGTTTACAATATTATTAAGAGGGAGGGCTCCCAGACTTGATTGCCTTGTTCACGTATATGCTCTGATGTATTTTATTCTTTCTTCAATTAACAGATACTTGACTCATAATAATTACATTATGTCTCTATATTTTACCTCTTTATGAATTGAAGTAACAGAGCTAGATCAATACCTAAAATTGACTCCTGCCAAGGGTTCAATTTTGTGACTATTTTATATATCTACTAGCGGCTGAGTTATTGGGTGTCGATAACAAACATTGCTTTATTTCAATAAAAGATAACTCTACTAGCAATCATTAGTGTTACCTTACTTTTTTGATAAGAACAATCAGACATAATTACTCAATAAGATTTAAGACGAAGCTACAATCGTGTATATTTCACGATCGATAGAGGGATAAAAGTATAAGCAATAATAATTCAAATGGGTTAAGTTATTTATTGTCATCTTTGTGAACCTTCTTTCTTGCAGAAATTATTCGAAACAATACATCTTTTAATTAAAAATTCAAAGAGAACACCAATTTCAACCAAAGCCAAAAAATAATGTCCTATAAATCTGATTTATTAAGGCGAAATTTCCTTTGGCAAAATGGTCTTAAGATAAAATTTCAAAATACAAAATGGGTTACAGCAAAATGTCCCAATACGAAATAGTTAAAGGTGAAAGTACCGGACACTTGTTTGTTCAATGATTAATTATAAGCTTATTTAATTATCTAACAGGATCATTCTTAGAACATAGATTGACTACTAAATGTAATATTATTTTAAGTAACCATGATTTTCAAGGAAATAAATAATTTGTAAATATAATGAAGCTTCTTTACTTTTTAGCTATACATACATTGATAGAAGATTTGAATACGTCATGGTGTTTAGTTACTTTTTTTTTTGTAAAAAATATATTATGATTCTCATTTGAGATATTACATAATATACATATTTCTTGCCTTTTCTTATGTATCAAAGATATACTTCTCTGCCGTTTGATATTGTTAACATGGTACTAGGTAATGTAATTTATTAAATTACATATATTTCTGGCTATAAAATCTATTTTTTTTTCTTTTTTTGTGTGTGAAGTGTAGTACATTGCTGATATACTCATACGTTTTTTTTAAATAACTTTTCTAGTATTTATGGGCATATGTACTTTTTACGAGTAAGTACTTTACTATTAAAAAAAAACCAACGATAAAATTTCTAATTATACACACACATGCTCAAATATTATTATGTACCTTTAAGATATGTACGTATATTGGTGCATTTATTAAATAATAAATATACATTTCCTTCCACAGGTGTCCTGGCTACGTGGAACGGATCTACAGGTCATAAGCAGTGGATGGACAAAGTTCACAGGGAATAGAAGGGTTTCCATTGTTCCAGCAGATCGATCGCATACTTGGAAGCTCGTTATTCGTAACATTACTCCAAAAGATTCGGGTCAATATCTTTGTCAAGTAAATACTGAGCCAAAAATATCTCAAATCAATTACCTCAAAGTAGCAGGTATGTCATTATTCCTGTAATGTGTTATTTTGTATACTTTTTGTCTTTCAGAGTCTTTTGCAGATATCAAGGGTAATTCTGAAAGAGGGGTTCAAAGGGGAAGTACTCTAGAGCTTCATTGTCTCATTTCTCAAAGCATCCCTGTTGGACAAACTCTTCCTCCTATAACTTGGAGTAGAGACAATTATATTATACACAAAAATGATAAAGTGGATATTCAGCAAGGAGTAACAAATCCTAAGGTAAAGGCTTTCAAACCTATTTTTCTCTTATAAACTTATGCATTGTAATATTCACTAATAGGAGAATACAATTGATTCACGACTGAAAATAGAATATGTTCAACCAAGCGATGCAGGAGTTTATTCTTGCAAGTCTCAAGGGGCTGCAGAGGCCAAAGTAACCGTCCTTGTCACAAGTGGTAAGTGATTTATTTGTTCTACTATCAAAAGATTTGATTATGGTTCCAATATAAGCAATAATTACGTTGTTGATGGAAGATCAGTTACAAATACAACAATTTTTGTTTTTGGTTCAATGACTCAAAGCTATTTTGACTTAGGCTCATTAAAATGTAACACAACATACCTACATTTCCCAGTTATTGGTTTAATCTATTCACAGAGTATATCAAGGAATATTTTTTATACAAGTAGTTAGGAATAATATCCATCAAGTTTCGCAACTGTCTCTGGCTAAGAGTCGTTAGGAATGGGTGGAAAAGTTAAGAATACTTCATTTAAATTGGAAATTAAGGAAGTTGGACTGAAGAATATTTTTAGAAGGATACATTTCTACACCTTTTTATTCTTTTTAATATTAACTTTCAAATAATTACACCAGATTAGGATATTTTAAGATTTACATTATAGATAACCAGTCGTTAGTAAGGGAGAACCGGGTAACTTTGGACAGCGCTTGAACACGTACACTTGATTTTTTCAGAAACTGTTGGGACTAAATTTGACGGCTAAAACATGTCAAGATCGTAGTTCGTCTCCAGATAAGTAATAGCTTTGAAAGCAATCACTTAAGGAGTATGGGATCTTAACTCATGTATAATTTTAGTTTTAGGTAGCTTTTGATGCTGTTTCACAACGAATTTGTATAAATTGTATTTCATACCCAATTTTTAGTTTCAATATTCCAAACTTCACTACACTTACTGTTTAGTTAAAAAATATGTTGTATATTTTTAAGGTATAATTCCTAATATAAAAGCCAGGGAAATTCGGGTGATTTTGTACACAAGTGTCTGGATTGAGATTCAGAACTATGGGTCCACTATCCTTTAATTAGAAAATTAAAAACATATGAAACAAGTTAAAAAACTAACCAAAATACCCAATTATTATTTTATAATTTTGTTTATATTACAAGTTTTGCCTGTTAAGAAAGATCCAAGTTTGTTTAATTGTTTTTGAACTTACTTATTCATATAGTTAATTTTGGATTATAAAATATAATAAATGTTTCTACGTTAAAGTGCTTTTATTAAATAAATTGTCATACTTAAAAGTAACATATTACTTTATTACTTTTATGGAAAATATAATTTTTTATAAGTCTAAAAGTGCAATAGCTGTACAATATCATTTGACAATTCCGGTGACTTTGTCAATTTTTATTTAAAACTGCGAGTAAAGAGGAATAATGATGTTACAAAAATATTAATAATTACAAAATGTTATTAAAAAGCAGTTCTTTTACTTTAATTAAAATTTGTGAAAGTGTAGTAAAAAATAAAGATTGTTTAACCGTTTGAACCTATCCGGTTCTCCCATATACATAGATTGGAGAAATTGACTCATGTAAATCTCTTGAAAGTCCTACCTTGATTAACCAAGTTGTTTACTTTGAGGCATAAATGTATGTACGAGTAAAGAAGAATAAACAAAGGGAGACAAATTGCTAAACTTTCACAGAGTGTTACGATATATTAAATTTAAAAGCACTGAGGGAGTTTTAAAGTTTGATAAATTACATATATCAACTCATATCAAAGGAATAAGTAATTCATGTAGTATAAGTTATAGCAATTACAATGAGGCAAGTGTAATGAAACAGAATAAATGATTCCAGTTTACGGGTATTTTATCATTTGTCAAATGTCGGATTGGAAATATTTTGATAATAACTCATGCCACACATCTATTAATTACTATGGATACAGAACGAAATAGAAATAAAATAAGTAAATTTCTATTTGAAATTAAAAGTGCTAAGAAACATATTTTCCATAAAAAGGGAAAGTTTTCCTGCCTATTAAGCTATGAAGAAAAAAATAGTATCTGCTTTCTCCTTCTAAATTACTTTAAATCCGCTTTTTTACCACATCCTTACAACATATTTATTTTCCTTATTAATGGTACATTTATATTTACCATCGCATACCTAGACACGCACTTAATTATGTAAATGCTTATACATGAACTTACAAGAGATGAAAATATGATTATCCCTCTTCAACATAATCTACATTCAAATCATTTTTTCATGTAGGAATAAAAAAATATGTTTAGCTTATCAACACAGAAACAAGTAATAATATTTTTTTCTTTATAAATAGTCAGCATTCCATTACACTTCAACTAAATATATTCTATATCTATTAAATACTTATTAACAGATTAATAGTTCAAAGACCCCACATGTTGCACTAAAATTAAAGGTGAAGAAAAAATATACAGTCGGAAATTTCTTATTTTTTGATTAATTAATTGTTTCATAACATTTTATTATTAGATCCATAACAACACTTCTAGTTTTGGATTTACTAAATTGCCATATTATAATTAAATAACCCCAAAAAATGTGTCAGTAATGAAAATGATTCTTTCAATATTATAAATATTTTTGTATATCGGCAATATAGAAACATATTTTAAAGTCGACCCAAAATAGATGGTCCAAATTCCTCAATAAACTTGGGTCCCCAACCATAAGGCTGTATAAACCGTTTGAATTTTCATTTTTTTAATTTATAATCAGTATGAAGACATTTAATCTGATGAAGTGACTTCTGTGCGGAATAACTAAAAGACTAATAAATATGGTACTTGGCGATTTCATTCCTTGTAAAACACATCCTCGGACATTTTATTCCCACATTGAAGAGGAATATTTAGTGACATCACACGGCTTACGTTTTTTGATTGCTTAGTAGTTTTTGTGTAGGAACATACAGGTAGGGCTGGTCAGTCGGCACTGGATATGAGTGGTGATTCATCGATGTCTATTGATGGATGGGAGACGGATATGAATGCTTTATGATGTTTATACTTTTGAAAAATAGAAGAAGAATACTACTGCCGAGATTTACTTCTATTTCCCAATGTGTAAATATTGTTCATTGATCGGGATTCCATTCCTACTCACTATTAAGATTAGTCATGACGTCATTTCTAATCCATAAACACCATATATCATTCAAATCCGTCTCCCATCTATCACTAGTCATCACTCATCTCCAATGCCGGCTGTCCATTACCCAGCCCTCCCTACACAAACACTACTTTAGAAAAATAAACCGTAGGATGTCACTTTAAATTATGAAATTTACAGGAAATGAATTTACTCGGAACGAAATTTCTAGGAATGAAAAGACAGGGAATTAAATTACCAGTCACAAAATGAGTATTTATCATATATATTTCATACAATGAACAAAGGGCCGAATTATATTTGTTAAAAAGTATATATTTCTTTTATTCTTTTTGATGCGTCATTAATGATTAAAATAGATATAATATATATGTGTTCTAAAGTAGGGGTCCTCAATTTTTTTAGTGGCACAGACCATCTCATCATAAAAAAAAAATACCAAATTGCTATATAAGAGTCTCATCGGAATTATGTATACATATTTAGCTATAAAAGCTGTTAGATTATGGTAAATGTTACCTTCATATATTAAAAAAAATATATTTTTCCCAATATCTACGTGAATATATTTTTCAACAACGTTTTGACGAGATTATCAAAACGATGGAGTAAAGAATAGAGTATTTTTATCCAAAGCTATTTATGAGACATTTGGGGTTCTTTAATACTTCAAATCCACTTTTTTCCTTCTCAGATCATTACTGTATTGATATATAAATATATTTAGGGAGGAAGGAGTAATAGCAAAAATAAGGAGAGAAGTAGAGTGAATGAGAATTTCTCTTCATCTGTATAAAAGAACACCACTGAGTGATAAAATTATTTTTATGAAGACCTACATTGAAATATATATATTTTTTAGAGATAGACACCCTTATTTAAATGTACATATGATGCCATATTGCGCATCTTTTACTAACCATTTCACCTTTCTATGCTATTATATGGTCCCCTGAGACCCATTTTTGATTTTAAAATTTTATGGTTTCTTCATCAGTGATGTGGTTGCATTCCGTTCTTTTTATTTGATATCCTGATTAGTTCGATGTAAGTCTAAATTATATGAAATTTATAAGTTAAAATGATGTATATGAAAACTATAACAATCATAATATTGGAGATATTTGTGACCTACATGAATATAAATGATGAAATAATGAAACTAGGGATGTTTACATCTAAGTTCTACCTACGTCTATCAAAGAATGATTAAGAGATGTACTTAATTTTTTTGTGTGACAAAATCTCAACCAAAACTAAAATTTGTAATTGATGTGATCAAAAAGTCAACCACAGAGGATGGTTAATAAATTATCAAATATAAATGGATCTGAATACCAATACATAATGATATCACAAAACATCAACCACTTCAATGAATTGGTTTCTATCTCTTGATTTTTGAATTCATCCCTTTTATTATTATATTATTATTTTAGCTATAAATATGCTTACTATTAAATAGATCACACAATAAAATTAAAGGTTGATTGAATAAAAGAAAATTTCTCTGGGTACTTAGACTTGAGAATACCTGAAAAAAAAAATCAAGTCACTATGTAAATATGTTTCCTATATTTTGAATACTTATTAATTTGTCCCAGTATTCTGTTTCTCCTTTGAATTGTCGATCGGTTCAGAAACTTTTCATTGGTTCGAATGTTAAACTAAAAATTCCTTCAATCTATAAAACAACCTATAATTTAAAAATAGGAGAGTTCTTCATGGTTGAATGTCGTATTGTCAATGTCATTTGGCTTATCAGAGCAAGCAACGATGCTCAAAGTTATATGCAGGGGTCTCCAAAAGTCTTATACCTCTTAGATTTGGCAGGAATTTTGTTGGTGATAAAGTATAATACCTGCAATCTGATTAGTTTTAATGCAATCTGAGTTCAATCCCTCTCTTCTGATATAAAAAGAGGACCATAAAAAAATATTATTCAAGATGCATTATCTAAGAAGATTAGTAAAGAGTCTTCATCGTGCTGGCAAATCATCCCTTCAAATTTATCATATTGCTAGACCTTCATTCAGTCTCAGTTCTGTTAAATATAACGTTAAAAAGATTTGAGAGACTGGAAACGTCGATGATAAACCAAGGAGTGGACCCCCAAAGTCAGCTCAGAACCCGATCAACATCTGGAAAGTTAAATTAAAAGTATACAGTAACCCAAACAGATCAATGGGAAAAATGGCGAGGGAGATCAACGTGTCAAGGACTTTGATGAATCGAATCATTCATAAGAACCTAGGGATGGTTTCTCTAAAGTTTCGTTACAGTCAGAATCTTACGGAAGATGCACGGATGAAACGGATTCAAAGAAGTTAAACGTTATTAGAACTTTGCACGCGGAGAGGTAATGTTGTCTTTTTGGATGATAAAAAATGGGACCTGGATCAAAAATTCAAACGTCAAAACGACCGAGTCTTAACCTCATCATCAAAAGATGTATCATTAGAGCAAAGAACAATTTCGAAACTACATTTCATATGTTTTGGAGCTTTTGTCCTTCCGTGGTTTAAAGCCAATTCATCTAAAAGGTCACATTAATCATTTTAGTGCTCCAATACTAGCAGCGTTCAATGCCAAAAGTGGCTTAAAGCAAATATTCCTTTTTGGGACAAATCTATCTGGCCCCCTTCGAGTCCAGATCTTAATCCCTCGACTACTTTGTGTAGGGTATTTGAGTTGAAGGTAAAAATTCGTCAATATTTAAATTTGGAAAATCTCTGTGACTCAATTCAGATGGAATGGGTCAAACTTCCCAAATCTATGGTGTGTGCAGCATGTGAAACATTTCAATCACGTCTAAGGGACGTAGTCGATAAAAGAGGCAGTTATATTGAATAATAATATTGAAAATATGGAATAAAATTAAATATATTTCATAAATATTTAGTTAGAGTGTTTTTCTCTACGATCAATTTATCACTCAATATATAAAATTTAAAAAGGTTTAAAACTTATGGTCACCCCATATATATTTGGAAAATATATAAATAAAGTTAGATAACTTTAGCTACACTATTTTAATAAACAAGGGGAATTTATCATTCCATATTTTTACTCGATTTGATATCTTTTCATATTTATTTCACATGAAATTGAGCTATGACAACTCAAGCAATGAACTTTAAAAAACTTACCACATTTTTAGTGATTTTTAAATAAGCATATTTACCCCACTTCTTAGGCAAGATTGTATCTCCATTTAACTAATATTTTCATTTTTTAAATACATTTCAGGTGAGCAACGAGCGGCTATTTTGGATGAAAATGGATCTGGATCGGGTACCAGCGATTCTTCATTTTATTTCATTCGGATTTTTGTACCCATTTCCTTGTATATTTCTTTGTTTGGACTCTAAATCCATATATTTATACATCACCGATTATCTATTTTTTGAAACCAAATTAAATAAAAAATTATTTGAACAAGTGTTTAGTCTTATTGTGCGGATATATGCATATGGTTAAATTGCCCAATGTTCATAGTAGGGATATCGTTAAAAAACCAAATTAAATATATATGCATATTCTATGAATGGATAAGAGTAATTTTATTGGAACTAATTAACTATAATAAATACATGTATGCTTAAATTATACATTGAACTCACTTAAGTAGCTTATGTTAAATAATTCGGAGGATATATTATGAAAAGTACTATTATAAATATCTCCATAAATAGATTGGAAATATTATTTGCATATTTTTAGGAGGATAAAAAATCCCTTACTTCTAACTGCTATATTTGCCAAATATATATCTCTAATAATAAAAAACTTATATTTTTTGATGAATTTGTTTAATTCATTATAACCCCTGGAATGAAGCAAATATGCATGCAACGGCATAAATATTTGTAGAATTTACTAAGCATTACATAACTAAATATGTCAGAAAAAATAAATAGATATTTTAATACCAGTCAATGACTTGTAATACATGAAAATAAAAGTCACGACCTATTAAACAAACAAAAAACATTTTGCAGACAAATATCATTAAATTAAATGACGAAAGTCTTTAATAAAATATTTATTTGCAATTTACAAGAGGTTTAAATATATAAACGGTATCAAAAAATTATACGAAATTCACTCGATTAATTACTAGGTTAATATCAGTAAGGTTAAATTATTAAAAATGATATGAATGTTTTTGATCTTTATTATTCATTTTTTTAATTGAGGTGCAATTACTTTATTACAAGCCAACTAAAAATAAATCAATTTTTGACCCTAAATTTTCGTTTAATTAATGTCAATGACTGTAGGGTTAGAGATCGAGCCTTTCTCCCCATGATGATCTTTGAAGAACAATAACTATGAAACTTGCCTTATGACTGATTATTTTGTCATCAATATGTTGTGTTATTGTGAAACTGCCGTTCACTTTTGCGTAGGAACTAACTACAGAGTTTCTGAGTTAAATACAAATATAATTAGTTATGGGACTTCACCGATATTTTTTCTGTAGAATCCCGTTATTTATCTAAATGTAATCAAATTATAAATATTAATAAATAGGTTTGCCTTTATCACATCCCTTATCGTAAAAATAAGACTAGTGTGGCAAACGGTCCTTATTTAGAACTGAAGACTGTAAATCCATCCGGCTCAATCTTGTTCTGGTACAGTTCAGTTGTTCATATCAGTCCTAAAACTTATAAAATTTGGTCCTTGATTAAGTAACTCAAGTAACACAACACTATATACGACTATGACTACTTATTCAAAGTATGTTTCTTGGTTTTATACAGTTGAGCTGTGTGTTGGAAAGATATTTTAATTCAAGATTGATCGAATGTTTAAGACAATAAAGAAAATTGTCATTTTTTTACCTAAGTGATTCGGCTATACCACAACTTTTTAGGAAGATGAACTAAATATAACTAAATAAGCAGGATTTTTTGCTTTTAATCAGTGTAAGTAACAATGTTTGCTGGTGTGTACGATGATCTATTATCTCTATTTGGTTCAGTGTGTCCAAACGTCATTTATAAACAAAATAATACAAGTAACTTTCAAGTCATTATCTCGTACAAAGTATTTGTTTACCATTTAGAAAGCTTTTTTAAGGAATACATACATTAAGGAAACATTATTTTTTGAGGAGGGTTCTTTGTATGTACAGGTATTACTTTTGTTTAATTACATTTCATATTTTATGTGACTTTATGGATTTATTTTTGTAAATAAGAATATGTCTGATAATTTTTTTCCTATGAATTATTATAATTAAATTTAAGTATGTATAATTGATGTCTCAGCTCTTTCCTCTTAGACAGTAATTTTAATCAGATCAAGTAAATGGAATGTATCATAATTTATAAATGAAAATATGTTCGAAATAAGTACAAATTATGTAAATTTATAACTATCAAGAATTTTTTCATTAGTGTTATGACAATGTAATATTGTAAAATTAGACAATTTCAATGAGATACTTGTATAAATTTAAAGGAGCAACTTCTTGGGGCCCAAAGGGATTTGTTTCAGATTAGGTATCAGCAGGGAGGTGATGTCCGGACCAAGGAGAGGGTTAAAAATACTGTTTTGACAATTTTTTATAAATTAATACATATTTTCGGTTCCTTTAGTTACCATCTCATTCAAACGCCTATGAATTACAAGTTATATACTATTTCTTTTCTTATGGTTTAATGCTTTAGACATACCCAACCAGTTGTAAAAAGTCCCGTCCCAACTCTAAAATTCCTTAAAGTTTCCCATTTTTTAAATATAGGTTCTAAAAAAATACCAAAGGAGTCCCTTAAGGGTTTTTTGAGCATAAGAAAAATCAACGAAGGGTTCAATTTCCGAAAAAAGAACCTATGTACCAGGGTTGGCTTATTTAAATCAAATTATTATTAATACAAAAAATATGCAGATAAAAAATCCAATTTATATAATGAAATTAATTAACTTTTTTTAATGGATAATGTTATTGCCTACAGTATTCATATATTCATTCTCATTTTTGAAATACAAAGATATTGAGAGGCAAGCACCATTAAAGTTAAGGATGTGAATAGTGGCTAAATTGCGGTGAGCGTGAATTCTTTTAGGAAGTATATGTTGATAAAAGCAAAATATGAATGCTTTTATTAATTATTAGCGAGAGTAACCTGCATTGTTTTAATAGGCTCGTGAACCTTGCTCTAATGGAAAGTTGTTTTCTCAATGTGAAGGCATTGATTATTAGTTCCATAAGACTTTCTTCGCAATTTTACTTAAAACTTTGGTGTAGTCTGCAACAAATCCTCAGGTCACTCTCTATTTTGTACGAGGACATGCAAATGTTTATCCGGTTACTTATATACCAAGGATAGCTTATATATAGTAGAAAAGGATATTCATATGGGATATCGCAGGAGCCCAAAATTGAGCTATCACGCATTCTGACCCCCCAAAGCTGTAAGTGGTAAATAAAAATCCATTTTACTAAAAAAAAAATCCCGGAGAAAATATTTACACCTCCCCCTTTTTGTCCAGAAAGGTTTCTGTATGAAGTAAAAAAAAAATATGAAACAGACTTGTTTTTTCTTATTTATACTATCTTTTTTATACTTATATTTACTATGTGCTTTAAAAAATGATATTGCACGATAAGTAATTTTTTGTTAAAGTTAAATCCCTTACTTCTACGGTGAGATAAACGTTGCACGTCCCCGGATTTAGTGCGAAAATAGACGAAAAAGTTAAAAATTACGTATGAAAAGGAGAAAATTCTAACAATATCTTATTTTTTTAAATTCTACATAAGTTAGTATATAATAATGTGGATAGCATACATGCTAAATGTTTGTAAAGTACTTTGTACATTTGGAACAAAGAAATCAAACTTTAACATTATTTATTATTACCTCTTTGTATTTTGAAAAATAGACTTATTAACATGTAACATGTTTCTTTTAAAAAACAACTTCAAATCGAACCAGTGTTCAAGAATACTTCATTGTAAATGGAATGCAAGTGATTTTTCACAAAGTAGTATTCAAACAGAAACAACAATGGCTACAAGTGTTTTAATTCTGCATTTCCTTTTTGGTCAGCCCAGTGATCTAAATCCAGCAATTCGCCCATCCATAGAGGATGTCTATGAATCCCTTTTAATTGTAAAGTAAGACTTAAATCAAACTCATTCTGGTAAATGGTTTAAAAGAGAGGCTTATTTAACAACTACTTATTTAGTTTTGTCAATATGGAAGCAATTCAGCATTTCTGCAATGAACAAATACTTTGTTGCTGGTAAAATTCAATAAAATTGACGAAAAAGTTGACAGGATTTCTAAAAATGGATTGAAAACTGATACTCCTTTGGTTAAAAAGTTCGTTAATGAACGAGAGGAAATGTTTGATATCGCTTCATGTCAATGGTATGATAATAAAATTCCAAGAGATAAATGCAAGTGTGAAGGAAAGATCCCCCTTCAAGAGTGGCAGGCATATATTGAAAAAAAAAAAAATGGTTGGGGATGTTAGGATCTTTTTATTTTGTTACTACCACCAGAAAGAATTTGGATACTGCCAGCAGGAGAGAATGTCAAATTGAGAATGAAAATAACGAAGAGAAACGGTCAACGGACCAAAATTCTTATAATCAGTTCTTAACGGATTTTACGGATGTTGAAGATTTCCCCTATGCCTGAAAATGCTGATAGAAACTTGGACATTGAAGAATAATCTGTGAGGTAAATTAAAAAAATCTGACCATAATAAGGGAGTTACTCTTATCTTGCAATAATGGTGAACAGATTTCGGTTGTCAGATACAGCAGTAGCTGCTATAAGTAATTCCCTTTTAGAAGATATGGAATTAATTGCTCCTTCAAATATACTAGATAGGCAAAAACTTAAAAGGGAAAGACAGAAGTAGAGGAAAATTCATGCAAAATCTTCAAAAAAAAGAATCAATGAAAATCAATTGCATTGGTTTGGAGGGCAAGATCGACCTTACCAAAATGGTAAAAATTGTTGAACATCAAGAGAGAAGCAATGGCAGCTTCCTACCAAAAAATATGTTTTGCACAGAAAAAGAGGAGCATATAGTCATTATTAAAGGAACTCTAACGTTAAATATTTTTAGTTTTTATTCTTATAAAATATATACGGGTGGGGAATTGTAGCTTTCATGATTTGAAACTAAGAAATTAAATTAACTAGAATAAACTTTCTTATTCTTTTTTGAAATTTAAAATTATACAAACAAATTAATGTTTGTCTGTCCCCCATTTAAGAGCCCTAACATGAATATATTGATCATGTTTCACCAAAAAGTGGGAAAGCGGAGGATCAAGCTAGAGAAATACGATCGGTTCTAGAAGATCATGAAAGCTTAGAATCCATAGTTGCTATCATATATGATGGTTGCAACACAAATGTAGGAATTTGGTCTGGAATTGTAAGGAGGCATGAACTTTCCTCCAAAGACACCTTCAATGGCTGGTTTGTCAACTTGATTTGAATGAATTGATATTGAAGAAGGCATTCAAACAAATTGATGGTGGTCAGCAAGGACCTAGTAATTATAGGGGCTCAATTGGAAAATCAATAAATGAAGATTTACAAAAAATGTCTGTTGTCAATATCAGGCCTGTTGTAGGAAAAGTTAAAAAAATTAATGAAGATATTTTGACAGATTTAAGTAATGACCAACACTACTTTTACGACATTCTTTTGACAATTAAGACTGGAAAAATTCATCTAGGTTCCTACTTACCTCTTAAATTACCAGGAACCTTGTACGAGGCTAGATGTCTTACCAAAGCTAATCTCATTTTGCGATATTATATATCGAATAAAAAGCCTAGCAAAAACTTTTTAAAATTGGTAGCATTTATCTTAAACTATTACGCTCCAATGTGATCTGCAATTAAAAGATGGTTCGAAACAATTTTAGCTTGCAATTTCCCTATCAAGAGGTATTGATCAAGATTTGGCCTTTATTGTACAAAAATTTTTATCCCGAAATTCTTTCTTTGCTCATCATGAAAATATATTGTTAGCAGCATTGGTAGATGAAGATTCAGAAGCTCGAAAATTTACATTGAACAAAGTCTTGAATGCAAAAATTTCATATGATCCCCATAGGCAATTCATAATTCCTAATAAAATAAACTATGAATCAAATCATTTCATGAATATGATTGATTGGTCTAAGATTGTAATTTAAGTTCCTCCAATCATACAATATTGGTCAGATAAAGAATTTATGAAAGCAAAGAATGAACCTTTGAAATTAGAGAAATATCCATACCATTCCCAATCTATAGAAAGGGCAGTGAAACTAGTTTCAGGGACTTACTGTAAGGTTTATGGATATAACCAAAGAGACGGATACATTTTCTCAACTTTAAAATCAAGAGATAAACTAAAGAAATTTAAAACTGTGAGTATACAGTTTGATATATTTACATATCATATATTTAAAAATAGCATTCAGCAAAGATTAAGGATTATTATTCACATTATTATATATTAACTTATATAGAATTTAAAAAAATAAGCTATTGACTGAATTTTCTCCTTTTCATAAGTAGTTTTTATTTTCGTCTATTTTCGCACTAAACCTGGGGGCGTGCAACGTTTATTTCACTTTATAAGTAAGGGATTTAACTTAAGCAAAAAATTACATATCGTGCAATATTATTTTTTAAAGCACATAAAGCTTTCTTTAAAATAAGAAAAACAAGTTTATTTAATTATTTTTTTTTTTTTTTACTTCATACAGAAACCTTTCCGGACAAAAAAGGGGGAAGTTGTAAATTTTTTTCTCCAGGATTTTTTTATTTATTAAAACGGATTTTTATTTACCATTTGCAACTTTTGAAGGGTCAGAATGCGTCAAAGCTCAATTTTGGGCTCCCATGATACACCGAAATGTTCATTCCTCAAAAATTAAATAATAATGATAGGAAAATAGGAAAAGAAAATTTTCCTTTCAGGTTGCCTACTCTAAAAAAATACGGGTGAGGTAAAAAATGCAACAAATTAGCATCATTACATGATAAAATAATTTATTGATCCTTTGTAGAATTTTTAAGTTTACCATCTGATAAATATTTTCTATTGGGTGGAGGTCCGCATACTCGGTAGACCAATTCATGAGCTGAATGTGTTTCTTTTTGAGCCACTCCTTTGTTGCCATGACCTTATTTTAAATAGTCTCTCCGTTTCCTTACGTAGCCAAACAAAAATTATACAAGCGACCCTGTTAGTGCGTTTCCATTAACTAAAATTTCGTTTTAATATTTTTGGTTACACAAAAAACAATACCCTAAAATTGCAATAACTTTAATCAAATGTTATGTTTTCAAGTCCTAATTTATAAGTTAGCGACTTAGGTTTATAGAAGGAGAAACCCCCTCATTTCTGTGGGATTTTACATAGATAAATACAGTGTAGAAATTAAGTATTTTATCCCTTTGACCGTTAATAAAGAAGATATATTCCATAAGGAAACATTTTTTTAAGGGAGAAAAGTGTCGACTAAAACCCCAAGAACACGTTCCCTACCGTCAAGAATTAGGGTTAAAATATTATGTTTGGGAGTGTGAAGTGGAGCGGACGACTTCACTGAATCAAAGAGAGGACGGACGGGTACATTTACCATGAAAAACCTGGTCGGCAACCTCCTTCTCTTAGGGCAGGACACCGAAAATGGGTCGTGGATGGGTCTTTCAGCTCAACAATGAACCAAAACATACGCTCATGGCAACAAAAGAGTTGCTCAAGAATAAATACACTAAGCTCATGAGCAAAAGCAAGATAAATTTTTTGAAGCCGAAAATTAGCTAAACAAAAAAGTGGGGAATATAGTTATTTGTACGTCAATCACTCCAGATCTTAGGCTAAGACGAATAGACAGACTAACTACTTGTTAATTTAGATCTTATTTTTTTCTTATTGGGAAATGAAAGGTTGGAATGTAGAGAAAAGATGGAGCCAAGTATTTTATTACTTTATATTCAAAAACTATTTGAACGTAGAAATATTATTTGAGTTTAGTTTTTATTCTTATTATCTTTTTCCCATCCTCCCTTGTGTCATCTACGTGTAGCTAATCCAATGAAACTCCATGACAGATAAACTGCTCTCCGCCAAAACATTCTTCAAATTGTCAAGGATACCTTGTTTATTTTTTGTAAAATCTCCAAAATGTTAATGATTTGTATCACTGCCATCTACAGTACATAATACAAATTACATGTAGAGAGATAATATTACGTTGACTTAACTCTCTTATATATTTAACTCTCAGGATGTTATTGTTTTGATCGAAATGAAAAGATTGGATTTTTATATCTTTCACTTGGATTTCATACCTATGTATATTACATATTTATAAGTGTGTTTGTAGATTATTTACATTATAATTTATTTTTTAAAGTGCAGGACTACAACATTAATTGACAAATTTTAAATAATATTTTTGAAGATACCTCATTCTAATAAAGAAAGAATATCGTAATTTTCAAAAAAGAGGAAACTAATTTGTTACTCAAATAAAACTTTTTTTTTTGGCATAGTGCGTAATGATTACTAAATTCCGATAGTTGTAGAACATCTATCTTTGAAGTTTTTGTACATTTGCAGTCTCTTTTATGTCTCATTCATTTATTTTTTTTAATTCTAATAAATTTTGTTTTGTTTAAGTTGTTCAAAACTTTTTTATGCCCTAGATACATATACAATATTATAATAATGTAATTAGTTATAAACATTTTTAAGTTATAGGGTTGTTAATTTGATCAACTGTGTACACTGTAAATAGATTAAAGAGCTGTATATATGTTTCCTAGATGGACCTTGTAAAATTGTTAATTACTAATCTTTTTTTATTTTCTTCCGGGATTTTTTTTGTTTCATTTTTTTTTAAATTTTAAATATGACGCGTTGAACCTTATTGGTGTGGAGGGAATTTTTTTTTTGTTAATGTATCAAATGCTTAAATATAGTTTTATATGCGATATATCCTTCATTTTTTTTTAAATGTTCTTCTAATTGGTTAGATGGAGTTACACTTATTAAGTAAATAATTGAACATTATAGTATTACATTTACTCAATCTAACCTTGGAATCTTTTGTGAAGTCAATATACATAAAGTATATTTCTGTCTCTAGGGAATGTGTCTCAACTTAAAAAGGTTGACACAAGAGAATATAGAAAATCATGATATTTTATCTCATAGATATTGATTTGAAGTTCTTGACTAATATTAATAAACAGAGGATAATAGTAGGATCTTCATTTTTTTCTTCAGGAAAGGGACTAGAAGATATGAGAAAAGTAATGTCTTGGGCAAGAGTTTAGAAAAATTTACCTATTTTCTGATTGTTTTTATCAAATTTATTCAAATACATTACCTCATCGAACAAAGATTATTCGTTTACTCCAAACGTAAAAATCAGTAGACTTTAAGCAGACTAGTTGGGAAAATACCTAGAACAACACTGCTTGAATATAGCACCAGAATTCCTATATCATGATTTACTTAAATAATTCTCAAATCTTCCTGTAAAAAAAAAAAAAAAAAAAAGAAGAGAGTCTCCTGGCCTTCTTCAATTAAAGAGAAGGTCAAGCTCCACATTGTCCTCAAAAAAATTAACTATATTTTATATTAACATTAGAAGTATTTTTAATAAATTACAACTTTAAGATGCATTATTGATGACTTCAAGCCAGCAATTGTTTGAGTAACAGAAACATGGCTTGGGCAACGGCGAAATTGTCTTAACTAATTACAACCTTATTTCCCGTGTGGATCGCTTAAAGGGGTCCAAATAAAGAGGAGGGGGTGTGGTGGTCTTTTGAAGATCTCAATTGTTCTTCAATTAGAAGATCTTTGAAGTCAACTTCCAAATATGCGAAATACAATGTGATAATCATAGACTCCTTTCTATATATATATCTCCTAGTACCAAGAATAATGAAGACCAATTAATTTCTACTTATCTAAGATTAACTCGTTCTCACACAATAATCTGTAGAGACTTCAATCGTCCTAATATTGATTGGGCATCTTGGATCCCCTTCTTGTCTACTGGTAGGCGTAGGCTGTATATAGAAGTCTTTCCAGATCTTTCCCTGGAACAGAGAAGTCAGTGAAGCTACTCAGTCTCGGGGAAATATTCTGGATCTGGTGCTCTCCTCCTCCAATTCTATTTTTACACTCGAGTGTTGAATGATATTAATATATCTGATCATTATTCAATCTTAATTTCCACCACTAAAACTGTCGTTTATGAAAAAAATAACAGCTCTAGAGGCTACTTCGATTTTACTAAGGGTGACTCTCTCTCAATGAATAAAATACTTCGCACAATTGACTGGGTTGGACATTTTATCTCTTTCCATCCCCCAAACAATGTTGAGACTACCTGGACATTAATAATATTTACGTGGACTGAGCTTGATAGTAGCTATATCATATAGTGGGTGTATAAGATTTATCACGATAAAAATGAAATGAAACGACTTGTTTCTTTAAAACGACGTTCTTGGGATCATTTCAGACGGGTTCCTTGTCAAAAAAATACTTGCTACAAAAAATATTTAAAAATATTGCCCAACTTATTAGACAAAATAGAATTAACAATGAGATGGAGCTACTATCAAAAGATTATCACTCTAATATAAAACCTCTTTACTCATATATTAGGAGGAAGAGAGTAGGATATGGTAACAGTGGAATTGGTTCGATACGACATAACTTAGCTTAGCTTTTTGCTTAAACACGTACTTTGCATCAGACTATCAACCCAAATAGAATCGAGTACTTGATGGAGGGCCATCAAGTACTCGATTCAGCATTAATATGAATAGGGATTCATATTAATGCTGTGGTCTTGTCCCTCTATGAATATTCATTTTCTCTTGAAGAAGTTCATAGTGTAATTTGTAAATATCCGTTGCTCTTTATCCACTGGTCCTAAAAGAATTAAGACCTTCTTCTGAAAAAGAGTTGTTCAAAGTGTGGCTATTCTCTTTAATCTTTCTTTTCAAAGTGGAAATCTGCCAAATGATTGGAAAATAGCCAATGTAGTTCCAATCTTTCAGAAGGTATATCTTCTTTATCCTTCTAAATACAGACCTATATCCCTTCAAAGCTATATCGGTAAAATAATGAAGCGGATCGTTAACCGGAAGCTACAATCATTCCTAAGAGTAATAATCTTATTTATAGTAGGCAACACAGATTCCGTCCTAATATGTCGTGTGTCTCGAATCTAATTCCTTTCTGGGATGTTATCGTCAGTCGTCGTAACTGTAACCTTGACTGTGCTGTCATATTCTCTGATTTTATCAAGGCTTTCGATAAAGTCCCTCATGGGAAACTTATCTTTAAATTGTCTATCATCGCTATAAAAGGTCGGTTGTTACAATGGCTTAGTTCCTGGCTGACGAATAGGACATAGAGTGTAATGATCAATTCCACTGTTTCTGAGCCTTTTTATGTTCCACAAGTAGTGTACTGGGACCCACACTCTTTGACATTTAAATTAACGGCTTAGGGAATAATTTTTCACAAGGTACATTTTTATAGACAGATGATACAAAATCATCTGTTCTGATTTAAACTCTGTAAGTGATGTCTATGGCAAATTTATTAACTGAAGTATTACATAGAGAATGCCTATAAATGTAAATAAATGTTTCCTGCTTCCATTCTCCAAACCAGAGTTCATCCACCCAAGTCCTAAGATGTTAGATGATTACATAGACTTAGGAAATTACATCTCTCATGACATGTAATTTAAGGGGATTATACATTACATTATAAGGAAGGCAATCGAAACTTGAGAATTATTAAAAGAAGCTTCAAACTCGTGAGCCTTCGTTTATGGTAAAACTTTTTATCCTTTATATCCTCCCAAAATTTTAATGTATGGATCTGAGATCTGGAATCCTTCAAGAAACTACTTGATAAAGTCCTTAGACAGGGTGCAAGCCAGGTCTATGTCATATTTTCCATCATTGAGAGATAACGAGATATATGAATGCAAAATCAAAATTAAAGATATAATTAGGCTCCACCAAATTTTAAACAAAAAGATAAGCCTGTCTTCCCCGCTCTGGTTCCTAAAAAAAGGTTATCTCTTCCACAAAACGAGACTCTCAACTCTCAATACCATCTACCTACCAAAATAAAAGATTGACATCTTTAAGTATAGTTTCTTTTACAGATCGACAAGTCTTAGGAATACCTTTTTGCTTTCGCCAGAGAAGTGAAGCTGACCTCAAGCGATTTTTAATAAATTCTTTTTTGTGTGACTCGTATATTTATATTTTTTCTTTACATTTGTGGTTTACTTCATTATGTTGTTGTTTGTTTTTTGATTTTTTTGTTGCACTGTCAAGTTATTTAAAAAAAAATTTAATATTTGTATTTTAAATGATTCACTTTTATTAAGAATGATAAATTTTATATTTTATAAGCATTAAATATAATTCAACGTTTATAGGGGTTGTTTATCGTCGCTGGTCGGAAATAAATAATCCCTTCTCTGTTAGTAATTATCAATACACATGGTAAAAATCATAATAGAAAATACTCGTGGATTGACAATCAAGCATAATATGTAAAAAACGCATAATTATATCATTATAGCAACAGTAAACAAACATTTAATGCATTTTATTGTAATAAATATTGCATATTTTCATTTCAAAATTCAAAAAGAAACATAATTTTCAATTAAAAATAAACAATAATAACGTATAAACTTCATTCATTTATACTTGTATATTAAGGCAAAATGGCTTTAAGGAAAAAAGTCCTGAGGAAAAATAGTTTAAAGCAAAATTACAGGGCAACATTCAATTTTAAAGTCGGTTGCTTAGCAGTATTTCTCCTATCTCCAATTCTACTATCAGAAATTGTTAAATACTTTCAATCAGATAATGTATGATATTATATATATAGGAACAAGAGACTTATTCCAACGAATTACTCTTATGTTGCCAATAGAGATTAAAAAACATTAACTATTTTGTTTATCAAGACATACAATAACTCTAAGGGTTTTCATTGGGCTTTAAAAAGTTCCATGTCATCTCAAAGTCTACAAATTTGTAGATTGATCGATAAAAAAATAACATTATGATATAAATACGTGTTTAATGATGCTTTAAATATTATCAGTAAAAATATATAGATGTGAATGAATGAGTAAAATCTAATACTGCAAGCTTTAATTCTAGCGACATATTAACTTTGGAATACCACCTAAATATTCCTAACGTCTCTCATAATAAATTAAGAAATTATAAGAATCAAATTCTCTTTTTCAACTATACTGATTTACTGCCACCAGTTATATAATCTCCTACATCTACAACTATGGGCCCACCGTCAACGATAATATCATAGCACAGACCAGTTTTTGATGTTTCAGCAGGATCGATCCACTAATACATAGAGCTCCATTCAATGAATATAAATTCTACTCTGGTTATTAAATTTTGTTTGGACTACTTTGGAGTAATTCGTGGATACTGAAGTCTCAAGTTAGTCTCAAACATAAATTTACAACCTTAGATTTGGGGACTGACAGGTATCTGGATATTTAATTTTTTATATAATCTTCTTCCATGAGAGTATTTAGTTTAAATAAAGCTTTATATTTTAAAGTTATTTATCCTACAGGAGTATTCCATAAATACTTGATAGCTCCAAAATAACAATTAAAACAGAAAATCCTATGCTTCGTAAAAAATCCGTATATCCACTATATTGAGATTTGAAAGAAATTTTAAAGTGTAGGTATATGTATTTTGTTATGTTTTTAACTTATATTATTACTTCTACATTTAGCTGAGACGGAAGAATATAATATCTTAATTGAGGCAAGACTGAAGGAGCTGAATGACTTATTCTAAAGATCTATTCAATATAAATAAACCTTACGTTTTAAATTGAATCCTTTGGACAAAAGACATGATAATACATATATACATATTTATAATCAACTGCAACTATAAAAATCTAAAGACACCACTTTAAAATTCAAAAAAACAACAACGATAGAGTTATAAAACTAGAAAATAAGCACACGGCACACTTTGCAAAAATAAGTAAAAAAAAAAAAAAGAAGACAACCAACTAACAAAATGAAAAATAAGAAATTTTTTTGTCGCATTTGAACCTCTTATAATTCTTTGTATCTTCTTACAATCTTGCGTATAGATTTTATAGGGGCTGCAGAGTCCGTATCAGGACCAATCAGTTTTCCTAAAATTGGGAATTTTGATTTTGAGCACTCCATACTGGGCGGTGGAGGATATTTCTTTCGTCCTTACTATAAATATCTTCTTCATTGGTTAATTTGAGAGCAATTAGCACTTTTGCATTTAAAAGAGCACAATTTCAGGCCTTACTTTTGTCTGAAAAATTGGTCGCAGGTCCAAATAATAAAATTGATTGTGCGAAATTTTCATTCATGCCTTTCATATTTGAAATAATAAAATGTTTTTTTAAACACTAGAACGACGAGGGTATCATTTTTGATGCCTATTTGGGTTTGAATTAAATATTGTGAGAAACTTCTTAATTAAATTTGTTCATAATTTCTTGAATTCTCCTAAAACATATAATTAAACACAAAAAAAAACAAGATTAAAAAATGAAACTAGTTATGGTTACGTTGATAGAGTGAACACAACTTAGACAGACGTAGGTACCATATTTGATTTCAAATATTTTTTTTGTCCTACGATTGTATATAAAAAGGCTCAAGCAAGGTCAGACAGGAATGGACAACTTTAGAAAGAAATTGTGCACTTTCCTTATTTAAATATAAGTATAGATTTTGCTAAACAAACAATACTGATTCAATCTGTTATTGTGCAAGGATGTCCAAGAAAAAATTATCCATTGAAGAGATAAGACATTATCTTGTGTCTACATCGAGCTCCAATTCTAAAGGTGATGATTTCAAATTGAAACAAGAGGAATATAGGTCCAACCACTACAATCAAAATCTTCTGGTTACTATTCCGAAGTTTTGAAAGAGCCTGTCGGTGAGAAGTTTTGTTTAATACCATTATTAGTTTGGCAAGATGTGATATGTATATATTGACAACTAATAGGAATATTTAACATTTCAAGAAATTTCAGGATTCAATCAAGTGACTCAATTCCCGCCTTCTAAGAAGAATAAATAACCAACTTATTAGCAGAGTCAATGTATCTATGTGGTAAAGATAACACAATTTTGCACAAATAGGAATTAGAGAAAATTCTGTCTGTTAAAGACAAGAAAACATTTTGAAGGAAGTCACATGTCCATCATCATTGGCAAAACTTAACATCTTTACAGACACAAATATTAAAAAATGAATTGGTATCATTTTTGATATCGAGCGTCGTGTAAGGAGGGTCGTTACAATCCGTCGTTCTAGTGTTAAATCCCAATAGAAGGGCTATCAGGGAATGCATGAATGGTAAAATTGTACATTTTACCACAGTCTTTGCAAGGACAGTCGAAATAAATAAGTTCATTGGCGATTTGGAGCTAAGATGTGAATTTTATACCGTTTGCATTTCGATTCATTCAGCTTAAGAACCCACAATCCATTTTCAAGTACCAAGACATTGGAGGGGCATGCTTGTTTATAGACCTCATTAAGGAGAATTTACATTTTATGCACCGAAATGGACTTTTCTTATAGATATCGTGAAGAGTAATTATGTTTCATCTTAATGCTTAAAGTTATAGTTGTCTTGGGCCAGTTCTCATTAGTAAATATTTCTGTTCACAATTCCCCCGAATAATATCAACAGCAGAGTTGGAGTGGATTTGAGGATGGGCCTTCCATAAAATTCTTTGGCTAGTACCATAGAAGGGAAACAAAGCTAAATCGTATAAATTAGTGTTGTCAAATCCTAACATCAACCATCTGTAAACTGTACTAGAATATACAGCCAAGCGCCAGTTAGTATTTGAATATGTTGTCCGGTCTTTAAAAATCTGGTGATAAATTTTAGTTAAAATCCTTGAAAGAAGTGCCAGTTCTCCTCGCATTTCCGATTTAAGCCTTTTTACTGCTTCACTTAACCTTCGATGTAACAACTTTACTAGGCACTTTACTTCTTCCTACATTGCAACTTCTGCTAATCTGGATAGAGAAGTAGCCTTATAAACTACCAATGACATCACCATATTATTGTAAACATCGATTCTTTTTTTAATATTGAAGGATCTCCAACTTCTATTTTTCTATAGAATTTTTGATTCAGTGTCAACTAATTGGAGTCTGCCTTTCCCCATACTATACCTACTACTTCAATTTGGGTTTTTAATAGGGCAGGCCTTATTTTTTCTCTTATCTGTGGACACCATGGGCATAAAGCAAGAGTCCTTGTTTTCCCCTATTTATTTCCAAACATGAATTTTGAGACATAATATTATAATCTCCTTAGAATTTTCTCTAGGTACAATACTGATTAGGGATTGTAACAAGGGCAAAACTAATCATTTTTTTATAAGAGGGAAATATTTGTCTCCATAAATTTTATTATTAAAACTTGTAATGTTTTTAGATATTAAAAAAAAAGTTGTTATTTTAGGTTCTGACAGTAGAATGTATGTAAATAATGATAAGAAATGAAAATCCTTTTCTTACAAAACTTACACTCATCAAATAAAAAAATATTCCAGTATTCCAATTATATTTATTTTACCCTTTGTCCCTCATAAATTAATGGGGCAGACATAATATTTTAGATCAACTGTTTTCTAATTATCTTGAATGGTCCCCTTTGATGTTCTATTTTTCAAAATCAATTTTAAGTACACAAATCGATATATTTTATTTTCTGGATTCATAGTTCAAATAACTGATACTCATTTCATAAGTCAACATTCCAAACTTCCATACCGATGATTCATAATAAGTCGTACTGGGAGAGCAAAGTGATTGTTCATATAATTCGAATGAGATATATGTTCATTTAGTAATGTATTTTTTAGGCATCACTAATAGTGATACATTATGATATTTTGAATTCAATCTACAAATATAATATTAGAAAAATGTGTTAGTTTTTTTTTTCAGTTCTTTTATTAAAGAGTGGGATAAAATTACGTAATACCACATTAAAAAGAACATATGTTTTATTAATGATATTCAAGATTTATATTAAAAAAAATAAGGCTCCCGTAACTTTTATTTTTGCTCGAGACTCACGACTGTCTCCCTCCAATTCTAAATGATATAGAGGCATAATAATAGATATTTGCTCTATTTCATAATGATCAAACAAATTTGGAATGAATTGAATTTGAAATGACTTATTGAAATAACCTAGACGTTCATGATTCATCAACTCCTAACGGAAGTAGTGTGGAATCGATTACAGAAAATTTTCAGCAAAAAATGATAAAGTTCAGCCAATTACGTTTTTTATTCACTTTCACATGTTAAGATATCATATAATGATACTACTTTGTAAAGGTAAAACAATAAAAACAAACTCATTAACATTTAATTACATTTTAACATGTATCAATTTAAGCTCTCATTCTTGAGGAGAGTGCATCTAATTAATGAGTAATGAAGTGTCAGTATGTTTATAAATATAGAGAGTAATGCTAAAAATTTGTTGAGAAATTATCTACTATATTATTCAAACAAAGTTTGTCTGTTTGTCGAAGCATATCAGCTCCGAGCATTGCCCTCTACTACTGTTATTCTATATTAATCAAGCAAGGTTTATCGATATGTAGTATACTTCTTAAATAAGAAATAAGGATTTGCATAAAAAGACAGAATAATCGACTGAAACAGAAATAGCTTTAATGCTACATCCACAGCTTATTCATAGAAATTTTTAGTGTGTTCCTCTTTATCTAAACTTTGTCGTCAATATTTTTCTAAAGTTAACCTTCAGATAGCCGACATGTAAAAATATATTCTTACATTCTGGTGTCAAGAAACGAAAACTCAGTGCTTCATTTACTAATATAATAATAACTATAATTATTATTTCACAGTTAATTTCAAACACATACAAACTGAATAAATTTATTGTTAGAATGGAACATTAAACGTTGTCACTATACAAGATATCAAAACAAAAGATTACAAGATAATTTAATCCCGAGGAACAGGGAGGGAATTACAAGTGAAGGCTCAAAGGGAGCAATACACAATCTATGATTGTGATTAGTTAATAGAGTGTTTATATATATATATATATTTTGAATATGATATCTCATAATATAAAAAAAAATAATGCAGAATTTCATGGACGAGATCCCCATCTTGATCTATAACTATAGCACAGTCCTTGATTTAAGTAGAGATTTCAATATCTCTTCATGGTCTTTGGATGAAGAAATGCAGGTTATTTGAATGCCAATTATTCTTAAGAACGGACCATAGAGGTAGTATTCCGTGATTCCTTCAAAATACATTGACACCTACGTATGATAGTTTTAATAAATGTGATTGGATGTGAATGGGATGAATAAGATATTCCAAAGATTTATTACGAATCCCAGCATGCTCTTATGAATGATGATGCTCCTCGTATCCATATTTGTTAGATTCTATTCAGAGCTAACAACTATGGATACGAGGGGCACGAGTAAAGTTGCAATTGATGATTATGGATTGATGAGAAGGAGTAGGAGCAATTAGTGATATATGATGATGAGGAGGAAGAGGAATGTCGGGATTTACTTGTATTTCCCAAGGTATAAATAATATCCAGGTATCAGGATTCCATTCCTACTCATAATTAATGATTTATCATGACGTCATTTCTAATCCATAGGCACCATAAATCATTCATAACCATCTCCCATCTATCGTTATTCATTAGTCATCACTCATATCCTGTGCAGACTGCCCAGCCCTCTCTCTACAGCCCTACTTAAAAACTACAAAGTAGTTTAGAAATATAAAGTATATGACGTCACTAAATACATATCCCTCTTCAAAGTGAGTAAATGAAAAGACAGGGAATGAAATTACCGGTCATACATTGTTAAACTTGATTCAACGTATCGGATATATATCGGAAGTGTGACGTCCATTATTGGCTTACTAACAACAGATTTTGATCTCTATTTTCTTTCTATTTCGAAATCCAAAAAATATATCAATGTGTTAAAGAGTATACTCAAGGTAACTTGAAATACAAGGTATGTCAATTACGCTTGTCTGGACTTACGCGTATCATCCACCACGTGTTTTCTTTTTCCCCTGTTGATAAAGAGGGCATCACAGCTGGTATAGAACTAAATATACCTTAAAAATAATTGAAAATTTAGTGAAACTAGTTATATTTCGAAAACATGAAAAAAGTTATAAATTAGTTCAAAACTTGCAATAAACATATTTATTAGCATATATAAATTGCAATTATTTTAATTTTAATTAACAAACAAAATAATAAATACCACAGCTAACTTTTTATAATTGTTATTAATATTTCAATAAAACTAATTATTATTCAAATATTAATATTGAACTGCATTTAAAGTATCATGTTGATTTGGAAGGAATTCATTAAACGGTTCATCATTTAGTTTTAAAGTCTTATTTAAATAAATAAGACTAATTAGTTAGACATTGTTAGTTGATACCTAAATGTATATCGAATAAAATAATTTATACTATTATTTATGTAAGACGTATATGTGTTTCCTCATTGAAGCTTACGTCAGTGCTTTAATACTCATTTCCATGTAGTATGCACTACTTATAACACACAAAATATTGAGTGTATTTAGTAATCAATATTAATTTAATCAAATCATTTTCGTTGATGATACTTAATGGACTTGTATTTCACACAATATTTGATAAAGGATATGTAAACATTGTCATGCTTAAGTCAACAGACAATTTTTTCCCTCTCGCTTTTGCTTATCAACTCCCAGTTTTATACGTATCTTACTCATAGCTTCAATTTAAGTTCCCTTCATGAAATAAAAAATTTATTGTATTGTTCCTACTTCATATTTTCAAATTTGCCATGAGTTCAATATTTGTATATTGTGAGGGTGCAAATCCCTCTCATCGACCTCCATATACCATAGGAGCAAATCCATACATTGGGCCAACGGAAAGTATTGTGGCTAGTTGGGCAGCTGGGATATGTGCTGTTCTTGGTCTTTTTGGAAACATTCTCTCAGTTGTTGTTTTTACATCCAATGACAAATTAAAGAAACACTCCACTACACCTTTTTTACTTTCATTGGCTATTTCGGATCTCATTTTCTCCGGTTTTAATCTACCTCTTCTTTCCTTAAGGTAAAGTTATCTTTTTGAATGTTTCGATACTAATATTTAGAAAAATTATCCGTTACTATTGAGCATCCCTTGATCCAAAATAAGTAGCTTCTGAAAAACTAAAATTAAATTTATTACAACATAAGAATAGAAGCTTTATGATATAAATGTCTTCTGATAGTTTTGTAGATTTCTTTAATCCTTATATAGCACTCGTTAACACAAAATCAAATTAGAATCATTTTTAAACATAATGACTTTTGCTGATATTTATATTTTTGAAAAAATTATCTTACATTTATATTGTTGTAGTATTCTGATTACCCCCTTCAAAGGCCCTGCAAATGACATTTAAATGCCGCCAAAACTCCCCAAAAAAGAGTAACTAGTGTAATAGATTTAGTTTTGAAGGCAATAATACAAACAACAGCAGATAAAAAGAAACCATCAATATATGGTCGTAGTATTTATTTATATAAAGGTCTCAATCATTTCAATCATGCTTTTAAGTTAAACTAACAAATTTAGTAAAATAAAATTCTTATCCCAATTTTTTTATAAATTTTATGTGCACTCCGTACTTATCTGTCTAAAAGTACGATAGTAATAATTAAACGCAAATTTCGGTTCGTTAGTATATCACAGACAAATAATTTGACATATATGTATATACCAAAACTTACTGACAAACTACTAAAATTTTGAATCATACAATTTAAATTCAGGATTATAGTTGTATTTTAATTTTTTTGTTGTAACCCGACACGACTAAATTTCAATTTATTATCTTATAAAAACATTAAATTAATTTATGGCAACATTTTGTAACATTACTGTAAAAATTTATATATAATAAATTGTACCTTTGTTGTAATATAACTTATTTCCTCCTGGTTTGGGCCAGTTTAAAATTATAGAAAAATGTTTAAGCTCAAAGCTCAATCTAAACTAGAAAAAAAATCAATTAATTGGTATATTATACTAATTATTTGAGTATATACTCGAACAAAAAATGTTGGGACGTCTCAAGTGATTGTTTACAAAAGAATCATCATGTACCCTCCCCAATGCATAGTTATAATTGATTAATTTTTTAAAAATATGAATATATTTTAGAATTTTGGGATTCTGTAAAAAAACTATTAGTATTTTAATTTGTATTTCACATTTTGAGACATTGCAAATTAAGTACACTAATAAGAAGATAGAGTACATAGACAAATCAAAAGTTGACAAAACCATCATGTTCATCGTAAAAAACGATAATCTTTTTCCAATATAAATAGATTTCTTATTGAGTATCTGATTCATTGAAAAAACAAACATTTGGAGTAGCTAAACACTATATAAATTTAGTAAACGATATTTTTGAATACAGTTTCCTAGAAGAGAATATGTTTACTCATATTTAAACTTTAAAATATGATTGAATATTAAGTAGTTTTATATTTTCTATGTATTTTATGTAACATGTAGATATAGGTTATTTTTATGTGCACATATAAAGCTATCTCATTTAAATTCTGAGAAACAAAAAAAGTTTTCACGACATACAAAAAACAAAATAATATACATAAAATAATACTAAATATAAATAAATTATAGTTTCAATTATGGTTTGTTATTATATAGTGTTAGGATTATTATGATTTTCAATATTTTAAAATTACTTTGGCAAAATTTGTAATTGAAAAACATTAGTTTCAAAAGTTCAAACACAAAAAAAAAAAAAAAAAAAAACCACTGCTTTTTATGGAACCGTATTTTTTTATCAAGGGTTTCATTTTTGATCATTTATACTTTGCTGTAAAATATTATCGAATCTTTCATTTGTAGCTTTCCAAAAAAAAAAAAAAAAAAAATTATGAACAAGTGCTTGTACACGGCATTTTATTGTAACTATATTAGTCGAACAACTATAAACCTTTATTGACATCTTTTTTGAGACAAACAGTTTACAAAAAAGATACTATATAACCGTCATTCTAGTTTTTAAATACTACTATTTGTTAAAAATAAATTTAAAGTAGTTATTAGGGTCAAAAATTTACCTTTTGGGAAAATTTGAACCAGTTATACGAAAATTAATAAAGTAGTTTAATGGCTTTAGAGTTTTGAAATTTTGTATTTCTTAGAAAAAAACGTGATTTGATTTTCATACCATACGTATATAACATATTTAAAGTTTACATGACTGATTTAAAAGACCTTTATGACAAAGGTAACAAATTATTTTTGCATAATTTGTTGTAGAGAGTTTTTTATTGTTTAGTAGAGTTAATAGAAATGAATAAAACTTTCAATTACATACAGTAAAATAAACATTAGCATGATCAAAGTAAACTAATTATAGCATACTTATTGTCTAGGATATGTTTAAAAAAAATATGGTAGGTATATTTGCAAGGGTATTATAAGCATGAAAAAGTCCTGAGGTCAAAATAATTAAATTAAATCTAGTTAAATCATGCCCTTTACTCTTATAATGCTATGGTTGTTCATCACTTTTATAATTTAATCATTTTATACATAAATGATATGCAACATATTTGATATTTTAATGTGTATTAAAATAATGAAAGAGTCTTTTTGTATTTTACAACCTACCATTCCAAAAAAAAACAGAAACAACGGCCCAAAATTAGTTTTCAATTAGCCAATTCTTCCAAACTATGAAAATATATTTTAATATATTAAAATATATATTAATATGAATGATTAAGTCAAATTCAACCTATCAACGTTCAGAATACTGAGTAGGGTGTATCCACAGCTGACAAATAAGTGCATTATAAAATTTCATGTTAGTGAGGTAACGCAGTGATTGGTAGTTTGGCAATTCCTCAAAATTTTGGAATTCTATTTTGTGGAAATTTCCAGATAATTCTAAGCGAACAAAATAATAGACAGTCATTTTTAATATACTGCCTTATACCGTCTACACTGAACACAAGAGTGTGTGGCTATGACACCAGTATGACTTAATCCAAAATCCTTATCTACTATTATTTGCGACTTGTTATCAGTCATATTTTTTCTGCTGCCTTACTTCCAATTAACAGTTATGCGTTTCCGGTTTGAGAAAATTAGTTCTCTAAAAATGGCAAAAATGGGCTGATGTATTTTTCTTACTATGTAAATGGAGTGTCATAAGTCTTCCAAAAATATATTAAGTAGAAATTTGTCAAATTGTTCAAAATGACCGGATTCTATCCAAGTTAAATTAATTTATCATTTGGTCACTTTCGGGGAACCTTCTCATCAAACTAGAAATATGGAACTTTTAACCGGAAATAGTTTTACAGATTCTATAAGGAATAAAAAAAAATATAAGAGAGTATTCTTACGTATATAAAACCTCAACTAATGGTGGATGAGGACTTTGGATTTGGTTAAATTTTTGTCATAGTACAAGCTCTACTGTGCAAATAATATATATGTATGTAATTTCGGAATAAACAATGTCTTAACAGTCTCTTACAGACAAGTAAGTACCACTATTATTTTTACCTACAAGCTAAAGCCTGAGGATTGCCTCACATTTCTCCATGAAAGACACGAAATAATACATTAAGACAAAGTTATGTAGCATTAAAATATCAAATGTTATAATACAATAAAACGGTTCCTTTAAGACATATGTAGACCTTTTGAAGGTAAAAGCATGTGCCTTTCAACTATTAGAGCTTTAATTATATACAATGCAAAATTAGACTTCATAGCTAAAAACTTTTTATAGTAGTTGAACGCCCTTATAAACTTCTCTGTGACATATTTCTATTGTGACTGCATTATTATTATTTTTATTTGATAAATTAATGCATAGTTATAGTTTAAGCATGCTAAAGACACATTGTTGAATTTGTCATTTAATCGCAATATAAAAGTACATAAATCATTATTTATTTGTACATGAAATAAATGATAATTAATCTTTGTATTTAATGAAACAGAAAACTATAGATATATATGTAGACAAAAAAAGGAACATTTTATAGTTTGATAAGAACGATATTGGAGGGTCATTAAATGAATATGGATCATTTTATGAGACAATATTACGTGGATAAAGACTTGACACATATTTTCTATGTGGCTTTATTGAAAATAAATCAGTTTATAGATGAAATTTTGGATCTGTAACTCAATCTAACTCTAATTTTTATGGTATTAAAAATGAAGAAATTCATATTTTGATATAAATTAAAACAATCATAGACAATTAAATACGTTTTTGAAAGCTATGAATTAGCTAAAAAAAATTAGGAAAATTCGAGGAGTAATGGGATGTTTTTTAAAATTATAATTTTTATTTATATTGTAAATTAAGAAAAAAGGTTTCATTGAACATAGTTTTTTTAAATTAAATAATAAAAAATGTCAAAAAAAAAAAAATGTAGATAAATGAATTTAAAAATTAATTAAATCTTCATAATTCCCTTTCTCAAAAAGGAACAAAGTCTTTCTAAAAAATAAATATTGTTTAGGCGTCCTTCAAGATGGGCAATAGTGATTTATAGAATGTTTGAAAGTATAAATGTACATATTTATTTACACAATGTATTAAAAAACATATTATATTAAATGAAATCAACAAGATCTTACTGATAAATCAATCTCTAACAACATTACTAAATATTTATTTATATTCGCCATTGTTGAAAGGAACATTGAATGTTTAATTTTGTTAATAATAATATTGCATGAGTTGTTCAAATACTCTCATTAAGTGGTAATGAGAATGTTTATGACATTTACTCCACAGTGTAAACAACTGATTTGTTGTGTATGAGTTCCAATCGGGTAAGTTGTATGAATGGCTCTTTAGATTTAATTTCAATAACCGTGAAACATAATTATGCTTAAATAATACAAGGGGTTATTAAATGCTATACTCTTTGTGACTTTTATAGAACTCTTATAAGCTACATACATAATTATTTAGGTATTATTATCGTGACTGGAAGTTTGGATACGGAACATGCGAACTCTTTCCCTTCTTTTACTACTCCAACATTTCCGTTACAACTTTTTCAATGGGACTCATCTCCTTAAATCGATTTATTGGAATCTTCTATCCAGAAAAACTATTTAAGATTTTTACCCCTGTCTCATGTGCAGGTATGTTATTTTCAGAAAATATTTAACTATGCAGTTGGTCCTAGCGAATCGTGAATGAAACTTTAAGAAGGTTTCTTTGACTTAATAAATAACTCACAGATATTTTTATCTCGAAATATCAACTAGTCGAAAAATAGAAATAAACAATTAGTGTCAAACAAATTTCTTCATTACAACAAGGACAACTGAGATAGAGGCCAAAAGCGATGAAAATGTGTGTCAGCGCTTATTGGCACGGAAATGTGTTATGACAAAATCTCCAGCATCGCTCCCTGATCCAATGATATCATTATCAAATAGCTGATTAAAGGAAGAGTCTTGATAGGCTAAAAAATAGCAAAAAAAGTTCAAAAGTGGTCCGAATACAACTTGGAGAATTTATGACACTGGTCTATTTTGACAATGGGATCCTGGGTGCCATCGAAATGAAGGCATATGCTACCCCTATGTGGATGACATAAAAGCTAAATATTTTTGTAAAAAATTTCAAAAATTCACCGCTGTTTACCAAAAAGCAAAATGTTTGGAACAAACATTTAAAAAATTAAATTTTTTTCAAAACTTTCAAATATAAAATTTTTTGAAAAAAATGTCAAATATCCATAGCTATTTACAGAAAAGTAATTTTTTTTTTGGAAAAAATTTGAAAAATTTAATTAAGTTAACTTTTTTTCAAAAATTAACTTAAATTTCAAATATTAAATTTTCTATTAATGAGCAAAATTTTCTTAATTTGTAAGGGGCTACAGCCACTCTTGATCAGCACCTGCGGACGCCCCGTATAGTGGAGGCAAAAGGGGGCCACTTTGAGATTTAATTATTTATAGAAAGTAAAATAAATGTATTTAGTTTTACTTTTAGTACTTTTTGAGAATCTTAAGAAAATTGAGCTTTGAAAAATTTATTCACGATTTGCAAGGATACACTCTATATATATATAACTCATATTGAAACAGGAATGATTAGTGGGGTCTGGATTATTTCCATGGGACTGATGTTACTACCTTTTTTGAAATATGGGGACATTTGGGCTATGAGCCAAAAACTTTTAAATGTACTATTCTTCCACGTGATGATTCATCCCCTGCCACAGCTTTTCTTACGCTTACATTTGTAGCCCCTTGCATATTAATGGTGGTTTGCTATGGACTAATATATTGGAAAGTTAAGCAGATTGGTAATGAGGTAAGTCAATGAGTTAAATATGATTTTTAGAACATAATATTATATATTACCCTAAACTATACTATATCGCTTCGACACCTTGATTAAATTTAAAATAAATCTATTTTTAATATATAAAAGTATTACTTTATAAAAAGTATGTATATCTAAAAAAATTAATGACCTTATTCAAATACAAATAATAGATTTATATTTTACAAGTATTATGGATATTTTTTACTATATAAAATAAGGAAATATTTTAATACTGTATTGTTATAATTTCCAGTGATTTTTTTCTTTTTTATAATCGGTTGGAGAAGGATTTTACGTGATCAAAAAATGGTTGATATTTAAAGATAAATGATGTAATGTCAATACGTGTAAATGACCTTATAGTTAAAAACGATACACAGTAGCTTTACTTGATAAAAATCAGAAAAAAAATAACAAACCAATTTTTGGGTAAATAATGTTAATAAAATATTAAAGTTGTATTTTAGCACATTTTATATAATTTTGGGATCCGGAAAAAAAATGTATTTTTTAATTGAGTAGTTTCATAAAAACTCCTTGTATGAATATAGATTAAGCTCTAACTTTGGGTTGTCCCTGGTTTCACACATACGCAATGCAATTTTTATACATATAATTATTTCACTATGCTTAGAAGTGTGCATATGAAATGATTCTCAATAGTTGTGCCCAAAAGTGTTTAACGGAACTCTTATAGGTAGGTCGTGGAGAGTTCATCAAAAATGTAAATAAAGTATCTTATTACTTTGCAAAATATTTCTAAATGTTAAATTAATACGAGTTTTGTACAGATCCTGTCGTAAAAAGGATAGTTCATTGCTAATATTAATTATGGAAATAGGTGACAAAATTCCAGGAAATTCATTCTCTATAAAATTTATCCCCGTATTTTTAGTTAATTCATGCGGTTTATGTTTCTAAACTACATAGTAGTACTACTTAGTTTAGTTTAGTACTCCCTGTAGAGGGAGGACTGGTTAGTCAGCAATCGGCACACAGATGAGTGATGAGTCGTCGATACCTTAGTGACGGATACCAATGATTTATGGTGTTTATACTTTTGAAAAATAGAAAAAAAAACACAATTGTAATGCCAGGATTTACTTATACTTTTCAAGGTTTAAATATCATCCACAGATCGGGATTCCATTCTTATTCACTATTAAAATTTACCATTAAGTCATTTCTAATCCATAAATACCATAAATCATTCATAACTACTTCCATCTATCACTAGTCATCACTCATCTCTAGTGGCGATTGCCAGTGCCTAGGCACCCCTCTATAGCCCTACAAAAAAAATACTAATTGGTTTATAAACATAGACCATATATCCCTCTTCGAAGAGGGAATATAATGTCCGGGTATGAATTTTACATGTAATGAATTTACTGGTAACAATTAATTATATCTCATGACTCTCTTAGAACTAATTTGGACGCTTGAAGAGTATAAGTATTAGGATTTGATTATGTATTTATGTTTTTCGTAAGTTTGTATTAAAATAATTACAACATAAGTTATTTATCAAAAGTTATAGACATAAATTTAAAATCATTTTATGTGTGAAATTTTTGCTCAAATCACTTTTTACATTTAGTTTTTAGTATTTTTTTTATAAAATGTATTTGATAATATTTCCAAAACATGAGGTTATACAAGAGTCATTACTCTCCCATCAGGTTTTTTTTTCTAAACGGTCCGATCTCTTACAGTATTCAACAGTGCTAATGATCAACTAGTCAGAATGAAAAAACCAAGAAAAAAATGAATTATACCTAAAACGTATAATACTTAATTATCATGATGAAACTTTAACATCTGAAATGCTGTGGTTACCATAAAAGAGTGATAAGGACTTGTTCCAGTACTAAAATAAATAGTCAGGACCAGACTGATGGGACTGCAATCATTTCATTTTTTTAATACCGACCTAACACTTGCACATATAGCTAGTACCTAAAACAATATTTTATTAAATATATGTGTGAATAATATATGAAGTAGAACCATTGAAATAAATTACATAGTGTGGTTATGCAGGGCAAAAATAAAGATCTTATTTGTTGAAAATATAGTTATGTATTGATCAACTACTCCCGATCTTGTATTGAATCCTATACTTCTATAAAAACTGAAGAGGTACATGAAGAAAAATATCATATATAATTAATTATTAGTTCTAAATAATTTGTATGTTCCATATAAACTGGAATTTTTATGAAAACACTAAAATCACTGTACAATTATATAACATGGTCACCTGGGATACAAATACGTCGTAGCAGTGGTCTTGTAATTTTTAAGTTGGTTCAGAAGCTCCTTTTTATTAATTTTCTTCATCACCACCTGAACGCTAGATAAAAACTTTCAGGGCTATAAAATTGTCCTCTAGGAGTAGGTGTTTGATCTTTCTGAACATGAAGCGGATATATAGGCTTAGGTCGGGAAATGGGGTGTGTTGAACTGAAAAACAGATATGACACTCGCAAATTATTTATGATACAACCTAATAAAATATAGTAAGGAATACAAAATATCTAAAGCGCCCTCTATATTGTTAAAATATCTATTTATTATTATCACCATTTGAATGTTTTGGTGCATTACGACGGTGTCAACTTCTTCATAGCATCCTCACTCTATGTTTTCTATATTTATCTTTTAACTTATACTTCATAATTTGGCGACGTCTTTTAATCTTTTATATGTATATTTCAGTTGGGAAAAGCAAATCTACTTAGATTTTTTCGCGTCCTTCCACCTAAAAGAGCTAATCGTATATCAAACTTAACAATGTTTCCTAAATATTTGAAACAAATTCAAATTGACGTGGAAAAATATAAATGAATTCAATTTTGCGACGGAATATGTTTTCTATTCATGAGAAGGAAATAGCATCTTAAAAAATTAAATTTTTTGACGTTTTGGTTTCTCAGCGTCCAATTTCTTTTTCTCTTCCCCCTTGCTCTGAATTGTAATTGGTAGCGCACGAATTAGCTGATGTTATGGTGTGAACAGCTCTTTGCTTTTAAATGAAGAAGAGTCTAAACAGTTGCCAAGTATTTCCCTAACTACGAATTAATTTTGGGTATCTTTTCTTTCTTTTTTAGTCTAGAAATGCTGAAAGATACAAATGAGGTTGTTATGTCTAGCAATAGATGAATTTGGAATGACATAAGTTAATAATATGATAATTTTATTCTATAAAAAGACCAAGTTTTGTTGACAAAAAACCTCCTTGTAACATAAAGAAGGATCATTAGAATTTTAAGATCAAAAGAGATATCTTATAAAAATATGAGTTGATAAATATATCCAGTGAACCGGCTCTAAACGCCACAAAACTAAAAAAATTCCTTTAATTTTGAACTATTTCAAATAAATCGACGGGATTTATCTTCCTTATTATTACTGATAAGCCAAGAATGTAATTTTCCCCAAAAACATTGTATTCTATCAAACTGAGTCTAATAATTTTCTTGTGTACAGATAAACACTAGAAATAAGCAATTTTGAGAGTGATGTGTTCGAAATTGAATCATGTTAAAATGCTTCTCTGAAAAAATAAGTTGACTGTTATGAAATTCAATTAATAACTTTTATTACATAATGGATTTAGTTTAAGCTATTTTCTTTTGTCAATGATTAATTTTATTTTTTGCATTAAAAATAATTATATGTAAAATCGTTTAAATAAAAAGTCAAATGATATTTGTCAAATTGTTCAAATTATTTATTTGAAATGAATAAATAAATATGTGTATTCTTAAACAAAAAAAATATGTAACTTTTTAAATTAGAACTCACGACACATATGTATGTGTTGTTATTGATGACGACAAAACAATTATCGTAATCATTTATAGGTACAAGAATAAAAAAACTTTGTTGAATCCATTTTATATGATATTTCTTTAAGAAAAAAAAACTTCACTTTTTAAATCAAAACTATCTATTTGTATTTTACTTTCTTCATTTTTGACTTATTATAATTTTTTTTGGGAAAGTACTTTAATAGTTTCTGAATTATTTACAAACTCTGGAAATTAATTATCGAGGTATCAGAGATGTTTTATATCTATTCTTATTATTTGTCTACGTTAACGATGACTATTAAAAGAGAAATGGAAGGTAAGTGGCATATGTCTTATCCTCCCACCAGCATATGTAAATAAAAGAAACAGAAAATTAACATGGTCACTCTGGCAATTTGAAAAATATTTTGCGGTAGAGTGGCTTAGCTATTTTGAAGGTTAAATATATCAGCTGCAAGCAGCTGATATATAGACACGACCTTTGTGAACATGTTAAGTCAATATGGCCTCCCTCAGCAGCAATTAAAGCAACCACTCGGCGGCGGAAAGGCTTGCAGGAGTTGATGATGAACTTCTCGGAAAAGTTGCTCAACTTCTTCACAATGGCAGCCTTCAGGGAGTCCAAGTTCAGGTGAGATATCCGGTTAGTCTCCTTTTCCAAAGTACCCCACACACAAAAGTCCAACAGGTTCAATGCCATTTTGTCGGCACAGAACTACTGGCATTTGGCAGATGTGTGTGTGAAGTTGCACCATCTTGGGTACACACATAGTTGTCCTCTGGATAGGTGGCCTTGAGCCAAGGCAGAATGGTGAACCTCAGCACTTTGTAGTAGGCCACCTGGCCGATATTCTCCCCAGTTTTAAAAAAGAAGGGAGGCATATTCTTGTCGTCTCACCCCACGACTCCCAGGACCATTGTTTGGGCTGGATGTTTTGTACGGATCACCTCCTTAACCTCCTGTGGTGATCCCCAAGCCAACTGTCGTTCCGACGGTTATAGACCTGGTCCACGGGGAAAATCTTCTCGTCAGATAATTTTTTTAATGTGGATACATTTGCCTTGATCCACGCACGAACTTTCTTGCAACTCTGCAGTCTCATTTCCTTCAGAGTGTCCGTCAACAGGTGACGTGGGGTCCTTTTGTAAGAGGACAACCCCAAGTCCTCCTTCAATGCACTCCTGATTGTCCCCTCGTCCATGTCAAACTTGTTAGAGAGGGATTCATGGAATTTGTTAGTTCCTCCTTGATCTTCTTCTTCAGGTCCCCTAGAAACTCAGAATCCCTTTTCAAGTTGTGTCCCCCACTTTTTTCTTTCCTTGAGAGGTCTTTTCCATCCTTTTCCATCTTTATCACTTTGAAAATGAGGCTTCTTTAGCCCTTCACAATATTCATAACCTCTGCCACCTAAATTTTGGCATCCAGAAGGTCTGAGATCCTCTCTATCTTTGCTTCTTGCTCACTCATGATGAAAAATTTTAGAAATGTTTATTAGTGTTTATTTATGCAGAAAGGACAGAAGCTTCGGAAAATGTTGGGAAAAATCATAAAACAATTTTAATTACATAATTAGTATTTATTAACAGTCCAATTTTTACTTCCCAACCCTGTATATAGCAATGTCATTTAGGCTGGAGGCTTTTATTTGTTTTGTTTATCCTCAACTCTACTCTGAATCCAACAAAAACGGACTCTTATTATTCCTGATCAAACTTTCATGAGCACATCAATTAGTCATAAATTTATACCTAGATGTTATATCTTCCAAAATTAAAATAATATAGATAATTGCTCGTAAAATAAAAATAAAACCTGTTTAGATTGCCAACAAGACAAAGCCATTCCCTCTTTCTAAGATATAATTCTGTATACCTCTGTTTACATATCATGTTAATTTGAAATTAATTAGTAGTACTCTGCACTCTATTTTATTTTTAATAATAAATATTTTAGATTATAAATTTACAAGTATAGAATATAATGGTAAAACAGTATTCAATTTTTCATGGATACTTATAGTATCATATATAGTAGTAACCTCTAAGGCAAATAAAGTTTTAATATGTATTGCTAAAATATCCGTTTTAATGTTGAGGAGTCTAAGCTAGTGACGGGTTAACTAATCAGAATAAGGTATTTTTTCGGGAATCGGAATTGGCAACGGGGATAAAATCTTTAATTTGCGATTCCAATTCTCATTTATTACCTTTCTAAGTTATGTAAAAAAATAACACAAAAAAATGAAGGAATTTTTGCTTCAAACTTGAAAATTTACTATTTGAAATTTAATTTAACTTTTTAAATTTTTTTCCAAAAAATTTTATTTTATGTAAATAAATATGTATTTTTAAAATTTGTCCCATCACTATTTCTAAAAACTCAAGGAAATACTTGATTAAGGACTTGTATGTAACGGAGGGTTAAATATATTATATCCCAACAGTTTAGATGATTAACTTTATTGGTCAACTATCTTCTATTATAAAGGCTTATATTGAAAAAAACAAAGAATTGATTTGATTCACTTTCATGTGCTCATACTGTTTTCAATGCATATCTACACTTAAAAAAATTAACAAAACTGTAATATAATACTCATTTATTAAAAAGTATACTCCAATGTTAGGCCGTATGCTCTCATTTTTCCATAGAAAATATCATGTCAAATTTTATTATTTAAATACATTTAGACGTCATTATTGACGTGATTTTTAATATCGTAATTAAATAAACACATTTCCATCATAATTTTTGATGTATTATCCTTATTAAAAAACAGCAATACATTTTTTTAAATAATAACTTGATTAGTTTTTTTCTTTATCACAATAGCTTTGATCATTTATAATTATATAGCACTGTTCAAGAGCGAAAATGTGATAAGAAAAGCATATGTTCTACTTAGTAGAGTTTGATTCTTTGATTCCAAATATGGCCTTATTTTTTCTTAGTTAGCCTTTTGGCCTTTAGGAAAAGGTTATATTTGTAATCAAGCGATCAAACTCTAAGAATTGAGCATATGCTGTTCTATTGCTTAAAATTAAGTCAAATTTTGTTCAATAGTGTAATTATTTCATTTATAAAATGAATAACATGAGAATGTCCATATAACATATCCATTACTTGTTTTATTTATATACAATGTACAAAGGTATGTTAAAAAGGTTCTAGGCTCGTATCCCCCCCTCCAGACGACTAACTCCCTAATAATTATACCCCTAAGTGAGTACCCACGTCATATTACCAACTAGGATTTATATCTCCGAGCCATCTATCTCCTGAAACATCTACACCCCCCGCCCAGTATTTTACCACCTATTACAATTAATAGTAACTGTACAACCAAAGATTTAATCTTTCAATACCCATCTTAATTTTTTTGTACAAAAATCAATTTTACTTCCTGTTTTAATATATTTGAGAATTGAAGGGGTAGTTTCTGTTGAGGCAACTACAGCAGGCAGAGTGCAGAATATCCTGAAAGCTACCCAAAGAGTTTGGAAAGCTCAGATATTATCTCCTTTTTGTAAAAAAGCTATAAAGAGGTAATTAAAATTTGATTGGTCCTCTAAACCTCAACCGTTGATCACAAGTTCCTTTTTATATTTAATCTTAGGGATAACTTAGGGATACTTTCTGATTCAAAATCAAAATTAACATTCCCAATTCTCTTCTAACAAATATAACATTAATTTATGATTTTGGCCCCCTGTCGTTTAATAACTGTATTTATCAATACTAATGATAAAAAAGGCTGGGGTTGAAGTGTTTCGGAAGACAGGGTTGATGGCTTAGGGAGTGAGTGAAATGATATGGTGTACAACTACAAGGGGTGTTCCCTGGGGGGTAAAAGTTCGGAGATAGTTATCCAAGGACGTATGTGTCTTGCTCCCTGTTAACTCATAGGCTATAATTTTAATAATAGTGCATTATAATTTAATAAGTAATGTTTAGGAAAGAAACATGGAAAAACACCAATTTAGTTTTTTTTATTTTCAATGCAAGAAAAAATTTAATTATTCGTCTATAAGTGATTTCAACTGCATATTCTATATGAAATCTTTTTGCATTAACTTTATGCAATTTTAATGGAACTTTTAATACCTTAAGTATTTACAATATTTGTACATTACATTGTTACAATCTTGTATCTCAAGGTAGCACTGTACATTAGAGTGTCCAGTTAATGTATTTTTTGAGCTATGCAAACACAAGAGGTACCAAAATTTGATCACTTTTTAGTGTAACCTTGACCTCTCAAAAAGCAATTGCCTCTTACTGAAACCATATATAATCTTAGTACCAAGTTTGATCAAAATAGATCCGCAACTTTTATTATTATACTATATTTTATTATTAAAATCAATTATACTAAAATTTTGCATCATAATGAGGGCTTCGCCGGCCTTCGAATTTTTGTAAAAATGTGCGTTTTTCAATAATAAAACTGATTGCCTAAAATAATTCAAAAAATGAATATTGAAAGGTATTTTATTATTAAAATCAATGATCCAAAATATTGAAAAATAATATAAGTAAATTATAAATTTTTGTGTTCAAAATTTGGCCTTTTTTGCTTGAGATTGCAATCTATTTCTTAAAAAAACATCTCTAGAACTAGCGTTAGTTAAATATTGTGATGTATATTTTATCAGTTTAACACATCTTTCCACTGATTGCGTGTGACAAGGAAAATCAACAGTTTCAATTTTCTTATTTTTGGCTATGATTTGAAGGTCCTCATTAGAAATATTTTGAAGAACCTGTAGTGATGTACTTGACATTTGTGCCACACAGTAATTTCGGTGTAGTCTCTTGCATAAAAGTTTGATTAAAATATTCTGCTGTTTGTGCTAATTTCAGTTCCCCCAGCTCGACCACATTCTTCGCCAAGTTAGGCAAATTACCAGTTACCGCAGAAAAAGAAACGACAGTTTTATTTTCACATCCATCCAATCATATTCCAATGGGTCCGTATATTCTTTAGGAACCAAAGTGTCACCATTTAAACTCAAAATAAATGACTCATTAGCATGAAGCATATAAATGTACCATTGTAACGGTCTCTCTAAATATTGAATTATGAATTTACTTTCAATATCTTATATAGAACAATATACAATACAATACTTGTATAATAGAAGACACTGTTAGTTGTAGTATCCTCTTAATAGGTAGAGTCAAGGCTACGTCTCTTTCAAGCAAACGTATTTGCTCCAACCCTGTATCCCTTCTAGGCACTATAAAGCAATCTAAGACAAGCCCTTCGGCTAAAGGTATTTCTTAACTTCAGTATCACTGATATTGTATACAGTACATATAAATAACATAATAAATAATATATTTATGATTTCTAAATTAATTGAATAGTTAAAAAAATGATGCAATATTTAAATGAAGTAACTATTATAATTGTTCCACTATATATCATGTTATAAAATACGTTTTGTTTTTGGGGGTTATTTTTTTACGTAGTTCACTAACTGTTATATAAAAAGGACGTTCAATGGGAATTTTCATCCTTTCCATACAGTATGGAGACCTCTTCCTGTTTTTGGAAGACCCCTTGGAAGTTGCGCAACATTTTTGCCGGGCACATACCGCAACACTGTCGGGATACATTCCTTGGGAGAGATTGATACTCCTATTGATTTGCCTCTTCCAACATTTCCATTGACAAAAGAGCAAAAGTCAACATATAAAAGTATATCCTGTTCCCTATGAACTAATTCTAAAATGTCAACTGATAAAATTGACATTTTTCACCTCTGCACCATAAAAATATCGTTGGAGTTCATCATATCGTACAGCTGTGCTTTATGGTTACATTTTCCATTTTAAACCTATAATTATCAAATTAAACAATTTGACAATTATTTGGCTCAAAAACTCCATTCTTGCAATTACAAATATAGATTCTCCATATTCTTAATTATTTCTCTTAGTTACAATAAAAAATAAATAAAAAATTAACCACTATTTAGAGATTTAAGTATACATGGGTATATGTTAAGAAAACGACAAGTCTGAAACGCCCACGACAGTCCCATTATAACACACTTTGGGGGGGAAAAAATATGTGCATATATTTTTATCAAATATTAAGTGCGTCTTTTATTCTTTGTATTATAATGATTTTATTTTTGCAAATGCTTTTTATATTATGCTTCTTCTAATAAATATTTTATATTGTATACACATCTTATCTATAAATATTGCAACCAAGAAAATTGTACCTTCAAGCAATAATTGTCATAAATAATAACAAAAAAGAACTCGTAGAAAGTTTAATAGATAAAGAATAAAGGAAGGTAAGATTTTTAAACATAGATTAACTCTCTATCACTCGTTGAATAACAGATGAACTGAATAAAATTTTGAAAGGGGCAAAAAAGAGATCTTTAAAAGTTAATTTGAAGCATTAAAAAACTTGTAAAACTGGAAGGGACACATTGTAGAGCATAAAACTTCAGAGTAAGGCAGCAAAACCTAGAATTTTAATTAATGGGTTTTTTTTTCATTAGTTTGAAAAGGTTTAATGATTATTTTTTGAAAATCCACCGTTCTTTTTACATATACAAACTATACTAATCATTTAGTAATTTCATCATCATGAGCGAGTAACAAGCAAAAAGGAAGCGTATCTCAGATCACCTAAATACAGGAGTTGATCTGATCAAGATTACGACATTGTTAAGTGTTAAAGAAGCATGGTTTTTAAGAATGCCAAAATGTAAAAACTTATTCCCGATGTCAGAAACTGGAGGGCATAATTTAAAAAGGAAAACATTAAGTTCTTGTTCAGTTTGGAGAAGAATATAAAGGAATATCCAACCAAGATGATAACTCGCTTCACCAGCGACTTCTCTGTGGCTCCTAGGACCATCAGTAGGGTAGAAAAGTTATCGGACAAGAAGATTTTCAGAGTTGATCGATTCTATAACCACCAGAATTATTATTGGTTTGCAGTAACAAAAAAAAAGAGGTTCCAGGGGTTTACCACACCAAATATCCGGCCCAAAAATTGCTCCTCGGCGTTGTGGCCTCTGATCAAAAGAAGACGCCTCTGTTATTATATATTCTACTATAACGTGTTTATGTACACCATCTTGACATGGCTGAAGACCAACTTTCCGGAAGGTAACCACGTATGGACTCAGAGCGGCGTACCCACACACACGTTCCCCAAGTGCCAAAAGTTCTACGCAGATAACATGTCAAAATTCTGGTTCAAAGAGATATGGCCCCCTCCTCACCAAATTTCAGCCTACTGTACTTTTCTATATGGGGCACTTTGGAGAGGGAAACCAACAGGACCTCACACCCAAATATGGAAAAACTGAAGTCCTCCATTTTTGGTGCATGGGACAAATTGTCAGAGGAGTTTGTCATAACATCTGCATGGCCTACAGGCGTCGTGTAAAGACTGTGATTGATATTGAAAGTTACCATATTGAGTGAAAAAATACTTTTATGGCAAAAATTTATTTTGCAATTTTTTTGGAATGTCCTTTTTGATGTTTACCTTAAATTGGATTATTTGCATAATACCACTATTTAAAAATCAATCTTTTGAGAACAGGCAAGAGTACCCATCATTGCTCTGAGTTATTTGTTAAACTATAACAGAGTTTTTCGGTGCCTTTGTTAGTCCCATTCATAATTTAGTCACTTTAAAAAATTCCACTTTTTTAAGTCCATAAATAATTATGCTTAATTTTCAATTTAATTTACATTGTAAGCACAAATTCAAAAATATGTCTTTTAGACAATATTTTCCAAGTACCTCTGTCTAGTGTTAAGATATATAAAAACTTTTACAATCCCAAAGTATCCGACATTTTTTATTTAATATTCAAAAATATGACGTGCTGAGTGTCTCACACACCCATTATTATATTGTTTGTTTTTTTAGATAAAGTGGTCACGCAGTTTTAAAATATTATGGGCACACTCAAAATGAATCTTCCACAGACAAACGGCGAAACTTTGCATTATTAATATAGATTTAAAATCACGTTAAAATGAAAAACTGTATTTTATTTTCTTTAAATCATGATATGATATTTTCCCCATGTTGTCCACTCCAAATTATAATTTATTTATCAAAACCTTTCGATAAATGATGACATTTTCTGCATTTAATTGTACATTGGATCCATATAAATAATTACAATGGAGAAATGATTTTAAAGTCAATTCATCTAGTTAAACTGCCTTGATTTGAATAGTTGTAGGAATAAAGTATTTATGATACATAGGCCTTAGAATATTATCACACAAAAAAGGGGGAAAAGATATTACTTTTATCATAAAATTGTATGACCTTCAAAATTGAATAAATATATATATTTTTTTTATAATATGTGTTTTCTTTTAAAAAATTAATATTTTACCATAGTATTAGAAATGAAAATCAATTTATTTTATCAATAATCAATATATGGAATTTAAATTTGGGTTTTCCTTCATTTTGAAGTTGATTTGATATTTTACATACATTCACAGGATTGTGTTTAATTTTAATTTGAAAAAAAATTAAAAAATACCAATTCAATAGGAACAAAAATCTTTTTATTATTGATTTAACTAAATAGGTACGTAAAGTGATGAACAGCTCAGAGGGCAGAAGACTGAACACGGATTTTGAGGCAAAGGCGAGAAAAAGAGAAAATCAGCTAACTAGGTATGTAATTATAATGTCGGTTATGGTTTGTGTAAAATTAGATCTTATTGTTCATTTGTAGGACCTTTGGTGTGATATGTGCTGGATACATCATTTGTTTCCTTCCCAATTTTCTAATCCAGATTATTGATCCAATGCCACCATGCTATGCCTATCCTAAACTGCATGTTGCAGGAGAAATATTATTTATGACCTCAAGTAACTTACATATATTTATATATCGCTGTATACGCATCAAACTCAGAGGAAGGCAGAATTTATTTTTTTTTCAAACAACCATAAATATAATGTTCAATCCTCGAAAATTCTCCTATTCTATATGAGGTTCTACAAGACAAAAAAAAAAGACAAAAAACTAGTCCTTCCTGTCCCAGAAAAAATTATTTAATTTTTCTCTATTGACTCTCCCCTTAGTTACCAAACCGCCCTAAGCCGACTTCTTTCGTATGTGCTCTGTTTTCAAAATATTTTATATTTGAAAGTAAATTTTTTTGTACAGCCGTGAATTTTTGAAAAAAAATCTATTTTTTAAGGAAAGCTTTGAATTTTTGCAATTTTTTCCCCAAAATTTAATATTTGTTATTTTTTTTAAATTTCATTATTCGTGAATATCTGTAGATTTTTGAAATTGTTTTCCAAAAAATTTAATATTTGATTTTTTTTACAAAAAATTTATTTTTTTGTTAACTGATGTGGGTTTTTGAAATATTTTTCAAAGAAAAAATAATAATTTGAGAGTAGCTATGGATTTTTGAAATTTTTTTCAAAAAATTAAATTTTTGAAATTTAATTTTTTTAAATAAAAAACCAATGGTTTATTCCTATTTCAAAGTGAAAACGTTTATGTATGTACAGCAAATGATAGGTTAACTTATTTTAATTTAGTTACCCCATTTCTATAATTCTATATTTCTATCATTTAAGGTTTTTTAACCCCAATTTGCTATACCATCAGTAACAAGCGCTATCGAAAAGCGTACATTGATGTTTTCCGAAGTTTATATTGTAGAAGAGAATCTTTTGAAGAGTCGTCAATGCAAAGGAGGCAATCCAGTACGCCAGCAACCCTTCTTCATGGTCATAGAGGGAACCATCAGTCAACTTTTATTTGACGTGATAATGAACGTACAGTACCAATATAGAATGGGAAACATTGATCATGAAAGGATGCTAAAATCATAATGAAATGAATGGAACTGTTTAAAAGGGGGTGCTATATGGAGAATTGGCCTGAAGGTCATTTGACCTTTAATGAAGGACACATAAGGATAATGATATATTAATTTAATTGCATCATTTATATATTAAGTTAAGTTTTGTTTTTTTTTGGAAAAAAATTTTATAACAATTTTTTGAGAAGATTTAAAAAAGATTGTACTTTTATTTAAATAAATGCAAATATACAGGAGACTTGAATATACTAAGATATAAGTTGATTAAAGAATTACTTACGTACATGGGCAAATATCAAGTGGAAATAACATATTTTTGTCAAAACGCTTTAATGTATTTATCCTTTATTCTTATTTCCTAAACGTACATGATTATGTGGCTTGATCAGCACAAGATCAATCAAGGATTTTTTTTTTTCCAAAAAATTTGATAGATTATATTTTATTCTTCAATAAGGAAACAATCTTCCATTTCTATACATTTATAAACTATTAGATTAGGGAAAAAGTATTTTAGTATTTCCCGCCCTTTTTTTTAACTAAGTGGATCTTATTCGTTATTGGTCACACCAGCTCATACGATAAAGTACCGTAAAGGTTTGTTAGTATACCACATAAATATTTTGCAGTATTGCGCTTGACCGGTTCAGTCGGGAATTATTGCGCGTCGAGTATGGAGGTATGAAAAGAAGAATTTTGCTATATTTTACGTTTTGACTACCTGAAAGGGAAAAACGCATTAAAAGCGACCAAGAAAAGTTGTCATGTATATGGGGCCGATACTTTTACAGTTTGTGTTGCAGTAACAGTAATTCGAGCTATTTTTTCCCCTGGTCAATTCTGCCCTTACTGGGAACAACTCTACCATTTGAAGCTGGTAATTGAACAGAAGCAGTCAACATAGGTGAACAAAAGACAACAAGACATCATAAACACAAAACCAGGCCGCACACATATTTGAGGACGCACAAGAAGCTCCTGGTGCTCGGATGGGATGTTCATATGCATCCACAGTCCGGACCTAGCGCCAAGAGACTACCACATGTTCCTAGCTATGGCTAAGGAGTACAAATTTCCGAGTTTCTTGCCAATAAGTACAAGGTCTTCTACAAAAAGGGTCTTAGGAAGTTGGATTCTCGTTGGCAAAAAGTTATCAAACAGAACGGGCAATGCTTGGCTTCCATTCATTATTGTAATATTTTTTATAAAGCATTGAAATGAAGCAAAAAATACGAAATTACTTTTCCCTAACCTATTATTTTGAATAATCCATTAAAGGAACTGAAAAGTATGATTAAACGTAACAAAATCCTGGTTGCAATAAAAAATTATTAACTTCAAAGATTACATTGAAAGACCATTTGTCAGAGTGAAATTTAGTCTCATTAATGTCCAATAAACTCTAGGAGCTATAGCTAACAATCTTGAAACCATCCCTGAACTTTGAATATCAAGTTTATAACGAACTGACATACGTCAATAAAATAGGGAACTCTTTCATTTAATAAGTTTAAAATGTAATTATAACATTTTCTTCATTTTTACTTTAAGATTGTTTCTATATTGATGCATTACATAATATACTGAATTAAACTGTTTAATTGTTTCAAAATCTTCTGCCTCAGAGTAATCTTTTTTTTTTTTTTAAAGATTTCCTTTATTGAAGTTCAAGTTGATAAATATATTAAATTTGACCTTAAAGTTCAGCCGCATATGCTCATATCTGCTAGTTTTTTGTTACTATCTATAAATTCCACCTTTCAAAAAATTTAATGTTTATTTGTCTTCAACAATCGTAAATTTCTATAACTATCAGGATGTACCCATATTATATATTTTATATCAAAGTATTTTAATAGCTCCAGAATTTAGTAAAACTTGTCGATAGACAATATTTTAAGTTCATCCATTCCTTTGGCCATAATAATTAGCAATATGCTCGTCCTTCAACTATAATGAAGCACTAAGAATTACTCCCTATTCATCTTCCTAATTCCCTTTATTAATTTGTATTCAATATAAGTTCTCCTTTTTCCTTCAGTACAAAAATTATTTTTTTGTATTTTCAATTCTTCTCTGTGCATTTTTTAATCGACAACCCATACCTCCAAAAAAATTTGAGACACGGGGAATCGATCTTGTTTTATGAAAAAAAATCAACTTATTAGCGTAAAAAAACTTGCCCTCCAGAGCCCAGAAATCTGGTCTGATCAGAATAAAACATAGCTCTTAGTATTTAACTCAGAATTCTGAACAACTTCTATTTTATTTCTAAAGGTATGTATTTGTCTCCGTTTTTGAAACAAATATCCTATGCTTTATTATCAGGGGACATACCACTACATATAATATTATATTACAGTAGATATATAACAAGTTAATTAACCTATAATGTAACCAGGACAATTGATATAAATACAATGTTTATAACTATTGAAATGAGCAGGGAATTCAAACTTGGGCGGTGCTTAAATTTTATTAAATTCAGGGCTCGTTTTATAAAATAGACAAAAAAAAAAACAACTCGCAAATTTAAAAAACAACAATTTCTGAACAGTTCTGGGCAGAGTACCCAGAGTTTAGAAAGATAAAAAAGAAATTGTAACAGGATATTACTCTAAATTTTTGTTGCTCTTAAATTTTTTTAACCATGTCAGTAGCGAATTGGCTAGATTTTAATGAGAGGGGATCTATATTATTAAAACAAAGTATGTATGTAACTATGTTGAAAGTCATTTTTGAGTGTACATACCTTATCTACGAAATAATTATAAAATCAAGACTGTGCGTCATATAAAATAAAAAACATAAAAAAGAGAGTATTTATATAGAACTGCATCAATTCGTATGTAAAAAAGAAGTAAATCTTGCAGGTATTAAGGTCCACTCATATTAAAAAAGAAAAAAACTGGAAAGTTCTTTATATTAAAAAATAAATGTGACTTTATATGAAGTTTTGGAACGAGCTAAAGTAGTTCCTGACACATACAACCATGTTTAATTTGTTTCTCAAGCTGTTATTATCCTTATTTTATTCTTTAGAAGAGACTAACTAAGTATTGAGTGACTAGGTGTGACTGCGCTCATGGAAAACGGAGAGTAAAACAGAGAATTTGTTAAGGAGTTATTATTTACATTATTAAGTAAAGTTTGTAAGTTCGTCAATGCCTAACAAACTTCTGGCAATGCCGTGTAATACTGCTAGTATGAAGGTTAATATAAACTTTTCTTGGCAGCATATATTAAATATTATGTACATGTACTATGAAGTATTAGTATCACTAAAGTATTTAAAACATTTTTGGACTCAATTTTTGAGGGACTTCAAAAGTGAGCTAAATCCACATGTGACATACACTCTAAGACAAAGGGATAATATAATGGAATATTGCATAATTTTAAATAGATATATCATATTATTTAACGCTGATAACTTTGTACATGCAGTTATATGTGTTACTAGAGCATCTAGATTCTCTACAAGAGTTCATGTAGTGGTACATAGAGGAACACCTACGATTTTGCATATTCAGTTTGGTAATTTTCCTATATGGTACACATTATTAAATACTTAAAAACCACTGATCTAGATTACTCTAGTATAAAAATAGATAACTTAATTACACTGTGAGTAAGTCCTTTAGAACAGCACATAATGGTTAATTATTGTTTGAATCTACGAGGTCATTCACTAAAAGCAATAATTTTTAGGAGCATTCGAAAAAACTTCTTTTTTTCGAATGGAAAACAATTTATCTTTTATCGTAAAGACTATAAGTACCTATTTAAAAAAAAAAGACATTATATGTAATAATATCCATAAATTTAGGTCTAAATATAACTAAATGCATCACTTTAAAAAGGAAGGTAATTACTTAATTAATTATATTTGTCTTGTTTAAAATTTTAACGTTTGTTTACGAATAATTTATTTATTTACTAATAAGTTAAAATATACCAAAGAAGTCATATAAATTGGGCTTATATATCTATAAACTAATATCTTGCTTCCTTCCAACATTACTTTAGAATATTTATAGGTGAATCAATATACCTATATACGAGTACTGGGTAGGGCAGCAAATCGTAGACTGTAAGTTAATGTTTATTTTCTCATTACTATGAAAAAGCAAAGTGATTATTTTTTTATATTTAGTTTCCACCGTTCTTTTTACAAAAACAAGTTATACTAATCATTCAGTCATTTCATCATCATGAGCGAGCAACAAGCAAAATGACAGTGCATCTCAGATGCTTCAGTTGATGTGATGAAGATTAAGTGTTCTTGGAGCCTGGTTTATAAGTTGGTAAAGATAAAAAAAAAGGAGAAAACCTATCCAGGATGTTAGAAACTGGAGGAGGGTATACTCTATAGACGAAACGTTAGGTTATTGTTAAGTTTGGAGAAGAATATAAAGGAGGATCCCATTAAGTCGATGAATCACCTCACCAACGACTAATCTGTGACTTCTAGGTCTATAAGGAGGGCTATAAAGCACAACTTGGGATAAGTTTCTTTTACAAGGACCCACACCACCTTCTGTGAGAGGGCATGAAAACCAGGAGGCTGGAGAGGTGCAAGCAAATCCTCACATGGATCAAGACAAATGGGACAATTGTGCCCAAACAATGGTCCTCAGGGCTGTTTCCTCTGATATAAAGAAGATTCCTCCGTTTCTTTTTCAAGGCTGGACAGAAAATCGGCATGGAAGCCTATTATAAGATGCTTAGGAAAAGTTATTTGCAGATAACATGGATGGATTCTAGTCTTGTCAGAAGAGTTTGTCATCAACTCCTGCATGGCCTTCAGGCGATGTATAAAGGCTGGTGTTGATAGTGAAGGTGGTTATATTGAATATAGGGATAGAGGGCACCTAAATAGCTATAACTTGTAACCAAATATATTTATTTCTCTATGTATATAACATTTTCACATGACGTCAACAGACTGATAGGTTAATATCTTGAAAGTCTAATAAAGAAAAAAAAGATCAGATTAAAAATACATGCCCCTATGGTTGCAACAGTTTAGTGGTTGCTTTTTTGATCTTTTTTCTGACATAACATGAAGTTCCATATAAATTTTTTATTGGATATTTCTAGATTTTGTTGATTAACTATAAATATTTACAATGTACAATTGTTAACAATTATTTTACGAAAAAATAAACGCTTTATAATGCAATTTATGACGTTCGTGAAAAAATAACTGTTTCAAAGTTTCTCATCGGTCAAGTTTTCTACAAATATCAAGATATGATTTGTTTTCACTGTAATGAATTCAAGTAGGTATGTTTATTTTAAAGTGAGTATCACTTTTTACCATACTGAGATACTCAAATAACTTGAGTCATTCCTCCCAAACACTCCTGACATTCCAACATCTTACTGTGTTTAATTCAAGGATATAACTTTAAACATATTCCTATTCTATCAGATAATAGATAAATATAGGTTTTGAGTTAATGACCCCTACTAGGTAAGTTGAAGGGCAGTTTATTAAATAGTTGTACGTACGTGCAAATTTGTCAAAACCTCCCATGATCTCAAATTTCAAACTCTTGGAGATATTCGTATTTCGGAGGAAAAATTCAAATTACTTTATGATATCATTTTTTATTAAATAAATTTTGCTTTTGAGCTTATATTTTTCAAATTTCAGATTTTTTTTCAGTTATAATTCTCATTTAAAATTATTTTTAGTTTTGCCGTAATACTCGCGCTGATTATCTGCAAATAAGTTGTGCCGGACATTCAAGAGTCCCTAAAAGCTTGATCTAAATTTAAACTGTTGACAAACAGGGATGTTCTCGAGAAGATACAGATACAGAGAAGACATTGAAGGAGGGAACTAATGTTTTTCTTCCTTTTGGGACATTGTTCTGGTAAATCATATAATCAATGAAATTGATATAGCTGATGTGCAAAAACAATAGGTAGGTTCATGAAATTCAAGATACATGGAATAATCACGATTGCAGCTTAACTTGATTTTCGTTAATTCCAGTCTTAAAGGAATTGAGTAAAAAATGACGTTGAGTCTTACATTCCCCTCATATGTGTATATTTTTACGTTATTTATAAATGAGCATAACACAGATGAATATTGATGGAGATTAATAGTTTTTTTAATAGAATTAAAATAAATTATTCTACTGATTATATTTCACAAAAAACTCTTTTTCTTCAAGAAAATCTATCAAAAATACATATGCATGTATATTTAATCAGATATAGAAGACATACAGGTAAGTAAGATTCAAAACGTTCGAATCAATATTATAGTCAATTAACTGTTTTGTATGCAATAGTTATTCAACATGGATATGAGACTTGAATATAATGTGAAGAGGCGCATACAACTCCAGCAAAAAGTCTATATTTTCAGGAGTTGAGATTGAAAAAACTTAGAAATAATTTTAAATAACTTCATTAATAATTTCAAGATAGTCATGAATTTGTGCAATGTCAATTTATTGAGCACAAATTTAATATACATAGAAAATATTATGATATCACATTTTTGATAAAAATTTAATTGAATATCCAACTTGAAAATAATAATCACAATTGTTTAAAATATGCACAAACATTTTAATATTGACTTCATTTATAACATAGAAGTAATTATTCTTGATGAATATTCTTTAATATTGTAATCCCTCCATACGTTGAGTAACAAATTGAGTTTTGATAATAATCCACTGATCCACATGGTATTTTATTCGTGGTACACAAAGGTTACATACAATTCATCATGAAGGATCTTCCAGAAGACTAAAATTGCTATTGCATTTCTTCTATTTGACAGATCACTGATGAAGAATTGAAGGTAATATTTTGCTTGACGTAAATAATTCTAATAACATTCATAAAATAAGTTTAACTTTTGAAAATCCAAACCTGAGAGACCATGAAAACCTCCACCAATGGTCACAGGTACTTTTGGTGTCAATGTGGGTTTTTCATTCCTCGAAAATCTGTATGATGTCTTAATATATTTTCATTATGCAACACTTTATGAGTACTTACGCATAGGCAGAGTAGTGCATTATGGATTGATAGTCGTAGGGGAGATTATATGTCATGGTTTCAAAACCATTATAACATTTCTCTAAAGGTCTTAATTTATGACGAAACATATTACTGCATTTAGGCATTTGCTCATAACCAAACTTCCCTCGGGCAAACTGGTTATATGCTCTTTTATTATTTTGAATATTTTCCCAATTTATACGAATATATTTATCACGATCAGGTCGATTTTGTTCGTGCATGAAACCCAGAACATGAAGAACTTCGTGAGAAATGATTTTCAACTGCTGAAAATATTCATCAATTATTAATATGATGGTAATATCATACAGAACGTACCAAACATCGAGGTCTCTTTAAATGAATAAAAGCCACGCGTCTAAGTGTGTTGTAACCCAGAGCATTCGCGGAGCATCCCTTCATACCCAGCTCAAACATAATATAATTCCAATCGTACCACATTTTGGGTCGGAAAATTACACAAGACTTAGATTCTATATGCTTCAATGCTTTAATAATTAAATATTGTTCTTCCTTACTGAAGGAAGATGATATTTTAAATGGAATAACTCCGTTTGGCCATTTTTGTGGAGTTTTAAATGTAGATTCGAAATTAAAGAATGAGAAGATATCCTCTACGATATTATGCATGGATAGTTAATGATGAAAATATTATTTAAATATATAAAAACGTGTCTCTTACCTGAGGTGGATATAAGTTGATTTGAAAAACTGAATAAAATGTAAAAACATTTGAAGAGATATCGGATCATCAATACAATATGTTATATTCTTTATGTGTTAAAAAATATAATAATATTAATGTAAAAATGCGGAAGAACGTGGATTTGTGTCCGTGTAATGTACTTGATCAATACTGTGTTTAATCTGATGTACAATTGTGTTTTTGTAGGTGTTCTCGTATATTGTAGAAAAAGGGACAAGCTCTTCTTTTTGTTCGTAGAGGAAACGGTATATCCATATTATTATTATCCACAGTGTCGTTTTTCTCAAATACCCTACAGTAATTTCATACGTTTATTCATTAGACGTAAGAAAACTGTTTGGCGTTGATTAAAAGAACGTTTTCCTATTAAAAATAAGTTAAACACATTTGATTAGTTATAAAAAAACATAAACAACACATATATTGTTAGCCAAATTAAATTTGTTTTCTTTTAATATATGTTTTAATCACTTAGAATTAGACACCATCTTTTATTATCCGATTGATTTATTCACTAGTTTCTTATGTAATCACGACAATTATCGACAAAACAAATCAAAATAATGCCCAACTATCTGCCCCAATAAATTCTGATTAATCAGCTGTATTTTATTTACGTACATGTGGAAATTTTGATTTTAATAAATCAAATTCAATGTCTATTTAAGCATTTTAATGGTTTTCCTATTTTGAGAATTTTGCATGTAATTCTCATTTATTCCACTTCATTGATTGACTCTCTAAAACAATGCTAGTGAGACCCATTCTTGAAAAGATAATTTTACATGATTATAATCTAGGATAGTATAAATTAGATTTAAATCATTTATAGATCAAAAATTGAAAAGAACAATATACAAAGAAATTTACAAATTGTTTTTTTTTTCCTATTTTCCAGTGTAAAAAAGGTTTCTTGATGCAATAAATTTATTCCACAAGAAAGGAGCATATTTTTAATTGAGTATATCATTGAAATACCTTACCCTAAGTATATTTCCTTCTCTAGGAACTACCAGGGCGCAACCCTACGCACATTGGGTCCAATAGAATAAGTTTCCCCGATTGCGTTGTCCATTAAGATACGTCGTTCCATCGTATTTTTTCCTTTTATCTTCCTATTCTATGTATTGAAAGATATTTTTTTTTTGTGGTTTAATATTTCGAACTTTATTAAAATCTTTCAAATAAATAAACTTGAGGACTTTAATAATTCAATTTTTAATACATCCCAAGAATGAGTAAGTAATCTTTCTCTTAATATGATGTTTACCAGAAACCTATAACAATTATCTCTGCATCATTTGTTGAATAGATGTGAAAGACACAGATAATTTCCCGGTGTGTAATGATCCTGTTTCGAAAACCATTACCCTAATATTTTCTGTCCATTTTCAATCCCTCAATAAATTAAAAGTAGTGTTTGCAACTCTCTGGCTGAGTAAATCTATTGTTTTTGGATCTAATCCAGGAATACTATGTAATTTTACTCAATTAATTCCAAATACAATTATGGGATCTTCAATGAGATTTTCATCCAAGCCCACTACCTTAATGGATGGCTGTTTTCTGGAACTTCAAATTTGTTATAAAATACCACTAACGGATTCAATACGATATTTGTAGGCTTAAGCACAAGTAAAACTTATCTTCTTTACGACAATGTTGTTTGCTTTGACCAATACTGAAGTTATTTCTGTCAAGGCTGTGACTGAAACATTAATCCTGATGGGATACATCATATGGCCAGAAACCTCTAGTCCCAAATATAACAGTTCGACAATTTTTTCGACCTTGGTACATGGTTGAGGGGTAAGCACTGATTATGCCAGGAAAATAACTCTCTGACTGAGTTTCTATCTGAAAGTTTTTAAATGAATTAAGAGAAAATATTAAATATTGACTTTAATATTTAAAAAAAAACAACTTTTTAATATCCCTTAATACATAATTGAAATTAAATTAAAAAATGATATAAAACTTATTTAACTTTCTTCTTTATTAGATTAACTGAAATCTGATATAGTTGACGTTTCAGAATTGTGTATCTCTACTTTTTTAATCGTAAATTCTCGTAAAATTGACTCATCCTATATTTAATTTCAATAACTGCACAAATTTTGTCTTTTGGTTCAAAGGTAAATGTTATTTTTGTCTTCATATCTTCTAAAAAAATACATTCTCTTGAACAATATTAAATTCTTCTTCAGGCTTACCCTACAGAATGTTCAGCAATAATTTCCTCGACATTGTTGTTTATGGATCTCATGGTTTCTTTTAAATTTTCATGGAAATGCAAAACCTTTTTTCAACAGATCTTCTATCAATATAAATTTTAAGAGAATTTTTGTAGTCATTACCGTTGAAGGTTATAAAATATCTTGCATTTTTTTAGGTTATCTACGGTTTTATTGTTTTATCATAGAAATGTTGAATCTGATTTGTAACACATGCGGCTGCTTCATATTTAACTTTTACAACCACTGATGGGAAGTTATCAAATTTAAAGTATTAAAATGTTTGCTCAATAATATAAGAAACCTTATTTAAGGCTTTGTAGTTTTGACCCCTTAAGATGTACTTACTCTTCAATAGAACACTCTAAAAAAATTAGTGTGGCTTAGTAATTCACGTTTTCGTTTTGTACTAACTAATTATCAGATCAACGATACTAATACGATACTTTGTCATTGATAAGTAATTAGGTATTTATAAGTTTTTGTGAAATTATGGATTTAGCCTCCGTAAATCAAATCTCGAGACTGTGCAAATCTAGCAAAATCAAAATAGGTTGGGGGGGTAGCGATCACCCTAATAAGAAATTAAATATAATACAAAGTTCTACAATAAAAATAAATAAGATATTAGGAAAACATTTTTGGCATCAATTCCACGAAAGGGCATAGGGCGTCTGAATTAGTGGGTCATTTTATAAGACATAAAGTATCAGTAATATTTTTCTTCAACTAGGACAGAGTTTTTTTGGCTTAATAAGATGGAGTTGAATATAAATATCGTCTATCCACTTTGTCTTTCATTATCATCTTAATACACATCAGTGTTTACTATTTAGTTAGATTGAAAAAAAACAACTGGTTAGCATGGCATAGTCTTCATTGTTGACAACTCCCGGTGACATAATGGAAGGCATATATTTTCATTTTTTTTTTTCAAGATGACAGAAACCTCAAACTTCACTGATTAACTCCATTTGACTCTCAAATTAACCACAACGAATTCATTTTTATCCAAAGAAAGGGTTTCAGAATTTTTAAGAAGAAAACCAAGCAATATGAAAAAAAAACTCAGATGTTTTAATTCAGAAAATTAATCACAGCTTAAGATTGGGTGTACTCGCCATCCTCAAACCACTGCAACTAATGCAACACTAATAGTTGGTATTTTACAAAAGTGATAGAGTACAGTTGGTACAAATTTGTAAAACTTTTAACAATACCAGATATATCTTCTTTTCTGTGAGATGCCAGTTTTTTTCCTTACAGTGAGGTTTAAACAAGCTTGTAGATTGAACAGAAAAATGAACGGCGTTCAAGATTTTCATTCATTTTTCAACGACTGAACGGAAAACCCCTTAATTTTGTCTCTCATTTTTATTGTTTCTATTTACCATTTTTCAAAGATTACATAGGGTATTTTAAAGGTTAGAGGGTATTATTGAGGATACAAAAACGCTACCTAATTATAGAAGTAATGGACCAAGGAAGAACTAATAAAGTAGGAAATTGTATGGCGGATACAATCATACACTCAGTTATATATATAAGGGATTACTATTTAAAAGGATATACATAACTATGATAATAAAATGGATATACAAATTGACACTTTTGCTAGAAGGTACAATCAACTGACTGTGGTTAAATTTACTTCCTACGTCATATTCATAAGAGTAAATAAACGATGGTGATAGCGAAAAAATAATACCATTTCAGCAAACATAATTATAAACTTAAAATATCAAGTTTGACTCACTATGAAACCGACCCTCATCTTCAGAGACCCCATAACATATATACATATATTTAGGGAAACCCTATAACAAGGTTCTATATTTAATTTTAATACTAATTGTATTTAAAAATACAGTAAAATTTATCTGTCTCTCTGACTGTGGAGGACACATTTCGACGAAAGTGTGTTACTAAAGCTCTGCACCTCATATTAAAAAAAAAAAGTACAATTTTTTTGCATAAACATAAAAATAATCTAGAAAAAAATAAACACCATTTATTTGTTTAAGTTATATAGACACACACAGCAATATTTCATCGACATACTTGGTACAACTAAATGACATAATATAATAAAGGGATCGATAGATAATTGATCTACTTGTTGATGTATCTAAAGAAAGACGGAAGTTCTTGTTCCCGAAATTCGACCTTTTCAACAAAAATTTTAACTTATGTGGAAATGATGTGTTCGTATGTCTTATATAAAATACTACAATATAGTAATCTATCATCAAGAAAATAAAACTTAATAGATATAAGACAACATTTTTATGGATATTCATTATACAAAAACAATACAAAAGCAAGCTGGAAAGATTTTTCTTAAAATTGAATTTGAATTACATATATATTCTTGGATAAATTATTGTAAATTTCTCAAATCAAATGAAACTATCCAAAACACAGTCCAATTTATTACGTAAAGTTCTTAGAAATAAATGGCGTGTACACTAGACCGCTCCATAATAATTTTTCCCGTTTAGTTACGTCCTTCCATACAAAATTTCATATTGTTGAGATAACGCCGTATTCATATGAAACCTCAAAATAAAAGTTGGATAGTACGTTGGTGAATAAATTTACTCGCATATTCATTAAGGATTATAATACTTATATCACTTCAATTGTCCTAGTAACTCTGAAAGATTTTATATTTTATGAAAAGAAGTAAGGTGATTTGCCATTATATTGACAGTTTTCTTATGAGAAGTATTTTTTTTTTATGAGACTCCTTTGATTTGTTTATATTCGAGACTAGTTCCAACTCAAAGGACTATGTGGAATGAATAACGGATTTTTCTGTTATAGTTGTACGGGATCTCCCCCAGTTTTAGTAACAGACTCACATAAAAAGTAACGACTGTAGGCGCATCTTTTTAATCTTTTACATAAGCTCAGTTTCCTTGACCACGGCCCAATATAGTGATTCATTACCAGATTTATTCCTAGTTTAGAAAGAAAGAGGCCCAAATATACAAATACTTTTCTCCAAATGTAATCTCGATATTGCATACGATTTCAGCCCAAAAACTCTTTCTTTCTTCACATTAGGAGTAAGAGATGGTCAACCACGGGGATAGGAGATCAGTCTTTAGAGTGATCACAATCATCTACTTCAAAAGATTCGGTAGTCTTATCAATTTATGCATTTACTTCCTCCTTTTAAACTCTCTAAGGGCCATATCCCACAACATCTTTCGGGGACTGGCTTTTATGCATGAACAGAATATAATTGACTAAGATAGTTTTATTAATATTAATTGGAACAATATTGAGGTGAGTCCAAGAGCTTTTAACCAGTTTGCAAGAGGGAAGTTTCCCTGTGAAGAAATGATAAAGTGTAAAAAACATATCTTCTATTTACTTAAGCCACATGTGGAGTACCCTTGCCTATGACTTAGCCCACAACTATGTATATGTAATGCACTACACAACATTTGCATAAGTCAAGCTTCTTTAAACAAAGTAATCTTCCTTTTAAGGCAATTTTATACAGTTGTGTTTAGTTATCTACTCCAGAAATGGGGAACAAACAATGTATACAAAGTTAGCAAACTCGAATCGAATTAGAAGAAGTTTCATTGGACTCACTACTTTAGGCTTTCAGAAATTGAATATAATATTATATCTTTGTTCCTTTTAATAAGGTCTAGTTGTGTCCTTCAAAATTGTACTTATCTATGTACAATTTTGAGGAAGTTGGACCAGGCGGAAATAACAACAAGTGGACCATACTCAATAAATGACAATTCCATTGAATGTTCTTATTTTTTTCAATTGAGTAACAGAATGAAAAGATATACATGTATAAATATAATTTATATTAATATTTACCATATGAATACGATAAAAGTTTGTTCATTGTTGCGATAAAGTTGTTATCGTAACAATTTACACATTTTTATAAGTTTCCTTCGTGATGCTATATTTATTCTAGCACTTACAATCTCCAAACGTGAATTTCACAATCTATTCTTATGACAACTGTCATTTTATTGCTTCTCATCTTGACTCTAAACATTATTCAATCATCCTAAGGGGGATAATTAACTTATTTTAGATTCACAAAACATTAATGACAATTATACATCTAGAAATCTTCAAACCTTACTCCAAATTTATTTAGTACTCGTAAGAATATTTTGTCTTCGAAAAAGAAGTGAAGGATTATTGTAAACTCATATTGTACTAATTTTTTCTTGATATTTTGGTGTAGAATGTTATTTTTTATCTCATTGATTAATTTTGCTGTATTTTGGACATGTAAATGATATCTATTTGTTATTTATTTTACGTCAAGCAAGTGTAGGTTTCAAAATCCTTCATATTATCTGTTGTACAACTATAAATTGGTATGTAATACAAAGTGTTAAAACAATTTAAAAATGGGGATAGTTTAGAAAATTTGGTTTCCCGAGTATTAATAAAAATTTTACTAAAATATTTTTCATAAGAGGCTTATTTAACGAATCATTCTGATAGTAAGAATATAAATGAATGATCTCAATATTTACTACCTACATATATTGAAGATAAGTAACAAATTAAGATCTTATTGTGGGTTGATGTTTTCACATGATAATTTCATGGTTAGTTAATAAAACCAAATTATTCATAATATGTAATTGATTTCTCTACTGTATTGATGGGGTTTTTATTACAGAAATATACTTAATACTTGTACTAATTTATATAACCTATTTAAAGAAAATATATATTGAAAAATACTCATAAATGACATAATTCAAAGTTACAAAGTAACTAATAGTATTCTACCGTAAACTGTTTTCTTCTATATCTATACTTGTTGAGTTTAAAAATAAGATGTATATCCACTTGTATAATACCAAGATAATTATAAGTCGTAAAATAGAAAATTGATTAAAAAATGCTGTGTACTTGTACGTTCTAAAACCTAAATAAACGGAACATTTATATAATTCTCTAAAACCTTTCCTTTGTAAAGATTTATAATTTATATATGGATGAATCCATAGAGAAAGAAATACTACGGATGCATCCAATTTAGTTATGAAGCAATACTAGGACGTAACGGACGTAAAAAAGTATCTATGGGATTTATAATTAAGACTTTACCATATTAGATAAAAATTAATCTGTAAAAATGTACATTGTAGATTACTGTTAAATTTTTCCATTACACAGTTCCTTTATTACTATCATAAACGTTGCTTGGTTGACCTTGAATACAGATTGTGGTTTGAGGGCTCTGACCGTGAGGACTGAGATACCTCTATTGTTTTGACGTCCCATGCCCTCATAGTTGAGAACGGGGCAGTGTGGGCTAGAACCTTGAAGAATTAAGACTATAATACACTGAGGAGCATTGTTTGGGCCGGATATTTGGATTGGTAAACCCCTTGGACCTCTTCTTTTGTTTCTGCAAGCCAACGATTGTGAAATAAATCAACTGTAAAATAGATCAACTATGAAAATCTTCCTGTCCGAAATAATTTTCACAATTGACCCATTTGCCTTTATCCTTTGAGGATTTTCTTGCACCTCTCGAGCCTGGGGGGGTCTGGCTTTCATGCCCTCTCTCAAAAGGTGGCGTGGGATGCTTGTGAAAGAAACTAATCCCAAGTTGTACTTTATAGCCATCTTGATGGTCCTAGAAGCCACAGAGAAGTCGTTAGCGAGACGATTCATCGACATAGTGAGATCCTCCTTTATATTCTTCTCCAAACTTAACAAGAATTTTGTATCCCTCTTGAAATTATGCCCTCCACTTCCTGATATTCTGGAGAAGTCTTCTCCATTTTTTTAAAATTGGTCAACTGAAAAACCAGGCACTTAGAACACTTAACAATGTCCGTAATCTTCATCACATCAACTCTGGAATCTAGGAGAGCTGAGATGCGCTTTTGCTCGCTCATGATTTTGAAATTACTGAATGATAAGGAATATAAAAAAATAATGACTAAACCTTTTTATTGTAATGAAAAAGTAAATATTAATTAACAGTCCACGTTTTTTTCCCCTACCCTGTACATTTCTCATATATATTCAAACCTTATATAGTGCAGTTACCTTGGAGACGATTTACATTCCCAACTGAATGAAAAACTACATTGCAAAAGTTTGTGCCTATGTTTTGGATTCTATTCGTGTAGTCATTTTCACTATCAAAGGTGTCTCATATCTCTCCTAACGCTAATTCAGGTAATGATTCTGGTCCACAATAAATTTTTTGGACTATTTGAAGAGATCAAGGTCTTTATACAAGAGACATGTTCCTGTCTGGAGATCCCTGTGTACCAAAGGAAGTCCAGCTTATCCAAGTATGAAGACAACTGATTACCCAGTTGTTATTGTAGGGGACAATAAAAGAAGAATTCATATATTTTCATTAAATGCTGGCATATAAAAAGACTAAGAGCATACATTGTACTAATTTGCATAAGGAGATGACAAATCCTAAATCTGAGTCAATCTCATAAAGATTGAATATTTTACCAAAAATCGATCTACACCAATCTCCCTTCGTCCAGAATATACAACACATCTAAGATTTGTACTATGGAAACTGCTCCGATAAAAATTACACTTAATTCTTAAAAATCCAAGTAATATCAGGCCAAATTGATTTCTGATAGTACTGTCTATCGCAAGGAAGAAATTTTACTGATCCTAAGAAAGTATCTGCAATCAAAGACTTTCCCATTCCAGGCACTAGGACTGACTTTAAATCTTCATGGGTCTTGTAAATCAATTGGGATAATTATTAGTCAGAATTGTCTGAGCTACTGGTCCCCTTCATCTTCAAAATTTATTTCAATGGGCAGTAGATCACCCCCTAGTTTTTGAAGATGTCAAACTATTCCTAGTTAAACATTCTGTTTTGAGTATATACGATTATTGGCATCCTACAATTCCTCAAAGTTATGCTTCAACAAAGAATGGCTTGGTTACGTCCTTCTTTGTGAACAAAAGGACATTTGGCGTATAATACAATGCAGATCTAGATTTCTTTCAACTAAAATATCAGTATATACAATGGTAAAACGTGAAGGCTATTTTGTGCTCATCCAAGACTTTCGCTTTCAGATCAGAGTAAGGGGTTGCGCTTAATGAGTTTTCGCTCTCATTATCAAAAGAGTTCAGGACTTTGTCATCGATGGCACACAATAAATGATGATACTTCTACAATTCTTCCTTTACTTGGTATAAATGAAACTGGGCTGCGTTGCGACGGAACCAAGCTCTAGATTTGGTCGGCCAGAACGGGCAGACTTTGAACTGCCCTACAACACGAGGGACTTCATTCGACTTCAGCATGTCGGGGTCACCAGTGTAGTATCTCCAGAATAATATACGCTTCTTATAATTACTAAATCATAACTTGCATTCTCGAGTAAACGTAAACGACTGAGACAGTTTATACAAATAATATATTAAGAGATATTTTCTGGAAGAACGTGGAATGAACTTGTATAGCTGAATGCTACACTTATATAAAAATATATTATATTTCATTATGTTTTGTATTTTGTGTAATTTCATTTTATACTTTAATTAATTATTAATCACAGTAAATAGTAAAAAAAAAATTGTTTTAATTTTATTAGTAACTATGTACTGTAAATGTTTTATTTGTTTATTTTATATATGTAATCATAAGTATTTACTTTATGCTGACAAACTGTAATAAAAAAATGTAAAATAAATGCTTGAATATAAAAATGTCAGTTTTTACATGCTTCCCCCTGTTGTAACATGTACCATGTTTTCTCCTACCTTGTATCATGTCTCCTCCTTGTGTATCACTTTTAGTTAGTTTCGAAAACACCAATAAATGGCTATTAATTATTGCCCTACATCAAAAATACTTCGGAATTATTTGTCTTAGGTAACCTATATCATGTTGCCTGGGCGTTGAATTATCTTTTAAATTGTGAAACTTATGTCAGTTTAAAAAAAAATTGTAACAAGTATCCTCACGCTCCCCTATATATAATTGTACCAGGGAGTTCAACTTGACGGTTGTCGACCGAGATACGATTACCCGTGATATAGTTAATTACTTTATTCAATAATACTTGATCAAGTATTTTATCACAGAGGAAACGATGCCCCAGACACCTTGGAAGATCACCGACGCCATCCCAGGTGCGGAAGCGACATTTAAGTATAAATTGTATGCACAAGTATGTGTAAGTCCCTTTTGGACTCAGAGGAGAATTGAATATCGAAAGTTGAGTATTTCTTGCTTGATATAATGTGGGAATTAGGTTTATTCTTTTCATCTCACAGCTATTCTCACTTAATTATATACATGACAGCTAAGCTGCTCTCCTACTTCCAATTGTCAGGGTTACTAAATCTAGTTTCAATTTTTTTAATGATTTACAATCTTATTTTTTGTTATTTCAAGATTTATATTGGTGTTCGAATTGAAATTAATATTGGATCTGGGTGAACAAATTTAATGAATAAAACCTTCTGTGGATTATAGTAAAATATATTCATAATAATATAATTTGTATGTTTCCATATGTAGCTATATTTAATATGATATCTACAAGTTAGTTTTTTACTATTACATATAGTAATATAACTCTTCATAATCTTCTCAAAATCAATTAATTTTTTTCATAAATTATATCATTACCTAAATCCTACATACTCCCTATGAAGTAATTAACTTCCAATTTTTTTCATATAAATACATACCTTATAATGTTTATAATTTTTTCATATTAATATATTATGAATGTTAAATTAGTAATATGAAGCCAAGAGGACAAATGTAGAAAAACGGAACATTTGGTTGTACTCACTAAACCTTTGAAATATTTTAATAATAGTTCTCTTTCTAAAATACTAAAGGACTCTAGGCGAAGAAGGTAGAAGTTAGTAATTATCAATTCCGATTGGCTTAAATTTAGAAGCTGCTACAAATTCCTACAAGCATGTAGCCAGTTTGAACAGGCCGTCTCCCCCCTGGTGATAAGAGAAGAATAAGGGGGACTACGTCACAACAATAATACTATAGGTCGGTGTTAGGAACATAGTCTTCCTTGTTTTTAGATTGAATTGTTTATTTTTTCCTTGACCGCTCTCTCCCTAGAATCCTTTATGAAATACTAACAAGAGTACCCCGCGAATGAGTTTTTATCACCAACCTATATAATAATAATCATTATTATTTTATAGGTCGGTGGTTTTATTTCTCTATCTTGAGGCGCACAAGCTCCAATCACGTAACCTGTTGTGGTGAAAAACATCATTTTTGCTGATAAATTCGACTTGTGAACTCATATGAACTCTGTACAATTATAAAGCTATAAAATTTGTCTTAGTTGTAATTTTGTACTATGTATGTGTATACTGAAAGCAATCCTCGATTCTAAATCTTCCTGCACCCCCCCTCCCATCCTAGTCTCCCCTCACGCGCCCCCCCACTTTGAAAATCATTGTCTTAAGAAACCATAATTTCCTGCACACCTGTTGGAACTTGGGGCATTAAGCACTCAGCATCTAAGGTAACTGTGGCCTAATTGTACCTAATATCATTTCCTGGGCCCAAATTTTCTAGGGACGTCCATTGTTTTATGTACCTGTTACCAAACTGAGCCTGTATTAAAAAGAACATAGACTGGTAAAAAATAAGGATTAAAGGTGAACCAAGACCGAAACCGTTGAAATGAAGGAACCTAGACCAGGACCGATAGAATCGCAGAACTTCAAACAGGCACAACCTTGATAATTGCTTATGTATTACTATTTATTAGATTTAATATAGTAAATACTGTAAATGGAAACTTTAGCAGTTCATATTACATGCCCGTTTTATACTATTTATTTGGTGTTTTTTATTGAAAACTCAACGCAGGGCTTTAATTGAAATTAGTTCTATAAGTTAAAAAATATATTATTCACAATTTAGAAATGATATAGAAGAAAAAAATGAGCTAGGTAATTCAAAATTAAATTTGCACTCTTTCTGTTTTATGAAATTAATTGCTTGCTTCAGACACAAAATTTTAAGCAAACATATTGAAAAATTTAGATGATATTTGTTTAAAAAATGCTATGTTGATGGCCATTGCAGCATGAACCTTTCCGAAAACATGTTCAAGTTTGATATAAAGTTCAACAAATTTATATACCTTTTTCTAAAAAAATACTGGATACATAAAATTATATTCCTACTTCTTCATTGGAGAAAATGTAATCTAAGAGTTATTGAGATCCCCCTTGAAAAAATAATAATTTGTATTTTTTAAACCTACATTCTCTATTAAATTTAATGTTTTTCTTATAAAGCCCAATAGGCATACCTTTATTTACAATTATGATAAAAAAAACCAAAAAAAAACATTCTATGTGAATAGAACACACTCCTTACATATAACTAATATCAGTTGATGAAAAAACAATAAGAAGAAAAACAACGATAAAAATCACAGTTGTTTTTTTCTTCTTTTTTACCATACTAGTACCCTAAAGTCCGAATTAACGACCATTGTCGGAAAAATTAGCTAAAACATGAGTCGATACTTTTATGGATTAATTATTGATAATTCTTCATAAATAAATTAATCATTTATAATCTTATTAGATTTAACCACCCATGACGTTTATTCATTAATGCTATTAAGTTATTTCCGAATTACTTTAAAATTATTGAAAAAGTCATCCACTGCCTTTAGCCAAGTTCCTTAGAGTGTAACAACAGGTGTTAGAGGTAAAGGAATTTGATACAAACAAGTATGTTCCTTACATATTATTTCCAACAAAAATAAAATAACTGTCCATGCTAAAACCAACTTTGAATTAGTTATTAATGTTATAAAGAAGCAGATTGGGATTTAGACCCGTGTAAGCCGGTCGGCAAAGGTTTTTTACCTTTTAATTTTAATATAAGTAATGAAACAACAACAAAAAAATATCAGCAATCAAGAATGTAAGATTGAACAATTATTTATCTAATTAGTTACCTTTGAAGCTCTGAATAATCCAGGAACGCCGATAGAGGGAAAAATATATTATTTCCAAAATAGTCGTCTATTTGTTGATATGAAAAAAAAGTTGGGAAGATGTCCAGTATTTTTTGGTTCTGTCAATAATAGATTTGGGCTTTTTATTTCATCAAATTGGAGGAAAAAATTTTAAATTACAATGATCTCTTTTTTTGTTCAACTTTATTTATGAAGGGAGGCAAAAATTTATTGAGATCCAATATTATCGCTCTCTTCTTGTTCTTGCCCTCTACAAAAATATCATCCTTACCTTGGCACATCTTGATTGCTTTAAATTTTAAAGTTATTAAATTTTATTTATAACTACATATCTATGTTGAGTTTTTAGTTCCCTCTTATTTCATTTCAAGAATGGACAAAATCTGTAGGGGATTAGTCACACTAAGGAAATTGTTTTAACAAAAATTAGGTAAGTTAAATAAGATTAAAGACCCTTGACTGATAATTTTTTTGACTGAAGTCACAAATTACAAAAAAAACTAAAAGAGAAGCCATGTTAATGACAAACTTGTAGTTTTAGATACTATACAAATTTGAAAAAAAAAAAAATGATCATTCTTTTTAGGAAAGCTTCATCCAGAGCTTTAAAAATAGGAAAAAAGAAGCTCTTGTATTTGATTTATATATAGAATTTGTTTGTTCCTATCTCTAAGATGATGAGCTTCTAAAAACGTCACATTAAGATGTTGTATAGTTTCATATTACAGTATTAGTACTTAAACGGAAATATATTGATTTTGTCTTAATTTGTTCTACTAATCCATGACATGCAAATGTCATATTACAGTAAAATATAAAAAGCAGGGTAGATATTTTAATTTCTATTAATTTAGACATATATTACTTATTGATTTCATTTTGTCTCAATGGTAAGGAGAGCTCTCTTAAATATTTATGAATCACAAGTTAATACACTGCGACATAAAAGTTTGCTTAAAATATAATGCATTATATTTTAGTCATGTGTAATATTTAAGATAGTTGTAGAATCACATCATGCACTCCTCATTATGTTACTTAATTTCATATTCCGAGTTAAATTCGCCAATACAAATTGTGTCTGTCGTTGTTTTTTTGTTTTTTTAATTTAAAAAATAATATAATATTCGATGAAAAAATTATAAAATTAGCGTTATAAATTATAATATACTACATATAAAAGAAATCGTGCATTATTTAAAAAACGAGAAATTCCCAGGAAATCTCGCAATTATCTATTCCATGATAAAAAAATTATGTATATAATTCAAATTATTTTATATAGAAAATAGTAAAAATTATTGTTTGTTTATGCCCAATTACTACAAATTGTACCCAATAGTATCATTTTGAATTATTTTGTCAAAGTAGAATATGAAATAAAATCAATATTCATGAAGTAAGGTTTGTCCATTTGAATGTATGAATAAATGAAAACAAGTCACGGGGTGCATTGTGTACAGTACTTCAAGACGTATTTCATAAATATATTTTCGTCTAAGAAGTAACGATGTAATCTCAATATTAGAAGAGGAGTCACCTGATGCACCTTATATAGTGCTCCGTGATGTATATCATAAACATATTTTGATCGAAGAAATAAGAATGCAGTGGTATTAATGAAACATCGAAGATATATCGAACGTGTGTACGGTGTGCAATGTATATAGTGCTCCCTGATGTAAATCATATAAATATTTTCTATATTAAAAATAATAATGTTGTGCCTTTTTGTGATTTGAATGAAATATAAACTCAACTATGTAAAAATGAATTTTGTTTGTATTTATTTTTGAAAGACTAAAGTACTCATCAGTCATCTAACACATTATTTTTTTTTCTGAAACTCATTATTCTATCATACTTTATGCTTGCGGTTCAGACATGAATTATCGTGTGTCGAGTATGGAGGTATCAAAGTAAGAAATTGGCCATATTCTACATTTTTACTACCTGTAAAGGAAAAACGCGTCAAAGCTACTCGAAAAAATTGGTGATGTATAAGGGGCCAATACTCTTTAGGTTTGTGTTGCAAAAAAGTGATGTGAGCGATTTTTTTGTTGGTAAATTCTGCCTTCTTCTATGAGCAACTCGACCGTTTGAAGCTGGCGATCGAATAGAAGCGGCAAGCATTGTTGAATAGGAGGCAACAAGACAGCATGAAGACATCACCAGACCCCACACATCTTTGATGACGAGTCAAAAGCTATGTGAGCTCAGATGGGATGTTTTTATGCATCCCCCCTACAGTCCAGACCTGCCACCAAGTGACTACTTCCTGTTTCTGTATATGGCAAATGCGCTTGGGAGAGTACAAATTTGGCCTCAACAGAAGCCTATGAAAATTGATCCTCCGAGTTTTTTCTCAATAGGGACAAAACCGTCTAAGAGAAGGGCATTATGTAGTTGGATTCTCGTTGGAAATAAGTTATTGAAGAGAACGGGGTATACTTGGCTTAAATCGGATGATTGTAACACTTCTTATAAAGCATTTAAATAAAGCCATAATTCCCAACTTATTATAAAAGCTGGAATCTTAAAATAATTTTGGTTTGTTTTTATTAATGAGCGCTCTAAAGACGAAAGTACAATTCATTCATAACCACATTTTTTTCTCTCTCTAATTCTTATTCAGAATTTTTCATTCTTGAGGAAAGAACACGTCACATGAATTGGTATAAGAATTAATTTATAGAGTAGTTACAGTGGAGTGGGCTCATGAAAAATCCAAAGTAACACTGAGGATTTTGTATGGAGTTATTTCCTATATTATTGAAGAAAAATTTGTTTTATCTGACACCTAATTACTCCGGGCAATTTGGGTACTACCGCTAGTATATAATAATTATTAAAAAAAATTGTTAAGTATAAAAAAACTCTCTTTACACCAATATCCCATTATTTTCTCGGCAAGCGGGATTAGATATATATATATTTTATTACTTTGAATAATGTTTGTAGTATTTTAGAAACTTAAAAAAATTAACATTCAACAAAAATATTTTTGATACCTTGTGTGTTTGAATCGGTTAAAGATTCATTTTTTTCTAAAGGAATGATGTGAAAATGTATTTGGTTTTTAATCAAACGTAAGCTCACTTTTATTGCATTTTTGAAGTGTAATAATTCGGTATGATAGTTTTCAATTTGGATTACGAGTGGTTCAAAATTTACATTTTATTGATATTAATTTATAAACAATACTATTAAAACTAGTAAAAGTCCAAATGTTCCTTAACCCATTACTGCCGACTTTCTTAAAGATATTGTATTTATCACACGCAGAGTAGAATTGAGAATGACAATGGAGAAATTCCTACCTATGTTCTTGCTTTATAAATAAAATAATTTTTTGCCTTCTTCTCATAGCTCCCTTTATTTAATATAATAACGCGTCATGACAGCTAAAGTCCTCACCTCTCAAACATTCTTATAATAGTCAGGAATTTCAAATTTATTTAAGGTTTTATTTTTTACGTAGCATAATTTTTTACATCTATAATTACAAGTTTTCTACCTGTGCAATTAATTCAATTTTAAATATAGACGTTTCATATGAAATGCAAAAATATTAAAACAGTGTCAATATTTTCAATTCAGCCTTCTTCTAGTGCTCGACAAAAGTTGGATCCTTTGATATAAATCATATATTAAAAGCTATAAAACAAAGTGACAAATCGTAAAATAAGATTTTCTTGCCTATGTGAAACTTCTCCTACGCAAGACGTCACTTTTGAGATACATAAGATGACGTTAATATATAATTTTCTCTCGTGACTTGAGGAATTAATAGAATTAACATTTTTATAAGGAACAGAAGAACAAAAGAAAATGGCGGAAGTAAGACATATTGTACTACTGAATAAAAAAACGCCTTGTAAATATTAGCTGCCTTTTATATAATTTTGAGGGAAGACATTTATTACTGCTTTAATGAGGAAAACCTTCTCCAGTGCAGGGGAAAAGTTACAATAACATTTAAATTTATATGTATTTATATTAGTAGACATTTAAAATACAATTTACAATGAAGATAAGGGAGAATACTTATTTTAAAGGGAGAAGTTAATATCTCAACCACCTATTAAAATGATCAGAAAGAAGAAGGAGCACACGCAACAACTTTTTTTTTCTTTTCTAATTTACATATAAACTTAGTTATATCCATACAAAAATCTAAACTCCTTGAATAATTTACGTCCTCTTGCTTGTTAATTCAATTAACAGAGTGAATTCATTGAGGCTGAGTCGTAAATTATAACTAAAAATCATAAGACTCATACGAACGTACAAAAGAGTAATTGCGGGGAACTAAATTTGGAAAACATTGATCCTGTCTTCATCGTTTCCCAAAATTTGATTTACTATTCTGAAAGTATAAATATTATGGTGTTTATTTAGACGTATTCTTCAATGGCAAAAGTATAGTTTTGTAAATAATATATCACTTCAGGTGCTTATTCTTTCCCTCTTATTTTATAAAAAACAATTTAATGTTTAAATATAGATTGTTCATCAAACTATCTTAAAAAACATCTATTGTTCCTTATTGGAAAGCAAATACGGTTATGTATAAGTTCAACATAGATTATTATTTATATTTCTTCTAAGTATGTTCGATAAAGTTTTAAAATTATTTTTTTTATAGATTTGTGTGTCTCAAACATATAAATATCGTATATATTCCATTGCATGAATAATTTAGAATCAATACAAAATATATGTATATTGTATCAAATATTGATTAATTAAAAGTAAAAATCAGTTTTGCTAATGTAAGGAAAAACATTAAATCATAGCTAAAAGAACAACTATTTAGCTACTTTTAATCATGAAATATATTTTGTTTAACATCACTATTTACCTTTCATACAGTTTTGAATAAAAATTGCCAAAAGACTAAGAGTTAACCAATCATTAAGTGATACTGTATAGACATTCTCTCTGATTTTGAAGTTATATACATCTATTTTTTCGACTTTATAAATATAAAGCAAGCAATATTTATTATTTTTGAGAATAAATAAGGGTGTACAAGTCAGGATTTTTCTCAAATATAATAAATTTGTCATACTTTCTTTTTTAGAAAAATTATAAGCTTATATTTGGCTTTTTGGTAGTTTTGAGCCCTTTTTTATTGCTTCAAGGATAGTGACCCTGTATATGTGAGTCTTGACCCGATAACTTATTTACGAAATCATTCCCCAGTGCTTGGGTTTAAGCTATGGCTTTTACCCTAAGAATATACTACATATGATATCATTTTTTGCTAAAATGAAATTTTGTTAGAATTGGGAATATTTAACGCCAAAAATATATAATCCATTCTGGAATACCTTGAGTAACTATATGAAAATAACAACTACGGTAGGGTTAAAATTATATGATACCTTAGTCATTACACCTGCAATCCACATTAAAGCTATCACCTATCTAAAGAAAAATTATGTTCTTGACATTTTTTGAGCTAGATCTAAAAAATTTTACTCCAACAGTTTCTTAGAAAATCAAACTTACTTGTTCACCCGCCATTGAAAGTCACACAATTATCCCATATATAAATATATCCGAAATCTGTAATTATTGATCACTTCCTCTCCTTTATAGGATAAATAATGTGGTTTTTCAAAATCTGCATCAAAAACTGATAAGACATGCTTATTTTTATTTCTTTATAACTATTCCTTAAAACAATAATGCCGCTTTTAGTTTTCGCCGTACAGTGTAGTGAGACTATAATATTGGAAACCGGGCCTTAACAAAAACGTCAATATCTCTAGAACCGTTCATGCAAATGAACTAAAAATGTCATCAGTTATAAGCGCGTAGTTCCTTAGCACATATCTGAAAATTAAGAAAATCGGAGTACCTTTGTTCACAGCCCTTGTTGATTTGTCATGGATTTACTCTATAGGAACATGTATGTAAATGGTTGAAAATACAGTATTCAGACTGTCTACAGATACGAGAGAAACTGCAGTTCATTTATAGGCAGATTACAATCCCCTTAAGAATAAAAAAAGGCAAATATGGAAGACAAGTCTAAATAAAACTGAAATAAAGAAAAAATCTTACGCTTCACGGATGCCATAAAAAATACTTGCTATTTTAATGACTTTTTTTATGTCATTAAATAAGAATATTTTTTTGTCTTGTTTTGGTTTTATAAATGGTTATTGCACCGTATATATTTTATACAAATATATATTCAAGTCTTGGGCATATTTAACAAGGGTTGTGGCATGAATTAAGGTTTCTGTGGCTTTCAAGGGGGGAGAGGGTTGATGTTTTGTTCATGTATCCTTTAGGTGTATACTATTAAAAACAATAAAATATTTGGAAATATATGTATTTTATTTCTTTTTTAAATCAATTTTGAGTTTATGTTGCTTTTGTAAATGGACCTTTATCTTGCTCCAAGTGTAGCAAAGTTTTTAAGCGTAAGGGAAATCTCAATTTCCAATCATATTTTTATTAACAACATTTTTCCTTTCTAGAAACACAAGGAATATGCCAAAAGTACCTGGTCTGACTAAGAGATGGCGTAAGTTGTTTTAAAAATCACTGTATTAGGAAGTTTACGATTAATAAAACATATGTTTCAAGTTTGAAGACCCCAAGTTGTTTTGCTTTTCTTTGGTAGCCATCAATAGTGAACTCTGTCAGTAAATTTGTGAGAATGGTAAAAATTGGTCATTATTATTTAGTAAACTACCTTTGCCTCTGCCTAAATAATAAAAAAATCTAAACTGGATTATACTCTGAGTGAGTTTGCTGCCTCGTTTACTTTTTATATGAGGTTGGCCGAGCTGCCAAAACGAGGTCGACAAAATGAGGTGACGACTTCAGGGCTATAAAAAAAATCCATTAAGTGACACTGATGGATCTTTGATTGAAAGTGCGCGCACTAGCAGAACTGATGCTTTGTGCCACACTTTTTGAAATATTTTTGAAATTTTATCTGAAAATTTGAACATGAAAAAGCTGTGTGCAAGATTGTTTCTGCATTTTGCATTATAGCTGATCTATGAAATGTCATGAGCATTATTCTTTTTTTCGTCCAAATATTGTTCAAAATTTCAAGGTTACCATGTTGATTTTTGGATTTTTTTAACATGCCTATTTTACACTGGCCAAGGAGCAACGGACGTGGTAACGGATTTATTCTCTATTAGTGTGTGTTTGTATTAAAAATGGTTTTTAGAGGGGGAGGATAAGGTCGGAGAAAATTGCTACCTTTTAAAAGAACTACCCTTTATATCACATTGAGATAAAAGTTAAAGAATCAAAACTGAAATCTCCAAATAATTTATCTGATGACTTAAAACATATAATATAAATAGGAAAAACGGAATCCTCATTAATCATAAAATATATTCAATATTATTTTTTCTTCTTAGATAGAGCAAAGCTTGATGACTCACAATTAGTTTTAATTTAATTGAGTTTATAATGAAGAACATTATTTGAAAAGAGATATTGACCAACAAGATTCAATGTAACGTCATTTGCTTATTGAAATTACTAAAATAAAGGAACGCAGAAGTCCACTTTTGTATATGCCATCAGTTAAAATACTCTCTTTAACTCCGTATTTTACTTCATTTTGTACTTAACCTTGACAATTTTTTGGGTGATTTATATCATACAAGAGAGAAGGAAAATTATTTCGTCAAAATAAATGATCTCATATAATAAATGATCCAATTTTGAGCTTTTCAAGGAAATTATGAATACTGAAGTATCCTATTAGCTGCTTCAATATAGCCTTAAAAACTTATGATATGCTTAAAATTAAAAAAATTGTCCTTTAGAAGCAATATGTAGTTTGATCCTAATTCATATTTTACATTCCCCACAATAATTAGATAGCTTTATTAATTAAAGGATAGTGCAGAATTTGAAGTAAAGGGATTCAGAGGACTCATTGAAAATATTAAAAGGTATTGGGAAAAGAGGGACAAAATGTTATAGAGTCAAGAATTTTGTATTTCAAGTTGTTAGTTGAAGTAGACAATAGTCAAAGTAGCTTCTCACTCTTTAATATCGACTATGAGTATCAATCCTTCAATAAAGATTATAAGGTGATTCATTGAAGATTAGTGTCTCACCGATTACTTAATTAGTAAATTATTAATTTAGACACAAAACCGACATCTTTGCATAATTTATCCTGTTGTACAACCTTATCAAAATATTTAACATTTTTTCATATGCTTAGAACTCATACTTATCTGTTTTGACTTTCTTTTTTAAATGTTAATATTTAATACATACATGATGATATCCTGATTAGTTTACAAGTATAAATGCAATTATTTATTTTATAATCCATTGTTTTTTGCTAATATCAAATTAGTTGATTTAAGTTTATTAGATTTCTTGTTTCAATATTAAAATATTATTGAAAATTTGTTAAAAATAGTGATTCCCATACTACACATACAATTTCATTATTTAGCAAGATGAAATGCATCAGAAAATTGATGATGAGATTTACCCGAGTTCCTCAAATATTTGATGATCAATGCATAAGACCATTTTTGAGCCTGAGGTTGAGTGTGAGATTACCATTTTTTACAAATCCTAGGATATATAGTATCTATTCATCTACCTGATGGATAATTAACAAAGTTTTGGATCGAAAACATAGGTCGAAGGATGTTTTCATTCGTAAAGGTCGTCTTCACGTATCTTCATCTTGTGTGGGACTTAAAGTACCGTCGTTAATGTTCTCAGTCTACACCTCCTCCACTAACACGTCCAAGTATTGATCAGAAGTCAGAACCCATGCTGTTGTCATCGCTAATTATGTTAACATTCTATAACAAAGTATGTGTTTATAAATTAACATTTTTTTTTTTTCATTCATCACATTTTTTAAGAGTCTAAAATAAGACAATGAAACTTGGCTACTTTATGAATAATGAATGAAAATATAAATGAGATTGTTTTCGTCAAAGGTTAAAGATGAATATATGAACTTTAACCATTCCCTTTATTTTCAATCAAACATTATTCAAAAGGGCAAAAAAAATGATTCAATAAGTAGCTTTATAATGTTAATTAAGCCTTTTAATAGTAAAAGTAAATGAGGTAAATACATTTTCAAAAAAATAAATTGTCTTTAAGACCAAACTTCGTTGATTTCGGGCAATTTCAAGAGTTTCATATGCTAAGATATAATAATTAACTTTGTATGTTCAATGTTAACAAAAAATATGCTCTTTGGTGACAATATTATGTCTCAGTCAATTTTCCTTCGAGCAATTTTCCTCGTACCAGTCCAGTCAGGCCTAGCATATATTAAGACAAAAGAGAACTGTATCGTCGGTGCAGATACATGGAACCACTTTTTGTATTTTACGAAATTGAGTTTTTTCGATATTTTAAAACTTTAGTATTTTCTATATTTCAATAATGTTGTTTATAAACCGTAACTGGATATATTTTATAAAATTTCCTTATAGCTTACAATTTCTCAAAAAGTAAATCACAAGGCAATCTCAATCTATAATAGTATTGTCTACATACTGTATGTTCAAGTGTTCTGTACTCACAAAAGTTGAAAATTCGGTATCGCAGGAAATATTTTATTCATATAAACAAGAACATAGGCATCTTTTTTCCAAAATAAGGGCCTGTATGGACGCATTTTGATTGAAAATCAATAAAATATTAAAAAATTAGAAATTTTTAAATTTTTTCTTCTTATAATAATTGAGTTGAGCCAAAACAAAGGATTTTTATTAGTTTAAGTATTATAGATTATGAATATATCTTAAAACAATAATTAACAATCTTTGATTGGGAAATTAGTAATGATATAGCTAATAGAGATTGACTCTTTTAACAAAGATGGATCCAGTGTTGACAAACGATAGGGCTCTATAGGGTGTGTATCATATCTAGGATATCTAGAATGATGGAAGATCTCCGCTTTTATCATTAGTCAGCTCGTCACCTACAAGGGTGTGGGATGATGATGGTATCTGACAGTGATGTAATTCCAGTGAGTTTTTTAAGTTGGCATTTTTTTTTAAATTGGTAATCTGAAGAATGAATTTTCTTTTCTTTAGCAGTTGTCATTAGTATTTAATTCCTGAGAAGTGAATATCCTCTCATAAATAGATTCAATTACATTTAAAGCCTGATTAAACGTTTGTCTGTGTTCATAAAAATATGTAACCCTCAGGATTTGTTGGGATTTGCAATTGTAAGTCCTTGTTGGAATCCGCGTAGAATTGGAGATCGATATTGGGGTAATTTTTGCCAATGTCCTTGTTTATTTCCTTCTTTCCCTCCTCCCTTGCCACAACTTATTGAAGCTGATCTCCTCAAAATCCCTTCTCAAATTGTCAGGGTTACCATGGTGATTGCCGGTTTCTTTTTTTATACCTGCCCATTCTACATCGGATTATCCTCACTGATAATTGCTCATATTATGGAAGGTGTTGCGTTTCCTGTATATGGATGGACGATGTGTGGAAGAGAAAAATGTGCATACTGCATAAATGAAGTCAGAATGTGAAATGCGGATAGGAGGGGAAGGAAAAAAGATATGATCACAAGTATAAACGTAGTTTGAAGAAATATTTCTACATTTACATTAAAGGGTTCGCTATTTTGTAAAGTTGACCAAATTCAAAATTATCAAGGATCAGGAGATATGTTTAGGTGTTGGTTATGACCTACTAATTTTTTTTTCTTTGCCCTTAAAAACTGTTACCCTTCATCCGGTCAAAGCTCCAGTGTACCGAAAGTACTTCAAAATATGGTGAAATTTAAAAGAGTAATAAATATTATTACAATTGAGGCATCAGAAAAGAAAAAAAAATATTTTATAATTTTTTTGAATTTGTTAGTAATTTTTTTAAACTTTGTTATGTAGTGGGTTTTGTAATTTGTTTTAACTTACAAAACCTTCTTCATATTATGAAGTACCTATTGACGGCATACAAATACAAATAAATAATTATGGATTTTCTATTTATTCAGCAATTTATATTATTAAATTTTTTCAAGAGCAAGATACAAATGGGCATAATCATACATAGTTTTAAAATCTTTGAATACTAGAAAAATTAATTCATGAAATCAGATTTTTAAAAGTTTAAATTCCATTTTGATCTTGAGTGATTCAGAATTAAAGTTTTGTGTCTTTTCTCTTGATCAAAATTATTTTGAGATTCCTTTGTTGTTGATGTTTTTTATTTGCTAAGTTGAAGTACTGATGAGACTAAACAAATAATTGACTTTGCAGGATGAATGAAGTTATAAAAGGGGTCAATGGAGTTGTTTCAATCTTGTTTATTTATTATTGAATTAGGACCCAAAATAAGATTGGATCAAAGTTATTGCCTATATGACAAATTTTCTATTTCCTTCTTTAAAACTTTTATTCCTTTCTCCACAAATTTCATTGTAGTTTTTTTTTTCTTTTTTCGAGGTTGCATCTTTTATTTATTTTCGTATTTTGAACTAAATGTACTAACTAGATGCACCGGCTAAAATATTTGAATTTACTTTAATTTCGAACCAGAAATGTGAGCAAAAATTCACGATAAACTCCACAATAAAAGATAATTTATTTGGCCTCATCCAGCTTTGAGATGTATGTAGAGTTGTAAGAAACGCTTTGTCATTGTGAGCCATCTTTAATGCGAAACAATGACTATTTTTATATAAATAGATCTTCATCTGCAATTTCTGAGCTTATCATTTTTCTAATGCGATAATCATAAATTTGATAATTACATTAAATTTTTGTGTATAATATAACTGAGTTATTAAGCAAACCAAGTTGTAATTCATTTGTATGAGACTCACACAAAACTCAAAGATGTCTACTGTTCAATATTTCTTTGATGCATTGATACCGCCATAAACCCCTATATTTAAACTAACTAGGTACCCTCTAATATACTGCAATATTTTATCGATTTCATGATTACATAAAAATATAAAATAAGCTGTTTATGTGGATATTAACGTGACATGTTGTTGTTCAAATAATATATATATTGCTATTATTATCAAACAAAATCACATTTGTTATGTCCATTCGGGCATCAAAAAATATATGCTCAAGTGGCTAATATTAATGATAAACAAATTAAAAGATCGTCTTTTTAAGAATTTAAAAGACAGTTCTTGTGATGTAAAAGAATAATTGTGTATATACGGTTCCCTACTTTACAAAAATGAACAAAAAATGTAAATTTTATAATATATCAGGTATATTTATAATATTTTTTAATAAAAATATTATAAAATTAAGAATTTACATAATTGTGCAAAATACACAGTTCACAAACAATATATTTTTTTATTTGATACATGATTGGGACTAAAATGTTATAATGTAAGTCGAATTAGAGCAATATTATCAGATATATTCAATATTTATAATACTTAAACATATAAAAAATTCTGCTTTTTCATTCAACAGGAAAATTTTTAAGAAAAAATATAAAAATTTCCAATTTTTTGTTATTTTAGAGATTTTCAAATCAAAATGCTTCCATAGTTTGGTAGTTTAAAGGTTATTTTATTGTTTAAAGGAATTAAAAAAAAATATCTTGAGATACGAAATTCCCAACATTTTTTATTCCCGTATACTCTGTTTTTTTTTGATAAAATGATGATATAGACAACTTATTGGCACTATTAGACTCATCATTAATTAGACAACATGTCATTCATCTTTTTATTCTTAATTTCATAAACAACTCAATGTACATTTTTTGGCCAGTAAGAGGATAAACTTAAATCTATTTCAACATTTATCGCAACCCTAACTATGACGTATCATAAAGACAAACACATCCCATATTAATGTATGATATAAATACAAAAGTAATTCTTTTGACTAAAAAAATTAAGAATACATATTAATTTATACAAGTAGAATTGTTATTATTAAGTAACTGTATTATTACTTAGGTGGTTCATTGATATTAAAGTTGCTCATTTTGTAAGTTATAACTGTATTTTATTGAAGATAAAGATTTATTTAGTAGACTTAGCTTGAATTACTTATTGTCATATTAGCATATTGTGCATCTCTAAGGAATACAAGTGTTTTCTTTTAGCAAAAAAGCTTCTTAGTATATAAAAAGATCCATTTAATAAAAGTAATTGTAAGGGGAACGGAGAAGGGTTTAAGCACTATTGTGGCTTGGTTCAATTACTTCGAGCTGGTTTGACTTAGACTCATCAAATAAATCATATCATGAAGTGGGGATCTTGAGTTAGTTGTGATAAATAATTATTAGTAAACATTCTATAAAATCGGGTTTTAATATTTCCCATCGATGGAGAGAGAGTTGAGGGTGATAATTCCATGAGACAATGAGCCAATCCAAGGGAATCAGTCTTCCTTGAAGTTCATTAAGATATATTTTTCCACCATCTTAAGGATCGGGTAACTTTTTCATATTCTATAAATAATAATGAAACTATACATACATTACTTTTTTTTTAAAATACAACAGAAGATCGAATTAACATGTCATCCTAAAAATTTGACACACTAGTAGAGAAGTTAAAATACATTTTGGAAGAAGTTGACCTTCTTGCGAACTTTGACCTTTTATATGACCTTAAACTGTACTTTATAAACTTAAAATGATATATAAATATTGTTTTAAGCATAAAAATGCTTTAATGATCACGGCATTTGCGAGATTCTTCTTTTAACATTGAAAGTAGATTAAAAAATACGTATTTATGGCCGAAAAAGTAATTTTCGGGGTAGGAGAGGAGGTTTCGTCGGATTTTTTGAAAATATCTCTTGCATCCAAAAAGTTAGGCTACAATTCAATTTGCTCATTTTCATGAATTAACAACCCCCCTCCCCTATTTTGAAGGAGAGCAGCTTAGGTGTCATGACCTTTCATTAGATTACTAAAAGCAGCAGTGATGTGATGGAGAAGGTAATAAACAAAAAAAAGGAAAGAATTACTCGCCTGTCAATTTTGAATCATTCTCTGGGCAAACAATGACTTACAATTATAACTCCACAATAAATCCTCTGGGTAACTAGCTCTCATTTATAAACACTCAAAAAAATTCCATCCGGGTTTGTATATAATTATATCGATTAGTAAAGAAAAGTCAACTCCTTAGAAATTAAATAATAATGATAACAGCTTTGCAAAAGAAAATTCACTCTTCAGGTGGCCTAAAGAAAAAAGGTTGAACTTAAAAAATCACTACCCAATAACATCAATGACCTTAAGTCTCGCCCTGTCTTCTCCTTTCTCTCCACAAAATGCCCTTTCCTACATAAATACAGGTAGTGTATTTGAAATATTGAATAAAATTCCATTATCCTATGTAGACGGAAATAAATGACTTCAAAATTCAATATTTTATTGGTAAAATTGGCACTAAAGCATGTTAGAATATAATATACATATATCAGACAATGCAATTGTATAAACGACAAAGAGAGACAAAGAAAAGAGGAAATCTAGCCTTTCTCATATTCTACATCCTATAATGTCAGCATAGTGTCTATCAAAATGTGTCATGTCTATTGTGTACATTCTTTTGTTTCGAATATAAATGCAGTTTTATACATTATTTTATATATATAATCTGTGTAAGCTTACTCAATATATTAAATATTCAAAGAAAAAAAATTTAATATATCAAGTAAAAAAATATTCAAAGTTTAATTGACTGACTAAATAATTTACAGATTTTTTTCTCATAATATCAATTGGTAGATCAAGATCAATAAATACAGACAATTATTGGCAAACAAATTTCTTCATCAGAGCGAGTACAACTGAGATGAAGGAAAAACAAACAAACGTAGGAGTGAGTTATAACGAGATCTTCCGAATTTTCCCTTCTGTAAGAGTCTAATTTCTAACATTAAAAGGCTGAATGACGACAACAAAGGCCTTCAGTGGAAAATTGGAAGCCACAAGGGCAAAAAAGGCCCAAAAGTGGCTTCAGATCAACTTGGTTAGTTTCTGGCCCTGGTCAATGTGGCCTTTTTCCTCAGCAAACTGCTTCACTCTTAACTATGGAATCTGGGGGTGACCTATAAAGGAAGGTCTGAGTTACCTCCCATGTGAATATGGATGCTTTTGAGAGAGAGAGAGGGGCTCATATATGGGTGGAACATGGGAAGAAATTGTACAAGGTCTTCTGGCCTAGAATTAAGGGTATGGTGAAGGCCAAGGATGGCCACATAGAGACTTAACATAGTAAAAAATTCAAAATTTAGATTCACTTTGAGCTGCCATCATGAGAGTCTGGAATGTCATGTACACGACCTTCATCGTCAAGATCTGCCAATCTGTTCGCTGGGTTGTTGAGGCTGTTATTGCTTGTGAAGGGAAACATATGATACATACTTTAATAAAGAATTTAAGCATATCGAAAATTTGTTTGGAGTTGTCGCTTCTTACTTTATTGAAAACTATTTTTTGTTTAAGTCATGCTACTGCAAGTTTTTGTGTCCCCACTCTTCTGTTTTTATTCAAGAAGAAAATATTTTGCAGAACAAAGTTGTATTACGTAGGAAACAAATTGGAAGACATTGATTTTTAAGGGCCTCTCTCATATACAAATTATGTATATACTTTATTTGCATTTTATGTAATGCATTTTCGTAGAAAATATTAGTTATAAATATCAAAGAAAAGTTGTCAAATATTTTAGAAATATTTAAAAATAAATAAATGGATTTTTTTACCCTCGTTATTTTTGTCTATATAAAACTATTTATCAGATAAAATCTCTATCCATATGCATAAATTTATTTAAGGACAAGTAATCAATGAATCCTGGCAAGGGAAGCCAAGAGACCAATGTTTCTTCCTCTTTGTGACAAATATTTAACAGGGTGTCAAATTGAGAAATTTTTGCATTCTTCAAGAGAGAAATAAAAATCAATATTTTTTTTTGTAGCTTTTCAGTTAAAGGAAGAAAAACATTCATTTTATATATAAGTTGATTTTATTTTTAAAAAAATACTATATGTCAATGCACAGCAATAGTTTTCTCCCAGAATTGATGAGCAAAGTGGTCATGGCATGTAATTAAGATTTACTAACATGTCATTCCATGTTTTAAGTTTTAATGTGTACAGGGTTGAAGTATTTTTGTTGGTAGCTGTTAATGGTTTGGTAATTATAAATTGAACTACACATTGCAATATTAATTGTGGTATTGCATATGTAAACTACAACAGTGATATTCATAAAATATTTAGTAAAATTGAATATATTAATGCTCTATTTAAAAAAAAAAGCATTGGTATTATAGTTTTTGTAAGAGCTCTTTCTGCCATGTAAAGAAAAATGATATGGTAACCCTGACAATTTGACAAGTATTTTAGAAGGAAACAGCTTTGCTTTCCTGACATTTTATTACATTAGACAGCTACATGCAGCTCTGAAAAGAATGAAATCAACAAAAATCCAACTTCAGATCAACCAAATGTATAGACAGGAATTACTCTGAACTCGATTTTCAATTTTACTCCGAGTCCAACAAGAGGACTTTATGGGCACGTGCATATTTTAGACTTAGCTTTGTTTCTTTCCTGGAGAGTGAAAGAGTAATGATGGCTGCTTTGTAAAATAAATTATAAAAATTGTTTAGATAGTCAATTATAATCAATATTAAAACAAGATAAAAATTAATTATCCCTGTCGCCTTTCAGAATTACTATATTTTTATGACATTTTTATCAGGCATAATATTTACCCTCTCAGCTATTTACACCATTTTTGCATCTCCAGTACTCAATTTATTCATATCAAATACAATGCAAAAAAACTAAATGATGTGCAAATTAATTAAAAGCAGTTAAAATATATATGTACACAAAGTAGTCATAAATAGAATGTATTTTTATGTAAATGTGTGTCTCAATAAGCAACTTTCTATAGTTCCTTCAGCTGCTCAGTGAGATGAATTTTTATGAAGATTTTATAAGTATTAATACATGAGCTACTATGCTTAATTAAGCATAAATAGTCTACATACATATTTTGTAATTACTCATGAATTGTATATATACATTTACTTTTTTAGGGAGGAGGTTGTTTCATTTAGAATTTGCCCTGGAATACAGATTCATTTTTTAATTTAATTAACATGAATTAAATGAAATTATCAAAATGTTGTAGTAACACATATTTAAGAGTGTATAATTTTCTTTTTCTTTTTTTATGTCGTTATTAGGTTACTAATTAATTATTAACTTTTCTGAAAAACTAAAATTTTAGATATTCCAAGGATTTTTATATGATAATAAATACATTTTACCAAGTGTGAGGTATTATAATATATTAGTTGTAAAAATTTAATAAAGTTAATATAGGAAATTCAAATTTTATTAAAGTATTTAGCAATAAATAAAAAATGAATGGGTATGTAGAAAATAGAATTCTAATCTAATCTAGAATACCCATTTCAATTAAAAAATTTATGGTCAAGTGATTTGCAAATGGTGAGTTGTGAGACATTTGATAACAAGTAATCAATTTACATTGTAATTTATAATTTTACCCACAAAAATAAATCCATAACTTTTCAATAAATATTTATTTTATTTTAGGGGTCCTTAAAGATTATACTAATTATACTCATAATCAAGATATTTTTTTAGCAATCTTTGGTGAAAAAAATAATAACAATAGAAATGAACGGGGGAAAATGAATGCAGTTCATTTTGTCCCGTGCATTGTTTATTAGTTAGAAAATGAATGGAAAGCGTGAACGCCATTCATTTTTCCGTTCAATTTCTAAGTTTTTATTTTTTTTAAATGTAAAAATTTTTAAACTTGGGAACATTGAACTACTTTTAAATATTCAAAGAAATCGTCCAAACTTTGAGGACAATGTTTTTTTATCAAGTACATTTAATTTTTTTTTAATAAAATGAAATAACTGACCTCAAAAGTTGATAGAACAAAACTATTTAAAGTGGGCATATTTAAAAGAGGCTTTTTAATTAGGCATACTCTCACTCACCCCTGACATCGAAGATACTAATTACTAGGGTTGTAAATCCAAAGCATTTTTAGCTTGCGAGTATTGTTGTTATTAGCAACTTCAGCCGTGTTTTGTTCTCTAAAGCTGATATCAGGGTCATTCCTACCCAAATCAATTACTCAAAAATAGCATCATCTTTGATTTATTTCAAATTCGGTACAGATTTTTATACTATTTTAAAACTCAAAAATACAAAATTTTAGTTTTTTTTTTGTCCTCTGGATCAGGATTTAGAGGCTTCTCTAGTTTTGGCCTCGATTCCACCTACTCTGTTTATAAATCGATGTATTTTGAATGTTTTTGAAGATATCAATTTACTTTTAAAACTATTTTATAGATAATTGTTCTTTTGTTGTATTTTATTGAATAAACCAACAAAAGAAGTTTTTAACCATAAGGGGACGAAGTCAATATTTTGACCTAAAAAATCAAACATCACCAGTTTTAATTTATCTCAAAATTTTACATGTTAACTTGTCATATATAATAAACATATACAATCATTTTTTAGAGATGCGTTTGATAAATTACTACATGGTAAAAACCAAACCTATATTCTGCAAAAATTTGAGTTTAATATTTAGTTTATATTTTCAGAAATTATTTTCTACTTAAGCACAGAATTTCATTTGTATTATTTAATGCACCTCTAAAAACTATTACAAATTAACATATAAAAATGGGAATGAAATAGAAAATGGACATGTTTGATTTTTTTAGATCAAAATATTGACCTCGTGAACTAATCGGTAAAAAGACATTTTGTTAGTTCATACAATAATAAACAGAAAATAATACAACAATGATCTATTAAATGGTTTGTTAAGCTGATATTCAAAACATTCAAAATACTGCTATTTTAAAATAGGGTAGTTGGATTTAAAGCCAAAACTTTAGAAGCCTGTAAATCTTGATTTGCATGACAAAAAAGGCTTGATTAAAATATGTGCCAAATTTGAAAAATTAAACAAACATCCATGATGATGCTTTAAAAAAATGTCTTGTGTGTGATTGATTTTCCCCATCATTATTCTTTAAATCTAGTATCTAAAATATCTAAGTATAAAGTATAGTCACAAATTTGTGTGCTCAATTACGACAGAAAACTGTGGGTTACTTATATATTAAAGTTCCAATTGGACTTAAAGTATAATTCAAGATCAAAAACAGAGTAATTCATCCTTGTTTTATTTGATACAGAGTAAAGTATCAAACAGCTGCCTCTTATAGCTCTCTGTGTGTATCGAATCTAATGAAATTTCATGACAAGGATGAAATGTTATGCATTAAAAAAAAAAAAATATCAAATTGTCAGGGTAGGGTTACTAACTTATTAACTTTTGGATTTTTTTTTAATATCCAATATTAAATAAAAATTTACGACCTTACCAATTACCTAGGTATTAAACAGTTGTGCTGATGGAACATCATACTATTATTAGACATCAGCTGATATATCAGATTGAAATCAGAAACCCGAATTAATGGGTAAAATATCAAATATCTTCATCGTATCAGTATCGGAGAAAGTTCTTAATAAGGTCGATATTTGTATCCAAGGAATGCTCAATACACAGAATAATCACACTTATGAACAAATCAATCAATTTTTTAATGTTCCTTTAATTGGTCAGATGAAGTTGCCAAAAAAAAAAAAAAAAAAAGTATAAGTAAACATTATAATATTACATTTACTCCATTTCACCTTGGAATCTTCTTTGGGATATACATCAAGCATATTTCCCTCTTTAGGAACGATCGGGATGCAGGATTACTCACAATGAGTCCAAAAGAATAATTTATCTCAATTCTGTTGTCCATTGAGCTAGGTCGTTCCCTTCAATGCATCTGTTTTGACTCCTGAACTTCTTAAAAAAGAGCGCAACAAAAAGTTGGACTCTCTGACATTAGGTTAAAAAATGCATGATAATATATATTTATTATTTAAGCATGTCAAGTTTGTCTTTTTTTTAACGGTCATCATGCTAATATTACGAAACTTGGATCAAAAGGATAAATCTTTTCTTTACAACTCAAATATTTTTTTATTCAAAAACATCTGTCTCTCAAGAGTCAGCCTTTTTTTCAATCATCTAAAACATTTTTTTTAATCCTCTCTAATGGCATGTCCAATATTAATGAATTTTTTTATAAGATTAAAAGAGTGATGAACTTTCAGGGAGCTTGGACGAATAAAATATGGTGAGTCGAGGATGAACAATGGGGTAGAAGGATTCCATAATGCAATTAATAAGTGTGTTAAATCTCTGGCATCTAATGGAAGCATTTAAAAAAGAATAAATTATGTCCAGATTGAAGCTTATTCAAAACGATAGAAGTGATATTTTTCAATAAGATAAAAAAATATAAAGAAATTAAAAAGTCTATTCTCAATATTATTAGAAAATATGACAAATATGATGACAAAATGTTATACTTAAAAGATTTATCATATAATTTGTATCTATTTTAAGTCAAAAATAATTGTGAGAAACTTATTGTATTATTTGATGTCAGAATTTATAAAATTGAGATATTGGTTAAAAGAAAATTATAGTTATTAAAATTTTATTTTATTTACCTTTTACTCACAGGATTAAATAAATTATGTTAAACAAAAATCAGATACTATAACCTTTCCAAAAATGTAAAAAAAGGTAGTCTCAAATTGAGTGTACCCATTACAAAATTAAAGTTGCCCTTTTTCAATGGTTCAAACAGGAAAATCCACCATCGTGATTGCTGAAAACTTTTTCAGGTTGGTAGACACTTTTTTGCCCTCTTGAGCCACCTCAATAACTTTAAACCACTTAATTTGATTTTTATACACAAAATATTATCACTACGTCTTCTCCCTTCAATCTCAAAGGAAGAAAAAAGACTCCCAAAGACTTGCTGCCGTTCAGGAACTGATTCCTTTACTTTTGACGAGTCACAAACATGTAATTCATGGCATTACTAAAACTCCTAAGTATCAATCTAGTAGCTAACTATCTGAAAAGGCAAGTTTCAGAGGTTGCATAGACAGTGGTCATCCATATAGTATAGTCATTCATGGATAATATTAAGCAAATTCATAATGGGCAATTATTCATCATCAAGTTTGAACAAAATACGAGGAATGTTCTCCTGGGCAAAAGTTTGGAAAGTAATTACAATTACTGCTATATGAAAATCATTCAAATTTGCATTAACAATAAATATTCAAAAGTATGAATTTGTATTTTAAGAAATAATACAGTTATAGGTTAAATTAATACAAGTATTGTATTTTTAAATTGTTTTTTTTTTTTTTTTTTTAAATAAGAATAATCGAATGAAAAGCACTTTAATTTTTGTTTAATATAATATTTAAAATTCAACTTTAAAATAAGATATTAATTTGTTATATACAATTTACTAAATATCTTTGCAACAAAAATATACTGAATTTAAATGTATGTACAACCATATATGCAGAAATATAGGTAAAAACTGACAATAAAATAATTATTATTTTTGTTTAATGTTTTTATTATATTTGACAAAAAGTACTTCATCAATTTTAATAGAAATAAATATACTATATTATGATATAGCTGTAATGTTATGTAATTTTGATTTCTATATACTGTATTCCAATTTATCAAAATAAAATGTTCATTAGTAATTGAAATGATTATGTGTACACTAATTACTAGTTAATTGATTCATTTTATAATGAGAATGCTTCAACAGTTGGCTCGAACCACTGTTAGAACGGTTGTAACAAAATTCATAGAAATTGTCCTATAAATGACGGTGTTACATTGCCAACCCAAAAATTAACAGTTTATTTTCGTGTCTGCTTTCAAGGTTGGAATTTCTTGCGTGAATGTTTTTCATACTGTTTTTCAATCGGACTTGTGAACATAATTAAAGTTACTTTTAAAATGGCATCCCTATCTCGAGAGCTATAGAGTCAGATACGTTAATTAATTAAAAAAACCATAATCATTGGAATTCACAGGAAATAATTTAACATTTTATCGAGAAACAATAATGGGAATTTGTGAGGCCCGGGAAATTGAGTATATGGAAAAGTATCCGTTCGGCAAAATGGCATTCCTAGAAACGCCAAATTGTTATGAAGAAATATAATATTTTTGTCAAAGAATACAAATGTAATCCACAATCAATTGCTAGTGTACTTTTTAATGTTCCTTTAATTGGTCAGATGGAGTTTCACTGAGTAAATATAAGTATAGAAATCAATACAATTACTTCTAGGAATTGACTTTTTTCTTTGAAGTCCATATACGAGTACATAATGTATATTTTCTCTCTTAGGAGCGAACGTGAAATGCATCTACTGAGACTGATATACACGTAACTCCCTTCTACAGTTTAAATATCATATATATGTGCAACAGTTTTTTGGATTTTTACGAAACATCTTTATGAATTTGGATTACAAATGGTGTCTTGGGAATCAAGTTTCTATCCTAACGTCATACCATAATAGACAACACATCTCATCCAGAAGCTCACTGATATGGATAACATTTTTGCAGGTAGAAAAGTTAATAATTAATTATTGACTAATATCGAATGTAGGCCATTAATTATTTAAAAGAAAGCCCTCAGATATTTTTGCACTTCTCTAACATGAATAAAACTCGTTATGAAAGATATTCTTATATTACTTGGTAATAATTAGCATTTCCCTTTTCAGTATTGAATAAAACTTTAACTATGTTAGTGTTTTCTAGTTTTAATAGGTATTTCATATGATTTCTCGATGAAATGGATATAGTTTTAAACTACCAAATACAAAAATTGGTCAGTTTTACATTAGTAAACTCTTGCCTCTTTTTAGATTTTAATATGAAATTCAAATTATTTAATCTGAAAAAGCAAGCAATATGAATGTTTCTTTTCTTGAAATGAGAATCTTCTATGTTTTAAATAACATTAGAGGAGAGTTGATAAAAGAATAGCTTAAATTTTACATATCAGGAATACTTTATTTTCTTCGTGAAACACATCAAAAAGGTTTTTTCTTTTTAGAAATAGATCTATTGATATGAAATTTTTTCAATATTTTCTCTAAATTTGCAATAACGTATATTTGTGATAGTGAGTTTATTAAGTATGGGAAGGTTAAAGAAAAAAAAACACATCTAAAAAACGATATATTTTTATGCTAAATATTAATATAAATTTTAATAGAAGTTATACAATGAAAATCAAACTAACTAATAAAGACAAATGATACAATATAAAAGTTATTAATTTAAAATAAAACAAATGGATGAAACAAACTATTAGTAACAGTTGCAAATTAAACATTTAAAAAATTAAATGATACATTTTTTACAAAGATAAATATACTAATGATTATGAGTTTCAAAACAACTTACTAAATTTAGATATGATATCGATATGTAATAATGCATAATATAATAACTTAATAGACTAAAATTTCAATAAATGAAAAACAAATTACTTTTAAGAGAATAGAATCATCTTCCTCTTGTTTTCCAATAACAAAAGAGAAATAAAATTAATAAGAATATTTGGTGGTGAGCCTGAAGTATCCAGATATATATTTATCCTTTTATACTGTACATCATGAACCGAAACTTAGAAAATGATTTGTCATTAATATGATTGAGATGAGTTGATTATATACATCAAGAACACTGAATGACTCTTACCCATAAAATAGTTTTTAAAAGTAGGGGACGAAGCAGACTGAAGCAAAAATGGAATCACAAATTTCATGGAATGACCTGTAGATAAATAATGAGAACTCTCTCTGTTCTTCAGTGGGTCTTTTTGTAGATTATTTTGTCTTCTGATGGAACTCTATAGTTCTTATGGAAGTATACTATGATTCAGTAGAAACTTTGAAGTAATTTATGTTTTCTTGTGCATAGAGGCGATGATTGACGAAGTTTGAAGTCACTATCTTAGACCTTAATATAGAGTGTGATTTACAACATTGGTTCTCAAATGGGGGCATGTGTACCCTCTGGAGTACTTTGAGGTACTCCAGAGGGTACTTGAAAGAATATTTATCAAGAAGTATATAACTCAGGGGTGGGCTAGAGGGGCTGTAACTCCAAAATTAAGGAAATTTTGTTTCTTATTATAACATGAAATGATTGAATTTTTTTCTCCAAAAATTTCATAATTCAGCTGATTATGAATTTTTTTGAGAATAGATATAAATTTTTGAAGAAAAAATTCAAAAAATTTAAATTTTTGTAAATAGCTCAAAATTTTTGATTTTTTTTTTTAGAAAAGCTAATGATTTCGATTTTTTTTCGATAAATTTAATATTTTGAAATTTTTTTCCAAAATTTTTGGATTTCTTTTTAAAAAATTCGAAACAGACGCCCCTGTCACTTTTGTTAAATATATATTTTGCTAGTGGTTCATCATTAAAAAAAGGTTGAGAATCCCCGATCTACACAATGGACATTAAAAGAGATTAAATTCACTTAATGAGGCAAAAAAGGACGAGATCCTATAAACAAAACATGGATATGAAGAGAGGATCAGGAGGCGTGTGGTTCGGATATCCACATCTATAAATTAAATTAACAATCATTTGCCAAGTGACACGCAACAACCATTTTTCCTTTTCTAATCATAAACAGTTATTTATCCATACTCTTTGTTTAGCTTTAGAGATGCAATAAATATCACTTTCTGTTGTACATTTTAAACATGGAACAGTACTTCATTCATTTTTCATTTTATTTCTTTTTTAATCACTCAGGCCTACTTTTTAGAGTAGTTTAGTAATAAAATGAAGGGATGAATTGAATTAAACAATATTCTAATGAATGTTTTAAGGAATTAAAAATAAAATTATTCTTTTGGTTGAACTATTTATTTTATGTCATTAGTAAATAAGTTATTTTAATTCCTTTACTTATTCATTAAACAATTGTTTTTTAATTCAATTGTCATTTTCACATTATAACTATTCTTCTTTTGACATATAAAATACTATTAGTTTAGGAGAACAAATTCCATGATTTTTTTTTTTCATTTTAATCACAAGTATATCTACTTTCAGGTTTATTGCTAAATGTATCAAACTAATTAGATTTTTATAAGTAAAATAGTTGTCTTGAAAGAAAATGGAAAACATGGAACATTCATGGATAATTTTTCATATCGTACATTTTTTTCTACAAGATCGAAGTGTAAATGTTCTACATGGTTATTTTCACCAGTTTAAACATGTAATATCTCCATGAATATTTTATTTATCTGAACATTTTTCTTTGGTAACGACGCCCATGATGATCAAGAGAATACGTTATTTTTATATTTTTTACATATGAAGTACTTTCAATTTTATATTTGAGGCTATATTTATAAGAACAAGTTCAAAAAATGGTGTGCCTCACATTTTGAACATAGTATAAGAACATATTTTACTTTTATTTTGACATATTTTTATTTTATTTTGTACGATACAATACAAAAATAACTAGGGGATATTGTACAAATTTTGAGACACGTAAATCCATTTTCTTATTTAAAAAATATTATTTCGATATGAAGGAAGCTTTATCAATTTTTTTAGACATATTTTTTTGCATGTAAATATTTTAGTAATACCCATAGAATATATGTGCAAATTTTTCTACCCAGCTCAATACACTTAGCTGTTGTTTACCAGCATGTTAATAGTTTTATTTTAACTATTTTAGTCAAAACGGAGTCGAACATCCTTTTTTGTTGGCCAGCATAATTTTAGAAACTTTAGTGGGATTTTTTTTAATACCAGCAGTCCCCAGAAGGAAAATGTTATACTACAGTTGTTCTAGTGTGAGTTCACTATTTTTTGTTGTACAGAAATGTTGCATGTTCAATTTATCATTTTTTTGAACTTCGATATTATTTCTTTGATAAATTGGTTAAAAAAAGTCGTATCATTTTGGATACCAGCAGTTTTTCAAATGGAGCTTATACAACACCATCGTTCTGGTATTAAAATATACATTTAGTCAGGGCTGATCTCCCGCTTATGCTGGCTCATGCCACACTTATCATATGAGTAAAAAACATTACATATAGTACAAATAGAATTATCAAAATGACAATAATGTTACAAGTACATCGAATAAATTAAAGATCAAAGAACTCAAGTCATAAATTAGCTCACTGACTATATACAGACTTGCAACCTCCTTTCTAATCCCTTTAAAAGAAACTCACAGCATATACAATATACTCTGTATTGTAGTAAAAATATGTGGACATATATAAAAGCAAATAGATTAGAAATGATGTCAGTACTTATAGAGGAAACACTCTGTTGAGTTGTGTTTCACTAATTATAATTAGAACGTGGTTTCACCAACTTTTTTTAATTACACCACTACGCAACAAAAAATGATTTTGTCTTTAGGGAAAACAATTATTTTTATATTAAATATTCTTCACACAAATACTAAAAAATAATAATTTATTTTCAAGGCTCCTTTTTTCAGTCACAAAATGGGATTTGATAAAACCCATATTATATATTTACCTTCTGCATTTTTCTGAGTCAATTTTCACCTACAGTAACAGCAAAGTAATAAAGATATATATAATAATATTTATTTTGTGATGTGATAAGCTTTTAAGAATACATTTAATTAAATAAAATATTTTCTTAATATTAAAAAAATGTTTGAAGAAGATGTAAAAATAAGGAAAATTGAACAACTATTTTAAGAATTTTGAAATTTTCTTATAATTTGTTAAATTTGTAAATAAAAAAGGATGATTTCAAGTTAAATAATTAGAATTGAACTTTGAGCAAAGGAAACCTCTTTCAATTTGATATATTCATAAATAACACTAGTATTAAATTTTCAAAAACTTTTGCACTTTGACTTAGATGGTGCTTTCTTGATTATTTTTCCCAAGAAACATATAAATGACTTATAAGCAGAATTTTATGATTTTGTGGGCAACAGTGTGTTTTTTGAAATATATATTTTTCCAACATCTAGATGCTGTAGAGTTATATTTAGTATAAAATATCTAAGCTAGAAAAAAAGAAAAAAATGTATACCCAAAATCTGTTCCCGGATTCAAAAAAATATTTAAATTATTAATGCATTTACTGTTTTTTGTGATAGAAAATACTGAATTTGATGAGCACACTTTTATAAACATAGATCTCAGGTTTGCCAAAATATTGAGGTCTAAACTTCTTCAAGATTTAAAATTCCCCCCTGTATATAGAAAAAAATAAATGAATGGAATAATTGTCTTTAAGAGTATAATCCTAAATCCTATAAAATACTGTCATCATTAGTTTCATATTTATTTTTAGGTTAATGTTTATGAAAATTGGTTTCAATGTAAGAAATATTTGGAGGTTCTTGTTTTGAATTAAATACTCTTCTTTTATTATGAAATTATTATTATTATTTTTTTCAATGTTTAAAAAAATCCCTTTGATGAATTTTTATTTTATATTTTTACATATTCCAATAAAAAATAAATAAATCTTACGTTGTAAAATAGCTTTGAAGAATATTGTTCAAATTATTAAAATGATAGCATGTTGGTTTTTTTATTAATAAAATACGAAAGAAATTCTATTTTTTTTTGCTATTTTCTTTTTCTTTTTCTAGAACAAATGAGTGGATAATGGTTATGTTTGAATACACATATACATTTGTATCTGCATATTATCTTAATAAGTACATCTGTATAGCTTGTAACTTTTTCACCCTTGTTTATCAGATGTATTGGCTTACAAGGGTAGATATCTTGAATAAATAATTTACTAAAAATAAGCTCATAAGTATAATTTAAAACTTTTACTTTGACTCCTTCCTTAATATAATTTTGCCTTATTACTTATAATCTAAATTAATACCTTTGTTCCTTGATTGGTGAACAACTATTTATGAGGTAGCTAGGAACTGGGTAAAACATAAACCCAAAAAATAAAAACTTTATGTATATATAAACACATTATCTGCCCAAAAAATTTGTTTTTGTGTGATCCACTTTGCTGCATTATCTCGTTTGACTATCTTTGAGTTAAAATGAGAAAATAAATGTTACCTTCACCAATTTTCAATTTATGGCACTAACAAATATATCGTCCTTGGCATAAACATATACATTTATTTAAATATAAATCAAAACAGGATTTTTAAGTACGCAATAAATTTATAGAATTTAACGTCGTTAAGGATAATTCATGATTATTTTTTAGATAATACATTTAAATAATGTTTTGGTTACGTTGAAATGAATAATAATGAAATAATTCCAGTAAACATTTCGTTGTTATATAGCAAACTATATAGAAGTAGAAAGGAGAACATATGATCTATATGTTTGCACAACTTTTTAACACCTATATGTCAGTTGTATTTAGCTATTAGTTGATTAATATTTTTATAAAATTTTTTTGCTCAGTATTTGATACTAGCAAGTAGATATAAATCAACTATCCTTCAAAATCTCGGTATACTTAAGCTTGCTATGTCCTAACGCTGAGCATGGGGATATTATGACAGTTTATATTACTTTACTTGATAGCCAGTCTCCTGATTGAGACAAATATTTACGTACATATTTAAACATTATTTGAACCTAAAGTTAATACTCATTTAATTGCAATAATATCAAACAATTAACATCGTTTATAGTCAGCAAAAATATAATATATATACATAATGGAAATGTTTGGATCTAAGTATATTTTGTCGTTAGGTGTTTCAACACATATGGTGCATCGGCATGAAAACAGTATATATCTTCTTTTTTTTTTACTTCTTATATTATATTAGAAACATCCCAATATTTCATAAACTTATTTAAGTTCATTTAGGTGTTTTATTCACAAGTTTTTTTACAATAACAAATTTTTTTTTGCCTGATTTAATTCTTGGTCTCATGATTATCCCTCCCAGCAAATTCAATTCCACCATTTGCTGCTTTCACTGAAACTTAAATTCGTTTTTATTGAAAAATTTGAGCGTCTTATTTAAAAATTGAAGAAACATAACATTGGAGCCATTGTGATCAACGTTTTAAAAAGCATTAAAAGTTTCAAAAAATTTAATAAAATATATATCTTTTATCTGAAAATAGTAAATATAAGTCAGAATAGATACATTGAATTAAATAACTTTTTTTATTGTGTAAAAGTGGATATTTTGTATAGAAATTAAAATGAATATTTGTAATTGTATTCTTTTTCACTAAAATATAATACAGAAATGTCATTAAGGAGGGTTCAGTCGGATTTTTCGAAGGGGGAGCGAAATAGCTAAAAAATGTAATGTCATTTTTGTTCTTAAAACATAATTTCATTATATGATTTGCTTAGAAACTTGGAGATTTCGACGTACATTTATGTCATGTTTTGTTCCTACAAGTACAAATTAGAGGTGTAATTTAGTTTATTAACATTTTACATCCTTCAATACTCTGATTTCACCTTATTAACGTAACAATAAGGAACTCTTTTTATCTTTTAATTTACTATAATTGACCAATCTCCATAAACCCCTCTTCATCCCTTCATAATTAAATGAAATTTATTCCTTAAAGACATTTTAAAAGGCACGCACTTATACGTAGGTTGCTACTAATATTTTTAGTCTCAAATAAACTATGCGTCGTAGGATCCATCTGTTTTAATCTGTTGATGGCTTGGGATTTTTATATAACAATTTTATTGATTAACATTTTGTTATTTACACGTGATTTGAGTATTTTAGAGGGATCGGAAATATTCTTTCTATCATACAACCGATGGATCATACTACGCATATTTTCTTTAAAGCCAGAAATATAAGTAGCAACCTACTTATATACCTTTATTTTCACCTTTTTAAACGCAATGTATCAAGTAAAACATATTTTTTAAATTGGATTATTTTCTCTCAAAAAAACAATATTAAGAATTTCTCTATCTTCCTTCTCTTATTTTCTTCTATATTTCCTTCCAACACCCCGTCTCGATGCTATTCTAAAGATTCATAGAAATAAGATGTGTTGACTCAAGATTCTTTCGCCTGACAAGTCCCAATCATTTTAACGTTGTTGACCACGGAAGATCTCTCCTTGAGGCCTTGGAGTTCCTCGGCATGAATACCGGATCAAGAAACTTCAGGCGACTAAGCTTGTCATCAAGCCCCTTCATAACTTGCTGCAAGGTCGTGAAGAGCGCTTTGGAACCATAAGATCTCTTAGAAGTGGCGTAAATCTGTATGGTCCATGTGCATAGATAATTGTAAAAAAAAGTGCACCAATCTTTACGACTATGATTGTTTAAAATTGGCAGAGGTAAAGTCTGTGAGAAACAATATTGTTGGTCGTGTTTTTAATATTATGAATGATAATTTAACCGAAACCCTCATAACTTAATTCTCATGATTGCATTGATTAACAATAAAATGTATGTTTAAAAAGTTGTTAACTACAAACTCTTCTTCAAAATACTTTTATTGATTAAAATCTAATAAATAATTATTATCAAATATATAATTTCCCTTATCATTTTGTATTATTAAAAAGCTTTCCAATTTTGTTAATATTCTCTTAAATTCAGTAAGTCTGAAAGAGGATTAACGTCACTGCTAAAAGTAAATTTGGTATACTTGATTGATAAATTTTTATCATGCTTAGCTCTTTTTTCATGTATTACTTTTTATTTATCCATACTTCTAATTAGTTCTTGTGTCCGTTCTTATTTAGGAGTGAAGACTGCAGTCCTGTTTTAGTTTTAGTTAGGGCCCAGTTCAGTCTTGCATGTCATCCCTAAAAATGATTCATTACTGTCCTTGATGGCGTCACTCAACATTATTTCTTTTTTTATCCGTTCTAGTAGTGTAGTAAGATGGACCAAAGGTCTTTAAGAACCGGTCCCAAGAACTAATAATAGTTCTTAGAGTGAACTGAACTATACCAAATAAATACGGACTGACACGGCACTACTTTTTAGTAACTCTCCGTTGATTACCTTCAAATCCCAACGTGAGTACTTCCCCAGACTGTTTTGTAGCCCCAACAATGTATGGATATTTTAGCAAGGACAAACATTATTTCCCCTTGGTAATTGTTACATATAATAATATAATAAGTATAAGTAAACAAATTGAATACTTTTTTTTCTTTCATTTTCGTACTTTTGAATTCAAAATCTAGAATAATAGTAGGAGAAAATAATATTATAATATCTTTTGTAGAATGTAGAAAATATAATATTTCTTAATTAAAAAATAATTATCAAACAGGAAATTATATTTATAATTTAAGACTTATCTCGCTCTTTTTTTATCTATTTGTATTCAAATTCATTGTTGAAGAAAAAAAAAAGATGAGAACATATCAAAAATCTCTTTCAAATCATCAATAATTAATTTTTGAATAGCTCAGAAACAAATCAATTATACAAAAAAGCTTCATATATATTTGAACTTTCTTCCGATCATAAAATGATTAATTTAGAATTCTTCACAAATTCTGTAAATTTAAATGTTAGGATTAATAAGGGAAACGTGGATCTAGAATAATATAAATTAAAACTAAAATTCAACCCAGCTCTGTCATGGAAAAGACTATACAGGTGTGCGCGTCTAAAACTGAACAATCCTTTAAATTTTACTACTTGAGGGCTTGACGAGGGGTTCTCTTGTAGACCTTAAGGCCAAGATCTTTCTTAGCTAGCCGGTCCATGGACCTTCTGCTGACGTTGAACTCCCTGGAGTGGCCACTGACGGTGACTTGCATCTCTTGTCCTCGGCAGACTTTTTCACGGCAGCAACCATTTCGTCCAACCTTCGAGGCCTTGACTAAGATCTTGTGGTCACCTCAAGAGTCCCGTTGGCTAACACGCTGTAAACGGTAGTGCGGCCGGAGTTCAGAACCTTGGCAATTTCAGTCGGAGTTTTTCCCCGCGCAGAAAGTTCCAAAATTGCAAATCGACGTCTTTCCATATTATTGGCTGTTGCTTCACTGTTGCCATTTAGATTTTGCTGGAGTTTTGTTCATAACTAATCAAGACCCTTGCCTCGAAGTATAAATCGGTTTCAACTCAATAAAATCACGAATATGCGCATGGCGTAAAATTTAAAGGAGTGTTCAGTTTTAGACGCGCACAACTGTATTACACTTTTTGGGACAAAACTTTATAGCTCATAAATTTGAGGAATAAGATAGAAAAATTACAGGATGATAAAGAAAAAATAGTGAATAATGGGTCATCATTTATTAGAACATTTGTTGCTGACAGTTGAGACGTTTTTGTAATTTTAAAAATCGCAACAGACGAAATGTTGGGATAATTGAAACTGAAAATAACTATTACCAAAGATTTAAAGCTTGTTTATCTAGGAATAATTAAGACAAATTTTACTGAGAATTCTTTGAGTCGAAATCTATTTTCAAATTATTTTATGAGCCTTACCAGAATATAATTAGTTACCCTAGAATTCGTTTCCCCAGACCCAAAAAAGTAGCAAATTGCTCTGTGTTTTCGTATTATAGTATTTCTGAATATATGAAGAAATATTATTCAAATAACATAGCAACTGGTCCAAATAGTATCAGAAAAAAAAACTTTACCTAATGTGTTGATGATATTATTCTGTATCTTCTTAGTTTTGGTACTTAAATGAAAAGAAAAGATAGACTCCTGCTGGAATGACTCGGGGTACGATATCCCTCATTCCAAAAAAGGGAGATGGATTAGGCATTACAGACAATGAAAGATTCTAAGTGAATCTTTTCAAATTTTGGTTGGATTTTTGGCAAAACCACTCGAGCCGATGCTTAATAAAAAGTTGGGATCAGAGCAGAAACAATTCCTTAAAAGGCTCATCAGTTGCATCTTTCTTCAGAAGAAAAAGCCATTAGCGCTGTTTTTGGCAACTGTAACGCTTTCATAGCTCAGCGTATTACGGAGGATGAAATTATTGATGGAATGTATCTGAGGGCTATTATAATATATGTTGTTGTTAGTTATGCAGCTTTTTATTGGAAGATTCCACAGTTTTATGGCACTTACTGGAATGACGTTTAGGATATTGTAAAATATATTCCCATCTTCATCGATATGACATTTCAAGTCTATAGGAACCACCATCAATATCTACAAAAGACACTGTAAGAACATCGTAGGCTGAGAAGTGGGGATTTTTTTAATACTTTGTCTCATTAAGAGGCCTTTCAACTATCATTTTATATTTGTTTATGACTTGCACCATGTTTTCTTATTTCTATTGAGGTGTTTATATTATTTTATATAAGTAAGATTTTAGAGAATTAAAGCGAAAATTAATTTTAAACTATTTCGTTTATTTATGTTTAAATCTAAACGAAAACTTTTTCAAATATTTTTAATGGGTTTAAGTCAATGAAATTATTTTCCTTATTTAAAACAACACATATTTTAAGTGAATTAGTTTAAAAGTGGAAGTAGGCTTTTAATTCATGGAGTTGCGTGATAATGATGAAACTTGAAGTTTTTTCATTCGATAAAATATCCGAATGTAAGGAAAAGATTAACTTGTCATAGAAATGTCAATTTATCGGATTATAAGCGCTCTAAAATTTGTGAAAATATTATAAGTAACCCTGCCCTAGGAGGAAATTGTAATTTTGATTACTAAATATTTCATTAAAATAAGGATTTTAACTAAGAAAAGAGTTTCAATCTAGTAAAAATTAACCAAATTTAAGGGCACGATTATAAAATTGTAAGGCAGAAACTTTTTGGAGCTTTCAAGTTATTTGTATCAGATTACACTCTGCATCAGCATTATAGTTTTAGTTAAAATATAAAGCAATTGTTAAATCAAAAGTATTATGGTTATTGTTTGAAATGGAATATCGACTCAATTTTTATAATCTTTCTAACGACAATGAAGATCCTTTGAAGAACACTTTCATAATTAAGGTTTCCTTTATAAAAGAGTATTTTGCTTTTAGAGTTTAATTCAACTGCAATAGTGATTTGTTTTCATTTTTATTAATGAAAAAATCAATAAAAAGTAATATAATAATTTACAAAAACTTCACGGTTCACCTTATTATATTTGAGTCTATTTTAATTAAGAAACCCAATTAATTTTATCCATGGGGTTTTAGTGGTCAGATACAATTATATATCCACAGAGATTGTATAAAGTATATGACGATACCTTTTTTATTTTGGTAGTTCGGTGATATCTCATTAGTAGACAAAGAATTATAACTTAATATTCATATGTATATAATGTAATTTAAACTCAACTACATGCAATAAGTAAAGTAATATATATTCTATAAAAAATTGAATCAAAAAAGTAATAAGGCTATATTAGAGAGGTGGCATGATCTTTAAAGTTAATAATTTATCCCGATGTTAAGCAATATCGATGTCAGATCATACAGAATAATTATTCGGAAAAGGAAAAGTTGTGGTCAATATTGTTTATTATATACATAATTCAATCTTTGTAATTAAAAAAAATAGAGCATAGCGCTTTTTTGTAATTGCCACCAGAAGAAGATTTTTCATTTTCCAAAGCTGTTATTGATATTATTTTTTTCTTAACGAGCGAACTTATGTATAGTAAGAAAGTAATCATTAGAACGTGATAAACAAAGAGTAACACAGACAATTTTAATGTAAAGTTTTAAGTGTAATTCTTTATTGTACAAGGGATAGAATTGAAGATATAAATTGGAGTTATTTCTGACTATATAATTTCTATATACGGTGTGGGATTTGTGTGTATTTCTCTCAACTAATATTATGAAACTTTGTGACATTTTTTATTAGTCTGTGTAAGCATTGTTTGTAGTACTAGAAGAAAAACTAAAATAAAATAGTATAATACTAAGTTGGCATTAAAACCAAGACTTTGGGTACCAGTAAGTCATTCAAAAAAAATTACTCAACAAAATATATACAATTTGTACAAAAACATTGATAGCGGGTTAACAATATTCTCAACTAATCATACAATGATTTATAAACTAGACGAATATAAAGTTTTTGATGAATATTATCATAATATAAAAGAATTACTTGTGCCATATAATTCAGTTACTTAATTAAAACATTTGAACTCTACTGCCTTGGAGTAGATTATTTGACTCACCAAGTTCTCACCTGTTATTAATGCAAATTCTATATAATGTTTCCACTGTGGTTATTAAATCCGAATAACAATGTCCGATGTTATAAGGCTTATCTAACTTTTTTTCAACTTTTGATATTAATAGGGTATAAAAAAAAGCCTCAGTGTCGTAAGTTTTAAGAAAAACTTAGTTTGGCTGATTTAAAGGAAGCTTAAATAAATTAGGAAAATATATAAAATGTAATTTTTTATTGAGTTTTATAAACTTTTAAAAAAAATGGAGGATGGTGTGGTATTTATAATATTTTATAAAGGGTGATTTTATTATAGCAGGGGAGCATGAATCCATTGAAAAGTTGAGCTTACAACAAAGTTTCCCATTAGTAATTGAATCCATTTGTATTTACAAAAATGTCTTGTTATTAGGGGGATGAATACCATTTTATCAAATAAATCATATAAATTTAAACTCTCCAGTCTTGCTCATTATACCAGCATATGCCCCAGAACACAAATACTTTCAAATCTGTAAAAAGAACTCAAGCAAGGGAAAACAAAAGAGTTGATTATTTGGCGAAGGTCACCTTTTTAAATCAGGTTATATATTTTGCTACAATTCTAAATTTGGAACTGGAAATGGCCACTTATTATGGTAACAAGCAGTTATGATGTATACTTTTGTAGTGCATAACTCTAACAAGGGTTGAATTATGGGGGAAAAAAACAATAATTTCCATTTATGTATAAAAGGAAATATTTTCTGGATTTTTACCATGTAGTAGTGGGAGCTTTTATTTTTACCATTCAAAAAAAATTAATTCTTTTATGTTTTTTTCCACTGGTTCCAAGTGGAAATAAGGAAATCACAAAACGATGAAAATAAACTTCTCAGAAATAAATGAATGAACGGAAAAAGGCCAACGGCTTTGAACCTGGTTTTTCTTTCTATTTTTTAATGTACTGCATTTCTTTTTTTTTCTTTTCCAAAACTACGAAACCTTTTATCTCATTGGTGTCCTAATTTGAAAAACGGAACCTGTACAAAAATATTAGTTTCAAGAAAATAATACAATGACAGATTAACTCGATTGTTATGGAAATTAATATTTAATTGTTTGATTGGATAGAAGTGAAAATTGGCAAATCTAGTGACTCTAATAAAACATTTTTATTTACAAAAATACTGAGAATAAAAACAAATATAGTGCATGTAGTGTCAAGATTTTTTACTTTAGAAGGGATTTTGTTCCATTTCCAAATAGTTTTACTATAGAAAAAAAACATATGTTTCCAAAATTCCCATTCGAATTTCTTGTTGGATTATTCGAGTACCTTGTAGAATGTATTGGGATTCCTTCTAGTTCTAGTGCTATTATGTTTGAAAAGTAAGTATCTAAAGAAAACTTTGTCTCAATTAAAATGTTAAAAGGCCCAAGTTTTCTTAAACTTTCTTGATTAGACATAAATCTTATAAAGTCTTTTTGTCATGTTCATGTCTCTGGATAAGAAAAATCTCATTAAAAATCTCAACACCCTATTTTTCATTTTGGTAATATTGATGATCTGGTTATTAATAATTTTTTTGGTCAGACAGAACCTGAGAGTCTAACAAGTTAAGCTTAAACAAGGTCTCATTGTTTCTCCAAATTTAAAAAGAATCCTCAATCTCTAACATAAATAGAATGGAACCAATTTGATATTTCTTTCTGTGCCTGGTACCAAAAGAGTTTAAGTGCAATTATTTCATTGAGGAAAGCAAATTTGATTTTTAACTTTGCTTACATTGGAAAAAATTATTCAAATATTTTTATATCAATTTTTCAAAATAAAAGAATGATGAAAATTATATCATTAAAATGCAAATATAGGCAATAAAAAAGCTTTATTGCCTTTTTAAAGTGATAAATACGAAAACTTAAGAATTTAACAAAGAAAAATAATTATTTTTTGATTATAAAGAAAAGTTTTTTTGTCTGTACTCTAGAAGATAAAATGATAATATGACTATTTATATATTTAACATGATTAAGGATTAAATAATTAGCATTTTTATTTCATGAATAATAAAATATACTTAGTTTGGTATTTCTAAAGTACATTTATAAATGAGTAGCCATAATGTCTTAAAAAAGTAAAAAAATGCATTTTTGTTCAATGAAATTCAAAATAGTACAATGTCCTAACAAAAAAGGCAAAATCTATCCATTAAAACGTCATAAAGTGTGTTTTTTTACATACTACTTTTAATTTTAATAAACTTAGTGCGAATATTTAATAGAATAAATTAAGTAGTGATAAAACGTGTCCGTATAATAACATTGTTTTTTTATTTTTTGGGATGAAAAGTAGAATTTTCTTTATTTATGTCTGATATCTATTCTTTGGCTAATGTTGACCCATACATCGATATTTTAGGAGCAACTCAACGACAGTTAAAAGAACTGGACTTGATTGAATGCTAATTCCAAGTGTTTCACCTCGTATCGTTTTTAAATCAAAAAACGATGCAATTTATACAGATTGTGCACTTCAATTGGAACAAACTTTTATATCATCTAGATCCTGAACAAATACATAATGACAATATGTTTGACTATATTTAGTAGCATTTCAATTTTTCAATATTACCTTTATGGGCCTCAATCACTGCCTCAATTTTCCAAAGGAGAACCATTTGATTTCATATAGGAAAATTTTTATCTTGCATATATGGTCCAAGAGTTAGTAATAAAAAACGATTCCAAACATTTACATAATAAAGACATTTTTTAATCTACCATAAATGGTCTAAGAGTTGGTTCCAATTATCAAATCTGCATAAACTGTAGTTAGTTGAAATTATGGAATGACGTGGCACTAGATAACATCAATTATAACACCCTAGCACAATTAATTCTTCAGTGTTTTTTTAGCCCAAAGAATTTAGAATCTTTCAAATAATTAAAACACTACTTGATGAGGGATCGGGTTTCTCTGTCTGGTCAAGGGAATAAAAATTGAAAGAAATGAAAATTTATTTTATTAATTAACTAACTTCTTCTATGAGTAAGAAAAAATCGACGATCATACACTCATAAAGGATCAAAATAAGGTCGAAATTTGTTCCAATTGTAGTGTACGACTATGTATTTTTTTTTTTCATTGTATTTGCTAATAAAGAGGCATAATTGCCACCATCATATCAAGCTTTACTTGCATTCTTGTCATCTGTAGCTTCTATTGCCTTTTCTTATTTTGATTTGAGAGTTGAATTAAGATAATATATATCTTGCTAAAAACCTGAACGTATAACTTATAATAAATAATATAGCAACAGTTGAGAAAAAGGACGTCATTTACTATTTACCTGCCATTTCCATTGTTTTTTTTTTCTTTTTTGAAGTAGTGGTTTAGAAATACAATAAAAATCTCTACTACATATTTGCTATATAAACTTATTGTACGTGTTCTAAATTAAAGAAAAACTGTACAAGAATAAAGTTTGAGGTAATCTATTATGTCTGTGAAAGGAATATTAAATATATATATATATCCTTATTAAAGTTTTATTAATATATGTATAAAATAAGTACTTCATTATTTAAAAATAATTAAAAATAATAAGTGAATTAGAGTTAAGATAGCAAACGTATGGTTTTTTTTACTTCTTCAATTATGACTGTATGAACGGTTCAACAGTAATTTAAAGATAACATTAAATTGCATGTCATGGTAACTTTTGGTATTCATCTATTAATTAATTCATTAATCAAATTGAATGCTGGAAAAGTCTCTTCAGAATATGGAAGGTTGTTAAAAAAATAGACAAGAATACAAATAAAATAAGAACAAGAGCATTTTACTTTTCAGTGAATTCAGTGAGTTTATTATTTTCGAAAATAAGATCAGTAAACAGAAATGGTACTCCAGGAAACTTGTGCTGAGTTGACCTCTACTTGTGGATAAACAAAGTAAATTTTCTAGACAATTTGAAGTTTCCTTGCATTGATTGATCCAAATTGACAGATCCCCATATTTTTTCGTTGACAATTTTACGAATTATGGACTGTTAAAGACTGGAATCAAAGAGTGGTAATCCAAATGCATATCCAATAACGTCGTATGATTTTCATATAATTTAGAATAATGACTGTTCTCATTAGATTCAAGAGTACTTTCATCTTCATTCTTAGTTCAATCACAAGGATGGTCAATTTTTTTAGCAAAAACAATAGCTATCGTCAATCTTGGTCGGACAAATGACTTTCTTAAAATAGAAATCCCGTATTACGACCTGGTTTACTTTTCTTGAGATATGATATAGCAGGGATACCCTCTTTGCCGCTATTGTCTGGGACTTTAAACTGCCTAGAATACAATCCTCAAAGCTATATTTTGTCTATCAGGCAAGAAGCCGGAAAGTGTTCAATGTTATGTTTTTGATCTCCCATTATTTTGCAGAATTCCATCCGCCAGGACTCCCACCACTTTCTGCAGTCTTTCGAACTCCCCCCCCTTGGACGTGCTCCAATGTTTGTGTCAATTTTGTTTCCTTCTTCCTGTAATAAAGATAAATCTTTTTCATAAGGAGGACCAGTGCTTCTAAATGAAGGTATAAAATATGAAGCGTCATATAGCCATATATATTATTCATATACATTTGTTACTTTAATTTGTCGAAAACGAAATATTCCTTCCCAGCTATTTCATCAATCGCAAATGTTAGGATATTGTGTGGAGTCTCAATCGGACATATACGAATATCCTTTTCTAAGAATATAAAAATTATAAAGTGCATCTAAAATAATGCACATAGGACAAGTAACAGGAATTTCCGCGGATTTCTGCTCCCCAGTTGTTACCAATAAGTAATTTTTGTACAAGTTTGGTACATAGTTGTCTCGTTGTTTAATAAAAATCTCAAGCATTTGACAATAGTAAGGAAATGGATTTGTGATTTTAAAGACTACTTCAAATATAATTGGATAAGTCTTCGTAATACTTTTTCTAATCTTTTTTGATGTGACGAATTGGGTTACCACGATCCGGGAGCTGATTTTGAACGTTGAATGTAATGATTGACTTAGCGAATTCTTCATGGGCATTCCTCAAGAGTTGTTTGACAGAGTTCAAAACTTAGGGTCATTCTACATTCTGAAGGATTTGATTCTCAACCTCAACATTCATTCTATTTTGTAGATCTCCATTTGTTAAGCTCCTATCCCAAAGCTACTAAATTGACATTTTATTTCTTTAATAATGACTACATGATATCTATTACTATGGAAATCAAATAAAAACTAAAAGATTTATATAATCATCCATGCAACTCATAAACTTAAAAGAATAAGGCTACCAATTAACTGATTGTTGACTTATCATATAATGTTTTTCAACTATTACACTAGTTGATGTACATACACTTCCTAAATGTGGGCTAATATGTCTGAGAATATTCTTAGAAATTTCGATATGTTATATCATGCATTCAGAAAAAAAGAGGGAATAGAAAGGAATTGTTATTCCATTTTTGGCAGCGAGGGAAACAGTGAAATTTAAATACATAATACAAGTTATCGTTGTAAAAAAAATATTATAACAACTTCACGAACTCCAGTACTTAAAGTACTCCCTGGCTTAATAATGCATAATTATACAATTGATAAGATTTTCTTCCCCCCCCCTAACATAAAGCAGATCATTTTATTATTATAAAAAACAAACAGAAGAGAAAAAGAAAACAGAATAATAAAAAAAAACCGTCAAAGTTTGTGAGGCTAGCAGTGCGAGTGCACGCATTTATTCTTCAATCCATTCCGGTATTATTGAACTGTTTAACTGGACTCTGTAGCATTTATTTATGTAAACCAAAAAAGAAACCCCGTAATAAGTGTCTATCTTATTACTGCGTAGAATTTGCCTTCGATGGAGAGAGATCCAAGAATTCAAATTGCTTTTGAGACGTAATCACAAAACCAAAAAGGGAATTCCTGGTTTTTGTAAGCAGCAAGGGAATCCTTAACACTAGGACAGCCAAGATGTCATATATGACACCGTAAAAAAAAGATAGTTATTACATACGATTTCGTTTTAATTTCAGAATGTTTCTTTTGTCAAATAAGTAAAACACTGGATGTAAAAAGGTTTGGTGACAAATTAAGTATTTTAAAAATTATCTATTACCTTCCTGTACCATTACTATGTTGTTACAATTCAAAGATTATTTTGAGAAATGTGCAACACATTATAGTTACTTTAAATTTTTCAATGCAAAGTTCAAAATAAAATATATACAAATTTGGTTGTTCTCTTCAAATCTATATTGTGCCTACTCTATCAACTTTAAGTATCTGTAACATTAAATTAAATAATTATAAATAAGTAATTAAAAATAGAGTCATTGTATATCCCTTGCGTGTAACCTTTAAAAATAGTTAATAGTTTTTACCCTTAGATAAATGCTACATATAAAATGGGTACATACATAAACTGTTATTTAGAATAATGACCGATAATATGCTTACTTTTTTAAGTATTTTCTTCATTGAATTTATAAACTGTTCAATGGTTTTCCCTTATTATAAGTGCAATAATGTTTTAAGTTATTCTTAGCAGTTTTGTCTCTCCTTTTCTCACTGGGTAGAGTCACTTGTATTCTGAAGAGTTTTGGGAGAAATTTTGAAAATTTTCTTACAAATGAGACCTCCATTTTTAATATATTTTGCTTCTTTCTTGAATGTTTTTTTTTATTCTTTTACATGTAAACTTCTATTTTACCAACACTTGTGAAAGGATCGCATTCCTCCTTCAACTTTTCGAAAAGTATGAGTCTTTTTCAATTGGTAAGGCTTTTTTTCAGCCGCACTGTTTCTGAACATTTCCTTCATTTTTTTAGCCCATATCATTTTTAACCCTTTTATCTTTTTTGTCTGCTCATAAAAATTTCCAAATGAAGCATCAAATCCCATTTCAAAGTTTCGAATATCAGGCTTCGACTTACAACTTCAAGTTGTTTAAGCTTATCTACCTGTCTGCACATTATCTCCATGGAAATATCGGTGAAAGAAGTGTCATCAATATTTTTGGGCTGTTCCTGAACAGAGTACTGAGCAGAAAGCTCATCAGAAAGGATGTAGTCTCCTCTCGGTATCTCGGCATAAGGAAATTACACAGATAATTACATTTGCTCATATTTTGTAATGAAATGTTAGATACAGCTTGGAATACTTAATCTGAATAATTTTTATTTACTTTTGAGAAAAGATCATTGCTTATGCAATCAAACCAGAAGTTGAAGAAATCCGCAGTGATGGTTTTTGTCATCTGATAATGCATGTTTTTATTTTTAAACCTTTTAGGCTTGAGAGTGTGGCTTCTTCTGATATTGTGACAGCATGAAATGTTTCCGCCAAGTAAAGCCCAAAAGACTGCAAACACAACACAAGCTGGCCTCAAATATTATACAGGGTGGTAAAGAGGAATTGGGAATATTTAATTATCGAATGATAATTGGTACAGCCCTCATGCTCAATTCTCCCCAGAAATAAAAACCGCATGGTTTCCGGTCCGGGGTGTTTGCAAGTCGAGGTTCCGGGCTCCATGAGTACATTTTTTGTTCAAGATATCCTGCACTTTTTTGGGCTTGTGGGTCGGTGCACTGCCTTGTTGGAAATTTCAATTTTTTCCTTGGTCTACTCCATCCATCCAGGAAAAGCTTTGGTGACCTGTGACCAAGGTTATTAAGAGAGGCGAATATCATTATGAGTAATTGAATGTAATGAAATATAGCTTTCAAATAATAAAAAAATTATGGTTCAACCCATGTAGTTTGTTCGTTATTTCCCCAATTTATCGGGACCTCACTGTACATCCTAAAATACACTTACAATACAAGCCAGCATATTTTTAGTATTTGATTTGACGTTTAAAGAGTCTTTTAGCCAAGGAAAAGAGAAATTATCACTCTAACAGAAGCTCTTGACAAACAACCAAAGTGTTGTTCTTTTTATAAAAATAGCACTTTTATTTTTTAGATACAGAAGAAATTCCTTATGGTCATTTCAGGGGTTGTGATAATACTCTGGATCCACGAATCAAAGCATACACTCCAAAGAATGACTTGCAACTGATCCATTATTGTAATCAAAACCCAGATCTCCAATAAGGTTATTGAAGATCGCTTCCAAGGTAATGCCTCTCTTAATCACAGAATCTTTTATTTATGGCAAAAGTGAATCCAAGTGTGGTGTGAGTACCGTAGAATAGTTGACCAGCTTGAGTATCAATATTAAACTCAAGATAAGCTACAGAAAAAGCATTCCTACGCTTCAACAATACGTTTCTTTATTTCACAATTTCAGATGTAATGAAGGCTTAATAGAAAATCTCTCGGATTATTGGTTCTTCAAGTCAAACTTACCAACTAGTTAAAACGTAAGTACTCCCTTATTTATTTATTTTGGTCTAAGTTTGTGAACACTCCAATAAGTAAACTTTTTCCATATGCTTACAAGTAGCCTGGGAGGGGCAATTTTTTTTTAATAAACATGTTTTGGAAATGTGTTTTTTCTTTACGTAGTACAGCATGGCATTTGTACAAGCTTGCTTTTTACATGTAGAATTTTATTACCCCATCTGAATGTAAAAAAAGCAAAAAACTTTGATACTTTGTGCAAAAGATACAAAAAAGTTATTTGTGATAAGTGTTTAGTAGGAAGAAAAATTAAATATATCATTTGCAAAAAATATTTATGCTTACTTCCAAATAACTATATAATGATATATACTATTAATTTTATTGTTTCTATAGATATATATTTAGAAACATAAATTAGTAATTTCAACATGATATAATTTTTTATTTTTATAGTAAAAACCTTAAATGGTTATATTTGATTATCAATACTTTACGCAAATTTTGGGAATAAAATCAAAACCCATCAGTTTTGATGAAGTTACGTGTATTAAACAAGATAATAGCTACACATAAGAATATGAATTGAATAAAAATCTTTTTAATACATTTCCAGCTGTGGAATATCCCAGTTCACTAACATAGGGTTAACTGAAAATTTAAGACTTTGGGAACAATAAAAATATATACGTAATCAAAAGCAAATAAACACTAGTAGGGCGAATTTCAGCACCTCTCATTGCAGACTACTTTTATCAAAAATATACCCCACCTGTTTTTAAGCTGTCAAAATTAGTCAATTTATCAACAAAAATATTTCATAATTTAAAAACAAAAGTATAAAAAAAATCTAAATATGCATTTTTAACAAACAATATTCAGTACATGCAATAACGATGTGTTCAAATCCTTGAAAAAATATTTTTTATAGGGCTAGGATTTGAGCATTATATAATAATATTTTTCGCCAAATTCAAGATTCCATAAAAAAAACCGTTGTCGTTATTATAAACATATAAAGTGTAGTTTTGAATTTATGTCCACCCTGTATCATAATAAAATGTATTTCATTTTTGGGTTAAACTTTTACACAGTTCAATAACTACATTAAAAATAAAATGTTCATTGATGGACGTCTGTTTGTTTTTAGATTAACTACAACATTTTTACAGTTTAAGTATACATTAACAAATTATTATGTTCAATGGGGAAAAAAACTCAATAGTTTTTATAGAATATTGTTTATAGTGGGTGAGTCATCTGTATTAAAATGAAAATTTTAATATTTAATTTAATATTTTAATTGAAATAGGAGTTTTAGCTCCGAATCATTAAATTAAAGTAGTAACTTCTTTCAATTAAATAAATAAATATATACATCTAATTTGCTTATGAAAGCTATATAAAAGAACAATCCTGATTGGTTATACTTTTCTGTACAAGAGTTCAACTATATTTCAACATAATTATAATATATTCATACATACTTCAATCTTATTTAATATACGATTTAACAATCATATTAAAATTTCACATTAAAATCATATCCTCATAATTCTTGTCGTCCTTCTTGCATAGCTTAGTACATATGTATATAATCATAGAACCCTGTTTTGTCCTTATTATGTCAATAGATGTATAAGATCCCCCACGAAGTTTTCTCTAGTTCACAGTAACACCAATATCGACATCCTTAGACAATTATTTTGTACTTCAGCTATTTCGTAACTATTATTAAGATTCTCCAGGAGTGATGGTTACCTTTTTATAGGCTGCCTGAGCAAAAAAAAAAAAGATAATACTAAGATAATAAGAACGTCAACAATATTGTTCATATTCAACAAAATATCTCGTAATTTTGTTATATAGAATGAATAAAAGTATAAATATGCACCACCAATGACGTATTATAAGTAATTGATTTGTTCCTGGTCAGACATTTGATCTTTTATCTTCTTTATCTATCGGGTACTAAAACAGTCTCTTTGATTTAGATGAGTTTGTAGTTAAGTTATATATTTTGTGTAATTGTGCCTTGGATTTTTTTTCTTGAAATGATTATGTTCTATAATAATATTATAATAAACAACTCAATAGATACGATGAAAATCTTTTTCATAGGGAATTAGTCAACTGTACATAATAGAACATTCAAATGAAAATTTAAATAGTAGCTTGAGGTTATACTTATAAATTTGAAGTAGTAACTTCTGTAAACTAAATAAGTAAATATATACCTATATGCAAATAAAAACTATTTATAAAAGAAAATCATACTTAGTCTTTTTTTTTTTTTTTTTTTTTTTTTTTGTTGCTGAAGAAATAATGTGATAGCAAATGAATTTCAATAAAATGGTTTGAAAAGTTTTGTTTATGTGCATGAAACACTTTTGGTAAAAAAAATGTGGATATTTGTTTTTTCTATTGTTGTTACGGGACCTGCAGTTTTATACCGGTTCCAGTTTAAAAATTGATTTGGTTGTACGATATTTCTTCGACTAAATATATTGATGAAATACTGGTTCAAAACCAATTTTGTATAGTACAGCCCCCCCCTCCCCGTAAAACTATAGCACAACTAGAGTGAACAAGACCAGTAATATTATATATTTTCAAAAAATTTTGCACCAAATTTTAGACATTTGACTTGACAAGTACATTTATGAGACTTTATTTGTACAATTATTTAAACAATCTTTATTCATAAAAACCAATGGTTCCATAAAAAAACCAAACATTTCAAATAATAAGGATCCCCTTACATACATTGTGCAGATATTATCTAGGAAAATCTAATGGATGTCACGCGTACCGGGCCGTGCAAAATTATTTACCGATGATGTAAATATACTTTTTAAGAGGTTTTGTGGCAACCAATCTGATTATTTCGTATTTTTACTGTTAAAATGAACAAAAATCCTTCCTGTGAGAGCGTAACAACTTCCACACGTGAAACCATGTCCAATCAGGAAACAAAGAGGATCGAAATTGCAGCCCTCCTCCGAGAGGGAGTGCCTCATAACAACATTAAGGAACAGGTTGGGGCCTCGTTGAAGACAATTTACAACGTTTCCAAGCGCTTGGAGGCTGGGGGTTATCTCAAGCATTCCCCTGGGGCTGGCAGGAAGCCCACTGTCTCAACAAGGCAAGTAAAGGCAGTGTTCAAGAGAACTCCCAACAGGTCCATTGCCGACATGGCCAGAAAGATGGGAACGTCGAGATCAACTGTTTCAAGGGCATTGAAAAGGGCTGGAAGAAAGTCCCTGAGGTGTACTGAACGCCCTCTGCTAACTGAACGTCAGCGAGAAGTCAGACTTGAGCGTGCCAAGAAAATCTTGAATGATATCAAGAGCTCATCTGGACGCATCATCATTTTTTCAGATGAGAAAACTTTTACGGTCGATCCTGTTTTCAACAGGCAAAATGACCGTGATGTGAGCTTTGGAGATGTGCAAGATAAGCACCGTTATGTGGCAACAACAAAGCACCCTGCTTCGGTGATGATATTGGGTCTCGTGGCCTCCAACGGGAAGGCCATGAAGCCGGTATGGTTCCCCACTGGCTACAGATTAACAGCGGAGGATTATGTGAAGATTCTGGCGTCCAAGGTCCTTCCGTGGATCAAATCCATAGTTGGCAACTCTCCTTGGGGCTTTCAACAAGATGGAGCACCCGCTCACGCTTCCAAGAAAGCTCAGAAGTGGCTCAAGATAACATGAACTTTTGGCCCAAGGACTACTGGCCCCCTCAGAGCCCAGATCTGAACCCACTAGACTTCTCTATCTAGGCGCACGTGGAGACCAAGGCCTGCAAAAAACGACACAAGACCATATATGCCTTAAAGGCTGCTGTCAACAAGGCCTGGGCCTCCATGGACGCCGATTACATCCAACATGTCTGTGGCAGCTTCAGACGTCGCCTGACCAGTGTCATTGAGTCAAATGGTGGCTACATTGATTAAATTTGATCACAAACTATTTTATTATTCTAAAAATGTATGAATAAATTGTTTCTCAAGTCATTCGAAATGTCATTATTGTCCGGGATATGTTCTGAACAAAAATCGGTAAATAATTCTGCACGGCCCGGTACATACGGGATTAAATAAAACATAAAAATATTCAATAAAGTTTGAGTTATTTTACTTTATATATTAGTATAATTGAATTCTAGTTTTACTTCACTATAAAGTAAATTTTATAAAAATAAACTTTTTCAATGAGATTTAAAGTGGGTTTATCAATATTTAGTCAAGAGGGGAGGGGGGAAGATTATATTTCCTGCATTTAATTGTGGCTTTTAAAATGTTTGTACACAGAAAAAAATGAAAATAAAGTATTAAAAAAATGTTCAAGAACCATCACAACTTTTGGTATGACATTAAGACTCAGGACATCTATGACTCTACAATCTACATATGTATAGATACACATGATGTAATAGAAAAAATCATGACTTGATGTTCAATGAAACAAAAGGTAAAAGTATGTAATGATTATAATTTGAGAGACGGCAAATAAATAGGTCATTGATTTGATCTTACATTAATATATAACCATCATCCTTGGCCATCGTTGATTATTTGACAATTAATATATTATTTGTTAAATAGTCATGACTTGTCGGGATTTTGCTTATCCAGATATGAATGTATAATTATTGCAGCAGTGTTTTAATCTTATGGGTCAGCCTTTTTGGCATGATATACACTTGTACCAAAATAAGGACATTACTAATTATTAAAATTAGAAACTCTTGCCAATGAATTAATCTTACTTGGTTTTATATAAAGGGTGAGTTGTCAGAAAAATAGTTTGAACAAAGATTAAGAAAATAAACTTTTTTTTGTATTATAGTGGACGATAATGACAAAAGTTTGGAATTTTGTATTCCAGGTTACTTTTTGTTGTATTTATTTGAACAAGAACAAAAAATTTTGAGCAACCTTAATCTAATTTGTATCAAGTTTCGAGTAATTTAATCCTAAAGATGTTGAAAGTAAATATATAAATTCTTTTTGTACCACGTATTTTGCTTTTCATTATATATAGTTCAGGATTTATACTTTGATGTCAAAATTCAAAAATAAATACAACTTTCCTCCTACATGAAAAGTCTAAAAATATCGTTGATGATTTCTCTAATAACCAACTTTAACCTTATCACTTATTCAAAAAAGGGTAACTTCCGGAACTGTGGAAAAAAATTAACAAAAAATTAAAATAGGCATTATTTTGCATTCAAGATGGCTCAAAACAGCAATTCGTTACATCAATCCCACTTAGTTCAGAGCTTGATTAAAGAAATAAGCATATATATATATATATGAAGCGTACACTGTATACGTAGATTTGGATATCACAATAAGTAAAAATGTTTTATACCTTACAATATTACACATTTATATATTTTTTTACAATAACATCACTTCGAGTATTTCATTTGAGTTTTTTATACTGACTTTGTGACGACTTTCAAACTCGTCACTCTATTAACAGACCTTTTTCAATTCTAGACTTAAATGAAGATGTTTCCATGTAGATACCACTTTAATTTTTCGCATACTCATAGTTTATAAGTAAGTTAAACTTATAGTAGTAAATTGACAAACTCAAAGTTGAAGCTAGGTCGGGGTGCTACATTTAATATTTTCTGATACTACTGCCTTCTCTTTATTGCCCATAAACCATTATACTTTTGTTTTTTCTTTTACTACTCATTCAATTTATATGACCTGATATTTAAAGCAGTAAAGAGACAAAACAACCTCGTTATTTTTAAATATCGGCTGCTATGATGTTGCTCCAATGCTTAATATCCAGTAATATTCATGTTCTTATGAATTAAATAATCAAACAAGTAGAAACAATTATTTATTCATCACTCTTTTTTGAAAGAATGTGAAATAAAAATATATTTCATGTTAAACAAATCAACTCTACAAATGAAAATATGATGAATATTATATTTTTCAAAATACTACAAGACAGATTTTGGAGTCAAATTGATATTTAGCAAAAATAAAGTTTCGGATTTGACATAAATAAACTCTGTAAGAATATTTAACAATAATAACATATAATACACTCACTTGGTATCGAAAAACATGATTCGAGTAGCAAGAGTCAAGAAAAATAAAAAGTCAACTATATTCACAATTATACTCCCTTGCAGACCTTCATTTATATATATAGTCAAGAAGGTTATATTCTATAAAAGTATTCATTAGAGATCAAATGAAATGACGGCATTTATGACGGAACATAAAAAAATTAGACTCAAAACTTAGGGTTTTGGGTTCATATACCTTAGAGTGAAGCTTATTTTTTAATGTTTGAAATATGTGGTCCTCCGGATCTCAAAATGTTCCTTATAGTCTATAGATTTATTATTGGTTAACTTTCTACTTTTAAAAAAATATTTAGAGGTAGCTCAACTGCTCTCAGGTTTTGAAATCATACACTTTTCAAGGAAAATTTGTGATTTTGTTTTGATACCGTTTAAATAGTATTTAGGTCATTCCACGTCAAGTGACCACACTTTTTTTCAATCTACGGCATAAATAATAAATAAAAATAAGAGAGTGTGTGAAATATTTAGGTTCTTTGACTCACCCAGGTAGTTCTAGCCCACTCAAAGCTGGGTCTAATGTGTTTGACGAGTGTTGTTCAGCAGGACACAATTCCACTCTTAGTGGGTCGATTTTAAAAAAATCGTCAAAAGATGCACAAAAATACAAAATTTAGATTATATGTAACCATAATATTATTTTAATGAAAAATAAAAGTTTGGAGCTCTGGTGTGGCCATCAAAATGGTGCCGCTGACAAAAAAAAATAACCGATTTTGTTTTAATTTTGGTAAAATATTGTTCTATGTTAAAACTCGTATTTTTTATAATAACATTTTTTCTGTTAATTAATAATATCAAATCTGATTCTTATTTAAGTATAATTTAATTGAAAATTTAGATATTTGATTGAATAACAATAAAAATATGATAGAGTCCATTTAATTAGTATTCATAGCAAAGAAACATTACCTTCTATCTTAACTATTGAATTTAGTTACATATGTATTTTTCTTGAAAATAAAAATCATAAAAAAGTTATCCAAATTTCAATTTTTTGTTTAAACAATTTGTAAACTTGCAAATGTTGTTATTTATCATTTCAATTGTTTGCTATGATACGCTAAAAAATAGATAGGTGGAAAACTACAATTCAGGCCACTACATCTATCCCTCTTTTAGAAACGTAGATACGGAATTTTCAGAAAAATAAAAAAGATATTGTTGATAGAAATTTTGCTTATCGAAATTTTGAAACTTTAGGTCTGAGATAAACCCTCTAACCATTTTTCAAAACAGTTTGAAGTAAGCTAATGATATATACATATAGACTACACGAAACATTTTAAGATCCTAACGACCTCATATTAAGAACATTTAATAAATAAGGTCCACCCAAATATACCTACATGTATGCTTGTAAGTTAATACTGGGCATAAGTTAACTTTAACATATATTTTGCTTTCAAGGATAGAAGTTGAAAAGAAAAGGGAAGCCATAAGAGGAGTGTACCTTACTCTTTTTCTAGTCTTGTTTGGGTTCCTCGTTGACCGTCCTTAATTATGACTTAAATGTCAAAAATTACAATTACTACTTTCTTACATTTCCTTAGTGGAAGAAAATAAAGTCAGTTCATTAATTACTTTGATAGCATACATTGTTAAAAATCAATAAAAATATTATGTGAAAAGATATTGTTTGGGATTGTTATTTTTCTTATACCCATACGTAACTCAGAATTCGGAACAAATTTGATTTTATGTCTAAGGCCTGTATCTGTCTCCGTTCTTGAAATAAATACCCTGGATATGCATTTTTATTGGTAGAACAACATATAGTTTTAATATTATATTTTACTAGGACGCACCCGTTTTGTATATTTTATTTCGAATTATTTTGTTAATACATAATAAGACAAACTTGCTAATCTTCTTCCTAAATCCGTTTTTTAATTTGTATTCAATAAACATTCTTTCTTTTTTCTGTTGGTACAGTAATTCGTTTTTTGGAATTTAAAAAAAATTAAAAATCCAAAAAACGAATTACTACTAAAAAGTAAAAAGTACATCGTAGTTCAAATTATTATTTTATAGTAGATCAGATAAGATAAAATGAATATTTCAATAATCATTGACATAGAAAAATATATTAATTTTTTATGCTATACTTCTACTCAAGTCATATTTTGAAATGAGGTTGTTTTTATCTTCGAGAGAGAACACGATTATTAAGGATTTTTTGGCCGGAATGGGATGGTATTGACCTGGACAACGTTTACTTTTAACCAGCACAAAAGCAATGAAACCATCGTTCTTTTAAGGGACATGTTTCCGGACCGTGTTATCTCACGAAGAGGTGATCGAAATTGGCCACCAAGATATTGTGATTTAACAACTTACAACTTCACCCTTTGGGGCCGTGTGATAAGGTATTTGCCAAGAGCCCGGCGTCGATTTAAGACCTCAAAGATGTAATTCGTGAAGCTATTTTAGACATACAATAGCCATTTTGCGATTTGGGGATGGAAAATTTCATAAAAAGGATACAGTCTTGTAAGCGTAGCTGTAGTGGCCATTTGAATTATATTGTTTTCCATTAATTAAAGGTATACCTTTGCCTTTACATTGAAATAAACATCTGATCATTTATCTCAAAAATACAATTTTTATTTTAATATAAAAATCAATGTTAACTTCATTCAAAATATGGTTGACATTTTTTAAAGCTTTAAGACACTTGAGATATATTCATTAAAAAGAAGAATATGATATTTTTATAATTTAAAAAAAAAAAAAAATTAATTGACTCCATTAAAGAAAGGGTCAGTTTAATTTAAAAAGAACTTATTTTCTATAGAATATTTCTTATTTGAGAATTGTATGGTATTTGTGTTATATGTATAGTTATATTATATGGATATTTATGTCATGTAATAGTGACGTTACTGATACACATGCCTATTTTAACCGCATTATTTGATGCATGGGTTTTACTTTGACACAGTACAAAGTGTGTAATAGAGATCATCTACAGCCCAAACTTTTATTTTTGTTGTGACAAAGTTTTACCCTAAAACAAAATACATATTTCCTTACTAATCATGAAATTATATAGAGAAATATTAGGTGCGTCCGCAAGATGAGGGCTGGAGAGGCTGTAGCCCCCCACCCCTCCAATTAAGAAACATTTCCTTTTTAATAGAAAATTTAATATCTAATTATTTCTTCAAAAAGTTAATATGTGAAATGTAATTTCGTTTTTAATTTTTTTTTTTACAAATTTATATAAATAGCTATGGACTTTTTATAAAATAATTATTATTTGATAATTGAATTTTTTTTCCAAAAAGTTTAATTTTCTGTAAATAACTATGAATTTTTGAAATTTAATTTTATAAATTTTCTCCAAAAAATGTAATAGATTGCTGTGGTTTTAAGTCCTTCTCTGAACGAAGAATTTTTGTTAATCTTCAGTGTATTAAAAAAAAAATATATATATATCTAAAAACCAAATTTTATAAAAAATTTCATGAATTATTAGTACTAATGCAAATTTAAATTTAGAAAGTTTTCCTCTTTACAGCATAAATTTATGTTCTCCCAACCAAATCTTATGACAAGCAGCTGATGTAAATAATGACCTTAATTCAGTAGTAACATATGCCTTGCTTTTGTTTTTCCTTGCAGTTTCCAAAATGTAACTTAAACAAAATCTAGCTAACCAAATAAATTAATATGTAAACAAAATTGAAAAAATTGTTATTTTTAAAGTTATCTAAGACATTTCTTTTCAAAAAGTCGATAACTTTGATAAAGAGGGGGGTTAAAATACATACTTTGGAAGTTCTTTTTTTTTTGCATGGTTGTGTCCACTTCTGTACATTTATTTGAAACAAGGTGTTTCCAACTCTTATATGTATTTCCAAGTTACAATAACTAAACAACTACATCTGTAACGCTATAAATAATGTAAAAAAAATTGTAAGCTTTACATTAAAAATAAAAAAATCATTTGCTTTGCTTTGGTTGATGACACTAATGGAAAAGATTTAAAACAATGAAGAGATATGTATTTACATACGTATGAGTTTATTTGACTATAATCATTTATTTTACCTACACATATATATATGTACATTGTACAAGCATTGAAACAAATCCTTTTTATCATCAAATTAAGATAGCCATGATGATGAGATGGTCCTTTGTTGTTGTAGAGTGTTTGTTTCCTAGTATAAGCATTTATAAACTTTTGAATATAAAACTTGTATTACTCAAAAAAAAAAAAAAAAAAAGAGTTTCTCTTTGTTTTTCAATGAAATAAACATATTCATTGCTTCAAAATTTGTACATACATAGATTAGAGACCTCTAAAGTTAAACCCGCTTATATTATTTTATAGTGGACATCATTATAATTTTTTTATTATCAATATAATACATATAGGGTGCGCAAGTTATCTCGGCCACAAAAATATATTTTTTAAATGCAATTTTCTCTCCTACCAGTTATTCGATTAAAAAAAACCGAATTCTGAGGTCGAATGCTCGAACAGAGTCAAACACTTGGTACCTTGGCAAATCCTAGAATTTTTTCTTCATTCGAAAGATAATTTCGTCTTTGGTGTCGCAGGTTTGTCGTATCTTCCATTTTTAGATCTGACAAGTTTGGAGGGCAAAAGTCCAGCGCCAAGAAGTAGTCAAAATTATATCAGAGCTATTTGAGACCTCAGTCCAAATTACTTTTGCCTCAAAATTTACCTTTAGAGCCCTCAAGCCCCCGCCTAACCTTGTGAACGAATGTCTCACTAAGTCCCCGAGTTTGAGTAATTAAGATGCTGTCGCTCCCGGTCCGGATTGCAAGTCGGGCTCCATTTCTTTTCCAAATGTTTGGGACAACGAATTTCTCAATTGGTTTATTTTTTTCCGACTGCTGTAGGTTTAATCAAGGTATCTAGAAAAATATATATCTGCTGCCTAAATCAAAGTTTTGGTATAGATAGATTGCACACTCTGTACATATTTATATACATTGTTAATTGATATGTTTATATCAAAATATTTTCATCAAATATTATCTTTATCCTAGACATTATTTTTTTTTTTTACCAAAGTACTATTAAGAAATATGGTCATTAAGGAAAATTGACTAAAATTGAATTTGCTCATGTAAAGTTAGAGCAATCTGAAATTGCAATAAAACAATGGTATTTGCCTGTTCTTTCTTTTCCAAAGAGAACGAAATAGGCTGAATTATGTATATTTAGAATTGTAAATTCATACTTCCAAGGGATGGATATCACGCCAAGGTGTGCATTTTCTAGGATGATACAATGATGTTTGAAGGTATAACTTTGTTTGTAGTAATGGTCCTTAGTGATATTTATAATCAAAAATATTAGTATTACATTTTTATTTATTCATCCAATCCAATTTAGATTGAAAATCTACATCCAACTTCATTTATTTGTAAAAAAATAATTCCTTTGATAATGTTTAATTCAACCAATTTATTTGTATATTGAATCAATATAAATACATATTTAATGACTACATAAACGTCTCAAACAAAATGCGATATTGGAAGTATCCACAAAAACAGTGGACACGAACTACTATACACAGAAGGTACCCCAAAGATATTTCATTTTGATGGTTGAGTAAACACACAAAGAAGAGGGTTAAAATTAATATGGAATAATTTACAACACATATTTACAATAAAACAAACAACAACACACAACCCCGGTGATGCTTGTTATTGCAAACACACTCAAAGCCTAAAAACAAAAACTATTCAGACATTTCCATTTTATGCATTTATTAAAATGCAATGAATACTTTTATACACTCCTTTTTATTTATAAAAAAACAATTATTACATATAATTATGATCGTGTTTCAAAATTATTGTTGCAAGGAAGCATTTAATGTGTTTTATATAATATAATGGTATTTTCTTACACATCTATTTATGTTGTAAATGTTTATAATACCTCGAGGGGATATATTATACGTAAAAATTATAGAAATATATAGGAGGGTGGTCTGAAAAGTTTCTGACCTCAACGTGAGTTGAGTGTTATGTCGGTTCTGTATTGTCAGGTACAACCCTCGATAAGTATATTATTGGCTCCAATTCAGGATGGGCATATCCTCATGAATATAAATTATCAACCATACAATCTGAGATAAATTACTCTGAGCAATTCAGAGTCACCCACCAGACTGATTTAGTGCGTCAAACAAGTGAAATACATCATTTATTTTTAATTGATAAAAAGTATTATATCATTTCTAGAAAATTAAAAAAACAGAAATGTTTGAGATTCGCAGACAGATAGTCATTTTAATTGTATTACTGTTACAAACGTTGATTTGTTGAGCTCGAGCTAATTTTCTGTATTCTGCTAATATACCTACTGTTAAATATAGAATAACACAGAAATGGACAAATAGGCTAGCCACTAATAAATTTTGGGCCTTTTTTTTCTTTCTTTTTTTTGGATAAAAGGTTGATAGATACAATATATATAACTAAAAAATGTGAATCAAAAAAACTGTATATAACATCATCTTGGACGGATTTGTCATTTTGTGTGTGAATCGACACTAAAGCTTCAAAAAAAAGTGGCAAAACGCAACTGATAGCTTAAATGGATTTCTTGTCATATTAGTATCTTTTTCATATGTAAGATTTCACTTTTTATTATTCCACATATGACCTCACTGTATCATTTTCTTTAATTTCCCCTCATGGCATATGAAACTTTTTTCTTCCCTTCGCAAAATGTATTATTTTTGAATGTATAAAATCTTAAGATTTCGACATCTTGATACAAATTATCCCTAACTTAACGTCAATATCCCGAGATCTTGGGATAAATCCCAAGGAGAGGCATCTCTAGATACGTCACTACATAAATTTATCATTTTATAAAAAAATTAATAAAATGTGGAGACTTTTAAATCCTAAGCACGTTTTAGGGACTGAGTTTTTTTTTTTTTTTTTTGTAGTTGGCAGGCAGAAGAGTTTTTATTATTTTCTGAAGCTGTTATAATTATGATTTCATTTTTAGGAGATAACAAGTAAGTATAAAGAGTAACGACGAATTTGTGTGCTGATGAATGATAGAAAATAGGGCTCAAGATTCGTAGGGGAGTTGTAAGAGTAGTCCAAATTTTATTCAGAGTAGAATTGAAGTTCGAAAACGGATTTGAGTGTTAATAAATTGGACCCTGTGTTAATTATTGTCTTCATCTCACAACTGCTACCAGTTAATTTAATGAGACGACATGACGGCTAAGCTGCTCTCCTTTCATGCATTCTTCAAATTATCAGGATTCCCATGCTCATTTTTTTCCTTACTTATGGAAAATCCTTATGATTTAAAATCTTAATTATGTACAACAATGTACAGTTATTATTATGTATGTAGGTAGTTCTGAATATTGTTGCCATCTTATATCACATAGTTTTTTAAGAATATACATAGCTACATAGGAGTACATACTTTACCATAATATATTCCCTTTTACTTGTATTGCTTAAATATACTTCTTCATCCAAGTCTTTCAAACGTAGTTGCTTAGTATATATTCTCTATATATAAATATATTTATGGAATTAAACTTTGATAACCATAAACTTTAATGTAATCATTCTGGAATAGGAATATTACGTTTAGAATTCATTATTATATAAATATATAAGTATACTCCAAAAAATGATATTTGATAAAAGTTGACGTATTTACCATATATTCATATACTTTATAACTACTGGATTGCTATGATTATATTTTTATAGTACGGGTAGTTCTCTAAACGTTAGGAATTGTTTCTATTCTCATGCCCTTTCCCCTACCAAACGGGTTTAATACAAACACCCACTGATGGGAGTAAATTCAGTACGAATGTGACTCTATCACATCGGTTACTCATAGTTAGTGTTGTGTTGGTCTTTATTTATTTGGTTCAGTCAAGTCTTAGAATTTTTCATAAAAATATTGAGGGGTTATTAGGTCTATTTTGTTATATATAATTTGTATTAAGATCATAAATAATATAACAAACATATTCTTCCTCAGTTATATTATTTATTTTATTCTGTAACGGGATAATTAAAATAAGTAAAAAACACCCTCATTGACGTCACAAAAGATCGGCTTTACCTTCTTTAAGGCCCAACAAGTAGGACTGGACTAGACTGGGCCTCATTTCTAAGTAAAAGCCGACACAATACTGCTCAGAATGATTCATTTGGGACAAAGTCTAACGTTTTCAATGGGACTAAAAACTGATTTAACCTACCGCTAGTGAACATTCTTTTTATAATGTGGTTAGTGAACTTGATAAAAAAGAAAGTCCAGAAATAAAACATATTTCATTACATGAAAAATTATTATATTGAATTCAATTTTGATGAAGTTGCATGTATTAAATAATATAAAACCAACATAAGCCTCAGTCATTTCATTAAAGAATAGGTAGAATAATTCAAGAAATCAAAAGGAAAAACAAAGAAACAAAATGTAAGCAAAACAGTTAATTAAATTCAATAAATTTCGATAAAAAAAATTCTAAATCCACAAATCAAAACTAAATAAGGCAGTAACAGAATAAATAAAGAATTGCATAATATCAAATTTAATGTTTTAAAAGTCTTTTGAAAGTATTGGCGATGCTTCATCATTTAATCATCCGAAAAATTCCCAAGGATCAGTAAGGATATTTAAGTGTACAATCGCGTTTTTAATGGTTTGTTTGATGTTTAAGTAGCCCGTCCACACATAAGGATTTTCTTGATTTTTCTTCATGATTGTTTTTGTATTAATACAACACATATATACTTTTGAATACAGCTTTATTTCGTAAAATATGAAAATAAATATTAATTTTTAGGTGAGATTAAATGAATAAAAAAGGGGAAAAGAAGCTACAATAAATAATGTTATACGTCAAACAAATATGACGGACGATTCCAAAAATAAAGAATCAAAACATGCTAATTTTTTTTTATCAAATACAATAAAATACAAATTTAAAAATCTTATGACTTTCATTGACAACAAAAAAGAAAACAAAATATTAGCACAGTTTTCAAATTCAATTCCAAATTTCCGATAACCCTCAAAATTTATAAAAAATAATATAGTTTGTCAAAATTAACATCCTAAAAATCAATTATATTAGGACGTTAATTGTAAAATGGCGAATATATTACACCTTATCCGATAATTTTGTTTTTAAGATTCTTAGCCAAAATTATCTAAAAAAATTAATTTCAAAAGAATAATAAATATTGTTTATATTTTTAATTAATTCAAAAAATAGTGATGCCATAGAGTGGGAATCTTCAAATTGGTGAGCACTATACGTGGTACTCACTGCAGAGTTATTATCATTTTTTAAATATATTTATCAGAGATTACAGTAATTCTATAGTACTTATTCCTTCTAAAAGTCCATATGAATTATGTTTATAAGATAAAATATATATTTCTAACCAAAATAACTAATTTCACATAGAAAATACAAACTAAAACCTTAATAAATTATATACATATTGATTGTTGAAACTTTAAAATCATATTTTAATAATGGACAAATATACTTTTAATTCTAAAAACATTCAGCAAACTTGAAGGGGTTGCCGAATTATTGCAGCTTAAACTTCTATAAAATTAACTTGAGAAAATAATAAAAAATGGAAAATTAGACATCAAATATGAATTTCCACAAAAAAGCACAATAAATTTCCTTGAAAGTCGCCGAATTAATCAATATAGACACCATGATCAATTAAACAACTTTTAATAGTTGTGGGAACGTTTTTGATGTAAAAAAATCATGTCATTAAAAGTGTGTATTTTAATAACGACTAAATAAACATCTGTAATTTGTTGTCTTGGTAATTGGTGAAATTTAACTAAATGTTTACAAAATTTAATGCAATATGCTCATTTAATTATTTTTAACAAGAAAATCATCAAACAAGAAATATAGTGTCATTCAAATAGATTAAATACATGAGAAAGCATGATTTTATGACATTGACGTTGAGATATGTATTGAATTTCCTTTACTCCAAATCCAAAAAAATTCCTTTTATTTCCCTTCATGGACTAGTTAAGGAGTAATTTTGGTTAATAATAAATAGTTAACAGTTATCTCCGATCTCAAATGTAGTATAATAATTGAAAATACCATTAATAAAACTATTATTTTGTATTAATACCCGTATATATAGATGCTTAACTGGTCTGTATATTGTTCTAATTTGTAACTTGAAAAATAAAGTAAAAGAAAGCTTTCTATTAGGGACTAACAATATTACTCGTAACAATGAGAAATAATATGAAAATCTCTCAAAACCAAACTTTCATTAAGATAATATGTATATCAAAGTTTTTATTGTACAAGATATACGCATAACTTTTTTCTAAATAATGCATTCCTTCATCTATAGAAACATTTAATTTAAACACACTCAAATATTATCATGTTTTGCTAATTGCTAGTTCTGTAAGACTCACACTATTGGTATTAAGAAAGATTATACACACAGTTCTACATAAGTCAACAGATTAAAATATGAAGGCAATACCTTTTCATTCAAATGAAAAACAGATAAAATTTATGGAAACATGGTAGATAATTTTTGCCGCAATATAATTTAGCTTTCAGTTAGATGTATCCACTTTACAAGTAAATGAATATTTGTTTCTTGCTTATGTTTATTTTGTCAAAGATGATAGGTTGACTCAAGAAATGATAATTCTAAGAAATCTTATAACAAATACAATATGACAATCGGTATTTGATATCATTGAAAAAATTTCCATGATTTCCCACTTGAAAACATTCTTACGGTGTAATACATGGTGCACCATCCATGATAGGTCGTCATCATAGCTTGATCAGTTTCTTGAAAAGGCGTAGTTGGAGTACTTAAAGTGCTTTGAGTAATACACAGGCATAACTTGGAAGCAAAAAATCTTGGTAGTCTGCTTCTTTAATCATTATTTATGAAAAATTAAATAGGCATTACCTTTCTGCGTTACAAAGTAAATTTCTGACAATTAGCAATATCTCAACAAAGGAACTCCTCACATAAATTCATAACCAATTATATCTTCTTTTTTTTTTTAACCCCTAGCAAAATTTATTTTCAAAAAGCTTCAATAATATTTTTTCGGTCTGATGATAATAATTGGAGTATACAAATCGAAAATTTCGTTAGAATGGCACGATAATAAATATTTTATGTCCTAAAACTTGTAAAGTCGTACTTGTTTGTATGTTAATATTAGGTAAAGCAACGACCATATGTATAATATAATGTGTTTTTTTTAAATTGATTCAAAATATCGACAATAAATATTGTCAATATTTATTGAGCTTCTCGTTTAAGTAATGGTTGTCAGATTTCTGTTTATGTTAAAAAGTGAATAAATGGTTATTAAATCATCTTTTTTTCGCTACCTCAGGAAAAAAATATTACTTAGCAGGTAAACTGATAGAAGTTAACTAATAAAACATTTTTTTAGCATTAAAAAAAAAAACATAACCTATCAGAATAATTAAAACCATGATAGTTTTGTGTCTTTTTATGTCTATACAATAAATAAAAATTCAAAATGTTTAGCAGCTATGATAAAATAACTTATAATTATGGTTTGTTTTTTCTTTTATTATTGAGCAAAAAAAAAAATTGAAATTTACCAGTTTCCAAGCCTCTGTGAACTGGATAAAGAAAAGAACATATCATATGATCACCTTCAAGTGTATTGTACTCTCCTGAAAGAGTTGTAAAGATACATATTTAAAAGATATCAAAGTTTTCTATGGTTTATAGTACCATTCTAGGTTGTGAATCTAGGTTGAGAGCAAGAATTATTTTTAATCAAGAACAACAGGTATAACGTAAAAGTTTGCCCGTACGTCATACTTTCCCTTTCTATTTTGAAATCGAAGACAATGTATAGTCGAAATAATAATAATTGCATTATTATTACTTTTTATAATAGGAATGACCTATTTTTGACGAATAATAAATAAATATTTATGACAGATTAGGAGCAGTTCATTTTGCTTCATTGTATATGTTAAAAATTACTTTTTGACAAAAGTACCTAATTTCACAAAGAAAATACATATAAACACCTAAATCAGTTTTATTCTAATTGTGGAACTATAATTAATGTAATAGGGTCGCAGCATATTAATAGCTAAATCATGTGCAAGCAATCAACCTTTACTACTCAACGGTTTTTACTTTTATCTAGAAAAACCTTATTTGTTTTTAATGTTATCAGGTTACTAAAAATTATTACAGCTTTTTAGTTTCATACAATTTTAATCAATAGTTGCCTGTAAATTTGTATGAGCACTATGCATTTAACTCTTAACCGCAAAACTCAGTTTTTATCCAATATCTCAGAGAAAAGTAGGCAAAAATCTTGATTTTATCTTTAATTTCAACCGAATTATAATAATTTAGTACATAATTACATTTTAAATTCCAATAAATTATAAAGTAAAATATATCAGAAAGAAACTACAGGTAGAACTTTGATTTAACAAAGTTAGAGCGTGTGTGTAAAATAAATGATGTAAAATTAATCAAACAGTAAAAGAAAACAAGCAAATTTTATCAAAGAAGGGTTATCAAGTTTATGCCATTTTGTAATGTTTTGACCAAAAGAAGGTGTAGGACTGCTACTGCTCTGTTTATGTTGATAAATTGATAATAGGAAATCTATTATTATGCAATGCAACTTCATATTTTCATCCTTGGCTGGGTTAACCATTATGAGCCAGTTGCTCTCTGATATCATCATTTCAAAAGCAGTGAACACTTAATTTTTGGATGCCTTAGGGAGGGGGACGACCCTAGGACAAATATAGAATAGATGACTCAACTTCATTTTGACAAAAAATACAATATTTCCCCAGCGAATTCAAGGTCTTATTATTTATGAATAAGGACCCTGTAGTTAATTCATAGCGAAACCACGTTTGTTTAGAGTTTGTGAACTGATTTTGTAGAATAATTCCTACATTATTAAAAATAGACTGGTTTGGGTTCATACTTAACTGATTTAGACGTATTTTTTGTAATTTCTACTGGACCCATATGATTTTTTTCGTTCCTTTAACATCCCGTCCTCAAAAAGAGGTTATGTTTTACCCTTAGACCCCAATGGTCCCTGCTTTCCAACAGCCTTGAAAACTAAGAGTACGTTAAGGATTTCCATCGGCTTTCAGTTTTAAAACATCTTACCCCCTCATCGTGAATGGAGGCCTCACTGTACATTTCACTACAGAAAAATTTATCTGGAATAAGATCTATTTTTTGACAGAAACCTTCATAATATGAAATGAATCTGAGTAGATGTATAACCCTTGGAATAATAGTTATATTCCAAACCCCAACATTGTCAAGGAGAAACAGCTAGAGGGATGGATATAAATTCTTCCCTTAGCATCGCTCTACGTGTTTTGATAATATTATGACACATTTTTAGAAATACTACTTCAAGTGAAATTGAGTAGTGGGCCACTCCTAAACGTTCAGCGAGCCGCAATGTTGCCTGCGATCCACAGGTTCTAGATTATCAAATTGATTGCAATGAAATTGTATGTTAATCTAATCCTTAATGATCAAATTACCTGCAATGAATTCTTTAATAATCATATTACTCGTAATCATTCCACCTGACAATGTAAATGAAGTTAATATGACCATTGCTCACCCTTTTGGATATTTTATAGATCGTCCAGGCATTTTGAAAAATGCCTGATTTTCCACATTGTCTTTAAGATATACACAATTTCGTCACCAGTGATGAAAATCAAAAAGCTCACAATTAACATAGTAATCCTTATTTTTGGAAGTTTAAGGTAGAACAAAACATTAAAATACATTATCCACATTAACTTTAAAACATATTGATATACATATCTAAAATTGGTGTCATTATATAGGTTTAATAAAAATGCTTCATAAGAAAATCCAAGCTTAAAATTATAGGTTAGACTAACACAAAAGGTCATAACTTTTAAGCAAATTGAGATACAAAGGTGAAGTGATCTACTTGTGTGATAAAATTCATGTATCTTTCACATATTAAATTAGGAATGGGATATATATTATATTTAAGTTAATTAAATACGTTCAACATTGCATAATGATTTCAATATAGAGAAGAAATTATATTTCATTTAGGAAAAATCACCATTAGCGGAGGAGTGCCCACTCTACATATTTTATTTATATAAGCGAGGGATATATTATGAAATAATAAATAATTGTAGAGAAAGGCGTAAATCACGAGAAAATTTCGGAAAATATGATCCCTTGAAAGAAATCCTAGTATATCCTTACTATCATCTGGTTTTCTCACTTACTCTAAACAACAATTAATACAAAATTAATAAATATATTAATAAATTTAGTGTACATATGTACCGTACAATAATGATTATCTAAATATCACTTTGTTTTGCTCATCATTGTACCTTCAACATTAGGCTGGCTCTTATTGTGGATTTTTAAAATAAATATTATATTTTCCTTCTATCGCCCACTTAATGAGTTTTAAAAGTAAAAGTATATTCCTTTGGGAAAAATTGTTACATTTGAGCAACTTTCGAAGGTGGCCCTTGGCTCTTAAAATTTAATAAAAAAGTAAATGAATCAATAATTTGTTAATGTTTTTATTATAAGCGCAAATAAAACAGTGGATAAAATTAACACTTTACTACCACTGAAAAGAAAAGAATGCACCTAACTATGGTTCATTTTGTGCTTTCTAAATGAAATTAATGGAAAAATCTAATCGAATAAATATCAAAATGAATGAATATTGTAACTACACAAACTATTAAACGAGTAAATACATTGATTTAAAACTTCTATATAGTAAGAGAAAAAGCAAAGTTTCTTAGAGGCGAATGAAGGCCTTTTTAATGTAAAACATAACATTGTAGTCAATTTAGATCAAGCAGTCGCTTTGCATGAATCCTTGAACGTGTAAACAGGGTGCACTGTATATAGTGCTTTCTGATATATATCATATGATAATTTTGATCTAAGAAATAACAATGTAATGAAATATCGGAGGTGCGTGTATGCAGTCTACACTGATGTATTTCATATACATCTTTTATCTTTTTTTTATATATAGGGCAAATTATTTAGAAGCACGGGCGGCCACCTTTTAAAGAGGGCCTAAGCTTTTTATACCCCCCCCCCCTTCTTTTCAATCCATTCGGTTAATTTCTTAGAAGATTGTATTGAATTTAAAAAATGTAAGGAAATTGTATAGCAATAATACCACTCACATAGGAAGGTACTACCTTTGGGAGGATGTAAAAAAAAAAAATGTTTTGACATTTGCCATAGATAATATTTAGCAAATTAATAATGAGTTATTATTCATGATGAAGTTTGAACAAAATACGGGCAATTTTCCTCAATGGCAATATTCTACGTGCAATTTTCCTAGTACCGGCCTACCCTATTCAACATGTTTAATTGTATGTATTTATAAAAGGCACTATTGGTTATTTTTAATAATAATTAATTATTCCCATTTTATAGACAATAACTCATCATTCAACTAAAAATAAGAATGATTGTAATTCACTCTTTCACCATTGTTAAGGGTATACATTTTGTATACATGAAAAATATCAATCTCTTTTTCTTTTATGGCATAAAGAGCTACTTTCCAATCGTCGAAGATTATTATATTTACGCTCAAACAATTAAGGACATACATAAAGAGATATAACCATAGTTACATATAGAAAAAAATCAATTAAGCTAATTGTTTAATACATATAATATTCTGATAATTAGACATTTGAGCATGTAAATTGGTTCATGGAAATAGTTTTTTTAAATTTATAAGTTATATAATATTCATGTCCATGATAAAATCAGAGTTTACTTTTATTCTAGTTCAAATAAATACTCTATTATGTATACCGTATTGAAGTTTAAAATTTTTACCATCTTATAATTCGATTTTTTTTTTACTTTGTAGATAGATATATACAGATACATACAAAACTTGATATAATATGTATTGATAGGAAGAATTGCGTTACATTAACTGATAAAGCATAAGCTTAAAATTGGACTTACTAGCCAGGACCTAGATGTAAAAACAGTCAATCATTTCGATAAGACGAGTACAAAATTATATAAACAATTACATACTAAATATTTCAAAACATAGTAATCAATTCATTGTTCTCCCTCAATAAAAGTACACATAACTCCAAGCAATTCTTCTTAAACTAGTCGTGTATCTGCTGAATCTGACCGTCTAAATTGTTAATGTAATATCCCAGGATTTGCCAGCCATCATTGGTATTAAAAAGTAAACATACCTTGCCGCAGACGACAAAACGGTTGCTCCCAAGATATTTTAATGAATTGGATTTCTACATTTCTACTTTTTGCCAATTAGAGCTCTGCAATCAAAAGAGTGACATTAAAGATATTAAAACATTACATTTAACATTAATAAGCTTCAGAAATTAACAAAACTCAATTTTACAACATTTTGGAGTGTTCAAAATGACTGCTTCCTTTTGTGGCCAATAATTTCACTGAATGCAACGTGCATTTATAGCTTATAAGATTGAGCTCCTGTGTATAATACTAAAGTTATTGACTGAATATCTGTTAGAAGTCAATGTTATGAACATACCAAAATATGTAGATTGTGTAATAGGAATATTGAGTTAATGAAAGAACTGTTGACAAGAATTGGGTAAAATAGGTTCAAAATACAACTCCTTCTACAAAGGGATTACTGCTTCTATGGTAAATAAAGGTGAACTAATTTAGTAAAAGAAGGGCTGACGATATTTTTGTTTATTTATTCCTTATTATATTTAGATTTGTATCATTTTTCGCAAGACGGTGCCCTTTTTTATAGTTTTGTAAAGAAAATAAACTAATATATGTCATTTAGCAACACTTATGTTCCAATGAACACACAAAATTTGATTGCCAAATAAATTTATGGACTATGATTTCTAATTTTGGAATAAAGAATATCAACAGAATTAAACAAAAATGATTTTATTTATTTATTTACAAGAAAAATTACCAAATCAGTTCAAAATAAATTATATACAATTTTTACTACTGTGAAAAACACTTTTAATACCATAAGACTGTCGTTCAGTATTTTAGTCAAGCAAATATTTATTTCTTAAATAATTTAGATCGTTAGTTGAGTGATGGATTTAGCAGAGTGTTATTCACCAAATAATAATTGAACTACTACAGTTGCTATAATTAACTAGTAATGATTAATACTGTAAGATTTGTATAGATTAAGTCAGTTTTCAAATGTTGAGAGCTTAATTAACACTTTCTAAAATGTTGTTTCACATAATATTGCAAATATTTTAACTTAAAATCAATGAAACATTATAAACGTTTTTGATCAAATTAAGAAGTCATGAATTATCAACTAGATTTGGAATAAAAATTATAGAACTTAACAACTTTAATTAATTCATACATAAAATTATTTCCTAAAATAAACATTTGATTTTCTCACAACTCTTATATTTTTTTGATCTATTAGCTTTATACTAAATAATGCAAGAAAAAAAATTACTTATGAGGAGTAAACATGAACAGAAGATATATGTGTTTGAACAATGGTAAGTGTTCTAAAAAAGTAACGATTGAAAATAATTAGCTGTAATATTATTAAATGAAATTTAATAAAACAATATATTTTCAACTCACATAATTTTATGAAAAATTCTTGATTATTATTTATTATAGAAAAAGAATCATTTCGATTTGAACGCTTAGATATTATTGGTTATATTTATGCTTTGTAATTAAATGCAAAATTTTCATTTATAATCATGCTACTCTAATTGAGGAATTTGACAAAGTATTTATAGCGATTAGAAAATCCTTTAAGTCTTTTTGTGAAAATAGAAATGTGTCTCAATATTTTCATGGAATATTTTATTTTATTTTTAGTTATTATTTTTTGCCTTGAACTTGATTTTGACTATATATAACAAATTTTGTCATCAATATCTAATTAAATAAAGCATATCAAAATTTAAATAATACTTTTTAAATTAACATTAAACACTTTTTAAATATATAAATATAATTTTTTTCTATTATTTTTTCAACAATTTATGCAAATACCCAATAAATATTTCAATTTCAAAGCTAGTGTATATATTGCCAAAATATACCAAGCTTTGGAAAGTTATCATATTGTTAACGTTTATCTATTTACAACATGCTGAACAAACAAATAATAAATATATTTACAATTTATTGTCAAACGTAAAAAAAAGTTGACAAAATAACAGTAAGGCAATGACTAAATAACTCTTAAATACAGATAGCTGTAAATTTTTTTTTAAATAACTCTAATCTATACATTCTTTTGTATAGTTCACTATATCCTAATTTACTAGGTAAACTTGGAAAATATATCTCATAAAATTGTTATTTGTTTAAGGTCTAAACGGATCTTAACCAAAAATTTGAAATGTTTCCTGAATTTGAACACCTCCTTCTTTCAAAATGATGTTTTCCAAAATAATAAACGAAAATATTAGTAATAAAATTTGTACATATATTCCTTTACTAATACTTAAAGATTATTTAAAAGTGTCGTAACACTACGTTAAAAATGTCGGGCCATTTTTGAACTTGCTCTTATGAGCAGAAATGAAAATCAGTCCCCTGTTTTTTTTAATTGGTAATGTGAAGAATGAATTTTTTTTTCTCAGGTGCTTCGATTATTATTTAAATCCAGAGTAGTAAACTTCATTTTCTACTATTTTCTATTACATTAAAAACAGTACTGAACATTCGTATCTGCCCATAAAAGAAAGAAAGTAATTTTGAGAATTTATTGAAAAGATAACCTTGTATATTTTTGTTGGACTTTGAGTAGAATTGAGGATCGACATTGGAGTAATTCTTGGCAATGTCCTTGGATAATTTATTACTCCCCTTTAGCTTTTTTATGCTGATTTTTGGGTGATCTGACGAAGAATGATATCAGCTAAGCCGCTTTCCTCCAAAATATTCTTCAAATTCTCAGGTAAATCATGTTGATTTCTGGTTTATTTTTAAAACATACACATAATGGACACGATTTTTATTAATGCTCATTAATATAGTTATAAATATTCATTTGGTAAACACTTCATATCTAAATAAGTACAAAACGAAGTTATTATCTAGGTTCAGGGTACAAACATATTGCATGATGGCTGGATACGGCCCACCCGAGGTTTTGGTACGGACTGTAAGATAAATCTGCATTATTACAATGAATTCATTATCGTTTTATTTTAAATCTCTGATTCCTATATTTTCCACCAGGGACGCAGTGTTTTAATATTTATAAACAACATGAAAGGAATACTGTGTTGGAACTAACACCAGTAGGTGCTAGTGTTTGCATCTGTTTAGTGTATGTTGGTGGCAGTTGTATGTATTATTAATTGTTCGTTTAGCTTTGCACCCTCATCAGTGAAATATCTTTGTAAAAATGTGAAAAGTGAATAGGGAGCTTAGGATTTTTTCAAGAAAAATGGATAACTGTGTTCTTTGTTTGGTTTGCATGTTTCAGTATTTAAATAGAATAATATTCGACACCATAATGGAACTCATCATTGTGAAAAATATAATAGCTTGCAGGGAAAAGTGAGAAAACAAAAGGTATAGGAAATGCGTCTGAAGAAACAGCAATCTTTTTTCATCCAGAGTCGAAAAGTCAGTGATACTACCGTTGTGAAAGCCATTTACCTAATTACGAGCCAAATTGCTTTAGTTTCAATTATTTTAGTGGTGAGCAATTTGTTGAATACTGGGTGTTGACGCCTGCTGAAATTATGTGTGCTGCGAAACAGCATGCTTTTGACAAAATATTGTGACACATATTAATTTGGACCTTTAGTGGATTTGGGTTATCAACTGAAATGCAGAGTGACGTAATTTTTTGCATTTTCAGTTGAGTAACATGAGTTCTCTGACATTACAGATCTTGTACCACTAATTAAATTTATCAAAGTATTTGATAAGACTTTGACTGTGACGGATTAGTTTCTTGAGCTAACACCTATAAATGTCAGCGCGACAGCTGAGGAATTTTTTTACTCTGCAGTTTGAGTGCTAGGCAGAGCTGTGGCGCACTGGCATGCACAAATTGAAATCAGGAATTTGAAGTGTGATGTAAATTTGAAAAAAAAAAGATTTGCCTCTGTGGCCTTGGGCACATTTGACATGTACCTTCTACCAGGATATCCTACATTACAGCAATGTCTTCAAAAATGTTGTCCATGTTTCGGAATAACTACCTTTTCGTGCAAGTTTTTTCATTAATAAAATGAAATTGCGATATAGAAAAATCTACACTTCTGGCAAGTGATACAAGGAGACTTTGAGTAAATTTGAGATATGTAAGTGGTATATGATTTTTCCTAACACACCAAATGAGATTGGAAAGCGAAATAATTTATTGTTTTTCTAATGTCTCTATATGAATTCAAAATTTTATGTAAAATCTTTATTTTATCGACAAACTGCCTTTCTTTTTAAATATATAAATGCTTTATGTAAATCCATTTCTTTACGGGTTAACCCTAGAGTAATAGAAAAAAAACATTCAAGAAGTGAATAAAAAAACCTTTTGGGTGATAAAAAAATGGATCAGAACCCAGTAAATTTACTTGAAATATTATAGGCTTTAAGGCTATTTTAAACTTTTCATTTTTATTCAAGCTTTTTTATTACTAAGTCTGCGCATATATTCATTGTAGATTATGGTACACAAAAAAGGATTCTTTTTGTTAGATATTGAAACTGTGAGCTTTTTTATTCGTGAATGTATTTTTTTTATTTGTTAGGAATTGTCATGTAAATGTTTCACTTTCAATAAATGAACATGTTGGATAAAAAATGAAAAATTTCCTATTATTGATACTATTAGTCATTACATCAATAATTATTTAGTAATTGTGACAAAAATGCTACAAAACTTTACAGTATCCTATTTTCCTAAAAGATTTCATTCAAATGGCTCTAACATTAATTTATGAAAAGAAAAAGAGTTTTACACACATTTTTTGCAACATGATACCAAAGACATAAACTTTTATTATTAATTTGAAATATATTTATTACTACTACATTGATAGAAAACTGGGGTAAGTCAAGAAGATTTTTACAAGAACGTTCACAGTTTTTTATCATTTTTGTATACAATTTCATTAAAACATTAATTGACGAACAGGTCTAGTCTGTTAAATTAATATTACCCTAAATATTTGCATTATAAAAATCTCTGTACCGCTCTAAAATGCTCAACTTGCCCTATGAATGAAGTGAGTGGATCACCATGTCGGAGCAAGATGATCATTCTGAAAAGACACATACATATAAACAGTAACATAGTAGCAAATCAATAATTTTTAAATAGTTAATGTTATTGTTATTTTATTCTTTAACTATTGTAAGCTATATATAAATATAAATTGGATTATTTTTTTAATGCTCTATTCTTCCAAATTACTCGAAAAATTGAGCTTGTTTTACATCTTTATGATCCACCAACAACACAAGGGACATAATTTATTTATTTTATTTTTTTGTTACGTATCCATAAATTTAGGAGATTAAATTACCTCAACCTTGTCATGATTAAACTCTACCTTTGGTGAATTAAAATTCCAAATTTTACATTTAGATTAATATAATAATGGCATGAAGAAATTGTATTTCTTTTTCCACATAAAAAATAAGTTATTTTACAAAAATGTTAACTAATCTCAATTTTAACTCATGCGTTTAATTACTATTGAATAATTTGTAAACAGAAACAGGAGACGAAAGGAACTAAAACCAGAGGATAATATGATGTATGGACAACTCTTTGGAGACAAACAGCTAATATATATATATATATAAAGGAAGCAAATTAAATCAGGTTGATCATCTTCCCCCAATGGTCATCTCATCCCCGTCTCTCTTACGTATTAACTTATAAAATAAAAAAATGCAAAATAAATTTTAATTTATCGTATTACTTTGAATAAAATACTTCATTTTATATTTATTTCGAATATATAATTATGTAAAATATTTTCGCTGTTCATTTATGCCAAAAGAGACACCCTGTTTTACAAATTTATAAATAAGATAAAATTATTTTTCATATTTAAGTGGAATTGATTTTTTAAGGTCAAGTTGTGGACAAGAGAGACGGAACGGCTACATCAGAGCAAAATTGAAATTATGTTGACTTTTCCTATAAATAAAACAAAAAATATATAAGAGACAATTAGTCATTCATAGTTTCCTTTTGAAGAGTTATCGAAAAAAGGAATTAAATGTTAATAATAAATAAAAAACATCAAACTTATGTAATATAAAAATATGCCTAAATAGAAACAAATCCACCCCAGACATAAACGAATAATAAATTAAAGGTCGTATTTTGAAGAGTTTATAGTTTTGGAATATAAACAATGTCTATTAAATTGGTAAAATAAGATGTGTTTTTATGGCACAAATGAACAAGGAAAGTATATTTGATAATATTATATAAAACACTTGGTATCAAAAAGCGAGATCTGAGTAGTAAAAATGAAGAGAAACTTAAAATTACATGCGGTTAATACGCAGTACCAAAAGAGAATATTTATTTATTGGCAGCATGCTTGGAACTAAAATACTCATGCACTGAGGCAAGTTAGAGTAAGATTTTTAAAATATTGTTGTAAAATATATGTTTGTTATATAATACTTAAAGCAATAACATTTCTGTAACTGAATTTAAATCCATAATTTCAAAGAAACATCAAGAAAATTTCATTCTTTCTACATTTTACAGATTTTCAAATTAAAAAAAAACAAGTCCATGAAGGACCATTTTCTTTTTGTACGTTTGCTGGTTATTTTCTGCTTTAGAAGAATAAAAGGAAAAAAAACAAAAAAAAAATCTGACGTTGCCAAATTTTCAACTCTTTTCATTACGATACACCCTAATTTATATATAGTTAGGTTATTTTTGAGATATCTTACTCAATTTGAAAATAATACTTTTTGGAGGGTTGGAAATGCATTTGTTAAATAGGGTTTAGAGGTCTCAGTTTTAAATATAAGGAGCTTAATTATTTCATGACTTCATTAAAATCTCAATTTTCAAAGAATTGCGGACTATTTGTGGCAAATAAAGAAATTTGTAATAAAATTCGTATGACGTATTTTTTTTGAGAATTATATAATAGAGAATTTATTATGGTATAAAATTTAATATAATTACTGAATATAACCGCCATAAGCTGCTATGACACCCTCCAAGTGCCCGCGGAAGGCCTTGCACACATTAACGATGTAATGGTCTTCCATGGCTGCCCATTGCTCATTGACGCTGGCCTTCAATGAGTCCAAATTCGGGGGGCAGGTAGCACAGGCATTCTTCTCAATTTGCCACCATACACTGTAGTAAAGGGTTTTAAATCAGGTGATTGAGGTGGGGAAATGTTTTTGTTTCAAAATGGCATGTTGGCAACGAGCCAATCCTGAGTCATTCCAGAGGTATGGGCAGGTCTTTCAGATCTTTTCCCTCCTTGACAAGCTTCTGGACCTTGAACACAGTAGTCCTGGATAGTCCAGTGTCCTTGATTATCTCCTTGACAGACCTACCGGGCGGAGGAGAGTGGCAACCATATGACGTTTGGCCTTGTCATTAATCGTAAACGACTTTGTTTGATGCGAGTAAGAAAAACAAAAACAAAGCCAATAGATTTACCGAGTTACTTGTGCTGGAATTTTTTATTTCTGGTGACGTAACCTCGATATATAAGTGTTTAAAAATTAGTCCGGGTATTTATGCAACTACCGGTATATGTATTTAAAAGTTTCTTCTAAATAAAGACGAATATAAAATAATACACATTCTTGAATTTAAAATAGACCAAAGTTGATGCATCCTGTATAAGGCTTTAAAATTTGCTTAATTTTTCAGTTGCTCTATATTAAACTCTTTATTTTCAGTAAAAAGATAGAGTGAAACAATAATTTGATATAGGGTGATTGCTTTGCCCCAACCTCTTTCGATTTGCTGGCCATTCTGAGGTTTGATATACTGACGCTTAATCTGGAAGCTCATGAAAATGGGCAAATATCTAATCTTGGCTCATTCTTACTTTCAATCAGTGTTATTACGTAAAAAAATTATTTTTGTATCATTTTCTTTTTTTCATATTTTAATTTCAATAATTTAGTATATAATAGAAATACTAACTGCTAAGCTACTATAAATAGAAAAAAAATAGAAAAGTGTAGTACTGGTCCATTTCAAACATTTTAGGGAAATGTTGAGTTCTCATTTGTTAAAAATATACATTTGAGCAATAAACGATTAAGGAATTTTTTTGACCAATTTTGTAAAAGTTTTAGATGTCGCCCTGCGCCCTTATTAAAGTTTTGAAAATTGACAGTATTTAAAAAAAAAACTGTCTTCTTCTTTTAATATCTTCCAATCACAAACCGATATATTTCTCTAACTATCTTTTCTAATTAATGTACTATTTTTTTGAAAGTCAGGAAATCTTTTCCTGGACTACTTATAATAAATACTGTTTAACCTCTTCTGTCTTCATCATTAGTAATTAAGGAGTTAAATTCTTTTATTTTATCAACCATCCTTCAACCAAATAATTGATTCATATTAAGTTGATTGCTTAGGGCATAGTTCGTTTTTCTTGAGATATACATTTTGATCAAAAAATGCGAAGACTATATTTTGTTCGTTTAAATACCAAAGGTATCTGGAGTTTAGTTTTTGTTGCAGCATATCTATATCTTGTTCATTGTTGCAGCATATCTATATCTTGTTCATTGTTGGTTACATCGGAACATACGATAAAGCGTTGTAAAAGTATGAATGTATACTACAAACGTGTTTTTTTTTTTGGATAGTATTGTGCTTGGCCGGCTCAGTCGCGAATTATCGTCTATCGCATATGGAAGTATCAAGGGAAAAAATTCGCCACATTTACATTTTTACTACTTGAAAAGGAAAAACGCGTCGAAAACGACCTAGAAAATTTGCCATGTATACGGGATTGTTACTCTTTCAGTTCGTGTGGCATAACGGTATTTTGAGAGATTTCGTTCTAATATAGTGGAAGTGAATGATGGCACCACGTACTCGTAGGCCTGTGGTCGAAAATGTAGATAAAATCCTGGAAAATATTGAGATAGAACGTCATTTTAATAGTCTTAGCCTCCCTTAGAAGCTGAACATTGGTCATGAACCCGTTCTGAACCATTTGCTGAAGGCTGGACACAAATAGAAACTCAAATAGGAGAGAAATTGTGTTTCAACAAGGCACCACCAGACCCCACACATCTTTGATGATATGCAAGAAGCTACGAGAGCTCGGATGGGAAGTTTTTATGCATCCCCCCTACAGTCCATAGCTGGAACCATGTGACTACTACTTGTTCAGTTCCTGTCTATAGCCAACGCGCACGGGAGTACAAATTTGGTAATAATAGAGGCCTGTGAAAAATGGTTTTCCATTAGTATTATTATTAATTTTTTTTTTTTTTCAATAAGAACTATGACTTCTACGAAAAAGGCTTTATGAAGTTATATTATCGTTGAAAACAAGTTATAGAACAAAACAGAGCATACTCGGATTAAATCGGATGACTTTAACACTACTCATATAAGCATTGAAATAAAACGGAAAAATGTAAGTTAATTTTTCTCCTTGCTATATTGAAAAGTATATATTTAAGATCAAATTAATGCTAAGGAAAGGAAATTTCTTTTCCTTTAAACTTTGAATAGTTACGTGAACTAGTTCAAATTCAATTTTTTAGAAAAAACAGAAATAACATCATTATGAAATAGTAAATATATCACATATAAATAATTAATCAATATAATGAAATAATCATAATAATCAAGTTGATTGGATTTCAATGTACACGTTTGATAGAATTGATCTACAACTTCTTTCTATTTATATATGTTACAATCATTAACATTTTGATAGACGAGAAGAATGTAGACTTTTTATCTGCATTTGATCGATTTTTATAATATACTACACTACAAATGATTTTTATGAAAAATATAAAGAAATTATTGGCTAATTATGTTGAATAATTAAATTAAATGTTATATTCACTAAATAGAACGCCTTTTAGACTTTTCAAATGGTAGCTGATGATTTTATGCCAATCAGGAACAAGAAGGTAAAATATGATCTTCTTCTTTCTCTTGAGTCGTTAAGTTCCATCTCATCATTTACTAAAAGCTTCAACAACAAGAATCTACTATCATATGTTGTACATAGAGCATATAGGTTAATCTTAAATATGTAAATTAAAATTGGAAAAATTATTTCTTTCTATGTGAATTTTATTCATTGAAGCACTTGTGTATATAAAAATAGTAATACGTTATATATCTTTGAGTTACACTATAATTAAATTAGTATAATAAAATATTAAAGAGCCAATTTGATACTTTATTGAAACAATTTATCTGATTTAAACCTTGATTGATGTCATAACTGATAAAAAATCATGCTTATACATATGTATGTATTTATCTAATAAATAGATATTTGTAGACTTTTATCTGTCAGATTGAGATAAATATATTAAAAAATTATTGGATGGATTAAGCTAATTTTTGCCATGTAACACGGGGGCAATGGGCTTTGCATAGGCCAATTTGTTATGCTGCATGTGTTTCGGGGTAATTGGGCCGGCTGTATATTTCAATTTGTGTTCCACTTTTCGCAATAATTTAGACACTTCGGTCAAAAAGTATTATAAGAGCAGAGAAAATGAGTGATTTTGCTGTGTACAGGGTAATTCTTTTGAATTGGGACAACTTATATATCAACTGATTTAGTATACTTCCCACGTGTATAGCAGAAATTTCAAGTATTTAAGACAATTAATTGGTATATGCAGGAAAGTGCCTTGCTCACACCTCAAATGGGATACAAAAGTAGTGTTGCGACAATTTGGCGTAATTTTGGACGAAATTAATCAAACAACGGATAAGAGCAACCATTCAAATAATATAGTCTCCAAGAGCCTTTCTGTAAAGACTCTGAATGATATATTTTGGAGATAGGGTATTGCATGGTGAAATCTACAATGTTCATTACTTTGCTATTAACGAAACCATATTGGTCATTATGCACTACTTTTTATTAAAACTATAGTAAACCTATTAGCAAGAACATAGGATAAGATTTTATATATTACATTTTAAAATGTTAAAGGACATAGGCTATATCAATATCTTGGACATGTATGGAATTTTAAAATAATAAAATCAATATTTTCGTCAGACGCAAAACTAAAAAAATTTCCAGTTTATATAAATTTTCATAAAAACAAAGAAGAATGGGAACCAATCAGTTTGAATATTTTTTTTATTTAACTCAAAAGTAAATCCAGTGGGACAGGTGCTTTATTTAACTTAGCATCATTGGCAATATGTGTTTTTATTTCTTCAACATCCATATGACATTCAATGATATTGTTGCTTCAGAACACACATTGTTTTTACTAAGATAGTAATAGCAAAAGCATGTATTGTTAATTTTACTTCTAGTGTATTTTTTTCATTTTTCACAATAAACAGAAACCATACAATTTGGAATAATAATGTTCAATTTTATGACATATAATTTTCAGATTTTTTTTTTCAGGACAGATTAAATTTATGATGAGACTTTGGATATTGTCTTTTAATGTAAAACTCTTTACAAACTCTTTTTCTTCAATTGTTTTTGAGATGGAAACATTTCACTTTGCATCTGGTGAGTTTCTAATAGAGTTAATTTCGGATTAGATCCAGACCTTGATCTTGTCGATTAAGCATTTTTCATCGAAATATCTATAAGAGAGATTTTAGATTTTCTTAGTTTTAAAGGGTTATTATTTATTTCAATGGTTGTTTCATTTTTACATTCGTCTTGTGAGTCTAAAATAAATTGAGCAATTCGTTCATAAACAATGCAAATATTAGAAGCGACTTCGCTCGTAGAATCACAAATTTTTTCAACAGTCAGAACGTCAATATCGTTATTCTCTCTCATTTTGTCTGGGACACTCCAATCCTAAGAAAAATATTTTTCAGAAGGGATGGCAGAAGATATATCGATTTGACTATTCTTCGATATATCTATAGTAGTGACGTGTATCAAACTATTTTCGTCGTTTCTAGTTTGAAATATGGACTCATTTTTTCCCTTCTGGAGAAGAATGGATTGATACTCAACTGTTTGGAACCTTTTGTCTATTGTGAAAAAATTGGAAACATAGCTGGTATTGTTGTCGAATAGTCGTAAATCTTAAATTTACTAGATTATCATCCATAAGAATTATTTGTTGAATTTGTGAGAGGTCAACCAACACTTCAAAAATATGGATTGAAATTCTCCAAAATGACTTATTATTTTTTAGCTTACTTTCTGCATCTGTTCCTTCAGGATTACGCTCATGGTAAAAACTAATTTTATTAGCAAATTTTTCAATCCATGTTTTTCACTTTATTTCATTTACCCTTTTAAAAGTATTTTAAATTTATTTTTATGATCCAATTAAAAATCATCGATATCTTAATATTCATACATATAGATTTTTTTTTAATATATTCTATCACTCAGCCTCAGTGACGAAGATTTTGTTGAAATCTTTGGTGTAGATCACCTGTAACTTTTGTAAAAAAAAAGATGTAAACTTAAAGCCATTTTGATATTGGGCACCATCAATTTTATCTTCAGTGAGAACGAAGTGTAAAGCAGCATCATAAACTGTGAATTGTTTTAAATGTACATTATTAAATACAAGATAAGAATTCGACTCTATAATGACAATGAGGATTTTTTCCCATCTGAAAATCAGATTATTTATTTGAATGGTCTCCTTAACATTTCATCTCCTCTTGAGAGAATTCTTGCATAAGTACTCTTAATCATTTTTATCTCTCTACAGGGGTTATGATGGCGATCATTATTATTGTGGCTTACTTTTATATCAATAAATTGAATGAATAAAAGGAGAAAAGAAAAGGAGAAACTCTTCAGCGTAAGAGAGTTAAGAATATTATTGATATACCAAGGAGATTGATTAACCAAGAAAGAGAGCACGCAATGATTAGGAAATTAAATTTGCAGGCAAGACTCCTTTTCAAACAAAAGGAAGAATATGACCAAGTTTGGCTTTAAAAACCTTCAATGAACACTCTACAGAACACTTATGAATTATCGGTTTTAAAGATTTAATTATGCAATGGATAATCTATATCTTACAGCACTTATAGATTGATATAGTCAACGTTGATGAAACATACGTCTTCACACAATTAAAAATACATAAACATAATGATTTTATTACAGTATTACAATTCATCTAGCTCCAGCCTTCTTCTCGCTCTCTCCAAAAATCCCATTCCTATGCATATTTCTTCTTTAGCCTATTTGGGGACTACTTTATACTGGAATATATTAAGTTAACAAGTTCCTTAATGATAATTGAAGAAATACTTTGATTTTGAATCTATTTATGGAATTAATTCAATCATGAAATACCAATAGACAACAGTTTTACCAAACTGTTGTTTGTACACTTGCTATTCGGTTCCAAAATCAATGATATATATATTTTTTTTTTTTTTGGTAAAATTAATTAGCTAATTTTACATTATCGAATCAAAAAGCCTGTTACTGACAGATGAATATTTGCATTACATTCCTTTTGTCTTTTAATTATCATTCTCCTAACTTTATTTTTTTTCTATGATATTTTTTGCACTAGATTCATTGATAAGTCAAATAATATACAATAGAGACGTAGATAGCAATGAAGTCCTTCTATCTGACTCACCTACACTGTCTGTTGCTTCTGCAAATGAAGAAAAATATTTTATTTTGTCATTGAAATTACAAAATATGCCTTCTTTTTCTTTTGGTATTATCCTCTTAAGAGTCGTTTTTGGTGGGATAAAATCTTTGTCGCTACCATTATCCATAATAGAAAATGCATCATCTGGATTTAGTTTATCAATTCAAGGGAGTTTTTGGAATGCTTGGAAAGTTAATTGTTCTACTCTTTTTTTCCTAATTTATTTTTCTTGTTGGGCAACTCTTGCTTTCTAGTCTAGGATACCAATAAACATGTTTGTTTATTTTCTTTTATCAAACAGGGTTTTGTTTCATAACATGAAATTTCTTGGTAAATGGACATTTACAGGATATTTTTTTTTTACATTTAAAAGATGAAATTTCTTGGTAAATGGACATTTACAGGATATTTTTTTACATTTAAAAGATGAAATTTCAAATAAGGAAAGTGAATAATCCATAAATGAAACAGTATTTTCCTGGTTAAGATATTTTATCAAATTTATATATGTTTCATGATATATTACTATCTGATTTGCCACTTTATTACACATACAGCCGGGATTGAAGCTGTTTGGTAGATTCTTCGACTTTGATAGCCACAATTTAAAAAAAAGGTATTTTGTAGTTAAGAATCCACATAGTATAATAAAACGCACTTGATCTTCGCAGTTGAGTTTTGTGAAAGTCAGGAAATTTTTTCAAAAAGAGGAGATTTTATTGTTTTGAGTAGTTGAAGCAACTCTATGCTTACTCAAATATTAAAATAAATCATCACAAATATTTTTAATAGCAACTCATTTTTATAATGAAAAATTGTAGTGTTGCACAAAGTATTCAGACCTTGTTAATTAATATTATGTTTATTTTTCAATATTCAAATCATAATCTCTTTTGAACAAAAGACACTAACTGGGTGTATAAGTTTATTGTAAGGATTTGTTGAATATGCAATGAAATTCCAATAATTAATATTTGTCTTAACCTGGGTCTACTTGAAGAGTTATATAAATAGACAATAGGTCTAAATCAAATAATTCTAAAAACAACATTACCGAGTATGAAAATAAAGTCAAAATTATCTTATTTACAGTACACTTTTTTTTTCTTTATTTATTCATATAAATTTTTAGTGTCGATAGTCGAGAGATTCTCAAATGGAGGTATGTGCAGAATATCCAGAAAGTAGAGAAGATTTACAAAAAATAATATATTTATTTTCTACATAAAAAAGTTACATTTGACATATTTCGATGGGGATAAGTGAATTAAAGAAGTTTGAGAACCACTAGTTAATAATTTTGAAATTCTTTGAATTAAAATACCAATGAATAATGAATGCTATAATAATTTATACATTATTACTCTTGAACTTTTCTAATTACTATGCTAAAATATTAGGTCGAATAAAATAAAGTGAGATATTGATATTTCAATGTCGTTTTGGCATCTGAAAACGTATTCCTACCCATTTAAATTTTGCATGTATGCTTATTCTTATGCTTAATATTGAAATATGGCTAGCCATATTCAATTTTCTAACTTTTGGGTTTTTGGCTCACCCTAATATAAAAATTTAACTTTAAGTACATGGGCAACTGTGCTAGTACTAGTAAAGAGGTTGTTTGTTGTTTTGGCGGATTAGCTAGGGGCTTTTCCTGAGATCTCAACTATCCTGGAAGGTTGACCAGGAAATGTCTAGTAGATGATTATTTAAAATCATAAAAGATACCAAGAGCTCAATTTCTGACAGAACATCCTAATTAACGAAGGCTTAAAATTACAGGCGTTTGCTGAGCCAGTGTTTGGCCCCCTAGCTCATCTGACCTCAACTCAATGAACTTATTTGTGTGGGCTGTAGTTGAGGGACATAACAACTAATCCTCGTGCAACACAAAATCGGAGCTGATGTCCAGTATCCGGAAAATTTCTTGTAATCTGTCAATGGAGGATGTAATCAAGACTGCTCCCGTTTTCTAGATCGAATCGGTCCAATTATTGATGCCAAAGGCAATTATATCTAAAAATAATATTATTATTTTTTAAATTCAGCTTTCAAATGGCATTTTGTTTTTATTAAAATTGGATCATTAGTTTGTGATACATTAATTTTTTTTTAATCGTGTTGGTTGTTAAATAAAGGTTGTATTCTTTACTTACATGAAGTACAACAGTTTCTTCCTTAATTACGGAATACAGAGCACTATAAATAATTTAAGGGACAATGTGCAAGTGTACCTCAATAAATTCCCTACAAATTCACTTCATAGCTACTAATTCAATATAAAAATGAAATTGGAGTTTTTTAAAAAAACATCAAAAATAATAATGAAAAAGAATCAAAAGTAGTCCGTGAAGAGAGGAACTTGAGGGGGAAATGAAGCGCATTGAGTAAAATATATATAGTTAAGGAAAAGGAATAGCGACGAAAGCAACGGACATAAAGAAGAACTTCTCTCTCAGAAAAAAGCAAGAAAAAACCGTAGAATTATTTAATAGATAACAAAACATTTTTCATTTTTGTTAACTCTCTCATTTCGGACAGAAGGCACGTTTTTCAAGTTGTGTTAAAATTCAAGGGGAGTGATTTCTCAATTTAACAGTGTTTTTTTTAATATAGGAAAATTTGGTTTACTACAGACTCTAACTAAGAAAATTATTCTTATTGATAAAGAAAAAGGTAAGATTTCATTTCTAATTATTTCATTCAAGTCATATTTAAATGATAAAATGATGGTTTGGTAAAATAGAAAAGCTTTTTGAATAATTTCTTACAAACATCAAATTAAATGTGATAGATATAATCATGGCTCCTTCTACATATTTCCATTTTTAAAAGATAATTTTTATTTTTTCGATGATAAAAAACTGAGTTATGTAAAATAATTGTTTTTTCTTATAATTGAACTAATATTGTCTTAAGAAAGGGTCAATACAAAACTATTATTTTTCTTAGAACTTATGATAAATTCAATTTGTATATGATGAGCAATTAGCATTAATTTTTATTTACGATCTATTCTTATTAACCCTTTGAAGGCATCACAAATGCACTTAAAGTAGCAAAAATTCACAATAAAAGAATGATAAAATAATATATTTTACTTGAAAGGTTATATTGGGACCAAATTAAGTCTCATAATACAAGTAAAGTTTTTAAACTATATCTACCTTAACATATTTGGTACCTTAACTAACCCCACAAATTGTTATATAAAGACCATAACTTATTCAAATATGTCTATGAAATATTTGGCAGGATGTATAACTGAATTAGAATAAATATATGGGAATTTATCCTATTCTTAAATTTTTTCAATATTTTTTCATGTTGACGCACCACTTATTTATTAAGGCTAAGTACTATTAATTTTTGTTATTGAAGTTTGTGATTTTTAAATCCTCTTTGATGGTCCTTTTGAAATTCACATTAAGCTAATTTACACATACTTTGTGTTTGTGTCTTTTAAAAAATACCCATAGAATTGATATTCAGACACATATCCCAGATAAAACTATTCCTTCAAAAATGGGTTGCTCTTATTTGGGTTATTGGGGAAAAAGCTAGAGTATTTTACAATATTGTTCAGACACTTTATGAAGCAAAAATACCTTCTTCTTTAGGTCATTTATATTCAATAAAAATTTGGAGATGTTTCGTTGATTCAATCACTTTTATAATTTGTTTTTATTATTATTTTATGATAATAACATCAAAGTTATTACAGAATGTCTGATCTATGCCAGAGAGTGTATGTAAATGATTTTTATCGTTACTTACATAGTCTATAGGGCACCAGATACACCGATATGAATCAAAAGGATATAATCTATCTTTTAAATATACAATAAGGGAAAAGTATCCTCTATCAACCATAATATTGTGATAGATAGGCTCACAGTAATTTTTCTATGGCATTTGGAATTAGGAATGGACTCAAGATAAGCTTCCAAGCCACACATCTAAGGTCAATCAATCCTACTTAAAAACAAAATTAGGGACAGACTAATTTTAGTCAAATGAAATTTGGACTTTGTCATAGACAAAACTATAATCTTCAGAAAAAATATCAGACTTGACCCTAAAATATGTGTCTGAATGGCTTAGAAAAATGTGTGGTGATATGTATTGCTGCACAAGATGGGATTTTCGAATGCAAATATCTGTTGTTTATTTTTTTATTTTTAAAGATATACACTTTGATAAAAAAGTATTTGTGGACTGGAGATATTCAATTATATAGTACAAAATTAGATTAAAAAAATATCTAGTCTAAAAATCAATCACTTTGTTTTGTTTTTTCTAAAAATTTAATGTATGTATGTATATTATATTTTTCTTCTCACTTCATGCAAAAACAAAATTTTGCACTCCAGCTTTGTTGATATGCTGCTGCTCTTATTGATGTCATACGGAGTTTAAAAGACAAAATTTTGACAGAAATATGTTTAAAAAATATTTATTATATTAATATTTGTGAATTTGATGATTTCTTCTGTAGATATTTGTGGTAATTTATTAAAATGTACCGGATTATAATTTATATTATTGTGAATAACAAGGAAAGTAGTTTAGTAAGTGAAAAAATTGCTTCCGAAAAAAAAATTACCCCGATTTCATTCTATTTGAGATAAGTATTCCAGAAAGCAATTTGATAAATATATTTAATGATATATCTTATTACAAATTCATAATTGTTATTTGATGTAACCTTTTATATACATATATTTATGTTTGTGCACTCACCATATAATAACTACGCAACGAGTGTATTAAGATTTCTCAGAGTTTTATACCAACAGAAAATGTCCGGAATTATTTTTTTTAAATTATATCATTAAATAAGTTTCACTTAATTATCTAATTATACTGACATTTTATGTATGTAAGTTGATTATTTATTCTTATTGGCCTTTAACATTGTGTAGAAAAAAATATATTTTATTAAGGTAGTTAGTGATGTTAATATCTACCTCCTAAAAAGAACTTTTCGTGAAAAATTGTTTAAAAAAATGAATAATAATATGTTTAAATATAATTTCACTACCTTTTTTAGTATTATCATGAGTCTGGCTACCGCTTTTTTCTTACTTTTTCCAAAAATTCCATCCCTTTTTACATGACTTATATGAACTACTAGTAGCCATAACATTTTTGTAACGAAAAAATTTCCTTTAAAAATTAAAAAAGGAAAAACGATTTTAGCGTGTGTTCTTTCTTCTTTAAGGTTAATTATTTTAGTGGTCGTAGCGTTGTTTACTTCTTCCTGGTAGTTTTTATAAAATATCAGTTTGTCAAAAAAGAAAAATCAATCTGAAAAACTTAAGTGAATACACATAAAATACCTGACAATCACACAGTTAAAAGTTTTAACAATTTATGCATTGGAAATGATTTGGTAAATCATCGATAATAAATTATCCCCAACAAATTATAAAAATTTTCTAATAATATAAACAACTTAATTCTATAAAGTGGGACCCATAGGATCTAAAAAACCGACTCGCCAATTATTAGGGATAATTAAAAAAATAAAATCGACAATATATGGGTTCGAACTAGTATAAAATTTATTCTTTAATCTTAAATATAAAAAGAAAACATTAGGGAAATGTCTCAGTAATTATTCTTGACACCCCACATCCTAAAATTTAAACATTTGTTTCCCAAAATTTAATATAGCAATTTCCCAGGAAATGAGAAATCCTGGAATGTATGATTTGTAATTCCTGTAAACTACTGTAAAATTTACAAAGTAGTATTTCTATGTATGTATGTATGCAAAATTAGTAAATCAATTAATTGCACTTGAATAACTATTTAAAAACTCAATTCACATGGGACAAAAATATATTTACATAAATGTATATACATATATGTTAATATTTAATCTTAACATTAATTTAATAACAATATTTTGCATGACTCTATGAACAAGTACATAACATAAAATTATACTGCATATATATATGTGAATATAGTATCATTTACAGATAAAGTAATTTGATATTGAAGTTAATTTCTAGGAGATTGGAAACAAAGTTTAAAAATCCAGTGCTAAAAATACATACTATGGTGGCCTTTATTAATTAATATTTCATTTCAAACTTGTCCTACCCTTCCATGTTGTTCCATTTAACATAAAAATTAACTGTACAAAATATTATTTAATTTAATTAATATTTAATAATGGACCTTGCTTCTTAATTTTGGTCTTATATAAAAAAATTACCTCAAATAAATTTCATATCTCTTTTTTTTTTTAAACATAAAGTTTTAATATCAAATTTGTCTATAACTATAAATAAACTGAAATAAATGTACTACCTACATTGATTTAGTAGTTTTTTGTATTTTCAATATTCAATCCTTTTTAACACAATCGATTATATTGTTTGAATGTATAATTTTATACGCACTTACATAATTTTTGGAGCAATTTTAATAATTAATTTATAATAATGATATTAAGGATAATTCATTTTAAACATGATATCCATAACAGCTTCCAGACGGCGCCAAAATTACTGCAGGTGCTTCTGATATAGGATTCCGACATTGTATCCTACTGTTCATTGGCGTCCTTTTATATCTCAATATTCGGAATAAATTGGATCATGCAGCGCTGGAACTCTACTTGCTACCAAGTACTATAATCCTGGGGATTCAGATCTGGTGATTAGGAAGGCCAAGAGTTCTTATTCCAGAATTTGACTTCAGATGTCAATTTTCTTGGACAACCACATCTGGGGACTTCTTTGAGACCTTCAACATTACCCTGGCACTCCTTTTCTCGCTATATGGTTACATCTAGGCCATATTTGGTCGCTATAACTACGTTTCAGTACATTCCAAGGACAATTTATTAAGTTTTAAAAATGTTGTTTCAAAACATTTGCGAGGGCCGATATTACATAGTATTTTATCTACAAAATGAACAATTTTTTTGATTTATTCTGCGATTCATTTGCGTTTCAATAAATGAGTCATTTAAAAGTTAATTTCATTCAAAAGTTTAAGAGTGAAAAGTCCTCTGAATTTCACTTAATTGCTTAATTTTTTCCACAAGAACATAATTTCAGTATTGGAACCGATTGAGAGGGTGAGATAAGGAAAATAAAAAAATAGATTTTTGTAAGTACGAAGTAAGTGCCTCCCATACATACATAAACATATACAATGATACGTTTCTCCTCCAACTTTTTCCATACTAAATATTGTTACACGCTTTAATGACTTGACTAAAAAGTTCTTGCTTTGTTTTTTCAAAGTTTTATCTTTGTTAAGTCCAGTTCAGATATATAAAGATATTTTTCCCCTTGCCTTGTTTTATTTGTTGTTTTCTCATGTATTTCGAATGTTTGAACATTGATTGTCTCAGCAAAGCTTAACTGTATTTCATCCAAAGCCATTTATATGGTCATAAATCACGTTAAATAGTTTTTTTAAGTTATTTTTCCCATTTTGTTACATATATTTCAACTGAAATCTTTATCCTTTTTCTTTAAAATGATATTATTGCACATTGTGTGATCATACATACATTGGTGAAGTCGCTATATCAAATTTGATTCCGGTACCAAAATTAGTATCGGGATACCAATATTGAAAAAAAATATCAGATAAAAGTGTCTTTAAAAACATGCACTTAGAGAGGGGTATTTGTACTGTTTTTAGATGTGTGGTGGAGCTAGCACATAAATTTGAAGACCTTTATTAAATTTTTTCTACCTAACTTTTTGACTAGCTCAAAAATCCGGATAAATACGGTTCCAACACAGGCTAAGTAAAGTAAATATTAAAGGACTTATATACAAAGAAATCCTAATGAGTATAAGTAGGTTTGAATGAGCACTCATAACTATCATAGTTAATTTCATGGATGTATTTGTCATTAACTGTTTTCTTTTATCATGACCATTACCAAACTAAACAATTTTATTGAGTCTTATATCTAACTAAGTTAAACAAATGCAATTTGACAAAGAAGGTACAAAAGTTGAACTATTAATTCATTATCACTTTGACAATGGTTATTTCATTGATCCGTTTATCAACCAGGGCGTTATTCCATTCATATAGCTTAAGTATCCATTATATAAACTGAAAGTCAAATCACTCAGTAAGTCCCCGGTCGGACATATATTAAGCAACATTGATGACAAGCCCTCGTAATTTTCTAAATTACAATAAGTAAGTGTAAAATTTTATTGCATTCTGAAGGTTGGTTTAGAGGGTAAGAGTCGTTTTAGTGACCTGAGTTTAAAACACACTAAAATGGGTTCACTAAAATGAGTGTAACCTATAAACGAACGGTCGAAATGCAAACCAATTTCAAAAAGTACTGTTTGAAGATTTATACCAACTGAAAGTACGTGAGTATGTCAACAATGTCGCTATATTTGTGTCAAGCGGTGGTATTATAGTGTGAGGTGTTACACAGTACGAAAAAAAGGTATTTTTATACTTAAAAGCCTTAAAAAAAAAAAATTGTGTTTTCAAGTGCTGTATTTAGGGAAGGGGTCAACTATGTTTTTATGGAATATAAAGGAATATTTATATTTTTTGTTGAAAATTGTAATAATAGAGACTGTACAAAGGTGTTTATCATCGCTTACCTGGGTATTTAAAAAAAACTGTTGGTTGTATAATATACAACTTTGACATTTAAGGAAATTATTGGTTACTCGCCCTAACTTGTTTTGATAATCACAAAAAGACATCTTTTTTAATGATGAAAAAAACAAACTTGAAGATAACATTAACAAGGATCCTTTCTAAATTAGAACCTCAATACTCTCAGACGTCATTATTAAAGAAGGCTATACCGAAAAACTCAAGGAGATTGTGAATAGAGCATCGATGGAACGGGAATTCTTTAAAAATATTTAGGGTTTAGTTTTGACTCCAAAACAGATGTATCTCAAATATTCCATCACATCTGTGGCTTTCTTTACGGATACGTTCTTTTATGATGACAGACGCAGAATAAGTTTGGACTGACTTAATTAGTCGGAAAACCCCATGCGAAGAGATGAGTTTCGGATAAATTAAATGATACCTGTGAGACTAAGAATGTGACAAAAATACAAACCTTTTTGAATATATTGTCTTACTTATTAATACAATGGCGAAAGGAGCAACTATACTAAAATTTTCCGCTTGACCGCTACTAAATTTTGATCCTAAATATATAGTCCCTCTCTTGGTCCCGAGTAAGTTAGTTCTGACTACGATACTACTAATTTGACTATAACTGAAATCAACACTTTTAAGCTATAAGACCAATTATGACAGTCTTTTTATCTAAAGAAAGTCAATGATTTTAACTTAAATTCAAACTCAAAGTATCTATACTAATCTGGATAAAAACGTAGTTAGTTTGAAAATACCAAAAAAAAAAAAAAAAAAAAGTACAAACTTTTAATTTATTACATTAAAATATAAATAATATATACTTGTTTAAGTTATCGATAATATCTACATACTGCATTAAACATTAATACTTTGAAAGATTACATGACTTAAAATCCCACCTATAAAACATCATAACATTTTTTTTTTTTTTTAAATACATAAATAATAAAAATAATTTTAAATTATGAATAGAAAATATTTCAAAGTTATCAAGAGCAAATATCGAGAACTCCCTACTTTTTAATATTTTTTATAACATAATAATTGTTTTTTAAACAAAATATTTGAATTTATAAAATAACTGCAAGACAATTAATGACTTTAGTTTATCTTTATTGTTTTAAAACTAAAAAAAAATTATTTAATTTTGTAAATTATGTCGTTGAAGTGTAGCCAACAGCTATGCAAAACAGTGTAAATAAATGTATCAATGTTTTAACTGTTTCAATACAAATATATTAATCTAAACAATATTATTTTTGTGTTTCAAAATTATGAATGGTAAAACTTGAAACCAAATTAACAATCTACGAAAATTAATATACTACCTAAAATATTATAACTTTTGGTTAATAAACTCTTATTCACGAAAAAAAAAAAAAAATTGTTTAACTCACTAGAATCCGTTCTTTATTAGATTGATATACAAAACTTTCTTTTTCAAAAAGTTCGGCAAACATAGTTCAAAAATGTGAATTTAAATAAGAAGTTCCTAACTTTTTTGTGTATGAAACAATTGGCGGTTTTTTTTTTTTCTCGTATACCTATTATTGAATTTTTTTATTATCTTTAAATTATTTTGACTGATCAAAAAATTATTCTTACTTTGATAGAATCATTTTTACTTGAAAAGTTGTAATTAAAAAAAAAGTGTATATTTTTTTATAGAAGAAAATATAAAATACTAGTACACATTAAGATTCAAATACAACAAATCCAATAATAAGAAAACTATTATCATAAAATTACAAAAAAAATATGATTTAATTATTCATGGTAATGGCTCTAAGAACAATTTGTCAACAATTGAGTTCAAATTGGTGAGGTTTAATCTCAAATATCTACGTACATTGATTTGTAATTGATTTTTTTTTTTCGTAAAAAGGTTGGCAACTGCCGTAAAACCCCTTTCCACGAGGTATAGAAATAGGAAAATTGTTGCATGTAATAGACCTGGAAGTAGTATAATCAGAAAATTCCCCATATTTAGAAATGTTTATCGTGAATGTTATATAAAATTATGGTCTTTAATAAGTAGAAGTTCATGTACCCAAAGCCTGTCCCAAAACAAATTTAGGAATACCATTCCCGTATAATCCCAATACAAAACTAAAACACGTCTTATCTTTATTAAGCAATAATATAAGATTTTTTTTATAAGGAAAATCCATTAAATCTTTATTATGATCAGTAAAATTTCATGTTCCTGAATCCAATTGATATTTTAGATAATAAAAGTTTTCTGGATCTAAGGCCAGTTTTATCTTTAGATAGTAGTCTGAAATGATGAATACAATTTAGTTGTTACAACGAAATAAACTATCTTGGGTGGATGTCATGAGAGATATATAAAATAAAAGTGCACTGTTTTTAATCATTAAAACACTTCTTCAAAGGAGCGAAAAAAGAAAAATATTTTGTTATTATTTATTTCTTACTTGAGCAAGGCCAATTTGGTTCTACTATAAACCAATTGACGTTGAATGGTTTACTAAGGTATTTATCTAAATATATTTCCAATATTGGATAAAACTAATGATAAAAATAGATTTTTTTTATGTGATAAATCTAACTTTTATACATGCAAAAACTAAAAAAATAATAAAAATTAAACTTTTACATGTTTGCACACTTTAAAGAGTACGAAAGAAGTACATTAACCTTTCAAAATTAATTTTTAATCATAAATTAACTATCCTTCTAATCGTAGTTAAAATTGTTATATTTATCTCAATGAATCAAAATTGAGCCAATTTCGATTCTTTTTAGTTGTAGGAATCTTGAGAAGTAAGTATATGTATGAATCTATTTTTAAATATGGAATATTCTATTTCATAGAATATAATTTTTTATTATATTCCTTTAAGTAACAAATTACATTCAATACTTGAAAAATCGAAATTAACTTGTATCTTATACAAAAATAAACTTTTGAATCTTTCTCCTCTTACTGTTGTCCCATTTTTTCAAGGAAGTAACATTTTTTAGACTACACTCTAGCACTCAAAATTAGAAGGGAAGAGAAGATTGTATTCACCAGTTAATTTGTCTGGGATTGCTACAAATTTTATGAAACTTATTATATATTTTGCACAAATTCATTTGAATTTAAAGTAATGTAGTTCTACAAGGAGGCACACGAGAAGATGTAGTTGGTGTAGTTTTGTGTCTGCAAATATAAGAGGATATCATCTACGTAAGCAAATCATCCTTGAATGTTGCCCAAAACCTTATCTATTATTATCTGAAAATAAATTGTGGTATTTTTTAGCGAAAAAGGATCCTAGCATACTGGAAAAAACCACAAGGTGCTGCTGCAGAATTTTTTTTCTTTGTCCTGTTTGAGCATGGGTACTTGATGATAAGGTTTCAGCATATCTAGTTTACTCAAGAAGGATGACCTACCAATTTTTTCATTGAATGCCTTGATAGATGGCATTGGGTATCTGTCAGGTTTGGTGATATTATTAAGTAATCTGTACTTGTCAACGAGGCGCCATTCACCATTTTCCTTCTTTACCAAATGAATGGGGGAAGACCAGCAAGAGTTTGAAGACACTAGAATTCCTTTTTTAACAAGTTATCTATTTCATCTTTTTCAAGTGTAAATTTCCAAGGTCAAGAGAAAACGGGCATCCCAGAGGTTTCGATAGAATAGTATAGACCGTGTCAACAATCACCAATAATTTTTTTTTTTTTTTCGCAGTAGGATTAAACACGATCTCTTTACATGCAGCACAATCTGTTTCAATTCAAATACTATATATATGGTAGGCCTTTTTAATTAATTTATTATTATAAATATCTACCAAAAAATTATGGTGCTTAAGAAAATCACATCCCAAGACCCCAAACTTTATATTTGACACGATGAAATTCCAAGCATATGTTCCCAAATCGGGTAACTTAATTCTTTGATTAGAACTACCATAACTTTTCAGGGCTTGGTTATTCGGTGCTAATAATCTAACCTTAGAATCTATAATCCGAATGGATTTGTAAAAAGGTATCAAAGAGCGTTCAGCACCAGTATCTACTAAAAATATTATAGGATTCTCTGCTTTAGTGAAGGAATCAGTAATGTAGGACTGCATTTTAAATAGTTTTATACTTTGAATATAAGACTGATAATTTTTCTTTATTTATATATAAATTTGGAAAAATATTTCTAGTGTTTTTACAATTAATACATTTTAATGGATACTCTGAAGTATCCTGTCGGCCGTAATGAGGTAAAAAATGGAAGTTTCACTGACACTTGACTAAGTTCACCACTCACTTTACAGTCTTGAGGATACTATCCACCGTCATCATTCGTTTAGTCTGGGTCACCATTGTAGGGTCATTATACACCTCAAAAGAAAACTCACTTGTGTACATGCTGAGTGCTAATTTATTACTAACTCTTAAAGTACAATAGCAAGAGATACACAAAAAAAAAGAACAGATTATAAACACTGGAAAATCCCCTTATTGATATTAATATAAAATACATATATTGCAGTAACTACAGATATAAATATACATTTTAGTTGTACGGGTTTTAATCTTATTTGTTAAAAAAATTAGGAGATTTGAATGTTTTAGAATTATTTTTTTCAATAGATTTAATCTTTTTAACACCAAATATAAATATAAGTTATGAAACATTTAATACAACCAGCGATAGCTTACTTAAGATGACATACCTTGAGTAATTAAATCGGTAATTGAGCCCATCATTTATAGTCTATTTCCCCGTCTTTACTTAAGTAAAAAAAACATCACTTATTTAATAGACGCTTGAATTATTTAAGATGAATGAAATTAATCTTTAATTACATAAGAGAACAATAAGAAAGTCAAAATTTGCATATCTTTAACCGTAAAATCTAAAACTAATCTCAACTCTTCTCACAATGTTCTAAATTATGAAATATATGGGATTATGTTAATTCGGTATTATTATTGTTCAGAGTCATTTTTACCCTTAATTAAAAGTACGATTAATAAAATCTACGTAAAAGTATTTTCATATGATTATAAAAGTGTGTTTATTCTTACCGTATCTTGATCTGAACTCAATATATATTTCCTTTTTTAGACTAAAAAGGGATGAAAAACGACATATTAATCATAGTTATAAGCAATGATAAAGTTTATATTATAAAAAATTTCAATTTTTTAAAAACATATTCTAAAAAATATATCCAAGATTTTTGTTCGATTTTTTTTTATAAGGGATCTTATTTTTTAAGGGGGTGTTGTAGCAAATAGAAAACATAATTTAATATTGTTTAGAATTTGAATATATATTTCATTTGATTTAGTATACACCTTAATATTTCAAAAAAAAAGTTTCAATCAATAATGTGTTGTTGTTTTTTTTTTTTCTAAACTTCTGTCATGATTTGAAATATTCAACCAATATTAACTATATTTTATAACTTTTATGTAATTTATAAGACTTACATGGCCCGACATGGTCTATCAAATATAATCAAATTCTAAATCTCTCATTCTGATGATGATTTTTTGCTACTATTTGCAATTGCCAATGATATTAAACGATACATGAGAATAGTTTATTGATAGAAATTGAGGATTTTTTTTTATAGATGAGTATAATTGTAATTTAGACACTATTTTCTCGAAAATTCTACCTTGTTTTTGTGGTGACGAATGATGTAATAGGTGAAGTAATAAGGAAGCTATTTTTTTTTAAACTAGATGGATTTAGTAGTCTGTGTCTTGCATTGTATTAGTGCAATCGGTTTACACTATATGAGATTAGAAAGATAAGATTTCTTATTTTAAAAAAACACAGTTTTGTATTTGCATGATTCAGTATTGGTTGAGCCCACGTAAAAGATGGACACCAGCGAAGAGAAGATATGTCTTATTTTACAGTTTATCTTCGAACTTCAAACATTGTATCAAATAAAACCTAATAAAAAAATATACCCAGAATTCTACATATACGTGATTTAGATTTATATATTTGATAAACATCCATTACTTTAATATGTAGATCTAAATTTTTGTTACAAAGTATTAAATAAAGTGATTTCAATTGTAGACTTTTTAATTAAATTGTTTGTATATGTATACATAGTGGTTGTTTTTGTCTGCAATTTTAGTCCGCTATTTGATTGTTTTTTTTATGATTAACCACATACATGTTTACCATACAATATCACAATTGCCATAACAGTTTAAGTGTTGATATGATGTATGATATTTGTATATGATATTACATTGTATAATAATACATCATTCATTTAAATTTAGACACATTGATATTTGAAAGCATTTGATAAGCGCCAAGTAAAAAGTCTTGACACATCTCTATGGTTTGATTTTTCAAAATAGGGCTAAATAATGAATAAAAAAGCTATTACCTTGCAGGTTACAATCATTTACTCTTTTTTTTTTCTCAACTCTATACATTAAAATCCATACAGATTTACTCATAATGATACTTCCTTTAATCAACTAAAAAGCAAAAGAGTTACTATATATACATACATACACCACACAGGTAGCAACACGAGATTTAACGTAAACACGAACAGATAAATTTAAGAATAGCTGCATAATTAAAACTCAAATCAGTATTGACAAAATAATAATCATACTAACACCTCCATTACATTTGAGATTATTCAAATTAAAAATTCATACAAGTTTAACAATGTAACAAATTTAAGTTTAGACACTCCTCTTGTAAACGTATCAGCCAAAATATTGTCACCCTGACAGTAGACGAGTTTAATTATATTTCCCTCCACTAATTTATGTTTAAATAGTATGTCTTATCAACATGGTTGGCTCTACCATGAAATTGGGGGTTTTTAGCAGAGCTTATAGTCGACTAATTATTTTTCAAAAATTACTGTGGTTCCATCAAAAGATCTTTCAACATTACAAAATAAATTTCGAAATAGCTTTATATTCTGCTTCTATAGTTTATGATGCCACCAATTTTTGTTTTTAAGTTTTCCAAGACGCCAGTCCTACATTGTATAGGAAAATATAAGCGCTAATTGACTTAATATTGTCATGAGCTCCACCCCAATCAGAATCTGAAAATCTTACAAGCTCTCCTTTATCACTTTTGGAATAACAAAGACCAAGATTCTTTTTTTTATTCAAGTAATGAAGGATTCTTTTTAGGGCAACCCTGTATTTTGATCTACGAACATCACATTAACGGTCAATGGATCCAACTGCAAATGCTAAATTTGGTCTTGTTCTAGTATATAAATGGATGCGACAAGGAACCATTGATGTATATTTAACAAGTTTTACTATTTCTTTATCCACAATTCTTGTCAGCTTTGTTTCTAAACAAGAAAGGTTTCCACCGTTTTGCTATCCTTGAATCCAGTTCTTTCTAGTATGCTCAGGCAAAGAAGTAAATTGTCTCATAGATACACAGTTACAAACACTTTTTCTCTAATAGTAAAAAGACATGGATCTTCATTTTACTGACCAACAGTAGAATTCCATCATCTAGGGGCTGCTATAATCTATATAAACTCTTTTATAATTTATGGAATAACTTCTCATGACGATGTTCAATTAACCTTTAAAGCTGTTCAATATAAACATTTTTAGATATTTTACCATTCAAAAAAGCAGTTTTAGTATCAAGCTGATATACTTGAAATCCTTCTCCATTAACTATTGTCGAGAGCAGTTGTACAGTTTCAAGACTAATAACAGGGATGAACGTTTCATCATATTCTTCTCCATGTCTTTGAGAATAACCTATATCCACTAGCCATTTCTTAAATCTTGAAGACCTATTTTTCTTCATCATTCTTCAATTTAAATATCCATTTTTTTATAATATTTCTATTATCAGGACGTTCTACAGAACCCTAAACATATTTTCTCTTCAAGAACGTAAGTTCCTCCATTATAGTCTTCCCCCACTCTGTTGTAATTGAACTTAGTAGAGCCTCTTCCAATGACTTTGGATCTTCGTGTAACACATACGCTTTTTCTCCAAAAAGGATCAGGTTTTTTTTCTCTTTTGGATCTTCTGAGTTCTGACACACTATCCTCAATGTTATAGGGAGAATGATAGCCGATAACTTATCTGAAATTGCTCCCTCATTTGAGTTCTCAAATATTATCACTTTCTTAACAATCTCAGGATAACGATCATTTTCATTTAAACCTATGACATTTACAACAAAGATCACATCTCTACTTAAATATATTTACCACTCTTAGGTTCATACTACTTATAGTCTTTTACTGCTTCTCCATATCCCAACAACAACATTCTTTTACTCTTGAAGCCAATATTTTGGCGATTCCCTTTAGGTATAAAAACATGACTACAACATTTGATTCTTCTTAGATGTGCAAAATCAGGCGTCTCCCTGTTCCAAACTTCATACGGGGTCTTCCCTTCAACTGCTTTAGGACATCAATTACGAATACAAGCAGCAGTCGTTTCTAATTCAGAACAGGATTTATGGGTTCCCAACTATCGGATAATGTTATTTTCTTTCTTTACGATACATCTTTCTTTTGAGAATTCCTCGTTACGGAGCGTTCTCTCTTGATGCTTTCACTTACCTAATATATGTATGAACTCTTTATATACGTTATCTCCTTCAGAACGTACATATTTCATCTTTTTCCCAGTTTCTTTCTCCATCATTACTATCCAGTACTTGAATTTTATTAGGACTTAATTTAAATTCTTTAGAAGAATATATCCAAGTACATCTTGATTTACCATCAATGAAGACAATTAAAAAGTAATGAAACCCGCTCATCATCGAAGGTGTCAAATCCGAAAGGAATTATTTCTAGGACATCTTTAGCTCTCCTCATTGATTGGTGTGGAAACGTTGTCGTAATAAGTTTACCTAAATGCAAGACTCACACAAATGATGAGATATCTAGTGACTTTGACCTTTGACTAAGTCTTTTTGTCGATTTCTTGGATTTAAGATCAGGTTATGTGTCCAAGGTGTCGATAACATATTAACTATTTCCCACAAATTACGACACATAATATAATAGAAACATCACTTCTTACAGCTCGTCCAACAATTTTATCTGACTTATGTAGAAAACATGGATCTTCTTTGAAGAAAATTGAAGCTCTTTTTCTCAATCACTTTTGAAATACTTCAAAGGTTGAACAATATTTTTGTGACATAAAATACATAATTAATTGTGCGTGGTCTAATTAAAATATCAATCATAATATGTACATTACCAAGTCCAATGACTCTCAGGGAACTTCCGTCCCTAAGTGTGATCTTCATGGACCGTTCCTTCATTGGTTTTTATATATTTAAAAAAACTTTTATCACAATGTATAGGACTCGCTGTGCCTAAATCAATAATCCACACCATTGAATTTAGTTTATATAACCAGGCAAATTGCTTAATTATAAGTATGTTATCGTTTTCTGAATCAGAGCGTTTACTTACTGCCGCTTTGGTCATCTTAGGAGATTTCTTCAACTCATGGGGAAACTGACTCATATAATTTCTTACATGGGGAGCATCCCTTTTCTTGTCCGTAGGTCGCCCACATCCAAAACATTTAAGAAAACGTCCACTCCCAGTGGCTAAACATTTTCCAGTTCTTTCAGGAAGTATCATCTAGAAGCTTTTGTTTCTGTGTTCAAAATGTATTTCTCAACTATTTTCCACGTGGGTATCTTAGGATAAGTCTCCAATGCCGGCATAAGGATGTTAAAATATTTGGCGGACTCGTAAATTGATAAACAACCTTGTCCTCCTCATCCACTTTGCTCTCTATTACTGCGAGTTCATCAAATATTTCGTTCATTTTCTTGGGATTACCTTAAACACACTCATTGTCTTTTAACTGAGAAGCAACCAGCCTCTTTTTTAATTCAAGTTTGTTTCCCAAGTTCACTTTTGAAATAGTCTTTGCAGTAGGTATGGAGTCTACATGCAGTAGGTCCGTTGCTTCATCGAGTAAGTAAAGTATAGTCGTATCTATTACTAATACGATAATAGTACGGGCTTGGTCTATATAATTTCTAAATGCAGCATCTTCAGACAACTTCTCAGCCGTTATCTTAGGATCTGTTTCCTCTCCTGAAAAAATTCTCTAAAGATTATCCTTCATCAATGCCATCCAACACTGAATTTCTGAAGTAGGGTAGTTAGATCTTCTAATAAGAACGATGGACATTTTATCTACAGACGTATCACAGTATATACACATCAATACTCAATTCAAGCACATTATAAAGGTATTTTGGCAATTACCTTTTAGATCGTGATAATATCGGGAGAATAATTGCTCTTACTGAAACATCAATGAAAGAGTTATTATAGACACACACTACGCAGGTAACAACACAAGCTTTATTATAAACACCGGCAGATAAATATAAGGAAAACTGCATATAAAAAACTCTTAACATATATCCACTAATCGGTAATAACATCATCTTCTTCCAAGAGTCAGAGAGTAATTAAGTAAGAAAGTGTACCTATCTGGGACAGTGTTGTCAGTTAGATTTACAATGTCATTTGTATTGTTGCCATTTACTGGGCGTGTTACCTCTGCCAAGGAAGTAAAACTGAGTTTATTTGGCCTTTTTTTGTCACCAGGATTATGGCAAAAGTTACTGATAAATTTTGATCTAACTTTGTAAGAAGATTATATTTAGTCCCAGTAAAAGCCATTAAATTTTTGAGAGGTCAAAGTCAAGGAAACCCAAAACATTAAATATACATAATCGAAAATAAGTTTTAAACATACAGAGCTCAAATTGGTGTCATTATATACATAGGTTAAATAAAAATGTTTCATATTGCAAGAAATCTAAGGTCAAGATTAAAGATCTAACTCAAACAAATGATCAAAATCCCATAATCTTTTGAACAAATATAGATACAGAGCTGAAATTATTATCTTGACAAAGAAATAGTGATGACTCAGCATCTTGACATCATCCCTACAACAAAGGAATATTCAAATCAAATATGTATGGACAGCATAATTGCAAATTGTTATTATTGTAAGTAGTTATGAAATAAAATTCATATTATTGAAAACTTATGATGTATATTTGTAGCGAAGATATGAAAAACTATATTAAAAATTGATATCCTAACTTATTAGTTATAAAATTGTACACTGATTAATAAGATATAATACGAATGACTTAGTTATCAACCTTTGTACGAAGAGGTTTGAATATCGAACTATTTTGTATATATATATAGTTAGTATTATCTATTTAATTACTTTACAGTTGTAACTTAATGTTCGTTTTTTACTTGAATGAACATCTTTCATTTAATTTTCTTCAAATTAGTAGTTGAATTTTATACACTTATAAAGATATAAATAAGAAAAACAAATGGGAGGAAATGACAAACTGTGTTTATTGACACACCCTTCTAAAATATAACCACAATCTATCAAAAATAGTATCACAGGGAGACAAAAGAATCAAGATTGCTATTCTACTAGTTAAAACCTCAAGTAGGCCAGTAATGACGGTATGGGAATACAGACGAGCTTTAACAAGATGGTCAATAAGCACAAACAAAGTAGATTTCACTTTCCTTTTTGGATACCAAAATTAATCTATCCGAAAATAATGTGGACACCATACTTGTTAAATGCTAACAGACTGTCTACAACATCAATGATTTTAGATGGCGAAGAATGTCTTGTTTTGAAACATTGTTTTTTTAATTCCATAAAAATTAGGTTTTTCGTAATTTAGTCATGCTTCTCCAAGATTTGAACAACCATTGTACATAATCCCATAGAATTGTTGCAGCATATGCATTTTCACTAAATGTGACGTTATCAAAAAATAAAAAATATATAAAGATTAAAAATTTAAAAAAACTTCAGATCTGGCAAAATAAATAAGTCGAAAAAAGTTTTTTATTCTTTTTTCTTTCTTAATACATTTATGAACACTGCCTTTACAGATTCTCAAAGCCTTTTTTGTTTGTTTTATTATTTATACACTGTACACATCTATACCAATATAATTATTTACTAAAAGTTGTCGGAAAAGTACACTTTTCCTGCCAAAAAAGATATTTTAAAGAGATTCTTTTTTGCCATAGTACAAATATTGATTATCTTTGTATGAGACCTCATACACAACAATTCGCACGTAGTAAATATTAAACTTTATTAGCACATTCTATACGTTACATATAAGCATCTTTGAAAATATTGAATATTCTTTTAGCGTTATGTTGTAAAAGTATGTGAATACATAGTCTATGGTAGTGTAGTTGCAGAAAATAATATTAAATTTTTTTAGATTGCGAAGAATGTCTTGTTTTGAAATTAATAAATGAACATCAAAAACATATTTGGTATAAAGGTTAGGACATTTCTTATCCCCTTTCATCCTATTTTTATCGTTGGGACTAATAAATAATAAGAGCACATTAAAAACATTCTTTGAAACCTTCATAAATTTGTTAAAGGGCTAAGAAAGAAACTCCTTAAGTAACACCCAAAAAAAAAAATGGATACAGATAGTTTATGATAAATTAAGAAGGTGGAGCAAATATAAAATATTCAAGATATTGCCTCTCTGGGACGTTTATAAAAATTTAGATATTTATTAGCCACTTTTATGAATATGCATTTTAATTTTCAAAATATTTAATCTCAAATTGTAGAAATAAATACAATGAATACGAATTATAATAATAATTTTTATTATTTCCTCTGATTGCTAATCAGAGGAAATATGAAACTCAATCTACACTCATTACCAAAAATGATTAACAAATACTGACTTTTAGATAGATTCAACCACATTCTACACTCTACAACAAAGTCTGATAGAATACTGAGGGATCCTAAATTTTATCCCATAGAAAACTTATGGAATGATTTTTCCATATATTCTGCTATGACAGGTCAAACCAATAAATTCTTCCAATTCAATTAAATCAATTGCGAATTTTTTTTTTTTTTTTTTTTTTGTTACCTTCTATATTTGTAAAATTGCACACTTTTCTAACAATACTTTCAGTATTTATGGGTTTCCATTAATTGTACTCTGACTCTGCAACAGTTTCGATTTTACACATTGATTTAAAAATGTTCTTTTATGTTTGAAATGTGTACTTTCTTTACAATACTAACGATTTTTCTATTGGGTTCAATTTTTGCCTATAAAAATGTTCTCCTGAATTTCATTTTTTCTTCATCCTCCAATGAAAGTTCACTTGCGATGTTTGAAGTAGGATAGTATTCTTCAATAATGTCAGAACCAGGATCATTATCAAATAGTATTTCAATCTCAGCCTCAACAGAACTGCGTGCGAGTTAAACGAAAAAGACCTTGTTCTTTCAAATTTTCTTCAAATCTCAACCTGTAAGGATATTCTTTAGTATTTTGGGCCTTTGAATAACTACAAATGACTTTTTTTCCCCAGGGTTCATACTAATTATGTATAAAAAGTCGAAGATGACTTACCATTCATCCTAGGCCTTATGAAATTTTTTCTATAAACAAAGATCAAACTTTTGGATAAAGCTGAAATATTAAGCTACTAAAAATTACAAAACGATTAAAAATCATTTACATGACCGTATTGATTAAAACGTACGGTAAAAGGTTGGAAATCCTAGTGTTAAGTTTGTTTTTCTTATCAGTAGAGATGCGTTCACATCCAATATTAACTGATATTATCTTCAGAATTGCATAGTTTTTACTCATTTTATATGAAAAAGTAATATTTTATAAGATTTATTTATGGTAAAAGCCCAGTATGTTGATTTTTTTTTTTGACAATTTTAATTATTATAAATGTACCTTTCAAACGTTACCTTCCCGTCAGATAAGAAGTTGAGTAAAATAAAAAGTAACACTATTTTAAAAACTATTTCTTTATCGTTTTTTTCTTGCTTTTTCGTGACATTCAAGATGAAAAAAAAAAAAAAAAATGAAAAGCACAAATAAGTATTTACAAAATGATACAATATTGATGGTACATGCATCAATATTATATACATATATCTTTATATATTTTTTGCCAGTAGGTGTTTAAATTATAAAATCAAAGTATCAAAAACAACGAAAATATAAATATTTAGCGAGAGTTGCACAGCAAAATAATTACATTTTTAACTAGAGCCACATAAACAGATATATACTTATAGTAGAATGTCAAAAGAAAAAGTAAATATAAGATCTGCTCAACAAAAATATAGAACCAATACAAAGGCTAAAGATTGCATCAATATTGGATTGGTACTTTAGTGTTAATAAATATAGTTATTTGGTTTTTATGGATTTTGGTCCTACATTTGTATATCACGATCATTGAAGAAAAATGCATATATGTTAGTTCAACAGCACCTTTTATACGTTACACTGGTCAAAAATCAAAGAAATGGTTTCTCCGTAATTGTTTAAAAAAGTCATTTCATTATTAAAGGATTTAGAGAAATAATGTTTTTCAATTAAAGATATCACTTTTTTGATTTTTAAATCCAATAATGATTTTAAATTATCGAATCTCCAAAAAAGTGTTATATTTTGAAAAAATGTAATTTTTATGATGAAAGTATTTTACAATATTCTATTAATAGGGAAAATCTTTATAGCTAGTAATAAAATCCTTGACATTGTGAAGTTTCAAGAACACAGAATAAAAATGACAAAATGGAATGATTTCTACATCCTAACTTTCAAATTAATTAGCAAATATTCTTATTTTTTGATTGTTTAGGTATTAATCTACCAAAAAACCAATGTTGTAATTTGTCGGCGATGCTTTCAACACTAACCCTTTTCTCTATATTTTTTTAATTATCCTTTTGTATATAGTCATTTGATTATAATATTTGGTATTTTTTTTTTAAATTAAGATGGTTCGAGATGTTTGAAAATTGACAACAAGACACAAAAAATGTTATTTGTATCTTTAAAATGGCATGAAAGACCCTAAATTTTATAAATAGAGAAATACTTTACCTTCAAAACGGAAAACCAAATATATTCTATTTTTCATTTTACCTTAAAAAACCATAGGAAAATACTCTCAAACGGAGTAAAACTCCTTAGGATGAAACCCTCTCATATAAAAAAGAAACTGAAGGCAATAAAATATAGTCCACTCCAAGAAGTTATTTTTTCAGTCTTTTGGAATCATGAATCTATTATTGTTTACCATCATTTGTGTATATGCAAAACAAACTAAGCTTTGAGCCTTCTCTACGACAGGTTTATTAACTTCATGTTATGAAATTTGAATTTGTATGCAAATATTTTATCAAGAATCAAACTGTAGTAATTAAAGTAAGGAAATTAAATATTCATAAAAGATATAAAACGTATAAAAAATAAAAATATACTTAAATAAAAACAAATCAACCCTAGAAATCAAGGAATAATAAATAAAAGATTGCATTTTTAATAGTTTAATAGACAATTTTTGTAGTCCAAAATTATAAATTGGTAAATTTATGTGTTTTATTTGGCGTAAAGGAGCAAAAAATTATACTTGATAATAATACATTAGACATTAAGTATCAAAAAATGTATTAAAGTAAAATTTTTTTTGAAGAGAAATATCAAAATACATGCGTGTAATACGCGGTACGAAAAGAGAATAATTATTTATCACCGGTATCTTTGTTACTAAAATACCCATACCACGAGGCAAATTAAGGAAAGATTTTTACAATGTTGTTGCGAAATATATGTTTTATCTCAAATACTTAGAAAATTAAGAATCCTGTAACTGGATTCACATCGATAGTTTTAATGAAATGACATCAAAATTTCATTTTTTTTAATATTTTACCGACTTTCAAATCAAAAAGCGTCCTTGAAAAACAATTTTGTTGGACTTTGATGGCTCTTTTCTTGTTTACAGCAATAAATTGCAAAATATCCGGCGATACCAAATTTCTAACTTTTGTCATTACGGTAGTCTAGTGATTGTACAGATAACTTCATTGTTAATTTATTGAAGACCATTGAAGTCAAGCAAAGTAATTACAGAGCTAAAACTCTAACATTTTCTGGAAAAATCAGTCAGTGGCTATCATGGGTTGGATAAGTGAGGAATGTATTTTTGCTGTCGAAATAAATACTGTCACTAAATTGTTTGACAGAAATATTTATAAAATTAAAGTATTTGCAGTTTAGGTCTTGAGTTTTATTGGTTGATTGATACAAATCAGTTAATTGCTACAACTTATATTTTCATAATTTAAGGTTTGCAAAATTAAATTAAACACAAATAACTCCACGGATAATATTACAACAGAACTATACTTTGTGACATCTAATCCAGTATAATTCAAAAAAATTTAATTATGTTATTTTGTCAAAATAGGTAATCGAAACAGGATTTATTCTTGACAATCCAACATTCTTAAGACTTTTAGAAAATTGCCCAAAAATTGTTATCATATCATCAATAATTAGCCATAATAAAATTTGTTAGTAATGTAATTTTGTACTTTTTAATATATAAACTATCTCTTTCAAACATTTTAGTTATGTAAAGAGAAATAAAAATTGGGGAAAAAAATCACCAAGCCTTAAAATAACAAAATTTGGTTTGTGGACAATAAGGGAGGGGGCTCCACCTTTTTAATATAATGTTCAAAAATGTGTGCTATGATTTTGAACCAAAAATATACCTTTTCTGATTAGTAAATCTTGTTTTTCTGTCTTTTGGAAAAAAGGTATTTATATTACTGGACCTGTATTTACCATAACCCTCCCTCCCCCTTTAAAAACCGTGGGGGGAAGGGGGGAACGGTATCCCTTATCCCTCCCTTGATATCTACTAATCTGACGTAGAATCTTAATACTTTCATGGTATTGCCTGTTAAGAGTTTTAAAAGGTAGAATTATTGCAAAATAATTATAAAACTTTGGACTTATATATTTTGTCATTGTAGACTTCCTTAGCAGGTAAGTCTAAATTAGCCTAAGTTTCTAATCATGAATGAAGTTTCAATTAAATTTCAAGAGTTGGTTGGAAAAGATTTTCAAAATCTTAGGAATCTTACTTGATTTACTTATTTTTTTTTGTTCATCTGCATTTTTTATCTGTAGTATTAAACACTTTATCCATTGAAAATTACATTTAAAACTGCAATTTTAAAAATTAGTTGAAAAGCTTGTAAGATATGAATACATTACATACTTATTTATGACTGTGCATATTTGAATATTCAGAGCTTATATACATAAATGAATGCAGGCACATAAATTATGTTTGTTTTGTGTAGAAACTGTAGAATAAAAAGTCTCAATTATTTATTGTAAATAAATTAAATACGAGTATATCCCTTTGAGAAGAGTATGATAATAATAGAGTATAGGTTTACCACCCTTCATAAATAACTTGTTCACTATATATTTATATAGTCTATGTACTTGTATGCAAATAACGATGAGAGAAAGGAGTAAAAATAAATTTATATATTTTCTTCACTTCCCTTACTTTTATTTACTTCAATTTTATATTTTCTTTGAAAAAAAAAAATTGTGAGCTCATTAATTTCTATTTTAGTGGTTCACAATTCTCTTCCTTTAGGTTTTAACCTCTTTGCATAACATATTTATATATAAACATATAAAAACTTTATATCTCATATAAAAATTATAAATTTTTTGTTAGTTCATATTTCAAGGTTCTCTAGAGCCCACATGTTTTTTTTTTTTTTTCATTATGAAAGAATAATAATAACTTCTTCTTAAAACAATAGGAAAATTAATCAGTAGAAAAAAGGGGTTTTTTCTTTTCCTTGGGTTTTAATTCATAGGAGTACATTTAACACATGCGATGAAAAATCCCGGGCTTACCTAAGAAAATATATTTTTCCGTCAAAAATGAGTTTTTTCTTTTTTTTAAATTATTTTTTATTCTCTTTATGAAGCAGAGCCCCCATAGTATTTGTTAAACCCTTGAATTAAATTGTCCCTCTTTGTCCCATTAAAAAGCAGTGTAAAATCAAAAGACAAAATGGTTTTTGATACATAATTTTGGAAAACACAAAAGTAACGTCACACTTAGCACAATAACTCAAATACAAAAATGTCATGAAATTGGGGTACCTGTCTTTGGAAGGTTGGTACTAACTGAAAATGAAATGAATTCATAAGAATATTAATAATTATCCTCATACGATACATAATTCCATAATTCTAGCAATCTAATATTTTTTTCTAAAGTGAGTTATTGATTTGTTATGAAATTGTTTATCAAAATAAGAGGATATTAGGTTTTAGATATCTATGGTCACTTTTAGTTACTTTTTAATACCATGATTAACGAATTGTGTAAATTACTTTGTTGCTTAAATGAATAGCTATCAAATGATGTTTATGTACAGCCAAAAGGATCATCTTTTTAAGAACGACACTCCATAACGCAAAAGTCTTCCCAATGTTGTTTTATCAAAATCATCATTGACGGGAGCTCAGAGATTGATTGAGTTACTCACCTAAAATTTCATTTTTGAGTTTCTCAATAAATAGTTATGTGAAATACCAAATTTTATTCAGATAGTATAAAAATAATTTAAAAATTGTAAATTGTTCATTGAATGACCGTAATATTCTAAATATTTCGATATTCAATTGAAGGTGAGTTACCATATTTATCAAACGTTTACGCGTATATATCGTTATAACTTTTATATGTGAACCACTCTCCCTGTCAAAATGAAAAAGTTATGTTTTTTATATGTGTATTTAATTTTTGAAGAACGAAAATTACAAATGTGTGCATTTTATTTCTCCCGAACAAGAAAATTTTTATATCACTGAACCTCTTTCTTTTAACTGGGAAAATTGTTGAGGTTTGAAGATTTTTATACTTAAAGTTCTTAAAATTAATTGAGTGTATATGCAGAATAGACATGGTAAGCCGCCTGTATACATATTGTCTAAATATGTAATATTGAGTAGTATAATAGAAATTTGTTAATATGTATTGTGTAGACATGTATTTTTGAGTACTTTATGAAAGAACATTAATAACTATTTAAGAAAGGCTTTTCTGCTGCATCAACAAACTTTGGGAAGTAACATATGCATACTTTTTTAAATAATACATTTGGGAAATTTTATAAGTCATTAACTAAAATATTGTTTAATATTCATAGTTGAAGCTATAAAATATAAGGGCTGAAAATTAAATGGTAACACAGTTAGCTAAAAGAATGTTAGAAAGGATACCAGTTTAGTAGTCATGGTGTTTTATTAGTTATGGTACAAGTAAAACTTTAAAACAAAGAAAAGAAATGCACCTGTTATCCTGCATAGATTTTTTGTCCTATTAGTATATTTTTCCCAGACAAGATGTCACTTTTTATGTTGTAATATTCAAGTATAGTCAATCCCTAGCGGATAAAAAAGTGGAGCTACAATCACTACCTAATACAAAAATACATCATGTGTTGTTTGTTTCAGCATCGCTATTACAGTTTTGGGTACAAACAGCTTTAAGAAATGTACAAAATGATCTTTATAAACTCAAATTGCGGTTTTGCAGCCTACATTGTGTTTCCTTGAAATATACATATACATTTGTATATGTATTTACCAACATCTACATTATTTAGTGTTTTTTTTTTTTTTTTTTGCCTTGTAAAAATTAAATAAAAGAAAGAAACCTGTAGGTTAAGGCTTCCAGATTCAAAAAAATATTTTAATTATTTCAATATCATTTCTTTAAAAAAGGATAAAATGTCTTTTATCTACAAAGATCCTTCAAAGATAAATAATTCCTCATTTTTGATAACAATGACAAAAAGTAAAGGTAAAAAATTCAACTCAATAATAAAACAATAGAACAAATTTTAGAAAAATTAATAAAAGAAAAGTTAAGTAGGATTTGTAGCTTGAAAAAATAATATTTGTATATTTAATAAACTATCGAATTTTATTTATAGAATATAAAATGTAGCTCTCTATAGTGGCAAAAAACATTTTTTTTTTTTTTATTTTTTTTTTTATAAAAGTTATTTTTATATTTATGAATCAAGAGCACATTATTTAAATCTAAGGGCAAAAATTTGTAAAACGAAATGCATTACTTTCCCAAAAAATGGCTTTAGTAATGTCTAACTAGCGTTATATATGTAAACTTATGCTAGATGTCATTATAAAGATAAAATTTCGTCAAAGAACACCAAAAAAGAAAATACGCGAAATTTTACAGTTACAGGCAGCTGAAACTGTGAATAGTATTAATGGCCTTGATATTATAACAACCAATATGCTTAATTTTGGTATTGTCAAATCCGTTCAAGTAATGTTGATAACAAAAATGCAAGACCAATTGTCGAAAATGTGGATAAAATAATGGAAATCGTCGAGTCCAACCGTACTGAAAGCATTTTTTTGATTGCTAAGGAAGTAAACAGTAACATATATTTTTTATAGTCCATGAAAATAATGGATTTATTTTTACTGTATCTTATTTATTCCTCTATAAAAGCTCGTTTTAACAAAAAAAAAAAAAGATTTAATTCAATATATTTAAAAATATTAAATGAATAGTTTATTTATTTTTTAAATATTCAGTACCACCGAACATTTTTTCAATATTTGTGTCCCGTCAACGAAAAAATCAAGCTCGAATATTGTTTCTCAAAATATATTTGGGAAAACATTAATATTCTTTCACAAATTTGCATCAATTTCTATTCACAAACTATTTTTATTAACCCTTTGGATCGGTCGCAAAATGTACTTAAAGTAGGCAAAATTGATTACTATAATAAAATAATGAGAAAAGGGACATATTTTATTTGAAAGGCCTTATAGGAGACAATCTAAGTCCCAAAATCAATTGAAGGTTTTAATCTATAGCTTAGTCTTTTTGATATTTTAACTCATACTCCAAATTTGAATTGACTTAAAAGTGTATATGACATAAAAAATATATATTAAGAATTTCTTCTTTTCATGTTGTTTTTTTTTGTTTTTTATATATCTGTTCTTTCTAAACTCTCATTTGCATGTTTAAATTATTTAAAAAACAATTTAAATAAATTTAAAAAAATTCAAACTAAACAAATGAGCATGAAATATTTGAGGTGTTTCCAATTCCTCAAATGGATTATGTTGAGTCTTCTTAAACAAATTCCTCCTCTAAGAACTATTTCTCTCCGAGAAGTATTATGGGGTAAACTCCATAACTCTAAATTCTTCAAGCTTTTCTTGATTGATATTCAAGATTATTCTAATGTTGACGAACCACATTGCATAAAGCTCTACCCTAAAAATATGTAACTTTTAAAGATGAATAATCTTATAATTTGAATTATTATTTCTTTCTGAATGAATTTATACAAACATTGATATTTATTATTACAAAGAAAGCCATGTCGCGTGTGTGACTTGAATATACTGACAAATATTTCTAGGTAAATTTATGTACACATATTTAGTTCTCCAGCTTTGCGTGCTCTGTTTATACCGTTTTTATCCGCCTTTCATATAAATATATATACCTCATAATGTTTCTACTTCTTTTGATAAATTTGATATTTATTTTGGAGAAGTAATTTATTTATTTACTGAGTTAATAATTTATAGGAATCTATAATCAATAAGATTTCATTACAAATTGATAAGTTTTTCTTACAAATGTGCATATATAGATAACCCAAAAATACAATGAACCTTATAAAACTATATTGTAGCTTACTTTAAGAAAAAAAACGTGGGTTTTCATCGTCTCTTTCAGGGAAAATCAGTGATTTTAATATTGATGTAAATAAGTATCAATTACACGAGTCAGGGAAAAAATATTATTGGAATCCTATTCACTGATTGGTCCATTAAAATCTAAACTCTTTGAATTTTAAACTTCAAAAAGTTTATTTAATTTATTATAGAATTTCAACAAAAATAATAATATAAATAGATGAGTGTCTCAGTAAAATTAAAATAATTATAAATTTGAATATATTTAAATTGTTTATCAATAACCATACATTTATTTGATATACTTTGTAAGGAGATATCCCTAATAAAATAGTTAATGATCAGACTTTTTTGAGTTGGAAGGCTTAAAAACTACTAATCAGTTATTTCGTTTAGATTTGAAGGAAGAATAACAAGCTTTAAGTATTTGCAAATTGAAATAGGTTTTTTAAGGCTGATCAATCATGGCTCTTACTCTATTTTGATCGACCCATTTTGAATATAAAAAGTTATTTGAGTTATAAATTATAAATCAAACTTATTAGACATTGATGAATAGGTTCAAAAATTCCCATAAAGATCCTCATATATTTTTGAAAATGTACATACATTTATATTTTAGACCAAAATATCCCTGTTGTAATTGTTTGTGGAACATCTCATTAGTCCGTACAAGTTATTTTATGTTAGTTAATGTTTAATTATAATTTACTTAACTGGGTATGTACTTGTTTCTAAACATTTATCAATGCATGTTTGAAACAAATTTATAAGTAGAATGAACACTTGGTAGAGTGAAAAACATTCGCTTAAAATGAAATGGAGTTATGTGTCTCGATTTGTCCTAAAGTTACATTTGATTAGGCATTTTTTACTTTTGTCTTAGCTTGATTTTGATATTTTAACATTTTAATAGCTTCTTGCTGTTAACAAATAATATTTTTTTAACAAGTTTGATAAAAATAGATTTAACTTCTGTCTTCTTAATCCTGGTGAATAAAAACCAACAAACAAAGGTAAAAAGACTATTCAACTTCGTTGGTGATGTTAATGAAATGTTTTCTTTTTATTGATATTTATTAGATATTGTTATTTTATTATGGTGACACCTCAACACAAAAACAGTATTGATCAAATATTCAGAACTTATAATAATTTTTATTTCATGATCATAAACTCAATACAATGAAGGGAGTGTATTACAACAATTTAATATGACACAAATGCATTAAATTGTATTATTTCTCTAATTGTAAAATTATTTATTTTATAACTGTGGAAATGTATCGTATATTATGCATATTTACATTAATAATTTGTAAAACATACTTATACTACTGGTTGTTTGAAAAACCAGTAACAAATTGTAATAAAATCCAATAGTATTTAATGTTGGCTAATGTTTATTGAATAATATGTAAAGATGTAAAGAAATGAAAATATATGCATAATGCATACATTAAAATGATTCAATTACATCAAAAAAGTAAATAAATAATCAATCAGAGTTTGTAAACAGATGATCAATATGCTTTAAATTTTAATTGAAAAATAGTTAATACAAATCTTTTATGTATATATGTACGACCCTTTAAATGAAATAAAAGTAATTAAATACAATATAATATGTTTATTAAAAATATTTTTTTTTTTCCAAAAGACTGGTCTAGTCATTTTAATCTCATATTCTATGAGTGAAATTGGTTTTATGCAATTTCAGTAATTTTGATCTCAATAATGGACCAGGAATTGGAAGGCCAAATGTTAAAAATGTAGATAAAATAATAGAAATCGTGGAGTCTATTTAAGGGTTCTTGGAGGATTCCCCTTCTATATTTTTGCCTCAAACATGTCTACCTTGTACGTATTCGCCACATAACACTTTTGCCTTATGACAATTTTTGCCTTGCATTGTTTTCACTTTGAGAAATTTGAAACAAAAAGATAAAAAGCTAGACAATCACAATTCTTCAAATCTAAATATGGTAGTAAGATTTGAAGAATTTTTATTATATAGCTTGTTATATAATTAATTATACGTAGGTTGCTAAGTATTTGGAAGTAATCACAAAATATTAGTGCTACGGTTCATTATAATTGACATTCATATGCACTCCATTTTTTCATTAAAGGGTCATAAAGACTTATTAAAATCTCTACTTGCATCTGAAGGACTCAAGGGAGAAAGTTGACACTCAGTAGAAGAAGATTCAATTTTTTCCTACTCTTTGCTGACTGGTTTAAAATTACCAGTTGTCTTAAGGTCTATTTTAGAGGTTTTGAAGGCAATTTATGTACTAAAATTTTGGGTTATCATAATGATTTATCATAATTAGTTAATCCTTATTAATTGCATTATATTTTTAAATAAAGATAACGTGTAGTACAGTAAAATGTTAAAATAGATAAATTTGGAGCAAAAAGTCTACATAATAATTGCCCATGAAAATCTTTAATTTTCCATCATTCGTCCGAGTTGGAATGTATGTCCAGACTGTTTTATTTTTGTTATTTTGGACACTAGTGATATTATCCCACATTCAAAATTCATTTATCTAAAAGATTAAACTGAACATACTGTTGCATCATGGAAGTCTTCGAACATATATTCATTTCAGTCAAGAAGCGACCATATTAAAAATCAAAAAAATTATTATATAAGAAATATTACCAAAATCCTGCAAGATCTCAGTAAAAACCACTACAAATATACTCGTAACCGATTATGATAATATTAAGACAAAAATTATTATAAAATATTGCAAAGTTCGACTTAAGAAGCACGCAAAACTATGTCAAAAGAGACGAATAGAGAAAGGAGAAATAATGTTTGGGATAGTAAAAGTGCAAGTATGCATGAAATTGTGCAACACATGTCTTGATTATGGAGCATATTAAATTATAATTTGTTATTCAAATGTATTATTTCTTAATAGTATTATTTAATCTTATAATGTAAAAATCGTTTAAGTATTTTATGTTTAAAAAGTAAATTCGGTTTTTTTAGAACTTATATTTATTTTTAAAAATAAATTTTTAATACAATTATTTAATAAAGATAATAAAATAATATATAAACAACTATAACCTTTATAAATCATGGGAGAATAACAACTATATATCAGTCAGTGCGATAGCCGTAGATGAGTAACTTATTTCTTTCCCATATATTTTTGTTGTTTTTGTAAATTTTGTCTGTCCGCTCTTTCCATTGAGTCCTTAACTTGCATCAAGGATTGTACCATAGTAATAGATTAGGATGGAGACCTCGTCCAAGAAACTCTACATGCATTCGTAAATAGGATATATAATAAATAAATATATCTACATGTGCCACGGTGCGGGTGGGTACGACCCTTACGGGTCGGTACATTTTTACCTACGGTGCAGTACGTATATATAATTACATATTAAATATTTTGATATTAAATATATATATTTTTAATAGATTTAGATAGTGATGTAAGATTTCAATACATAAGCACCCTTTTTTATAAGAAATAACTTATTTATTTACTTAACAAACAAAAATGATAAAATACATCCCAGCTTGCAAATACCCAGTGGTATGGTGGAGTAATAATTTGAATAAATTCCCCAATGTTTCCAAGTTAGCTTCACAATACCTCGCAACTACAGGTAAATCTGTATCAAACGAAATACTTTTTTTTGTGAATGGTAATATTGTGACTGTTAATTGGTCATGCTTATTATTATAAAATGTCGACACAAATATATTTTTACAATTTTTTTTATAAATTCATGAATAATAGTATAGTATAACCCGTTAATATTTTATATCAATCTTTGTTTTTAAAGTAGTTAAATATATTTAGGAATAATTTATTTGTACAGAAAAGAAATTATTAAGGAAATAAATATCTAAAAAATACTTGAAAAACTGCATTAATTCTACTAAAAATCCATTTTGCTATTATACCATACCGAACCACGTACAGTAAAGGGTGTATTGCGGTTTGTACCGAACCGTGGCTTACCGTCCTAGTCCTAATATTTAGATGTCGAAAAAAAAAAGATAAAGAAAATAAAAATAAAATTTTATATTAACACCCTTACCTACCATTATTTTCCTGATGCGTATGTCAAGTTTAAAGATTGTGCTATAACATCAACTTTTATTTGATCACATTTTTGCAAACATATCTAATTATATTAGAACATGGTTCTTGCAAAAATACAGAACGGCCCTAAAGGCTTTTCAAATGAAACGATAATTTTAGGTGTAATAGAGGATATTTTTTATCATAATTATGTATTATGGCATGGATTACCTAATATCTGGATAAATTATTCAATTTTAAAACCACACAACCTCTTTAAGAGAAGTATTTCTGTTTCGATTCAATAAGTTATATAAATATTTTTTTTATCCTCAACTAATAATACATAAATATTATTCTGCAAATAAATTGATTATTCTTCGAAGAAGTGAACTATACCTTCAAATTGTGTGGCTCCTTGTTGTCACACTGGTAAAGCAACAGATAGAAAGTTCAATGATAATAAAAGAAGAATTTATTTTAATAAAGTTCCAACATTAATCATGGAAGTCTTCATAAATGGAAATCAACTATACTAATAACTTAAATACCTGGTAAAAAAATACTATATAATTATTTGAGTGATATTTAATGAGTGTTATTATATAATTAATATTATTTATATAGAAAGTAAATCCGTTGATACTTCTAAAAATGTTGTATTTCTCTACCTTTTAAACATAAAAGTTTCTGAAACAGAAACCAAATGAAAAAAATGGAGAACTTAGAGGACATATCTTAAGAAAAAGTGATATACCATCTTTAGAATTAAAAACAAAAGTGACAATTAAACAAAGAACCAGTATAACACCAATGATTGAGTTGAGGCGTAAACAGAAAAAGATTAAATATAATTAAGGGTACAAAAGTTTTTTAGAGAAGATGATATTTCATATTTGTCAGAGCTCAAACAAAAATTAGATATTCATTGTGTAGATTAAATCGAAGATAAATTTCAATTTCTGTACATAACCAAAATATATTTAAGTATTTTGAACAATACGCAAAATAAATGAAATTATAACTTTATATTGAGAAGATTATTAATTGTTATTTTGATTTAATAACTATATTTTTATTTAATTAATGATTGATCACTAGTTTCAATTCATTTTAGGTTGTCCAGTAATTGGATTTAGTGTAATAATTCAAAAAGACTTGAAATATAAAATATGGAATACTGCAAATATGATTTTAATCACTGAAATAAGTCATTAATGTTTCCCATACGAATAAATACATGTAGCGAAGTTTTAAATTTACTTTGCCTTTTTCAAGACTAAGTATAAGGACGTTACCAAACAAGATACAATAATTAGAATAAACAGCTTCAATCAAACTATTTCTGATAAAACTCCATTAATTTTCAATGTTTCCAAGCAATACATCATAGGATTTTCAAATAAAAATAATATTTATAGAACTGAACAAGAAATAAGTTTATTTGTGCTTTTAAAGGTGAATTACTCTTCATCGAGTGATCAATGTAATCATCAGTTATTCTAATTAAACATTCATAGCATTTTTATCTAATTATAATGTAATGCACAAATATTCAGAAATAAAATTTGAGCTCGCTGTAACAATAAATTATGAGAATCAATATGAAATGAAATAGATATCAACCCAATTTCATTATGTGTCGTGTCTTCAGTTTGAGTATTGGCGATAATAACGATTTGTTGCATTAAAATAGCCAAAATATGTACTAATTCATGCTTAACATGTTGAGTAATCCACATTTAGGTTATGTGTCCATAATATAAGTTTAAATTTTTTTAGGTTAAAGATACATATTCAAGCAGATATTGTCTATACAATATATATATACGTCCAGGGGAGGATGAGGTATCCTTGATAATAAACTCTTCAAAAAATCATCTAGGAAATAACATTTGAAACACTATTTTCAACACTTTCTATGAATTAGAAAAAGGATATCAAATCCAAACACAAGAGTTACTTAATCTGAAGTCATTTATAGATGTAAACTCATTCCTCACGAGAGACTCTTCTCCAATACAAGATAAATATGATGAACTACGAAGGAACTGACAAAATCATAACTATTTTATGGATATTTCTTCAAAAATATATTCCTTCGATGTGGCTTAATAATAGGTCCTTCCTCCATTCTCACTAATTAAGGCGATCTGCAATTAAAAGTTATATCTGAAAGGAATAAAAGGAATTCTGGTATAAAAAATTATCTATTTCTTTTATAGAATTGGATCATACTTGCCAATTGCTTTTGGAGGACTCTTTCAAGTTTCACTACCAAAAAATGAAATTTTCCCCAAAATCTTTAACCGGACGATCTACAATTCCATGATTGATTACTTCAACACAAATGAATATTTCCAATGAATGATCAGTTAAGTCCCTATCTCTGTGTTAATAATTCATTAATTTTTTATCAAGTTTTAATTCTTCTCTTCTATAATAGTTATTTAATTGAAGAATTATTTATTATTTATTTGAAAAGTTATAATAATGAGGTTGCGTGGCTTGTGTCTATCCAGTGACTCTGATATAAAAGATCAAAAAAATCTTCACAATTCTTCGAATTGAATATATATCATATCCCTTTTTAATTTAGGAGTGAGTATTTGGGAAAGCCTAGCTTTCTCAAATGGATGAGACTAATTGAAGAATATATGATAACACTAACTTGTTGGATGTTGTTCTAGAGTAGTTGTTTAGTAGTCGATAAATCGGTATACTCTAGGGCAATGACACATATATCAAAAAATGATATGCTTGCATGTAATACAACCCACGTAATTTCGAACCCACCGAAAAATGAAAATTGACATAATAAAATTTATGAACTAAAAAGTCCTGTGGCCCCCTCTCCCTTGTAAGTGCTTAACGATCTTTTTGGTTTAAACCTTAGTCGAAAAAATATCGGAAAATATTAAAATGCCGATATATAATAAGAAATAATTACTCTTGTGAAAATATTAAACTGTACAAATGTAATCCAGACTCGTTTTAAGGAAAACAATTTTAGCTTTCTTTTGTGTAGATGAACTACACATATATTTACATTCATGGATGTGTAAGGTTCTTTACAAATGTATATCTACATTAGGGTGTTTCTTATTTTTTATTTTTTTGAAATGTCTGGGAAACCGGATCAAAATCCCTTTTTTTTAAATACAAAAATACAATCGGCAAAGTTATAGGACAAATTTAACCATATGTTTAGACGTATCTAAACCACCTTAATGTTTTGAAAATTACCAATTTTCTCGTAAAAAGTTACTTATTTCTCAATTATCGTGAAAATGGATAACAATACAGCTTTTTATATTTTATAATTTTTTAAAGATGTCATAATTTACTCTAAGAAAAATTTATATTGTTCCGAGAAAAAAAATATATAATTAGAATTACAATGCAAAATAGTTGAAGATATAATTAAAACATCTAGAACGTGTTCCCTATAATGTTTTATATTTTCCCTTTTTTCCCTAGAAAACATAAAGATTTTTCTTGTAATATTTTTGTTTTGTTGAATTGTTAAAGTCTTAAGTAGCAATTAGTTATTTTTTATCAAAAAAATGCAATTACTAAATTATATATCAAATTGACCTATGTGTAGAGGTAGCTCAACGGCTTTAAAAATTGATAATTTATAAAAAAGATTTTAGGGTATTTACTCTTTCTACTCGATGAGGCATTATTATCTAATATATGTACATATTAATAAATAGTTGATGATTTTTTCTGAGTAATATGTCTGAAAGACTAAGGTAGCCTAGATACATATTTTTTCGAGTTTGGGTAAATCTTTTGATGCTCTTGAACAACTTTTAATAAAAAATTGAAGCTGCGATTTGTTAGTTGTTAACAATTTACTGTATTATTTAATGAGTGCCACTCATCGTTCTGCTTCGTCATAGATAACTTCTAAAGCATCTATTATTTCTAGGGATAATTCTTATAATCTAAGTCACTTTGCCAAAATTTTAAAAACTCTTCCGGGAGTTTCAGCATCTGGATGATATTGTTTGTGCTGTTTGTAGCAAAGTCTTGTAATTTTTTATTGATACATTTTTAATACTAATTTTGATCTTGTTTTTCCTTTTTTTAATTTCAAATAATATTTTCTTTTTGGATACTAAACTGACTTGACTATCAAATACATTCAAACTTATTGTACTTAATATGGTTAGAAAGTTTTTGAGATGCCGTTTTTGAAATTACACTATTGATTTCGGAATAATTATGTAATGATTTCACCAAATTCAAATATTTTAATGGAGCATCTGTTGCTCTAGGAGCAGAAATTCATGTTTTCAAATATATTTGCTCGATGAAGATACAAATATTCCGCAATCCTCGTTTCTATTTATAAGTTAATTTAAACTAATACTTTATTATCCAAATTTTTAAATTATACAACAATCTAGACAACTAACAAGCGTGATGCATTAATTTAATTCCACGGTTTGTATTACTACTAACAAATATTATCAGACGTTTCAAAAATTCTTTAAAATCATCTCTTGGAAGAATCCATTGAAGGTGCTCTTTGGCAAAATTGATAACTACCTGTCGTTTATCTACAGTGTGACATACTATTTCACTTTCTACAATTCCAGGCTCACAATTAGTTGTATCCATTATTTGCCACCTTTTTTTTTATCTTTTAATTTGTAAAACCTCCCTTGTTTTTTCGCCAAAAATTTATATTTCCTCTAATTGTAATATTTGATGATTCCCGGATACTCTTTCTTAATTCAAAGTAATGATATAAGAAAAATTACAAAGTCATTTTTGATGAAGGCAATATATTTCCAGTCAATTAGGTGACAAATACGCCATTAAGATATAGCTTTCTTGGATATCGTTTTGATTTTTCCATAGTGCAAGTCTTTGTACTTTTATATTTACACTACTTTTGTCGAATAAACTATTACTACACTTACACTTTCCATTATAAAATATTTCAGTAATGAATCGAACTTTCTATTTTTGTTCAAATTAGCATCCAAGGTAATTAACTTGTAAAGAAAATAAAAGTATTGGGGATTATTCATTGTAAGTAAATATTCATCAACTATTATAATAAGTAATTGTTAAACGAGGATAGTTATATACCGAATGAATTTAAATTTTATACAAAAGTACTGCAGATGTGCATAGGAGCAATGATGCTTCATAGTTGGGGATTTGAAATTTGGCACTCCTTTAGAGGACTGTTAAATAAGACTGATTTTATATCCAATTTTGCAGTAGGAAAAAACAAAAACAATACACTCAACATGTTCTAGATGTATAACTTTTCTCTCCAATTTTTTTGCATTTTATTTCTAGAACAGCATAAATAGTTCTTAGTATGAATTATGTTATCTTGAAAAAATTATAAAAAATAAAAAGGTGAAATAGTTTTCACGATAATCTAGAAAGAAATAACCTTTCTTTGAAAAAAACTTTGAGGTAGTTGAGCTACCTTTAAATAATGTTCAATTAATATTGATATTAATATTTTAATATTGACGCCATAGTAGATGAGTGGTTGCTTGTTTTGTCAAAAACTGTTTTTCTTGTCCAGCAGTCGGTACAATACATCAAATTGAAAAATCTAGCAAGCCCGATTTTATTATGCTCTAAACTTATGTTTATATTAACCTTGGAAACACCCTAAATTTTATGTATATACGTAAGTGTTCATATTGTTTATGATGAAGACTAAGAAATTTATGCTTTCCAAACTGTACAAAAAAACTATAAATAATAGAAATATATTTACCCATATTCAAAGGTTACATAGTCATATTTCTTACTGGATATTCAAATAAATAGTTTGAATATACATAGAAAAGTAGACGAATTAAATATTTAAACGAAATTAACCATTGTTGACGGGTCTTTTGTATATCATAATTTAACGAAATCTCGAATAATCAAGCTATCAAACATTTTGAATAAAAAAGAGAATAATCTTTATCGAAAAACTTTGATGACTATTTTTATATGGATCATCAATATCATGTGTCGTTGTCTACAGATTTGTTTTTCATGTAATAGCCATTAAATAAAAATTCATCTCTTTTAGAAAATATACTTCCCTGATTTTGTATATATATAACTTTAAAGTGTGTATTCTATAAAAAACAAATCTACCTCATTTTATTTTGTTGTTTTTTATACATAGGGAAAAAGTAGGCATGAAATTCAGTTTCGGCATATTAATCAGCTTGTCAAAGTGATATTGAGTTATTTACTTAACTAAGCTCAAAACAATATGTAATTTTTGGAACTAATTTCATAATATGGTCAATGATATTGTAGCTTTAATATCAATTTTAATAATGAAAATTTTTGATCCAACTTATGTTTTTATCAGATGAGTCTAAAAATGTCGAAGCAAGAACAAAAGAGGCAACGCAGATGAGATCTCCTCTGCAACGGTGTAATTGCAGAGAAGGCTACTGAGACTATAGGCATCACTCTACAAGAATTTAATAATATTTATAGATTAAAAAATACTATCATCAGTACAATCGCTTTAATCAAACAATTAATTCTTTGTTAAATATATATAATTTAATTATTTATAAATCAATTAGACCAAATTTTTATTCATACACAAAAAAAAAAAAAAAAAATAGTAAACATCTTATGAAATAAATTAATTAAATGAAAATGTCCACTAAAGATGAATGCAATAATATTATCATTCCGTCATAAATGATATATATAGAAAGAATTACTAATTTAATCAATAACACATAAATAAATTAATTTAAAAAAAAAAATGTTTTATGTAATGTCTGTTTTCAACAAAATTCAACTTATTTTATTATAGTCGCTTTTCATGGATATTTACAAATTATATCTGTACAAAAAAAATATAATTATCTTGGAAGTGAAAAGAAGAAAAATTGACTCACTCTGAAAGAGATAAAAAAAAATTGGATACGGTCCCTCATTTAATAAATAGCTATGCAATTTAATACTTAAATATAACTACAACTCTAAATATTAAGCACTTATTTGCTTGTTAATTTTATTAATTGGAAATATGAACAGTATTTTTTCATTTTCCAACGCTATTATAATTATTATTTAACTCTTGAGAAAATAAAATATTATTATAAAGTATACAAATATGTACATTAATAATGGAGAATAACACTGATGATTCGCTTTGCAATTATAAACTTAAGTTCTTGTTAAATTCAAATTAGAATAAATGTTTGACATCAAAGTAATTCATGTCACTATATGTCCTTGTTAGACACGCCATGGAATTTGATTTATTTTCTTCCTTTCATAGATTCTCGTAGCTTAACATCCTCACAGCTAATCTTCTCTCCTTCAAACATTGTTTTAACCTATCAATAGAACTTAAAAATTTACTTATTTTAATATTTGGACTTTTGTTGTACTTCATAGAAAATTTTTACTACCTAAAGACGGTTAATTTGGAGTTTGAAGCCCATAAAGTGACATATAACGAAAGTAGTAACTATTTTTTACAAAAAAAATTGCAATTTGACTCAAAAAACTATTAAACATCCGCTTACGGAGACACTTTCAGCTTTAGAAGAAAATTCAATCATTATTAAATATCATCTTCATATTTAATTTGACCACCGGCCATTGACTTCATTTTTCCAGTTTGTGGTTGAAAAATATTTATATATGTATATTTTCAAGTTAATTTACGAATTAAATTTGACTTACACCTATTTCTTGAAAGGCATTTATGATTTAAGAAATTGATTTAATTCGGCATGTGTTTAAACCCATTAATGACGATACAATAAAATATTTTACATATTTCAACACGTCTTTCTATAAAAAATGATTTATTTTTATATATATATTCCCTTACTATTCTTAAAAGAGTAAATTTCACAGGAATATAGTATGATAGAAAACAAAAACAAAAAAAACTATTGTCCAAATTTGATATCAACTATTTCTATTTATATGATATTTTCTAAAATAAAACTTGTACACAAATTGTCTGACTAAGATAAAAAAAGTATCGATTAAAAATATAAAATAAAAAGTATCGTTATGGGTTGAAGCCCACCATTTTTTATTTAAATCCCATAGATAAATCTACAAACATCATTTTTAAATGTACTTCGTTTCTGAAGAAAGAAAAAAAAATATTTTTTAGATCAGGATTTCTCAAACTTTATTCAGTCAGAGTACCTTTCAAAAGTGCATAAAATATCAAAGTACTTTATTGATATATGATTAAAGAAATACAATTCCATAGCCAAAATCTATTATTATGTTTATAACAATTGTAATAGTCGTTGTATGTCCTTTATTTAGGCTTTGACTATATTTTACAGTCAATCATATCCAGTTTTCCTGGGACAATAATCCATGATGATGTTGTTTATTCGGTGCTTTTTGGGAAATCAAATGTATTTTTTCTAACAAGAATAAGAAAGCTATTTTCAATATACAGATCAAAAGAAAAAATGAGCTTTACTTATTTATAGCTTTAGAAAAAATAATTTATTATGAATGAGGCAATTTACTTATGAAAATATAATTATTGATAAATTACATTCATAAATGTATAATAAACAGAAACAAAAATACATAATATATGGTGAAATAATCGAATATTTATTTACATTAAGTCTGTATATCCTTAATCGAAGATGATTTTTTCCAACATTAAATAACGTTTGGATATAAAAGAAATCAAATCATGTACAATCCTTTAATGTATACATAATACTGTTTGTCATATCAGTATTTATTCTAATATATTTCTATCATTTAATTTTTTTATTTCTTTTTGTTAGTCAATCATTAATAAAAAGATTTCACATCTTGAAAAAAAATTATAAACTTAAAAAATACTTTTTTTTTATGCTAAGACCTTCGGTTCTAAAGATAAGATGCACACATTGTGTTAAATAAATGGGCCAATTTATTCTCTTTTTTCTCTCTCAGTCTCTTAAAGACCTTCGAAACCGTTAAATAGGTAAACCTTTTGTCCCTTTATATGCTTGTAGATATATTTGCTTAACGCACATTATTTTAAACTCTTCCTATGGGATGCTAAGTTGTCTCTTATCAAATTGCACTTTTAAATGCAATATTTTTTAAAGCATAAACTGTAACTCGGTCGAAAAACTCATTTAATTTTTTTTTGCATGAATACAGTACCGTTCACAATAGGCAAATTATGCATAAATGAAACCTATTATATATTTTCTTTTTAATGACATTGAAACTATTAAATTAAATTGAGTACAACTCATTAGGGCTGTCAAAAAATATATAGTGGTATTAATACTTATAGAAAATATCAATACAAATTTAAATTGGCAATTAGAAGGGTGTTAAATTGTACAATTTGATTGTAGAATTTAACTTAATATATATTTTTTTAAATAAACCGAATGCACTCATTTCTCCTTGGATAAAATAAAGTTTTTCTGTATTGAAGTGAAAATGTGTGCATTTCAAGTTTACGAGTATAAAACTGTACAAGTTATTATATCCTAGGTGTATTTTGTACAATCGTATTCTTAAATGATTAAAAACGGTCATTTTTATCTCTCTAGTCCTATCTTGTATAACTTTATTATTATTATTAGAGCGCATTCGGCGTGTAAAAATTAATTTCTCTTATCAACTTTTACTAATTGTAACTAGTTTAAGGAAATTTATTGATTTAACAAGCGGTAGTACCCGGGAGTTGCCCGGAGTAGTTAGGCTTTGAAAAAAAGACAAATTTTGCTGGAATATTATAGAAGATAACTTGGCAATAAATATGACTGATGAGTGCTCAAGCGCTCACTAACAAAAACAAACAAACAAATATTCCCCGTATGTTAAATACAAAACTTCTACAAGAGTTTAGTCATTTTTACATCACATCGTTTATATTTTATTCATATCTTAACATATATTAAACATTCATATGAACTATAATATACATAAGAGAGCACTAACCCAAACAAGCAGAACCATTGCTGCATATTCGATCCTACATACACATGTCTGCAATATTTCATTAATTCAACTACATTCTTGTTTTTTTATCAAAAATATGTATATGAAACACGTAAGGGATCACGTTGTACCCAGTACGCAAGTTAAATGCTATATACACACACTTGCAGTAGCTGTTTTATACAAACTACATTATTATTTTTTAGATCAAAATATGTTTATAATATAAATAAGGATGGTCCATTGATATATGAACACTTATTAATTTAATAATTAAGGAAGGTTGAGTGATTAAAATTAATTCATACTAAGATGTATTAAAACATAAACAATTTGTTACCAAAAAAACATCGGAGCTCTCTAGCTTTCTTACAAGTTTTTTATGTAAAAAAGACGTTTTCTATTTGAGATTTATTTTTGATCCTGTTCAATTACCGCCTTATCAAACTAATATTCACATTAGAAGGTTAAATAATATAAATAGTAAAATACAATGTGCACTCTTGCCTAATTCCTTAAGAAAAATGTCTCATTTTTTTTTTTTTTTGAGTTGATAATTCAAATTGAATTTATCCCGATATCAACAGCCGTTTATGAATATGAGAAAAAAGCTGAACTAAGCTTTTTTCTAAATGTTTGATAACATACAAATACCTACCTACGTTATATGTAAATTTAACATATTTCCTAAGTTTTGGCAAAATTAATTTTACTCATATTTCATTCTTAAGTAAAAATAGTTAATAATGTAAATGTTATTAAATAAAGTGGAATGAGACGTGAAAATGATAACAAGTATAATCTGCTTATTTCTGCTTAAAAATTGGTACAGAAATTGCAACTTTTACAAAACATATATAATTTATAGTTAAAGAATAAGTGAGTGTTTAGAATTATGTTCCTGAATACCAGATAATCGAAAATGACTCTGACTTCAAATGAATTTACGTAGGGTTACGATTCCGAATCTATCCACTAGTACATATGTCTAGACACACAGACTTCATATTTATATGCATATCAACATAGAATAATGTGGAAAGTAATCATTTATACGATATTTAATCACATCAAGGACATAGTTCCAAAAGTTACCTATTTCAGATTTTTAGAACAAAAGCAGCATATCTCCCTAGGGTAGATATTAATATTTCCCTCAGATCTTGCCTAGAAATTATAACACTATTAGCTAGCATTAAAGCAAAAAGAGCTTTGACACTTAACGGGAAAAAAATTATTTTACAAATTTCTTGGGATGATTTTCTCGATGATACAAAAAAATAGTTGTTGCTTTCATTTCTCAAACTGTCTTCTCTGTAATATCCATGTTTGCAAATTGCTGCTAGCAATTTCAATCTTACATCACGTTGTGTAGTAAATTGAAGTTAACAACATACTTGACAACTAAATGCACTATTTACAATTAGGAATCCATAATGAAGGAAATAATTCAAACCAACTACCTTCAGCTGGAACCAGAGCCTCCAACTTGGCCCTGAGCCTCGCACAGCCCTTGAAAAAGAACTCCTTGTCCATATTGGACATTGTCTCGAGAATGGAAACTCGCAAGGAATCAACAGTGTTATGTGTACGTTTACTGGACTCTCTCTCCAAGGCAACCCTCGCAAAGTAGTCCAAAGGATTCAGATCCTGCGAACAAGGAAGCCGTATTTCATTTTTTTCGTTAAATTTTATCAAAAATTTTGCACATTGAAATCTTTGGTAGTTTTCTATATTTAATCAGAAACTTGGCCTTACAGAACACTTGGATTTTGTCTATTCCAAAGATCTGACTATATTCTTGTGAAGAGTTAATTATTGTTTTTCTAAGGGTCCTGGAGACTGTGTTTCTTATGGTAAGCCCAGAGGAGTCGATGTACTCAACTCTGAATGTCGATAACGCCAGCGGCCTTATTGGATAGCTTCATCGTCTTAGTTAATCCGGATTCTTCAGGGATATTTAACTAGAGTAAAGAGTACTATTTATAGGGATTATAGGGATAGGTAAGAAGAAATATGATCATTTCTACGATAGAATACTTTTAAGACATTATTGTTTTGCCCTTTATTGAGAAATTATCCGGGAAAAAAGTGGTTTTCGTAGTATCATAATTCAACCATTTAGATATTAAATCAATTAGGCTAATTAATATTCATTGTATTACATAGTATTTTGTCTTCAAAACAATACATTATTTGGTGCACTCTTCTGTTATCGGTAGTGGTAAATTTTTAATTTATTCTAAGTTTCATTTATGCTTAAGAGTAAATACGTTGGCAAATTAACATTTGTAGTCAAAAGTTTGAGAGGGTGAGAAAATAAAAATTATTTTTTAAGTACAAAGTTAGAGCCATCGTAATATACACACGTACATCTTATTGGTAATATATAAGTGTATAGTAAAATAAAAATAAAAGACATTCAAAGTCCATAAAGACCAATAAAATACATTTTCTCTACCATATATTCTTTTAAAAGGAAGAAATAATAATTAAGATGGTACTGTGTAAAATGTACAGCCACATGTAAATTGCCAACTGATAAAAAATGTAGATACGTGACCTTGCATGATTTTTAATTATTACCTTTGTACCAAAGTCTTTCTATTATGCCCATAAAGACGTCTTTCAATGGGAAGTTATTTTATAATGCAACAAAGACAAAGAAATAAATAAAAACTACAAGATGTACAAATGATTGAGCAAAGATTTTAGCTGACAAATGCTGAATAATATGAGGTTACATTTCTTTGTTCTTCTTACATTAACAATCGGCAATTCCAACAAGGCTGAGAAATGATATAACCTTTTGATAGACTCTGATGGTGTAATAAAAAGTTAACCAATCAATTTCTTAAGTAAAAATGTTTATCTCACTTCATTTATTTTGGAGAGTAATGAAAATTTGACAAATCACTTAAAATGCTATTAAAAATTTAACAGATCAATTAAGTTATGCAATCATAGATAACACATTAAAAGATTTAAAAAATGTGCATGCAATAAATTATTTGAATATTGATTTGTATTGAAAAAACATACATAAGTATTAATTAGAAAGTTTTACATTATCTATTCATTTTTATAAATAGATATGTTATATATTATGAATATTTCATTTAATCCGGTATTGTAAATCTCTTCAAAAAAAGTTATATTTACCGGGTGTTGCGAAAGAAAACACATAAAAATTAATTTTAAAACACCTTTTAACTTTTTAATTTATCGACCAATATTGACTGTCATTTTTTTCATAAACGCATAGACATAATACTTGAACTTTTTTTTTTCACTGAATCCTTCTTTCTTCTGCTTTTGACTACATTTGTGACCAAAAAACATAATCAATTTGAATCAGGCCTAGACTGTTTGAACAGGGTTTTGGTCAAAATATTGGACTGATTTGGATGAGGCACGCCTATTGTATGAAGAATTTTTCATCCTTTTTTTTATAATAACCCTCATGATTAAGCTGATAAACTTTGTGAACCAGATTAAAAACATGTCATGGTTGTCAGGGTTTTGACCAAATCCTCAATATCTTTATTCATCTAGACAGGTACTTATTATTCTTTTTTTCCTTAATGTATCAACTGCTCAGGTCTTTTCATCAGAGAAAAAAACTATTTGTCCTGATGATTCAAATAACATTAACTCTTTTAATAAGTTAGACAATAAATTAAAATCTTAACCTTCCACCTACTAACACTAAAAATAGGTTAAAGGCTTAAATATATCCACAGCTCTCCAAAACTCCTATTAATTTATTTGTTTAATACATTTATCACATTACAATAAACTTTTTATTTTTCCCTCATACAAATTACAGCCCTTAATAATGAAATAAATAATGTGCAGCCTAAATACATCTCACAGCTAGTATCTAGTCCCTTAATTCTTAAAAAAAGGGAGTATTTCAATTACTAGCTCCAAATAAAATATTTAAAAAAATAAAGAAATGTAAAGAAACATATTGAATATGGGCATCAATAAAATAATCTCTTTAAATACGAAAGGGGGTAAAGATAGAAGATCTAGACATGTAGTAATGAATCACTTGATGTCAATGGATCCTGTCATCGTTTGTCTTGAGGATATTAAATCAGAAATATCTTCTTCTTAATTTAATAACTATCCCTTACCTACAAGATTTCAATGTTTTTTTCTAGTCTTGGCTCTTATTTCAAAGAAAATCAAAAAAAAAAATCCTGGATTACAGAGTTCTCCTACAAAAGTGATTGGCTTAAAATTCGAATTTCTTTAAATGGGATGAGTTTCAGTATAATAATTGTCTATCGGCTGAATGAAAGGTCTACTTTCTTTTTTTCAAATTCCTGCTAATTAGGGATTTAAATGTTGATCTACATAAATTTGATTCACACTATCCAAACCTTACTGCTCTATAAAATATAATTCTTAAGTTTAATTCTGTTGACTTGACAAAAAAATTCAGTCCAGATGATAGTATTTTTTTGGAGAAAAAGGAATCAGTCTTCCAGAATTCAATTGGCTTTGATTTTACCTACCTTGACTCATAAGGGGAAAAAAACATTTAATAACCCGAAACTTCTTTTGATCATAAATTGATTTGCTTGGAGTTACACAGACCATATAAAACTTATCAATTAAGGATCCCAAAATGGTTGATATAAGACGATAAATACAAAACGAAATTAAAAAAAGAATTGCTAGGAGGCTTTAATGAATCTTTTTCATTTTACCAAGCAACACAAAGGCTCATAAAAATAATTCATTCAACAACTTCACGGTTTCTTTTGGAACATAGGAAGGAAACAATGACATACGCCAGACAAGGGGATCATGTTCTCAATAATTGATCAATTTCTGCACGCACGTACTTGCAGATTTTCTGAATTTTTTAAAATTGCATAAATTGTAGAGGCCAAAATGAAAGAAAAAGTTGAGTTAGAAGGATCTGCGTGCAGACGGCTTAAGAAATTTATTAAGAAAGACGGATTTTCTGCCCCCGGTGTTAAAAAAAATTATTCATTATTTTTTTAAAGTTACCTCATATTAGAGTTTGAAATATCAGTCGGAAATATTAACAACATTTTTAACGACCATACTATTTTATGACCACAAACGAATGTTCTTTCAGGTTTTGAACGTAGTAGAAAAGGATGTTCACTACTCTAGAATTTATTAATAAGGACAACAGCTGAGAAATAGAAAATTCATTCTTCAGATTAACAATTTCAATAATAGGATGAGCTAAATAATGCACCAAATTTCTATCACTATTTACCAATTGGGCATTGAAAACCTGAACACATTGGATTTTAAACTTCAACAAAATATAATTTATTAATTAACAGTATAATAAAAAAAAAAAAGATACTATAAATAGGTTTGCCAAGCTCTATTAATCATTAATAAAACCGGTATTGGGGGCAATATTAGCTAATAGATGGAGGAGGACAACCTGAGATCCTCTATCATGGCGTCACATTGTCTTTGATTGCCTCAGTGTTTTAATGAAAGAACTTCCCTTGACATGCACCCAAAGGGTGAATTCGTAGGGGTTTGCATAAGGGCTGTAGAAGCACCAACTGGTTCAAAAAAGAACTAAAAATACTTATTTAAAACTCACTGCATTGAGTTTCTTTCATTACTGGTGTCAAAAGTGGTCTCTCCATACTCACAAGGTTCTTTCCATAAACTTTTTTGATAGTTCTATTAAGAGTCTTGTGTGAAACCCCACGATCCTTTGCATGGGCCCTTATGGACTTGAGAGGATTTGCCCAAGCTGTTTTCTTTAAATCCTCGGGGTCCATTTTGGCCTTTACTGACACAGATCTTCTTCCACACCAACGTATTGGACTTGCTGACAGGATAGACGGTGGTCCTGGAGACGCCAGACTACTTGAAGTGTGCGAATAGAAATTCGTCAATCACGTTCAAGTATAATTTTCTCGACTTGCACGTAAGCTAGGGACCTCAAGTTTGTTTAGTTTTTGTAACTAATTGCTTATGCTCTAATATATTGGAATGTAAATTAATTTTAAAAACTCAACCATCATAATTATTGAATTAGAAAGTGTTCAGATTTCAATGGATCTCCTGGTATTGACAAGAATCCATGTTTTCTTTGGGTTTTTGTATAAAATTAATCCCTATCGAAGGATAATTTCGTTATTTTTTTTTTAAATCTTTTTGTATTAATACTTATGTACATACAAATAATGCAGGAGATGACTGAACAAACAAGTGGCTTATAATTTTTCCTATCCCATCATCTATCTTGAAAATTTAGCAAGAAATGTTGACTTATCACTAGAGCCACTAGAACTCAATTTAAAGTACCTAATATCTCAATTGACGACTATGATCAACCTTTGATACATTAATATGTTGCAATATTGGATTATTCTGTACTGCTGAAGGATCTTTGTAATTAAGGCTATAGATATTATAATACTCGGTTCCACTCGAGTCCAAAGTTCAATTACCCTTGCTTAACTGGTCGAAAAAATACTCTAAATTCATGCTTAACTATAACATTTGTACTAATATATACTTCTCAATATATGTATATGTTAAAGTCAATTGAGTCTAAAGTTATATATGACAAGAAGGAAGTAATTGTTTCTTCTGAAGCTCTAATTAAATAAGTAGAGTACATATCATGTTGTTCGATATCAAAAAGTATACATTAACAAACAATATTTACCATGACAAAAACAAAAATGTCAGGTGATTTCAGGGATCAAGAACCTAAAATAATTTCAACCGAAAAAAAATTCTTTAACATTTGATACTCTCATTATTAAGTGAATAAAAAAATTTTCCTTGTTTTTTTTTTTTTTTCATTCATCAAATAATTTCACTATCTAGTAACTAATATAGATAACATGTAACTTTTGAATTAAAAAAATAATTATTATTCATGAAAATAACTTCTATTTAATTCAACCACCACATGTCTTATCAACTTTTAAGTAAAGTAGTTCGACAGTTTTATTCGTATATAAGTTGAAATTAATAATTGAATAGCCATTAAGATATTAACCTTTCAGTAATTTTCAATTATAAAAATATATGATTAATATTCAAATTTTGTTGCATCAAATTATATTCATAAAATAATTAATTATATTATTATGGTTAAGAGATATATTTCAATAGAAATGAAATTTATATTTGTTGTTAATTTGTAATATATCATCGTAGAAAAAACTAATAACAGTATCAGATTCTTAACTCGACACATACATAACATAGGGTAAGTAAGGGAATACCTAAAGATCATGCTTCCCTTTTATAATCATTAATTAGAAAAAAACGAAAAAATATTGCATTTGAAGGTTGGGACTTCCTTATTTCTATAAATGAGTGTTTGTCTCTCAGATATATAAAAAACATTTATATAAAAAGGATTTGATTATTTGAGTTCTACATCAGTTTGTAAAGAACATTTCCATAGATACCTACAACATAGTAAAGATGAAGGTAAAGTAAAAAACACAATTTGTATTACTATTACTAAGAAAATTACCTCTATGCACGTAACTTCACTTTCATTAGATCCTCCTCGCCTTCTCAGCCCTTATTGCACTCACCTCTGCTCAAGGATATCATCCTACACCCTCTTATGAACAACCTGCTCACTATGCCTACAACTATGGAGTAGTGGATGACTACTCTGGCAACAACTTTGGACAATCTGAGTCTCGTGATGGTTATGCCACTTCTGGAGAATACCATGTTCAATTACCCGATGGTCGTCTTCAAACCGTCAACTATCACGTAGGAGATGCTTACACTGGTTATGTGGCGGATGTCACCTACAGTGGAACCCCTTCCTATGGCCCAGCAACGATTCACCACACTCCCATCCCTATCCACCACCATGCAGCTCCCATTCTTCATCATCCCCTTCCTCTTTATCACCAAAACGGTCTTTTGTTTCATCACTTTTAAATTATTTATTTCCTGTAAACTTAATTTATTATGACAATAAAGTGTTGAAAATTTCACTTTGTGCAGTAAAACATCATTTGAAATGTTTAAAAAAGAAAATTTTTCCTTTTTAAGTCAATAAAATTTATATACGCCAAGACCAAAGTATATTTTTCGGCCTGAAATTAACGTTTGTATTGTGCTCACAGTCCGTCACATTTGATATATGTGTATAAAAATATTTTTTTGCTCTAATTTTCATTTAGATTTATTAGAATGATCAAAATTATGTAGTAAGGTATTTATAGCGATATATCTAATAAAAAATTAACAACTGGTTGTCTCTAAATATCTTTCAAAAACTTTTGAATATCAATCATAATATAAGTTGATACCTTAATGTAAAAGTAATTAAAACTTAGTTCATTATGATGATGCATCGATAAAATTTATATGTTTTTGTCCACGCAAGATTATTCTACCTTAAATGAAGAAATAATATAGTCGTTATTTTCTTGTTATAGTTTTCGTTTAGTATGTTTGTTTTTTTTCAAAATAAAGTAATTAACAAAGGGTATAGAATAAAGTATAAGCAGACTCTATTGTCTGTTTGTTGAAATTTTAATACTACCAACTTCTTAAAAAGAATAGTTGTTCAGGAAAATGTATGTGGGTATATTTATCCACAATTTCATTAATCGATTAGCATAATTAGCAAAATAAAAGATAAGAATGGACCTTTAAGGTATTCTATGGTACATTTACTACTCTGTATATGACTATTGCATATATATCAGACTGTACCGAATTGAAAAAAGTTGGGAATTTGGCATTGCAGACTATATTATATTTTGAATTTTTTTATTTCTTTAAATAAGAAAATAACCATCCTACGTCTAAAAAAAAAAGTCCTTCCTGGATGTGTTTTGATTTAAAAATCTGTAAAATGTGAACCAAAATGAGATTTTGTTTATTTTTCTATAAAATTATCAATTTGAATCAAGTTACAGGATCTTTATTCTTTTAAGTATTATAGAAGAAACAAATATTTTTCAACCATATTCTAACAAACTTTCATTAACTTTTCTCATGGTATGAGTATTTTAGTTCTAAGCAAGTGGCCAATAAATAAATATTTTTTTTAGGTACGGCGTATTAAGCATATTTAATTTGATGTGCCTCCTCAGTTTTACTTTCTTCGATATCATTTTTTGATATCAAGGTGTTTATATATTATTATAAAATATACTTTCATTCTTAATTTTTGCCAAATAAGACACTTATAATAGGAGGATCGCTCTGCCCAATTTTTTTTTTTGTTAAGTTACGGAATGAAATTGGTCTTTGTTCTAGTTTTGATACTTAACATTTAGAACAACTTATCAAAATTTGGTGAAGATTGTATTTTACCTTATTTTGGCACATTTGGATTAAACATATTGGATTATTTTCATTTTATTTCATAATATAAACATACATTTATTGTTTAACAATTCTGAAATTATTTATATTTTCTTTAAATATTGAGACTTAATCCTATAAAACAACTCTTGATAATTTTGTGAGGATTGGAGTATATCTTATGTTGGCAAATCTGAATAATCTATATTTTCTTTAAATATAGGTTTTAATCACTTAGAATTAGTACTATATATTATCATCCGACTGATTTTTTGCTGGTTTGGTATCACGACAGTTATCGACTACTTGTAGTATGTTTTTGAAAGTTTTTCTCGTTTTTGATGTCCCTACATGGTCATTAATAAGCTTCACTTCCTTTTTGCGGCATTATTTACAACAAATATATTTTCCAGGATGAATTTTATATTAATATTACTATTGCTTGATTTTCATTTAGATACAAGTATCTTTAAAAAATCATAATTGATATTTGATATTCGAAATAATACCCAACTATCTGGCTTAATGAATTTTGACAAATCAGTCATATTTTCTCCAGGTACGAGTGTGAATTTTGGTTTTCCAAACCAAGTTCCATGTCTGTTTCAGTATTTCAATGTGTTTTCTATTTCCAGAAATTTGCTCGGAATATTCATTTTTTCGGTTTTATCGATTGACTCACTTAACAATGTTAATGAAACCAATTCTTCTGTAAAAAACTATAAATGCAACATTATTGTCTTAATAGCTACGCCTAATACAGAAGCTTGTACATTTTTACATTCTAGCATAGTATGAATTAGATTTAAATCAATGATATGAGAAGAAGTTGAAGATTGGGCAGTTATCCACCAAGGAATTTAACAATTAACAAAGAAATGTACAAAATATTTTAATTTTTCAAATTTTCCAGGATAAGAAATAGTTCCTTGAGGAAATACATTTATTTGAGCTATAGTGCCATTTAATTGAGTATAGTATTTTTACCCTCCAGCAATGTAAAGAACCCCTAGTCTTAGATTTTATTTTTTATTTTTTTTGAATTTCAGAGATACGTCTCTAAAATAAACAAGTGTGAGTTGAATTTAATTCTTTATATACCTTTCTATAATAGTCAAACTTTAAGGCTTTCTGCAAAGTGAATCTATCAAAAAAAAAATTATTTGCATTGTAAATTGTATTATTTTGGGAGTATAAAACCATCTGTTCTTTCGTGGTTTAATATTCCAAAAGCTTTTTTTTAAATCTTCCAAATAAAGACACTTCAGGCATTTTTTATACTTAAATATTCATTGCGTCACAAAAATGTGTAAGTAATCTTTCTCCAATGTGATATCTAGAAGTAAGTTTCAACAACTTTCTCTTCAACAATTGTAGAAGAGATATGGAAGCCGCAGATAGTTTCCCAGTGTTCGATGGTGTTGTGCCTAAAACCATTTCCCTAACATTTTTTGTACATTTCGAATCACTCAATGAATTAAAAGGAGTCTCTCCTATTATTTAGCTAAATAAATCAATTGTTTTTTGTAATAATGCAGGACCACCAAGTAATTTTACTCCAATGGCAATTCTTGAAACAAGTATGGGTATTTTTTCCCCCCAGAAATTAGGATTTTCAAGAGTTTCCATGAGTTTTTCATCCCAGTGCAATGGTTGGAGGTTTCCAGGAACTTCTCATTTGTTTTGCAAAACTAGTAACGGTTTCAATAAGATATTTGTAGGCTTGAGTATAACATAAATTAATCTTCTTTACGTAGGTTTTGATTGCTTTGATCACAGCTGACGTTATTTCTGTCAAGGCTGAAACATTATTCCTGACGGAATAATCCGAAAGAGAAAATAAGGGACAAAGGATTTTTTGCAAAAAAATACTAATTGAATTTGGAATTTAGCCTCAATATAACAAACCTCAAGACTATGCAAATGGCCAGCAAGAGTAAAAAAGGCTGCGATCATCCTAACCTGTAATGCATATTTATATTTATAATCCACGAAAACTGCATATTATAATGTAAAAATACGACCTTTTATTTATTTTATATTATAAATATTTTACTCGTTTTTTTTTCGTTTTTTTTTTTTTTTTTGGGATAATCTGAGAAAAGAAATTATGTTGGAATAATTGTTTATAATTTCCTTAGTAGAAAAAATCAAATAAGATGTTAATTTTACTCTGTCATAGATATAATGAGCATCCCACACACACTTCCTCGCAGATTTCATGGCAATTATATACTTTTTATAAAATTTTATCTCCTTTTCTACAATTTTGAAGCACATATGGAAGTAAAAATTCATTATAAACTCAACCATAGCGTGCAACTTTTTTGCTTCTTCTCCAGTCAACCATTCTTTGAGATGTAGAGTCATAGGAAACGACTTGCCGTTGTGATCCATCTTGAATGTGGAACAATGCCGATTTTCATTTTAAGAATATACATATATATCTGCAATTACTGGCATAATCATTTTCGTAATGCGATAAAGATAAAATTGATCATTAGTTCGACACTTTTAGATATTTCACGAAGGTGGAAAGTTGTGCTTATTTTACCAAATTTATTGTCAAATTCTAAGCCGTGAACGTTATAATTTCCACAAGTTACGCTATTTATAATAAATAAACACATAACAAAGTTGATATGTGTAGAGGTCGTATAAAAGATCCTAGAATTTTAAAGCGAAAAAGGAGAAAACTTCTTGGTTTTTTTTTCAAGCAATTTTTACTGAATAAGAAATTACTATAATAATTTTTGTGGATATAAAATTACACTTAACCTTGAAATATATTTTTATTCTGGTAAAATAATAGTATTGTAAAAAGTGTACAGTTTTTGATAATATATATTGTCTAGTATGAGTTTTATCAATAAAAAGCCGCGCAATTTGATGTTTATGCCATTATTACATTAAATACTTGATAATAAATTGAATTCCATCACTCGACTTAAACAAGTAAATATGTATTGGATCTTCTTTCTTCCTTTATTTTGTGATAAGTCATTAAGAGTAGACCATGTTCAACTTTCCCTTTGAATTTGATATATTTTTCATTTCTCTTTCTATTCCAACATCTCGTATAAGAAATCAAAAGTGACGTAAGGAAAATAGCTTAATAATACATTATTATACAAATATAATCCTGAATAGGGAGGGGGGGGGGACTCTCAATTAATTATTCCAAAATATTATTATTATAATTTATATAACAGAATCTTGTAAAAAAAGTTAATTTTACAGAATAGGTTCTCACAAAAAGTATTTCCAGGATATTTTTATGCTGTTTCTACACATACATATATATAATGCAAATAATCTAACAATGACATATGTTATGTCCGATCGCCTATAAAAATACACTCAATTGGCTTATTTGAATCTAATTTTAGTTCTTGATTTTCTCTAATATATTTTTAAATTTTATACCAATTTTACCTTTTGATAATATTTTTTTTTTTTTTTGTTGTGGTGTAGTAACTTTGTAATAAATTAAAACATTTGTAGCAATGACAGCGGACTCTCGTACGGAAATATCATATCTAATTACGTTTGATCGTTGTTTTCTGTTAAGAGGAATAAAATGAAAAATGAAAAATATCCTACAATACCAAATTCCACATTTTTTTTCATTGAAATAGATTCAAAGAAAATTATTGTACGTCTAAATCAATCCCAGTCAGAGTTATTGAGCCAAAAAAAAAGTGTTTCGTGAATTATTATTTTGCAGAGAAAAACGCTGAGTAGGATTTGAACGGATATAAGAGATGGGAGAATCACTGGAAGAAGTGTATAGAAGTACAAGGAGACTATCTTGAATAACAAAAATAAAATCCGAACAAAATCTTGTATCTTTGTTAGGTCGGGAACTTTTCAAACAAACCTCGTATGTATATTGAAATGATAATTTTAACATTTTATTTATAAAGTCTTACCAATGCAAGTATAGTTTTCAACAATTTATTGTCACAATAAATTAAGTTTACAAGAAATAAATAATTTAAAAGTGATGAAAAAAAGGACCTGTTTGGTGATGAAGAGGAAGGGGATGGTGAGGAATGGGAGCTGCATGGTGGTGGATAGGGATGGGAGTGTGGTGAATCGGCGCTGGGCCATAGGAAGGGGTTCCACTGTAGGTGACATCCGCCACATAACCAGTGTAAGCATCTCCTACGTGATAGTTGACGGTTTGAAGACGACCATCGGGTAATTGAACATGGTATTCTCCAGAAGTGGCATAACCATCACGGGACTCGGATTGTCCAAAGTTGTTTCCAGAGTAGTCATCCACTACTCCATAGTTGTAGGCATAGTGAGCAGGTTGTTCATAAGAGGGTGTAGGATGATATCCTTGAGCAGAGGTGAGGGCAATAAGTGCTGAGAAGGCGAGGAGGATCTGATAGAAAAGAAGTAAATAGGTAATCTGAATTAATGTTGAATGATTAAATTACCTTCATGTTTGGGTGATATGTTTGAAATGAATTGGAGTCGTACGTTTACTGATGTTGAGAAGTATAGATGTACTTATTTATATGTTTTTTTTAAACGCTCATTTTGTTGTTTTAATAAATATAAAGGGCGTTTTCTTAACATTACAACATTTCCGTTGGGTACATCGAAATACCCTTCAGTACTATTCTATAGAAAGACTAATAAATTTTTAAATTTCATAGTAAAATCTGTTTTTGGAAATAGATCACTACATTGAATTAATTTTTTTATAAATGAAAATATTTCGAGTTCATTTTGATTAGTAAATATTTGATGACATTTTATCAAGTTATATTAAAATAATTTTTGGCAATTTTCATCCTATAACAACACCTTCATATTGTTCTAAATTATACTTGTTAAAATTACTAACTACCTTCAAATTTATAGATGACATAAAAAACTCTTATTTTTTTTATCTATCATAATAATACAATACTTTTTATGAGTCTATGAATTCGTTAAAAAACGAATCCTCATATGACAGAATTTTATGAAAAGTTACAAAATATCATTTTTAATAATATTTATATTAATAAAGCAAGGCCCTATCTTTTTGTATAAAAAACAATGACAAAGTGCTCCATATTTAAGGATCCCTGATGTATATAATATATTTTTTTTATCAAAGAAATATTAATGTAGTTGTATTATTGAAAAATTGCAGGTGTATACATGTAGCATCGAATATGCAGAACTGTTTCAATTGGTTTTGTTATTGTTCTCTCATATATACCATAACCTAGATGCATTTTCAGTATACCGTTGACCATTTACGAAAGCATATTATCTGGAAAAAACTTTGAACTGATGCATTTTACTTTTGATCTCTAGGTGACTATATATTTGCCAATATTGAAGCTAAGAGATTCAAATTTTGCTAACATTATAAACATCATCTAGACACTAGATTATGTGTTTTTTAACTATATTTTATAGTTATAAATACAAAATTTATAAAATGTATTTACTAAATAGAACATTTTTGCATGCAAAATAACTTAAATTCAGTATGAAATTGTGCTGTCTGGTTTGTATTGAATAATAAAATTTATATTTAATGGAAGCAATACTATTTTTTTGAGTTTCTGTCACTTGTTAAACTTTGAAGTTAGAAACTGTCATTTCCGGTCATGTATTTCCACTACTCTCACGCTCAGCCCATTTCTCTATGTCTTTCATCAGTCTGTGTAATTTTTTAGCCTCGAACATCATGTGACATTTAATTATTTTCATTAAATATTATTTCCGTGAAGAAAAACTCTGAAACGCACTGTATTCCCTTAATAATACACTACTCCCAACATAGTTTGTAAAGTTTGGGGATTGACAAAGAGACATCAGCATAATCCTTCATAAAAGAAGCTTTGATACAATGGGATTCTACTCTTGGAATATAATTCATCTGCCGACAAATTTCGTTTTTCACATCAAAATATTGAAAATATATAGTGTTGAGATATAAAAGTCTGAAATACTTGTTTCTGGGAATTAGAAGCAAGCAGATGCTAACAAATAGATAGAGGTTTCCTATCTTAAAAGTCCTTAAGTTGGCATTGAGTAGATGATTTTGTCGTGGTAGTTTTATCTAAGAATCCTTTTTGTTTTTCTCTTTGTCTCCAAGACCCAAAAAATCTTACATGCCATTCTGAAAATATGAGTGAACTATGACGTAAGAGAAAAAATAGCATAATCTGTCCAGGACTTAAAAAATACTGTTCAAATCATTAAAAAAAAAATTTAATTTCACGAGAGTTCGACAGAGAATCCCTGGCACGGAGAAGATCATAAATCATTTCCATGGTTATGTCATCCTTATGTTCAACCTTAACCACAGGTTAACCTGGAGAAAAGGAAAGCGTTAAATGAAATGGCAAAAATGTCTAACAAAACATATTTGAAAAGATAATTTGGAACTGAGGGAGGTGAGAATCGACTGTCCAAAAAGAAATTGAAACAACTAAATTAAAATTCTAATAAAACATTTGACGATGAGAAGCCTTCTGAAACATGTTCAAATCCTAAGGGAAAAAAGTGTGTTTATGAACTGTGCAGGAAGTGTTGTAGAGATAACTGTGTCAGGTGTACTTTAGACTGTAATTGACATTAAGTGTACATCAAGTCCATGAGGGAAAGGAAATGTGGAAAAGATATGATAACAACTTTCTAGATTTTCATTCATCCCTTTATTTATGCAACTATTTGCATAAAATAATTGTCAATATAGTTTGTGATCATTTTTAATTTATTGAAATCTCATTAATTTACTGAATATTATATATTTTATTAATAAATGTTCATTGTAAATTATTCAACTTTATATTAAATTAAATTTGTGAGGGCATAATAAAAAATATTATATCTTGTTGAAGTTTAAAATTCTAAGTGCCCAAATTTTCATGCCCTATTCAGTATTGATTCTATTTCTGAAATATATTTTCTTAATAAGAGTCAAAACAACTTTAAGTTGTATTAATAAATATAATTCTATAGAAATCTTTACCAATATTACAAAACAGTATAAAATTACCAACACTACATGTTTTAAATAGTGGGGAATAATATTTCATTTGTCAAATATAATATTTTATAGCCCTATGTATATAATTAATGTTTTAGATCCATTCTCAGCAATAGCGATTAATATATCTATTATAACCACAAAGATTAAAAGTGCCAGTATTCGAGGCATACCTATATATTGTATATATTTTATGTTGTCAAAACCTGAGATAAAATTATTTATTCATAAGCAGTTTTCAACACTTTATTGCAGTAATAAATTTAGTAGACAAAAAATAAATAATTTAAAAGTGACAAAACAAAGTATCTGCTTTGTGATGGAGAGAAAACAAATGGTGATAAAGGGGAGTTGCATGATGATAGATAGGGGTGGGGGTGTGGTGAATCGGTGATGGCCTATAGGAAGGGGATCTACTGTAGGTGACATCGGCTACATAACCAGTGTAGGCATCTCCCACATGATATTTGATTGTTTGAAGACGACCATCGGATAATTGAACATGGTATTCTCCAGAAGTGGCATCACCATCACGGGACTCGGATTGTCCAAAGTTGTTTCCAGAGTAGTCATCCACTACTCCATAGTTGTAGGCATAGTGAGCAGGTTGTTCATAAGAGGGTGTAGGATGATATCCTTGACTAGAGGTAATGGCAATCAGGACTAAGACGGAGAAGATAGTAAACAATTATATACAGTTTTTATATTTAAATAAATCTCTACATAGATTTATTTAATTATAAAAACTGTATAACATATATGTTTTACCTTGATTTTGCGTATGTACTATGTGTTGATGAAATTAATGTCAAGCAATGAGCATCGTTTACTTTTATATTTAGTTCGTTATAAGAAAAAGAATAAAAAAACATAAGAAAAGGAAGTATCAAAGGATTTTATATACACTCAAATGTTTTTGGGTGTGTATTATTTATCTTGTCTTTGATAGATAAATATAAAGGTATTTTCAATTATTAATGTAATTACGTTTCATCTCAGTATTTATTTTTAAATAAGAAATATATGTACAATGAATTTAAAACATTTAATTTAATGATTGCATTTATATTAGGGATTTATATATTCATTTTTTTTTTTAATGTAAATATTAGATAAAATTATCAATTTATTAAAATACATGATAATAAGTTATTTAGTTTACAAAAAAGTATCAATATTTGTACAAATACATTTCATATTCGAAGTTAAGTTTATTAAGATTTAGATGTAAAAATATTTATAAATATTATCTCTTGCGATCCCTTTTCCTGATATTTTTATACCTACGAGAAATTCCTGAGAAATTGTTGCATTAAATATTCTTCTTAATGTTATTTATTATGTTCGATGAAAAACCGAATATATATTAAAGATTCCCCACCTAACCCCCCATCGATTTATTGGTTAATGAAATTACGTAAAATGTGCGTAAGCAAATTTTACCGCGCTCATTAGAGTTCCCATGAAGCCATTATTACTTGAAATTGATCTTGGGTAGTAAAAATATTTATTAGCTTTCATATGCTGTATTATTGGTTGGAATACGTCAGCAACAAAAGAGAATGGAGGCAAAAAAGCAAGAGATTGCTAATCTTCTCTGCACCCTTCACTCGATCAAACAGGTTACAGACATTGGGAACTCTGTTCGAGGCCAAGAGACTTATTAACAGCGGTAACAGCCTTTCCAGGAAGACGGGAATTAGAAGATACAGCAAGATTGCAACTGAAAACTTCTTGACCACTGAGGCCTTTGAAATTAAATCCTTGCCAATTTTTAGCAAGATAGTGTTGGCAGATGACCTCAACATCTACAAGGGGACTATCAGGAATGGAGCAAGCTGGAGGCTTAGTCTTATTTCTGTAGAAGTGGTCAACTCCATAAGAAATCAAGCTTGGTGCCAGGAACACCTTACCGATTTATGGCCTCCAACTTGTGGCCCTCATCACTGGACTTACATACTACTGGACTATGGAATAGGGTGGCTTCGTGGAGGCCTGCAAAGTCCTGATGTTTCAAATTACTATGTCATCAATATGTTTAAGGCCTTTTTGCTCAAACTGGAGGCCATGGTGGGCTACGATAAAGGAAATGTTTATAAATAAGTGCTGATATTATAACGAATAATTATAATTAAAAAAATACACGTAATACTATGTACATGTTGTTCTTGATGAAGCTGATTTAAATCTTACTATCAAAAATAGGAAGATTTGCTTATACACACTGTACATCGAAGAAAATGATGGCTAACGAAAGTCCTAAAAACGAAGCCAAGAAATTCTGACGTAGGAAAGATGAATTTATTTTTCATCTTTTGTCAATACCATAAAATCAAATATTTTTTTCTAAAAATATATGATTTTTAAATTTTAAAGTATTTATTATTTACAATTTTAACCCAGATTTTACATAAATTGGGGTTTGAATCCCTCGCTGAAGGACAACTTCTGGGGAAATGAGAAACTCTTGTTGTTTAATTAAACACAATTAAAAATCTACAAAGTTATTCTTTTGAACTTTTCAATCTTCTGATACTTGTTTATAAATACTTGTAAAATAAACGGGCTGCAAAAAACATAGGATATTTCTTTTACAAAATAATAAAACTATAAAAATAGATTTGTTTTCCATACATGCACACTTATAGTAAATATCTTAATTGGCTTATTTAATGAACAAAACATTAGATGTATATACATACAATATTTATAAACGATATCACTTAATATTTTTTACAGAATACACTTAATATATATATGTAAAGATACGCTTTTTGAATGTATGTAATGTGACCAAAAAAAAATCCCAGTGAGATTAATAAAAAAATTAATCTTTAGATCTTTAATGGTACATTTAGTATTACGTACATTGATTTGCTGATTAATATTATTGTAAATTATTGAAAAACATATTAAATCTCAAATTCAAATAACACAGAACCTGATAAGAATTAAAATATATGATACATTGTCTTTAATGAAGGAAAACTCCTTTCATAAATAGCAAACAGTCTTTTTTTCATCTGTTTTTGGCCAATTAATTGTTATTTGTTTTCTTTTTTTCTATAAGTAGTGGTTTTTTGGTCAAAAAGAAGGAAGAATGAAAAAATGCGTATATACATAATAAATATAGGGGGAATTTTAAATCTGTACAAAAATTAGACTTCAATATTTTGGTAAGCCTGAGACCTTTGTTTATGAAAGTGTATTGATAAGGGCCATGTGTATAATTTGTGTACCTCCGTATTGTGTGTACCCCTTAGGAGACTATTGAGTTTTAAAAGCTGCCCAAGTCAACTTTAACGATGTTGACAAGGCCTTCAAAGAGTTTAATGGTTTGGGAACAACTGCAAGGAAGACTCATAATCGTTTTGGCTAATAACTGATTAAAGTAATGGAAAACACGATAAAATGATTGGGCATGTGGCCTCCAAGTTCACCGGATCTGAGCCCCTTGGACTATTATGTGCGGGGCTATTGGCTTTTAAAAGCTTCCATTCTCAAGGCAATGGCCAACATGTACAAGGAGTTTTGTTATCAATGCTTCACATATTTCAGGGCAAGTCTGGAGGATATAATTGAAGCTGGAAGTGATTGGTTTGAGTAATTGACTTCACTATTTACCCTTCTGTGTAAGTGAAAAATATTAGAGAATTGCATTATTAATTCTGGGAATAAATTTGAAATTTACATTTTACTTAAATTTTTCCGGATTTTATATACCCACTCTGTAATTAATCGTATGTACATTGTACAATATCCATTAAAGACTTTTAAGGTTATTTTTTTGATTTGGTCAATCTATTTTCAGCTGTGTCTTAGTAAAACAATGAGATATGCATTTTTATATCGACTATGGTCCTTAAAGCATTGAAGAAAAAAAAAACATTTTTGAGTCAAAATTACCAAATATAAGTGATTTTAATGTATTTTAATTCATAAGATGTATATCAGTTTGTTGTTAATGTTCTTTAAGCTATTGTCTGTTAAAGGAATTATAAAGCCAAGTCTATTCTTATAATAATATAAAAGATGTCCGATGTGAACAAAAAATAAAAGACAATACACAAGTCAGGATCTAAAAACAGACTTGGTAGTGTTCATGGATCCGCAACTTCATATGCCACTGAAAGTAGAAGCCATTATCAGAATAACACAAGGAAAAATTGATTCAAGCGGATCCAAAAAAAGTTAAAAAGTTCAATAAATTGGGAATCTTTAATTGCTAATGAGCTCGACATTTTTGCAAATTTTTCTGATCTGGTGGTTTACTATAACTCTTTAATATTTTAATTGTAGTTATATAACGGGCGTTACTGGACAAAGATTAAAGTAGCAAAATCAACCCTTTTTAGTTTTTAGTATCGTTTAAATAAAGTATGAGATTTAACCTAAAATTTAAATAGAGAAAGAAGATAAAAAAATTATTGAATAAACTCACCTGCATGTAATGGTGCTGAAACATGAGGTCACAAAGAGTCAGACTTTATTTTACCAGTTAGATTAATTCATATACACATATTCACACTCAAAGGGTAATATTTTTTTCGATTAAGTTGAACTTATTAGATCATGCAGGGTTTTCGTTTGTGTTCCTTGAAAGAAATTCATTAATAAAAATATACTGACCATTACTTTATAAGTAGAAACATACTTTTTTTTCACTTACATAGCAATGGCTTCATTTATAATACGTCCCATGAAACAAATTAACATGCATTAAGGTATATAAGATTGTAAGTGCATGTTTATTCTTCAATAAATCTATTTTTAATTATATAGGTACAATAATCATCAAACATCATGTATCAAAATATTAGCAATCTAACCAATTACATAAATTAAAAACTAAAGAGGATCTCATTTTACAGAAAAATAATCTACATACTCCCTTCATTGCACAGTGTAATCAAATTTGTAGATCAGGTAATTCAATAAATCAACAGCTCAAAATATATGTATACAGTAATATCTTTCATTACGAGATATAAAAATACTGATCCTACACTAAAATTAACTGGAAGCTTTCTTTTTTAACGACATTAACTATAATTTATATCATTATAGTCAGCATGCAGATTAAAGATGTGATCAACAATATTCAAATAAATTTTTTAATAAACTATTCAAAATTGTAAACACAGTCACAAGTACTTCTTTATTCATCATATTATGAGTACTTCCATTTTGTGTTGAGAGATATAAAGCTTTTTTCTTCTTTTTATAATTTCAGGCGTAGAGCGTCACACACTTCGTTGCTACAGAGTTATTTTTTGCAACACCAAGTAGGCACACAGTTAGAATTATATTAAGACTACACTAAAAAATGAGTCATCCACAGACAGACAAACAAACTTGAGTAAATTTATATATAATACGTTGTCTTGAGGATAAAAGTATCTGTACAGAATGAAGTGTTTGACATGCAAAATGTTTGTAAATGATTTTATAGTTTGTCTAAAATAAATACTTTTTTTATTTCTATATATATGACAATAAACTTGTGAAGAAGAAGGTGAATGTTTATCATATAAATGTCGATTAAAAAGTTTTTCTCATACTTTTCGCTTATACTCAATTATGAACGCCTAAAAATATTAATGTTTCTGTTATTTATAAGTAAATGAAACCCTCAAAAAAAAATTATTTCAATTTTCCCTGATATGACAAATTGGAGAAGCTAATTAGGAAAATTTAAACAATTCTATTGTCAGAAACATTATCCATTATTTGTGTTTCATAATGATAATTAATAAACATTTAAAATCAAAGTTTTGAAAATCAAATGAGATGGGTGACTTTTGTTATTGCCCATACACTAAATAAACTCAACGTCTGTATTTAAAAAAATAAAGATATTTTCATTTTTTTGTTTGTCGGAAAATTTTTTCATTGAAGGAATATGTTTGTTTTATGGAGAAAAAAAAATGAGAAATTTAATTTGCAATATATTTACTTTATAAGTGAGGATGATTTGGTAATTATTTCAATTATTCGAACAAACGGCATTTACTCAAAATTATTGCATGAGACCCGGATGTGATGGCATCAATTTTTGCTAACTTGTAGTATGAATATCCGTTGAGTTATTTGCGTTAAAATAAATTGGAAATCTCAAATTAAGTGAATAAATTGCTTTTTGTATTTAAAAAAATGAAGCAATTATCTCATTTTTATATATTGTACCAATAAAACTCACTATCTAAACTGCAATTAGTTTAATTTAATAATATATTTTGTCAAATTATTTATTTTGCAATATTTATGTTCGACGGCAAACTCACGTTCCTCGCTTCTACAACGCATGATAGCTACTAACCATACCTACTCGTATATCCAAGAAAACTTTAGAATCTCACCTATAGAAAAGAACCACACCCATCATGCAGCAAATTTCTACAGTTTCATTTCCACGCATAATAAAAAAGAAAGTTATTCTGCACTACTTGGTCTACAACGTACTTTGATGCTTTGTTGTTTGATTGCAATTTCTGAAACATAACTGTAGCTTGATATTTATCCGGGGTTTATAACATAAATAAACCCCAATATTTATTCATTCCAGTCGTAATAAGTTTAAAAGGTTTTCTACACTAAAGGTAGAAAAGTATAGATATAACTTAAATAGATGCATAAAACTTAAAGTTTTAAGGAAATATATTTATTCTTTGTATGCATCACTATTATGTAGATTATTGAGAATGAGGATGTTTTAAAATTTGGACCTTTTTTAAGGTCCGATAATAAAAGGGGGTGTAGGACACGACTTATTTTATATTGTATATTAATGAATAAAATAACCTTAGTATTAGTATTAGGTATCACTTTTTTGTATTCAAAATGCAATTTATCTTATAACTTAAGTAAATTATATGTTCTGTAAAATCTTTTAGTAAAATAATAAAAAAAAATAGCAGTTTACATACAAACCAATATTTTTGCACATTTTCTTCTTAAGGGTTCACAAAAATTAACTCCCTGAAGCAATATACAAGTATAAATTCTTAGTTTTGTATTGTTGAAAATAAAACTCTTTAAATTATGTCAAATTTTATTATAAGAAAGTAAATCTATGTGATAAATTTGAAAACACTTCATATACCTATATGTATCTACAATATTTCCAATCCAAAAAAAAAAAAAGATTTTTTATTTATAAAAATACATTATACTCTCAGTTTTTGAGATACCGAGCGTTTGTTTTTTAATTTGAAAAGGCGTAATCCCTAAAATTTCCTTACTTAAGACATCTTGAAAGGATCAACTTTTAATATTATTAGATTAATGTTATGCTCAATGATGTATCTTTAACATTTTGTGCTACTTTCTCCTCTCAAAGTTTAATAAACTCTTACTGTTACAATATATTTATAATAATGGTATCAAGTATGATCAAAATCATAAGTAACTTTTTCCGTAATTCTGGTGACCAACAGGTAAACAAACTAAAAAATAAATAAACAGAGACAAAAACAAAAACAAAGTTTGATTTGATCAAGTTGATCACTTCTTCTTCTTTTTCTTCTTGTTATTATTATTATTTATCTAAAATATAATCAGAAGATATTTGAACTTTGAATACTTTACATTGGTGACCCCGACGTGGTTCGAAAAATGCCCTGAAAGCAGACTTCACCACCTGTGTCTCTCCAAAAACAAGCATAGTCGATTAAAACAGAAGAGGCAAATTTAGCAATGGCCGTCGCGGAACTCCGCCTTCCTAGGTTCTGTTCTTCGGATGTTGAGAACTGGTTCCGGAGAATTGAACTTGATTTTGCGTCTAGGGGGATTTGTCATACCAAAGTTAAATATAGTCTTATGACATCAGCATTGCCGGGAGAAGTTTTCAATATTATTCCTATTAGTGAGGAGAATCTCACTTATGAGGGAGCGAATAAATCCATATTAATCCGATATGGGTTATCATCTTCCGCAAGGATAAAAAGAGTGATGGTTGATACTTTCGGGCTCTCGAGCATGGAGGTAAAAGGTGAGGTTGAACATCTTCTGGATGAGGAATATCTAAAGGATTTACGTGAAAGTTTGACTAAAGAGGCACTAATAAGGAATCATCCAAAGAAACAACAGGGATATTTGAGAGTACAATCAACACTTACGAATTGATATATTTCAGAGCTTCTTTCCAAATTTTTGTATTTAGATGTTGCTTTTTTTCCTTTGACGTTATGTCCTTCAACCATTATTCATACTTGATATACAGAAAATAACCATGTGAGTTGAAAATACCTTCAGCATACACATAATTTAACAGTTTAAATTATACACATATTCTGAACTTTTCATGATAATAATTATTAATTCATGACACCTTAATTCTACAGCGACGATGGTATCATTTTTTTGATGGAGTTGCACTGATTAAACATAAGGAAACATTATAGTATTACAATTACTCCATCTAACCTATGAATCTTTTGGTGAAATCCATATACATAAAGTATATTTCTTTCTCTAGGAATCGCCGTGGTGTGAACGTAGACACATCAACCTCAAGAGAATAAATCCCAATCGTGATGTCCATGAGCTATAGCGATTCCATTCATTTTTCATAGCATTTTGACTTTGTCGTAAAGTATTATCAAATTTATTTTTAAACCCATGCCTTCCAAAAAAAAAAGTATTATTTAAAGTATGTAAATACTAAATGTAGACATAGTTTTAGTGCCATTGTCTTTAAAATTATCCTAAAAAAGGTTATGGTGTCTCAGTAGACGGTGGAATCATTTTTACATCCACCGATTTTTACTTATCCAAACATGTATTCAGACGGAATTTATTCCTTTGCTGTTTTTGAGGAAGTTAATACTTGTATTGTATCTATATTAGTCCAAACCGACTCAAACATCATTCTTTTAGACTGTTTTGAGAGTAAAATGGGATTCATTTTTGATACCGCTAGCCCGTGAAAGGAGGTGCTGTACCACCGTGACTCTCTAGTATGCATTTAATATTATTCGTGAAACCTTAATTTTGAAAGATCATTAAATCTTTTGAAATAATTTTATAGGCAAATCTATTAATTTTTATAACTTGAAAACAGGTTGAGTTGCATGTGATACCAGCAGTCCGTAACGCGAGGTGCTATACCGACACTGTCGCTCTAGTCTCTAACATGTTTTGATAGAGACTTTGTATATAATGAATGATTATCAAAATATTTTGAAATTTTATCAAAAACCTACTTCAAAGACAAATGAGAAATTATAACTACCAAAAAGAAAGGGTTGTGCGTATAATATTAAAATATATATATATATGAATTTGTGTATTTAACAATATATATTAATAATTGTAAAGTTTGTCTGCTAAAAACTCCTGTTCTCTATATGTTTTCCCCTGAGAGGTTTATATATATATATATATATTAAAAAAAAAAAAAAAAATACATGTAAAAAGTTGAAATAAAAATATATGAATTTATGAACACGTATCTGTAGTCTCCATATTTGTATGTAGACGAAACAATGTTATATACATATATAGTTGTCTGAATGATTTTTTTAAAGAAAAGTAATGTGTTTAGATCTACGAGTATGTACAATATAAAGGAATTGTTTCTCTACGCTCAAGTCTCACCAAAAAGTTAAGAACTCTCAAATATGTAAATATCCAACGAGTAATATACAAAGTTTTATCATATATTTAAATTACATGTACGTCTACCCACAATCGAAAAATGTTGTTGTGTTTTTTTTTAAACAAATTCTGAAGAACAAGACGAAAGTTACGAAATACCATCTTCTACTTTAACTTTGAAAACTTCAAAGAAGCCATTTATTCATATTTCAAAATCCAACGCGAGCACTTACCCGCATGGTTCATCACCTTATCAATAGATATTTTAGCAATATAAACATCAGTGAGCAATTGAAAACATTTAAACCATTACATTATATGCTTATCTATTCATAATCAAGAAGAGAATATGAAAAGAAGAATATTTAATCTTGTTGTCTATAAAGTAGGGTCCCCAATCACCGGGTCATGAAGAACGTTTAAATTTTCTTTTTTATTTGTCATCAGTTGAAATACGTATATTTCTTAAAATTACTAAAAGACTAATGAGTGCGTATGTGCCCTGTAATGAAATTCGCATTTGAAGGCTGACGATGTTTCATGCTGACGGAGTAATTAAAATTTATAATAATTACATCTTCTATAAAAATAAAGCAAAGTCCATCATATGTCTGTCTGTATGTGATCTATACATCCATATTGAAGAAATTGCAATCCAATCGACCGTTTAAAAAAGAAAAGAATAAACATCATATATGTATATTGTCGTATAGAAACAGTATGAAAAACAATTCAAATCTTGTAGATGTTTAGGTCAACTAATATGTCATACAAACCAATACAAGCCTATGTGGCTAAAGTCAAATTAAAAAAGAAAAGACTAGGCAAATACATAAATTATATATTTATAATAAAATTTTTGAATTTTTATAAAAGAAATTATATATTTGTATAAAGTTTGAAGAAATTTCTCTGGTGATTCGTTTCTATATAAATTTGACCAATAAAAATTGATGCTTCAATGAAATATCAATCATTTTCTGAATATTTTTTTAATTCTTACATTTTTTTTTTTATCAAACGAATTTTTCAGAAGAAATGCCATTTTGGACATAAAATTTTAAACCTTAAGAGTATAATTTTTTTTTGCTAGTATGAAAACAATATTAGTAGGATTGTTTCTTCTTTACAATACGAATCAATGCTATTTTGTACCTTTTTTTGTGAAAAATTCGTACAAAAAAAGTTTTTGCTATTTTCTTCGCAAATTTCGCTTTGGCATTTTTTTTTGACAAAAATACAAAGATGGACAAATTTTTTCATGCAGGTATGTTAGTAAATTATTTGAAGTTTATAACATTTTTTAAATCCATAATAAAACATATTGATATTATACAGGCGCATCATTATTATTATAATACTCACCCGTACGATGGGATATAAAAATTAAGAAAAATAACATTGACAATTGTCAATTTGATATCCTGCTCCCTCCTATACCGGAGCAACGGCGGGTAACCCTTTGCTACTATAATATATACGTCAAAATATATTTAATCTAGAAAAAACTTGAAACCATTAAATGTGTTGTTTTTCATCATTTTTCAGCCTAAAAATGGAAATATATCGAGTTTAGAACAAGATACAGAATTAATAAAAACACTTTTGCAATAATACCACTTTTAGATAAGTTTTATAACTCAAACTTTCAATTTGATGATTGCTTTAAGGACAAAAAATGACTCTGATCGATAACAGTCCCAAAATAACATAATCCTAGATATGTCAGAATTCATATGACTAAGAGAAAAACTGACGGTATTCTGCGCTAATAGATTATTGTTTTAATTGTTCCCCTTAATCCCCTAATTGTTTCCCTGTTTTATTAAAATAGATAAAATGAAAGACCCTCCTGCAAAGGATAGATTATTTATAATTTAACAAGTTATTACTAAACAAAAATGCTCTAAACATAATATTAAAGACATTTCCAAAGATGAAATATACGAATATAATTCAACAGTATGTTAAAAAAACAAAAAATTAACTAAGCCACCTTAACAATCATAAAAATGGCTTGGAGGAGAGCAGTATAGCTGTCATGACGTTTTATTAGATCAACTGCAAGGAGGCGTGAGAGGAAGGTAATAAACACAAATCCCACTCCGTATATAGGAAGACATATAGGGTGTAATTTCTACGATGTAGATCCACAATTTTATTCTGAGTCTAACACTATCCTTATTCAGGACTGAAAACTGCAGTTCCATCCAGTTCAACCTTGGTCTGGCCCGGATCTGTCCGGCTTATCTTTCCTCAAACTTCAATTGTTCGGTCCTTGATGACGGCACTCAACTTCTTAAGAAACGTCCCAAGGACTGATAGAGCTTGTCCTAATTCTGTACTACTTCGAATAAAGAAGGACGGATACTGCTCTGTTTATGTTGATCAAATGATAATAGGAAATCTGTTATCATGCAGTCCAACTTAATATTTTCATCGACTGCCGTGTCTATCTTTATGAGCCAGTCCCTCCGAGATATCATCACTCCAAAAGCGATCAATAATGTAAATTCTGCTGCCTTAAAAAAGCAACCTCCCTAAAACAACTATCGAATAAGTGGCGAGAGGACATATATATATAATATTTCTCCAGTGTATTTGCAGTCTTGTTATTTGTAAATAATAAGCATGTACCTAGAGTAGAGGAAAACCACTTTGGTTTCGAGTTTGTGAAGGGATTTTGTGACATACATCCCAATATTATTTAAAATAGAGTGGTCGGGAGTGATACCAAACTGATCCATCCATACGTATTTTTATTAAATATCTTAGGCTATTCTCAAGAAGTCTTCCAGAAACGTCGCTCCTAAATATTTTGATGCTCAAAGTGGACAGACTAGTAATGCACTAGTAGAACGTCGTTGCTTAATTGCACGACCTCTCACAAAGAAGTTGTGGGAAGTCAAAGAGGGATTCTAATTAAGAAAGGACCAAGGTGAGGAAAAAATCCATGAACGCATCATTTTGGAACGGAAGGGTTCTAAACGTTTTGTTGTTCCTATTAGTTCTCCTAGATGTCGAAAGCTAGTCTTCTGTACCTGTTCTTTAGACGTACGGATCTCCATATTGCTGAAATTCACTCTCAGCTCTGATTCATTTATAATTTTATTTTGTTATTAGAAATATTTTTAATTAGTGACTGGCCTAAGATCTCTTGAGTACTCTCAAGGATCACTTTGAGGTCGTCGAAATTCTTTGTAAGTTTTGTTTAAATATCTTAGACATATTATCAGGTCACTACTCGTTCATTATTTGTGTAGGTAATTATGTACCAGTAAAAATAAGGCAGGGAAAAATCAATCTCTCTATCTACAACTTCTTCTAATATTGAACAAGGAAGAGAAGCCTCCTATCCCTATTTTGAAGAGAACTCAAGGAAGACCACTGACAATTAAATGGTAGGAAGTGAATCTCTGATTAGTTGCCGAAAGGTATAACTATGTGGGACCAAGTCAAATGCTTTCTCAAAATCTATTTAAAATCGCGAAAGCCTTTTTTTCAATCGCTGATAGAATTAAACATAATGCAAGGAATGTCTTCTCCTATTTTTGTTTTCATGAATCCTTTCCATTTGCTCGGAATAATGCTTGGAAGTACTTTCCGCAATCTCATATTTTGTATGAATGTCATTATTTTACTTGAAGAGTTATGCAGAGAAATTGATCTACAATTACTTAATTAAAAAACATATTTTTTTTTTAGAAAACAGGACCAAAGTAAGTTCGGAGCTAATGAAATCGAGAACACCACCCTTTTCAAAGATCTCATCGTAGTAACTGCCAAGGACCGGAGCTAAGTCAGAAGCAAATTCTTATAACATTCGATAAGGACTAAATTCTTATTTCTTAGATCAAGTAAGCCACGCAGTTCTAAGATATTCAATACCCATTCTGTTTACATTTCTAACTATTGTGTTAATTATTCGAGCTATGTGAACACTCCTAATGGAAAGAGTAGCTGTCGCATAGCTATACTATAAATATTCAGTCAAATAATGATCACGTGGTTATCGTTTCACTACATGAATTACAGAATTGGCTCGGAAGAGCGGAAAATGTAAATAATAATATTAATTATAGACCATTCCTATTTACGCATATATATCATTTTCTTGTGGAAAGCAAAATGACATGTAATAAACTATATCATTACTTTCAGTCAAAGAAATAAGCAAGTTCAATATCAGTTATAATCATTTGTTTGTATGTATATACAAATACTCAGCTATTGCGTATAATCATTTTTAATAAACTACACAAATACATTGTGCTGCTGACATAGGATTCTAAAATTTAAAAAAAAGAACTTTTTGATTCAATGATACAGATAATATATAACAATACCAAAAAGAGACTGTTGTTATCATCGACGTACATTTTCTTTCCTATTTCTTTTTTTTTTTTTTGCAATCTTAACAAAAAGTATTTCAGTTTTTTTTTTTTTTAGAAAGAAATAAACATTTAAGTAAGATATAATAAAATCATCCATTTATTTGTAAGATTTATAAAAAAACATATCAGTAATTTTTGAATGAAGAGATGTTTTGTTAATCGCAGAAGGAAAAAAGTGATTATTGAAAGATGAGTCCATTCAATATACTTAATTTTCTTTTTTATCTGATATCAAATACATGTTCACATAATATTTATAAATCTTTAAAAACCTATTTTCTGTTCTATTTTGTATACATTCTGTGAGGATTCTGCTGTAAAATTTTGTTTTCTTTAACGTTTGACAGAATATATTTATTTTATTATTATTCTTCGTTTGATATTTATTTGACGAGAACGTTAGGTACTTTTAAAATACCATATGAAGCACTTTGTATACTTAGTTCTAGATAGATATTGATATGATTTGAGATATAATTATTTATTTGAACGTACGTCATGATATATATTTTTTTTTAAATGTGGAATAAGTATGGGAAAATAATTGATCTTAACCACTTTTTGGTGTCGTTGTGTGCACAGTAAACAAAAATATCTAGACTATAAATATAAATGTAAGTGAAGAGAAGAGAAGGGCATTCAATCCACAGACAATCATTAAAGGAGTTTACACATCAAGTGAAAAAATTAACAACGAAAAGGTAAAATAACTAATTAAAATAAATTAAAAATGCATATATTGGTTGATTCTTTGCTCCTTAACAGACCCTCATTGCTCTCTCAGCCCTTTTCTCTGCTGCCTTGTCCGCCCCTCAAGGGTATAGCACCCCTCATGCTGCTGCTCCTCACCATGGAGCCTCCTCATATGAACAACCTGCTCACTATGCCTACAACTATGGTGTAGTGGATGACTACTCTGGAAACAACTTTGGACAATCCAAGTCCAGTGGCGGTTATGCCACCACTGGTGAATACCATGTTCAATTACCCGATTGTCGTCTTCAAACCGTCAACTATCACGTAGGAGATGCCTACTCCGACTATGTCGCTGATGTAACCTACAGTGGAATACCTCACTATGGAGCTGCAGGACAAGCTGGACATGAGGGAATTGGTCATGCAGTTGCAACTCATAATCACGGTGTCAGACATCATGGAATTGGCCAAGGTGATGTAGCTCATGGTCCTCATGGGCAAAGTGTTGCTACTCATGCTGTTGTTTCCCATAGACATGCTGTTTATGGACACGGACACCACTCTGCAACTCATGGACACGCTGTTTACGGTCTTGGTCACTTTTAAATTTAATATTTATTGATATATATTTATTTAGCTATATTTCTAATAAAGATTATTTAGTAATGTAATTTAAGGAAAACAGGGGAATTCAAAATTAAATTATTGAATCAAATTCTATGACGAATACTGACTCCAAAAGAAGTAAGATTGAAAGAACTAAATTAATTATATCAAAAAAAGTATTTCCATTATTTTAAATATCTGAAAGAGTTTATTAATATAGGTGCAAAAAATTATAGTTTAGAAAATCAAATGTGTTGTACAGGTGTGCGCGTCTAAAACTGAACACTCCTTTAAATTTTACGGCTTGAGGGCTTGACGAGGGGTTCTTTTGTAGACCTTAAGGCGAAGATAGTTCTTAACTAGCGGGTCCATGGTCCTTCTGCTGACGTTGAACTCCCCGGAGAGGCCGCTGACGGTGACCTTGCATCTCTTGTCCTCGGCAGACTTTTTCACGGCAGCAACCATTTCGTCCAACCTTCGAGGCCTTGACTAAGATCTTGTGGTCACCTCAAGAGTCCCGTTGGCTACCACGCTGTAAACGGTAGTGCGGCCGGAGTTCAGAACCTTGGCAATTTCAGTGGGAGTTTTTCCCCTCACGGAAAGTTCCAAAATTGCAAATCGACGTCTCTCCATAATATTGGCTGTTGTTTCACTGTTGATATTTAGATTTTGCTGGAGTTTTGTTTATAACTAGTCAAGACCCTTGCCTTGAAGTATAAACATGTTTTAACTCAATTAAATCACGAATATTTGCATGGCGTAAAATTTAAAGGAATGTTCAGTTTTAGACGCGCACACCTGTATGTAAACCAGTATGAAAATACGTGATGTATTAGTTACAATGGAGTTGTTAAAATTTTTAAGTTGGTATATTCACACTTACTATATAAGCCTGAGTGATTTTGAAAATGTTGTAACTCATGATCGTCCTGGCCACGATTTTGATCATTACCCTGTAGCTACTTATGCTGTTAGCCATGTATAGCTCACGAAGTTGCCCATCATGCTGTATACTATAGAATCGGAAGTCAGGTTTTTGCTTCACATGGACACAATTCTGTATCCAATGGCGACACTGTTTACGGCCTTGGCCATTTTTATATTGAATATTTATGTATGAATCAATTTTTCAATGTATTAATAGTCAAATTGAAATAAAACATAGCATAAGCATAATATTTGAAGAGGTTGAATAATAGAACTGAATGTACATAAGTCTTTCCTTGACATAAAAAGTAGACACTATTTACTGAAGTAAATAAATCCACGTTTATTCATACATACATTAAATATATACAAACAAATATTTCAATATGTGTGTAATACAACTCAAATATAACATGTTTCATTTATAAATTTGAAAACATTTATGGATCTTCAATATTTATTCAATAATTTAAAATTATTTACATTCAACATGAATCAATAAATGGAAATAAATAGATTATATTTTATCATTGGTTAACACCCTAACATTTAGTGAACACACTGTTTATAACGCAGTTAGTCAACTGGGTAAAAAATAGACAACAAAGATATAACGTATTTAATTACATGATGATTTAAAACAATTGAACGATTATACAAAATACTTCATTAAATTTGTGTATTATTTTTTACCTATTATATCAATTTTGCACCTGTAAATATCTATTGAAATTACTTGTATAAATATAAGATATTGAAGTCAAATAAATCCTTGTTTTAAAAAATAATCTAAACAGTATGAGTTTACGATTTCAAAACGATATAATTTTTTTTTTTTATTATGAAATCATTCAATCTTTATTTTTAATAAACATTTATGAAATAATATTTACTTTATGTGACTTTTGGGAGTGAAATTAGTACCCATTAGACACATGATAAGTTTGCGTGTACTATATAAAATTATAACTCCAATATTACATTTTTCGTCTGCCGTGGTACCCTTATTACTGACAATAAAAATCAAAAGAATTTGAGAAATCAAAAGGAAAAACAAAGAAAATACTTTAAAGTAAAAAAGTTAACTAAATTATCTAACCCTAATGAGGCGTTATTACTTACTTCTCACAAACAAAAACCTTTCTGACTTTTAAATCAAAATAAAACATTAAATAAAAACTTATATTTGAAATTAGCACACAATTTTGCAATATACATAAAATTAAGTTGATTTTTTGGCCATTTGAAAAAAGTAATTAGAAGCAAAAAGATTAATTTCAATATTTGTTTAATATCAAATGTATTCTATTAATATTTATTGATTTGATGTAAGTAATCTAATCTACTTATTTTTAATTAATGTCCGAAGATTTCCTACCTACAAAATATTAGTTACTTTTTACAATTAGTCAAATAATTGAATTTAATACATTAATTTCGTTGAAATATTCGCCTGTTACAAAATTATTAAGACAGCTTCGATTTTAAGAAAAGTAGAAGAGTTAGCTACAAAATTCCACTGGCATTGATTTTCTCATGAATTTTATGGAGGACAAATATTCCATAGTTATTCAGGGACTATATAGCTAAGGCCTACATACCAGATTTGCACATGTTTCTCCATTCGTAGCTGAACATTGAGACTCACAATTTTCACTTCTACTTTTTGATACGGTACAAACTGGGCCAGACAGTGTATAAGAACCATGGCTGGTGAGATCTGGGATGGTACTTTTAAACTCGAGAAAGGTATCTCATTAGGACGTCCCGAGAGACAAGAACAACCAACAACATCTCACAAGTCAAGCACCTGGTCGATTTACAAACCCCAATTGAGGTTTCTAGAGATCTCAGCGGATCTTTTCCTACCACCCACGTTCATTGTTAGAATCCTGACTGATTATCTCCGCTCCAAAAACCTCCTTTATTTATCTCCGGCCAAAAAAGATGAGCTATTGAAGTGTTGTATGGGCCTGATTAAGCTCTTCCAATACCATGGAAAGCAGTTTTTGGAGTTCTATCTGTTCGTACTCTTCTGTAAACTGAAGCACCTGCTTCGGGATTACTATTTTGATAGTCATGAAGAACTCACACGTGGTGTTCAGCCAGTGATTAAGTTAGAGATCAAAAAGGAGCTTTGCAGGCAGTCGTGAAAATTGGATAACCATTGTCATGACTTTATCCAAGCCGGAGGAGACTATGTGACATGATTGAGTACCTTTTTTAAACTTTTGAATGTAAATTCTTGTCTTACTGGGGCAGTCTCAATCATTTCGGAAAAACCTAATAATTTAATTTGAACTGAAAAAATAAATCAAAATCAAAACTTTTTTTGATTTTTTTTTCAAATCATTTAAAGTTATAATTCATGAGGTCTCCGAATTCCGCAGTAATTTAAACATGTCAGATTTTGCATAACTTAGTGTTGGGAATTTTTCTGACTCACTATATGGTATGTGTGGTATATTCCCCTTCGTGCACAGAAAACTGCCCTGGAGAAAATTGCCCATTTGGAACATTGCCGGTCTTTTGTTCAAACTTGATGAATAATAACGCATAAAAAAGTCGTTTAATATTATTTATGATAAATATCTAAACATATTTGTCTGTTTCAGCCCCCTAAGGAGTATCTTCAATTGTGAGTAATATTATTCCAGTATAGGAGGAGGAAGGGAGTGGGAAATAAATGGCTTAGGGCCTCTTAAAATATGATGGAATACTGGAAGAATATTGGATGAACTGCAGTTTTTATTTTACGGATCCGGTGGTATCCCCCAAGTATCCTGCGCAACTTGAGGGCTTGGAACTATTTTTTAGTATTTGAGGGGTTCTTTGGATGTGTTGGATGAATTTTCTGTGGTTTTTAGCAATCCCATACTACCTTCGGGCAATCAGAGGGCTGAGCGTACTCCATCATATTTTCAGAGACCCTAAGTTATTTATTCACCCACCCTCCTAACTAATTCTCTTTATGCATTTCTTAGAAGATTGGATTGAAGTTAAAAAATTACAAGGAAATTATATTGCAATAATATTACTCACACTTGAATGTACTCCCTTGGGCGATGCAACAAACAAATATGTTAAGTTATTTATCATAAATAATATTAAACAAATTTATGACATGTTTTTATTAATCATCGAGCTTAAACAAAATACGGGCAATTTTCTCCAGAGCATTTTCCTCGTACCATTCCCCTTATATCACGTTTTTTTATGATATTATAATAAATTATTAAAAAAAATTGAGGCTAGCAATAATTTGTTTAAATGTTGATGAGTTCGTTCATACTATATTCATATATTACAAGTGTATAATTTTGCATAAGAGAGAGTGTCCTCTAAGTATTTGATTTGATACCTAAACTTACAACTTTGGTGTATTACTTAATATACAAACTGGCAATTAAAAAGGTTTGCTGAATAAATATTGGTTCAGTTATGATGAATTTAAATTTTGTAGTATTAAAAAAAGCAGTTAAAAAATCAAGTAAATACCTGATAAAGACAAAATTTTACAAGTATTTTGTCTGGCATACATTATTTCAAATAATTTATTTAAATAAATTGTCTTTATTGTTTTCACCAAACCAAAAAACAAAGGAAAAAAGTGGACATTGAAAAACAACTTCTCCTGTTTTACGAATTTTTTCTATCAGTACAACCCGGAGTTCATATAGCGTGGACTTTTTTTGTTCATAAAATATATGATAAGTGGGAATTCCCTGTATAATTTTTATGCTTCAGTTTTAGCCATAATATAAAGCAATTGAAAAAAAATATTAGTGTCTAAATAAAAACCTTCACTATACCATATTTGAAAATTGTTATACCCCATTCAATTCAAACTGTATTCAATATAATCTAATAGATATCTAATCCTTCGAGTGATGTAATGTTTTTTATCAATTGTTATAATTTCTTTTTTTTTTTTTTTTTCATATTTACTTCATTTTTGTGATTTTTAAATTCAAAATGTTTTAAAGGACAAACATAATGCAATTGAAAACTTATAGATCTGTTTCGTGTTCTTTGGCTAAAATAAGAATAATAAATATGGGTTTGAATCAGCGGTCGTTCCAAGACCAGGATTTTATATCAGTTTTGACAGTATAATGTCCAGGGGGAAATGGGGATCTCAGAGCAAAACCAATTTAAAAAAATTGATTTAAGCATAAAATGGTTACAAATAAATGAACCCATTACTTGTTTATAAAATGTAAAGTAACTACTATGTTATAACATGGTTATTTTATTCAACTAGGTGTGGAATAGTGCTGTATTAACAAACTAAATATTTACATCATGTTGTAACTTGATTTTGTTTTTAAATAAAGATATTACTTGCCTATTGTAAAGGACTACATCCAATTTGTCCCTGAAATATCTGTATTTAATTTCAATGGTGTACGTAACTTAATGATCTGTATCTAATTTTGTTGGTTTCTTCTTTTTATTTTATCAAATCCTAACTGTCACCTTCCTCAACAGACCTAACGTTACATAAATAATACTATGTAGAATAAAATAAATTATTTTTAAGACGGAATTGATCATTTCAAAGTTATTTTAAAACAAGACAGCTTGTGTTATATGTAGGTATTGTACAAAAAAAAAAAAGTTTTTTTTTTTTTTTCAAAAAATAAAATTTGACAAAACCTCATTTCCAGCTATACTTTTAACCTCAACTAATAATAATTAAAAAAAAGATATCATCACTAGGATGGACAATCGGTACATAATCTTCTTAGCAAGTTTGATCTAAATCGATCTGTAACGTTTGTCGTAATCCTGGTGACTAACGAACATCAAACAGAAAGAAAAAAATAACTCCCGCTCAAATTAGTTCGTGTTAGTTCAAAAGTAAAACAAGCAATATAATTTTCAAATCAGTTATCCTTCTTTAACGGAAACTAGTATATATTTATTCAACACCAAATTTATTATTTAGGGGCTTATTGATACGCAGTTAACCTCGACCCACTTCAACTTTCTAGCAAGTTTCGAGGACATGTACATCAATTTTTTCGAAAAATAACTACCTATTACTGTAATATTAGCTATACCCAATTATGAGCTGTGACACATTTTCTTAATGTACAATCTTTCAGTAGTTTTTTCAAGTTCATTAATTTTCTTCTTGTATTCAAATGTTCACTTTGATTCTTAAACCCTTATTATTTATGAATATATAATTATTTGTAGTTAACTTAAGAGTTAAACAAAGATAATCAGTTAAATATTTAGTTCGTTATTAAATTGAAGACAATGAATAGGAAATTGAAGCTCCCTAGTTTGGGAAAATTGAAACGTATTAGAAAGAGAAAAATAAATAGTGTTTTCTTCATTTTATATGTTGAAAATTAGTGATCGGACGATTTCAAAAACAAATCCCGATGCAATTATTGTGAAAATTTCCGATACTGATTCAAATTCTTTAATATTTTAAATAATAGAAGAAAAAAAAATACATTTTCCTATCAAGGAAATTCACGGGATTATGTAAATATATGTACTTCTTTTTTTTTGGGGGGTGTTGACAAAAGATAACATTTTTCTTCAAATATTAAATTTTTTGGAAAAAAGATTTCAAAATTCTTTACCATTGTCAAAAAAAATAATTTTCTGGACAAAAACTTGACAAAATTCAAATGTTAAGTTTTCTAGTTGAAGCAAAAACTCCTTAATTTTAGGGAGGGGTATTTTTTTAGCAATATTTAAATGAAAGGAAATTATAAGAAGATCATAAATCAAGATATATTTTATTTTGATTAAATTACATTCACCGATAATCACTTATTTGTGAACAATAATTAGTCGTTGGTGTCTCAACATGTCCTAAAGCTGTATTAAACTTGCTTCATCGACGTGGTAAGTATTATTTCTTTAAATATCAAAATTAGAGTTAATATTACAGGTAAAGAAACATTAAGTTTATTATAAAAATATACCTTAAGTTGTATATTATTTGAATCTTCGCAAAATATAAATATATGTATCAATATAGCTTCAACCAACTAAATAATTTCCCAAAAAGGGATTTATGTGTAAAGTAAACTCTTCTCTTCTTTACCTGTATTAAATGTTAAGCAGATTCATGGAAACACATTGTCACATAAATATATTTGAGAGATTCAAATGAAACGTAAATATTCACTCATTACTAACATTGACTTAAAGTTAGTTGGGAATAATATTCTGTAGATAACAATATGAAATGGGACAGCTTGTTTATAGTTTATATCAATTGATTTTATACATATTCAAACGTCCATTGAGAAATTTTCATGTCTCTAAGTCGAGAAATCACCAAATGACACACAAAATTTTAAAAGAGGGAAGGTAGTACATGTGTCATATCAGGATTTCTTACTTCCCAAGATCAGGAAGAGGCCGTTGGAGCAGAAAACAGCGATTGTGATGGTGCTCAAAAGGTTAAAGGGAGACCATTTGGTTCACCAGGAGCCATCCATAGTTTGATCAAATTTGACCTCAACAGGTATGCCAAAAAGCTTAAGAAGAAACAGATACTCAATTGGGTCCAAGCAGTTTTATTGAAAGAATTTGGCTCCTGCATGCAACCCTCCATGATCTGGACACATGAGAAAATCTTTACCGGGATGAGTGCCTACAACACCTAAAACGATAGGGGTTTGGCAATTCTTATCCACCACAGGACAGCCTTTAAATGACAGAATCATGACCAAGTCATGGTTTTTGATTAGTTATTGGATTATGGCGCAAACCTCAATTGGTGGTGATCCCAGCCTGGGTAAAAGTCAACTCTAGGACCTAAACGGAGATGATGTAGTAAAAAATCCTACCTTGATTGAACAGCAAAGATTTGGAGCATGGGTACACAGTTATATAGAACGGTGCTCTGCCCAAACCCCAAAAGCGACACGGAAGTGGTACTGCAACAATTTGGCAAAACGAAAACAATGTAGGATCCCTCCTCCTCAAACCTGAATCATATGGAAATTTTAAAAGATACATCCGTGTAGGCTATTTTAGAGAAGAGAGTGTACTACAAAAGTACCCCAATGTGTAGACCTTAAGCTTTGGAGAGAGCATGGGATAAAAACACAGAAGACGTAATCTGTGTAATTATCAAAGCAGCACACAATAGTTTCAAGGCTGTGACAGCCAATAATGGGAAATGTGTGGAATATTCAATTTATATTATTTATAACCCATAAGTATACAAATAATTTTTTGTAAAATAAATTACGATTAACGCTTTAATAGAGTTTCTAACTGTCCCTTTCTGAAAGGAGTAACCCGGTAATATGTAGTTATTTGAAAGGAAAATTAAAACCGATTTTTTTCTACTAATTTTATCTTTCATAATAGTCTCAATATATCAACTTTATACATGTATATATATAGAAAATAATAGCATAACATTAACCAATCACATATTTACATGCATATTAAAAACTGTTAGAAAATAAGCTCTTTATCGTGTTATCTTATGATAATTCATTTATATACCGTATACACTATAAAATATATATAATTTTATATAGCATAGTCTAAGCCAGAAAAAGTTTTTTTATATAAATTTAAAAAAACCAAACATTTGTCACATTTTCCAATTATAAAAATTATTTATATTTTCGCATTTATTCCGATAATTATTAAGAAACGTTGGTTCTTCAAAAAAAACATCTAGTCTAAAATTAATTTAATTATTGGTAATATAAATGGACTTACTAAAAAACCGCCAATTTTTCAAAAAAAAAAAAAAATTATATTTCCTTTATATTCAATATTGATAAGGTTACTTATCATATAAACAATTTTAATTGAATTATTAAACCATTTACCTTCTTCTGTTTCGATTTTTAATCTTTTGTAAAAAAATTACCTTGGTGATAAGAACAAAAAAGAAAGTAATTGATAGGGGTATTGATGCACAAGTAAAAAAGAAATTACCTACATTAGAATGTCCAAATGCATATAAGTAGTAATGTTAATCCTGCAATCTTTTTCGCTGGCCCGTTTTCTAGGAATTTGTAATTTGAAGCATGAATTTTCTTTTCATTAGCAGTTGTCGTTATTATTTAATCCTGGAGTAGTGAACTGACTCACTTTTATAAATAGACTCAATGATATTCAAAACCTGATTGAACATTCGTGTGTACTCATACAAGATGGAGAATAATCTTGATGATTTGTTGCGGAGTTATAATGTTAAGTCCTTGTTGGACTCAGAGTAGAATTAGGTATCGACATCGGAGTCATTCTTGCCATATCCTTGATCTTTTCCTTTTTGTCCTCCTCCCTGTTAATAGCGGATTCTAGCTGATCTCTTCCCAAAACATTTTCAAAATGTCAGGGTTACCATGTTGATTTTAAGTTGTTTTTTAAAATGCCCCTTATACATACAATTTGCATCACTATATGGAAGCAATTATTTTCCTTTAAAATATAAAATGCATAACTTCTATTTTTATATAATTGTTCACAAATACACAAATATGAATCATTACCCTTTAATCATGGATAACAGGTCCTAACTTGAGATTAAACTTTAACTATGACTAGAGTGTAGGGGAAATCAGGACATTTCATACTTCAATGCATAGAAAAATATATTTTGTTCTAATTCATAAAATTTACCACTTTAAAATGTGTATATTAATTTTTTACTACAACATATAAAAAAACATTCAATACGTTTGTCCAAAGCGTAAACCATATCCTTGAATATTTTGTTGATGTTAATGCAGCAGGATATGACCACTTTTTTAGGGATATCCGTGCTTGTTTCCAATCTTAATTGTTTTGATTAATAATATAATTAATCATAGAAAACGAAAATAAATTTGGAAATGTAAAATAATCTTCTGGAGAAATTTGAGCTCTACGAAAAAATATTTGAGGCCATAATATAGTTTGTTTTTTTACTATGAGGGATATTAGATGATCCATACACTAAACATAGAAAAACTGGACTCAATTATAGGATTTGTATCCAAATTTGTTGGATGAGCTTAGATAGTCAAAAAATTTAGGTCATATGTGTGCTAACTAAATATACTAGTTATATATGTATTTAAAAAAAATTGACTGCACGATTGCCTTTCCTGTTCAAAGACATTAAGATAACACTTTTTCTATTATTTTTTTAAATTCTTGATGTTATTTTTGAATGGGAAGGACAGTTTAATATTAAAAATAAAGATTTTGTGTCAAAAAGGAAAAAACGTAGTTTGATCGACCATAAAAACTAATGTGCACCTTAAATTAATAAATCTAATGTGTTAGAGAAACGTTAAAAACATATATAGTTTCAAATCCAAGAATACAAACACATCTGCACTCAATTCTGAGAAAAAATATACTAGCTTGTTTTTGTTTTTTTATGGCAATCCACATTCTTTGTAATAAAATATTTTGATAAATATTTCTGAGGCTCTGCAATTTCCCTGAACGATCTAAAAAATTATGTTTTTAGGCCGTATCTATGCTTAAAAAAATAATCATATATAAAATAAAGGCTCCAGACTATAGTGAACATTCCTAAATATCTTAATCAGTTTCAGAAATTAGAATATGAAACTCTAATAATAAGGCCTTGAATTCATGGTGCTTATATATTATAAAGAAAAATAATAAATTAAGAATTTTGGATTTCCCTGATTTTTGTACAAGGAAAAATCATAAAATTAATGTTTTCTAAGGATTCTATAAAAATTATTTCAAGAACTTATTACAAAATATACCTTGCAATTATGTACAAAAACTAAATTAGTTTGTACTTGACAGAATGGGCAAACATATTGAGGGATTAAATTATCAAAACCAGAAAAAAAAATTATTCTTTTGTAATTCTAAGATAATGTTACAACCTGATGAAACTTAATATTCCATAAATATAATATTTATTAGTTATAGTATATATTTATTTAAGATACCTTAACCTTGGTATGTAAATCAGTCTAGGTAAGTTATTAAATTTAGGGATATATTAATATCTATGACACCATAACTTATAAATTACAAAATATATTCCGATATAAATTAGTAAGACTAATAAACCAATAATATTAATCAGATTAAAGTTAACCTAGTTTTTAAAAGTATATGATTACTTTGAATATTAAATTAACGAAAGACATTTATCAAGAACAAAAGTTTGTCAAAAAAGATTTTCTATTTTGTTCATCTTTCCTTTATTAAAAAAAAACAGAAACAAGGTCAAAATCAGTGGACATATCATTCAATATAATTGTTGCAAATGGTTCACGGCTGAATATAAGCTCATTTTTATTCAATTATTCAGCATTCAGAACACTGATAAAAGGAAAAGAAGCAGAAAAAACAAGTACTTACATTTAAATACCCTATATATATTTACTTTTTTGGTGAAGTAACACCATGGTATATGGTGACATTAAGTAATAAAGTAACCAAAGACGGATTTCGTCGTAGACCCAGTGAAAAAGTGTAACAATGTCACCTTCTATCAAAAAATAATATTTTACATTAAAATACTATTATAATTTTTCATGTTTAAAGAATACAGTTACGGTAATTTATAATTTTCCTCTCGGTAAAGTAAAAGCAAGATTTTGAGAAATGGTATCCTATATTTTATTACTTGATAATTAAAATAAAAATTGAATTGTTTATGGAGTACAAATGAATCTTATTTTATTAAAGGAATTGTTTTTAATTGTATTGCTTGTGTCATACCAAAATATTGAAAATTCTTTTAATAACGTGCTTATTGAACTTGATAAAAATAAGCGAAAAAATATCAAGTATTTAATTACATGATAAATACATTTAAACGATTTCAATAATTACATCATTTAAATTTTGTAGCATAATTTTTACCTATTTGTCCATATTGCTCACGTAAATATCAATTAAAATTCAACAAATACTGGTAATAATAATATATTACATTGAGAAAAAATAAGTCATTATTTAAAAATAAACTTCAGAACAGGAGGTTTGGGTTACAATAAGATAATATTCGTAGTCTTAATTTTGGATGACTTGTGTGTATTATATATAATAATAGAAACAATATTAAATTTTTGTTGATACCATTGTACGGCTCAGTTATCACATTGAATAAAAAGGAAGACTCGAAGAAATTGAAAGTAAAAGAAAGAAACAACTTTTTATCAAAATATTCCATTAAATGCACTAAACCTCGATTAAAAATGGCTAAATGTAAGAATTTTTACTAAATAAGGGATTATCAAAACAAATAAAGAACTGTATATAATATGATTTAACGTTGTAAGATCATAATGAAATAAATTGATGATAAAATGTAGGTTCAAAGGAATCAGAAGCATTTTTATAACTCTTGTGGTATATAATATGCCAATTCGCTAACAAAAGTTTTAAAAACACTTTGATTTCATTTAATTTCAGCAAAAAGTGATGATTTTTGAAGAGAAAAGTAATAATTAGCAGTAGTTGGATTACAAATTATTATCTAACTGCAATTAATTGGATTCCTGATATATTGGTTAGATTTTAATACAATTACAAGTTACTTATTTATTCCTTCTATTTTAAAGTCGTATTTTTAGGAATTTATGCGGAAAAATAATTAACTATTATACTATTATGTGTTTTTTACACACTGACAGATCATATTATTTTCAACTATGATCAATGATAATATTCTTTATTTTATTTTTTTAGGTATGTAATATTTGATTTCAATACAAAATTAAAAGGAAGGGATGTTCAAGCTTTTTCGACTCAAGGACCTATTTATGGAAAAATAAGGTAGTGTTTGGTTTATTCGAGTAATAGTTAACTCGGTTCTGTCAAATGGTGAGTCGATGTTCCAAATGGAAAAAAGAGCTGAGTCGATTTTATATTTTTATTCAGTTGCCCAGATGATTATCACAAAACCTTATCAAATGTTTTGAATTGTATTTCTCTACTGTCCCTTTGGCCATTTTCCAAAGAATAACAATCAAACCATTTATAGATCCAAATTAGATTTTTTAAATTCTCCTCAACGAGTTACGAAATATTTTCCAGTAATTTTTTCTAATAGAGATTTTTGTAAAAATTGTCCCCCCATGTGGTTTGGTACTCCTCATGAATTGCAATTTACAAAATAGTGGAAGAATATTAGGGGAATTTTGCAAATATTTCCCAATACAATACACTATTCAAATTCATTTTAAGCCACCCCTCTCTAACCTTAAGTAATAAATGTCTACAGAGTGGAACCCCAAAATTTGCTCTAACATTTAATTGCAATTTGGTTCTCTATATTTTTAATTATGAGGTTTCATTATACAATCAAACAACAGCTGAAAGAAAAATAAACAAGCTTCAGTTTTATATCATGTCTATGTCTAAAAATGTCAAAGCAATAACAAAAAAGGCAGCACCTTTGCGATTATCCCCGAGCCAATGTCAGTACTGAGAATGCAGCAGAGACACCTGGCATCTCCATCCGCGCTGTCTACACCATTAAGAAGTTTATATCAGGTCCATACAGCCTCCAAGTGGGACTCCTCCATCCCTTACCGCAATCCCCTGGACTTAACAGTGGGGCGGTTTAGGGGAAAATGTCCACCACACCTCACATGCAAATTAGGATTCGCCCCAAGTTTCTATAATGAAAGTGTGGTACGCCATAGACACAATAATTAGTTGGCCGACGAGTAGAGGCTGTTATTGATTGTGAAAGAGGGTATATTGACTAAAAATATAGCTAACTGTAGTATTAAACATATCGTAATTTGGATTTACGTTGTATTTTTGCGGGACTATTAAATATTACGTTTTTCATTATTGAGTCATGCTACTGTAAGTTTTGAGTCCACGACAAAGAAATAAAGAATAATAACTGACTTTTAAATATATTTCCTTAGCCTATTTTGAAGTAATTATTATCTATAAAAACTAAAAAAATATTGAAAGAATAAACCAGGTGAAAATTATTATAAATTAAAAAAAATATGCAATGGACATGCATAACTACTTAAATTTCTTTCTTTCTATTATCCTTTTCTAATTTATCGCTGGACTACGTTCTTCTCAGCTCAATCGACACAAATTTATTAAAATATTAAGTTATAATAAATAGGTAATCTCAAACTTACCAAAATAAATTTTACAGCCTGATTAACCTTTTTGCCACAATAGAGACATGGGCGTCCCACCAATTTAATTGGGTATAACTTTTCTTATGATCATTCAAAAATGTTCTTTTTTAACTTTAAAATGACCTACTATATCTGTTCTTTTATTTATTATTATGTATTATTAATATTTTTTAAATAAATATCTTTTTTATAGTGATTTTGGTTTTGGTAATTTTTGACAAGTTAAATTATTTATAATTAGAAAGTTGTTACTAATTTAGAAGTTAGACATTTTACTTTTTTTATTTTACAATATATATCTATTTAATCTACAATGAAAATTTGACGTTAATACATTATTTTTTTTAAGCAAAGGAACTAGTGTGTACCTCTTGCCCGGAAGGTTAAAATACGTTAGGGGTATATATATTTATTGATTTTTTTATTATTTTATTCTTATAAAACTACAAAAAATGGGCAACTGGACCAAAATTTGTCAAATAAAAGATTGCACCTTAAGGGATCAAGTTTTGCTTGATCTTCCAGAAGACACAAATCCATTGCTCAATTTTGAATCAACTACAAATTTCCTAGCTCTTTCAATTTATATCTGTCAACAAATAAACATTTATGCTCTCCGAAATGCTAGAGAGTTTGTAACAAATGTAGTAGAAATCTGGGATTTCTGGAAGTTAATCTCATAATGTCATTGATGAAGCTTCCTTATTTGAAATCTTATTGGAGCATTGATAATTTTATCTCATTTGAGGGTATTAAAATACAATGGTCAGAACTCGATTTATGTCCTTCAAAATCTTCACTTCGCTAATAACTTAAAAGCAAATAAAGAGAGCAATAATTGAACATTTGAATAGAGCATTTTAATCTACCATGTCCGATGCTCAATAACAGTTGATTGACAAATACATGACTAAATTCAAAGGAAATATTTCAAGAAAGCAATATATGAAGAATAAGCCTATAAAGTAGGTGTTGCAGCAAAAGGGGATATCTTTATGAGTTTAATTTATACCTTGGGAAGAAAGAAAATAATGAATATGATCTTGGAGGAAGTGTTGTGCTGGACCGTCTCAGAAGCTCAAGAATTCCTACCATACACTATATTTCAATCATTTCTTCCATTCTTTCACAGTAGTTAATAAATTACACAAAAACGGATTGTATTGTGTCGGAACTTTAAGAAAAGTTGGGAAAAATATGTCAACTGTGAAGAAAGACCAAGATATGAGTAAAAGAAAATTTTTGCAAAAATATACAAATAAAATAGTAACAGTCAAGTGGTTAGAAAATCGTGGAGTAACTTTAATTGGCACGAGTTTGGAACGCTACAATCAAGTTTCATAGGCTCTAAGAAGATTAAAAAGGAAAAATTCTAAAATAGTCTTTCCAAGTCCATCCATCATAAAAAAATACAACTTTTGTATGGGAGATTGAACATTGAACATATTCTTCATTAAAAGACTGGATAGATTGGATATAAAATCATTGGGGGGGGCGTTATTATTTGAGGTTTTTTTGTTGTTGTTTTTATCTTTTGGATATTTGCGTAGTTAATTCGCACATTGTTTACAAAAAAATATAATCCAAAAGGAATGTAATTATTGGATTTCAAAATTATTTTAGTAAAATAAATTGTAGGTAAATGCAGTAATGGAACGCAAGGTTTATAAACAAGCCATGCATAACCCCGAGATATCATTCCTTAATATGCTCCACTCCAAGAATTATATGGACGAGAGGGCAATGTAGAAATTGCATCAATAAAATATAGAAAATAAAAGTCATATTCAATGTAATACATGCAAAGTGTTTTAATGTATTGTTTCAGAACAAAAATCAAGAAATTATTTTTGTGATTATCATAATAAAAAAAAATAGCTGTTTAGGTAAGATTATAATAGAAAATTCATTTATTTTTATTTTGAATATAGAAAATGTTTATGATTTAGGAAATAATTATAAGAATGGAAAATACTTATTGGTTTTTTTTTGTTTTTTTTGAAATTACTTATTCCTCTTTTTACTCTTCAGCACAATAGGGACACTGGTGTCCCTACAAATATATCGAAACCTATATATGTAATCTTTGCAAATTAAAAAAACTGTTTTGTATATCCCATTGAGTAAAAAATATCAAAAAGTTTGTTGAAAATATCATCAGGGACCTAATGATCCCGAAAGGGTTAAACATAGGTAACAATAATTAATCAAATTTGTAAGTACTTTTGTGGATTCTTTTTTGAAGATACAAGAGGAAGTGAACAGCGTCTAAAAAATGTTTTAAAATTTTTAGTCATCTACAAATTCTTTGTGGTTCTTTTAACCTTAATAAAGACTGACACATTCATTATTTAATTTTACGTAGTTGGCGAAACCTCAAAGAAATGTTGCTTATATACTTTTGTCAGTATACATCTTTTTATCTTTGGATTCAAAGGCAAATGTGACATGTCAACATAAAGGCAGGCTGAGATGGGGGAAAAAAGATATTTCGAACGGCAAATATCACTTGAAAATACAATTATTTGAATTAATAAGAAACGATGATACGATATTTACTTAAGAAGCTATAAGTTTATTTTTTCAGTCTAATTAGTTATCTTCGTGCATCACCGCCAACAAATATTTGTTACTGAAAATAAAAAACAATAGTTTTTTATTTAATTTAAAAATTACATCGTAATAAGAGCAACTACTCTCAACAAATCAAAATATGTCATAATATTATTTAAAAATAATGCATTATATATCATTTTATCTCACTGATCAATTTTCTTTAATAAAAAAATCCAACTAGCTTTTATGTTGAAAAGTAAAAAATCTGAAACACAACTATTCTTACCTTTTTACATAATATACATATATTAAATTCAAAGCACTCTATTTTTCATTTCAATTAAGATATATCAAAGATATACCTTGCTTTATCATATATACTGAATAATACCTACAGTTTTATAATAATATAATAAATATGATAAACTAAGAGCAAATCCTTGTTGGAGAAAAAAAAAATATTTGACAAATTCACAAATAGTATTGAAAAAATCCTATTTTAATTACTTTATTTCAATTAAATAAAAGCACACTTTTGGTTGTATTATATTAATAGTTTTTATTTTTATATAACCTATATTTCCAAGATGTTAGACTAACAGAATGTCAAATACTCCATTTAATATTGAATATGACCTAAATTAAACATTATGTAATACATGAAATAACCTTAAGTAATATAAAAATATTTTATAGTCTATGTGTTTGTATAAACTATTAATGATCTTCCGTTTATTTACTTTAAATACGTCATTCTTAATTGGTCCATTACCTCAGGTATAAAAAGTGTTTGGAATCTACTTAAAATGAGGAATAGTAAAATATGTTTGTTTCTTTTTATATTCGATGTGTTCACATAATATATTTTTTTAACGCAATTCAAATCGTTCTTATTATATGTACATCCATTTTTAAACTTATATTAAATATCTATAAATAAAAAAATGAACTCTAACATCTTCTTATGACGGTCAGATACGGGCACAGTTGAAACATTTAGATTTGAAGGAATTCAAGTTTGTGGCAAAACTACACACGGATATAATCCTCAATAGATTTTTACAATAGCAGGTATTAGATGTGTTAAACTTTGACGTGCCTATGTCAGACTAGTCTACATATAAAAATTCTTCAAAGTTAAATAACTTTTACAGCAAGTCATTTCTCAAGTTTAAAAATAAAATAAAAATGCTGATTTTTCAAAAAAACAAAACAAAACAAATTAAGTAAGATTAATGAATATTTCTTCTTTCCTTTGCTAGAGTTCATAAATCTCTTTGAGACTTTATGTACATATATTATTATATCTATGTATTTAATATGGGCAAAAAAGGATAATATTTGCAATGCATATTTTCAAATGTTCAATTTATTTTTAAAGAAATATTTTCTTGTTTCAGATGAACTCTTTTTTTCTCTTCTTTTTGTAAAGATTGGCATTGCTATTTATAAAAAACATGCAACTGTTTAAATAAAATTAATAATTTGATTGCTGTGCCACATTTGTAAATATTGTCTTTATGTAATAACTCTTTCTATTTCCAAACAAATTTGTAAAACTCCATCTTTTTTGTATTTATATTACTTTGTTCTATAACAAATAACTTGCAAGAGGAATAGTTGATGTACAGAACAAAATTTCAGGAAAGAACATGATGAAAAGTCTTGAGAAATTCCAATTAGATGTGATCCCTTCAAATCCTTATTTTAACTTTATTAGGTACACTGTAAATTTTTTGTCCATTTTAACATGATAAATTGTGTTTGTGGAAGTCAAACACTAAAGAATATTGTCATTACTGTGTTATATCAGTTTTTATTCAGTAAATTCAGTCCGGGTTTAGGACATGTCCTATTGGTACATAAGACAGTCTGTCTTTGAATTAAATTATGAATTTAATAATTACTTATTGGGTACGGCTTACAATTTTTTATGATACTGATGATAGCATTATTCATTGTAGAGACAATAGATGTAGTCCTCCTTCAGTTTACAATATCGACTTTGAGTCCCCCCTTATAATCTACAAAAGACAAATTCTTAACCTCCTCTACATAATAATACCTTTAATCTACTTCAATATATCATCAACTTATTTGAATAACTCGAAGGAGGAGTTGTATTGCTTCTCTAATGATGGTAACCGATTTACCTCAATCTCCCTTCCATTTTTAATTTTTTTTGTTCAATTCATATATATTAATATAAAAATAAATTTATAAATGAAGTCCGGAGCAACTATGCATTTGATTCGTTAAAAAAACACATAAAGGTTTGTAGTGACAAGAATATTACTACTCCCTTCTTTTTCTTTTGACCTACATGTAAAGGGGTGAAGAAGAAGAGAAAAGAAAAAAGTTTTTCTTTCTTCCGTTGAAAGGCACAACATTCTCACATTTAACACATATTTCAATTAATTACATTTTATTATGAAACTATTAGCATATTTGTATTTTCAAGCTCGTAACAAATTTTAGAACCTATTTTTAATTAATATTATTTGTGAAATTATATTTTAAGAATATAATTAAATGTGTGAGCCTTAAATGTTTTATGATAAATTTGATGCCAATACTAATGTCTTTTTATATTTAGAAGATGCCTTTTTTATCAATAAATAAATCATTCATTCTATAATTGGAATACAAGTTACATCTAAGTTCATTTATTTACCTTAAGATCTACAGATTTAAACTTAGTCTCAAGAGTAGAACAATATCTTTTATAACTATGAAGATTAATCAAATTCACTAAACTAAAATAAAAACTCTAAAATTAAAAAAATCCCAAAATGTGAAGTGATTTAAAAAATAAAAGATTTTATGTGAAGCTTTATATAATTTTTTTTATAATTCTGTTAACAATTCCTCCCTTTTTGGAAGCTTTGGGCCAAAGATACTTTATTCATTCAACTACAGTAGACCGAGTAATAAGGACATATGCGTTCAACATAGCAAAGTCCATTGCTTTGATTTCTTAGGTAGCTATTTTGTTTCTTCCTGAAAGTCCAAAAAGCATAATCACTTTTAATCCCTAACTTTCCTGTTGAATTATACAAATTACTATATAATTGTTAGAGATAGACAATCTACAAAGATGTGGATTGTGAACTTGAATATCTTCTCACAGACCTAAAGGAATGTTGATATATATTCTTGAAGAGACCAAATATGATCATTTTGGACAGAGAGTACTCTAATTGTAGAATCAATAAATCAGAACATGAACGTTACACAAAAGTACTTCCTGATAGAATGACAAAGAAATGGATAGGCATTCTTTTAGAGCTACATAATTACAAAAATTATGAACAAAGAAATATCATTGCCCATTTGAAAGACATATTTCCAACATTTTCCCTATTCATCACTCCAAATATTGAGCAAATTATATTGAAAACTACAAATTTGAAAGGTTTTAAAAAATTTGGCGAGAATTGGACGACCCTTCATAAGCCCAACCTTCAAGCATACAATGGGTTATTGATATTGTAAGGTGTCTATCGATATTGTGGCGAGGCATCTCCTAGTCTTTGGAATACAGACAGTAGTAGGGAAATTTTGATGGCTAAAACAACGTTGAAATACTTCTAGACGTACACAATTATATCAATTTTGCACCTTTAAAAAATACTCTAAAACAAGTTCTTCATGTATGAAAATGTAAAAAAATAAATATGTTGTACCAAAACTAAGATCTTTATATATTTTTCAATATGTTTAAGCTCTTTATAGTTTTGTTGAATGCAGTGCCATGCCCCTATCTTCTTTGAGCAAACGGAGAGGGTGGGTGCCCACAGTTACTGTGAACACCTGTCTGACCAAGTGGTACCTTGGATGAAAGCTGATGCCAATGGTGTCAAGTTCCTGTTTCAACAAGAGTCGCCCCCATCTCACAACACCAAAAACTTGTTTAAAGAAGAGAAGGTGTCATTTTGACACCCCCATACCATACTATTTAACTGTCCATATAAGAATCACATGGGTTACTACTTTTAGGGGAAAGACTGGAATGTCTATACCAATTCACAGAACCGCATCGACTCCTTGAAGGCCTCTATCATCAACTAATGGAACAAAGTCTTCCCGTGGACGTATTCAGGGCCTACAAATCCTTTAGGCCTCATATTGAGCGAAAGACTGGTAAAAATGGCAAACACATTAAATGATTTTTTTTTCTTTTGTATTATTATAACTGGCAAATAAAATTTCAAACCTCTACCTGCTAAACCCTTATTGATGAGGAGGCAGTTAAAAGTTGTCTGGATTTACATGAACTACCCATTACATAGATCTTCTTGTTGAAAATAGTTAATTATTATTAATATTTTTGAAATTATATCGAACAATATAAAAAATGTAAAAAACAAAAAGATTTTGTGATTTTATTAATTTTTATTTTACCTTTATTTAAACAGCAAATAATTTATGAAAATTAAAATTATGTAACATTTTCTGGTCAAGTTGCATTTACATAAATATAACTAAACATTATATTTTAAAATTTCTTCACCAGATTAAGGCTAACAAACATAAAATATTCATATAACTAATTTAAAAACATTAGTATCATACAATACAAATATATAACATTCAGATCAAATTTACTTTTAAACTAACAACTAGCTCATTGGTGTTTGCTTTTCTAAAAAGTTTGAGTATTTTCTGCAAAGTCCAAAAATGTATTGATGGATGATATCTAATAATATCAGAGGCCCAGACCCAGGCACCTCGATCTTCTTAGGTATCTTACAACTGTTGAAACTAAAATAGCACGAATATCCTCTTTACAACTCTTAACATTTAATTAAACATTTATTATCGACCTAGCTTTAGGACTACTTTCTTTATTTTTTGATGACACGCTGAAAAAAATTATAGCCGTGATTATATTAACGTTATTATGCGGAAGACCCCTTAGGTTTAACTAATAAATGATCTCAGAATATGTAACTGAGGAAATTCCACTAGGCGTGTCTAATCGTTTTGAATAATTTACCACTATCTTTGAAAAACAAAATTATTGTTCTTACTTGAAATTGAGCTGCGAATTTTCTTCTATCAGCCATTTGGGAAGTCGATGACATAATCCTGAGCACCCAATTACTAGATAAATTTAATTCTTTAATCCAACCATCACACCTTGACAACGCAGAGTCCTCTATTGATTTTGAAACATTCATTTTCAAATGCCAAGGAACGTGCACTTTTTGTATCTGGCCATGCCTAATGAGAGAAAAAGTAAACCAATATCGTATACTGTTAGCTGATTTTTTGTAAGTGCCCCCCATTAAAAAAACACAGTATCACGTCAATTTTTTTAAACAGGTTGTTATCCAAGATTCTTATGATTAATATCCATGGTCGTTCTATAATCGTAAGTTGTTTTCCAAAGAACCCTTTGTGTTGCAGCAAGCGAAGTGGAAAATTCATCGATAAATTCATTTATAAGATCAGTTCAAAGTATAATATATTCATAGTATGCGACTTGACGATTATCAGATATCTCCACTCCATGTTGGGATTCTTAGTGTCATTCAACAGAAGATGGCTCTTCTTTGGGGTACAGAAAACTCCATGTTAGTCCTTTTCATGCTTCTAGAATTTCATTTATCATGGCATCTTTTAAATCAGCAAACCTCTTCATTTTCATTACATTAAAGAGTTCTTTATGTTTGAAGATTATAATATAGAATGTTTTAAAAGCGGGTTACCCCATCTATCATGTGTGTACATGTCTAAGCGTATATAAATATGATTCAACGAAGTTATGTGAGAGAGAAACTCTTCTCCTGATATCATTGATATATATCTATATATAAACTTAGACGTGTACACGTACGGTAGAATTGGTAACCCGCATAAATAAATAAATTGTCTATACACGTTGATAGTGTAAACGCATGGAAGAAGTAGCAACCCTCCTTAAACATTTTTTTATCTTCATGTAACACATGTTAATAAGTTTGAACCTTAAGGAATATGTATGTACTTGTAAGTATTAAATATAATATATCATCCTACGTCACTTCTCACCCAATTTCTTAAAGAATATTTATTAGGAAAGAAAACTTAGCAAGAGGGGAAATTCACTTGAGAGTTGAGAATCCACATGAAAATGTTCCTACTTTTTTTTTTTGAAATCATACATACATAATTGAACATATGTACATGATATTCTACACTACGTGCGTAGATATATTTCTTAGGTATGAAAGAAACAAAAATAAATATAGATCCGTCCCCTTCCGGGATAGGATAGAGGAACCAACGCCCTTCTTTTAACCTTTTAGGAATTAAAACTATGTACTTTAGTAAGTGGCTTTGAATAAAAGGTCACCCAATGAGAAGAGGAAGAAGGAATACGTTGGAGGAAAGAGCAAGTTAAATAGATGATGAATATCATAAATATTTTTGTTGATTGCTATAAAAGTGCATTATGTATATTAATTTTATTTTCATGAAGCACTGAAAATATATGCTTAACGGCTTAATTCATGACTTAAGTAGGTGAAGTCTTGGAGTGTGTAATTGAGTATAATAGTTAAAGATCATGATGGTTTGAAAAAAATCAGAGACACTACTTATTGTGTTGTGAGTGGACATTCGCGTCATTTGGCCAAAAAACAATATAGATAAAGATATTTGTACATGACCAATATTTTCAGTATGTTTGAATCATTCATAATAAAATTCTAACAATATAATAAATTCAAGAAAGCTATTATATTCATTGAGACATTGCATTTTTTAATATAATTGTTGGTAATAATATGCAACCTAGTCCAATACATATCTTACCCATGATTCTATACTTAAACAAATCAAACATTGTATTTTAAGTTAAAATATCACGCTTCCAACTTAATTCTATGTTCAACAAGAGCTTGCTTATTATTAGATGTTAAGATATTATTGATAGATATATACGATTGTATATTCTATTTCATTCTAAAATGATAGTATTATAAATAGGTATTGTTTATGTATGTTCAATTTATTTCATATAGGTAAATTAGTTAGTGTTCTTTTGCAGGAAAATATTTATTATTAATTCATAAAGGATTATTATATAAATACATCACATTAGTATGTGGTTTGAATTTAGTTCAATAGTTACCGTTATTGTACTTTAAATAAATTAAAATTTAAAAATTACGACATAAATTCGAATAGAAGAAGTTCTAATAACTTTTCCGTTATCCATTAATTATCATTCGAGATGATGGATTATTCCTATTGATGAAAAAACATAATATCCGACAAGAGCACTGATTTACAATTCGTTGTGATCCTTAATGTGTCAGAAGAAGAGGTTGTTGGCTGTAGTGAGGCAAACCCCAGAGAAAATTGGGGGAGGCACTCAAAGGTCAGGTCATTAGAGAGCACGAGAAAATGAGGGACGTGAACGAGAAAAACTGAAAAGTTCATTACAGTTTGAGCAATCTCGAATCGGAAAAGAAAAATGAGAACAAACTTTATTATTTATCCAAAGAATACGAAACAGTCTCCATGAGGTAGCCACTTAACGGACTCGAATCTTCTGAGTAGTATATCTAGGACTGTGAATTCAATTGTCCAATGGATATCAAACCAAGTTATGAGAATCATAAAAAGTGACTTATAGGCTCCTTTGACAAAATTTTAAGTATATTCTTCTAAAATGAAATACTGACATTTAATTATGTAAGTTCGTTTGTAATAATTTTCTTAAGTTGTATTTATCAAAAAATATAAATGTTACAATTCTACGAGTATTTATTCATGTAATCCAATTTGCTAAATAGAAAGAGAATTCATTAATTTATAAATGTAATATTAATGTAAACTCTTTTGTCGGTGTTTCTTTCCATCAATTAATTTATGAATTGAATAAATGTATATACATATTTAATGACTAAAGAAACAGCTCAAAAAAATATTCGACAGTTCATGTAAACATCTAATTTTGTTAATTGCGGTACGTACGGTTATATGGAAGGTTTGCTTTACTACAGTCAACAGCCTCTTCTTCTGACACATTAAGGATCATCACAAAGTGGAAATTACTGCTGTTGCCTGATATTATGGTAGTTCATCATTCCATGAGAATTTTCCAATTACAATAATCATCATGTCGATTGATAATTAATTAATAACGGAAAGTTCTCTATTCGAGTTGCTGTAGTATTTGTTTATTATTTCATTTTTATAAAGCACTAGAACATTAAAGATTAAAGATTAGTGTTTATATAATGATCGTCAAATAATTAAAAAATTATATGAAAAATAAAACTCATTAATTGACCTTATATGACATACATAATATATTAACAATACCTATTTATGATACCGTCATTTTAAATTGAATTAAAATATACAATCGTATTAATTAAGTAATATTTTCAGTGAAATTGTCTTTCGGCCAATAGTCCTTTGTCAAAATGTCCGTTCGGCAAATTGTCCTAGACCCCTTATTATGTATAATACTTTATATACATCCTGCCTCCTAATACATTAAATACTTTTTAGAACAATAATAAATAACGCAATATTACTACCCGATATCTGTACAAAGTATATAGAAATGATTAACATTAAATTTGATGTTATGTAATTCGTTATTTATCTCGATAATGCCTCTTTCAATATTTATTCGTATATTTACTCATTTTTAAAAGAGGTTTTGTGAATTTAATTAACTGTTAATGAGTCTTTCTTTTATTTTTCCTTTTGATTTCAGGGATTCTTCTTCTCTTTTTTTTTAATGCAAAAACTGAGGCTTACAAGCAATTAATATATATAACAAACGTAATTTCATCAAAAATTATGGGTACTAATTGGATTCCCAAAATTTGGATAAAGTAATGAATATTTTATAGAATCTAACATTTTTACTATACAACTAACTTATGGTTGAAACCTTTTGTTAAGATTATTTTCTTAATAAATATATATATATATTTTTAGGGTTATATTCATACAAGTATTTTTATAGTATTATAATACAAAATTATAAAAGACCTAATGTCAACTATTTGTCAAGTAATTAAATACGGTTTATTTTTTTGACATTATTCACATCCGTGTTAGACAACTGATGTTATCAACTATTTTTAAAAAAAAATCTACCCTATTCTATAAAGCACTTCTCCAGACAAGACCCAATCCTAAAGAACACCAACTGTCATTCTACTTCCCCTCAAATGTTGTATTGAATTACTCACGCCTGAGGGAAAAGTACCACAAGGCTAACTCTCAATGGACGTCCACACATAGTAATCTTTGAAAATAATTATGGTTGGGCAATTTGGGGTCACAACTCTTTTGACTATACATAAATGTAGCTTTCAACCATATTGGAATTGTGTACGGTTGTTGCAGCATCTGGGGTCACCACCCATTTACAGATAATTTGTCCATATTAAGGTTTCAAGCAATCTGTTGCACATTGGGAAGGGGATTTTGCTATATTTTGTCCTCAACTGCCTCTATGTTAGCCTCAGTACTCGCTGTTTTATGTCTACTAAAATGATGAGGATGAGAAACCCTGTTTAACGTTGTAAACAGTCTGGCATGACTCCTTAAATCGTTTAAAAATCTCCAATTAAGACTCCAAATAATTTATTTGCGGGTCAATGAATTTACGTAGTTCTATCATTTTGCTCTTCTAGTTACTTAGTCTTCATGTTGATTAATTATTTTGGTCACATAATTAATTTTTTCTAATCTAACAATATATTTCTACTAAAAAAGAAATATGAAATTATTTTTTTTTTCTCTTGGCCTTTATTCGGCATTCATAATTTATTTGATATATTCATGACGTGATCCAAAACATGAAATGATCAAAATATGACTATCTAAAAAAAAAAAAAGTATTTTTTTATATAATTATTGACTTAAAATACATAATTATTCCATTAACGTAAAAATGAAATAACATGATTTTTAAGATGAAAAACAAAGTTCATTATAATTCATTGAGTCAAAAATAACAAGGAACTTAGAAGAATATCAAGTATATATAGAGTCCATATTACGGAAATAAGTTCAATGACTTTTTTTTCTCATTAAGTCATTTTTCTAAACTTATGAAATCATTTTTTAACAAAAGGCCACTAGTCACAACACTGTTGTTATGAAGGACCATATAATCTTATATTTCATATTATTTATTACGACCGAAAACACTATAGTTATCTTTTTTAGGAGGTCGTATATTGCACACACCTATTCTTGAAAAAATAAAACAACACAGTTTAAAACAACCAAAAATATAAAAAGTTTGTAAATTGGATAAAGAATAATAGTCAAAGCCATAGGAAGAAACTGCAACACCGACAGGCATGCCATATCTAAACAAATAAGTGAGAGAGAACATCCTCATATCCATAACGGGATATGAACTTTCCCAGTTGCTTTCAAAGTAATATGGGATACTCCATATTCTTAGAGAGTGCATTTAATTATTAAAACCATTTTGCGTACAATCAGTGCCGTAACCAGATTAATTGATCCGTGTGGTACTTATATATTCTCTCCGGTCTGGATTAATGTGCTTTACAATTCACATTTTTCTCAAGACGTCAAATGTTTACGGTAGTTTTCATTGGGGTGGTATCAGTCATTATTTATTAGAGCAAGTTCTATCAGTCCTTAGGGTTAGTTTGTAAGACCGTTATTCCTTAAGGTTGTCAGTTCTAAAATCGATTTTTTTTAAATTAGAGAAACGCCATCAAGGACCCAAACTTTATCCTTTTAAGGGTTAATATGCAGGACTGAACTGGATTCCAGTCTAAAATAACACCTCAACACTAGATGTCATACTTTGGTCTCAGAAAACATATTAATAAATTAAATTTTTGGAAAACTACTTCATATACTTTAGCTACGTCCTCGAAATTTGAGACATCTTAGCTTAGATTTAATTGAAAAAACTGGAGGGCACCCATAATAACATTAGAAAAAAGTACAAGGGCCTGAAAAAGTAAAAAATTATGTATGTATATTTGATCACTCATAATCTGCATGTTCTGATACTATGGTTCATATTTATTCCTTGAACGCTGAGTGTTAAATATTACTCTTTTGATTATATTTAACAATAACATTTGTAAATTACAATTTTTGGTACAATTAAGATAAATCATGTTCTCATGTATAATGATTTTAAAGGTTGAGCAAATGGACCTATAACACTTATAGCTAAATACTTACATGAATAATACTAATCTGGAATAATTCATTTGTATACATATTATTAATATCAATCCATCATTTGAGATTTTAAAATATGTATATATATTTCCTTGGTATCCTTTTGAAGATTATACTTTAATTTTTTTTTGTCTTCATGTATTTAATTCCTTTATTGAACATCCTGTTTTTATGGAAATTTGTGAACTGGGTTAAAAAGAAACCCCCACAAAAAAACGCATTTAATTACATAATAAACTGTTGAACGATTAGAATAATTAGTCAATTCAATTTATATTCTTTTTTTAACAATTTTATCCCTTTTCAAAAAATAAAATCATCAATAAAAATTCTAAAAATACTAATATGAATATCAGACATCGAAAAAAAACTTTTACTAATTTTGAAATAATCTTAACAAAATATGTTTGGACCTTTAAGAATAGATAATTTTTTATTGTTATAATTTACACAATAAATCTTTGTTTTTATTCAATTATCATTTCTTGTTGCGAATTTCGGGGATAAAATTAGAACGAATCAGTTGTTATGAGGTTGCGTGTATATTTTAAAATTATATTTACAATTTTACATTTTTGCTGTTAGTGAGCCTTATTTTTTTCATTTAATAATCTTAGAAATCCAAAGGTAATAACATATTAGTAAAACAGGTAATTAATTAAACTAAACCTTGACTAAAAATGGCTAATTATATGAATAAATCCTATGTAAGGCCTTGCCAAGATAAATAAATAATTCCATATAGTATGATTTAATTGGGCGATAAAATGTAAATTTTAACAAAAAAAAATGAAGGATTTTATATATATATATACGACATATATATCGTATATTATCCTAGTTCACTAACTAAGGGCTAATAGTTGAATCAGTATAAAAGTGTTTTAAGATATTTTTGACATTTCTCTGTTTTTCTAGAAAGAGAAATTGTATTTCTTATCTGGAGGTTGTGCTTGATTTTTTGATTTTTTTTTTTTGCTAATAAGTAGTAAACATAATGTATAACCATTTTCTGTCTTGAGAAAATTGTATAGTTTGTATAAATTAAGATTAGCAGGACTTGGGTTACTCCGGTAATTGCTAAATATTACTTAGAGTAAATATAATTAAGTTAAACTTTTACAATAGCTAATAACTGTTTCAGATACCTACGTATATATATTGATAAAGAAAGACCTGTTTATTTAAACAGCCCTTTTTAATATAATATCAATTTAAATGGAGTATTTAAATTTACAATGCGTTATTAATTTATAAGTTCAAAGTTATTTTGATTATTTTCCATTCCTCATGTGATAATGTGATATAAAAGAGAATTTAAATCAATATGTCAATTTACTAAACATAAATATTATTTAACATTTTACTTTACTATCTGTATGTGAGTAACATTTATATAAAGCGGTTAGTCAACTAGCTAAAAAATTAAACGTATATATTTACATGATAAATAGTTGAACGATTATAATAATTATGTCATATGAATTTATATCATTTTTTTTAACTAGTACATCTATTTTACATCTCAAAATCATCAATGAAAATGGTAAAGAATACTTGTATGAATATAAGTCATCAACAAAAAATACATATTTTTTGAAAATAATCTTAACATAATGAGTTTGGGGTTTTAAAAAATTATAATTTTTAATCCTTATAGTAAAAAGATTCTATATTTTTTTATTTTTGATAAAAATTTAATTGAAATATTCATTTCTTGAGCAAATTTTGGAAGTCAAATTAGTACAAATAAAATAAAGTAACTTCGAGTCTGAATTTGCAAATTTTGAGTCCAACTTAAGGCCTAGTCTACCTTGCTCCTAGTCAACATATTTTGAGTCCAAGTTTAAAGGTCAGAAGCTGCTGCTTAATACTGAGTCCAGACTCGAGTAGATAAAATATTAAGAACAAATACTACATTTAGTATAGATGATATTTAATGTTGATAGCAACCGTGTTAACAGACTAATTTATTTTCCCACTTTGTTTTAAAGCTTTAAACTGATGTACCTATGTAGTAGACATACCTATAAATCCAAGCATGTGTTAAATCCATGTTTTTACAGTATGTTACAAGTAGCGCAAGGGTTAAGCAATTTTAATTTATTTATAAAATCAAATTACAAATATACTTGTATTTTTTTATCATTCTTGCTGTTGTTCATCTTTTTTGATTGTTCATTCTTTTTAATTCGTTTATTTCATTAAATCATTCATTTTGAATTAGTTGAATCGTTCATCATTCACTTTATAAACCACGTTTCGTTTTATTTTATATATTTTAATATAAAGGTTGTTAGACTACGGGTCACGGGACACATCCAGCTCGACATACCCTTTTTGATGGGTCCTAGATCATCTGCCCTCTTACGTCATAAACTGTTCCTTTGGACATTATGAATTGTTGAAATTATTTTATGTTGAACGCATGAGTGTAAGTGATTTATTCCATTTCATAAAATATACATATATTTTTGCAACATAACTAAGATATAACTGAAATATTCCCTGTAATTTCAAATTAATTTATTCTCGTCGTCTTCTGTTTTTGTTATTTAATCGCTTACTTTATGTACAGAATCCCATGTTCCCTACAATATAAAAATTCTTAAAATATTGAAACGTGTTAATTACTCTTCAACATTTCATATATATCTGTGAGAAAATATTTATGTCGCTAGAAATTAAAGTACTTTATGAAAAAATTAATAAACCTTAGGATTGTTAAAGATTTTTTAAGAAATAGGGATCTGAGATGTTTTGTAACTCCAAAAAGGAATTTTATTGCTGTCAAGAAGATCCTGTGTCTTCTTGGCCTTCTTGTGCAGGAGCAGATTCTTGTTGAAGCACGAACTGGGTGGTTCCATTGGCCTCCTTGATCAGCAAGAGAATGACAATAGTCTTCAAGACCTCACAGTATCTATCTGACCCCACCTGTTCCTTCATGTTAAAGAAGATCTGGAGCATCACTGCCCTCATGTTGCTCCCCAGGACGCCAAAGGTCATATTGTAAGTCAGAAACTTTGTCTTGAAGACGTGAGGAACGGCAGACTTCTCACGGGATATCCATCTATCCTTTTATCTGTTGTACGTATGGTCCACGGTCCAGTTTTTCCTTCATTATAACAAGAGGGTCGTTCCCCGCTTCAGCGAGTTCAATAATTGTTGACCTTTTTCGCTCCTCCATCGTTACTTATTATCTGATCATATTCAAAACAGACTAAATCAAAAGATAATGACATAATCTCTCAAATGGTACATTCGAATGATAAACTTTTATCGGTGTGGATGCAGTCACTCTTTCTTGAATCAATTAGTTACGTACACTTAAAGACGTGAATATTTTTTTTAAAAATGTCATGACAAATTAGCACGTTTTAGTATAATCTTTTTATTTTATAAAGTATAACCGACTTACACAGACATTTTTCAATTTCCTGATGGATCAACTTATAGCAACTAACATGAACATACACGCATAAAAAGGTGTGTCATGTGGATGGTAGGGTAATAATGCAAAATGAATTGTCATTTGATGTTATACATATCCAACATATACATCTATGAATGTAGAATTGTACCTCATTATCCGACATCATATCATGATGTTATTCAAATGAACGTATCCCAATGGGTGTTATAACGTTTCACCCTTGAATTCAACTAACTATACATCCATAAGATGTATAATGTACATAATTCATTTTGACTATAATAAAGAGAGTTATATCAAAATTTAATGAAACTTCATACTATCGAACCTAAATAACTATAGTATCTCACTATCCAATGAATGAACATTTCAAAATATATACATATACAGTAAGGTTAGAATCATAACTTTTAAAAAAGAAATCGAACGAATTCAAACAATTTCTTTTTATTTACATATACATGATATAGTCAAATCTGGATAATGCAAACTGGTATTTTTCAGATGAAAAATTGGCTCTATCCCGATATTTTTTTTATATTCAAAGTATAAGAGATAATAGCAAATAAGTAGATTAAAACCCATCCACCCCCTTTTTTTGAGGCAATCAGTTTTGATTATATCATATTATTGAGAGATCATCATGTATTTTTAGCTTATTTTTCAGCAAAGTGGTATTGGGGGGGGGGGCACTCAGGATATGTATTGTTTATTAATTACGATTTTTACTTATAAAACAAGAAACCCCTTTTAGCAAAGTCTTTATCCTCATGAATACTCAAGAGAGTATTATAGAGATATGATATGATATGAGAGGATTATAATTATAAATATTAATTGACTCACAATTTAATGGAAAAAACTTAATCGCATATGTTGTTAGAATGTTTTCAAAAATGATAACCTAATCAAGTATTATTTCCTCATTAAAGGGGTTGAGTGTCAAAAATCAATAAATAGTTCACACAGGTCAAAGGTAGCTTACAAATAGTTTTAAGACCATATCATAAGCCCCTTCAGACACTGGTTCTTTTTTCAAATCTTTGAAGACGTATTTCAATATGATTCAAATCTGAAATAAAGTAAAAAAAAAAAATATAGTTGAGGGGCTAAAAAATTGTAGGCTTACATAGTAAAACGAATTTATTTGTCAAAATTCAATTTAGTTACTTTCGAAAACTATTGTAGCAATCATAAATAATTTTAAAGTACGATTTCTCTTTCATCGCCTCAGTTTGGGTGATAAGTTCTTCATTACCTCTAATTTTCCCAGTGAGCATTTTTCTGATGTCTGCAAACAGGAAAAAGTCAACAGGGGCCATATTTATAGAATACAATAGAGTCGAAGCAATTCGTACCTTAATATACGCAGTTTTGTCATCGTTTTCAAATTTTATGTGACAAAGTCTTTATAAAGCATCACTTTTTTTTTTCAAGGGGGATGGTGTTTTTCATGATTTCATCCTTCATGCACTTCAACAACGCTATGTAATAATCACTGTTGAAGGTTTGACCCTTTTTTACGTTATCAGTGAGTATTATTATATCATACATATCTCAGAATACTGATGACATAACCATGCCAGACAATTGTTGAGTATTTCCATGCTTTGGATTCGGTTTATCCTTTAGAGTCCACTCAACAGACTTACTGTTAGACTCTGAAATGTAATGATGGAGCCGTGTTTCATCAAAAGTAACAAATATTCTAGAAAATTCGTATTTACTAATGTAGGATTTCACTCAAAATTGATCCAAATCGTAGTTGCATCTGATCGATTCTTGCATAGTCCGAGTAATGTTTTTAATCCAAGCCCTGGCTTCAACTGTATTTTTTACACCAAATATGAATGGTTCATTAACAAACGAAATTATTTTCATCCTTTTTGTTAACAATAGCTAACGTTGCTTAAATCACAACACTATATCTCACAAACCAATATTGTGGAGCTGCAAACTTGTACACGTATCGTTTAAAATCATATTATTTAATTCTATTGGCGCCATCTATGTATCAGCTTACAAAATCTTCAGGCAATCTAATACCCACAAGTTTGAGACTCAATTCAAGACCTAATTTTAAATGATACCGATCTGGGCCTACTTTTTCATTTAGACATGTCCAGACTTTATTCTTTATTGAGATCAATTCTCAAAACAAAAAGTACAAACAAAAACTATTTGCAGAATTGTTATTAGCGCTTCAAGTATTGTTATAATTAAATATCTGGAATAGAACAGATTTTTTTAATAATGATTTATTATCTTAAGCACAAGAGATATATACTTCGTTACAATATATATCAAAGTGCTTGAGATAAAAGTAATTTTGAACCATTTTTGTTGTAAATTATATCAATTTTACAGACTAAATTAATTAAAAGTACAACCATTATTAATTTTCATTTTTTCAGTTTAATATCCATATATTTCGAATTTATATCTCAAGCAAAAAAACAAGCATATTAATACAAGTTGAACAAAGTTTATATAAAGAATTACTCAGAAATGTTTTGAAAAAAGGAACAAAATTTCCAGAGTATATATTGTAAAACAAACAAATATGGCTAATGGACTGTCCTTTGAATAAGACTCAATATTAAATCATGCTATTTTATTTTTGTAAATAATTTATTTAATGCTATCTATCCTCTGAAAAAAAATCAAATGCTTTTAAAAATTTGGAAATTGGTATTTAAACTTGTGAGGTTCAAGATTTGGTTTCTTAATATATTTTACAGTCATATAAAAATATATATTTCCACCAAAATGAAATTTCCTTATTGTATTTAATCTACTGAAAGGTGCTTTCAGCAGGATTGAAATTTATTTTATTAATGTTATTATTGTTTCTTGTAAATAACCAACTATATGTATGTTTTTGATGGATAGTACGAATAGTATTATTATTATTTTTTTAAAGCTATGTGATCCAGATAATTAAAAATTCTAGTATTATGAAAGATATAGTCTATAATTTGAAACTATTTTATCCTATTGGATGATCCTTAGCAACTACAATGTTAATGGCTAAAAATATAAACTTTATGTATATATCTTTTGGATTTTTTTTTCATAATTACAACTACAAACGAGTTTTATATTGAAAGAGTGAGATTTTTAATGCGTTTTGTAGATATAAAAAAATTAGTCCAATACATTTGTTGTAAAAAACAGCAACAAAGAAAATAAGACGATCGTATTAAAAAGTTTAAAAAAATAAAGATTTTGCCCTTCATAGTAAGGAAAAAGTTTTCAATCCGTTATTTTTTCATAAATGCAATAATGACAACAAGGGTACGAAACCGCAAAAGATCTCAGAATTCCTTGGCCCTTGGTCTTAGGGAAGACCTCTACCAAAATGGTATAACCCCCCCCCCATACCCCACAAAGAGCCGAACATCGATAACTTATGGTAGAACCCGCCTATTTCAATCTGGACATACACAACAAGGTTCTTTCTTGAGGTCGGAGGAGTCAGTTTGGAGTCCAGAAATTTAAGATTCCCTTCTCAACCGTTCCAAAGAATAATAAGTAAAGAACTAATAGGTACTTGACCATGGGTTGGGATGTAGATGACCCTCAAAACACTCATGCCTTACCTATAATCTGGTTTCTCTCATACATTCTACAACAAAAAAAGTCATCTTCCTACACGTCTAAATCCGTCCAAAACAATGTGATTTCCTTACTGTTCCTACCAGAAACCAATGGATTATGCTTTTTGACCGCAGATCCAGTCTAAAGCCCGTTGACAATGTCACAAAAATATCATTACCATAAATCATAATATTATTCAGTGGTCAATCATGAACTGCAATTAAACTTTTAGTAGTGCCTTCCGACTGCAATTAGAGATCGTTTTTCAGACCAAAGGAGGATACGGTGAAAAAAAAAAATATTTCACCATGTCTAAGCTTTCATTTAGAAAAATTTATTCAATATCTTTCGATAAATTGAAAAGTTGAAAGTAGTTAAAAAATTAATTGGTGTATTGTTCTTCATTAGGAAGGAATTGGAATGTTTAAAAAACATAACTTAAAATAATTGCGGCTAAAAAATAATTATCTAGATAAAAGAGATAGTTATAATACTTTTGCTTCTATAAGCATTTGTCAAGACTGAGTGACAATAAGAAGAGAAATTATATTTCATAGGACAATGCAGTAGGGATTTTTTTTTTTCACTCACTATCCTTAGATCGCGTCTCTGTTGTTCCTAAAGAAAGATATTTACTTCATGCCTATGGACTTATAGATAAAGTAATTGTAATGCTTAATCATTGCAACTCTATCTGACCAATAAAATGAACAAAAAAACTATTTTATGATTTGTAATTTATGCCCCAAGTAATTTTACAATTTAATAAAAGATCAAGTCGATTTTTTTTTACTTTACTAATTTTTCAAGACAATTCAATAGTTCGTATTCAAAAAATATCAACTAAATAATACTTTTTGAATTGATATGACATTTCCTTAATAATTTATGCATTAACACATTAGTCAATTGATATACATGAAAACCATTTTTAAAGCTTATTTTGTTGTAGAAATTTTTTTCTTCATCTATTATTATACATATTTGCATTAAAATTTGTAATATGATTTTGGTTCTAACTATCCTGAAATTTGTATTGAAAATAATAACAATGAGATAATAAACCTTTATGGTTTATTGGTTAGTACACACAAATAAATTACTCTCCACAATTACTTTTAGAATTAAAAGGGACCAAGGCTGTGAACAGCATGTCCATTGGATACAGAGTGCTGTCCGTGTTCATGCACAGCATGCCCGTTGGAAACAATAACTAAACTTCCGCTTTCATGAGTTACGACATGATTGGCAACTCCATGGGAACCATGCTCAAGAGCACGAGTAGCAACACTTAATTTTCAATTCCCTTGTTCTTCTTAAATTACACTATTAAATAATCCTGTGATAGTTTTTATGTGAAATAAAAATTTAATATATGTTCAATTTAAAAGTGAGCAAGACCGTGAATAGCAGGTCCATGGGATGCAGAGTGGTGTCCATTTCCATGAAGAGCATGACCTACGATACCATGGGTTACGGCATGATGGGCAACTCCATGAACACGATTCCCAACAGCATGAGTAGCAACACCATGGGCATGAGCTGCAATGCCCAATTCCATGATGTCCAACACCGTGAGCAACAGCGTGTCCTGCAGCTCCATAGTGAGGTGTTCCACTGTAGGTTACATCAGCGACATAGCCGAAGTAGGTATCTCCTACGTCATAGTTGACGGTTTGAAGACGACCATTGGGTAATTGAACCTGGTATTCACCAATGGTGGCATAACCATCACGTCACTCGGATTGTCCAAAGTTCTTTCCAGAGTAGTCATCCACTACACCATAGTTGTAGGCATAGTAAGCAGGTTGTTCATATCAGGAGGTTCCATGGTGAGGAGCAGCAGGATGTACGGCGTGAGGGACGCCATATCCTTCAGGAGCAGACAAGGCAGCAGAGAGTAAAGCTGTGAGAACGACGAAGACCTGATAAAAAATATAATGTATCAAATACTCTGTTAACAGATACTATCTATTCACTTTGGAGCCTTAATATTTGTGTATATATTGATTGGTTAAATTCTAAAACAGAATTGGTTGATGTTGTGTGGTCATTCGATTATTTTTATACTAATTTTTTTTACTCTCTCTACACGTTAATTGACATTTCTAATGACACATTACTCAATAATGATTAAATTCTGGACCCTCTTTTTTCTTTTGGAATATAATTATTATGTATCATATACAGACAATATTTTTTGTTATGTAATTGAAGCACAATGAGGAAAGAGTTACATTTCACTTAATTTAAATTTGTAACTGAATTTATGTTGCTAAAAAGAAAATAATATGTAGTAAAGTTATAAAAATGATAGTCGTTTTGCTTTTTTTCTTTTTTAACATTTACAAAATCATAGAAAAATATTTTTGAAGATAAAATTACAATAATTGATGATTATTTTTTGATTAATGTTATTCAAAAAAATAAATGAAGTAAATTATACAGTTCCGTATTTTTTTAAGTTATTATGGGTAATATTATCGGAAAATTTGTGCAAAATATGCATGTTAAAATACGACATCAAAAAAAATAAAAGTTTATTTACATTTGATCAAGATTTAAATCAAATTGAAATGAATTATTTGCTTTTTTTTATCATTGATTTAATTCATCTTTATGTATATTTTTACATGAATGCAAATTTATCATGAATTACATAAAATATACATTTTGTTATTTTATTAATTTTGACCATAACATGGTTTTTCAAAGGTATTTTTCAATAATACAACTGTATATAACAAAATTTTATTGAACCAAAAAATTGTAGAAAATATATATGGTATTTTTAATACATTAAATAAAATGTTATATCAAAAAAGTTTTTATTTCCTATAAATATTATTTTTACATGTACAAATTTTGTTGTACAAACAATACTTCCTATTAACATTAAGCTCAATAAATTTATTTATATAAAATTAGACACTTCCAATTCTACTCCATATTACTAATCAATGTTTTAAATTTCGTTCATAATTTTAAACAGTAAAACAAGTGCTGGTGCTTTCTTAATAGCGCAACAGCTCCATAATTTTGAGTGGACAAGTCCATAGGAGGGAAGGAGGGAAAAAGTTTTTCAAAATGCGATAAGGATAAAGTAGCTTTTAGAATTTGACACACTATGAATGTAGCATCACTATCAAATAGGCCTGCATGAGAATCCCACCACTCTATGCCAATCAGGTTATTAGTTACAGATTCAGAAAATTTGAACTCTCGAAAGGCGGTAATCCTGCTTGAAACTTCATTATTATGGGAACAAGTTTGTTTTGTTATTATTCCGTGGCATTATTCACTTCATTTCATAGGGCATTTTCCCTTGGAGTTTTGAAGGGATCAGTTAGCCAGCATTGAGGTCTTGTAATGAAATATTCATACCTTTTTTAAAACAACTTTTCATATTTCTAAAAAATAAGTCATCAATTTATTGTACAAGTCTTACTCATGAGCAATAGTGCACTTGTCGCTCTAAACCTCCTCCAGGCAACTTAAATTAATAAAAAATCAAAAAAATCATCACGCCATTAAGAGATATAATTTATACGTAAATATATTAAAATTGAGTTGTTAATTTGGGAATATGTACATATATAAATTGAAGTCTAAATCCGACTGTTTTAATAATGTGACTCAAGCTAAATAGGACTTTGTAACTCTACAGCCCTACGATATTATGTTATTAATTTATTCAAAACAAATCTTCTCACAATTATATTTGATTTCATTTAACCGTTATTTTGTTATAAACTCAATTATTTAAAGCAACTATTTGAATATGAAAATACATGTATCAACTACAAAACAACTTTAAAATTACTTGACCTCCAAATAAATTAGTATCCTGCTTAACATCCAATGCTTGCTTCAATAATAATGCTCATAAGTGTTCATTTGAATTGCAGCAATCCAAGACGAATTAACTGGTTAATGTAATCTACCCTGAAAAATTATTGAACAGATTGAATTTTCATAAGTGTTCATCCAAGACAAATAACTGGCTAATGTAATCTTCCCTTCCATTCTAATTTTTAATAGTAGACTGAAGAACAAAAACTGTTGCTAGGCAGAAAAAACAGAGGAGGAGGTAGAAAATAGAAAAGTTTATTTTGCTGAGACTATCTATCATGCTAGATCTAAGACGAATTAAATTTTTATATCAAGGTATTATGTCATATTATTTTATATGTTAGTATTGAGGTGAGTTATAATTTTAACGTCCGAAAAATGAAATAAATTGATTAATTTATTCATTTATTGTATCAATAGAGTCAATCATAGTTGAATATCAAAAAAATTACCCTGGTTAGAACTGCCAATTTTTATATCAGTCCTGATCTCAACCTATTATTGTAAGTTAATACAGTACAAGAACGTCATATTACATCCTGAGTGTCAGCTGATGTATTTCCTGAATCATTCGCACATCTTGTTGCAACTATATATTTTTTTTTCTATGGTTAAATGTGTTTGTTTACAAAACAATTAATATGTCTCAGATTGTTTGTTTTTTTACAAACGACGTCAAATGTGAAGAGTGCTATGAATTTCTATTTAAAAAACATAAATTAAGGAGGAAAGGATTTGTTGTCCAATTTTAAAAAGTGCATTAATTTTATAAATGAAAAAAAAAAAATCCCATTGTTAGTAAGAAAAAAAGTTTTAAATCTGGTATTATTTCATAATTTAAATAATAACAAAAGGGAGACGAAACGGGAGAAGATATCAGTATTGTTTGACGTGAACCTTGGAGCTTCTAATATTCTTTAAGTAGTGAAATATGACCTATTCAGAGAGATTATTAAACAAGCAAAGACCTCCAGCAGGAACCTCTATCCAGCAAAAATCTGAACATCGATAATTGAAGGACGAAATGGGGAGCAACGACAAACATGACTATTCCAATCCCCATATATACACAACTAGGTTCTTATTCAGGCTGAAATGGTCACTTTTGAATCCAAAAATCAGAGAAACCCATCTATGACATTCCCAGATATCATCTAGACAAATAGTTATCTTCTCTAATTAAAATATCTGGGCAGTCGACCGAATGTAAAAGGGAAGCAATTAGAAGTACTTAACTTTGGCTGGGAATATAGATAAGTCAGTCTAAAACCCTCAAAACCAACAAAGCTAAGCCTTTGATTTGGTTCATCTTACCAGGTCAAAAAACAAGGTCAAAATTCATACCTTCGTTTAAGCAGATTTTATTGTACATCCTACAATAGGACATGGCTACATATCCTAATTGTTAATATCCCAAAATACATCCTTGCTCTCAGGTTGTACACTTGAACAACTAGGCCAAAATACAGTTTAACCTCTACTACTGCTGCGTTTCTAGGGACCAAGGAACCCTTCTAATATGCTGAATTATACTTAGTTTCATATTGTTTATTTATTTAATTCATAATTTATTAACTTCGAGATGAAAGGGTGAAAAAAAATATTTCTTTTGAGGGAGTAAGCTCATAATTACTGACCCAATGTTGAAATAAGAAGATATATTTGAATAATTCAAGATTAAAAATATGTATAATTGAAAAATGGAGACAAGTACATTTATCGAGACATTTAAAAATAAGAATGGAAAATAATCTATCTCAATTACCGTTTGGTGTGGTTGAGTAGAGCGTTTTCTGTAAGTATGTAAATAGACTATAAATATCATTGAAGGAGAAGAGTAAAGCATTCAATCCACAGTCAACCATTCAAGGATTAACACAACAACTCAAACAATCACCAACATGAAGGTAAAATAACAAATGCAGTTTGGGTTTTAACATTGATAACAAATTATATATTCCTCGACGTCTTGATCCATATCAGGTCCTCATTGCTCTCTCAGCCCTTTTATCTGCTGCTTTGTCTGCTCCTCAAGGATATGGCGCCCCTCATGCCGTACATGCTGCTACTCCTCATCATGGAGCCTCCTCATATGAGCAACCTGCTCACTATGCCTACAACTATGGTGTTGTGGATGACTACTCTGGAAACAACTTTGGACAATCTGAGTCCCGTGATGGTTATGCCACCACTGGTGAATACCATGTTCAATTACCCGATGGTCGTCTTCAAACCGTCAACTATCACGTAGGAGATGCCTACTCCGGTTATGTCGCTGATGTAACTTATAGTGGAACACCTCACTATGGAGCTGCAGGACACGCTGTTGCTCACGGTGTTGGACATCATGGAATTGGTCATGCAGTTGCAGGCCATGGTCCTCATGGACACGGTGTTGCTGCACATGCTGTTGGTTATGGTACTCACGGAGTAACCCATGGAATCGGAGGGCATGCTGTTCATGGAAGCGGACACCACTCTGCATCTCATGGACACGCTCTTCACGGTCTTGGTCACTTTTAGATTGAATATTTATTGATATATATTTATTACGCTATATTATTAATAAAAAGACAACTAACGAGTATTGAGTATAACACTTTAAAACTAACAAGGGAATTTAAAATTACATTATACCATCATATTCTATTACGAATACTGACTCCAAAAACGGAAGGAATGAAAGGGTTAAATTAGTTGTATCAAAGAAAATGTGCTGAATGTACAAAGGAGTTGATTAATAGTTAATAGTTGATTAATCATTAATTTTGCTTTAGAAAATCTAATGGCATGTATCTTGGTCACTTTTAAGATGAATATTTATTAAGTTGTATTTCTAATAAAAAGCCAACACACAATTATTTAGTTGTATAACTTAACAAGAACAAGGAAATTTAAAATGATTTTTTTGCATCATATGCTATAACTAATACCAACTCCAAAAGAAAAAGGAATGAAGGGCTAAATTAATTGTATATAGGAAAGTGTGCTCATTATTTTAAATATGTGAAGGATTTGACAAATACAAGAACACGTAATAATTATAAATGGGATGTTTATGTAGTATTCCATTCAATATTAATTTCAGTTTCACTCTTGTACATTTTGCTGTATTTTTTATTCATCAAACTACACGTTCCCAACTAATTACAAAAGATACTTATTTAAAAGGAATACAATAAACAAAAAGAGAACAATAATAAAACGGGTTAATCTACAAATAGAAGTCATCCTCTCTATACTGCACTACATATGTATATCAATTACAAAAATACATGATTCATCATTTATAATTTTGTTTTTTGCAATACATTAAGCTCTCGAGCATTTAAAACATATATATTTAAAAGTATATGAGTATGTACTCTATTGAAAATAGAAAAAAAATACTTATAGTTTTAAGGAATAAATTTTGCTCATAAATATGTTAAAATCTTAGGTTTTATTTATAAATATCGAACAAAAATGTCAAAAAAATATATATCTTTTATTATTACACTGTTTTTTCAAACTGTATTTACTTCTCATTCTTACAAGAAAAACATTATTGAAATGTGGATAAAATTAATAAAAATATGTCAACTTGCAAATGGATTTTTGAGAAATTATCTTTAACTTTTTGAAAGGGAAAAGACCGAAGCGAGCCTCATAGTATTACTAAAGTTGATAATTTTGTAATAATTTTTGAGGGTATAACGAAAGTATTTATTAGTGAAATGTTTAATGAAGATATACTAGGTATAATTGACTTAGACGTTTTTTATCTGTTACAATAGATTTGAAAACGTCACACTCCACGAAATTGTAATTCAGTATGAACTTTATTCTCAGAATAATAGCTAATGAAATGACAAAATATAATCTACATACTAAAAAATATACCATCATACATTAATGTTAAATATACTAAATTAAACAATTGAAATCATATAACTAATAACAATGAATTATATACACAGAATATTGAAATCATAGAGTGATCCAAATAATATTTTCTTGTTCTGACATCGGAATCCAGTTAAATATGTCATAACTTTAGGTTGCAAAACACAAGCGAGACGTGGAGTTTAATCAAAAAAGATAATCACCCCCTTCTTCATGTGTAAGTTGCTATATATGTACAATTGTGCACAGGATAGATTTATCTCTACCGATGAGATCTAACTAATTATTAAAAATAAAGTAAATGTCAAAATCTTAAAATTAGACAATAAGTATACTAATAGAAAAAAATGTTAGAAATAAATCCAACTTAAAGATTTAGAGCAAAAGATAATTATGTAGTAACGTCCGGCGATATTACTCCTTATTAAGAGCATCAAAAAAAGATTTTTCCCCCGTTATTTATGCTTATATAACAACATACTATTATCATGAAGGATATACACAAATGCTAATTATAATGCTACACCCAATGCAACTACCCCCGTTTTTGTGACCATTTAAGCAGTTGTTTTTGCCTTTTATGAGTTTTTTGAACACCATTTCTTGGAGCATATCAACCATAAGTAAGCCTTAAGTGATGAAAAAGTAATATTTATTGACTATGTAATATTGGAAAACATAATGATCCTACCCCAGTCTTTAAGTGAAGAAAATAGTCTCAGACAAACTAGTTGCGAAACATCCAGAGCTACAACCCCCGTTATTGTGACCATTTAAACAGTTGTTTTTGTCATTTAATGAGTTGTGTATCATAATTCTTGATATGTTTATCATATTTTATGGTTAGATTTAAAAAAAATTGAATACCTACTGTTAGATAATACAAAATTCAGAGTTCAATTTCGAAATTAGTAAATATTTTATACTTTTTACTGATTACTAGATTGTCATTTGGTGTGGATGACTCAAAACATTTTTATATGTATTTCTATAAATGACACCAGTACCAACATCCTCCATTAATTTAATGATGGCTCCTCGGGAAGGGATAGATTTACCTGTGTATTTCTCTATAAATTTTTTTAACGTAGATAATTAGCAATAGATAAGGGTATATTACATGCAATAAGCATCTTTGTGAGATCAAAGTTAAAGTCCGACTTGATGTATTCATCATTAACTTGATTTTTTAGATGAATATCCATGCTCTTCATTTGAGATGAGGATAATGAGTGGCGTGTAATTCTAGGCAGGGGACTTATGGCACAAATTTTATCGACAAATCCGACAAGCCATCTGTTTTTCATCCGGTACGTATTTCCAAATTCCTGGGCGCCCATTTTCATAAATCCAGACAGAAGGCAACGTTATTTTAGTCATTTTATTCAGTTCTCTATAAACTATCAGCATCTAATATTATATTAATTTTGAATAATAAAGGCGGGAATGATAACGTTCTTGATTAATAGAAGGAGATGTATATTATTGAATGAATGATGCCATGCGTATTTATTTATTTCTCCTCGTACGCTTTTCTATTCTTACCAAAATTATCCCCCTTAAGTATTCCTGAATTAAAACCCTGTCTATAATAGTATTATTATTGAATATGCATTTTTAAAATAATTTACACCAAAGATGGACGATAATTTTTCTGTCAGACGGAGATATTGAAACCACGATGACCTGCTAAATAATTAAGAAAAAAGACCGTAAAAACACCCGTTTTTCCTTTCTTATCGCTACACTGTTTTTTCTCTTTAAAAATACCATCCAATGCTATAACCAACTGTAATTACAAATTAACTTACTTTTTTTTTAAATTAACACTTCGACAGTGTAATTTGTTGATTGTTATATACATTAATGAATTTATTATATTTTGCATCTTCATACCAATATTTTGTAAGCTTATTGTTCTAAATTATAATTTAATTATAAATTTTATGTTTGTCTTTTATTTTATTAGTTACTTTATTTCTCTAATTATTAGTAACACAATCTCTAACGACACTTAATTAAATAAGTTTGTTTGGCAGTTTGGGGTAGTAAGGCTATAGTAGATTAAAATATTCCGTCTGCTGCAATGAAACTCAGCTAGGGTAAAGTGTGGAAACAATTAAACAGTAATAGTTTGAGATACGAGTGCCAAAAAACTAATTTGTATTAAGACTAGTATGAGCCTCTCCGTTCCACGGGTGCACAGGGGATGAAAATCAAAAGTGTGATGTGATGTCAATAAACTAACCTACTCCTAAATTGCCTAAAGTTAAGATCCCTTAATACATGTATCAACTACAAAACAACTTTAAAATTACTTGACCTCCAAATAAATTAGTATCCTGCTTAACATCCAATGCTTGCTTCAATAATAATGCTCATAAGTGTTCATTTGAATTGCAGCAATCCAAGACGAATTAACTGGTTAATGTAATCTACCCTGAAAAATTATTGAACAGATTGAATTTTCATAAGTGTTCATCCAAGACAAATAACTGGCTAATGTAATCTTCCCTTCCATTCTAATTTTTAATAGTAGACTGAAGAACAAAAACTGTTGCTAGGCAGAAAAAACGGAGGAGGAGGTAGAAAATAGAAAAGTTTATTTTGCTGAGACTATCTATCATGCTAGATCTAAGACGAATTAAATTTTTATATCAAGGTATTATGTCATATTATTTTATATGTTAGTATTGAGGTGAGTTATAATTTTAACGTCCGAAAAATGAAATAAATTGATTAATTTATTCATTTATTGTATCAATAGAGTCAATCATAGTTGAATATCAAAAAAATTACCCTGGTTAGAACTGCCAATTTTTATATCAGTCCTGATCTCAACCTATTATTGTAAGTTAATACAGTACAAGAACGTCATATTACATCCTGAGTGTCAGCTGATGTATTTCCTGAATCATTCGCACATCTTGTTGCAACTATATATTTTTTTTCTATGGTTAAATGTGTTTGTTTACAAAACAATTAATATGTCTCAGATTGTTTGTTTTTTTACAAACGACGTCAAATGTGAAGAGGGCTATGAATTTCTATTTAAAAAACATAAATTAAGGAGGTAAGGATTTGTTGTCCAATTTTAAAAAGTGCATTAATTTTATAAATGAAAAAAAAAAATCCCATTGTTAGTAAGAAAAAAAGTTTTAAATCTGGTATTATTTCATAATTTAAATAATAACAAAAGGGAGACGAAACGGGAGAAGATATCAGTATTGTTTGACGTGAACCTTGGAGCTTCTAATATTCTTTAAGTAGTGAAATATGACCTATTCAGAGAGATTATTAAACAAGCAAAGACCTCCAGCAGGAACCTCTATCCAGCAAAAATCTGAACATCGATAATTGAAGGACGAAATGGGGAGCAACGACAAACATGACTATTCCAATCCCCATATATACACAACTAGGTTCTTATTCAGGCTGAAATGGTCACTTTTGAATCCAAAAATCAGAGAAACCCATCTATGACATTCCCAGATATCATCTAGACAAATAGTTATCTTCTCTAATTAAAATATCTGGGCAGTCGACCGAATGTAAAAGGAAGCAATTAGAAGTACTTAACTTTGGCTGGGAATATAGATAAGTCAGTCTAAAACCCTCAAAACCAACAAAGCTAAGCCTTTGATTTGGTTCATCTTACCAGGTCAAAAAACAAGGTCAAAATTCATACCTTCGTTTAAGCAGATTTTATTGTACATCCTACAATAGGACATGGCTACATATCCTAATTGTTAATATCCCAAAATACATCCTTGCTCTCAGGTTGTACACTTGAACAACTAGGCCAAAATACAGTTTAACCTCTACTACTGCTGCGTTTCTAGGGACCAAGGAACCCTTCTAATATGCTGAATTATACTTAGTTTCATATTGTTTATTTATTTAATTCATAATTTATTAACTTCGAGATGAAAGGGTAAAATATTTCCTTTGAGGGAGTAAGCTCATAATTACTGACCCAATGTTGAAATAAGAAGAAATATTTGAATAAGTCAAGATTAAAAATATGTATAATTGAAAAATGGAGACAAGTACATTTATCGAGACATTTAAAAATAAGAATGGAAAATAATCTATCTCAATTACCGTTTGGTGTGGTTGAGTAGAGCGTTTTCTGTAAGTATGTAAATAGACTATAAATATCATTGAAGGAGAAGAGTAAAGCATTCAATCCACAGTCAACCATTCAAGGATTAACACAACAACTCAAACAATCACCAACATGAAGGTAAAATAACAAATGCAGTTTGGGTTTTAACATTGATAACAAATTATATATTCCTCGACGTCTTGATCCATATCAGGTCCTCATTGCTCTCTCAGCCCTTTTATCTGCTGCTTTGTCTGCTCCTCAAGGATATGGCGCCCCTCATGCCGTACATGCTGCTACTCCTCATCATGGAGCCTCCTCATATGAGCAACCTGCTCACTATGCCTACAACTATGGTGTTGTGGATGACTACTCTGGAAACAACTTTGGACAATCTGAGTCCCGTGATGGTTATGCCACCACTGGTGAATACCATGTTCAATTACCCGATGGTCGTCTTCAAACCGTCAACTATCACGTAGGAGATGCCTACTCCGGTTATGTCGCTGATGTAACTTATAGTGGAACACCTCACTATGGAGCTGCAGGACACGCTGTTGCTCACGGTGTTGGACATCATGGAATTGGTCATGCAGTTGCAGGCCATGGTCCTCATGGACACGGTGTTGCTGCACATGCTGTTGGTTATGGTACTCACGGAGTAACCCATGGAATCGGAGGGCATGCTGTTCATGGAAGCGGACACCACTCTGCATCTCATGGACACGCTCTTCACGGTCTTGGTCACTTTTAGATTGAATATTTATTGATATATATTTATTACGCTATATTATTAATAAAAAGACAACTAACGAGTATTGAGTATAACACTTTAAAACTAACAAGGGAATTTAAAATTACATTATACCATCATATTCTATTACGAATACTGACTCCAAAAACGGAAGGAATGAAAGGGTTAAATTAGTTGTATCAAAGAAAATGTGCTGAATGTACAAAGGAGTTGATTAATAGTTAATAGTTGATTAATCATTAATTTTGCTTTAGAAAATCTAATGGCATGTATCTTGGTCACTTTTAAGATGAATATTTATTAAGTTGTATTTCTAATAAAAAAAGCCAACACACAATTATTTAGTTGTATAACTTAACAAGAACAAGGAAATTTAAAATGATTTTTTTGCATCATATGCTATAACTAATACCAACTCCAAAAGAAAAAGGAATGAAGGGCTAAATTAATTGTATATAGGAAAGTGTGCTCATTATTTTAAATATGTGAAGGATTTGACAAATACAAGAACACGTAATAATTATAAATGGGATGTTTATGTAGTATTCCATTCAATATTAATTTCAGTTTCACTCTTGTACATTTTGCTGTATTTTTTATTCATCAAACTACACGTTCCCAACTAATTACAAAAGATACTTATTTAAAAGGAATACAATAAACAAAAAAGAGAACAATAATAAAACGGGTTAATCTACAAATAGAAGTCATCCTCTCTATACTGCACTACATATGTATATCAATTACAAAAATACATGATTCATCATTTATAATTTTGTTTTTTGCATTAAATTAAGCTCTCGAGTATTTAAAACATATATATTTAAAAGTATATGAGTATGTACTCTATTGAAAATAGAAAAAAAAATACTTATAGTTTTAAGGAATAAATTTTGCTCATAAATATGTTAAAATCTTAGGTTTTATTTATAAATATCGAACAAAAAATCTCAAAAAAATATATATCTTTTATTATTACACTGTTTTTTCAAACTGTATTTACTTCTCATTCTTACATGAAAGACATTATTAAAATGTGGATAAAATTAATAAAAAATATGTCAATTTGCAAATGGATTTTTGAGAAATTATCTTAAACTTTTTGAAAGGGTACTGATATTAATAATTTCAAGTCATCACTCCCTAAAAATGTTATAAGTACAAAACAAATCCAAAACAAAAAACCATACATCAAATGCTATTTTGTGAAAATCATTTTTACCTTTCCTTCACCCTTTTTAGAAGTTTTTTCATGACCAATAACTAATTTGTTCAATGCTAATCTTTAAACTTAAAATTCAAATAAAATATAACATTTACAAAAAATAAAAACAGTCTCTATCATAATGATACCAGTTGCATCATAGTTTAAATTTCAAAAATGATAAGGGATTTGTAAGTATCATCACTCAGACCCCCACTCCCGGGATGGGGATGCAAGGAAAAGGCCGAAGCGAGCCTCATAGTATTACTTAAGTTGATAATATTGTAGAGAAAAACGCGTGCAAGGAGAAGGGGGGGGGGAGGAAAGGCATATGGTATCATTGTTTAAAATACCCATGTGATTATCAGCTGCCTCCTTTATTATGATTTTTGAGGGTATAACGAAAGTATTTATTAGCAAAATGTTTAATGGCTGGGAATATGGATAAGTCAGTCTAAAACCCTCAAAACCAACAGAACTAAGCTATGAATGTAGCATCACTATCAAATAGGCCTGCATGAGAATCCCACCACTCTATGCCAATCAGGTTATTAGTTACAGATTCAGAAAATTTGAACTCTCGAAAGGCGGTAATCCTGCTTGAAACTTCATTATTATGGGAACAAGTTTGTTTTGTTATTATTCCGTGGCATTATTCACTTCATTTCATGGGGCATTTTCCTTGGAGTTTTGAAGGGATCAGTTAGCCAGCATTGAGGTCATGTAATGAAATATTCATACCTTTTTTAAAACAACTTTTCATATTTCTAAAAAATAAGTCATCAATTTATTGTACAAGTCTTTCTCATGAGCAATAGTGCACTTGTCGCTCTAAACCTCCTCCAGGCAACTTAAATTAATAAAAAATCAAAAAAATCATCACGCCATTAAGAGATATAATTTATACGTAAATATATTAAAATTGAGTTGTTAATTTGGGAATATGTACATATATAAATTGAAGTCTAAATCCGACTGTTTTTAATAATGTGACTCAAGCTAAATAGGACTTTGTAGCTCTACAGCCCTACGATATTATGTTATTAATTTATTCAAAATAAATCTTCTCACAATTATATTTGATTTCATTTAACCGTTATTTTGTTATAAACTCAATTATTTAAAGCAACTATTTGAATATGAAAATTCCTTATACTTTGATCCTATGTTATTAGTACCTATGATTATTTTGATTAAAAATATTGATTTCTTGATTTTGTTGGAAAAAAAATCCAACATTTAATAAATAATTAGGAAATGAATTATTTATTTTAGGAGTTCTGTATAAAATTTAATAATAAACATTAAATGTATATCATCATTCCCTATGATATCATTTAACTTAAACTTAAAAATGTATTAGATAATAATTATTATATAAGCCTTGAGCAAACTGAGGATAACGAACCTGCATGTGCCAATGATAAATTACTATAAATAATGCATTTAATATGTAATTAATATTCATAAATAAAATTATTAGCAATTTTCATTTGATATCTCAAATTTTCCTCCAAAAAGAGTAAAAAAATGACCAATAATATATTAAAAGTTAGCCAATTTTTCCAAAAAGGATTACTACTCTTAATTTAATAAAAATGAGTAGTTGACAACTTCAAAAAACATAATTAATTATTAACCCATCAACACTTAGAAAACGAATGGTATTCATAAAATTAGAAAATCAAAAATGACTAAATAATGATTTAGTCATACCTTTATCCAGATATAATAGTTATTTTCATGTCGATATTCTATATATTTTTTTTTTACACTCTTAATAACATAATTAATATCTCATTAAAAACATTTATTTTCTTCACTTATCCTTTAAAAAAAAGACTTTCCTCAGAATATCCTTTAATTACTTTGTTTTTCAAACTCTGAATTATACTTAGTTTCATATCATTTATTTATTTAATTCATAATTTATTAACTTCGAGATGAAAGGGTGAAAAAAATATTTCCTTTGAGGGAGTAAGCTCATAATTACTGACCTAATGTTGAAATAAGAAGAAATATTTGAATAAGTCTAGATTAAAAATATGTATAATTGAAAAATGGAGACAAGTACATTTATCGAGACATTTAAAAATAAGAATGGAAAATAATCTATCTCAATTACCGTTTGGTGTGGTTGAGTAGAGCGTTTTCTGTAAGTATGTAAATAGACTATAAATATCATTGAAGGAGAAGAGTAAAGCATTCAATCCACAGTCAACCATTCAAGGATTAACACAACAACTCAAACAATCACCAACATGAAGGTAAAATAACAAAAACAGTTTGGGTTTTAACATTGATAACAAATTATATATTCCTTGACGTCTTGATCCATATCAGGTCCTCATTGCTCTCTCAGCCCTTTTATCTGCTGCTTTGTCTGCTCCTCAAGGATATGGCGCCCCTCATGCCGTACATGCTGCTGCTCCTCATCATGGAGCCTCCTCATATGAGCAACCTGCTCACTATGCCTACAACTATGGTGTTGTGGATGACTACTCTGGAAACAACTTTGGACAATCTGAGTCCCGTGATGGTTATGCCACCACTGGTGAATACCATGTTCAATTACCCGATGGTCGTCTTCAAACCGTCAACTATCACGTAGGAGATGCCTACTCCGGTTATGTCGCTGATGTAACTTATAGTGGAACACCTCACTATGGAGCTGCAGGACACGCTGTTGCTCACGGTGTTGGACATCATGGAATTGGTCATGCAGTTGCAGGCCATGGTCCTCATGGACACGGTGTTGCTGCTCATGCTGTTGGTTATGGTACTCATGGAGTAACCCATGGAATCGGAGGGCATGCTGTTCATGGAAGCGGACACCACTCTGCATCTCATGGACACGCTCTTCACGGTCTTGGTCACTTTTAGATTGAATATTTATTGATATATATTTATTACGCTATATTATTAATAAAAAGACAACTAACGAGTATTGAGTATAACACTTTCAAACTAACAAGGGAATTTAAAATTACATCATGGTATCATATTCTATTACGAATACTGACTCCAAAAACGGAAGGAATGAAAGGGTTAAATTAGTTGTATCAAAGAAAATGTGCTGAATGTACAAAGGAGTTGATTAATAGTTATTTGTTGATTAATAATTAATTTTGCTTTAGAAAATCGAATGGGATGTATCTTGGTCACTTTTAAGATGAATATTTATTGATATATATTTATTAAGTTGTATTTCTAATAAAAAGCCAACACACAATTATTTAGTTGTATAACTTAACAAGAACAAGGGAATTTAAAATAATTTTTTTGCATCATATGCTAAAACTAATACCTACTCCAAAAGAAAAAGGAATGAAGGGCTAAATTAATTGTATATAGGAAAGTGTGCTCATTATTTTAAATATGTGAAGGATTTGACAAATACAAGAACACGTAATAATTGTAAATGGGCTGTTTATGTAGTATTCCATTCAATATTAATTTCAGTTTCACTCTTGTACATTTTGCTGTATTTTTTATTCATCAAACTACACGTTCCCAACTAATTACAAAAGATACTTATTTAAAAGGAATACAATAAACAAAAAGAGAACAATAATAAAACGGGTTAATCTACAAATAGAAGTCATCCTCTCTATACTGCACTACATATGTATATCAATTACAAAAATACATGATTCATCATTTATAATTTTGTTTTTTGCATTAAATTAAGCTCTCGAGTATTTAAAACATATATATTTAAAAGTATATGAGTATGTACTTTATTGAAAATAGAAAAAAAAATACAAATAGTCTTAAGGAATAAATTTTGCTCATAAATATGTTAAAATCTTAGGTGTTATTTATAAATATCTAACAAAAAATCTCAAAAAAATATATATCTTTTATAATTACACTGTTTTTTCAAACTGTATTTACTTCTCATTCTTACATGAAAGACATTATTAAAATGTGGATAAAATTAATAAAAAATATGTCAATTTGCAAATGGATTTTTGAGAAATTATCTTAAACTTTTTGAAAGGGTACTGATATTAATAATTTCAAGTCATCACTCCCTAAAAATGTTATAAGTACAAAACAAATCCAAAACAAAAAACCATACATCAAATGCTATTTTGTGAAAATCATTTTTACCTTTCCTTCACCCTTTTTAGAAGTTTTTTCATGACCAATAACTAATTTGTTCAATGCTAATCTTTAAACTTAAAATTCAAATAAAATATAACATTTACAAAAAATAAAAACAGTCTCTATCATAATGATACCAGTTGCATCATAGTTTAAATTTCAAAAATGATAAGGGATTTGTAAGTATCATCACTCAGACCCCCACTCCCGGGATGGGGATGCAAGGAAAAGGCCGAAGCGAGCCTCATAGTATTACTTAAGTTGATAATATTGTAGAGAAAAACGCGTGCAAGGAGAAGGGGGGGGGGAGGAAAGGCATATGGTATCATTGTTTAAAATACCCATGTGATTATCAGCTGCCTCCTTTATTATGATTTTTGAGGGTATAACGAAAGTATTTATTAGCAAAATGTTTAATGGCTGGGAATATGGATAAGTCAGTCTAAAACCCTCAAAACCAACAGAACTAAGCTATGAATGTAGCATCACTATCAAATAGGCCTGCATGAGAATCCCACCACTCTATGCCAATCAGGTTATTAGTTACAGATTCAGAAAATTTGAACTCTCGAAAGGCGGTAATCCTGCTTGAAACTTCATTATTATGGGAACAAGTTTGTTTTGTTATTATTCCGTGGCATTATTCACTTCATTTCATGGGGCATTTTCCCTTGGAGTTTTGAAGGGATCAGTTAGCCAGCATTGAGGTCATGTAATGAAATATTCATACCTTTTTTAAAACAACTTTTCATATTTCTAAAAAATAAGTCATCAATTTATTGTACAAGTCTTTCTCATGAGCAATAGTGCACTTGTCGCTCTAAACCTCCTCCAGGCAACTTAAATTAATAAAAAATCAAAAAAATCATCACGCCATTAAGAGATATAATTTATACGTAAATATATTAAAATTGAGTTGTTAATTTGGGAATATGTACATATATAAATTGAAGTCTAAATCCGACTGTTTTTAATAATGTGACTCAAGCTAAATAGGACTTTGTAGCTCTACAGCCCTACGATATTATGTTATTAATTTATTCAAAATAAATCTTCTCACAATTATATTTGATTTCATTTAACCGTTATTTTGTTATAAACTCAATTATTTAAAGCAACTATTTGAATATGAAAATTCCTTATACTTTGATCCTATGTTATTAGTACCTATGATTATTTTGATTAAAAATATTGATTTCTTGATTTTGTTGGAAAAAAAATCCAACATTTAATAAATAATTAGGAAATGAATTATTTATTTTAGGAGTTCTGTATAAAATTTAATAATAAACATTAAATGTATATCATCATTCCCTATGATATCATTTAACTTAAACTTAAAAATGTATTAGATAATAATTATTATATAAGCCTTGAGCAAACTGAGGATAACGAACCTGCATGTGCCAATGATAAATTACTATAAATAATGCATTTAATATGTAATTAATATTCATAAATAAAATTATTAGCAATTTTCATTTGATATCTCAAATTTTCCTCCAAAAAGAGTAAAAAAATGACCAATAATATATTAAAAGTTAGCCAATTTTTCCAAAAAAGGATTACTACTCTTAATTTAATAAAAATGAGTAGTTGACAACTTCAAAAAAACATAATTAATTATTAACCCATCAACACTTAGAAAACGAATGGTATTCATAAAATTAGAAAATCAAAAATGACTAAATAATGATTTAGTCATACCTTTATCCAGATATAATAGTTATTTTCATGTCGATATTCTATATATTTTTTTTTTACACTCTTAATAACATAATTAATATCTCATTAAAAACATTTATTTTCTTCATTTATCCTTTAAAAAAAAGACTTTCCTCAGAATATCCTTTAATTACTTTGTTTTTCAAACTCTGAATTATACTTAGTTTCATATCATTTATTTATTTAATTCATAATTTATTAACTTCGAGATGAAAGGGTGAAAAAATATTTCCTTTGAGGGAGTAAGCTCATAATTACTGACCTAATGTTGAAATAAGAAGAAATATTTGAATAAGTCTAGATTAAAAATATGTATAATTGAAAAATGGAGACAAGTACATTTATCGAGACATTTAAAAATAAGAATGGAAAATAATCTATCTCAATTACCGTTTGGTGTGGTTGAGTAGAGCGTTTTCTGTAAGTATGTAAATAGACTATAAATATCATTGAAGGAGAAGAGTAAAGCATTCAATCCACAGTCAACCATTCAAGGATTAACACAACAACTCAAACAATCACCAACATGAAGGTAAAATAACAAAAACAGTTTGGGTTTTAACATAGATAACAAATTATATATTCCTTGACGTCTTGATCTATATCAGGTCCTCATTGCTCTCTCAGCCCTTTTATCTGCTGCTTTGTCTGCTCCTCAAGGATATGGCGCCCCTCATGCCGTACATGCTGCTGCTCCTCATCATGGAGCCTCCTCATATGAGCAACCTGCTCACTATGCCTACAACTATGGTGTTGTGGATGACTACTCTGGAAACAACTTTGGACAATCTGAGTCCCGTGATGGTTATGCCACCACTGGTGAATACCATGTTCAATTACCCGATGGTCGTCTTCAAACCGTCAACTATCACGTAGGAGATGCCTACTCCGGTTATGTCGCTGATGTAACTTATAGTGGAACACCTCACTATGGAGCTGCAGGACACGCTGTTGCTCACGGTGTTGGACATCATGGAATTGGTCATGCAGTTGCAGGCCATGGTCCTCATGGACACGGTGTTGCTGCTCATGCTGTTGGTTATGGTACTCATGGAGTAACCCATGGAATCGGAGGGCATGCTGTTCATGGAAGCGGACACCACTCTGCATCTCATGGACACGCTCTTCACGGTCTTGGTCACTTTTAGATTGAATATTTATTGATATATATTTATTACGCTATATTATTAATAAAAAGACAACTAACGAGTATTGAGTATAACACTTTCAAACTAACAAGGGAATTTAAAATTACATCATGGTATCATATTCTATTACGAATACTGACTCCAAAAACGGAAGGAATGAAAGGGTTAAATTAGTTGTATCAAAGAAAATGTGCTGAATGTACAAAGGAGTTGATTAATACATAATTTTGGTTTAGAAAATATAATAGGATGTATATATTTCAATTACAGAAATATCTGATTCATCACTTATAATTTATTTAATTACCAATATAATCATTCTCTCGAGCATTTTAAATTTTTTCGTGCGTGTATTTATATTTTTATATGAACCTTGAGTTATTTTTGGTTTAAAAAAATCAAATTAATTTTGCTGCAAAAGAAGATTTTCTGTAAATTTATACGAATATATACTCTATTGAAAATAAAAACAAATTACACATAATTTTATATGATTTTTTCCTTTGCACTTAAATAAATAAAAATTAAAAACTTGCTTATGATATGATTTCTCTTTTGGGGGGAGGGAATGAATTTCTTGTATATAGGGAAGAACCTTTTAAATTTAAATTTAGTATTAGTGCAGGGAAAATATAATAATTATATTCAATTCCATCAACATTAATTTAACAAAGCATTTTTATAAAAAAGTTAAATTAATGACCATTGAAATAATCAACAAAAAATAAAAAAGACCACATGCATGGACCGTTCTTCCTTCATCAATCACAAGGCTGTTTTTTTCTTTATAAAAATCCTATCAATTGTGTAAACAATAATTACAACTTAACTGAAAATAATTTTGATGAAAATTTCATTTAACTTATAATTCCTTTATGGTTGTATAAATCAATAATTTTTAATATTAAACATTTTTATTGTAATATGTTATAAGCAAATATATCTTAATTATTACACTATGCAACATTATTTTTGCCCACCGGCTAAAACCCACATATATTATTGTTATTTAAATAATAGAATACGAAAATTGTCTTTGGTTTTGTTGTCCAATATTCTATGGAATACTCATTCTATATATGGAATGAAATTATTTTATTCCTTATAGTTCAAATTTATTCGAAAAGGCATCGTCCACAGGTCCTTGAGGTCATAGATTGTTATTCATAAAAACACGATCGATTGAAAAAAACAATTGTGACTTTAATTCATGTATTTGACATAGTATATTAACGATCGGAAGCTCTTTCAAATAGATATATATATATATAGAAGTTGCAAAAAACGATTGAACGAAATTCAATACAATTAAATAAGGCAGGACCATGCAAGAGTGTATATTGCAATGTAATTTAATATAACTTTAGTTGTTTTGTATTGAAATAATTCTCAATTTAAAATAGAGGCTATGTTTTCATGCATTTATATCGACATTTTCTTTTTAATTCATTATCATTCGATTCTATCGGACTATGTAATCAATCAGCTGCTGTTATACCTATGTAAACAACAATTTTTACATTTATAGAAAGTAGGACAGTAAAAAAATCTTCAAAAGAGTGAACTGCATAACTCTATATATAATCAGTGTAAAACCTTGTTAATTGTATTATATATATATACATATAACTAGTATACAGTTACTTGGTTTTTCTCGGGCCAAGGTGCGATTGAGAAATCACATTGACAATTGACATTCAGTGCGGGGAGCGTTAGGGTATTCTATTATGCATTATAATATAGCGCCTTTAAATTATATGAAATGTATTATTCTGAATTTAAATAAAAACTTAGTTATAAACTTCAAATACGTCCCAAAGTATAAATATGAACAAATTTGTCTTAATGAAAAGTCCATATATTAATTTTATCAAAAATTGCCAAATCAACAGTAGGGAAAGAAAAATGCAAAGAACCAATTTTTTTCATATTTGCAAAACTAAAAAAGTTATAGAAAATAATGTAGTTGAAAAAATAAGCCTCAATAACTAATTTATTTTTGCAGATAAATATCTATTTTGTTGTATCAAATTTATTTGCAAAAAAAAATTCAGACAAATTTCTACAAACTTTATTTTATCTACGAATCCAAAACTCTATTGCAAATCCTTTTTTTTTTGCACCTATAAAAACGAAAAAAAACCAACTATATTTTTAGTTTTCTTTTTTTGCTCATAACTTTTTTGATTTAAAATGAATTTAGAAAACGTCATTATTCGTATAGTTATTTTATGAGATGCCAGTCACTTTTTGATTTATAAAAGCCTTTATATAGTCTTTTTGATCTCCAAAAAACGATATTTCTGTTTTGGGTATAGATTAAGCACCCTTGCTTTAGCTTGGACAGGTTCAAAAAAGGTACTCATGCTAAATTTCAACCTCCTAGACCCAACACTATGAGTACCTATAAAATACGCATACATGCAAACTCTATTATATATATACAAATTAGTCATATTATATTCCGGGATGATGAACTACAAAATATTTTTGGAAACGCTTATGTATTTGGAATATTAAATTTGAATTAGTTTGAAACTTAATACTTTTTGACTGAGCTTTTCATACTTTATACTTAGGGGTGGCAAATTTTCTAGGTGATGGTGTCAAAATTAGCTGTCTTGTTTCGTAAGAACGTGCCATACGTTTAAATATAGTTTGTAATATAGATTTTTTGAAGTTGAGCCTCTATGCTAAAATAAAAAGAAGGGCTTAATTATGAAAGATAATGAATTCATAAATGATTTTATGTATTAAAAAGCTTCTTATATATATTGTTAAAGTGGTCGATAAAAACATTTTAAGAGCCAGAGGGAGCCGACCATTGCTTAGATTAATTTATGTACAAATAAATCATTCATAAATGAGGAAAAAATTGTATATAATTATAAGAATTGCGCATTTATCATTACAGTTATTGTCGAATGGCAAAGAAATGCTAACTGTAATTCTTTCAACACTTCCTTTTGTTGCTAAAACGTGCAAATTATGTCACTATCATTATTCTTTTCAAATATTCATTGGCTTATTTATTGTTAATTGATATGACATTTCAGAACTATTCAGGTATTGTCTTCATCATTTGGCATTTAATGGAATAATGCAGGTGTTATAAAAGTAATAACTTCCTCTTCAACAGAGTTCTTATAGCTATAAAGTAGCTTATTTTCCTACTTCTTTAGAATTTTGGGCTTGTATACATCATTTAATAAATTAAAAAGAAAGAAGGAAATTCATGTTTGTACAAAAGGAAATATGATGTTATTAAGACAACAGATCAGGTTATTAATTATGCTCATAATAAATATTATGCAAAAGAGACGTAATATTATTATTTAATCAATTAATTGGTTCGAGCAATGTAACAGCTCAAAATTTCTTAAATATTCAAACTAATACTTTAAATAAAGACAATTTTAAACTTTTATTTACTATTTCGACCCAATTTCTTATGTAAATTCTTAATTTATCATAAGCTTATAACCTCTTAACAATTTTCATAAACGAGGTTTAAAAGAATGTTTTAAATGTATTCTTATTATTTATCTATCCCAACCATGGGATACACTTTCTAAGGGATGGAACAGCAAAAATAAACAAACATAGCTACACGCACTGAATAGATTTCAAAAAATCATTTCAAAATTTGGATAATTTGAACATTTTTTCATTAATGAGATCAAGTATAAAGAACATAATTTAAGCAACACATCATTATATAAACTAAACATAAAAAAAAATAATGGAGTCAATAATGATTTGTAACAAATATAAATGCTTGAAAAAACTGGGGAAACAGCTTTAATAGAGAAGATTCTATTTCATGATATTAGACTAACTGTAATATACTATTTGTTTACAATACACAATTCAACTTTGATATTTTTCTTTGATCAGTAGTACAATCTTTCTTATTAAAGTGTCTCTGATTATTAATTGATTGAACACGATCCTTCTCTTCTGTAACAAAATTTATCATGATTACAAAGAAAGGTTTCCAAAGAATGGTGCTTGCTTTGTTACGGAAAAAAGGACAAAATTTCTATTATTCTCTGATCTATTTTGTTATATTCTATCTTTTACGTCCATTTTCTAAGTGGTGGCAATAGGAAATATAGTCTTATTGCTTTTCAAATTTATGATTAATTTTAGGATTATATGGGGTTTTTTTTTAATGTCATTATAAAAACTGTTTTCAAATAAAAAACCATTTCTGATGGTGGAGACTGGCAACCCACCAATATTATATATCTTACAAAATTCAGCACTGAATTTTTCATGGTATTTGAAGCATAAGTCTAATCGGCCTAAAAAAAATCAATTTATTTCTCTGAGATTGGATGGGAACTTACTTGGACACATATTCTCTATTTTTTCATAACTAGGATGGCTTGTTTTTACATCCCAGAGTAATTTAACGAATTGGCATACTGGCAAAAATTTAAATTATAATTTTGATGAACTTGAAACAAATAGATGTCTTATCTTATTTGTATATATTTATAAGTTTTTTTTAGTGTTATCACACTAAGAATCCAAAATAGTCCTTCTGATCAGGCTGAAATTTATAAAGTAGACGTATAAATAAGCAAGCATGTTCTTGTGATATTTTTGGGGGCCTTTAATGTCATTGAAAGTTGTTTTGGCCTATCTCAAAACTATTTTTCCTGCTGTTTTTTTAAGGGCTTTATTTAATAAAAATATATAAAAAACATGCATAACATTATGAAAAAATAAAATTAAGAGGGAATACGAAAATAAAAATCATAAATAAACATTATGGTTTAAAATTCTGTCTTTCTATCTATTTCTCCTTCTCTCTCCTCTTCTCCTTCCCTCTCTTTCTATCTCTTTTCTTCTACATTCATGCTTTGTTTCTATTCCACTCTATTCAGTCCTGAAACGCGGACACCTGCTGTAAAGTTAATAGTTTTGTATAAATAGATGTTGTATGATAATAATTTAGAAATAATTGATCCTCTAAATTCTATATTTTTCTATTTTTTTTCTTCAACTGCTATTTTAAATTATGAAATTTTAAAAAGTATTCAAATTATTCACTGGCACTTATAGTATATTATGTAATGACTAATAGTGAGAAAAAAGTCTAAAACTGCTAAATATCCATTTTAATATTGGGGTGGCTTAACTCCCCAGGGATATAATTGTATGAGGATTTTAAAAGAATTACACTGAAGGTTGATGACAAGGGACCATACATATTATGTGTGGGTACATTGATATATTTTCCTCATAAATGTAAAGTTTTATTTTCCTTATTAATAACAGAAATCAATTAATAAATATTAATAAATTGTAGTTGTGAAACTACCCAACTTTTATTACACCTTCCCTTCAAAATAATGATTGACAGAACAAAGTAACTACTCATAGATACTTACATTACATGAATGTACACGGTTTGCAAAAATAGTTACTTTCTCTGACAGAAAAGATTTATTTATATGAGACAATAAAGGATGAACATTGAGAATGGAATATGTTTTCTTATACCACTCTCTTATGGCCTTCAACACAAAAGCAACCTGGGATGATTTTTTTAAAGTGAGCCTGGATTACATTTGTATTCTTAATCTTTAATTGTATTTAACAAATACATTATCGATCAATTATTCAAAAAAAGAAAAAAATAGAATTCATTTGAAATGTAATATTGGAACTAAAAAAGTACAAACATCATATATCAAATGAAGGTAATTATCTGAAATAATTATACCCAAAGCTGTAGACCCATTGGCGAATTAATGACCATATGATCAATTTTTTCGTAAATTGAATTTGGCATGGCAATACTTTTTCACACACTAGGGGCACTGAAAGGGCAGTTAATTACTCTATGACTAACTACAAAACCTCAATGAATTCACCAATTGATAATAGTTAGAATGATTAAGAAGAGTAAAACTTGGCTTAACTGTGATAATAGTGTATATATTTATAAGACTTTATACCTTATTCGTATTATCTTTAGTGTCGACAAATCAAATTTAAAAACTTTAAAAGGGAATAATCCTAGTAATTCTATTAACTTTATGCCATATTTAAAAAAAATTATGTTTAAGTAAAATTAATTAAAAATAATTTTTTACACTAAAATTGCGTTTTTCCGAAACATGTGCCTTTTGACCTTGGTTGTAGTCATACTGAAGAATGTAAAGAATTTTCTTTTTATTTTTACTACTATTTTAGAATGTTCTAACAGACAACTTGCTTCACGAAAGACAAAACGGTAAATTAGCTTTTTTTTCAGAGTACCCATAACTTTTAAGGATACTTTGAGCTTCCCCCATACCCCCCCAAATGTATTAATCCTGGGCCCACTTAATACATCTAGCAAAAAAACTCTCTCAACTTTTTAATTAACTTAATATTTCTACACTTCTGTGAAACGTTGATAAATATGTCTTTTAAAAATAGATATATTTTACTTAAAAATCTTCATTGTTTTTAATGCATATTCGAGGGAAAAAATTAATTTTTTATGAACAACTGTGGATTTTGAAATTTTTTCAGATTAAAAAATTAATTTTCTGTAGATAGCTAAGGATTTTGAAATTTTTCTACAAAATTTTTAAAAATTTTTCCACAAAATTTGATATTTGAAATTTATCCTTTTGATTTTTTTGTGAATAGCTATGGATTTTATAATTTTTTTACAAAAAAATAATCCAAAAACCAAGACTAAATGTATATATATTTATGCGGACGGCCCTGATGTAATTACAATATTCTTCCTGCATAAATGCTATTTTTAATATGGAAGTTTTTTCTCTATATAGCAGTTTTTCCTTTTATCACCCCAAAAAATATATAACATGCAGTTGATATTAAGAATGGTCTTAATTCAGTAGTAACATATGTCTAGCTTCCGTCTTCTCCTTGTACTTTTTCTTTCCTACCAAACATTTTCAGGCTAATAATATAATGCAGACTAAATGTGGAGAAAAATCAATAATTTTTGTCAAGCTTTCTTCTGTCGTTTAGGGGGCAAGAGTAGTTATTTGAGGATAATTATTCTTATAATACTAAAGATGGTTATTTTCAGTATTTTTGTAACAGATATCAATTACAAAGACGTCCACAGAACTATATTTTTATTTTGGGTTGGAAAAAAAATATAAAAATCCGCCGTTTTATACAAAAAAAATTTAAATTAAGGTTCCACTAATTTCTAATTTTATATTTGTATTGAAAAATTATTAAAATCCATAGCTATTTAAAAAAAAAACATTTTGGAAAAAATCTTAGAATCCATAGCTGTTTACAAAAAATTTAATTTTTTCTGAATAATTTTTAACATAAGCTTTCAAATATTAAATTTTTTGAAAAAAAGATTCAAAAATTTATAGCTCTTTACAGAAAATTAAATTTTTGGCAAAAAATTTCAAATATTAAATTTTCTAGTAAAAAAAATTCTATCATTTTAGTGGGGCTACACCCCCCCCCCTCCAGCCCACTCCCTAAAGACGCCTCTGAGTTGATATAATTTCTCAAAATTTCAAAACTTGCTCAATGAGTTGAAATTTGAATAATACTTAGTACAATGATGAGAGTTGCTACAAGTACTGCAATTTTAGATCGTATTGTTTATTATTATTTTACATGATTACACTACACACCAAGCATGTTTTTGAGCAAGAACAGGGCATAGCATACTTTTTTGTAAGAGAATTTTTCCCATCTATAATAAAGATCTTATTTTATCATAATCTACTACAAAATATGTTAAATTCGATAATTTTACAACATAAAAAGTCGAGTTATTTATTCATCAAATAATATTATTTTGGAAATTTTTACCTAAAATTGAATATTTAATGACTTTTGGAACTAATCTTGTGTTGCTCCGTATTTAGAACTGAAACCCACAGTTCTGTCTAATCGATTCCAGTCTCACTTGTCGGCCCTTTAAGAAGGTCAAATCGATCCTTCATTAGATTCTTGAGGGTGTTTTCCAAATGTTATTAGAGCTAGGCTAGGCAACAAGAAAATTGTAGGTCAAACCCAGAAAATTCCCACAGTAACTCTTTTTTTCTTTATAGTGACGTCATTGTGAGCATATTATGGGGCAAATGTAATATATAGTAAATTTGAAGTCAAAAATGAAAATCGTTGTAGACTAACTTTGTTAATATAACATTGGTTTTCCTTATTTAATTATTCTCTTAAATAATAGAATATACAATATAACTTAGTAAAACTATTGTTAGTATTATTTTGCATTATAATGAAGCCGTTAATATTGTTTCCAAGATATATGTAACATTCTTAATACATATCTTATTTATATATTTTTTTTTTTGCCTTAATAAACCATCGACATTTTAAGAGCACGTTCTAAGGATTAGCCCCTAGGAGTAACAGTCTTAAGAACGGATAGGATCGATCCCAACACTGTACTGGTCCCAATATATAAGGACTCATACAACACTAATTGTAACCGTCCCTGCAACATATGACCATGTCGTATTTCAATGAAATTTGTGAAAAATATATTTTATCAACTTGAAATAAATTCAAACAATAGTAAACATAGGTAGGTAAAATATTTTATGTTAAAGTCAAACTCGCTTGTAGTAATGAAGCCACAATCAAAAAGTGTTACAACTGTCACCAGGTTTTCTTCCATATGTTTGTAAATAGAAAAATTCCTTCAATTTTAAGTATAATTAACTTGTTTTACTTTCTGTGATAACTAATAGACTTAAAAAATTTATTATTATTATATACAAATGTTGTCTACAAGTAGCAAATATGAATTTGTTCAGACTTTGTCCTTTTCTTCGTTCATTTTCTTAAAATTTTGTGAAGAGGTGATTCTTTCAATGTTTATTTTTCTGCAAATTCGTTCGTGTAATAGTCTAAAAATGCATGATTTCAAATGATTACTTGAGAAACTTGTTGTCAGAGTGGTGTTTATCTCAGCTAATTCAGCCTTCTGGATTCGCCTGTAAGAGATTAATGAAAGAAACAAAATGAAAAAGAGGACGGAAATATGAACAATTGAAGGAATGCCCTTTCAATGACTTTGTGTGTTATTTTTTCTATTTTTACTCATCCAGGAAAAGAAAGCATGAAGGATACTCATTTTTAGCTTAATATCAACACTTGACAGGTATGGATCCCCAGATAAATCTGTAATAGGCCTAATCAAACCGTTTACCTATTAATGACTGATTGGTATAATGCTGCCGATAATCTGTAATAAAAATGCTGCAAATGAAGTTTTTTTCGTAAATTAGCAACTACCGGGCCGTGCAGAATTATTTACCGATTTTTGTTCAGAACATATCGCGGACAATAATGACATTTGAATGACTTGAGAAACAATTTATTCATACATTTTTAGAATAATAAAATAGTTTGTGATCAAATTTAATCAATGTAGCCACAATTTGACTCAATGACACTGGTCAGACGACGTTTAAAGCTGCCACAGACTTGCTGGATGTAATCGGCGTCCATGGAGGCCCAGGCCTTGTTGACAGCAGCCTTTAAGGCATTTATGTTCTTGTGTCGTTTTTTGCAGGCCTTGGTCTCCACGTGCGCCTAGATAGGGAAGTCTAGCGGGTTCAGATCTGGGCTCTGAGGGGGCCAGTAGTCCTTGGCCAAAAGTTCATGTTGTCCTTGAGCCACTCCTGAGCTTTCTTGGAAGCGTGGGCGGGTGCTCCATCTTGTTGAAAACCCCAAGGAGAGTTGCAGACTATGGATTTGATCCACGGAAGGACCTTGGACGCCAGAATCTTCACATAATCCTCCTCTGTTAATCTGAGCCAGTGGGGAACCATACCGGCGTCATGGCCTTCCCCTTGGATCTCCAAACATCACCAAAGCTCACAACACGATCATTTTGCCTGTTGAGAACAGGATCGACCGTAAAAGTTTTCTCATCTGAAAAAATGATGATGCGTCCAGATGAGCTCTTGATATCATTCAAGATTTTCTTGGCACGCTCAAGTCTGACTTCTCGCTGACGTTCTGTTAGCAGAGGGCGTTCAGTACGCCTCAGGGACTTTCCTCCAGCCCTTTTCAATGCCCTTGAAACAGTTGATGTCGACGTTCCCATCTTTCTGGCCATGTCGGCAATGGACCTGTTGGGAGTCCTCTTGAACACTGCCTTTACTTGCCTTGTTGAGACAGTGGGCTTCTTGCCAGCCCCAGGGGAATGCTTGAGATCACCCCCACCCTTCAAGCGCTTGGAAACGTTGTAAATTGTCTTCAACGAGGCCCCAACCTCTTCCTTAATGTTGTTATGAGGCACTCCCGCTCAGAGGAGGGCTGCAATTTCGATCTTCTTTGTTTCCTGATTGGGCATTGTCTCACGTGTGGAAGTTGTTACGCTCTCACAGGAAGGATTTTTGTTTATTTTAGCAGTAAAAATACGAAACAATCCGATTGGTTGCCAACAAAACCTCTTAAAAAAGTATATTTACATCATCGGTAAATAATTTTGCACGGCCCGGTACTTAAATTTAGGACCTTTACTTTCAGGACAACCTGCTAATATGAAAGGAAATACCTTACATATTACCAACTACAAAAATTTGCAGTTGAATAATTGCTTAGGAATAATAACTCGAGTGATTGATAAATAATAGTCAAATAGCAATCTGAGTCAATACAATGCATAAACATTAATTAATTCAATTTATAAAAGAATGTAGGATAACATGTGTAACATACGTAAGAAGAAACTCTTGAAAAGAATATGCCAAATTAAGTATGAAGCAGCAATTCCAATATCTAAAAAGTCACTAATATTCAGAGAGATACTTTGAAAAGTCTAAAAGAGTGCTATTAATGAGATTTTACAACGCAATAAGTATTACCATTGATACTAATCCGAAGTATTTTAAGCTTACCCTTTTTTTTAAGCAAGATAACTGAAGAGTGTATTTTCTTTTCCTAAGCTGATCAATATTTTTTTAATTTATGAGGAGTAAATTTCCTTCTCTATTACATTGAGGTATTAAACATTTATCTGTGCTCATAACAGATGGTTTTGTCACGGACCTATAATTTTGATTCCTTCTTCAACTCAGAATTGAATCGAGGATCGACAACGGAGTAATTCTTTACTATGCTCTTATTTATTTCCATCTCCGCCTCTTCACAGCTGCAAGTAGCTGATCTAATGGAACGTCATGACAGCTAAGCTTCTCCCTTCCAAAATATTATTTTTGTCACATTTTTTAACCAGCCCAAAATATTAACGACGTTTTTTAACTATATTGGCTTATTGGTACATCCTTACTAACAAGTTTTTACAAATATTATACAAGTTGAAATGAAAAATAAGACAGAACATTTTAAACGAGGATTACAATTGGGATTACGTAGTTATTGAAATTATATACCATAAGATATTTCATAATTATATATAATAACAGAGTGGTTTTGACATTTTTAACGATTTGAAATGGTACATTATGTAAATACCGTTTTAATAGTTTTATCATACGAAAATATATTGGGAAATATGTCATACCAACAAATCAAAATAAAATTAATTTTACTAGGAACATATTTGACTTAGACAAGCCAAAGTTTTACAAAATATTTTTAATTACATCCGTATTTTATTGTTTGAATTTATTTAAAGTTGGTAGTTTTTCTAAAAATTTCATTTGAATGTTTACAATACAGTTACTGGCTACTTTTTATTCTATTTTTTCATATTATCAAACATCCGTTTTCATTATATGTATCTAATTAGTATCTTCTTTCTACTTTCAGAAGTGAACGGAAAATATGCAGCTCAAGTCCTTATGTGTAATATCACACATCCTATACTTTATCCAACTATCAGGTAAAACCAAAATATAGTTTTCTCAATTTAATTAAACATTCATCTTTTGATATATACGGTCTAAAGAATTTATAAATAAATTCATCATCAAACTATTAACTTCTGTAGACTTTGTGTGTTTGAAGACATAGTCCGTCTTTTCCAGGATTAAATGCTATATATTATTTTAAATTTCCTACAAAGAAGAAAAACTTGGAATGCCATTCATTCCAAATCAAACTAACTGAAAAAAAATTAATAAAACTTTATTAATGAAGTTTATATTTTGTCAACTTATTAGCTTAATAAAAGTTTTTCGAAATAAATGTTGACATAATAAACCATAACATGGAAAACTATTTTAATTCCCCTTCATACTAAACATGTATAATTTTTAGAAAATTACTTTTGGGTTCCATACAATTTTTTTTATGTTTCATTTTATTCAAAATAAATGATTAATTTGTCAATTCTTCTCCAACTTTATATCAAGTAATAATAATAATGAATTATCCTTTTTTGTTAAAAGTACGAGAGATTACAAACCTTTGTTAGTAATAATACCTTTCATATTTCTAGAATTAGGCACTTTTAAAGTAATTTATAGATATATACAGGGTCTTACAGATAAATCTGGATAAAACAAGCTTTTGCTCAAATGATTTATAGATATATTTTGTTTAATATCAACTAATTAATTTAGATATAAGACGCTTAGGTTGGCGTTGATGAACCTTTTCAGGCTGGCCAAGAGTCTTATCTGATCGGAGATTATATTCTGTTCTTTGGAAGATTCCAATTAATTTACACCTCTTTATAACGTCATAAACTATGATCTTGGTGGACTTAGTCAGCTTGATGAAGGCTGCACCAGAAGTCCGAGATAGTGACTCTAAGATTTTCCTTCCTGGACACCATGATGTAAATTGTGTATGTGATCGCAATATGTTGGAACGCTTCATCAAATCAATACAAAAATACCGCTGCTTTAATCAAGTTACTAATTTAAATGTGGACCGATATATTGTATCGAATTTGTAAGATCGTACAAAAGTATCTGTATGAGGAAAAATTCTTACAAATTTCGATATTTGCTCCGATATTTTATATAATACAACCAGAAAAAAGAAAGGAATGGGAAGAAATTGTTGTTTAATTTTTGAAAGTAAGGAATGCTTAATACATAATGTAATGGCTTATAGATAAATGAATTAGTGCAATTATTAAGACATATTTACTTCTTAAAAAGAATACAATATAAATTTTGCCTCCTTGTTCATTACATAAGGTATAAAAAATCCAAGATTAGGTTGCATTTACAAGAGTTGTTAAGTTTATCTTCCATTTTTTAAACGATCCATATTGTATAATTATTGTACCGGGATCAAATTAATAAATTTATACTTTATAAATCTCACAAGTCAGCCTTTACAATAAATTAGATAATTAATCAACTAAGATTAAAACAATACTCAAATAAAAAATACTTTCAGGGATACAAGGACGTTTTGAAAAATACCCAATTTTTAATTTTTGTCTATCTCTTGTTACGACTTTATTGCGTATCTTTTTTTTGTGCTAAGTAACCTTTTCTTATTTAAACTATAGGTTTTAAAAAATTACTTTTAAATTCATAACATTAATTTATTAATTTACTCCAAGTAAATGAAATGTAGAATATTTTTATTTTTTGTATGAAGAATTAATGATTTGTTAATTATAAACCCTCTGATTAGTTTTTATTAACAGCAATACTATTATTTTACAGTAAGAAAGGTTTGTAATAGAGAGTAAATAACCTCTCGGATTTTTGTCTATTTGGAAGAAAAATAACTAATATGAAGCTTAATTACATTATTTCCTATATTGTGTCTGTCTCTACGTAGAGTCCTTTTCTAGTTTATTATTAATATTGGTTTGAGCAAACATTATAAAAGTATATCGAATATTCGTAGTTTACCTATTCATTTTGTATTTTTCCTGTTCTTCAATAATATGTCGTTGATGTGCACGGTATAAATAAATTTTCGACACTTAACCTCGACTAATTTTTGTCCAGTAAGATAATCAAATACGACTAAAATCAAATGACAAAGAAAAAAAAACAGCCCTCTTTTTAGATTCAAATAACTCCATAGAGGCCGTTGGAGCCTAAGTATCTTAATGTTCTGTTATTGGTCAGATGGAGTCTCACTGATTAAGTATAAGTAAGTCAACATTATAGCATTAAAATTACTCCATCTGACCTAGGAATTGTGTCTTTGAAGTCTATATACATAAAGTATAGTTCCTTCTATAGGATCGACCGACTATCGAACGTATGCAGTCTGTGTTCAAGCAAATAATTTCTCCTGAGCGCATTGTCCAACTTTTTTTCATGTCAATATTTAGAATTGAGTCTTTTATATCCTCAAATGAGCTCCAAAAAAAAGAATCCACACAATTTCGGGTACTTATACTAGTATTAAACACAAATAATAAACCACTCAAATATTTAACTTGATATTGAGAATAAGTAATTTCTGTATTTGTCATTTGTGTACAAATTGGCTAAAGACAGTATATAAAAATATATGAATTCAATGAAACAACAGGTGCAGATCCATATGACCAACTTTTCCGTCGAAAAGATCCTATAAATCGCGAATAGTCCAGATCTACAGAGCCACTCAATAAAAATTTTATATATTTCGGCATAAGGTATTTTTACCCTACGAGTTGCCCCTAAATTTCTGGGTGTACAAAAAGTTGTGAGACCTTATAAAAATACATTTTTTAATAGGTGTTGTTTATTAAATCTTATAGTTCTGATTATTTTTGAATCACTTAGAGATCAGCTACATGCTGTTTACAACATGCTGTAAACAAAAATTATGTATATGTCGTGATGGATGACAGAAGAGCCATCATAGGGAATTTAATCTGCGCCGGGAGGACAACCTCAGACATCATGAAGGCCTGAAACGTCAGCAAGGCCACAGTAAGTCGGGAGAGAAATCGTTTGACTGATGGGGACAACTTTAAGGGTAAACCATAGAGTGGAAGACCCACCAAAGTGAAGCCTGAAGACATCATGGAGGCCTTAAGGTCAACCCAACGATGAAAATGTCAGAGATTCCGAAGAAGAAGAAGGTACATCATTCTACTATGGACAGGGCCATCTGAATGGCTGTAGGAAGGTCGCTTAGAAAAATTGAGAGGCCATTCCAGTGCCAAAGTCATAAAAACTCCATTTTGAGGGAATGTCAACAACTCTTGATTGATCTGAAGTACAAAAGCAGCCGGGTAATTTTTTTCTCTCATGAAACTTACCATTGATCTCTTGTCTACAATATTATAAAATCAAGAATTTACGTACAACATTATCCCTTTCAATTACATATGTGTATTTTAATGACTACTTAGAGGCAGGTCTCAGTACTTTTTCTACACCCCGTATACAATATAATGAAAAAATAAAAACAATATGACTCTATCCAATTTGTTATTTATGAATAAACGTTATTAAAAGGATTAAATATTTAAAGAAACATTTAGAACTACTTTATCTAAATATGGTTAATAATATAAATAATTTAACTTTTATGCTCCTCCTCTTATTTTCTTCTTTTTTGCGGTGATATATTTTAGAATATTTAAAACACACAGTACAAGTATTCATTGACATTCTTTAATTACCGAATTCGTGTGGAATGTCATGTACATGAATATATATAATATACAGGGTGGGCAAGCTTTATATGGTGCCACTTTGGCGCGCTCTTTTGGCAGAGGACTTTTTTTGCTTTGTTAGATAGCTTGTTCAAACTTGCAAAAAAAGGAATCAATTGATGTATTCGTGTCCCAAATATTTGGAAAAGGGGGGAGACCTCCTTGGAATCCACACAAGGAGCGAAAACATAACAATTGCTCAATCTCTGAGACTCAGTGAGACGTTCATTCCCAAGATTGGGAGGGAATTGGATGCCTCCAAAAGGTGAGTTTGAGGCAACAGCAATGCCGAATCCCCTTTTAATACCAAAGACGAATTTATCAGTCGGAACAAAAATTAATTCTGGAAACTAAGCGGCAATGGCATGTTTGCGCTTTTGCCTCGTATTGCCACTGTAATTAAGGCTGGATGTGATTTGATTAAATTAAGTAAATTTAAATCCATCAAGCTTTCAGAATCTGGTTGCATTTTTTTAATCTGACGACTGGATAAAGAGAAAAGTACTTTTGAAAAAAAAATCTTTCTTACGCCATAGATAGCTTGCGCATCCTTTATATATGTGATATAAAAACAGAAAGAAACTACGATACGTTTTATTTAAAAAAATATATTTTTATTTTTGAAATAGTTACTTTCTGTTTATAGCTGTAAATAATTCCTACTAATCTTTTAGGAATTGTCACAAACTTAACTTGAAGTTTTATAAAATCCCCGACTATTATCAGAAGCATATGATAAATTCAATTCAAAGGTCATTTTGAGAAAAAATCAATTAAGTGAAAGCTCTAATCTATAGCTATAGTTTTTAATTATCTCAAATAATCCCGAAAAACTGATTATAAAGTCGATAATTGAGATTCTATGAAATAGCGGGTTGTTTATTTGTATTCATTAAGTAAAAAAAGGTATTGGAAATTTATCCTCATCTTGATGAATATTTAATACTGTTTTTGTATTGAAGTAACACATATATACACTTGAATACGACACCAGTTTTCGATTGAATACAAATCTTACCATATAAATTGAAAGAAGTCATTGAGAATATTATTGAATTTTCAACTGATGAGGGATTTGTTGTTAAAATTAAAAAGAAGATTTAATTTCTGAAATTCACAGTAAAGTCTCCATATTATAAAAATAGTTTAAAAGAATATTGATCCATAAAAAAATCCCTTAAACTCAAATCTATCTGTCAAAAAATATCAACTTCCAATCGGCTAGAAATGATTTTATAAATGATTTGACGTTCGAAATATAATTTATTCAAAATATAGGTTTTCTTTGTACTCATGTTGAATTACACTAACATTCTATTTTATAAAGTAAAACTAATTAATAATGTTGCTCTTGGGAAAAGAATAGGTCTAAAACATGCATTCATTTATTCATATTTATGTACATAATATCATCCATTCATAAATTATGATTAAAGGTATATACTTGTATAAATAAAATTATAGAATTAAAAAATTTGCTTATGAAATAATTTCCTCCTAGTAACATGTTAATGAATCTATCAAGTGGTATTTCATATTTATTAAAAATTTATGATTTTTCATATTTTAGCCTATACATGATTCACTTATGGGTTTCAATAGATATTTTTGAACTACACAAAGATGTATTATTATTAAACAAACGGCAAACAATGTCTTAATGTAGTTTTGGTATATCCCTTAATCTTAATTAAACATGTAGGAATTTTCTTCATGTACTAATGACTAATTGTACTAATTGTCTTTGAAACTAAAATTTAATTATAATGAATATGTTATTTTTAAATTAAAGTGTTAATTTTTCAACATTAGACGTTATTAATGATTAAGATAAGTATATTTTTTCAAAATAAAAATCTTTAATTAGTTTTAGAGAAGTAATAAGATTAGTAATTGTCCATCTACTAAAAGTTTTTTGTAAACCAAACAAAAAAATATGTTGCTTCAGTGATTATTATACATTTTTAGAGAAGTGTCTTATAAGGGGTGGCATACAAACGTTGTTCACCCAGATCTTCGCTGAGTGTTGAGGGCCAAATTTTAAAAACTGAGACATTCATACTTTTGAAATGTATTTCCTAGATCTTCTTTTTTTTTTTGTCAAAACTGGACAATTATCACTATCCATAGTGAGAAAAAAAATGGAGTTTTGAAGCTATATTCTGTAAAGTAAAAATTTGTGTTACAACCGTTTATCTCTCAGTTCAAACTTCCCTTCTTCAAAAGACAAGGAAAAACACAAGATTTATAAATCATAAAAGTTGTAATTTTGTTTCATAATGATAGTTCATATTTAAAGTTTTGTTTAGACAATTTTGAAAATCTTTTCACATTGTCCATACACTTAACTTTGGTATTTTAATATCCCGTGTTTGTTTGTTTTTTCTTTTGATTTAAATAACTTTTATATTATGAAAACATTTTGAAAAATCATATTTTTGTATATTAGAAATTGAAGTAATTAACTGATTTTCATGAATTCACCTATAAAAGCTCAAAAAATAAATTTAATTTAATATAAGCTTATGAAATATTATGTTAAGTCATTTTTGTAAATATTTATTTCCGATGGTATATGCATGTTCCAAACTTCTACAACACATGATAGCAACTGACTGTATTTCAATGAAAACATATTAATCTTGCCTCTAGAATGAAACTCCGCCTACTCGACTAACACTTCTACATCCTGATTGCCACGTATGATAAAAAGGAGGTCATGTTGCCCCACCCTGTACTCGTGATTGACAGTAACTTGATTTGTTGAATGCTCAGAGAATTATTGTAGCTGAGGGCTCACATATTGAATAAAACTTCTGCTGAGCTCTATTTTCAGATAATTTTGTAAAATAAATGTCCTCACAAAACCTCCCATTTAAATTTTAAAGTTTAAAAATCTATATCTTAGATAAACAAAAAAGGGATAATTTTGATAACTATTTTTTGATAAATACAAAAATACCAGCATAACAAATTTTATAAAATAAAATAAAAATTTATTTAATGTAAGAGAACGATTAATATCCGAACTAAATTCGATTAACATACTAATGTGCTGTATTTCTATAAGTATCACTAATTTATTAAAAAATATATATAGCATATGAACAATATCTATACTACCCTTTTAAATGGATTTAAAATATACAATCGCAAATATCAATATATTGGTACTAGGGCATTTCATTCATAGTAAGTTAGTTCCCTGTAATTTCATTCCAAGGTAATTAATTCCTTGTAAAATTCATCCCTGTGCATTTCATTCCCACTTTGAAGAGGGATATTTAGTGACGTCACAGAGTTTATGTTTCTAAACTACTCAATAGTTTTTGTGTAGGGCTGTAGAGGGAGGGCTGGGCATTTGCAGTCCGTACTGGAGATGATTAATGAGTCATCGATAAAAAGTGATAGATGGGAGACGGATATGAATGATTTATGGTGTCTACACCTTGGGAAATAAAAGAAGAAGAGAAATGCCGGGATTTACTTCTTTTTTCCAAGGTATAAATATTATACACGGATTGGAATTCCACTCCTAATCAATATTTTGATTTATCATTACGTCAGTTCTTATCGATAAATACTATAAATAATACATAACCATCTTCCATCTATCACTAGTCATCACTCATCTCCAGTACCCACTGCCCAGTCCTCCCTATACAGACCTATACAAAAACTACTAACTAGTTTAGAAATATAAAATTGGGCCTAGGAGGCTGCTGAAACTCTGCATGTGTAATGTTTGTAGAAATTTGTTTGGAAATTCGTCTGTATATAAATTTGACACATAAAAATGAATGTTTATCTGAAATATCTGTCATTCTTGGAATAATTTTTCATCAAACGTTAATTTTTAAGAAGAAATGCCACAAAACGATGCATTTTGGACATAAAATTATAAAACATTTTGCAAAAATGAATCAGTTATCGAGGGTTATTTTTTCGACGACATTATTATCCATAACTTCTTTTGTTTTGCATGTAAAAACAAATCTTGGTAGGTCTGTGTTACTCTTTACAATGCCAATAAACCACTTTTTCTTCTGCAAAATTAATGAAAAAAGTTTTTGTAAGTTTCTTCCTGAATTTCTATTTGCGATTTTTGACAAAAATAAAAGTCGAACTACTCATCTAGACCAATTTTTTACGCATGTCTGTAAAATAACCATAATGCCTGCCTTAGCAACGCTAAATAAACATTTACTAGTATTTTTTTTTTTTAAAGAAAAAAATCATTTATACTTCTTTTTTTGCTTTTGTGTGTTTTTCAGTTAATAGTTTAATTTAATGAGGTCAGCATTAAAAATGAACAAATTATATAAACAGTAAATATTTCAAGAGCTATTTACGACAAAGTAAAGTTATTGAATAAAAATTTATCAACAAATATATTTTGATATTATTAATATTTTTATAGATTATTAAGTTTTTATGATAACGCACACATATCACATTTTTATATGTACTCAAATATACCTACATAGATATTCCCATCCCTTACATATGTTAATATAATCATTATGTAATCTCTAATATTGTAATTCTTTCAACAGAAATCATTCTAATAATATTATTGTATTTATATAGTACGTAAATCTACACATAATATATCGTCTTATGTTGTATAATATATCATTCTCATTTTAATACAAAATCTATTAAAAATCATCACAAGAACGAAATAATTTTTTCAAATTTAATGAGAGCATCAAAGAAGAAAGCAGTTTCCTCTATACTCTTTATTATTGAATATAATATATTAATTTTTACTTTTTATCACATTTGGATAATGACATCCCAACATAATTTTTTTACATCATATATATACACACAGCCTGATATTTCATAGTCATATTGGAGTCAATTTCAGGCTTTTTATTCTAATTTGAGAGATAAGATAAGATACTCAAGAGTTTTAGTTTTATTTTGTAATATAATTTTTGATTTAAGATCATTTGAAAAAATTCCCGATATGGACATATTCAAATAAATTTATCAATTTTGGCTACTTTAAGTGGAATTAGCGGCTTACCCAAAATAAAAAACACAGGATTATTATATCAACTTTAAATATGTTGTAAGTCAACCTTAAAATAATCTTGAACAAAAATTTAGAAAATGTAAAAAGACCCATATTTTTTGGACATATTAGAGTCAATAACAGGCTTTGTATTCAAATTTGTGGGATAATTTATTATACTTAGGATTTGTATCTAAAGTGTAAGACCTTATGTATGAATAAAATTTAACTCAAATTTCAAAGAAAAAAAAAATCAGTACAGCTTGTTTTTGTGTTGACGAGCAACATATAGGGCAGATTGTAACTGTGAAAATGTACATTTTCTTGTTATTTCTTCTTTTTTTTTTTTAAATCTTTCTATGGAACAACACCGAAAGAGTATGATACTTGAACATGTTTAAGTAAAAATATGCATTCATCTAAAAAACAATGAAATTTTAAACAATTTAGAAAAGGTTTTAGATATGAATAAATGAATTTTTATAACTTTGTTTATATAAATAAGTTATCTTTAAAAATATATACATACTACTTTGATCAAAGGTTAGAACCTTTGATCATAACTGGATAAGGAGTGGAGGATGTTTTTTGTTATACGTATAACTCACAGAATCTACCTATATTTTCTTAAATCCAACAACACCCAAGTTTTTAAAGTAAAACCACAAAATATTAACAAAAGGAGCTTGATCCTTCTTTTTAGTGTTATTTTGGATAATTAAAGAACAACCGGTAGCACCCGTCATTGCCCAAAGTGATTAAGCATTGATTAATAATAAAATAAATTAAGGTAATATCGAAGATAACTCCATAAAAAATCCTCAACTATACTCTCGATTTTTCATGAGCCCACTCAAACGAATCAACTTAATACAATAATACTTTTATCAATTCATATGACGTGTTCTTTCTTCAAGAATGAAAGAATAATAATCAGAATTTGAGAAATTAAAAATACTATGTTGGATACTTTTTTTTAAGAGTGCTCACTACTGAAAACAAGTAAAATGCATTTTGACATAATTTATTTAAATCTTAATATATACGCACATGAATTATAATTTATATGAAAAAAACAATAACAAAAACAAACAGAAATATTGCAGTCATGTTATACGCACATGACTGCAATATTTCATTACTACGACTATTATATTATGCCTTGAATAAAAATATTTATATGATTTACATCGGGTTGCACCATTACAGTGCACCCTGTATACACGTTCGATGTTAAATGCAAACGACTGCAATATTGCATTAATACGACTACATTCTTATTTCTTAGATCAAAATATGATTAGGATATACATGATGGATTACTATATACAGTACTCTTTTTCACATATTCAGATATTTATACAGTGTGCGGGAACGATTCATGCAGCAGGATTTAAACTATTTTAGAGCTATTTCAAGTTACATGAGCTTATTTTATAATCCTATTAAAAACTTTAAAAAAAACATTTGTATTACGATCGAGAGCAACGATGGTGGTTTAAATAAAAAGAATATCTAACTTGTTTCACGCCAATGACATTTTCAGGGTCATGGCTGCTCAGAAAGGCCCGTTTTCAAGGTGAAGAAGCTGAAAAGGGAGAGCTTGAGCCTCATATGGAGCCCTGGCAGCGGTGTTTTCAACAAAATGAGGTCTCCAGCCTTTTTGGATTCGGTGAAGGAGAAGAAATTAATACTTGAAATTTTATTTTCAGAAAAATAAATATTTTTCTGAAAACAACTATGAATCTTTTTAATTTTTTTCAAAAATTTTAATTTATTGATATTTTTTTACAAAAAAAAACCCCGAAACCATTCCCCCGCAAATTATAATCCGGCGGTCGATCCTGAAGGGATTGTAGTCAAGAGACTTTTGACCGCTGTCTAGTCCGAACTTGAACCTCCTGGACTATGGGGTGTTGTACGGCATTAAGAGGAAGACTTGTGGTCTACATGAGCAAGGACTATGTGATCTTTTGTTCCTTGGATAGCAAGAACCCCAAATAACTTATGCAAAGTTACTATAAAGAAAGCGGTTTTTTTTGCTTTGTAATTTTGTATCATCATATAACATTGAAAAAAAGCTTTAATTGATAGTGCTTCAAAAGTAATATCGAATGTCATTTTTTTTTTTTTTTTGATAAAGCTGGAATTCCTGTTCGTAGTAAACACCATATCATTTTTACAACGTGAAAAGCTTCATGTTCGGTGTCAAAATCTTAAAAAGCTAATTAATTGTTTAAAGATCAATCTGATATATGATATTAAACTCGTTAAAAAAATTTCGACAATGCACATTTAGACTTTATTAGTCAAAATGTATGTAATATATACACTATATATTTTTAAAGTCAAAAATAAATTTGTATGGGATTATGGGACTAGGCTTTTCCACGATATCTTTTGGAATTATGTATTGTTGGTTATTCTTTGAGACAATGAAAAAAAGATAAAAATATATAAAAAGTATATTTTCCATGCAAAAATGTGGTAAAATAAATCCCTCAATATAGAACTTCTGTTTTTTTGATAAGAGAAAAAAAACAATAAATGTACACACTTGGTGGATGGATGGAAATGTAGACATATATTTTTTTGATATAAATCTACATGCATTCAAAAATGAAAATAAAATAAACATAACTTTGCATTATATTTTTTAAAAACATTATTATATTGTAAATACAAAGATAATTTTCGGATAAGTCAACTGCCACATAATGTTTTTCAAATAAAAATGAGATGAAAAACATATAATTTATTACTTGTTTTTCTTTTTCCTTTACAAGTTATCCCTATAAATACACAAAAATTTATTTTAGGACCGAAGTCTCTAAAAAGGGATTCTTAAGCTTGTTACATTATGTACTTCCTAAGAAAAAATTAAGATCCCCATATATATAAACATTTGAACATATTTTGGCAAAATGTTACGTACATTTTTTATTTATTAAATATAATTTATAAATCATATGAAAAACGTATTTTTTACAATTTATTTATAAAACACCACCCCTCTACTTAATCCTTTTAGTATCATAGTTTAAAAATCACTTCCCTAAAAGTATTTTCTTGTATCTCAACTTGATTTGTTCTTCAGATATCTCGTTACAAGAGAACAATATAATAGTTTTAAATTGTAAGTATTTTCGCTATGTAAAAAAGAAGCCAAAAATCAACATGATAACCCTGACAATTCTATAAAAGAGCAGCTAAGATATTATGATGTTTCATTAAATAATCTATATGCAGCTATGGTCAGGGAGGATAAATAAACAAGAAAATATGTAGGAATTACTTGAATGGCGATCCTCGATTCTACTTTGAGTCAAACAAGGACTTCTAGTTGAAAAAAATACTCAAAGTTACTTTACGTCTATTTATAAGTAAACGAAAATGTTCAATCTGGTTTCGTATATATCAGTGATAGCTTGTATGAATGTTCAATACTCAGGAATTAAATAATAGTGATGGTAGTACTAGATAAAGGAAGTTAATTCTTCTTATGATGGCACAGAAAAAAAATTAGGAGTTCATTACCAACACCTTAGCACATTTTATGATCCATGATAATTTTGAATATGGGCAACTTTAAAAAATAGCGAAAACTCTAACATATCGGCAGGAATTACTCCAATATCGATTTATATGAGGACACACACTAGGCATTACTTTGTACTTAGATGTTCCCTCCTCAAGAATTAAGTAATAAATATAAAAGCTTTGGATAATGAAAAACCCTCCTGATATTAATCAATAACTTCCAAGAACTAATAATTTTGAACTATTTTGAAGTGTGATATACTTTAAACGCATACAGAGAATATTTTGTTCATGATTTGTCCTGCATCATTTTGAATTTTTCTATTAATGATAGTCATTATTATATTTTACCCGTAAAAACATTATAAGACAGTCAATTTTGGTATCATCTAAATAGTTACAGAAATTTTACTTAAGGAAAGTGTCAAAATCCTTCGTTAGAGTAATTTGTTATTTTGTCAAGCATCAAGGGTTTATTTTTTCACAAAGGTATAGATATCAAAATTATTATTTTAAAGTTTCAGCCTTTAAAGGTCTTGTTTATGACCTCTCAACCTGTTTGACTAATAAGATTTTTAATTTATAAAAAATAATTAATTTTAAAGATATTTAGTTAATTAGTTGCAATAGATGTGCATCTCCGTTTGCAAACGCTTAAAAAAAATTATCACAAAGGTTGAAGGTCTCAATGGTCAAATAAAAGACATTGCCAATTTTGAACTTGGTATGATAAAAAAATTTAAACTTACTGCAGTCGACACATTTAAGAGGGTTGATGAAAAAAAACTTTGGGATTAGATAGGGAGACTCTCTGAAGTTTTTAATTCTTACCTATAATCTAACCCAGATGATAGTGAGGCTTAAAAAAAGTTGAGAAACTTTAAGTGGGCTTGGAGATCTTCTAACTATTCAATAAAGATTATTGGAGACCCGTCAAATATGCCTCAAATTATTCATGTTGATGGCAACTTGGTTAACTTAAGATTTAGTCGAGTAAGGGAACAGTGTCAAAAATGCTTCCATTTTTGTAATTCCAGGATGAAAGGCTTCAGATTTTTGAATATAAATCTGTTCTTATCCAATAGGATGCTCTTCTTCCAGAAAGAGAGTTGTCTGGAGCTTTAATTGAGAAAAATGAATCAACCACCAATAAGTATTTAACGACACCCACATAAAATTCTAATGAAAGTGTTCCTATATCTTTAGAAAAACTCAATAAGGTTGAAAAACAACTGCGTTAATGATATTGATGAAGAAGATGAGACCCATGGATCATACGCTGCAAATTTTTTAACTGAATCACATGATATAACAGTTTAGGTTTATAAACACGAAAATGTGACTTAAGATGAGCTGGAAGGGGAATTAGTATCAAGGACTTGGAAAAAATATTCCAAGTAATACACGAAATTAAGTCCCAAAGTAAGAATTTGGTTTCTACATGTGAAGAGAAATTAATTAATACATTAATCAAAATAGAAATCACTACACCAATATTATACCCTAATCCCCATACATATTGTACGGATTAAAATATAAAAATGTATAAATTTTATCATAGTTTATATAATATATTCAAAAAATGTAATTTAAAAACAACTTTAAAAAAAGTTACATACTTCATTATCTCTTCAGTTCCAATACCGTTTACTACATATACTAAAAACTATATAGATATTTATTTATATAGCTTATACCATTAAGTTAAAAGTGATGATTCCAATATACTTAACATATTTCAACAATATATTGCATATGAATAAATTTACTGATGAACTATCCAGTGTATATTTTATATACACTGGATACATCGATGAATAAATGTATATGGTATTCTTTTTCAAGCAAGTTGTATGTATATAACTAAATAAACAATATTTACAATACATCATGTTGAACAGCTATTTTTCATGCTATACACTTAAAAGCATGTTTGTTTGTACGTGAACAAGCTATGAATGATCATTCAAAATTATAGCTGATGAAGTTATATTGGAGACAAAAAAAATAATTTTCCTAATAAAAATGAGAAACTATTTTAAAAAGTACAGTTTCTTTAATTTGTCTACTCTACGAAATACATACAACGACTCAAATATCCAACCAACTATAACCACAAAATTTAAAGCATATGGAAATGCACAATATCGTCGAATGAATCAATTATTTTAATTAATTTTTCTCGAAAGTATTGAATAAAAATTAATTTTGGAGAATAAAACTATTTTTTTTTTGCGGAGAAATATTTTTGTAACATTGTAGTCAGTTTTTAATTGTTTTGTTTTTTTTAATTTTTTTTTATTGTTATACACATTTACTTTCCTAATTGCCAAAATAAATAAAAAATTCATAATCGAAATCAATTTAAAACCATAAAAATATACTAAAGAATGATTTAATAAGTAAAACAGGAATTGTATAAAATAATTAGTTTTGATTAAGTCTTCATACTCGGCCTCCCTTAATACATTATGAAGAAGAGCGAGAGAGAAGGAAAGGGAAAAGAAGAGTGTCGTATTCTTAAAAAAATTCTGGGAGGCCTTGTTTCAAACATTGATCTACCAGACTGATGGGGGGGGGCGGGGATCATATTGATCAAAAAGGGACATTTTTTAGGGAACCATCTCCGATTTTTTTGAAATTTTGTATATAGTTTAATATTCTATAAAAACTCCAAAATATATAATTTAAGCCTTCTTTGACCTCCATATCAGGAGTTAGAGGCTCCTAAAGTTCCAGCCTTTAGCCCCAGCAACCATGTTTTGAAAAAGCTATTTCTCTTGTGCTTTGAATAATATCTTTCTACCTTAAACGTGATTGGATAGATATTTAAATATTCTATATTTTATACTTTTACCCAATAAAATACCTCTTCGAGCTTGAGGTCACGAGATTTAATCGTGTAACCTACAAATTTCAATTTCTTATGAATTTTCATGAAATGCCTGACAACATATATTAAATAATTGCAACAAAATTCAGACACTGCATTGTAGTTTAGGTCAACACTATAAGCGAAATATCAAGAACGGGATGTAATAAACTTGGGTACGGTATTATTAAAGATAATTAGTATAGCAATGTGTCAAGATCCACTCATTCATATATATTTTTAATTTCAGGATATATAGATTTAGTATACTAAAATGACCTCAAGTGTTTGGAAATATATAGGGTATTTTAAGCCTAAACTGCTACAAATTTTAGTATCTAATTCAAAAAGTAAAGCTTATTAAGCAAATTTACTGTTTTAATAAAATAAAAACTTTAATTAAAAAATCACGAGATAAATTTCTAATTTTATTTCTGTCATCAAGAATTCACAAATGATTCATGATGGCAAACAATAACATTTATTTTTCTACAGCCGCTGTATTTTATACCTAATTTCTATATCAATATTTTACTTTTTTTTCGGTGTAGTGATTATACTTTTTCCTATCAATACCTCAGAAGCAGTAAAATATTTCACTCGTAAGGAAAATTTTGATACACGTGTATATGAGTGAAACTTCTAAGTAAAAGTTATTTTGGTTACCCTCTTTTGCCCATCGCTGAAGAGTATAAATTCTTGACCATATTCTTTACATTTTGAATATGCAAAATTGATTTTCTTAATATTTTTTTCTCAAAATATATAAAATTCCATAGGAGTTAAAATTTGTTCTGAGTTTTTTCCTTCTTAATTACGCTGTAGACTTGATTTACTTACTCACCGTTTAAATGTTCCTCCTTTTCAATGACATGTTTCAAAAAAATTCAATTATGCTGAAATTCAAAAATATTCTTCGTGGTAGCAATGGTTTCAGAAGTTCTTACAATTTTTACATTGTTCTACACATCTGTCCGAAAATATTTTATTTAATTAATGTATGCCAAGGTTTTTTTAACAGATTGGATACATTTTTTAATATATAAATGGACGCTTACAGTATTGTGAGTGTTACTCTCAGATATCACTACAAAAGTTAAAATGTTTTAAGCTAGTGGTTTGCTTGAAATATCCAAAAAAAAGGATTAAGTGTAATCATAAAATCCTTTCAATGAAAACTTTGCACCTCGTCTCGAACAAATAAAAAGAAAATATCATTGAAATCAAAAACCATTACCATTTCTCCATCTTTTAACTCTTTATTTGCTCTTTTAAAGCTGAAGGATTGCATTTTGGTTACTAAAGCATGCAGTTGATATTATTGAAAACCTTTTGAAATCTTCGACGAAATCCCAAGAAAAATAACTTTTTCAAAATATTGGTAATGGGCTCGAGGCTGGAGCTTTAGGTGCCTCTAACTTTAAAGCAGAATAATTTTTGAGGTTTTTGTGTTTCTATTCAATATTAATTCCTACAGGCCTCGATAAGTTTGTTAGTAAAGAAATTAATCTTTTGCAAAAGTTTGAGGTAAAGGAAACATTGTTTTTCTTATAGGTGGACTCAATGATCAACCTACTGCATAGTTCTCACTCCTGCAAATAGCAGACATATGTTTATATGTTGTTGGTAAGTCTTAGTCAAACCAATCCCAGGTAATTGATCCTTAGCAAATAGTAATAACTCGACGTGCAGAACAAACTTACGGAGTTATTGTGTGTAATGCCCTCTAAATAAGGTCGGCTTATTGCTGATAAAAAAGCTCAGAGCTTCCACTAAGTATCATCATTATTATTTCCGCCAACAAAGTTGAAGGGAGTTTATGCATTCGTCTCTGTTTGTCTGTTTGTAAACAAGATTTAAAAAAATTGATATACCGATTGTCATAAAAATTTGTGGAAAGATTAAATATATTAAAGGTAAGAAGCCATTAAATTTTGAGAAGTTAAAGTCACACTAAAGGTCAGAAATTCATAAACAATATTTTTAAAGGCAAAGGGTAGTAGCTCTCTACCGAGTGTGACTTTCTAGTTAACTATTGGTTTATTCTTTCCAACTTTAAGGATGTTTAACAAATATTTTATTGATCTTATGTATGTTAACTGCACTCATCTTAAGTCTATATATATAAAATAAATGAATTATTATTCCAGTCTCTTAAATCAATTGTTTTATTATACTTATACATATCTTTAATTAATAAGAATTTTTGGTCTAAGATAGATAATTTTCTACACATGGTGGTATAAATTGTTCAAAAATGAGCAAAAGGTCATTTCCGTATGTTGACGTTTGCATTTCAGGGCCTTCAACACAGTCTTTCATGCGGAAAAACTTTTTTTTAAATTGTTATATACAATATAAACTTTAAAAAAATAGATTTACTAAAGAAAATTGTGGGAGCTCTTTCCTTCCTACACCGTTACTCCCGCCAGTGTCGATGGTCCTAAATTCAAAATAAAACAATTATGTCATTAATGGTTAAAACATATATATTCAGCACCTATTTTGAACTTTTTTTTATGGTGAAACCTGTCAGCGGCACGAAAAAGCTTGGGAACCCCTGGATTAGAAAACAAATAGCAGTTTATTTATCAATATATGTACAATGTACCAATATATACAGTGTAAATAGATATGTAATAGGAATCAATTTTTTTATTCATATTTGACCTATTTCCAAATTTCGATTAGATATTTCATCAAGAATCTTTAATAAACATATTATATGTATGAGCAAATATATTTTCAATCTTGTATGGATTTTCTCCAGGATATTATTGACTCCATATTAAAAGAAACATTTTTTTATTAAAAATGCTAATGTTACTATGAAATCTTTGACTTTTTTCTCCATTTGTTCTTTTCACATCTTTTAAACAGTTGTTAGGCTGTATAATTATAGCACCCCAACCTGGCCACATTCACTTTAAACTTAGATTCTTCCTCAAGAATTAGAGAATAATGACGACAGCCTTGGAAAATATGTAACTCTGTTCAGATTGCAATTTCAAAAAGTACCGTGCTTGTCTAACGTCATATTTTTTGTAACCTTAGTTATTATTGGCGTTGTAAATCGTACGCACTTTCAGTATGTAAAGTTAACATGATAAACTTGGCTTGAATAATGTTTAACAGGAGATCGGCTTAGTTTTCATCAAAACTTTTGCTGACTGAACAGTGTTTTTAATTTTCTGAAAGTATTAGCTTTACTAATAAAAAAAAGAGCGTTTTTCACTAAATGTTTTTAGGAATTTTATCTCAAGTACTTTAAATACCTCAAATAGTAGTTATTGAACTCTCAATTTTCCAAATTTTAATCCAAAAGTCTGATAAATAATACATAAGCTTATGCCCGTGAAACAATCCTTGAATTTTTTTTGGTTCATTTCCGGCCACCCTGTAAATGATCAAACACAGGGTTTCCAGACACTTTTTCATGAACAACAGTATCTAATCCAAATCCAGTTTTCTTTTTGTTGTTTGATTTCAAAAAGTGTCGTCTTATTCTCAGCTCAACTAGTAATGATATATGACTTTTATTCTTAACCATGCTTAAAAAATTATAAAAACAGTCCCTGGATCCTGTTTGTCTTTTTTTAAAACCTTTCTTTTTCAAAATTATCTATCTTTCCAAAATCTCTTTATTGAATTAAGCAATCTCCCTGTATAAAATATCCCCTAAAAATATATCTTCCTTTTAATTTACTTATATGAAGGATATACCAATCTTTTTAATAAAGATACATATATCTAAATGCTTCATAAAAATCGTAAGTATAATGATTGTGGCCAACCAATCGGACTATTCCCATAATAAGAAATCATCATACTGTTATAATTTAAATCCTTCAGTAATATTTAAACATTGCCAACATAAAATTTTATCATATTTTATTTCCTTGCACTTGCAAATTAGAATTTTTTACACATATATGTATACCTAAACATTTTTACGACCGCAAGATAAAAATGAAAAAATAATAATATTATACAACCGCAAACCTAAGAGTTTAGAAAAAGTTGCACATGTATACTTATCAATATAATAATTAATAAGTATTCTCGAAGAAAACTTACAGTTATAGAGGATTTTGTATTTATCAAAAAAATAATGGAAAATTGAAGTGTTTAATGAACATATATCATTCCAATATCTTCTTTGTTTGAACTAAATGTATTTTTTTATAAATATTTAGCAGTTGTATGCTATTTTTCCTTGTTTATTTCTATGCTATGATCTAAGCGTGTAATTTTACATTTAGTACAATAGGGGAAAAATACGATCCTAACATTATAATTAGAATACATACACATATATTATATGGATATTAGAAAAGCTTTCATTTAGATAGCACATTCTATTACATAGTATAAGAAAGCTCAAATGAAAAAAACCAAAAAACAAAGGAGGAATCGTTTAAATTTACATAATATTCAAATTTAATAAAAAGTCAATCAAATTATTTTTTTTTGTAAGTTACTTTTATTTGAAGCTTACTTTTATTTTTCAAAGAAAAACCCATTCAATATTTTTTTTTATATCAATATTTGACAAATATTGGTTTTTATGACCAAATATGTTGTATACTGAAGCTCTACATAAGTGAACTGTCAACATAAAAACAGTCTAGAGCTTTTTTCTTGAAAATCGATCAGTAAACTAAAATAATCGAAAAGTTCCACTCTCTAAATTATACAACAAATTTCAATAAACAATCTCAAATATAAAAATAGATTTGCTTCGATTAAGAAATCCTGACTTGTAATCCCTTAAATTTTAGATGAGGAGCATCATTATAAAGCTCAAAGCCTAGCTATTATAAATCCATATTGACAAATAATAATTTGCTGTTATAAATGTTTATAATGCTCTGCAAAAAATCTTACGATCCTTTCTAATGATGTAAAATAGTTTGAAAAAGAAAAATCCCTTTTTCTCCATTTCTTCTTTTTTATCCTAGCCTGCTTTTATAATGACGTATTGCATAAATCATATAATTTAAAATATTTTTTACAAGCAATTTTGATACAATTGTGATGATTTTATACACCACATATATTTGCATTTTTTAATTTGTTTTCATAAAATCAGACAAGACAAATTATGTCTAATATTTTTTTTGTTCCAAGAAATCTTAAATTTTTTTACACTCTAAAATACATTCCTGTTTAAGAGAACTCAGACACACATCTATTTATAGTATTAATTTTGTTGAAATTCTATTGTCAATTAATAAATTATATCTAGTTCAAGTTTAAAAATTCAAAATGTTCAGATTTTAATGGACCACTCGGTATGTTGGATATAAAAGTTGTCAAAAGCCTTTTCCGAGCATAAATTAAAAAAAAAGTATAAGTTCATAACCTCTAATATATTTGTGTTCTTATTCATTACAAAGGGAAACACTTAAGGAGTGATTTTTGTACAAATTAATTGAAGACAATAATCAACTTTATAGATGAGCGCAAAATCCAAAACTGATCTCATTTTTCCTCTCAGTCATCTGAATTCTGAAATATCTGGAAGTATTGTAATTCGGAACTATTCTCTTACGGAGTCATATTTTAACCATTAAAACAATCCCAAATTAGAAGTAAGAATGATAAAACTTATGTAAAAGTATTTTTATTGATTCTGTATCTTGTTCTGAACCCGATGCATTTCCATTTTTAGGCTAAAAAATGATGAAAAAAAAGACATTCTTCTTTAGAACTTATTAATAATATATATTGATGAGGAATATCATAGCTGATATTATAGAAAAATATTCAATGTATAATTTTTTTTTTTAAAGATCTATTTAAAATATAGGTATCTCCAAGTTTTTCTGTTTCATTTTTTATTTTTTAAGTGATGGAATAGTTGTGGGAAAAATTATATCGATTCTATATGTACAAATCTTATAACGACTCTAGTCAATGGCATAGGATTTTGATTTCTACTTGTGGCATAAAAACCATTTCTGTAAAAAAAAAATAGCCTACTCCATTTTTATTAATTGGAGATAAGAATGCGGATATTAAATCATCAGAAAAATATGCAAATAAGTCTATTCTTCGTAAATTGATTTTTGAACTCGATTTACTAGATACGGTTGGTATTTTGAATCAAAGGGATTCTACATCATGGGGAAGAGGTAAACAATTTGCCAGGATTGATTTTGCTCTTTTATCGCTCTGAACCATCTTGAGACTATAAAATATTGGAACTTGAGTTTAAGAGTGTTTCTTCATCATTTATATTTAAGATCCCAAAGTGGATTTTAATGGAGGCTAAATATATACTACTATTACTGAGTCCGGTAAAGCACGTTACAATGAGAGCTACAATACAGTCGCAACACCCGTATATAAAGAGGAGAAGAAGACTATTTTAAGTAAACACGAAAAGAAGCCAATTTGGTTGGGAGATTTCAAGATGGCAACAACGTAGGATAATTCAACATTTTTTAAGTGGTTATACTCGCACTATTTTCAATTTATCAGAGAAATAGACAGGAACCTCACAGTAAGGTGTACTTTATGTGCTGGTAATAAGTAGCTTATTACTCTACACAGAAGGTAATATTGTAAAGAAACGTATTACTTTCAAGTAACTAGTGATATGAAAAATATTACATCTTGGAAGTAACTTGCCCAACACTGGCGGAGGGGTAGCTAATACTTACTCTAAAGCATTGTATCCTAGATTCTTCTAAGAGATTTTTTAGAAATAAAAAGAAACAGGTGATGGCATACAAGAGAAGATAGAGAACATTTTGAAAAATGGAACTCTATTTTGGCGAACTTTCACATCCGACACCGTTAATTGTTTTAGAATCTTTGATATATTAGAAGAAGAAAATCAAATAAAAATTGCAAAAAAAAATGACCCCTGTCGAAGAATTAAAAGAAGGAAATTAAACGAAACACAAAAACCCTCAAAACTTAGAAAGATAATTTATAATGGTAAAGTTTTGACTAAAGCCGACGATATATTGAAATGTTTTCATACCTTCATGACTTTTGGTGTCTTTTTTAATTGAATTTGTTTCTCTAAATATGGTAAAAACATTAATACCTGAAAGGCAAGAATTTTATTCGGCTTGCCTATAAGGCAAAGACGAGAAAGTGATGAAAATCGGGCAATACATGTCACTCTTTTGAGAGCCAAAGCCCTTATTGGCAATAAATTGGTATGTGAAGAACCAATTCTTTATATAGAGAAAACCTAGGAGTAACAGTTATGTCCTCTGCAGCAAGATATGGTGCTTTTGAATTGAAAATACCAAGGATGGGTGGTGATTCCTGGGATCATACTATTAATATTGTCAAATATAAATTGTCAGAGTCAACTATATATATAACTACTTTTAAAACAATAGTCAGGAAGTATGAACGTTCATCGAAAACCATTGATTGATTTTTATGTTTTATTTTATTTAGTGTTGGGAAATTTTTCCGAATTACTATTTGATTGTTGGAATGTTTAATAGTTTTTAAGTTTTTTTTTGGCTAGGAGTACTAATTTTAAGCTAAAATGCTTATCTATGTTAATACAACGCAATTCCTCCTAGCAATTTCATATTATATTATTTTTTGTTTTGTATATATCTACATATATGATATGAATAAAGATTTTAAAAAATCTACCAATCACGACTCATTATCATAAATTGAGTGCATACAACCACACCTGGATGAATATAACCATTAAGCAAATGAATCCGCATGAATGGAAAAATGTATTTATATGTTGTTCAAACGATATATTTCGTAAATTAATTAGGATTTTTTCATAAATCAAAAAATACATATGTACATTTATCCATTGAATATAAATTGTAATTATGTGATTAATTATTATGTTTTGAATGAATAATAAGCAAAGTCATTAGAAATATATAATTTGATCTAAAATAAACATTAAAAGTACACTTAAATATCAATTTTTTCAAAAGCACCTATCCCTTCAAGACAAATTATTTCTTTATGTATATACAGTGAGGATTCAAAAATGAGAAAGTTTTAAAAGGCGTTTCCACTTCTACATATTTTTATAGCAAACTTTTGAACCAAAAGTTGGTAATTCAACAATTTTCTACACTTTTTATACAATATGTCCCCTCCATTCTGAATGATGGTTTCAATACAGGACGAACAGAAGCACAGCTGGCCTTGATGAAGTCTAAGGAAAAAAAATTCCACATCTCCGTGATAACAGCCTTCAGAGCATCGATATTGGGGTGAGAAGTCTTATTTGTCTTACCCTCCTAGACACACCAAAAAGGGAAGACCAGAGGGTCCACGGCGGATTAGGACCAAGTCCAGAAGTATACCGGCCAGAAGGCAGACATGTTCTCCCTACAGAAATGCTGCACGTTCTTGGAGGTGTGTGCCTGGGCGCCGTCTTGGTCTGAAGACCTTATAATAGACGATCTTGAAGAAGTAGGAAGGTATTTTGCTGTCGTCGGACCCCACAACGTCGAGGGCCATGAACTGAGCTGGATGTTTGGTCCTGAAGATTTCCTCAACCTAAGCTCTTGATTCAGCCAAGAAGCGATCATTCAAAACAATTCAAAATAGCGTCCACTGTGAAGATCTTCTTGTTGGAGATCAACTTGTATTTGTAAGAGACCGCACACCCTCTACCGTTTTCCTTGATGTTCGGATATTTTTGATCGCACAAAAACAAAACAAGCATCAAATTTTAACTTTTTGTAAGTTCTTTCGAATGGCACCTAGTAAAAAATTGTCAGACTTTTAAAAATGAGGCTAATCGGTCTCGAAGAGGATTCTAATTTTTGAGTCCTTATCCTATATATATATATAAAATCTATTATTGCTGAATTTTGTTCTGAAAATCCTAAACCCGTCTGAGACCGTTAGGATTTTTAGTAGACCGAACTAAGAAATTGGTCTAATTTAATATTTGATCTAGACGAATTCTATATACCCATTGCTGATGACGTCATGCGTGTTTCATAATGTATGGACAACAACGTCATATCATAAAAAATTCTTGGTATCAATCGAAATATCCGTCCAAATTGGTATAGGAACAATCACTTAAGACCGAACTGAAAAATAAATTTGATCATGGACCGGGTTTCAACACTGATATACATAAATAGAAACATTTATAGGAAAATAATGAACCAAAATATTGTCTGTATGCGCTCTCCTTCTAGTAGAAAGCTATGATACCGTTATTAATTTGAAATACGAACCAACCTTCTTAATAATTACAACCATTAATTAAATATTGAAGTATTGCATCTAATATTATCGTGAACGGTTAATTCCCTTGAAGATATTTTGCCAAAATGATATTATTATAAAGAATGTTGAGTGTTTTTCAGCTTTACTTCTATATGAAGCTTACATAATGAATTTTCCTTTGTGGAGTAACCTTTAAATTATATTCATTTTAACGTTTTAAAATGTTGTTGAAATCATCTTGGAATTTAGGGTAACTTTGTTAGTCAATTGGAGAAAAATGTTATTAAGTATCCATTGTCTTTATTTAGCCCTTAGACTAATATGGATTGCAATTCTGACTAAGATCAAGTTGTCATCATTCTCAGATTTTACTCGTCTAGCTATATGAATAAAGCAAAGTTTGTATGTATGTGCAATATATATTGTGATCCCTGATTCATATTTTTTATCTAAGAAATATCAATGTACTCTTATTAATGAAATATTGCAGGCGTTTAGCGTGTAGCATTGAGAGTGTAAACTGTGTGCGTGCATTATATTTAGTGTTCCTTTATATTTATCATTTAAACAAAAAAAAAGGCCGTAAAATTCTAAAAAAAATTATTATCTACTTTAAAAAAAAGTTTGCAAAGATCCATTGATATTGATGTGTCAGTCTTTATTTGTGGCTGAAGGCTGCAGTATTGTCCATTTCACTCTCGGTCCAGTCAAGTTCAGTCCTCCATATCAGTCCTAATAACTTATAAAGTTCAGTCTTTGATTAAGTCACCCAATTGTTGGTTTTTTTTATGAGTTATTGTAATGACAGGCCGGAGGGCTGGTCCTAACACTAGATGGAACTGGACCAAATATATATGGATTGACATAGCACCACTACCTATAAACAAACCAACATGCAGTGAGAATCATTCTTAAAATTTTACAGTCGAAATAAGCATTTATATTCATAAAGTCCATGAAATAAAAGTTTTAGACTCAAACTTTATTTACGTCTTCCATATTTTATTTTATTTTAAATCTTATGAAAAGGTCTAGAGAAACACGTTCAAAAAACAAAACAAAAAAGATAAAATCAGTCATGGTCAGATCTTGTGTTACCTTTAAAATAATAAATTTTTGACCAAATTAATAAAGGATTACAAATTATTGGCATGTGTGAATTTGGCATAGACCCCCTTATTGGCTACTAGTATATAATAATAATTATAATAATATAAATATAATATATAATTTATGACTGTTTTTGCTATATTAATACATCAACAAATAATTGACAGAAGAAAAAAAATCCAAACAAATTCTTTCAAAATAACCCATTTCTTTTTAAATAATGACAAGTATATAGATATTGAATATATCCTTATTTAATGACAAAGCTTACTACTGATTGCAATGGGGCAACTTTGTTCATGCCTTGTGACCTCTATATAATTATTTTACTATGATATGTATATATGATCATAATTAACTTTTCTCACAGTCTTGTAGAATGAGGTCAAAGGGAAATCAGTTTATTTGATCACTTTGTTATATTACATATATTAATTAAAAACACTGAGAGTATGTATAGAATGTATAACTCAAAAAATTGTTCCAACAATGTCTTCTTAACTTTATCCTCCTTATGTATTCTTGTAATTTTGTTCAAGTCCTGTTAATTTTGTTAAATGTTTTTACATATTAAAAGTTGTCAGAATTTATTGTTATGTAAATTTCAAATTTTATACTATTATTTACGTGAATTTCATCAGTATAATTTTTTTTGTCTTTAAAATATATAAAACTAATGAAGCGGTTTAATCCGGTTATATTTTACAATAACATACAGATGGGGACACAAAAATTGTATTAGAGTGATAAAAAACTCGGATTTTTATAAAATTCAGAAAAGACAACTCAAAACCAAAATTTTGGATATGTTTACATAATATATTTATCTATATTTTTTATTCTATATGTCTTCCTTTACAAGCAATAATAGCATCGACAAGCCGGTGAACATATTGGCAGCTCTTAACCATGTAGGCCGGATCTGTAGTGTACCAGGCTGTCATGACGGCAGATAGGAGCAAATCTACATAAATTTGGACGAAAATTCCAGCAGACATTCTTCTCAAAGACGCCTCAACTGTAAAGTACATGAGGTTGGGATCAAGGCTGGAGGAGAGCCACATAGAAGGCAAGCTATATTGTTACAACAGAATCTTCGGTTCTTCTTGGCTGTATGGGGGGTGTAATAGACTCATTGATGTTGTAGGTAGTACGGATGGAGATTCCAACGGTCTCATAAGTCTTTTCGGCGGTGAAGATAGCACATGTTTCGCCTTCCTTCTTGTTGCTCCGACATTTTTACACTTAGAGACAACGGATAAAAACATATTTGCTTCAGCGATCGTTTGGTTGCCTAATGAAACCTTGTACTTAAAAATAACAAATATGAAATTTTAATTAAATACTACTGAAATTGACATTCAAATCAAAAGAGAAATTCCCAATTTATTTATTTTTACTTCATATATATGTATATATACAGCTAATTATTTCATAAACATATTTCAATCAAATATACACTTTTTGCTCAAGTTTGTGGTATGAGTTAAGATAACCAAGAATTTTAGCCATAGTTTAAATTTTTTTATTTGATTTACGACACTGATATTGGTCCCACTTGGACCCCTTTCAAATAAAATATATCCTTATCTCATTATTTTATTGTGACGATCAATTTTGGCTTGTTTAAATGGAATTTGTTGGACTTCCAAGGAGTTTATAATAATAACTTGTTGACAGTAAAGTAAGAATACTATATTTGACACTCTATTTGTAGAAAAATCACTTTTTGTGTTGAATGGCCAAATATATACATTCAATCACTAAAAAATGTACTATATTTTTGATGACCTTTATTTATGATATAAATTTAGGACATATTAAGCTTTTTGACAGCTAAACTATATATATATACTTATTATGATTTAAGTAGAACTAACTAAAGAATCGTTGTTGACAATTATGCTCTGAATAGTTTCTTCAACATCTGTTACATAAATAATTTAGTACAATTTTCAACTACATCCTCATACATACACCCAATTCCTGACATCCCGCTTCGACAAAGATTATATAAAAAAAAACCAATTTATTTCCATTCTTCTTTCATGATTGATTTACTTTCGAGTACTTAATTAATTTTAGTGATTGGAAAGTCAATACTTCCATAGTAATATATTTCTTCAAATATTAACGTGCTATAATGTGTAAATACAACGTGCCCGGGAGAAATTATGCAATTGAACTCAATGCGCGTACGTTCGTGTCCCGGTTTTCCTAAAGAAGGAAATATAGGTACTTCATAGATGTAGACTTCAAAGAAGATTCCTAGATTAGATGGAGTAAATGTAGCAACATAATGTTCACATGTATACTTAATTAATGCAACTCCATCTGACCAATTAAAGGAACATGAAAGAAGATCCGCTTGTGAATTACTTTTATTTCAAATCCCAACGCTATTATTTTCCTGGGATTTTTTTATTTTTACTCAACCAATCAACGTTTAGAACACTGATAATAAGTAATTAAGCATAAATATTGACAGCTGACAACCAATTACATTTTATTTTTTTGGTTGTTCGGTACTTTAGCCTTAAACCATTTTGCTTTTGTAGATTTTGCCTTACAGCCATTTTACCTACAGGATATTTTTCCTTAAAATATGAATAAATGTGGTTGATACGTCGTGATTGTTGGGGGTTTGCATAAAAATCATATTTCCTGGAACTTTTCAATCAAAATATGTTATTTTCATTATTATAAAACCCATTAAACTGATGTTTTCTATAGAAATAATAAAGGAATTATCCGCTAAAATTTAAATATATGTGTGGGGATAGCATGAAAGCAAGCTGGGATACTTTTTTTTCAATATTGGGACAGTATTATAAACGTATCAGATATGAGTACTATAATTTATATAAATTCAAAAAAGTGATAAAGTCCATAGGAACCTGATAAAAATAGATTATTTGGTAACACTGATCATAACAGATACTGGACGTCATAACGTGATAATTATTTTTAAAGATGATTGTGTAAGTCATAGAGAAATAAATATATATAAGCGACAAGATATTTTTGGTGACAGTTTGGCATTGTGTGGCAGCCATCTCTTTGAATTTACAGCTCGCTAAAGCTTAAAAACCAAGTAGCGAAACGAGGGCCCACGTGATCAACAGCTTAAACTAGAGGAACTGTTTAGTTATTGAATGGAAAGATAATTAGGAGGAGTTAATATGTTGTGGAATAGATTTTAGAAGATGCTCATTGAAGGTTCAGAAGACGGAAATTGAATTGTTGAGTATAAGGGAAACGTATCACGGGTTGACTTGGACCTTAATCAGAACTCATAACTTCCTTTTTGAGGAGCTCAAATTGAAATATCAAGTATGCCTCAATCCGTTTAGTGTTTCGCTATAAGAATGAGCTGCATTGTATGAGTATCAAAAATAATTTACTCTTTAGTTTTTGTTATATTTTCAGATTCATTAACTTTCTCATTCATAATGTATTTATTAGTCTTACCCTTTACTGAAGACGAACTTAAAACTCCAGTTTCATCAGATTCCTTTATTTATGGGAAGATACTCATACATGTATCGCCATTGGAGAGAATCGTCTCATGAAGAACCCGCATACTATGTACAAGATCTACAACTCATTAATCTCCAATGATAATAAATGAATAAATCGACATTTTTCAATTTATTTCTTAAGTGGTTTTAGTTTACTACTAATGTTGTTTTCAGTTAGTTTTTATTAACTTGGATATCTCATGCATGACTATTTAGTATTTACTGAATTTATTATTAATATATGCATATTAAAATATTATACGATCAAGTGTATCACGAGCTACTGGTATAATATGCTTAATATGTAGTCTGTAAGGGATACTTAGAGTACATCATTAATCAAATTCCTGAAGCACAACTAATAATTTTGACCCTCTGTTTGAAACTGTTTTAGACCATGATGGTGGTCTTTTGTGTTTATCTGAACTTAAGGAAAAACTGGATTTGAATTGTGTTCAAAAAGGAATTGCAGTTATTTGGCTTGAAAATGGAGCTCAATTTTTGTTCATAAATATAAACTATGCAGTAATTATGCCTTGTTATAAATAATAATAGTAAAAATTCCAAAATGAAATATATTTATTACTATTACAATAACTATCAAATACAACCAACAAGAAGTTTAAAATATATTAGAACTTTTAAAAATTGTATTATCAAAGTATAAAGAAAAAAATCAAAAGCCATTAAGCTCATTTCTGAAGTTAATAAATTTAAATAACTTTACACTACCCTTTTAAATCTTATTTAGTTTAATATAAACCGTTTATATAATAATTTTATTTTATGTCTAATAATTGGATTCAGTTTGATCCTATCAGTTAATTTAAATCCAAAATTTGAATATCAAATTTTAAGGTAATGAATTACTTTGGTTCATTTGCAGAAGTCTTTTTACTTTTTAAGTCACAATATGAAAACAATATAAATTAAGATGAAATATTAAGTATTTAAAGTTATATTTATATTATACATGGATTTGCACAAGATATACAGGAAGACAAGATTGTTTATAACAGAAAAGCTAAAGCTGGCCACTCTGGATCCCAATCATCTACGATCTTCTTTAGTATGATATCAGTTTATTTCCTTTGGTAAAAAAATCAACTCCTATATTATATAATATATCCCCACATTTCCGTATGCTTATCCTGATAATGATAACTCTTCTTCGAAAACCTCAGCGTGCTTGATTATAAAAATATTGTAGTGACTAGTATATTCTTTGGTAAATCCCAATTATTATCAAATTAGGATAACTAGTGTCTTATAATCTTGGAGTCAGAAAGGTTATTTCAATAGATGAGGGTTCAGTTTGGTGTTTTTCATCTTCCTCTCACGAAAGTCCTTGGTCAAGGAGGGAATATCTAGCATCCTCCACCACTATAAGACTTACTGTCTCGGAGAAAAAATTAACACCTTGAATTCTATATGACGACAATGAAGTAAATACTTATCCGTCTCGTGATTTGGCGAAGAAATAAGGATTCTTGGCAACTTGCTGTTGTTCATAAATATACTTATTTAACTTCTTCGATTCCCAAACATGTAATTACCTGAGGTCCAAAGCAATCACAACAGTAATAATATTAAACAATAACCTTTGAGTAACTAAATGAAAAAGGTGAATTTCAGAGGTTTCGTGGATAATAATCATCCATATTACTATATTTAAGATCATGATTCACCTTTCCCGCATTAAGAACTTAACTGAAGGTTAATTTATATTTGTGAGGCTCAGTGGCAGGAAAATGAAAAGCGACATCTTGCGAAAAAAATTGTAACGCTGCCGCGTTTCGCTACTTGGTTTGCTCGCTAGAAGTAAATGCTTTAGCTGGAAGAGAGTTCAGCTGCTATAAAAATAGCATGGAAAGGGATGTTATTGGATTGAAGAACAAACTCGGACTATTCAACGTTAACCCTACTCATTGTTTTTCTTTACATCAGCTGAGTTACTGAAATTGATTATATGATTGGCCAAAACAATACCCCAAAAGGAATAAAAAAATAACTCCCTATGTGCAGGATTAACCCGTTAATACCGTCACTGTCTTAGAAAAAAAAATGTTGTGGACAGCATGGAAATACTGGTACAATATATACATCTAATACATAAATCATAGTGATTCGGATAGTTCTTTCGTACAAAGCATTCTTTGCGTTCCTAGGAATTCATATTCAATTGCATTTGGATATCCAATACGTCCTCTGATCCTCTCTTCAACTTCATTTTGAAAGTATCTCGCCTCGTTGTGCCTCACTTGGTGGATCTCATCTCCTTTAATGGAAGAATCCTGTATTGAAATTGGATAGTGCAAATGCGCTTCATATCAAGGACTTCTGACCTCGCTAATCATAGCCTCTATGCTCAAGAATATATAAATTCCTCCAGATCTTATACGGAATCATTGTATACTTCTACATATATGAACTATCGATGTCCCTAAATGGACTGAAAGATCCATGAATAGCTCTCATCCTCCATCTACTGCTCCTTAATTGAATCTCTTGATACCTTTTCTCCCTAAGTCAACTTTGCTTCGCCATCGATAAGTGTTTTTGATGCATATATTTATAATGTAGAAATGTACGGGTCTATATGGATAATTATATAACCTGGACACTTCAAGACTCACCCTATGATTAGTGATTTCTTTATTACTTGTGAGTCCCTTTTGTGATTGGAAAACAAGTGGCAGATTATTCTAGACTTTGAACATTATGTGTCTCTCTTTTCTTGACAGTTTTATCTGCAAAGTTTATTCTAATATTACTTATAAATAGATATTGGGAACTATTAAGTGATTATGTGTAAAAAATAGAAGTGACTTCTTAACTTTTGTAGATTTTATAGGAATATTTGAATGTTATTGCAATTTCTAAACTTATTGACTCAGGAATCATCTTCTATGTAGTTAAATTACTTGTTGGCATATTAGAATATCACTCTATCGAAAATCTGGGGTCTTTACAAAAATAAATAAATACTATATGTGTGCCATACGAGCTAATAATAAGTTTGATTGTATCAAAATATAATTCGATTGTTTGTTATTAATTGAATAAATTAAAATAATTAGAACATCAATGATATTCTTCTAAATTTAAATGACCTATATATGAGTTCTCCATTATTTTATTTTTTTATCTTATTGATTCCTTTGGTTTTATTTTGGACATGTAAATGCTATTTCGTTATTGAAATTCTTGTCTGTCGAGTAAAAACTCAAAATCCTTCCTACTATTAGTTGAAGAACTATGATACATGTTCGTTCTTCTAAAAATGATAAAGTGTAGTTTATGTAAATTAGCACTGTTTCACATTGTTGAGATAATCCTGACAAAGGTCTTATTGTTCCGTCTGGATCAATGTGCCGTTTATTATTTCCATCTGAAAAAATATTTTGCAATTACAGACGCTCATTTTCGAACATACATAAATAAATATATGTTAATTGAAGTGCTTACTAATATTGACATGAATTTAATTAAATAAGTAATCAGCTCGAGCTTTAGATACATCAGATGGAATAGATAATCCTTATCTCACCATGATACATATAATTTCCGACCTCTAGGACAAAAAATACAGTCGTATAGTTATAAAGGATTGCAGTTCACTGCTCAGATAACCCAATGTTTCAGAACGTGTAATTTATGTATAGTTTTTATATTTTATTTAAATAAAATTGATAATCATGTTAATTAAGATAATAATTAATTAAAATATTTTATTATACATTGTTTGGTTGATAGTTTCAGTTCCATTTTAGTTAATTTATAAAACATGTCTATTGATCTCACCTTCCTAACTCAAGCTTGCGTTATTCATAGTCATAAATACTGAAGTAGTAGTTAAAATACACCTACAGAGGAGATGGTAATTGTTAATAATATTCTTCTTGACAGAATAAACACAAATCCTTAGATGACCCAATAACTTTTAACTGAATACTTCTTCGTTTGAACACAACATCCTGTACTGTAGTCGAGTCCACCTTTTCCGTGTCAAAGCTATATTTACGATCCAAGACAACTTAAAGTCCCCATCTCTCCATGTCCTCATGCTATCTTGTCCGAGTTGAGTCTGATTCATCATGCTTATAGTCTAAGTTTATAATACAATGATTCAAGTACCACAGCTCTGGTACTATCCAACTTCATATCAAATTATCAATATATGGAGATGATATGTATCACTTTGCACACAAAAATATATCACATCAGTTTTGCCATCACCGGTGCACAGAGATCCTTAGATGTCCATAGCACATACTTTTTCTGCGTTCAAGTTCCCATACCTCTGAGTCCAAGTCATGAGGCGTCCGAATCTGATAAGTCCTCAAGCTCCAAGACAATTCAAAAAATGAATTGAGAGACGCATGGAGTGATGGAGACGGTATCTCTTATTGAATTCACAAATATTTCCTTTAACTAAGGTGCTTATAACTCGTTGCATAAGTGGAATGACTACGTAATGGTCCTCTATTATCAAAACAAATGATTTATCCTTTATTCTTCTATTTATAGACATGAGACATTCATTCATGGGGCCAAAGTATTATCCACCGCTGTGACACGTCAAGACTACAATTCACTTCAAATTATGGATCCATCATATCAGTGATAAAACAATGAGAAAAATACAAGGATCCAGATATTTTAAAGATTAAACAGTAAAAACTAAAATATTAAATAAAAATAATAAATAAATAGTATATTATCAACAGCTGACCTTGTCCTATACCCTATTTGTGAACAGCTGAAATTTATTTCAAGATATTTCCCGAATTGTCGCCTCTATATATTTCTTTCTCTATGGTTATAAGGATTAACGTTGAGGGAATAACGAAAAGAAGAAAAGGATTTGCTGGTTAACAAAAAGCCTCACCAACTGACATTGATTATACTGATGATATCAAAATTCGATTTAAAGTTCAAATACCGTACAATCAAATTGACTGAATTTGTATATAATATGTTTTTGTAAAAATTTAAACATATATCAATCATATTAATAACTAGTTGTACAGTTTTTCAGTGGTTTAATATTGTACTTGACTCTTCAAAAAATCTTCTTCAGTTTTTCATTGAAGTAAAAAAATTATAATGCATTTTATTTTCTTTCATCAAAAAAATACCAACTTGCTTTTATTTTATTGCCACCCATATATACATGCCATCCAAATTTCACTATATAGTAATTTCAACCAAAGACGAAATGGGTAATTCAAACAGAAAAAAAAAGTAAACAAACATGGCGACGATTCGAACTGATAAAATGTTTTCCACTTTTCCATTAAATATCGTGAGACACGATGGATATTAAAAAACCCTCATGGATTGACGAACTAGCATAATATGAGACAAAAGCATAATTTCATCATTTTTTCAACAGAAAAAAACTTTCCCCTAGATAGTTTAAGGCGAAAGTACTAATTTTGCGTTAACCCGTGAGTAGCTAAATGTGTGGCATTAAGAAAAAACCGTGGATTAAAATCGTATTTATATTTATTCGTAGAATTAAAAAACTTTATTTGATTCACTCTAGATTTATTATCTATTACTATCCGACTAGATTAGATCAGGTATTATGATGATATATATATATTTCTTTTAATGGTTAAATATATTTATTAATTTTAAACAATACATTAATGAAACAATGGTAACATTATTATCATGTTCTGATTTAAAAAAAAAAAAACCTAAAAAGAGAAACGACAACTGCATGTTTAATTAATGAATAATATTAGGTCAACGGCCCAAGGAAAAAAAAAACAAAAAAAACCGGCAAATCTAAATATCTGATAAATAAATCATCTCATGAAGGGAGGATCTTGAGCTAGTTCTGAAAGTAATTATTATTCAACATTTGTGAAACATTGTGTGATAGTATCGCCCGTCGATTGAGAAGGAATTGAGGATTATTATTGCCTTAGAGACATAGTCATGGAGCCACGAAGGGAGCTCTTGGTTCTTGTACTTCACTGCATATATTAAACATTGTATTTTGGAGATGATCCACTCAATCTTCCACCTATCCTTCTATCGTGAGGATGTTAAAATGAACCAATCAAAGGAACTCCATCTCACATGAAAGTTTCTCAAGACTTCTTCCTCCACCATCCTAAGGATCGGGGTAATTTTTAAACATTGGTAGAATAAATTAAAAGAGGTCTCCTATTTTTTTTTCGAAAATCTCTCCTTAGGATCTTTCCGGCACATGTTTGTTAAAATACAGGACGTTCCTAGTCTGTACCTCAGCCATTTTTGACGTGTGTCAATGAATGGATTATTCAAAATGACGTTTGGATCTGCATGTTCCATGCCATCGCTAATACCAAGCCGTTCGAATCATTGCCTTGTGGCTGATAAAGGATCCTTCTCTTTACGACCAATACTAACAGTCGAAGCTTGCTTTATCATTTTATTAGGAGTTACTTCTAAGGTAATGAATTCAGGGATTGGAGCACTGATATAATTACTTTTGAAATCTCTTCCAGAGAACATCTGCCGTGTTCTATAGGACAGAAAGAAGTCATTCAATACGGGACTTCCGTCTGATATATATCAGCCTGCAGAAGTAATCCCTGCATTACTAAGGAACTCGCTTCTACTTTTCAGTAGAGGATTATAATTAAGTGGTTCGTTTGGCCCTAATAAAGGGAGGGCATTCTCAATTATAGAGCTCCATACTTAGCACATCTTCCTCCAATTATGATCCAATCTTTTTACCACTCCAAACATTTCAAATGGATCCATACAGATCCGTTCAGCAAATTGAATAAATCCTATGGTAGAATTTTGTTTTGATTTAAATTTCCAAAAATCACCAGAGCTTCTGAGTTGTTTTAACCACGAGAGGTCCAGCGCCTTTCACATACCTTCTATATGTGTAGAACCAAGATATCAGCGAGTTGTTGGAGCATTAATACTCGACCTTGAAACGTATTCTCTTCAATGCCCCATACTAAATCTTACCCTTAATTTATACATTCTCTCACATTCAGAAAATCTTTTAAAAAGGCATGTATCTCAGCAGATATAATGTTTTTGGGAGGATATTGATATTCCAGGACTTCAATGTTTCATATATAGTGAGTGGGATATTACTGAAAATTCTGACATTTATCTGTAAAGTAGATAACGTTTTAATTCATTTCGTCTCTCAGCATCAGGAATGCAGCTAGAAACTTAAATACCTAGAAGTGATAAATACTTAACAAAACAAAACTCGCTAAGACCATCATATGTCTTAAGATAGTCTTCACAGTTGGAAAAGATCCTAGTCTTCTCGATATTGATGGAATTTCTTGATTTTTTTTGGAAATCCTGAATGACTTCAAAGGCTTGGGAGATGGCATATGCCAGTTTTTCTTGTGTTCCCCTAAGAAATAAGGTAAGATCGTCCGCATATAATAAACACTTCAGTGATTTTTCATTTAATGATATATTTAATTAAGTGAGTTCTATACATTACTATATCACAATGGAATTTATCCCATTTGTTATTTTTTCTTAATGTTTATTCGCTACAAGAATTGACTTTTAGACAAAAAGTAATGATTATTTAAGATAATATCGATTCAAATTAGTCATATTAGTCTCTTTTACAAAAAAAAATAATTTATTTTTGATAAAAAACTCTCAGTTTAAAATGAATTTAACCATTTTATTAGAACTTCAAGCAAATAAGTCAAGAATGTAATCTCTTTTCCAGTTTATAAAGTATATAAATTTGTAAATTTTTGTATTGTATTACATATTTATACTACTACAACTATTTAACACGATCTGTGTAAATTGATTTATGCATTTAGCAACGATTATAAATGATTTTGTATTTTTTTTTTGGGTTTCTTCGGAGTATATGTATGCATTTATACATAAAATGTTTGGCAAATACAAATATATGCCAATATAATATACATCTATTTATTCTTAATCGACTAATTTTGACAGATTTTTCAACTCATTTATCAAGACTAATGATAAATGATAGTTACATAAAGTGAATTAAACTATATAATATGTGCAGAAAATAAACTCTAGGCTCCGATAGAATCTTTCAAATAATGTTATATTTTACGTATGCCTACTCGTTGTATGATATTTTTTGTAACCATTAGTTACTCGAATATACTCCTAAAGTGTCTTTTCTTGAAACGAAGGAGATTTGTATAAATATATACATATTAAAGAACTATCAAATAATGTACCATTCATTGACAAAATGATAAAGTAATTTCCTAAATATTCTCCTTTATTAAAAATGAATGGAATGAGGCTTGATAAAAAGTGCTCCAGAATGGATTTGAAAAGGAATTAGAGCTGTGATTTTATTATTTCTTTTCATAATTGATAATTAATTAATGAGATTCAGGAATTGACATAAAGTCTAAATTATTTCTATAGACATGAGTGGATAGACCTTGGTTTTTTTTTATATTCTAAGCAGATAATATTATATTAATTATATCACTTAAATTTTCTCTTTCAAACTGAAGTACCGGCTCACATATATATCTTAATAATAATTCATAGCACTGAGTAAAAAAATGTGGATATAAACTTACATCATTCAAGAGATGAAACAATAGGTAACATAATTAATAACTTATTTTAGGAGGAGGGAATATAGCCTTCAGTTAAACAGATATAAGGTTTTGTTCCATCTAAATGAGTAGATATATTCCAACGTTAAAAATTGTAATTTTTTTTTTTCATAAATATCAGTTTTAGATTTCACTAGAATAAAAAAAGTAAATCAATATGAAGACCATGTAATGAATAATTTAACAAAATAGAAACGAGATTTCCACATTTTCAAACCTATGCCCGCTTTCAATATTGATTTTTGTATAAGAAAATCATCTTTATTTACAAGCATCCTGACTATTTTGTAAATGTATAGCATTTCTATTTTTTCTCTTCCATGGATATCCTTTTCAATTTAATCAACAAAATCATAAAATAACAAAATTGAAACTATGAAGTAGACCTATTTTTATCATAATAATTATTATTATGTTAAAAAAGCGTCAGAAGTGGCGCCGTGTTACAGCAAAATAATAAAACTCTAAAAAAAGCTTTGACCCCCCCTCCCCCTTAAGTTATTATAATAGAATAGAAATCAGAAAGTGTAACCTCCTCCCTCTTAAGCTGGGAACACAAATCTATTGATTTATATCCCTTATCCGTTCCATCAACTTTGCCTTGGGAAGGAATATATTACAAAAATAATTACTTTGAGTGCCTAAGAACTTCGAGATATTTCATAAATCCTTGGCTTGTGTTAGAATCCGGAGAAAGGAATAAGCCGTGAATGATAAATTGAAAAAATCCCAGGAATTATTTTATAATCACGACACCGGATGCTATCTATTTCTTCCCAAGGTGGAGTTGGCAGTACGGATAGTGTATAAGAATCTCAAGATTTTATGTTCCCAACTTATGAGGTAGTCTTCCATTTTTATATATTTTTCTATTTTATATTAGTGAATGTCAAATGGCGGTTGTTAACTTGTTTGCTTATTAATAAATTGAATACTGTCACGACACCTTGCGGATAATATATATTTTTTAGTTTGTCTATACCCCATTTCAGGGGGGTCCTATATTCCTACCGCATTATATAATATAAGTCTCCTAATCATGAATTACTTGACATCTGTATATATTAGTAACCCTAAAAATCATACAATCTCTAAAATATGTCCTTACTGTTTTGTATCAATTTTTGACGAGTATGTAATACTACACTTATCTGATGTAGTAAAGTAATTATCTTTATACAGTCAAATCCGGATAAATAAAATTACTATTTTTAAAGGAAAATGTGACTATTTCCGAATTTTTATTATATACGAACTATATTATAATTTGATTTGATATTAGATTTGGTTTTTACGGATTGAATGTTGTTGTTATTATTTTCTCTTTATTGGTATAGGGAAGTTACATACACAAAAAATATATAAATAAGTATTATAGTTTATAATTAAATCCATAGACTAAAAAGACATGATTACTATAAACATGGTGAACAGATAATGTACATTATTATATGCATTTTCTCTAAAAGACTGATAAAATATGTCAATAGGTATTAAACAAACATTAAAATAATCCTAAAAATTCACAATTAAATATTAATAATAAAAAAAAGAGAAACAAAAGCTATAGTTTCAATGGCAATAAAAAAGACAACTATTGAACTTTTGAGGCGCAGAACTTTTTAAAACTGTCTATGGATGCATATCAAGCAACGCAAAAACATCCTATCGTTATTCAAACTTGAAGGGTAGTAGCGAATATGATCCCCCTCATATTTCCACGATAGACCATCCAGATCAGGGATTTTGATGGTGAAAGCTGAATACTTTGTATTACTTCCAATAAAAAAGCTCTCAGTTCTTCCTTTATGACTGGTTCGCCTTCAGTTAACCTCACAGCTATTCTACTTTTACAGTTCGAGAGAGCCAACTCCAGGGCACGTGTTTTTGTTGGAGCTTTTAACCCCGAATAATAGCAGATAAGTTATGAACTTATTCCGTAGTCCAGATATGTTATGGGAAATATATTCCTTCCTAATGGAAAGATCAAGGCAGTCAGCAAAACCGTGTATTGCTGTATTGAATAATTTCCCACTATATTTGCAAGGAGCATTAAAAAATAAACTTCCTATGGAGATTTGAAATTGCAAAGTAAAACTTTTATCATCATTAATTTTTGCAATAGAGCTCTTAATTCTCTTTTTCCATGATATCGGTAGGTTTAAAACTTTTAAAAACTTATTACATATTTCTTCTGCATCTTCCTTAAAATTTGATTCGAACGACATTGTCAAATACCATGGAGTGGGTATTATTTGAAATTCTGCGGCTTTCATGAGTGGTTAAAATTTTTACCGCATTAGAACATTGACTTGTTTCCTAAATCGTGAATCGAAACAATATTATTTGATAAAGCCAACCATTCCAATTTTCTGGGTTCTACTAGGTTTTTAAAATAAAACTTCCTATTGAAATTTTGTTTCACCTATGTCAATGGTCGAGGACGATAAAAAAGAAAGTGTTCTTTTCCATACAATCCTTTGAATTCTTACTAAAGATGGATAAAATTTCTCCAGATGATTATTTATTAAATATGTTCAAGCATAAGCCAAGTGTAACACGGACTTGATGAGATTGTGGATTGCCCCTCAACGTTGGGATGTCGCTTAGCATCAATTAAAACTTTTTGGTATATTTTAGGAATTATTCTGGAGAGTAGAGATAGTCCTCCTCTGATGAGGAATTTGTGTCTTTAGATTGCAGGTAAATAAAATCTATGAAAAAATCAATTGAGCCAGCTAGATTCCATTCCGATTGCTTTATTGGCCAGCCAGGGAATAGCTGTTGCTTAGTATATTGTATTATGAATAGTTATACATACATATCGATTCTCTTCTGAAGGTTAAATTTTCCCTTAGAGGAGATTGCCGAATTAATATATCAGAAACGTCCAGCTCGAAAAAGAGGTACCGTTTCTGTCCCATCCAATCCCAAGAATTTCAATTGCACCTCTAACAGCACAATCTGCAATTTGAGAATCTTTATCAGGATTCCATTTACCGATAGGAAGAATCGTGGTTTTTTTATTGTTGATTTATAAACTGGATCTCGTTTCATATTTTTTTGAAGTAGCCCATTACAATCTTAATCTGTTTAGTTAATTGTCTTTCAGAATTAGGCTCCAACATTAATGTGACGTCATCGTCGTGCATATCTATTATATGTTTTGAGTTCTCAAAGTCTACTCCAAAACCTGAGAATTACTTTCAAATAAAATCTGCAAGATCGTTACGTGCAGTAACAAATAGTAATGAAGTTGAAGAATAGCCTTGCCGACAACTCTTTTTCAAATCTATAGGGTCACTTTTCCTACCTCCCATAGAGATAACTGATGTTCCATTGAAGAGAAGAGCTCTGACAGGATTAAATTATTTATTACGAAGGAGTAATATGAATGGTTTTTTGAAAAGTGTATTTCGGGGGGCACTCATGATATGTATCTGTATTGATTGAAAAGCAAGGTGAAATGAATTTATAAAGAAACATACAGTAAAAAAATGTTGCCACCAGCTTACGATTTGTACCTCTGATAAAGGAAAAATCATTATATAATTTTTTTACTCTCATGAGCTCCTATAGTTGACACCAAAAATGGTAAGGAAAAGTTTATTCCTTTTAACTGACTCTATGAGGATTTTTTCTTCATGTTACTTCTATGCCAAATATTTTGTATTCGTTAAAATTAGTATCTGAGAGAACGTTTACTATAAGCATATTTTTCTTTTATTCAGATTTGACTATATTACATTGACCAATGAAATATTTAATATACTTTACTACAGAAAAGTATATTATGCAATTGTTACAATCATAATGTAACTAGATGAAAACCAATGAACTAGTTATTCTATCTTATTCTTAATCCTATATTTATCAACTTCCTTCCTCTCGATTCGGAGGATCCAAAAGTTGTATTCCTAAGTCCACTAATGAAATATTATAGGAATATCCTGACAAATATAATTTATACAACACATTTGACTTTATATGGCCTTACTTTGTCGATGCTCACAATTTTGAAACACAACTGACGTCATCAACAATTCATCTTTAGAATCGGTCTTCGATTCTAAACATAAATGAGACTAATGCAAAACGATTTTTTCTTTAAGACAGATCTAGAAATAACTTTTATTTGAGACCCGTTTAAACAGAACTTGTTTTAAGAACCGAATTAGTTCAGTCCACTCAAAATCATAACATTCTTAGACCGATCTAAGAATAACAGTTTATAACAGAAACGCAACACTAAATGATATTTCTATTGATTTTAATTATATAATTATATTAAGTGTATTCGAAAAATAGGTTGTATATTTCAATTCAATCTAAAATGATAGTATGAGAAATCAATCATGTCGAATTATCACTAATTTATAACGGAGAGGGGATTAGATCTTCTTCCATTCGAATCTTTGTTGTGTTTTTTTATTGCTTAATTTATTTAAAATACTTCAATAGTAAAGATTCGAACAACACACTACTTGTGCTGTGTTTATATGATGCTCATTAATAAATATAATATTTAAAATTATTTTTCTGCAAAAAAACTTTCATTCACTTACATATCATATCTTATATACAAGTTATTAACAATACCTATACCTACAATAAATAGAAATGGCTCATAATGATAGGAATTTAGTGAACTTATATTTGATAAGTTTGCGCCCAAAAATTACTTTACACAACCCCTGATAATAAAAAAACTAAGTCGACTTGATCATATTTTGTCTTCAATTGGTTGGCAAATCTTCTGGCAGAGTGAATGGTGTACCTATCATTCATGACGGACCATTTTCCAGTTTTTGCAGCATTCAATAATCCATCGAAGCCTCGAATATCTGCCTGGAAACTGAATGTTTCTCTCCAAGAAGCAGAAGGAACTTTTAACGAGATATCTGAAATCATTGAAAGGAACAAATTGCACTGTCCTACAGCAAAATGGTACAAAAACAGTATTAGCTCAGTTTAATAAAGTTTCACCCCTTGATTCCAAATGACCTTATTTTTTCTCTCAGAGTCTCGTGGCCTTCAGAATAAGGCTATACTTTTTTTGTTATTTTTGGCTATTTTTAATGTTCATAGTTGTTTTAAGCCCTCAATGTTGAAGATAGGGATAAATTGTGTCAATATATTCTATAGCCGAAAGTTAAAAAATTCTAAAACCATTTTTAAAATGTCTGCATCGTACTTATAACTACAGTCATCTTTGTTTAAAGTAGACAATAGGTGCTTTTATTCAGATGCTCATAGTTTTAAGACGAATAGATTCAAAAAGTTTAAAAGTATATCATTAGATAGCTGAAAATATGAACTTTAATTTTAAGGAAAGAGCTTTCCAAAAAACGCTCCATATCGTTGTCAATTTGAGATAAGGCCACGACGATATTTCACGGATTAACCCCATTTTGGAATTGATCTCATAATAAAAGTCTATAAATATTGGTATGCACCAGCTGGAAGAGATAGAATTAAGGAGAGAGAAGAAGAAAATAAATGGAAACAAGGAGAGAAAAAAGAAAAAGGAGGGGAGAAATTTAAAAAGTGTAAAATGCAAAAGTTTATGGAGCTTCAAATAAGGATGCATGTGCGCGGTATAACCAGTGAATTTTAAAGTCAATGTAAAATGATTAATCTCTTTTTTGAGTTTAATCTTTGATCGGTAATAGAAAGAATAACTTCTTTATATCCCATATAACACAGCAGATTTTCTCAGGACGAGATTTTAAAAGTAAATATACCGGTGCTCCAATCCCGATTTTCATTGTCTTAGATCTCATTCAAAACATAATGATTCAGCAAGCTTCCAGTATTAGTAATGGAAAAGGAACTGTTATCCATGGCAAGGCAAAGGTTCGACTGACTTGGTCTTTGAGATGGTATGGAACATTGGGATCTAAACGTCATTTTGAAGAATCAATTAACGGATACAATTCAAAAATGGACGAGGTACAGGTAAGGGACGTCCTTTGTTTTTACAAATAAGTCCTGGGTAGACCCTAAAGAGAAAAATTGTTATTGTTCCCATGAAGAATTGGAGACTTTGTTTCGTCTATTCTAGGAATATGTAAAAATTACCATGGTCCTTAGGATAGTGGAGCAAGAGATCTGGATTAACTTTGATGTAAGGTTGAGTTTATCGGATTGGTTCATTATAACGTCCTTACAGTATAAGGATAGGCGGAAGATTGAGTGGCTTATTTAATACAAAGTATAATATACGCAGTGAAGCAGAAGAGCTAAGAACTCCCTTCATGGCTCCACAATCAAGGAATTATAATCATCAAATATATCTCTCCATCGATGGGAAATACTAAAAAAGAATGCACAATCTAGAATGTTTACCAACGATTATTTGTCAAAGATCCTCTCTTCTTGATATCTAATTTACATATTAGATCTCTGGATCTGCCTGTTTTTCTTTTTGTTTTCCTCCTTGTATCGTTATCTCATTTTAATAGAATATGCAAGTACATTTCTTTTTACCCAAAACATGATAATAATTGTGTGTAGTTAAATTAAATTTTATTCTTTATTCTAAATAATATATAATTTAGAATGAAGATAAAAAATAATACCTTATTTTTCATACTATAATTTTAAATTGAAATAAATATACAATCGTATATTTTAATAAATTAAATAACATTTGTTCCTTCGGCAAATTGTTCGGAAAATTGTCTTTTGTCGTCGATATGTCATACGGCAAAGTTTCTGGTGGCAAAAAAAAAAAAAAATCAGACAAAAGTGCGTTCACGGAAAAAAGGATATCTTGGCAACAGCTTTTATATTCTTATCAAAATCATACAAAAATATTTTTCTTATCTGAATTTTTAAAGGAAACGTGTTAGTCGTCGAAGACCCATATATTCAAAAATAAAGTCTTATTTTATTAAATTTCCGAGCTTCATGGAAATTAAATTGTATACATATGACATGGTTTCAGATTCGCCCTCGGGTTCACTGCCAAAAGTGTGCAAAAAATATTTAGGTTTGAAAATAAACATTGAGAATTGTTTAGAAGTATTTTATAGTGTAAAAATGTCTGTAAATTATGATTTTTTAAGTTTGAATCCTGTATTTTGTGTCGTGTAGCTAAGAAATTTGAATTTGTGACCAATTTTCCCCAAAATGACAGGTTTTGCGCGACAAAAATATTGAAATCCCAATTTTGTAGACCAATAGAGTTTACAATGTACATTAAAATAACCATTATATATGTTCAAAGGATAGATAGTGACACGGACTTAAAATAAAAATGTTTGTTCAGTTGTTTCTTCCATAACTTTTCTGCAATGACCGTTAAAAAATATGTATCAAGTGACAAACGGAATCAAAATTTACACTTTTTAATAAATTCCTGGCTTTAGGTAGCCATATCTACGGATTGGAAAGGACTACAGGGTTAATTTAGATATCATTTTATTTTAAATTTAATAAGCTTGAAATTGATAACTTATTTATACTATTTCTGTTATCGGAACACTAAAAAAACCAAAAAAAACGCCTACACGCTTATTTTATTGACTTGTGAAAAAATATACCGTCAGTCATTTGAATGGATGGTACATAAAAAAAATTGAGCTATATACTTGAAAATTTGGTCGTTTGTACCTGAAATATTATAGTCTAGCCTGATCCTTTTAATTTTCTCCTACCAGTGGTAATATTTCAGATTTTTTTTTTTTTACGATTTACGCATTTAAAATTTTATGCGAAATTTTTTATTACGGGAGGCCTCAACAAAAATACGGAATTAGTGATATTCTAGAAAAGTTTATTAATTATGCCCAGGATATACTTCTCTATGAAAACGATGCCCAATTTAAGTCCTGATTTTTTTTTTTTTTTTTTTTTTTTTTTTTTTTTTTTTACGAAGTAACAGAAACTCGATTTTTGAGTAAAATATCCATATTTTGGAACGCGTGACATTGTGCAATCATATGATTAGCAGCTGCTACTTGATATTGACTAAAACAAGGTTAAATTTGCCAGAGAACAACTCTAGGAACTCAAAACCACAGGTGTTTGACTAGACCATTCATTTGTAGAACTTGGAAATAAATGGCCATTCAAGTTCAATAATTGTTATCCGAAAAAATATTTTCATTAATGTTAATTTCTTCAGAATCCTACTATTAATATTTTTTATTTTGCATTTGATAAAACATTAAATGAAGCAAATGATCTATCAATGGCATCATTACATCCTAACGAAGTTGAACATAGACTATGTTTTACATATGTTTGTTTGTTTGTTATTCACCAGGATTACGGCAGAATCTACTGATACATTTTGATCAAGCTTAGTACGGATATTATATATAATCACTGTAAGATGCCTTTAAATTACCTAATGTAAAGATCAAAGGTCAAGGTCAAGGTAATATTAAACGTAAAAATTGCATAATCGAACATAACTTAGGAACGAATTGAGATACGTTACTTAATTATATTTTAAGCTGAGGTTTTGCGATCTACCGAGTTCCTATTTTAGTTTAATATATTATTTAAACATTTCTAGAATATTATAAGTGAATACCTTTTTATATATAGAGGTATGAATTTGTATTACGTAATACTACTTTAAGTACGTATATCAATACTATTTGGGTATAGTACCTACGGCTTTGAATCCCTCTGTTACCCAGTAACCCTCTATTATTTTATTAAATCTATATGTAAATTATGTAAAAGTACTGAAGAAGTATGGCTTTAAGCGCAAAAACGCACATAAATGATAAGGTACTTTTGTGTCCATTCCATTTTGTATGACGAGTTATACGTGACCAAATCCACTTTCTACTGATAAAGTATATGAATATACACTTAGTATTATAATATATGGCTACAAATCCCTCCTAATTATGTACAGGGCGGAATTTTAAATACGGAAATCGTAAGGGCAATACAATATTACAATTTATTCCCCAAAATTAATCAATTCACAAATCTTTTGCTCTTACATAGTCTATAGTGAATTCAACCATTCAAGCCAACCACCTCCAGCGTCAATCACAGCTTCCAACCTGGCCCTTAATCTAGCACAGGCGTTGATGATGAATTCCTTGTCCATGTTGGCCACTTTCTCTAGAATGGAAGCCGGGAAGGAGTCATCAGTGCTATGTACACGTTTGTTGGACTCTCTTTCCAAAACGTTGCACACATAGTATTTTATGGTGTTAAGATCTGGCGAGCAGAGAGGCCACATTTCCTTTGCCCAGGCCTTCAAAAAGTTGGTCTTTCTGGAATAAATTCTGGTCTTAATTACGTGATTCAGACAAATTATAGCATAACACCGAATTTCTTAACCATAATTGAAGTTTTTTTAATCTTTTGGGTGCGACCTCAGAGTTGCCAAGATATTGTGGTCCAAAGTTGTTCCAGATTATAAATCCCCATCCTCTATATACTTAAAGAAATATACGATAATTCAAGAAAATATTACTTTTCTTAATATTACCCTCATCAATATTTAAGTAATTTGAAGTTATGAATGAAAAAGATTAAGAAATAATATAAAAAAGGAATAACAAACAGTATCTCACACAAATAAATAAATAACAAATTTAAAATATTATGATATATTTTTTCCTTTATCGTTATTAATGAGAGTAATGAAGAAGTCTATAGCCGTCTCTATAGGTGGTCACATCCTGCATATAAATTGATTGTACGTCATTCCTATAGTTTACTCCAGGATAATAGGATGATAGGCATTGATTTCGACAATGAGAGTCAAAGTCATCCATGACTAAGCCATGGTCATAATGCATTGAAGGTGAGGAATAGAATTGAATTGTATTAGATAAAGAGTATGGAATCAAAACTACGAGGAGGATAAAAATCTGTAAATAAATTATGTCATTATTAGAGAAGGATAGAATCTAACTTCGAACAAATATTTTAGTACGCACATCTATATTAAAGAAATATATAAACTTCACATTGAGCAAGAGTGATATTTGAGTACATCTCTTTGAAACTATACGATCTGTCAATTGCAATCAAAAATTTGTCAAAATGGTAAACTAAAGTAGTATCTGTATAATTGCAAAAATGTTATAATGTTCGCCATAAGTAAATTATATAAGTAACATACTTGACTAGTGCTTAATTAAATTTTACATCAGTTCATGACATTCTTAGAAAACCATTGTGTTTTTAAACATTTCCACATCTGACAATGCTGATAAATCAAAAATAAATCGATCGATAACAAGATTTCCTTCATTTTCACTAAAAAACAGCAATTGATCGAAAATATTATCTCTTATTTACCTCCTACTTTCTTTCAGCAATCGGAAAATCTTATAAACCATCCAAATTTAACTTCACTCTGATAAAAAAGGATGTTGTGTTGACTGATTAAAAGATGTGTATTCCTAAAAAAACTAATAAAAATTACCTTCATGATTTCGACTATGAATTGTGGTGATGATTGAGTCGACTGATGTTACTTGATATTTCTCATTCAATATATATATTATTTATATATAATCAATACCTACGTACCATATAAAACAAAAGTAGAAAATCAAGGCCCATTTGTTTGATAATCCATTTTACCCTTGATTTTTTTTTAAAGGTATAATTAACATTTAATATATATATAATTGATTATTATTATTATTTTTTTTTTTTTTTTTGGCATATTAAAAACTCATTTGAGATTATCATGAGTTGTAAACAACTCTATTTTATGAGTCTTAATTGCATATACATATTTAAATAACTATATCTACATGTATTTAACTCAATACCCTTAGCCCTAAACTTATAAATACATATGTTGAATAATATATAATTATATATTATGTACATCTGTGATTTGGTGATATTTTTCAAGGATTAATAATTGATAAAATTATATTTTTTTAAACATCCAATAGGTATTTTTTATAGTTAAGGTTTATTAAATTTCAGTACATAAATTTCCTCTTCCGCTATATATTTATCTACTTGTTAAAAAAACGTCATCCATATCACTTACACCGCGATAATTGATTGTTTATACATACCTTGAAGCAAAATGTAATTGTGGTCTATGAGGATTTTTATTTTTTATAAATTGTATGGTTAAAAGTTTCTTCCAACCAATATGATTTATTTCTTTTTTCAATAAAATATCAAAAAAAGTATTGTAATTTATATATAAATTTAATTCCTAAGAGAAAAGAATTAGGTTTTCTAATTTATGTTATAAATGCATTTTTTTTTTTTGCTTTCATATTAGTAATGCTAAAAAAAATTACTTTTTATCAACATTTATTATACTTTTTTGTTAAAGAAAAATGAAAAAAAAACAAAAAAACCTGTAATAATTTATACACAAATGTAATTTAAATTATAGTTTGCTGTTTTTAGGCTTTGGAATAACTTTATTTACCAATGCATTTGTTGCTATTTATGTGGTTCGCAAATAAGCTGAAGTTAAAAGTAGGGGATAAAATACCTGCGAATAAATGTAAAAACGGTTTTTAAGGTCACATTTACATATAAAATTGCATAGCTAGAGCAAAAGCTACTCAATTATATTTATATAAGCATTAACATAGAAAAAATATATACGTATTGTTGAGCCAGAGCAAAAATGTGACGAGTACCATCTTGAGATATCAGGTACATAAGTTTTCAAAAACAAGATATTCGTAATTATGTTTAGTATGTGTCGTAGATTTTATAAAAGGAATTAAATATTTTCTATGGGGGCAATAAAAACCACGTGGTCACTTAGGCATAAGACCACGTTTCCTCTTTGGGAGGGGTCGTCTACGTTTACCTGAATAAAATCCCAAGATGGCATTAAATACGTCTTAAGGAAAATTATTTAAAAAAAAAAATGTTATCTTAGAAAATTATGTTTTTTTATTTTTTTAGAATATTTTGTCAATATAATTATTTGATTATATTTCTTAAAATAAATAGTTTTTTTATGACAACCATATTCTTGGTATCCTTTAATAATAAATAAGATTGTACGTACATGGATTTCCAGACAAATTCGTTACTACCTGAAAAATAATTGAACAGATTGAATTCTCATAAGTATTTGAGCAATCCAAGACGAATTAACTGGCTAATGCATTCAGCGAGATTCCTTCTAATTTTTAATAGAGAACAGAACAAAATCTGTTACTGGGCAGAAAAAAAACCTGAGGAAGAGAAGGAAGATTCTAAAGTTTATTTTTGCATATATAAAATGTATGTACGTACTTTAGTTCTTTAAAAAAAATATATTTGAACAACTTTAAATCAATAACTGGAAATTGTTTTTTTATTTATAAAACTATAAAATATTAAAAAAAGAATTGTTCAAATTTTATTTAAAAAACAAAAAAATAAAAACAATAAATAAGACAGGAGACCTAGAATTCAAAAATACGACTAAATATCATCATTATTAAAAGGTTTTGGAGTAATTAATCAGATTCAATTAGATTTAATGTCAATGGTCATCAAACAAAAAGAAAATCGACTAGCTTATTCTAAAATTCAATATTCACCTTGAGTGTACAAAATATTACATTATCATGAATTGTATTTGAAAAATAAACACTTCATTTTTTTTCTTGATCTTTGATGTATTAAACTTTTAGAGCAAATTTTCTTTGAACAAAAGATTATCCTGAGCTCATGCTCCACATGAAGGTAGATGAGAGTTTGTGCCAGTTTTTCCAGTATCTTTGAAATGATCATTTGTATTAAAACTGAGATTACTGAGTTGTTTCATTTTTAACTTAATTTCATCCATTCGATGCTTGTTTTTGCTTTTAACGCATGTATTACCCCCCCCATGCAGCTTCCCTCTTTCTAAATAACAACCCTCCATACTCTCAAATATTATTGAGTCCCCTTATCAGGAGAAGACATGGCAAGGAAGAGTTGATAATACCTGATTGGAATGCAGTAATTCTTCTGCATGTCATCAACTAATTTTCAAATGATCTACCTTTAAAAAGCATTATTGATGCTTAGGGAACAGGGGCCAAAAACTTCTTAAAAATAGAAGAAGGTCGTTTTAGTATAGAAATAAATATGTTGTTGTTTTTTCTAAAATAAACGTAATTAAATTAAATTTCTTCAAAAAGGGTTATAAGAATTCAATTTAAAAATAAAAAAACTATTTTATTTTTGTTTTTAAATTTACATTTTGAAGTCCCTTTCTAAATATTGGGAACACAAAAGACGTCACTTTAACAATTTTTGCTAAATTATGTCATCATAGGTATGAGCCAGTAACACGATGTCATTATGAATATATGTATCTCTTGTCATTTTGGAAATACTTACATCCGATACTTGTAAGAATGAGGCTTACTTTAATTAAGCCTCATTTAAGAATAAGTATATCTTGTATAAAAGATACTTGAGCTTTTTCTTTGGAAATTCAATCGGTAAAGTAAAATAGGTACTTTAATTTCATATTTGTGATAATAATACCATGTATGTAGGGGGCATTTTAAAATTTAGGAAGATTTCAAGGATCGATTTTAAATCCCACATTAATGATTGACACTCACCTAGCATTTGTCGAATATGGGGAATGATAATTCAGCGTAAGCGGACTTTTGGGCGTAAACATTTTTGCCGAACCGACATTAAAAAAATATACTGTAGCCTCTGAGGCGCCTGAGGAATATGTGAAGAATACTAGCAATGCCTAGGATGGAGACCATGGAGGGTGCCAAAGGTGACCACTTTGAGATTCAGTTGTTCAAATAAAGTCTCATTGTCTTAGTACTTGTCCTTTTTTAGAATCTTGATTAAGTTGAGCTTGGGAAAATTTGTTCACGATTCTTCCCAGGGACACACTGTACATATAGAAGTAGCTACATTTAAATAGTACTCAATTTCATATAATTATTTTTCGCAGATAATTTTTTCCTCATCCAAATAAAATTATAATCAAAATTATTTATTGGCATTGAAACAATGAATTTTATCAATAATTAAGATATATTTCTCTTTTGAGTAGTATAAAATGATTGAGAAGGAAACCCAATTCATTATTTTTTATTTAAAAAAATGAAAATTGCAAAGAAAAAAAAGGTATCTAAACAATGGAGATTAGAATCGTTTCTACATACGATGTATATAACAAAAATCAATATCATGAAATGAGAGATAAGTGATCTTTTTTCCTCCTCTCTATTTTGATTAGCTCAAATATATTTTTTGACTTACGTGGTTTATTTGGCTCTAATAGGTATATTTTTAATACACCAAATTTCTTTACTTTTTCGTTTTTTTATTTGTGAGATTTAAAGAGTTTGATTGAGATTTTTGTTTTCTACTTTAAAAATACAATGTTATTTCTAAATTATCCAGATGTTCTTCTTTTTTAAGTAAAGAGTTACAAATAAATAAGGATACATTTAATAGATCATTTATATTTGTAGTTAATTGCATTTTTGTAATGTAATTATTTGATGTTAATACAATTTATATTTATAAATGGTTAATGCAACAAGATTTTAGAAAAGAAGCAAAAAAAACTATTGAGTCCTCTTTTTTAATGTTAATATATTTTAAAAAGTAATTTGATGACCAACAGGTAGATTTTACTTACTTAATTTTTAATAAATATATCATGGATCTCTTTTTAAAAAAATAAACATTTCCAAATTAATATTCATTCTTTTAAGCTATTAAAAACAAGGGTGCATTATAGTTCAATTTTTAAGTGGATGGTACAAAAAGCTTAAAAATTTTCAATTTTGTTTTCCAAATTAAAATAGTGTGTACCACAGCAAAAATAGTATGAGAGGTCTCAGACTTTGCTACAGTTAGTTTATGTTTGTCTATCTGAAAAAGGTATTTGTGCTGTAGAAAAATAATAGCCTAAAAACGGAACCCCATCTAATACATGAAGAAGATAATTGTTATGCATTTCTAAAATAATAATCTGTTTAACAAGTTATATATTTATTTGGAATAAATATATTTGGAATACATGTATGAATTTTTATAAAAAAAGATTGGGATCAATGTTGAGGGTTATATCTATATTTGTTTGATCCTCCTCTATAACCATATCCCAAATTGTGGATAGGAGCATGAGAGGAATGTTTTCCATAGCCAGAGTAGCTTACATCAGCAATAAATCCAGAATATCCATCATCACGATAATTCACAGTTTGAAGGCGGCCATCCGGTAATTGAACATGATACTCTCCTGTAGTATCATGACCATTTGAGGATTCATAGGCTCCAAATTTGGTTCCATGATAGTCGTCATACACATCATAGCCGTATTTATAGTATCTTGGGGTGTTGTAAGAGACTGGATTGTAACCATATTGGGGTCGAGTGGAACCAAGTGAGGCCAGAGCAGATAATATGATCAATACCTGAAAGAATATAAGTCATATTAGGTATTTAATAAATATTTTTTAAGTACCTTCATGTTATATATATGTGTATTTGGTCAATAGATAGATTTTGCCAATACTGATGTTGGAGTAGTGAAACTTAAACCTTTATATATGTAACTAAATAACACAAACCTATGTTCCTATGTTATTTATTTGTGCAAAAAAAGGCGTTCGTTTTCAAGGTCTTTAAATCTTCTTATGAATTAATCCAATAGGTACTGCATCTGTGATTTTTTTGTTTGTTCTGTTTTTCACCCTTTTTTGAACAAATATCAAGAAAAAATGCGGGAAATATATCAAAGTGTATAAAATTTAGTTTGTTTTTGGAATAAATTTAGCTTATTTTCCACCATTTAACTCATTACGAAAATGGTAAATTACTCAACATTTGCTGACGTTTTTATTTTAAACATAAATGGAACGTAAAATCATTTTAATTTAACCACTTCTGAGAAAAAATGAGTGCTACAAATCTTTGTCTGTCTCGAAATTAAAGTACTATATAACACAATAAAAATCTATAATATTACGTTGGACAAAAAGTAATTTTGTATTTTAACAAAAAATATCTCTGTTATTATTGGTGAAATTGGATCATACGATAAAGTGTTGTAAATTTGTGAGTGTATACTACAAACAATTTTTGAAAGTATTGTGCTTTGCTAATTTAGTCTTGAATTATCGTGTATCGAGTATGAGGTCTCAAGGAAAAAAATATACCATATTTTACATTTTTACTACTTGAAAGGGGAAAACGCATCGAAAAGGACCAAGAAAAATATGCGATAAGTGAGACAAGTAACAGTAAAACATTGATTTTGAAGGGCCAACTTATTCTAAATAATATATAAGTCTACTCAGTACTCATAGTTTGGTATTTGTCAAATAACTTTTTCAACAAACATTAATATTTATGAATAATCTTATCAAAGGATTGTCCAAAGCCGACAAAATCAATATTAATATTATTCTTGTATTGTAGAAATTACTTTTAATAGTCAAACTACAAGAGGATTTCTTTGTTATGAACTTCTTTAAAAAAAAACAAGACCAATATTATTTTTAATCTATGAAGAGATTTGTCAACAACTTTAAATCTTTATTCCCTCTCCTCGCTAAAACTTTTTTTTTGTACTTAATAGCATAAAAGAGTGTATTTACCAATAAATGTACTAGATCGCAAATATAATTGAATTTGTCTTAATTAACATACAACGTTTGATCTTTAGAGATATTTTTCATTCCTGAGACAATTCAATGTATTTATTGGGTTTTTCGATAATTAATCAAATATTATCAAAATGTTGTATTTAAGTGGCACATGCAGGGTTGTTATAAATTACTGTTGGCTCAATTTTTTGGCCTCTTTTTACTTTATTAATAATGTTCCTTTTACTGGTCTGATGGAGTTGCACTGATAGAGTATAAGATATGGTTTGAAATTCGACCCCGGTTTCACTTCCTAATTTGGAAAATATCATGTTTCTAATTCTTATAAGTAATCCATGTTTTCTAAACCAAAATTTTAATGTAAACTTCAAATCTAAAGTCAGAAATACAAAATATGCAATTGTTTTTTAGATATACTCATTTTTGTACAGATATGTCTAATCTGACAGAAATAAAAATAACTCTTTCGCATTTTGAAGTTCTAAAAATGAATCAACAAATACCGTGGTTTTGAGAACCTGTAGTTGTTTTTAAACAAATTTGACCTTGATTTAGTCCATATCAAGTAGCTGCTGGTCATATGATTGAGCAATATGACTCGTTTCGAAATATGGATATTTACTAAAAAATTGAGTTTCTGTTGCTTCGTAAACAAAAAATTATTTAGAAGTATTAAGTAATCTTATCTTTGGCATAATCGATTAACTTTTTAAGAATATCGTTCATTCCGTATTTTTGTTGCAGTCTTTCGTAATGCCAAATTTTGTATAGAATTTTTATACGTAAATCGTAAAAAAAAATCTAAAATATTACAGCTGGTAGGAGAAAATTAAACACATCAGCCTAAAATATACTATTTCAGGTACAAACAATCTAATTTTCGAATATTTAGCTCCTAACGTTTTTATGTACCATCCATTTTACGTTTGTTTTTTTCACACGTCAATAAAATTGTGAGTAGTAGGTTTTTTTTTTTTTAATGTCACCGCATAAGAAATAATATAAATTACAAATCAATTTGAAGCCTTTGAAATAAGCAATAAAATGATGGGTATATCAAGTCTGTAGTCTTTTCCTATCAGTAGGTATGGGTACCTAAAGCCAGGAATTTATTAAAAAGTGTAAATTTTGGTTCCGTTTGTCACTTGATACATATTTTTTAAACGGTCATTGTAGAAAAGTTATGGAAGAAACAACTGAACAAAGAGTTTCATATTAAAGTCCTGGCCATTATCTATCATTTGAACATAAATAATGGTTATTTTGATGTACATTGAAGATTCTATTGGTCTACAAATTTGGGATTTCAAAAATTTTGTCACGCAAAAACTGTCATTTTTAGGGAAAATTAGTCACAAATTCAAATTTCTTAGCCAAACAAAACATAATACAGGATTCAAACTTTAAAAAAAACACAATCTAAAGACATTTTTAGCCTAGAAAATACTTATTAAACAATTTTCAATGTTTATTTTCTACCCTAAATATTTTTGTCACACTTTTAGCAGTAAAAACGAGGGCGAATCTGAAACCATGTCATAAGTAAACATTATAGCATTAAGATTACTCTACCTGACCTACAATTGTCTTTGATGTCGATATATATACATTAGGTATATTTCCTACTCTAGAATCGAGCGTGTTGTCCATTGAGCTACATCATTCAATTTGTTTTAAAGATTGACAAGGTTGCATTTAGATATCTAAATATCCCCGTTGTTTATGTTAGTACTAGTATACCCACTTTAAAAAATAGCCTCAAGAATTGGGCTATTTTAACTTCAAGTTTGATAATATTCTTGCAACATCTATTTGTAGAGTAACTGAATTTTCTACCTATCTTTGTATTTGAACAGAATCATTCTTGATATTTATTAATGAATGGTTTTCATCAACATCGATTTTTAGCTATAAAATAGCTTAATGATTTTGAATTTAATTTTCAAATTAAATTATAAAAAACACAATTTCAATCCAACGGATAAAAAAATGTTCATATAATTCATAGAGCAGTACTTAAATTATGTTATTAGCTCATGGATCGATTTTTTACAGAAACGATTCCACTTCCTTTTTATGTTGATACGTCGCATAAACATTTTATTCCATAAACTACATGACCATAACTCAATGTTTTAATATAAAACCATATTTTTTTGTGTGTTACTTGTTTATACCTCTCAAACACATTCCCTTTCTGCTGAGGACAATAAACAACTTACTTTCAGGTATTTCAAGTCATTTTGATTTTTTTAATGCGATTTTTTTGTCAATTTCAAGTCTCTTGTACTGTTCCTAATATGAGTGAATGATGATTAATGATTTATAATTTTGCTGTTTTATCAAAAATAAAAAGACTTAATACATGTGTATAACCCTATTTAAAGTGATAGTTGTTAAACAAAAATAAGCTATATCCAATCCTGAAGTTATTAAAAACAAGGTGTACAATATTTTTTACTGATATAAAAAGTATAATTTTTAAGTGATTTGGAATATTTGGGATGGTACAAAAAGCTTAAATATTTCCAAATAGGCAAGGTTAATAGAAATACAAGTACCGACGACTGCTGGGCAAGACAGGCATATTTTGACAAAACATGCAACCACTCGTAGTCGATGATGTCATTATTGCTAAAATTTTCAATTTAATGTATCGTACCGACTCACAGTGCTTTATTTCCCTAAAAAAACGGCCAAACTATAAAAATTGATATTATATATTTATTTAACTAACCTTGTTGAGATTTTTATGTGCACACTTGTTCTTCTATACTAAAACATTAGGTGTAGAAATAATTTTATGTATTTAAATCATAAAAGTAGTAAAATTTTCAAAAAACAAAAAAATATTTTTTAAATAAATATAAAACTTAAAAAAAAATATTGTCAAATAGTTACTTTTAACTTATGCATTGACACATTTTTATTAAAAATTATGTACGAATCTAAATATCCTTCAAACTTGAACTCGATTATAGTATATTATTGCTATATTCTCAAACGTATAATATACTCGCGAGTTAAGTTATAAAAAAACAATATTACTGTTCATTAAATTGTTTTTTAATGCCTGAACAACAAAATATAAACACATTTTTATTAGTTGTATACAAAAAAAAAAAACCTAATTCAACAATATTAATATTTAGGGGTTCTGACCGTTTTTTCTGTAAAATAAAGCACTATGCGACTCCTGGGCAGGGACAATAGATTTTGACAAAACATACAACCACTCACCTACAATGACGTCAAAATTAAAAGCGTGGTGGAAGTCAAACATCAGTCGTGGACGCATTATGGTATAACCTTGTATTTGTATTAACTTTAGGGTAATTAAAAAAAAAGCGTGAACCATGACATAGGTATTGAGGCCTCAAACTTAGCTAAGGTACGTTTATGAATGTCTCTAACAGAAAAGGTATTTGTGCAGGAGGAAAAATATTAACCTAAAACGGACCAGTCTAGTATATAAGGTGTAGAAATGACAATTATGCCTTTATAAAAGACCAATTTATAACCTTTTTCACAAATTGTATATATATTTATTTGGAATATATATATTTGTACTTGACATGGATGAATTTTTATAAAAAAGGGTTGGGATCAATGGTAAGGGTTTCATCCATATTTGTTTGATCCTCCTCCATGATCATATCCCGAATTTTGGGTAAGATATCCACATAAGAAAAAATTTAAAGCCGTTTTTACTTCTCCATATTTTTATTTTGGGCCATTTTTATGGCAAAATTTTGAAGCAAAAATTGGTAATACAACAATTTTCTACACCTTTTATTCGATATTTCCCTCTCCATTCTGAATGATGGCTTCAATACAGGGACGAACAGAAGCACAGCCGGCCTTGAGAAGTCCAAGGACAAGTTGTTCCACTCCTCTGTGATCACGGCCTTCAGGGAATTGACATTCGCGTGAGAAGTCTTGTTCATCTTGCCCTCCACGATACACCAACCAGCGAAGTCCAGAGGGTTCACATCGCGTGAGGGCGAAGGCAGCCATGTTCTCTCAGCAGAAATACTGCACCTTCTTGAAGGTGTGTGCCGGAGCACCATTTTGGGTAAACACATAGTTGCCCCTGGAGAACGTGCTCTTTAACCATGACAAGACATAGTACCCAAGGACCTTGTAGTAGACGTCAGTGTCGTCAAAGTTGAATTAATTAAAATTTGTAATAGAGATGTGGTGGGCCTAGAGCAAAAGTGTTAAAACCGACATTTTAATTTCTTTGTTCAATGTAGGAAAGAGTGTTTTTATCTTTGACTTACTTCTAAGCTATTGGTGTTGGAAATGAAACTGTAGGAAGGTTGGTAGGTTTTGATCTCCCTTAGGGACCAGCATAACCTGTTGACCGAGCTATATTTTGCAAAATTAGATAGGTCTCTTCTCACAAATTCATATCATACCATAGTTTGATTGTCCGACTACTGTATAAATTTCAATCAAAGTGCACACGATTATCAAAATACTTGCAATGAAATTGTGTCATAATAACATAGGGAGAGGGGAGGGATCGGGAATTTGTACAAATGAATTGAAGACAATAATCGAATTTATCTATGAGCGCAGAATGCAAAACGAAGCTTAGTTTTTTTCTCTGTTATCTGAATTATGTAATGTCTGGAATTATAGTCATTCGGGACTATTATCGTTCAAAGTCATTTTTTACCCTCAAAACAATCATCAAATTAAAAGTTGGATTCATAAAACTTATGTAAAAGCGTTTTTATTGATTATGTATCCTGTTCTGATTTCGATGAAAAACGGCATCTATTAAAATATTAACGTTAGTCTCATAATTATTATATTTTGTTATCCACTTAGAAATGGGGGATACAATGCAAAAAAGTATAAACAATCAACACTGTTTTATAGGATGGATGTACTACTTAGATAATATGAAATAATGAACTCATTGATCAACACATCCGTCTTGATTTATACTCATGCCCCCATCCATCAATCAAGATTGCACTCTCTGAGGGAATCAGTATCTTCATCACTTAAATAATATTAGCTATTGTACCCCTTTAGCAAAATAATATCAAAACCATTGACAATCTTTTTTTTTTTTTGTATGCATGTCAAAAAAGAAGACATTACTTTCAAAAAAAGTATGTACGTACAAAGTAAAAGGTTAGAATAAAAAATGGGTAAATAAAGAGTTCCAGGTGCATTAATGATACATGTTTAAAGTTGTTCGGATTTTAATCTGCATAATACTCAATTAAAGAAAGAAAGAAGGAAGTAAAGTCTGTACTACTTTTTGCATGTAGATGATATGTAGAATATGCATATTAATACATCAAAAATTAGCATAACGAAAAAAAAGAAAAATAATATTGCATCCTTTATGTAGATACGTAGCTTTTCAAACTATTTAAATGTTAATCATGAAAGTTTGATATCAAGCCGTATAAAAAATATATGCAAAGAAAGTATTCAACGACTTTTGATTGTAAATGTTAAACTCAATATCTTATCGACATTTTCTTTTTTGTCCTTCAAATGCATGTTGTTATTTTGTGTGTGTGTGTGTATGTGTAATGGTCATTATGAAGCTATAAATACTCCTCAATATTAATCAAGCTACTCCATTAGTATTTATATCCGATTCAAAGACACACAATATTAAATCATGAAGGTAATTTTTTAGCATTAGATAGTGATTTTCATCAGGGGTATCATTCAATGATTCTTCCTGTCCTCCTTCTTAGGCTTCCATACTCTCTTTATTACTCCTTGCCTTCCCATTGATCGCCACAAGTTCCTATCCACATTTAGCATCTACATATAAATATGGCTATGATATTCGTGATGACTATCATGGAACCAATTTTGGAGCATCAGAGTCCTCTTACGGACAGGGTATAAGAGGAGAATATCACGTGCATCTCCCTGATGGTCGCATTCAAACGGTATCTTACTATGATGATGGCAACTCCGGGCTTATAGCTGATGTCTCATATACTAAATATGGGGATTTAAGGCCAATCGGACATCGCTCAGTATCTCATGGTCATGTCGTTTCTGGTCCGGGTCATAGCTCTGTTTCACATGGACAGTATAACATCCCATTCTATATTAATTAAATTAATTTTTACTTGTATCATTTCTGTATAAATATCATAATTGAAGAAAATTATGACAATTTATGATTTTAAAGTGAAAAGTTAGTATGTATGTGTATGGAATAACCCAAAAAAAACTACAACATTTAAACGAAATGAAAAAAGAATAAATATATGGTATATGAGTAATTAGTTTTAAAGTTTAATTTGATGATAATGATTAATTGAATATATATTAAGTTAATGAACCAATTAATTATCCTACTTTTATGGGGATTTCTTTTTTACTTTTTAGTCAGCTGCTTATTTTTCTTTCTAGACTATTCTTAGTGCTCTTAATATTATTTTTTGAACTCGAATAAAATCTTTTAAACAGTGAAAATACCTCGTAATTAAATGAAAATATTTAAACAACTGAGGAGTTAAAATCTTTATTTTCTAACTCTCATAAAATTTAAGACTTTATCCTCTCTCCTTTTCAGAAAAAGGGTATGAAATATGCCTTAAAGATATCATTGTAATAAATACAATAGGCTCTGGTTTTAATTTTTGTAAAGATGACAAATCCATTGTATTGCCCTGGGATGTAGAACAAGTCATCTAGGTTATGACAAAACGGAGAATATATTAATCTCACATAGATCCCATCGAATTTCAGGGAGAGAGAAAAATGGGTAAAAGCTATAGAAATTGTTAGAGTAGATTTGACTTATCTTTCAAATACCAAACAACCTTTAAAGTTGAATTCCTTGAAATTTGTAATAAAACATAAATGGTGTATATATGTACAGTTTTTGTATTTTTAAGCAATTTCTATGGTAACATTCGGAAAAGCGATATCCTTCGAAAATTAATTATAAATTTGGAAAGCCACTCATCTTTATTTTCTACTACCACTACGTAGGAAATGGAGGTTGAATACATAATAAATATATAACCAAAGAAAAATGTAGATTTGCTCATATTTCACGGAATTGCCAAGAAAATACTCTTTCTGCTCATAAGAAATTTTGTAACAGAAAAGAGGGGGATTATATCTTTTAAAAAATATCAAAATTGAATGGTGCATTGTAAATGTTTCTAAAAGTATAATATTAATTATTAAATAAAATATTTTCTATTTATACTATTTTACTAGTTTTGTTCAGTCATTATTTGTATTTGTTGATTTGTTACAAATAATTTTTGACAATATTATTGACGTAATTTTTCGGAAAGTGTTTAAAATATCCAAATTTTGAGAAGAAAAAATATTATTGAAATAGTACGCCATGTTTTTTTATGAGCCATAAATGACTAATTCACTCATTTATTTGTGCTTTTCTATCCTTTGTTTGTGCATACCATACCATGAGAGTTATGTATTGTTTTGTTCAGACAACCTCTGCACTACTTTGATAAATCAAACACATTGGGATACCACTTCAGCAGGTTCATCTGTATTTATAGAAATTCAATAAGAATTTACAAAATAATATAATATTTTTAACTCATTGGTAAGTTGAATACAGCTTTAATGTCAATACAGTGCATCTTTGCAAACTTATATGCATTACTAAAAATGGATATTATCGTAGTATCATGTTCCTAACAAACTACTAATGTTCATCTATTTATGCATTATAAAAAAAAACTATTGAAATTAATTTTTGTGAATAACAAAACTGAATAGGAGAATAACATTTTATTTATTTTAAGATTTAAAACGAATGCATTTCAAAAATTTATCAAGATATTATCAAAATCAAAGTAATGAAAAATACAAATAAACTTAATGAATAAACAAATTGAGAGTTTATTTAAATGTTTGCAAATATATATATGTCATTTACCTTTTAATTAACAAATACATGGTCTTCATTATATAAAATGTATATATAATATTAATACACATGTTTATGAGAGCCTATGATTTTTTGGTAAAATATGTTTAGTAGTCAAAAATTATATTAGTATTGATAAAATGTGGTACTAGGAAAACTGACCTGAGGAAAATTGCCCTTATTTTGTTGAAACATCATGATGAATAATAACAAATTATAAATTCGCTTCATATTATTTATGACAAATATCTGAACAAATTTGGTCCATCCCCAAAGGGAGTGCCTTCAAGTATGAGTAATATTATTGCAATGCTTTTTTAAAAAATTCAATCCAATGTTCTAAGAAATTGATCGAGAGGATGGGTAAGGAGGGGAGGGGGGGGTGATGAATAGCTTAGAGCCTCTTAAAATATGGTTAAATACTCTCCGCCCTCGGATTGGCCCGGGAGTAGTGCGGGATTGCTAACCCCTCTCCTTCTCCACTCCTAATTCTCTCTTAAACTTGCGAACGAACGTTTCACTGAGTCCAAGAGTTTGAGCAATTGTCATGTTGTCACTCACACTTGAAGGTACTCCCTTGGAGAATGGAACAAACAACCATGTTTAGATATTTCTCATAAATAATATTAAGCGAATTTATAATGTGTTACTATTCATCATGAAGTTTGAACAAAATAAGGGCCATTTTCCTAACATCAAACAAGATGAACTCATTTTACTCGCCAAAATCCAATAACGAGCTCTTCGACCGAAACATCTTTAATAAACAGTATTGGTAATGGAATTATTGCGGCTGCTGGCAACTATTTCATGAAACCATGAGATGATCCAATTTACTAAAAATGTTACTGTATACAAGTACATGTAGCTATGTAATATATATATTTAAAAAGCTGATAATATGGATTGCACACCACTCTAACTAATATTGTACTATACATTTTGGATTTTGAAATATGGTAAATATTTATTTTTAGCAAAAAAAAAAGAAAAATTGTAGGAAATCAAAATTGTCATATATGGTTACGACAAAAAAGTTATCACACTCATTTTTTATGCATTGCCAGTTAGTATTTCTTGCACTGAAGAATTTTCTTTATGTAGAAAACAAATTTAATAATAACTTTGTGTTTGTTTGACAAGTCATTGCTGAAAAAACTTCCATGAGATACAAATAATATTGGAATGAGTTTTTAGAATTATAAGTTTGTTAATAATAATGCTAGAAAAAATTCAATAAATGAATCGTGAATACTTTTAAAAAAAAGTATATGTAATATGTATATGTAAATAAATAGGTTGATTCGCTTTGATACTAATAGTAAGTATTGACTTTATTCATAATATGATAATGATAGACTTCGAAAGTAAAAGTAACTTTCTGATTTTACCAAAGGATTATCCATTATTGATAACGTTGTTTGGACTTCTTTAGAGTAATTAGGGATAGTTTGAAATCAATTAAACACTACTGTCAAAACGTTTCCAGTTCCATTTACAGGGGGAAGGACTCTGCTCTAGAAAAAAGGGAAGGGAGCTATCGATTAGTAATCAACAATTCCTATAGTTCACAAATAATCCTACTTAGATTGACAACATAGATGAAAGATAAATACTTCATTAACAGCATAAAAAAAAAAAAAAAAAAAAAAAAAAAAAAAATATCAATTAGATTCATAATTAACACGTTTAATCCTATCAAAAAAAAAAATGATATGGAGCCTATGAGGCTATTGCTTTGTTTGCTTGTGTTATCCATATTAGAGTAATGATTGTTTAGGCAGTTAAAGATCACATTTACCAAATACAAATTTTCAATCTTTACAAATGAATGCAATAACTTCAGCCATATTTCTGTATAAGACATGTCCAAAATTAAAAGAAACTTTGTTTTAAATTTTATATTCATAGATTGAAATAACTAATTTTCTCAATTTAACCTCCTTTAGCCTCCTTCTGAACAAATGGTAGCTGATTCATAAAGAAATCCTTCGTATTTAATTCTGTTTGTAAATAAATGTAACGAAATACCTTAATAAAGAAGTTTAACTTTTTATAAAGATTGAAAAATTGCACTTTGTATACAAATATAATTTTTTGACTGTGTTAAAGTTTAATTAAGGATTCTCATATATTTTTAATTGATGAAAAAGTAGCTACCGTAATTTTGTGTAGATATATAAATATGTTAAAAGGAATTAAATATAACAATTTATCAGTATAAAAATAAAGGATCCTTAAAACATGGAGAAAACTATTTTTTATTATATTAATTTAATATCTGTTTGACTTTTGCTACCGTTATTAATTTTTCGTGAAATGAAAGTATACTTATTTAAAGCTTCTTCATACTTTGTAGACAAAATCAAATTAGCTCATTGTATTTGCATAAGTTTATACAAATGCATTGTTATTTCAATGACAGTTTGAATAAATATAATTATATTAACAAAACGCTATTTTTGTACTGGTAACTCAATTTTACTTCCCTTAAAAACAATCTGATTTTAATGTCTTTTGTTGAAGTAAAATATAAAAATGCGACAATCAATAATATATTTTTAAATATTTTCTAATGATCATCATACAATTATGCAAATTATTGTACATGAATCAGATTAAGTAATGACATGGAGCTATTAAATAGAATTTATTTAGATAAAGTCTATTAAATACAGTAAAACTAATAACCATTTACGGGTTTAGTCATAAAGAAAATTACAACTGTTACATTAAAATGGAATTAGATTAACTCTTATATTTAAATCATAATCAAATTATGTATTTTGTGGTCAAAGGTAACAATAAAGACCCTAGCTTTTGTATGATTATATATAAATTATTAAAACATAACGAATATTATTATTAGATTTATATCTAGCATGTGCCTTTTGGCATCAAACATGCCACTATATGATTTGCTTCCCCCCCACCACCACCACCAACTTGCAGACACATTTTAGCACCACTGGAGCCATATGAGCCAACTCTTTAATTTTTTATGTTGAACTTTAAAATTATTTTTTGAGTATCATTTTTTTCACTTTTAGTGGAAATACAGTAGAACCCAAAAAAATAACTAGATTATGGATCATAAACCCCAGTCGTATACATTAGAATATTTAGTCTTATTTACAGAGTTGCTTCCAACTAGTTTGAGTCACCCCATTATGAATGTTGTCTTTCATTTCCCAAAATCTGGTATTCACTAAGCTTGAGATATATTTTTTCACTGAGTATGAAAAAGACAATTTTGAAATACTGCAATAATTCAAGGGTGGGCAAAACGTAGAAATATATAACAAATTTTTGATTCGAGAAAAGGGAAAACGGTTGGTGAAATATAAATCAGCTATAATAATATTGGCAAAAAAAAAAGGTATAAATGGAGCGGGCTAGCTGAGTGGACAACCCTTGAACTCAATGTGAATAAGTTTGATAAAGATTAAAGACAATTCATTGTGGTAGCTCAATGGACAACACGCTCGAGATAATTTATTCTCTTGAACTCAATGTCCGTAGGTTCGCATCCTTGTCGTTCCATGAGAAGTCCATATACATAATGTATATGGACTTGATCAGATGGAGTAAATATAAGACTATAATATTTACTTATTCTTAATCAGTGCCACTCCATCTAAGCAATTAAAGGAACATTTAAAAAAATTCTAGGTTATACGGGATATTTGAAGTACGATAATGTTGAAATTCCGACCACTTTATCGGAAGATTTCAAAAAAAAAACATAGAATAGTGCAAATTATGAAAAATGTTCGGAAGTATTTTTTCTGTAGCAAAAACAGTTCATTTTTTTTTATTAACAATACTTTTTTTATTTTTTGTACAGTATAGAAGAAACCAAGATATTCTAGCAGTAATGCCATTTTAGAAAGTGAGCAAACCTTGTGAGTTAGGGAAACAATTCCAATAATAACATATGAAATACATACATCTGATTTACTCGAAATTCGTTCTTCATCATCTTGAAAAAAATGATATTCCAATAATAATTTTTCCAAAAATATTATATTTATATAACGACTTCATATTAATCTAGATGAATGTATAGAAGCATTATGAAGCTGTCATATAAACTGCCTCTCATTTGTTATTAATAATATAAATGTACTATTTATTATGGAAAAATCACTCAAGCTTGATATAATTGGTCATATATTAAAGCTCCATTATGTAATTATTTATATAATATTATTCGCTATCGCGGAATTTTGATTGCTCTTATCACTTTTTTAAAGTAAATCAAACTATCAAAGGTTAATTATTACCTCCATTATTATCCCTCATTAATTACGATCCCGAAAACTAATGGAATGAAAGTTTTTTTTGAATTTATAATACACTATATATTCCTAAAGTGTTGTTCGGAATACCGTTGCTATATTGGTATACCAAAGTACTGACATATTTAAAACGGTACAATACTAAATTGATATTTAAAGTGTTATTTGCAGTCCCAAGCCCTCAGAAAATATTTGACTGTCAATCACGGGCCCCTCAATATTACTTACCATTATATATATATATATATATTAAAAGACTGTGTATATTTTATGGGTGACCACACCGTTGGACCTAGAAGCCTGAAACTTTACATGGGGGGTCTATTGAACCATGTCAGGCTAAGACCGGGGTGCCCATTTTTTGGAGGTTAAAAAAATGGGACCCTTATTCTATATCCAAAATACAAAAAAAATGTTTTTCGAGCTTAAGGAGGCTAGATAGGGATTTCAGTTTTAAATAAATAAAAAAATGACTAGAGTCTCAACGAACAAGTAAAGAATAACGACATTTTCTAAATGTATTCAAAATCAAAAAAATTATGGGCAAAAAAAGAAATCGGTAAAAATTATCCTTGCGTTTTTTGTTTTGTTTTTTCATTTGCAAAAAAAAAAAAAAATGGATTTTCAATGAAATATTGGATTCGTACATAAAATAAAGTTTGTGGAAATTTGTCTGGAGATTCGTTGACATATAAATTTGACACATGAAAATTGATATTTAACTGATTCTAAATAATTTGTCATTTATTTTTTATTTATAATGATGCATTTTGAACATAAAATTATTGACATTAGCATTACAATAGAGGTTATTTATTTCGGGAACATTTTTTTACATAATTTTTGCAAGATTTGCACAAATGAACCATTTATCTAGGGTTATTTTTTCAACGTCACAATACTTATAACATTTTTGCTTTTGCAATTATGAATTAAAATTTGGTATGTTTGTGTGCCTCTTTACAATTCCAATAAACCCTATTTACTACTTCTTCTTTCTTTTTTTTACAAAATTAGTGTCAATCTGTTTTTTCCAAGTTTCTTAGCAAATTTTGATTTGACATTTTTTTTATTATAATAAAAGATTAACATCTCATCTATACAATTTTTTTAGTTTATAGCACAATTTTTTAAAACTCATAGCAATCCATTTCATATAATATACAGGCGCTATATTATAATGCCTGTAAGAATACCTAACACTTCCGCCTCTTCTTGTCCCAAAAAATGCCAGGTAAGTCTTTTCTAGTATTTTATAGAATCAACTCATCAAATTTCTGTGCAACCTATATTCTAATACAAAAATGATGGGGACGCCCCTTTAAGTACACGTCAATTGCCCTTAAAAAAATTTTTAGCTAACGAATTATTAAAAAATAATGAAATACCGATTTTGATGATTATTTGTAGTGGAGCCTGTACGAGAATATTGGTATTGCGACAAAACCAGGTAATTTCTCGAATGTTTTTAATTTAATCACACGATTGGTATTGTGAACGAAAAGGAGAGAAACTCTTGGTTTCTTAACCAAGAGTTTCCTATTATGTATACATAGTGAATACTAACTTATGTATTGTATCTATAAATAAATTTACCTATACATATTTGATAATGATCCTCAAATTCCTTAATGAATTGCTGTAGTAACATTATCTTACAAATATGTAAATCATCAAATATATGTTATTTTCAAGGTATGCCAGGTATTTCAAATGCAATTTATATATACTACTATGCATTCCTACTATGTAAAATATTACAGTAGCTCTCTTTGTATGTTTAACTATTATTATTTTCTTCTGTGGACAGATTTGATTTAAATTAAAAGTCGGTACCTTACAATATCAAAATTATTCTTATAAAATTTAAATCAAATTGATTTACTAGTATTTTAATAGAAAACCGTTGTTTTAAAAATAATATAAAAAATATATGGTATATCTATATATTGGCAAACTGCAAGAAATTAGATATTTTATTAATTATTCCTCCATATTCTGAAAGTTCAAGTGTATCAGTGAGGAAGGAGTACAATTTTTTAAATTGTGAACTTTCTGAGCATAGGTATATTTTGTCTCTCAAAGGCACTAACAAATACTCATTTTTTATTTAGGTTCACAAGGATATCAACATTTCCATATTTCTAATAATATATTACTCAATTTTCATATCCGAAAGATTTTTGTTTTTAAGAACACAATAAAAAAACTTTTTGTTGTAGAAGAATGGCAACTATGGCTCTCTTTATCCTATCTATTTAAAATTCTTCATAGTATCTCAAACTGTAAATACTAATTTCTGTCAAAAATGATAAATTACTCCATCATTGTCTAATAAATAATGAAATATTGGCATCATTGCAATTAGGAGCAATAGTTGCATCTAAGAAAGTTAACTTTTGACTTTAAATCTATTTTTTCATTGTTGTTCAGTGTTTTTCAGAGAGTCTCCGCCATAAGATAACCAGTGTATGATCCGATATCTTCAACATCAAGGAAAAACTCATTGCAGTTATAATTTATAATGGCCTTACATTGAAAATAAGCAACGTAAAAAGAGAAATCCATATTACACACAAATCTAATTAACCAATACCTATGCTAGTTTACACTTATCATTATTACTACTGCCCAATCGTTTTACAACAATTTATTTTTCAATTTGATTAACAGTATGTTTAGTGTGTATTAAAGAAATTGGAAATTATTTACTTCACTGTAATACTTTCATCTGAATTTTCCAACCTTTCAATAAAGACTAAAGATACTCCAGAAATAATATATCAAATTTATTGGAGTTTTTTCATAATTTGTCATAACTCATAGGCCCCTTTCACTTATTAAATAATCACTTTGATTTTTTTTTTCCTTTTGTAAAAGAAGGAAAATAACTTACAGCATTTGTAATAATTACAATGACTTTGTTTATCATCTCTCTTGGTAATTTAATATATATATTGTTTTAATAAATCTTAAAATAGCTCTTTCCACATTAATTTTCTATTTTGTAGCAAGTATCAATTTCTTGTGATATAAGCTTTAGATCGAGCTTGGATTTTTCATATTTCATTATATTTTCACTCATAATTATGAGTAATGCTAATTGGTAGCATTTTGATAATGTTAAAAAAAAAACAACGTATATCAACATGGTAACCCTGAATATTTGAATAATGTTTTGGAGGAAAATAGCTTAGCTCTCAGGATGTTTTATTAGATTAGCTTTAATCAGTTGTGACGAGGGGATATTTGGAGAAGGAAATAAACAAGGACTTGGTAGGAATTACTCCAATGCTCATCCTTAATTCTACTCTGAGTCCAACCAGGACTTACATTGTTAACTCCAGAACAAATCTCCATCTTTTATGATATCAGACAAATGTTTCATCTGGGTTTGTTAACGTCATTGATATGGTGTAAATAAATAACTATGGATTTTTGAATTTTTTTTTTCCAGAAAAATTGCAAAAACTCCTCAAAATATAATCCTGCAGACGCCCTTGATATAGTTGAAAAGGAAGTATCGTTTCAAACCCTATGAGGTATTGCCGGGATGTTAGAAGACAAGTAGTTCCGGAGGATAAACCGTTCTTATTATAAGAATGAGTACTTTTTTAGCTTTCCCTGGACAATTTTCCATTCGTGTCTCTTTTATAGACGTCAATTTAGACCTTTAGATTATTAACCCTGTTCAGTTAACCTATCTATACTTGTAGCACGACATATGTATTGTATTTTTAATAATAATAAACTTGTCATGGTTGCAATAATAATAAACAACTGTTCCTTGTTTTATTATTATCTATACAGTCACATAAATTCGTTAGTAGGTTCCTAATAATTTACATACATATTTTAAGACAGTAATTTATTGACTGATTAACATTTCACGACGAAATAGAGACATTTACCACTCTATTTTCATAAACTACAAAAAAATAAATATATATGTATTAGTGTTCCTAACACACCCTATCTCAAGGCTGTAATGAAACTCTTTAGAATGTAGATATCATTTAATAAGTAGGCAGATACCTATCTTTAGTTCCTGAAACAAATTGAGATTATATACATATTATTTATAGTGTGGGGATTTTAAATCTGGAACAAGTTAAGACTTTAATATTTTGGCAATCCTGAGATCTATGTATGTTTATAATAGGGTGCTCAACAGATTTAGCTAGCAAAACTGCATAAGAAAAAATAAACAATCTTTGACATATCCTCCAAATACGAACAGCATATGGTTATTATTTTGTGCCTCTGTGCCGAGTGCACGCCCAAGGATGCAAATAACTCCATAGATAATGATCCTATACCTTAAGCTGATGTTAAAGGATCCGATGCTGTGAAATGAATTCTAACATGCATAATACTAAAATTATCTGGATATAAAATCCCCACTCTGTATATCTATAAAGAAAGAAGGTATCTCTTTACAACGGATATTTTGTTAGTACATATGTAATTGATACTGTGGTTTTTAAATACATACATTATGTAAGATATTATATTAGTATCTAGAATCGTCAGATTTTGGGTGGCACTGATGGTTAGGAGGTAAATAAACTAGGTATAAGATTAAAGGGTAAGTACAGACTATAAAAGAGTTTCTCAGACATACTGATGTAACAGAAACTATGTACGTATAAAATATACTATACAAAGTAGTTGCATTAAAACACAGATATTACAGATCTCGTCTAGATCTTCTAGACATTAGTATAAATAACATACATGAATGATACAAATCATGTTTGGAGTTTGACAGGGATTTTAGAACAAGAAGCTATCCCGCCATTGTTCTAATCTTACACTTTTTGAATATGCAATATTTGCTATTATGTTTTCTCAGTCCTTTTGGTATGTCTAGACATAATTAGAATAATAGAAACGCAGACCTAGTTTACCGATCTATAACGAATTTTTCTTTTAAAATAGACTGGACCAGTTTCCAGTCTCCATTATGACGTTCTCAGATCCTTCTAGGATTTTTAAAACCAAACCCAAATAATTTTTTATATACTTAGATAAAACAAATAACATAACGCGATAAGTTCATGAATGGAAATGATAAAAGAAATATAAATACATGGTATTAGGAACAGTAGTTGTAATAATGTACTTTTTAAAGGAAAGTATATTCAATTGACTTTAAAGTTGAATGAAAACTAACATGAATGAGGCCACTACACATACAATTGATGCAATGTTCTTTATTGGGAGGAAAATATCATATATTTATATATCTTAAGATCTTTCCATCGACGTTGTAGTACTCCCACATACATTAAAACTTATCTTAAATTACATACGATTGATAAGTATCTTATTTTATATAATTTTTATGTTATTAGTGGAGTAGAGTAATATCTGGGATTACACACAACATTTTTATCAAAGAAATGCTACACGTAATCCGCAATGTTTAAATACTAATTGTTTTTTGTCGATAATTGACTGTAGTAGATGTATAACTCAATGGGAATGAATAAAGTGTTTAGTCGTCCGTGTAGGAATAAGACGATTGCTAATTCCAAAGAATCATGAACGGAAATCGATCAAGGTTATGAGTAAATTGCATTACGAGACTTAAGAATAGTCGATTTCAATGACAAAAGGATCAATTTCTTGACTATTACGACGTTACATCGCTGAACATAAACATTTATTTTGTTGTCAACTGGGTGCTAAGTAACTTTTCCTAAGGACATTTTGTCATTATTCCACAAGAATAATTTACCTTCATGTTTTTTTGTTATTTTTGGTTAAAATTGATATTCCTTTTGATTTTTTAAATCAAAATATGTAATGCGTATTATTATACAACACAATAATATGTTTTTTCCCTGTTGGAAAAATGATGGGATCATGCCCCAAAATTACAATGTGTTCACCAAAAAATCTCACTATGTAATGAATTTGAATCAGAGACAAAATAGGTAATCAAATTAGTATAATAAAAAAAAGCAAAAAACAAACAAACACGGCAACGATTCGAATAAAAAAATTGCTGATCACTTTTCTGTTAGTAGTTATCATTTCACATGATGGATTATTTATCCTAGAAAATACTCATGGATTGACGAAAAAGCATAGTATGAGGGAAAAACATAATTATATCATTATTCCAACAGAAAACAAACATTTAATGCGTATTATAGTAATAAATAATCCATACTTTGATTCAAAAAAATTAAAGGGAACATCAGTTTCAACCAAAAATAAACAATAACGACATATAAACTCTATTTATTTTTATATTTAGGCGAAATATCATTGCGGCAAAATTAAGGGTTAATTGTCGACTATTTTATACTCTAAGGGTAACAACGTACTGTATGAAATATATGTTTTATGAACAAAAGCAATGAACAAGATTCTATACGTTAATAAAGTAAATATATAGCATCATTTAAGTAGTTTCATCGTATACGAGTACATAATAGATTTTGTCTATCAGATAAAATGGAAATTTAACTACGAGGTATATTTTTAAAACCTGAAATCATGACTGGATTATGCTTGCCAGTCTACTATGTTGGAAAAGTGATATGAATCGTGATTTTCTTTTTTTCCATATTTATCCCACCCGTATTTTGGTGTCTTCTCAAGGCAATGGGTTAGCTTCTGTGGAATAACTAAAGTATGGAGGGTTTCTGAATACTTCCTTATTGAAAATGAAATTAGGAAATCGAATTCTAAAACACCTGGTAAAACATTGTCTCACAATTCGAATTATTAATGAAAATTCTTTGGGAAATATCTTTATAACATATTACTATAATACTATTCAAGCAATATGTAAAGACATAATTAAATATTCTTTTATGATATACAGGGTGTGCAGGCTATCTGTGCAGCGATATTAGATATAAAAAAAAAACTAGATTCTGAAAGCTTTATGAATTCGGATTTATTTGATCAACAAATCCTAGAATACCATCTTGATCCGAATGATAACTTCGTTTTTGGTGTTACAGGGATTCCGTTGGTTTGTCGTTCAATCGCGCCCCATTCAAAAAAGTCCATCAGATTCATATCTGGCGAGATTGGAAGCCAATAGTCCGGTGAGATGAAGTGGTCCAAATTGTCTTGGATACATTGGAGGCTTTTTTTCTGGGTGTGGCAGGGAGACAAGTCCTGTTGCCACATGAAAGGCCTCTTATTGGCAACCATGTCGATCCAGGGCTTCACCTTCGGCTCTAGCAATTATTATTTTTCGCTCCCAGCGCAGATTCCTAGGAGGGCTCCATGTCTTTTCCAAATATTTACAAAAAATCGTCAATTGATTCCATTTTTTTCTAACTGGTGCAGGTTCAAGCAAGCTATCTATAAAAAATCAGCGGCCTAAGTGTCTGCGTTTGACCAAGAGAGCGTGCCAAAGTAGTAGCATATATAACGTGTGCACCCTATGCAATATCATAGAACAGAGTTAAAAACCTTGTTAGTAGATACGGTTAAAATACTTCTTTAGTTTATGGTGGGGGACCATTTCAATGAAAATGAATTTTCTTGAACTTTAACTCTTCCCCCCAAAAAAAAAAAAGGATCTTTTGCACAATGCACATTGGATATGAGATACTAAACTGGTCCTTACTCTACGTACCTTGGAGGTGTAGCCATGGGCCAATCGAATTAATGTGAGATTTTGATCTCATTGCCTTCTTATTAAACTCTCTACAATTTCAACGAATGAAGTAACATTATGATGATCATAAAAATAATTGAAGATAATATTATCTGCCGGTATTCTAAAAAACAAAAATCCTCAGCGTTCTTTTTCGTATCTCACACACTCTAGTGATTAATTTATAATTTTGTGAGCTCTCTTCAAGAATAATAATAACATCTTTGAAAAATAAAAATAAAAACTTCTATTCAGGTAACAGCTACAAAGAGTCATCAACTTTTAATGATGATATCATTGACATAAACAAAAATAGTATGAAAATGCAAAAAAATATTGTTAAATAAATGCCACACCTTTTGTATGGAGAGAAACGTAACTAATTACAAATGGGCAAGGCATATGTTACGAATGTATCAAATTAAAATTTAAAAATAATATTTGTATATTAGTATTCAAAAGGTACATCTAAAACTCGAACAATTAATTAAAAAACATGACCTAAGTACATATCATTATTATGTAATTTTATAATCATTCGTTTATATATTTCATGCTTGATATAACTCGATGAGTATATTGTAATGATAATAATATTCCAAATATATATGTATATATTTATATCTGGGGAATTTGTGATTTAAAAAAAATAGTTTAATGCATGCACTTTGTACATAATATGTAAAAATAAATTAAAGTAACAAAATCTCCGAGGACAATAAATCTACTTGTGTTGAGACTTACTGTATGGACCTATTTTTTTCCGCTCTCACTCTATGGTCTGATTTAAAAAAATTATATTAAACAAAGATAGGAAATAATTATAAATATTTAAATAACCTTGAAAATCTAAAAAGATCACCATATATACAAAAGATGCTCGAACTCGGAGTTCCGCATTCCAAGAGGAATGACGGGATGAAAGTTCCTCCGAGCTATCTCTATTTAAACTTCGTATGACCGCATTGTACCATGTTCACAATTTAAAAACTTATATCACGTTATAAACAATTGATATGTAAAATCAGGTAAGCCGAATTTCAAATACGACCGATTTTTGGGGACCGAACTAGACTACTTTGGATCAATGTTGACAGAATTTTGCTTTTGAAACGATCTATACCGAATTTTGCATTTGAACCAATCTTTGCCTTTGGACCTATCTAGGGCATTTTTTTAATTACCCATAGTATTGTGTAGCCAATATTGTAGTTTATTTTAGTTTTTTCGGTAAATTCCTATTTTGGATCTTCAGAGATACGACTTTAAAAGAGAGGAATAAATAAGTAATTTGCCACTATATTAAAATATAATCAAAGAAAAAAAAATGTCAGTGTGTTATTTAAGAGATGTCGAAAGGTCATGCATTTAAAAATTAACAATTGAGGTGAAGAAGAGTGTAACTATCATGATGTTTTATACAATTAGCTGTAAACAGCTAATTGTATAAACGCAAACCCCTCTTTGTATCTAGCAAGGACATAGACTGGATTTACTCCGATGTGGATCCTCAATTATACTCCGAGCCCAACGAGGACTTAAATCCTCTGCGTTACTCTTCATATTTCACGCACTTGGGGTTACTTTATACTTTATTGATTTCCATGTAAGAAAAAAAGAATAAGAATGCGAGCTTTGGAAAATAAAAAAAACCTTCTCAGATTACAACTAAAAAAAGACCTTATTTCCAATATCTTCATTTTTCTCCCCACTGATGATGAAATAGATGGTGGGAGAAAGTCTCACCTTAAAAATGGAAAGTATATAATGTTCATCAACTCTATTATAATAATCATTTTCAAGTCTGCATTCTACTAAATTGTCCTTTAATATGCTAGAACTGCTTCAATATCCCTATTTTATTATGTAGGTACGTAATTATGTGACAACATGCGATTTGATAATTAAAAAAAAATATGCAACATTGTTTGTAGTGTAGTGTAGTTGTGTGGACTTGGACGGGTTCCAAGGATCCGTTGTCTTTGAATACGTACGAAAATTGTTGATAGTACAATATACATTAATAATATACAACAAAAATACACTTCACTATTCTAATTCCTTTAGCTATGATTTAAATACAGTTTGTTCTTTGGTATGACAGACATAATATGTAATTACATATCTGTATGATGGTCAAATTCATTTATGATTATGTGTGTATTGTGTTTGTGTACTGATGTCTACAATATTTTTTATGGATTTGTCTTATTATTCATAAATGATTCCAAATACTCAATAGATTCTTTGATCATCTCTATTTATATTTGTGTTTGACAAATTTGAACTCAACATATTCTTATGGGACAGATTCTCTAAAACTCGTTATTCTGATGTTTAGACTACATTTTGTTTCTATGATTTTGCAATATGTTGGAGGCATGTCCTGTGTCAACATAAAAGCAATCGAATAAAAATCCCATTGTTTTTAATTTCATATATACATTAGAATTTGGAATTGCAGGGTATTTTTTTTTAATTTACATTTTATTCACCTTAATAAGAAAATAACCTTTAAAATACAGTATTGTAAAATATAATTTCTTTTTTCAACAATATTTGGACAGCAATGCTCAAATTGGCCTCACGTTATGAGTATTTTAGTCCTAAAGATGTTGAGTTAGTTATAAGCTTTGTATTAGTATTTGTGGGATGTATTAAGATATCCAAGACTTTTATCTAGACTTTGCGGTTTCCGTTTGATTTATGATACTTAATTTGGTCCCCATATTACCTTTCGAAAAAATCCTTCTATTTATTATTCTTTTATTGATCATAATTCTTGGAAAAGTACAAATGTACTTTACACTCCATTTTGAGAAAAGAACTAAATGACCTTTTACTTCTTCGTCTTTATAAACATTATTCCTTCTTTATGTCCTAACTTTTTTCCTTTTTCTTCTGATCTAAAATGGAGATACAACTGTAAAGACTAACGCTCAAAATCGAACCTATAGGCTATAATATAAAAATATATACAGGCTAGAATATGTTCCGTTGCGAAATCTACAAGAATCTAAATAACCAGAGGAGGGAGAACATGGAAAAATTACCAGTTACAGAAGAATATCATTGAAGTAATTCATATTCTGAATCAAAAATTCAAACTTTGCTTGTAAAAAATTTTACAAAAATGATCTATTGAGATTCATTAAAATGTATGGAAATCCAACATATAAAAAAGTCACAAACTTGATTTATATATATACAAACATACATAAATTTCCCACCCTAAATCCAGAATCCATAAATAATCATTCTTCAACCTATGTAATCTGCTTGAATATTTTACGTTAATATTTACTTAGACGATTATTAAAATTATGAAGTATCATTTTTTCCATTTATCTTATTTTTTCATTCACAAAACTCTGGCAAATATGGAAATAGCTCTCATAAATTCCGTATAGGCTGCGTCTCGGTCGTTCTTAAAGAAGGATATATACTTTATGTAGTTATATTGACTTTTTATAAGGGCAATGACTAGGTCGGATGGAGTAAAAAAAAGTTTGCCCGAAGCTTAATTACTACTAGTATTGCCAGGTAATGTTGTGTTAGTCTTTTTTTAGGGCTGAATACTTCAGTCCTGTCCAGTCCTTCTTGATGTCAATCAACTTTATTTCTTCTTCTTTTAATCAGTTCTAGAACTGACAGTCCAAAGGGCCTACCGTCTTAAGGGCCTGTCCCAATTACTAATAGGACCGGTCCTCAGATTAGAATGAATCTAATAAATAAGAACTGGCCAAACACTAATGCCAGGTACTACAGCTAGCCAATAGACAATTAAATTATAAGTTTTTATAAAATCATTGATAATGAAGGCATATCTGTAGGTTTTAAGTTTGAAGATAAGTATGCTTAATATTGCATATATCACTAATAAACGAGTATATTTATTAAAAAATAAAGTCACGTATTTAAAAACAATTCGAGGACTTTTTTCCATTGAATTTTAATATACCAAATATTAATAAGAAACATCCCAGCGGCATCTAACGGAGGAAAAAGGAATTTCTTTTTCTCTTCTCTCTCCTATACATCTGCAAAAACATTTGCTTATACATGATTGCATATATTTGATCAAAACGATCAAATATACGTTGGTACATGTTGTATATAAGTTGCGAGGTCTGTACGTGTTGCAACTTGCATACGAATATTGTACAACTTGCAATGTATTCATCTTTAGATGCATTATTTGGTTACCACACTTGATCATTGTAATCATGATCAACTATTAATTGATACTATCATTTCATTTTGATTTATTCAAATAACATGGTTATTATTTATTTGTAAACAGTATAACTGTGTGTATTTGTACTTTAGAATGTACTAAAGGTTAGTAATTATTATTAAAATATCCAAAAATTACACCATAAATATATATCTTATCATCTACGGAATATTTAATTATTGCATATTTCTCATCCCAAATACAGTTAACCCTTCATTTAAAATTATTCAACTCATTTTTTCGTTGCAACTTGTACAAAATCCCAAGTTATACACAACTACACATAGAAGACTGATTTTTAAATTTGTTTTTCTTTCGAAATGTTGAGGGGAACAGAGTCCATCAATGTTTCTTTTAATAAAATATGAAGAAAAATTGATCAATGTTTAGATGTTGCACTTCGCCATCGAAATTTATTAATTTCACAATTTGCTTCAAGATGCAGGGGAGTAGCTGGAGGGGCTGTAATCCCATAGTGCACACTTTTTTTTGTCCTCTTTGACTAACATAAGATCAAAACTTTTTTTTTCTAGTGAGTTATGGATCACATAGATGCATATGAGATGTTTTTTTGAATACTATAATTATGATTGTCTTGGGTAGTACTCCACCCCGTGGATTACAATTTATCTGTTCCCGGTCAATCCACTATGTTAGGTAGATGTGTTAAGTATTAGACGGATTATATATTTGAATACAATATCCCTTATGTAAGTATTAAGTTGATGGCTCGGCCCTGTTTTTTTCTTACTAAGTATGTAGGAGACCAGACTTTAAAAAATTTAAGATTTTTTTTTTAAACAACTGGAACATATGTATTCTTATGTAGGAATTATAATTGTTGGATATAATTATCCTTACTCATACAATATATATGTACATATGTACGTGCTTAAAAATGAATAAAGTAATCTAGAGATTTAATTTTCCGTCTTATACTTCTACATAAGGAAAAAATTACATCTGCAGAGATTGTGTGTTCCTTATAATATGTACAATGTACATGCCTTAATCATATGAGCAGGAATGGGTTGAATCGTAGTAATGTATACAGATGTATATATCTAAGTGAGAGATTAAGTACTTCAAAATCATCATGAACAAATGAGATTAATTTTATTTAATCTTCAGTATGGAGAGGATGCGATCTTTATTGAACAACCAACACGGTTTTTTGATGAATATGAAAGCGGAATAATAATTTAAAATATTATTATTCAATACAGTTATCTTTGGAGTCAAGACCAGGCTGGTTTGAAAATATTTGACACCCGAGTATGTGGGGGCACTGAAATATTATATTAAACTTCTACGAGTTCGTTACTTACATAAAATATAATAGTAATCAGCAAGGCTTGATTCAACTATATTCTTTGAATAAAGCTTTAAATTATTTTCATGAATAGTCCTTTATTTATGTTGTTGAAGTTCGAAATTTTCTAAAAGCTTGGCTCACAAAGGCTATATGACAAAATTCTAAAAACCTGTCCATAAATCTAGAATTCGTTTGTTTTTACTATATACTGAGTAGGATTTGTGTTAACTTTCTTACCAACCCTCTCAGGACTACTCACGGCTAATCTAATAAAGCTTCATTACAGTTGCTCTTCTCCAAAACATGGCATATCCACCGTTGCCCATGCAACCCCTTTAACTTCTCTCCCGTTTACACTGCAGCCACTGTAGGTTCCTTGAAGTACTTGTAGAGTGAAGTGGATACACTGAAAAAGTTTTCCAGTGCGAAATGAGAAGACCACAACCAAATGCAACTGACGATTAAAGCAGTGTACCTATGTCACCTCTCTCTGCAATTCTTCCTGTTCAATTTTCTGCATTGTATCCATCATTTAAATAATTTCATTTTATATGTGTATGTGGCATTCGTAGTGATGGTGCGAGAAATCCTAGTAAGATCCTTGTCCTTTTTAAGGATGTAGTCCATTAATACAAGAAAAATGTCACTTCCCACCTCATCTATTCCATCCAAAGTATCGTCTGAACCACGAAAAGGCAGTTGGTTTTAATGCTATAAATTGAATGATGTCCAACAATAGCTGCTACATAGGTGCGGTTCCTGTCTAGTTGTGTTGTATTTACATGTGTGGAGATCTCTGTACTAGCCAGACTCCTTTTATGCCTCTCCTTCAACAATGCTACTGACTTCATGTGCTCTTTGCTGGACTTGTGCTTTCCGAGGTCCTTTCCACGTACAACAGCATGGACCAGTTGCTTTAGACAGTCATGGTAAAAACATCGGTACTGTTTCTATTTTACCCAAAGTTTATCTAGAGATAGCAGAAAGTTGAATCTTTCTCACACAAATACTCAACCCATTCTCTGGCAGCAAACTATGAGTTGTATAAGGACTGCTTTAATCCAAAGTACTCGCAAGTTGGATATGTTTTAAGAAATACCAGGGTTGGTTGTATTGTTTTGAGATCAACTGGCACTTGAAGGCCCCCCAACGGATGGCAGTGAAGAAGCCGAAGGCTGCTTGTTCGGGAGTGAGGGCGGTGACGGCAAAGGCAGCGAGTTGAGAAAGATTAAGGTGGCGATGCTAGTCCTAGGTTCCACAACGGTTATAGCGCTGACATTGACAGAGCCGAAGTAACGTCGACTTTTCCGACTGCCGCGGGACTCACATTGTCTCCACCCTCTTCCTACTATGGTTAATGTCTTCTGCAGTGTTCTTTTAAACAATTTTCGGATATCCATTGCGGAATGGGTTGCTGTAATCGTTGAAAAATAACGAATTTGATTGGTTGAAAGAGATTATTTAAAATTGTATCTTCTAATCAACTTTTCCTCAGTATTGTACTAATCATCAGCAAAGCAACTTCCCCTCACTGCTCTCTCATTTACATCATCATCATGCCGAAGAAAACGTGTATTTTTTTCATGGGGTTCTAACAACAGAGGTACTGATGTGTGGAATTATGATTTGGTAAATAAAAGTATATCTTGCCGTTTTTGCAGTTTCTCGTACCCATTTCGTTCTTTATGGAAAGTAATCCGCCACTTCGAAACCTCCCATCAAATCAACAACTTAAAAGTATTCAATAAATACAAGATTCAAGGAGACGAATGAGAATTAAACGTTTTCATCATTCAATTTGGACGTAGCATAGTTACTTTGGCAATAACTGTGCTTGTGAAAAGATTGCCTCTTCTTACCAGCCTAACCATAGTAGAAAATCTGAATCAAGATTTGAAGGAAGAACCATTCAAGACCAAGTTAAAAGAAGTGCTTCAAAAGAATCCTGGCTACACAAAACTAAAGGAACTCTCAACAAGTGAAAACCTTGTATACAAAAATACTCCAATTGTCAATTGTTATGCTGAGAGAGTCTTTAGTATGAGGAATATCATCAATACGAAAAGGAGGTCCAAACTAAGTACTAAGAAATTTTTGATCACCAAATGGAATGAATGTTTTGTTATAATTTAATTGTCAACGCGTAAATATAAACAATATTTTTTAAATAATTTGTTACTTGATTGCCTCATTTCTATTCTTTAGATTTCGTGTCGAAGTTATCTATTTATCCTCTGGTGGTAACTAAGAAGTTATAAGTACACTTTCTGTAATGATGGGGTTGATGTTCTTTAACTAACAAAATATTTTGTCTTGCATAAATTTACAGAATATAATATACATTTATAAAGTTATTTATAGGTAAGTTATATATTAATAATATACAACAATCTCTCTTCCTTCATGTGTAAATAAATAAATAATTCAAGTTAAAGATATATTCTAAACGATAACTCTTTTAATTGGGTTGGAATCGATATTTACTTTGAACAATTGATCCAGCGACAGATGGGATTGCACCACTCCCATATGTACCTATTATATTTTTGAAGTAATTTCCATGGACATTCAATGCATCGATGGGTTATTTATTCAGCTCAAATTTTTGAATAGAGTTGATTGAAATTGAGTTTTCTTTTAGACACCTGCTTACTCTTGCATAGTGCCCTCTCTTACCACATCTTGTACATTCGATGATTTTTGCAAGTAAACATTCCCATTCTTATGAGGAAATTGGAAACCACACTGTCTACACAATCTTTCTTGGCTCTTGTTCCATGATCTCCTACAGCTTTGACTTCTTCGATATATATTGAATCCACATCACTGTATTTGCGTTAACACCCTTTGATACTAGACTATTTTGATTATTCTTTGCCGTTTCTACTATTCTCCATTAATATATACTTCGCATATTTTATTTGCATCATCAAATAATCTTAATTGTGCTTCTCTATACTTCCGGACTCCGGTCAATTTGTTAGACGTCATCATTGAATGTTCTTTCAAATAGAAGTTAAATACTTGTATCTCAGGTCTAACGATGATTAGATCCACCTCGTATATTGATATTCGTAACCAAAGTTTTATATTATGACAATTAATATTTAATGCTATTTGTATCATACAATAAATTATAACTAACATAAAGACATTTTCTTGATAATATTATTTTGATTAAATAGTACCAAGTAAAGCTATATTTTAGTGAAGGAAAGCTACTATATGTAGAAACCTTTCAGATAAGTTGTAATGTTAAAAAAATCATAATAAGTATGTTCGAAATTACCCATCGACCATCAAGTATGATTTATGAATAAAAGTGTGTTTATGTCCGAAAGAAAACAGAGGAATCAGATAGTTGAAGTTGTATTTGCGGGCGCAAAGCACGCTTCCCACAACCCTAACTATGGATGTGTGTATTTTGCAAAAGACGCCAATAAGACACACCATGCTGGCCGGCGGCCAATCAAAGCAGCGCTAATATAGAGGGACAGCATTGCAACCTCCAGTGTGATATTGCTTTATCACACAGTATAAAGCAAAATATATACTAGGAAAATGTACTGTTAATAATAATACTTAGTAATAGATTTTGATTTGTTTGTTTATTTAATCATATAAACGAATGAAATGACTTATTGGAACAAAAATAGATCCCTACTGAGTGGACTGTTGCCAAGCAACATATAAACAAAACACCATACATAAATGCGGATTGATTTTGTCACTTTGGTGAACAGTCAGAGTGATGGGGAGGCTCATATCTCAAAGGTATTTAATGGAAATTGTCACAAGTTTCATTACAATACGATTTGTGAACAATTATTTTATTATTTTTATCATATTTATAAAAAAAAATATTTTTTATAATATATTTAATAAAATATCTAAATTTTCAATTATATTATACTTTCGTAAATAAGAATCCTAATTTATTTCATTAATCAACAGAAAATAGGTATAGTATATAAAATACGAGTTTAAATATAGAAGAATAATACGAATTTACTACAAAAGTGGTTCTACATACTGTAGTTAATGCTCTTATATCCCATCAAGATCCCACTCTGAGTTTTGGATATGTTTGAAAAAATATATTGAGACATGTTCGACCAAAATTAAAACAAAAACGATTTTGCTGCTAGGCAGCAGCGCCATTTTGAAGGCTGCACAAGAGCCCTAAACTTTTATTTTGGATTTAAATAAGATTATTATTGAATATAAATTATATTTTGCGTTCTTGTGCATTTTTTGACGTAGTTTGTGTTAAAATCGAGCCACTATGAAAGGAATTATGGTCTTCTGAACAACACTGGTCCAACGCATTAAGCCCAACTTTGAGCAGACCTACAACGACCTAGGTGAATCACAGATACCCTAATATTCCACACACTCTCTTCTTTCATATAGAAAAACCAGCTTACTAAAAATCATCAAAATCGGTGATGGTCATGCCGTAAATTGCAAAAAAGTGTATACACTTGACGTGGAATGACCCATCTATAACTGTATATCCACATAGACATGTAAATACAGGATATATGTGGAAACCCGCCTTTACACTCTGGGAGTAATTTTTTTCATGTTTATTTATGTCTTTTTGAAATGTATTTATAAGTTGACATGTTTAAATTCATTTTATATATAAAAAAACTCGGTAAAATGTGGCAACTACTACGTACTAAAAAAGCAATACACCAGTAAGTTTTTTCAAACTATTCTACTTCTACAATATCTTTGGTATTGTTTTTGTGTCTACATTTTTTTTTGTAGACTAGCAATAAGATATTAATTGTAAGCATGGATTGAATATATTATTATATGATAATGGAAAAAACTGACCATTTCCATAGAGAAAATATATTTTTGTACAATTATGACACCCTAGCTTTCAAACTATTTAATGAGGCAAGATTTTTTTCACTTGAATAGACTATAGGAAAGATTTCAGAGTATTTTATAATTGAAATTACATACATACACACAATTTTGTGCTTGTGAATCCCTTCGGATTCAACTATTTTGTATTAATATACACTTTCTTCATTCATATTGCCATGGTGTTATCGCCATCGATTTATTAAGATTGTTTGAGTAAGTTGAATTGCATAAGACAATATCTTATTAGTTTAATGGATTTTTTTTTAACTTTATAATTCTTTCCTATTACTGTTTATCCTTGGAAATCAAAACGGTTAGACATGACAATTTCCATTATTTTATATACTTTTTCGACAATTGGCCCTCCTGAGCGTTGTGTATCTTTGATATTAAAATTATCCAAACATAATTGACGAAACCAATATTGCATTTAATTGCCTGTTACAGCATCAGTGTTGTAAATATTATTCACATTTTCAGTCGCCCGTCTTGCGTTTTTCAGTTTTTTTTTTTTTAAACAAGTTGGAAACGAAAGCCAGGTGGCTGAAAATGTGAATAGCGTTTATAGTTTATTATGTTAAGATAATTCTGATGTCAAAGATCCATGTGGACAAAATAATAGAACTTGTCGAGTCCGATTGTCATTTCAGCACTCTTTTGATTGCGAAGGAGATGAACATTAATGGATTTTTTTTTATTAATGCATCAAAAATAATGGACTTCTTTTTACTATACCTAATAATAAGTGAAATAAAAAGTTCTGTGCTTTTTTCGCTTTATTTTTACAATAACAATACCAAGCAGAGTATTTTTATTATCGTTTGACTCATCGTGCTAATTAATTGTTGTATTGACTTTATTTTGGGAATTTAATTATAAACTAAAATGTTTATTTTTATATGTAACTTCTCCAAACGAATAAAGTCTTTATGTGAAAAAAAACAAAAAAAAAACATAGTTAGGATTATCGGATTTAGATCAAATATGCGCCGTTTTGTTGATTACTTTTGTATATTTTGAAGGCAATTTCATAATTTGGCAATTCAATAAGTTTTTGTACCTATCTTCGATGTCCATATTACTAGAACAGATTCGTTGGAACCACCTCTTTGGTCTTGAATTCGATCCTTTATTGGGTCCATATAGACCACAAAAAAAATTGGTTGTAGTGATACCGAAGAATGTATCGAATTTTCTCTTTTTTACTTCCATTTTGGAACGCTGTAACACGCAACTGGCAATAAATTTTACTTTGTGTTCAATAATCTTAATACTGAACAAGTCAGTCAAGTTAGTATTTTTGTTCTCGGTGACTAAGGTATGCTTCAGTTATCGTGTTTTCGAGGGATCATAGTGTTATTCACTTATACTAAAAGAATAATTGTTTCTGATAAATTAATTAATCAAAAAAAGTATGGGGATACTAATAAAAGAAAGTATGGGGTTATATTAGTTGGATTAGTGTTAAGAGTGCCACCAAGGCTCAAAGTTTATATAGGTAGTCTTTTGAGTTTGCATAGATAGCCATCGTTATCTTCCAAGGAAGGAAACATGGACACATAACAGAGTCTAGGGATTTAATTAAATAGTCTCTGGAAGGAGTCCAAATCTCGGATCAGTACCTTAATACTGCGAGGACATAATGCTTGTAAGGTTTTATCATGAACGAAGGGTTTCAGTTTTTGAAACTTATTTTAATGATTCCCAGGTGCCCATTAGCCTTCCTTATAATTTAGAATATATGTCTCTTCAATCTCAGACCACTCAGTACATATTTAATTTTTTTACGTACAAAATTGTATTTTATTTTTTAGAGAAATAAAATTTAATTAATATGCGACAACTTCACCTAATTTAACTGACTGAGCTTAATTACATTGAATATTATGTATTGGTGATTCCAGTATATCATTTGACATTTATTTTTATGTTTATTAGACTTTGTGGATGGAGGTCATAAAAAAAGAAGTGATGGTGTTCTTGTGGGTCTTCCGATTGGACCTGAGCTAAAAATGGAACCTTATTTTGTCGCACCTTCCTTTGGATCGCATAACAACCGTAACATAAGTGTATATGCTGGCCAAACTGCCTATTTGGACTGTCGAGTGAGGAATTTAGGAGCAAAGAGGGTGAGTTGCTCTAATTAATTTTTCTATTATTGTAGATTGAGTACATGAAGTACATTTTCGTAGATCGTTATGTATTTCTTGTACTATTTTCTTAATATTGATAAAAATATTAAAGGGGAAAATAAAATTTGGTTTTTAATATTATAATTAACCCTTTCATACCAAAGTACATTACAAGCGATACATACCTACAACGAAAGCTTTTATTTATTTGTCTTCTATTGCACAACACAAACATTTTGTTAGGTTTCATTGTAAAATTGTAGACCATTAATTTGAGAATTTTTTTCTTTCATCATCTATATTTCATTCAACTGAACGTATTTAAACACTGTCAGCACCGCATAGGATATGACGTAGAAGAAAAATAAAATATACCAGTTGATACATGTGCAAAAGAAATCCCTTCACGACCTAACAATTCAAACATGAATAACTTCTGATGTATAAATTAGAGCTAAACAATATTTTTAACATATTTGTATCAATATAGTAACAAATATACATTTGATTAATAGATCCATTCCTTCAAAAATAAAATAGTTATAATACTTTCAAGTTGTATTTTTCAAATGTTGAAAAATGATGATATTCAGTAGGATAGAAAATATTCAGAACTCACTTTTTGATGAATAGCTATAAAATATGAAATATTGTGTGGCATCTTTGCTATCAAATAAAAAATATAAACTATGTTTTAAATAAGCACAGTAATCGATATTAAATAAAGGGGGCACAAGTGTCTATTGGTACAAAAGTTTTGGTACTTGATTTTTAAGATTTCAATTTCTTTTTTAATAAACATATTTTTGTTATGCACACTGTAGGATAGTGGTTTTTAACACCATCTATGAAAAACATAAAGGCATAACAATTTTTTCTGGAAAAAAAACGTCTATTATATTCTGGAGAAAAATATATACGTGTTTTGTTTTTTGATTTTTTTCAAATATTCTGACTGACATTTCATTATTTCCGACTCTGATATGAGGTGATTTTCATTCAATTTTCCCCAAAAATAATAAAAAACCGTTTTGATGTATCATTTGGTTTACTTTTTCATCGAATGACGGTTTTTTTTCTTCAAAAGTGAATGTTTTTCTCCCTATTTGGAAATGGTACAAAAAAAACTATTAATGGAATTTTTTATTTTATATTTAATATACAACATATAAAGATCGCTAATGTCCAAGATATTCATATTCAATTTCCAACAATCAACGGGTAAATTGATGCATATCTTTGTATTTAGGCAAGAAAAAGCAAAAAGTGTATCAACTTAATTTTCAATTTACATGTTGGCATAAGCAAATTGTGTACAAGCCATAAACTATAAGTGATCGATTCATCATTTGAATTTGAAATATCAATATTACCGTATTTTCCGCACAATAAGTCTCATCAAATAAAAAATGTGCAAGGAATGCATTTTTTCATGAACAAATATACATTCATAATTCATATTAAGAAAGAACATTACAATAATTAAATTATTCAAAACCATTGAACTCTTTATTAATATAATCACTAAAGAATAACCTCGCAAACGTAGGAATTGGATTGCTCTCCAATCTCTTACAAACTTGTAGCTTACACCAAATTAAAAGTTGTAGTATAAACTCTTATATATATACTTGAAGGCATGGTGCTGTAAAAAAAAATATAATAATTACATTTTCCAAAATTTGAGACACAAAAAAGGGTTTTCACTTCAGAGTTGATAAATTCATATGTTTTATACTACGATGTACAATTACAAAAAAGATTAAACGGATATAAAACAGTGTACATGATGATTATAATCTCATAGCTATAATTTTTTTTAAAGTAAGGCCTATAATCCGGCAAACATGGTAGTTATTAATTAAAAATCATTTGATTTATTTAAAAAAATGTCTACAAATTCTCTGGAACTCTAATAATTGAATCACCCTTATCACGTGAACTGTAAAATTAATTTTTTTAAATACGCAATTATTTTGTTAATGTAATCTATTTGTACATATTGAAAATTGTACACATTATGTAAGAATGATTTCCATATATTTTCTTACATCTAAGTTCAAAGGAAAAATTATGTAATTCAGATTCATCACTTTTGTAACTATTACTATATACCCATGGCGGGGGACTTGGACTCAACTCCATAATCAGAATGTTTGATCTTTGAATTGAGCTCACGATCATTTCAATTATGTCATTAAATATAAGTTACTCTATAAAAAACTTTTTAATATGAGGGAGCTCAGTTCGAGTACGAATACATAACTACTAACATATTGAGAAGGAATAATATCCTACTTAACCATTGAGATTTGTTTTGAGATTGTGTTGTGGTGGTTAGTTTTGATTTATATAGGGCTCAAGAAAAGAGAGTTATATATGTAGTGTTAACGAGCTTGAAACTGAACTGGGATTAAAAGAAATATTTAAGACTTAAGACTCAACTACAGATCTGATACCAAAAACTTGGGGCTTTTTTTGGTCTTACAATATAGAGACTTTTTCTCATCTCTGCTTTATACAGAGTAACGTATCGCACAAATATAATCATTTTTGTTAACTTGTGCTACGCCTCATTCATTGCAGAGAACAAGAAATAAAACCTTGAAATATGTGTACGGGATTGTTACATTTTCCCGTTCTTTCAAAATTGACTTGTAGGTGCTCTAAAACTAGAGTTACAAAATGTTTATAAAAGAAGATGTATTGTCCTTTGAATGTATATTAAAAATGTCTTTCTTTTATTGTACATACCACAGCATTAAGCCTCTAAAAAGTATTAGTTCTGCTACAATGTACAATTGTAGAATATAATCCCAAGTAGGCTCTACAGGAGCCAAAAAGTTTAAATTTGTTTACTGTCAACCATACCGTAGAAGGAAAAGTCCATAGGGTTGCAATCAGAAGAAGAAGGAGGCAAAAAAAAGATCAAAATTCGATGAATACCACACCAAGACAATTTTGGCAATATGAGTGAGTTTATCATTCTTTTGAAAGTAGACTAAGAGTTCCTGAAAACTCCGTCTAGATCCATGGCAGTACCTAAGTAGTCTTTAGGAAGTCAAAGTTGGTGTCTTTGACGCTCATTGTTGATTTTGGGAATACAGAAATGTAGTTGTTTTTTTTTTTTTGCCATTTGAGAATTGATACTACTTCACAATGCACCCCGTATCCACAACTAGCTTTTTATCTACTCAGAACCTCGCTTGTCAAAAGAGTAAGGCAACATGAGGAAAAACATAGAGTCACTAGTATTCTGTTTTTTTCATGTTGTCGACTGTTAATTATTATTTTTGATAATAGGTATTAATTATTATATAGGATTAAATTGATAATTTTATCAAAATAAATATCAATGAAAGAGTTTGAAGTGACATAAATTCTAAGCCAAATTGATATTAACTAATGTAAAAATCCAAATTCTATCTAATACTTTTTTGAGAGCGGAGTGCGTAAAGTAGAGTGTTTTAAATTATACAAGAGTCAACTTATGATAATCAATTTATATAGCACAAAGAAAAATACTCTACTTCCTTGTTTCTTTCAAAATGCAAGGCGTGATCATGATGGAGGTTGATTTTTAAATTGTACTTATTATTACAAACTTGGCTAGGGGGAAGTAATTTGAAGCCCTTAACGAAACTTCAAAAATGTCTTAGAAAAGATCAATAAATTGATAGTACCATCATTTAAAGCAACTATGTAGTCTTTTATGATTTTTTGTATTATACAGCAAAGAAAGAAATTTGAGTGAGAATTTTAATTATCTTAAAAGGTCTGCTTTGAAGCTCATGAACATTCGATGTACAAATAGTGGCTTACACATTTGTACCAAGTTTAAAAAATATTATATATATCAAATGGATAAGAATGCACAAAGTAATGAGCTATTATAATAAGCCATTTTATAATTTTAACATACCAAAATGATGCAAATAAAGAAGACAAAGACGTATCTTGTTTCTCTGGAGGGAAAAAAAAAACATATTTATTTATTGATGCAAAAATTTTGTGGCATGAGTTGAATATATAATATGACAAAAACTTAATGTGTTTTTTTCCATTATTTAGCTCTAGGTAGTTTCATGCACAACTGATAAATTATGCTCTTGGTGTTAGCAAATTCCTTTAAATTATTCTTCAGTTTGAAGCATTTAAATACGGATTGAAATGTTTCTAAAAGATACATATATGAGTAGGACTTTTTTAAAAGTATGTTATGAGTGTTGTATGGTAATTAAAACACTCCTGTAAACTTTAATAACTCTAGGTTGAATGAATCAATTTCAAGCTTGAAATTATATTGGAAACTACTGAGTTTATGTTTATTTTTCTACATTGCACGTGACGTGTCAGAGTAAAAATGAGCTTAGGAAAAGGAATAAATCTCACAGTAATTTCTGACTAGATCAATTTGCTTAGGATAACAGTTCACCTCGTCAAGTAGAGGGTTGCCAGCAGTGAGAATGAAGAAGTAGATCTCAAACGTAAAACAGAGAGTGGGGTCAGGAAAAAGTTGATGTGAGAGATATGAAGGAGACAGTCCCAGCCAATCCGTGGAAGTCAATGACGGTGCATGCAAGAAACATGAGAATCTCGAAGTTTACAGTGTCCAGTAGGGTGGGCCAAAAACCAAAAAGTTAAAAAATTGAATATTGCTACTTATATTTCAATGTTATGCATAAAAAAGCATACATTTCAAATTTCAAATGGGTGGGAATTTGTTTATAGCTGTGAAAACAGGATATAAATATCAATGTCTCCTTTGTTTAATTATATCTCAATTTTATGCATACATTCAAAAAAATCATGTTACATAGTGAATAAATGATTATTATATCATACTTTGTTATCTTACTTTAAAAAAATTCAAAAATATAATATAGTGGTTCTCAAACTTTTGTAACTGACTTATCCCCTGTAAAATATTCAGCCACATATTCCCTAACCATCACAAACTTTTAAACGTAGTAAATAAATATATATTTCTTTCTTTCTTTTTGTAAATTTCACCTACCTCCTGGAGATTCTCCACGTACCTTATTTGAGAATCACTGGATTATAGACAATCAAAATTAGTTCTACATATTTGTATAACCCCCAACAATAAAAAAAGAAAAAATAGAATTGTAGAAATAAGACAATTCTGAATTAACTTTTTCATTCTTGATTGTTTTGTTTTTAAAGATATTTGAAATATAACTATTGTCTATTTATTTATCTCTCCCACTAAAACCAGGTTAAGACAAGTAGGTGTAACTATATATGTAAAGTGTCAGACGAAAGTACAAAATAATTTATAAATAATAACCTTATAATAATATATTATTTTAATTCCATCACATATTCAACAAATCCTAATAATAAACTTATGAAACCAGCTTTTATTCTTTGTTAACGAGAGTTTATGATTGAAACATTGAACGAGGAACATACTATTAATTAACAAGATGATGCATTATATCTTCTGAATAAATGGTATAACAATATAAATACGCATTTAAAAAATCAGTTACTTATAAAAAACCGTCTATCAAGGGATGCAGTATTTGTGACTTTAGCGAAACTCAACTGCCAAGATATGATCAACTTCGTTTTATGGTATAAGGTGGAATCTAAATTTTTCACTAAAAAAAACCCTACTGTGAAAGAAATACGTAAAATTTTACCTGCTAAAGTCGTAGATATTTACAAAACACCTTCACTACTGTCCGTGCAAAAAAATGTGGCAAATCAAATGGTATAAAATAATGAAAAATATAGAAATTTGATGAAATCTTTTACCAAGAGGTTACCAGATTACCAAGAAAATATTGATTCATTTATGGATTATCCTCATTCCTTATTTGATATTTCCTCATGTAACTTTCTTTTTTGCATCAAAACTTCATGTTTGATCAAAAGAAATAAAAGAAAAATGTTTATTGGTGCCCTAGACAAGAAAGCAACAGTTGCCTTACAAGAAAAAAGAGTATGACACTTAATTTCCCAAGCATTAAAAAAAAAACATAGAATTTTCTATCGTAAGTAATACCAGGGACGAAGACTTGTTTAAACCAAAAACTACTTATTAGCTTTTTAAGCTAATAAGTCCAACTCTAATAATCTATCTTTATTCTTTATAATGGCAAAAAGGTACAAAGAATAAGTTAACTTTGATGGATTCTCATGAAAATGGCTGTCGCTAGGACTGGTTTTGCATTGAGTAGGACCTTCGATAAAGATGAGATGCTAGGCACCTATATTTTACGTAAAAGGGCGAAGTTTAGAGCAAGTACACCCTTAAAACCAGCACTCGCTGTCGTTATTATTGTTGAAAAATACTAAAATGCTGTTCGTCAAGACAAATATACGGATATTACTTTATACAGTTAGAAAAATATTTCTTTTTGGATAAATTTAGTCTTGAAAACTTTATTCTTATCGATTCTATTTGTTACTCAAATAAATCCTATTTTGTAAGAATCTAACTTTGAATATAATTAGCAATAACCCATAAAAATAATACTTATCTTTTTGTTTTAAACATTTCTTGATATAGTAAAAGTCAGCCCTAGTGTCTAGGACTGTCAAGAAGAAGGGAGACAAGTCCATACAGCAAACATCACACAGAAGTTCATTTGTGAAAACAGCAGCATCCTGTAATTCTACCCTAGTCGATGTGGCCCTACAGCCTTGACATGAACCCACTTAAATTTACGTTCTGGTTACACGTGGAGTCAAGATCCTGCACCATCCGTCACCAAAATATCACCGGCAAACACGAGGAAAAAAACAAAATGATCTTTTAAAAGTTCAACAGTGGCGTTATATACTGGAAAAAATGTCTTGCATTAATGATCGTTCGTCTTGTCCTTCGTCTGACAAAAGCCACATTTGTGTTAATCTCCGTAAAAAAATTTGCCCTTACTTCTAAAGCACTGGAAAGTAGTATAATACTTAGCCATTTTCTGATGAAGATAAAAAAGAGCTGTTACATAACTCCCAAAAGTTAACAAGTAGCGTCCGAAGGTCACTTTGTTTATGAGTTCATTTGAATTTGATGTTTCTCCTGCAAAATTGACTCCACTTGTCCGGACCTTTATATCAGAGAGCGAACCTCTGGAAGGAAATCCCCACATAAGGGACTTCTCAAAAGAACAGCAGATGTCGACAACCCTCTGTGCGAATGTTTACATGTTGAAACATAGACAATTTGCAAATTATTTGTACTCATGATCTGTTTTATATTACTATTGCATCAATCATTTTAATAAGGAGCTGTACTTTGAGGCTATCAATTCATTTTGATTGAATATAATTATTTGTTTATTATAGATATATATATATATTTACAGGTAAAAGAACTGTGACCCCTTGGATTGTAATTCCACATGAAATTATTAACAATTTGTAATTTTCATTAAAATTAGTCAACCATTCAAAGCATATTTTAATTACTACATTATCTTCATCTATGGTACTTTATTTTTTTCGTTTAAAATGGTTCCTCTCATATTTCGACTGCAACATTTTGTTGTACAATTTGCTTATAAAAGTTAAAACTTAAGAGGATGCTCCTTACTAATCAATGTTTTAATTTTACTTTGCACATCCTTACATTGTGTTCCCCTCATAATAAAACTTCTCTGTGCAAAATGTCTTGGACTTTAGTTAATATTTAATAGCAGCCCTCGCTTCTTTATTTTTAGTGGTTCCCAAGGTGGGGCTCGCAAGATGATTTCCCAAAAAAGAAAATAATAATTTATGTTGATATTACTTTGAGTGGCATCTAAACTTAAATAATGATGAATGTATATATTTTTTTTGAAGAGTTTACGAGATTGTTAATAACAAAAAAGTTATGTTGCAGTATAAAGCGTATAAATACTTTTTTCTCCTCAAGTTGCAACTCATGGGGAATTATATGATTAAAAAGATCCCCAATGATGTTAACATGCTCTATTGTAATTGAAATTGGGTTAATGCTCTTACAATGGCAATAGTTTTACAACACTAAGAGGCAATATTCAATAACTTCTTCCAACTTTCAAAAGTGGTTAATATCAAGAAAAAGAAAAAAACTAACGAGAAATTGATGTTCAGTTGTATACATATGGAAAAAGTAAGCACATATGAGTTCGTTGAAATGGTCGCAATAAATACTGAGAGCTTAGTAGAGGGGATTGAGGCTGATACCTTTGTATTTATAAAGGTGGATACCACCAAATCTATAAATCTGGCCCGTCATCCTCCAAATTATTAGAATACAGGGAGGCGTATATATAGTGAGGCTTCACATGCCAGGTCGTACACAGAGAACAGCGTCCTCAGTGTGCATTGTGTTCTGAAGTCCTTGCTAAAGAGAGTCTGAAGCCTGTGTAAATGCTTTGACACCTGAATATTGATACATTTCACTAATAAACCGATTTATTTTTTTCTAAAAAAAGTGTTACGAGGTCAAAGGAAACTAATGAGCTTCATATGAGGTAACATAGCACGAACAAAAAAATGACATAGGATGTAATCAACATCGGGTTGCCTAATACTTATAATTATATGTAGGGAATTTCGACATTGAAATTTTTGACACAAAATATAAACATTTTAGGTAAGTGTTTGTTGAGATATTATGAAACACGAGATTTTAATTTTATTTTGTTAAATGTCATAGTGTAGTATGTTGTTCAATTAATTAAAATGCTTATAATATAATATTAGTTTCCATATTCATCTCACATCACTTATTCTGATTCCAACACTATGGAGGAAACTTGTTACACCCCATTTTTGTTATAATATATACTCTTACTATATATATATACATATTATATTTAATTAGGTTTTGTTTTTTGTGTAATTTCATGTTATACTTTGACTATCAATCTCAGTAAATAGTAAAAAAGTATATTTTTTAAAATTTTATTATTAACTATGCTCTATTTCAATAAATGTTTTATTTGTTTATCTTATATATGTATTTATAAGTATTGGCTTTATAACTCTAATAAAAAGTAAACTAAATGCTTGAATATACCAAATGACAGTTTTTACATGTTTCCCCCTGTTGTAACATGTACCATGTCTTCTCCTACCTTGTATCTATCATGTCTCCTCCTTGTGTATCAAGTATCCAACTTTTCGTTAGTTTTGAAAACACTAAAAAATGGCTATTAATTATTGCACTACAACAAAAATAATTGAAAATTATTTGTCTTAGGTAACTACGTATTAAGGTGGGTCATACTTTTCATTTTTTTTATATAAAAAATTGGTAGTGTTTTTTTTACTGTTTTTTTTTTCACGCAAGTTTCAAAAGTGTAATTTTCAAAAAGATAAAACAAATTTAGCTACATCAATTTCACTTTGAAAATGAGAGAAAATGCAGTTTTTTTCTATATTTGCCAGTGCCGGTTTTCTTTTTATAATTTATAGATATTCATATTGAAGAAATGTATATGTATTGTCCTTGATGTAAAGAGTTCAAATTTGAAGGAGTTGTAATCATTAAATCATTCTAACCCAGTTATTTGTGCACTTTAAAATAGATAAATAAGCAGTAATTTCAATACTGTTCTGTTTGGAGAATACTTAGAAACATATACTTTTATTTATAAACATTTTAATGCATATCTGCTGATGCTATATTTTATTAGTTTGTTTATTTTGATTCTAAATATATAAAAAGAGAAAATAAATATCACAATTCAGAATAATTTATTTACAAAAAATTTGTTCCATTAAATGATGAAAATATTTAAATTACAAACAGTTAAAGAGATTTAACTTTTTCTTTCAGTATATCTTTTTTATAATTTATTTAATTTTAGAAGGTTATAGAGGTATTGCTTGGATTACTGTAATGAATGAGTACACTCTGCTGGCTAAAGCAACTATAAAATTTAATTATACCATTTGGCTCAACTTATTTATCTGAAAAGACATTTTCCGTATTAACTGATATAAAAAATACAGATTGTGGCTTAACGTGCAGGATGATTTTCGAGTTGCTGCATCCAAAATTAAATTTAGAATTTTGTAATTGTACTTATTACTCAATTATATGTAATTTTGCAAGAGATTAATGAAAAAATATATTTTTCTTATTTTTGTAGATAACTCTAATTTTTCAAGGAGTTTTTACATTTTGCGTTATATGAATATTTATTCAATTTTTTTTAGTGTGAACATGATTCTAGTTGGCATTTATTGTTAAAAGTTAGTGAGCATGATATTTAATGAATAGTAATGTTCATCTTTCTATACAATTAGAAATTATTGTAGAAATGGGTACATTGTGACCTAATTTTAAAACATAATTATGGTATAAAATTATGTTTCTTAGATATATTTAAGCTTTATAAATGGGAAAAATATCATCAAAATAACCATTATTAATTTTCATTCCTTCTAGAGATATAAAATATACTAATAAGCTTCTTAGTTTATGATTAGCTCTCTACAAAAAAAAAGTATATCATTAAACAATTATGATATTTGGGATATATAATAATATAACATGAGTGAAATAAATAATTTTTAAAAATTAATCCAAAAGATGAAAACAAATACTCAGCTTTTCAATTGAGTATCAATTAAATTTTGAAATTTATTTAGCTTAAAAAAATACCACACAAAAAATTAAACACACGTCAATAACTTAAAATAGGAAATAAATTCATTTCGACAGTGTTTTAAATTGCGAATCAATCCAAGCAGGAACTTTAAAATTTTATCCAAACATGGAGTATCATATTTTATTAAACTGACATGAAGTTAAAACAATCTAAGGAATCTTGACAAAGGAAAATATATTATATATTAAACAAATTAAACAAAAGATTAGCCTAGTTATAAAATAATGAAAGTATATTTAACTAATCTATGTTATTAAAACAAAAGACAAATAAATACACTTTACTAATAACAATTGACTCCTTAAATGTATTTAACTAACTTTTGAACTATTTTGACTATCGACTTTCAATTCCTTACATCAACGAGTCATTTGGAAATTTTTTATAAAGTAAAGTAAAGTAAAAGATAGTCAAAAGAAATGACCTCCTTATTCGTATATTGGAAAAAAAAATACTCGCTCAATATATTGCTGTTATTGCTAGACATGAGATTCTTTAACTTTAGGGCAAGATAATCTTCATATGTACATACCTATATACTTTTTTTTGCAAGCGTAGAATGCAAAGCTATTTATTGTTTATGGGCAATATTTTATATTTTTATGAGAATGTGGCATTCTCTATTAACGACTTATCTATGTTTATTTAGGAGTGTTAGTTTGAGGGTATTAATAGTAGGTATATAGTATATATTGTGAAAAATATATATTTAATGGCTAGAATTTCCTTCATAAGACTTAGATTAAAATACCAATGCATTTCCTTAAGAATAAGTTTCAAATACTGAAGATATACAGTAGAGCTGGGAGTCCGGACTCGTGTCGCATTTATGTCTCCTTAAACTCGACTTCAATCGACTAGGACAGAAAATTACAAACTTTAGCATTAATTGTACTTCAACTCGAAGAATAAGGTATGAGCAAACTAAAAAATATATATTAATTGCAAGGTTGTGTGACTTTCAGTAGCCCGGGCTAATATAAATATAGATTGCCTGAAAGCGCTGTTGTCTTTTCCATGTGATCATGATAATTATAGTTGAGGGAGTTTTATTATTTTGTTGATTTACGCTGCCACTCTGTGAGGCTTTATTTACAAACTTATATAATTAAACAACGCTCATTCTCTAAAGAATCGTTCCTACAACCCATATTCGAGTCTCACTAAATTGACAGTCAAACTCTTAATTAAATTACTCGGACTCGACTTGGGCACGAGCTTAAAGGCTAGAGGTTTGTATCAGATTAACAAGAATGACTTGTGAACAGCTTTAATACGAACAAATTTTATAGTTTTAAATAGGAATAAATCGATAAGCAATTTGACCGACTACCCATGAGTTGCCTGTAATTAATGGACAAATTATTTATGAACTATCAATGTAGTAAATATTGAATACATTTTAAACAAGCCCAGTAAATGACAGTAATACTTATAAAATTGTAAAAAAATAGAATTAGCAGTACGGCAATAACCATGCAGAGTGCCTCATTTAGTTAATTTATAGGTGTCTGAAGTGTAAGATATTTGTCATTGGGTAGGTATTTAAAAAAAACAAAAAACTATTCAGAATGGTTTTTTTATTATCTTAATAGATAATTTAAACAGATAACTATTGAAGCTAATGTCCTAAACCCCCGACTAGCTAAAAGACAAAAAACTTTATTAGAATGATTTACTAGAATAATTAGGTAATTGGACCGATTATAAATTAGTTGCTGATTAACCGGTGTATTCCTAGACTTAACCAGGAGTCTATATTTTTACTATCAAAATAAAATATTAAACTTAGATATTGATGATATGGACTATTCATGACAGCACTTCATTGTTGTTTAGAGACAAGACAATTAATTATGTGTAAGATTTAGATGTGTTTTTTTATTTATTATTATTTGCAAAAAAAAATCTATATTCAATAGTCTTTTTTGTTTTATTAATGAAATACCAATAAATATTTATTTCCTAAGTTATCATTATAAAATGCCAATTATTATCGACTACAAATCAAAGAAAAGAAATGTTATTTGTTAGAAGGGAATCCAAAAATGATACAGTCTATGTATACATACAAAACCAATAAATACATAAAATATACTTTAATATACAAAGAAGACCTCAATTTTTTTTTTTTTTTGCAAAATTGTTAACCATAAAAACAATACAAAGTTAAAAGTTTAAACATATATAAACTTTTATATTAAAACTAATAAATACAACTATCGAAAAAAACATCATTTGCAATTTTATTATAGAAAATAAAAATAATTGCATTACATTTATAGGAGAGAATCCACGAGGATTTTGTTAATGTAGAATCATTAATCATTCATATTCAAAAAAGAATTAATGATCCAGACATTCATGACTATGAAATAAATACGAAAGAAGTAAAACTTTTTTTCCAAACTTATTTTTAATGGATTCATCGTAATTGTCGTATCTTTTATCATTAAACTTTTTTTTTTCAAGGTATCTTGGGTACGACACAAGGGTGTAACGATTCTGGCTGTTGGAACGACAACTTTCACAAGTGATGAACGTATCAGCTCTCGTTATAATGATGATAACGGTCGGTTTTCTCTCAAAATAAAAAATGTGGCCCCCAAAGATACTGGAACGTACGAGTGTCAAATATCTACAAAACCAACCAAAGTTTGGTTCGTCCATTTAAATGTTTTAAGTAAGTTTTTTGATGACTCAATACAATATGTACATAATAATATTTATGAAAAGACTTTATTTGGATTTTAGATTTATTTCTGTATATTTAAATGCAATAAAATAATAGCTAATTTAAAGTTTTTATCGATGTACTGTCAGTATGATTATTTGATGACATATATTTGAAAAAAAATGTATAAGGAAGAACAGAACAGATATCAAACTATTTACAAATACTTTTAATGACTATAACCAAGGTTGTATTATATTAAGGGTGGGACTCGAGAACAGAAAACAGTAATTCCTAGCTGGGTTACTATACACATAATGGCATAACTAGGGTAAGAAGTTGTGAGTATATTTTATACTTGTAGTATTATTTTTTTTTAAATTGGGGAAAGATGATTTTTGAGTTTCTAATAATTCTATCTTCTAGTTCTCTATGAAGTTAATCTTTTTTTATTCTCCAATGTATTGTTTCAATCTGAAATTGAAAATTTTATCAACTAATTTTGATACACCTTAATCATGAAGCGCTCATTTTAGATTAATGATAGTATAAGCAGGTTGTTACTATGTCCGGGTTTATACGAGGGAGGTCAGAGGAGTAACCGATCCAAAAAAGAATACACACAAGCTTTGAGGGGAAAAAATGTATTCTTTGTTGCTGAAAAACTTCACCCAAACACACAATAGAAACTTTTTCCAAACAATATTTTTACTCGAGTGTGAGTAAACGCTCCACCCATCTTACACAACACATTCTCATGTCCAATTTTTCAGGTAATAGGCAATGAACTACACTTTTTGAAATACTTACAACGTCTTCTAGCTCGCAACGATCCACCAGTGCTGCTGTGTGGATTCCCCCCCCCCATTTTTGGAGTCATAACCTGATTTGGCCAACCCCTGTGATAGTCGTCTTGGTAGCACGTATGTACTAATTTAAACTCAGCTAGTCAAAGTTTTACTTTTGTAAACAAAGAAACAGACCTACCAGAGTATAATTCAGTTCAGCTTTGATGTAGGTTGGGCTAAGGCCTTTTAAATAAAATTATTTCATCACATATCAATTCACAACTTTCTCCATTTTCATAAATCACTGACAACATTGACTATTGATGGCTACCGAATAAATGCTGAACAAAGTGGCGCTTTCAACCGTGAAATATTTTGTAATACGGTCATTTTTAACAACTACCGCCATCTCGTAGAATGGCTGGATATTTTTTTCTAAAAAATTTAAAAAAACTTTCTAAAAAAGGGGTAATATTAGTTTAAGTTGAAATTATAATAGAAAATATGAAACAAAGAACTACATATAAAACAAATTATCGTATAAATAAATAATTTCAAGCAAATATTCCACAATCACATTTATTTAGTAAAAGATTGTCCCTATATCCGGGTTTTTTTTGCTTACTGTATCCAATTTACTTTATTAGAATATAAAAAATTGGGACCATTACTTTTTATCATTATAAGATATAGACGGATTCCATTGTACTTGGATTGATATTGCGAAAATGTATAATTATTTAATCCAAATTAAAATAATAAGTCAAATAGTGTTGGGTTTCGGTCTGGAAATCTTAGACCGCTCTGAGGCCGTTATATTTTTTGGTGGACCGAATTAGTTATTAGTTAATAATGTAATGACATGACATTTTATGTTTTTTGAAGTACAATGAAGCTATACGAAGTTTAAATAGAGCTAGCTCGGATTAATTTTAATCCTGCCGTCTCTTATATGTATACAGATTTTGTTCTAGAACTTATCGTTTACTTTTTAGATTTTTTTTTGAAAAAAATGAATGACAGTTGATCTAGAAAAAAATGGTCTCTCAATATATCGGTCCATAAATTGAGACCGAAAAAAAATCGGTCCATAAAGGGAGACCGCAAAAAATTGGTCCATAAAATCTGAGACTGCGGTCCTGGACCGAACAATCGGTCCAAATCGTTTTAGAAAAAATCACTAAAAAAATGCAATGAACCTTTTTTCATTCCGTAAGCTTTAGCTTCAAAGTCTTTTTTTTAAATTAACCTTAGACCAATTTCAATAAAAGATACATCATCATTTAAGTGTATGCATACCTACTTTTTTACATCTTTTTTATGCAATGTCCTACATATTTTTGGTTAGTATATAAAAAGTACTAAAAAAAATGAACTTTAATGGCTATGCTTAATATTTTTAGAATATAAAAATGCAATATAATATATGTTTTTTTTTAACTTCATTTTGATTAAAACCAACAAGTTAATATTATAAATATTACATTCATAAGCAATTTGAGCTAATCATTTCTTGATGCTGAATATTGGTTATACGGAGATTGAACATATTTTGCTCAATAATGTAATAATTTGATAGGAATTCATAAGCCAATAAAATTCGGGGTGGGGGGATGTTAAAAATGACTTTTACGAAGAAGTTTAATAATTGAATCACATTTTGAAAAATAAGAAATCGTATCCGGCATTGCCATAAGTTATTATGCCTCGACAAAAAAGACAAACAAGCTTTACTTTTATCATATAGAATTGCTTTATTAACTTCCCAACAAATTATCAGTGTTGCTCTCCGTTTTTTATGAGCAATCTCAAACTTTTAGTGGCTCAATACTGAGTACTTATCCCCGCAAGAATGAAAGAATAATGATCACAACTTGAGTAAAATAAAAAAAACACCCTCCAACATTGTTGCCAACAACAACAAAAACTTGCACTCTAAGCAATGCCTAGAATTTACAACTTTAAATATTTTTACTTTCCTTTTTATGAGGATACTCCATACGATTCTTGGCTGAAGCAGAAATCGATATACTATCATAACACCGGATGCAAATACATTCCTTCACAAGAGGGAAGTTGTTAGTAGGGATAACAGATAATAATCTCGAGATTTGTGTTCCCAGAAAAGGAGGGAGGTTTCTCTTTCTAATATATTTTTCTGTTATAATATCATAACGGGGGGGGGGGGGATTGATGAATGTTGAAGAGGTGTTTATTAATTCTCGGAGTTGAATTATTTTTCCGCAACACGGCGCCACCCTTTGAAGCCTTGATTACATTAAAAACTTATAATGTAAACGACACTCATGCCTTATTGATGATATATTTTACAATACGTACAATTACTTCAAGACTTCCCACTGAACTAACTTTCAAAGTAGATTTCTTAGGAAAAAAAATGTTGAATTTAATTTTTTTTTTGGTTCACCATATTTAGTGAGATGTTTATACTGTAACCTTACATCCAAGACTTAATTAGATATTTCCAAACTACGACCTATACCAATTTTTTAAGGATCACGATAATTTCATAACTTACTTGGTATATGTCTTTTACGTAGTGGAGGGATAGCAGGACTTTTTTTGTTTTGTTTTTCTTAATGCAAGTACTTTCTCAATGATAAAGTTTTGTAGGTTTGTATACTTTTCTATTATTACACAGCCTTGGTTGCCATCATCCATTAATATGATATAAAGATTAATAATTATTAAACAAAGTTGTTATTATTTTTTGTATTTTTAAAAGGAGCTTTATCTTAGAAAAGGACAAACGGTTTTTGTGTGGGCTATTTATTCGTTATTTGATAGATCGTCGTATTGTTAGCTTCTCTCTCTAAAGTAAGCATGATTGCCTATCCCTCTGCATGTAAGTTGTGGCATGCGTGTCATATTTTTGTCATTTTTACTATAAAGAGTAGTTGTTCATAACTTAATCAGTATGTACTTACATATGTATATAACATGGAAGTATTTCAAATTTGAGGTCAATAATAATTTGATGTTACTTTCAATAATCATCCATTCCAACTTGAACGCCCACTAAGTTAAAAAAATATTGTTATCTAATAACATAGGACTATTATAAAATTGACTATGTAATCCAGAGTAAAATTACTTTTTTCTAATTTATATTTTTTTAATGTTTTTCTCTAATCAGGGTAATAAATCTATTTCCTGCTTGTCTTGGCTGCGTCTAGGTTTTTTTATCATGTTTAATACATTATTACTTGTTATCTTATGTAGTTATATTCTCCAATGAAAATTTCCAATTTTATATATGTACATATATTTAATAATATATCCAATAAATAACAACATGAATGTCCTTCTCCATTTTCTCCTAGCTTAAACGTGAAGCAGTTTGGCTAAGTATTTCAATTTATCAAGAGAAACACTTGTCAAATGTCAAAACTGGTATAAGCGGAAAAAAAAGGGAAATAAATTCAATGTCAATCTGACATTCATTTTTGTCCTTGTAAAGAAAAGAGATTTTTTATTTCGTTTCTTGTTCGTATGTATTTGCTTTCGTGTGTTTTCAATTTATTACTAATTTGATATTACTTAGTTTTGTATATACAATTGTTACATATACATTAAAACTTGTCCCATCAAAGTTGAAACATACCTTCTCTGGAATAAAACTTTACCCTTTGGTAAGTTTCATTCCAGAGAGAAGTGAACGTAAACTAATGGTACCGTTTTTATAGTAAAATTTAAATCAACTTATCAAGCACAGCATGTATTTTATTTTTATAATTATACCATATAGTATAAACAACTATGAAAAAAAAATGTCCTCTTTCTGTGTCCATCATTACCAGAAGTCTGTGTCTGAAGGCCTTGCATACTTTGATGACGTAGTCATAAAGACATATGAGCTCACTTCTTCTCAACGTAGGCCTTCAGGGAATCAACATCACAGATAGGGACCTTACAGGCCTGGCTCTCTATGGAAACCCCATATTCCATAGTCCAGTGGAAAGTAGTATCGTGATGAGAGGGGCACAAGTTTGGAGGCCAGAAATCGGTGACGTTTTCCTAGCACCAAGCTTAAGTTGTTATGGTGTTATGGCACGGCCCTAAGACTTGTTCACAACAGTAATCCCTTTCTGGGTAGGTGGGATTCAACCAGGGCTTCATCACCTCCTGTTTGGAGAGTCTTCAATTTCAAAGGCCACTCAGGTCAAGAAGTCTTTTGTAACAATATTGTTGTTTCTTCTACTTTCAGTATTCCTGGAGAGGCTCTCACGCTGTTAATGACCCTCTTGACCGTACGGACTAACTACAAAATAATTTACAATGCCTGCAACTTCCTTTACAGAGTAATAAGCGCGGAGAAGATCTGCAATTCATTTTCCTTTTGTCTCAATACCACAACATCGATTGCAATTAATCATAGCTCTAATGAGCTGGATACAATTTGCTTGCGTACACGTTAAATAAGATCTATGATCAATAGGAGACATGCTAAAAATATTAAGATTGAATATATTATTAGAATATGCTCGGACATAGTCTACTCCCTCTAAAAGTACTAGTACAGCTCAACGCACTGTAAAATATCACTCCAAGCAGACATTGCAGCAGCCATAAGCTAAGCCTTGCTGACTATTTGAACAACATTGATCTACATCTCTACCATACCCTACAATGCAAAGTTTAGAGGCTTGCAAGTAGGGGAAGCGTGCATATAATTTCTTTTTATATCCCAAATGGCATCTTTTTAAGCTTTAAAAGACCTACTGATTTTGGCCCTTTTTCTTTTAGAGGGAATGTTGAGAGATATAATGTTATATGTAGATGATATTTTAGTTAGATTCCTCTACTTCAGATTTTAACAAAAGCTTTTAACAAGTCTATTTACAAAAAAAAAAAAAAAAAAAAAAAAAAAACAATTAGTGGAAATGCATATTTACATTTATTTCCAAATTGAATATTGGGGTTTAATTACACTAATTGCCTCTTATTGTATTTTGTTACTAATTTATATACTCATTAAATATTATATTAGCGTTATAAAAAGTTATTTTTTTATTATGTCAAACTAAGAAGGAAGGCCTTGTATCTAATCTTCGTCGCGGTGCAAGAGATATTTACTACAACTACTATTGTGAACGCAACGTTGAATTTGAAAAGTAATTGTAAAATTATTTACAAGCTTGTTATGCCTACTTTATAGGTTAGATTGTAAGAACAATAAAACCAAGCGGTATATAGTTAAGAGTAGGAATGTCTACGGATCAGAAAACGTTATAGAGCAATTTAAATAATGGCAAATGATACAATCAACTTTACTCCCATGGAAATCAAAAGATTGATTAAACGTAAATACTTTTTGTAACTATTTTAAGAAATAGCTGAATTTATAATATGAGTATAACCTTTGAATTATGTATGTACTTTTAATTATGGTTATTTTTGCAACGAACTATGTATGTTACACAACATATATTTACAGTGTGCTTAAGCAAATCGTGCCATCCTAATTAGAGTTCCATAGAGCCATTATTACTTACAATCGATGTTGAGTTATTAATAAAAATTGTTACGAAATTTATCAACTTTAATACAGTGTATTATTGATTCCATTCCTATACAAACAACGACAATGGAGACAAAAAGATTGCAGATATTTTATACACTTATCACTCTGTAAAGGAGGTCGTGGATATAGTGAATTTCTTTATTGAGTTTTCCCGTAATATCAGGAGGCTCATCAACAACGACGAGAGCCTCTCCAGGAAGGTAGGAAGTGTAAAACAGAAAAAATTGTCACTTAAAGCAATGTAAAGCCCTTGTTGGATGCCAACAACACTAAAATAGGTCTTGTTCCCAACAAGACTCAGTATTTGGACATAAGACCATAAAAACTTAACCCTAGTGCAAGGAAAAACTTGCCAATTTCTTGAACTTGTATCCCTCTCATCACCGGACTGCTCGCCACTGGACTATGGACTATGCTGTTTCGTGGAGAGCAAGGCCTTTGAGGTCCCCCATTGCAATATTAATTCCCGGAAGGCCTCCGTTGAGAAGGAGTTGGCTAATATGTCCAATGACTACGCCAACAGGTTGTCCAAGGCCTTCATACTGGTTGCAATGGTTTTGAAGAAAGGTGACATTTTGAGAAATAGTTTTTTATATTATAGGATATAATAAAAAATCTCATTATAATCTTACTTTTAAAAACGGTATTATTTGCTTACGCACACTATATAATACTTCAGGCCATAAAAAGAAATAAGTTTACTTGAAGATTCAATTAGATTTCAAAGGGGAAAAAGTTTTAATTTTTGAGAGGAAAATATTTTTGATGAGACAACACAAAATTCTGATTATAAACATGGGTTGTATTTTTTATACTACACGACTTTAAAATCAATTTAAAAATGAAAACAAATTTTCAGGGGTTAGTTTTTACAATCAGAGCGATTCAAACACTTTTCTCATCTGTTTATATGATATGCTCGTATTCCTTATAGTATAACCATTCAAGTGACGTCATCATATTTAAAACATAAAGAACCCAATTTTAAATGAATAATCTATGTAGACAAACAGCAACCAGGCATTGTTGTTGTTTTTTCTATTTCTTTATAGTCTTAAAAAAATATTTGTTATATAACTAGAGATATCAACAACAATGCCTCCAACATGGTGTCGCTTTATTGACTTATGAATTAATTAAATGTTTCAGATGCTAAGGCAAACATCTTAGGAGAAAAGACAGTCCTAGTCGAGATCAACAGTGAATTAAATCTAACATGCGTCGTGGAAGCTTCCATTCAAAATTTAAATAAAGACTTGGAAATCAAATGGTTCAAGGATGATAAGGTAAATTAAGTAATGTTGTTTGTACATAGGTCAATGAATTAGTAATTAGGATGAAACACGCCTCTAATACAGTATTAAGGAGGTACATAGTACATTGTGTGTAGAATTGGATGGTGAATGCCGCATTGCGTGCGGAAGGGGGGAAATTTATGCATTTAATAAATTACTGAGACTTTATCTTATCTTGGGGGATGTAGCTTGGCTTTTTTAGTTAGGTCTTACTACTTACTTTTATTACACAGCATGAATGTAAGCGATCACGTCACAACGTTCGAATTTACTAATCAAGTTCATATTAGTACATTAAGTAAATAATAATTTTTAGCTTAAACAAATACTTGAACTTCAAACAGAATTTTGTCGTAATTTTTTCCCTTCAAAATCGGATATTCTCCTCAGTATTTGATATTAAATCAGTAGTATATTACGCTTAGTGAACACTAGATGAACAGCTATATTTCCTTTTACGACGGAGAGGTCATTTTAATATAAAATTACTGAATTTTCAGCTGGCAAATCAAGAAAAGCTATGAAATATTTGTACTAGCAAACGTTAAAAACTAACCTGTCTATTTTATAAATGTCATACAGAGTAAGGACCCAAAACTTGCACTAGAATGATTAAATTAAGATCGTTCGTGACTTTTATGGAATCAAGAACGTCATTTCAAAATCAATTTGTGTTATGTTTAAATACTATATTTTTATAAGTAAATATTGAAGAAAAAGGATTTCGGAGTGAATTATGTCAAACTCAACTTATTCATTTTTCATATTTCTAAAAATAGCTTTTTCGTCTACTCGAAACTCCGGCTTTAAAAAAGAAAAGTAAAAATTGACAAAAAAATATTCCAGCTATATAAAGTTTTGTGCTACTAAAGTTTTTACGAAAATGTGTGAATACTCTTCTAGATTCATAAATATTTGAGTCATTTGCTTTAAATCAGAAAGAGTCTACTGAAAAAGACGGCGGAAGATTATATTTTTGTTTATCTCAAATAGCGAATCGTTTTCTATATCAATTGAGCAATTCTAATAATCATCATAATAGCTGTATTAATAACTTTGTTCTTGATTAAGAAAATAATTTTTGATTTTAAAATCAGCGCTTTATAATTTTAAACGTGTGACAATCAACCGCGTTCTTCCTAGCTATAAGTTGGATGTAATAATTTTAGATACCTAGAGATTTACAGCACTCTCGTCCTCGAATATGATTGGTTAATAAATAATGGCTTATTATTGCTTATTAAACAAATACCTGCAGTAGTACCTTACATTACTGGGAGTAACAAGTCGTCAGCTAAAAGTCAAATTTTGCTTTAATAATGTAGAAGATTATTCTCCAAGAAATCCTCAATGTTGCTCTTTGTTTTTTTATGAGCATACTCACACGTAACTATTCACCCCTTATATAAATTCAAATGACGAGTTTTGTTCTGAAGGAGGAAAGAATCATAATTTTTTTTTTAAATAATCATAGGATGAATGATGATTTCTTTATTCTTGAGAGCCCCTAACTAAACAAAACAAACAAAAACATTAAACAAATACCTTTATTTAATGTTTAAAAAATAATAAAGAACTGTTGGATAATATTTTGAAGTAAAATATGAATAATATGAAATATGAAAAAATTAAAAAATGTCAATAACTTTGGTCTCAATAGAAAAGAGAACGAAGAAGGGGAGATGAGATGATCCAGTGTTTTGATCCGACGCTTGGTAAATAAAATCTTTATAGTACAACTTTTGCTTTAAGTCTCCACACCGGTAAAGATAGTTTATTTTATTTCCTTCCCTTCAGTCTATCTTCTGCTCTCCCCTCGATCAACTTTTGTCCTTACAAACTATTTTAGAGAAGCAAAATTCCTTTTGAGATAAACATAATCATATTGTGCTCCAGATAATAAATATTGTAATTTATAAACAACTTTAGATGCCGCTCATACGAGATTTCTAGCTCCCCATAACCCATACTAGAGTTCGTAGTTCGGTTACTTCCTACCCAATTGGGACTCCACACCCTGTCTAACTTCTTGTATTATATACTTCAGGGAACTGAAGGTTCTGAAGTAATGCGTTACAGTTTTTTTTATTTTTTTTTATTACATTTTTTGCAGATTTCCCGCTCTTCCTTGAGGAGCCCTGGTGTGAGGTCCCAAATACGATTGATGAATTTATGTACTCTTTGTGTCTCCATTTCACCCTCCTCAAATTTGTCTGTGTGGTCATACCAAGAGAGGCTGTCCCAGATAGCCGATGTGACAACTATGAAGGGGTCTTCCTTTTTGAATTGAATGAGCTTTGCTAGAGTTTTTTGTTCAGCATCGCTAATAGAGAATGAGACCTTCTAGCATTTTACAAATATTCCATTGTGACTAACCCCAATCTATATGTTTCACTTTTTCAGGTAGATATATGGTGATCGATTAATTTCCTTCAATCTATTTTTCCGAAAAACACATTGTTATTTCTTTGATCAGAAATATACATATGATATACATCCGGAGGCAGTATATACAGTGTACCTATATACACGCTCGATGCTATATGAACACGCTTGCAATATTTCATTTTACACCTAAATTGCTATTTCTTAGATCAAAATATATTTATGATATATATCAGGGAGTACTATATAAAGTGTAATTAGTGACTTTTTTTCAGACATACAGATAAACTTTGCTTTATGAATAAATATAGTTGCTTTAATCCATATGACAAAGTTTCATATATGAATCAGATCTATACATAATTTTAAATGCTAATCAAATGATTCATTTGATAATCAGCATTGATAGAAAAAGTAAAAAACTTAAAAGTTTGTAAATGTTTTCATTATGTAAATGGCTTGTATACCGTTTTTTGTTTTATGTTTAAAGGAAAGTTAGTGAAATATACAAACGCAAAAAGACTTCCACATACTTATTACAAAAAAGAGAAACCTTTTTAAGCTTCATAAAATTGAGTGCATTTTTTTTGCTATTAGAACGTAAATTAATAGGTGTAATATTTTTTGTATATTTATCAAAATTTACAACTCATTAACTTTAAAAGGAGTAAATAAATAATTTGTAAATACGTATTTACAGAATATAAGTAGTTATACCTTTAGATAATACCTTTGTTTTCTTAAATAATGTTGATATACCAACGGGATATGAGCAAGTTACAAAAAATATATATTATCCCCCGTAAGGTAGTGAGCCAGTATCTAGTTTGAGGGTGCAACATAAATAAATTTTAAAAGCCATTCCTTTTTAATTTATTTTTCTTCTGCTCTAAATACAATTTTGAACTTGAATATACAAATCAAAAATATAATAAATAATGTTATCATTGAAGGAGTAGTAATATTTTGTCGCAAGATCACTTTTGATGGGTTCGGAAACAAATTAGTATAAGTACACAACGCACATGCCCATTAGTGATGGGTTTCACTCTGGAAATCCTAGTCTGGTCTGAGACCATTATAATTTTAACTTATTTGGTCCAACTTCTGTCTTAACAGGTCTTGTTGTAAAGTTTGGTATACAAAAAAATCTGTCTGGATTTTTACCATGTCATTTAAAAAACAACTAGAATATACACTCAGTAGAGCGCAAAATCTTTGCCTATGGTCATATTTAACTTGGCTTATTTTTGCTGTATAAAGCATATTTATTAAATCTATATAAGGACACCAATTTGAGCTCTGTGTCTCAAGGCTATGGTCGATTATGTGTTTTTAACGTTATATGCACCCTTGACCTCTCATAATTAAATAGCTTCTTACTGTAACCATATGTAATTGTCATAGTAATTTTATCAAAATCGGATTGTAGCATATGCTGTTAACTTGTTGACTAGTAGACAAACAAACTAAGGAACATAATCAAAAACTTGGCGGAAGTAAAAATAAATTGGATAAAGAAAATATGAAGTTTTTTTTAGAAAGAGAAAAAAAACTGTGCGACCTTTTTTTTAAGAAAAAAGTTAGGTCTTGGACCAAGTTTCAACCATTTACCAAGATACCACAAATAAGTCATATCCAAAATATATTTAAAGGAATTAAACAAAAATTTGATTTGACACATATATTTGTTCCTTGTAAATCTCATGACTAAATACCATAATTAAACTTTGTCTTCCTTAGATATTTCAACCTATTAACGTCTGATCCTAAACATCTCTATTGATGAATGTTACATACATATCTTAAAAAAGCAGTAGCCTGCCTCGTCTTGTTAGCAAGAGCTTTAAAGCTTCCACCTTTAGGACCAGGCTTACTTCTTCATCATTGATAAAACTCTCTATCAATGTGGAATAATGACGCTTTTTGGGTAAATCAATCAAGAAGTTCTTGAGATAGTTATCCACTCCATGAGGGAATCTGGTTTTTCGCAACGGTTGAAATATTTTTAGAGGAATTTCTTAGAAAGAAAAATTTCTAAATCAATATGTATAAATATTTAATTGGGATTCATTGAGCATTCAGATGGGTTACCACTTACCATGTCCATCATCATGCGTGTACACGTAACGGATTTCAAAAACATTGCAAATTATAAACTTCAAACCTCAACAATTATCCCATTAAAAATAAAGATTTTATGTGATATCAAATAAATCCTTTACAAAAATCATAATCCATGTTAAATTGATAGTTGTGCAATCTAAGATACAGTTTGATGATATATCTACTATGTATAATGGAATGATAAATTAAATCTATTTATTATATACAATACATTATATTATAATAGTTACATTTTGTATAATGGGATGAGAAAGTAAAACACAGTTTTATAAAGTTTCAATTTTTTTGGTATAATGATAATTAATGAAATTAGTACATCGATGATGATTATTTATTTATATTTTATTAGGACTGCAGTGCAACTATAAATGATTGTCCTTGCCGTATTGGGCGTGTCTATATTTAGCCCAATCCAAGAACTATAATAATTACTTTCATCACTTAACATATGCAAGAAATGTGTCCGATTGAATTCTATGATGAAATAATCCTTTGAATTAACTCCTAATTTCTCTCAACTAGTAATTCCAACAATATTTAATTAGATCCAAAATCATTCAATATATTTATATGTTAGGATAGGGTTGTTTTAAAAAAAATATGAATCAGACTTTTCCACTTCTGCGCAAAGAGCATCTTCAGTGCTCGTTCTACCGTAACAAAACTCACCGAAGCACGTGTGAGGCATGTTAAGTTACTACTTTTTGTTTATTTTATGATTTTTGTGCGTTAAAAGTATTGTTTATTAAAATTTTGTAAAATAATTTTTTTCCTATAAAAAAGAAAACCGACTTAGGCTATTTGAATGACTGTCAAATCAACTCTAGTTATTTTTATAAGTGCTGATTTGATACATTGAAATTTCCTGTAGTTTCAGTTTACACAATGTCACGTCAAAACAGGTTGAGTTCTACATTCTTGTATATTATTGTTTAATTTAATATTGCCTGACTTATTAATCCACCCTCGTATGTATTTATAGCAATGCATAAATCTGATAAACTATATTAATGAAGAAAAGTTTGTCTGGATATTTGTATGGAGGGATGTTTGCCATAAATTCTTTTCTGATATAAGAAATAACAATGTAAAGGTGGGTTCACTGAAGTGCTTATGCATAATTTAGAAGGCATTTCTTCTTCCTTTTTTATAATTATTATTATCCTTATGTAGTAACTTTTTAATTAAAAAAAAATGAAGTGAAGCACAATAATAACAATAAAAAGAGAACAATTATGCTTGCAAAATGAGTAGACAAGCCTTTTAGCACATTAACAACGAATCTGTGTAGCTAGTGTCATATTTAAAGTATATATTTATATATACTTTAAAAAACTATTTAGCTCTGCCCGTCTTATTAAAAATGAAAAAAGGAAAAAATAAATATCAACTGGGTCGTGCAAAAGTTTTGAGTCTCAAATGAACAAATTAAACAATGAAGTATAATTTTGTTCACATTTATTATCCAAAACAAATTTTATGAATACAATTTATAGAAATGAGATTGACGATAAATAATCTTGAATATGACCACTGAAAGGAGTAATAACGGCTTCCAGATGGCTGTGGAGCTTGCTGCAAGTACTTTTGATGTAGACCTCCAACATGGTAACTCACTGCTCATTAACAGAGTTATTTAAGACCTCAACATTTTGGTGTTGGATTAGGTAGACCCTGGGACTATACTTGCCACACGATACTATAATCCAGTGGATTCATATTTGGTGATTGGGCAGGCCCAGAGTTCACCAAAAAACTGAAACTGAACTGATTGCTCACTTTTTCACCATTTGTCAGGAGTGGTACTTTTTGGACTCATAGAGACTGTACCAGGCTCTTTACGGTGGATCGTGAGACGTTGAGTCCATGGGCATCTCCATCCTGGAGAAATCTTGCTATTTATTTCAATGCTTTGACTACAGCTTCAGTAATCATCACCTTTATCCAGGCACTCTTTGACACGGTAGATGGTTACCTTTAAGTCATATTTTGCTGCAATAACTGATTCTTGTGGTATTATGATCCTAAGAAAGTTGCAATATTTTGCCTTACTTATTCTGACGACATGATAATAAATTTAATGATTTTACTTAAACGTAAATTTAAGATGAGACTCCGGTGCTTGTTGTCGAAGGGGGAAAAAATAAAATGGTTGTAGTATACAATACTGAGTAATTAATTTTTTTTTAAATGTCTCAATCTTTCTTTGGACGACCCTTTATATTACTAAAGTCAAGTTAATTGACACCCTTATGACTTCAAGCAATGCTTGGTACTCCCCCTAGGGTTGAATAACAAAAAAAAAAGTCTGCATGCTGATGATGAGCGGGATAAGGTCATATTATTTGTATGTTGTTTACAATGTAGATATGTACTCGTATACATATTACATATACTTAATTACAGAATGAATAACATATCTACAGTTTACGTTCATTTGCATATTTTTTTGTATTTTTATGTAAATATGCTCCCAAGTTTTTATTCATCATCTGAATAATTTAAATTTGTACTTCAAAATCATTGTTAGTCAAATATACAAGGATATCATAGAAGTATACAAAAACCCAAGATTAGTAAACAAATTTAGAAGTAATAGGATCCAAATATTTGTTTTGAAAGTATATATATCCAAGATATACATACATGTATAATAATGCATACATATACCAAGATTTAACCTGATGATATAACAAGTGAATAATTAGAGGGGAAATGTTGTACAAATGAATTAAACCCAATAGTCGAATTTGTTTGTAAGCACAAAATTACAAACGAATTTCAGTTTTTCTCTCAGTGGTCTGAATTCTGAAATATCTGGCATTGTATTAACTCGGGACCATTATTATTCAGAGTCATTTATTACTCTTCAGACAATCACAAAATAAAAAATACGACGGACGTCAGTAGGATAATTTACCCGACGAAAACTATATTACTTCATAAGGGAGTAGAGAGGACTCCGTCCTTTGGAATGAGACATCAGGATCGAAACAATGAAAAGATCTATTCACGATGATTAGAAAATTTTAATACTTCAAATATCATTAAACATTATTTTATTTAAATTTGTATTACTTATTATTTATCACGGAATGTGACGTCAAGAAATTGACATTGAAATCGTAAACAATATTATGATCAGGTTGCCTACATATTTGTCAGTACATCTCCATAAAAAATGGGATAACTCAAAAAGTACAATCCTTAGAGATGCATATTTCTTAAATATATATATTTAATTAAACATGGAATATTTTTCAGTGAGAGAAAAAGCTGAGATCAGTGGTTGATTTTGTGTGTTACCAAGTCTAATCTTACATATAACCATTTAAACGCATGGTAATCTCAAAATAAATTTACATATAAATTGAGTACATGATTTTGATGTGTTGATTTTTGCTGATATAAAGTGTACTTTTGGCACATGGAACATTCCATATGTTTATTATGTGTGAATATCTCATTCATGTTTTCTTTTATATTTTTCAAAGTATTTAACAACTTTTAGTGAAAGTACTTTAAAAGATATAAACAAAATATTGAGGTAAAACAATAGTTGAATAATTTGTTCTCTTGATTTGATATGAAATAACTGTAGAAGAATGTGGGATTTGGTTCTTATTTTTATTTGATAGAGTGTACAATTTGGAATGAATTTTATCTAAAATACATTCACATATAGTAGTTTGTTGTATCTAAAACCATCCTTTTAGATCAGGAGTTACCCATTACAGGTTAAAATCACCATCTAATAGTAATTCTTGGTTGTTCAAAAAAAATATTGGATTTCAAGTAGATATTATTGATGAGTAGAATAGCAATTAAACACATGTAAACTATTAGAAAGTGGCAAATGGCTATTGGAAAAATAGTGAAAAGGTTAATAACTCCTTTGATGTATTATGTGTATCAAAGATTGAGTAAAAAGTAGTTTATCAATTTTTTGGAAACCCATTAACAACTAACAAGATGTTGCCTTAATTTTCTTAGATCTTAGATGTGGATAAATTGAGTGGAGATGTATGATACTTAATTGTACTCCAATTAAAATAGACAGGGTTAGTGATAATAGCTTCTAATTTAACTGAAACAAACATATAACATCATATCACAACGAGAATCCATTACGCCTAAATGTTGTATCAATTTATAATCGATTTCAACCTATCATAATATCGTTCCTGGATGACAAATTTGGAGGTATAATATATAGATATATATAGTTCTAAATAAATCCATATGTTTCCTTTTGCCGACTTTGGGTCAACTTGACTCCCTCACTCGTCATAAAATGCAATTGATTAGATTTATGAAAAAATATTAGGGGGGTTCTACGACTAGCCAGGATGCTAACTCCATTCCTTTTATGCCTTTCTCCTTCTCTAATCTTTAAAAAGAGTAACATCCACACCAACTGATTGAAAAAATATTTACATTTTTATATTAGCCTATTAATGAAGTCATTTTTCATCCATAAAAAAATAAAACAACATTAAAAGAATAAAAAGTCAATATTGTACAGCAGTTGAAAGTTATTAGAAACTAATAAATGGTCCGTGGACATACATTGATACTTATTTTTCTTTTTTTCTCTTTCTTTTCCCTTTCTAATTGATCAAATCAAGTCTATCATTAACAACTCAATTCAGCTCAAACCTACTCAAGTCGACGCAACTTATAAAATAAATCCTCAGTTTTACGGGGAGTAACACTGTTGATTTATGTGGGAGTTATAACCCGTGATGCATAATACATATATGTGCTGCCAGAATGTAAACATAAAACGTTGTCACCCCGAGGAGAGCAGCTAAGCTGTCATGCTGTTGTATTAGATCAGCTGAAAGCAGGTGTTAGAGGAAGGAAATAAACACAAATCCCACTTCGCATGAACACATACCTAGATAGGAATTACTCCGATATCTATCCTCAATTCTTTTCCTGTTTCAGCAAAGTCTTCACTTATAACTCTCGAGCAAAATTGAATTGTAATTAATCGTTTTTTATGAGTACCACACTAATGAATTATTACTCTGTATACTTAGAAGTTGTTTGGAAAATAAAAAAATCATATTCATAGTACCTACTAGAAAAAGCAGCCCTTGCATTCTAGGACATGTTTTATACACCTCTAGTTATAAGAGTAAGACTTTATTAGACTCAAAGTAGAATTGAGGATTGATATGAGAGGAATTCCTGCCTACATTCTTGCAAGGTACAGGTAAGATTTGTGTCTATATTCTTTCTCTCATAGCTATTAGTTAAACGTTCTATTTTAACATAACCAAGTAATGTCTCCGACCCCCCCTCCTTCACAAAAAATCATTTCAAAGTGGTACTTAAGCACACGTGACTTACATATATCAATATCAATTAAGTACATATCAACTTAAAGAGAAAGTAATCAAAGAACCATCTCAACAGATAAATGTATGTATATTCTTAAAGAAGAGCTTAGTTGAAGCTTTGTAAGAATATTTGAAATAGGAAAAGGGATTTGTAGGAAAGAAATATAAAATGGAAATTTGATCATTTCACTTTATCATATAAAATTTTTACACTTCATCTATAAAAACCTTAAACGTAGTCTTTTGGTTTTTGATCCTACTAGTAATTGACAAAAAATTTAAATAAGGTGTCGTATTACGTATTTTTATACCTTGATGTGCATGAATGCATATACTCGTATGTAAGGTTGTTATAAGGGTTTTATAGGTATATTGGGTATCACTTCAATTTAGTACTTTTATCATTATTTCGTATTATTCTTGTTAGGAATAAAGCCGATACAAATACTTATTCAGAGCCGTAAAAAGTAGAATGTCACTTGGATTTTATATTTCTTTTCTAGAAAACGGTGCTAGGTAATTTCGCCTTCAACCATTTTACCTCAAGGATACTTTGCTTTAATATATAAATAAGATTTATACATCTTGTTATTTTTGCTTAAAATTGATATTCCCTTTGAATTTTTTAATCCAAATATCCTATGTGTATTACTATAAAACACACAAAATGGTTGTTTTATGCTAAAAAATGATGGAATCATACCCTAAAATGTCAATCAATATTTCGTACGCCAACTAAATCTCAGGATGTAATGAAATCTAGCCAGAAACAAAATAATAATAAGAAAAACAATAATAAACAAATACAGCAACGATTCGAATAGAAAAACTGCTAATTACTTCTCTGTTAGTAATTATTAGATATGACAGATTATTCCTACTAGAAAAGACTCAAGGATTAACGAACAAGCATAATATGAGGCAAGAGCATAATTCCATTATTTTTAAAACAGAAAAACATTTAATGCATTTCATAGAAATAAATATTATATTTTGATTTAAAATTTTCAATACGTAACATCAATTTCAACCTACTTCAATTATTGATTTTTTAAGGCGAAATATACTTTTAAGCCAAAATGACTCTAAGGCAAAATAACTGGGCACTTATAAATTTTGAGGAAAAGAAATCCAAAAATTTCAAAAATATAATATACAATTTTTTTTTAATTTTAAATAAATAGATTAGTGGATTGAAAATTAACCAAATTATTAATAAAAAAGGCTTTTAAAATCGGTCTTTCTAGACCATTACGCAATATAAATATTCGCCTCCAATTAAATAATCCTCAAAATACAATACAAATTCTTGTTTATATAAAATATATCATGAAGGAACATTATCTTATAAAGGAAATATAATTTTCTTGGTGCCCTTCTAATCAAAAATAATGTGGATGCCCATGTAAATTTGTATAGCTGTAATGATATTGCTGTCCAATAACTTTTTCAGTAGTAGTATTCATCCGTTCTAGGAATATTGGCCTTTAACATTTTTGCCATATGAAAAGTCGCCTAAACAGAAAAATGTCAATTCAGAAAATTGCTATTCGGCAAAATCTCTTTAAAAAAAAAAAAAATGGGCAATTGTCCTCTCATAGTATTTATCGTCCCTGTTAATGGAAAGTCATATTTACAGAGTGGGTACCCAAAAGTTGCAGTAGCGTTTAATTACAATTTTATACGCATCAATTTTAATTACGAGGCTTCATTATGCAATCAAAAAATGGCTGAAACAAACAAACAAGTTTTTATTTTATTTAAGTCTCCAAATGTAAAAATGTTGATCTCTTCCGCACCCGTGCCTAGATAGCTGTAATTACCATTGACATCTCGATTTAAACTGAGTATATTGTCATATAAAGTATATTAAGGAAAAGAATAGTCGGACACAGCCAAGAAGAACCAAAACATCTATAATATGGCTAACTCCTGACCTACCTTCTATGTGTCCCTCCTCCGGCCCTGGACTTTGCAGTTTGCCTTGGAGAAGAATTCTACTGTACCTCTCATCCAAATTTTGATTCGTTCCGAGCTGTCATCATGATAGTGTGGTACACTATAAGCGCGGACTGCATTGTCAAGAGCTACCCATCTGTTCACCAGTGTGTTGAGGCTCCTATTGCTTGTGAATGAGGATATCTTCAATAAAATGATATAGCTAAATATAGTATTTAAATGTATCAAAAAGTGTTTTGAGCTGATTTTTCTTGATTCTATAATAATTATTTTTTTCGTAATTAAGTCATCCTAATGCAAGTTTTAGGTCTCCACTTTGTTGTCCTCCAATTAGTCCCTCCATAAAAAACTAAATGTTCACTTTTACTTGATCAGTGATACTCCATCCGACCGATTAAATCCACATTGAATATATATTATTACGACCTTGATTAAGGTTGTTTTTTATGAGTCAAAGAATTAAAATTTGATACCGGAACCAGTATCGATATTTTGATAATATGTGAGAGCACTCATCCCTCCTATTATATAGAATACATTGTTAGAAAGATTGAAGCATTTGGTTATCTTTTGAAAAGGGAATTGATATTAATGATAATCTTAAAAGAGGGAATTTTGTAGGGAAAATTTACAAACAAATTTGTTGTGCAGTACATACTCGTACATAGAAACACAAATCTTCAAAATGTAATACCTAAATTGTTATACCCGGAAAATATATTATCTATACAAATGAAAGTGGTTTTTTTGAATGATTGATTAATTGTAGAACTAAATTGCAAACTAAAATGTCTTGAATAAATTAGTAAATAAAAATGAGGTCAACTTTTTATATTAAATTTGCAAACAAAAAATTTACATTTTGTATGCTTATAGAACGTGTAGATATTCAAAGAAAATGGCACTTCAAATTAATTAAATTGATTTGATGCCTAACAGAAATTCTAATCCATAAGAAAATACCTTGAATTATGGACAATTTCATAAATAAAAAATTTTTAACTGTTTTTTTTTAACTAGTACTAGAGTAGATTTGCCCTCTGTTGCCCGGGACATTTAGAAATTAAAATAATTGAAGAACTCTACTGCTAAATATAGTTAAAAAAATAAAGACAGTAGAACGTGAACAATTATTCTCATTTAGGTAGTTTGAGTATAGATATACATATATATATAGACACTCTTCTTTCAAGCGATGAGGAAGTTGTTGCTATTTCTGGGCAGACCCCAAACTCGTAGTCTCACAGCCACTCCCATGAGCATGAAGGAATCCAACACTTGGGCTGTACAGGTGAAGTACTGAGACAAAATACAGTTTAAACTCTTCCGCCACCGCGTTTCTAGGCACCAAGGAACCCTTCTAATATGATATAATACACACCAACCCACGGGTTGTGCAGGTGAACTGCTGTACCCGAGTCAAGTAGAGTTTCTCCGCCGCCACTTCCCTTAGCATCTACAAACCCTTCTAATATCCCAAAATACACACCAACCCTCAGGTTGTACACGTGAAGTACTGGTACTCAAAGCAGTTTAAAATGCACTGCCACCCCATTTCAAAGCACTTTCAACCCCTTCCCAAATGCTAAAATACAACTCCGCCCACGGGTTGTGCAGGAGAACTGATGTTTCCGAGTCAAGCTAAATTTAAACGCTGCAGCTTCCCTAAGCATAAAAAAACCCTCCTAATTTCCAAAATACATCCCGGCCCTCCCGATGTACAGGTGAAATACTGAGCCAAAAGATAGTTTAAACTCTTTCACTGCTGTCTTTCTAAGCACCAAGAAACCCTTCAAATATGCCAGAATACAACTCCGCCTGCGGGGTGTGGATTGTTGGTTCATGAGGCAGAGTACATTGTTCTGCCACTGCTTCTCTAAGCACTCAAAGAACTTACAGACTGATCAACATAGTTATATGTTATAATATATAAACCTGTGGATTGGGTTGTGTATTTCAAATTTGTCGGATCAGATTTATTATATTTTAAAAAGTAGAACTTGTGGGCTCTAAAAAACTAAACTGCGTACCGTTAGTGATAATAGTAAAATGATAATTGAGATCAGATTTGTAAGACTTCCTCAAATGTTCTCTTTTCTTCTTTAAAAATAAAAATAATTTTATAAATTTCACAGTATTTATTATTTGCTACCAGAATTTCGCCCAATAAGGATATCCTGGGAAATGAATAACCCAAATTTCTACACATACTAGTTTCAGGAAACTGTAATTAAATATTTTTTGCTTTATTTCAATCCTTTAAAAAAAATGTTACAATAATCCAATTTAAGCCAATTATGCCCTGTTCTGCTTGATAACTTGTTGCCAACGAGAACTTAACTTCATAATGACTTCTCGTAGAAGCCCTTGTCCCTATTAGCAAAAACTCGGACAATCAGTTTACAGATGCCTCTATTGATGCCAAATTGTATTCCAAACGTGTTGGCCAAAGAAAGTGACAGGTAGTACTCACTTAGTTCCAGGTATGGACTGTAGGGTGGATATATAAAAACTCTCCCTTCGAGTTCCTAGAGCATCTAGTGGTCATCAAAGAGCATACCACCTGGGATTGTCTTAATAAAACACAATTCCACTCCTTTTTTAGTTTTTTTTTTTTTTAAATACAGCCTTCTACAAATGATTCAAAACGGTTTTATGATCGATGTTCCGCTCCTGGTTGACGCTATAATTGCTAATATGACTGTCTTTCTCAATACTCTACATGATTTTATCAACATTTTTGACAAGACTGCCAATGTGTTCTCCTCCACTACACTGGAACAAAATTGTTCAAACCACTCTGGTATAACACGAACAGAAATAGTATCGGCCCCGTATACATTTCTTAATTTTCTTGGTTGGTTTGGACTTGTTTTTCCATTTCAAGTAGTGAAAATGTAAGATATGGCAAATTTCTTCTTTTAAACATCCATACTCGACGCACCATATATTCAAGACTGAACTGGTCAAGCGCAATACTGTCCAAAAAGCGTTTGTAGTATACATACACATCTTTCCAACGCCTCCTCTGATGAATTAAGGTTACTTTGATGTTCGAAATACCTAATTTTCTCCCAATTAAGGGATTCAAAACTAGGGTTACCTAAGCAGGACATGAAATAACATGTACAAAATGCTATAAATCAGGCTATTTTGTGAGAAAATGCTCTAACGGGTTTGTTAAGTGGCTAGGTTATATACAGAAAATAGAAATTTTAAACCCAACTCCTTTATCAATACAAATTTGTAAGAATGGTGTATAAAATGAATGAGAAAAGGTTAATGCAGTAGAGGAAAGGGTGGACAAGCAAAGGGTATGTTCTCAGGTGGCTGCAGAAGATAATATTAATATTACACAAAAATATGTGTCCAATATAGGCAAAGTGTCTTTGGCAAATGTTACAAATAAAGAAGCGGAAAAAATACGCAACAAAAGAAAATTGATACTTCTGCATGTTGCATTTTACAAATGGGTGAAAAGGATATCCCTTTTACTGATACTGAAGGTAAAATTATGCCTTCTAATAGGATGATAAATGGGACAGAAGAATTACCAAAAACCCCAATAAAGAAGAAACATTTCAAAATAAGCGATTATATCAAGGAGAAACAGGTAAGGATCTTCCTCTAAGAGGTCCACTCCAGGCTCGGAGCTGTCCCCTGATGGCAAGGAAACTCTACTCAAATTTGTTGTTTTTTAACATAATGCATTTTAATAAGCTTCAAAAGTAGTAAGGTCAAACGCCACCGAATTATAACATCTGTAGTTCATATGCAGATGACATCAAAAGGAATATGGGTATTAAAAGAATACTTTCATTAAATGTCAGAGGAGGGAGAGAACGGAGAACTAGACATACTATGATTAAAAGGATTCTCTCTCTACAACCAGAGCAAAGACATTGGAGTAAAAGGCAATCAAACGTAATATGCATACAAGATATACAATCTAAAGTGCCTTCCTCTTGTTTAAGCTCATATACATTATGCCTTCCCTTCGTTTGCGAAATGTCGCTTTCCACGCGTTTTTCCTTTCAGGATGTAAAAATGTAAAATATGAGGAATTTCTCCCTTTAAGACAGCCATGCTTGACGCACAATAATTCACAACTGAACCTTACAAGCGCAATATTGTTCAAACAACGTTTGTTCTATACATTCACACCTTAACAACACTTTGTCATATGATCCGATGTCAACAATTTGAACAAGATATATTTTGTTTTTAAAAAGAACGGGAAATACGAATTTATTTATTCCCCAACATAATGTGTATGTGTGTACAAATGAAAATCCTTTAGAAAACTTACAGAAATACTCTATAATAGCTAAAGGAACAAAAAAAGATATTCCCTTATTTTTGTAGATCTAAGTATAACTTAAAGCTAGATATATATTGACTCTCATTTATCAAAAGATATATTCGTCAAAAAGAAAATGCATCGCATTACATAAATGTTTTATTAAGTTATATTTTTAATTTACTTATCAAAGGAAGTTCATCTTATTCACTTTACTTATAGTTATACTCCGTGTTGGATTCGAATCAAAGTTTTATAGTTCGTCAGAGTTGAAGTTTTTAAGTTCTGTGTCAAGTGGAGTTCGTGTTAAGAAAATATATCTATTGTCAAATTTGGGTGGAATTCGAGTTTTTTGTATTTTCAGTATATTTTGTAACGAGTTTTTTTTTTTTTTTTTTTTTTCATATTTATATAATCAGTAATGTAATTTGTTTGGTAGCTTGTTTTTTTTTTTAAAGTTGGCAAACTGTCTTATATTTTTATTTTCTTAATCGGCTATCATTATTGTTTAATTCCTGAGGAGGGGTTTCCTTTCCTACTAAATATAAACTATCCTTAATACGAGGGTGATTTGAAAAGTTTTCAACCTCAATGTGAGGACGACAGCACTCGTAAATAAAAGCTAGTCACATTCATCTTGCACCTGTTGACAGTTACACACTAAAGACTAGGCCATTTTCGACGTGATATTGTTTAAGTGAGTTGATCTGAGTGTTTTTGTGAAAATGAACACTAGAACTTTTTTATTTTAGAGTTTGAGTGAATTCAACAGCACTAATACTCAATCTCGATCTACATAACTGCAAATATTATGTAAAATGTCCTTTATAGTCACTCACTCAACTAATGCCTTTATCATCAATAGAATAAAAGCTCCTCTCACAAATGCTTAAACAACTGCTAAAAATAATAAGAACAAAAATTGCACCACTATATACATGCATTTTTATTGAATCAGAACCTTTTTCCTTATTCATTGAACAAAGGAACATAACATGTATTAGAGTAAAGTGGAACATAGTCATGTAACGTTTATACATTGTACTTACAATTACGTTTACGGGGAGTGTCTGCAGGTTTATATAGGTATATATGGGTCATTCCACGTCAAGGGTGCACACTTTTTGCAATTTACGGAATGATCATCACTGTTTTTGATGATTTTTGGTGAGCTGACTTTTCTACCTATATGAAAATAGAGAGTGTGTGAAATATTAGGGTTCTGTGCCTCACCTGGGCCGCTCAATCTTGGGCCTAATGCGTTGGAGCAGTGTTGTTCAGAAGGGCATTATTCCTGTCATAGTGGCTTGATTTTAACAAAAATTACGTCAAAAGATGCACAAGAACACAAACTATAATTTATAAATAACAATAATCTTACTTGAATCAAAAGTTAAAGTTTGGGGCTCTGGTGCGGCCATCAAAATGGCACCCCTGCCAAGCAGCAGAACCGATTTTTTTTTTAATTTGGTAGAACATTTTTCAATATATGTTTTCAAACATATCCAAAATTCAGAGTGGGATCTTAATGGGGTCACTTCCAATGAGAGCATTAATTAAGAGTATGTAGAGCCGCTTTTATAGTATATTAGTATTATTGTTCTATATTTAAACTCATATTTTATATAATTTACATATTTTCTGTTGATTAATGAAATAAATTAGGATTATAAATGGGTAAGTATAATATAATTGAAAATTTAGATCTAAATAAACCATAGTGCTCACTGAAACGTTTGAATTTTCAAAATAGGGAGAATTTTATGTTAATAAAAGAAAGTTTATCTGTATGTTAAGATAAAAACAGTTAATTTTGATATAATAAATAAGAATGTAGTCATATTTATTAATCCTGCAGGTGTTTTTCATGTAGCATTGAGCTCACCAATGTAGTGTTCTAGAGACTGAAGTACGCATTGGCTCATCAGTCAGAACGTCTAATTAGTATTATTTTTCTTTACGTTTTTGTTTTTGTATACCTGTGAAAACGGTGAGTTACACTAAGAATTTCTTGGGTTGTATATCTTCTATATTTTCTACGCAACGTGTGTCTGTTCGACGACGTCCAATAACTCTGGAAAAATATTTTGCTTATAAATGTATGCTCACGAGGATTTCTACTAATGTTACATTCCCGTCTGTAACCTATAGTGCTCTTCGCTCACAAATAAGATAGTGTTTTCAAAATTGGGAGGAATCATTAATAAGAGCATTCATATTTTGCTCTTATCAAACTTTTTTTTATACAACCTATGCTCACCGCTATTTAGGCAATATTCACATTCCTAATGATATCTAATATGTGAGGCTTGACATTTCTGATAATATATGGATAGCATATTTAATAGATACAAAATTTATAATCCACTCCAAAAGTAATGCTTGAATGTTGGTTAGACACACCCAATTAAGTAAATATTGACCTTTTTTGAAGCTCTCTTCCATTTTTTATTAATATAAAATATATAATTAGATTCTGATCAGTATATCTTAATCTAAAATATATACTTAAAAAAAAAATTATTATTATAAATCCAAAAAGGGTACACTGTATAATTTTGCCCATACGTCATACTTTCTCTTTGTATCTCAAAATTGGAGACAGGGACAGCAGAAAGTTTTAATTCAATTATCGAAACCTTTTAATAATAAAGAAATAACTTCACTAAATAAAGTACTGCCGTTATTTATACGATGTGATCTCCTCCGCCTTGTTTCCTCAGTCTATGTGTCGACTTCGAGTACCTCTTTTCCCTCCCCTCACCCTGATACTCCTAAGAGATAAACTCATAACCAACCTTTTCCACATAATGAGACCTTTCCTCTAAATGTGCGATCCTCCAAAAGTCTAATTGTCCGAATATATCGTAAAGTCGAGGTCCATCTCCTCCTGCTCCAATGGAGATAAATATTCCTCACCTTCCAAAGTTATTTCCTCAGTATGTAAAGGTTGTAATAATTCAATTTCAACTTTCCGCTATCGTTGTCTCCAATTTCGGGATAGAAAGAAAAGGTATGACGTGTGGTCTTATACAGTATACCCTTCAAAAATCCCAATTTTCATTGTTTTGATCATGTTTCCCAAAATTTCCTCGACTTTGTACTCAAAGTAAATAAAGATTAAGCTTGTTTGGTCAATGTTGGAGCATCAGCTTCCCCTAATATTTATAGAGAGTGTACTAATAATTAACATAATTCTAATGCGTTATATCCTACATTGTGTTTTATACATTAACATATGTTCAAAGTGTAATCAAAACTGTCATTTAAAAAATAATCCTGGAGTGTAAATATTTTGCAGATGAACTTAGAAATGGGTACATTTGCGAATATTACATTTATTTTTGTTTAAATGAATACCGAAGTATCGACTATGTTTGTTAATACAAGTCTATATTCATATACATTAGAGTGTATATTATTTCTTTTTTTGTAAAAAACTACACATTTGTAGGTTTAAAAGTGATATTACGGTTTAATAGTAGAAATATCTATTTTTATTATAATTGTCATTGCACTTGGCCTCAAATGAACTGGAAGGTCTTTTTTTTTTAATATCAAAGTAGCTCATACTAAATTTTTATTACAATTTTACAGTTACATTATACATATTTTTTTAGTATTTTTAATAAAGTTTCCCTAAATAAAGCGAGTTGCAGTCTAATATAAATATTGAAATTATTCAAACAGAAAAAGACAAAAATGTTAGGACGTCCTCTCAACAATCATTATTAATATTTGTGTCATTTTTTTAGGTCATCATGAGACACGGAGGGAGTCACATCGCTTCTACTTCTCATTTAGAGTCGAATAGACTCATAAGTAATCTCATTGTTACGAATGTGGAAATGAAGGATTCTGGAAATTACACATGCAGATCTTCTATTACCAGCACTCAATCTACCGTTAAAGTTCATATACTTGATCAAAGTAAGAAAATTTGAATAATATATTAAGAATCTAAAAAAATTTTATACTCAATATCAAGATATTTTTATATATTAGCTTTTTACTGACGTCACAAATTGCACACTAATCTATTGTTGTGTGGGTCCTTATTTATTTGGTCCAGTCCAGCCTTAGAACCAGTCCTTAACTGTCGTTCCTCGGAACTTCTTCTAAAAATGTTGATAGTTAATTAAACCCGATATGGGATGCTAATTAATAGAATTGCACATATCTTACGAAAACTATTCCTATATTCATCACAATACAATTGTAATACGAATATATTTTTATTACCTAGCTGTATAATTTATTCTATTAAATAATGGAATAATTAAAAAAGTAAAAACACTCTCCATGGCGTCACTAGGGATTGATTTTACTTTCTTTATGTACCGACACGTAGAGTTGGACAAGACAGCGGTTCTCAGTTCTAAAAAGGGACTGCCACAACGCTATAATTAACCAATAAAAGGTTTTGTTGTTTATGTATGTAATTACAGATTTTTTTAATTTAAAAAAAAAATATAATTTCGAAAAAAATAACTTAACTGTAAATAGAACTAAAAATGTTTTTTTTAAATAATAAATTTGGTTGTTTACGCCTATAATAGTAACAAGGTGTATTGCAGAAAGTGGGCTCACTGAATTACATACGTAAGCATTATTGCACTTCACTTCATAGAACAGTACGTAAGAATTTAAAGTTGCTACTTAAGGATGATAATAATAATAATAAAGAAGTTATGTGACCGCAATGCGTGCCGAATCACGTCAGGGTTTTACCTTTTACAGAATCACGACTAGAGAATCAAATAATATTAAATGTCGGTATGTTTTAAAAGAAGAACCAAAAATTAACGTGGTCACCAGGACCATTGAAGACATTTTGGGAGGAGAACAGCTTTGCAGTTATGACGTTTCTTTAAATTAGCTGCAACCAGCTATGACATAAAAGAAATATCCCAGAACACCACTCCGTATCTAGCAATGATATAAGCAGGGATTACTCCGATGTCGATCATCAAAAATGAAGTGAAAATTTGTTATGTTCTTCTATTTATAAATTAGTTAATATCATGCAGCAATTAATCCTCCTGCAAAAGACCTTATTAAAGGTCAATGAGACTCATTGACTAAATGGAAAAGGTGACGACGAGTTTATTAGAAGCTTTGAAGCAAACTCCAATTATTATTTTCAAAATAATCTTTGAAAGCTGCAAAACATAAACAGAAGCCTTACTATGATTAAAAATCTTCCCGATAAAAAATGAATGTGACTTTAAATGGGCTTAAACAACGAGTCTAAGTATGATCATCGTCATATTAAAAATAAAACAAGCTGTTTTCAACATATTTTGGGTTTTATACCAATCTCTCTTATTGTGTAAGTCTTGTTGTTTAGAACCTGACCAATGTTCCTTATTTTATTAAGCTGTTATCATTATTCTTGAGGAGAGAACATCTAAATATTGATACATGTGAGTTTGTGCATGAAAACAAAGAGTATCTCAGAGAATTTTTGGGGGAGTTATTTTCTACATTAAAAAATCCAAGTTATTGAGTTAAAATGTGTCTGTTCGTCGAACTGCTAGTATGAACATAAGATTATTTTTTAACGTTCCATTCGGATTCAAATCGATTTTACAATGCGTAAGTATAATGAATATCTAATGAAGCATAGAGTACAAAGCCCACTGGTGTAGGTACACTTTGTGTGTTTATTTCTAGGTGATTTAAATATTATGTACAAGTTGCGATTTCTTCGTCTTACAATGCATGATTTAATTACAACAATGGATAATTCTAATCATTTCATTTTGATCTATTCTAATTACATGGTTATTATTTTTGGATCAATACAACTGTGGGTATTTGAATTTTAAATTATACCACAGAATACTTATATCTTAGTCATTTGTATTAAACTCCACAAACAGTATTTATTAATATGTTAATTATTCAATTACTGCATAATCCTCATCCCAAGTACTTGTAAATACTTCATTTAAAATTAGGCATCTCATTTTTCGGTAGCCAATTGTACTGTTTGCTAATAAAAATAGCAAATCTTTTTTTCTTCTTCTTGTTGGCTTTCATTATTGTTTTATTTAATATATCTACACATATATGTAGCCCTTACACAAATGCATAATATGTCCCTTATCATGTAGCATTTAGATATATGTCATAAAGCAACAACAAAAAACAACTACCAACACATTGGATGAAAGCAAAAATATACCATTAAAGAGGAAAAACACATATTAAGAGTGATAAATGAGACATGTCTTTTTCTTTTTTTAATTTTTGGGGTTAGTTTATTTTATTTTTTCCTTATTAAAAAATTTCAATTAAAAAGAACACTCTACATATATATAAACATTCTTTATAAAATAAAACATCCTTTGATTATCCATGTACCATTTACTCCTCTACAAAAACTCCCATAAACTCTACATTAACAAGCATAACAATATTATAATTTAATGAACTTAAATCAATTTGATAGAGAGAAAAATTGAGTATAATGTGTAAACATACAAATATACTTTTTAACTATTATTTTGGCATCAGGATATAAGGTTTGAAAATTGAGATTTTATTTACTGTTTAAAATTTCAAGAGATAATTACTTCATCAATATTAGCATATAATGATGCCCTATGTACAGGGGTGAGCAGAAGTATCCAGACATATTTCTAATTCTATTTTTTTAAATCTAGTGAGTTTATCTTGCTAAGCTTTAACTTCACCTAAAATTACTGTTCTTAGAGAAACACTTTTGTTTTTATAATTAATCTGTTCAGTGTCACCATGAAGCAGCAAGAGGATAAACGCAAAGGCATTGCAGAATTGTTTGAGCCCAGCAACAGTGCTAAGGCAATCATGAAAGTCAAAAAATATACCTAGAAAAAGTCCTAGATTAGGACTTCTTACCACGAAGATGAAGGGCATCAGGTTACAAAGAGGCACAAATTCTGCCAAATTTTTAAATAAAATCCAAGCTTTATAAAGCTGTTTAGTGATGAGTCAAATTTCACTTTGGACACTGTCTACAACCCAAAGAATGAACGCTGGATGGCAGTGGACAAAGATATGGTTCCTCCTGTGATGAAGATCAAGTTACTGTCTAAGGTAATGGTGTTTGGATTGATCACCTCTGACGGGAATGTCATACCGGCTCGCATTTTTGACAATAGTCTCAAGTTGACCTTCTCAGTGTACTTGGACATTCTTAAATATTTTGATGCCATAGCTGGAAGCCACACACCCTCTAGATACAAATTTCATGGGGATTCAAGACTCAGCATCTTGTCATGTTGCCAAAACTGTCATGATTACCTTGAAAGCCTTTTCCACGTTGTTCAAAGCTGATGAGTGAGTGACCTTCCAACAGTCTTGACCTTATCCTGTATGATTTTTAGTTGTGATCAGAGATGAGAAGGAAGGTAAACAAAAAATAGCTATAGCTCTTTGAGATCTCGGAAGCTCTCCGTGAAGAGGAACACCAAGAAAGATTTAATAAAATCCTGCTCAGCCTTTATGTCCTATTTATAGTTAGTGGTCAGTGCCGCGGGGGATCATATTAAGTGATATAACAACTAATTGTCCAATTAAAATTTCATATGTACCAAATTTTGTCTTAAAATGCAATCTACTACTATTTAAACTTACTTTAAAATATTGTCCTGATACTTCTACCCAACCCTGTATGTGCTTCTTTTAAAGGCAAGTATATAATTTAAACCTTTATGAGCATTCATACTATCTAATTACTTTTTCAATTAACTCAAAGATGAGTGACCATTGTGAAATAAATGCATAATTAATAGTTTGAATTTTGACGTTGCTTCTGTTCCCACTTTAAATCTTAAAGACACGTTGGAATTCGACGCAAAAGTTGTGCTATATAGCAGTATTTCCAATTACGTCATCATAGATATCCTCTAGTGAGATACTCATCAATCGAGACCTCATTCAATTTGTTTTACTTTTGCCCAAAAGTGGCTCCTGTTGTAAAGTGCTTGGATCTATGAAAAGTACGACCAGAGACTAAGCGCATTGGATTGGGTGGTAGTATTAACGTCTTCGACATAAGGAGAAAACCTGGAGATTGAATACATTCTTTTCAAAATCTATAGGACAATATGTGTTGTTAAAAATAAACAGTGGTCTACTCAACCAAGGCTAGAGGAGTATATAATCCAGCCAATGGATACCCTAGAACACATCTCCGAAATCGAAACCGAATAAATATTGCTCCTGAACTAAAATCTCAAAACCAAGGTTCACAATAGTCTGTAATTTGGACCAAAGTATAATCTGCTATTAATCTGGTGGGCCAGTAATTTCCTTTAGTGTAAGATCAAGTAGCTCGTTTGTACAAGTTCCATGAGCAAATTTTTATTTAATTAAACTTTCCAATTTTTGAGTTTTCTAGAGTCAATTCCTTTTCTTTTTTTTTCTTTTTTTTTGTGGGAGAGGGGTCTTTTTGCTGCATACAAGATACCAATGATATGTACAATGATACTGAATACGTCACGAGACTAAGTCTGCTATATACGTAAGAGCATAAGCCTTGGGAATCCTAAGATATTTAATTCAAATTTTTCTGTTGTATAATTCTTTATAATATTATTTTTTATCAAAGACAATACGATACATACGAAATACATCAATGAGCTAGATTTGGCAGGTAGATTGTATATTAAACCTCCTCCTCTAAATTAAAGGCTCTAAAAAAATAATGTCCAAAAAAACGAGTATTTTCGATTACTGGAGAAGTTACTGAATCACTTTTTGTAGTATCTTGAAAATGTTATGACAACAACCTTTAAGACGGAGGAACCAGTATGACCGAAAGAAAATAAGAAGTCGTGAAGAAGTTAGAACAATAAAAACTAATATTCTTTTATTTAAAAGATCAAAAATTAAGTTTTAGATCTCTAACTCAATCTATCTTTGAGCTTCTTAGTTCATTCTTGGAGACTCTTGAGTTTTATATTGTAGTTAGTACATTGCTAATGGATTCATATAACTCATCTTCTGATAACTATTGAATTCTGTAAAAAATAGTTTCAACAACTTTCACCATTTTTACCTCAAAATATCTCGAACATTATATACTCTGATTTCGATAAAACTTTTATCACAACAAGATAAAAGCAATAGCTCACTTTTTAAAAAAAAGATTAGAGCGGTATGGACTTGGGGGATATAAGAAATTTAATGGTTCATGTAAATTTAGTGACTTATAAAATTTCACATTTAATTTTTTTTTCAAGGTGTAATGCTGGTAAAGTTAAACAAATCCTGGGATCTCAAAACTCAAATTCACGAGTAATATTCATATATTTGTTATAATTTATTTTAAACACAAGATCAATGGGTTTGATTGAGCCTGCTTTGATTTTACATTCTTTTATAACTACCAATAGGACTAGACTAAACCGTCGTTATTGGTCCTAAATAAGGAACAACACAGTACTAAGTAAATATTATAGTATTACAATTACTCCTAAGAATGGTCTTTGAAGTCCATGAGCATAATTAGAGTTGTATAAAATAAATCCTAGAAAGCTGAAGCAATATATTGTATTCCTGTATATACAGGATTTTTTATTTCCTGAAGCTGTTATAATTATGTATTTCTTGAGAAGGAAACATCTAAGTATAAAATAGAAACTATTAAATATGCCCATGCAAGACGGAGAACAACAAAGGAAGTTATCTTGGTAAGTACTTGTTGGAATCGGAGTAGAATTGAAGACCGACTTCGGAGTAATCCTTGATAAGTTGATCTTATCCAGTGGTACACCTTTTATTATTTTCAATCCAACACGATATTAGTTCAAAATCACGGAGGAGGACAGCACGACATCTTATTTCTAAACAATGCAAGCTGAGACGATTGGCAAGAGAAAAGCTCATGGACAACTTTGTTTTCACTAAAGACGGAGCTCCGTCTCATTACACGGCTGAGAGACAACTTTCCAGAGTTATAGGACCTTAACATGTGGCTACCCTCTTCTACAAACAATAACCCCTTAAACTACTCTATCTAGGTACGTCTAGAGGAGAGGGAGTGTGCTACTCCGCACAGGAGTTTCCAGTCTCACTTAGTTTCCATGAATGGACCTAGTTCGATCGAGTTTGACTACATAGTGTAAGTCTGTAACGAATTTAGGCCTCGTATTGGGATGATTATTAGAGCTAAGTGCTCACATTTTCAATTGCAGTTGTGCCAAGTACTATTTTCAGATGATTTTGTAAAATAAATGTCCCACCAAAAACTTTTGTTTAAATTTTACTCATTAAAAATAGAAAATAATAAAATGTATACCATTAGATACGATCAACCCTGGAATTTGTCTTTATTTCCTTCTTCTCATGGCTGCTTGCAGCTGATTTAAATTAAATGTCATGACAGCTAAGCTGCTCTTCTCTAAAACCTTCTTTAAATTGTCAGGGTGGGCACGTAAATTTGAAGTTTCTTTTTAAAAGACCAAGAACTCTACGGAGCGTACATCACATTTTCGTAATCAAGAAAATCGAATGTTCTTTTGCTGGTGTGATAGGGTGCCCCGTATGGCTGCCAGATCCAAGGCTGGTTTTCATGGTGTTGCGGATCTAGGGAAATACTTTGGTGATTAGAACACTGATGTAAACCTTGGCGTTGATCTTCAGGGCCTGTTTGAAGATGAAGGGCGGTAGTACGTGACCTTCGCTGCTAACAACGCCAAGAACCATAACTTGTTTCTTCGAGTTATTCTTCTGGGTTTGATTAAAAAAATTATATTCTGAGAAGAAAATGATAACATCTTTCATGGGATTCTTTTGTTTTAGCTTGATCAAAATCCTCTGCTGGTTGACTCTTTTCTCTCTGTTTGACGGGGTAAGCAGCTATCCCTTGCAACGTGTATAGCATTGGTACTGTACATCTTCATTGATGACACGGAACTCTACGTTGATGCTGCAAGCGATCACATTCATCGATTGGTCAAGATTCTTCTTAATTTTTTTGTTTATTGTCCTCAACAAAGCAGGAATTTCGACGATTTTGACCACTTCCAGGTAACAAGGCTTCCGTGAAATCATCGTCAGTGAGTACTCGCCATCCCGCTTGATGTGTTTTCAGAATTTTTGGACGAATTGAGTACTGCATTCGACCCTTTTAGCCAAAAACTAGACGTCTGTTCTACCATTTAAACTGCACTAAATAAACTAAAGTGCACAACATTTTTGTTCCTGATTAAAATAAACGTTTTTTTCGTAAGGGAGCATAATAAGCAAGTCACGTGGTAGTGTAACATTCCTACCAGGCATACTCTTCGTTAGTGGGTGAAGTTGTTAGTTGTTAAAACCAGTATGTAGGGGTATGGGATGAGGGCAGAAAAAATTGTGAACGCTTAAAATATATATAATGAAAGAAAAAAATATTTATCTAAATGTAATCAATACATGTTTTTATGGTGATATTTTTTGTCAAAGTTATGTAGATGCTTCAAATATTTTTGCATATAAAATATTTTTTTCCTCTTCGTAATTCAATTTAATCATTTGTTGCAAATATTGATAGATACAACTATGAAAAATAAATATTTTTTCCTATATTTCCAATAAATGAACATTAAACACTCATATACATCAATAGTTACTAACAGTCAAATAAAATTAAATATTTTATATTCTATATATATATTAAAGTATTGTGTGTAAAGTCACAAAATAATGGAACATGATTTTTTGTGAGATTAAAAGATTTTGCTTCTCTCTTTTTTTCGAAAGAAAAAGTCGTTTTGTTAACGTCTCCGGATTTAAATGGACCAAAAATAATTAATAACAAAGTCTTCAAGAGTGCAGCAAACATCAAAGATATTAAGCTGAATTAATATGCATGGATGGATATATTTGCGCATTTCATAGTTTTTGAGATCTTAGCCATCAGGGATATGAAGAAGAATTTGTATAGTATATATACTTCCACAGTGCAGAAATTGTTTATTTATTAAACTCGAATTAGGTTTTGCCATCTATAAATATCCCTTTTATCAAATAGAGAATAGTCTGAGATCTAAAAGTACTGACGTGTGTGTGTGTGTGTTTGTTGGGGAGTTGTTAATATTACATTTACTATAATTTTGCAATTTTTGTAATTTTTGGAAATAGCTACTAGCAAATGACCCAAGGGAAAGAGTTATACACTCAGTAGAAGAAGAGCATGTTTTTCCTTCTTGTTGCTAATTGGCTTAAAATTGACAGTTCCCAAAATTTGAGTGTTATTTTTTTCCTAATAGAATGTTCCTCACAGTAATAGGAAGATGATTAATTGGCACAAAGAAACGGGTTGTTTCACGCATAAGACATATACAAAAAAGATTGCAAGATAATGTAATCCCCAAGCTAAGGGGGGAAACACAAATGAAGGGTCAAAGCAAAAAAGTATAAGGCAATAACGACAAAAAGCGAATACATCACAAGGCGAAAACGTAGAAGAAGGTTTCGTTCAAGGAAAATCTTTTATCCCGAATTTATATATATATATATATTCGGGATAAACAAATAGAAATAAATAGTTGGCCAAAACATTCCAATTGTAATAGTAAATATGTTTAAAAAAATAGAGGGCGCTTCGAATATTTTTAATTTCAATATAATTGTATTTAGTCTTTCGAAATATTAATAATGGAGTTGGGAGATTGTTTTGACTATAATTCAATATAAGAATCAATGATTATTTATTCTTAAATTGAATAAAATTCGTGACTGTGCACCAAACTTTGGATCCTTGAATCCTCTGGCTTTCAAGTTTTCCAAAACGTGATATAATTTCATGGCTGCCAAACATTTTGAAATAGATTTTATTCGTATGACTATATGGCTTGATTCAGGAGATGAATCAAGGACATGATCATTAATAGATTGAAAGAACTAACACTATAAAACTGGTCAAGCTTATAGCGAGAAACACCCTGTATTGGTTTGTTTTGATCAACTATCTTTTATCTCTCGTCTACTGTAGCGAACTCAAGAATTCCTCTTACTATTGCTCAATATAATCACTGAAAGTTTTTATCTCTATACTTATATCCTCCATACAATAATAAACAACTGAAAAACAAAGGTTCAAGCACACCCACTACAAATGGGGTAGAAGAACTGAGAAATTACTACAACGCATAACATAATTTCAAATGTCAATTTATCATATTTTTATGGGGGGGAATATTAATTTGATTTAAACAGTCAAATAAATAGTTATATAAATAATCAGACTATTGAAATTCATTAATCACAGTTTTTCTACAAACTATTTAATCCCAATATCAAGTTTATCACAGGCCTCTTTTCTAGGTATACATAGATATATATTCGACTATTTAAATCTAATTAATGTGTGTTTTTTTCCATAAAAATATAGCTAATGGCTAATGATTAACAGAAATCCTATTAAACTTATGCAATGTCATTGTAGTAATTTCTCAGTTCTTCTAAACTATTTCTAGCGGGCGCGTTTGACCCATAGGTTACAGGTTTCGAGTATTATATGGTTATATATGGTCCGTTTTCAAAAGGACAGGATTACAATTTCTTGTTGATCCCTCGTAGTGTAGTATATTTATAAACGTTACCGCCAATATGTATAATTAGGCATTATATGGAATATCTAGGTAATTAATAATGGTATTGTAAAATGCTTGTTGGTGTCAGGTAAACTATATACTAAATGAAATTTTTGTATACCTTTCCTAGGTATTCCAAATGATGACCAGTAACTGTTTAGGCAAAGTATTAAATGGCTGAAAAGATGGGATTAGAAAACTTTATTATGAATTAGGCATTTAAAATAATAAACCTTCAAAATAGATATTATTTTCAGAAAAAAATGATATCAAAACAGAGACTGAAAATGGAAAAGCTGGAATGGGACTAGAAATTATATTATTCGAAAAATCTTGTTACATTCGGAAAAACTGAGTTATAAATATTACTTATTGCATCCACTTCTTGTCCAATTCAAATGATTTAGTTCATGCCAGCTCGATGTGGATGTAATCGAGATATGATGTTGATTAGAGGAAATAAGTTAACATACACAAAACACAAGGGCCTATACACTATGCTTGACTTTGTATTGTTATTTAGCTTCACATGTATTTATTATATACTTTGCCAACATGTGACCCTGGCATTATGTATAATATCTAGGTAATGCATAAAATGTCGTTTTTTATATAGCTTGCCTGAGACCATCAGGCATTATATACATTATCTATCTATTATATATAATACCAAATTTTCATACTTTGCCGCTAACATATATAGATATATATTGGCCATTATATTATTTCTATGAAGAAATTTTGGGTATCAGATACAAATATAAATGTATGCCTACATTTTTCATAAAATATTACCCAGTAATATTATAATACAGTTTGGAATAAAAAATACTATGTAGGATCTTAATATTATGAAATACTTATATATAATTCATTTTAAAATCGTGAAAAATAATATGACAATCATTGTCTGTGAGTACTTAAGAGATAATAGCAGTTGGTATGATTGACTTGTTTGGCTGACTACAAATAAATTTTGGACCTTATAAAAGTTACGTGATACAATAAAGGTAACAACGTACTGACCTCATTTCTAAAACTATTGTACCAAAATTTCGAACTGAATATTTACAAAAAAAATGCCTATAAAACCTATTTAATTGTCATTTATTTTAATAACATTCCAAGACTTTGCCCAACACTCCTTATTATATGAAGAAAATCACGATTTTTTTATTTATATTTGTAAAAAAAAACAGGCCTTACAACTACTTTGAATTTAAAAATTATCAATTTATAACCAAAATTAAAAAATTTGTGGTTTTGCATAAACCTAGTGATAACTACAGAGTTAAATATACTAAAAGTAAATATATATTTTTTTTTAAATAATAAAAGGATCTACTCGACATCTTGACACTTTATTTATCATTTTTAAATGTAATTTTACACTCATTGAAATGTTCTTAAACATGATAGTTATATGCTAATGACTTTTAAATAATAACAAATGTTGAATTGAATTATATTAGATAGTACAATGATATCAAAGTCATTTACAGCACAAATGCAGTTTTGAAGAATGAATAAGGGGTTATAAAAATGATTTTTCAGCAGATAGTTCTTAATATTTGTCATAGAATATAATTAGTTTATATATATATATATATATCTTCATTCCTAGAATCATAAAAATATCAACTCTATTTGAAATAAGATAAATTAATATAATTAAATTATGAATACAGAAAGTCAGGCTTAAGATTTGGTTTTGTGTAATTCAAAAACTTGCAACTTCTTCAAAGTGTTGGGGAAATGTATATAAGTAATGGGAGAATTTGATGTGCAAGGGAAATGGGTGTGACTTCATCTATTTTATTATTTCCTTTAAAGTAACTTGTTTATATTAACTGTTCTTTTGATGACTTTTTCTCACTCTTTTTGGAATTTTTACTAAAAAAAAAGAGGAACAAAACAAGAAACTTTCTAATAACTTTTCCACTTTCTCAAACGAAAATAGCCTTAAATTAGAATGAAACGAGAATAAATTCTCTAATAATATTATTGCTGACTTCGGGTCTATAAAAGTTTTGTTTTTCTTTTCTTTGTCAATGTTTGCTACACTTTATCTTCACTGCGTGTTGTAACATTGGATTATAGGTTAACCTTCACATACGAACTATAGATTAAATATTTTCTTGAACAATGCAAAAAATGATTTTTTTAAGCTTTTAGTTTTTGGCCTTAATTTACGAGTTTTAATGTTTTTGAATTACGAGCTGGAGATTCCCGTGAATTTGTGTCTGCCAATTGGAACTATAATTACATTAGCTTAATGAGGGATTGGTTTGTCGTCACGTCACATTCATATAAGGAGTGTCTCAAAATAGAGAACATTATTTCCAAGGACTAGGAAATGCTCTACGTGGCAAAGGACACGAACGGGATTATTCAGCCCGGAATCCAACCTGCGTGTCCACCTTGATGAAAATCATATACTCCTTCTCATGTGGAGGCCCACCACTAGCCACATAATAGTTTTTAATGATACTCTACTAAACTATTAATGCATTAATTTTAAAAAAAAATCCTTTATTGTCTGTTTAATAGTCAATATAGTTTATGAAATAGTTATTTTATAAGTAAATAATTGTATATCTAACAAGATATAATAAATGCTTCATATTATTGGAAAAAAATGATTTCAGTTGGATGCTGGTTCATAAATCACATTAAACTCATATGTCAAGGTACCACTGTATTTGGAAGGTCCAAAAAGGGGTTCAATGACAGCGAATGATGGGATCAAAAAAAGCTTAACTTTTCTTTTGTCTATCAAAATAAAAAAATGGATAATCTTATTTCATTGTAAATTTTTTCTAAAAGTTTTACGATGTGTTTTTGGCTTCTAATTTATGAAATTGCACATTAAAAAAAGTATACTAGCAATAAGTATGTATGCATTTGTCTTTTTTATTCAAATATTGGAAAGTATTTTGGGCACAAATCTGCAAATTCTCATATCTAAATATTTATCAGTAAAGATGAAAAGAAATAATTTTTTAACCAAGAAAAAAGTGGGAACTCAAAACTTTCAGTAGTATGACTAAATTAAGAAGAACTTGATTTTTATGGAATCAGAAAAGACAACTCAAAAGCAATTTATGATATGTTTAAATTCTATATTCAACATTATACTTCATATATTCTCCTTTATAAGCAAAAAAAGTTTCGACACTTTGGAAAATAGATTGCAGAATTTAATAAAGGGCGTATCCATAGCGTACCACAATGTTATGAAGCCAACTTGGAGAGAATCCAAATTTGGATGAGACGTATGGAGGAAATTCTTCTCAAAGGCACTCTAAATTGCAATAGGGCTTGAGGTCAAAGCTTGATGAGGGCCACATGGAGGCAGACGAGAAGTCTGCGTTAATGTTGATGTAGAAGTTTTTGTTATTCTTGGCTGTATGGCTCTATTCCTAAGCTTAATGGACTTTTTCATGTTATAGGCAGTCCGGATGGAGATACCAGCGGTCTCTGTCAATTCTTTTCACTGACACTGGGGCAAAGAAGATCGCACACGCGTTGCCTTTTTGGTTGTTGCTCCGATATTTTTACACTTAGAGACATGAAATATAAACAAAACATGATTTATTTTTGTTTCTGCTGTTGTTTGTTTGCCTAATTGAAGCTTCTTATGAAAAATAAAAGGGATATAATCATAATTAAAATATACTACAATTTTTGATTCCCTATTTTTTTACAAAATCATCTTAAAGAAAATATGATGTAACGAAGTATTTCAATGGAGAACATGCTCGGAAAAAAATTAATCTCTTGAACTGGATGTGTGTAGGTTGTTCCTAGACAGGTAAATTTGTTTTATGTATATGCACCTCAAAGAGGATTCCTAGGTCAGATCGAGTAAATGTAATGCTATAATAATTACTTATACTTAATCTGTGTAATTCCATGGTACCAATTGAAGGAACCCCAAAAAAAAAGTATGTAGTAATTAGCTATTATAGGTCGTTAGAAGTTAAAATGACGCTAATATATAATTGTATAGTGTAGAATATGCAAAAAGTATTACATGAATTTATTATCCAAATAGGTTTACTACCTAGTCATTTGATAATTTTTCAACTCTCAATGTAATATATTCAATGAATATTTAATCAATTTTACAATGGATAAGTTTATGAATTCATTTTTTTGGGATAAGAATAAATATGGAATAAATGACCCCTTGAAGTTCAATCTCCCCAGTAACGATTTCAAAGCCCTCATATTCAATTTATAAAAGTGCTTATTTATATTATATATTTTTCGAACATAATTAATCTTGACGTTGTTCTCCTGGGGGGGAAAAGTTATAATACAATAAGACAAGTACTCTTACATCTTCATCAATCATGATTACATTTTATTTCAAGGAACAGAAGGTATTAGGTTAGAGAAGGAAATAAAAAAAGATTGACTGCATGTCATCTTATTATATACTTAAAATGGTGCAAAATATCTACACAAAGTAGAGTTTTTTAACATACTAGCAACTATTTATTTACAAGTTTTGCCAGAATTAATCAAACATTAACCGAAAAAAAAAAATCCTAAATATGGCGTTAGATAAACATAAATGAATTTCAAATTTGTTCTGTGTATGAATAGAATTTTTATTCTTCTTTGATTCAAATGGATAATTATGAAAAACAAAAAAATATATTTTTTGAAAAAGCACAAAGATCTCTGAAGAAACTATGTGATACGTTCCTGCTGTTTTTAAATTGAAATGTGATGATTTGTGACCCCTAGTTTACACCTTCATTATTTTTATGGCAGTCAAGTCATATATTGTTGCGTCTTGACGAGGGAGAGACACAAGCTTATTTATAATAGGAGAGATCCAGGATGACCAAGAGACATGAGGAGAAGAATTCACGTGGAGGAATAATGTAACACTAGATCATGTGTATTCTAACTATACTCTAATATATTTACAAAAGACGACACTATTTATAATACGTAAAACTCAGTACTTATAATACATAGACGAATATACAAGAAGATAAAAACCAGAAAGGACATATTAAATACATAACATATATTCATTTGTTTACTCTATCCCAACGAATACATTATGATATTAACTTTTGAATATACTATAAAAATATACTAATTGTAATATATTACATTTTTGAGGTATTAACGATAATATTAAATATTTCATGGACATATGAGAGTCAATTATAGCCAATGTAATCAAACTTATGGGATTAGTTCAAATACTCGAGAGAGTATTAAATATAGTTTAAACCCATTATTTTATTTAAGAGGTCATATTTAGGTAACGATTTAAAAAAAAAAAAAAGATTTGAATCAAACAATAACAACTGTTATTTGATGGATTGAGAAATTTAATTTTTTTGAAAGATAATAATACTTGATGTCTCCACTTCTTTAACTCTAAAGTATAATTTTTTGACATACCATATCACTTAGAAGGTTCATGTCATCTTCATACAAATTAGTCAAATGATCAATTAAAAAAAAAATGATAGAAATGTATACGTAATATTATTTTCATTTTGAAATGGTTGGAAAAAACTTCCCTTCTCTTCTAGAAGACAAAATATTTAGAATTAACTATAGCATAAATTAGTAAAAGCAATCCTACATCCCTTAGTTGGTTTAGTATAAGAGTTAGCGCTCCAGCATTTGAAGAATTTCAATTGTTGTAGTAGCAAACCAATAAATAAAACCTAGACCGTCTCAGCCTAGGATTCATTGGGCCACATTTCTTCTATAGATTAATAGTAATATACTTAAAACAAATAATCTTACAAGGACTATAAAACAGTTAAAATACTTTTCCGCCCTCATGTACCTTAAGGAATAAATATAAACCGCCCCACTAATTATCATCGCGGTCCCCCTAAACGCCACATGATAAAAATCCCTAGGCTCCTAACCTCTAAGCCTAAATTTGAGGCTCTAACCTTAATCTTAATACGACTAGTACAGACTCTTTTAACATCTCGAAAAAAAGGGAAAATATAAGGAAAAAATATTGGGCCCTTTTTGCCCCATATGACCCTTTTTAAATAAAATCCATCAATTTCTTTTGTTGTGATAATGAATTTTTAGAGGCGTCTGCAAGGGTGGGTTGAAGGGAATGTGGCTCCTCCCCCCAATTAAGGAGTAGCTATAGATTATTTTTATTTTTTTTATTACAAAAAGTTTAATATATGAAATTTTTTTCCAAAAAATTTAATTTTTTTTAAATAGTTGGGTATTTTGGTATTTTTTTTTTCAAAACCGGTTCTCATTGGGATTCTATATAAAATTTCCAATGTTGATTCCGATGCGATTCTGGTAAAAATTATCATGCTGATTCTATAATATTAAGATTCATAGTAAACATTATTAGTCGTTTATCAGTAAATTTCTAAGAATTACAATTCACAATTAAATTGCCTTCCTTTATTTCATGTTAATAGTATTTACAATAAAAAAATGAAGGTGATTCTTCTGCCCGGCGAACTTTTTCTATCACGAATTTTTCCAGTGTGAGTAATCCCAAAGCAAATTGTCGAAAGGGGGGCTTTTCTAGATGCTACATCAGAATCGGAAATTAAACATTATTTTCCCATGCTGATTCCGATTCTAGAAAAATAACTCCATTCTCCCATTACTAGTGATCAAAATCCATTGTATTTTTTTCCTTGCAATTTTTTTTTTTTTGGGGGGATTCCTCACGTATTAGTATTATTTAACTCCAAAGTAGAGAAATTCCTTTTGCACCTCATTCAATTATATTCAAAACTTGATTGAACATTTATGTATGCTCTTAAAAGATGGAAAGTAACCTTGAGGATTTGTTGCAGGGGGGGTATGATTGTTAGTCGTAGGGGGACTCAGAGAGGAATTGAGGATTATCTTTGGCGATATTCATGCTATCTCCCTCTTTATTTTCTTCTCCCCACCTCTCTCGTCAACGTTAATTGGTGTTGATCTAATTAAACGTCATGAGCATTATTATTTCTCTCCTCCAAAGTATACTTCAAATTGTCAGGGTTACCATGTTAATTTTCAGTTTCTTTTTTTAACATGCCCCAAAGCACATGATTTTCATCAATAGTTATCACGAAATTGATTTTGCAAAAGTTGAACCAATGTCCATACTTTTTCTCAGTTTTACGCGTGATATATGTATGTACAGGGTATTCTAGAATGAAAGCTCCATTAATTATGTGCTGAGATTTCGTTTTACTCTGTATTTATAAAAATAAATTAAGTAATTTACTTAAAAAATCAGGCTTATTTTTAAATTCAATTTAGATTATTTGCCACGTCACCTTTATTATTGACATGTATGTGACGACATATGTTACTTATTGTTCATTTATACCTCATGTCGTACTATATAACTAGAGATAGAGTAAACATGTACCGTATAAATGAAAAAAATCATCATATTACGTCACAGATAAAAAAAATAATTAATGTGTTAACTTGACGTCATAAATAATCAAACTTAAAAATAAAAAGGCTCGATTTTGACTTCCTTTGATTAATTTAAACGTATATAAACGTAATCAATAGCAATATCCATCGATTTATAGTCCATTTATTGCTTCTATACTTTTAATGTAATTTTATGTCTTCATTTACATAATACTTTTATAACAACGATAAAAATAGATGACAATAATTCATGATTAGAGATGTTAATTTTTTGGAATCCACAAGAGCATTAAAACTTCATCTTTGAAAATTTCATTAAAAAAATATTATAACTTTGATAGACGACATATATGTTGACATTGATCAGTGACGGTTGTAGTCTTGCCTTGCCTGTGGATTATATTATGAACTTCTAAAATAGAGAGGAATACTCAATTAAAACAAAAAATTTGTATAGTTTAACAAAATACTCTTTTTTTAATATATCCTTGCAGGAATTCCAACAATTTTCACGTCTCTACTATTGATGTGTAACTTTTAAGGTGTATTTTTCCAAAAAAAAAATACTTTGAACGTCATTAGATGGCTGGTGAATAGTAATCTATTTCTACAAAATATTTATGATTTAAATCTCATTTTATTTTCGAGATGAAACATATTCCTTTCTAAATATTCATGCATATCTTTTTCAAAAAATGAGGATGTTAAGAGTTTTTGGATACGTGCGTACATACTTACGAATAAAGTAAACAGGAAGAATTCATAAATGTTACTGTAAATAGGCAAAGTAATGTTTCATTTTTTTCTCTAAAACTTTGAATACGAGGTAAACAACATTGAGAAATAATACTTGTCTAAGCATAAAAGGTATATACCAAAACTATAGGAGGAATACTATTGATAAGACATTTATTTCCTAATAATTTCTAATTGCAATATCCATTCTCAGTAACAATGAGACTTCCAACCACTTCTTCACAGTTTTTCAAACAGTTTTTCTAATGACAATTTTTTTTTTGTTTCTGGTGAATATTGAACTACAGGATTGTGGTACATTTATGTCCTTTTGGCATCTGTAAATGATTTACCTAGCAGTCTGGATTTTGATTTTAGCACCAAAAGCACCGGAAATATGTACTCACCACAAAGTACCTGGGCGTCCATTTGACGTCCAATGAAAACAATTATATCTATATTAACCTACAAAAGTTACCAGAAATCAACTTATCAGCAAATGTATGTATGTGAATAAATTCAAATTTGAATTTTGCTGTAATAATGTAGATATGTTTTATTTTTATTTTTGATATGACGTGCTGAGCTTAAACTGAAAACACTTATTGTTAAACCTCATTCATTATTATTTCTTTTGTATATGTACCCAATTTTCTTTTCTCTTTTAATATGACGCACTTAGCTTAAGCTACATACGCCAGTTGTTAATAATGGGTTATCTACAGACATACAAACTTTGCTTGATTTATATAGATATGATTTATATTTATAATTACTACATTAGATTTGTATTTGAAATATATATACTTGTGTTCAAAAAATCAAACTGACGCTAAAAATACTGTAAATATTTGACGACTACAAAGTACCATGACATCAATGGGATGTTTTAATTAAAGTATACATTTATAGTGCTAAGCAATTTATGCACTTCAAGTGCTACTTAAAAAATTCCCTTCTTTTGTCATTAGTTGACTTTGTTGTTGTTGTTAGTAATAAAGAAATGACACACAAAATGTACAACTGTAGTAGGTCAATTAAAAGATTTTTGTTTAAAAAAACTGCAATATCATTACTAAATAGTTGTCATTAATGATTGGGAAAATATGTTACAAAAGTTTTTTTACAGATTGACTCAAATATGCTTTCAAATTTTCACAAGTGATAAATATATTTGAAGAAGGGTATGTTTCTGGTCATAGCATTCTTCCTTGAAACAAAAATGTTCTTTTTTTTTTTTTTCTATTGGAGCAGACGCGTGCATTTTCCTTATCGATCAAGATACTATAGATGATGAAAAGGTTGAAGGATACAATATAGATAAAGTTGCGTTTTGTCATCAAAATAAAAGGAATACGAAAAATGACACCCACTCAAGCCCATCCAGATAAACTTGTTACTACGGATGGGTTCAGCTCTGAAAATCTGATTTTTAGTGGAACAAACTAATTTGGTCCTTTAAAAAAGTTCAGTCCATACCGTTTTCAAAGATGAATTAGGTCTAGATCGACCAATCCTCCCTTCCCCCCCACCCCCAAAAAAAAAGTCTTAATCAGTATTACTTGAAAAGCATGTCTGGATCGTTCTCATATTAAATTTGGTCAAGACAGAATCTATATATAATTGTTGATGACGTCAGTTGTTTCAAAAATTGTAAACATTGGAACAATAACCTCATACAAAGTGAAATTTCTTGCATAAATCATATTTGTGCAACTCATAAATCAGAAAGGGGAGAAAATTTGTCCTTTGGTCTACGGTCTAACATTGCGATCTGAACCAAAATATTGGTCCAACCTAGTTTAGAAAATTTCACCTAAAACACAACTGAAAAAAAAAGATCCCCGTACTCAGTCGCAACACACTGAGTACCCGAAATTAATCATGGATCTCATTTTTGTTACAGGATCACTATCTCTCATTTGTTTCCTATTTTCATCCACATAAACATGAAAAGAGGTATTAATTATAAAATTTTATGGGTTCTTTTTAATTTCTATTAATTAAATAAATTTAAAAATCATCATATAATTTTAATCGGTACATATCACTTAAAATAACGGAATCTAATGTATACACACTTAACGATAGTGAAGACAGCAATATTTTCAAGTTCTTCTGGAATGACGAGATTTTTTGTCTATTCTCAGTCTCAAAATAACTAACTTTGGTAGGAAGCTTCAATTCCTCTATTGCAAAATTGAACTCATTAGAATACGAGACATTAAAGGAAATCAATTTCTTAATTTTGGTCACCATCACATTTACTTTCGAAAATAAATTTTTCATACCCATGAGTATCTTTCAAATAAACTATGATTTTTAGATTGGCATAAACACTCTTAACTTTATTTGACCTCAGAATATTCTCAAATTTTGAGACTGGAAGCTTTTTATGATTTTGATATGCATAAAAAGTAGGTTTTTTACTAAAAACCAACATTAATTGGATATCTGATAAACTTTTGAGTTGATGGAGTGAAAAATGTATGTTTGTTCGTATTTTTCGTATTTCTATGTTTTGAAAAATTAAGGAGTGTCTAAAAATTTTAAGAAACTATATTCTTTTATAGTTTTCTTCTTTTTAATAGACCATGACTTGTTGAACGGTAGAATATTTCATCCGTTCAGGTGTCTTTAAAGTCCTTAGATAAAAATATAATGAGTACACTCTTGAACTCTTGGCTGATGTCTAATAATTTCTACAGATAGCTTAAATTCATAGCTCTAAAGATTATCCTCTTGAGGCAAGGGGTTATAGGAGATTTTAGGCTCTTCTTTATAGCTAAGAGTTGGATATTTCGGAGTGTCTTTTCAACTCTATCAGCTTACGACATATCAATAATCAGAGGTGGGAAAATATCGAATTTTGGTGCTTGAATACCGGGGTTTTTTTGTTTTTTGTTTTTTTTGTATATTAGAAATTGAAGCAATTAACTAATTTTCATAAATTGCACCAATAAAAATTCGTTAGATAAATAACTATTACTTTAATTTCATAAAATATTCTGTCAAACTATATTTTAGAAATATTTATTTTTGACGACAAACGCACGTTCCTCACTACTTCAACGCATGATAGTAACTGACTGTATTTCCAAGAGAGCTTAAGAATATTGCTTCTAGCACAAAACCACGCCTTTTATAGGCTGATTAACACGCATTAAAAAACAAACGTTATGTTGCTGTAAATCTAAGCCCCTACATTTATATCTAAATTAATAAAGAAAAGTTTGTCTGTCACTAAATGGATCATTTATGAGTGTATGCTTAATATCTTAGAACTGCACGACTACTTATGTATAGATATTCTTATTTTATATATTATATCTAATAAATATAATCGAGCAACGCGCATGTATAGACCTCTGTCCCTAATATATATTTTTTTAAATCATGGTCAGTTAAACTTGGATGCTAAAAATTTGATAGTAAAAAGGGCTTACATTTATATCTGAACGCAAGACGTATATAATAAGATATTGTTTGATAGAAGTCCACTTTAGTATATATGTTTAAAAATTTTATATCCAATTTTTTTTTTTTTCATTCAAGAAAATTATAATTTATAAATACATACTTAAATTAAAACTTGAACATAATTGTTCATAGATAAAAACGGATATAATTTTTATTTTGTAGTAGATTGTATTATAATTTAAAAATGAACACCTACCCATATGACGCACCTTGCAGATATATAATCATATAAATAATTAGAGATTATAAAAATGATTTTGAGATTATAAAAGATTGGCAATTGACTATATATTTATATACAATATTCAAATTTGTTTGAACAATGAGTTGAGTTATCAAAGTCATGACAGAAATCTTACTAATATGTACATATCCATCTAAATACATATTTTATCATTTAATTTCGATTTAAGCTATATTTTTTCATAAAAATTTAGTACATTGATTGATTCCGTGTGTAAAGTGAGAAAAAATCAGAGGAGGGAAAGGATTGATATGGAAACTTAAAATGAGTGTTAATGACAAAATACTTTTTATTTTATATGCAAATATGAAAATCATTTATGTATATAAGGAGTATGTTAAAAAAATCCACATGGTAACCCTGACAATTTGAGGGACGTTTTGAAAGAGCGAAAGAATAAGGCTCATGACGTTTCATTAGATCAGTTATAATCAGCACTGACAAGAGAGGAAAGATATCATCAAGAATTACTCCAATGTCGATTCTCAATTATACTCTGAGTCCAACAAGGACTTACAATTAATACTCTGCAAAAAATCCTTAAGTTTATTTCAAGTCTTTTATGATCACACACGAATGTTTAATCAGGTTTTGAATATAGTAGAAAAATATTAAGAATTAAATAATAATTACAACTGCTAAGGAAAAGAAAAATCATTTTTCAGATTACCAATTCAAAAAAAAAAAAAAAAAACAGGCCTGCTAAAAAATTCATCGGATTTACATCACTATTAATATGTATTAATGATCCTTAAAATATCCCACTGCAGAGTATAAACAACGTTGCTCACAGTTGGAAGGATTAGTTTGATACATATTTATTTAAAATGTACATTTATTTTATTAATATCTCAATATTTAAGGTGGGTTTACAATGCAACATAAGTATAGGTATTGCGTCATCGTGAAACTTCATCATAAAACGTTGTTTCTACAGGTATAACGTTTAATTTTTAGATTAAAAAACCACTTTTACATGCGTGTTCCTCCTAGAAGAGAACTGAAAGTATTGCACAAGGATCTTTTTCGATGAACACGAATGTATAAGTGGTTTTTTAATCTCAAAATTAATTATCGAAAAGTGTGATACGAATTATTTCTTAATAGCCTTAAGACTAGTGATGAGACGATGTCTATGAGGGAATTTTTTTATATTTGGTCTGATCTTTAGTTATATTTTTAAACTAATTCGGACCCATATTGAGGTCCAGATTCCTATCTCAAACCAAAGACCGAAACTTAAACGTTTTTAAATAGTTGATTGATTTTCTCAATCTCAATATATAGACCAATTGTCTACCCTATTATTATTTAACTTCACATAACGTTATTCGGCCAATCTTCACAATTTTGGAACAAGATGTCATCTACAATTCATTTATAGAATCAGTCTAGACCTCGTTTAAATGAGACGGATCTAGACCGAATTTTTCTTTGAGACCGATAAAGACTGTACTTGTTTAAAAGATTGAATTTGTTCGATTAGTTAAAAAGTCATAACGGTGTTACACCAGTCTGGGATTTTCATACTGAAACCAACACAAATTAAGACCAAACCTGACTTGAAGTATAATTTTTTTTCTCAAAACTGACCCGACCTAACCCTTTATGTTAAGCCTAATTTGAATAACACGAATGCCAATAAAACTTGATATTCAAATAAGGTTAAATTACAGGCCCAATCAAGGTCAATAAAAAACTCTTGACTTGGCCAGACAAGAATAATTTCGACTCGATAATGTTCTTTTAGAAAAGTAAGCTCAATTTGATGTTATTTTCATATTAAGTTGCCTTCAGAATATAATATCTACAACTTAGGAATTAATCGACTTTGTTAATCTTTATTTATTCCTTTCATCAGACATACACATAAAATTAGAAAAGAGTAATGATAATCACGGCCTCTAAAAACCAAAAATGGTTCCCATGAGATGCATTTGTAGTAGATAAAAAGACCAGCAAACGGTTAGCACTCCCCTGAGATTGATGCAAATATATATAAGGCAAAAGAAAATCTGACCACTTACCCACAACGTCACTTAAATAAAAGAGCAATCTGATTTTTTTTTTAAATTATTAATTATTCCTACACTAAAAGTATTTATGACCTTTCAGTAAGATGTTGTTTTGGGAAAAAATATGAATTCCAAAATTACTTTACAAAAGAATTACTTCTTATATGAAGCAGAAGAGTTCAGAATTAATTTTAATTCAATAATGTCCTGGAAGTACCAGGACTTTAGTTAATATTATAGTAAGGTCTTTCTAATTTCTTTAAATCTATATTATATCGTCAAAACTTATCAGAATGATCCTAAAACATGAAATCTGACTATATGCCATTCCTTATTTATATTAGTAATACCTTGTATAGGATTTGCTTGTGTAAATATCCATTTTTAATCGATGTTCAGTGAATATAATTAACTGTTTTTAGATAGAGTAGTCCAAGGGGTTTACATCTAAAGAGGAGGGCGGCAACATGTTGAAGTCCCAAATGTCTGGAAATGTTGTCATTCAGGAAGGCCTTGGATGTAAGCATCTGCATTTTATCCCTCCTTCCTCTCCACAAAAATGGAAGGGCAGACTCCATAATGCCAAAGACAAAGGTTCTAACTAGATTTTTTGTTCTGAAGACGTGTCTTAATGAAGCTGAGCCATTTTTGAATGTTTGGTTGTAATGTAGCGGCTGTTAAGTTTATTCAAACGCAAAAAAAAAAAAAAAAAAAAAAAAAAAAAATTCAACAGAAAAAAGCTACACTTTGGCTGAATTTTATTTCCCTTCAGAAAATTTATAATCTTCTTTCCTCTTTCCAACCATCTCAGCTTGTTCTGCTCAAAGATGTGATTTGTCACCAAGCATGTTAACATTATACATATAAGATCAACCCTGTATCTTGTAGCTATTATTTAATATAATGCACAGTACAAATTTGATTCCTAAAAATTTGCATAATGTAATAAATATTTCATAGAAATTCTTTTTAAAAATAGAAATTAAATATTTTTATTATAAAAGTAACAAACTATATCTTGGTGAAACTTCTCGATGTATTATATTCATAAAACTACATCAAGAATTTTATTTTGATATTTATGAGAGTAAAATTGATGGTACAGTTAAAAAGTTGTACAAAATTTTTAATGATGTTATTTTTATAATCAATCAACTGTTGATCTGACTATTTTTAAATATGTTAAATATAACTGTTCCTTAACTCCCTTAAAAAAATTATATTTTGTTAACAGAAATACTTTGTCATTAATCTGCATATAGAAATAATTTATTATTTATGTAAAAATGGGAAATATGGACTGACAACGACGTCACAGGCTGATATCTATAATGACGCCATTCAACATAAATTGATTTATCCAATTTGGACGTCAAAATTTTGTGACTGATGCATCTCTAGCGTATATAGGTATAGGGTTGTCCGGAAGAGTTAAACCTCTAAGATTTGAAGTGTTATATTTTGGCAACAATATATCCTATCTGTAATTTGATATATTGTTATGCAATCCGGGTTCTATCCTTCTCGTCTGCCATAAAACAAAACAAACAAAAAATATTAATTTTTATTAGTCGAGACGTGTCATCTAAGAAAAGCAGTAGGAAATCTCCATTGTGCCGGTAAGTCACAAATATTAAATATTTTGGATTTTGAGACTTTCAATTAGTTTCAGTTCTGTAAAATATAAAATCAAGAATGATTAAGTTACTGGAAATATTAATAACGAGCCAAGAAATGAACACCCAAAGTGAGCTAGCAATCTGGAAAACTTCTGGAAAGTTAAAGAAAAAATTGACAGGAACCCCTACCGATCAATCGATACAATGACAAATCATCCATAAAGATCTAGAGATGGTTTCCATCAATTTTCATTACGGTCAAAATGTCACAGATGAAGCGTTTTGAAAGAAGTAAAAATGTATTATAATTTTGCAGCTAGAGGAGGTATATTGTCTTTTCTGATGAGAAGAAATAGGGCATTGATCAAAGTTCAACTGACACAGCGACCAAATTCAGGCCTCCCTATCAAAACGTGTCTGTTTAGACCTCCGAACTGTTCCTAAGCGTGTTAATAGTCGATCTTTTATGATTGAGGCAGGGATTTCAAGTAAGGGATAGAAAAGCTCACATTGGCTCTTATCCCAGGGAGTCACGATATAAAAACGGGTGATTACATTCCATATTTTTTGGAAACTGTGGTGTTTCCATGGTTTGAGATCGACTTATCCGAAACAAAAAAGGTGACCTTTGAGCAATATGATCCTCCAATACGTGCCAGCATTCCATGCCCACAGTAGCTTAACGCAAAAATTCCTTTTTTTGGACAAATCTATGCTGTGAGATCTAAACCTGTTCGAGTAATTTGTGTATAAATATCTTGAGTTCGAAAATAAAACCCGACTATATTCAAATTTGGAAGATCTTCGAACTGCAATTGAAACAGAGTAGCCCAAACTTCAGTAAGTCAATTTTGTGCGAAATTTCAATTTCGTATAAGGGATACACGAGACAGATATTTCAAATAAATTATAAGAATATTGATTAAACTTTAATAAATTTTCTAATACCTATATTTAGTTTAGTGTTTTACTCCACGATCAACACATTACTGAATTAATAAACATTAAAGAGGTTTTTAATTTATGGTCAACCCTGTAGATACAATATACATATATATATATACCGGGCCGTGCAAAATTATTTAGCGATGATGTAAATATACTTTTTAAGAGGTTTTGTGGCAACCAATCTGATTGTTTCGTATTTTTACTGTTAAAATAAACAAAAATCCTTCCTGTGAGAGCGTAACAACTTCCACACGTGAGACCATGTCCAATCAGGAAACAAAAAGGATCGAAATTGCAGCCCTCCTCCGAAAGGAACAGGTTGGGGCCTCGTTGAAGACAATTTACAACGTTTCCAAGCGCTTGGAGGCTGGGGGTGATCTCAAGCATTCCCCTGGGGCTGGCAGGAAGCCCACTGTCTCAACAAGGCAAATAAAGGCAGTGTTCAAGAGGACTCCCAACAGGTCCATTGCCGACATGACCAGAAAGATGGGAACGTCGAGATCAACTGTTTCAAGGGCATTGAAAAGGGCTGGAGGAAAGTCCCTGAGGCTTACTGAACGCCCTGTGCTAACTGAACGTCAGCGAGAAGTCAGACTTGAGTGTGCCAAGAAAATCTTGAATGATATCAAGAGCTCATCTGGACGCATCATCATTTTTTCAAATGAGAAAACTTTTATGGTCGATCCTGTTTTCAACAGGCAAAATGACCGTGTTGTGAGCTTTGGAGATGTTTGGAGATCCAACGGGAAGGCCATGAAGCCGGTATGGTTCCCCACTGGCTCAGATTAACAGCGGAGGATTATGTGAAGATTCTGGCGTCTAAGGTCCTTCCGTGGATCAAATCCATAGTCGGCAACTCTCCTTGGGGGTTTCAACAAGATGGAGCACCCGCCCATGCTTCCAAGAAAGCTCAGGAGTGGCTCAAGGACAACATGAACTTTTGGCCAAGGACTACTTGCCCCCTCAGAGCCCAGATCTGAACCCACTAGACTTCTCTATCTAGGCGCACGTGGAGACCAAAGCCTACAAAAAACGACACAAGAACATAAATGCCTTAAAGGCTGTTGTCAACAAGGCCTGGGCCTCCATGGACGCCGATTACATCCAGTAAGTCTGTGGTAGCTTCAGACGTCGCCTGCCCAGTGGCATTGAGTCAAATGGTGGCTACATTGATTAAATTTGATCACAAACTATTTTATTATTCTAAATGTATGAATAAATTGTTTCTCAAGTCATTCGAAATGTCATTATTGTCCGCAATATGTTCTGAACAAAAATCGGTAAATAATTCTGCACACCCCGGTATGTATATTAAAATAACTAATGAACAAATGCTCAAATAGTATGTATATATACAGACGTGAATACAAACTTACATTTGATTAAATGATGATTAAATATAAATTTGTTTAATGCATTTAACTAGGTTGTATAAAATACATGTGTACACACGTTTATAGTTAAAGTAAAAAGTCCTGAGGCTAAATTTTTTTATTTAATAATAAAAACATTGAATGTTTTCAAACTTATATTATTAGAACCATAATATAAATGAAGAATGTATTAGTTAATAATAATATGTAAAATTTACATATCTCTATTTTTTTAAGTCGAAATATACACATTGTATATATATGGGTAATTAGTGTTGTACCAGTTTTAAGTCCTGTTCGGTCCTTAAACAATAAAGAAATGAGAAAAATCAATTAAATTATGTTTCTTTAATACGGATTATTTTAAAGAGTTATAATTTACTCATAACCCCTACTGTGTCAAATTTTCCAATCGATGAGGCAAGTTAGGAAATATATATGCTAGAGAAGGGTTATTCTAATATAGGTTATAGGTGTATTCTAAAAAAGTAATTACGTTACTTTCATAGATCCTTTAGTAGGGATTCTTCATCTCTAATTGGCTCTGGTGGTGTAATATATAAGTTAACCAATCAACTTATTTCATTTAGACAACCTTGAAGTTATAATTCACCTTTATACCCAGAGATTGATATTATTGAGATTCAGTATACCTTAACACAGAAGTTTTATTTACTCCTTAACGGAGCTCGTAAGTCGGAGCAATTTATCCTAAAAGAAATAATTTGAAATGATACTCGTGTCCAGCTTTCAACTAGCTTTTAAAATAAACTTGTGTGTTGTGGCGCACGTATCACAAAGTATTACTGTATCTTTATTTACGCCCTTTGCCATAGCTACTGTTCATTTCTGTAAACTGAAAATTTTAATTAAATACAACCTTATTAAGCCGAACCACCAATCGAAATCTTCCTGTATGTATTTATTTATCTACGGATTCAATTAATTATAAATAATAAAATGTCAGTCCATTTTGTTTTTTAATTGGACCGATCCAGATCATAAATTGGAACCGGCAAAACACTATTTATAATTATATATTTTAAAAATTGATATATTAATAAACAACTTCAAATAATTATTATTTTTATATTTTCCTAGGTGTAAATCCAAATTCATGGAAAACAAATTCTGCATCAAGCCAACAGTATTCATTTCTTCTTCAAAAAAAGAACAGACTATATCCCCTCTCATGGCGCCTAGTTTCAAGCCTCTCAATAACCATTATATCTCTTCTATTGTAAATTATCATTGTCATTTCCTAACACTTTATTTATTTTTGTTTTTGCAATATGTACAGTTTATGTATACATATATTTATTTTAACGCATTTATATACGTTTATAAAATACAAATTTTATTATCATATACTCGTGTCAATAAATGAAAGCAGTTCTTTTTTTAAAATAAGGTTACAGCTGGTGTTGAGAACCGGACCAGCACCAATTTATTTATTCATCTGTCTTCGGTCTGAAGGGATTCTTTCCAGACCATTTTTTTTCCTTCTCACTTTAGGGACTGATTTTTTTCGGTCTCACTCAATCATATTTTTTTCAGTTTCATAAATTAAAAGAGACCATTTTTTTCTAGATCAACCGTCATTGATGTTTTTATTATATTGAACAAATGGAATACTTTATAAATCTAAAAAGTGCACCGCATGTTCTAGAACAAATACTGTATATATTATTGTAACAATAATAGTGCACACATATTATATATATGAAGGTATAATAGAGTTTGTTTGTGTGTCTTTTATTTGACTGGAAATTCTTTTCCAGTCAAATTGCACGCATAAAAATTGATTTTTAACTGAAATGTCTTTCACTTTCTGACTTTTTTTTTTTTTTTTACGTAGCGTAGATTTTAAATTTTTAAGAAGAAATGGCACAAAACTATTACATAAGCCACATGATACCTGCTATCTTGTCTCGCCAGAAGTAGAAGAAACTTATTGGGCCCACTATTTGATCTTCAAATGGCCATGCAACAAACCTTTACATAGTTCCGACAATTCCATCACAAGATTTTTTACCGTGATCTCTGCCAAAGATTGACCAGGAACATCTAAAACCAAATTAATGATGGCAAAGGATCAAAAAATATTTAACACCATCAGAAAGTTGATGTACTTACTATAAGGATTAAGAAACATTTGAGGGGCTTGATATCCCTAAAAGGAAGTAGCGACGCCATTGTGATTATAACTGTAACAAGAGGGAAAAGGAAATTGTTCCAAGTCTCAAGAAAGAATGAGCAAACTATCTTAAAATTATGTCCAACTTTATAAATAAGTGATATACTATAAACTACTAATATTTTTTTATTTGTCAACTACTAATCAATATTATGAATTACAGTAGTTCAGTTTTCTTTTGTCCGTCTATTTAAATCATATAATAAGTTTAACAAATAAACACGTAAGTAAAATTGACCAAATTTCTGGAGAAAAGTAACCTAACTTTGAGATCCTACCTTGGGAGCTATAATAAAAAGCCACACGATTTTTGACACAAAGATACACAATTTTTACGTATGTTAAACATGTTGTCAAAGTTTCATATTCATATGGATTGGGTATTCTTTTCAAATTTTTGATCAAGTACTTGCTACCAGTATTTCAGAATTTTTTTTTTAAATTCAAAATTGAGGCATAAGTAATTTAAATATTTTACTTTTGTCTTCTTTTGGGAAATCCTCACAATTCTAAATATTTTAGTACCAAATTTCAAGAAGTACTTTCTTTTGGACCCAAAAATGATAATGCTTTAGGACTTTATAAATCCCCCTTATAATTTTAAATCCATCTAAGATCCTAAAAATTTGAGAAGGCTTATTTCTGTGTATATTTTATATCAACCCTTGTTTTTATAGAAGTTATTTGTATAAAAAAGAAATGATTAAGGAATAAAATATCGAAAAATTTGAAAAATCACATTAACTCGATGAAAATAAAACATTTTACTAGTATACCGTACTGAACCACATACCGTGAAGGTTGTACTTCGGGTTGTAACAAACCATGGGTTCAGCGTACCGTCCCAACCCTAATGGGTACATAGTAACATCATTAAATATACTCCATAATTTTATTTCTTTGTGTTGCTAAGGAAAATTGATCCTAATATTCAATTACAAACCTATTTAATTTTATTTTATTCATCAAATATTAAAATTAGAATAAACTGAAATATTTATTTTCATTGATCTTTTCGAGATTCCTGGTTTATTTATTCATGCATTATGTAAATTGTACGTGGAATGGAGACTTTAATACATAAATATAAGATAATTCAGACAGCATAAAGACCAAAATGAGAAATAGTAGAAAATTATCTTCATTCTACCTGGGCATGTTCCTAAATACCCTCAAAAAATATGGATATTAGCAACTAACTTAAATAAGATACGAGGATTATAATTCGTCTATTTATACCACGGATTTTTCCAATATATTAATAATCATATTTAGTTAGATTAACATCTACTATAATATAAAATTATAGTTGATCTACGTTCGTATGTCTGCTTATAAAAATGTATCACCAGGGTATTTAATAGAGACAGATAGAGGCCTTAAACATAAAATAAAAGTTGTTTAGAAATATGAGTTACTTTCGTAGAGCTATTTTTCAGTCTGACCAGACATAAGTCCTGGGTTCTGTAGGGCAAGTATATTTTTTTGCTACTAAGTTGATTTTTTTTTCATAAAAAAGATCGATTCCCCGTGTCTTGAAGATTAAAATATGCACCAAAGAATTAAAAATCAAAAAAACCAAAAAGGGGGAACGTACATATGTATATATTAAGTACAAATTAAAAAAACGTAACTAGGAAGAGCATTAGCAAGTTTGTCTTAGTATTCTTAGTTCATAATAAATAATTTGAAATAAAATATATAATATAGGTACATCCTTGTAATACAGGGTTTGGAAGCAAAACGGCGACTGAATGACCGATTTTAGAAAAATGCCAATAATTATATTTTTTGATAAATAATCTAGAATTTTTTTTTAACAAACCTTTAACAGACATTTGTGGACATGTTTACTCAATATGGCCACCCTCAGTAGCAATCATAGCCTCCACACGGCGGCGGAAATCCTTGTAGGAGTTGAGGATTAACTTCCCGGACAAGTTGTTCCACTCTTTCACAATGGCAGCCTTCAGGGAGTCCACGTTTGAATGAGATGCCCAATTAGTCTCCCTCTCTAAAATACCCCAGTCCAACGGGTCCAAATCTGGCGAAGATGATTGCTTCTTGTCCTTGACCAAAAAGCAGCCATGTTGTTGGCGCAGAACTTCTGGCATTTGGCCAATGTGTGTGAGGGTGCACCATCTTGGGTCCACACATAGCTGTCCTCTGGGTAGGTGGCCTTGAGTCATAGCAGTATGGTGAACCACAGCACCTTGTAGTAGGCCTCCTGGCCGATTTTCTCCCCAGCCTTAAAAAAGAAGGGACGCCACGACCCCCAGGACCATTGTTTGGGCCGGATGCTTACAGAACACCCTCTTGACCTCCTCTGGTGATTCCCCAATCCAACAGTCGTTCCGATGGTTGTAGATCTGGTCCACGGTGAAAATCTTCTCGTCAGAGAAATTTTTTACTGTAGATCCATTTGCCTTGATCCATGCACGAACTTTCTTGCACCTATGCAGTCTCCTTTCTTTCAGAGTGTCCGTCAACAGGTGGCGTGGGGTACTTCTGTAAGAGGACAACCCCAAGTTCTCCTTCACAGCTCTCCTGATTGTTCCCTCGTCCCCGTCAAACTCGTTAGAGAGGCGATTTATGGATTTTGTGGGTTCCTCCTTGATATTCTTTTTGCGGTCCTCCAGAAACTCAGAATCCCTTTTCAAGTAGTGTCCCCCACTTCCTTCTTTCCTTGAGAGGTCTTTTCCATCCTTTTTTATCTTGACCACCCTGAAAATGAGGCTTCTGGACCACTTCACAATGTCCATAGTCTCTGCTACCTCAATTTTGGTATCTAGAAGGTCTGAGATCCTCTGCCTTTTTGCTTCTTGCTCATTCATGATGAAAGATTTGAAAAATGTTTTTAAATGTTTAGTTATGCAAAAAGGACAGGAGATTTGGAATATGCAAGAAAAATCACAAAATCTCCCTATTTTAATTACATAGTTAGCATTTATTTACAGTCCACGTTTGGCTTCCGAACCTCGTATATAAAGGAATAAACTAACTAAAAGTCCAGATAAATGAGCATATGAAAGGTTATCAAATTTAATTTGTTTGTTTAATATTACAAAAAAAAAAAATCTTTTTAAATAAAGACTTTACAATGTTTTGTTTTCACATTGTCATAAAAGAATATATATTAGACACTAGGGGGAGCGCCCGTCATTGCTCGGAGTTATTAAGCGTCCATAAAATTTGTTTAAATTATAATTAGATATACCAATTGTAAGCATTTTGGGGATGTCAAAAAAAGAAACCTGGAAATCAACATGGTAACCCGGATCGTTTGAAGGATGTTTTGGATGAGAGCAGCTTGGATCTCTTAAAGTTTGATTAGATCATCTACAACCACCTGAGACGAGGAGAGGAGGGAGAGAAGAAAATAAAGATGGACATTGGCAAGAATTACTCAGACATCGATCCTCAATTCTACTCTGAGTCCAACAACGACATACAATTATAACTCTGCAAGAAATCCTTTAGGTTACTTTCTGTCGTTGTTATGAGTATATACAGATATTCAATTAGGCTTTGAATATAGTTGAATGTAGTAGAAATGGAATTTCACTCCTTCAGAATTATATAATATTGACAACATCTTAGAAAAAAAAAATCACTTTTCAGTTTGCCAACTCCAAAAACAACTGGTGATCTAACATATACACCCGATTTTCATTAATATTTATAATATACTCTTGTTTTATTTTATTTTATAATATGAGGTAATTTAGCTACACACGTTCGTTGTTATTTTGTTATTTCTTTAATTTAGCAGTTCTGAAGATATTAAGGGAAACTCCAAAAAGGAGTTATTAACAGACAGAAAGACAAACGTTGATAAATTAATATAGATGATTAAAGAATCCTATGTAATTTTTCAAACAATCTACACCTGTAAAAATCTGTCTATACTACTTTTAAAAAAAAAATAATCCAATATGTTAATGGATTTTCTTCATGAGTTAGTTGAATGTATACTTTCCTACGTGTGGGTGCAAAGAAAATTACATTTGAAAATTGCTCATCTAACATAACTTACATAAATAAGAAATGATAGTATTAAATAAAATATTTTATTAAGAATAAATTTAAAAAAAAGATTAGAAAGGTAGTTGTAATGAAGTTAATAGCGCTAGAGAATATTTGGTTCTTTGTGAAAAAATCAATTATTTTTATTTAGTCAGACATTTTAAATTCATTTTGTCTTTTTTTTTTTTGTCACATTCTGTCTCCTCTCATGCCGTTACTTCTTTTGTATCAAATAGCCTTTCCTCCAAAAAGAAAGAAAGAAAATGCCTAAAATCAGATGGTAGTTAAAATTTAACTACAAAGTGATGGTCATATCCCATTTCTTCGAAAACAATGTGATTGTCTGAAGCTTGTTTGGCTTGCCAAAAATTAATAGATGATTTCCCTTCTCTGTCTGTCACATACCTTTCAATTGAAAGCGCTTGGAAAATGGACAATATTCACTCAAAGGGTTCACTTTCATAGTTGAAATACTAATGGCATAAGTGAACCGAAATGTAGAAGTAATCCCCTCCCCCAAAAAAAAAAAAAAAAGGATAACATATTGTGCACTCAAAATTATAGTTTATTTTCAAAATGGGACACTGTTATCCATACATATTATGTGAATTTAATCCTTTGTTGTTGTTTTTTTGGTTTAATGGATTTGACCCTTTTTTAGTAGAGCAAAGAGAAATCAAATGAAAAAGAGGGGACTTACTTTATCTCTTACAATATAGAACATACTTGTATAAAAGTATGTATTTGTGGTTGAGAATTACAAGGGGGGGTCGGTTGATACGTCGTTGTATCTACCACCCATAGTACATATATATGAGGAATATAAGGCAAGTCAAAATTAGAACAAAGGCAGATTTATATCTAATGAAAATGCATTTATGCCACCTCTTCTCAATCCTAATTTACTCGATAATATAGCCCATAAACAAATGTGTATGAATTTATATATGTTGTACGTCAACATAAACCCAATCTTGAACAAAAAGAAAGAAACTTCTACTGGTTCCTATACTCATGAGCTGGCGAACTGAAAACCCAGAAAATTGGCATTCTCAAGATGGCTTACTACTGCTAATCGCTTACTCAGACATTACACAAGTAATCATAATCCATCAAAAAACTTGCAAGTGCTTGTCAACTACGTGCTTAAAGTCTACACTCAAGTGTGGTTTCTAATCAAGCGAAAAATGTCTATTAAAGATGGATTTATGCATTTTTTGAACTGATTGGTTGCTCTAGATTCTTACCAGAAAGTCTTCGGTCTGTTATTGAAATATATTTTGTTTTGTGCACACAGAAAACCTACTTGTCAGTATTGGACCACATTCGGAGTTGGTATTGAGAAGAATAATAAAACCTAGGGAATCTGAAATAAACACTAAAAGTAGAATATTTAAACCACCAAAAGTAAATTTTTATGCAGGAGAAAACACTGAGATTATTGTACGGAACGAATATCAAGTTACAGCACCACCGGTTCTTCGAAATATTTCTAATAAGGACCTTCAAGCCATGGCCAAAAATAAAAATTGTTTATTTTCCTTGTCACACGCAATCAGCAGAAAGATGTGCTAAACTGGTAAGAGATACTTCACAAAATGTAACTAACACTAGTTCTAGAGATGCTTTATAAGAAATAGATTACAATTTCGAGGAGAAATGCCAAATTTTTGCGACAAAAATAAGTTTAAATTTTAGTTTTGTGGTGGATTATAATCCCTAATTTACTTATATTACTTTTCTATATTTTGGATAATTGATTTTAATAATATTTAAACCACCAAAAGTAAACTTTTATGCAAGAAATTACACCGAGATTATTGTGCGGCACGAATGTCAAGTTACAGCACCACCGGTTCTTCGAAATATTCAATATTCACTTTTGTGTTATTTTAGTGTTATAGAGTTCTCCAAATGATGCAAAATTTTAATATCATTGATTTAATAGTAAAATAAAAATTAATAATAAAAGTTACGGATCTATTTTGATCAAACTTTGTACTAAGATTATATATGGTCACAGTGAGAGGGCATTACATTTTGAGAGGACAAGAACAAAGTCCAAGGTCAAGGTCACACCAAAAAATGACCATATGTGGAGGTTTTGTGCTCTCTCAAATTCCCATTCTTGTTTTAATCATAAAACAACTTTCAAAATTCATTTTTGTATTATTTTAGAGATACAGTTGAAATCTGTGAAGACGTAAATTTTACAAAACTTTGAAGACTTTTACTATTTTCATAATTTGTGTATAATTAGTCAAAGTTTGATGCCCCTTGTGTTTGCATAGGTAAAAAAAATACATTAACGGCACACTCTACTGTAGTTGTGCAGCCAAAGAGAGCATACTTTGTTATTAATTTTTTCTGAAAAATAAATCATTTTAGTGAAGAGAAATTGACAACTTTTGAAAGATTGTTAATTTATCCAAAATAGCTATTAATTGTAAGTTACTCTAGTCTGACCTATATTAGATTTTTTATTTTTACAAAACTTCTAAACAAGGATCAATACATCTTAAACTGTATATATCTTCATTTTAATATAAAAAAGAAAAGGATTTTTAAAGAATGCCCCCCCCACTCAACATTTCAAAAAAATAATTTGAGAACAACCTTTTTCCTTCATTTGTTACCAGCTAATATTTTTTCCTACAATTTTTAGTAATTATGTCAACTGTCGACCTGAAGTCATACGTACCCTTCTAGACAACCCTGTCTACCACCTATTTTCTTCATCTCCTAACTGTTTGCAGCTAACCTAGTGAAAAAGCATGACATCTAAGCGGCTCTTTTCAAAAAAAAAAAAAAAATGAAATGGACAGAATTACAAAGATTATCTTCGGTTTCTGTTTTTTTTAGCAAACCGGCACATCATATTTTCTATAGATCCACTAATAACTCCGAGCAATGCCGAGAACTCTCTCAAATACATACAATGTATGATAGACTTTGTAGTTGAATTTTCAAAGGAATTGCATTAACAGATTAGTTATACATACATATTAAATTATATTCCTCCCCCCTATGTTTCTTTCAGGAACTAAAAAAGGTTTCAGCATTTATTTTTACGTATTATTGTATGCATATTTGTTTCTATCAATTGATCATTAGTTACATTAATGTACCTACGTACCATAAAAACTTTGGCATATTTGTATACATAAATATGTGTAAAAGAGGAAAGAAATCTTAAGTAATAAATCGGCAATACATTACATCTGGTGCCATTGCATCATTTACCTATGTAATAATAAAACAAAGTTATGAGATTCAAAACTGGTAGTGTGTTGAGTATTATTATATTTTTCTTGCAATGTTGATGCTCTTATTATGATTCAAAGTTGCCAGTGTATTAACTCTTTAGAATATTTTCTTTTCTTGCAATGTTGTAACTATTATTGTTTGATGTTTATTATTAATTATTTATTTTGGATTATTTCAATGTTTAATAATTTTCTTTGGAAAAGGGGAAAATCAATATTTTCATTTTGTATTTTTAGCAAGGGGAAAAAATCCGAATGAAAGGCTTTTTTATAAATAAATATAAACATAATTAAATTGCATAAATGATAATGCTGTAATTTATAAAATATAAAAGGAAATACCCATGTAATAGCCAGTAGGGAATGAGTAAACTACAAAAATAAATTAATTGCATGGTTAAATGACATTCTGTGCACCTTGTTGTTTTTTTAAAAAATGGGGCATACTGAAAGGAATTTTCATAGCACTCTGAATGTGAGAGATATATTTTTTGGTTCGAGGGTGATTGGTCGAATTTTTTTGTTCCGAAATTCCATTTGGAACATTTGGCCAAAAAATGAATTTATTATATTTATAACTACAACTTTATATATATTTATGTTATGTTGGAGAAAAAGTTGTATTCTTCGCCTTGTTTCAATGATTTATAAGAAGTGTTACAATGATCCTATTTAAGCCTAGTATTTCCCACCCTCTTTGATAATTTGTTGCCTATGAGAATCCAAATTTATAATACTATTTTGCCTATGGGCTAAAAATTCGGGCAATCAATTTTCATAGACTTCTATTGAGGCCAAATTTGTACCCCACTTGCGTTAGCTATAGACAAGATCAGGTGGTAGTCACTTGGTGCTAGGTTTGGACTGTAGTTTGGATGTGTAAGAACTTTCGATTCAATCTCATCAAAGATATGTGCAACCTGGCATTGTCGTGATGGAATACGATTCCTCACCTACTCGATTTTCTTATTGTAACCAGCCTTCTGCAAATGGTTCAAAAAAGTTTTCTGATCGATGTTCAGCTCCTGAACTAAACTGATACTACTACTGCTAACATGTCATAGTCATCTGTCCACAAATACCTCAGGCTTTGTCAAACAAACCTCGTCTACACTACTTTGAAGAGGAAAATGTTGTCTGACACATAAAGAGCCATTTTGCAGTAGGGTTGTGCGCCTGCTCACCACTCCAATATGGCACAAAAGTGGTGTTTAGACAACTTGAATTCTTTCTGGGGCAAAGGCACATGGCCGGCCAACAGTCCTAATTGTCTCCCATTGAAAATTTGTGAGTCTTGGTCCAGAGGGAACTCAATGAAAATGCCCCAGTAATTTCAGAGGATGAAATTTAAAAAAAAACTCACAAAAGCTTGGGTAATAATTTTTCCAGATACTTTGACTAATCTGTATGAAGGGATGCCAGAATGCATCAAAAACGTAAAAAGCTTAAAGGGCGCCATATTGGGAAGTAAATAAAGTTGTTTGCCAAAAAAAAAATCACTTGTTTAGGTTAATTCATGATTTTTTAAAATTTGTTTTGGATATATTGTAGTGGCTGCAGACGGTGATATGTAAGTGGAGGCAATGTTAGTATTACAATGCCATTGTCTTTAGCTGTGGGCATGGCTTTCAACGATACATGGGACTCACGATGGTCCATAATAAGGATGACTTGGCGGTCTTTAGAGCATCTTGTCTGACGTATGAAGAAAGGCAAATATGTATTTGTCAGAAAATATCTGGCTGTTCATCCAAAAAAGGCTCCATTGATAAAGGTTGGGTTGACTTTTACTTGCGGAAACACATAGAACGGAAGAACAGCTGAACCACCAGCATTGATGTCGCATAGAACAGTGACCAGTTGTCCTCTCTCTCCAGAAGTGAGCGCCACAACTTGTTTCTTCCCAACCTGACTAACCACTGTAGATGGAGCCCAGACAGTTGTAAAGCATGTTTCGTATATATTATATACATCTTGTGGAGAAAACTTGTGTCTAAAACAATACATGGCCACAAGCGATTTAAATAATTTTAAGCTCACCTATTTTACATCAATAATAATTACAAAACATTAACAGACTTGTTTATGTTGTGGAAATGTCGTAAGTTCTTAACTTACAGATAAGTTGTGTTAAATTTTAATTAATAAATATAATGTTACTATCTGTTTTACACATCCGAGAGATTAGAAAAGAACTTGGCAACTGTCACTCTGTTAAATGCTGTAGATCTAGCCATTGAAGTAGCATCCAGTTGGCGACATGAAAGCCCATGTCGCTCCCGAACCCCTCGAAACCCGCTTTCCCTGCAAAATTTAAATTAATAACTCAGTAATTTTGAAAACTAGAGGAATTTAAATGACATTTTAGTTTTATTCATTGTATTGGGTTTATACGAGAGAATGTAGTCAGCAAAGTCAATAGGAAGAATAACATTTGAAAATGTTTTTTTCATTTGAGGAACAATGCGATTTTCTTTACCAGCAGCTGAATTTGTTGGTCCAAGAGTCTGGCATACTAATATCATTGCCCTTTACAAACTCATTGGCTAACTCCATGCATTTACCAGGAGTTAGTCCATGGTATCGATTGTCCAAATCTTTAATGTGGTCAGGCCACAGTTTCTCCATGAAGGGAGGAATGGTAAGATTTAGATTTCTGCACTGTTCATAGCCACTGGCCAGACGTTCTTCAGGGGTCATGCATATGTAACGTTACAATGTAGTACTTGACAAACCAAAGTTCGTCGCTACTCCTCTAACTTAAATTAATAACTCTTTCCATCTTTCACCTTTTATGCTGCCTTTGTTAAACCTTCTTTGTCAATAGCCCATGTAGTCTTTCTTTTGTACACTCGACCCATATCTAACTCTAAAAATAACTGTTGTGTACTCTTATTTTATGTTATTCCCCTTCCCCTCTTAATATTCTAGTTTATATTATGAATAGTAAGGTACTGTTTCACGTATTATGTATTTGATATATAAAGAACCTTGTATGTAAATGTTTTTAGAGTATACCATGAGCTCCTAATAAAGACTGACTCCTTCACCGACTATAGTAAGCCTATATATGTATAGAAATAGAGTCTATATATGGAAAATATAGAGAAATAGAGGAGATTATTTATATGTGACAAGTGAGAGTTGGGCAGCTAGCCGTATTGTAAACGGCCCAACTATTTCCTGTTTGAAATTATAACACGAAATACAGGTTTGGAGAATGGAATGAGGAGGATTTTTTTATAGGACTGATACTGAAGTCTCTTTCCTCAAAAGCCTAAAGTTACATTCAATCCAGTGGTCTACTACCGTTTCCTAGTGTAACAACCCTCAAACGGTGGCTCCGAAATTTTAAAACACCTCCTGGAACACAATCAAATATTATTAAAATTATCGCTCAACAAATCAAATCCAACGAAACTCCAAATAGAAACTTAGCTGTCTTGTGCATTAATTAGATGAAGCTCCGACCAGTATCAAAAAAGGTATTTGGATGTGCCTATGGAGTAAATTTGGAAATACAAAAGGATATTCTCCAGGGCATGATAAATGGGATTGGAAGAATGAAGCAAATTAAGAGAAATAAAAATGGTGAAGTGGTGTTGCCTAAGTCATCTGCTTTGAAGCCCTACCAAAAGGGCATAAGTATTTCTTCAAAATCTTTGATATCATTGTATCAATACATAAATAATGAAAATGGCCTTCCATATATATTGACATATCGTTTAAATCAAGATTGTCTTGAAAACTTTTTTTCAAGAATAAGATATATTGGACGAACCCACTTTCATCCTAATGCGATTGATGCCATGGATCGATTTCGGATACTCGTTATAAGTGGCTCAGAAAAAATGGTTGCTAAGAATGATCCCGTCAGATCTGAAGGCTGAAGGATACCAATGTTTTGTTTCTATGTTTCAACAAATTACAGGTTGTAGTATCCCTAATGCACCAATATATACTATATACTAATCCTGTATCTTCTTTTAGGTCCTATTTTGAGCGAAGCAGATTCAGAAGATAACATGAAATTTTATCAAGACTTTGATGGTATAATTTATTCTCAAATTATTAAAGGTGAGATTGAGGAAGATATAAATAATGATGAAAATAAAATAGTACACCCATTTAATGATTTTCATCTTCCTAAAATCTCTGAAAATGAGGAATTTATTTATGTTGATGGATATGTGGCCAAATCGTTGCATCAAAAATTTCCCACTCTGGGGTTTAATACTTCCACATCCAAGTTCCTCCAAGTCCATGCCTTAAAACATTGTCAAGAGGGGGACTGCTTCAACCATCGGAATCTTCTTTGGAATTTTGTAAAAAAATAGAGAAGCATTTCATTAAGTTTCAGGGGAATTTCTTTGATACCGAGCCATATGTGATGGATCGACTCATGAACATAATTGTGGAAAAGTATCCTAAGGAAGAATAGTTCGTTATTTTTTTTATTATTTGCACTCGTACATTCATTAGACCTATTCTTTAATACAGGGAGTGACAAAGTAATACGATCTTTTGTTAGATTGAACTCCAAACCTTCTCCAAGGAGTCTTCATTTAGTATCTTCACTTTGATGAAGACTGCTAATGATAATTTATAGCCATCCTAACAAATGACAGTCAATACAAATAACTTATAAGTAATTACAATATATATGGATTTAACATATTGTTCTTAGATTGAATAATAGAATTGATGATGACAAGGTTGAAGAGTTAACACAGAATAACTAATATGCGTTCAATACAATTTTCTTCATGTTTAGACCCCTTCGGTGCACGTGAGCATTAGGGTATTCTATAATCCAATATCATTAAAGCTGAGCTTCAAGGTTCGATTAATGACTGTTTTGAGATTAGAAAATGAAAAACTGTTGTTGCATGTACTCTTTCTGTTATCTTATTTGCATTTTTATTCATCATTGTCTCCCTATAATAAAGACTTTATAATTTTTCGCTTACCTTAATGCAATATTGAATATAATTAATTTCATTATTCAAATGACTCCGATAGCATTACAATTAATGGGGTTTCTATCTATCCATCTTTCCTATGATTTAATATTTTCCATTTGAATATCCTAGCCACACACCGTCTAATCCTCTGTACATGTTAAGTTCAAGGGATATCGTCTCTGTGTGTCTCACTCGGTGGATCTCATTTTCTTTAAAGGAAGCATCGTTCATTGCACATATGTCCCTTCCCATCAAGGTCTGTGATAGTGACCTCTGAGCTCGTGAATCATTGCCTCTGTTCTCAAAAATATATAAATTCCTCCAGATCTTCCACGGAATAATTGTATTCTTCTATAAGTACTAATGAGTTCTATAAAAAGATAGAATAATCGACTGAATTCCTAAGTGAGGAACAGAAAGAGTTATCATCTTCCATCTACTATTCCTTCATTGAAATTATGTTCTTTTGTTCTCTGCTTCGTCTCTTACTCTAAGAAAAATCTTTTATTTATAAGAGTCCTTCAGTTTCCTTGATGTATATAACGCAGAAATAACTTATCTCAATCACATTGATATCAATTCCATTTAAAAGGTGTAATTTATTATGTATAATCTATATTGATAATTGTATAACGAGGTCCCTTAATTTATTAATTACTTGTGTATCTCTTTTGTCATTATAAAACAAGTGGAAGATGATTCTAGAATATTAAATAATGTGCCTTTCTTTTCTCTATAGTTGTGTCTGCAATGCATATTTTTCTAATTAATATATTTATTTCTGCATAAAAATGTCTCTTATCTTTTTATATATATATAATATCTTACATTTGTTGAATCTATTAGTTTTATTTTATATTAATAACTTCCATATCTTATCATTTGTCATTTTAAATTTGTATGATTAACTGCCCATAAGTTCTATTAAAATTTATATTAATGTTTTTTAGTTTTAGTTTTTTAATTTACCCATACTTATTTCACTTACTAACACAAACATTTTTTTACAATACTTTAATAAATTATCTTCATAATGTTCATTATTTCAATGTCACGATAAAAACGCTCTACTTCGTAATAAATAATATCACATTATAATACTGTGCTTCGTACAAATTCAAATAAAGTAAATACAAATTATATTTCAAATATTTAAATTCCTACTCATTGTGAATGGATCTCTTCAATTTTACAATCCTGGAATCTTCTTTGCAAGAAAGGAGTCGAATCTGCTCTCTTGAGATATATAAATTACAGTAATATGGACAAGAACAACGGTCTGAATTGTCGCAAAGGGGGTCTTAGCTTTAAATGACGTGCTAAGTGTTTATCTAACATCGGTTTCTTCGGGTAAAGACTCCACGGATTCGAATAGGTTGATGTGCAATTTATTTAAGATAAGTCGTTCTAAATATTGAACACATTAATTTACTTTTCTTTTTTAGCTTTATAAATGACTTAATGAACAATGAAGATTCTATATGGAATTTGAAGTATGATAGGATAAAGACGGATTTTATTTCTAATCATAATTAGTATGTTTATTTCAGAATAAAAATGTCTCATTATGTTTTGTATATATGTTACGGGCAATGTGGAAAATTGGGCAATTTGCAATGGTAATTTTAACTTCATTTACATTGACAAGTGGGTAATTTGATTATTAAACAATTCATTGCAAGCAATGGGATCATTAAGAATTTGATTAAGATTCAATTTCATTGCAAGTGATTTACTAATCTAGTGCAGCCCTCATAATATTTAGCTAAGGCACATTACTAATTTTCACTTCAAGTAGTATATTTTAGCAATATTGCCGCAATATCATCAAAACTCGTAGAACGCTCATATAACATACAAGCATTGAAAAATATTTGACAGTATCTCCTATATTCTGAGACTCTAATAGGGTTGCTAGATTAGCTTTTTTAAGCAGTTTACCCATGAAAAAATAGATTTGGCCTTTTTTTGTATTTGGTCTATAATTGAAATAAATTTAAATTTAATAGTTTTGTTTTATAATATATTTTTTCAAGAAATTTAACCAACTTGTTATAGATTCTGGGGCAGAATCTATAACAAGTTTCAAGTGGTAATGTGGTCCATTATATTAAAAGGTCGGAAATCCATGACATTCTGCATTTTCATTGAAAACAATATTTTATTAAGACAATCAACCTATAGTATGATAAAAATATTATCACAAGAAACTCCATTTCATTTAGCAAAATATACCTCGGGCAACAGATTATGTGGGTGCATAGTTGGTCCCTAAAGTCGATCCAAATCTATCGCCGCTGCTATCCTGAGTATCAAGGACCCCTTCTAATATGCTATGATATACCCCAGCCCACGGGTTGTGCAAGTAAACCACTGGTTCAAAAAGTGGATTATTACCCACCGCTTCCCGGATAATCAAAGACCCCTTTTAATATCCTATAATTTGTGCAAGTTGACTGCTGGTCAAAAAAATGGGTCATTAGCCACTGTCAATGTGTCATTGAGCATTAAGGACCCCTTCCAAAAGTCTATAATAGACCTGGGCCCACGGGCTGTGCATGAAAATCCACATCACTCACAATCTCAGAAATCATATGATAGACCAAATGGAAACATTCAAGACATTCTTATGATGTGGCAATGTGATAACAAGACTAGTAACTTGGCTGATGGATAGTGGTTTTTCAGTATGCCAAGAATCACCGATTTCAATCTGGTCTAACTTCATAACAAACAATGTATGTCCATCTGATAAAGGTCGTACTTAAGACCTTATATTTATCCAAAGAATGTGATATAACAACGGAGTAGCATCTATTAGAGATGTGTGGAAATATAGACTAAGAAAACCCCAAAGTGGAGGGCATAGAGAATATACCGGTTGATGACAAGAAATGGATATTCTGTAAACAATCTGTATCCGGAGAACAAAATTTCTCAATCTGCTCAGGGCGGTCAAGTACAACAGAGAGGAGCTAATCACAAGCAAGACGAACAAGCAAAAAGAGTTATGGCACTCTCCCCAACGCAGCTTATGGAGACTGAAGAAGGACAGTGCGTCAAAGTCCAAGTTTCAAGTATCTACCGAGGAAAAACACATCCCCACTACATCTTGGCTGTTGTTATCCATGTAGCAGAAAATGAGTATTATTTATCAGGGACAAAAAATGATGTTTTACAACAGCTCAATGTGAGAAAGCAGTTTGAGCCTTGCAAGGAGTCATTCCTCAGTGTTGATGAAATTCCCAGAGAGGAGAAAGTTACATAGCGACTGACTGATCCAAAATTCTTATGTAAATTTTATTAGATCTTTACTTGCTGTTGTAGGCATCCTTTTTTCACCTTTTGGCTTAAATTTTAGTATTAAAAAAACCCTGAACCCTCCGATTGGAGACGAGCTGTATGACGATCAAATCTCATTGCCAAAGTTACACATACCTTTACAGAGCCAACTAAGTATAGTACCAAAAAAAGTGCGATCCCTTGAGTTGTGGGAATAACGAAGGTTCTTAGTACTCAATGAAGCGTTGACAGTGACTTTTCGAACAGCTGTTCAATTACACAACACATGAGCTGAGGCTTATTATAGGATATTAAAAGGTGATTGATTTTAAGGGAATTGGTGGCGCCAATAATGGTCCAACTTTTGGACCAGTGGTTTACTTGTACAACCCATGGACTGGGATGCATCATAGCATATTAGAAGGGGTCCTTGATACTCATGACAATGGTCGTGATAGGTTTTGATCTCCCTTGTGGATAAGCAGCTCACTTGCGTTATACGTAGCTAGGGTTGTATTATAATATATTAAAAGGGGTCCTTGATACCTAGGATAATGGTGGCTATAGATTTTGATCCACCTGCAAAACATGGTTGCAAAGGTATATTTTTCAAAATAAAATGGAGTCTCTTGTGTAAAATTTATTATTATGCTACAGTTTGATTGTCCAGATCCAATAAAAATGTACTTGATCAGGGATTTCTAGCCTTCCATAAAATGGGCTGCATTCCTACTTGAAATATTTTGATGGGCCGCAGAACCTATTAAGTTAAATTTATAAAAAAAATTAAGTAATATAAAACAAAACTATTAAATACAAATTTATTTCAATTTGAAACCAAATACAATATTTAATTTTTAAAGGCCAAACTGCTTAAAAAATATAAACTGGCAACCGTGTTTGAGTCTCAGAAAATACGAGATACCGTCAAATATCTTTGAATTTTTGTATGTACTATTGGCGTTCGTATTTTGATGATATTGGGACAATTTTGCTAAAAAGTATTACTTGAAGTCAGAATGAGTAGTGGGTCGCAACTAAACATTTGGCAGGCCGCGATGTTGCCAGCGATTCATAGGTTGGACATCCCTGCACTAGGTTATTAAACTGCTTGCAATAAATTGTTTGATAATCAAATTACTCACAATCATTTTACCTGACAAAAGTTAAAGTAAAAATTAAAATTACCATTGACCTCTCTATTGGGAATTTTATAGATTGCCCAGGCATTTTGCACATCATAAGCCAAATATAAATATTATTTGTTAACATTAGTTTTTTTTTCATTTTCTGTGTATAACTTATATTAAAATTTCAAAAAAAAAAAATTTTATCACAAATATAAGTTATTATACTTTCAATTTTAAAATGCCAAATCGGAATTTGCTAAAAAAATACAAAATTGTTTTGCACTAATTTAGAAAAAGTACTTGCTTTGATTTTTTGGCATTCTAAAGAGAAACACAAACTAACAAAGATTTTTTTCGTACATACAAAACCAAAAAAGTTCTGTAGAATAATATCGAAAAAATAACCCTCAATTCCTGGTTCATTTTTGCAAATATTGCATAAATTATATTGAAATAATCCGGAAAATGAAAATACTACATTATAAATGAAAGTTTTACCTCCAAAATCCATTGTTTTGTGGCATTTCTTTTTAAAAATTGAAAAATGACGTTCCATAAAAAAAGAAGGGGAAAACTTGAAAAATTATTCAGAAAATGATGGATATTCCAGTTAATAATAAAAGCTTATGTTTCAAATTTATATGCAAACGAATTTACAAACAAATTTCTACAAACTAAATTTAATCTACGAATCCAATGTCCCTTATGAAGTCCATTTTTTTTTTTTGCACATGAAAAAAACATCCAAACTGCAATTTTGACCGATTTCTTATTTTGCCCATAACATTTTTTACTTTGTATAAATTTAGAAAATGTAATTATTCGTATAGTTGTTTTTTGAGACGCCCTTTTCTGCATAACTCAACCCCCTAGAATAAACCCCTCATATGACCCTCCACCCCCGTCTTAGCCTGTCCAGGTTCAAAAATGCAACCATGCAAAGTTTCAGCCTCCTAGGCCCAACGGTAAGGGTACCCATAAAAGACATAAACACTCAAACCCAATCTATATACACATAACCGATTCATGCTGAGTGTCAAATTTAATTGATATTTTGTAAGATGTATCAATTTTCTTGGGATTTCAGTGTTGATTTTGGGAATTTTAGGAGGAAATCTGGCGATATTATAACATCCCTGCTCAAGCCCTACTGATAAAACTGTTTTTGGTAATATGGATTTAATGATGAAACCCAATATGATTGTTAATAATATTCAATTTTCGAACTTATTAATAAACACAAGAATCACTGGTATCAAAAATGATTGCACTTAAATATCAAAACCCTGCTGGCGAATAAAAGTATAATGTTTGAGTCTGTTCTAATTAATAGATTACAATAAAAGTATTAACTTGCTGCAAAATATCAAAAGAATGAATTCCGATATATCAAAGTAAATATTTGAACCAGTTTGAACAGTGTGTGCAAAAATAATTCCACGTTCCCTGAGATAGCATAAACTGCTTTAGGATAATTAAAAAGACTTTATAACTTCGTCTAAACGTAGTGTTCATATACTTAATATAATGAGATAAAAATTAGAAGGTTAGGCAATGAACATTAGGTAATACTTAACAGGAAAGTTAAAATGGTATCAAAATGATACCATCGTCGTTCTAGTCTCAAATATCTTTGGATGTTAATTCAAAAAAAAAAAAAAAATAAGAAACAAAAAATGAAATTTTCAGGGTGATAATTTGAAGAATGTTTGGGAGGAAAGCAACTTGATTGTCATGAGGTTTATTCGATTAGCAACAATGTGTTAAGAGAGGTAGGAAATAAACACATATCTATATGCAAACACTTTGACGAATCCTTACTCAGTTCTACTCCGATTCACTTATAACTCTTCAACAAATCCTCAGTGTTACTTTATACTGTCAGGTTGCAACTATAAAAATGGCGCGCTCCCTCTCTCTCTTCTATAGTCTGCGTAAGCAAATCGTACCGTTTTTAATAGTAACTTCAACTTAGTCAAGAACAACACGTACATAGATGATAGTATCAGCAGTATTTTTTATTTTAATTATACCTAATAATATAAAGAATTATTTCTCAAAATTTCCTCCTTCTGCGGCTACCATAGTCTCCAGTTTGGGCTTGAAGGCCTTGCACACTTTGATGACTTAATCATTGTACATATAAGCCCACTCCTTCTCAGAAGAGGCCTTCAAGGTTTCACCATCGCAGTGGGGGGACTTTACAGGCCTTACTCTCCACGAAGCCCTATATTCCAGTGGCGAGTAGTCTGGTGATGAGGTGGTACACAAGTTTGAAGGTTAGAATCAAGCTTGAGTTGTTAAGACCTTATAGGTAGCTCCTGAGTCTTGCTACCAACAATAATCCCCCTGGGAGTAGGTACTCTTAACTACTGGTTTTTCAAAAGTCACACCGGTCAAGAAGTCTCCACTGACAATCTCATTCAATAGAACAATCCACAATGACTGCAACCTCCTTTACAGAGTGAAAAATGCAGAGAAGATCTGCAATCTGTTGCACTTTTACCTACATTCTTGTTTTTTGTTGAAGTATCCCAACCATTAATCCAGCATATGAAAGTTGGTAAATGAAACAAGTTCTTTTTAATAACCCTATATCGATTACAAGTAATAATTGGTCCACTGCGATTTACTTACGCATACTGTATTATATATATATTTTTTTCAGCAATCCCTATTCATTTTTTTGATTGAGGATGTGTGAAGGATTGGACATATTTGATTGAAATACATGTTTTTTGATTAATTATTATTTTAACCGGCATATCGCCTCTTTCCTATAGTATCTTTAATTAAATATTAAACAAAAATATTTGATATTCGGTGACGTGACTATATACCTATATAGTCACTTTGCATATAAGACATTCTTTCTTCCAGCTTATTTTCTCGATTTATTAACTAATAGGGACGACATTGTCATTCGGTACCAAAACCCCTTTTCCTTCAAATAAAGGGATTTCCTATAACCCCATTAGGTCTATTGATCACGTCTTTGTTGGGTAGGATCTCGAGCCTTAGATTGCGTATTTACATATTATGGTCAGTATTTTCCATATTTTTTTGCAAGATGTTGCTTTTCCTACGACGTTATTCATTTATTTATACTGAAGACGATAACAAGTGTGTATCTATATTCTTGTCTTTATAAATATTTATACAGTAAAGTTGAGTTAATTATTTTACTTTTTAGTTAGGAATTAATTATATCTTATGTTAAGATTACTCTATCGGAGTCTTCTGATAATGCTTAGTCTATAAGCTCTTCAACACGTCCTTTAAGGGATAGAGGAGCTTTTTGATCACGCTAAGACTCATTCTGAATGCAACGAAAATTCTTCAAAAGCTTCGTCAATCTTGTACAATCATTTCCACTGCAAGGATTGTAAGGCTTTACTGCCGTCTGTCGGAGAATTACTTCCACATCCTCATCTTCATGTTTTGGAGAAGTTTGATTCCTATGAGGAATATGAATACTATGCAGTTGAGGAAGGAGGTCTTTCGAATTCCTCTTTTCCTTCAAAGTCGTCCATTGTATGACCAAAAAGAAGTGCGGGCTAAGAAGAAAATACCCTCACATCAGGCAAATAAATCTTTCGACTCTATTGGAGTAAAGGAACCGGCTATCTCCTTCTCGAAAAGACCCTTTGTTTTATCAGAAAATAACTTTATCGGATTAAAATAAACTTCGCCCTGGTTTGGAATCTCTTTTTCGACTTGGAAGGTTTAAGCAAGGAAAATGGTCCTCAAAAGAGATTAAATTATGCATCAATACCAATAAAAGCATAACTTTTGCTCATATTATTAGCATTATAGCAAACAAGTTGAAAAGAAGAAATACAAATTCAAGCATTTTGTTCTTTTTTAAACGTCATACTTGGATTTAAGTGATTTATTTTTAACCAAAAATCCTCATTCACAAGGTCTGCTAGAGTATTCCGCTATAATTTTTTTTAAACGATATATTTACATATGTTGAGCAGTATCGATGTCTTGGAGTACATGGCAATTTATCAATTTACTGTACTAACGAAAAAAAGGGAAAAATTATATATTAAATTCGAATTAAAGAACGGAATCAGGAAGGGGATTAGATTCCTGGGCTTTGGGGGGTAATTTTGTTTATGTTAATAACTTGATATTTTTCACAAAACAAGATTGATTCCCCGTGTCTCAAATTTTTTTTTAAGGTATCGATTGTGGACTCGAAAATGCCCCCAAAAAATATATAATACGGGTACATCCTAGTATATTTATATATAGGAAATTTTATTATTTCTATGAATAAATTTTGGCTATCATACAAAAATACAAATGGTTATCTTCTCTTTTGATAAAATATTAATAAGCAATATTATAATTCAGTATTGAATAAAATACTATTTAGATTTTGATGATATATAATCATTTTAAAATGGTGAAGACGGTGAGAGTCTGGGAGTACATAAGATATAAATGACAGTTGGTATGATTGATTTATTTGGCAAACTACCAGATGATTTCGGGCCTTTTTTCTGTTTGTTTTGGATGAAAGGTTGCGTGATGCACTAAAAGTAACGACGTGATATAGAATGTTTTCACTAACGTGACAAATTGCATCATGGACAGTCACACCACCTAGCTTTAGGTATACTTCCTTCTTAGCTACTAATATTCGCTGAATTTATTTTCTAAGAATCCTGTGAAGGCATCAAAAGATGAAATATATCAACCCGACTTGGGGCAAAAAAATAACACAACTTGAATTAGATCCCATTATTAGTACTGAATAACAAATTCAGAGCGCAATATATAGTTCAAATTTTTTAATTTACTTTACATTTACCTATTAAGAACTTAGTACTTCTTGAATTTAGGAAAGGTGATTTTTCCACTGGAAAAATTAGTAGTGGTTTAAAAATAGGCATATAATTTGAAATGATTGTTGTCCTTTATAGTAAATTTATTTTTCATCAATGTCGTCAAAGTTACTCTGGGTTATATTTTTATATAAAAAAAGTAAGATATTATCGATTTCTAAGTTAAAAGAGTGTAAGGATTTGACCACTTCATGATATACGTTTAAATTTTAACTGATGTGGGAGTTTCTGGAGAAATAGGGCTAGATTTAATGATGCTTTATATTTTTTTAAGGCTTTTTAAAGAATAGCTAATTATTGCCATTTGAGAGAGCAAAGATTTTAAGGACGGGTAAATAAAATAATATTTGATAAATGGTACCATCATATATACCAACTAATGATGTAATTATTAATTAATCTCGCCCTCAATTAAGGATCAAATATTTATAAAAATAAACAATACTTCAAGTACGCCTAAATTAAGAATACTAGCAACTATTCTCGATCCTGATAGATATTTTCACTTAGGAGTTTTCACTTTATGAGCATTAAAAGACAATTTTTAATATTTTTATTATAAACCTACTTTGAATTTGGTGATTGTTTTAAGGGGGAAAAATGACTCTAAACGATAAAAGTCCCATGACTATAATTCCAGATATTTCAAAATTCAGACGACCCAAGGAAAAACTGAGATCAGTTTTGGATTCTGCACTCATAAATAAATTCGATTTTGGTCTTCAATTCCTGTGTACAAAGTCCCCCCCCCCTAATTGTTCTCCTGTGTAATCTATCATATGTTATTATAATTTGTTGATAACGGAAAAGTAACTAGCATTTTTTTTTATTTGAATCGTTGCCATGTTTTTTGTTTTGTTTTTTGCATAATATACTAATTTTACTACCTATTCTGTCTCTGTATTGAATTCATCACATAGTGAGATTTTGATACAATGTATGTATTGAAATTTTGGGCATAATACTATAATTTTTTCCAACAAAAAAAAAATTATTTAATATAAGGTTATGTACAATGTTTTGAGCATTTTTCACTAGATGTCTTTAGTGAGCTATATCTCACGATTAATACATTACATGAAAAAATGCTTAAAGGTTAAGCATACACTTAAAAAAGTTCATCTACAGTTTTATATTTGGGAATTCAGTCGTGTGTAACAGTATTTCAAAATGAAAGTAAGAAAAAAGAGATAATTTGATATATTCTTCGGTATCACTACGAACAAGGGTTACAGAAGGAGCAGGTGGGCAAAAAAAAATTGTACTATTTATGGGCCCAATAGAGTATCGAATACAACAGCAAAGTGGTAGTTCCAACGATTCTGGTAATATGGACGTTGACAATAAAGATAAAATAATGGAAATCATCTATTTGGACCCGCATTTGAGCATTCTATTGCTCAGGAACTGAAGATTAGCCAGAAATCTGTTTGAACCATCGAAGTCGTATAATCCCATCTATATTAATTTTATTGTCAAAATAAAGCAAAACCACTCAGAACTTTTTACTTCGCCTATTACTTTTTATTGTAATAAACATTAAATATTTGGGTTAAAAAAAATCAAGGGGAACATTAACTTAAATCAAAAAAATTATATAAGGACATATAAACCTTGTTTATTTAGATATAAAGGCAAAATATCCTATGGCACAAGTACCTAATGCTATTTAATATAACACCCTTTTCAATGCGTCAGTATACAAATAGTGTATCGGAATACCGAACAACACTAGAGATCATTTTAAAATTTCGGATGTGTTTCAAGGACCCATTTTTAAGTCTCATATTAAGGAATAATATTAACTCTACCATCTACTATATTCTAATTTTGGAAACATAGAACAGTTTTACTTCGCCAAAACATAAATACCCGATATGTTTTGTTGTCAACTATCAATCCCTCTTTCTCTTTATGGCTATTTTATAATTAATTATTTTTGATAAATAAACGAAGTAATAAGTTTTACTATACTTAAGTTAACTCCGTTTCCATAAGGAAAGGACTGCCCATTTCTTGTCTATCTCTCGTCATATATATACATAAATTGGCCATTTTATCTCCATGAAAACTTTTTGCCGATAATATAGAAATACAAATGTATAGCTACATTTTTAATAAAATATTACTAAACAATAGTATAATAAAGTATTGAATAAAATACGTACTATCAAGGATTTTAATATTATGAAATATACATATATATGTAGGTATGTAATTTATTTAATAAAGTGTAGAGAAATAATATGAAAATGATAGTTTGGGAGTACCTTAGATATATTGGGTGGTCCATTGAAATCTGAACACTACTAATTCAATTATTATTGAATGTTGAGTGATTGAAATTAATTAATATTAAAGCATAAACAATTACTTACAAAACAAAACAAACCTGAGCTCTCTAGCTTACATACAAGTCGAGAAATTGACACTTGAACGTGATTGACAAATTTCCATTTGCGCACTCCAAGTAGTTGGGCGCTCCAGGAACATCTTATACGCCGTCAGCAAGTCCGAAACGTAGGAGAGGAAGAAGGGCTCTGTCAAAGGGGCCAAACTGAGCCCAGAGGAGCACAGGCCATCCTCTCAAGTCCTTGAGTTCCCATTCAAGAGATCCTTGGGTTTCACACTAGACTGTCTAGAGAGCTATCAAAAAAAGTTGATGGAAAGAGTCTGTTGAGGGAAATAGGCCACTTTTGACACCAGCAATAAATGAAACCCATCTCCTTCATTACAAAGCTCTTTTGATTGAGTCTTTTGAACTCTTTTTTGACACTTTTGGCCCACCACAGACCTGATGATAACCCTTTCGACTAAACTTTTTGGTTACATGTCGAGGGGAAGGACTGCAGTTTCTGTCATCCAAACACCGAGGCCCTCAATGCCACTGTCAGCAAGCACCGGGGCACCATGACAAATGAATATATCCACAGTGGGTGCCAGGCCTTCTGCCACTGCTATTGCCACTAAGGGTGGCTACATTAATTATTAATAGAGCTCTGACACACATCTATTTATAGTATTAATTTTCTTGAAATTCTATTGTTAATGAATGAGTTATATCTTGTTGAAATTTAAAATTCAAAGTGCTCAGATTTCAATGGATCACTCAGTATACAAATGTTTGTATGTTTGGGGCCTTTTTAACCATTCTTTTTTAAAGGAAAGGTTAAATGATAAAATAAAGGTAACGCAGTTATAGAAATCAATCTACTTTAGAATATATTCATTAATTTTACAATTAATAATTATTTAGGAAGTGAATTTTTTTATTGAGTATACCAGAATATCATGATTATTTCAGTTCATAGACAAATACAATAATGTTAGATAAGAGTTATGTTAAAGTGAGAACTTAATATGTACGCGTATGTATTTTAAATATATGTAGGAACTCATTTCCAATTGGTCTTCCTCTCTATGACGTATTAGAGTGAGATGTTACAATACTATGCCACAAACGGCTTGATAACAGATTTTTCCTTTTCTGTTAAGGACTTTGAGACCAAGCACTCTAGTATAATGATGATTAAGGAAATAACACAACCTGAGAAATAAAAAGAACACACATTACTTTTCTATCCTCTCTTGTGATTCACATAATGCAGTATTATTATTTAGCAAATTTATTTTTATAAAGTATTATAACACTTGCAAAAGAACAATATCTAACTATTATGTTTATGTATGTAGAATCCAATTAATGTATTGGTCTAGGATTCGGGCCAACAATACAGAGTATGCACCGGATGCAAATTTTCAGTCTTTACAAATGAATGCTATAACTTCAACCAAATTTATTTCCCGGGCAGATTGTTCGAATTTAATGAAAAAACAAATTAAGTTTTATGTTCATATATTAAAATGACTAATTTACTCAATGTAACCCCTCTCAGTCTCCATGACAAGTGTTAGCCTCCTTCTGAAAGAATGGCAGTACTTTTTATTAAGTTTACGTCCAGGGTGCCCCAGCACTCGTCAGCGGAGGCCCTCAACGGGTCGATACTAGGGTGGGTAATTTTATAGTCTTAGACTCAATGTGTGGCCAGGTAAATGTAAATGTTTTCTTTAGACATGGAATGAGATATGTCTACATGATGTCCATGTAGTCAGGCTCAGTGAGACAGTACCCAGTGGGGAACTAGATGAGGGGATCTATGCCGCCATTAGATCAGCTAAACACATTACACTGGCTGGTTTCTCAGTAGTTATAGAATCCTCTTCATTCCCTTGTCATTCCACCTGTTCCTCCTGTTCCTCTTAATGTCTCAGTCCCACTAATCACCACACGAAGGAGTCCTCAGATGTTAATTATGTTGTCTCTTTCCGTGCTCTTCTTAGACTGGAGAGAAAAATACAGACTGCAGAATCCTTTGTATTTCATACTTCTAAAACTTCATACCACGAAACAACTCAAGAAAGAAAGTTAACATTTTGTAAAGATTGAAAATCCATACCCGTACATAGATATTTGTATAAAAATTGTCAAAATACTAAATATTATAAGTAGCTATTCCCTGATTTCAAACTCTGCATCGTAGTAAAACATTTTCCTCACAATTGTAGCTGTCCTTGAATTCCTAAAATAGGTACCTCATTTTGTTGAAAAAATATTACCTAAAAATAAAATGTAGAAGGAACCCTGCATGTCTTGGACTTGGACGGTTTGTGATTGAGACTGTCCTCCTCTGGCAGTTGAAGAGCATTCGTCATCAGGAGGAAAGTACATTGACTTCCATTTTTCCATGAAGCCACTTTGAAGTATCTTTTTAATTCTTGAAAAGAAGGAACAGTTTTCTAATATTATCTACTCTTACAAAAGTATCCTAAACAATACTCACTGACTATCAAATTTTGGTAGCCACGGACTGTTTTTGGGAAAAGCAAGTGCAACCCTCTCCATAAAAAAATCCTCTTTAGCCAATGAAAACTCACATTTTTTTGTCTCGTTGTATCGCTTTTTCATCAGCATATCAAGACTCGATTTCCATTCAATATATGCATGTTTTTGACTAGCAACCATTTCGTACAACTCATTTCCTATGGGTGGAGTATGGAGGACCACTCCTTTGTATAAGTCCGTATACTTTTCCTCCGTTGATGACTTTTATATTTTAATTAGAAACAAAGATAAGTGTATATACATACGAATACCTCTAAATAGTTATCAATGATGGAGTCCTTAAGGATACCCCACGTCATTCCGTCGCTCTGTCCTCGATTAAGGAGATCCTCAACTGTAGATATGGGATTGTCAATTTCGGGAAATGTTAGAAAAGCCACTAGATTTCCAGAGTAGGTAGTAACGGTCACCATGACAAATAACCACCAAAAACCGACAATCACTCTACCAGAATCTGCTTCAGGCATCATTGTTCCTCCTTGTTGAAGAACTGCACCATAGCAATACCAAACGCAATTCCCTAATTTGTTTAATCCATTGAAACTATCTGAATTAACTTTATAGTAATAGCTCAAATGATGAATGATCCAAAGTGTGGGTCCAATACAAATAAGTGAAACCATAAGTAATGCCCAGACCTTCAATTGAAAAGTAAATCAAAAACAGTTTTGATATAGGTGGCTATATAATTAGTTGTATATACTTGTGGTGTAAAGGGTTTAATAAAGAGTGAGGCTCTTGATAATTGCTGTGGCCTTGCGATCATAAAGGTATATGGCTGTAAATCAAGGGATGTTGTAAAGTCAACGACATTTTGTCGTTCAGTGGATACTGTAAAAGCGGCAGCTGCAAAAGTTACTTCCTTATTCTGAACTTTTGCAATCATCCCATTAAATTTCCCGTCTTTTATTATTCCAAAGGCTCCATCGGCCGGCGGCACTACATTATAAGTAAAGTTAAGTTTCTTGGCTATTTCATCCACCATGGCAAAGAGAAGACCTGAGTAACCAATGACCTCTTCACGATCGTTTTTAATAAAGGTATGCCATGGGGGATACTACATAGATAGATGGTAATGTTAATGCTTAGTTAAAAATTTATGACACAGCTACTCACATCAATTGACGTAATCGTGATTGCCCGACCACGAAAGCCTCCCTTCACATGAGGAAACAAATTGTCATTCATTTTTAAACCATTGATAGGATTCCAGCTGCCTACGTCTAGTTGATTAACTCTACCTTCTTCTTTAATTTCTACAGCTGTCATGGACCATGCTGTACAGGCACTGCATTTCCCGTCTTTGCTTAACATGGATTTTATTCCTGACATGATTGCCGAATCTCTTTCTGCTTGTGAAGGTCTAATTAATTCCCACTCTTGAATACTTACAACAGAATAGTTTTTGTTTTCATTCTCTAATATTTTATTCATGGTTTGCAAATATATCCTAAGACTTTCCTCTAGAATGCACATGTCTCCATTCTATATTTGCAAATGGGAGATTTACCTTAAGATATATTATTATAACTTGCTTACAGGGCAGGATTCTTGAGTGGTAGATGTATTATAAACAAGAGCCACATTTGATCCATCCGGAACTGATAGTAGAATATCCATTAGCTGTGGAGCTGTTGTTTGGTTTAAATTACTCACTACCATTAGGAGTTCCGTATCGAGAGTTAGGAGAGAGGATTTAATTGCCTTACGTAAGTTAGAGTAGAAACTTAGTTTAGTTATTTTATCCCAAATGTGTCTTGTAAAAGGATAAATTATTAATTTATTATTAATCATTACTTACAGCTTGAAGAAAATCCTCGGCAAATTCGGCGCTTATAAATACAAGATACTTTCCTCCCAAGGAGTAGTTTATCATAGTATTTAGAGCTTCCTTAATTTTTCGACTTCGAAATGATTCCTGACTCAGCTCTTCTTTTGAACCAAGGACATAAGTAACGACAGCAGAATTATCTCTAATAGAGTTAATAATCTCCTCAGATACATCAAGTGCAATGGAGTCATCTTGTACGATGACGTAAGATTTCCAATGCATTGTTTCCGTTGCATTAAGATCTTTGATAAGCTGAATAGGGGCATTCAAAGGATTGGTAATAGGGATTAGCATTGAATTCTTGCCTGTAAATCGTTTACATCCCCGCTCTAAGAGATAAATAAATGAATTGTTAAAGTGCATCCTTAATAAAGGTAAAATAAATGTAGAGTTGTGAATCCTAGGCATTTTATTTCTCATGTGGGAGATATTTTATGTTGGCAATCTGAACATGATTTTTTTCCAAAGCTGCTATCAATATTCCTAAATTCGTGAGTATCTATGTTTAAAGTAGTAACCATGTGTGTGTGTGTGTGTGTAAGCTCATGAATGAAGAAGAGTTACATTTAAGATTTGTTGGAGAGTTATAGGTGTAAGTGCTTGTTGGACTCATAGTAGGATCGACATTTATAACCCTTGTATATGTCCTTGCTATATACAGAGTGGGAAGGCTCATTTTCTTCATCTCAAGGCTGCTCACAGCTCATTTAATGGAACGTTATGACAGCTAAGTTGGTCTCTCATAACTTTCTTCAAAATGTCAGCGTTATCACGTTAATTTTCGGGGAGTTTTTTAGCACACCGACAGATCATTGAATGACTCTGTCATCATTCATCAGCCCACGCACTCATGGTTAGAATCTATACTTATGTGTTCTCTCCTCAACAATGATGCTCTTTTCTCAAATATTCATCAAATTCTCATGGATACTAATTAATTTTCGACTTTTTTTTTTCTCATAACGGCGAACGGCAGTACTTAGCATTTACAAGTCTGAGTTAATATATAAACTACAGAGAAAGAAAAATATAGAAGCTACTGGGACCTTTTGAAGCATAATACCCCCGTTGTGTTTTCTCTACCTATATTACAATATTATATGAGAAAACAGAAAAAGAAAAGAAAACAGAAAATGGGAGAAAACGGTGAGTACCGAATGATGATTGTGACACGCAACCTTTCCTCCAAAATGAAATAGGAAAAGGCCCAAAATCAGTTGGTAGTTGGCACATTAATCCCCAGTATGGAATTATTATTCAATAATTATTGGAAATTGTTCGCAGCTTAAACAAGACAAATTTTAATTCAACCAATCAACGTTCAGAATATTGATTAGGAGAAAAAAGTATAAACATCGACACCTGAAAATAATATATATTGTATATTTAATTGTTAGCGAGGTAACGCCGTATCTTGTACGTAAAATGAATTGTTACGTCTAGAAACTGTAAGGTTAATTATTTGACCACCTTGAGTTCATTTCAAAATGTTGCATCCCTATTATTTATAATAAAAAACCTTTTAAATCAAATTATTTCCCTAAAACATACCAAAGTAAACAGCTGAAGGAAATGGAACAGTCTTTCCATGCCTTGTCACATCCATATATTGTTTTTCTATTGTATAAACGTACCTGTTATTCCAATGTAGATCAATCCTTCCTTGGTGTGTTTCTTATCCAGTTTGTGTGTCCTTTTGCAAGAGGTCAGGGAAATTAGGAGCATTGTATCTACATTACAAACATGAAATGATAATTAATTAATTTCATAATTTTACTAAAGTAATACATATATTGTGGTATGATTATGCATACTATTATTATATATTGTTTATTGCCTATGTTGTAGATAGTTTGAGTAATTTGGATACCTATTGTATATATACATACATATTTTTACTTCAAAAACAAGTAAGGGTTCCAGGTCATTGATTTCCATGAAAGCAATGACAAATCGAACAATGAAGCCAATACATACATAGCTATTAGTGTTGAGACTTGGTCCAAGACCGAATTTTTACTGTGTTCGATCTTGTGTGATTTTTCTAGACCAATTTGGACCGATGCTTCGGTCCAGACCTCGATCTCAGATCGTAGACCGAAATTTAATAGCTTTCAAATCGATTTACTCAGTCTCAATCTATGGCTCCCTTTTCTACCCCCTTTGAAAAAATGAGTTGTACAAACATGATTTATAACTAAAGAAGGGATTTATGACTAAAGATAAAACTAAGTTTACAAATTAGAAAAAGAAAAACGGTTGTTGTTTGTATTCTTTCTTCTTTTCTGTTCATTATTTAATAGGTCGTCGTGGTGTTCACTTCTCCCTCTGAAGTAAGGATTTTACTAGTGCCTACAATTGGTGTAAATTGTTTTAAAATGCATAATAATATAAATGTACATGAATTTCAATATAATTACAATATTTTCAGACTGGTCCAGAATTTTCAGACCAAAACACAACACTAATAGATATATTTCTATGAATATATTTTACTCTTTGAGATACAAGCCTTTTAAGTACTGACATCCATATAAACAAAAAGTAAAGCTCATACCATTGGATATTGTCTGTGTGATAGAGTTGTAAATGGTTAGTTGTATTGATCCAGATCCAAAAACAGTTGACTTAATTTCTTCGACAACTTCATTTGCAAGAGCCAAAAACTTGTCCTCATCTTTCGCCAAAAAGTTTGAGTCCAAAATTAATCCTATAAGAATATATATTGTTAAACTATTATTAGCCATTACCATATATTCATTTATACTAGAAGAAGTATCCGACATTACTTGACGATAAATTTTAGACTTAAAATATTTATCATATAATTTACATCTATTTTAGGTCTTTAAAAATTATGGTACTATTTTATGTAGGAATTTATAAAATATAGATATTTGTTTCAACAAAATTATCCTTATTAAAATTCTATTTTATTTTCCATTTACTCAAGGGATTAGATAAATTGTTTCCAACAGAAATTAGAAAGATACTCTAACCTTCCCAAAAAAAAAAAAAAAACACACAAAAGTAATTTATAATTGAGAGTACTCATTACAAAATTAAAGAAAAAAAAATGATAGATATGACAATTCAAATACAAATAATGTTATTTGCATGTAACTCAGCATTTATAAGAAAAAGAGTTATATGGCCTAAAAATACAGAAAAAAATGTGGTGTTCAATTTTTCGATTCGAGGGCTTAAACTATTTTTTTGGTATAAAAGGGGTTCAAGGGATACTCCAAAATACCCCACGTAACCCGAAGGATTGTGTGGTAATTTTTAATATAAGAAGGGTTCCCCGGATGAATTGGTGGGTGTTTTAAGCAATCCCATACTACCCCCAGGCCAATCTGAGGCAGAGAGTATTCAACCATATTTTAAGAGGCCCAAATCTATTTATACCCCCCCCCCTCTCCTTAACAATCCCCTCGATATATTTTTTGGAAGATTGGATTGAATTTAAAAATTGCAAGGAAATTGTATTGCACAATAATATTACTCACACTTGAAGGTACTCCTATGGAACTTGGGGGATGGAACAAACAAATATGTTTGGATATTTGCAATAATTAATATTAAGCGAATTTATAATGTCTAACTATTCATCATGAGGTTTGAAAAAAATACGGGCAATTTTCTCCAGGGCAGTCTCCCAGTAGCGTATATGTATATTGAGTTTTACAAGGAATTTAGTACAGATGAAAGTCATTTTGAAGGATTCATAGTAGCATTAATAAAAAATTAGAGTACATAAATGTCCATTGTCTTGCTTTGTCTCAACATATTTTCATATTCATATTAAATATTCAGTTGTACATTTAAAATTTATAGTTCAGTAAGCCCAGAACTTTTTTCCCATTTTCTACCAAGGCAGTTTATTTCTGCATATAATTGGAAATACTGATATCGAATAACTATAAATAATAGATGATTATTTCAAATGCCATACCTGAAGATACTTCTTCAAATGTCAAGGCAACAATGGACGATACATCTATTTACATACACATATACGCTGTATATATACTAGTGTTGAGGCACAGTCTGAGTTCGATATTTTCGAGGGTTGGGTTTAAGTGATGTTTTAGATCTCATACCGTGGACTGTTTTTTTTCGTCCTCACAATATGAAATAATTTTTTTATGCCATCGGTCCTATTTCTTCAATATGGAGTTTCTGACAGCAAGCCTGTGGTAAAACCTGCTCGGTCTCCTCTACGCAGTTACACAAGTTGTATACTCATTATACATGAAATTTTATATAATATTATACATGTTAAACTCTCCGCCTACATCTGTCATAATGTAATCAATTCTGTAGATTTGAAACTTATTAATTTTAAAGATTGTGAATTATGTTTTTATATTATTTCCTTAAGGGCAAGGTTAATAGAAATCCAAGTTCAGACCATCAAGTAATCGGCTTGCTAGAACTTTGCATTTGATGTATCGTACCGATTGCTGGGCAAGATAGACAGATTTTTACAAAACACGTAACCAGTCATATTCTAAGACGTCACTATTAAAGAGCGTGGTGGAAGTAAAACATCAGTTGTACACACGTTATGGCATGGCATAATCTTGTATTTCTATTAATCTTGCTTTAAGGCCCACCAGAGAGAAAAATTATTTTTAGAATGATGATTCAATTAATTATTTCTCTTCAAATAAATATATATATCTCTTAATCCTTATTTTATTTAAAACTGGGATTTATTTCTGGAATAAAACTATTTTCAAAAGAGAGCATCTTGACAATTAATTAAATGATTCACATATTATAAGAGTTATTTACTAATATTTTCATTCAACAGTTGAGACTTTCTCACTCTTGGTCTAATCATTATATACTTTTTTCCCCTATTGGAGGTAAAAGATAAAGATACGATATTAAAAAGAAACTGGGTTTTTGAATAGGGCTTAAAAAAGTGTAGATTTGTTTTTGTTAAAATAGAAAGATAAAATAAATTAAAATCCCTTCCTCTCTGGTAGATTAATATAACTCAATTGCAGATAATATGCATATAATTTTCCTTGTTGTAGCCCCCATCAATTATTTAAAAACTCAACTTTACCATCTTTGAAAATGATTATTTACTATATATAAATAAAGAACCCTAACTGATCGCGATTATAAATTATACAAACGATTAAACATTTATCAAAACTAAACAGATTTGTTACTGATATACCTTTGTTTTTTGTATATGTTAATCAGTCAATTAACTTTTATAAAATGTATTTTGTTAAAAAATACTCATTCTTTAATATTAATAATTAATTAAGTGTCTTTCTTGAAATCCATAACTCAAGCAAGTAATCAAAGTTATTTTCTAAAAGAAAACCTTATGCTATAAGAAAAATGTTACATTTACCGATCAACACATAACAAACTACAACCAGTTGGTAGGCATGTGGAAGTTACAAACAATTTTTTTAAATCTATTAAATAATTACGATTATTTGCTATTTCGAGCCAAAATGGTTCTTACATAATTATGTACAAAATATTCAAATGTTATTTTGACCCACACAACTCTAAATACGGAAAATAAAAGATGATAAAAATTTAAAATAAAGTCCTTGAGTTAAGAGCTATTTGGGAGGGATGGAAGTATACCTTTTTGTCATTTTATTGAATGATTCTTGAGGTTCATGAAAATTACTACATTCAACAGGAATATAGAATAATATTTTTGTAACTCATTGCATAATTATAGTTTATCATCTCATGTACATAATATATTCCATGGATACAAAAATGTAACCCGAGGCATAGGAAGTATAGACAAATGCTAACTGGGGAGGAGGCACTAAAATTGCGGTAAAAAAGGGAGCATCAACATAAAGTTCTAAAGTCACTTAATCCTTAAAATAAATATATTACAATTCTTATACCAAAATTTAAAAAAAATCTTCTCCACCTCTTAATTTATTCTATGGCCTTTTTTTAGAAAATAAATTATTTAAATTTTCTTTTAAACCTGTTGTACTTTTCCATTTTAATTTAATCCCTACAAGCGAATAATTTTTCATTGATCAAGACACTAATTCCTTGATGGAGGGGCTACAGACTCTACAGCTATCCCCCCCCCCTCCCGTACAGACGCCTCTGGTGTCGGTTTGAAGGGAGTGTCATAGGGCAAAATTGTCTTAGGTCCCCGCACTTCAACGGGTGAAATAACGTTAATAAAATATTTTTGTTAGAATTTGAAATACATTTGCATAATAAATCTAAAAAGTGAAATGCGACTAAGTTTTAAAGTGTTGAAAAAGAAAAGAAAACTCTATCTAAATAATGTTCCGAAACACTCTGTCAAACTCTGCATTAAAACAAAAACAATATTTCAGAATGTGATCAAGGAAGCCAATTTGGTTTGTAACGGATTTATGAATATTTATCAATGTGACTCAGGGGCTGTCGGAAAACTACTTACCAATTTCCAACGTCGTATTTTCAGGGGGTTGGGGGCTTATTTGACCCAAAACATAGTTTTGACGAGTAATAGCTTGAAGTGCAAGAATGAAAAGGATCCTCATGTCCTTCTCTTGTCTTGTGATGCTTTGCAATGATTGATTCTATCTAATACAATATAGATTTAGTCATAAATAAGGAAAACTAATTTGGCTTGTGAAGTGTTTGCTTTAGAGGAAGAAATGTGGATATAACATGAACATATCTCTTTTGTAACGTAATTTTCTCCCTCCTCCTTGTTATTTCCATAACTTTCTACTACGCCCTCGCCACATATTACCATTTTAATTATTCATTCTAATTGATTATCTCTATAGTAAGGCGGAATAAATACCAAAAGACGGCATGACATTTATTTTTGGTAAATATACATATTTATAAAGTAAAGCTTCTATCAAAATTTATTGATTGAATAACTCGTTAATTGCTAATGATATGTTGTTTTGGCTATAAGTAAGAATTTTTAAAGTTATAATATGTATAATCCTATTCTGTAGAAACTCAATCTTCATTTACTAAATAGCAAAAAATATTGTACATATATTGTGCTGGGTGCGGCCACGTAACTTCCTTTTTTTATCAAACCCGACAATGAGCCTGTAGTGTTGTGGTTTCATTCTAGAGGCGAGATTATAAGGTTTTCTCGAAAATACAGTCAGTCGCTATAATGCGTTGGAGTAGTGAGAAACATGCCTCGAAAATAGATATTGTCCAATATTGGTTTGACATAATATTTTATAAAAGTAAACTACTTTTAATGTAGCTCCCGAGTTTTTAATTACTTTTATTTTAAATATACAAAACACAATTTTTTTCAATCCCTTTTCATACTATAAAATTCCTAAATAATTTGAGCAAAAATAACCCCACGGATAAGAATGTTAGAGAGCTAAAACGCAGGCCATCAGATTTGGTGTCACGCAAGGATTTTTGATTAGTCAATTTGTTCGAATTAGGCCATCTATTCTGGAAAACCCAACATATTTAAGACCTTTGCAAAATCGCCCAAAACTAATTATTTAATCAAATAATCATACACAACTACAAAATAAGATATGTTACATCTTTTTATTCAAAATAATTATCTCTTTAAAGCCTCTCTTTGAAAAGTTATGAAAAAAGAGATGATAAAATGAAAAAAATAACTTGGTATTAAAATACCTAAGTTCAGCTTAAGAACAATGGGTGACGTCACCTATCTGATATTCAAATTAAACGTGTACTATCATCATGAGACAAAATTTTACTTTTTTGATTTATAGAAGTTTTAGAAAAATGAAATTATCTTGATGTACCCTGTATTAAATACATATGTATTTTTGCTAAACATAGAATAGGTAATATGCATACATGAATTTATTACTAAGTCCGCCTCATTTTGTATTAACGATCAAGTCATATGTATATGTACAGTCTCTTTATTCAGGTAACTTATAGAAAAAGATTAAGGAGAACATAATGAAATCAACAACTTGTACTTAGAAAGCTAGACTATTAACCTCGTACAATACTAATATCCACAAATTTCAATTTTTAAACTATTTTGTTTACGTTTTCATATAAACAAGCATATTATATTTCTGCCCTTTGTTTGTAAGACCTACTATCCACACGTACTTCAGTTTTTTGTCTTGCTTCCACAGAATAAATGACGTTTTTTAGATTTGCTTGCTTTGATAAATTAGTCATGAACTCTATTGTTAAACAAACAAATAACTTGACATAATCCCAAATTATTAGCTACTTAGTTAATATAAATAGCTTTTACAATCACAAAAAACGGTGGCTCTCCACATTTGGATACTAGGTTCTACAAACAGAGGGCAGACTTCTATAATAATATAGCGTGCCCCAGCGAATCGTGAATGAAACCTTGAAAGGTTTCGTTAGCTTACAAAATAATTTACTAATTCCCCCCCCCCCCCCTAATATCAAATGATCGAGCAATAAAAAAAAACAATTCATATAAAAAACATCTTCATCAGACCAAGGACAACTGAAATGGAGGCCAAAAGAAACCGTGTGTCAGATCTTCTTAACGCAGGAATGAGTAACGAAATAATCCCCCACATCGTTTTCTTCTCCAAGGGTATCATTAGCAAGATTAAAAAGCTGGAGGAGCCTTGAGAAGAAGCCTGGAAGTAACAAGACCTAAAAAACTCAAAATGGGTGTGAAAACCGATTTTTGCAAATATACACCTCCCTGAATAATAATTATAATTATCCGGCCAAAGAATACGAGCTACTAGCTAGAGAAAGACTAAGACGAAGTTGAGTCACCTGTTGACAAAAATCCTTTAATTTTATTACTCATTGTTATTTGAGACTTTATAAAATAAATGATAATTAAATTAAAAGTATTCTTGACTCAAAGTAGTTCTTCCAAGGATGAGTTGGGCAACCCAAGAAGTTAATTTCAATAATCTACTCTTTTCAAGAAAGAAGAAACGTATGATGTCTTTCCCGCTAGTAGTCCTAGAATTACAATTTGGATTTAGATCCCTTAAAACTAACCCATCCATCAGTTGGGATTTTAGTCTATTGGATCGAGAACATAGGTCGGAGGAGGTCTTCTTTAGTACAGGTGGTTTAAACATATTGATTTTTTGTTGTCAACGGATCTGATTGGCTAACTTCGTCTTGTGTTGGCGTTAAAATACCCTCGTTGATGTTTTTCAGTATGTATCTCCTCCACTAGCACATGCAAGTATTGATCAGGAGTCATGATCATGTTGTTGTCAACGATATTAGTTATGTTACCATTCTATAAAAAAGTATGGTTTTATTAATTAAAATTTATTAGGAAGATTTAAAGATCTGAAACTTCCCCCATTTTCAATGTTGATCAAACGAATATTTTCCCTCAACTGGATTTTTACTTACTTGTGACTGAGGAAAAAAGCCAATATGTTTTTCCTCCTTCGGAAGTTAGAGTTTGCCTTGGTACTTGGAAATCTTCTGGCTTGAAGTGTTTTTCATATAATACAGAGTATGGTGATGACCTCCAGAGTGAACCATTACCGTCTTTTTGTCTCAGAGCAATACGCCATTTACGACATATACCTCCATGTGAAGGAAATCGAAATGATCCTCCTCTCAAGCACCCAGGGACAACACAAGACGATGGTATATATATATAAATTATAATAATCACCAACTTACAAATATCACAATATTACAATTTGTAAAAATGAAATATTATTAATTAATAAGTAATATTAATATCAGTGAAACTATTAACTATAAATTTTATAAATTATTACTTTTTATTAATAGCTAAATAATACATTGTCGTCACATAACAGTTGACGTAATCTTCAGCAATACTAGTACCTTTAAGGAATGCATACAAGCGATAGTGAGTCAACCCCTTGTGGATAATTTATATATTTTTTTGTTTGCTCGTCCCCTATTAAAATAATTTAATGGGCCGCAGAACCTTTTAAATTAAATTTAATGAAAAAAAAACTTCATAAACTATTAATTATATATTTATTTCAAATTTAGGCCAGATATAAAAAAAGGTTGGTTATGTTATTTGTCAATTCAAATTTATTTTTTCTTTATTCATTTATTTGTATATTTACTTGTTTGTGTGCGTATGTATACGTGTAATGTGTATGAATAAAGACCTTGCAGGAAATATATATATATATATATAAAGTTCAAATCTAATTTTTCAAGTCCAATCCGGCAACCTGGTTCAGGGATGAACAGAGGATTTAAAAAAATCCTAAAAACAAATCTCTGTTTTCTCATTAAATTTTTTTCCCCCGAGAAGGATAATTTTGAAAAATTCCCCTTCCACAAGAGATGACCTCAAATATTTTCACACTTTTCTACGTATTATGTTCGTTTTAGGCGTTTTGAACGAATATTGTGACAATTTTGCTAATAAATACTACTTGAAGTGAGAGCGAGTGGTAGACCGCACTTTAAAATTAAGCGGGCAGCAATGCTATCCGGGGACCACAGGTTGGACATCCCTGCCTTAAAGGAGAAGGTGTGAGGTGATATGTCGGAGGAATGCCTGAAGATGTCCTGCAAGGGCTTCTGGCCTAAGATTGAGGCCATAATTAAGGCAAAGGATGGCTACTTTGAGATTTAATTGTTTATATAAAGTAAAAAAAAATATATTTAGTCTCTTTGTCTTTCACTTTGTACTTTTTGAGAATCTTTATGAAGTTCACCAGTGGAAAATTTGTTCATGATTCTCAGGCACACACCGTATACATAATATGTTACGTACAATTAAAACTATTATAAACAAAATGTATAAGCTGGATACAAAAAATTGAAATTCTATCTGATCTTGTTTTTTTCTTTTTTTTTACTTTTTGGAAGAAATTACTATTTAATGAGTATTTTGCGGCCCATACTAAATTTAATATACTAACAGCAAATATAAACACGCAAATACATAATAAATGCGTTGTTTTAATAGATCAAAAGGGATTGATAGCATTAATCCACAATTGGTTATTAAAATCATGTATTTATTTAAAGAATAGTCAGACATAGAAGTTGTAAATTGTACAGGCTACAACTTGAACAGAAATAGTAACTTTTACAAGACATGCATAACCATCTAGCTGCAATGTCAAACTCTATACAATAGATATATATACATTTTACTTTATTTAAAACTGCATGAAACGGCAAAATGCCTAAACTACCGAAAATGGCTGGGCCGTAATTTTGACTACCAAGGCATAAATATAATTTATTTTGAAAAAGGTATTTTAACATAATTGATGCGATCACTTAAATAAGATTACAACATATTAGAGCTACAATGGCTAACCCTCTTTTAAGAAGGTAAATACATCCAATATGGAGCTGCAACACTTTTTTTGAATTCAAAATCTTGAAATTACTTTCTTTCCATGTTTATTAATTTTCTTCAAGAAGTATTGAATTATCTTACATTTTTAAACCCTTTCCATATAATGAAAGTTATTTGTGATTAATTTATAAGATAGATATTGCTAAACAATTAAATATTCAGTCAGATGTTATTGTTTGAAGTCAAAACGATGATGAGAAACAAGTTGGTACACAAAAGCTAGTGCAGCTTGTGACCTAATCCCTAGTGTATCAACGTGTGCAAGATATGTCTCTACTTAACCCATCTCATGCAAAAAAAATGTCAAAATTAAAATTTATTTCGCAACTAAAATATTGTTAACTAGGGTATGAAATGGATGCCAAAAGTTACATATTTTTGCAATTTGCAAAAAAAAATCACGTATCAATATCCCTTCTATAAACTGAATAATATGCCAAAAAGTTAATTCCGTGCCAACTATTCCTTCTCTTCTCTACATATCAAATAAAACTAGCTAAGGCCAAGTTGACTAATAAACATAAATATTATGAATATAATTATACTCAAAATGACTTATTGGCCTTTCTGTTGTTAATGTAAAATGTTGGCTATGCTATTGGCCGTTCAATAATAAAAACTACATGAAATGTAGTCTCAATTAAATTTAATGCTAGAGTTTCATAGCATTATAATTATGTTATTTTTGTATACATTTCGTAATATTTTTTTAAAGATAATAATATCCAGGTGAATGTATTCCTGATAACTTATCAGCTGAACAAAAAAGGACGGATAAATAACTATTTAGAGATTAGAAAAAAAGGGTTGTCGTGTACACGGCCGTTACCACAGGGGGGACAACCCTCCCCCCTTGAAGTTTTTCAAGTGTGCCACTCTCAAAAAATAGGAAATCAAATGGAAAATTTGAACTTATATAAATTGTATATATTCATCCAAAATATTCCGATAAAAGAAACGCGATAACTCATTTTCATGTTATATGTACTCTTAGACACTAACTGTCCAAAAATAAGCAATGAATCAATATATCTTTCGGTTTTTTTTTGGTTTTTTTTTCACTTTGCACTTGCGCGATCCTTCTCTCTCTATTAGTTCATCTCTTTTTCTTATTATTTAATATAAATTAGAGTCTTACTTGTTATCTTGAAAATTCAAACGGATATTTAGAATTATAATATTTTTTATATTGATACATATACACACGTCGTCTATCAAACTTGCCAAAATACAAGTATACTTTTCGTTTCGATTTACACTCATGAGGATTTAGACAATCTTCACATCCCTAATTATTATTACTTGATGGTAAATAATAAGAAAAAAAGATGAACTGGTACAAAGAGAAGAATCGAGAAAGAAGAACCAAAAAAAAGTTGAATCATTATTCATTGCTTCGTATGATTATTGATTGAGAACTCGTAAGATGTAAGGAAATAAATATAAAATATGAGTTATTCAGAGATAAAACGAAGATCAGCATTCATTAAAATAGAAGGACGCATACATTTATCGTGTCACAAATGGGCAAGTTATGAACATTAATTTCTCTGGTGTGTGCACCTATTTATGAAATAATTAATGTATAGTGTGCGGCAAATAATCATAAAGTAGGATTTTAACTTGTATATAGCTTGTAACCTTTATGTCGCGGCAAATCTATCATTTTAGTTTAATATTGCATTATTCTATATATAATCTAAGTTAGTAAAGATTAAAAGTTAATTCCTGTTCATTTCGCCCTTCGCGCCAAAAACAAGAAGATAATTAAGTACTCTTCATAAGCTTGTGCGCGCCTACAGAGTGATAGCTCAAGACGTGCTTTGGTTTTTCATGGTTTTTTTAAAAATTAATGTTGCCAGCCTAGCTGATTTCCAGCTAGATCTAGTTGATTTTTGAATTGTCTAGCTGGAAAAAAAATGATATAGCTGATGGCTGGAAATTCTAGCTGATTTTTAAAATAATTTAGCCGATTTTTGTCTGATTTTTGGTTTACAGATAACCAAATAAGACGTTTCTGCATTAGTACATATTCTCTGTGTATGTCGTTTAGCACAGTTGGCTGTTTCGCACGTGCATTCCGATACAATGCCCAGGAATCTAGAATTTCTGGTTCGCGAAACCTATAACTTGTTTGCTAGATCTTCCTCAAGACAGCAGGCTTAAATATTAATTTATTTAAACTCATAAATGATGGAGATGAATCTCTGAAAATTGTGCAAGTTAGCCAGACAAGATGCTTATCTATAGCTTCTGCTTTACAAAGCGTGTAGGACTCTTGGTTGGAGCAAAAAACTAATTTCAGTTATATCAAATCAACCGAAAGTTGTTACTTATCGGAAATGCTCCACTTTTTATATTGTGAACAAAATAATCATGGGTATTTGTTGTTTTTGAGATCTGTTCGAATGATCTCCAAAGAGTCAACAAGATTTTTGTGTCCAATGTTAGTTATTCTACCAAATTGCTTGAAGACTTGACTCTTTCGGTTGAAAATTTGGTAAATAGAGTTATACATCCTACCAATCAGTATGGGGTTGATCCTTCACCTGTAATCTGGAAAAATACCTTGTTCCTAAATTTTACATAGAATATGAAGCTGAAAATCTCCTCTCTATTATGACCCATCACTTGTTGGAGGATCGAGATAGGAACCTCGGGGATCGATGTTCTCAATTTTCGATGAAGCTTATTAAAGAACTTAGAAATAGACTTTTCGACAATGTGAAATTATGAAAAACAATGTCAATGTTTAATGTTGGTAACAATTTGTGTCTGATGAAAAAGTCCATAGTACCCTTATTAAAATAATTGGATATACCTTGAGAGGACATAACAAAAATAGAAATTCAATGGTCTAATATAACCTTTGTCAAATAGTTAGAAACAAAAGACACAGTAAAATTTTTGGTAATCTAATCAAAATCCTTTTACTGAGACTAATTATGTTGCCTTAACAATATTGAGTTTGCATAATTCCAATCTGAAGTTGAGCGGGTATTCAGTCAAATCGATATAATAAAAACCAAGTTCAGGAATAAAATGATCCTGAAACAATAAATGTTCTACTTCATATTATAAGATATGAGAATAGATTTATACCAAAATATTTATCCGATTTTTCAGCTGTTCTTAGTTTAATCTAGCTTATTTTTAGTTGATTTTAGAAGTACATCTAGCTGATTTTGCTTAAACCCACATGGCAACACTGGTTTTAATATACAGTCAGAGAGTCCTAATTCATCTCTATCTCTGTTGTTGCTATTTCATTAATGTAATCATTTAATTCATTATTCCTGGGTTTTATTATTATAATAAGCTGTCTGAGGTTAGTTTCATAAGTTAATACAGTCCACTAGTTTTGTTCACATGGTTCTTCGACCCGAATTCTTGAGAAATCTTGCCGTCTACGTTACGTTGATTATTTTTTTAATTTTCCCGACAGTTACTATTAATATTAAAACTCTCTAGTTAAGTGATATCAAAGAGACGACTCTGATACGTTGTCGGTCTCAACCATTTATCAGCTTTGTGCAAGTGATATAGTGAATCAGTATCAATAACCCAATTCCAAGAAAAACAAACTAGATACTCTAGTCTATTTCTACACGCTGGATCTATACTTTTTTAAGTTTACCTCCGGTTGATACTTTATTTGGCCTTTATCCATTTCTACACAAATGATCCAGACTTTTTTTAAATTTAACTCCGGTTGATCCTTTCTCTGGTCTTTGTATATTTGTACACGCTTCATCTATAATTTTGTAGGTTTATTTTACTTGAATTTTATATAACAAAATTATAATTCCTTCTTCTTTTTTTTTACAGAAAGATGCTTTTCTAAAAAAAGATGGAGGAACATTGACCAACGCCACCAACAGTGATTTCACTTTCGAAGTAAAGTTTTTGGTTTCTAAACTTGGCCGTTCTAGAGTGAAAGCTGGTACAACATCGAAGAAGAGCCATCTGCTTTGGCCTTCATCGATGCATCTGAAAAGTTGGAGGAATTAGCTGTTCGTGTAATAAACTTGGTGGAACACCACCAGTTAGACCTGAGCCGTCTCTCTCCACGACAAAATATATCAACTACCATCACGTTTGAGAAAGAGAGGAAGCCCGCCCTGCATTATGATGCAGATAGTTATTGGGATCAAGTTCTCGGGAAAAGGATTTCCTACAGATATCATCCGCCAATACTCTGTATTCAAAAGGAAGTGGACCAAATTAAAGAGAGGTCTAGAATCTAATTTTGATTGTTGCTCTCCCGTCATTCTTTTTGACAAGTTCATAGGTTGTCTTCAAAGCAAGGCGTTATTTCTTCCAAATGAGGCAGCTTCCTTTAGTCTAGCCATGGAAGAACTTGACAAAACCTTTAAGGACAGCTTTAAACTAGTAAAAGCTTATTTAAATGAGGTTAGAGCTGAAATGTTAATTCAAGAGCTAAAAAAAGCTGCCAAAAATACGATGTACTAGGTCAATCGAATCCTAGAGGATACTCTCGAAAAGAGAATAAATCCGATTGATTTCCTAATCATTACTTTTGTCAACAAAAGCTCCCGGCTCGAGCTGTAGCTGATTGGGAAGCTCTCTTGATAGGAAAGGAGGAGGAGCAGAAACGAAAAAATTTCCTTGACGGAAAAATCCTTTCTTGGAAGCCAGGATTCATTTAAAATAAAAAGTATTTTTGTATATGGTTTGAGGCGTATGCAACACGGCATAACAATACCCCCAATACTGAGTAAACAAACTCTGTTTTTGTGCCTCTGAACTACTTAAGAAATGTATATTTCACAGGGATACAGGTTATCCAACAGAGACATGTTACGAACTTTTATCCCTTACTCCGCCGGAGTGGACAAAGGCTTGTGTATCCCTTAATAAGTGCAGCAATATTTAGCAGAATACAGTGACGAGCACAGAAAGAATTGCACAGTCGTCAGTCCTCTTTGTGAGGATAATCAAAATGTGATTGTTTGCGAGAAAAATTTAAATGGTAGATCACGAATCCTTAAGGAAAAACCTAGAAATAGATTCCCAGAGAGAGGAACCAATCCATCTTTTAAGCCTAAACGTCTGGCAATGAACAACGCTCTGCAAGAATTAATCAAATCGCAACAAGTGACTAATATTCAATTAAAATCATTTATTGCTTGCCAGGATAAGAAAAATCTTCCCAGGGACCTTCTACAGAAAATAGTTACTATATAAAATTGAAAAAGAATAAAAATTCTCGTAAACGTTATTCTAATTATTCTTTATTTAACTATCCTATTAAACAATTAAAATTTCACCTTAATAATAATGTTGGTTTCCTGAAATGTTTACAGATATAACCAAATACATTTTGTCAACTTTAAAATCAAGAAATAAACTAAGAAAATTTAAAACTAATTGATTTACTACCCCCATGGAATCCAAACTCCTTGATCTTGAATACTTCTGAATGATTTTAAATCTCGATTGTGACACATGATGCTGGAAGCTACAGGATAAGCAAGCGTTCCCTAGATGTTTGTCCTCCTTTTTTTTGCCAAGTCATCGGTTTTATTTGGTGAGCAAAAGTTTTCACCTTAGCCATGAGACTCCTTAGCAGAATCCGACTTTGGCCTGTTTCAACAAGGATGGTAAGGTCTGAAGGATTAACCATCTGATTCGAGGTACATTTAAATTGTTTTCCGATGTTGGAGGGAGTGAAATATTTTCTTTTAATTTATAGTTTATGTGTTTGTAAATAAATTTAGGGGGTTTCTCATCGGGTAGATAGTCGAATCGTATTTTGGGTATATATATTTTGGTCTCTGAGGTTGTTTCATAAGTTATTAGAGTCCACTAGTTTCGTTCGCGCCTTATTTTAAAATACTTTAAGTTACATGAGCTAATTCTATAATCCAGTTAGAATAATTTAAAAAAAAAACACCATTCTTATTACGAATCGTAATTTAAGATCGAGAGTCGCTCTCGATGAAGGTTCAAAGAAAAAGGATATTCGACTTGCTCGACGCCCATGTCATGGTGGCAGAAATTGTCAGGATAGTCAGCTGCTCGGAGAGGCTCATCTTCAAGGTGAATAAGCTGAAAAAGGATGGCCTGAGCATCGCACGGAGTCCTAGCAGCGGTAGTATCAACAAAATTTGGTCTCCAGCCTTTTTGGACTGAGTGAAGGAGGAGATTAATATTTGAAATTTTATTCCTAAAAAAAATTAATTCTGTAAATAGCTATGAATTTAAAACAAAATCTAAAAACCAAGCCCCGGCAAATTATAATCCTGCAAACGTCCGTGAAGGGATTCTGGTAAAAGGATTTTTGACCTTCGTCAATCTCGGACCTGAGCCCACTGGACTATGGGGTGTGGGGTGACATTGAGAGGAAAGCTTATGCGACCTGATATAGCTAATGATATCTTAATAAACCCGTAAAAATTTCAATTCTCTGCCTCTTTTATTTTAGAAAATCTATGCAAAATTCTACACGTGCCACACAGTATAAATTATATTGGTGATATATTGCAGCCTATTTAGTCTGATTATGAATAAATATTTATAAATTTTAACTCGTACAATCTGTATTGAAAAGCCGTATTAATATTATTTTTTTTGAAAAAATAACATATTCGGGAACTTCTTCGAAGCCAGTCCTTGGAGCACACGTTTTCTAGTCTGTTGTCCAGGTGCTCGAGATGCCCATGTAATGCTATTTAATATGTAGAAGGTTCTCCTCTTTCTAGCAGTAATTCACTCCCCCCTCTCCAAATCATATAACGGGCAGTTGATATTAACAAGGGTCTTAATTCAGAAATACCACATGTCTCATACCCACCTTCTCCTCGCTATCTTACATAAATCCCATCTCTATCAATGACTTATCCTTTCAACTTGTTCATTCCAGTTGTTGTAATTTTAAAGCTGATGTATATAATGAATATTAAAACAATTAAAATGGTCAACTAGTGTAAATTATAAGATGATAAACAAAGTTTATTTAATTATCTCGACAACATAGGCTTTTTTCTAGGTAATAAAACAAAGATAAATAATTATTTTATTTAAAAATTATATTCGTATAAGATCAGTTATAGACGTACCTCATTTAAGATTTGTAACTCCATAAACAAGTCTTATAATTAACAATACATAGTAGAATATTATGACACAAGTTTAAAACAAAGTTTATGAGTATCACTCATCTATTTTTATTATTTTTTTAAATATTTAACAAAATCATTCCAAAATAGAAGGTACGTATTATGTAAGTTATTATAGGCGAAAGATGTCAAACAAAATATATTGAGGCAATAAGTATATAGGTATCTTGCATGGCTACATAAAATGTTGTGTTAATTTAATATGAAGTATGTACCTTCTTGACAAAAATCGATGATCTTTCAAATAATATTTTTATTTATGTAGACAGAAGATAGTTAAAGGTCCAAAACTCATTCAAACATCGATAAATGTGTCAATGTCAGTTATTTCAAACAATGTTCATAAAAAAAATCCAAAAAAGAATCGAAAGAATCAAGTGGGATGATGACGCACGGAAGCGATGGGATGAGTTACATCCATTATGACTATTACACAGACAAACTTCAACTCTTCCGATATACCTACACGGATGACGCTGATTCAGATAATTATAGTGTTTGTTCACATCTTCCCATTGTTTACTCGAGCATCCCCTTGTGGTACGATAGAGTCCATTTACTGTAAGATAACAACGAGGAATAATAAATAAATCATTGATTGTTTCATTTTTTGATGTAGGTACATATATTATCGAATATCTTACCAAACTCTGTGACTTTTTCACAAAAGACTGGTTTTTGAACCCTGGCCCAGGACTCACTGTCGCAGTCAATCATGGGGAATGGTCGAGCATCCATTGGATCTGAGCATCTGAAATCTCTTATTCCTTCACATTTGTAGCAAAATATGGAACTGGCTTAACGATAAATAAGTGGCACAGTGTACAAAAGTTAAGCAATAATCAAATAATTAAGTACCTTACCCCAAGGGAGATGACCTACCATGAGAGTCGAAAGGAAAAACAAATGAAGAACAAACATTTTTCATACAACAATGACCTAATGCACAACTATTTCATACCTTGACAGGTATGGAACTGATATAATGTTATGTGCCTATAATATATGCACTTATTATATATTATTTATAGGTATATCCAAGGACATTGAATCAAAACTAAGAAAATGAATATTTAGGTTTATTTTTAAGAAAAACTCTATTATGAAAGTTAGGTATAAGCTTAAAATGTATTTTTAACATAGAACTACACAACATAAGATAAAATAAGAATTAATTTCATTGTTTCAAATAAATCATATTAAAGAAATGTAACTTCTTGCATAGCTCACGAATTATTCATTTTTTAATAACACAAATTAGTAACGTAATTAGCTTATAGATAATAAAATGCAAATGCAATTACATAATTAATTACTATGTACAACTCTCTGCTTATTATATGCAATTATGCTTGCTCAATGATTTTTTTCATCATCTACACCACAGTTTGCTGATTGATTTGGATGATAGTTTCGGATTGAGATTTGAGAACAGGCTTGTGAGCATGACTTCCCCCAGACTCAATCAAAGAAGTGTCCATTAGTAATTTAACAAGGTTCGGGGATGAGTCACCGCATGGATCGAGAACAAGAAATGTGAGTAAGTCAGAAAGAGAAATGACTCCAACCACCTTGTTGTTGTCATCCACTACAACCAATCTATGAACCTCTGCCTTGACTATATTTTCCATAACATCAAACACTGAATCCGACTGCTTGCATTTATGAACTCCTTCGAACCATTCATTCCTATATTCGTTTGCTACTTTCAGAGTAACATCCAAATTTTCATAAGTCTTTTCAGCTGCTAAATTCATGACATCAAATTTAGCATATATGTCAATAAGTTTTCCATCATCGTCTACAATTGGAAGAGCAGATATACGTTTCCCCACAAATTTATTGAGAGCTTCAATAATGGGCGTAGAGTATCGAGCAGTTTCGATATTATCATAAGTTCCTATTTTTAACTCAAAGACAGATTTAGCAAGGAAACTTGGTTTTGGAAGGTCATGAACATACAGAAAGAGAAACTTTAGTAGACGTTTGTGAGTCAGAATGTAAAGAACGTTATTTGTCTTTGGATCAATAACAGGGAGCCGATGAATTTTATTGTGTATTAAAATTCGAATAGCTTCGTATAAACTTGCGTCTGGTCCGATTGAAATCAATTCCTTAATGTCATTTAAAACATTCCTCCATGTTTCCAATTGGTGAGTTTCTAAATCATTCATTTTAAGATCTGGAGATACATAGTACATCCTTAAAATTCGAATGAAATCTGTAATGGTTAACATCCCCACAAACTTTTGTTTTTTAGAGTCCCAAAGAGGAGCGGCTCGAACTCCATTATATACCAAAGCAAAAAATGCTTTTTTGACGAGGATTTGAGTGTCAAAAACTACTAGTTTGGCTGACGTAGGAATAAGGTCATAACATTTATGAAAGCTAAAAAATTTAGCAATGATCATTCCTTCATTAAGCTGAAGGGTTTGGAAATCATGCTTTTCTAAGAATGGATCCATTACAGGGAGTCCTCTTGCATCCCTAAATAAAATAGCAGAACGTGCTGGATCGACATGAACATCTGATGCACGGTGAGGAGTAGAAATGGATGCAGCTCGACGACGTTGTTCGGGTTGCTCCAAAGAAGAACGACGGTTATCGCTATTGGAAGATATGGCCTGCTGAGGAGAACTTAACTTTGGAATTCCTTTCTTGAAGCCATAGCTTGAATCATTACCTGAATTTTAAGTATTGGAATTATATGAAATAAAATAAAAATGCTCAAGATTTTCCTCACCTTTACTTTTTCCGACATTAACTTGCCCCGAATTTAAATCCTCTTCTGTATCCAAAGAAATGTGCCTCGTCCTTCGTACGCGAAAAGCATTCTTTAGTTGAGTCCAGGAGTTACTCTCTGGATCAGAGGGTGAACTAGTCCCAGATTTCATTTTCAATCACCGATAAGCCAGATATTTGTTTTATACCTACTTGATTAAACTTTGACCACTGACGCGACAAAACTTTCTTTGTATCTTTCTCCTCATAGATCGATATAACTTCACAAGATTATGACAAAATTGATCCTTGACTCAAACGCTTTCAATGAATTTAACTAAGAAAATATAAAGATTATTAAAAATAATACTGTCTAGTAGCAAATGCACTACATAAAATTATCGAAAAATCAACAAATAAAAACGGGCACGACTTTAAGACGAAGCCCTTTTATCACTCAAATTTATATTGAAATATTCAAAGTATAAGAACAATCCTAAAATTTATATTATAAATAAAAAATAGCTGAAGAGTCCTATATATTTAGCGAGAAAGAGTATCATTCACTATAATTCAGTATGTCGAGTCAAAATGAGATGTTTAATCTTTATACGAAGTTCCTCAATAGCTTCTTCGTGCTTCTTTAATTTTTGGTCTAGGATTTTTCGACCCTCAGAATGATCTTGAAAATCATTATACTTTCCACCTTGTCGCTCATCCACCATTTTGAGCTCTTCTTCTAAATGTCTTATTTTATTAAGTTTTTTTTCATACAGGATTAGTTCCTTTTTGATTACATCCTGGAGTTCATCTTCACTAAAATTAGCATCTAAGGCAAACCGCCATAAATCTTGAACTTCAGGATGTGTAAACTCATCTTCCAAGATAGGTACCGCATTGACCAGTCTCATTTGGAGATGCTCATACTTATCTTTTAATTCACGACGTTTCTCATTCAAATTTGGAGTCATGCTGTCAGAGTCCTCAGACACTTGATTTGATTGATGTAGTGACTCGGCATGAGCCAGTTCTAGAAGCTGTTGATACTCCTTTGTCTCTTGTTGATATTGAAGTAGTTCAGCTAAAGAATGAGGAGGCAGACGTTAGACGTTAAGCAGCATACTCATAATGGAGCAAATATTAAATATACTCGTATATACCTTTGAAACGATGAAGGGCCTCATCTTTGAGACCCAGGTTCCCAGCCTTATCCCACAATCTGGCAAGCTTTTTATCCCCAAAGGGAGCGTCTCTTCTCTGGGCTCCATCTACTAAAATATCCTCCCCATCCTCTCCATAATGCCTCAGGCTAAATTCTTCAAGGAGGTTCTTGAACTTTTTCCTCACTTGAGCCTCAAAACTTCCATCTTTGTCCTTTCCCTCGCCCTTGATTTTCTTGAGAGCAAATTCTTCCTTTTCTTGAAGCTTGAGGGAGTTGTAAAAGGCCTTCAACTTGGACTCTTGAAGTAAATGCTTGGATCTCAGAACTTTGTCCCACAAAAGATTTAATTTATTCATTCTGAAGGGAGAGTCGAGTTTGGAGTAGGAGAGGGCCTCATTATTCGTCTCTTGGAAAGAGGCTTCAACCCACATGCCCATCAAGACGAGGAAGAACACCAAAAATGTAGAGAGATCCATAAGAGTAGGCTTCCTATCCTGAGGTTGAGCCACGTAGTTTAGTTGATAGACAGTTGAAACGATCCTCTAGCTGGAAGCAGATGAAGAAGACAGAAAACAGGAAATTTTCTCATGAATTATCTTTTATTAATGGAGCAGTACCTGGAAGCGTGAAGTCGCCAGCTTCGTCGTGAGAAGTAGTATAGTAGACTCAGTTTTTTAGCTGTATTGTCGCAATAGATTCACAGAACATCACGCAACCTTTCATATATTGCGTTCAATAATAGTAAATATCTATTTCATGAATATATGTGAATAAATTCAATTGGCAAATGATAGTTCATATCATACCTACTTTTTCTTCTTTAGCATTCAAGTCCTCTAGCTCTTGGGAGGGAGAGAGAACAAGGAAATTAATCATTGAGTTACAATGTGTAATCAACAAATAAATGATAAATCAGGAACTTTTTAATTTGGCAATTTTGTTTATTTTGGACAATTTCTCAAATAAAAGTACCGGAATATCGACACCTTTTTACAAAGTATTTTATATTAATATGTACTTGTATGATAAACAAAGTCTACGTAGACAAGTCAATATTTTTGTTATGTCATCTCTTCGAGAATCATGATTAGGAGAGGGGTGATTTTGTATAATAATAGTAAGTATTTTGTACAAATGTATAACACTAGGTAAATATTTTTGTATATAAAAATTATTTTGTTGGCGAATGCGCTAAAGGGGTCATTATGCGCGAAGACATTGATGTGACCAAGGGTACAGTGCTGGCAACAATTTCACTCCATCTCATAGAAGATTGTTGTAGTTGCCATACGTTTTCGCGAGCCTCTTTCCTCTCTTCTAAACTTTCATAGCACCAAATGTGATTCACGTTATGTAGCAATCCGACCTGAAAAACGGGAATAAAGTCGTACTATGTGCACCTTTTTATAAAAATGCCTGAAATTAAATACTTGCGAAAACATTCCCAAATATGCCTCGGAGTGCTTATAGTCTCTCATTCTTACAGCTCTGGCCCAATAGTTACTCCATTCCATTAATGTTCCGGGCTTCAAATTATAGCTACGTAATTCGTATATATGATTTTTTTCTCGAAACTTTGCTTCTGGCCAGAAGCTGAAAGGAAGTAAATACTGAGAATTTCTTTTCCGAAGCAATGAGGTCATTTCTTTATTAATTTTTCTAAAGCCATCATCTTGAAGAAGGTTTTTCCGAACTTCATCAGCAGTCTGTAATTTTAGAAAGAATCAAAAGTTCAATAAGCATCCCTCTTATCAACAAGTAAAATATATTACGTAAAATGTACGAAACTAAAAGCTAATGTTCTTCAATGATAAGATAACAAATGAAATTAAATAACCTTATATCCATCTTCATATTTCCATACATGAATAAATTGATCCTGGGATCCAACAAATACTCCGAAATGCCCCAATGATGTAGTGTTCAAGGCTTTTTCATCAAAGTGACCAACTAAGTTCTTATGAACTTGCTCGTACTTATCCAGACAATCCGGTTTTACATCATGTGTTTGAATGAGTATGATTTTCTCTGTGGAGGATAGTTTTTGTGAGTGCGCAGCTTCTTGTGGGGCAACATTACGTTGAAAAAAATTCCCAAAGAATCCAACATCTTCACTTAGTTTTTTAGGAGACGTATTCAAGTTTCGTCGGCTTAGAATTTGAAAAAACTTGGGTAATAAGTTCCGCGAAGAGTTGTTCATTTTGTGTATATAACAGTGATAAAAATATATATAAGATTCTTATAATAGTACTAATACTATTAAATTTAGATTATGTATGTTTTTACTTTGAATCAGCTGTGACATTATATTTATTTAGTTAGAAAGCCGAATAGAGAAAGTTAATGCTGATTATGCTGCAACTAAATGAAGCTAATCTTATATTTATACCCTTGTAGGTATGAAAAAGAAATCTATTTAAAATTATGAATTTTATAATACCGAAGACTACTTTTATTATTTGCCTTGTAATTTTGAATGACTACATCTCATTCATTTATGAGAAGAAATCAATATATTAACAATAACTTAAAAATTAAAAAATCAGATTTTAATTTGTCATTTATCTTTAATATAATGAATATAGAGTTCAATCTAATTATCTTGCTAATAGAACCGAAGATCATGCCTTCAATAAGTCTCTTTTGCCTAGTAATTTTTACTATTATCTCTGGAGATTTATATATTTGTGTAAATATTTGAATAATACTCGGGAATTCAAATCTTCTAAGGCGTCCTCACCTTCATATTGCTTAGAATAGTTTATACTACAGACCAATAATTAATTAATAGTTATACAACTAAAAATAGGAATGACTTTGAAAGTTCTACTCGGATAACAACAATTATTATTTTGTTACATTTTAACTATTGTTTTCAGTAAAAAACTTGAAATTATCTAGTATAGCAAAGTTTAACAATTAATTTATTTTTGTGGAGATCCTAGACCTTAATGAGAGTAATATTCCCATAGTAAGAAGCAATGTAACTGTTTAAGAGAGAATTTCCGACTCAATGAAACTGGAAATTGCAATGATATTCAGATATAGAAGTTTTCAGAAGTTATGAGGCATTTGATATTATTTTTAAGACACAAAATCACTTAACAGTTCCAAATAACTATGTATATGTAATAGCAGAATATTATCTTTACGAGAATATAACCATCTTCCACATGTTTCCCAATGACAAGAGACTCACAAGTAATAAAGAAATCAGGCATGAGTTTGAAGTGTCCATGTCATATAATTACCTATATAGACCGTATATCACGAAGTCCAACTTATAAATGGGATTGAGATGAGTGATTTCTGCGTTGTATAGGCATCAAGGCCACTGTAGGACTCTAATTAATGAAACAGGTTTCTTAGAGTTGGAGACAAAGCAGAGTTGACTTTCGAGAATTTAAATTGATGATAACTCTCCTTGTCGATTGTACTGTTGTTTATAGAACTCCTTAATTCTTATATGTAGAAGTATACGATTATTCCATTGAAGAACTGGAGGAATTTATGTATAGAAAGAATTAGCTACAATTATTCACAAGGTCAGAAGTTACTATCAGAGACTTTGACGTGAAGGGCCATCTGCACAATACTGGAAAGATGAGCTCCATAGTAATGACTAGGAATTAAATTTCTTTCCGCTGAGTTCCAACTCTTCTCTTCTTTCACCTCCCTCCTTCTACTGAGTAATGGAATCCAAAGTCAAACATACACGTGTCCAAAGATTTTGTGAATAAAAAAGATGTAAATGGATTTTGAAGAATAAATCATAACTTGGGATGCATATATTTATATTACTTAACTATTTTCTCATCACGTGAAAATAATTTCATATTATTATTGACTTTTCTCAGTAGGTAGATATAGGCATTGCGTGCATTTAAGCTTACTCCTAAGCCTCATCTAATAGCTCAGTGTTAGTTGTATTGTATTACATTGATGTTACATTAAAATTAAAAATATAGCTGCTAGAAACACAATCTACAATATAATTTTATTAATTTTTTTTTTGTCTTTTTTAGATGGAAATTTCGAATCTTATATTTTCTTTAGAAAATAAATGAAATAAAATATATCTTTCTATGTTATATATATGTTAACTCTTAGCCTAATAGTGCGCCTGACCTAAGAGTCTTTGGTCAGGTGCACTGGCGCTGAAATGTCTTTTCAATGGGAGGAGCAAATTTTAGATATAATGGTTACGTCCTCAGGGGCATCTGCGATATTTTTTTGTGTTGGGTTGGTAAGGCCGTGCCTAGCATTTTTTTGGAATTTTGAAAGATTTTAGTAATATATAAATGCCAAATTTAAGAGAAAAAAAATTAGACATTTGCTTATAATTGACAAATTAAAAAAAAAATTATGATATTGATAATTATTAAGACTTATAAGGAGACAGACTCGCAAACTCCGGGGATTTTTTTTGGTTTTTTAAAAAGCAATTCCCACTTATGGTGGAATAGCACAAGTTCTACAGAAGTAAATGTGATTTATTTTTTTTAGAAAATAAATTTCTTTGGAATAGGCACGCTCTAAATTATAACTTATCTTTGTTTATATGGAATAAATTTAGATTGTTGTTTTTTAAAGAAATGTTTCGATCCTTGTATTTTGTAGGGAAATAAATTTTTAGTCTTTGAAAAATATTCGCTTTTCTTAAAATATTTGGCGCTCTTTACAATATTACTTAATATTTATAATAATTATTCACTTCAAAATATACTATAGAAATACGTTTTAAAATATCTTTAAAATAAATAAATTAGACAGTGATAGGCAGTGATGAAATTCGTATGTATTATGGTCAACATAAAAAATCACAAAAATCAACATGGTACCCCGACAATTTGAATATTGTTTTGGAGGAGATCATCCAGAATCAGATGAGGCAAGGGGGAGGGGGAAAAGGAAATAAACAAGGATATTTGCTAGAATTACTCCGATATCGATCCCCAATTCTACTCTGAGTCGAACAAGGACTTACAATTATAACTCCACAACAAATCCTCAGGGTTATGCTCCCTCTTGTCTGAGCACACACGAATGTTAAATCAGATTTTTAATATAATTGAATCTATTTAGGAAAAGATGTTCACTACTCAGGAATTAAATAATAATGATAACTGCTAAGGAAAAGAAAATTAATTATTCATATTACCAATTCCAAAGAAATGGGCGTCTAAAAAATTCAAAGTATTTATATGACTAGTCATAAGCTCTATAAGACTGGAAACTTATAAGTGAAGGTTCAAGTACGCTCGCTACAAATGGGATAGAAGAATTGAGAAATTACTACAATGGCATTAGATAAGTTCAAAAGGCAATTTCTAAATCATTTGTCTTATTTTTATAAAAAAAAAGTATTTGTTATATTTAAATAGTCAAATATATAGGTACCTAAATAAAAAATCAGGGGCTGTGAAATTCATAAGTCACAGTTTTTATGAAATTATTGAATTCCAATATCAAGCCTATCAAAGGTCTCTTTTTTAGGTATAGGTATACATTAGACTATTTGAATCTAATAAATGAGTGGGTTTTTTTTTTTTTTTTCGTAAAATATGACAAATGGCCTAATGAACTTATGATGTGTGATTGTACTAATTTCTCCGTTCTTTTACCCCACTTGTAGCAGGCGCGCGGAGCCTTTGCTTACAAGTTTCTATTATTATTAATAATATAATAATGTATTATATGGATAGGCCCAGTGATGCATCAAATATGTCCTGCCGGTATGTAGAAATAAAATAAAAAGGAAAATTAATGTGGTCGCCATGACAATTCTAGAATGTTTGAGAGGAGAACAGCTTCGCTACCATCACGTTTTATTAGATCAGCTGCAAGCAACTGGGGGTGGAAGAACATCAACAAATGTCCAACTCCTTGTATAGCAAAGAGATATAGGCTAAAATTACTCAAGGACTTACACTTATAACTAGTGATGTGTAAGTCTTTATTTAGGACTGAAGACTGCAGTCGTCCTGTTCAGTTCAGTCCAGTTTCGTACTGTATATCAGTCCTAAAAACTTATAGAAATAAAGATCAGTCCTTGATGACGTCACTCAACTTTTTTTTTCAGACAGTCTTAAAGACCGGCCCCAAGGACTGATGGGACAGGTACTAACACTTGACTAGACTGAGTAAATAAGGACTGATGCAATACTACTCATAACTCTTGAGCTAAGCGTCATTGTTATTTTTTGTCATTTATGAACACACAAAAATAGGTATTACTTTCTACTTAAATGTTCTGCCTTCAAGAGATAAATAATCATGATAATTGCTTTGGAAAATAAATAACTAGTGATAAATTACAACTGATGAAAATCGAGTCTATAATACTAATAGACACGCTTAAAAAAACAAAAATCAACATAATAACCCTGGCAATTTGAAGAATCTGATTAGAATATGATTGAATCTATTTAAGAAAAGAAGTTCATTACTAAAGGAATAAAATAATAATGAGAATTGCTAAGAAAAAGATGATTTATTCTTGAGAATACCAATTCAAAAAAAAAACAAAAAAAAAAAAAAGGGGCCAGCTAAATATGACGTAGATTCCTTTTGTCCTTTTTTAAGCTGATCACTCATTCTTAACTCCCATCATGTGGGAATATACGAGGGTGATCTGAAAAGTTTCCAACCTTAACAAAGATACAAGACTTCTTTTCTTTATTCTTTTTTTTTTTTTTTTGACATAACCTCCTTTTAGCACTACACACTTCTCCCAACGATACTCATTTCTCTGTAACTCGTCCAGATAGTAATCAGAGTTTTCCTCTGCAAAATAATTTCTTACGAAATATTTTTTTAATTTTTTTTGGCTAAATTACACCGAATGGGATTGACTTAGACGCATTAAATGTTAACACAACAAGCCTTTATATGTCTGCTATTGTTTGATTCTATTTAAAGATTACACTTTAAAAAAATATATATTTAATGATAGCTCGATACTCGATTTCGTCAATTGTCACAAAAACACTCACATCAACTTACTCAAACGACTTTTAGATAACAACTTCATGTCCAAAATTGATGTTACAGAAGCTAGACAGATGTGACTAGCTTTAATATATATTTACTGCCATCTTCACAATGAGGTCAGAAACTTCCCGGAACACCCTCGTAAATCCTTCTTGATTATTCCAAGTCTCTAGAATTCCATGACTTAGTCTATGGATATGGTGGCACTGGTAGCACGTATCCTACTATTTGCCATGAAGAACAGACTCGTTCTCTGATAAATAATCCAGAAAAAACAAGGAAAACTTCAAATATTAGCCTGTTCCAAAATGATTCAGACAGGTTCGTTTGAAGGAAAAGGAGAAAAATTAGCTACAAATTACATTACGTACATACCACATTTGCACATGTTTCTTCATTCGTCGCTGAACATGTAGACTCACAATATTCGCTCGTACCTTTTAATACGTTGACACAAACTTAGCAAAAACAATGTCTGAGATTCACACCACATCGTACCCACATAGCCGAAGACACTATGGCATTTCTTATTGCAGAGGAAGGTGGAAACGATATCAAACAGAGTACCTACAGTCCGGATCTTAATCTCTGTGACCGATGTCTCTTGTGTAAGCTGAAGCATCTGCTCTGGGATTACGATTTTGATAGCCATGAAGACCTCGCATTCAGCGTTCAGCGAGTGATGAAGTTAGTGAACGTGGAGTAGCTCTCCAGGCAGTTGTGGGATTTAGACAACTATTGCCGAGCCGGAGGAGACTATATGAAATGATTGAGTACTTTTGAATTTAAGTTATTGTCTTACTATGGCAGTCTAAATCATTTTGGAATAATCTAATATAAGAAAGAAGACATATCAAATTGGTGCATTTAAACCTAATTAAAACCTTAATAAAGTTAAATTATATGTATTATGCACTTGCACAATTAACAATATATCCAAATTAAGCAAATAATAATTTTTTGGATGATATTGAAATCATTTTTATCATATCCACAATCAGGGATATATGTAGGGCTAGATTAGAAATTAAATTACTAAACCAAATTGGGGTATAAAAGGGCAATAAAAACTTTTTTGGCTGCTATATTATAACTAAAATTTCTCAGGAAAGTCTAAGAGACATTACCATTCCCTGTTACACGTCTATGATAATATTCAGTAATAACTTGACATACAAGTTTAATTCGTTCTTGGACGGACCTCGTAAGTCACATAAGAAATAACTTTAAATAAATGGGGATTAAAATGCCTCTCATTTCCTACGCCAACTCTGGATGAGCTCGTACCTATCAAGCAATGTCATTGCAAAATTTTGCTTACAATCTAGATCTTGTCTTAAAAAATACGTAAGTTGGGACACTCGTGTTTCAAAGTATAAAATATGCTTATAATAGGTTGGGAAAAAGTAATTTCGTATTTCCCACCTTTTTTATAACTAAATATATCCTGTTCATTATTAGTCACACCGGATCTTAGGATAAGAAGTTGTGAGTGTATACTGCTATGTCATTTCGAACAGTATTGCGCTTGGCCGGTTCAGTCGTGAATTATCGTACGTCAAGTATGGAGTTATCAAAGGAAGGCATTCTACATATTTTACCTTTTTACGATCTGAAAGGGAACAATGTGCCGAAGCGACCAAGAAAATTTGGAATTTAACTCGTTCTGTTGGTGTAGCATAGCATTAGTTCGAGCAATTTTGTTCCAGTGTAGTGGAGGGCAATGATGCAACACGCAATGGTAGTCCTGTTGTCAAAAATGTCGATAAAATTATGTAAAATATTGAGAAAGACCGTCATAGCAACAGTTGTAACATCATTTTCAACTATTTGCAGAAGGCTAGATACAAAAAGAAACTCGAATGGGAGAGTAATCGTGTTTCATCAATACAACACCAGGCCGAAGACATCTTTGATGACTTGCCAGAAGCTCCAGGAATTGGGTGGGAAGTTTTTATGCATCCAATCTACAGTCTGGATCTAGCACTATGTGACTAACACCTGTTCCTGTCTTTGGCCAACACGCTTGGGGGTGCAAATTTGGCATAAATAGAGGCATGTGCAAATTGATGGTCTGAGTTTTTGCTAATGGCTTCTACGAGTTGGGTTCTCGTTGGCAATAAGTTATCAAACAGAACGGACATAATTGGCTTAAATCGGATGGGAGTATCACTTCTTATAAAGCATTGAAATAAAGTGAAAAATACAAAATTCAGAATTACACTCCTTACAATGACATCGCTTTTCATATTACCGATTCAAGCATTCATTGAACAGAATTAACTATCTCAAAATATTGATCTAGAACTTAAACTATCTTCTTATAACATATTTCTTTCTCTGGCTCAAGAATTGAAGCATTCTACATTTAATTACAGATATAATTTTTAAACAAACAATGGAGGGCAACAGCTTACTATAACACGAGAAACTTTTTTTTCTCTCCATTAACCTTTTATCTTTCTCAAATGAACGATGAGATATGGAGAATATTTTTTAATATCATTACTTTAAGCATGGGCATCGTATAAGAGGTTATCATGAATCATTGATTTACATAGGGATATATCAAAACAAGGATTGAAATAAAGGGTAAAATAAGTCATATGAAATGTAGATAGACTTCAGCTTTCTTTTTACTTATATTTTCTCAATTTTGCCCATGGTGGCAGAAAATTGCAGTGCTTTCTCGTCTCTTTCAGGCAAAGTCTTGAAAAATAAATGTCCTTAAGGAGAGTAATATTACGTCAGGCTTTCGAGAGAGTAAGCAAGGAGCGGTTTATATTCAATCATTTTTCATCAGTTTCCTCTGTCCTCTCAGGAAAACACTTTCAATTTATTTACCAAAAACTTTACTTCAACCCATCATCAAAATACACAATGGTTTGGATTACTAATCAAGAATATGAGGAGAGTGTAAGTTCAAAAATCGTTAGTTATGTATGATTGTATATCCATTTTAGAGAACTCAGACATTACTTTCTAAAATACTTTTTTGACCTTTAAAGGGTATTCAGAGTTCAGACACGTAAATATCTATGATTATGAAATAAATTAACTCAAATTATGCTGATTCTATTAAATTAACTTGTATTAACAATTACTTTTCCTAAGAAAGTATGTACATTCATTTCATCATAAGATGTTGCAGTAGCTTTCTAAAAAGAAAGGGTAAAAATACATATTACATCATTCCCTATAGACATCACCTTAAAATGAAAAATGCAACAATATTTTGAAACCTTAAAATTTATCAATATCAAATAATTGATTAATAAACGACTATGTCAATTTTATTTCTTAGACAATCCTCCCCAAAACTGATCTACCAAGAGGTCAAGAACAAGCATCCAATGGATCTCATAGCAAAGTAGAATTCAATTCCAAGTTGGATATCCTTAGTCGTGCTAATAAAGTTCGTCTCTCTGGAATTGTTTGCACAATTGGTAACAAATGAACTAGTGGATCGTCTGAATTTTTATAAATAAAATCCTTCATTTTTAGGTCCTGTTTCTCGAGAGGTTGAGTACTTATGTAGTTTGATTGAAAGTGGAATGAACATTGCCCGAATGAATTTCAGTCATGGTTCCCATGAATATCACTCACAAACCATTAAAAACTGCAGAGAAGCAGATAAGCTCTACAAAGAGAAAAAAGGGTTCAGTCCAAATTTGGCTATTGCTCTAGATACTAAGGGTCCTGAAATTAGAACCGGACTTCTTGAGGGAGTAAGAATATCTCAGTAATTTAAAAAAAAGACTTGCATTATATCTATAAAAATACAGGATGATGGAAGAAAAGAAGTTGAATTAGAAAAAGGTGCCAAGATCAAGTTGACTACCAATGAAGAATTCAAGGAAAAATGTACCAAAGAAGTGTTGTACCTTGACTACAAAAATATCACAAAAGTAATGGTTCCTGGGAAACGAGTATTTATTGATGACGGTCTTATTTCTGTCGTGGCTGAAGAAATTGGTGATGATCATGTTATTGGAACTATTGAAAATGGTGGTAACTTGGGATCCAGAAAGGGATGCAATCTTCCAGGAACAGATACTGATCTCCCTGCAGTCTCAGAAAAGGATAAAAGCGATCTCCAATTGGGAGTTGATTTGGGAGTTGATATGATTTTTGCATCTTTTATTCGAAATGCTGCTGGTGTGAAGGAAATCCGTGATGTACTTGGAGAGGCAGGAAAGGATATTCTCATCATTCCTAAAATTGAGAACCAACAAGGATGTAATAACATTGATGAAATCATTGAAGCATCTGATGGTATTATGGTAGCTCGTGGTGACATGGGCATTGAAATCCCCACAGAGAAGGTATTTATTGCTCAGAAACAAATAATTGCCAAATGCAATAGAGCTGGTAAACCTGTCATTTGTGCAACTCAAATGTTGGAATCCATGGTTAAGAAGCCTCGTCCAACCAGAGCTGAAGGTGCTGACGTCGCCAATGCTATCTTAGATGGAGCTGATTGTGTGATGTTGTCTGGGGAAACTGCAAAAGGAGATTATCCAACAACTTGTGTTCGCACTATGGCAGCTCTTGCAAAGGAAGCCGAGTCTTGCTTCTATAATTCAAGACTCTTTGAGCAACTCATTTCATATGTAAGGAGTTTTTTCTTTTTAGTATAGGATTAATTTGTAAATTTATACTATTATAAAAAGGATGAAATGAAGGATTGTAGTGAAACAACAGCAATTGCAGCAGTTCAATCATCTTTATTGAATCGTGCATCTGCTATAATCGTCCTTTCAGAAACTGGAAGAACTGCTAAACTTGCTTCCAAATTCAGACCCAAGTGTCCCATTGTTGTCAGCACTCATGATGGAGCTGTTGCTCGTAAGTGCAATCTCCATCGTGGATTGATCCCACTTCTTTATGAAGGTTTGTACATTTTTATCAATTTAAATCAAATTCAGACAACTCAAGCATTCACTATTTGTACTTTGTAGGAGAAAAATCTGTTGACTCTCAAATGAAGCACGCTATTGACTTTGCCAAGAAGTTCGGATTCGTTGGTTCTGGAGATTCTGTTATCGTCCTCTGTGGATGTGCTGACTCCTCATGTGTCTGCATGAAAATCCTTCAAATCTAAGTACATCATAAACATAAAAAATCTTAATTAGATTCAATATCAAAATTATATTCAATTACTATTTTATTTATTTGTTATTTAAAAACTTTATTTATTTTACAAAATAATTGATTATTCAAAAATAAATTCATACTACAAAAAACGAAAAGCCACAGTTTATTTGTCGTTTCAAGAAGGTTTTTTTTAAAATTCTGCATAAATATAATAAATGCTTTTCAAATTAATACAATATTTAAAAATTAAGTTGACAGTTTCCTTAGGTCTTAACTTAAACTTGAATAGGTTATTCAAACAATAAACAAATGAACAACAATAGCAAAAACCAAACTCATAGGATTTATTTTTTTCTCTCTCATAACTGGATAAAGATTCAATAATAACATTAGACTTGTTCCTGCCTTCTCCTTACGTTTATTTATGCTTTACAAAAATGACATCCCTATATATTACATATATCTACCAGCAGCTGAGTTTTATTTCATTTATTTTTTTCATGAAAAACGTTGGTTTGCCGTAGGGAATCCATCTATTTATATCTTTGCTACAGTTTTCCAGTTTCTTCGGCGAGGAAACTATTCATCTATTTTCCGGGGACGAATCATAATTAAATTTCAATTGATTGGAGTAATTAGTAATGTTTTTGTTTATCTTCAGTTTTTTTATGAAGTAATGGTGGTAATAATTGTATTAAATTGTCTTATAATTATATGGTTCAAACTTGTGAGTAAATCATACTGATTTGAACATCAAACCGCTGCAATTTCATCCAAAACCTTCTCTTTTTTTCTAATTTCCCTATTTTTTTCTTCTTCTTTTTCTTTTTGTTTACATATTAAAAAAGGTTGTGGGATGAGCTCTTTTTTATTATGATTTAATCGCCCGTTCTGATGTTAACTTCTCACTATAAAGTAAGCATTCTTGCCTTTATTTGGTGTGAATTGTTATAAAAATGCATTAAAAAATATATACAACATGAATTTCATTAAAATTACGGAGCTTAATCCTGAGGATTTGTTCTGGAGTTATAATTGTAAGTCTTTATTCGACTCAGAGTAGAATTGGGGATTGACTTCGGAGTATTTCTAGCAAATTTCCTTGTTTATACCCCTTTGTCCTTCCTCCTTTGTCACAGTTGATTGTAACTGATCTAATGAAACGTCATGAACATTATTCTTTCACTCCTCCAAAACACTCTTCAAATTTTAAGGGTTACCGTGTAGTTTTCTGTTTCTTTTTTTTTTACATGCCCATTCTACACCAGATTTTTATCCCAGTCTATGTATATTAAAGATATTCTTTGCATGAAAAAAAGGACTACAATCAATATAACATACCGTCCGTCATCGGACACTCAACGTAGAGATGAAAATAAAATAAATTTATCTTCTTTACGCCAAGTCTGTCAAAATACCGGTGAGCGTGAATATCAAGTATCCTATATATAAGGTCGAAGGAATTTCAGTCAACACTGCTAACCAGGCAGATGACATAACGAACGGGATAAAAATCAAAATAAACTTAGTGATACTTCATACGTTACTTGACTGGGAATTAAATAAATTACTTTTCAATATAATTATAAAACATCCTTTGGATCTAAATAATAATGGACTTGAATCTACATGGAGAGAAGGTAACCAACGATATGAAAAATATTTAGTCAGAGTTTTACTATCAATAATTCATTATTTAGTTGGAACGTCCTGAGTTCAACACCATTAAAAAAATCATCATAAAATATGCGCAATCTTCAGTTGCAAAAGTCCTGATGGTGTCATATACCAGAATTTTCCAAAGAGCATGGTTCGACAGAGGATTTGGAAGAATCTTTGCAAGAGGAAGGATACAAGTGTGTAGTTTGCACTTTAATGAGGGAAGCTACAAGAGGTACCTGGAACATGAGCTTCTTAATTTGACGCCCAGAAAGAGGCTAAAAATAGATGCAGTACCAAGTCTGCTACTTCCAACTTCCACTGTTTCTAACCTGAGGATCAATGTGATAAAATGTTCCCAAAAAATTTGCATGAATCAACTTCCTCTCAAACTCCCAGCAGTGTCGATAATCAAGGTGAAGACCAAGTAGATTTTGTTTCACCTCGTTCCAGGAGGGAAATAAGGAGGCAGAACAACCAAATGGTAACCAATTTATTGATAAAGGAACCGGAGCAAAAGAATAAGGATATTGGGATACAGACAGAACATTCCCTTTTTCTGGAAAATACTGATAATCGCAAAGAAAACGAAAGCAGATTTATGTAAACAAAAAGTCAAGGTAAACATTCTCACAAAGAAACTCGAGCGACTTGAAGCGAAGGAAAAGAAACACTCCAAAATTGTAAGAACTCTTCATTATAAATGTACTCCGGCTCAGGATGAGAGAGTTTTGACCCCTAATCAAAATGGGTTCATTACTCAAAAGAAGATATTGTCCCTGCCTTGATAATAAGATCAATGAGTAGAGCTTTTGAATATTTAAGACAGAAGAAAATCATGCAAATGCCAAGCATTCGAACTTAAGAAAGATAGCTTCAACATTTTAAAATGAATCCAGGATTTCAAGATGACAGCATCAAAGTCCTTCAAGAAATGATCAAGATCAACACATTCCAATACAATTTTTCTGTGCTATGGTTTGATGAATGTCAAATTAAGAAAAAATATGATATTGACATGAAGACCCAAAAGATTTATGGGTCTCACTCTAAAGTTCAAGTTGTTATGATGAGAGGATTAGTTGGGAAATAGAAACAGCCGATCTGGTTCCATTTTGATACCACTATGACCAAGAAGCTGCTTGATCATATCATAATCAAAATGGAGAGCAACATTTTTGAAATAAGAGCAATTGTTTGTGATCTTGGGAACCACACGCTTCGTTCTGAGCTTTGGATTGACAAAGGAAACTTTTTCTTCACCAATCCATTTGATTCCAGCAGAGTTTTCTACATTTTTCCTGATTCCCCTCATCTTCTCAAGCTCTGTAGGATTCATTTACTAGACAAAAGGTTTATGGTTCCTGCAGAGGATGGAACATTAGTCCCTCTTGATAAGACTGATTTTGAGGGATTATTGATGAAAGATTCCGGATAATTTAAAATTACTTTTAAGCTTAAACCTCTTTACATTTACTGCAAAGGAGGAGCAAGACAAAGAGTAAGATTGGCTGTATAAGTTTTGAGTAATACAGTAGCCAAAACTTTCACCATTCATAGCTAAAATAAAGAAGCAAGAGCCAAGGAAATGCAGTAGAAATAATCAACAATTGATTTGATATAGTAAATAGCAGGCAAATTTATGACAAGCTCAGATGTGCACTGGGTATCAATTTTGAAGATACAGTTATTGCCTTGGAGAAAATGGAATTGTTTTTGGATACATTTAAGGTAATTGGAAGGGAAAATAAGAGTAAATTGCCATGGTAGAGGAGGTATGCGAGTTTCAATCAAATCAAAGATCAACTCGAGTCTTGTACCATGATTTGATTTCTAATGATCCTCTTTCTTTCATTTTGATGTCCAGAACTAATCAAGATTGCCTTGAAAATTTTTTTACCCGTTTGAGTAGTGCTGGTGGTGAAGATGATCACCCTGGAGCCGTTGGAGCAATGAAAAGGATGATAATTCTGGAAATTAGGAAAAATTGTGAAACTTTGGTGAGCAATCCGGCTGTTCAGATTGAAAAATGATGAACTAGAGGGGATGCAGTCCCCTAAAATAAATAAATCTTTATGTTTATCAACATAGAATTATCATTTAGGTAAAAATTGTATTCTAAAGCCTACGAGAGTAACGAGTATTCAATCGAGTAACATGTATTTATGCGAGTAACGAGTATATCTCGTTATTCCTCGAGTTGTTGGTTTTTTTAAACTCCAAAATACTCGAGCAGCAAAATTCAGCTCGCGGCACATCAATAATAATAACTATCTAAATTAATCAAGCACGGTATGTATCGAAAAGTATTTACTTTTCTGAAAGTAACTCATTTTTAAATGTTGATACTTGATCTAAGAAATAAATATACAATCGAGTTTACAAGTCATATTAAAATAGAAAAATTGAATATTTCTATTGAATTGTATAAGAGGAACTTATAAAAATGAAGGAAATCTTGCAGGAGTTTAGGTACACTCATATTAAAAAAGAAAAAAGTTCAAGGTACTTTATATATATAAAAAAGGAATGAGACTTTAAATTAGATTTAGCAAAAAGCTAAAGTGCTACCTGACTCATTACTTATTACATTTTTTTTTTCTCAAGATATTATTATTATGTTATTCTTGAGAAGATAATATATAAGTATTATGTAACTACGTGTGAGTGTGCTTATGGAAACGGAGAGTAATACTGAGGATTTCTTGGGGATCTTCTATATTGTTCAAGCAAAATTTGCCTCTTAGACATACATAAAGCATGTGGCATTTGTTCAACAACGAACTTTGAACGTCAGTTCTACGACAGTTGTACATATGTAGGTAGGACGTTGTTTGTTGTTTTGCCACCTAGCCAGAAGCATTGGTGTCAGTTTTTAAAAAAAATGGCATCCAACAACAAATTATTTATTCCTCAATCGTGGAAAAGGCAGAGTGTGCTTGTTGCAATCCGCACCGGATGAGACAACGTTGAGAATGCAAACTTATCAATCCTAGACAGTCAAGCGCTGGATTGCAGGTTAAAAAAGAAACGAAAATCAGCATGGCCATCCTGACAATTTGAAGAATGTTTTGGAGAGACAGAATAAATCTCATGACGTTCCATTAGATCAGCTATAATCAGTTGTAACAAGGAGGAATGAAAAAAAATATATACAAGGACATATGCTAGAACTACTCCGCTGTCGATCTCCAATTCTACTCTAATTTCAACAAAGACTAACAATTATAACTCCTCAACAGGGTTACGCTCCGTCTTTTATGAGCACACACGAATGGTCAATCAGGTTTGAATGTAATTGAATCTATTTAGGAAAGGATGTTCACTACTCAGAAACAAAATAATAATAACTACTTAAGAAAATAAAATTTATTCTTCAGATTACCAATTCAAAAAAAAAAAAAAAAAAAAAAAAAGAAGCGGGCCACCGAATTTACATCACTGATATTTTTTCTTCATAATATTTAGACCCCTTCGGTGTGGGCGAGGATTATAATGATAGGGTACCTGTGTATATATTATATTCTGTATTATTAGGATTTTTTTTTTTTCAAAATGTGTTATTAACTTCAAATAACATATATATATATAATATGTATCGTACCGACTGATGGCCTAGACAGACCGATTTTGACAAAACACGCAACCAATCATATAATATGACGTCATTATTACTAGAATTTTCAATTTAATGTATTGTACTAACTGTTAAGCAAGAAAGACAGATTTTGACAAAACACGCATCCAAACATATTCTATGACGTCACTATTTAAAGTGTGGTGAAAGTCAAACATCAGTCGTACATGTGTTATGGTATAACGTTGTATTTCTATTAACCTTGCTACACACTTGCTTAAAGCAAGTTTTTTATAGTAAAACCTTCTTCTTCTTTTTTTTCATTTGAAAATATTGTTTAGTTGGAAGAGGAATTCATTGTATGTAGTATACTAATTTACCAAAATTGTCCTTGACTTTAGTTGGATTATCTGATACGTCGTTACCTTTGTGATATTGCATAACCTTTCCAACGAAAATAAACAAAAAAAGACCCCAAAATCAGTTGGTAGTTAGCTAATTCTTTCCAACTATGGAACTATTGTTGAATTATTGTTGGAAATTGTTTGTAGACTGGGAATAGATAATATTAATTCAACCAATCGGCGTTCAGAAAACTTATCTTCCTATTGATAGAACAAAGTTTATCTATATATATTAATGAAAAACAGTAACCGGGTGTACTGTATATAGTACTCTAATATCTAAATTTATTATATATCTAATTGTCCCTGACTTAGTAGTTTGTAGTAGTAAGAATTTATAATTATGTGCAGAGCCATAAGAAGAGTTATGTCACGAGATTTCAGCGCCCCCTTGTGACAGATATCACATGGCCCAAAGAACTTAAATACAAAAAATGAATACTAAAAAAATCATTTTATTGAGCTTAATTATTATGAAAAAATGGAATAATTACTTCAATAATAATTTCTTTAACTTACTTAATTTCGCATACACATTCTTCGTCTTCCGAAAGTAGAAGAAGCTATTATATTTTCTTTGATAATCGCAGTTTGCATTCGTAAATGTATGTGCATTGTTATCCTAATATACTTAGACACGTTCAAAAATAAAATTTTACGATATTTATAGACGACTTAATTAATGGAACCGCTACTTCAGTTATTGAGTTTACAATTTTTTGAATGGATTTACATAAGATTTGAATAAAGCCTCTATTTTTGCAAATTGATCCAAACAGTTCTTGGCGCAATAGATTAATTGGAAAACATATAATTCCTCAACGAATCTTAACTGAAGTGAATTCTCAATGGTTTTATTAGACCAAAGGCGGATTTTGGAATGTGAAGACTTGCAACTTAATATGGTTTGAATTAAATACCTTTATACGTTTTACCTAAGGATAAATATCTGTAATACAACATACAATTATTATTTTCCAACGAGAAAGTAACTAATGCAAAAAGAAATATATATATCATTACAAAAAAGTTTCATCTTCTATTGTTGATGAAATTAGATTCATGTCCACTAAGTCTATTTCTCTATTTTCGGATGTAGGAGGTTCCAAATAAGGAGTATAGTATGTATGATCCTGAAATTGTGGAAATCTTTTTTTACCTGAAATTCGAAATAAAAAAGTTGCTTTAATTATTAAATTTTCTTAGCATCACCATTGTTCTCCCGAATGAAAATGGGTTTGTTGGAGTTTTTTGTGAGCCTTGGAACTTTAGGTTTTAGATGTTTAAATAATGTTGGAATGGCCTTAGAGTTGGAATTCCTTATTTCTTCAAAATGTTTAGAGCATAATCGAGAATTATTTTATGGTTTCCAAAGATTTCATATCATTTATAGGATACATTGTCTTCTAAAGAATTTCCTTGGAAATGAAAAAAGTGTCATCCCTTCAGCTCAAGAACGATTTCTGTAATCTGAGTGTTAAAATCATTATTTTTTAAGAAACTTGTGAATGTAATTGACAAAGATATTCGACTTTGTAGAGTTCTTCGCCTAAAATACAGTATTAAATTTTGAATTTTATGGCCCATGACTAAAACACATGAGGGACTCACCTATCGTCAAAAGGGATATCCCGGTGACATAAATCTACTAATAGGGCTATGATTATGTGATATTTATCTAAGGTAGTGAGTCCCTCTTTTGTATTATAATTTTTGCTACTCTATCCATATGAGCTTAAAAAAATACATTAACTTTAGGAGATTTGATTGAAAGTATAGCTTTGGTGATATCGGTTACTTATAAGTTTCTAAAATGAGTAGGAATAGTATTTATAGTTGTAAAATAAGAGCGTCTTCAACAATTTATGGGTTAGGACCAACAGTGTTTGAATAGGATATACATTTACCTGTTTCTAAATTACCTACTGTAAGAATGGTGCTCAGGTCACTGAAATATCTGACCACAAATAAAGTAGAAACATTCCGTGGCAGTAGGCATCACAACCAGTGTGCAAAATCATCTGCCAACAAATTAAAGACATATATGGTGTTGGAGGTATTCCTCTATGTGCTGCTTGAACAAAACCTGAGTGCTAAAATCATTATTTGTAAGAAACTTGTGAAGGTAATTGAAAAAGATATTCGACTCATAAAAATGCCTACAAAAAGATGTGGACTATGTATTTGGATAAGACATGAATTTTATTGCTAGATGACACACTCTAACAAATTAACATTAAAGAGGACATAAATTTTCTAATATTAATGATAGGAGATAGACAAGCTTCTGTTGGAGAATCAAATGTGAAACATATGAAACATTTCTTTGAAAGAGTTTGAAGGGGAAAAAAATGACAAAAATTTAAGCATTTCTGACTTCTGTAGATTATCCCACAACAGAATGCCAAGATGCCACATGATCAAGGTCCAATTACGAAAAAATAACTAATACAGGTGATACTTCATTCAAAAAAATTGCAAAGACTGGAACATCAGTATTTGTGCTTAATGATATTCTGAAAGTTCTTGAACTTCAGTAGCACTGTAAGCGTTTGAGTCTGTACAAATTGTTTCACTAACGACAAAAATTGTAGAGAAGAGTTGGGAAGATCCAAACAAGATTTAATGTTCCTACAGCTCAGCAAACAGGTCATAGTTAAAACACATGAAGCTAATATGAATGCAATGGCGGTGTGCATTCATTTGTATAACATTCAATTCAGCGAGCTCTTTAGTTTTAATAGATCAAAATGAAATGATAGTATCATTGAATGGTTGATAATTAGAATTACCGATTTTGTTATAAAATAATGCATTTTAAGACGAATAAATTGCAACTTGTATAATAATTAGCTTATACAAAATTGCAACTTGTATACAAGATATATAGTAAACCTACTTACTTAAGTAATTATATTACGGCTTTGATAGTTTCTTGGCTCATCCATCCCCCCAAAAAAAAAATGAAGCTAGTAATGCTCCTGCCTATAGGTTTAAAATTTGTTTTAGTGAGAACTATTCCCACTTAGGACTCAATAAAATAACAAATTCTACGATCTCACAAGATGTAAATTTGTTAGTTTTCACCATAGTTTTGTCATTATTATGGAAGTAAAAAAAAAAAAAAAAATCCAACCAAATTTGGGGACTAATAATTATTAGACGGTATTTTTATTCTATTTTGTTACAATGTTAGCATATTAACTATGAATAAGTCTTATAACTTATATTTTAAATTATTTTTCAAGTTTATTCACAGACAAATAAAGATATGGTGAAAAAATGAGCGCATCACATATACAAGGAGTAGAGAATAATACTCCAATACTGAACACGTAATTTGACAAACTTCCTAATGGATATTAAGAGCAATCTTTTTGAAATATGTACATATGTAAATGACTACATATTATTACTATTAATTTGTTTTTTGAGCTCCATTATACTCATTCGTTGTTCGAAGGGAAGGGAAGCAATCTGATCATCAGTTAACTGAAAGACCTGCATGATAAGAGCAGTTTTATCTGGATCGGCATCCCTCAAATGAGGAGGAAGTGAGTGATTAACATTTGAAGTTTGAGGATTAGATGCGTGAGATCGAGGATCACGATTCCGAGGATCCCTTGGTACACCCATAGCGCTACTGCTCCCACTTCCAGAGCTGATGCTTTGACGTGGATCTCTTCTGCTTCTATTTTCATATGGATTTTCATAGGATGAAGCTCTTTCATGCAACTCAGAAGTATTAAAACGAGGATCTCTGTAGGAGACAGGAGGAACTGGAACAATGGGCGGGGGTACAGGGGGAGGAAGAGAAGTTTGAGAGAAGGAGAGAGGAGGTGGGGATTTCTTTCTCAACGGAGATATGCTGTTTCCGGCTTTATTTTGTGACTGATTCAACAGATCGAGTGCACTCTCGCAGTCAATGATTCTGTAAAGTTAACCTTAGGTTAGGAAATGAAATATGACTGGAACATTACCTCATGATAACTTGAGCCTGTAGAAGAGCGTAAGATAATTGTGGATTTTGGTGAAGCATGGCACGAGCCTCTTGGGGATTATTATGAATACAATGCTTCATTTGTTTCATTAACTCAAACATTTGTTCAGGAGGAAGAGATGCGACGGCCTTTGAAATCTCTCCATCATTGGTTGTCTCATTTAAATTAGGATTTAAATCCAATTCAACGCTCAACGTCCCTCCATATTCATCCAGTTCCTTCACAGCTTCATATGTTGACTCAGGCTCCCGAAAATACGCCAATCCCATTCCAGGCTCTTGGATTTTAAACATGGTTATGCTTCCAACCTTGGATGTAAATAAAAAAAAGTTACAAATATGAATTATAATAAGAAAATCTATAAAGCACCTTGGAAAATAGTTCCTTTAATTGAGCCTCTGTTGCTTCAGGTGGGAAATTTTTGACGATTACTCGATAAGGCGTTGGTTCATTCTCTTCAAAATAATCACTTTTAATCTTAATATTAACGTCTGCAAGGGCAGGGAGCCCTTTGAATTCCCGAGATGACATTGCCAAATTCTTTATAAAACAATTATTTTAATTTCATAAATAATAACTAATAATTTAATAAATTTATATAAAGAATAACAGAGAAAGAGGTTGAGTGAGCTTTGGGCCAGACAAATACATTCCAAGAGACCGAGCTAGAGAGGAAGACTCATAGCTAGAAATAAAATACATAGCTAGAGGATATTGACAATGAGTTATTCCACTAATATCTAGGGTGGACCAAGGTTCAATCACTTAACCTCATGTAGGGGGAAATCTATTTTTTAGTGTTAAAAAATAAAAATAGTGTTGGATCGGTCTAAAAGTACTTAAAAGATTACGGCCATATCAGTCCAGTCCTAATAAAATTGTCAGCTTTTCTTATAAGCAAACTACAAAAGCTGAAATTACGTCCTCAGGCCCGATTTATGGTAAAAAAGATTGATCCAACACTAGTTAAAAATCAAATGGCAAAACCTAATCGACTTTGTACAATATTACTCCCTTTTTATTTAATCAGCCTCAGAGAATCTATGTAGTCATGTGCTACCAAGCTGAAAATATATTGCGGGCTACAATTAATATCTCTTCCTCAAAGACAACATTTTTGAACTTAAATAACAAAGTGTCTGTATTAAAAAAAGATGCGTAGACCAAGGTTAAGAGAAATACGTATTTCTATTGACCTTGGTGTAGACTTAGTTTTTCAATCTGGGATTGCTACAGATATTACCTCTAACATTTTTCTACATGTCAATTACAAAAAATGAAATTAAATAGAAAATTTTATCGGTTGAAGTTAGGAATAATCTGTTTGGCAAAGGATATATAAATCGTAAACATGTAATATTGAGTTAAGAAAGTTTTCTTGACTTAGTATTATCAATTATTTTTGTTTAATGTGCTAATAGCATAATTACTATGTATCTTTGAAGGGCCGATTCTGAGTTATTCATCATTACAAGTATCCATTCAGAAAAATATAATGGAATGAGAAAATAACGTGATAAGGTTATTTGAAACGCTCTCTATGTTGTTAACATACCTAATTATTACAACTACAATTTTCGTGTTTTGTTCGACTACGACAATATCAACTTATTCTTTACATCATCACATATTTTATTATCTTTATGAGTATAACCAATGAGTTCTAGAGATATCTGCGGTAGAAAAAGGCTCATTCACTCAACTTCGTGTAAGGGGAAGTGTATTTTTGATGGCTAAAGATCAAATGGCAAAATTTGTAGAATATTAAATATCAGAGTGTATATATACATATATATATATCTATGTCAAATCACGTGCAACAAAAAAATATCTCTTCCACGCAGACCACCACATTTTTGAACTGAAATAAAAAAGTTTTGAGTAAAAAAAACTTGAGTAAAGTAAGTGTCTCAACCTAAATGTGCTCAGATATTACCTTTAACATATTGAATAGTCTAAGACTCTCATCTTTCATGTTAAATAAAATAATTCGTCGACCACATTAAAAATTACAGAATTATTTAACTATTTAAAAAAAGTTTAAAAGTGTTCAGTTTTAGACGCGCGCACATGTATACATATAAAATCAAGTTTGTTAGTGTGTGTGTCCTTTATTTGGGAAAACACCGTTGGACCTTGGGGGGATAAAACTTGAAATGGTGCCTCTTTTGAACATGGTCAGGTTAAGAAGAGGGTATAAAATTTTGAGAGGGTCATATATGGGGGTCTTATACTATACCCAAAATACAAAAAAAAAAAAAAAAAAATGCACCTCAAGGAGACTATAAGGCTGTTGAGTTATAAATCAAAAAGTGTATCCATCTCCAAAAAAAACAACTATACAAATAAGGACGTTTATAAATTTATTCAAAATAAAAAAAAAGCTAATGGCGAAAAAAAGGAATGGGCAAAAATTTCACTTTTTTTTCAGGTGTATAAAAATAGAATTCCAATGAAATATTGGATTCGTAAAAAAAATATTGTAGAGATTTGTGGGGAAATTCGTTGGCAAATAAATATGACACATAAAAATTTAGGTTTAATAGAAATATCTTTCATTTTCTGAAAAAAGAACATTTTTTTTTCGTTTTTATTCTCTTTTATTCGTCAATTTTTGGACAGCAAAATATGGTATTTTTATTTTCCAGAACATTTTATTGGATAATTTGTAAAAAATAAAACAGACATTATTCTCTTTAACTTTTTTGCAAGTATGAAAAAAATCTTGGAAGTTTTTTGTACTCCTTTATAATGCCAATAAATTAGATTTACTACTTTTTTTTGTGCAAAATTAGTGCAAAACCGTTTTTTTACAATTTTCTGCATGAAGTATAGATTTATATTATAGAATTTTTTTTTCATACATATTTATTGGTATGTTATTTGAGGTTTATAACAATTTTTTTTAAACATAATAATACATATATTAATATGCTTGCCCGCACCAAAGAGGTCTAAAAATTAAGAAGAAATAATATTCAGTATTGTCAATGTGATTTCCCTCTCCGTCGTTGGCCCGAGTAATGCCTGCTAACCTTTAATAGTACATATATATATTTTTTATATATATTTTGGTGCCAATTTTTGGGATTAAATAGGAGGGAGGGGGGAGTTATTATCCTATACCCAAAACACAAAAGTTATTTTTCGTTGCTCAAAAGACAAGATTAAGGACAATTATATATTTATTCAAAATCAAAAAGCTATAGGCAAAAAAAGGAATCGGCTAAAATTGCACTTTTTTTTTTAGGTGTAAAAAAATGGATTTACAATGAAATATTGGATTCGTGGATAAAATAAAGTTTCACAAATTTCTCTCAAAATTATTTTATATATAAATTTTAAAGAATAAAAATTGATTTTTAACTGAAATATCTGTCCTTTTCATTATAATGTTTCAAAAATTTTCAATTTTTTTACTAATTTTTCGTTAATTCTAAAGAAGAAATGCCACAGAATGATGCATTTTGGACATATAATTATAGACCTTAACAATACAAAATTTCATATTTTCAATTCCTGGAACATTTTTATAACATAATTGTTGCAATATTTGCATAAATGAACCAGTCATTGAGGTTTATTTTTTCTACCCTATTATTCCCCACGACTTTTTTGGTTTTGCATGTACGAAAATAATTCCTTTATATAATGCCAATAAATGCTATTGACTACTTCTTCTTCAAAATTAGTGATAAACAGTTTTTTGTAATTTTCTTCGCGAAATTCGATTTAGTAATTTTCTGATAAAAAAAGATGGACTTTTCAACTATATACTTTTTTTTCTCATGTAAATATGTTGGTATGTTATTTGAAGCGTATAAAACAATATCTTTTAAAAAAATCATAATACAATTTATACACAAGCACTTTATAAATTATAGTGTCTGTAAAAAAACTCTAATGCTAGTCCGAACAACGCTGGATAACTTTTTTCTAGTTCCAATAAGTATTCTTTAAAACCCAAAAATACAATTAAAAATTAAATAATAGAACTGCAATTATTTATTGTATTCATATGTTAGAAAATTTATGTTTTTTTATAGGCGCAACTCCATTTTTCCTATGATATATTATATAAAATTATTTTATTAAGTATTATTATTACACTATAATTTCAAAAGATTTTATTAAGTGTTTCAAAAATGGTTTGTTGTGTTAATATATAAAATAACAGTAATCCAATGACTGCTTAACAAAATGACACCCTCTAAAAAAATACAATCTAAGATTTACTTCGTAAAATTTAATTTTCTATTAAAATATTTCAAAGATTATTTCATACAAAATTATAAGTGTATTAGAAGAAAATAGCAAGATAATAATGTAAGAACTAAGCTTAAAGGAAACTTCACATTACAAATCGGCCAGCAAAATAAACGAATGTGAAACCGGTACACTAGCTACATCTTAGTGTGAATATGAAAATGTAAATATAAACTACTTTTTCACATTAATCACAGACGGGATATATTTTTTTCACTACACTACTAATTTTGCCATAATTATTTAAAGCAAAATTAATTTATAATAATCAGTGATTAAATGAAAATGGCACCGACACAATACTGTCTAATATCATATTAATTGTATTAATTAATTAATCATCATTCATCCCTGTGATCATCTTTTTCCCTTAATTCTTTATGTAATAAAGGTTTAAGCTATATATATTGTACATCATTTGCCTAAATCATTGTTTCTAACTCTTAGGGATAAAATTTTCTATCTAAACTTTATTTTTGGTAATTTTCTTGTAATTGACATGTAAAACATTTTTAAAGATAATATTTGTAGCACTCGGGGGTTGAAAACAATCCAAGGTGACTATACGCAAGTTTTTTTATTATTTTTTTAAAGGGCCGAATTAAATTGTTCTAAATAAAATCATAACGGTCTAGGATTTCCATACCGAAACCCAACGCTGTTAATCTGGTTCCGCCAAGTTTAAGGGCAACCAATGTGAATGTTGTAATGTTACAAAATGCCAATTTACGGAGAAGAAAATTTTTGCAAGAGGCTGCGCGGAAGGGTTTTGAAGATCTCCGTAGAGATGCTGCATATTTATTGTTGTGTATAATTACCTATGAGTAAAACACTAATTAATATCTCAGACTTTTCGCCATTTTCTATTTATTAATTATACGTCCAATTAAATGAGTGACACGCGCTACTAAAATACAGAAATCTTTTTAAGATACAGAATACTGTGATAGATACAATTGGTAAAGTAAGCCTACTTAATACTATAAATAAAATACATAACATTTATTACTTAAATTGGGAAAATCAATTTGACGTCACTTAAAAATAATTTATATAAATTTTTAATCTTTCACACAATTTTTTTTTTTAAATCCGTTGTTTCGTTTAATCGCATTATTTACTGGAAAATAAGTCATATTACGATAGTCTTTGAAATCACTAATAAAGTTTGATGGATCAAATAAGAGTTATAATGGATTTAAAAAAAATTATTTATGTAGTATTTTGTAAAATTTCTTAAATTTGTTTTTGCTGCATACATGAACTTTAATCTGACATTAGCAGGCGCATAGACAACGGGTACATCCTGCCCACGTCTCAAGTTAAGGGGCATGGTATGTAATACTATCCCCCCCCCTTTTTCCAGGTTTTGGGGAATGATATTAACTCACTTAATAAGTCTTAATGATGATAATAATAGTAATAATAAAAATGATAACAATTATAATATTGATAATAATAATTATGAATATTATAAAAATATATATTATATAAATGTAACCTTAGTATTATTATTATGAATATTAAAAAAAATAATGTGTTATAAACTACAAATAACATACCAACATGTTTGCATCTAAAAAATTGTCTAGATCAGAAGTCCATTTTATATTTACTTCATAAAAAATTCCAAAATCGAAATTCCCGAAATAAATAGCAAAAAACTTTTTTTGCACTAATTTTGCAAACAAAATAGTTAATAGCATTTATTGAAATTATAAAAGAAACATAAACCTACCAATATTTTTTCGTACTTGCAAAAACAAAAAAGTTATGAAGAATAACTTTGTCAAAAAAATAACCACTGGATAACTGGTCCTTTTTTGCAAATATTGCAAAAGCTATGTAACAAAAATTTTCGGAAATTGAAGAGAAAAAATGAAAAAAATTGAAAAATCATTCAGAAAATGACAGATATTTGAGTTAAACAAACTCAAATTTGCAAATTTATATGCAAACCAATTTCCAGACAAATTTGTGTAAACTTTTTTCTATTTACTAATCCCATATTCCATTGGAAGTTCATTTTTTTGCGCCTGAAATAAACAAAATTGCAATTTTCACCGATTTCTTTTGCAATATACGCAAAAACAATAAAGCAGGATCAAAAAGAGTGTAAATTGCTTTATTTTACTACGGGTAATTTCTTTTTCTATCCGAATATTTCTTCTTCCTTTGTTGTTATTGTTGTCATTTACCTAATTCCCTTTTTTTAAGTCGTATTCAATATACGTTCTCCCTTTTTCTGTTGTACAATAATTCGTTTTTTGCATTTTCAATTTTTTTTGGGTACATTTTCTATGCGACAAATGTAGAGGAAGAAATATAACCAAACCTTCAAAAAACATTGAGACACGGAGAATCGATCTTGTAATATGAAAAAAAAAATCTTTTTTCATAAAACTGTATCTGTATCCGTTTTGGCAAAAAACAACATCTAAAACTAATACTATAATTTTTATTATAATATAAAGTATGGATATATATTTATTTTTTCAGTGGAATAATTTAAAAATATTTATTATGATTCTATTAAGAAAATCCTTTATATTTTTTATAACCCATCTTGGAGTCTCTTTATTTCAGAGGTAGCATTGGTACGAATAATACCTATGGCTATATATATATATTTCATAGATATGTAAATAAAATATATGATATCAAATATTTAGTAACATTCCGAATTCGAATACAAATGATGAACACAAATTTTAAACTCGGGATTTAAAAATTTTGTCAACAATGGAAGGATTGGCTAAAGTAGAAATGTCACCAAAGCTATCATCACCAATGGCAATTTTTCGAAGTATTCTTCTCATTATTTTTCCAGACCTTGTTTTAGGAAGATCCTCACAAAATTGAAATTTCTCAGGTACTGCAAATCCCGATATATTATCCTTAACTAACTTTTGTATTCCTTTCTCAAATTTCTTAACTCCCTCATCCAAGTTTTTGGGAACTACAAATGCATAAATGGCCTCTCCTTTAATATCATGGGGATACCCTACGACTGCTGCTTCCACAATATTGTCGTGTTTTGTCTATGGTAATTTGAAGAAAAGAAAATTTATTACTAGCTAATTTGTTTCTATAAATTAAATTACCAAAACATCCTCAACTTCTGCTGTTCCAAGTCGATGACCGGACACATTGATTACATCATCTATTCTTCCCACAATACTGATGTAACCTTCTTTTGTTCTAAATCAAACAAAATTTTCCTATTCATGAATTAAATACTTTTACCTAAATGTTTACCTATATGCTCCGTCACCAGTAAAATAATATCCTGGGAAAGCAGAAAAATATGTTTCTTGATAACGTTTATGATCATCATAGATAGATCTTGCCATCCCAGGCCAAGGTGTTTTAAGACATAATGAACCTTGTTTATTATTTTCCTTGATTTCATTTCCCTAAGCATTACATCATATTTTAAAAATTGATTCTTTTAAGTTTATAAAACATACTTTATCATCCAAGAGTACTGGATTAATTCCTAAGAATGGTCTCATGCCTAAAGCAGGAACTATTTCAGCGTTCAATTCCGATGGTCGAGGTGTGATGCAAATACCGCCTGTTTCAGTTTGCCACCAAGTATCTACAATATCACAACGATTTCTTCCAACTAAATCGTTATACCAATTCCAGGCTTCTATATTTATGGGCTCTCCTACGGATCCAAGAGTTCGAAGTGATGATTTGTCTGAATTAAGAACATAACTATCTTCATATTTCATCAATTGACGTATAGCAGTTGGAGAAGTGTAGAATTGAGTGATACCAAGTTCTTCAACTAATTTCCAGTACCTCGAGGGATCAGGATATGTTGGTGTTGATTCAAATAGGACAGATGTTCCCCCATTCATGAGGGGACCATATACAATATAACTATGTCCCGTTATCCAACCTATGTCAGCAACACATCCAAATATGTCATGCTCGCAGAAATCAAATATAATCTGATATAAAATCAAAAAATACATAAAATTTAATGAACAAAACAATGGTGCACTTTACTTTATGAGTAAATGAAGTGTAGAGTAGATAGCCAGCTGTAGAATGTACTAAACCCTTTGGTGCTCCCGTACTTCCAGAAGTATAAAGATAAAACAAAGGATCCTCCGAAGACATGGACTCAGGATGGCACTCACTTTCCACTTGCGACATAGCATCCTCCAAATAGACATCTCTACCAGATTTCATCTTAACATGACCTTTACCGGAACGTTTTGCCACAAGAACATGCTTAATAGGCTGTGATGATTTTTTAATAGCCTCATCTACGACTTCTTTCAAGGGTATAACCCGTCCTCCTCTGTACCCTTCGTCCACAGTTATGATAACATTAGCTTTACAGTTCTATGGATAGTTATATTTAATATTTATATATGGTTAAATCAGAGGTGAAAGTAATATAGTTTTTCATAATTTAAAAGAAATCCCTTTGTTCTTTTACCGGATCGGTGTTCCGGTAGTTTTAGTGAAGAATTTAAATATCAACGAGATATGTATGTATTTATACTCACCTCAATTCTCGATGCAATTGCTCCTGATGAGAATCCGGCAAATATTACCGCATGAATGGCTCCAATTCTGGTACATGCTAACATTGAGGCAACAGCCAATGGAGAATTAGTCATATAAATCGCTACAACATCTCCTTTTTTAACTCCTCTTTCTCTGAGCACATTAGCGATTTGATTCATCATTTTGTATAATTCTGCATAACTCACAAATTCTCGCTCACCCAGCTCATCTTTTTCCCATATCAGAGCAGTTTTGTTGGCATTTTTTAAATGCCTATCAACACAATTAACTAAATTAAAATGTAGTTTTTATTAACTAATGTGTTATTATTATTATATATATTTATGTTTCCTTATGCAGTCGTTATATAAAAGTAAATAATAATATAATAAATAATTTTATTGGAACTAAGTTTACCTGAAGCATTCAATAATCCATCCGAAAACCATTTAAAGGAAGCAGTTTTCATATTGCAGTCCATAGTAGTCTGAAAATTTTTCATCCAAGTGATAGAATCTCTTGCTAAATTCCCCCAAAATATGTCAGGCTAGAAGTCTAATATAATAAAACTAAATGAATCCTTAACGAATATAAACTTACACGTTCAATACTATAGTTATACAGATCCTCATGAGTTTTAATGTCCTTGGGTAAACTATTGAGAAAACTATCTGTAAATTTTCCTGTGGAACTAATTGCTCGCAGTCCTATTTTGTGATAATTAGATGAAGCTCTTAATAAAGACAACATTTCTATTCAGGTATGCTTAAGATGATTTGGTAGAATCACTAATGAGAAATTTAAAAAAGAAGATATGTTATATGTAGCCTCAAAATATTTACTATTAACAATCAATGAGATTTAGATATCATATTAGTCATATATACGAGTATAATTATTATGTTATCTTTGATAAGATGACAGATTAATTAATATTTTGGCATAGATATAACAACAAATATGTTATAAATCATATGATGTCAAACCATCATGGATTGTATATAATTAATTAATAGTATAATAATTGTAATTAAAGTATTAATTAATGTCTTATGATAATTTGATGAATACTAATTATATTTTTTTGATCATTTTTAAGAAGGATTCTTGGATTTAAAGAACAAAACAAATTCATGTAATATTAGAGACCTTACCTGAAATAAATAGTTGCTTTAAGTAGTGTGATTCTTGTTTGGTTGGTTTTTGTATGAATTACACAATCAGAGAACATACTTTTAAGTCAGTATACATGTTTCTGAAGAAATGGGATATACAAAATAACAAGCCCTCCTTATATAATATGTTCATTGAAACAAATATATATACATATTATCTCATCTAATACTTTATCTTACTTTCACATCCGTGGTTTAAGAGCAACAAGAGCTAGACAATTTGGATCTTTTTCTTGATGTTACTGGATAAGAAAATTCAATACAGTCTAAATCGTATGTAATTTAATACTACACAATGTCAAGGATGTGCACAGTATATGATTTGATTTTGAGGTAAAAAGAAGCACATTGAATTTTAAATCTTGTAAAACCAGGTAAAAATATAAAACAATATATAGCATTTTCAGACTGATTCCATCTTTCACTGCCGAAATGAGGAAACATTTAATATTATTGGTATTCACTTAAGTGCAATACAAAAAGAACCTTTCATTTTTTTTTGTAGAAAAAATAAGTATATATATATTTGTTTTTTCAATTGCTAAATTCCCCAGAAATATATCAGGCTTGAAGTATAATATAATAAGGCTAAATTAATCCCAAACAAATATAAACTTACACGTTCAATACTATCGTTATACAAATCCTCATATGTTTAATATCCTTGGGTAAACTATTGAGAAAACTATCTGTAAATATTTTTTAATTTCTTATATATAAATTTCTTTTATCAAAATCAATTCAAATTTAAAAAAAGACCAACGCAGATCTTTGCCCGAAGCCTGTTATTTCTAAAGCTGTCCCTATCTATAACTAAGTGCCATGATAAAGCCCCTTAAACACATGCATATGTAGAATAAATCCCCTTGTTCCAACGGCTATACCTTATGAGTGCAAGAAAGCCTCAGTAAGGGACTAGTGCCAAATATAGAACGTTCGATTTAAATACTCCTAGGTATATACAATTCCATGAAAAAAATAGACACATCTGAAATAATTTTTCCATTTTTCCTTGCTTAAGTTAAAACTAACAATTATGAAATTAATATTAAAAATATGTTATTGTTCTATTTATATTAGTTTATATAGCTCAAAGTTTATTCATATGCTTTATCATGACTTTGAAAACATATATTATTTTTGTAATTAGTTAGTAGATACACATGCTACTGAAAAAACACACTCTGTTGCATGTATAATATAGCTGTAACAAATATTTAATAAACTGAAAGTTACTTGAAATACATGTATTTCAAATTAAAATAAATAATAATAACAATGAATAAATCTATTTTGTGTTATTGTGATACAAAAATAAATATTTCAACTTTTTACATACGTATGCCTCTGATGACAGATATGCAAATTAATTAAATGACAATTGAGTTAGGTATACAATATAAATATAATACCGTATATCTGAGGAGACTTTTAGTCTCTTTAGGTATATCCTGGGACTACATCTTATTTTCCTACTATACTCTTGTAGGTATGAAAAAGAAAAGAAACATATATATACGTTTATTATTAACATTTGTATTGTATTTTTGAACGATTGCATCTTATATATTTATGAATATTTTTGAATTTTCTTGAAATTGGGAATATACAATATTATCTTAATATAAGATATATTTCTATAATAAAATAGCTATCAGTATTAATTATATATTAAACATAAGTGGATATTATGAAATGCTCATTTGAAAAACATAAACTAACAATAAGATATTAATTTGTGATGATCTAGAATACAATAAATATAGATTAAATCTAATTATCTTTCTAATAGAACCGGAGAGGATGCTATGAATGTGTCTCTTTTGCTTCGTGATTTTGATTTATATATTTGAGTAAATATTTGATAATACTCTGGACATCAAAATTTCTAAAGCATCCCCACTTTCATATAGATTGGGATATTTTGTAATACAGACCAATAATAGTTCTACAACTAATATTAGGAAGGATTTTGAAATTTCTTCTCGCCTATTACCATCTTTTGCTTGTTTTCCAATGACAAAAGAGACTCAAAAGTAATAAAGAAATCAGCCATGAGGTTGAAGTGTCCAGCTTATATAATTATCCGTATAGACAGTTTATCACAGAGTGCAACTTATAAATAGAATGGATATAAATATGATTGAGATGAGTGATTTCTGCGTTGTATAGGGATCAAGGACACTGAAGGATTCTAATTAATGAAACAGAATACAGATACAAAGCAGAGTTGACTTTCAAGAATTTCAATCGATGAGAATTCTCCTTGTAGATTGTACTGTCGTTTATAGAACTCCTTAATTCTTATATGTATAAGTATACGATGATTCTGTAAAAGATCTGGAGGAATTTATTTATTTTTGAGTAAAGAGGCAATGATTCGCTTGATCAAATGTAACTATCACATAATTTGATGTGAAGGGCATCTGCACAATCAAGGATTCTTCCATTAAAGGAGATGAAATCCACTGAGTGAGGCACAAAGAGGCGTGATACCTTCAACATTAAGTTAAAGACAAGATCAGAAAACTTATTGGATATCCAAATTGAAAATATATTGATTCCTAGGAACAGAAAGGATGGGTGGATGTAAATCCGTATATTAAACGAATGCTTTGTACGAAAGATCCACCCAAATTACTATGGATTATATGTTTTTCCACGCAATTCCATCTCTTATTTTATCTCTGCTTATTCTGTCATTCTTAATATTTTAAATTCAAGTGTACACGCGTCCAAAGGTTTCGTGAATCAAAAAGAAACATAAAGTTCAAGTTTTATACTTCAAAGAATTTAGATATGATGCGATAATAAATATATTGAGAATTGATTTTCTTAGGAGTCCTTAAGTATGGTAAAATAGTTTCATGACTATCAAAATGAAATACTTAAATAGGTTAATTATGCCTAATTTTTAATAAATATCTGGTCCTACTCCATATATAAATTTTAGAGTTCATTGATAAAGCTCTGAGTTCTCTTACTATCTGGAGGAGCACAAGCTTCAATCACGCAACCTGGTGTGTTGAAAAACTTCCTTTTGAAAGACAAATTCATAGGAAATTAAATTAAATTAAATCATAAGTTAAACTCATATGATCTTCATACAATAATAAAATAGTAATAGTTAGGCGTTGTTGTAGTTTCATATCAACATCACGTGGTATTTTATTTAACACTTCTATTTTGGGGTTGCATTTTAAATCCCCAAAAATGGTTTTTGGGGCGAAAATTATGGACTCTCTTTACGTTCACAGTTTAAAATCAAGATAGATATTTTTTAAAAGGTTTTCTATTCTAAAGTAAATCATCGAAAAATAATGGAAGTAATTAGTTGAACTGATGAATTTACTATTCAAATATAAAGTATCAAATCCAAATCGAGTTTGTATAAGATTATATAGTAAGTTTCATTCAAATAATATTAAATATATCGTTTATTGATCTTTGAATAATTATGTAATTAATTCATAACGATCATAATGTATTTTTATGTTAGTTATAATAATTTTATTTGATGTAATTACATTTTATTGAGCCGAAGGTTAGTTAAGTCTCACATATTTACGCACGTAGTTGAATGGATTTGGAATAAGTTTAATTCAAATAATATGAAATATTCCACCATTAATGTTGCATAAACAAATGTAATTAATTTATTGTGATAAACAAGATTCTTAAATTTGGTGCCGAAATAGAAGCAACTGGAAACATCAGGGAGATTGTATCGATTTCTAATATCCCCATTTCTGTGCTGAAAAGGATAAAAATAATTTAACTACCTACATCTAATTCCCATGAATGATAATTGAGCCGGGAGTCCACTGTGTCACATGTATTTACTCACAGAGTCGGTTTGTAACACAGAAAATATGCATATTTATCTATGATCTGGAGGCGTAAATTTTAAAATAGCTGCAGATTTGGAGCCTGGATCTCTAAATATTATAAATCAAACCTCATTAACCTATTCAACCATACACTAAAGTTAAATTGAAATTCTCATTCTCTAATAAACATTTTTTTTTTTATTAAAACTACACACATTTAAGAATCTATTAATTATTCTTAATTGATAGTTTGGAATAATATTTTGTTATCTTGGTTCTGAATCCAAAAATTCGAATCATGCAACTCCAAATCCATTTGACTTATTGTGCAAATACACTCGGCTATAGCGACTTTATGAATGAGCCACATAAGTATTGACAGATCAATTAAAGAATAATATTTCATATTAATTAATTATTTGAATGAAATCTAATACATAATGATCTTGTACAAACACGAATTAAACTTGATACTTTTTTTAAGGACAAATTCGTCAGTTTAAATAATTAGTTTAATAATTTTTTTTAAATTTATGTAACAAAACACCTTTAAAATAAATCTACGTTAATTTTGAGTTGTTTACCTTACGTCAATCTATATTTTTTTGCTCAAATACAATTTTTAGGATTTCAAATTTTCTCCGGAAATGGAAGATTTTCTTAAAATACCACGTGAAATTAATATAAAATTAAAAATCAAATACGACAAATATTATAGCTTTATAATTGTACAAAGCTCATATGAGTTAACCAAGTCGAATTTCTCAAAGAATGATGTTTTTCACCACAACAGGTTGCGTGATTGAAATTTGTGCTCCTCCAGATAGTATTATTAGAACTCGTATATATATATATATACATAATACACAAATTTTTGTTGTTATGGTTGTGACCTCATAGTTTTTATTTTGTAAATAACAAATAAATATAATAAAATTAATAATTATTAATTATCAAATAAATAAATTTTGGAAATGAAAAGACCAGCAGAGGATAATTTGGAGGATGGGGCTGCTCCAAGTTGCTCCAAAACTACCAAGACTTCAAGGCTAATGCAGGGTCGAACTGGAGAAAAACACTCTCTGGATAGTGATGAGGAAGAAGGGGTCGATGAGGAGGAAGAGGGTCCAGGATGGATGGAACAAAACAACGATGGAGAAGAAGCGGAAACCTTGAGGTAAGGATCTTTTGAATTGTATCAGAGGCAACTGAATATTTTATTTCTCTTTCAGAGAGGACGGTGATATCCCCATAACTCCATTTAATCTCAAGGAAGAGAAAAGTGAAGGGGATTTTACAAAAGACGGAGACTTTGTTTGGAAGAAAAAGGATGAAATCCAAGACTCCTGGCTCGATTCTGTGGATTGGAATACTATACACGAAAAATCAAGAGCAGAAAAAGAAAGAAAAGAGGCTGATGATGCCAAGGAAGATGAGTTAGAGGCGGATTATGATGAGATCAAAGCATATAAAGGCATTATAGATATAATTAAACCTGCTGAAAGTGTCGCTATGGCTTTAAGGCGACTTGGTGGCTCTTCTAAAAAGAATTCCAATAAGAAAATGAAACCCCGTCGACCATGGGAAAAATCTACAAATCCAGAAGAAGAACTTGAAGCTAAGGTTCCACTCCTAGCACATAACTCCTATATATAAAATATATTAACTTAAATTTTTGTAGGCTAATAAGGAATTAATGTTGAAGCTCACAGGATTTGCAGACAGTATTCTCTCACGTTCTGGTAATATGGAGGTATATGAAGAAACTTATGAGGGCATCACATTCAAGTTGAAATCAAAGTCTACGCATATACCTATAGATATGGATGCTGATGCTGCTCTTGACATGTTTGCCTCTGCTGCTGATGAAAAAACGAATGAATCCGAAACAGTAGTCACAACCTCATCTTCAAACGGACCACATACCTCTAATGGACATAAAGATCCTTTAAACCAGGAGGAGGAAGTGAAGTGGGAGTTTAAATGGAATGAGAAGGACGACTCGGAGATTCATGGGCCTCATTCATCTAAAGAAATGCTGGAATGGCAAGAAAGTGGTTTCTTTGAAAACGGTGTATTTGTTCGGAAAGTTGGATCATCTTCTTCATTTAGTAGTTCGAAAAGGATAGACTTTGATTTGTATGTTTAAAAAAATAAATAATATACTCCTTTCCTTACAGTAATCCCTTCATTTTAATGAAACTTAAACCAAACATTATACATTAAAATATTCATTTTATTCTATAAATACATATATAATGTATATTCTCAAATTAATTTTTATTAGTTTCCTTGTTCATAGTATTAATTATTGTATAAAAATTAATTAAAATATCATTAGCTAGTAGGTTTTAGCCATTTACAAAAGATTACCTTATATTGTATCCTTTTAACTTTGTATAATGAAGAATTATGACATCTTCTTTCTAATGATGGGTGAAAACATCAATTTCAATTCCAAGATGTGTGCGGACATTGATTCGAAATCTAGATCAATTTATCTTTGTTCTAACATATAGAATGATCATGCAATATATGATATCTTATTTACTATAATTAAGGGAAACATTGGCCACTTCTGCTTGTACTAAACAATTTAACAAATTGCGAAAATATTTTTTTATGTACTTTAAAGACATTTAAAAAAGGAATTTAAGTTTGTAAAGCATAAACGGATTCTTTTTACGCATTATTTGACCTGTTCTGATGGAATGTGTGTATAAGGAATTTTGTATTGGGAAATTGTTTTCTGCGTCATAATATTGAATCATTTGTGACTTTATATCCATAAATTATCTATCAAAGTATTTTTTAGTCAATTATTATTAGTTAATGATGTATCAATTTATTGTTATGCAGGCCTTATATCTTATATATTTAATACCACTCTAAGTACACAGACGATTAATTAATTAATCTTACAAAATATCAACGCCCAATTATATCTACGTGATCTGGAGCAAAGGAAAGTCTTAGTTCTTTATCCTTATGTTGCTCCATCTTTTTAACTAAAAAGTGTGCGAATCAATATTATATGAAATAGTTGTTTATATATAAACTGAGTTATGGAAGGTTATTACTTAATACATATACTCAATTGATTATTTTCATAGATTATAATAGTATCCATGAATGTATCTACCAATTCTATGATTAACACATTTTGTCAGTGTCGTATTAGAAAATATACCATATTATTCTAAAATTGATGCCGATGATTAAAAATATTTGACTTCAAATTTTGTGAAAATATATTTTTTTATTGGAAGTTTTATTTGTTTTGTATAATATCTCACAAGGATAGATTTGAATAAAGCAATATCAAATGATTTATTTACTTTTTATTCTTTAATTTTTAAGAAAAGTGAATTATTTTCCTGTATTTAATGCCATATCAGGACTGACTAACATAATTACTTAAACTTTTACTATCTACAAAAAATAGTCATTATCTTTTATTTAGTCAAGTCGGAAGCTATGCAGTAGTATAAATTTTCTTATTTTAAAAGCCCCTAGGTGAAGTTTCCTTATATATATTTTTTTTTTGGGGGTTGGGGGGGAAATTTATACATTTTTTAATTCAATTATTAATTATCATGCAAATAGACAATGCGAATGTCTCCAAACATCAAGTCCATAAAATCATAAGACTAAGAATTGTTCATAATATGGCGTCGCATTCTACATTTAATTTTATTTTGCGGACGTCATACAAATATAACGTAGATCGAATGTAAAATATTCCTCTAAAGACGTCATAAGTTGATTTAATGACAAACCTTCTCATGCCGAGCCTCCTCAATAAATTTTAGGACTTCACATTAACAACATAAAATATTAATAAATTGTTGTAAATATTGGTAAAAAAGTGGAATTTTGTGTGAATTCAATTGATTAAATCGAGGTAAAGGAGTTCTAAAAAAAATCAAAATGATAGAAATTCTATCTAAAAAGCGGATGCTGTTAGCAATAACAGCTCTTGGAGCGTGAGTATCTTTGAATTATTTAAATAAAATAAATATTATATTCCTTCAAGTTTCAACAAGTTTTTTTTTATGTTTTAAAATTATTATTAGATATATTAAACCTGTGTGCAATTAATTAGAAGGACTTTGAATTTATAGAAAGTGCTGACGTCACTCTTTCCAAATCCATGGATTTCTCATTTTTTACATAGATTATTTAATATGACATTAATTATTATTCCAAATTGAAAGAACTATTTATTGATTATTTAGTTAATGGAAGGTGACGTTGCATCATTTTGACTCCTGTAAATGTCTTCACAGTTACTTTGAAAACCGAATGGTATATCATTGCATCCCAAATATAACTCCGTACATCTAACTGTGATAACATTTTTTGTATAAGTTCTTATGAAATCCTACGAAAAGTATTGTTTCGAATAAGGATATTGATTTATTATAAGTCTAGATTTGGAATTTGTTTCTTTTTTAAAAGGAGCGTTTTCATGTGACTTTTTGGGGCATTTTTTATAAAAATTAAAGCCCTTTTTTAATTAATATTAAGGAAAATAGTGTAGCATTGGATGTCAAAATGGGACCAACTAATTAAAGGACTTAAATTTTACTGACAATCTCAAATATATCCCTCTAAAACCTAGTTTTAATATATATATGCCCCTAAAATGTATTAAAAATATATTTTACATTGTTGTATGTACAATCATATTTTTATATTGTAGATAAAAATGAACTAATACATTTAAAGAATAAGATATGGTTATCTATTTATCCTACTTTTCTCGTTCCGAATCGATACAAAAAGGTACAAATTTAGACATTTCTTAGGGATTTTCAGCACATATTACTTTGATTATATTCAAATATTACTCATTATCGTTGACATAAAGCAGTAGTCAATGCAAGTGTTAAGTTTCTTTTATTTTTAAAGTAATTTCATGAATTATTTTATGATTTAAAGCAAATTTGTCTATTTTATGTCGTTAAATATCATCTATGAGTCTCCAAGATGGTGTCTCTGTAACTTTTTTCTAGTTTTTTCCTCGCTTCAATTATTATATTGTAACCAAGACTTGATCGATAAATTGGTGAACTGATTAAATCGGCCGATTACAGAGTCTTTGAGAATCGTAATCCTGGCCAACATTTGCTGAATACTAATACATAAAATATCAATATATCTAATTTTATAATCAAAAGATTGTAATTTATAAAATACAACTTATAAGAATGATTTTACTCCAATATGAAGTATATATATCTTAAAATTCTATTTTTTAATACCTTTTATAAGCATTGTAGTAATGATTTTTTTGACTTTATATTTAACTTGCAACATATTACTTTAGATAAAAAATATCTCAAATACAATCGTTTTATGTAAAATAAAATATATTCTATAGATTGCACACAATATATCAATGGCAATAACTGAGTAAGTGTAATGAATAAAAGAAATCACATATTATTGAAATAGTATTTGGATACGATATATGGAGGTATGAGATCAAGAAACGTATGAGAAGGTACGATAATCAAGTTTTTAAAATCATATTATTCTTATCGTAGCCTGCTCATGATATCTTTTTCAAAACAACACATTGAGATTCGTATAATTATGTAATGGATAAGTTATCATGTAAATTCAATCATTTTTAAAACGTAAGTAAAAATATTGAAATAAGTAAGCGCTGGACTTAAAAAGGGGGATCAATAGGGGCGTATAAAATATGTCCTAGAATGCAACAGGGGCTTTTTCCCTAGTTGGCAATCTGAAGAGGAGTTTTTATTTTCCAAAGCTGTTATCATCATTATTTAATTCTTGAAGTCAAAACATCTATCTATAAAGTAATTAATAGTGCTTGTGCTCATGAAAGACGGAGAGTAACAATGAGGGGTTTCTCCTCCGGATTTATAAGTGCAAGTCATTGTTGGACTCTGAGTTGAATTGATGATCGACATCGTAGTAATACAGCCTATATGTCCTTCCTATATACGGAGTAGGATTGATGTTTATTTCCTTACTCTCACTCACGACTGTTTGCAACTCACCTAATAAAACTTAATGACAGCTCTCCTCTTATGCATTCTTCAAATTGTAAGGATTGCCAAGCTCGTTTTCTTTTATTTTTATATATCGGCAGGACATATTTTATGAATTACTGGGTATCAAGGTGGAAGCGTTATTTGGAAAAAGGGTGACGTTTAACAGGTTAAATACTTGTTATTCATTAAAATAGTTCATGTTTAGTTTTATTAGCTTGATAGTGTATGTATATAAAAAAATGTTTATATATCCGTGGTATCGACAGTCTTGAGCCCATTCCGAATCCTATATTTATAAAAAAACAGCCGATTCTTGAAAATATCTATCTCGATACATAAGTACATTCCTAGTAAACGCTATATAAGTGGCTTGTACAACGATCGACAACCTTTAGAGAGGTTTTTGGACCAGAATATATTATGCATAATGTAAAATATACTATATATTATTAAAGTAATCCTCCAACTTTTATACGGACCATAAGTGGTTCGTGGACCATGAGTCACCAAATTTTGGGCTAGACTGAGGATAATACTCTTACTTTGTTCAAAAAAAAGAAGCTGAGCTTTTTACGTATTACCTATGATTAGTGATGAAAGTCGTGTTTATATTAATAAAACCCCCCTGAAAATCAACATAGTAACCCTGACAATTTGAAGAATGTTATAGATGATATCAGCTACAATCAGGTGTGACAAGCAAATAAACTAGGACATCGGCAAGAATTACTCAAATGTTGATCTTCAATTCTACTCTCAGTCCAAAAAGGACTTATAACTCTGCGACAAATCCTTAAGATGACTCTCCGTCTTGTTTGAGTACACACGAATGTTCAATCAGGTTTTGAATATAGTTGAATCTAAAGGACTGAAGTGAAATAGGGAACAGACAAAACATTTACAACAAAAAAAAAATATAACAGAAAGAAATAAGGTAATTTACACTGTACAGCTATTTCACCGACTGATATATATAGATGTTATTCTCTCATGGTTCATGATTTAAAATGGGTATTTTTATAAAATAGTTGTTAATATTTTGTTTTATTATCTTTATTAAAGAATTCAATTAATAATTTAATTTAAAAAAAAAATCAAGTTCTAAAATAACCGAATTTACTGTTTAATATTAAATACTTAAGTGAATTTTATACTATAAGCTCAAATAATATTATTAGAAAGCAATAGATTTAAATACTTTAATTATAATTAAATGAGGACTATAATGAAGACATATGTTGCACAAATTCAATCATACATGCACTTTTATTACCTCGAATATTGTTGTGTCCAAAATAACAAAACTAAACAAACTGAAATGTCTTAATTTGGTTTAAAATATAGACAACAATATAATATAATACTTTATGTATGTATACGGATTTCACAAAAAGATTCCTAGGTTAGATGGAGAAATTGTAATACTATAATGTTTACTATTACTTAATCAGTGCAACTCCATCTAACATCAATTTCGATTGATGTCTTTTAGAAAATTAAACATTCTCATGGGCGATAAGGCTCGATACTTTTTATCATAAGTTGATCTATTATTACAATACACTGTACTACACGTTGCAGTTAAAAAATATATATATTGTAATTAATAAGTATTGACTAATTATGATAAATAATTAAATTTTGCCCATAAAGTAGAACATAAATTGTTTTCAAGAACTTTTAAAGAGACCTGATGGCAGCTGACATATTTAAGCCAATCAGCAAAAAGAAGGAAAAAACCCTGCTCTTCATCCACTGATTCCCTTGAGTCTTTTAGTTGCATCTATTTAGGAAAGGAAGTTCTCTACTCAGGCATTAAATAACAATGGCAATTGCTAAGGAAAAGAAAATTCATCTATCATATGAGGTGCATTTTACATCTCAAAATAGCCATTAAATGCCTCTAATTGTTTTGTTGATAATTAGTGATTACTGTGGTATGTAGTTCTATTAGATTTAATTATACTATGTATGTACTTCTTTAAAAAAAGACGAGAAAAAGGCTTAATTTATACTGGTATTGTTTTAGAATGAATGTATTTTAAAGTATAATATATATTATTCTTATATGTATAATGTAAAAATAAAAATTTGATTGACACGCATTTTGACTAGCTATTGAGAGCATAATGAGTTGTTTTGGTGTTTATGAGCACTTAATTTTTACAAATCCGTTTAATAAACAATGCAAAACGACTATCTATGTTGGCACTGGTTTAAGCACAATTTCTCACAAATTTTGATACTTATAAATCCATGGAGCCTAATAAGGACGACTAACAAGCCATTTCAGCTCCCCATGGACGATAAGGCTTACTCCCATAGTTGTTGACAGATGAAGACACTGTATTTTGATGACTTGAAGATGTGAGTTGAGTGGAAGAAGGGACTGAATGTTGAGGATAGCCATTATTGTTGCTGTAGTATGGATGGTGCAGTGATGTGGGGGAAGAGGATATGTCTGGTGATGAGACGGAATGGAAGGATGTATATCCCTCATGATGTGGTGATGGAATTAAATGATGAGATGTCTCAGATGGATTTTTCCCTATCACGTCAGGTGGAACAGCTGTCGTGTTCGTCGTTGTGGGAAGAATGTAGTTATAGTTGTAATTCCAGTTTTGATGATGTGAAAAGTGGTGTTGATTTTGAGTTGCAGGATGGCTTGGATGAGGATGAGGAGGAGGAGGAGGAGGGGGGGTGTTCCAGATGCTCTCTGGGATGCATACATTTGTAGATGAGAAATTAATCTTAATTTCAATGGATCTTGAGAATCCATTCCCTCGATGCTCACCAAATATCTCGAGACCTCGGCTACACACTCTCGGATACCCATGATCTGATACTCGTATTTCGATGTTTGATCGTATGCGTTGTTTGGATTATTTTGCATTTCTTTTAGGTGTTCCACCGTCATTTGTAGGATTTCAGCCTTCTCAAGTTTAGCGGAGCCGGATTTTTCAAGGGCTGTAGGAACAAGTTTTTTAAGTTCACCTAGTGATGTATTGATTCTTTCCCGTCTTCGTTTCTCGATCATTCCTCTTCGTCTTTTGCGATTGTTTGGTCCTATTCCTGAGCCGGAGACTTCATGACACCGGCTTCCGTCGTCCGAATCCGATTCAGAGTGAGATCGTTTTACGTGTTGTTGTTCGTAGCATTGCTGTTGCATCATCATGTTTTGATTATCAAATGAGAATCTGAAATGGGATTCAGTCCTTAATATAAGTTTCCCCTGCACCCTCTTTCCTTCTTTGCCCCACATCCCTGTCAGTTTTTAGGCTCCCACCATGACTTTTACTCGTATTTTTTTCCGAAAACGAGCGCGTGAGATTATTTGTATTTTCATATGAAAAACTCCATGGATCGTGGGAAAGAGTCCCTTTGTATTCCCATGGCGTCAATTTTTCCCTTCCTTTCTTTTTTGTCTCTATGTGTAATAACTTTTAGCGTCATTCTTTGAGTCATCTAGCTCAGGATTCTTTCTCTTCTTTTATTTTTAAATTTCCATTTCCATAATAAATACGTAATATGTAACTCTTCTATTTTTTTCTTTAAAGAAAAGAAATATTGATTTTTACAATACATATTATACGAGTGTAGATATAATATGCGTTTCAAAAATTCCTCTAAATATGAATTCCAGAGCAGGTGCATCATCCCTCATGGGGGATTGGGTGACAGCAGTAGCGTCATTTTTTGATGCTATTTTAAATGTATATATATATATTGTATATTAATATAAATAATAGCGTTAATCTTTATGTAGGTACAGGGTGGGAATTTTAAATCCGGAAAATTGAAGGGCAATGTTGTATATATTACGATTATTGTCCTAAAATATATTATGCAATTACAAAATCCTTTGCTCTGACATGGTGAAGACTATCATTCAAACCAGCCAGCTTCAACTACAGCCTCCAACCTGGCCTTGAACCTGGCACATGCCTTGATGAGGAACTTTTTTTCCATATTGATCTCCCTCGAGAACGGAAGCCTGCTAGGAATCAACCGTGTTATGTGTACGCTTATTAGACTCTCTCTCCAAGACGCCCAAGACATAGTAGTCCAAGGGGGGGTCATGTTCGGTGCTAGGAGGCCACATTTCCTATAGCCAAAATATAGAAGTCTTTAAAATGTGTTTTTTTTCGGAATAAATCCGGTTCCAATTACCCGATTTAGACAGACTTCACCAATTTATCATTCTAGCTTGACACCGAATATTTTTTCTTATACAGTTTTGTTAGCTAAATCTGATGAACACGTTTTCACTAAAATAGATCTCAGGTTTGCCAAGGTATTGAGGTCTAAACTTGTTTTGAATTTAATATCATCACCCTGTATATAGTTATATATATCTTCGGTTTGTAGCGGTTTAGAACACCATCTCGGATTGAAAGACACTTGATTAGCAAGTTTGTAGACAACACTCGTTCATTCCATCAGATAGTCTCGTGAAAGTTTAATGAAACTTAAGTGCAGTCCTCAGCTCTGAAATCTTCATCTCAATACGATAATCATTCTACTTCTTTCGAAGTTGTTGAACTCTGCCATGGAATGGTTGTCAATTGAAATAGAAGAAACAGTCTCTGAGACAGTTTTTGTTGCCGAATCCATCAACTCAAAAATGTACTAACTAAATTAATAACAATTTTGAGTAATAACTGAGTTTTATATATGTATATATGCTGTGTGCAAGTTGTGATGTCTGTCCAAATAACAACTTTTATAAGCAAATGCTACAAATTTCAATTTCCTCGTCATCAAATGAATAATTTAATTACTACAATTGGCCATTCTAATTACTAACTATTAATTGATACTATCATTTCATACTAATAGATTACAATTGGATGGTTGTTATATCAGTATAAGTTATATAACTGTGGGCATTTGAACTTTATAATGTACTCTAGAATACATAATTTGAGTAATTGATATTAAAATAGGTCAAAAATTACAACATTAACATATCAATCAACCATGGAATATTCAATTATTTAATTAATTTAATCATCCTAAGTACCAGTCATATCTTTTTTTGTTTCCAACTTGTACAAGTCACAATTTGTAGAAAATGGAAACTTGTACGCAACCGAACATATATATAGGCCATTCCACGAGGAAACGGATTTGAATAAAATTTGGTCATTTGTAAGTAGGAATATTATCAATTATAGCCCATACCAAAATTTGAGTCAAATCCGTGTCGTACATATATGATTGCGTGGAAGTTCCCTTTTTTAGGGAGGTGTAAAGTATTTCCAAGGGAGGCATGGAAATATTTCCAAACAACATCCTATAAAAATCAAAACCAAGATAATAAATTATCTATAAAAAAGTTATGTTACTTGCAAAATAACAAGATTGAGAATGTCCTTTGTTTAGATTAATTGAGTGTGGCACATATACATAAAACAGCCTTTGTAAGAGAGTAACAACTGATTTTTTTTCTTTTTGAAAAACATTACTCTAGACACTCAAAGACGAGCATTAACCTATCCATTCTAAACTATAATGATTATTCTATTTAACTTTTATGACTATGCATCTATATAGTGGTATTTATTAAAGAAACACTCTTTGAATCAGTTTTGAATGTCATATACTTCTCATTACACGGACGCTACTCCTAATTCAAAGTATGAGGGCATAATAATCGAAAAAATATTGGAGCAACAATAAAAAAGGTTCAATCTTCTCCGCACCGGCCTCAGTACCGAGAAGGCTGCAGAGACTGTTGGCATCTCCATCCGTCCATTACAGCACCATACAACCAAGGAGAATCAAAATGTCTGGAGCAACAATGGGGATTACTTCTGGCCTGCCTCCAGCCCTGACCTCAACCACTTCAACTTTGCAGTTTGGTGTATCTTAGAGAAGAATATCTGCCGCACTTCTCATTGAAATTTAGATTTGTTCCGAACTGCCATCATAACAGCGTGTTACACTATGGACACGACATTCATCGTCAACAGATATCAAGCTTTTCGCCGGCGTATCGAGGCTGTTATTGCTTGTGAGGGTGAACATATTTTATAAAAAATATAGGTAAATATAGTGTATGAACATATTGCAAATTGGTTTGGAGTTATCTATTCTTGATTCCATAAATATGACGTTTTTCCTTAATTTACTGCAAGTTTTGGATCCTCATTATGTATGCAAAGGCATTATTTCTAAGTTATTTGCGTCATCTATGATTTAGATAGTAAATGCCTCTTTTCCCATGTTTTATTTATTTATTTTTGCTTTCAATTGTTGACTTTTCATTTTTTACATAGAGGGGTTTATTGATGGATATGGTTAATATATCCATCAATATATAAATATACATACACGAAAGGGCAATAAAAAGATGGGATCTGTGTTGTGTTGAGCTCCTCTTTAAAATCAATGAATTGATTTTTCTTCCCTTACTGCGTACGAGGCGGGATGGGAAGTGAGGAGGGGGGAGACGTAGAGTCCATGGATCAATAATACATACTACTCTATAGCGTCGTTTCTACATACTCGTAGTATTAGACCATATGGCACACTTTTCCGTTTACTGTTGTGTATATTATTATATTATTATTTTTATTGATGGCACGTTTGTTGAAACCAACAAATGAAGAAGAATAAAAAGATATACTACTCTACTTGCATACTCCATGCTCTTTTTATTCCTTGGATTAGTCCATTTAATTTGGTTGATGATATCACGCAACAAATTTGCTCACCTCATTTTATTGATTTAAAAAACGTGCCAGGATATCATTAGTCTCTTATCAGATGATGATGAATTTTCAAAAGTAATTCAAAAAAGTGTGAAGAAATGTGATATCTTCATTTGATTCTTCTATAATACGTCATACGGCTGAAATGGAGAATTCTTCTATGAATATAAATAGCTTAAAAGTGAAGCTCTTCATGAATCCATTTATATATACATACATAATAAGGGTATACGCCAGTGGTTTTTAACCGTTTTACTTTAATCACCACATTTTAGAATGTCAATTAAGCCATTACTATCTCCCCAGATTTTTTGCTCAAAAATTTAAATAAAAATTAATTAATTTAAGGGATTTTAATAAAAATATTCAAATTGACATTTGACGTTTTTTACATTTAGAAAAGTAATTTATGAAGATTCCCTTCAGGGATATTCTAAATCCCCGGTTAAGAACCATTGGTCTAAGTTATATACCGAGTGGTCCATTAAAATCTGAACACTTTGAATTTTAAACTTCAACAAGATATAATTTATTAATTAACAATAGGATTGCAACAAAATTAATACTATAAATGGATGTGTGTCTGAGCTCCTCTCTTAATCATGAATGTGTCCGTCCTTAGTGATAATAATGGCTTCCAAGTGGCGGTGGAAGTCTTGGCACCCGCTGCGGATGTAGTCGTCTGTCATGGCATTCCAGTGCTGGCTCACAGTACCATTGAGGGCCTCGGTGTTTGGATGACGGACACTACAGACCTTCCCTTCGACATGCACCCAAAAGGTCTAGTTGAGTGGTTGGTAACAGGCCTGTAGGTGAGGGTGGGGCAAAAGTGTCAAAAAAGAGGAGATGGGTTTCTTTCATTTCCGGTGTCAAATGTTGCCTCCCCCTCACAAGACTCTATCCACCTACTTTTTTGATAGTTCTCTGGTCAGTTTGGTGTGAAATCCTGAGGTCTCTTGCATTAACCCTAATTGACCCGGGCTGTTTTCTTTAGCTCCTTCGAGTCCAATTTGATCTTTTTAGCAGAGCCTTTCTTCCTCTCCAACGATTCAGACTTGCTGATAACGTAGATGGTGGTCCAAGAGACGCCCAACTGCTTGGAGTGCACGAATGGAAATTTATCGATCACGGGCAAGACTTGCACGCAAGCTAGAGAGCTCAGGTTTTTTTTTCGTGGCTAATTTTTTAGGCTTTAATAAATCGAAATATGAATTAATTTCAATCACTCAACCTTCATTAATGATTGAATTAATAAGTGTTGAGATTTCAATGGACCACCTGGTATACAGGGTTCGACAAAATAACTTTCTTTTTCAATGCGTGGCAATCCGACTGTCGAATTAGTAGCAGGGAATCGTGGTTTCATTCTAGAGGCGATATTTTAAACTTTTCTTTGACTATACGGGGGATGGAGGCATTGTCATATAATTATAAATCATATAATATATTGCATACTACTTTGAAGTGATTTATCGAATGTCTATTAATTTTTTATTTAAAATTTTGAACTCAATGCATCACTAACACTTTAACTGATTACGAGAGTCTAAGCAGTTATGTCAAATACAAAAAATTGCATTGAATATTTAGTAGGAGCTAATTTCATTTATTTTTTAAATGAACTGCGAGTTGATCTGAGGCTGAGGGCCACGACGATTTCAATTCAAATATATATTTTTCCTATAATTTATTGTATAGAATATGGAAATAAGGTTATATAACGATGTAAAACATGTTTTTAATAAATTTTAGGGTCAGATATATATTAAAACTAGGCAATAGAGGGATATATTCTTAAAAATTCACTATTTTCCTTAATTCTAATGAAAAACGGGTTTCATTGTTTATTGTATAATTTTTTGGTTGTTGAGGCCCCAAAATGGCCGACATCTACAATGATAACGTCACGCTTAAACACTATAGATTATATATTGGTTCATGTAATACTCTTTACATATTTTTATTTAAAAACAGTCCTATTTATCCTTTCAGGTAGGTGAATAAAAAGAAATAAGTCATTTTTTGGGGATATTAATCATACTTGTGACGTATCAAAATAAAAATAGTCTAGGATAAAAAAGAAAAATAGAGAAAAAATGATTTTTCATTTTCTAGCTATTTTATTTCATAAGGAAGGATCATACGATTTTTAAATGCAAACATGATCCCTTATATCAGCAAAATATTATTTGTCGACATGGAGTTAATATTTGAGCTTTTTCATAATGCTCCTCATTAAAAAATTAAAATTCTTAGTAGTCGTGGGTTTTTTATTCAAAGCCAATCTATTCTTATGTTTAACCATGTATATTGAATTTTGTTCACACGTAATATAACAGTTAGTCCGTAGATGCATTTGTATTTTTATAATAAAATTTTCTATATCATTTTTAAAAAGCCATCATTTTGTTTTTCGTTATCCAAATTATCTCCATAGATAACGAAGAGAGACAAAAAGGTATTCACTTTCGCAACAATGGCTTTAATTGTTCTATAGGTTCCTTTGATGATTCAGAGACCAAAACTCCTGGTTTCAAGGAGTTTAGTAAGGTGGGGTGGATTCAAATGAGCGTATTTTAGTTTTCGGTATGAATATAATAATTTTCTGTAAATATTTAAATGTAGTCCATACTATGGGCTATCAAACGGTATATGTGATATTAAATTAATTTTATTGATTGTATGTTTTTGGGTGAATATATGCTATAAAAAAATATTTACAGAGAAATCATCCAAATTAAAGTTCCTGAAACTCAAAGAAAAAATATATGTAGAACTTTTTTATATAGACTAATTCAATACATTAAATCATAAAGTTTCAGGACCTATAAGTATTTTTTTCCTATTTAAGTTAGGCTACCCCTAAAAAATACTTTTACTAACGTGGATATAAACGTAAGTAAAATTAAATTAATATATGGCTATGTAAAAAGTTTATGTGGTATGCTTCAAAAATTGTTTTCTATCTCCTTTCTCCGCTTACTACATACACATTCTTGATTGAATTTTTTCTTCGGATTAAGATAAGATTTCCTCTCTATAAAATATAACATGTGAAATACTTAATATTATAAAATTAACATTGTTTCCTATATTTTAAATTGACTTTTATACATAAATGTAAACTTAGACGTAATTAACTTTAGGATCAAAAATAGTCTTTAGATGAAAATAAGTTGTCTTTAAAAATTCAATGGTATCATTTTTTTATTAATGGATGAAAAAGTCTGACTCACCCATGTGCCCCAACACATTTTTATTTAAATGAAATTATCTAGATTATTTTTAATTACACATTGAAATTTGATAGCTAAGACATTTGAAAAGTTCACTCGATTTCTTAGGACAAGCCTCCAAACTAAAAAATACAACCATTAGACCCACCCTATTCGATTGAACAAGTATCATACAGAAGCAATCAGTCCTTAGAGATGTCTTTCTTTTCTCTTTCTTGCCTTGAATCATATGTTATGGGTATCTTTACGACTGAAGATAGAGAAGATGTCCAAATGTAAAGTGGAAGGAATCCATTCACATTATATTAGGGGTGTACTGATGAATTGGAATCGGTAAGAATCGGCTCAATAATGCCGATTTCACCGATACATGTAATTAATTATTTATAAACATTATTAAGCAAAAAGTTTATAATTAAATTATTTCAAATGGTCAATCAAAGGAAATGAGTTTGATAGTTTAGACTAACCTAGGCTTAAGATTAGGAGCTCCTGCCTATAGGACCCCTGGATAACATGATTTTTTCTTTAATTTTTATTTTAACATATAATAAGTGCAATAATTATATACTTGTATTACAAAATTGAGGTCCGTCCATGGATCGTGTGAGCAATATATATGAGCCAACCAGGAATAAATTGACTCTTGAGCACGAAGAGGAACCAACTTTTTGAATAATTTTAATTTCAAATTACTTACAACTAATCATAATTATACATAGTCTATATATTAAATGTGGATATCTGTGTGTATGTGTGTGTTTGTCGTTCAAGCACGCCCAAACCAATGAATGGATTTTCCTGAAATTTTTATGTAGGTTCTTAATTCTACAGAAAACGGTTCTAGTAACAATTGTTTGGGCCTTCAAGGTCATGGTGGGCTTCAAGTAGCATTTTCTGCACTTTGCCTGTACAACCTGAGAACCGGGGGGTATTTTGGATATTAGAAGGGTTCTCAGGGAAGTGGCAGTGGAAGAGCTTATATACACAACCTGTGGGATTGGGTGTATTCTAACATATTAGAAGGGATTCTTGGTACTTAGAAATGCGGTGGCGGTACAGTTTAAACAGCTTTGAGGCCCAGTACTTCAACTGTTTAACCTGGAAGCCGGGGTTTTGATATATTAGGAGGTTCCTTTGTGCTTAGGGAAGTGAAGGCAGATAAATTTAACTTGTCTCAGGCTCAGTAGTTCACCTGAACTAGCCGTGGGCTGTGGTGTATTATATAATTTAGAAGGGTTTCTTGGTGCCTAGAAACGCGGTGGTGGTAGAGTTTAAGCTCTATTTTGGTCCAGTACTTCACCTGTACAACCTGAGAGCCGGTGTGTATTTTTGGATACTAGGAGGTTTCCTTGAGGCTCAAAGAGCAGCTGTGAGACTGCAAGTTCAGAGTCTACCCAGAATAAAACAACGACTTCCTCATCGCGTGAAAGAAAAGTGCCTATATATTAGTACTCATATAACCAACATCAGAATAATTCTTAAAATTTTTGTTTTATATTAAGAAGAAGAGTTCTTAATTAATTTTTAATTTCTTAATGTTGGGGGCAACGCCCGGCAAACCACTGTAGTTATGGTTGATATATTTGTCTTTTCTTGTAAAGCCATAATTAATAAAAAGTTAAACATTAGAAGAAGAAAATCATTTTATAATTTGTTTATGTATGTTTATTTATAAGGAATCGAAATTAGTATCGGAACCGGCTGTTATCGGTACATCTCTACATTTTATCCCTAATGGTTTATCTGGAAAAGCCGTAAACCAATTGAAACACCAGCTAAGAGTCTTATTTTCATAAGATCATACATTGGTATTATTTGATTGAGTTAGCTCAATGTATACATAATATGTATTTTTAATACGAATGATAATGACAATGAATATTGGGGAATCTCTTTCCCATAGTAGTAAAGAAAGCTCCTTTGAGTATGTACTGCTTATACATCACATAGCAACCCCACGGGGGGTATCTCCCTTCATTCCATTCCCCCAACGTCTTTATATATATAGCATCGTACATTAAATTTTGATAAATTGTGGAAATATTGTTGGTTCTGAAGAGGGAGTATGAAAGGAAATGACGTCATGCATTTTGAAGAGGATCCTTTTAATTTGATGACCCTTTTTTCCATTTTAGTTTCTTTTTTAGGGATTCACTCTACTCTTGGGAGGAAAGAGAGCAATGAGTTCGTTCATTACTTGTTTAGTATTAAAATGCTAGTCTTTTAAAATATATATGGATGTGGTCTTATTTCATAAATTAGAGCCATTCTTTTTGTATAAAAGTGGTCGGGGAGGATATGAGAAAAAATATAAAATCTACATAAAATGTGTGTATACCACCATACATTACTAGGATTTGTTTCTTAAATATCCTAACGACACTAAGAACATTCTGTTCTCTCAAATCCCCTAGTTATAAAAAGTACAATTTTATTAAAAATCTATTAGTTTGTCTGATTATCTTCATCCGAATGAAGGACATGTACTTAAAATACGTCATATAACTATGTATACGAGTATAAAAAATCCATAGTTGAATTTAAATTAATTTAAAACTATCCAGGACCCAATATTTTTTTATGTATTGAGAACATAAATAAACATTTAGTTTATCATTATCCCTCACATAAAAAATCTACTTTTTTTATGGTCATCTTGGAGTTGGAGTCTTGGAAACATTGAAGTTACCTGATTGGCCCTGCATACTCTTGAATGGAGCTACTTCGCTTGACAGCATCCCTCACATCATTGTGGTCCAATTTAGGGTTCCTTATTGGGCCAATATGTATGTATATCCATGCCTTTTTTGGCTTCCATCCTCCTTTTGACATTGTAAACTGTCATCTTACCAGCCTTGCGATCTCTGAAGGAGTAGTTCCTAAAGTAGATAAGTGTTTCAATAAGGTTTTTTAATCGCCTTCATTGGACTTCTTTGATCGCCCAAATTTATTTTTTAATAAAACCAAATATTTCCTCATGTATCTCATCTTCAATTGATTTTCAGGAAGTTTCAAGAACAAAATCACGTGCACTTTGCAAGAATAATTTTTACCACTGTAATTTTCACCGCTTGCGACCAGTAATTATATTCTTGTTGAATCACTTACTAGTGATGTGATTCTCGTGATCGGTTTATAAGATCTTATTCTCGTCTTGATCTAGATCTTTTTTAAGTTCTGGTCTCAATGTCTAGATTAGGGTCATGTCATATTTCAGTGACTGATCTACATTAAGGAAATGTAGCCTATAGGTGGCTCCATGAAGAAAAATTATGTATGAATTATAATATTTAATATATTGAAAGGGAGAATATAATATTTTTGCAGGAGAAACAATTGATTTTTCACAATGATTTCCCCAAATCATACAGAATTCCTATGTTTTTTTTTTGCCAGTTTCGATTTTCTACTTTTCTTAGCCCATATTAGTGTTTGATTGGTTAAACTAAAGTTAGCTTTTGCTAAGCTGAAAACAATCCCTTACTATTAAATAAAGAAAGGTCCCATAGTTGGGGATAATTAGCTAACTTTAATGCACGTAATTTAAGGTTTTTTGTCTTTCTCTTTTTAGAGAAATAAAGTTTGAAAGATACAATTAAGATCCCCGCCATGTGTTTTATAAATACTCATTTAAAAGGATAGATTTAACCGGTGTCTAGTGTTGGATCGGTCCTAGAACTGCATTCTTAATCAGTCTTTTTTCTTACCCTTTCAGTCTTTTTTCTACTGGGTCCGACCTTTTTCACCATTCTTCAGTACCAAGGACTAATTAGTCAGGTTTATTTTCTTCACGCCTAGCTAGGATTGAAGAAATTAAAAACGAAGTTAAGAATTGATTTTTAAAACTTAAGTATTTTACGTTGTAGTCAAACACCTACTACTTTTAACTTAAATTATCTCATCTTTTTGAAAGGAGTTATGATTTCACTTCAACAGCTGAAATGATATAGTGAGTAACTACGCCATTTGAGCTGTTGTAGTTACCATACAAAAACCAATCCTATAACTTTAGTTCTTTTTGGACCGTTCCATCACTACCTGAGAGACACACCAAAGCTTTCTGGTGGACCAAATAAAATTATTTGAGAGGGCACAATTCTTGATATTGCTTTGGTCTAGGTTCTTCAAAATCTTAAGGAAGGCTATTCTCGGCGTTAACTCCCTCATATTATACTAGAAACCTGTTAGCCTTGGCTCAAGCGTGCCCCCTACAAGTGGAGTAGAAGAACTGAGAAATTACAACAATGACATAACGTAAGTTCAATGGTTTAGTTGTCGACCATTTGTCATATTTTTATTTAAAAAAAAAAGTGTTTATTAGATTTAAATAGTCAAAAATATACCTATATAAATAATGAGGCTTTAAAGTTCATAAATCACATTTTTTATGAACATTATTTAATTCCAATATCAAGCCTATCACAGGCCTTTTTTTTAGGTATAAGTATACATTCTATTTGAATTAAATAAATGGGTCTTTTCCCCCCATAAAAATATGACCAATGGCTCTTTGAACTTATGTTATGTCATTGTAGTAATTTCTCAGTTCTTCTAGCCCATTTGTAACAGGAGCGATTGAGCTTTCGCTTACATGTTTCTAGTATTAGATGTCTCACTTACACAAAAATATGTATTTGGGCCTTTGTTTTGTTTCTTTTCGGGAGAAAGATTGTTTGATACAATAAACGTAACGACGTGTATCTTTACTACAACAATGTACACGAATCAAAGGCTATGCAAACATAGGAGTTGCCTTAAACAATATTGGCGTTCTTCTCATTTTTCATTAGTCTTATCCGAAACTAAAAGACATTATAAATTTTTTTAAATAAACTTATCTTCTTCATTATTAACGAAAATAAAATGTTAATAGAATTATAATTCATGTTTCTTGATAAAGTTCATATTTTTTTTAAACTTAATTAATTGAGTATAGAGAGATTAGATAAAATAGATAGTTTATAATTAGCTCATACAAATGAATGAAATTTTATAAATAGAATATAAGAGGATTTGTGCTCTTGTCTCTTTCATTACTAAATTTAAGTAAACATTGGGTTTGGAATTGAATGTTAGGAAAACTATAGTCCTTCCTCTGGGCCAATGGAAACCTGAAGAAAACTTCAAAATTGAGGGATCCGTGAGTAAGGATAAAATCAATGTTCTTGCTTGAAATGTGAAGATTATTTCAATGCAGAAAATTATGTTTACATATGCATATAGATCTATGCCATAGCTGTTTAATTCCCTCTGTATTATATGTTGAAACTGCATCACCAGGACCGGCGATGTGGGCCTCGGAGAAAGAGGAGGAATGACTCCGTGTTTTATTCCATTGCAAATATATTACGACACTCAAGAGACCAAGAAGTCATTTATGTGGAGACCTTGTTCAGTTAGGGCTTGTATTGCCAAAAATATACAAGAAACCCAGAAAAGGAGTGGCAATCAGTGATCTATTATAGATCAGTTTATAACTAGATCATGATTGGAACAGATCTATCGAATATTTCATTATGTGCATTGTCACCATCTTGGAGGCTTCTTAGAGGATAATGAGGCAAGCATCTTCAACATTTGACTCGAGCTCCACAGTAGACTTGAAAATGAAAAATATGAAGAAAAAAAAAAAGTGTTCGTTGGCCTGAATGGAAACTCTGCAGAACTGGAAACTGAAGCTATAAGTACCAAAATTATTATAATTTATTACATGTATTCCAATGAAGTGGGGATAAAAATGTGACGAATGATTTTAAATGTAGGATTTATAATATTTGAGATAAAGATAATGCAATAATTGAATATTCTATATTTATGATGAAATTTTTGACTATTTCAATGAAAACTACTAACTGATAAATATTTTGGGGCACATTGTAAAGTTCAAATGTCCACAGTTATTTTACTCATAGAGACATAATAACCATGTAGTTTTAATAGATATCATCTATTCAGAGTTGATAATTAGAATGACCAATGTTGTAATTAAATTAGGCATTTTAGGACCAAAAAAAAAAGCAACTTGTACAATTTGTCTATACAAGTTACAACTTGTACAGACATTGGAACTGTACACAACATATATAGTATTAATAAGTTTCTCGCTAACAAAAAAAATGCACATTAAAAAACATATAAATTTGAAGAAATAAGCTCAAAACATCCATGATGTTAATTAGTTTTTCATATTCATTTGTTATTATTATCATCAAGGGATTCAATTTATGAATATTATTTTTTATAATGGCAACACAAAAGAAGGTTGAATTTATTTTTCTCAAAATTGAGTGTGGATTTGTATTCTTCTACGAATAATCGTCAATTTTTATCAAGAGCTAAATATTCTTATTAACCTTTGGATGGACTACAAATTACACTTAAAGTAGACAAGAATAAGAAATTGACATGTTGTATTTGAAATGGGGTATAACGGGACCAATATAGATCATTTAAATCAAATACAGATTCTGAACAATAGATAAATGTCTTGGGTGTCTCCTACTTATCCCGCAAATTTGAATACAATGCCTGTAGTTGGCGCAAATACGTCTATAAAATAATGGAATATATGTACTGGACAACCTTTATTATTTACTCATCTCTATTATGCAAATCTTGAGACACATAATTAGCTGTAGATTGCTAAGAAAAACATTATCCTAGTCGATACCATGAGCACAAAGTACGAGAAGAGGATTGAAATTGTAGCGCTCCTCCGCGCGGGATTGTCCCAGAGGAGTATCTGGGAGCAGACTGGGGCCTTAAAAAAACCCGATCTATTATGTATGCATGCGGCAGAAGGGTAGAAATGACCTCAGAAACACCTCCAGTGTCCTCCGTGCCCGTTGACCGCCTGAAGTTGACTTTCAAGAAAAATCCGAATTCCTCTATTGCTCACTCGGCTAGGAAGATGAACAAGTCCCCATCAACGGTGTCCAGGGCTCCAAAAAAGTCAAGACGAAAGCGTCTGGTGCGTATTCCGCAGCCTCTGTTGAAAGAACGGGATAGAAAAGTCCATGTGGAGCGTGCAAAAAAAGATTTTGGAACCACCTCAAGGGAACTTGTGGACCCATTGTGATCTTTACTGATGAGAGGAACCTTACAATTGACCCTGTCTTCAACAGGCAGAATGATTGAGTAGTGACATTTGGGGATGTAGCAGAGGAGCACCGATATGTTTCCACCACCAAAACAACCTGGGTCAATGTTGATATTAGGACTCGTTGAATCCAACGGCAAGGCCATGAATCCTGTGTGGTTCCCTTTAGGATGCAGGCTGAAAGCTAATGAGTACTTCAAAATTCTGGGGACCAAAGTTCTTCCCTGAATCAAATCAATAGTGGGCAATTCTCCCTGATTGTTTCAAGAAGATGGAGTATCTGACCACACCCCAAAGAAAACACAAGAGTGGCTCCAGGCCAACATGAACAAATGACCTCAACTCCTTAGACTATCCCATCTATGCGTACATGGATTCAAAGGCCTGCAGGAGAAACTACAACAGCACCAGCCCCCTGAAGACCTAATACATTATTTGTTAAAATGGATAAATAATAATTGCGGGTGGCCCGGTGTATACGAAGTCAATAAATATATAAAGATTATCTCATTTTCTTGATTTTTGCTCAAGATTGTTTTTATGTTGACACGAAACTAAATATTCAAAGTATAATATGTGAAAAAATTATCTTTACAAACTACTGAATATTTTATTCGCTTGCCCTTTCTGGTTGGTTTCTATAAACTCAAAAAGTAATGATGATGATAATCATTATCGTCACATAATCCTTCCTGTCTTTTCTATGACATTTCTTGGTTTTTTCCTATTTTTACAAATCATTTTCATATCTTAATCTCCTTTGCTTTCATTTCAAAAAAGTGATGTGAAAAATGTCGACGCATCAATAGTTATATTATTATGTATATTTTGTACAGACATTACTTTTCTTTGATGTCATATAAATTTTCTCATGACTATTGAGAGAAACAAGAAAATAAAAACAGAGAGAGAGAGCGAAAGAAAAAAAGAGGGAACACTGTACCATATGTTCATTCTCATCAATCTCAAACAAAAAGGGGAAAAAATATTATTATTCCCTTGTTTTTTCTTCGTATTATTTTTATTATTATTGTTATTGTTAACTCCAACTGTTTCAGAAATATCCCAGATTTATTCGTGAATAAATAATTTCCGTTCTTGCATATTATATACTTATATACGCATTTATGTGATGTACATTATTATAGATAGTCTGGACAGGTACAACATACTAGTGTTGGCTTTTCGGTCTGGAAATCCTGGACCAATCTGAGACCCTTATGATTTTTAGTGACCCGGTCCTTTAAAGAAGTTTGGTTTAGGTCGGTATAAGAGAAAAATTCAGTCTGCATCCTTCTCAAAAAAAAAAAAAAAAAAAAAAAATCGGGTTAGATCCGTATCTTTAGATAAGGGTGTCATTTTTGTAAAGAAAAGATGATATAAATCCTGTGGATATTTTAGTAGCCTGAACTTCCTTTCCAAAAAAAATTCAATTATATTCAAAACCTGAACTGCTCATAAAAGACGGAAAGTTACCTTGAGGATGTGTTGCAGAGTTATAATTCTAACTCCTTGTTGGACTCAGAGTAGAAATGGGAATCAAATTCGGATAAATTCTTACCAATGTTCTTGTTTATTTCCTTCTCCTCCCTTTCACAGCTGATTGTAGCTGATCTCCTCCAAAACATTCTTCAAATTGTCATGGATTACCATGTTGATTCTAATCTCATCATTATTTTTTATTTTCCAAAGCTGTCATCAAAAAATATATAGTAAAACTTTTTGATTAATTTTTAAACCTTTAGGAATCTGGAATAGAGGTTATTTTTGCCCCATTTAAACCTACATCACCCGAAACCATGGTTGACTCTGGTTTTTGCACTTTGTAGACAAATTTTTAGCTGGAATCAATGCCGTCATATGTCATTTCCAAGACTGTGCCATTTTGCTTGTTGAATTTCTGATTTGCAGTAAATAACTTTTCATCAAAAAAAAATCATGATGACATTCTTATGTAATGTATGGCAGTTGATCAAAACTTTGCTTCTATCCTTTCTCTTTGTAATGACACCCTTTGACAAGAGCTGAAGATACTGAATTTTGTAAGGTTTGACCCCAATTTCATCCTTAACAATCTTGGTTATAGTGGTTCAGCTTACATTGTGATCCTGGGCCAGCTTTTGGATGGATCTTCGTGGATTTTTCATGGACAGCCTTGACCAACCTTGGAGTTCTCACAATTTTAGTTGTTCCACTCCCTGACTCCACTTTTTGTGCCTATAAATAATTTTTCCGATTGACCTTGGCAATTTTCTGGATTGACTTGGAAGTGTGCCCATCATTGAAAAGAGATGTTCCCCATAGGATTTTTCCAATTTTTTGCAAAAAATTATCTTTTCCAGGGTAAATATGAAAATTTAACGCTTTGTTTAAAAGTATTTTGGGAAAAAATTATATTTAAACTCTCTCACAGTTATTTTATTCTATACAAGTCTTTAAAATATGGAATAATTTTAAAAAGCATTCCTGTGGAGTGCTTGTTAATATGTAGTTTCAAAGAATGACAAGCGAACGGTGGAAAAAGAATAATTTCCTTCCACAGTCAAACTTTTTTAACTTTGAGGAACATATAAAGGAAGAAGGAGGATTTTTGTCCATTTTATTATACTAATTCCAAGAAATGATTATTACTTTTATAATAAGCATAGTACAAGTTTAAATTTGCCCTTTTGCATTTATTTTCTGTTTTCTTCGTCAATATTATAGAAAGTCATTGAACAAGTACAGTTTATTTTATGGAGGAAACCCATTTTGTTGAATGGTTTTAAAGGAATACCGTGTATAATAATAATTTTGTCAAACCTATTCAGTTCCCCTTATACAGTCTGTGCGTAAGCAACTCGTACCCTTTTTAATAGTAAGATGTAAATTAACATTATCAAGAGCAACATTTAAATAGTATCTGGAGTATTTTTTATTATAATTATGTTACATAATATCAAAAATTACTTTTCCCATATTCCATAGTCAAGTAATGAGAGGCATCAAGTTTGGAGGCTAGAAATTGGTGAGGATTTCCGTGCACAAAGCTTGACTTGTTATGGCTTATGACCAGGGACTGAGTATTGTTGCCAACAGCAATCAATCCCTTCTGAGGTACATTGAACACATCTTAGAGGTCTTAAATTATTAAACACAAGCAGCAAAATAATTTTAACTGATGCACTAAATACTAAAAAATATATTAATTACAATTTTGTACAGAACATCCAATTTGATACTGTATAAGAGGCCTAAAAAGGGCTAATTTTGACCCAAAAACACTATTTTTTCAAACTACAGATTGGGGACGACTCAAAACTTTTAATAGCATGACTAAATTACAAAAAATGCGCCGCAAACATTCTTCTCCAAGACGCCATTAACTGCAAAGGGCCACATGAAAACAGTCCAGAAGTCAGCCATATTTTTGTGGCATAAGTTTTGATTCTTCTTGGCTGGATGGGACTCTAATGTACTTCTTGATAGTGTATGCAGTTCGGATGGAGATGCCAGCAGTCTTTTCGGCATTGACACCGACTCATAGAAGATAGCACATGCATTGCCTTTACGTTGTTGCTCCAACATTTTACACTTAAAGACATAGAATATAAACAAAACTTACTTATTTTTGTTTTAGCTATCGTTTGGTTACTTAATACCACCTTTCGGTTTAAAATAACGGGGATAAATTGTAATTAAATACTTCTTCAAGTTTATCTGTAAAAAGGCTTGAGGGGCCTCAAACTTTGCTCAAGTCAGTTTTTTTATTGCCCGCAGCAGAAAAGATCTTTCTGCAAGGGGAGAAAAATCTGAACCCAATGTACTCTAATGTACATAGTACCTATGAAATTATGCCAAGTCTATATCTTATCTCAAAATGATAATTGATTGACCTAGTAGTGATGGTGAGTTGACATGCCTTGATTTACCTGGTTTTATATTGGTCTTTCAAGACATGTGCCGCAACACAATAGAGTTAATATAATCTACATGATATAGTGAAAAGTGTCATTGATATAGAATATACAGATTATATAATTACTCATGAAACATTTAAACTATCACATCATAGTGTGATGTCACAAACATCGGACGAATACACGTGGTTCTTCAATTCAAAAGCAAGCTGAAATTATTTTTCTTAAAATAGAGCCCGGATTAAATTTGTATTCTTAAACAAATTAGGGTCAATTGCTAACAACAAATTATTTTAATTGGTCATATAGATGTGCGCAATTTGGACTTAGAATATCAACAATTCATCGTTACGAATTAGAAATGTGACAAATTATATTTAAAAGGCTATATAGGGGCCAAATTAAGTGTCAACTCTAGTTTATAACCTTTAGTTGATTCTTGGGTATCCTTACTTTTCCCAAAAATTTGAATAATGCCAGTTAACCGAAATATGCGCAATAAAATATTATGTAAAAAGATAAATTGGTAACTTTTCTTTTTCTGTGTCGTTATTCAATAATGTTGTTATGTTAACACAATACCATAGCACATGCACCTACGCAAGTGTTAGGAAATGAACGTGTCTAATGTTAATGTGTAAATAATTACGATTGTTTCTTGGAGTTAAGTCTTAACAATGTACGATATGAATATGTGTTCCTAACACGTACATTTTCACGATTATGATAACATTAATTAATCAAATATTCATTATCTTTTTCAAATGAATGAATGAAGGGAATAGTGGAATAGAAGAGACGGAAGGGAGAGGATTAGTTAAGAGGTTCTCTCAAGAACCGACACACTCCGTACTTGTTATTTGTATTATCATTGATCCATACGTTATATGTATATTCACCTGTCCCAGAGGTGTGCATAGTTATAATACTCTTTATGCCAACAAGTTATCCTATAATAATATTTTTGGGTTTCTAAATTATTTTACTTTAAGAAGTTCAAGAAAACGATATTCATACAGATTAGTTAGTAGTAGTTACAACAATGGCGAAGGAAGGAAGGACAATACTCGACCTTTTTTGTTGTAATAATTATTTTCGAGGAGATACCATCCAAGTGTTGAGTAGTCCTTGGAGAATGGGAATAATACTAGCTTTCCTGTTTCATGAGAGAAGTCAAATTTGAAGAGGTCTAATGGGCTTCCATTCATTGCAACATTGTTTTTATTATCTCTGTACTAGCTAGTGTCTTTTGTCGTGATGACTCAGATATGTACAATGATTATTGTGAATTGTTTGTACATACAAACGTAAAAAAAAGACAAAAAAAAAAATAATGTATTCAAATCTCGTAAACAACTCATAATACATTTATATGGATGTATGTTGGATTGTATATACTAGAGATTCATTCTCCCTATTCGCAAATGCGTTGATTAAAGGGATTCTCTCCTTCTCTTACTCTCTCTCCTCCCATCTCTTCTTCTTCTTTAGGCGTGGGAAACCCATCAAATAATGTAAAACTTTTTCATTGTTGAATATTATTGAAATAAGGAGACTACGCGCGTGTCAGTTATTAATAGATGCTTTTTAGGGTTGTGATCACTTTAGTGTTGGGCTTCAATCACAAAATCCTAGACCGGTCTGATATCCTTTTGATTTTTATTGTATGATACTGATTCCATCCCTTAAAGACATTCAATCCATTCGCTCTCACTGGGCTCAGTTAAAAATCAATTTAGATGGATTCTATAAATTAATGGTTGATGACGTTAGTTGTGTTTAATATTTGTAAACATAGGTAGAATCATTTCATAGATGTGTTGCTTGAATCATATTGGTACAACTTATACATCAGGATAAGGGACAAAGGGTTATATATAGTAAAACCAAAAAAATCGGTTCACAATCTAAACACGATTAAATTAGGGTTTACGGTCTGAGATCGCAGTCTAGTAAAACTCCCTTTAGATCGAACCCGAAAAAGTATGAACACTTTTGTTTATGTAGTATCAGGGGCGTCCACAGGATTATATATATATATATTTTTTTTTTTTTTTTTGGGTGGGGGGTAGTTTTTGGATTTTTTTTGAAAAGAAATCCAAAAATTTTAAATTTTTTGGAAAACAGTTTCAAAAATCCTTTGCTATTTACAATAAATTAAATTTTTTGGAGAAAAATTTCAAAGATCCATAGTTATTCTCAAGTAATTAAATTTTTTGGACAAAAATTAAAAAATACTTGACTCTTCACAAAAAATTATTTTTTTTGAGTAAGAAATTAAAAAATCTACGCCTGTTCACAATTATAGATTTTTTTGAAAAAAAATATTTAAACATTACATTTTGGTAGAAAAATTTCAAAAATCCTCATTTGTTCACAATTATAAAGTTTTTTGAAGAAAAAAATTCAAATATTAAACTTTTGAGGAAAAATTTCAAAAATCCATAGTTTTTTTAAGAAATAAAATTTTTGGAAAAAATTTCAAAAATCTACAGCTGGTCACAAATAATATCCTAAATCCTATTATATATTTTTTTAAAAAAAATTTCAAATATTAATTTTTTTGTAGAATAATTTAAAAAACCATAGATATTAACAGATAATTTATTTCTTTGGAAAAAAAATTGAAAAATTAAATTAAATTACAAATATTAAATTTTTGTAGAAAAAAACAAAGATTCCTTAATTTGGGATAGGAGCTACAGCCCCTCCAGTACCCCCCCTGTGGAAGCTCCTGAGAATTTATATGGTTTTTTGGTTAGCTTTTGAAAGTTTGCCACTAAAGAAGAATACTCTTTTTCTGTAAAAATATTCTTCTTTCCTTTGAATTGTGTGTACGCTCTATCACGAGTAAAATGATTGAATGTTTTTAGTATGAATAAAAATCTATGTATATACAATATACATGTATTGTATATATATATATATAATATGACGTATATGTATCGGAAAAAGAAGATCAACTTATGAGCTAATAAATATCATCTATATTTATACATATTATATACAGGGTGTGCCATGGAAATTAGAACACTTTTCAATTATAATTTAATTTACAGATATTTCAATAACAAATAGGTAGAGATACAGCTTTATTATTATTATTTTTTCATTTTTCTTCACACACTCCTTCTCAATGTGGTCGCCCTTGATGGCTGTCAGGTGGCGTCTAAAGGCTGCACACCATTTGTGGATAGTCTCCTCATTCATGTACTCCCAGTGCTCATTGTGCCTTCAGGTCGGCAATGTTGGGGTGGTGGATGGTGCAGGCTTTTGACTCCAATTGCGTCTAGAAGGAAAAGTATGGGGGGGTCAAGTCAGGGTTGTAGATCGACTGTCGTTGATTTCATTGAATAACTTTAGTATGGGATTTGCCGTATGGGTCATTCTGCTGGAAGAACACTTGCTGTATTCCTGGAGACCTTCACCTGCTCAGAAATATCTGTACAAGTTGTTATTTCCGCTTGGAGAAGTGTAGAGATCTGAATTTATGAGCTCATTTTTACCGTGAGAGTGACTTGGTACGATGCTGGAAACAAACAAACAATAACAGAAGCTGTAGCCCCCCCCAAAAAAAAAAAAATAAGTAAGGAATTTTTGCTTTTTACTAGAAAATGTAATATTTGATTTTTTTTCTTCCAAAAAATATAATACTTTGAATTTTTTTGGAATAACTGGAATTTTGAAATTTTTTTCAAAAAAAAAATTGATTTTATGTGAACAGCTGTCAATTTTGGATGAGAAAAATTAAAAAAATATATTTTTTAATTTTTTTCTTAAAAGTTCTTAAAGCAAGACACCTCCAAAATATAATCTTGTGAACGCCCCTGATAACTCAGCAGTTTTGTTTGGATTTTCCAGCTTTGTAATTGGTTAACACAACTTCGATTTATAAGAGTTAACTGGATTGTTCTTATTTTCATGGAACGCCCCGTATTATATTTATTGGTTCTTTCTTTCTATATCGATCTTAAGGATGAATGATAATAATTTTTCCAATTTTTTTCTTTCTCAAAAGCTCTCTCAATGAGTCTTGGTGACTAATACACTGACTATTATGTTTCCTCTCTTTGTTATTATTACTATTTAAATATTTTGACCTTTATTAAAATCATTCTATTTTTATTTATTAAAACCATTTTGAATTGAAATATACATCTTAAATAAATTTGTGTTAATCCCCGTTAATATTGAGCTTAAGTGATATCTTTTTTTATTTAGTTCAATTTTCTAACGTTCTTATACTCACAAATTTCTTTAACTTACTCACAATAGAGTGTACAGGGTGAAGACGCAAAAATTAGAAAATTTTAAAAGCCGTTTTCACTCATACATATTTTTATTTTGTCCCATTTTTATGGCAAACTTTTCAAGCAAAAGTTAGTAATTCAACAATTTTCTATACTTTTTATTCAATATGCCCCCTCCATTCTGAATGATGGCTTTAATACGGGGACGAACAGAAGCACAGCTGGCCTTGATGAAGTCGGAGGACAAGTTGTTCCACTCCTCCGTGATCACAGATTTAAGAGCATCGACATTCAGATGAGAAGTGTTGTTCGTCTTTCCCTTCAAGACTCACCAAACATCTAAGTACAGTGGGTTCACGTCGAGAGGACGAAGGAAAGATGTGTGCCGGCCAGAGGGCAGCCAGAACAGTGTCCACTTTGAAAATATTCTTGTCGGCGATCGACTTGTGCACGGAAGAGATTGTGCACCCTCTACCGTTGTGCTTGTTGCTCGTACATTTTTCATCGCATAAAAAACAAAATAAACATCAAATTGTAGTTTTTTGTCGGTTCTTTCTAATGGTACCAAGTTCAAAATTGGCATACTTTTAGAACTGAGGCTAGACGGTCTTGAAGAGGATTGTAATTTTTGAGTCCTCACCCTGTAAATATTATGGACTTCTGAAGTACAAACTTACTTTGATTGTACCCAGATATCTTTTATCCCTTAAAAAGGGGAATAAAATTGTTCCATACTTATTTAGAGTGATAGAACATGGTTTGAATATAATGAATACTCATTTCAAAATATTTATTAGCAATTCAATTTATAAGGTGAAAAATTACTCTGGCCATATGTTTGAGCTTTCTATTAAAACTTGTGTGATTGACTGGTAAACAACATAGATAAAAGTTAAGAACTGTTCAATAAAGAGGAATTATTTTTTGAGGTAGCAATTTAATAAAAATTAATGTATTAAGTTTATATGATAATGCGGATATAATTTAACTTGCATAAAAAAGTATTCAACGTTTGATTTTCTCTGTATTCAAGTGTGTGTATTTGTGGTGAAGCACATCACTCAATAAGTACCTTGTATGACATATATGTAATTGGGTAAGCAATTTTGTATTTTCCCCCTGTTTCAATGCTTTATAAGAAGTGTTACAATCATCCAACATAAGCCAATTATGCCCCGTTCTGTTTGATAATTTGTAGCCAACGAGAATACAACTTCCTAATGCCCTTTTTGTAGAAGCCCTTACTCCTATTTTTAGAATATATATTTAAAAAAATTATCTTTTCTTCTTCGTTTAGTAAATTTCGGTCAAAGGCTTGAATTTCGAAATATAGGGATAGATTGGGTTAGAAAGTATCATTTAAGACGAACTGAAAAAAAAAAAATCGACCATGCACATTATTACAATTAATTCATACCATTTTGATTTGACCCTTTCTTTTTAATCTTGAAACACATTTGTATAAAAAACATGAGTGATGTCCCAGTACTTTCGAAAATGACTGTATCTTATAAAAAAGCAGCATAAATATTTACGGTTTTAAACTGAAGTAGCTTGCATTACAACTGTATTTAACGGATAATTGCTACGAATTTAAACTCAACTTGTGTCGCTTCACGATATTTATATCCAACAAATATATATTTTTTGTTTTGTTTTACAGGATATTTGTTCTTGTGGTGATAATTGAGTCAAAATATCTTCACACGCCTGATGAAATGAATAACTCAGTTGATATACATGACTTTCACCCCATTTTGAAAGAAAAACTCTCTTCTGAATGTTGGAAAAATGAAAGTTATAGTGTCATAAAAGAATGCGATGTTTGTACAGGTTGGTAATTGATATTAGCGTTGTGTTCACTTTAATAATTATTAACTCGGTTGTACTCGACTTGAATTGATGGTTTTGTACTCAAATCGTGGCTCAGAAACGCTGTTTCTAAAGCATGGTTTCCCAATCTGCGGTATTATTACTCCTAGTGGTACATTTGCTTATATCAGCAAGGTCTTATAAGAAAAAAAAATCTTTAGCGGTTCCCAAAAAATTTCAAAAATTTAATTTTTTGGAAAAAAATTTAAAATATTAACTTTTTACTATGCTGCATAAATTTCCGGAATGACTTTTTTAAAGAAAATGAATCTTTCAAAAAAAAAATTTGTACCCTTTTTTCGCGTAATTTTTTTTCATTCTGACCAAAAAAAATCCAATAAAAAGCAAAAATTCCTTAATTTGGGGGTGGGGGCACATTCTCTCCAGCTCACCCCCTGGGAATCCTCCTGATCAGTCATGATAAAGTATATCTGAAAGAGTCGATTGAACGGGTATTGCAGATGATCTATTTTGGTAATGACCTGCATCATTCCTCATCTCGCATAAACATCTTCAGTTGTACACAAACAGGGAACGAGCAAAGTTATTTACAAAACAAAAACTTTAATAATTGTAATTTTTGTGTGAATACCTGTAGATTTCTGAATTTTTTTTCAAAAAATTTGTTATTTGAAATTTCATTTTTGAAATTTTTTTTCTAAAAATGTAACTTTTTGTCCAAAAAATTAAATTGACTATGACTATGGATTTTTGATTTTTTTTTCAAATACTTTAATATTTGAGATTTAATTTTTTGATATATTTACCAAAAAATTTAATTTTTCAAATTTTTATAATAGTCATGGATTTTTGGAATTTTCTTCAACAATTCTTAATATTCAAAATTTAATTTTGGATTTTTTTTTCTCAATTTTTTTATTTATAAATAGCTATAGATTTTTGAGATCCGCAGCTATTCACATTTTTTTCTTTTTTTTGATAAATAATGTCAAAAATTTAATATTAAATAATAAATTTTTTGGAATTTTTTTCTCCAAAAATCCATAGCTATTCCCAAAAAAAAAATTTTTTTTCCTTCTGTTTCATAATTTACCGTAATGAAAAAAAATATATTTTTATTTTCGCGTAAAATTTTTTCATCCTGTCCCTAAAAAATTCTAGTAAAAAGCATTTTTCTTTTTCCGTATGGACTCCACTGAGGTACAAATTGAATTATTGTTTGGAATAAAAATTAATTAATTGGCATTGAGCCCATTCGTAGCTTTATAATTTTGTATCTTTTCATATATTATAGCGACTCGGCTTGGTTCGATTCTAGTAAACACAACACTAGTTGAAATTGTTATAAAACTTGGCCCATGTTTGTATTGTATTATTTTGTTTCAGCTAACGAAATCAAATTGAATAGTCCTCTTGTTTGTGTTCAGTATGGCTACAAAGAAAAAGTGAAGTGCTCAAGCGGCAAGGAATCTTATCGAAGGTAAGGATATGATTAATGTCAGCCAGTTTTGTCTTTCTTTTGGGTCTGTATAAATTACAACAAAGTTATCTATCTCTCTTTTTCCCTATATTTTGATATAAATGGGAAAACTAAGGAAGGAAAAAGTTTTTTTTTTTTCATTCATCACTTCTTTTATGATTATTGGCTTTGTGCATATATATATATACAATTACTAGTTGCCTAGAGTTATTAGGCGTCGATGAACACACTTTTTTAATTTTATAGACGATAACACCCAAAGAAATTCTCTGTCTTATTCCCCTTTTTTCATGAGCACACTCAAACTTTCTTAGATGTTCTATCACAAAGAAGAAAAGAATGTTAAAAGGGCTTGATAATTTTTTTAAATGTGATGTGGTGAGCTGTAGAGGACTTTAGTCTCTAGAGGGCTCACTGGCTGTGCTTCACCTACACACGCTCGTTGCTAAACCCATTTACTGTTGCATTCATTATTTTATATATTACAGGCTCCACGGAAAATCCTGTTAAATTAATATAATATGTTAGGTTGCGAGATATTATGTTTAAACTCTATTTGCGTCGAAATAAACAGTTTTGAACAAAATAACAGTTTCGTTAATCACAATGGAAGCCAAGAGAGAGGCTATAATCAAGGAGTACCTGTATGACAAATATCGACCGCTATCTTGAGGAACCTAAAGAAACTGGTGGTCTACCCCATGCTCATCAAGAGAACCATTGAGAGGTATGAGGAGACTCAATTTATCAAGGACATACCCAAATCATACAGACCAACGTCAAAAAGGACGCACAGAGTCGTCAAGGCAAGGATTGCAAGAAATCCCAGGAGGAACATCACCAAGAGGGCTATGGATTTCAACTTTGTTGCAACATCAATGAGAGACCTTATCTCAGATGACGTTGGAATGTATCCCTACAAATTGAAGAAGCAGCAACAAATCTCAAGCAAGGTCAAGCTAAAACACTTGGGAGAAGTAATTTCATTCTTGAGAAGCTGAGGACTGGCACGGCTCCCAACATTGTGTTAAGTGATGAGAAGATTTTCATTATGGAACAGGCGTTTAACTTCCAAAATGATCGGATTCTGGCCAGAAAAAGTGAGTTGGGTGACCATGGAGTCAACTGAGGGCAAAAGTTACTGTCTGGGGTGGTTTGGGTGGCTGTGACTGAGACAAGGAAGTCCCCTTTGGCGAGCCTGTTTGAGCTCCAGTAAGAATTTGGACGACCTGAAGGTCAAACCGATGGCTGCCTCGGTCTCTATCCCGTGGAGATGGTGCGTGCAGTATGCAAGTCCTTTCTATAGAGACTTCGGGCTGTGATCAAGACTAAGGGTTACCATTTTGAAGGAAAGTTATGTAACATGTTTTTGGAACTTGTATCGACCTATGTTTATAATTATATGCAAATTATGTAATTAGTTATATCATTAGTACTTTAATAAACATTTAACAGAACTTTCCGTGGACCCTGTAATCATAAAAAACACTTTTACATAATTTTTTTAATCCTACTTTTAAGATGGGGATTGTTTAAAGAATAAAAAATGAATCTAAACAATAATAAGCGCAAATTACCAGAATCCTAGTAGATATTTCAGAATTCAGAGGACTGAAATCATTTTTTGATTTTCCACTCAAAGGTTAATTCATCTTTTGGCTTGAATTCATTTGTACAAAATCAGTTTTTCCCTGTGTAATCAGTGTATGTGAATTACTAAACAGTATATATAGGTATATTTAAAAAAAAAATCAGACTTAAAAAAAGTAATAAATCCTAATTTGGACTCAATATGTCCAAAAATAACCTAATTATTAACTAATTTCAGTTGCACTCGAGTAACTTGGATTGAAGATAGAAATTTTTGGAGGTTCGAATGGACCATGATCATTTTTGCATCTATATTTTCTTCAGGAGTATACATTCGTCAAAAACAACTAGATCATAAATCCTATCAAAGACTTCAAAAACAAATGATAGACAATGCATAGTGAATAACTTGAATAAACTATTTTTATAATTTGTTATTTCTTATCAGAAAAAAATACTACTATTTATAAATGATTTTGTGATATTACTTTTTCTCAATATTTTTCGAACAGACGATACCAATGAATAGCTAAGGTCATTAGACACTTGTTGTACTATGTCTTTTTTATATTATGTACATGTGAAATGAATCATGTAGTTAACCATTCTTATATATTATAATCTTTGACAAATACAATTTTTTGGGTAAATAAATTTAATAAAATGTATGCAGAAAAGCATCTTTATTCACTTGGATTAAATCTAAAAATATACATATACTTATTTATTTTTAGTCATTCCAAATTACAAGATTCTATAAGTAAAAATGAACGTGGATGAAATGGTACTCTATCTGGAGAAATCCTCTTCAAATCCAGTCACTGATGAGGATGGGACTTTCAAGGGTCTCTCTCTAAATTCCTTTATATGCCTATACGTTCTTGAATATCTCGGAATACTAACTAAATCCTCTAATAGATGCCTTAAGATTTGTTTTTTACATACAAAAAATCAACGCCAATTAAAAACCGAGTTTGCAGGTAAATCTTGTGTCTCGGGCTGATGATTGGCTTAATTCCCTAAGCTCCTTTTAATGAGTTCATTTATCCTTTGGCATTTGGGATAGATATGCTTACTAATATCACTATCAATGAATATTTACTAATTAATAACTTTTTCTACTATAATAGGAACGAAAGACTCCTCTAAAGATTCCTATGACATCAAACTCTCAAATTATAAATGTAAAATAGTAGTTGACACGAAAAAATCTGTATGTGTGGCACTTCCCGCCCTCCATACTCCTCAAAACAACTACTATGTTGGTGGGCTATGTGCGGTACTTAGATACATAATTTCCGAATGGGATTTGTCGAAGGAGTTTAAAGGAATTTTGGGTCATAATAGTGGAAATCTCTCTTCGCCAGCAGAAGTATCCACATGGACTAGATTTGTAGAAATTGATTTACCCTCCGTTGTTCTCTCTCCTGTTGATCTCATAGATGTTCCACAGCACTTGGCAAGGTTTGAAATTCATATGAAACAACCTATCAAAGTTCATAACATCAGAAAAAGGATCAAAAGTGTGGACATAAATACAAAGGGTTCGTATACATCTTCTTCGTTTTTTAAACCTACGTATCCCTTTACTGCCGGATTTACCGAATAATGTTAAGTAAATAAAAATACCTTTAATGGTTACAAAAATAAAAAATAAGAATGGTCTAATTCATCCAGTAATTATCTATATAAGTTAATTACACATTGTTTCAGATTCTAAACCATTATATATACTTGTAGCGGACATTAAATTTCAGTTGTCCATGTGAGGTATATTTTGGTGTACTAAAATTATAAACATATTTTTTTAATAGTAATAATAATTTAAAAAAATGAATTCTAGATAAAAGAAGTTTTAGACTCGGTCCAACACTGCATTTTTGTCCCGGTTCGGTTTTAATAGACCAATTTGAACTTATATTTCGGTCCAAATTTAATCTGTAGACCGAAATTATTCAATTTGTGGATCGAAATATCCTTTTTTTTTAACAAGTCATTTTGCCCCCTTGAATTTATTTTCTAAAAAAAATGATCATAATAATTTCGTGGGACTAGATCAGTGCCATACTTATCTTCTAGCAATGAATTGAACTAACCTGAATTGAAACTTTTTTTTTTAAATTCTAAAAAGTATTTTTTTTTAATCAGTTAGTCTGTGTTTAATATCAAAATGTGTTGTCAATCTTTAAAAAAATAAAAAAAATATCGATAGGGTCTCTAAATATATCATTTTGCATCGATATACCTACTATATAACAGAAAAAAATATATAATATTTTTACTAGATGATGACGCTGAGGATCCAATAATTGAATATGCTCGGAATAATCATAAATATTGCGAAGGTCCAGATCTTTTATTGTCTGATCTCATAGTGTACCCTATGATGTATCTCATTTTTGATGAATATCCGATGTCTCTTGCTAATTCCATTCCAACAGTACATCATTGGTTCATTAAGTCAATGGGTCGTTATGCTACTTTGATGTTCAATAAAATTTTTCTCAGTCCTGATGCTATACAAACAGAAATAGGAAATATTTCCCTTGATGGGTCATCCACAAACCTCTTAAAGTTTCCTCAGGATATGGACTTGAATGCCTCTTTTTATAAGTCTGACTCAAAGCAAAGTACTTCAAACGCACGCGTGTACACCAAGCAAAGTGATATTGATAATGTGTTAGCTATTTTAGAAAATGGAAAGGTAACTTTTTATCGTGAATAAACTCGTATAAAAATGTGCTCAATTAATTATTATGAATCTTTTAAAAGTTGCGAGAGAAGGTATTACAAAAAACTATTTTAAACCTTGAACCTATTGATTGGAGCTCTGTACCAGAAGAAATTCATCCTAAAGGTGGCGGTCTCCCACCTCATCGTATTGAGAAGAAATGTCAACAACTAGAATGTCTTTATACCGCTGTTAAGGGCCTTCATCCGAAAAAGGGTGATATCATAGTTGACTTTTGTTGTGGTGCTGGTCACCTGGCCTTAGTTTTAGCTCACTTTTTACCTCAGGTAATTTAACTAATGTTTTTATTTCTTATTACATCTTTTGAAACAAATAAATTTATTTTAAAGTGTGAAATCTACCTGGTTGAAAATAAAGCAGAGTCCATTAGGCGTGCGAAAGATCGAGCACAAAATCTCAAGAATGTTACCTTTTTCCAATGTAACATGGATTATTTCAAGGGAGGTTTCAACATAGGAGTGAGTCTTCATGCTTGTGGTGTTGCTACGGATCTTGTCATATCTAGATGCTTGTCCGAAAAGGCAAAATTTGTATCATGTCCATGCTGCTATGGTTCTGTTTCAGATAATCACATTTTGGAATATCCCAGAAGCAATGCATTTAAAGAAGTTATAAAATCAGAAGAATACTACATTTTGTGCCATGCTGCAGATCAAGTTCATCCAGAAGGAAGTGATAATTCTATTGAAAAGAGTATTCAAGGACGAAAAGCCATGCAATTTGTTGACTCTGACCGCCTACTTGAAGCATCTGAATTGAATTATAAAGTAGTACTTAGTCGACTTTATCCAGAAAGTTGTACTCCTAAAAATAATCTTTTGATAGGAGATTTTCTCTAAAAATAAACGGATTTACTTTTTATAATTCAAATTTGATCTTTATTATTTCACAATACATATGTACATATTATTTGTAAGAGAGGGAGCGGGTCCAGGGGTCCCTCAGCAAGGAACATTTTATAGTCTTTAAAAATCTAAAACAATTGCAAAATTTAGAAAACATGCAAAGAAATTCAAAAATTTTTATAAAAAAATCTCATTTAAGAAAACTCCTCTTTTAAAAAAAAGTTCATAATAAAAAAGATAATCCATTCATAAAAAAGGTTATTTAAAAGAAGTAAATTAATGATATTTTCTTCTATTAAATATTAAGGCTGTAATCACAGGGGGGAGGGGTACTCCGGACCTTTAACAGTTTATTTGGTAGTAGTATTTATCGTTATATTATTGGTGAGTCATCTGCGCTCACTCCCTCCAGGCTCCTTCCTATAATAGAAAAAAATCAGGCCCCAATAACCGGTGATTATTAATTGTCTTAAAAGGACAATTAAGATAACTGAATAAATGAAAGATGCTAAATTTAAGGAAATAAATCTTTGGTGTGGAGGTATTAAAATTTACACATGAACTCCTCTTGAAAATTGTGCCACTCCGCTACTGCTCAGGGGTGGATGTACAGTAGGGTGATTACTATTTTTTTGCTTTAGATTTAGCAAATCCCTGTACTTTCGAGGAACAATTATCTTCAAATGTCATAAATAATATCTTCTTTTTTTTAAATCGAATTTACAAATCAAATTAAAATCCCGAAAAAATACTCTAAAACTTATGGAAGAGATATATCAAAGCTCAAAAAACAGAAGAATCTTTAAATTTGAAGTTCATATACAAAAATCAAATTGAATTTTGTAGTTTTTTATTCCAAATAATTAATTTCTTATCTCTTGATCATATAAATAAAGCTATAAATCTATGTATTACGTGCTTCACGGGAAGGGGGAAGTTTTTCTTTTTATATTAAAATATATATATATTCTAACAACATATAAAAGTTCTTCGTTGTTAAGTGGTTTCACATAAATAAATAAATTGGAATTACCTATTTTATTTTAAGACGACAATAACATCAATTTTTTGGAAAAGTAAATGGTTTAGGTTAAAAAATGGTTGCTAATTGTGCAAAAAACACTTAAGAAAATTTAAAAAAATATTTAGAGTATTTGCTTGAATTCTGTCCATATACCTCTAATTAAGCTTTTTTGTAGAAATAATAATTTGAGCTTTCTAAATTTGAAATAAAATATATTTCTTAATTCTTTCCAAAAAAAATAATGGGTATATGTTCAAAATAACGTCAATTGAAATTTAACTCTTGACATTTTTTATAATTTATTAAGCATATTGCAACCCAACTATTGGTATGATAAATATGAAAAATTGTAATTACGTTTAATTTACATTAAATTCGACCAAAAAAATTAGCTACCATCACCTTAGTGAACTTTTTATGACCTTTTCAGTGAAAGTGACATTTTTAATTCAATTTTAAGACATAAAACCAGCGATAAAAATCTAATTAATCCTTTTCGATGATAGATATCTTGTATTATAATTAAATGACTAGTAAATCTAAACCACTGTTTACCTGATGTATTAATGCAATACTTTTAGTAATTTAGCTTTTATTGTTTTACCTTTTTGTGTATGTACACGTTTGTGTTAAAACTAGTGCCTTCTAGAGCTCAAGAGAATATAGTCATTCACCTTTTATCCCTTGTCTAGTGTCTCCTTTACTCCTCACTGCCACCTCATCTAGATGACGAGACATCATAGTAATATTATTCTAATTAAGGTAATTGTAATACATCACAATTGTACCTTCAAATATATATCATTTGTATACATTTTTGTTCTTAATTATGCAATTTTATTCATTAACCTCTGAAGCTTATAACAAGGTTATACCATCATGTAATCGGGCTTACTAGAATTTTCAATTTGATGTACCGTACCGGCTGCTTGGCAAAAAAAGCAGATTTTTGACAAAACATGCAACCACTATGAAGTCAATATTAAAAAGTGTGGTGGAAGTCAAACATCAGACGTACACGTTTTACATCATGCAATCTTTCCTTGAAAAAAAGGCCTGAAATCATCTGGTAGTTAGCAAAATAAGACAATCATACCAACTGCTATTTATTTCATTAAGTACTCCCTGACTATCATTGATATATTATTTATCCCAAGTCTTTAAACGAATCGCATATATATTTCATACTATTAAAATCTTAATTAGTATTTTATTCAATACTGTATTAAAATATTTCTTAGTAATATTTTATTAATAACGGAGCTATACACATTCATTTCTATATTATAGCCAAAACTACTTTATAGAAATAATAAAATGGCCAATATATACATATATACGGCGAGGGATCAACAAGAAATTGTAATTTTGTCCTAATGGAAACGGTTTATAAGTATATAATAACTTATTAATTCGTTTATTTGTAAAAAAATAAAAATGAAATAACGATGACTTATCAAGTGAGAATAGGTGATCAACAGCTGACAACAGAACACTGAGGATTTTTTTGTTGTTAACGAGGTAACGCCGTGTTAAGTCTCCCTCCTGCCTTCGTCTGGCGCTCTTACAAAAGTCTCATCTCTAGTCACTCAAAGCTAAAACTTTTCGAAATTGCATCAACTTTTCCCGAAATCTCTCCTATTTAATATATTATTACATTACTATGAATCTACAATAACAGATCCCTATTTTTTTGCATTGTCGTTTTAGTAGGAACAGAAACCTAAGTCGTCAATAAAACAAAAGGAGAAACACGTAGTTTAATTTATGTTGATTAATTTATAAGATTCTTTCAGAGTCTAATTTAGGTAAGAATGGAAGAGCTCATATAGTTTTGGATCAAGATCTTTCAAGAAAATATCAATATAGTACATTCGTGAATTACTCTATGACACGTAGTGACGAATGATCAACTTAAATGGTGATTTTTGTATAACAATCATTTTGAGGAGCTTGAAAGAAAGTGACCAACATTCTTTTCGCGGAAGTGAAGATAATTTTATTGGGAAATATGATAATCATCTTTAAATATTAACCAATATCCTCTTCCAATGACAAAAGTGAAGCTATTGTATATTCAAATGTCTAAATTTCTTACACAATCCAGCAGAAATTCTAGAAATAATTTGAGGAATAAAATAGCAATAAGTGAATATTCATTTAGCTCCTTGGTAAAATAATAAATAAATGCAAATTATTGAAGTATGTTTTAAAATTGGACATTATTCAGCTATACACATCATAATTCTATTTTTCCTAAAAATATGATTTTTATTCACCTCTAATATTGTTAGGCTTGTACCCGTTCTGTTTGCTGTTAATTCGTTCATTTTTTCCCCGGTTCATTTTTGAATTTTTATTTATTCATTTAATATTTATCTAGTATAAAACCAATATATCGAACCTAAAAAATACTCATTAATATATAAAGCCCTTTTTGTTTCGTAATAAATACAAATGAGCCTTAAGTGCGTATATTACTAAAAGCAAAACAGGCAATCCTAGGGGTCCTAACATGATACTCACAATTTTTATAAAATGGTGTCCAATTTCTTCTAATTGTTTTATTTTTTTAAAGACTTAAAGTAGAGGCAGAACGTTTATTCAAGGAAACCTCCAATTTATTTTTAACATCCTTCCTCCTTTAAAAAATTGTTGAACTGACATATTTTTTCTGAGTTACCTTATTTACTGGAAAGGTTTAACCGTGCTATAGACAATACAGGCAAATGCTAAGCGTGCTGTTCATTCAAGGGTGCCATTATGGGTGCAAAAAAAACAACAACAACAAGGTGACCCGAACCTAACCCAACTTTCGGGCCGGGCTCAATTTTTCCAATATTATAGTTGGGCCAAGTTGCGCCCATAAAACTTGGGTATGATCGGTCTTTAATTGTCAGGCCCAGTCGGGTTTCATTTTCGTATTTTTCTAGCTGATTTTTTTTGAGGAGGCCTCTGATTGCTTTGCTGATTTTTTCAAAAGGTTGTAAATTCCTCCTGTGATTTCATCTCTGATATACCCATAGTGGTCTTAGTTTGTCCATAGTGATAACCTCTCCAGACAGGTGGGTTTATTATTATCATTTATTGTTAGAAACATTAATGCAAGACTTAGGGGGGGGGGTAGTGTTTGCCGAGTTTGTGAATAAAATTAGTAGTCCCGAATCACTTGTCTATATTTTTAGCTACAAAGCGACCTGAAGGCACTGCTCCGACCAGTTAATCCCTACATTTCTCAGTATGAAAATAATAAGTGCATATCAAATATCACTATACGTTTGTTGGGTTCTTAAGCCACGCCCAATTACACCTTAGCAATTCATCCCCGAGCCATCTACCCTCCTCCCATAGCATTTTACCCCCTATACAACAAATATCACTTATACAACCAAACACTTAATCTTTTAACGAACATAATTATTAACTTAACTTAATGACGTAAATATTATTGATGCACCGGACTTCTCCTGACCTGATCACTTGTCACCTCTTGAAAGTTAAAGAGAAGTTTTAATTCACTATATATTTATTTATGATTTATTAATTGTTATTTTAATAATTAAGAAAATAACCTATCGGATAAAAAATCCTATCGTTCGACATGTCATGGACTAACAAAAAGAGACAAACCAAATAATATATATGTAGTTGCATCAATATTTGTACCCGAATCACACTCCTTAATCTTTCTAAAGGGGAAATACGAATTGGGTATCTTCAAAAGCAATTCAGACGAAATCATTTGAATTATTCAATGAACAAAAAGAGGCGTTTCCATCAACTCAATTATTTGTCAAATATCCAATTAAGATTGTTTTGAGAGCAAGAGCTGACTTATAAATACTTATTTAAATAATAAGAAGCTCCCAGTTTCAAAGCTTGTGTATATTGTGAGGTCAAATAAAGTTAAGTTTTTTGATGCAATTCATAATGTCATAGCTTATTTGAAAGGTAGAAAGTCCATTATGATGAACCAAAAAAGATTATTACGAAAATTGAAGAATTCATTTTTTCTAATGTCTCGAATACCAATAAGTTAAAATTTGCGAATTTTGCTCTTCACCATGAAGAAGGGTGGAGGAAGACTAATATATACAATTGTCCTTGCTTTTAAGTGCTATATGCGTAGTAAAATTATACGATGATTTTCAAATTGATTGAATTAATAGCATAGAAAACGTCTAATTTCATAGTTAAAAAGTCCCTCTGTTAATGAGCAAGAAAATAGAAAACGCAAAAACATAGTGATCCTTGAGAAAATAAAAGAGTAAATAATCTGTCAAATGTATCTTGAATTAATTGTATGGCTCTGTTCGATTGCATGATTGATCACAATACCATACAAATGAATTTTAAATACAAGAAGCAAGAATAGGGAGAAGCGTCAAACATCATTAATTCGCCTTTTTATATTTTTCATCTGGCTTTGCAAAATAACCACAAATGAGTATCTAAATCTAACTAATTTTATTTTTATTATTATTTAATGATGCATTATAATATTCAGGCATGGGCATTGAATAGAAAAACGAACGGTGTTCAATATTTCTGTCATTTTTTGAACGAATGAACAGCGAATGAAAAAAAAGAAGAATGATGAACGAGGGAAAAATATGAACGGCGTTCATTTTGACGTTCATTTTCTTATTGTTTCTAAGGGGTAATATAATTACTAAATTAATCTCAGGTTTAATCATTATTAGACGTCATTATTAACCGTCATCACTCGTCACACACCAGAGCAGTGTTCAAAATCAAATTAGGGAAGTCTGGAACTGAGGCTCTTGTCGGATTTCGTCTCAACTCCGTAAGCTTATTTGGAGGGATGAATAAAAAAAAAACATATTGAGGGGGATGGCATTCAAACACTTCAATCTATGGTTCCTCCTCTTGGAGTAGGATCTTTAAAAAAGGATGGTCATTTCTCCAATCAATGTTATGACAGTAAGCCTGTAATTCATGAGCCCTTTTGACTTGATTCTAAACTATATTAGTTGTAGTTTGTTCTTTTTAGGAGAAGGCTTCACGGGAGTTGGGACGGATCTTTTTGGATTCTCTTTCATCACTCTGCGGGGTTTATTGAATGTATTCAGCATTCTTAAAGGGCAATATAAACTATAAATTCTCCCTATCGAAAGCCTTTTGTATTTTGCAAATAAACACTACACTCGCCAATTTTGCAATTTACAATGAAACGAATAACCTATTAAATATACCTCTTCGGATGGATATGTTTTCTTTAAAAAAATGTAATAGATTTGAATGTTACTTTCTAATAATCACTTCAATTATTTTTCAAGAATATAATCCTTAGCAATTCGAGGTATTACATGTTTTATCTTAAATTTATAGAAATGCCTAATACCCTTTGTCGTGAATTTTTTATGTATCTTTCAAGATTGCAATCTCCAATTCAGGGATTTATTCTTGCACTCTGTTACCGATAGAACGCATTCTCAATTTTATAATGATTTGATATCCAAATAAAGGAATGCATCATGTGCCTGTAAAACAGAACTTTTATCTAAAATGAAGGGGAATAGTTAATAAAATAAAAAATGATTTATTTAGGTTTTCAAAATTTTAAGAGCGAATAAAACATAGGAATAGCTTTTAAAATGAGTTCAATTATATTTTATCAATTATTTAGGGTAGACATACTAGTCATGGACACAGTAATTCCATGTTTATATGCACTTCTTTCGAACAAAAATCGTGAGACATACAGTAGATTTTGGGATGGATTAATGAGAAACACATATGAAGTTACATTTAATCCCATTAGTGTATTAGCTGATTTGGAACTTAACACTATATCTACAATTAAGGGGGCTTTCCCTTTGACTAAAGTTGTTTGATTTTATATTATATTTGGATCAGTCCTTGTGGAGAAAAGTTCAAAAGTCAGGGTTAAGACAAACTTATTTTAAAAAAGAGGATATACTGGCTAAAATAAAGAATTTTTTTCCCATTACCTAATAGAATCGTTAATTTGTTCAAAAAATGACGGAAATAATGAATACCGTTCGTTTTTCCATTCAACTTCCAAGCCTGAATATTCTAATGCTTCATTGAATAATAAAAACAAAATCCTCAAAAGTATGACATTAATCATTGACAGTTTATACGCTTTCGAACTCTCCTTATGTTAATTATCCGTCACAACGAGTCGAGAATGAATGAAGTATATACTTATTCTCTTGAAAAATCATCCTCCAAAACGATAAGAGTACTTTCTACACGATTCATCCTTGAGAGCCTTGAGAGAGTGCTCACTGCTGCTCACTAACTGAATATATGTTTTTATTTAACAAAGACTTCCTTATTCTTTGGTTTTTCTTTATTCTCACTACGCCATCAGAATATCAATGGAGTCCCACAGTAACATAGTGTTCTCAAAGATTAAAGAAGAACTTGTGGGATATCTTGCCTTAGACGAGACTATAGGTAGATCCGAACATTATCAAGTTTACCATGGACATGGAGCATCAGGACTTGTACTCAAAGCAACAAAAAATTCGTAGCATGAGTACCGGGGACCAGAAAGACCCGGATCAGGAACACTAAAAAGGTGGACTCATATACAGCTCTGAATATTGAATCTCATGTATCTTTACTCTTTTCTTTAATTATACTTAGTGTTTACTATTTCGAATATTTATGGAATATGGAGAGGATATATAATGAAGATGCAAAATAATTAATGAGAATTATGAATATAGGTAGATACGAGTATAATATTAAAAATATATCTTAATATTTGGTTTCTTATATTGATTGTACAATGAACTATGTAGGTTGTATAAATGATAACCACGACAAAAATGTGTAGCAAGGGTTATTACTGTTTTTATAAAATAAGCTGCACCATCGATAATGGAAACTTTTAGTATCTTGGCGGATAAATTGGAGCCAAAAACGTCATTAAGACTGTTGACTTGTAAACTTGTAATTGTTCTGAACATCTTTCCAAATTTTATTAAATAAGGGCAACCTATCAACACTGCAGTCATGGATCGTAGTTTCGTCTAAGACAAGAAGACCATAATTTCCTACAATTTCTTTCTAAATCTTTGACAACACTACTTTTCTTTAGGAGTCCATTGACTTTGTGATAGCGTAGCGAGAAGAAATAGCTTTTCCAGTATAAAATTTGATGAATTTTGCAAAATTTGGATGACTATCAATATGGAGTGGGACATTGCAGGATATATCTTGTTCATGAGGATATAACATCAATATTTATATATGAAAATTATATAATAAAAAATAACTGTTACTAGAGAATATTTGTCCGGCCTTGTCCGAGACATTAAGAAATTATAGTTAATGCAAAACTCTTCTGCTTAATATCAAACAAAAAATAAAGATCGTAAAATTTTAAGAATGATTCTCATGTTAGTTTTATGAGTATATTAGTATATAGGCTCTTCTTTCACGGGATGAGGAAGTAGTTGCTTTATTCTATGTCAAACACCGATCTCGCAGTCCCACAGGCGCTTCCTTGAGCATCAAGGAAACCTAATATCCCGAAATGCTCTGAGGTTGTACAGGTGAATTTTTTATATATCTGATTTAAAATATAGGATATAATAAAAGGGAACATTCACTTGAGAAATTGATCCATTTAGACTTTTATAATATATTATAGATATTTATTTGATCTTGTTACATGCATAATATTTCTTTTAAAACAAGTAAGAATTATTCATAAGAAAAATTATTTACATTGAAATTGTCGGTACAATGAGTATAAGAATAAATACACTTAAAAAAATTAAACTGCCCTTAATATATCCATTATATTTTATATTAAATGAAATAATTCTTTATTTGATCTCACATTAAGGAAGACTACAAGCAATAAAATTAATTAAATGTTCATTTTTAAATTGAAATCATTTTAATTTAATTTTTAATCAAACTTCCGTAATATCCATCACAATTATAAATTTCAATAATTTGGATTGTTTGGTTCTTGATGATGAGGATGGAATCAATCTTTGATGTCCTACCTAATATTAAATCAGATTCTTGACAATAAAATTTTTGTAATTTAGGAGCTAATTTGATTTTAATATTTAAAGGGTATTGCAGTTTAATATTGTAATATTAAGGATGCATATCGTCAACTCTTCCCATGGTTTTATTGGAGCATTACCATTTTAGGAAAGAAAGGATCCAGGAGTGGATATTTTTCCTCAAATTTGAACATTTGGTATGTCAGTCAACCTTTATCAAAACTAAGTAAGATAATGAATGAATATTGTTACTATTCTTGGGTATACATGATCAGTTAGGAAGTTATGGTTATGATAAAAAGTCCTTGTTTGACTAAGACTAGAGTTTAGGACAAACTTGAAGGAATTGAAGGAACTTCTATGATATAAACCTTCAAATTTGATCTTAAAAAATTGAATTTTAAATGAACTGATATGATAAAACTGAATCCAATGATTGACTGAATATTCTGACTCCCCGTAAAGTGCAGAATATTTCCTTCATAGCGTGTTTTATTATACATCTTTCTATACCAAAAACTTTTTTTCCCTAGACTCAACTAGATATTAAATATGCTGTAACATAGAAAAGTATAGAAATTAATGAATTAGATACTCAAATTTTTATTTTTCGAATTTGAATTTGAATGAGTATGAATTCATGAAGTAGCTAAGAATGAATTACACTAATTTATAGGTTTTCAATATAAACCCAAGATATTTTTTATCGTCCACTTTCCCACCTTGATATAAATATAAAATAACAGTTATATATATATATATATTAAAGTGTTATTTATATCATAATATTTAAATTAAATAAGCAAAGTAAGACGTTTAAAATATATGATTCAGAGAGTTGATCTATAACTTCCCGGCAAATTTTCATTATTACTCTACTTCTTTCATAAGCACACATAAATTATCAATCCAGCTCCATGTCTATCAAAAATGTATAGGTAGGAATTGTTAGACTATGGTATTCAATATTAAGTATTAACCCATTTTCTTACTTTGAATTTGTCAAGGATGACCAGCTTGTCAAATAAGATGAAAACGATCCAGCATGAATCATTGGTGTTTTGTCCTATAATGGTATTGCTCTCAACAGAGGCATGGAGATAGTTGATCCTATGGATCAACAAACTGTTATTTATCTATCAGATCTTAAGTTATTGACACGTTTTTATTAATTAATTTTCGGTGATACCATTAATAATGCAAGTGTTAATTCTTATATCGTAAGATTGTAAAATATTTGATTAAATTATTAATTTTAAATTGCAAAATTGTTATTGCCAAGAAATGGATTCAATATTAAAAAAAAACACCAAAAAGTACTTCCATTGTCATTGTCGAGACCAACAAAATTCTAAACAAATTATTTAAACTTATACTTATGCTAAATATTTACCAGAGTTTGATAAAACATAAAAGAAATTGTTTACTGTACTAGTAAAAAATAGATCTGATGTTAATTTGATAGTTAATCTTAATTTATTTAAATGTTAAAAAAAGGGGTTCCATATAATGCGCTTATTTCATATACATATTTATAAACCAATTTTTCAATTATGTTTATGCAAAGACATTTTTCATTGTAATTACAAGTCCAATATTACTCATTTTTCCATTAAGAATGTATAATTTGTTTAAAATAAAAGCGCATGTAAAAATAATTAATATTACTTTATTTCAAAATTCATTAATATTTTATATTTATGTAATAGCTTTTAAAGGTTAATTAAAATGATTATATATTCTTTAATTGCTGATAATTTAAGTGAAAATATATTTAGGCAAGAAGATTCTTCTAGATTATTTAGATCACAATCATGATAAAGTTTTAGTAGAACGACACATTAAAAACCAAATTCACGAGAGGAATTTGAAACTATGCACAAGTCAGATAATTCATTCCAATTGTTATATTTCCAATTTTACTACGTATATAACCAAAATATTTGTCTCTTGTAATACTTCAGTCCATTTTTAGAATCATCCAAATTTTGTTAAGTTCAGGAACTCTACTCTGGAAGCGTAATTCTCTCTCGCTTCTCCATTAACAAGTCAATTTAGTCTCAAAGTAAAAAAGTTTTATCCAAAATTCATTAAGTATTTGAGGGTAAGGATATATTTCTTGCACTAGAGGAAATTACAGACTCGACAGATATCCATGACTGCAGTGGTGGTTGGTCCGTTAGATGGTCGTCCTCATCTCATTAATTTGGAAGGTATACAATGATTACAAGTGTTATTGTAATAAGTGTAAGGAACGTTCTTGGCTCTGATTTCAGGGAAGAAAGAGTGGAGATTTCTATTACCAATGGAGCAGATTATGGCATGAAAGCCGCCGATAACATATAACAACATTTTCCAATTATGTTGCATATCCCTTGTTTTGCTTATAGTCTGAACAAAATATCAACGCTCTGTCCTGATTACTTTTAAAATTCAAACACTTTTATTGCCAAGATACTATTAGAGACTTGTTTTGCTGATTATAAATATTCTTTTCAGCATTCCTTATTTCCCTGGAGTTGTGTGTGATAATTCTCCAATTGTCATTATCGAAGCATAAATAATAATAATATAAATATTATTACAAATCATCATGACTCTTTAAGATCTATTTAAATAGAAAAGTATTTGTTTAATATATATATATACATTACTCTCGTAATGAGAGATTGAGAACCCTTAATTTTTCAACTACCACCCACAAAGAGCCACACTTCAGGAAATGAGTGAATATATATATATTATAAAAGTCTAAATGGATAAATGTCTAAAGTGAATGCTCCCTTTTATTATATCCTATATTTAAAATCAGACATAAAAAGAGTAGAAAATAAAATCATTGGATATATTATTCATTATTATGGAAGGAAGAGACAAAGACACACTTTTTTTACTCTCTTTTTTCACTCTCACTAATTTATTTAGCTTTCTTTTGTGCCATAGTTTTTTGTCAAGCTCATGTTCATGTCTATCCAAGAGGTAAAATGAATTAAGTCATATTATGTAATACTTACTCAAATCCCTTTTTTTAATCAACTCGCAACCTCGACTCTCAAATCAAAAATTAAAAAACTAAATAAAAAAAATCAATACCGGAAGCCCCCTCATAATGCGGTTTCAAACACTCTGGATTTGTAGGGAATTATTTTCCATATATTGTGTTTTTTATACTATAATAATGAATGATAAAAAACTATAAAGGTGTGAATCCAGTTTAGAATGGGCATGTTAAAAAAACAACAGAAAATCAACATGGTAACCCTAAAAGTTTGAAGAATGTTTCGGAGGAGAGAAATAATAATGCCAATGAGTTCTTATACTATTAGTAAAAGAACTCATTGATAATGCTCATGGAGTTTCATTAGATCAGCTACAATCAGCTGTGACAAGAGAGGAAAGAAAAAATAAATAAAATAGAACATTTGCTAGAATTACTCCAATTTTAATCACAAATTCTACTCTAAGTCCAAAAAGGACTTACAATTATATCTTTGCAGCAAATCCTCAGGGTTACACTCCGTCTTTTATGAGCAGTTCAGGTTTTGAATATAATTGAATCTATTTAGAAAAGGATGTTTGCTACTCAGGAATTAAATAATAATGACAACTGTTAAGGAAAATAAAATTCGTCTCTTTTGAGCTGGGACAGGCTACGACGGGGGTGTCGATTTTTGGGGAGGTTATATAAGGGGGCTTATGCTATCCCAAACCCTAAAAACCGTTTTTTGCAGCTCAATGAGACTACCATGGGGGTTGAGTTATTTATCAAAAAGTGATTGGCGTTTCGAAAACTACGATACGAATTACTACGCTTTCTCAATTTATTCAAAATCAAAAAAGTTATGGTCTAAAAAAGAAATCGGTGAAAATTGTTTTTTTCAGGTGAAAAAAAAAAGAACTTCGAATGGAATATAGGATTACTAAATAGAATAAATTTTCTAAAAATTTGTCTAGAGATTAGTTTGCATATAAATTTGCCAAATAAAAATTGGTGTTTAACTGAAATATCTGTCATTTTCAGAATATTTTTTAATTTTTTCTCCCTTTCTTTTCCATTTTCTCATCAAACGTCCATTTTCAGATTTTTAAGAAAAAAGGAGACAAGACGATGGGTTTTGCGCAAAAAAAATGCTGACGCAGCTTACACGTAGTTTATTCATTTTGTGGAAAATGTTATTACATAATTTTTGGCAATATTTGCAAAAATGAACCAGTTATGGATTGTTATTTTTTCGACAACATTATTCTTCCTAAATTTTTTGTTTCTTGCAAGTACAAAAAAATATTGGTAGTTTTGTGTTTCTTTTACAATTCCAATAAATGCTATTAATTATTTTTTTATATTCATAATACTACTACTAAGGTTTCAAAAGGGGGAGTTGTGGTGATGAGACTTTGTAGATTACCTTACTTAACCGGATTGATATAGTGTGAAGAATCCATGAGAATTAGAATTACCAGGATCTTTTTCGACATCAACGAAACATTCATTTTATAATTAATAGTATATAAAAGTATTTTCTGGATATTTTTTTAATTTAATTTAATTAATTTGACCATTTTTAATACATTTTCCTTCCTTCCTTTACCCGAGCAACGCCAGTTAAATTATTTTACAAGTATCTTGTCAAGCATAGAACATTTTAAATAAATTTAATGAATAAAATTTTTCATTGTCCTAACCATACCCGAGCCCTATAAGAAGAGTTACTTCACGAGATTTCAGCGCCCCCTTGTGACATAAATCGAATGGCTCAAAAAGAACTTATTACAATAAATGAATACTAAAGAAATAATTTTATTGAGCTTAATTATTATGAAAAAATGGAATAATTACTTTAATAATAATTTCTTTAATTTACTTAATTTCGCATACACATTCTTCGTCTTCTGAAAGGTAGAAAAAACTATTCTATTTTCTTTGATAATCGCAGTTTGCATTCGTAAATATATGTGCATTCTTATACTAACATAGTAAAAAAATTAAAAATTTGTGACAATTGGCGACATTTATAGACGACTTAATTAATGGAATCACTACTTCAGTTATTGACTTTACAATTTTTTTCATTTTTTTGAATTGATTTACATAAGATTTGATTAAAGCCTCTATTTTTGAAAATTGATTCAAACAGTACAAAGCGCATTGGACAACATATAGTTCCTCAACGAATCTTAACTAAAGTTTTAATTAAAATTTCTGAAAAAAACAATATTCTAGGGAACATTCTAAAGTTCAATTCCCCACAGATATATGACTTAAAATTACATAATAACCATGTAGTTTTAATAAATAAAAATTAATATACATATGTATATTAAAGGTGCCAATATTGTAATTAAATCATGCATTTTAAGAAGAAAAAAATGCAACTTTTACAATTTGCTTATACAAGATGAAACTTGTACAAACATCGTTATTTGTACACAACATATTTATATAAACAATATATTTATATAAGTAAGTATACAACTGTGTTGACCCCCAATGATGGAAGCTAGCAACGTTCCTGGATAGAAGATTGCTAACTTTTGATGAATATCTGCCATTATGTGGCTTCCTCCTCCTCCCAACTTTTGAGAATCACTTTGTGTACTGAAGAATGGAGGCAGGCTTGTTGGCACCACTGGGTTGCAATTGAGGCCTTCCAGTCCCTGGTTGGGGCACACTGTTATACTTGCTAACAATGTACTTTTTGGCTCACTCCTACTGCAGCTATTGTTGGTACAGGAAGAGCTTTCATATTGCAAACCTTGTCTTGATATTTAAGACGAAGAGGCAGTCTTCGTGATACTTCAACGAAAAAGAATTGATTGCAAGCAAGACGACTTTTTACTGAAAGACATTTGAGCAGAAGTGATTTATATATGATAATGTCAATGAAGATATTACTCTCGATAATACATTTGTATTAATTTTTAATGTAATTGTGTAATGTATTATTCAAAAGCATATACCTAAAAATGTATGAACGTATATCTTTTATATATACTGAATTATTTTATGTTCAAAGGAAATGATTATCTTATTTATCATTACAAATAACTTGATAATATAACACTCATGGATTATACAAGAGAAGGATAGGAATAAGAGATAATTTTTTTTTGATCTTTATACATATCATACATGCAAATATATCTACAGATATAACATATACAAAACATTACATTAATATTATATGAATTGCTAGGAGGAACTGCGTTATACAGGAATAAATAAGAATTTTAGCTTCAAATTAAATATCATATCCAAAGTCTATACTTTAAAATAACCAAACGATTCAAAATTTGACTGACAAACATGGTTCCCCTAGAATACTTTCAAAATGTTCCTCAGAGTTCGTAGAAATATAATGGATTTCTAGGTCAGTAGCGCACAAGATTATGGCATTGTTGCAAATCCATTATGGTAGATGTTGGGAATGCTGATGTTTAATCTGTATACATAGCAGCTGTTGCAATAGATATTACTCTAAGGTCTACTGTAAATACATGTTTCTTATCACTAAGTGTCCTAGCGATATAAACAGGAGCATTAAGCACAGTAAAGTGCACCGCTCTTATTATGGATGACGATCTTTTATTACAACCTATTGATCCGAACATAATTATGGCTTTGATGTATTTTGAATAAACATCCTCTAAGCCTCTGAGGTTGAAGGATATGAAATATCTCAGGATATATTCCAAAGTTCTGTAAGTTCATGAATGATGGAATTGTATAGTTTTGTACCGTTTAAAAAATGCAGTCTAAAAACTAATTGCCCTTTGATGAGTTGAAATAATGCAGTAAATTTTTTCCCATTCGCCATACCTTTCATCGAATTCATAATTGAACTAATCTATTTTTCTTTTGGTAATTCTAGTTGTTTTAGATGTTTCAAATAAGGTTGAGCATACCTTCGATTGTGTGTGTTTATCTTCAGTGGCCAAAGGAATCAAATGCAAATAGAACATCCCTGTTTAATTAGAATAGCTCATAATTACATTTATCATTCGATGCAGACTAATTCACTTATAAAGTAACAAATAAACTTATTTCTTGATCAGTTCTATAATTATTATTTTTATTTGAAAATCTTATCATGTATTGCTCGGAAATAAATAGTATTTTTTCATAAGAAATTTATTGAGCTAGATCAGAAATTGTTTTAATGAAGCTGTTTATTCTAATAATTGCATCTGGTTCGGTTACTTCCTTGTACTTAGTTTCCAAAAAAACAAGTTAATTTAAGCTTCAGTACATTTACTTATTCACTATGCTTCTATTCAATATACTTTTATTTTTGTAGGCACACAATTGATATCTAATTTTTGTTTGAGCTCCGACTTGAAATATTATTTTCTCTTAAAAACTTTTGTGCCCTCAATTCTGTTTCATCATTTTACCATTTACACCTCTCCTCAGCCATTTGTATTATAGAGTTCTTCAGTTTAATTGTCACTTTTGTTTTTAATCCTAATGATGCTATATAACTTTTTCTGAAGATACGTTCTCTTAAGTTCTCCATTTTTTTCATTTCGTTTCTGTTTCAAAACATTCATGTTTAAAATGAAGAGAAAAACAACTTTTTTAGAGCTATCAACGGATTTACCATCTATATACATAATAATAATTGTATATAAACACTCATCAAATATCACTAAAATAAATATATAGGCCAGGTATATAATTCATTGGTATAGCTGATTTCCATTTATTAAGAATTTCCATGCTTGATGTTGGAACTTTATACAGAGAAGTTCTTATTTTATTATCATTGAGCTTTCGATAATATTTATTTGTAGCTAATTGACGATAAAATAATATATTTATACAAGAACTTCCAGTAGTCCTTGATTTATATAACTTATTGAATAAAGACAGAAATACTTCTAATAGAGAGGTTGCGTTATTTTAAAAACCAATAGTTTATCCAGATGTTAAGCTATCCATGGTCAAACCTACGCCACCCTTAAGACCCCTGTAACTCATATTCTCTCCTACTTCATCTCAAGTACTCTTTAAAATTTAGCCAATAATTTTTGGATAGTTGATGTCGTTGTTCCAAATAATATTTATCAAGCCAAGTCTTGGCTTCACAATTTTTTTTCTTCACCAATTAGTAATGATTCATTAACACAGGACTTTTTTTAACAATGACAAGTTTATGTTCACGAACCAATCGTCCAAAAGCTAACAAACATGCTAACAAACCCGTATCGTTGAAGATTGATTCTAACTAAAAATTATATGGCTTACTTCTAGTGTCAGTACACAAACTTTTACGTCGACCTAATATAAGCAATTTAAATGATCAAAAAAGTTGGAGAAACGAAGTCCTCCCAAAAATTGATTATAGATTCAGACAGCAATCAATCTTTATTTGCTGCTGCTACTACTCAACAAATTGAGAATAAATATAACATCTAAATATCTAAGAAGACTAAAAATTTGGGCATAGTATTTTTAACAAGACATAAGTAGTTGCCGGGAAAATACTCTCTATATGAATGATAAACTTTGTTATAGAAAAAAGGGATCACGGTCGAAAAAAGTAATATGGGGAAAAACTTTGATCTTAAAGATTATGCAACAGGTCCATGAAAAATGTCAATATAGATTGTTACATTGTGAATAATTAGTATATTATATATAAGTCTAATATTACCTAATACAATTTTCTATCAAGCTTGTTTTCCTAGTTTTTTCAGTCATTTTTTTAAAGATTATATTACACGCATACATATGTAAGTATGCACTCCTACTTTACATCCTAAGATTTGTCTTTGAACTCCATTAAATAATATATATTTCTTTATCTAGGAGTGATCAGAAATCGAGATCAAAAAAATAATTTCTACCAAGTTCGTTCATTGAGCCACGTCACTCCATTAAGTGTGGGTTTTCATTATTAATCAAAAATCAAAAGTCTAATTTCTAACCTTTGTAGAACGACTTTAGATGATCAAATAAATGACTTTTCGATAAGTTTTATTTAATTTACGTGAACAAAGTACATTTTATTACTTATAAAACACCCGAAAATAAATAACAAAATACATGAATTCAAAATTTTACTATAAGTCTACCCATGCTCAGTGTAATGATTGAATATATCCAAATACATCTTGATTAATATACGATAGACAAGTATGTATTGAGATTTTCTTATTTTACTACTTAATTAGTAGTATCAATACCTATTTCCTAGGATTATATTGTAATTGATTTTTTCATGAATATACCCCTATTGTAGTTTTTTTTAATATAACCCAAAATTTTTATTTCATAACAATAACTATCTAGGTATATTCACTATATTAATATGTATATTAGGGTGTACCCTAATGGTAAAAATTGGGAGTTTGGTGTCTCCAGATATTTTTATTTTGAATTTTATTCCTCTAAACAAGAAAATACGTCCAAAAACATCCAAAAAATGGTCTTTCATTGACGCGTTTTCATCTGAAAATTTGTAAAATGGGGAAATAAAGGAAAATTCTTTTAAATTATCGATTTGAATCTAGTTAAAGGGTTTTTATTTTATTAAGTATTATACATGAAATATATATTCTGCAATAATATTTTTTCTCAAAGTCAACTTATTAGTTTTGTCTCTTCACCACTTCGACTTCTCAAAATACCATGTCACACACAAAGTTGTGAACGTGCAGTAAAAGGAGTAAACAACGCTTCAGCTCAAATTTATGAACAATACAGACATATCAGAGCAACATTAAAATTGTGTTTAATTTTCCCTTTTGATGAAACGAAAAATAACTAGATGCAATTATTGATTCATAGATTCTTTTTGTAAGCTTATCGAAAAAAAAGAGGAATGAAATATTCTTAATAAATGAAAAACATCAAACTTATGGAATAGAAAAATAAAAATATGTTTAAATAAAAACAAATCAACACTAGAAATTAAGGAATAATAAATAAAAGGTAATCTTTTTAAGAGTTTAATTGACAGTTTTCGTAGTGCAAAATTATAAATGGGTAAAATAGGGTGTCTTATTAGATATAAATGAACAACAAAATATATTTACTAATAATATATTTCACATTTGGTATCAAAATGAGATTTGATTAATATAATAAATAGAAACATCTAAATAGATGCGCGTAAAACGCAGTACCAAAAGATAATATTTATTTATTGGCAACATGCTTGGAAATAAAATACTCATACCCTGAGGGAATTTAGAGAAAGATTGTTGAAATATTGTTGCAAAATATATGTTTCTTCTAAAATACTTTATAAAATAAAAATTATGAAATTGCATTCATATCGATAATTTTAAAGACATAACATCTAAATTTCATTTTTTTCGACATTTAACAGATTTGCAAATAAAAATGCGTCCATTTTTTTATCTATTGTTTTTCTTACTTTGGAGGAAGGGGGAAATATAAAGAATAATAGAATATTATTGGTGTCGTTGTATTTTATTTATTACCGAATAATGATATCACAAGGAAATTGTTCATATATATTGAGAATATTAGTGTGGTCTCTATATGTTTATTATACATAGGTGTTGTCATAATTGTCATGCAAAAAAAAAAAAAAAAATATTTTTTATCATCATTTATTAGCTACAACTAATTGCTACCATCACTCATAAAAAATAAGATAATAGAAAAAACAAACACAAAAAAAATAAAAAAATCGTGCCAGTTCTAAGAAAGAGAGACTGGTAAACATAATTATTCCTTTATCTGCTCTTTCACCATACCAAACATACCGTTGTTCCTCTCTCATCAAAAACACTAAAAAATCATATGCGTATCTTCACCAGCTCTTCCTAAACTCTAGGATGGCTGACCCAGAAGAACTTGTGTTATACATTGAAGAGAGTCTCCAATTTTATTGCTTCGATCTTAACCCATTCTAGGAGATAGGTTAAATAATTTAACACTACATATAAGCATGAACTTTTTAATCTACATGGAATATTTATTAGTTAGTTTTTGTTTATCTGTCGTTTGGACTACTTTACCTAATATTATACAAAAAAAGAGATGTATTAATTATTTACGGGGACGCTGCCTTACTCAAAAGTCTAGCTTAACCCGAGAGTTTTGTTCAAATAAAATTTTTATCTTCCAGGAAAAGGGAAATCTCTCTTGAAGGATAATGTTTACATCTCAAATTTCACTTGGAAATGTTTTTGTGATACTTGATGTTGCTCACAATCAATTTTTAATCACTTCAATTTCTTTTTTAAAGTTTTATTTCATTTTGAAATTAGGTGGTGAAAAAATTAACCTAAGCATCATGATTTATAAGAATACATTTTTTTCATATGAAATATCTTACTTTTAGCAAAATTTTAGAGGCAGTTTCAATGATGTTCAATTTTCTAAGGTAAGAGAATCGAAAAGAGCTGAAAAAAGTAAATATACCATTTCTTAATATAAATAGGGTATCGGAAGATTTGATCTCTTGTTTGTAATAAAAACTATCTATGGATGGAGAATAAGTGGTGGTCTATATTTTACAATCAGTAGGTCTTCTGCTGTTCAAGCCTAGCAATTCATTAAAGCTATAACAAATATTTATATATTCGCTTATAATTTATCCGTCATATTGATTCCGTTTATAGCTATTTTTTAAAGAAGTAGATAGCAAAAGCTTGAGAGACGACAATGGTCTTCTCCTTATTAGGTCTACCCCTCCGTTAGGACGTGGCAAAGGTTCAATGTGCAATTTGGTTGTTTCAATTGCAATATTGGGCAACATCCATATTTGCTCTATAGTTATCACAAACAATTTAAATTATATATCTATGATATTTTTTTTTCGCTATATAAAAAAATAAACCGAAAATTAACATGGTAACATTGTCAATTTGAAGAATGGTTGAGAGGAAAACAGCTTAGCTGTCATAACGTTTCATTGAATAAACTGCAATCAGTTTTGTTGTACTGGGCAGGACTACAGTCATCGGTTCTAAATGAGGACTCAGGCAACACAAATTTTCTTTCCCCCCAGTAATAAATAGTTTTAATCAAAGAACTTCATTATTTTGAAATGGGGAATTGTTAATTCTTTGAAGCTTAGAATTGGTAAAGTTGATGGAAATTAATTAAGTGTACACTCAGGATGGATGTGGTACGCCACCTTAGAAGCAAAGAGATCAACAGCTGAGAAAAAGATACAAATTCCTTATGCAAAAATATATTAACATCTATATAATAATCTCTATTACTAATTATAAAAGAAAATTCACACACGAGTTTGATACTGGCATATATATTTCATTTTGAGTGTACTTGCATATAACACTACAATTATATATATTTTAAAATTCATATCGATTTGATCTAAATTTACTTTTTTTTGTAGGGGGGGGGGAAGGGGGTTGTGTAAGGAGATAGTTAAGGTGAAGAAGGACGTTTAAATTGTGTCTTAATTAATGGACCAGTCAGAAAAAGATACGTTTTATCTTTTATAGTTATTTCCTTTGAAATTTAAGCTATTCGCAGTCATTAGATTTATGATCACACATAGATAAGTATGTATGTGTGTGCCATTATATCTGTTGAAGGAGGGGAGATGGATGGCCCATTGATGTACTCTGTAATAAGTATGCATATTAGAAGGTCTGAGTAAAAAAAAATAATAATAATACATTTTATACATAACATATTTCTTCAAACGTGGAATCAAAGTAATTATTATTATATTCTTATGCAGTAATATTAATCTGAAGTAAAATAAGGAAAAATAAATATTGTATTATTTTATCAAAGATATGAGAGATTGAAAGGGGGTTGAACAAAGGGTCCAACGCTATACGGATGTATAGTAAGATTAATAGTTCAAAGGGAAATTGTGATTTTGGTGATGATGATACGACGTGAAATATTTAAGCTCATGTAGCTAAGAGTATTTGTGAGGATTACCCAGACAACAAGACATATCATCAATGATTCCAGATGCTGTCGTTCCATGAAGACCAGGACGTCTTTTGTTATAAAACTTTCTTCGCCCTTCTTCGTTATTGGTCAAGCCATTGTGTGCTAGAAATAGAAAAAAACATGATTAGTAATATATTGGAGCACTCATTTAGTAATTTAAACCAATTGAGATATTATTTATATGTTTATGTATTGCAATTAAAAACCCAAGGTTGATAGAAATACAAGGTTATACCATAACGCGTGTACAACTGATGTTTGACTTCCACCACGCTTTTTAATATTGATATTATTTTGAGTATGAGTGGTTGTGTATTTTGTACAAATCTGCATTTTTGGCCCAGCAGTAGGAATGATCCATCAAATTGAAAGTTCTAGCAATGGTGACGTCATAGACTATGATTTGCTGTGTTTTTCAAATTTTGCACCCAGCAGTCAGTATGATACATCAAATTGAAAATTATAGCAAGCCCGATTAAATGATGGTCTAATCTTGTTTTTCTATTAACCTTGTTAAAAACTTAAATTTCTGAATGTGTAATGTAGTTACATATAGAATTCATTTCATAGAGAGTCTTAAATAATATGATAACCAACATCAATATGATTTACTATTTATGTATATTATTTAATACCAGAGCTTTAATCCGCTCAAGAAATCCTGAGCGCACTCTTTCTCCCGCTTGTTTTTTTAAAGCAATGTGCGTGTTAAAAACGACCGGAGAGCTCTTTTTTTTTTAGGAGTATTTGAATTTAACAACTCTTAATGAATGCAATTAATTTCCTGAAATTAGTATATATTATTTATTTCTCAACAAATGAAGATAAATAAGGTACAAGAATAAATAAAACTCAAAGATCTAAAATTATTTTTAACATAAAAAAATATCTATAAAAGGATTAATCCAATGTTTAAACTATTAAATATTTGATGTATTCACAAAAGTCTGTTTTTTTCTTCAAAGTTTTCATCTTTTATACATTGCCATCCATCCCTCCTTAAATTATTGACCGTCTTTGGAAAGTACTTGCTCAACGGCAGTGAATACATCAGAAGGTAACATTTGTGCTTGATCTAATGGTAATTCTGCCAAATATTCAAATATATTTGAACAACAATTATTTGATTTCTAGAATTCACATTACCGCACGCAAATAAGATAATATTAAATACTAATGGGTAGTGAATCTTAAATAGTTTGTCTTGAGGCAAGTTCAAGTAAACAGTACGATTTGTGACAAACATTATTTGCAATATCTTGTAATAGTCCAAATAATTGATTTAATTAAAATAAGTATGACAAGAAATTTTTATTTGTGTTTTGTGTGCCTTGAGAACAAAAAGTTTGGGAACCACTGTCTTAGGGGACATGTTATTATGAAGTTTCGTGTACTATCATCCAGTTAAGCCTCATCATTACTTTGAGCTTGAACAAGGGGGTTTCAAGTTTTTGAACTTATGCTTACGTAAGATTTTGAGATCATATGTTAATTTACTACGTAAAAATATAAAAAAAATTGTATTTCTGTTGGGGAAATTCGTTTACAAAAAAGATTATTTTTCTGTTAAAGTAATCTCCACAAACGAAGGAGCTGGCAGTGTTACTGAGGGAACTAATGTCAGAGTCTTCTTAGAGTGGCTAGCTACATGAGAGAAAAACTCGACAACCGAAGACGGAAATGAGCTACAAACACAGCATAGAAAAAAAAGATTCTAGCTTATCTTGAGACATAAGTTCAACCATCTTTTCTTGCACTGGAATGCCTCATCAGAAACACTAGCTTTCAGATCTCCTTTGTTCCTTTCTTTTAAAAATTGTGTAATATCGAGAAGCAAATGCATACAAGTTGACCTTCGACAACCGGCGAACGGTAGTGTGGAACAGTAGGCTCTTGTAATCGAATTCCATATCCTGACACAACAGTCCAAGTTGACGAGTGTTGAGGGTGCTCGCTTTGACACAATTCACTAGCCTGATTGCCATCTCAAGAGCTTATTGAAGGTCTTTATATATTTTTACAAGACTAGAACTATATTTCAACATAATCTAATCAATATAAACTTCAATAATATTAAATGTACGACTTAATAAGCAGGTAGACAGGAGGAGTTTTGTACTTCTTAATTTAATTTAAATATACTTAATTTTAGTTACGATAATTTTTCCACCCCAAGGTAATATAAATACAACATCAATCTTTTGGTCTTAAAATCAAGTAGAATTTGGAAAAAAAAACCCGGGTTAAGCGGTCCATATATTACTCATCGTTTTACACTCAAATAGAAAGTGAATTAATGTCTCTATATTGTTCATACAAAAGAAACAAATCCTTTCTTTGATATACCTTTACTGAGTACTACCAAAAGGGAGAATGCTTGAAATAATTTGATATTTTAACCTAAATGAAACCTTGTAGTTGTTTGACCTTTCTTTCAATCAACCTCAGGAAGTGTTAAATCATTTTCTGCCATCAGTAATTCCCGAATTGTTTTGTTCTGAGTTCCTTTCGCGTAATTAAAAAAAAAAAAAAATTCTTAAAATCGAAGGGATAAAAGATTCTTCCAAAATCCATGAAAGATATCATCCAAGACCTCAAATTTCTTGATACAATTCTTCTCCAAAAATTAACTTGCTTGGTCAAAAAGAAAAATAAAACGTTCATATACTGTATTTACTTTCTTTTCTAATCCTTCATATAACCCTGCTACCCTCAACAGATGAGTTACTTTAGATACTATTAATGTATTCCAGATAAATATTATGGAGAGAACATTTAAAAAGGAAAAGGTTCCAAATCTTTTTCCGATTTTCAAGCTCAACCATTCTTTCCAGTGCAACAAACGATCCCAGTATTTTAATAACTTGCATAGTTTCTAACTTTTGAAAGTAATACTTGTTCGAACAGTTTGTCAAATGCTTTCACTTCTGAAAATTAACTTCTAACCCAAAAATATATCTGAATTTTTGGAGGATATCTTGGGCTCAGTTTAGTGATCTTTTAATGTGTTTTTCGTCTTTTGAGTATAAATTAGTTAGGTCATTTGCAAACGCTTCTAATTTCTTTTCAATATTTCCTACTTTAATTTCTTTGAATACAGAATAATTTTTAAATTATGTTATTAGAGGGTTCAATGCAATTATTATGAACAGAAAGGATATTTTTCTCACATGTATGGCCCTCTACTGTTCCCAGACTTGTAAATATATCGAAAATGTTCTACTGCAGCAGAAGAAATTCCCTTGAGACCAGCTATAAGTTTTCCATATACTTCAAACACATAATTTACTTACTTTCTAACCATTTATTACTTTCCATTTTCATAAGTCGCTCAAAAATTAAGTTTTCTTTGATAAAGACCTATTGTCACTCCTTATTAGACTTACTTGGTGTCAAAACAGTCTCACGCTATATTTTGCTTCCTTAAAAGTACAACCATCTCCATCCGCATAATTATCTATCAATTTCCATTCTTTACTGAGACTTACTTCAAGTTTTATATATTCTCGTCTTGAAGGCTAAGTTCAAGTACATGTGAAGATGTCTTTATTTCTCTATTCCTCAATATATCTAAAATGTCAAGTATGATTTCTTTAATTTTGTTATTATTCATGGCATCCCCTAAAAGATTCAATTTCAAGATGCTTTTTGAGTACATTTGTGGTTTTGGTAACTTAATTTTGATAGGGTTGTGATCTCAAACTATTTTTGGCAATCTATTATAATCTTCCAATAAGGAATATAGTGAGGGATACATGTAAAAAAAAGTTAAGCCTTCAGCTCTTAACTATGTTATCTGCCCCTTCTAATTTCTTTGAGCCATAATGATTATGTATTAAAAGGAAATTAAGTATCCTCTAGAAATACTTGCCAACTGTTTATCAAGAGGAAATACATAATGTGTTATTTTATATATTGCAGATCACTAATCAAAAGGCTTCTTTATCTTATAAATGACATTCCAAGAGAGATTCATAGTCAGAGATGTAACTCGTGTGTATATTTTAGCTGGTACTTTTTTTTAGAATTAGTAATCTGCAGAATGAATTTTCTTTTGTTTAGCAGTTATCATTATTATTTAAATCTTGATTAGTGAACTTCCCTTCCTAAATGAATTCAATTATATTCAAAACTTGATTGAACATTCTTGTGTGGTAATAAAATGCAGAGAGTAACCTTGAGTATGTACTGTGGAGTTATAATTGTGGGTCCTTCTTAAACTTAGAGTAGAATTATGGATCGAAATCAGAGTAATTATTGCCAATGTCCTTGCTTATTTCCTTCTCCCCCTCCTCCCTTGTCACAACTAATTGTAGCGGATCTCCTCTAAAACATTCTTTAAATTCCTAGAATTACCGTGTTGATTTTCATTTTCTTTTTGTTTAACTTGCCTATTATACACACGATTTTCATCACTATTCATAGGTCCTCATTAGAGATGTCAAATTTATTTTAAGATTATGACTATTTATTTAATTCTATTTCCACATAAAATGTAAGAATATGACGAATGTTATAAAATACAAGAGCCAGATTTAGTTGTCATTATAACTTATTTCTTGTTTTGAGGAAGGACTTCCTATATCCTATGATATAATAAGAGTCCTCCATAAATATGCATAGAATATAACTAATTGAGCAACTTTTGCACATTATTTAAATATTTAATACTTCATTATATTCTTTAGAATCCCAAATCTATAAATAATATGATTAGGAAATGGTAAATAGAATGCATTTAAATAATTAATTGCAATAACATCAGATCAATAATCTAGTTTGTGTAACTTCTACTTATTTTTTTTTTCTCCTTCCCTCAAAGATGTTAAAAAACAAGTAAATCTCTCATTAAAAATTCTCAGAGATAGAGAAGTGGGTCAAGACAAACAAACAACGCCTTTTTTGTTGGATGTTATTTTTCTACAGTGTTATTACACATTATTATGTGGCTATTGGCGTATTTCTACATGCCACGACCTCCATGATATTAATCAAGGTGGGTAAGCAACTTTTGATTCCAAGTGGAATAATTCCATTCGTATACATTGCCGCATAGAGCTCTTAAATTTCAATTTTCAAGTTAAATTTTAAATTTCACTCTCAAAGTTATCATGCGTATTTTTGTTTTCTGGCGTACAAAACCAATTTCTTATAAAACAATTCAACCCTAACTTTAACCTAGACCAGTACTGCAATAGGATTCCCATGAGCTATTAGGTGCCGATGAGCATAAAAACTTTGCTTTAATCAAATAGGAGATAATTCCCCCGAATAAAAAAAAGATATTCACTCCTCAGATCTATTCAATGACGGGAGATTCAAGTTTCCTCTTGAGAGGACTTCAGGTCTCTATACTATGCCGTGCCCTTGGCATTTGGAAATTGCATTTTGAAGGTGAGGCGGATATACTATGTGATCTACATAGAAGACGATTGAGTCTCCCTGAAAACTTGAAGAGCAGAATCGAGTCATTGTTGAAAGGAATAAAGGACGGGAAAAAAATTCAAAGTCTCATTACAGATTTCCGCTAATTGCATTTTTTTCTCGAGACCTTGTAAGAACTGTGGTAAGATATTCAATGACTCAGTCCATGCTTTTGTAGATTTCCTGTCTTTAACCATTCTAAAGATATTTGTAAAATTAAATAAAAAAAGGTTTGATGGGTGGAGATGGAAAGTTTCAGTAAGCGATTGGCTGTTTTGACTTTCACGAAGGAAAAAAGGAGCTTCACCCGAAACTAAAGTAATTGACTTTGCTCTGCTAAACTCAAAAGCTCTTATTGCGAGTAGGATGACGTCATATGAACCGATTGTTATGGAAGAAGTGAGGAGTATAACTTTGGCAGCATCTGGTAGATATGTGGTTTTATTGTGTGAAAATTCCAAACGTAGGAGCGGATACATGGTCTACAGCATCAGAAGTGATCTAGTTTATTCTATCTATGGGATCCAACCAAGGAATAGTTTTTAACAGAATAGTCAAGAGTTTTAGGAGTGGCTTGTCATAGTATCATATTTTATCTTTTTATTTTGATGTATTGCACATAATCTGGATATTTTAGTTCGTTTGAGTAAATTTGTTCTGCATGTATGGTTATAGTAGATATGGTTCAACTACGGGGTACTAAATTTAAACTACAATCTTTTTTTTATATATCTCTGCACGTAATTGCTCTGGAATGTATTACTACTATTCCTATACTAGCAGCCAATAAGGAGCTCCATGCCAAATTTGCACATGCCAATAATTTGCAATCTTATTAATTTTATCAGAAATATATTATTTAAATGTTAATCCAAGAACTAACCATGACTGATTTTGACATTTAGTAGATCAAATGTAGGTCTATACATTTTATTTTATGGTCTATAGGCGTAACTCTGCGGGTTATTTTTTCAAGTAGAAAATAATGATAATAATATCTGTCCGATGGATTTTTTTTTTAATGAATTCATGAACCAGGGAGTATTTTAGTCTCTAAAGAGCTATCTGCCTGGAGCTTTAGATACCCACTAATTGGGTCTTACTTTTCGTTTTTTCGAAAATTAAAAACCGGGAGTTTTTTTTCTCGTAGTTTTCAAAAACGTAATTTTCAAAAAGATGGGATAACCTTAAGCTACATCAATTTCACTTTGAAAATGAGATACAATGCGTTTTTCCTATAATTTCTACTGCTGGTTTTCTTTATATAGTTTATAAATATTAAAATTATGTAAACTTATATGTATTATCCCTGATGTGAAGAGTTCAAATAGGAAGACATTTTAATATTAAATCAATCTAATCTAGTTATTTGTGCACTTTAAAATATATAAATAAGCAGTAATTTCAATACTGTTGAAATTGATTTAGCTTAGGGGTATCCTATCCTTTTGAAATTTATATTTTTGAAATCTACGTGAAAAAAAAACACTACCGGTTTTTGATTTTCGAAACAATGAAAAGTACGACCCACTTTTGTTGCTAAAACTTATCTAAAGTCACATTCATTATTTTGAATTTCTTATAATTAGGGATGTTAATCACGTTTTGCGCAAGCGAGCCTGCAAATTCAACTTCAACTATCTGGTTCCTCTGTTCTCTTTCAGACATAAACAAACTTTGATTACCGATGGGTAATTTCGAACATACTTTTTAGATATCTCAATTATGATTTTTTAACATTACAACTTATCTGAAAATTTAATACACATAGAAGCTTTCTTTCACTAAAATATAGCTATAACTTGACACTATTCATTCAAAATAATATCATTAAGAAAAATGACTTAATGTTAGTTATAATTTATTATATGATGCAAATAGTATTATTCATTGACACAATCTAAAAATTAAGTAATGAATATCAATATATAAGATGGATATAAAAAATTGTAAATAGTATGTGAGTAAATTAAATGCAAACTATAATAATTTTTGGATGATGCTATTGATGTTCATTCTTACATGGGGACGTAAAAACATTTAGATAAAGACCAGACGACAATCTAAGTCTAAGGGAGAAATATTCTTAAATTTTGGTCGAAATACTTATATTTCGCGAGGAAGAAGTTGAGTATCATATTATGTAATGACGCAATGTTAGTGTCTGAGTCTCTAGAATAAAGATCATCCCTAAGGGACGTTTTTTATATTATTAATATAATTTAATTTCCGTATAAATAACTATATATAAATGTATATTAAATTTTGTAAAATTATGTAAGACAAAATATATTGTTCGAAAAATACATTATTCACCCAAAAATCCTTAATTGAAACTCTTGTGTTCAATCCTCCTAAAGTCAACTCCTATTTTAAGTAAAATCTTTCAGAATAAAATAAATATATGTATAATGTTCATAAATCTGAAAAAGGATGGACCATTGATCATAGATATTTAAATATAAACCGTTCCGTTTTTGTTTTAATATTTTTCCCCTGCCAAAAAAACAAACAAAAAAAAAACCTTTTCTGCTGGAGATAATAAAAAACTTACTTTGGCAATGTTACAAGTCATTTTTTTTACAAAGCATTTTAATTTAAGAAAAATTGTATGTGTTGGGTTATTTTTGCCCATTTTTAGAGCTCTTGTACCGTTCCAAATATTATCAAATCAATATATAAAAACATTGTTCTTTTTATACTTTTTTACATTAGGTTTATCAGTTAAAAGTATTGTGCAACTAGTTTTAACGCTAGAACGACAAGGATATCATCTTTGATGCCCATTTGGGATTCTATGAAATATTGTGAGACACTTCTTAATTGTATTTGTTCAAAAGTTCTTAAATTATCCTAATTCATTTTATTAAACACGAAATACAAAATTCAAAAATGAAATTAGCAAATCATTTAGTTGCTATAATAAACAAGATCTAGACAGACGTGGGTATCATATTTGATATCCCATCATTTCAAATAATCTTTTTGTCCTACAATTGTGTATGAACAGGCTCAACATAAATATGAACATAGATTTTGCTGAACTAGCCATTCTGATTTCATCTGTTATTGTGGAAAGATGTCCAAACAATAATTATCCATTGAAGATATAAGACAGCCTCTTCTGTCCATATCATACTCCAATTCAGGAGGTGATGATTTCGAATTGGAACAAGATAAATAAAATGTCCAACCACCTCAATCAAGTTTTTCTGATATTCTGAAGTTTTGGCAAGCCTGTTGGTAAGAAATTTTGTCTAATGGCATTATTATTTTTGGTATATGATGAATTTATGTACAACTAATAAGTATAAGTATTTATCATTTCAAAAAATGCCATGATGCAATTAAGTGAATAAATTTCGCCTCTAAGAAATATAAATCAACTGACTTATTATGAGAGTCAATGTATGTCGGCAAGGATAACATAATCTGGGATGCACAATTAGGAAATAAAGAGAGTTCATTCTGTTTTATGAAAAAAAAATTAATTAGAAAAATAATGAAGGAAGTTCCATCTCCGTCCTCATTTGCAAAACGTAACATCTTTACAGGTGCACATATTAAAAAAATAATTAAGTATCATTTTTCATATCCACCATCGTTTAAGGGGGTCTTTACTCTCCGTCGTTCTAGTGTTAATAATTAAAATGGTCTAAGATGTGTGCAATGATTTGTGTTGTCCCTGTTTTACTAAAAATATTGTTCTTCCTTCGTGTTTAACAACTATTACTTGAACTTAGGCTAAATTACGACATGAAACTGCTTATCATGAAGCCCATCTTAAATCTCTTAAAATATTAAAAACAAGGTACACAATATTTTAAAGGGATTAATATATATTAATAAATAAAAAAATTACAATTTTTTAGATTAAGACTCGTTCTTGTAAACATTCAATATTTTTATTACATATTTCTTACACAAACCAGTTAAAAAAAAAAAAAAATAGAGAGTAAGCCTGGTACGAATGTCACTATACTACGTCTGCTCCTTATGCTTCCTTACGAATACTTATCCCCGTCTTCAAATCAGAAACAAAAGAGTTGTGTATTTTGTGCAATTTAAATGTTAAAATAGACAATGCATTCTTTACTAAAGCGGTCGGGTGCACTACTCAATTCTTCCAAAAAAATAAAGAAATTTTGTTGAGCAGGCTGGTAAAGACTCATTGACAATAATTTCCCGAAAGCGGCCAAAATCGTCAGAAGTCTTGCTTTGTTGAGAAGAAATGAAAAAACAAAAATGGGAAGAATCTCGGCCAATCGATTAATGTGATCATTTACAACATCGATGTAGTGTCCCATTCTACTGCCTATCGTGTCATCAATGAAGAAATACGCTACCATAGCTATGTACATCGCAATGGATAGCTTCTAATCCTATCAAACAGGGAGAAAAGTATCACCCTTACCAAGGCTTTGATCAGGATTAAACAGAAGTCTCAATATCGGGAGGCTGCCATGGACTATTTCACCCCATAATGTACATAAGGTTTGACCACCGGAAATTACTTACAGGGAGCGGGGATTAAATTGTCGCCAAAATATTTTTCTACAAAAAACAACACAAAATATACATTGTTTAACTTTTTTATTGAAAATCAAAACTATGACGAGCATATAGGTATAGAGTAGCCATTCATTCGATATAATCACCGTTGGCATCAATAACGGCCTCAATACGGCCTTTGAACCGGCCGCAGGCTCTACTGACCATCTCATTGCCCATGTTGCCGAATAACTGCTTGATGGAGTCCATTGAGCTGGCCTTGGTGCTATGGGAATGTCTGTTGGTATGTCTCTCGACATAGCCCCAGACAAAATAGTCCAAAGGATTAAGGTCGGGAGAGTTAGATGGCCACAAATCCTTGGTTACGACGTATAACAGTTCTCGGTTAACCACTGCATGGAGATTTTGGACACATGGCAGGGTGCTGAGTCCCTTATTGTTTTCTCATGGCAGCCCAGATCCCTCACCATGGCCTTCATGGACCTGGTAGGGTTATCCTCGAACATCTTCTTCACCTTGTCGACAAAGTCGGTGTCCCTGACCTTCTTGTCGGCGCCCTCCTCCTTGGGTGTCCTCTTTATGGTGGCATCAACATCCCAGGTGTCCTTTTGCTTCTTACGGATACGCTGAACAGTCCGTAAATTCACTCCTAAGGTTGAAGCAATCGTTGAATTGGAGATTTCACCTCCATTATTAACCAATGCCATGACTACGGTGGACCTCGAAAGCTCCTCGTTCCACTTATAGCTCTTTATCTCCTCATATGATGACGCCATGATGCTAACTGAACTACGTATGGTCAGCTGACAAGAATAGCTTTCCTATTTGGTAACCGGTTTTTTATTTGATAGTGTCGTCTTCAAGTTATCAAGGTTTAAAGTAGGCGACAATCTGATCCCCGCTCCCTGTATGTCACCTAAAAAATTGAGTTTTTTTTGTCAACCTGATTGAGCCTGGCATCCAGACCCCCTTGAATATAGCCTCTGGACTGTTTTTTTTTAACCATAAGGTACATGGACATAACTTTCACTCGTACAATGTCCGGACATCCTAAAAAACTAAGACTGGCAAAAAGTTACTGTCGGTAGGGGATGTCAGACCCCCTCCCCCAAAGTCGCCCAAAAAAACTTGCTTTCATCAGATGGGGAAATAACTCACTTGGTTTCGGACAAATGGCTGTTTCAATGAATCAAGGACTGTGAAAGAGATTCAACAGCTTCATCTTGTGTCGTATACCATATCCCTATACCATCACAGAAACACCCAAGTAACTGGATTAAATCCCTCAGAAATACCACTTTTAAAGAGTCATGGATCAAGTTCCTTGTCGACAGTTGGGAGGATGATAGTTTGGCTGTTGTGTTGAAACAGAAAGCACTCTTTGCTAACTCCGAAGATACATGTTACAGTTACAAAGTTGTCAAAGGAAGAGTCGTTAGAAGGGTAGAAGCTTGGCTGTGGAGCGATCACGAATAAGTTAATAGTCCTATGTTTTACTATATTGCAAACATAACGTCTCCAATCAACGTTTTTGTATTCCACTTGACTAATAGATCCTTCTTCTTAAATATACTGTATACACTTACAGTTCCTAGAACATAATTTGTATTTAGATGCATTTTTCGTTCGAAATTCTTTGAAAATAAACATATAAATCCATATCCGTGGTAAATAATGCATTTTCAAAATGTGAAATGAAACATCTAAACTTAAATGAAAAAAAATAAATTCTTAGGATTAAAATTGTAGTTAAGACACGTGAGGAAGACGCATCTTTTGCTGAAACTTGTAGTTTAACATCTTAAAAATATTAAGTACAATATATTTAGGAACTATTTTACTCAGATATACATGATGGCCCCGCAAAACTCGGTTTCAAACTCTGCATATTTCTCATAACCCGGTTTTTGGAATTATTCTCCTTGTTATATTCCGATGATTTAAATTTTATAGTATTAAAATTACAGAATAAAAAATCCTGTGTTTACCCGATTGAAATAAAATTTCACAGTTAATTTACAAGTATCTTGCCTGGTATTTATTATTTAAAATAATTTTTGATGAATAAAATGTCTTTATTTTCCTTATCATACTAAAATAACAAAGAAAAATAGTAAAAACGGGTATTTGAAAAGTAATTTATCCTATTTAACGGGTTTTAGTACAAAAAAAGTACAATACAAATTTCATATAACACGGATTTTTCTTATTCCCTAAAGTTGCAATAAACGTGGAAAAAAATGTGTCTTTATTCCAAGGTCTCTAGAGTTCTGTGAGTGCTAATACTGTTGTCCCTTTATTATTCTAGGTTGTCATGGAATTTATTTAAAAGTTACAGAAGCGTTTCTCAAACTTTTTAAGACAAAAACCTACTGTACAAAAATTTTCTTTTATAGAACATAGATACTACGAGTTGCTCCCATCATACCCTATACTACTGTCTTCTTAGTTTTTGGCTCGATTTGCCTACTTGAAAAAAAAGAAGAAGTAATATTTATGATTTTAGTTTTACAAATGAATTATTAACACATGCCTATGCCTATATCTATGGACAATTTTAGTCCTCCATACAACATTTCAGAGCTCCCCATTTAGAGTTTAATAGGAAATAAGTTTGACAGATGGAGTTATGAAATTTTTTTACATTTATATGGAATATAAAACATTATCAATTTAAAATTAAAAAAAAGTTATTTAATAGGCTGTATTTCACTATCTAATTCAAATTCACATATACCTTAAAAATATCTTTTGTCCTGCCAATCATGTAGGTAATATTCAAAGCTATTAAATAAATCTAATTTTAGAGAAATATAATTGGATACGCAATGTCAAATTTAAGATCAAAAGTATGGTTTGAAAACAAGGAAATAAATGAACAAGTTCGATATAAAACTTTTTTCCACATATTTGTACTTTTCAAATACATGTTGAAATTAAAGGACAATAGTTTTTTCTAACATCGAAAAAATAAAGAATTGGAGATATTTCATGAACCAATCATTTGATTGAAAAATAGATGTGGGGTTTTCAGGTAGAAATGTTCAGTGTGTGAGGTGAAATCGTGGACTTAAGTTTAAATCAATCTGGAATACTTTAGAGTGAATATTTTCAAATACTAGGTTGCGTTATGTAAAGAAGGTACTAATTAGATTAATAAACAATAAAAAAATCAACAGTTGTCTACATTAAGTCGGAAAGGTAATGTTGGTATGATTTGCTCCATGCCCAAGCTCATAAAGGTCGTATTGCGCTCCGGAAGTGTTTTTCAAGATTAAAAGCATGAAAGCTTCAGATCAGAGCAATGAGAGGTCCCATTGGCAGCATTAAGTATTAGAAAAATTGGCATCATGGAGTATGTGGACACTGCGATCACCAGAAGTCCGGTCAAGTCGATAAGGCAGTTTGCCAAGGCTCACAATGTCAGTAATTGGACTGTGAGGATATGTGTGAAGGATTTGGGGAAGACATCTTACGTAAGACGACATTAGCAACTACTTATTCAACTTACTTCAAGAGTAAACAAGGCTAACCAGGCTAAAAGAGGCTAGAAATTGTTGACTTGGTTACAGCATAATGGGTCAACAGTTCCCAAATGTTCACAGACTGTTCCTCCCTGGACTATTCCATTTTAGCTATAGTTTAGAAGAGAGCTTGTGCTACCCCTCATCGAAATTTGGATGCCTACAAGGCCTCCTTCGAGCTGCCATGCCCGAGGTCTTTATCAAGAAGTGCTGCAACACCTTGATGCCTAGGTTGCAGCTAAAGGAAATTATTTTTGAGAAATAAAGAAGTCTTTGATCAAGCCTCAATATTCTACTCCTTTTAATTGTTGAAAAAGTTCATCCTATTTTTATGTTTTCAAAAAGTCCACAATTTTACCTCTTACATTGTATTGCACAAGTATACCAAAATTTGGAGTTATTGAGGTAAAAAGTTAAGGACGATCCGATGTGTGCTGTTTAGCACAAACAAAACTATATTACACATTATTTTTACAAACTTAAGTTGAATGTATGTTTCTAAATAACAAATACTATGGAAAAATAAATTACTTCTCATTCTCCTTTGTGCAATTATTCATATCTATGAATTAATTGATTGTAAAAATATATAAATTCCATTCCATAATAGCAAAAAGAAATGAGTTGATGTTATTGAACATTTACCTAGAATATTTAGAAGACACTGTCTGACAAGACTTTTTCTGCCCTCAATATCTGTAATATACATAGTTCCCACATTAACTGTTTATAATCAATCATGAAAATACAGTGTAAATAAAAGAAACTGAAAATCAACATGATAACCCCAACAGAATATTGTGAAGAGAGAAAGAATAATGCTCATGACGTTTCATTATATCAGCTACAATCAGCTGCGTCAAGAGAGGAAGGAGAAAAAGATGTAAACAAGGACATTTTCTAGAATTACTCCGATTTTAATCCCCAATTCTACTCTAAGTCCAACAAGGACTTCCTATTATAACTCTGCAATAAATCCTCAGGGTTACACTCCGTCTTTTATGAGCACATACAAACGTTCAAACAGGTTTGAATATAATTGAATCAATTTAGGAAAGGATGTTGACTACTCGGGAATTAAATAATAATGACAACTGCTAAGGAACAGAAAATTCCCTCTTTATAATATCAATTAAAAATTAATGGGCCAGCTAAAAAACACGCCGGTTTTACATCATTTTTTATAGGTGTATCTTTCATTTTCTAGGAGCGTTCGTTAGTACGCACATTAATAGTGAGGTATAGTATATGTTTCAAATGTATTTAAGAATAAAAGAAACAGAATTAACATGGTTCAGAGATTAGCCTAGCTGTCATGAGGTTTTAACCGTGAGAGTCCACGAAAGGAAGACAATAATCACAAATCCAACTCCGTATACAGCAAGGGCATATAGGCAAGAATTACTCAGATGTCGATTAGTATTAGAAAAAACTTTAAACTTGAGCGTTGTAGTTCTTCTTAAGTAATAAAAGTCCATAAATTATATACAAACATCTCAGAGTTTGATATTATCACTCCTTATATCTCACTACAAGTTAATAGTATACAAAACAAGTATTGTATACTATTAACATTATGATTCAATATTTAGGAATAAAACAATATTATTTTGATTTGAGATGGGTTTTATGTCAGATGCGCGAGGAATCGGCGGTTGCATCTGAGTTAAGACCCTTGGTAATTCAGCTTCCTGTTAAATGATTTGGGGGAGATAAAACGAATTAATGCTATAAAGAAGAGAACCTTCTACGTTTAAAATTATATTTAAATTCATATTTATTTATTCTGTTATGCATTTTTAAATCAATTGACAAGATAATTCTTCTTTTAGAGAGATATGCTGACACACATACAACTTATTAAATAATTAACAAAAAAGAAGAAAGAAAAAACTGCCTGTGATAATGTTGGGGCGGGGCAACTGCATCACCCTAATGTCTACTTATAAATAATTTGAGTATCTTTCAACTTTTTAGCTCATCTACATATATTTTGATAAAATGTTTTTGTTTTTTTCAGATTGTCATATCCAGCAAATATGAACATCTTATTTACATTGGGCCTGGAATTTAATATTATTGTGTCTCTTTAATAAAATATATATTATTTACAGTAGAGTCTTCAAACTTTAAACTTTTGAAGGGAAAAATCACAATATAATGAACCATTGAAGAATTTGTAAGTTAAAAAATAAATTTCAAATTAGGTAAGAGGTTTTGTGATACTTCCTTCCTTTGTGTTTATTATTTTTATTTGGTCTGTATCTCCTTTTCTTTAAAAATTTAAACATTCAAGCTAATTTATAATAGAATAATTAAATTTATCTTTTGCCAAACCTCGATAATGGAAAAGCAATGATTTATTTTCTTGCGAGCCACAAGAAAACAACAACGGTTCAAGACCACAAAATATTACTTATTGAAAAAATTTCAAGTTCCATATATTCAATTCTATTTGTACGTGACGCACTGATTACGAATTTGTAATTTCTTTTTTTTTGCTTCAAATCTGATTGTCTTTCAGTATTCTTTATCTTTTAAGCCAACTTATTCCTTAGAAACAAAAAACTTTTTACTTTGCAAAATTGTATGTTAATATTGAACAACTGCTTATATCTTATGTTGAATACTTTTAAGACAAAACTTATTTTATTTTATAGGTTTTGCCTTGAATAGGATGAGCGCCTCAGTTTTTATACAAAAAGAGTACAGGCACAAAAAGGCATTAAAAGCCACATGTAACTAGGAAGTTGACAGCATAAAGACAGTCTTTCTAGAATGTTATAAATAACAATTAATAGAGTCATTAGCGATGAGTGTAAAAAATCATAAATATAAATAGTTTAAACAACCATTTCGATCCATTGTTGACATTTCAATGCTTCACAATATTCATACGTAATTTGAAGTTATTATTATTTTTTATGTTCCTTTAATTGGTTAGAAGGAGTTGTACTGATTAATTATAAGTAAACATTATAGTATTACATTTTATCCATCTGACCTAGGAATCTTTTTGGTGAAAGCCATATACAGAAAGTATATTTCTTTCTCTAGGAATCGTCTGGGGGCGAACATACATTGAATTCAAGTGAATCACTTTTCCTGAGCACGCTATCCATGAGCTACGGCGATTCCTTTTTTATTTTTAAATTTAATTTATCTATAGCAATAAATATTTAACAGCAGTAAGAAATAGAAAAATAAAATAACAAATAAAATTCGGTTAAATAAGATTTATATAATTATTATTTATGGATTTCTATTTTTATACATTTTCCAAATACAATACTTTATAAGTTAATTATTACTCATTGAATGTACTATTTGCATATACATATGTGGTGCGTCAATATAAAAACAATCTTAACCATAAATCAAGAAAATGAGAAATGCCCATTTTATTTTAATACTTGATATTTATATACAGCCTAATATTCCATAAGTATATTTGAGTAAATTATTGGTTTGTATTCAAATTTGTGGGATGAGTTGAGATACTTACGAATTGTAACTATAGTTTAAAACGTTATTTTGATTTCAGAAACTGATATTGGACACAATATAAGTTTCAAATAAATCTATCAATGTTTCAATTTAAAATGATGGAGATCAATTTTGGGGACTGTATGTGGAATTCGCGGGACACCCAAACTAAAAAGCACAGCAGCATTATATATACGGTATTTCAATATTAAACTAATATTGGCAAAAAACACAAAAGAAACTCCCCATTTTTATTTCATATACATACTCCATATACATTTGATAATATGGTTTTAAATATGGGTTCGAACCTTTATTTGATTTAAGAAATATTTATATTGGCCTCAATATAGCCTTTCAATGAAAATCTATTAATTTGTTATTCGTTTATTGTGTTGATAATTATTTGAAGAGTTCATCCAATATTAAGAAAAATATTTATAGTTTGCTTTTGTGTTGACAAGCCACTAGGGGTTCTACCTACAAATTATTAGGATACTAAATAACTTTATGTATAACATGTTTGGCCCGTCTATATGAAAGAAAACTAGATTCATTGTTCTCAAAATTGAGTGTGGATTACAATTGTACTTTTTCACGTATTATTGTTAATTTTTATCAACAAATTATTCTTATTAACCCTTTGGAGGCAACCCATATTGGATTTTTAGTAAATACTATGTCATATACTTTTTTACTATCTAATTATTCGCCCTGATTTACGTATTTGTGTTGAAATCTTGTTTTTTCTTCCATGACTTACTCAGTTCACAGGATATAATATTTTTTTAATAATTGCCTAATCAACTAATCATTCATAGTTATAAAATAAAACATGTTCTTTCTTTAATGTTTTATCTTTTTGTGATAAGTAATAGTCCCTCTATAACCTCTTAATGCAAGTTATTCAAAGACAAACAAAAAACTTTTCTTATTTTTATTAGTTGTTTATTGTTTTTTGGAAAACGGAAGTTATGTTCCTGCAAACTTATTATGCAGATATAAGTTTTGGATTTAAGTTTATACTCGTCGTGAAATATATATAATTCCTATTTAATTGAATCTTAACATAAATTACTAATTATAAATCAACATTACAAAAAAAAAAATTATATGTTGATTGGAAAATAGAAGAAACATCTAAGGAATTTGACTGTATTGTTGACTTTTGATTAATTAATTCTGATTATATAAACTAGAGTATGCTGTAGTTCTTTTTTCCAGTCTTGAGAAGGGGGATTTTTTTTTTGCAGGGGACTTAGCCCGCCAAAGAGTTTTGTCCTAAAATTAAATTGAATAGACAAATAATAAAACATACCTTCCTAAAGAGTGTTATCTAGCGGATAAAATAAAAGCAATAACTACATGTCTTTATAGGTTTATTATTGATATTGATTATTTCTTCATATTTAAAGTAATAAAAAATATCTGTTAGTAATAGTTCCAAGTCTATGTTAACAACCGAGAATTTTTTTTTTTTTGTTAGTCAATAAAGAAGAGACTATCTCTAAAATGTAAGTTTTTTCCTCCTTTTTTCTTTGTGTGTTTGATAAAAGCTTTGTTTATACTTTTTAAAGAACACAAATACATTGTGTTTTGTATGGACATGTGGTATTAAATATGTATACTCTGGAACTTGAAAATAAATATTTTCAAGATGCAGAAAGAAAAAAAGAAAATGGTAAGTATTAAGAAAGTTATTAACCAATTTCAGGAGTTAAAAAGAAATGTGTATTTTTTAATTGAATGTACTATAAATGGAATATTTTATGAACAGCGTACATCGTTAATGCCCGATGAACTTCCTCCTCGGATTATATATCTCAAATTACATGTTTATTTCATTATTCCTACATGTTTTACAGCAAAACTTGCAGGAGCCTGACTAAATTACGAACAATTTAATTTTTTCGGAGTCAAGAAAAAACACCTCAAAACCAATTTGTGATATTTTAAAAAACTACAATCAGGTTTATTTTTTTTATTCAAAAGATTGCCAACGTACCACGCTGGCATTATGACAGCTCGAAGCTAAACCCAAATTTGAACATTTAGTGTTGCAGTATTTTACTCTGAGACACCCATAACCGCAAGGTCCAGGGGGTTGGGGCCAGGACTGGAGGAGGGCCACATTTTTAATGTGTATCTCCATGGTGCTGTAATAAACTTTATATGCGTAATGCCAAGGGTCTTTGAAGCTTTTTTTTACAGATAAGGGCATGTATTATATAAATATATCTGAACTAAGAATTTTGAAAACAAGGAGATATCATTCCATTTGTTTTAATTTTGCTCGACCGTGGCTCTTCTTGGGAGTGATGCACTTCTGCCTTCTTGTTTCAACACTTTTCTTTGTAAAATAATAATAAATTATGAGTAATATCCGTGTCAGAGAAGTGCAAAGAATCAAAAATACGAGTAATCCGAGACAAAGCTTTCTTTTTAAAATAAATTTACTTCTTTTCGATGACAAATAGCAAGGTTTCAATGTAACAAAAATAGGGTGAATGTTTCTTCAATGAGTTTTATTAAATAAAGTGAAATGTGAGTATCTTTATTTTTGAGCGACTGATCAGAGGGAACTTGCTTGCAATTCAATAAACAATTAGTTATCGATATGAAATAGAGATTCCCAAATAATTCCGTTTTGGATTATACAAATGGATCGAAAACTAATTTTTTTTTCAAGTTATACTATATTAAGAATATCCCTTGAAGATGTAGGAATCAATCGATTGGGAGCCTGACGTCAAATCATGTATCTACTTTTATTTATAAATAAAAAGGAATATGTATCTAAAATTCGACAAAATACCCCATAAAATCTTCCACAAATTATCCAAGAAAAAAAAAGAATAGAAAGAGTCTTATGGAACAACTTATCATCCCTGTCAAACCTAAAATTGATTTCTTGTGGTTTCAGCAGGAATTTTTAGCTAAAGGGGAAACATTTCTATAATTTAATTTCTAAAACACTCATCTTGCCATTAAAAGTCATTTTAAATCAAACTAGGCTCCTAATATTTGTAGCGACATGGAAATTTTCCGAGTCCTTAATTTTTTTTTTTTTTGCGCGAATTAAGGTTTAAGGTGACATTTCTATATATGTTCCGATACATGTGTTCTTTTTGAGCGCATTGTTTTGATATGATCAAAACATCTGATAAAAGGAACATTTAAAATAGAAAAGAAAAATATTATTAGCACTTGATTAGCACTTCTTCCATTCGAATTACTGTCGTGTTTGGTTATTATTTTACTGAAATACTTAAAGTACTACAACTGTCAAGATTCGAACTAAATTTAAACCAAATACTTCTGTGTTGTGTTTATAAAATGATCAATGAAGAATATAGTGGATCATTGTAAATTAAATTAAAATATACAATCATATATATTTTAATATAATAAATATCATTTTTGATGAAATGCCCCTTCGGCGAAATGTCCATGCGGCAAATACTGCTTCAGGAAAATTTCATTCTGCAAATTGTCCTTCGACCAAAATGTTTTAGCCTATTGTACTAGAACCGTTCATACTATATACGGACTGGGGTTTGGGTATAAATCCTTACCCTAACGGCTGCTTTCATATGATCTATTAAAACCTCATGACAGCTTCTCTGCTCTTCTCCCAAACATTCTTCAAATTGTTTGGGTGAACACATAAACTTTGTACCACTGTATATACACGTATACGCTTACATACACGATAGATGTGGCAACCCACTCTAACATACCTATGTAGCTAAAACATGGATAAAATTTCCTGTTCATATATAATAGAAATATGTTTATACAATTTTCTTCATAGTTCATGATAATACAAAAATGACATTCCGTTTCAACTAAAACGATATTATTTGAAAAATTGAATAATCTGAAAACGCCGTTTCTTTTTAAAATAACTTGTACATTCTATTTGTACGAGTTGCAAATTGCATAATCAAATTGTAGTGATTAAATGTAAATTAATTAGTACACGCCGAATGCGCTCATTTTCTCTTCTTCTTTAGATACATCAACATTCCTTGAATTAAGCAGATTTATTGCTCGTGTGGACCTAAATCTTTTTGAATTCAAATAAAAGAAATAGAGCATCATTTTAAAAACGTGGCCGTGTGTATAGGGCATAAGAGTACTATTTTTTCTCTTTTTTTTTTTCATGTTTTCTATCTGAATTGTAAATTTGTTTCCACTGAGATATATTTCAATACAAGGAAATATTCTCCCCTCTAACTGAACTCATATGTAAATTAATTATATAAAAGTTGAGGACTCTTGCTCTTAGTAAGTGTGATCGTTACACATTTTCAAGGCTTTGAAACTAATTCAAAGAAACCAAATGTAAATAAAAAACCGCAACTTTTACCACTTTACACAAGAATAAAAAACCCTTTTGTTTTTAATATGTAGCAGACAACATGTAGATTTGACATATGAAAAAGAGAGAAGAAAACCACAAAGAAGAAAGAACATATCACTTCCTATTGCCCATTAATTATAGCTAAAAAATGTTAACCTTTCTTCCCAACTAATATAAAAATTTAGACTTAAAGCTATAGAATGCTTTTTCATTACATCTGCATAATTTAATATTATTTCTCCCCTTAAAAGATTTAAATAAAAGGAAAAAGAATAAAAAATAATTTGTACATCCAGGATGAGGATTTTAAATCCGTAAAATTTAAGGATAATATATATTACAATTTATTTCCCAAAATTAATTCTGCAATTCACAAATATTTTGCTCTTTCATGAAGGGATCAAAAATGAAGGCACTCCCTCAAACCAACCACTTTCAGCTTCAACCACAGCCTTCAACCTAGCCCAGAACTTGGCAAAGGATGAAGAAATCCTTGACCATGTTGACCAATGTATCAAGAATGGAAGCCTGCATGAAGTCAACAGTGTTAAATGCAAGTTTATTGGACATTCTCACCAAGACGTCTCACACAAAGTAGTTTGAAAAGAGAATGACTTCTTGTATTGAAATATTATTCAGCTGAAACAAATTTACAACTCAGATAGAAGTATGTAAAAAAGAGAAGAAATAGTACTCTTAGGCCATATACACGAAGCAACGTTTGTAAAATGATGCTGTATTTCTTTCATTTGAATTCAAAAAGATTCGCGTCCACACGAGAAATAAATCTGCTTAATTCAAGGAATAATGATGCATCTAAGGGAGAAGAGAAACTGAGTGCATTAGGCAAAGTAGGAGACATTTCCCTTCCTTTTGTTCGTATATTACTTTGATTAGTTATTGATGCAAAACAATCATGAGTCTTCTTTGAATGATTCCTGACCCATCAGACTCCTTGAAATCTTCTTGGGCCTGCCCTCATCATGGAGTCACACAATAATGGCCGCATGGTGTTCTGTGGACATCTCAAGGATCTTGTATGTATTTTGCTTATACAGTTTTGTCAGCTGAATCTGATGATCATACTACCCAAATTATAGTAGATATAAGACTTGCCATGATATTGAGACTAAACTTGTTCCGAATTTAAGATGCACATCCTGTACATGATTCCCGATTCAAAAAATATATTTGAGTCAGGCCAGTTACTTCTGAGACCGCTTTCGTATTGGTATACATATTTGATCGTAAAAATTCGCTTGATAAATAAATAATAAGATATCTAATTCATTAGAAAAGGTCAAAATGATTGCTTTTTCCACTCATAAATGTTTATGAGTGCCCTCATTTTCGATGATCATAAAAATAAAATGATATTTTTTTTAACATCCAAGTAAGGAAATTGTTTTTATCCTATAAATAATTATTTCATACACAAAATATTTTTAAAATATACTTAAATGGACCATAATAAAAAATGCTTTCTATAGATTTACCTATATAAAGTAGGTATACAAATATAAAACACACAAAAACATTGAAATGTGTAAAGTAAGTTGACTATTTGGAAGAATTATATTATATATGTTCATAGATATATAATTGTATATTTTAGGAGTGTCTATAGATTTAAAATAGAAAATATTAACTCATAGACAAATTTTCCATTCATACAAAACTTGAGATATACAATACATCAAAGGTTTCTCTTACTACCTCGATATTTAGGAAAGCGTTGAGGTTTCAATAATGAAAATTGAAATTAGATTGCGACTTTTTGAATATTGAAGAAATAAAAAACAAACAAAGGATTTTTTAACTATTCATATTGACATCATAAACGAATAATAATAAGATATTAAGACTTTAAGTAGATATATCCTCTATTTCGAGTTATTGGGGCATTAGCTTTTGAAATGATTGTTTAACTCTATTGAAATGTTACTTAGGATCTCATTATTTAGGAAAAGTTGTAAGTTTATATCTTATGAAGTATCTGGGGAGTTGGAGTCGATCTTTAAAATGTGGATAAGGCCGAAAAAGGATCACATCTTATTAACTTGTTTTCATTTAGTGATGTGCTACAATGTGGTTCTTTTCCAGAGTCATTTCATGTCCACAGATCTTTGCTACTACTTCATAAGAGACGAACTCAAAAGTTCCTCAAAATAACATTAGTTTTAACTTAAGACTGCAAATAGAGATGTCTCTTCTTTAGTCACATATATATTTATTTCATGTTATTCATGTACTCTATTATTAATTAACCCTCAATTTGAAAGTATAACACGACAATTGATAAATCACACGTGTAAATTTTTGTTTTTCCGTTTTGCGTTATAAGCCATTTACAACTGTTAAGCCCAGTAATTTAAAAGGAGTTTTAGAGTATTGATTTATTGGAACAGAGGAGTTAAAATTTCAAGGATATCCTGAATATCTGATATAATTTCACTTAATACATTGTTGTGTTTTTTTAATCGCTAATGACACTTTGACAATTAAATGAATTAAAGTAACATATTCATTCAAGAATGTTCCATCTATACCGAATGTTTACATATAATATAACCAATCATGTAACGGCGTCGCTTATTAGAATTAAATTAACAAAATAACGTTCTATTTTAAGGTATATGTAAATGATTAATATATTTCAATTTTTGACGTTACTATTTATATTTTATATCAGTAAAGAAATTTATTATAATTTTCATAGTTTTAATTACTTGGCTTCTGATAAAAGTTATTGTTTTTTAACTTAAAATTAACTGTTTATGAATTATAGTGTTACAACCTATATGTTGGGGCTGCAATTTAAAAAAAAAATAAAAAAACGACTGTATTTGGGCTGTGAAAAGGTTGGAGAGTGCCAATATTTTTTTATAGCCCTGACCTCTTTACATATAGGCTGTAGAGTTTTTCACTGTCGTGTTCAATTTAAATATTTTTTTCCAAGTTATATTCACTTCTTCTTGAAATATGTATGCTTAAGAGTCTGTACCAGAGGTTCAATAATTACACAGATTTTAAAAAAACAAAACATATTTGTATCCGGAGCCTGAGAGACTGAATATCTAAATTTTTGCTATTTATAGTAAGCTATATTTCATTTTTCAATTTTTGTTTTTCTTGTCAAATCGATCGAGTCACATTCACCAGGAAATACGAAGCCAAACGTGTAATGGTTACTATCCATATCGGAGCCCCAAGGTCTGTCAAAGATATATTTAAAGACACAGGACGATCTAAGACCAACCCAAGACTTTCTATGACAAAAGTGGCAAAAGTTATAAATTTACACAAGCCCACAATCTTCAGAGCCATACGAAAACAAGATGGACGATCCCTACGTGGTATCAAACAACAAACTTCAACGTTTAAAGTGTGTGAAGGGTTGCAGAGCCATGATGAATCAAATAAAGCATTGATCTGCAGGTTGCATGATCATTTTTTCGGATGAAAATAACTTCACGGTTGATCCGGTGTTCAACAAGTCCAGTGACCTTGTGGTAGCCTTAAAAAACAGGCACATGATTGCAGAGCTTTGCACAGTCACTACAGTCAAACATACAGTATCTGTGATGATGTTTGTCTCATTGCATCAAACAGAGCAAAAAAGAAGCCTATTTGTTTAAAAACCGGTTTCCTGCTTACATCCGCAGCTTACTTGGAGATTATGATGAACAAAATTATTCCATTGGTACCCAAATTCTCCAACCGGGCATCGTTTGTACCCTAACGAGATGGAGCACCTGTTTACACCTCAAAGAATATCCAGGTTTGGATGACTACAGACATGAGTTCTGGGGATAAACACTTTAGGAACCAACAGGTATCTGATTTGAATGCCTTAGACTACAGCGTATGGTAGAGAGAAGGCCCATGCTACTCGACATCAAAATTTGGACTCATTGAATGCTAGTGTTAATGAACAATGGACGGCCGTGATGGCTTTGTACATTATGAACGTCTGCAAGGTCTTCTGCAGGCGTTTGGAAATGTCCCTGTGGGCAAAAAGGGGGGATATACTCTCTAACTATATTCCTACAGAAATGTTGGCATTAACGTTCTATCTCAAGTTTTAGAGACAGCTTCACATTTTACAAGTAATTATGCAACTACTGGAATAATAGAATTCCTCTGTTCTATCAACATTTTTTTTCTTCAAATCAATTGGGAATAAGAAAATCGATACTTTGTCCTTTCGTTGCTCTATTTATTTATTACATTTCAGGAAGTCAAGTATTTATTAGCTTTTTCATATCAAAAGGTATTATTTATTTTTTCTCTTAAAAAAACCACTTCAGGACTACTCATTGTTCAATCAAGTGACAAAAGCGCAATTTTTTTCTATTTATGTACTATAAAATATCATATTTCTTCAAGATACGTATAAAACTATGCTCCTTTTGAAGGATTAGGATTCTTTTTTAAGCTTTTGCTCTTATTTAATTTATTTTCCAACTCTTGTCAGGAGGGAGGAAGTCTTTATATGTCAAAGTTGCTATTCATTTTTTGAAAGATACTTTTATCTACTATTTAAATATATATACCTAATACCTACACAGTATTAGTTTCTCATGTTCCCCTGAAACTGTCTTTCATTTCTAAAGTATGTATATTTAAATGTCTCGCTTGTACGTTAATATTTTTTTCTCCTAAGAAAATGTATCTTCTTAGGGGAACAATGAAAAAACTGACTTGTGTCAAAAGTTTGAGAGCTCTCAAGCTTTTTTAGTTAAGAAAAATTGTATTTTTGTGCAAAAATTGGATAATAGTATTAGAAATATTAAATTTCTTGTTTTTGTTTGTCTAAGATGTGCTTATCGCTCCTTAACTCCTCAATAAATCATTTAGTTTTAATCTGCATGTTTTATGATCTCATGCACTTGGTGTGACTTTATACTAATATGTTATCTCCTCAAAAAATAAATAATCAGGATAAAGTGTTGGTAGAACATATGCATTTTTTGTTTAACCCGTATTGATTTATTCTGTCATTCAAGTAGTAATAATGTATCAACATTGAAATCCTCTACCAAATATAATATTTCATAAATCAGTTAAATTTTTCACAAACATTAAAATGATTTAAAAAAACATAAAACCCTTGTTCCTTAAAATTCATAAATAGTTTCTAGACATGTTTAAAATAGATGCACCAATTTCCCTTTCCAATGAACTTCCAAAAATTACATTTAATTCTGCTGCAAATGTATCGAATATTTGGCGTAGTATTTTACATAATTATAACAGGTGCGATGTATGTTCTTTTTCTTCGTTGCAAATGTGAGCAAAGTGTATCATTACTTCAAAAAGCTGACAATTCGAGGGTACCAGTAATCAAACGGTAAGAACACTATTTTTCAATATGAGTTGATTGAATGTTTCTCCTCTTTAAAAATTTTTTAATCATGGTTCCTGATAATTCAGACCACACTCTTTGAATAAATATGACTTTACTCTCAGCGGGCTGTTCTCTTAAACCAAGGTAAAAATGAAAATATGTCTATCTTTTGTATCTTACATTTTAGAATTTTGTATGTGTCAACAAAGGTAAAAGATTATTCCCTTACCGATAAAAATCATACCAGAAACAAATGGATCTCCCATGGGTAGATCAAGAGTGTAAACGTTATCATGCACGATTTCAGTATGGAGCTCCAATATTTGAGTTTACATATAATACTTATGATTAAAAAGAAACATATTATTCGAATATTGGGATTAAAAAAATCAGAAGAGACAGTAAAGATCCTAAATTATTTCATTCTAAAATATTTACGAATCCATTCCGCAAAACAATACTTCCAAAAGCTTCGGAATTATATTTCTCCAAGATTCTTTTATATATTCTTCATATACCTATAGTAGCTTTCACACAGAAGCTTATTCCTTCTCTCATACCCTCCTCCCCTCTCCCTAAAAGAAAAGTTGGTTACTATTAACCAATCTACATCCGTTTATGAAGTAAAATGCATAAGACCTCATCATAAAAATTTAATAAGTGCATTTTCCAGCTTTTTTATTATTCATGTTTTGTGCATAATCACATGTAGATACAGGATTTATTATGTAAGTATATGATGACTTAATATTAAATATATACATATTATGTTGATGGCTTGTGCAAAAAAAAAAAATACCTTTATCAGGATCCTCTTTTGGCAAACACTCTGCCATATCCGCAATGAGGTTACGCATATCCCTAAGATCATTTTCTATGGACACTCTTTCTTCGGCATTAAAATCTGGTCGAACAGGATTGCAAAGAACTATCTGCGATAAAACATTTCCCAAACTATGAGTCGGATTCCGGCTTTCAGCTGCAATGAAATGTAATTTTGGATTAATAAAATTTGTGAAAAATAATGGTTAATTTAAAAAAATAAAAATAAAAGGGTTGTACTTTCGTTGCAAATAAGTTTGTGCAAAAAGTTTGACATATAAGTACAAGAAATATTGATGACATATGTATCTAGATATTCGCATAGATTACATCAATCATATCCTACATCAAAAAGTATATAAAAAGTAAGGAAAAAACTTCATAATGTGTTATGTCAAAAAGAAGAACATAAATATTTTGTATAGAGTGCGTCGGCTAAACTTCCTATTTTATAATGGGGGGATATAAAGCTGGAAAGCAGTAGTGAGATTGTCTGGGGTTAAGTCTACAGGCGATAGTCTAAACTTTCTTGAAAATACAGTCAGTTGTTGTCATAAGTTGGAGTAACGATTAAAATGAGAATTATTTAAGGAAAGAGTCCATTGATATACTATATAGCTTCAATAATCAACATAGGTATACGATCGAGAAATGTAATTAATTAGATTGAATAGAAAAGTCAATCAATGTTCGTAATACATGGGTAATACTTAATCATGTACCTTTCTATGAAGGAAAATAACTGATTATGATCTTATCAAGAATTTACTATATTTTAAAGAATAGGCACATATTTTTGTATTATAGTGAGATTTTTTAATCAAAGTATGAAGAAATCATAACCATGATACGTTTCAGTTTTGTTTATTGAAATTACTTATAAAATTCATATTCATAAATTATTATAGTATAATTTCAATTATTTTATGTCAGTTCTAAAATGACAAATAAGTAGAAAAGTAATGGCAATAACAAGTTATCACATTATGAAATATATTTTTAATCTAACTCTCTATAAATCTAAAGTGTAACAACTAATTTCGCAAAGAAAACCATTGTCAAATAAACAATCAAGTATGGGAGAAAGGTCTTGGTTTACAGTGTGGGGATTTTAAATCGGGAAAATCGGGAAAAGGATTATGGATATTACAATTTATTTCGCAAAATTATTCAGCGATTCACAAATCTTTTGCCCTTACATGTAATGTAAATCACTCCAACTAACCACTTCTAATATCACCCACAGCATCCACTCTGACACTGAACCTGGCACAGGCCTTGATGAGAACTCTATCCACGTTGGCAATAGCCTCCAGAATGGAAGCCCACAAGGACCAAACAGTTTTATGCCCTCGTTTATGAGACTCTCTTTCCATGACGTCTCACACATTGTAGTCCAAAGGGCTTAGATCCAGCGAGCCCGGTTGCCACATTACCTTTGCCCGAAATAAAACATTATTGAAATGTTGGATTTTCCAAAGAAAATCCAACTCCAACTACCAGGATAAACCACATCAATTTAAAACTCTTGCATCACACTGGATATGTTAACATCTGTTTAATCTTTGTAGTATAAGGAGTGTACTTGATGACAACAGTTTGCAAGTTCAACCACATAAATGTGGACAAGGGGAAGGCTCAATCAGGCATGAGATGGCTGACCTAGACTCTACACTGGTCGTCGATGCCTTCCTTAGCTTTAGACGTCGTGTGGAATCTGTTATAAATATATTTTTCATTTGGCACTAGTTTAAACTCTCAAGCCAACATGTCCTATCTTTGGATCAAAGTTGGCAACATTATAAATTGATATTATCTTTATAGTAACATTAACTATGCTATAAAATTGGTGGAAAAAGGAAATGCATGTCTCAATATCCTTTCTAAAAGCTGTGTAATAATCCAAAAAGTGATGTTTGCGTTCCTGTTTTTGTTTTGTTTTTTAAACAATTTTTTTGTACTTCTATGCAACTTTCATTTACTTATTTGACAAAGTATTGTTAATGATTTGAAAGTTATATATTCTGTTATTGACCTTAAGAGTGTATTGTAACTTTTTAGTAGAAACAAATACATACTACAAGAATGTAGCATTTGATATAAAAAAGACTGCAAAAATAGAGAAATATACATATACTGTATTAATTCAAGAAAATGAGTTGCAAGCAACTACAACTGCTAGATCGATAAGGGTACAACCTTGGTCTATAACCTTTACTTGATTGAAGATACTTACATCGACCCCAAATAATATCTATCGTTTCTTATTCTCTTACTATGACAATCAATTTTGGCTGCTTTAAGTGCATTTTGTGTCCCATCCAAAGGGTTAGTAAGAATAATTTGTTTCAATAGAAATTGACGATAATTCATACAAGAATACAAATCAAATCCACACTCAATTTTTAAGAAAAGTCATTTTAGATTGCTTTGACGTGGCAGAAACCTATATGAAACACAAAATGAAAAAAGTATTTTCATTCGTTAATACATATTTATCAATTATCATATAGTTTTTTTAGTCGTTCTCCTCACCAATATGCGTCTAATGTTCAAGATATCCATTTGAAATTAATTTATGGTAAACCAATAAATTAACTAAAAATAATTATATGTATAACAATTTGCGAAAAAGAAAGTCCAATTTTTAAAGCAAAATATTGACAGTACTTTTTTGCCTGTCAGTATTATTCATTTTCCCATAAAAAAAGAAGAAGAAAAAAGAGTACAATCAGCTTATAATAAAACAATTTTTCTAGATATAATAATAATAAAAAAAACTGCTTTAGTTTTTGATTTCTGACGACTAGGAATATATATTTCTTTAATTGCGTTTTTGATGCAATATTATTATTAAAAAAAAAATATGTTCGATTAAATAAAAAACAGGCTTGCTTTAAAAAAAAGTAAATCAAATTGATTTAATCAAGTTAAAAAATGTTTTTCTTTTCTTTTTGAAGGTAAAATAATAGTTCCTTTTCAATTTTAGTATAAGTTGAAAAACGTAGACTAAAATTAATTCTTATTTGCAAATATTTTTTTAATAATGGATTTAGTAATTCACATCATTATTTATTTCTATGTTGACGGAATTGATATGGAAATTGAGATATGTTATATTATTTCCTTTTATTGATTTCTATTCATTTAATATTTTATGCATATTGTTTTGTTGAGATGCTAATGTTTTTAAATTGGATTTATTAATGTTTATATTTGCAAGCCTTAATCTGATGAAGACATTTTAAGTTATAATGTCTGATTATATTTTTCTAATGTATCTTCACTAGAAACTTATAAATAATTATTTTATATTATTTGCTATCTAAATAAAGGTATATATATATATATATATTTAAATACAAAAAGTGAACAGTTTTGTAATTTACAAATATATGTTTTTATTTAATAAATCTTCTTCTTTTTTTTGCAATGATTTTGTTATTATTCTTACAGAAAACTCTTTTCTCTACAGTGAAATATTGTTTTTAATATGTAATATCAAAAGGTAAAACCTGTATGAAAAGTACACATATCTAAAAATATAAAACTCATAAACTTATTTCGATAACATCTGGTGATCTCATTGATATTAAAGGCTAGGATAATAGCAAAAAGTTTCAACTATAAGTATTTTTTATATTATTGGCGATCATATTATTCTAATATTCAATAAAAGATGTTATATAAAACTTTTGAAACTTTCTAAATTGGATCATTTGACAAATTTCCCGATAAAGTTATCAATATAAAAAAGAGAGAACTCTATCATGTAATAATAACCTACCCTAAAATATGTTATAAAGACTAGAAATTTAATATTTTTGTTTACTTTTTAATAAAAAAACAATATTAACGCATCTGTAATCTCAAATAAATAAACATTAGGATTGTTATACGAATTATTAATAATTATATATTATCAACATAATATGTCTTATTAATTTTTGTCAAAAAAAGAAAAGAGATTCCAAATTTCATGTTTTTGATTTTTGTTTTGTTAGTACATACTAAAGTGAAGTGTATGTCGGTCGTCTCTTTTCCTACAGTGAAACAAAAAATATAGCCCTACCGTTATGTAAATATAATAGAAACAGAAAATGAGCTTGGCCACCCTGACTAATAAATTATTAAATAATTTTTGGGAAGAGAGCAGCTTAGCTGTCATGACTTTTTATTAGATTAGTTTCAAGGCCGTGAGAGGACGGAAATAAATATAAATCCCATTCCAAATATAGCAAGGACATATAGGCTGGACTTAATATGATTTATAACAACAATCCTACTCCAAGTTCAACAACAAGGGGTTATATAAAATAATTTATAGTACACCCTAAATATTACTCTCTGGCTTTCAAAAACACACACACTCGTTATTAACTTGAACTTAGATGTTCTGTCTATATTCCTACATAAAAAGAAGGTAAGAAAATCATGTTTTGTCTTAAAAGCACCAGATGGATATTGTAATACAAACTCCAGTGCGAATATATCAAATTTCAAACAAAAGAGCACTCATCTATATTAATAAAGCAAAGTTTCTCTGCTTTAACAACATCTATGCAGGTATACTCTTGTGTATTTATAATAACATTAACTCTTGCTTCCATTAATCAAAAGGATGTTCCATTAAGGAAATAAGGGTAATTCATTATGTGACCATGAGATACATTTTGATTATCCAGTGAATTCATACAAATTGACTGATTTGAGTGCAAAACATCTTGTTATTTGTCGTAAAAGAGTTTTTTAAGAGTACATTGATTGATTAAGATCATCTAGAGAGTAACAAATAGGATGTACCTACTTTTGATTTAATAATAATCAATGTAGTCATATTAATGAAATATAATATCAAGCGTGCCATCATATTGAAAGAAAAGAAAAGTGTATACATTTATATAGTTGTATAAGAACAATATATCAAAATGAATGAAATCTCGTAAGCGTTTAGATCACTTTTTATTTCATACAACTCAATACTATAGAATTAAAATTTAGACTTATATTTTATCAATGAGCCCTTCTAGTTAAATTTCTTATTAAAAAAGAAAATAAGTACAATATGAAAAGTAATCAATTTGAGGTGTAACAACGAGCGTGTATAGCTTAAACTCAGCCAGGTAGCACTCTAGAGACTAAAGTACTCCCTCGCTCATTACGTCATGTTTTTTCCTCAATTTATTGATATCATTCTTTCATTTTGGGGAAGAAAACATCGATGTACTGAGTAGTTACGTGTGAGGGTGCTCATGAAAAACGGAAAGTAACAAAGAAGGTTTCTTCAGGAGTCATCTTCTATATTAATAAAGCTAAGTGTGTCTTTTCGTCTTCACATAATAACTTCATGCAACGTCGAGTATTTTAATTGAATCCGAAACTGGGAAAATATATAGCCTTTTTATTTTAAATTGGAAGTCAGTTTTTGACCAAAATCCGACTTACAGATAAAAATGGATAAAAATGTTTAAAAATAGAAAAATTCTTACTACTCTGTGATTTCAATGAGCATTAATATTTTACAAAGTCATTTGTAAAATATTTATAGATATATATATTTTTAGCTCAATTAAATTTTTTTATTCTTAAATTATCCTAAATTAATTTCAAGAAAAGGAGAAACTTCTTATTTATTTTATTCCTTCATCAATACATTCAAAACAATATTTTATCAAAATATTTTTAGTCCACTGTGAACTTTATATTCAAATTTTAAGGTAAAAGGCGTTCACAGAAAACTGCCCGGGAGAAAATTTACCGTGGGAGATTGCCCTGGAAAAATGACCATGGGGGAAAATTGCTATTAAGGAAAATTGCTCATATTTTGTTAACACTTCATGATAAATACTAACACAATATAAATTACAAATTTAAAGAAAAAACGATTATTGATATGACTATTAAAATACAAATAATGTTATTTGCATGTACTATATATTAATAATAGTATTAAGTGAATTTATAAAGTGTTATTATGAAGTTTGAACAAAATACTTGCAATTTTCTTGGTGCCAATTTTCCTAACTGACAATATTCCTCCAGGGCATTTTTCCTAGTACCTATGAAAGGACATGCTCACTAATAAATATTGGTGAGGTATAAATAATATAAAAAAAAATAGAAAATCATCCTGAAAATTTGAATAATGCGTTTTATTAGATAAACTGCAAGCAGCCGTGAAAGAATGAAAATAAATCCTTCCCCGTATATAACAAGGCCATACGGGATGGAGTTCATCTTATGTCGATTCTCAGTTCTATTCCAAGTCCAACAAAGACTTAAACTTATAACTCCATAGCAAATCTTAAGCGTTAACCTTTGTCTTTTATGATCACATGCATTAGTTATTACTTTATACTTATATGTTCTGTCTTCAATAATTAAATTATAATGAAATACGATTTGAAAAATATGAAATTCTGTTCATATTTCATATTTAATTAGAAAAGTCTTGTACGCTTTCTAGGACAAGTTTTATACGCCTCACATCATCGAAATTATAGTTGAAAATATCAACTATGAGCCTCAGAGACGGCCTTGTCTTTAATTATTAGGCACTTGGTTATGAGCAATTTGGTTTTTAATGGGAAGATGGATAAATTTCTTCCTCCACATACCTATTGGGATATTTTTTCGATGAATAATTGCGATCATCAGAGCAGAGAATAAGTTAATTGTAGAAATGTATATTCTATATATATAAGTAATACAAATGTATAGGGATAAGTTGAGTATGAATCTCTAGAGTACTCAATTTTGTTTCTCATTTATGTGACTTCTTTCTGTAAACCTTGATACTCAAAGGAGAACAAAAAATCTAATAAAACTCTATTGGTAGTACAATCTTGAATTATGAAAGCATCATCTGTTGTTTCTCTCTCTTTTTACCTAGAGAACGTATAGCCATAAAAATGTGATTAAAAGGAAGAAATATTAATTTATTCTCCCTAGAAACTCCAATATGTTGAAGAAAGCAAATGCATATCCTACAGTGGGGTTTATAAAGTATAAGGCAAGAGAATGTTCCTCCTTTTTGTTTAAAAACTATCATTTCAACTTAGGCTAAATTTTGATATCTTATGTTTAATAAAACAAAGAAACTGCAATTTTTGTGGTGCAATTTTGAGCAGAAAATATCATTTTCCCAAGCTAAAATACCCTGTACCATGTCAAAAATGCTATAAGAGATCCTAACATTACTTAAGTCAGTTTATCCATTGTCCCGTTAGAAAAGGCCGGCGTGTATAGGGATAAATATATTAACCCGAAAAAAGGGACAGTCTACCTCATATATTATGGATATAATATTAAAATGTTCCGATATATGCATATTCTTATAAAAGATATATTATGTACGTATAGTTTACATAATAAAATAAATAGCCATTAATCTTTTTAAATAATAAATAAACACATAACGTGCATCTTGTCATGAAAAAGGTTGGTAAGCATACAATTTTTAACAAAGCTTAATGATGCAATAGTTTGGACCACCATACTCTGTGCACATCCTGTTAAAAAAATATATATATTTGCAGAGGGAGAATATTAATTGAAAAATATTAACTAATATTTTTTTACACTTATTAGAACTATATGTATATAAACATTAGGGACCCAAAACTTTGGTTAGAATTTAATTACGAGGTTTTACTACTCAATCAAACGGCAGCTCCAACAAAAGTTAATAGATTTTGTTTTTATACCACGTCTTTTATTGTAAAAATGTCGAGAAATAACAAAAAATACAACGTGTGTGCAATCTCTTCCGCTCCAACGTTAGCCCACAGAGACCCTTTGAAAACTCCATTTGGACTGCCTATAACATCAAGAAATCAACCCCTGGACTTTGCAGTTGAAGGTGTCCTGGAGATGTGCATCTGCCACACCTCATATCTAAATGTGGATTAGTTCTGAGCTGCCATCATGACAGTGTGGTACACCATGGACCTTCTTCATCAAGAGCTGCAAATCTGTTCACCAGTATCTGTAGGCTGTTATTACTTGTGAAGGAGGCCATATTGAATATCAAATATAGCTAAACATATCAAAAATTCAAATAAAATAATAATAAGCAAAAATCCACTGTTAACTCATATGGAACTTTATTAGGACATTAATATATCATTACAATGTTATTTCAACATTAGGAAATAATAACTTTATTAGCACATTGCTCCAACAATATAACACCATTATAAAATCAAAAGCTGTCCCTAACAATAAATCAATAGGACCCCTGAGCTTGTTTCTTTGAAACTAGATGGTACCAGCTGGGGGACTGTTCCTTACTCCTTTTGCTCATCGGGATAAATTTTGGTTATTAAGTTAGAAGAATACGGTCATTTCAAAACTAAAGATGTTGAAAATAAAAGACCGCTCGACTTAGACTGGGACTATATTAAAGGGGAACTAACGAATCTATCTAAAGATGGCTGCAGAATAAGAAAATATTAAGTATGATTGCAAATAATAAAAGAGGGTGAGAACATGTATTATGATGGTAGCTTGTTGCTTTGAAGTCAAATTTTTCAAATAAAAATTTTCAACCCAAAAATAATTAATAGCTACCCTGCACAAATAATTTTGTTGTTATTCACCTACTTACTGTAAATAAAGTAATAAGTCCCCCTTTATCATCGTCTCATACTTAGAAGATAAATAAAACAGAATGCATTAATTTATTATTGTGTTTCCCGGTACTAATTGATCCACTAGCTGGGGCTTAGGGACAAATGCCTTAAAGCAAATGATCATAGATCCTTATGTTCACATACCTTAATATATTTAAGTATATTTATCATCTCTGGTAACATCCTTTTATGAAAACTTTTTTTTTTGTTGAATAATTATTTATTGCAACGTGAGCATGTTTTTTCATATATGGTACATGAATGTTTTATGACTGAGGTTGTCAGACTTTCGGAGTGAAAGGACCAAATTACTAGCACGCGGAAAAAAAAGAAGAAAATATCTAGATTAATGAAAATGTGCCTTGATACTTAAACTTTCGAATTAAAAGCAAATGTATTCGTAAAACTATTTTCATTTTAAAATTCTAGATGTTTCCACATTAAATAATAGCAAATTACTCAATTTTAACATTATCTATTATAATTATGGAAAAAAAAGTAAACAAATGTAATTATTCTATCGTTTATTTTTGCAGCTAAAGTAAATTGACTTTTCCGTATTAGGAGGACTCGTCTTCAATAATAATGAAGTCCATATTATTTATATATAATAGATCCATTCCTGGATCTATTTTTTAATAATATTTCAATATAAGATGTATTTAATGAATAAAAAGGTGTAATTTTGTACCGACCCTTCACTTGTGCTTCCCTGTGTCTCGGAAGTTAATTATCTGGCTATCTTTTGAGTTGATTATATCAATGAATATATCCCATAGCGAAGTTCAAGTGAAATGTTAATAACAAAGCTATGTTAGTACAAATCTACGTACAACGGTAGTTGTATAAATAACAGAAAGGGGACCTAGGAATGGATTTATAATTATAAGTTGTATTGACTTCATCATTATATAAGGCGAAAATGTTCATTGCAAATACATTACAGCTCGAGGCGAATTAATAAGTCAGTTTTGTACCTGACTTGTACATTTAGCTTAATATGATTTATCGCAAACAATAATAAGAAATGTAAGAACTGTTGAATCAGTATGCAACTGTATTTTGGCCTGCTGGCTAAAACCTACATTTATTACTAGTATTTTGTAGTAAAAAAACTATATAGATAAAAATAAAAAGGAACACCAGTCGATAAAAAGTATTTCTGAATTCGAAAGTTTTCTTAAAATGTGTCTTGTCATACATAATCAATTGAGATGAAAAATTTTATTTGGAAGAGAATAGTTTTTTTTTCTTCAATTGCTTTATATTATAGCTAAAACTAAATAAAATACATTTTATTACAATTTAAAAGATTTCCTGCCAAAAAAACGTCGATTTAGATTGACTTTTTTGGTGTAAGATTTAACTTTCATAAGGAATATTAATAAATAATCAATGCTAGGTTGTGTGAAAAAAATTCCAAAATCAAATATAAAAAACTGGGTCAGATGACTCGATTTGTAATAAATACAAATCGTTAACATTCGGATAAAAATTATATTAAAATATGGTTTAATCTCCTTGCATCTAAAATATTAATTACTTATTATAATAAGTTAAATAAACGAATTTCCAAGACCTGTACTTTTGCATATAATAATATAAAAAAGAAAGTCGGATAAAAAATATCACAATTCCAAAAAAATGAAATACGGATTGTTAATTAATGTCCGAAAATTTAGGGATTTTTTTAACTCTGGTTCAGTCATTTTTTGTGCATAAACAAGCTGTAATAAACATTTCGTTATCTTTTCATCACGACTGAACAAAAAGCCAAGAGGCAACTCATCTCAAATCTCCTAGATATTGAAGTTGAGGTAACGAGGATTACGAAAATGGTGAAGTTCTCCAAAAGCTTGGTTTTCAAGGTGGCCAGAAATTAAGAACCATGGGGAAGACAACTCCAGGTATGGATGAAGTGGAGGGCACAATTTAAGATGGAATCCGGAATTCTTGTCTAGTTAGAAGAAGAAGGACCCCCACTGAATGGACGAATCGCCTCACCAACGACTACTCCATGCCTATTAGGACCATTGGGAGGTCCACGAAGGTCGACTTGGGATTGTCCTCATACACGAGGGCCCAACACCACCTTCTAATGGAGGTCATGAAGTCCATGAAGCTCGAGAGTTAAAGATGTGGCACCTTCCCCGCCAGATTTGAACCTGCTGGACTTTACCGTGTAAGGCACTTTGGAGGAGGAAACCAACAAAAAAACTACACACACAAATGTGGACTCACTGAAGGCCGCCATAGTGGTTGCGTGGGACAACTTGTCTGATGAGTGTGCCATTAACTTTTTTAAGGCCTTGGCGACTTGTATGATTGATGCCGAAGGTGTCATATTGAGTGATCAAGTTTGCAAAGGCATTGTTTACAAGTTTTGTCAAAAAAATTTTTTTTTTGTTATAATTGAAAAAAAAATAATTATGAAAGTACTTCTAAAGCAACCTCTCAAGTACACGTTTTACTGCCGACTCTGTATTTATATTTTTTACTGCCTCTAAAAAAATAACTCCAAGGCATATAAAAAATGATAGTTTAAAAAAGAAGAAATATTGAGCAGTTAGAATAGTTTGCTATAAACTTAATTTGAACTTCATAGTGAATGCATTAAAACAAATAAAAAATACTATTGCATTAGTTTTTCCATGGAGTATTACAACGGAGGATGGGATGTGAACATATTGTATGCTCCATTACTTCCTTAGAAAGGAACGTCATAGGAAATAGAGCATTCAAACAATCTTTTTACAATATACATTATCTTTGTACATATTTATCTTAAAGTCTAATGTATATATTTCTTTTAGTGCATTGAAATCAATTTGTATACATATACATAAATAATCATTCTTCTTATTGAGCTCTTTATTGGCAATAAATTTGCTTACATATATTGCATATCTATAAAATTTGTCTGTGTGTATGAATGTATTTTTCAATTATGCACTGTCGTTTTTGGTATATTTTAAATATGAGTTGATGACTCATTTTAAGCAAAGAGCCTTTCTGCTTAAGGCTTAGCCCGGTAGCATTTTAGAGACTAAAGTACTCCCTGGTTCATCACGTCATATCAACTATTTTTTTCAAGCTGTTATTTTTTATTATTAAGGAAAAAACATCAAAATATTAAACAAGTACGTGTGGTTGTTCTCATGAAAAAAAGAGAGTAATTCTCATAATTTCTTGTGGAATTATCTTCTATATTATTTATGCCATGCTGGTTAATCCCACTATTATATATATTACTAGCGGAAGTACTTGGTATTGCTCGGATTTAGTTATTAAACTATAACTAAGAATGTGGAAACTGTTGAAATTCTCGGGAGCATACATTTAAAAAAAGTAAAATTTGTAATCTACAAGATATTAGTACTCTGATTAAATATTTCCCTCCTTTTTTTAAATTCAAACGAATTATTGATATACATACATGGCGTTCTCTCTCTTTTTTTTTTTTTTTTTTTTGTTAGATAGCTTGCTCCAACCTGCAGTAGTTGAACAAAGTAGAATCAATGGACGAATTCTTTGTCCTAAATATTTGGAAAATGCACGGATCCCTCCTTAGAATTTCCACCGGGAGCGTCAAAATAACAATTCCTCGAAATCTGAGACTCAGTGAGACGTTCGTTCGTAAGTTTAGGAGGGAAATTGAGGTATATAAAGGTGGTTTTGATGCAAGAGCAATGCAAACTGAGGTCAAATGGATTCAAAACTATCTTAATAACTTCATCTCATCGGATTTCTGGCCTATGATTGATTTTTTTTTAATGTGGGAATGATCGTACAGCAAACCAACCGAACACCCTGCAACACCAAAGACGAACTTATCAATTGGATCAAGAAGGAATTGCAGGATTTACCAAAAGTCTAAGTGGCGAAGGCTTGCTCGAGCTTTTGGTCTCGTATAGATTCTGTAATGAATACAATAAATCAGAATCCATCAAACTTTCAGAATCTTTTTTTTTCTTTTTCTTTATTTGGCGAGGAAATTGCTTTTCAATTCTTTTATATTTATAAATAATTATGCCTAAGTTTTAATTTAATCATGTTGTTAAAAACTAAAATATTTTGATTTAAAATTCAAAAAAGTTATTTAAAATTACAAACACAAAAAAACTACTTTTTTTACTTGCATTAAGAAATATAAATCCTTTTGACTATCAACTCTAAAGTATATGCTGTACTAAAATTGAGCTATACACGCTCCTTGCAAAGTTGTTATTCCTAAAGTAGTAATGGAGTTCTAAGTTATTATGCCTACTCTCAAAATTAAATCTTCCACTTACAAACCAACTTTACTTTATTAATACACTCGTACCCGGCATTACACGGAATTATTTCGTATTCATCTACTGCTCCTTTTCTTCTTCTTTTTTATATGACATGCTGAGCTTTATGCAAGAACGACTCCGATGTTGATCCTCAATTCTACTCCGAGCCTTTCAAGGACTTAAAATTACAACAACACAACAAATCCTCAGGTCTGCTTTCCATCTTTTATGATATCACACAAATGTTCCATCAGGTTTCGTATACGTCAATAATATGGTGTATGTATTAGAAAAAGAAGTTGACTCCTCAGGAATGATATGGTATTGGGGACAGTCTAGGGAAAAAGAATAGAAAGCATATTTAGATTGCCCACTCCAAAAAAAGGGCAAGCTTAAAAATGTATACGATTAGCATCACTCTCAATCTATATATATTTCTGTAAATATTTAAGTAGATAAAAAAGTAGTTCCTGACATAAATCCATTTTCTTTAACATTTTATACAAGCGTATTTTAAATAGAGTTTGTTGTTGGGCTTCTTTTTTTTTTTTTTTCAAATACATGAAAAAACTAAAAACTTAGCTGTCTTATCAAAGTCTTAAAAAAGTTTACATATATTCATACAGACTACAAATAAAAACTAATTCTAAATTTCAAATATCAGTAAATACATACACAAACAACGTTGGTATAATACCTCTCTCCCAGACTGCTGATATTTAAAAATGTAATTGGAAGGAAATAAACAATTGAGGAAGATTAATTGTATATATATATATATATGTAGTTTAATATTGCTCAAAAGTTATTTTATTTCAATTGATATATAAGGAATGGTAATCCAATTGTGGAGACATTGTATCAGTTTACCCGAACGTCATACTTTATCTTTCTATCTCGAAATTGAAGACCGCCTACGCGGTAAGTTTAAATTCAATTATAGGAACCTTTTAATAACAAGGCAAAAACTTCGCTTAGGGACATGATACCTCACAAAGAATATATAGATATATTATTTGAGTAAGGTGGATGTATTAGGACAATTGGAACTTAGGAGGATCAAGAAAGTACATGGGAGGTCTTGTTATGAGAAAGTGGTATATTCATTACTAGATTGTACCATTGGAGGGCCGGAGATATGACATCTCATTATGTAAGGGACTACAAATTTCTCTTTTATCTTGCCCTCATTCCTCAGTCAAAGGATCAATTTTTATCGATATTACCCCTTCAATAAAATATTCCTATAAAAATAATTTATATATTTAATAGTAATATTTATATTTGTTAATAGATTATTTATTATATCACCATGGCCCATAGTTACCTTTTAAAAAAGTGGCCAAATTCAGATCTAATAACTAAAATTATTTTGAAAGTGATCTATTCAATAAAATTTGATATTTCTCTTATATGTATGGAACAAAACATTATATGTACTGACTTTCTTTAGCACTAGAACGAAGGCGGTATATTATTCTCCTTTCTCAGACCGCTGATGTTAAAAAAATGGTTTCAAAACTATGCTGAAATTCAAAATAATGATATTTGAATCTCTTACTATTAATATATGTAGTTACTATAAAAGTATTAACTTTCCGAAAAAAAATCAACAGAATGACTACCAATATGTCTGAGTACATGTTTGAACAAGTAAAAATCAGTCGGTTCAAAAATGATTCCACCATCCTCTGAGGTAACATAAGACAATATAGGAGAAATAAAAGGCTTTTTTTATTTATTTCATCCTTCAAACGCTCCAATACTAAAAAAAATTCCAATTTATAGTCTGATAATTTTTGAGGTAATTCATCAATAGGATATAATTTGCATCCCATAATATTGATGCCATAACCTTGCCGGACTACTGTTGAGTCTGTCCACCTGTTTGATTCGGCTTAAGGTAGGCAGACTACTCCTTTCTTAAGCCTCAACTCTTTCAATCGACTTACTTTCTTTTACGAGATGCAAAATAATAAATAGAATTTACTGATGTTTTCGTCGGCATATGCTTCTTTAGGATGTCCACAGCATGCATAGCCTTCGACGCACATTATACCTCATTTGAAATTAGCAAACCGTATTTCAACAGTTATTTCACTGGTGTAGAGGCCAAATAATGTTTATCAAGCCGAGAATTGGCTTTAACAATATTTTTTCACCCAAAAACCAATGCTTCATTAACACCCGAAATTCTTTTTTATCCATTTTTTAACAATAAACCAATTGTCTGACAACTATAGTTTGAACGTTGATACAAACCAAAAATCCTATGATACCGTGTAATCTATTTAAATTTGAACTCTTACTAATTCAGTCATTATGAAGGTTGAATGAATTCATATTTTGATACATGAAAGCATAAACAATTAGAAAACAAACTTGAGCTCTCTAGCTTACGTACAAGTCAAGAAAATGACACTTGAAAGTGACTTAGGAATTTCCATTCTCGAACTCCAATCAATTAAGCGTTTCTATAACAACCCTCTACGCCGTCAACAAGTCCGAAACGTTTGAGGGGAATATGGGCTCTGTTAATAAGGCCAAACTGGACGAGGATCAGTTAAAGAAAACAACCCAGGCTAATCGCCTCAAGTCCATGAGGGTTCATGCAAGAGATATTGGGATTTCACACCAGATTGTCTAGAGCGCTAACAAAAAAAGTGGATGAAAAGAGCCTTGTGATGGTAGAGAGGCCAACTTTTGACACTGGTAATGAAAGAAACCCATCTACTCCGTTGCAAGACTCAATTGGATGAGTCATTTGAGTTTTTTTGAACTCTTTTTTAAAAAAAAATTCTCCCATACATGCCTGATGCCAAGACCCTCAACTACACCTTAAAACGTCAAGGGGAAGGCCTACGGTGTTAGTCATCCAAACACCGAGGCCCTCAATGCCACTGTCATCTAGCACTGGGCCACCATAACAGACGACAATATCTGCAGCAGGTGCCGAGCTTTTTTCTGCCACCTAAAAGCCATCATTGTTGCTAATGGTGGCTACATACCCCCCCCATACCCCTTAATTAAGAGAGCTCAGACAAACATCTATTTACAGAGTATTCATTTTGTTCAAATTATATTTTAATAGACCCCCTGGTATAATTCCCATGGAGCCATCTTTGTGTCAATCTACGAATTTTTCAGTCCACCTAATAGATTTCTATTTTATTAAATATTTTATAAACTGTACTAAGTCAAGTAGCCCTTGTTATATTAAATACGATACAATATTTTTCTTATCGAATATATAATTAGTCAAATAATCAAATTTCCAAGACCTGAATTTTGTTGCATATTATAAATTAATAAAGAAGAAAACTGCATAAAAATATCCAAAGTCCTAATAAGAAAACAATATGTATATATATATATATTTGCAAATATATTAAATATATGTACAAATACAAATAATATCAGATATCCGACAGCCACGTTTTTGTTTAGTATTTTTTTTTTTACTATAAAAAAACTTACATTGGCAAAATTGAAATCTCATGTCATTTTTGGTAGGGTATAGGCCATTTTAGTTTTTTTAAATTGTAGGTTATGTTTAAAGTTGCCAATTTTTAGGTCTGTTGTAACGTTTTAAATAATGAGTCAAAATTTGTAGTTTTTATTATTTGTTTATGACTGTAAAATATTCTGTAAAATAATTTAAAAAGTTTAAAATGAAATTTATGATAAAATAGAGCTGAGAATTAATGAACATTTAGAAAACAATAGGATTATATAGCTATTGATTTTTCAAAAGCTTTTGACTCTATCAGACACGTTTTTATTATGAAGACTGTTAAGAAAATCTTGCCTAAGAAATTTTATAATCCGATTAGGGCTCTACTTTTGAATGGAGCTTCAACAATATCTATAGGTGGGTTGGAGAGTAAACCAATTGAATTGAAAAGAAGTTGCCGACAGGGATGCCCGGTTTCTCCTTTACTTTTTTTGCGGCAATTGAAGAACTCAATAATATTATCAAAAGGAAATATGGCGGATTTGGTATTCAACTAGGATCGAGCAGGAAAATAATTGATATGTATGCAGATGATGTGACTCTTATGGTAGAGGCTAAATCGGAGAGGCAACTGATTAGAAGGATCGAGATTCTCTTGGGTTGCTTAGAGAAGTTTGAGATAAAGTCTGGCCTTGCAGTCAATAAGTATAAAACGGCAATACTACCAATTGGTAAGTGGACTTCGATATCTTACACCGAAGTTCGAGGTTACGCAATAAGATATACTTTAGAAATTCTTGGGATTAAGAAACTGGACTTCCCTTAACAGTTTGATCTATAAAAAATTAGCGGAATGGAGAAATTTTAACTTACAAACAAGGATTGACTTATATAACACACAAGTAATTCCATGGATCTTGTATAAAGCTACTTCGTCTCCGATAATCGGAGAGCATTCGATTAAGGAGGAAAAAAGTTGGCTTGGAAAGTTATTTTATAAAACATACATTCCGTCATTAAAAAGAAGCAAAGAACAAATTGGAGGTGGACTTGCCACGATTTCTACTATCTTGCCTAAAATTTACAAGAAGATTTTTCTTAATTTAATTGTGAACCCAGATGTTGGTTGGAAGTCTTGTATTTCCTCGAGTAGGATTTGGAAGTGGATTTTGTTTGGAACGAAAATGATAAATTCGCAAGTGGTCCAATTCTCTTCTTTTATTGGGACAGCTCATAGAATTTTGTGGTTAAACGATGTGGGTTTTGACTCGAACTCGACAATAGACGTAATACATAAGAACAGGGGAAAGAGGTATTTCTTTAAAAACCATGAAAATCCAATAAGCATGGAAAGGGAAGCGTTGGATAATAACGTAATTTCAATTCATGATGTAAAATGTGATAATATTTTCTCGAAAGGGAAGTTTTTTTTTTCCTTTGCAAAGGACAGCAGCAACACACTGTATGCTGACTCCTTGGCCTATGAAAATGGGTTCGTTTAAAAAGTATCAACTGAAGCCATCACGGTTTGTGGAAAATATCTCCGTATTCTTAGTTTGAAGGACGATTGGACAAGTCATATAATGAATTCGACTAAAGGAATTGCCGATGGCAGGAAATTCACTGCCCAATTTCAAGTGGCTACGGGCTGTATAATTTTTAACGATTATTGTAAAAACTGTGGCAAGATGTTTAATTCTGTTATTCATGCTTTTGCTGAGTGTCCTTTTTTGCTGTTATTGAGGAAGTTTGTTGAATGGAACTTGGAAGGTCATTTAAACACCGCACCAAACCATATCTCGGCCATAATTCTTTTTGGGCTTCCAAAAAATAAGTTAATTCCTTCGAAGAAGGCTAAAGCAATCGGGTTTGGCTTACTTAACTCTAAGGCTTATATTGCAAAAAAGTTGACATTGAAGGAACCAACAGATGGAAGGGAGTTAAGAGGCATACTTATTGCGGCTTCGTCACGATACTTGGCTTTTGAATTGAAAATACCCAAGGACGATACATTGACGTTCCATTTAGCGCTGGATATTATTCGGTATTTTCTGGAGAACTCAATTAAATACATACAAATTTTAAATCACATTATCAAGATATTTAATAGACATAAAAATAGGCAAATCTTAGATACTTAGTTTTAGATTTATGACTTTTTTTGGTTATATTGTGTTTTTATTTGTTGTTGGGATTTTTTGTTAATCTCATTTATTGTATAGATTTTTAGTGTAACTAAAGTGGTCTTTGTTTTTGGGAACTAATTTTAAACTAGAATGTTTATTTATATTTTTACAAAATGTAATTTCCCAATTTATTATGATGTATATTATTTTTATTTTTTTAATATTATATATTGTAAAATTAAGACCTTAATAAAAAAAAACAAAAAAAAAAAACACAATAGGATTATAATTTGTATATTATCACCATATAAATATGTATCATAAAATGAATTAATAATTATTACACTATTTAATTAAATAAAATAATTATTACACTATTTAATTAAATATAATAATTAAATATTACCTTAAATGTTTAAAAGTGATAAAAAATAATCCCACAGATAGAGATATATCCCTACAAAGACCCTCATTTTTGTAATTAAATATATAAATGGAACCATGAATCGTCTAGGGAAACATTTAATTCATGAAACGTGATTTAATAGTTCTTTAAAGGCAATTCTTGATTATAATAAAGAATAATCCATTTGATGGAAGAAATTACTTATTCGAAAGTCAGATTTCCTTTTATAAATTCAATAAACATAATTTTATCACTGATTTCCATTATTAATGAGTATGACTATTTATTTAACCTCATATAATTAAAAGTTTTTAAGAAGAAACTGGAAGGATTTTCTAAATTCACTATGCTTTATCTATCTGTCTGATGAAATTGTCAGTTCATTTTGACTAACTTTGCATATTTTTACGTGTAAAAGAAAAGATTGTCTCTGGATGAACGTATTATCATACCTATAAAAGCTGAATAAATGAACAGCTCCGTCTCTACTTCTAATAAAATAAAGTAAAAAAAAAAAATTATTTTCTGATTAGTCTTTCAAAATATCTCTATATTTGTGGTTCATTCCTGCAAATTTATTATCACTGATGTAAATATATTTGATGTTTACTTACAACTGTTGACTTATTAACCCAAAATTCGAAATTAAATTTGAATTAAAAACCATAGGGTCTATTTATTCAAATTCATTATCATTTCCAAAGTTCAAACTGAAGACATGGAATATTTTGAAGTCTATTTGATACTTCTTTCATTTTCAATTGCTTTTATTTATTTCTATTAGGATAGCAATGGTCATTTTCAAGAGAAACGATGTTTAGTATTTATATGAAGTTATAGAGCAATAATTTTGAATTGAAAATTATAGTCGTTTTAAAATTTATCTCTTCTCTTCTAATTTCAATCACTGCTGACTGGAAAAATAAATGGATCAGAAAATAGTACACTTATGTGTTATGGAGTGTCTGTAATGTATATAGTATTCTGCTGATTAGTATATTTATTTCTTTATAAAAATGTCTCAATTCATTTTGTTTGATGTATAAATGACATTTGTTACTTATATTTTGTTGAATATATTTATTCTATTTGATATTAATATCTTTTATATCATAATTATTTTAATCTTTTTAATTTGTCTGATTCTCTACATATAAGTTTTTACATATTAAAATTTATGAATAATATTTTTAATAATAGTTAATTGCTTTTTATTTGTATTTTTAAAATTTACCCATACTTATTTAATTTACAAACTCACGTTATAACACCTTAATTTATCAATTTCCTTTAGTCTATTGTCCATTAGTGTTTGATTTCTCATCATAACACATCATATCATGTCTGTGACTCAAAGGAACAAAATTGAAATTATCAAAATGTTAATGGATATTATAGTATGTAAAGATGGAGTATTGAGCAGAAACTCGTTATATTATATTACTCCAAAATCATAGCATCATACGCAGCTGATTTGGTTCAATAAGCTTTTATTACTAGTACCATATATCTTGCTCCCACCCTCTCCTCTAGTTAGTAATTAAAAAAAAAAAAACCTACTTAGACGCTGAAGGGATCCCTTAAAAGAGCAACGTTATCATGTTTTCTGTTGCAAATTAGATATTAATATTTTTGCTGTTAATTATTACAAAATTTAAAAGATTTTTGCGAAATTTGATTTCATATAGTAAATCACATTAGAAATTCATTTTTTTAACCAATACTGACATACATCTATAACATTGAGTATTCCAACTATAAAAAAAACCAATAAGTATTTGGCTTACATTTATTTAGCTGCTTTAATCGATAAATATTGATTTATTTTACTAGTAGAGCATTATACAAAGCATAGAATACAACCGATGCACTTTGAATTTAATTTACTCCTATAAATATATATATTTTTTGTCAATACTTGATGGGATAATTTGTAATAAAATTTAGATGTCTTGATGAAAATGTGACTTCTAAATATATTATAAATGCATTCATAAAAACAATTGTGTAATTTTATAAAAAAACACTCTTTGAAGGAAATTAAATTTATTTTTGTGTTTGTAGATTGTGTAATGACTCCAAAAAATTATATTTTTTATTTTAAATATTATCTAATTAAAGTTAATATGAAGTATCATTCCAAAGAAATTATTATACTAATTATATTTCATGTAACACAGCTTGCACCACAATGAGATAAATATACTCATATACAAAATGTGAATTACAATAACTCATCACACTTGTTTATGAAATTATAACTTTATTTCGCACTTGGATTGATATGGCGTCCTCCTAATTGTTTTTACTTTGTAAAAAAATGAAAATGATCTTTATAGTTATTCAATTTTTGCTTATGTGGCTCAACTTATTTTGTGGAAAATGAATAAATTAAAACATCTACAATGTTTAGTAGTATTAATCCCTTTTAACTAAATAAAAGACCAAAGTATAAACCATAATTGGTAGATAAACGTTTTCAGATTTAAATTTTGTAAAATTATTTATGTATCCTTATCTGAATGGAAGAAAATTCCGGGTAGGAGAAAGTAAAATTGGACCCTCTCCTTGGAAATCTAATGTACCTATCTTTTTTTTGATAACGCTGATACAAACAAAGTCTTTTACAAGGTAAGGACATATTACCTATTTAATTTATTCCAAATCGGTTGCTTGAACAAATATTTTTATACCTAAGTGCTACACTATCAAGTTTAGTTGAAAGTACATACAAGGTGGACCCTAAATACTGTAAAATAAATAATTGTATGTAACTTATACATTTATATACCTAAAATTTTAGGGGAATACTACACACTACTATATAAAAAAGTGCATAAAATATTATTTAAAATTGTTTTCTTTTGCCAAAATTACAGCGTTGAGTCTTTTAGGAAAGGCATTGCAGGAGGATCGGACCATCTCCAAGGGAAACTTGTCCCATTTCCGAATTAGAGAAGCTTTTAGTGAATCCAAATTTGGTTAAATTTTCTTGCAGGCCCTGTTCTCCAAAATGGACCAGATTCTAAAATCCATCAGGTTCAAATCCGTACTGGATTGAGATCAAAATCTCAGCACTAAAAACTGGGGAAACGAATCTGGCACCACCCCTGCATCATATTGGACGTATGAGAAGGATCACCATCTTGTTGAAATCTCTAAGTCTCTTCTTTGAACTGAAAATTTGACCACAAAAGAAGATCTTTCTCCAGGATGGTGTTTACGTACTCTAAGCTGTTAATATTGACTCCAGAGGTTACAAAGACTTGTGGTGCCTTACCGCATCTTATAAGGGGCTGTGGTTTTTGCATCTGATAGATTCTACAGGTAGTATTAATTCTTTTTCAGGCAAAACCAGATCATTTTGAGAGTTCAATTCAGCCTCATCAGAAAAAACTTAGAAAAAAACCGGTTTTTTAATTTTTCGGTTTACTTTATTTTCTATCAGACGACTGTAAGGGAACATTTTCCGGTCCTTTTTCACAAGGTTTTTCATTGTTGTGTGGGTCATGCCTTGCTCCATGGCCATTTTAATGGGATTCTCTATGAATTTCACCAAATCCTTTCTCGTATGCTTAAGTGTTCTTACTAGTCTATACTGATCGTGATCGACCACTCCGAAATATGTATCTTTGACACTATTTGTCTCCTTGTATCTGTCTACAGCGTTTTATAAAGGGTTTTGTTAATATTCATTATCTTTAAGGCCTTAAAAATCTTTGGGCTACTCTTCCCAATGTAGGGAAGCTTGACAACATCATCAAGTTTGCCTTCCATGCTCCTAATTGAAGGATCACTAAAAAATTATTTTAGCAAACTTTTTTGACCAATGATGACTTATTTACCTGTACTATTGAAATTTGTATAAAAATATCTCGAAATCACTGAGAGTTATATACGAGTAAGTAATGTTGTGACAGTCCTGATTTAGAACTGAATACTGCAGTGCCGTCCAGTTCAGTTCTGTATATCAGTCATAACACTGATAATGTTCTGTCACTCTCATTTATTTTTTCTTTTCTAAATCAACTGTAGTACTGATAGTCGGAAGGATCGGTTCTAAGGCTGAACTGGAATAAACTGAATAAATACAAAATTAAAAAGTACAAGTAAAAATGTAGAACTACGCTTTTAATAAAATATTATTAGGTAATATGATAATACAGAATCTAATAAAATACTATGTAGAACTTTTATATTATTAATTGGAGAAATTATATGACAATAAATAGCAATTGGTATGAGTTACTTATTTGGCTAACTACCACATAATTTTGGGCTATTTTTCTGTTTCTTTTTGAAGGAAAGGTTGCGTAAACCAACAAAGGTAACGACATGAATCCCTTGTATTACTCTGAGTAGTCAATAACAAAGAATTGAAAGTTTAAGAGAAGAAAAACACAATTTGGTTATAATGTCATAATTTAATGCTAGAATGGTCCTAATATACGATAGTCCTCATAGGTACACATATAATTAAATGAACTCTGCTCATTCATGTGAGCAATTGCATCATAGCATAGAGAGTAGTATTAGATAGTTTTAATATAATATGGATAAGAACTTTTTACATTATAACCTAAGCTATAACCTTATAACAATAAAATTCTTTCCAAAAAGGAAAATAAGTTTTATTTGATTTTTATTAATAATAAAAAAAATATTTTTATTGAGCATGTCTCAAAGTATGAAGACTTGGACTTATGTTGGACGTGTTAGTTTAAAAGCATGATGACATGGACTCAGAAAAGTATGATGAAAAGAATTATTTATGTGAACAGATATTTCTATGTATATTTAGTGAATAAGGAGAAAATTTTGGTTTCAGAGCGTTATAAGAGACATTTAAGTCAGTTTTTGTTGTTTAAAATTGATGATATGACTATTGTGAAGTAATATATCCACTATTTTTGTCTGTAAAGAGATTGAGACGTCTCCCTGTAGTCTCTGAAGTTAGATAGAACTAGAACTGTGGCACCCAAGTCATTTTATCATAGATTTAGCTTCCGAATATGATTAATCAGACTCAACCCGGAAAAGATAGAAGGAAGATACTTAGGCAGGGTAACTTAAATTAGTCTCAAAAAAAAAAAAAGCTTGAACTCAGACAAGATGGACTCGACTACAGTATACAGATGTTACATTCAAATGAAAGAGTGTTTTGCTCAAAGTGATTCGGTCTTCTAAGGATTTATGTGTATTATATCAAGAAGAACATCATTGTCATCTCCACTCTCATTGTATTCTAACAAAGACTTTAGTATTTATGTTAATGAATTATACAAGTTTAAGTTAGGAAGGTGAAACCATTAGACGCATCTTTCCTGAATTAACAAAAATGTAATTGAAACTCTCAAGCAAAGTACAATTATGAAATATTTATATATTTGTTCAAGAAATATTGCAATGATTACATCGGTCAATAAGTCCCGGGCCAAAATAACAGATGACGCCACTAACAAAATATTTTTCAAAAGTGCAAACATTTAAAAGGTGAGTTTCATAATTTCATGACGTTTGGCTTATTGTTTATCGAGTTACAGTGGTTTAAGTGACGCTACTTTTGTGATTCTTAAAAAATGATGGATTCAAAGCAATTTCGTGTGTTGATTTATCATTGCTTTTCGATTGGAAAATATACCGTTCAAGCCCAAACTTGGATTGAAAAATGTTATCCAGACTCTGCCCCATCGAAAACAACCATCAAACGATCAATGGATGAAACATGGATTCACCAGTTCACTTCAGAATCAAAATGGTAGTCTGCTTAGTGGTGTGCAGATAGAGAAGCCGTCCAATACGTCCAAAGACTCAAACGTCGGCTTGGAAGGTCATGGCCTCTGTATTTTGGGATTCGGATGGAATTTTATTCATTGACTACTTAAAACATGGAAAAATAATCAACAGCGACTATTATATCAGTTTGTTGGATCGTTTGAAGGCTGAAATTACCCAGAAAATACCTCATTTGAAGGAGAAAAAGGTGTTCTTTCACCAAAACAATGCATTGTGTCCTAAGTCAATAAAAACAGCCGCGAAAGTGGTGGAATGGGCTTCAAATTGCTACTACACCCAACGTATTCTCCAGAACTTTTCCAAAGTGACTACTGTTTTTTTGTATAACTCAAAAAGATGCTCCGTGGAAAGATGAGGAAGTGATTGTCGAAACTGCAGCATATTTTGAAGTCTCAATAAACCGTTCTACACCCGTTGTATCGAAAAGCTAGAGAAACGTTGGAATGATTGTATCGTTCTAAAAGGAGATTGTATTGATGAATAAAAATGAATTTTGACCAAAAAATGTTATTTTCCTATCAAGGGCCGGGACTTATTGACCGATGCGTTACCTTTAAATCTAATATTTTAAAGATACCAGACACCAATTATTTATTGAAGAGTCTATTCGAACAATTTTGTCATTCGTCTATTGGCAAATGATCGTTATCTGATCTGTATTTCTTCAAAGAGCTTAACACGTAATCTTGCTACAGAATATTTTGCAATTTAAGTTCTTTTTTCCTACAAAAGTTAACTATCAGTATTCCCAGAACAGCAAGAAACCAAAGTTAATAAAAATTAAAATTTATTCCATAATGCATGTACTACTGACTTTTGACTTCCACCACGCTTTTAATATTGACGTCATAGACTATGAGTGGCTGCGTGTTTTTGTTAAAATCTGCCTATCTTGCTCAGTAGTCGGTACAATACATCAGATCGAAACTTCTAGCAAGACCATTTGCATGATGGTCTAACCTTGTATTTCTATTAACCTTGTAAAAAAAACAATGTTTTAATATCTTCTAAATCCCAAAAAATGTATGAAATCATCATCATTCCACAAAGAGATTCATGGTATAAAATTTCATATACATTATTTGTTTTGGTCACCGTGTCTTGCTCAAATTTGATTTCTTTGACTTCTATATTGCTAAATCTTATGAAAAAATACATTAAATTTGAAAGGAACAGCGTGTTATTTTGATTTCTTTAAGATTATCACTGTATTCTTGGCTGTTTAAATGCCCCTCCGGCAATGTGACCATGGTATAATGAGAATAAAATGACGACGCGAACTCTTTTCAATAGACCATATTTTATCCATTTATCCCGAATCTCTATTAGCAACTATTATAAAAGAAAACGAAGATCGAAATTTAATTAAGTATTATGGTTCAATCTTAGTTTTAACTGGATTTCTAGGACAACTATGAAAACTACGTTCAAATGAAGAACCCTTCACTAAATTAGAGCAAAATTAAGCATCATAATCTTTTACATTTGCAGTTAAAGTCTAAAACTATCATCTAGAAACAAATACAAAATAGGAACTTTGGTGATTGACAATCTGTAATCCCCCCTGGGGAAAATGTAATAAAATTTTTTCACAGAATAAAAAGTTGAACAATGAACTTCTTTCCTTTAGCTGACATCAAAAATAACATACCTTTTCCTACAAGAAGTTATATTAAACCTAATAAAATGTACTTGATGACTTTTATCACGCTGTTTAAGAAGTATAGATTCTAAAAATACGGAATAGATTAAGCTTATTTTTGCATGTCCCTTCGAAACACTGAGCTAGAAGTATGATATTTTTTAACTTGAATGTATTTTCGATGTAGTGGCCAACATGGACAAGGAGCTCCTCATCCAGGCCTGTCCCAGGTTAGAGGCTGTTTGGTTTGAGTGATTGACTTCCCTTTGTACTCTGTCATGTAACAGCAAAAGTTTTGTGAATTGCTGGATTAATTTTGGGAAATAAATAGTAATAACCATTATCCTTAAATTTTACAGATTTAAAATCCACACTCTGTACAATTCAAAATGGGGGCAAAAAATTGAAACCGCAGGTGCTTGAATTGTAACAAGTTATTATATTTAGGTTAGATTTTTAGAATAAAATAAAATTTTGAATTAGTAGATAAACAAAGCTGCCAGGTTCAGCTAATAAATTATATTTCTCAACAACTAATATACTTAATATTACGATAATGACTTACCGTAATAGTTGGTCATGTCAACGGGGATTGCAATAATGAGGCGAAGACTTTTATACAACTCTCTTTCAAGTAATTGGGTGAGCATGTATAGACATATTAGCTGTTGGTTGTCAAGTATCATCCCTTCAAACAGTGCACTGAAATAGAGAAACTTTATTAGGTTTCTTATTGTTTTTTTATTAATACATTGAACTTTTGTAATATTTAAAAATAAACATTTCTTTATTTATTTATTCTTGATACAAAGAAAAACAAATAATAACACCCAGATACATAAATAATATTATTCTATTATATAATAGTATTTCTTTGATATAACTACACTTAATATATGTAGGTAATTGATTAATTCATTACTTTCTAATATTACAAATGATATATGCTAAGGAGCTTTTTGGTCCTTAAAAATAAACTAGTAATATGAGAAGCTCAAGAAACCTTATTTCGTGATGATATTACGGTAGTTTAGGAGGCTTCCTTATTGAAACATATAACGTTAATTATCATAACCTATATTAAATGGGAATTTTCTGTTCTCTTTTTAAATACATTTTAAAGTTTCTTCGATCCAACAATCTAGTGTGTGTTAAACATTACATAATATAAATGCATACTTTATTACGAATATGTTTATTTAATATGTTATAGCGTTGTGTAATTTGTTAAATTATTATCACATCTATATTTACATAAATAAACCTATTTATGTAAATAATTATATTACAGTGTTGATAATTTTTTGGGTTTATATCCCCCCCCATGATGAAGGCTAGCAACGCCCTGATGATCAGCCCTGACAACAAATTTGTAATAAGTAATTATTATTATTGATTTGACAAAAAATATAATATATTTCAAGAAGACACAACAAATATTGATCTAAAATAACTTTTAAAGATTGACTAAACATTCACAAGAGATATTAGTATTTGAAATAAAGTTATTGAAAAACACTCACAAATTTATTGCAAAAGTATTCAGGGGTATCTTTTTGTGGTTTCTCATAAGGCAGAAAAGATCACTTCATTTTGGTAGTCAGGGGGATGAATATCGGGCATAGCAGAACTTCAAGTTAGAGACGTTGTAGTTTTATACTTTCATCTATGTCAGCTCGGAAATATCTGTCTACGTTATCACACAGCGTACATTAACTAACCTTTCTTTCAGTTATTCTAGATTTTTATTTGTCCCTACGAGCCACTGTGACATTGGCAATTTCTTTATCTGGCATTCCTTGTTTTTTAATGCTTGTTTTATTTCAAACCCCCTGCTAGCATAATTTTGGCATTTTTCTTCACCAGCTTTCTATAGTCTTTAAAATACCTTAACGATCTTTTATCAATTAAATCTGTTGATCTAACCTTGCCATACAATGACGATGTACAACTCAGTTGCTCAACTGTATTGAAATTTTCTAAATTTTGAGGGTTCATATGAATAAATACGTGCTAAGAAGACTCATCATATTCACCAAAGCAAAAAATGTCACCTTTCTCCTTTTAAAATCTTTTGATCAATTCAGAAATTATATTTGTAGCAAAAGTAAAGGATCTATAGCTTTATAGGATCTAATTCCTTGGATAAGTTTCGGAACACTCAAATAATTTTGCTCTAAGTTGTTTCAGCCGATGTAGTCAAAGAAAGGAAAGGAAAATAACAAATATACATTATAAGCATGAGTAAAAAAAACAAAAAAATTTAATCACGAACTTTTTCGAGATTGAAGGTAAGAACTGTTCTACATATTAATTGGGTTTCTGTAGCTCCTATATATACTCATACGTACTTTTGATATCAAATACATTTCTAGGAATGAACACTATCTACTCGTTTGAAGTACGTTGGAAATTATTGTTAGACCAGTATGAAATTTTGTAGCTTTCCAAAAAAGGATCCAGAAGGAACAAATTGATTAAGAGGCTGAATATGTACTTACGGGATGGGCGAAGTGGAGAGTAAAATAACAGTTTTCTGATTAGAATAGGTGGGTTTCTTATTTTTTGTAATTACGTTTATTAATTAATAAATAATTGCGGTGATAACATCTCTCTCTGAAAAAAGAATTCTCCCATATCTTTGGTGTATTTAAAAAAATATATAGATCTAATAAATATATATTTCAGTATATTTTCTCCTCCAAAATGCTTCAATAGGCCACTAATGTGATAAGGAGTCTTAATTCAGGGACAACATAATTTTTTATCCCACCTTCTCCACACGCTCTACAAAATTCTTATGACTGAGGATAATCCAGGGTGGAGTAGTGGAAAATATGACTTGCCGGTATGCTATCTAGTCTAGGCCTGCTTTATATCAGTACTAACAATCCTAAATTTTCCCACACATTCCAAAAGTTTTAAAATAATGTCCACAATTAATCTGAATATTTAATGAGATTTGTAACAAATATGATTAAAACGTTTTCATATGAGAATTAAAAATACACCTATATTAGGAATTTTATATTTTTCTTGATTATTGTGTAAAATTGTGCTGGGGTTGAATTTAATGCATTTATTGATATTCGAATTTGTATCAAGGGTTGATCGTGTATAACATCACTTTTTTTTAAATGACTAAAAATATAGATTATTTAGGTAGATTTTAGTTTCAAAATATCATTAAAAACTAACAAACATAAAAAATACATTAATAATTTCTCTAAAATTCTTTTTTTTCATTTTCTTAGAAAGAAATAAACAAAAGGAAATGAAGGAGAATAAAAAAAAAAATTAAATTCTCCCTCCCCCTCACAGTGATATTTATTATTCATCAATCCGAAGAATATTTTTTCTTTCTTGCCTTGTTATGGTTATAAATAGTGACTTAAAGTATGTAACTTTGATAAGCTTGTAATAGTACATTTAACATAAAATTATCATAAAATAATTACATATAGACAACAAAGGGGAATTTCGATTAGTAGTTTGGCATAGCAGGGCTGTAATTCTAAAGCAATGCACATCATCTACATCAAAGTGTAGAAATAAAAATTTAGCAATTTCTTTAGATACGAGTGTAACAAAGTATGGATTTTTTATTTATTGACTTTTTCACGACAATGAACTATATTTTTGTTTGCTAAAGAAGAGATGATTTACTCAAATTAGTTGAGATTGTATCAATATCTAAATTGTATATCATGGTCGCATAATGAAATGTCAATTTTCCTCAATGGAATATTCTATTAGATTGGTTGAGAAAGGGTTAATGTTATTGTAAAAACACAGTAGTGTAACTTTGTATTATTAATAAAGAAGATTGGACTCTAAATAAACATTGTTGTACAATCTTATTTTTTATATTGTATGTAGATAATAAAAAACTATTACAATGGAAATAATGATGAATTTCTCTCTCACTATTTTACTGTTCTTGTCCCTAATCGATAAAAAAAAGTACAAATCTTACCATTTTTAGGGATGTGCAGTCGTACATGTTATTTTGATATAATTCGAATATCAGTCTATGCCGGTGTTAATTCTTTTTTTATTTATTCACAAAGCCATTTGATAAAGTTTAATGAAGATTTATCGGGAATTTCTCCATTTTATAAATGAATAAAAATATGAATTGCATCTCCTTCAATTATGATGTCAATGAAAACTTTCCATAAAGGTGTATTATAATTTCAACATCAGCTATAGGTCAACTTTTTATTACACTATCAGAGTTGTACATCATTTCTCTCGTTGGAATTGCATATTAAATATGTATGTGAGAAAAACAAAGAAATATGACGTCATATTATATCCTTCTTTCAAATGGAGATTAATGAACTTTTTTCTCTTAAAATATTAGCTTAGCAAAAACAAAACAAAACAAAAAAAAAATGACAATAATCGAAAATCCCTTTCGAAATAAGCAAGGGTATATTTTTACTGATAATTTTTTATATATAATATGTGTGTATAATATACATAAATATTTCAACATGTCAAGATACTGAAGAAAATAAAATAAATTAAAATAGATTGAATGAATATGGACTTTTAAAGCTTTAGTATAAGGCATACTTATATAATGATTTTTTTCCTTCTAAAGAATAGCTGTTGTCTATGCAATTATGAAAAAAAGTGAAATTCTTCTTATTGTCGAGTGGGAGGAACAGGGTCATGCACCACAAATGGAACAAATTTTGACTTCATTCGGATCTTGAACAAATGCATTATGATGAATTTTTTGATTTTATTTAATAGCATATTAATTTTCAAAATAAATTCACGGGGCCTGAATTCACCAAAGGAGTAATTCTTTTACTTAACAGAGAAAAATATTCCACTCGCTTAAACGGTCCCAGAGGTTAAAGTTTTGCATTATCTGTCCTAGCTTTCCATTTTTCTCTGTGTAGCACTTTTTCAAGGAATAGACGCTTATTGAAAAAAAAAAAAAACTAAATTGCATTAGACCGTAGGGTAATATTTGAAAACAGTGGTCATATTTCAAATCTTAAATGTCAATATTTGCAATAGTTTTAATTTATGAAGTAAAAATATAATAACAATTTTACTTCATTAAAAAACAGAAATATTTTTCTAAAAACCGTTCCAGAATGGGGTTTGATTACCTGATCTAAACCAATTGCACCAATTTAAAAACCTTGAATAATGTTTAATCAAATGACATGAATAATACATATCTTATATAATTAATTCTGGAGTTATTTCCCTTCAAATAATTCAAATGAGTAAATCACGTGGAGTAATCGTGTTTTTCCATCTCCACAACTGATTAAAAATGAAAACAAACGAAACTTTATTTTTTTAGTTCTCTAAACTCTTGTATGAATACCAGATAAAACTTGGCCATGATAAACTCATATGGGATCTGGATAAAGTCAAAGTTTGTTCCAATTGTAGTACACAAACTTGCACATATGTATACGAGTTGATAGATAATATTTTTAGTAACTCTAAGTCATAGCATATGTATGTAGATCTAAAATGAACAAAAATATTTTTTCAATTACCTATATGTTATATGAGGAGATCACTTGATTGTGTTACTCACATATTCACAGTTATTTATATGTATATTTTTGTATGTATTTTGCAAAGGAACATAACATTTTTATGACTCATAAAGGAAACACGGTTGTAACTAATATTCTTTTTTGAAATAAGGTTAATTCTTTAATATGTTGTCTTCGTAGAAAAAAAAAACTCTTCCCAATAAGAATTATTTATATTTATGAAAAAACTAAATAAAAATTGTTATTTCAACAAAAATTCAAAAATTATCTGGATTATTTAAAAGATATATATTTTTCATCTTTTTAAAGCATGAAAGGTACCATTTTTAATATATAAAATATATTAAAAAAATATTTCACTTTGACAATCAGTTTTATATGGATTTTTAACAAAATCTATACCGTTTCAGGGTATCAATTTTGTCCCGAATTGTTAAAATTTTTACCTAACAACTTAGTAATGTTCTTGGTCAAGTCTCTAAAATTGTTTAATAAAAACCAAGATAAAATCTTATATTAAAAAAAAAAATTAACCGTATCACAACATATATCGTAAATACAATTACAAGGCCCTGTAAATAAAGGATAAAACTTGATTTGATTTTATCTGTTTTTTGGTTCTCTCACTTTTAACAGTGTGTACACATCAGATACTCATTTTTTAAAGATAAAGATGACACTATAAAAAAACCTCAAAATACGGATTTATCTATCATTTATCTGTTTTGTTATGTTTGCGATTATATTTACTTAATTGTCATTCTGATCGTAATGAATTAAAAACTTTTAAAGCTAGAAAATAGGTTCCGAGCTTTTCTTGTAGTAGTGGTTAATTGACTCAGTTTCAATGTATTATCTAAGACAAATCTCAATGGAACGACAAAATCCATAAAATAATTTTGGCTCATAAAATAAATTTTAAAATTTCGGAACTTTCATAAATCATCACAATTTTCAAAATTCCCTATAAAACTTCAACATCTGAAGGAGGTTCTACTGTAATTCAATTGGGAATTCAAATAGACATTATGTTACTTAATATTGGGTGCAAAGTCTATACCCTAGATTCTCAAACTTTTTTCAGTGATACACCAGTTATAAAATATTTTCTCAGCGAATAACCCTCAACAGGCACAAAGTGTTTTTGGTTTTATTGATGTACCACATCTAAAATATTCTTTCAAAAATGTGCCCCTTGAGTGCATCCAAACACAAATCCCATTTGAGAACCAATTAATACCATAAATGAAAAAAATACATATATGCGACAAGATGATTCAGCAAAGTTATCAGGTGACAAAAGGACTATAAACTTACGTTACATTGTTTATTTTTCTTTCATCAATAACCAGCAATTCGAACTAGATAAATGATATTAATCTCTGAAGGTGTAATAAAAAGTTATACATTCAACTTCTTTCCATTACTTGACATTGAAATGATAATATACTTTTATATCCCCAAAATAAGAAAATACAATGATATACAAGTTTAATCCGTTCCTGGACTGGATTTCGTAAGTCAAAGCAATTTATTCCAAAAGAAATAACTAAAAAATTAAGCTCGAACTTGCTCTTACGTTCTGTCACGAGCTTAAGCAGCTTGTATCCTAATAATAGAATGCGCAAGTTGGGTTACTTGTATCTCAGGCTATTACTGTATCTTTATATCTAATTTTTGCCATTGCTGCAAATTGAAGATTTTTATCTACTACACCTCAACTGTGACGATCTGCCAAATTGAAATTCCTTTGTCGTCAATATATATTGTTTTCTCCATAGTCTATATAATGATCCTTCATTTTAATTAAATTAAAATTTAAAAAGTTGAATTTTTATAAGGAGACCTTAAGTTGTTTAGAAAAAAATACTTATTTCCATAAATTCTTCTAAATTAATAATAGAATATTCTAATTTTTTAGTGATTTAGTAGTCTATTTAAAGCGTTATTTTCAAGTCAAATAAATATTATGGTAAATAAAATGAAAGGCACCTAATAAATAATATAAGAAAAGTAGGTGCATAGAAAGGGTAGAATAAGTTTGAAATGCAAGACCTAAATCAAAGCAAAAAAGGAGAAGAAAAAATGAAGGTGCCAACATATCATCGACTTGGTTTTAAATTAACCTAAAAGTTTTTTTTGCTATATACAACTGCATAATTAATTATAACATGTATTCTCATTTTAAGCATTCTAGTTATGTATACATCCTTTGATTTATTTCTATTTTAATATTTATGAGGAGAAAAAACTGATGAATTGTGGTGGAAACTCTGGTGAAAAAAAATACATAAATTGTGTTCATATTTTTTTATCCTGGCTTTGAATTACATTTTAAAAAAGTTTGAATAAATTTGATAAACATATAAGGTAGTTGTACATGTGTACATATATTAGGGTGAGTCGTTTTTAGTGGGTTTGATCAACTTTTGAAACTTTAGAAAGGAGGTCTCTGGAAATTTGCAGTTTAGAGTGTCTTAGAAAAAAATGTTTGCCACAACTCTCATCTAAATGTGGAAATTTTCAGAGCTGAAATCATGAGAGTGTGTTACGTCAGGGACACTGTCTTCCTCGTCAAGAGCTGCTAATCTGTTCTCCCACGTGACATGGCTATTATTGCTCGTGAAGGAGTACATATTGAACACAAATATAGTATTTAAGCATATCACAAATTGGTTTAGAGTTATATTTTCTTTACTTCATAAAATTCACGTTTTCATAATTTAGTCATGGTACTCTGTTTATTTTTTTATTATATAATGATTTCCTTTATGAGGATGATTAATCTAATTCACCCTACTTAACTACTTATTAGGTATTAATGATAGTTAATAATGAGTTATTATGCTACGGAAAATTAAAACATTAATGCTTTACTCTTGATGCTTAAATATAAAAACAACAATATAATAGTTTGTTATAAAACGATTGAGACTGCCCAGTTAGGCATTCAAAATTTTCAAAAAAGTACTCAATCATATCAGAAAGTATCTTCTGGCTCGGAATACGTCGTGGTAATGGTTCACCAACTCCCACAACTGCCTGGAGAGCACCTTTTCGTTCACTAACTTCATCACCCACTGAATGCAGCGTGTGAGGTATTCATGACTATCAAAATCGTAATCCCGGAGCTGGTGATTCAGCTTACGGAAGACAAATCGGTCACAGAGATTAAGATTTGGGTCTGTATGGACTCTTTTTCATTATTTTCAAGCTTTCTTATTGTACGCAGGTCTCTCGGGTTGTCTGTGTCCCTGCAGGCAGTTATTGTACTGAAACTCGCTTGAACTTACATGTATAGTCCATCAGTATCATCGTCTATGTTTTTGTTTGTTTTGAAAGAGCAGTCAAGGGTCGCTTGTTCTTGGGGTCCACCCAAACAATCCTCTGCTCGCTCCTGTCCCAGAAGAAACTGGATCTCACTACCCCACCGAAAGATGGTTGCAGGAATAGCGTAAGCATTAAGGTAAACGATAGTGAGGCTGCGTGGATCTTATAGATACTGTTTTGTGTAGTTATTAGCTTATCAAAAAGTACGCACGAATATTGTGAGTCTACATGTTTAGCGACGAATGAAGAAACATGTGCAATTGTGGTATATACGCATTAGCTGGTTAGTCTCTGAATAACTATAAAATATTTTTCCATTATAAAATTATGAAAAAATCGATACTGGTGGAATTTTTGTAGCTAACTCTTCTCCTTTCTGCAAGCGAACCTGTCTCAATCATCTTGGAACAAACTAATATTTAACAGAAAATATTAAAGTTTATTGGTGGGACCTATAATTTTGTTTCATATGATTGTAAATTCAACCATTACATTATTATAGGAAAACAATAATAAGTCAAGCTTATGGTTATAAATGATTTGTATCACCAAAATTATTAAAACGAAAAAAAAATTCAAAAATGTACATAATACGTATAAATAATTATTTCATTGAATTGGGGAACCTACAAGATACAGTTAATTGTCACGAAATTGGGCAGGTAATGGTCTTTCATAGTATTCCTAATTTCCCAATATCCCCAACCATCCATTGAGATAACTTTGATTTTCTACCCACTCTAATGTGTTTTGTACATATTTTTAGACCTAAGCATTCATTACTCTCGAATTGAATTAAAAATGTATGGTAAACATACATTTTAGAAAGACGTCGGAGGGAGAAAGTCAAGTTATGAATAATTATAAGCATAAAGTAATTATGTTTATGATAAATGTATGCATGGGAAAATACTATGGTATGATAAAAAATGTTTTAGGTATCATATTATGTAAATAGTAGTACTGGGTTTCTGTATGGAAGTCCTATAAAGGTTTGATAACGTTAAAATTCTTGTAGGGACAAATTCATTCTGCCCTTTAATGTGTTTGCTCTTGATTGGTCTAGGCAACGTTCTCCTACGGATAGATTTTAGTTAAAATTTAGTATATTGTATAGAAATTGCATTTGAAAATAGTAAGTAGAACTTACTTTATGAAAGATTTATTGAAGCACATAAAGAAATTTATTTATTCCCTATATAAATTTGGGAATTTTTTTTATTTTCAGTTCTTTTTTTTTTCAAAGTTGTGATATTTATTTCATTATTATCCAAGTCAATTTCCTTTACAACACAAAAAAACGATATATAAATTGTATTTATGGTTTTTTACTGAAGTGCAACCCCAAAGTAATATAACTTGGGTATTTGATCAACTAAAGGATAATTTTTTGCCTCGTTTTCTTTTTCCCTTGAAGAAAAGGTTGAAAGACTACATGGTATATCAGAGTTTTTGTTCTTTGTTTGTACGCTGTTTGTAGCATTACTTACTGAGGAAATGAAAGCTACGATGGAAATTCACAAATACAAAAGTACATATTTAAATTTAAGTGTCAGCAGATAGCCTTAAGAGTACGAGTACTTATAAAATTGGTAATCCATTCTCAATCATATTTTTATGGCCACAAAATATGTTTTGTTACTTCTTTTCCTGAATTAGTAATACACATAGTAGTCCTTTAATTTCATATGTTTATTTATTTAATGTAATGAAAATTATTTAAAATAAATACATAATGCGATACAAATTATATCAATAATTTAAATGATTTAAAGTTTTTTTTTATACTAAAACCTCATAAATGTATATTTTAACGGTATCTCAAAATAAATACAAATATTATTATTGATAGATAAATTGTTTGAATATTTCATAGGTTTTACTACAAATAAAATATTAAAGTTTTATTCAGAATGATAACTTTTGAAGAGCTTACGTATATCATATCGTAAATATACAAATTTTTGTGTTCAAGGTAGTTTTTATTAGTTTAGAGTCAAGTAAATTTGAATATACGTAAATATTTAGAACAGGGGTATTCAATCGATGGGTTGTGTAGCTCATGTGATAGTTATTTTTGCCATAACATATTTTCTGATAAAAGATACGCATACAGTTTATTTAATCTTGATAAAATTCATCTTATTCATCGAAAATTAGACTATCAATATAAAAAAAATTAATAAAAATAATTTCTTGATATAAATCGTCAAAAAATACAAATGAAATCCAGGATAAATGAATTTTTTTATTTGTACCTTGTTTATGTGTTCACAGCCATGTATATAATTGATTATTTTTTACAATCACTTGAACTTTATTTTATTGGCTGTTAAAAGTGCTTTCACATCTTTTTTTTTTTTAATAATGAAATGATGGTTTTATACAATTCTTTTAAGAAAATAAAAGCTCTGGTACCGAGTTGCGGATGAACAGATTTGTATTAAGCATGATTATAGTTTTAATCTAATTACTTTTCATTTCCTACCTAGAGAAAAGATTATTTTTCCATTTACCTGCAAGTATATTATATTTATAAAGATTACTCAAGTGAAGCTTCTGTAGAATTAACGACAAACAACCATTGTGTGTTCAACCGCTTATATAAAGATAATTATTGAGTAAAGGAAAGAAGTATACTTTTTATAGGGTATAGTATAGAAAGATGTACTTTTGATTGGTTTGAGTTTTTTACTTTGTACGTATATCAATATTGCACAATATCTAATTGTGAACTATATATATGTATATAAGGAAATAAGGGATCTACACTTTCTATTGCAAAAATCCCTCAGGAATAAATAAAATATAAATAATATTATATAATATTCACTACTGAGAAATAATAAAGAAATAAAAACTTAAAAGAATGCAATTGCAAGACTTGAGTAACCCCTTAGAGAAAGAAATACATTGAGACGACAAATGAATTTTGATTTGCAGTATGGTCTAGTAAGGTTGTATTAGATTAAAATCGTTATTCTACAGCAATGAACGCCAGCTAAAGCAAATAGTAGAAAAAAAGATACAATAATACTTTTAGATACGACTACCACTACTGGCGAATTTTTATGAAAATTCAAGCATAATTTTTTTTAGTTATTTCTTTTGCGATATATTGGCTTAAGTAACGAACTCTGGTAATTTTTTGACGTCAAGATAAAAAAAGGTGTAATTTAATTTCAATATCAGCTAAAAGAAAGAAGTTTATTGGTTAATTTTTCATTACACCACCAGAGTTGAAAATTATTTCTCTTCTCGATATTTAAGTTATTTTAGGAGCCTAACAATGGTGTACTTCCTTTCCAGTTTATGATGAATAAAATTTGAACAAATTACACAAATTTTAAATTCTTTCACTATATAAAATCAATTTACCTCCCTAGTATAATTATTTGTGGAGTTATTTATGTTCAAAATATTTTGAAAATTTACAATTATGAAAGCCAATTAAATAAATAGTTTTTGTATTTTAGAAATTGAAGTAATTAATGTATTTTCATAAAATGTTTAATGCGGGTAAAATATCTATTCTATAATAAAATAACAATGCTTCATTGGGATAACTTAATCCTGTTTTGAAATTAGGGACAGAATAGTTTTTCTTACTCGTAGTAATTTTCTCATCAACGATTTCAAATTTTTTGTTGTTTAGTCCCCTCTACAACAAATATTTCACAGTTTAATAATGAACCATCCTACCACTACTTATATAACTGTGACGTGAGAAACAGATATCAATAAAAAAAGAACAAAGGAGAAAACTGAATTTGTAAATATGTAATTCCTGTCTTTCCCACTTCACAAAAATACAAACGATTTATTGGAATACGAAATTTCATAAGACATTCAATATTCAATAGAAAACTTAGATAGTTTTTTATTTTGATTATACAAAAACTATTACTCATTATGATGTTATCAAAAATTGAACAGGATTTGTAATCCTTTAAAACTATTTTCTTTTCTGTTAAAATGAATTTGAATTGAAACAAGCATTTGTAATGTATTTTAAGTAATTCAAATTTTCAATAAACATTTACATATATGTTATGATAAATTGAATCCATTAGTAAAAATCAGCAAGAGTTACGAATTCCATGTTCTTGAGGATTTATTCAAAATCCTTCATAGAATTAATTTAAATATTAAATCACAGTGATTTATCAAAACTGATTATAGTCGCTTCTTCTCTTTTCAGATATGATGAAATATGTATTAAATTAAATTTGACTCTGATAAATGTATGTAGTATGCCTTCAAATTTTCCCCTTTCAATTTTTGATTGCGCATCAACTTTGGTATGAAAAAATACTTTAATTCAACAATTCTTTGAGAAACATTTTTTTCATATCCATAATAACAACTGTAGAACAATTGAAATTAATGATTATCGTTATATATAATTATTAAATAAGGACTACAAATTAAAGTCAAGCTCAAGCATAAATTAAATACATAAGGAAAACTATGACTTACAAAAAAAAAAAAACAAGTATTAGGTCGAGCGAAAAGTTCGTAGGTAGGTATTTTCTTGTAATCATCCGGTACGAGCTTTTTAGCAATTATAGGTCTATAAGTGTGGTCAGCTGTTTAGGTCGGATTAAATACTCTTAAGTAGAAAATTGAAGCCAAAAGAGAAGAGGTTGCTGTTCACCAAAATCATGAAAATGCTTTTGGTCAAACGATCTTGAGAGTCAGGAAAAGACAAGTAACTGGATACAACATTGAAGATATCGAAGTGGTTGACCAATCAAGCTAACTTCAGAAGATGCACAAGATGCCCTTGAATCATACCTGGATTAAAATGACTGAGCTGGTGAAAGAACAATCCAAGGTCAAAAATGTCAAGAGCTGTAAAGATTGCAGTTGCAAGTCCCTCTGAGACTTCACAACCAACATGATATTAAACATCATAGAAACAGGGTAATTTTTTTATGACTTTATTTATTCAGAGAAGTTACATATAAAAAAAATATATATAAATAAACATTTTAGTTTAAAATCAATTCCCTAAACCAATGTCAAACATCTTGAGAGAAATAAATGATGTTGGTAATCAATCTATTGGCAACAAAACGTTCCTTCCATAAATAAATAAACAAAACAAAGCCACAAACTAACTAAAAACTTCAAAAAAAATAAAAAAAATAAGAAGTAGTTACATAATATTTAAATAAAAGGATAAAACAATAATTATTCTAAAGATCCAGAATAGCTTTTAAATTTCTTATAATTTTGTATTAAACGGTGCAAGAATAATAAGTTTTTATCTGAAAATGAGTTTAATATGTCTCCAGCATAGTTCCTTGAAGACTGATACGTCCTTGGAAATCCTAACGCAGAAGGCAGAATTAAAAAATAAACAACCCCAGGATATTTGAAATTAGATAGTAAATCGCTTTCCATCCCTCATTTTAGATATGGATACATGTTTTGGTAAATTCAAACAATTCAAATATCCCTTGCAAATTTTATCCACCTTTTCTCTAGAGTTGGAGGGAAAATTCATTATTAAGTACCATGGAATTAGAGTGAAACGGATGATTGCAACTCCTGTCATTGGAAAAAAAACTTTCCACTATTGAAGAAAGAATTTTGGTCAAGAACCGTTCTTATATTCTTAGATAATGCTGTACATTCCAATTATTTGGGTCCATGAAGTTTTTAAAGAAAAACTTTTTACTACTATTTTTACAATAGTAAAAAAGGATAAAAAGATTAATGCCCCTATCCAAATGATTCTCTGGACAGCTTCCCAAGAATGCGATAATTCAAGATCAGTTTCCAGCATTAAATAATTGTAGGGAGGATGGAACTCAGACTCCCAGTTTCTTGAATGGTGAATTAGAATCCTTCGATAAATTTTCTGAATAATTCTAGAGAGCAAAGACAACCCTCCTCCTAGATGACTTTTGTGTCTTATTATGGAATCTATGTAGCTTTGATGAAAAAGCTTATTGAGCCAGGAATTTTCTTAGATTTTTTTTTAAAAACTTCTTCAATCTTACTTGTTAATAGGTTTTCTGACTTTGCCTCGATTATCAAAGTGATATTGTCAGCATATCTATCAATAATATATTTTGATGTTCTCGAATCAACTCTAAAATCCCCCAAACTTATTTTTTGTGGGATCCCCAAGATCTTTGATACCTGCAGGGAAAAGTGAAACAGTTCATTTTGTTCAGTGATGAAAATACCTTCACTATTGATCCTGTTATTAATAGGCAAAATGATATACCTATATAAAAGCCTAGATAAATTAATATTCATATCAAAACATTTTTGAAAGTTTTATTTAGGTGAATATTTAACTACATTTTGTTTTGTCTATGTGTTAAAGACAAATAATGGTTAGGAAGGCTCAAAGATAAAAATATAATGTAATAATATAATTAATTTTGTAAATACATAGCTATACTATTTAGAAAGTATATCATACAAAAAACTTTCCTTTTCTTTCTCAATGCTGTATAGGCGTTATTTTTTTAACGTTCCTGTATATATATTAGTACAAAATATGTCAATAGATGGCGTTTGTAACATCATTTGAAATAATATGTTTTGTGTTATGTATTTCATAACCTATATTTACTATATACATACTAAACTTAATTCCAATTAATATTTGACTCACTGTTACTTTTTTTTCCCAAATTTCTCTTTATAATAAAAATTATATATCAATACAATTTGTTTAAAACTTTGACCTTCAGTCGATTGCAGACCTCATAAACGGTGCTTTGGGCATTTTTGTGACTTTTATAATTACCTGTGCGTCAAAACAATTGTATCAGTAAGAGGCTAGTGACAAAGGCCATTAAGGACGACCTTAGCTTGAAGTTACCTTCATACCACGAAGATAAAAAACATACGGTTGCAAAGAGGCAAGGAACTCCACCAAATTTGCACATCAAATCCAAGCATCATAAATCAATTCTTTGATGAGTCAAACTTCATCTTAGACGCTGAATTCAACCAAAGAAAGGTCCTCTGTCTGGCAGAGGACAGAGATAATGTGATGAAACCAAGTTCCCGTCCAAGATAAGGGTATTTGGCTTGAGCACCAGTGATGGGAATGTCATGCCGTCTCACATTTTTCAAAACAGTCACAATGTGACTCCTTAGTGTACTTGGACCTTCTTAAGAATGATGTAATCCCATGGCTGGAAGCCACATATCCTCCAAATATAAAGTCCATGTGGAGTCAAAGTTTTAGTTCCTTCTCATGTTGCTAAAACTGTCATTCATTAGCTAAACAGCCAATTCCACGTCATTATCAATCTGATGAGTGAACTTCCAATAGCCTTGACATGAGCATGTGTGATTTCTAGTTGTGGTCAGAGCTGAGAAAAAAGATAAAGAAATATCTTCATAGATTCTTGAGGCCCCTGAAGCTCTTTGTCAAGAGGAACATGTCTCACTTCAAATAGAAATATGTACTAAAGTTCTGTTCAGCCTTTATGTCCCGTTTACAGTTGATAATCAATTCTGAAGGGGATCATATTGAATGATACAACAGCTTAGTTGAAATGACATATACTATTATCTAAACTTACTTGAAAATATTGTCCAGATACTTCTGCTCACCCTTTTAGGCATACTTATTAATGACTGCTATTTTAAAGTCAATAAATATATATTATTTTCAATAATATATATTTATTTCATTTCAAAGTTTTTATAATATTAAATATAAGGCGATTGTAAATACAAAATAGAATGTTCTTATTTCATTGATTATATTCATTTTTCTAGGAAAGTCTCACTTCTAGATAAAGCTATGAAATAACTAATAATAATACACTACAAGAAGATATATAATAAATAAACATTAAACTACCCGATCAAAAAAGAAAATATACAAGGAAGTCTACAACAAGTCCTATAAAGACAGCATTAGTTTAAAAAAACAAACATTTAAAAACATTTTTGAAAAAAGGGGAGCTAAACAATTGTTATTACTGTATTAAGAACCTTGTTAGTATCAATTGGCTGTTATATTATTTTTTTGGGTTGTACTGGGAATGAATTTCTGCTATAAAGAGTAGAAACTTCTATAAACAAAAAAACATTAGTACTAGACAAATATAATAATTTTATCAAAATTAATCAATATTAATTTTTTTATGTATTTTTAAAAGAATTTGTACCAAAGATAAACGAGAATCCTTACTTTAAAGGGAGAAGTTAATAGCGTGGCGACCTATTTAATGATGATCACAAAAAGAAATAATAGTACATGGAACAACCGCTTTTTATTTTCTAATATACAAACATAGTTTTTTTCTTTAAAAAAATGTCAATTCTACTTGATCTCTACTCCTCTAAAGAAAGAAGCAATACCCGTATATTATGTTTATAAGATTTAAGGTCAAAAGGGTCCTGGTATATTGGTGTATTTCAACAAAAGAGTTATAAAAGAGACTGATCAATTAATTAACTTTGCTTTTGTAGAGAGATGGTAGGCGAAAATCGTTTTTTGCAACATACAATATCCCTTGACAGTTTTAGAAGATGCATTCTATCTTCGAATACTATCTGAGGGATGATACAATTATCCATGATTCCCAAGTCAGATTTAGATTTTTTTAAATCACAGACTGGACCATCCTTAGAATAAGAATAACTTTGGCGCATTTATAAAACAGGAAAAAAGAAAATTGACTTTGTAAGTGTAGTAAGACATTTAATACTGTAATTTCAACTTACAGTATATTATATATACAATTATACTTATACAACTATATAATACTTGGCCCTTTGCAATAATACCGCTTCAATGAAAACCATGCTTTTAATTTGATTGTAAAAAAATTGAAAAATTGTCAAAAATATAAAAATAATCTTATCTGCCACACTTAATAATTGGTTGATATTTATTAATTGTTTTGACTATTACTAATCGAAATTTTGTCAAAAATAAATGGTGAATATTGTGAATATTATACGTGACAGATTAGATGTTGAAATTTAAAATATGTTAATAAAGAAATCATTTTAAAAATGGAATATTAAATTTTTGAAGTTGAAATGTTAAAAAAAATAAGAAAAGTATTTTAAGTTAGGCTCAAGTCTATTTATCCAAAGTCATTTAAAGTCATTTCAATTTTAATCTAATTAAAAAAAAATATGGTAGAAAAATGGTAAGGAATTCAATTTGCTTGGAAGAAAATTAGAAGGATTGTAAGATTGCTAAGATATCCCGTGGACAAAATTACGTAGCACCCATTTAAGTTATTTTATACTGCCCTATTCCGATATAACATGTAAAAAATTGTTACACTTAAACAAAGTATAATGATAATATTTTTGAAAAAATACGATACATATTATTTGCAAAAAAGGTTGACAAAACATGAAATATTTTATGACAATATATAGCATAACCAAACAAAAAAAATAATAATAACGATAAAACCAAAAAAATATATTTTTTTTAAACTATCAAACTAGTACATCCCTTTAATTACTTTGATAAAGCATTTCATAATGAGAGTTGTTTCTGTAAGGCTCGAGTCTTCTTGAGTCCTTTTTGGATATATTATTTGTTAATTTTTGAAAATAATCGTGTTAACTTGGCCTTCCTCCTATTCACATTAGTGTCCCAAAAGTTCAACACTATCAGTCGTTGATAAAAACGAAATTACTTGATTAATTACTATTCTGATAATAAAAAATACACCCCCTCCAAAAAAAATATATATATATATATATACTCCGTAAGATGTTCATACTTTCATTTCAAAAATCCTTCATTCCTTCCTCAAATATTTTAGTTCAAAATAGAGTCCTTATTTGGTCAAAAAAGAAAAGAAAAAAAAATGTATATTCCATTTGTAAAGTATTCCTTTACATACTCATATATAAGTATTAGTCTTGGGTCTGAAAATACTACATCTGTCTGAGACCGGTATGACTTACAGTGAAGTGAATTAATTTAGCACTTCAAATAAGTTTTGTTTGGATTGGTCTTAAAGAAAAATTCAGTCTCACTTAAAATTCGGTTTAGACCGATTCTGCTGATGATTTTTTGTTGACACATTGACATAATGTATTTTTCAACATTATGAACTTCGGTAAAATTACTTAATATGTACGGCGTTACTTTGTTAACGCAACAAGTTAGATAACATTTTGTTGTCAACTGTCGATAATACATCCTTTATTCTAATCTGTTTTCTGAACGTAGATTGGTTGAATTGGATTCTTTCAAGCTGTGAACGATTCCTAACAGTTGTTGAATGATAATTTCATAGTTGGGAAGAATGGGGGAACTACCAACTGATTTTGGGCCTTTTAGGGATTTTTCCTGATACAATAAAGGTAAAGACGTGTATGAACTTAAATGCTGTACACAACCCCTATTTGTGTAACTCATAAATCAGAATAGGGGATAAAATTGGTACACAAATTGTGGTAAAAAAAAATTGGTATATCCTTTTTGTACCAGTTGGGAAAATATGGAATCAATCCACGAATTTTTGTCCCAAATATTTGGAAAAGGTGCAGAGACCTCTTTTAAATCTGTACCCAAAGGTGACAATATAACAATTACTCGAAGTCATGGACTCAATGAGACGTTCATTCATTAAGTAAAGGGATCATTTGAGGCCTCTAAAGGTGATTTTGAGGCAAAAGTAATCCAGGCTGAGGTCAAAGTTCATGTATTCCCCTAAGGCATTAGGGTCAACAATGATGTCTACCTGGACGTGTTAAAGACCAAAGTGAAGCTATAGATCGACATGGTTACCAATTGGGGATTTTACATGTAGCAACAGGACTCGGCACCCTACCATACCTCGAAAAATAAGTATCAAATGGCTCCAAGACAATTTTGACCACTTCATCTCGCTGTATCTGAATCTGATGGATTTTCGGGTGTGGTGTTGGATCGAATGACACACCAGCATAACCCAATGCAACTCAAAAGACAAACTTATCAGTTGGATGAAGAAGGAATTCCAGGATTTGCGAGGGGACCAAGTGTCGAGGGCCTATTCGCACTTTTGGCTTCGTATAAAGACTGTAATTGAGGCTAAAGGTGATTTTATAAAATAAAATAAATCAGAATCCCTCAACCTATCAAAATTTGGTTTTATCTTATTGAGGTAGAAAAAAATTATTCACATTTTAAAAACAATTAAATTTCGGTTTACAGTCTGAAATCGCAGTTTGAACGGCCTAAATCTGTCTAAAAAAGTTATTTAAGATAGCAATAAGAAAAAAAAAATATTGTACTGAGTCTCAGGACTAAGTAGTATATTTCATAAATCTCAAAGGGTTCTTTTGATTTTCTGAAAGTAAAGAAATCAGTATTTTATAAGTTTATATTTATAAATAAGTGAGTATATCTACTCTAAAGATTTATGCTCAAAAAATGTAAGAGTGATGTTTCACCTAACTACCTATGCATTATCGAATTTGACTTGGAGTAAATTGGAATCTGAATACCTATATCCACGTATCATATACACTGTACATTATTACTTCAAAATACACTTTGATCACATTGTTGCCTTAGGCTTTCTAATTTTTCGTATACTACACACTTTTCTCATGAGACTTTTTCCTTTTACAAAAACATTACTATAACTCCAAGCAGTTTATTTATTAATAGTAATACAAATTCTCTTCAATAAAGAAAAATGCTTTTTTATTTTAAAATGGTTCTAGGTTCTATAATAACCCATTTACTTATTTTTCCTATCAATGCATTTAGTAATGTGTATCTTGTCTTGTATAAGTGTGATCATTTGACAATAGATACCGTTAGAAATATCCTTTTTTTGTACTAAAAAACTTTGAAGACAGTTGAGGAGTTATTGGAATTGGTTTTGTTTGAGTGCAAGTAAAAGATGGACACCTACAAAGAGAAAATACACTATATTTTACAGCTTTTCTTAGATACAGGGTAAAATACAAGTCATCCAGCGGAAAATGGGTCCTTATACTGTAACAACCGATCGCGCGAAATTTTGGTTTCGTCGATCCTGTTTCAGTGACAGTGGACGTTATAGATGTTCTATGCTCTGGAAGGCCAATTGGATAAAATAATGAAAATCGTCGAGTCTGACCGTTATGTAATCACTGATTTGATTTCCAACGAGATATCCATAAATATAACTTTATTTTAAAATCCATCAAAAATAATATATTTATTTTTGCCAATCCTATTAATATGTAAACAGGGTCAAAAATTAAAATCCTCTACGAGACCGTCTAGCTTCAGTTCTAAAAGTCTGACAACTTTGAAAGAACTGACAAAAATCTACAATTTGATGTTGATTTTGTTTTTGTTTGATCAAAAAAGTCCGAGCAACAAGCAAAACGACAGAGAGTGTGTAATCTGCAACAAGAAGATCCTCATAGTGGACAATGTTCTGAACAGGATCAATATTGACTGAATAAAGAGCTCAGGTTGAGGGAACCTTTAGGACCAATCATTAAAATTTAGATTATATATTAATAAAAAAAAATTAACACTAAGTATTTGAAAAATCGCAGGTTTTGTATTTATTTAAAATGAGTATCACTCTATCAAAAAAATAAATCCAAGTGAATTAAAGTAAAAAAAAATCAACTATTCAACTAAATTTTTTTGAATTAGTTAACATAAAAATCATAAGACTTTAATATAGAGATATATTTTTCTAATTTAGGAGAAAAGTGTACCACATTGTCATCATCTATATTTAGCTAAATGACGTCATGGCGTAAATAACAAAAATCACAATAACACCATTTTTAAAAAAAAACTAATGACCACATTTTAAAATTAATATGATCAAGGAAAAGGAAACGGCTTTTTGTACTTACTAATTAAATACATATTTTCTTTTCCAAAGCTGATGTCATTATTCTTGAAAGAGAACATATAAGTATAAAATGATCACTTGTGCATAAAAGACAAAGAGTAAGACTGATGATTTGTTTTGGAATTATAAGTGTTAGTGTTTATTTCCTTCATCTAATAGCTCTTTCCGCTAATTTAATGACAGCTATGCTAGTATTCTCCCAAACATTTTTCAAATTATTTGGCTAACTTATTTTTTGAATATTGGCAGATGCAAATAATTTTCAAGAATGCAAATAATTTTTAAAATTTTTTGAGCTTTCGACACCTCAAATAGTCTGTATAGCATGTTAATATTTATTTTATGGTTTATATATCAAGTTTTCACAAAATAAAATGCTGAAAGTATCTGTTTGATAGTTGATATTTATACAAACTTCACAAATAATTTTGAATGATTCAAGCACATTCCATATACATTTGGAAAAGGGTTCTCAAACTTTTTGCAGTGTGTACAGGATGAGAAAATATGATAATGATCTATTTACAAATACATACATAACAGCATTATGATTAAACTAAATATACAATAAATAAATGAAATTCATCCATGCTTCACGTAATACTACTAAAGGGAGCTCCCATCATACCACAGTTTGAGAACCACTGACTTTGGATATTTATTTTCGATACATTTTACAAAAAAGTGGAATAGAAATTTTTTTTTTGATAATGATAAAAGTAAGGATATGTGTAAGTATTTTTCTTATAACAGAATATTTTATTTATTGTACACTTATATTTGATTTATTTCTTTAAATATTCAACCAAATATCAGACCCTTTTATGTTTGCTTAACTGTGTTGTTTATGAGGGGAAATAAATAAGTCAAGTAACATTTGTCTAGAAACTGAATGTTGTACAAGGATATGAACAAATTATTTTCCTTTTAACGATACATCTGAAACTACTAGAGTAACAATGTATTCATATACAGTAACATTAGACGAATGATTAATTATAAATGTTGTTCATTATTGATTTGTATATGTATACAAAGCATGTAAATAAAGATACTACAAATAAGACTAATCTCATTAATAAATGTATTTTATATTGTGAAATGACGTGCAGCATATACAAAAACTAAATACTTATCCTTAAAATCAATTTTTATTTTAAGTAAATATAATGTTTTTTCTCATCAAGAATAAATCCTTAGTAATAATATTTGCTTTAGAATATATATGTAATCCACATTACAAACGATGATAATCTTTAGTTTTTTATTTGATTACTTCTGTAGATTAATTTAGAGGAATTAGAGTATGCTGAAGCTTGATAATAATTGAACACACATTGTTTAAACGAATGGTTTTTTTCTTTCTTTGCAATTCAACATCTGGTTTTATTGTCTACAAGAAGTATTAACGTTTGCCAACAGAAAAATAAAAAAAACTATGATAATAAGAATAATTTATGAGGTTAAAGGTACTATATATATTAAAGCTACAAGGCATTGCGACCTCCTTGTACTTGTAGCATTTAAAAAAATGAACGGGATTTACTTAGAGTTAATGAGAGTTGTCAATGTGGTCAAAGATGTAATGGTTTAAGGGCTCTTAAGTGTTAATGAGCTTTATCATAAGTAAACTCTGTCTTTATTTTTCTTCTCTTTTCTTCCTATAGTCTACTAATAAATACATAAAATCCACTCAAAATTTAATTACAAAATTGTTTTTTAGGGAATCTTTTGTAAATTAAAGTTCAGGCTTTTAGCTATCAAATGAAAATCTCTAAAGAAAAAGTACACATTTTCAAATTGAATTAAAGATAACTTAAGTTCTAAACATGATGGATATTTTAAAAAGGGTTTGGAATTTTTAAACATTATGAATTAGATTATAATCCAATCAATTATCCTTATATTCAAAAGTAAGTCCTTAAGAGACCTTTGTAAATTAAAAATAGCGAAACATAACAAAAATTAGAAAAAACACTCGATAAAAAGCATAGGGTCAAATTTTATTCAAATAATTATAATTTGTTCTACGGACATTTTTGCTGTTGAATAGTGTATCTTGGTGATACGCACTTTCTTTCAATTATATTTATAAAATATTCAATAAAAAGCTGATATATTAACTATTAATTAAGAAAAGAATGGCCCTAATTTAGGCTTTTCGCGATAAGAAAACCATCCATGGTTCCCTAGCAGTTTTTAAGAACATCGTCCCCTTGCACATAAAAGTTGAATTGATGAAGTAGTACATCAAAGTGCTTTATCCCAGTACATAAAATTTTAGCCATCCATTCAACTTGTACAGAAAAGAAAAGTCTGGAATATTTGATAGACCTCAATTAAAACCACTAATGAGATGACGAAATTTTATCATATCATTGAATGAGACAGAATCAAGAATTTTGAATCAATTTTGTAATGTGGTAAATAATTTAGGAAGTTAAGGTTTTTCATTGGGACATTAAAACAATGGATGGAAGTTATCAAGGCTGGTTGGACTAACATATGATGAAGGATTATTGCTGGAGTTGGATGAGAGACAGAGGCTGTATATCAGAGATCAGTGAAGAAAAAAACTCAAATAACTTCACTTTCCCATCGATCTGTGCAAAAAAAAACTTACTGGAAAATTCTTTTAAGTTAAAATTTCTTAGAAAAAGCTGAATAGAATGACCTTTTTTAATTTTTTTTTGTATGGCACTGCAACTAAATTTCAATATTATTATAATCTATTCATTAAAAACTTTAATCATATTAAATATATGACTTAACAAACAGGGAAACAAGGGAATAATCCTACTTCTTCATTTATGTAAGACCTGCTAAGTTTCAGTTAAAAAAAAGATGTATTCCAATCCAATGCCAATATAAACAAAACATAAATCTTTTGGCCGTAAATCAAGTGGAATTTTGAGAAAAAGTATCTGGTTAAATTTGACCTTTTTTAAGTTGAAAAAAAAAATTCCAGGGCTTTTCACTTTTTTCTGGAAAACAATAATATTATGTACTGTTGATAATAAAAAAAATATTTAAGGGGCCTAAATACCCTCCATCTCATCCCTGTAGAGTCTCCTGACCCTGTATATATATATTTTTCCATTATTATGAATCCTTGATAAGGAAAATACAAAATGTAGTACTTAAAATCATTTGTTTTTATCTTGAAACCTTCGATATTGAGTATTTTTTTTAGCTTTTAGTCAGGGTTACCATGTTTATATTCGGTTTCTTTCTTTAAACATGTCTACTTAGATGTGTTATTTGTAAGGACATTTTTATACATATGTACCAAAATGTTATAAAGAAAGAGGACACATGTGTACCCATGTGTGAACACCTTTCTATGTTTAATGTATATCCCTTTTCCCATCTGTATCAATATCTAAGGGAATCTCTAGATTAATTACTCTACATTATGTTATCACATATGTATATTTAGAGTTATATTTACATAGGAACATGCATATATGTTATGCATGTATTCATTGTTACTAGGGACCTCGAATTTTTAATAAAAAACCTTACATATTCATTGGATTGCTCATTATATAGCTAAAGTTAGACACAAATTATATATTGATTAGTATCAAAATACCACCATACTAATAGATCTAATTTAAATGATAGTGTCCATTATTAGTTGGTAATCAATGATGCCATTAAATAATGTATTTTGAGACGAAGAAATTAAAACTTAAGCAATATGTTTGTACATCATGAATGTAAACAACTTTTTAGTAAAAATAAATCTATTATTTTGTCTTTAATTTTAATGATTTATTTAGCATAGTAAGAATGACTGTTGTAGGTAAAATATGTACTGTTTTGTGTATAACTTGTTGCCATTTTGCAAGTAATTTGGATGTGCCTCTTTCATAAAAACCCTCGTCCCTATTGACAAAAAACTGGGAGAGTCTATTTTCATAGGCTTCTTGTGAGGTGTATTTTTCAAGGACAAAATATTTCACCATAAAGAAGAACGATGGTTATCACTTGGTGTCATGTCTTGAATGTAAGCACGATGCATAAGAAACTCCCAACCAATATCCTGGAGTCAATTAAGATGTGTGTGGCCTGGCGTTGTCCTGATGAAACACAATTTCTCTCCTATTGGCCAAAATGGCTGCTTTTGGGCGAAAGTTTTCTTCAAACGGTCCAATTGTTGACAGTATAACTCCAAATTAAGAGTTTGGCCATAGGGGAGCAGCTCATATTAGATGATTCCCTGCCAACCCCACCAAACACACAGCAAAATCTTCTTTGCCACTAATCCTGGCTTGGCCACCGTTTGCACTTGTTCACTGGGATTGGACAACGACCGTTTTCCCTTGATGTTGTCGTTTGTGTCCCACTTTTTATCATTAGTAACCATCGATTTTGTTGCGATTGAGCAGAGATTTACTGATGAAAATTCGGTCCATAAGGTCCTTTTTTAATGGAGCTGTATTTAAGGGGTTCCAAACGGTTTTTTGTACAAAGTTTAGATCTTTGGTCATTCAAACAGTACTTATATGACGGTCAGCTTCTACTATTTCCATAATTTTATTGATGTTTTCGATAATTGGTTTTCCAGAGTGTGGTGCATCTTTGAAATCAAAATAACCGAAACAGAATCGACAAAACCAAAATTGCACATAATTGACTGTTACAATATACGGACCATAAACATCATATACATTTTTAGCAGCTGGCTTGCATTTTCCCCTTTGTCAATAAAAAACTGTAAAATATAGCGGATTTTCTATTTGCTTGTGTTCATCTTTGATGCTCGATTAAACAATACTGCGTCAAGCAATAATAAAATTAGGTAAGGAATACTTAGAATGAAATTTTTTATCTTTCTAATGCCATTTAGCTTAATCCAATTGTATTCATAAAACTGCTAGATCCAGATTACTGAAGCTATCTATCGAAAAAATAATGGATTTCTTTTTACTGTACCTATTAAATTTATATTATTTCTTAATATTTACATATTCAGCTGAATGACTTACATTGGAACAATGTTAGGATTAGATTACATGTTTTTATTGGAATAAATACCAAAAAAAAAAAAATCTTGTTTTTATTTTTATCTTTTAAATTATGTGGTTAACAGGGCAATGTTTTTTAAGAAAAAAACATTATATTTAGAGCTTGCATTTAAAGAAAGAGTACGTTTAACCTAACGATATTTTTGAAAACTAGGATAAGGTGATCATATTTTGATATACAATAAAGAGGAAATGTTATGTTTTAACGTAAAAGAGGGCGGGGGGGGTATTTAAAAATTAATATTTGGATAATAGGGTATTGACGTAAATATTTTTTTTGTAAAGATTTGAACTACAAAAAAAAAAAAATGGCAACAGTGAAACAACAGCCGATAATATGGAGAGACGCCGAGTCGCAATTTTGGAACTTTCTGCGCGGGGAAAAACTCCCACTGATGGTGGTCCTGGAGACGCCATACGGGTGGGAGTGCATGAATTGAAATTTGTCGGTCACATTCGACTTTTATGTAAGTTCAGGTTTGTTAAGCCTTGTAACTAATTATTAATACTTTAATATATCGAAATATGAATTAAGTTCCAACCTTTTCTTTTGATTAATGATTGAATAAGCAAGTGTTCATTTTTATTTGAACCACCCTGTAAATGAAGCAGATTATTTTTGTGTGTACGCAAATCTTTCTTATTTTGCATTATTTCCTGCATTATTTTTAATATGTTGCCATCTTGACAGGGTTTTTAACTATGTATGATATATGATAATAATTTACTTGTGTGCATAGTGTCGCAAATATACATAGTTTATTTGCAGAAACCAAGAAATCATCTCACAATATATATTATGTAAAATATATTTGATTTAATTCGTATATCCCTTTTAAACAAAATCTATTGAAATTAAGCTCACGTCAAATAATTGATAAATATCTTTGCAAATATGAAGTTTGTCCTTTTGTAGTTGTGATAAATTCTTTCATAGTAAATTAAAAAGCCAGTTACTTAAACATGAGTATGGGAGCAATCTCTTTCCTGATGATCAATAAAAAATATAAGTTTTATTAATGGAAAAGAAATTCAAATAGTTTTTGTATGTTAAACAGGGAATATTAGTTCATTAAGGCCATTCAAATCTATTACATCCAGCCTTGGTTTGTTCACATCTTTTCAGTTCATATATAAAAAAAATTCAGTTTAGATGCTCATTCCTTAATTTTTTCTTTTGATTTGTTTATTTTTTTAAACGAAAGGACTGCATGATTGCCTATAAAAAGTTTTCCCCCAGCAAGATGTCCATTTTCAGATAGCATAAAGGATACACATCTTTTTTATAAAGTAAAATTGGTCTTGTATATTCATAAAAGTTGCTGCTTTATTATTATTTGAGTAATTCATAATACCTCAATCCCCCTAGGCAACAAAATATTAATCTTGTAGCTAAAAAAGTTTGAACGAAAATATATCACGCTGTGGATGTTTCGCTAATTGGTTTGTTAGTTTTTAAGAACAACAAAAAAGGACCAAGGAAAATAGTAGCTAAAAGAACACCTTTTAAAGATTTTATCTGTTAATTGTTCAATTTTTTACGTTCAATTGCTCCAAAATGAATAATTTGGTGAAAAAATTACTGATAAAATAAATTCTTGGGCGGATAAGAATATTGGAACTCCAAAATCAACCGTTTAAATATTTCAAAATTAACTTTGAGTATTTGTTCCTTTAATCGAATCAGTACAATTCTGGGTTAATGGTTTTTTAAATTTAAATGATTATTGGAGATAATGTACGCAGTGGACATCCGAAAGAGGCAGTTACCGACAAAAACATCAAAAAATTCAACAAAATATTTTCAAATGATCATACAGTGAAGTTGATCAACATGGCCGGCTACTCTTGCACATAAATCAAAGGTGCGTATTGGATATATGCATGAATGTTTGGACACGCAAGGCTATTTACTCAGTGAGTGCTGTAAGAGCTCACACTCCATCAAAGCAAGAACATGTTTAAGATTCGGATTTGATTGAATGAAACTTATCTCTATCACTATACTCTAGTGTCCAATCAACAATCAAATGAGTGGGCTACACTCTATGAACCGAATCCAATGAGTAGAAAGACACTATAGTCAGCTAATAACGTCATGACATCAATATTCTTGGATAAAGATGGTATAATTTTCATTGATTACCTCAAAAAAGGGCAAGCCATCAACAATAAATATTACATAGTATTGTTTGATACTTTGAAGGATATCACCATCACAAACGTCGTCATTTGAAGATGAAAAAGGGATGTTTCATCAAAACTAGTGCATCGTATCAAAAATGACAGAGAACGATGAAAAATTGCATGGATTAGGCCAAAAACTGCTTCTCTATCCACAGTATTCAGGAGAACTGTACCCAGTGACATTTTTCTGTTTGCAAACCACAAAAAAATATTCATTGAAAAAAGTAATTAAGAGGTAATCGTCAAAACTGAGGCCTTTTTTGAGACTAAAGAGAAATCGTAAAATAAAAATGTCAAAGGGAATTTAGATGAAAGCTATAATCGTTGTATCACCCACGAAGTTAATGCAATTGAACAAATAAATCGAATTTTTCCAAAAAATGTGTTATACAATGTTAGCATACTAACTTTTCAACCCAACTGTTATGTACCTTGCTCTTTACTACCATACATACCAACATTTATAAATTATCTTTAAAATAGAGTTAATATAGATATAGTTTTGATAAAAAAGAATCAATATGATTTGAAAGAGAAAAATTCATATAATTTTGTAGAAAACTATAGAAAAAGAATGCTTACATAGCAATACTCATATAAGAAAAAATTGTTTAAGATCTCCAAAAATATTATGGACAATATCTTTCGGAAAAAGATATTGAGAAAATATTCAATATTTCTACAGAAGAATAAAAATCAAATTATACATATTTGGTGGTCATTTCATGAATTTACCCAGTCTATTTAATATTTGAGATTTGTAAGTAATGTGTGTCCGCTATAAAGTGGATCAGAAGAGAAATAAAGAATAGTTTATACATATATTACATACACCTTTTTATATTTTGTGCCATTCCATTGAAAACTTATAATCAATTTTATTTTTAACTATAAATTTGGTTGTATTAATAGTAAGAAAACCCATAAATTATAAAAGAAAGCCATTGAGAATAGAGCACCAAGCTTCTTTGCTATCCTACATTTTCCTTACCTAGTAAAAAAGTTTGTAGCCTTCAATAGTTTCAAGAATCTAGACACAGATAGTCCTATACTATTCAGTGGACTGTGTAACCTATCATAAAACACCATGAACCACTCTGGGGACAATCCAAATGTTCCAATCAACTATTTTTCCAATATATTTAGATTAAAATACGGCAAGAAGGAGGTAGGTAACTAGATAAAATTATTTTTTGGATGTGTACTTTATTATTCTTTCGACATCAATCTTTTAAATAGAGACTTGCAGGATTTACTGTCCAAAGTTCTTTAGTTATCAAGGATCCTAGTTAGTTTTTGTACGAAGGGAATCTTACCATGGGATGCAAATTATGGGGAAACCTTAGAGACTTCTCGTAAACAGAAAGTGGAACAAAGATTAAAAATACGTATTTTTTTATGAATCTGAATATTTCTTAAATTTAGCATGCATAATGTCATATTATACCATTGCTTCTCCTACAAATTCCTTTATCAGAAATAAGTACATTTGTAGTGAAACTGGCTTAGATTTTTTGTTTATAGAAAAGAAGGTATGATTATTTCCTATACTACGTCATTAAAACCGAAGGGCGTGATAATTTACGACGGTACTTATACAGATGGAGGATGGGAGTTTGCTCTGACATGCTTATTATGATTCTTTTCATTTTTTTACTTCATATTAAAATTCCTTCTATAATTGCTGGTCTTTGTAAGGTAATATGCAAAAACTTGCTGTCGAAAAATTCAGGATATCAAGGATTGGTCCATAGAGGTGAACCACTTCAAAGTTATCGCCTAGGTAGTTAAACTGTTTTTTTAAAAGAGATTTCTGTCTGCACAGTGGTGTATGAACTTTTTGGCTTAGAGTATATTCAATTAGTAAATTTACTCCATGTTTGGGGTTCTAATCTAAATTTTTTAAGTACTAGAGAGAGAGAGTTAATATGGGCGAATGGATTAATCATTTTACAAATTACATCTTGTAGCATAAAGTGATACTTATCAGTAGAATTTTGGGCATGTTAAAAAAATAAGCCTGACCATTAAAAGCATATTTTAGAGGAGAGCAGCTTTGCTGTCATGACGTTACATTTGATCAGCTACAATCAGCTGTGATGAAAAGAAAAAGGAAATAAACAAAGTGATAGGCAAGAATTATTGTTATGTCGTTCCTCAATTCTACTCTAAGTCAAACAAAGACTTACAATTAAAACTCTGCCACAAATAATCAGGGTAGCTCTCATTCTATTAAGTGTCGAGGATGTTCTTGTATGTGAAGGGCATGTGATATATTTATTAAAAATTAGAGATAAACAAATCTAAGATTGTTTTTGAGTGGACTTTTCTTAATTTCATAAAAATATTTTATTTGTAAATTTGTTATGCTACTGCAAGTTTTGATTGAACACTCTGTAAATTCTAGAGCAAGAGGGTTGCAAGTTCAAATTTATATAATAATTTTATTTGCAACTCTAATTTGTACTTTTTTTTCACATCTCTGTTTTAATAGCAATGAAAAACTTGTTTTGTAATTTTGTGTGCATAAAACATCTTTTGAATGAATATTTGTGAATAAAATATTTCAATCAATTATATTTAGTTTGTGTAAATGTGTTATTTGTGTATGGGTAATTTGACAATATATATTTTTAAAGCAGTACATTAATATAAACATGCATGCACACACATTCATTTTATTATAGTTTTTTCTATTGGAAAAAATAAAGTACGTGACAGGAATGATTGAATTAAATAAAGGGATATCTGAAAATACGAAGAATGTTAATATGTTAGTCCTGTTATCAAATAAAAATTTTACTAAAATAACAATAAATTAGTCGCATACTTAATAATGATTGTTATACATGAATTCTAGTGGTTTAAAAATCCTTAATACTACTTTAACCTCCTTTTATAACCCTCGGTTAATGAACTGTGTAAAAAGTTTTTGCTAAATTTCGAAATCAAATTAGTACCCATCCGTTTCAAGCAGGTTTAATATTTAAAAAAATGATAGCTGTAATATTATATTTTTGTATCTACGGTTTTTCGTCTTACAATTAAATAATGATAATCCAAGAAATAAAAAGGAATACCTTTGAACTAAAACGTATAATTAAATTCACAAAATTTTGAATTAAAAAATCCTTAATCCAGGCATTATTAAGATAAATAAAATTTTACATATAATCAAATTGAATGACTTAAGATCATCCTGAAAAGTATTGGCTGTAATGTGTAGATTTAAAATGATAAGAAGCATAGTAATAAATATTGGGGTATGTAACATCCCAGTCAGCTAGTGGTAAGTTAACTATTCATACAAATGAGCAATAATTCGAAAGGTCTTTAATAAATGCATATTTTTATATATGAATATTAGTTTTATCTAGATATATTCAACTTTTTGTATATTTGGAAGTTTATGTTTTTGAAGAACGTGAAACAAACAATATATTTTTTCTATTTTTTATTTAAATGATATATATCTTTTTTGAAGAAATAAGTAACTATTCACGATGCTTCAAAAGTATTTCAATTCTCCTTTATATGTATATGTTTAACTGTTATATACTCACATATATATGAAAATATAAAGATATTTACAATTGATAAAGACACAATATAATATTTACACCAATCTTTTTAAGTATACTTACATATACTTTTTTTATTCTAAATAGTGTCGATTAAAATCTGAACACTTTGAATTTTAAAATTTACAAGATATAATGTATTAATTAAGAATAAAATTTCAACAAAATTAATACTCTAAATAGATGCGTCTAAAATCCCTTAATAATTGATATAGCCGTCCTAAGATACTATTATTGCTTCCAGGTTTTGGCAGAAGACCTGGCACCCACTGCAGATATAATCCTCTATCATGGCGTCCCAGTCATGGCTGGCAGTGGCTTTGAGGGTCTCAGTGTTTTGAATGACGGACACTTTAGACCTTTCCCTCGGTAAAATTAATGGTGTTGGCCTCCAGGCTGTGATAAGGACAAAAGTATACAAAAGAAGAAATCATAAGACTAATTCAAAAGAGTCTAGCAGCGGAGGGGATGTGGTTCTTTCATTACTGGTGTAAAAAGTGGTCTTCCTAACCTCAGAGGGCCCTTTAGGAGTCACCAAATATCGAACCTACGCACATTGAGTTAAAGATAATAACTTCTCTTGAGTTCTTTGTCCACGAAGCAACATTATTTGTTGAACTCAGTATGCGTAAAATTGATCTGTGGCCGCTCCTAGAGACGGAAATTTACATTATATATATATATGGACTTATAAGACTATTCCTAGGTTAGAAGGATTATAAAAAAGCTTTCTTATTTATAAAGCGTAGCAATCAGGCTATAGAAGTAGTAGTCGAGTGAGCGTGGTTTTATTGTAGAAATAAGATTCTAAAGTTTTCTTAGAAATACATTCAGTTACTAATATGTGTTAATGTAGCGAGGAACTTGTGATTATCGTCCTTAAGAAATATTAACAAAAAAAAAAAAAAGTTGACATTTTACTTTATAAATTTAAACTTAATGAAATTTAGTTGTTTAGCTTTAATTGATGCAATTAATATCCAAATCAGATAATTGTTTTAATTTTGGAAAAAAAAAAAAAAAAAAAATCAATTCATTATAATAATATTTACAAAATTGTTTGAATGTTAATAACTTTACGGATAATAATGCTTGATATCTAAAGTTGACATTAAAAAGTTTGGTGTCATGCAAGATTTGTTTTAATCAAGTAATTAAATAGTAATTATTTAAAAAAAGTATATATACATTTTAAGACTTTTTCATAATAATTATTTTATAAACTAACTATCTCTGTTGTCAATTAAATTTAGCATTTATTTTTGTATCAAATTAATACCCTTCTTTTTTCTTTTCTTTATTTTTCTTAAATATTATTTATTCTCATATAAAACAGGCGAACTTAATTATTATCAATAAATTAGTAAATAAGTCCATATAAATAATAAATTACACATAATCACATAGAAATTATTTTATAATGAAGGGATTTTTACGAATTCATTCATTTTTTTCCTTCTCCTCTTATCCCCCTTTCTCCCTCCCCTCCCCCTAAAAAAACAACAACTGGTCAGTTATCAAAAAAAAAAAAAGTGACGATTGAGAGATTGACATAGGTGTGCGTGTGCTTGCATTTCCTCCTAAATCAATTCCGGTGTTACTGAACTGTTTAACTGTACTCTTTAGCATTTCTTTGTGTAAACATTAAAAAGGAAACACGTAATAAATGTGTCGATGTTTATGTCCACTTCGTCTGCTTCTGGAGACATAAAAAAAAAGCCAGTCCCTCTCCTTCAGTGATACTCCGTAGACTTCCTTAACCCTTTCGTCGAACATGGCTCGTAGATCCGATAACCCCTGGCAACCCGCGAAGAAGTGAGAGGACGTTCCCACTTCCTCTTTACAGAAACTACATTTTCTTTCTTCTTCGAGGGAGTGTATGGAATTCGTAAAGAAAGAGCCCTCTGCCAATAAGTATCAAAACAGCTTCTGATGCGAGTTTGTAAAGGGGCAATTTAAAATTACATTTGTGTTATTGAGAACGGAGTCGTCAAAAGCACTGTGAAGTAGTTGTTTCGTCAACAAACCTCTGGAGTTGTTATGTTCGATATGGCTGCTATTACTTTTTAACTTATATGCATGGGATTATCTTAAACTTCATAGTTAAAAGTTGTTTAAAGAGAGACAAAAAACAAATCGACTATGAAAATGCCTCAGTTATGAATGGGAATAATGATTTGACTTTGAATAATGATATGACTTTCAAAAGTGGGTAATACAAAACTTAAATGTCTATTTTCATCCAACATTAAAAATAAATTGTTTTCAGATTAATAAAGGGGGTTTTATTGGTTTTTAGAGTGTTATGGATCAATTAAATGAACTTTAAAAAAAAAACTAATAAAAAAACTTAATATATAAGGAAAAATAAAGAAAAAACAAATATCTTTCTTTGTTCAAAGATTAATAAAAAACCTTAAAAAGTAAGCTGTATTTCTAAACATTAATTGTGCAAGGTTCATTTTTTACTAAATTGTGAGAAGAACCACTATTTGAAAAGTTATTAAGACATAGTCCGCCAATGAAGTAATCCTCCAAATGTATTTCCGACCTTGCCTCTTTCCCATGGGCATTTTTTTTTGTTGAAAGAAAACATTATCAACTTTCCAATTCCATTTCTATCTCTAACCTGTGAACCGCTTCTTAAAATATTTTGTTTCAAATTTTTAGACTGAAAAATTAGGTAAATATCGATATCAACTTTGTTAACGGAACTACTATTAATATATTTGTACCGTGACAAAACTAATACCCTCATACTTATACAATATGCAGGATGACCAAATGTCACATAGTTTTTGTAGTAGCAGATAAATAGAATGACCAAATTTACAATAAATTACCCAAAGTCGACTTTAAACAAACTTAAAATACATTTTAAGTGCAAGTTGCTTCAAATTAAAAAAAATGTGATATCTTCATAATTAGGGAGTTTTTACTCCCTTATATTTTCCTCAAAAGGAACATATTTAACAAGAAAAAATTCCTTAATTGAGATTAATTAAACATTTTGCTACAATATTGAACTGTAAAAGTTTAAAAACCATTTATTTTAACCCAAAAATGTATATTTTAATTATATATTAATGGAAATTTTTTCAAAAACATATTTTTTCAATTACTCCCAGAAAATAATTGTATAATAAAAAGGGAGGATGTAACTCTTATTTTTACTCTCTAAGGGATTTTGCATATTCGAATTAGTAATGTATGTATGTTTTATGGCAGATTAGATCAAAGAACTTGAGTCGTTTATAAATGTTTCCCTGGAGAATAAGTATGGTAAATTTAATTAATATACTTAATCATATATTTATATAATTTTGAAGCCTTGTAAATGAATATCCATCCTTGCTTTTATTTACAGCATTGAAGCAGAGATTCCAAAAAAGTTGAAAGTCACTTGACAATTTTTATTGAATTTTCTTAAACTGATAATTTTTTTTTGATAGCTTACATCCATAGACATATTGTTTATTACCATTGATATATAGTGTTCATACATAGATATGTACATAATTGAACTTTTTCTTATTCAATTAATTTTCTTTCAACGAATGTAATAAACCTTTGTCGAATATCTGAATTATTGAAGAATAAGGATTTTTTTTTCTATCAATACTAGCAATACATCAATGTGACCAATCCCATCTCGACTTTATTTATTTGAATCATCTAATCAAAGTCATGTATTAATTTAAGTCATAAGAAAATAAATAATTTTGAATTTTGAAATACATTATATATTTATAACATGAGACAAAACATTACACTGCTCCAAAACTTTTGCATACAAAAATGGTTTTTTTAAGTTATCTAATATGGATATTGTAAATTACAAAAATTATATAATTAATTATCTTATAATACTATAATTATGATGACATAATATATATATATTTACTTTGTAGATATATATTTGTATTAGGTTATATTGTAAAATATTTGGAAAAAAAATTAAAAAAACAGTTATCTAATTATAATTCTTTTGTAACTAAAAGGAAAAGAAAAATAATAGAAGAGGAAGAAGAGAGAGTGACGTCATAGAACATAAGAGCGGGAGTAATCCCACGGGTTAAACTTTCCTAGATCCCTTTACAAAACTTATTTCCCTAAAATAGCAATATCCGACTACATGTGTTTAGAACACATTTGTTCATGTTTATTTTGTGTTCAATTTGTTTTTTCTCAGTTTTTCAGCATTGTTTAGCATAAATTATTTCATTCCAATACTTATAGAATTATTGTACTCAAGTAACAAATTCACATGGTTGTTTTTTATATCTGGACGAATATATTTAATAATTTTTTTTATAACTTAGAAAAATAATATCTAGTGAAATTGGAATCACAAATTAAATATTATTTAGCCGATGCCGATTGCAGAAAAAATACCCGATTCTCAAATTCCCCATTCCAATTAATCGTCATATCACTACCATTAATCATACAAGTTCTAGTATTATATGCTGTTAATATACCGTTGATATACTCTATATCGTCAAAATTTGTCTATCTTGTCCAGCAGTTGGTACAGTATGTATATCCAATTGAAAATTCTAGTAAGCCTGATAACATCATAGTTTAACCTTGTAAATCTATTTCTCTTGATATATATAAATAAATTTATATATATCGCAATCTTAGTTCTCCTCTGTTTTTGTGGAACACTACCAAGAGGTCCAACGTTCGATCCACGAGTCTGTCGAAGCCAGGGTGAATCTTGGATCTACTTGAGCGAGCAGCGTATATCGCTAGATCCACTTTGCCGACAATATAATTTATCTTCAATTAGTTGGATCGTAGAGGAGATGTCATCACAAGCCACTCCACCAAAGACATAGACTCATTAATACGCCCTTATATATTTATCACCATACCGAAGTCGTAAGAGGTGACGAGGTTGGCAGTCAAAAGCGAAACCATATTTCTTTGGAGTTCAAAAAATGATTCCTAAGAAGCTTGCATGCACCATTTAAAACGTCATCTACGGGAGGCCAGTGAAGGTCCAGGAAGCGATTCCATGCTATGTTAATAGATGTTTTTTTATGATATCACCCTGGTTTGTCTTTTGGATTTTAGATATGGGAATATACTCTAGTGCAATAAAACATAGGGTATGTGGGTCCGTAAATTTTTTTTACTTGTGACTTATTATGCTTATCATTCTTCTGAAGTGCAAGAACGTCTTAGGATATAAATGTTCTTTGTTAAAGTGAATTATAGGCGATCATATAAGTTGTAGGCGTCTCTGCATCTTCAGTATTATCCCTGATGTATATTTTGGAGTCGTAATAACATTCTGAAGTAAAAGTATATTTTATGCATATAATTTGTTGAACAAACTTCAAAGTATTGAGTAAAAGATTTTCTCATTTTAATAGATTAAATTAGTTCATAAAAGTACTAAGTTGTATACGGATAAGGAAAATAATGTTTGACTTTAAAATTACGCTATATCAATAGAAAGTGTATGAATAATTATATAAGTACTGCCCTAACTTTTTAATGTATATATTGACGGCACTGAGCACAACTAACGTCGTTTTGTAAAAAAATAAAAAAATGACGTATTAACAAACACTATAGATAGAAAAAATTAATACACGTAACATTTAATAACTTTATCTCAAATTACTTTATTTGATTATTTACTCATGAAATATTTTTTCAAATTATCAGAAATGTCAAACTAGAAAAAGAGAGCATTCATAAATCACCGGATCATTGAAGGGGAAGGGAAATCCGCTCCAAAATTATGTCGATCGTCGTTCGAGAGAGAGGGATCAAGTTTCAATCACGTAGGCTTGAAAAAAAAATACCCAGACGCCATAAATGACATCTCATTGAAAATATTAGAATGTTATCTAAAGAACTATTATTAAATAAATGTGGTACGCCTTTTTAAATATTATATGAGAAGGCTCTAAAAAAAGTTCCAGTTTAATGTTTAAAAAAAACATTATTTAGAATAAAAGTAATTAAATTAAATATAGGACTTTTTTTTATGTAAAAAAGAGCACCTAAAAGTAATTTTAGGAAGGGGGGATAGCAGATAACATAAAACAAACAAAAGATTAAGGGGTGGTGTGGGGGGGGGGAGAAGAAAATAATCATGTGGTTATGTAAAAAAAATACCAAATCGTATATGTGTGATCCTTAAACATATACATCACAGCAAAGTCTATTTTTATTGAAAAAAATTAGCTCATGTTTACACTAAACTCAATATTTGTTATTCTGATTATATAAATGACACAGTCAAAATAATTAAGTAATCAAATTATTATTTGATAATGGCACTATGCTTGGTTTAATTTTTTTTTAGACAATTAAATTAAGTTATCTTAATTTAGCCTGAACATCAATTCATCAAATCTATATTAATAAAGCAAGGTTTGTCCATCTGTATGTCTGTGGATGACTCAATTTCGAGTGCGTGCTTAATATCTTAGAACTACGGGAGCTGTGTGACGCTCTGCACGTCATATATATAAAGAACGTAATCTTTTAAAGGAATAGAAAAATTATGTACTGTTATATATGCAACGCTGGGTTAATAGTAAAAAGGGTTTGATTTATTTTAACGCAAGACGTAAGTTGTAAAGATATTATTTTAAAAGAATTTCTGTGTTTACAATTTTGACTAACTGTTTTGAATTTGATATAAAATAGTTATAGCTTTAAAATATATGCTTAAATTAAAACTTGGGCATAGTTATTCATGACTACAAAATAAAGAAATTTTCCAAGTTGGACTAACAAAAAAGTTAAAAAACTTTGTGTTATAGTTTTACAAATAACTCGTAGGAATGGTTAGTGATAAATAATTTGAAAATAAAAATTGTGTGTTTTTAGGAGGTGGGGGAGATGAAATAAGTTTATTTTTGCTTTAGATTTTGTGTAAGTCCTGCATATGTTTGTAATTAGATACATGCAATTTGTATAATTATGTTTGTTTTACTTATGGTATGTACATAAACAGTTTATTCAATCTGCGCGTTATTTGTGTGTATTCAGTAAGGTATATAAACGTAAATATGTCTATATTCGTATAAATATGCGAAATATTCCTATTAATGGGTACACTATCTAAGTTGTACTTTATCTTTCTATCTTGAAATTGGAGGGGAAAGTTCAATCATTGTAACCTTTTAACAATAAGAAAATAACTTTGCGAAGAGAACAGAAGCGAGTAGGTGGAGATGGATCTGGTCTTTTTCGAGATATTGGGACAATTAAAAATTTTAAGAATCACGAAAGTATATGGAAGATCATATGCAATATACTACGACTTGTTCTTGTATCTACCATAAATCAAGATAAAATCATTGTTTTTTGCCTTCTGATATACTTAAGAGGATCCAAGTGAATAAGATGTAATAAAAAAATCGATCAATAAAGATCCGTCAATCTCAAATCGAATGAGTTATTTTCTTATTATTAAATGGCTGTGATGATTAAATTACAACTTTCCCCTTAGGCAGTCTCCAATTTCTAGATGAAAAGAGAATATATGACGGGTGGGCAAAATTATATAATGTGAAGGTACATTCAGGTAGTAATTATCATCTTGTCTATTCTTTTAATTATGGGGCTGACATGCATAATTAAATACTTCCAATGATAAATAGAAAAAAAAGTATATAGATACTAATCGTAGTACACAACTTTGCCCAAAGTTATTAGGCATCGACGAACAGACATAATTTGCCTGAAAAAGATAACTACTCAAAATATTATCAGGGCTACTCTCCCTTTTTTATGAGCACACTGACACGTAATTACGTAATAAATAGATGTTCCCTCCTCTAGAATGAATGAATAATGATTAACGTTCCATATTTTTTTAACTTGATGTGATGAACCTAGGAGTATTTTAGTCTAGACATCACACCCTTACTGAGATTTAGCTACAAACACTCGTTAATAAACCTTATTTAGATTTACATTCCTTACTCTTTGTGTTATAAATGTAATGTACTTCATTTCTTTTTAATAGGAATAAAAGTAATATCATAACATTGTTATCTGTTAGATCAAAAATAACTATATTAGTACGTACATTATTTTTATGTCGCTAGATAGCTCTGAAGTTGAATTCATGTTACTTTTTAAAAACTTTTTCACTACAAATAGCTTGATATTTTTTTTTTCAAAAACAAACAAACAGATGTTTCACTCAATTCAATAAAACTTTATCAATACCGAATACTCAAATTGTATCTTATGGTCACATAATGGAAATACTTGTATTTCCATTATGGAAACCCCTTTTAGATTGAAGGAAGCATGAGTTGATGTTATTATAAATACCCAAGAGTGTGTGCAGATTTATGCATTCAGACAAATCTTACACTATTAATATAGATTATTCACAAAATAATAGCACTCTATATGATTCATTCCAAAAGTCAATGTTTGATTTGTACTGCCCAATATTAATGACTGATTAGGCAAGTATTCACTTTTATGGAGAAGTTGTAATCTTTATATCAATATTATGGCTTCAAACTACATTTTATTTTATTTTATTAATTAACTTTGTATATTTGTTTTTAATAGATACCGAAATAACTTTTTAATCTATTTATACATCAATTAATAGCCTCAATCTATTAATTCACAATTGTTGACATAACATTACAAAAACATTTAAAAAATACATTATGCAAACACGTTTTGCACTTTATTTTTAAAAATAACTGATCAAAGTCATATTGTAAATTACACCAAAGGCAATAAAAAAAATATTTATAGGGTCAATCCTTTACCTTTGTAATATTTTATAGAATCAAACTAGGTATGGAGTCCTTTCTGTTTTTAAATTAATAAGGAAATTGGTGAACCCCTAATTACCAATAGTTATATATTGTGTATATGAGGTTCAATATCAACAAATAAAGTATTATTTCAGACGTGAAGATATGTGAAACTTCATTGTAGCTCATTTAGCAGCCATTTGCATCTGACTTTGACCATGTAGATCAAATTTTATCTTTGTCAAATCTAGTTCATTTAAAAAAAAAGTATATTTAACTAAATTAGCAATAATAGGTAATGGTCGTTAAATCTGGAGAGCCAGTGATATTATTTCAAAAAAAGTTTGATTTGAAACTTGCTCGTAATATTTCTAATATAAGTCTTTTATAATCGTTTATATTTTGATAAATTGATAGTTTATACTCTTTTAAAGTTGAAATGACTTAACATTTTACGTAACTTTGTTAATTTGAATATATTTTTATTTTTCTTTCAAAAAAAGTTTCTATAAAAATAAAAGTTATATATTTTTTCTTTCATTACTTGTTTATGGTAATGAAAGCTAAATGTTTTGTGGAAGAAAAGTGATTTAAAGTATCATTAGAAAAAAAATTACTTTGAAAATATTTATAGAGGTATTAAAAAGTAATTACACTCACAATAAATAAGTAAGAGCTATTATAATGTTCAAAAAAGTTGATTTCCATTTCTTTATTTAAAAACAAAAAAAAAATCATGTTTTGGTTTTTGTGAGTATGTAAGTCTATAATTCTATACATAATCATAAATAAGTTATCAACTTTTTAAATATTAGCGACATTGGGAGATAAAATGTCCCTATGTACTAGGAACCCCATATTTTCCAAGATTGAATATTACTCGTCAAATATTAATTAATTATAAGAACAGTATTTATAAGCTTTTCTACCTTAAATTTTTTTTAATACTAATGATCTCGCAAACTCTTTCGGTTCTGAAAGTGAAAATATACAGTTAGAACAAAAGTTGTAACATTTGAATGACATTCAGTGGTAGCCATGTAGGCTTTTTCTGATAAATTCATGTTTCTAATTGTAACAATGAGGTAGTAACAACAAAAAACATACGTGTGGGATCTTCTCAGATCCAGACTGTTGGTATATCCATAAAGACATTCTACATTTTTATGTTTGAGAGTGTAAATATACAAATGAAACCGACACAATTCCTGAGTAATATTATATATTTTGAAAACTTCAATGAATTTATACAAAAACCTTTTACCTTAAATTTTTTTTTGTTATTTTTTAAAAAGAAATCTGTACTTACGATATATTAAGCTCATATGTACGTAAAAAATTCATCTCACAAATTAAAAAAAAAAGAAAGTTGTTTTACCAGGGTCTCAAATTTCCATTAATTTAATCTCATTTTTCTTTTAAAAAAAAAAAAAATTATTTATATCTAAACATAAATTGTCGATCGTAGTTACTGTTTAGTACAAAAATAGGATTAAAAACTTTTTATATATTCTCTAAAATACCTGTTCATTAAAATTCATATAGATTCCATGATTTCAACCGTCAAAAAGTCAGTTTAAATCATAGTTCATTTCTCTTTGGTTGCTTCACTTGATGAAAAATATCATAAATGCATTGTATTGTGATACAAATTAGTGACTAAGCTGTTTCTAAAATTTCCGTCCTCAGTTTCGTCATCATTCTGGAAGTTGGTTATAAAATTATAACTTAATTGGAATAAAACCCGTTCTTATATATTTAAAGTAGTTGAGTTTTTTTCCACCAAAAATTCGTACATATTATTAATAAAATACTGTAGAGGAAATAAGTATTTGCTCCTTTCTGATAGTGTAATTTTGTTCACCATGGTCTTCCAAGACTGGGCCATACCGTGGTGTGTACCAGTACACTACTCTATACCGCAATGACGGCAGATGCATTTATAGCCAACTCACAGGTCGGCAATATAAGAAGAAGATATATATAAAAAAAGAAGGAGATGAGAGACTGACAGACCCATACAGTGGGATACATTCAGTACAAGGATGACAGTTTATGCAGCATGATTGGACGGTCTACTGGATCCTTTTCCCATAACATAAAAGTAGACACTACTGAAAAAATGAGGATGTCGGAAGCGCCACTTGAAAACATAGTTGTTGTTTTTTTCACTTTCAAGTTTTGAGCAGTTCAATAAGTTTTGCTATTAATTTTGTTCCATTTTTCATATTTCTTAATCTTTCCTTCTTTTGATGGCATCCATAAAATAAAAACAAGAACAAAATTTGATGCATACAGCTAATAGCTAATTGAAGCAGTGTGCTAGAACGAATTCCAGCATAATGGCATGCTGAATTGAGCCATAAACAGTGTTAAAAGCCTATGGCGGAATCAATGCTGGGTTGAAATTAAAACTAGCTGCCAGAATTCCTTGTTGTCTACTGATAAAATTTTTCAATGGGATTGAGGTCTACTCCATGATCTGAATATGCTTCTTCTTGAGCCACTACTTTGTTGCTTTGGTTGTTTTTTTGGTCATTGTGGTGCTTGATTACACATTGCACGACCAATTTTCAGTGCCCTGAAGGAGGTTGTCGCTTAACATGTACCGGATGATGTCCATCCTCCTAAAACGTTTTTTTTATTCATATAATGTTTTTCACGTTTAAAATTTAAAAAATTTAGACCATTTTTTCTTACAAAAATAAGCAAATGATCAAAAAATTATTTTTTTCATTCTATATAAATTTGCTTTCTATTTATTATGTAACTTTATTGATAATGTTAAATATGAGTATTAATCACGAGTTTACCTATTTTTGAAAAAGATCATTGTTCAAGTTTGAGAGCATATTCTATATTTATGCCTTCATATTGATATTTTCAAAATTACACAAATTTTGTCGCACTTAATAAAAATAAAACTTCATTCAGTTTCATAAAATATATTGTCATATCATCATTCAATTCAATTAATATTTTGATTAATTACTTCACAACAGTACCTTTTAATGTTTTCCAACAATAAAATATAGCAAAAAGAAATGCGTCATCTTACAATCATTGAAAAAATGCACAAATTGTGGTTACTATTTTGTGGTTTCATGCATTTGTAATTTGTTTAAGGTACAAGAGTAGTCTGGAAATTTTGGGAACTCAACGTGAAGATGACAACACTTCTAAATAAAAGCTAGTCACATCTATTTAGCATTTGTTGACAATTACTCACCAAGGTTTCTGTCATTTTACATACGCAGCTGTCATGTAAAAGTCGTTACATAATAGAGTTTTTTTTGTTATTTTTTGAAAATGGACAAAATTAATATTTCAGTTGTCATACAATATTTATTTTGGAAAGTGTAACTTTAAATAGATTCAAATAATAACAAACATATTCAGGATTGTTGTGCTAAAATTAGACGTGTCTAAGTCAATCAAACAGGGAATAAGTGAGCAAAAAACAAAAAGTGAACAATTATTTTAAAGAGAAAAACGCCAAATACTATTTGTATTTACTAAAATGAAAATTCAGAATAACCTCTATTTGTAAGGTCGGTAACTTTTCAAACTATCCTCGTATGTACCCGGCAATCATTTCTTTGGAATAAGGGAATCTACATGTGTAGAAGTAGAGAGCAAGACAATGTCGGAAATGCGTTAATATGTTGGTACAGCGTTTTACATATAAAAATCAAAGTAATTTAATCAATAGTTATTATTGTTATAGTAATGCTATTCAATAGCAAAAATGTCTTTAGATTCAGTTAGGATGAACTTTGTAAATCCTAAGCCACATGATTCCAAATATGGTCTGAGTTTAAATTCTATAGTACTCAGAATCTTTAAATAAAAACCAATAAGTTTTTTATAATTAATACTATTCTTAAGGTTTACATCCTTTTAAAGCGCGTAGAGTTGAAGTGCTAAAGATAAATTATATGAATTTATTTCAGAGATGAATATTTACAGATTTGTTTTTGAATATACGTGTATCTTTTTAATCATTTGAGCTATCTCTCCTTGAAAAACAAGATAATTAATAATTTTGCTTTAAAGAATAAACAAGAAAAATATAAAATATTTTATTTGATAGCTAAATGGTTGTACTATAGCTTAAAGTAAATACTCCAGATCTCGTGAAAGTGTAATTATTAACTATTATCAATTTTAATGAGGCAAACACAAATGTATAAAATATTGATAACCTTTCAAAAGAATACATTTTCCAAAGGCTTAGCGAGTAATGATTGAGTGTTAAATAATGGTTAATATGATTAAATTTAAAATATATGTATACAATATCTATACATACATAAAGTTCAACTGTACATATAAAAATTGCAAAGTAAAATGAGGATAAATTATTACTTTTCGAAGAATATTAAAAGCGTTTTTTATTTATGTAAAAATTAAATTTGAAATGTTACGAGTATTGCAATTTATTCAAAAACTTTTGATTATATTACAATGATAAAATGGTCAAATAAATAGATTTTAAAATTAGTTAACCCTCAAAAAAAAAAAAAAAAAAAAATGACACGAATTATATATATATTTTACCATATACTAATTTTCAAAAGTTTTTATTTAGAAAAACTATTCTTGTAGAAGATAAATCAAATATTGTTATTTTGATCTATGGCTGATGTTTTACTAATGTATATATAAATCTATTAGCATTTTGAAGACTTAAATTAAGCGCTTATTATTGAAATTATATAAAAAGTCGTATTTTAGTACTAAGTTTTGTAGACTTTTAGCTTTTAAACATATTTCAAACGGAGAAAATATGTTAACTTGTATTTTTTACTTGCTGTTATGTTTTTTAAACTTTATCAAATCAAAAAAATAACCGGGCAATATTCACTCAAATAACATCATCTCAACAAATATTTGTAAAAGTATTTTTAAACATGATCCTTATGCTTTCATATTTATAACTTTACACAATAGGAAACCTATTAATGCCGACAATTCTCTAGCAATACTTATGACTTCTGAATAATTTAAGAATCTTTATTTGGATATAAATTGACATATCAATTTTTTTTAACCAACAACAACAGCATTGCAAATATAGACTGCAAGGGTTTCTTTCCACCTTCCAATAAATTCATGTTGTTACTTTAATTATAACTCCGACTTAAAATAACAATTTTATCGAACAAAAACACCATAAGTAAAATTAACATAACGAAAAACTTTTCAGTAATATTATTATTTAAAAAATTAAGGAAATGCATACTAATGACTCGTGCTGCTAATTTCCTACAACAAGGCCCACCAATCTCCTCCTTTTATAGGAATTGGTTAAGGGAAAGGAATAAAAAAACATAAAAAAAGTCATGACTGAAATAAAAATAAAATTACAACCAAGCTTGTTGGTTGCAAAACGCTGGAAGAAACTTAATATGGGAGTAGACACAATCAATCCAAGAATAATACACTCAAACCCATTTTCAACATGGTCACAAAAGTAATTTTGGTACAGGCTGGCGAGATCCTCGATATATACCAGCAAGTCAAATATAACGGAACGCGAATTTTTTTTTATAAAGAAGCAGTAGAATCTTCGTATCACCTATTTTATTTCTATGATTGAGTGAGACCTCTATTATTGATGGTGGAGAGTATAATTACCGATAGGCTTAATATAACTCTAAAGACGTCAAACTGGCTCATTACTCTTACTATGAGAGGAAAAAATAATTTTAAAGTAGAAGCAATGGTTGCAAAGGTCCTCACGATTATTTAGGCATGTAGAACGATAAGGACTCCTCTTCCTGCAGGTCTAAACAAAACAGTGTATTGAAACAATGGACTTTTAAACCGGACAAACTTTATATTTATGTTTATAAGGGGGGATGTAACCCCATCCTTTTAATAACTTTTGAATCTTTGAAGCTTTTTTTAATAACTTGAGAAAACTTTGTTTTTTATAATTTAAATTATTGATCTTTATTGGGAATTTTGTTTATGTGAAAGGATAATAATAATAATAGTAAAAAGTTAAATGCATACTAATTAATTGTGATTTTTTTTTTGCCAACCTTTCTCCTTTCCAAAAAAAAAAAAAAAAAAAAATCCTTTGAGGGATCAAAATCAATGTACGATGATTTAAATAGGTATAAATCTCAACAGAATTTCATATACCTGTAAACACATTTATTCATCAAAGTATTACTCATTTTGATGAAAAAAAAATGAGTTTTAATTAGTGGAAAAGATATTCTGCTACAAGGCATTAATCAATTAAAGGGGTTATGCACTATGCGGTCTTTTTTTTAGTTTCCCTTGCCTGACAACTTAATATAGGCTTCACGGTATAAGCATATTATAAATTTTTTCAAATTTTGGTGATATGTAGTGAACAACACTGGCTGAATGGTGAACTAATATTATATGTAAAAAAAATAGTTTTAGACTGGCATCTTCCAGTGACACGTATATATATAAATTTAATAAAATTTTATTAAATTAAAAAATCATCTTTTGTTATTTACAAAAGAGGATAAATATATTAGTGATGCACATTTTACATGATAGAACTTAATTCCCTTCTATTTTTTAATGATTTTAATAATTTTTTTAAAGGAAGCTTACAAATACTTTTATCCAGCACTTCCACTTTACAAGAATTTGTTTTATTTTTAAAGAGTTTGATATTTTTGGAAATATTATTTGACCCTAGATCAAAATAGTTTTACTCAAAATATTTCCTTTTCCTTTTGCCACCATTAACAACTAACAACAACTAGCTTAACTAATTAATGGTTGTTGAACCGAAGTATTATCAATTCCTCTATCCTTTTCCCATCAATAGATGTAATAAAAACCTCTTTTGTGTATTTTCAATTATTTTTTGAAAAGTACAATATAAAAAACACAGATATATAATGGTAAAAAGAAATTACCTTTTGATTTTAGGCAGGAGTTGGGAATTGGCGGATTTGCAGGCTTCCACACATTGTCTGCGAACACGACGGATTTTTTCTCGAAGCTCTGGAGCATCTTTATTCGAACCAACATGAATGAGTAAGTCTCGAAATATAGCGATTTGAATATTAATATCTAGTATCACCTTGAAAAAGATAAAAAATTAAATAAGTGTTAAATACAATTAAATTGTCTTCCTTTAATATAAATATGAACTTAAAATATATTAGGTAATTATTTTATTTGAGAGGATTTTAAGTGGACTGATGAAATCTTTACAACAACACAAAATATCAAAACCATAACGACAGAAAAACGTCCAACGACATATTTTAACATGATAAGTATAAAAGAAACAAGTCATTTTTTTAAATGTTACTTTAATTTGCAAGATGGAGGTGCACTGATTAAGTATAAGGGAAAATTATAGTATTATAATGACTCCATCTGAGCTATGAATCTTCTTTGAAGCTTATATACACAATTTCCTTCTTTAGGAACGACCAGGGCGCGAACCTACGCACATTGAATTCATGAGAATAATTTTCCAGAACAATTTGTCCATTGACCTACGTCGATCCATTGTCATAACTTTAATTAATTATCAAATACTATAATTTAAAACAATTATTGTATGCTAAATTCTATAGAAAATATATTTTAATGAACAACATCCTGAAAAATTATTGAAAATAAACATTAATATACTTTGTCGGATATATTTTTTATCAAGGATTTATATTTAATTATACTTACGTTTTCATCTTTCTAGGAAAGTAATGAAAACATACAAGAAATGGTTTTTCATCAATAGATTTTGGAAAATAATTAAAAAAAGATAAAAAAAGATGAAACATACACATGCTATGCTTAATAAGCTGAAGTCGAAGTGTATCAAGCTCAGAAGAGAAAAATTGAGACTCATTGTACAAGCCTACATTAGACATGGCCCTTTTCGACGTAGGTCAATGGACAAATTGTTTATAAAGTAATATTGTTTATAAATAAGAAAAAAATGATAAATTGCATTGAATATGGATGAAAACGTACACAAACAATTTAACAAAAGCAAATTTCCCAAAAAAACAACAATTCGTCCAAAAAAGATACTAATTAAATAAATATTTTAACACTTGATTATGATTCATTAATGTATCGACTATTAGTTAAGTGTGTCCTATACTGTTAGCTCTTCCTAGGACATTAGTTAGTTCAATATTTATTACTGCTTATCATACATACATAAAATAAAATTTTATAAATATAAGATAACGAACACGACCACACAACGGTTATTTGTGCTACTACAGCAGATTCTAAAATCTAGTTTATATTAGAATTTTGTTAAGTAATATATTCTATTTTTTTAAATTTGTATAAATTTTAAAATACGAAAGTCTTCGTTTTCCTCATTCATTATTGCCTGATATCTCTCGTTAGATAGGGCGGGGCATCTATTGATGAGATGGTCTGCACTTTGCAGTTCTTCCATACAGACATTTCACGTTGAGCTTATGTCTTTCCACTTCCTTTAGGTGGGCTAGAAAAGGGCCATGTCTAATGTAGGCTTGTACAATGAGTCTCAATTTTTCTCTTCTGAGCTTGATACACTTCGACTTCAGCTTATTAAGCATAGCATGTGTATGTTTCATACTTTGGTCTTTTTTATATGAGTCACCCCGATATTGATAGAAGAAGAAGTCACGAATTACTTTCTTTATATAACTTAGAGGCGTCCCAATAGTAAACTAATTTTGGGTCTCAGTACCCCTCTTCGCAAGATGGTCTACAAATTTATTTCCTGTAATGTGAGAATGTCCTTTACACCATTCTAGATATTTATTTTTCTCACTCATTCCTTTGATGATGGTTTTTTCTTTAGATTTTAAAACTTCTTTACTAGTAGTAAGTGGAGTAATGATTGCAGCAATGGCTGATGGGGAGTCCAATCTGATTATTACATTGTTCAGTGTTTTTTCGTACTTGAGAAGAGATTCTACACCTTGTGTTATGGCAAAATATCTTCTTGAAACACAGAAACCTCTTTATTCGATGAAGTCATTGAATGACAAATTGATGTATCACCTTTGGGTTTGGCCTATCCAGCCACAGTCTTTCCATCTTCGTTTTTAGACCCGTCCGTATAGATGATCGCGTCAGGACTCTTAATCTGACTATTATCTATCCAAATGTGATTGCTTTTTATGTAGTCACTTTGTTGATCACTTCCAACTTGTGTAAGTATTTTATAAATATGGAACTGATGTCCACGACGTTTTGGATAATTACCAATTCACTCCAAGGTATCACGTAAGAAATGCTTCATTCTCCACCTTGATTTCGTTGCCTGCTCCATAATGTATATGTCCAGAGGAGCAATACCCAAAACTGCCTCCATTCCTGCAGCTGGTGTCGATCGAAATGTATGAGTCATTGCCAAGAGTGCTTTCCTTTTAATGATCTTTAATATTTTCCTTACACTTTTCTTTGTAGTGTTTCCATAGTAGACACCCATAGGAGATGATAGGTCTGATCATAGCTTCATACAACCAGATACCCCTTTTTGAGATCAGTCCCCATTTTTGTTCTATGATTGCCTTGACCATATTCCATATCTGAGAACATTTGGAGGCTTCTTTTTTTTTCAAATGCTTTGTCCAGTTGAGTATTGATCAAAAGGCACACCTAGGTACATCATATGGGTGGCATATCCCATCAATCTGCCATCCATTTCTAGTTGTGGAAAGTATTTTGATCTATGTTTATAAGTTTCAGAAAGACTATAGCGCTTGATTTTGATGGGTTAAAGGTAATACCATTTTCTTTTCCACGTTCAATAACAGTATTGATTGTCCTTTGCATTGCATTAACGACAAGGGTGTGGGAATGTTTTCCACGAACTAAAAGGAGGATGTTGTCAGCGTAGCCAACGACCTTGATTGCTCCTTTTTTAAATTTATAAAGTAAATTATCCATAATCATATTCCAAACGACCGGGGATAGAACACCCCCTTCTGGGCTCCACGGGTTGGATTGGCACAAACTTTTTCATCATTAAGCTGTATCTTTGACCGTACAGGTACTTAGTAGATTTTTGTACAATTTTAGCTGCAGAATAATATTGAATTATATACCCGAAAGTAAATATTTGTCTATTTAATATCTTGGTTGGCTCCAAACGTAGTAATTTAATACTTCAAGAAAGGTTGTGCCATAAAATAGGCAATTTCATCTTGTTTTACTAAAAGAAGGAAAACCACATCATTATTTCTACTTAGAAATATAGCAATGAATCTACGAGTATGCAGGACATAATTCATATTCATGGGTAATTGATAAACGGGGATAAGTACGTACATTGTAGAGAGAGAGAGCTGCTTATTAATATTTAAACAAAAAATAATGTTTTTATGAATATGTAATTTTATAAGAATTCATAATTAGATTACAAAAATTTCGTATGTTCTTTCTTATGCATCTTAAATTTTAATAGTTAAAAAATCCATTAAAAAATGATAGTATATTTTTGTTTATTTTTCCATACTGGGTAGTCCTTAACCCTCTGTTAATAAATATCTTTTTTTAACTCTGTTAGTAAACTGGTCAAAAAATAAGTAAAACGTAAACGATTATATAATAAATAGGATAACAATTTTTATTATTCATTAATTAAAATTATCTATTACTTTTTTAACACTTCCATCCATTTTGTACTAATAAATATCAATTATTAGGCTAAAACTACTTGTATAAATATGTATAAGACATCGATGAAAAATAAATACTTTTATTAAAATCATCTTAACATCTTGGGGATTACTTGTTATTCTTAGAGTGAAAACATTTTCATTTTGTATATAAATTTCTATGAAATCTTCATTTATTTATTATAATTTTGGGAATCAAATTACTAACTAAACAAAGCAATATCAAGAAAAATAAAGAACGCCATAGAGTCAGATCGAGTATTTTAGGAGCATACTGAAAAGTATGGGCGATAAAATGTAGATTTAAATGAATAAGAAGCAATTTTATAACTCTTGGGGTGTGTAATATCCCAGTTTACTAAAAAACAGTTAATTAGAGTCCCAAAAAAAAACCACCAAAAAAAACTCAAATATTATGGTTTGAATTCATACTTTTCTACATGTTGGAAATTGCCTTAACATTTATCAATATCACATTCCATGTGCTTACTTTTGTTCTGAAAAACTTGATAGAGACGCCTCCTCATAGGTTTGCAAATAGTCCACACAACGTCTCACATAATATTGCCCTCACGGCCTCTACAATTGTCATCAGGGAGTCCTTTCTAAGTTTATCAACTGCGTTGGCCTCTTCTTTAACAATGCAAAGTTAAATGAGTAAAAATCTGGAGAAAAGGGAGACAAAGGTATCACAAGTTGTCTTTGCTCAAATATTGCACTTTATTTACAGTGTTTGCATCCTATTCTGGACGTCCCTGTAGACACAAAATTAAATCATTTACTTTAAGTTCTGTTGGCAAAACCCTTAAAGAAAGTTATTTATATTGTACTGTTTCCCTTGGATTGATATTGAGTAGACAAAATTGAATTTACTTTGGAAAAAATGAAAATGACCTTAATGGCCTGAAATTTATGCTGCTGTGTAATACAATGTACAAAATTTCTTATAAAGTCAATAAAGCTTGATAGTTTAATTAATTAAAATTAAGTTACATGGTTTTTTCTTATTTTTTATACATACAAAGTATTTTTGAATCTGGAAATATATATATCTACTATTTTTTTCGGCTTTTGTCTGTTATTTCGACCCTTCAATGGGGAAAAAAAGATTGAATGCTGTAAATGTTTTTAAAAATGCAGAAACTTTGTGTTGTAAAGATCATTTTCATGTTCATCGAGGTAAAAGCAATTAGGATGATAACATCTTAATACAGTGGTAATACAAAGTGTAATTTTTTTTAACCATTGAATTGAATACTCTATACGTGGAGCGAGCAATCTTTTTTTCGCTTGCTTTGTTTTTTACAAAATAAAGGCTATATTTTCTGTTTTTACTTCCACCATCGAAGTTGAACTGAGATTATGTTTTTGCTTCTATTTGTTGGTTCGTTAGTTTCCAGGGTTACGACAAAAGTTACGGATCGATTTGATCAAACTTAGTAAGAAGATTATATATGGTCACAGTAAGGGGCCATTAAATTTTAGAAGTTAAGGTCTTAAAAAACAAAACGTAAATAACGTATAATTAATCGAACATAACTTTGGAGAAAATTGAGATATATTGCAAAATTTGAGTTTAGATCGAGGCTTTGCGCTCTAACCAGTATTCATTTAAGTTATATTATTATAATTCTGTGATGAATATCGTTAGGAATTAAAAGAACTTTATTTTTTCAAGAAATATTCTCGTGATATAATATAAAAATAAGTTCCTCCAAACACTCATTAAACAATTGTTTTAATTCAATTTCTTCTTCCATTTCATATTGATTTTACTTTAAAAAAATGCAATGTAGATGATAAAAAAATAAAAGTTCCATATTTAAAGCATTTTGTAACTAGTATATCAAATATAATTGGTTTTGACATTACAAATAAATATTTATAGATATGAATACTTTTCAAATTCATTGTTATACAATTTAAAATATAAATATGCACACTAGGGGCTTCATTTTTCAAATTTCAATTATGGCTAGTGTGAAGAAGTTGTGATATAGTATGAAAAATACCTGTACAAAATTACATTGCCCTACAAGGTCATGTTTTGGTGGAACAACTTGATCAAATTATGACAAAAGACAAAATCTCTTGACTTAGTAAATAAAGATGCTAAGGAGACATTTTTAGATTATGTATAAAATAATTTTGATAAAATTTTTTCTTACTTATTAAAAGTGTTTACAAAGTTCTTTTTCTGAAATTCTTCTATGGAACCAAAAAAGTTAGGAAAACTTGATGATATTCGTATATTACGCATAATTTTTTTACATGTTCAAAAAGGAGAGATCAATTTTTTTTAAATTTTATTCTTTCTTTTTTGTTCCATAGGTAAGCTTAAGAAAAAAATACTCTTTTATATGTTTTTTACAGATTAGACTAAGTCTGTTATCATTAATTTATGTAAAAGAAGGCTTAATACTATATTTTGATCTTTATTCAAGAAGTAATGAACTGTTGTCTCCTTTCAAACTTTAAACCAGATGTGCTACCTAAAGAGGACATTGTAGTGTTATAATATTTTGTACATGTTATTTTTATTACTTAATCCCAACTTTTTTGACCTAGCAGTAATCAAAATTTGAAAAAAGTTGGAAAGAAACCCCCGGCCATATTCTTCCGTATTGGTTCTATGAGGGTTCCCATAAATTGTGATTTTATTGAATAATCAATAAATATAAGTATATTTTATATTTACCAATGTATATAGGTATATATTTACGCATATTGGATGAATACAACGATGGGTTCAGTATTTGCTTACTATATAATACAATAAGTAATTGATAAACCCTTTTTTCTACCTGTAAAATCATGGTTCCGTTATATTCATATGTATTCACCCATGAACGCTTAATAATTTGAATAATTTTTAAGAAGTTTGAGATATATAACACCACTGAAACTAAATATATTTTATATATGCATTAGATAGTAAATATTATATAAGGGAATACACTTTGTATATATGTAGAGGTTAAGTTGATAACATAACTAAAAACCATGAGTGTATCATGATGAGTATCAAAATACAAAGTTATGCAAATATTATATATCTATGTTTCAGAACTACTTTTAACGATTTGATACTCGGAACAGAAAAACGGGAAGTCAGTTATTTTCTTTTGCTTTTTTCTGATTTATAAATGATTATTTTTTTAAATTAAGCCTATCGTGGGAAGGGTCTAAAGCTCAGACCATTTTGTTTATACTAGAGGGGTGGGCAGAAGTAAACAGATATATTTTTTATTATTTCTTTAATCTAGTGTCCATACCTTGTTAAGTTCTCACTTCAACTTAAGATACTGTGGATCGACAACAACTTTTGTTTTTATACTTAACCTTTTTTTTTTCAGCTTGAAGCAGCAATAGAACAAAAGTACAAGTCATTGCAGAATTGTATGAGGCTAGAATAGATGCTAAGGTAATCATAATAGTCACAAAATATGCCAGAAGTACAGTCTATGACGTCTGCAAGCGACTGAAGGCGGGAAAGGGTATTTTCCATTCCTCATGTGGTTAACACAAAAGCAAAAAGGGAACTATCCACAACCTCAAGAGGTCCTTTTAACCAAATTCTGACATATCAATGGCTGTCCATACTTGGAGGAGGTCTATCAGTAGAGGAACAGTGACCAGTGGAATCAAGGACAACTTTGGCTTGAAATCTTACATCAAACGCTGGTGTCCCCTTCCTACCCCGAAGATAAGGAACATCAGGTTGAAAAGAGGCAAGAAATTTCACCAAATTTGTAAATCAAACCCAAGCAACATAAAGGTCACTTGGAAAACTGCCCATGGGAAAACTGCCTGTTGAAGATTGCCCTGGAGAAAATTCTTCGGAGGAAAATTGCACTCTTGAAGGTACTCCCTTGGGGGACAGAACAAATAAATGTGTTTGTATATTTTTCACAAATAATATTAAGCGAATTTATAACGTGTTATTATTCAACATGAAGTTTGAATGAAATACAGGGAATTTTCCTCCGTGCCAATTTTTCGGGCACGATCATAAAACCATTCAGTTGTTATTGGTTTTGGTTTCTTTTTGGATGAAATGTTGCATGATACAATAGGGATAACAACTGAATGAAAAATTAGGTTTAGTAAGTTATTTTTTAAACTAATAATAACAAATCAAAATGTGAGAAAAAGGAGTAAATTGTAAAAATTATTCACCCAGATAACAAATTTCTTTCAAATTCCTTTTTGTGTTATCAAAAGTACTAAGGTGCTTAAACAACCATACCTTGTAGTATATGTATACATCTACATTATCTTTTTTATCTCCTAACGAGTTCATTAATTTATTCTACATTGACAGACACTCATTCAACATCATTAAATCTATTTCGGTTACCTTATGCAGTTTCATTATTTTTACAGTTAATACATTAATATCTTCACTTATTTAATCTCATGGATAAAAATTAATGATACTATCACACCAAAAAAAGTTAAAAAATTATAACTTATGATGATGTAGTAGATAATATCTTTCAAAATAATAATCATGTTCATATACTTTTGTTTTGGGTAAGTTTTCCCATTGTAAAAACTTGTAAAATAATATTACACTATATTTGTGTTTTCTGAGTAAACTTTTGTCTTTAAGAGCAGTATTTTAAAAAAGTTGCGGAATAATAGAGTATCATACACCACATTTCAATTTTTTGAGTAATTTCCATACTATCTGTATTTCAAATTTAGTCATTTATATAGATAGGCTGTCCAATAAGAGATGTAATTTTGATATTCATCTCAAAAATAGCAATTTTGAGATGAATGATTGGATGTTTATTTCAATGTAAGGAGAAAAAGGTACCAGCCACTTTGAAATTTGGTGATGGAAAATTTCATGAAAAAGATACGGTACGGTCAACGTAGCTATGACAGCCATTTGACTGATATTGTTCTCCATTATGAATGGCATACCTTGTCTTTACATTGAAATAAACATCCGATCATTTATCTCAAAAAATATAATTTTTCTTTGAATATAAAAATAACACCTTTTATTGGAAAACCCTATATATGTAAAAAAACCCAAAAAAAAACAAACATACGTACATTTAAAAGATTATGAAATTATCTATCAATGGGATAAATGATACATACACTGATCTAAATATGAATTATGAATAATAATAGATTGTGCACTTATTCAAATCATTTTTTTTTAACATTTCATTTATTAATGCTATGTTTAAGACTATTTGTAACCAAGAGAAAATCTATGTATGTGCAAAAAGAGACAATCTAGTGTCTAGGTGATGTTAATAATGATGGTAAAATTTGAATCTACAAGCTTCAATATTGGCGAAGATATAGTCATCCAAATATTAAAAGCTAAATATCCCAGTTCAATCTTCTGTCCATATAGCCTGTTTTTGCATTTGGTCTACCAAATATCAATTTCAAAATTCCCATCACTAATATCTATTCTTAAAATTGTGAATTTTATATCAAATTTTGATTATAAATATTTCCTGCCGGGATAATTCTCTGCTGATCTAACAAATTAATGATTAATTTGCAACTCATTGATTTCTATTGGAAATGTACCCAAAATAATAAAATGCATGTAATTGCCTGTTTGATAATGTTAAAATAAAAAAGGAATTATATTCAACTAAAATCTAATACATTTCTAATTCAACCAATACTTTTAAACAAATAACCATTGATATTTGAAGAAATACATCCCAGTCTATCATAATGCAAAATACTTCTATTAGGATCCCTGCATTAACTAACTAGTTAGGTTGAACAGCTAGATAAGCCCTTAATGTGATTATATATGCGCCATAAATTAATTGATACGGTAAAGCCATTGACTTGAAAATATGACCTTTTTACATAATGTTAAATTTTTGTTCGACATCGTGTTTCCACTTTAAGTATTTCCACACCAATGAGGTTAAACGTTCCTTCTGCAATATTTTTTTAATTTATTTCCCTTATGAATGGTTTTAATAGACATATGAAGTCACTGATGTGAACATAATGTAGACGTAAACTAGTTTTGTTGGATGTACCCGTAATAGAATGGTATTGGAGTACTGTCGTTTTTAAAACGGTACTATATTCAATTAGTATTGGAACAACTGGTACTTACTACAACTTCAATTTTATGAATAGTCTCTGATAAAAAGATTATATAAATTGGAGCAAAATATTGCAACGACCCAGTTTTGCTTCAAACGATATTTGTTCTTATATTAGTCGAAAAATTAATGAAAGACCGAAATTAAATTTGCCACTGGATCTGATACGAAAATATGGGTATTGTGGTAACATTAGGGAAACCTGATGGCACAAAGCATCAAACTTAAAAAGATTTAGTTTCTAAACCAATTACTTCACACTAAGGAGATGAATATTCATCCGCTAAAGCCAATTTGCTGGTGGGTGATACTTATCTTTCAATTTTATATAACTGTTACTTTTTTTATGCTAAAGACTTTAACTTTGGATTTTTTCGAATTATTTCTTATAATAATTCTCTAATATTCGCTATAAATTAAACAATTAACCATATAATACTTTAATATCCTTTTTGCATTCTAATATATGTACAGAACATAAAAAAAGTAGGAAATGATCTCATTCTAATAATTTGTATAACTTGGAGAAATAAGATCTTTCCTAGAATGGTTATGTATTTTTCTATATATCCCTTTATTCCCTGATTAAGACAAATAGCTTTTTTTCCAAAACATAAACATATAAAAGAAAATCAAAATATTCTAGAATATCATGCTATTCATATAACGGGTGCTCCATTGAAATCGGAACTCCTATGAATTAAGGCTGAGTGATAACCTTGGGTAGTATATCTGACAGAGCATCGGAAGAGAGAACATATTGCTTATGTAAGCAATCACTGGCGACATCCCAACTTTTTTTATTCGAGTTCACTCATATAATTATTATAATGAACCAAGTGATTGAGTTGTTTTTACTAACATAAAACCTCCTTTTTTTTGGTAAGAAAAATTGAAACAATCTTAAAAAAAATTTAAAGGTGAAGCTGAAGAATCAGACTCGGGTAATTATTCTAATTTTTGATAATTGTGGCAAAATTCATCAATGGATAAGATATTTACAAATTTAAAAAAAAAATCTAAGTTCTATAATATGGTATCATTCTTTATAAGTAAAAACTAAACTTAACTAAAAATATTTTGCCTCAAAAAGTAGAAATTATGGTTACACTCTGTTAATTTTAATACCTGGTCAGGTCAACTTAAGTCATAATTAAGAAGTTATTACGTTAATAAACATAAGTTTGGAGCCTGGTCTTAAAGTTTTTTTTCTTTTTTATAAATCCTCCATTATTTTAAATCAATATCACAAAAATATAACAAATACAATAATAATGTTTACATACAATAAACTTATAAAAATTCGTTTATAAAATAAATGAGAGTAATAAAAACTAAATCAGGACTAATAAAAAGCAGTAGTATAATGTGCATTGTACGTCAGTACAGTTTATAGACTAGAAGCTGCGAAGATTTATAAAATTGTTACGAGGGATTCATTTATATATTAATCGTACATAGTTTATGGTGTCATAGTTATTAAAAGGAAGGAAAAGGTAAACAAGAATATAAGAAAAACAGTTTTTCCTTAACTTTCTATTGTCAAACCTCCTCATCAAAGCAATACACCGTTCAATAAAAGTTTCAAATCCTTTAGGAAGGCTTCCGCCTTTACATCAAACAGCGAAATTAAAATAAAAAACACATGGGTAACATAATAATTAAAATAGTAGAAAATAATGAAAAGATAAATTCAAGACATTTTCATGGACCTTTAATCTCGTAATGGGCAGAGACGACTCTCAGCATATTCAGTAAATGAAGTACATACTCTTCCAGCCTTCGTAGAACGGGTAAGAATTGATTTTTTCCACCATACATATTATCTTTTACAATAATATATTTAATTTTCAGGGTTTCTTTGTTTGTTGATGACGTTACTACTAGTCAATCCAAAGCACTGATATCCCGTCCTTAATTTTCACAGATGATACAATCCACTATTTCAACGACAAAAACCACTTTCGAGCAATATTAAAAAAAATGGAATAATATCTTACATTTGTTTTACAAAAGGAGTACAATCGAGACTCAACATTTTGTTTCAATTTATTACTCAGAAGAGGGGTAAAGGAGAGTAAAAATTTAAGTATCTCAACCGCTTTTGATGAAAATCTGTTGTTGTTTTAGGCTATAGAATATTCTTTCCATTTATTTCAAATCCAGTCTATCCAGCTATCTCTTGACGATAAGAAATTGCCCCCTGTCATTGGCACTGTTTATTGTAGATCTTATTCTACTACTAGAGAGTGCTTCCACTGCTATGAAAAAGGGTGATAAAGCCTCAAGGTTACAGGTTTTGGAATGGTAGATTGAGATTAATATCCTGGTTGTAATTAATGGAATGAAATTGTCTAGCCCTGTATCTACACGAGATGGATATTGCCCAATAGAAGTTGTTCCTCCTTTGAATTAAGCCTTAGAGTTAATTAAATGAAATCAATTATATTATTAGGATTGCTACAAAAGCTGTTTTTTTTTCTTCTTCAGAGTGTCTTCATATGACGCTTTGGTTGTGGAGTCGGTCAAATTGAATAAACGATAGACAATCAAATTAATAAGAAAAAAATACCTCTAGTTCTTCTTTTTAAACTCTATAAATGAAATTGTTAAAAGATTTTTTTGTCCAATTTTTTAAATTTTATTTAATGGATATATCAACAACAAACTATGTTTGCTTAAAACATTGTTTCCTTTTTTATTAACAATGTAATCTATTCTATCTTATTATTTATAAATAAATACTTTTATCTTACATGTTTAAGTATGGATGGTTATTTAATAAGATAGTTAACTAATCAATAAAATTTATCGTAATGATATTGGTGTTTCTCATTTTCTTTCTTCCATCGGATTTAATTAAAAAAATATCTTTATAGGTACAAATAAAATTAGTATCTATGATTCTAGCATTGCTACTAAATAACGTAGGTATATATAACTAAATAATATATTTAGTTAGGCTGGAAGTCATTTTATTAAATCTGTTGATATTTGGCCTTAACATAATTAAAAATCTTATCAACTACATTTTCCAATAATAATATAAATTTTGTCATATTCCTGTATCAAAATGACATATAACTAAATATATAATCAATTTATTGTGTTATATATTTATTCGATATCAATGTGATTTCCTAATCAAATTCATTAATAAGAGAATAATTTAGTTCATAAATTGGGAAATGTAATTTATGTTTTAATTTAAAAGAAGTAAAAAAATATATTTTAAATTTGGATACTTTCAAATCCATTCCAGAATTAATGGTATCAAAAACTTGAATTGTACAAAATGAAATAATTGTTTTTACATACATCATGAAAAAATAAAATTAAGAGAGAATACGAAAATAAACATTCTAGTTTAAAATTTTCCCTCTCAATTAAAGCCCACCATACTATTTGTATTCCTTTGAAACATAAAACACCCGAAATAATTTTCATAAAAAATACACAAACATTGCTATAGCTAAAATAAACACGTATTGATTAAAATTACTTTCTAAAATAAAAAATACACAATCAACCGAGTAACATATACAACTTTAAAAAAAAAAGAACAAAATAACTTTCATAATAATAATATCAAAAGACGATGCTCATCTCATTCTTTACTTTCCGGAATCTATCTATTATAGTCTTTAGTTTATGATGATATCTAACTGACCAAGAAGGAAAATATCGAACAAAATCCGAGATGAAGTCTCAATCCAAGGAATTTCCCCTAGTAATTCGCAAAGAAAAAGTTGTATATCTTGCTTCTTTGTATAGGAATCCCGAACAAAATATGGGCTTTCATATGGTTTGAAGGCAAACCCTCCAACCCCTACAACTTAGCATTATGCCTTAAATAGCACAGCAGCTCCAATATCGAATAAAACACCACAAAAGCATGTAGGACAGTATTGTATACTCTACCACAATCTTTGCAAGGTGTACAGAAGAAAAAATATATCCCTTGAAACTTGGAAGGTGTCTGTAATTTTTTTTTCTTCTCCGACAATTTTTGCCGATTGTATGATTAATTTCTCACATATTGGTGGGCGATCTACATAGTAGATCCATATATATTTTGCATTTTATTGATGCGTCAGAAAAAATTGTAGGTTTATATGTCATCTTTAAATGCTATGGTATTGGGCATCAACTGTGGAAAAAACATTGTTTAATAATATTCATTAATATCAATAACGGTGTTATTTATAATGTTGGGGAAAAATTAATTTTGTATTGCCCATTTTCCGCATACCAACGCTTTTTGAACATTATTGTTCTGATCCAATTCAGTAGTTAATTATCGTGCGTCGATTATGGAGGCATCAAAAAAAAAGAAATTGGCCATATTTTACATTTTTACTAGATGAAAGGGAAAACGCGTCGAAAGTGACCAAGACAACTTTTTGTGTGTACGGGGCAGATACTATTTCGGTTCATATTTAACAACAGTGGTTCGAGTAACTTCGTTCTGCTGTATTGGAGGTGAATTATGCACAATGGACTGACATGCCTGTTATCGAAAATGTTGATAAAATCATGTAAATTATCGAATTAGATCGTCATATTAGCAGTTGTAGCATCGACTTGGAGCTAAGCATTGATCATAAACTGTTTTGACCCATTGGCAGAGTGTTGGATACAAAATGAAACTCGGATAAGAGAGGAAAATTGTGTTTTGTCAAGACAATGACAGGTCACATTATGTAGATGGATTTTTGTTGGCAACGAGTTATCAAACAGAAAAGGGTATACTTGGCTTAAATTGGATTATTGTAACACTTCTTATAAAGTATTTTTTTAAATGTAAAAAATACTTTTTCTCCAAACTAATACAATTATTTACATAAATTATCATTCAGGAAGCTGTATTATTTTGCCAATTGTTTAATATATACACTAATATATGTAAACAACACTAATGCTCCATTAGCTAATTTTTTGGGCTATTAGACTAAATATTTTGCTGATAATAATTATTAATCGCTTAACAACAGCTAATTACCGTTCATTCAATCAATGCTTAGAACACTAGACATGGCAATGAGTATTATGAAAAAAATATATGTAAGCATTTGTTTTAGTTGGATAATATTCTTCCCATCTGACGTCATTCCCAAACAAACAAAATGTCTTAAATAAAGTTTTTATTAATGCTTAGCTTAAAAACACAGTAGATTGATGGTTTTTCTATTTGTATGCTACTTTATTTCAATCATTTGATAAAATTTTGACCTCACTTTAGTTCTTCATATTGTAATACATAAATAAACTATAAAATGGAGTGACGTAGCTCAATGGATAATGCACTCGATAGAAACTAATCTTTTGAACTCTTTGTGTGTAGGTTCTATTCAGAGTCACTCTTACAGAAGGAAATATGCATACATTATTATTGGCGTATAAAATATGTCCTGTATAGCTAGAGTGGCTCCTTGTTGTTGGCAATCTTAACAGGTTTTTTTATTTCCATAGCTATTATCATTATTCATATATTCTTGAAGAGAAAACATATACGTATAAAGTAATACCTAGTGGGTGTGCTCATGAAAGACAGAAAGTAACAATGAGGGATTTATAAACTAAGTCCTTCTTGGACTAGGAATAATTCTAGTAGGTCATATTTTATGCATGATTGTACATGATGAACGAGTTTATGAACTTCAAAGACAATTTCTGTATCCAATTGAGTAATTTAGTGCAATAATGTTTATTTATACTTAATCAATGGAATTCAATTTGACCAATTAAATGAACATTTAATAAATAAAATTATATATTGACTTACGATTTGAATTTTTTTCTCTTCTTCTTTGATTTTGATCATAGGTGAAATCATTGTCACAGAGTCGCCGAAAAGATGATGATGCTGATCATTCGACAGCTGTGACATAATCGGATGATTAGAAGTTATGAAAAGATGATCAATGGTCATCGATGAACTTTCCCTCAACACAGGTTTATGTATCTCTTTTTTGGGATTGCTAGATAATAGATAAAGTTCCCTTTAATTTTGCAGTAGGTTCATATCTAGTCTTTGAGTCCTAAATTTTGTTGATTCCTCCTTTCTATAAGAATATGATATGTATTTATACAAATATCCTTTAGGTTTCTGAAATTAAAACACAAAATAAAAATATATTATTATCGATGTTGACCATAAAACCATATTTATTAAATATAACTTAAATTTAACTGCATTAAAAGTCTATGTATTAATAACTTTTTACTTCAATTACAGACGTATTTATTTTTTATATCTCTTTTTTGATTAATGGAAATAATTAAACAAATTCTTTTAAAAAATGTATTTTGTCATATATAAACAAACTCTATGTTTTAAAATAGTAAAACTATAAAAGTTTCGATCAGTTAAATTGAGATAAATTGATTGGTTTATCTGTCTACAATTAGTAAATTTTTTTATAGTTATCTAAGATTTACGATGCATAGTTTTCTTAGAAAAATATACAAAATTTAATGGTCATCATATCTTAGTTGTGACTGATTAGTTGATGACATAATTATAAATTAACAATTTGGCTAAGATCTTAAATTTGTAAAGTTTTCAATTACTTTATTTGAGTATTTTGCAATAATTTTGAATTTTTTCATGTCACAAAAAACTGATGAAACCAAGGTTATATAGCTTGCATGGAGATAGTTGCGTTCAAGTAATTTTGGAAATATCAAATTATGGAATTGAAAAAAATATTTTATGTATTTTATGCTCAATAGCTGTACTGGCTTAGTAATTATGTAGTTTCAATGTTCAATCCTTCTAAACATCAATTAGTTTATTTCAAATTTACTGATTTACAAATTTCTTTATCCACAAAAAGAAGTTTGGTTAAATTCTCTTTTCTCAGTAGTGGCAAAATGTTTAATTGTTTATAAGTTTTACTTTTCGTTTGTATTTAAAAATAAAAATCACAACTAAATATTGATAAATTTATAATTTTATTCAAAAGATTAAGAGTTAAGTTTATGTTATCAGTTATTTTTAAATGTTTGATGTAGTATAGTCATTTGTCAAAAGTAATTGGGGATTCACATTCCCACCATAAATGCAAATGAATATATTTACATTGAAACTACGCAGTAAATATTGAAATGAAAATGTTTTAAGAAATTAATGGCTGTGATTAGAATAAATAGATCTGTTTTTTGTTGTTTTTTTAAATAAATAATTATATAATTTAGATTTAGTATAATTTCGGAACCCATTAAGACCAATTATGGCAAACAAGTGTTGTGTCAGTCTTTATTCATTTGTTCTAGTTCATTCCAGTCTTAGAACCAGTATTTCAGTACTTGTATTGCCTAACTGTTTGAGTGACTTTGAACACTATAACAACATCTAAAAAAAATAACGTGGCAATAAAACTCTCAACAGTATTTTGTATTATTAAATTTCGACAAATAGTTTTTTTAATTTGCAACTTTTTTATATTTGACTCATAGATGATAATTATATGATAAAACAAAATGCACAAAGACACTCGTTTTTCCCCTTTACAAAATTAACAGGCATTAGAAGCATTACTACAACGAATCATCAGGATGTGAATTTACTATGGTAACTAATATATATATATATATTTATACAAAACTATTTATGTATTTTAACTCTAAAACAAGAATGCCGTACCTTTTTGTAGTTTGCTAAATTTATCTTATTATAACTTATTTCAGTATCAAGTTAATGTATAAATACATCCCCCAAAATAACAAAACGAATAATGATACAGTGAAATTATCTTTTGGGTAGTATAATTTATCTCTAATAAATGCTGCAAATGATTTGCTTCTAAATTTAACTATCGCTATTTTCAAACAATTAATCATTCTATGCTAAATTAAGTTGTAGTCGGAAACAAAGTAATTTTTACATCTTATTGATGAAAAGATAGAAAAGACCATTTTAGAATGGTTATAATTAGTGATGTCTTAATTATGGTATAAGATTTGTTTGCATTTTTGGTTTTTATTCACATGTTTTTGCATTTGTAGGTAGACAATCTGTATCAGTTCAATCGTTCCATAGTAACAGCACTGATTACACACTTCCTAAGTTTTCTCCCCAATAGAAAAGAGCTCAGTCTTTTAAGTTCCCCAACCCCCGTTTAACTTATCTATCTTTCCCCATAGCTACTGAAGTTTTTACAATACATTATTCCCCAGTAAATATTAAGTGAATCCATTTTTCTTTACTTTACCTATATATAACTATAATGGATAACACTTTGTTTTGATACCGTGTTTTATTAGATATTGCAGTCCAAGTTATTCGACTATGCCAAAGAATGTGGAATCGTCAGTCCTGATTAAGGAGCTCAGTGGCACCAAGTATCTGCTGTGCAAGCTTTGCAACTTCAACACCAAGGCCAACAGGAAGTCTGTCCTAGAAAGCATGGACAGTGCGCCAGCAACAAAAAGAAGGTTGAGTTGTACATCAAGGAGGACAGAACACACAAGAGCTGCTCAACGTCATCTCTTCAACAAACAGAGCTATGATATATCCAACACTGACCTTGTAAAGGTCTGGTCTCCGCACATAAGATTGATAGTGAAGTTGCAAAGACTTCTTGGAGAAGTACACCAAGAAGATGATGATGTACCACCATGCCAAGAACAATAAAAAAAGAAATGAGACCGTGTACCGAATCAAGGAAAAGCTGAAGGATAAGTTCTTGTTCATGTCTATTGATGAAACGACAGAGAGTCTGGGTAGGTCCATCTGTGTAATTCTGTCTGGACGTTTGGATGGTGAATTTCCTGGAGAGATCATAATTGATTAACGTGTTGAACCTAAGAACAACCTAAAACTGTACCGTTCAGCAGTGCATCAAGTCTTCCCTGTTTGAGCGAATTAGAAATGACCTGCACTACGATAATGGGCCACTACTCCTTACAAACGGTGTTGATTACAGTGTCTAGGACCTGAAGATGGTGTAGCCTAACCTCATGCACTATTTCTGTCTCATCCACGGCCTCAACCATGTTGTCGAACTGATGAGATACTCTTTCCCAAATGCTCATTACCTAGGTGAACAAAATCTTCACAAAGTGTACTCGCCACAAGTTGGAGTTTGCATCCACTTGTAATGTTCCCCACGCTCCAGAGCCAGTTCTTACTAGGTAGGAAACATGACTTGAGGCAGCTTTATACTACTGCAAAAAATTGACAAGGAAAAATTGTCTCTTTTCCATTATTATGACGGTCTATGATACCATCTCCAAGTTTGCCACAAGCTGCAGGAGATTTCAAGAAGAACCTAGCATTAGAAAAAACAATATATTGGTTTAGTGCTCTCTGGTGAAAATGTGTCTGGCGTGAAGGATAATTCAAATTTCATAGCAAGCTTCAACTACGCCTTCATGACATCCGTAGACTGTGTGAAGAGCCTATAACATTTATAGGACCTTCTCACGAATAAGAGGAACAGGCTAACGGAAGACCACCTAAGGAATCAGATGATTCTTCAGTGGATTAAGAGAAAGTTGGAATAAAAAAATATTAATCCATAGAAATATTTAAAAACAAAATAAACCCTTGTTTTCATAGACTTATTTGAATTTTTGGCCTTTTTTGGTTTTATTTCCTTTTTTTCATATTTAGTTACATAAGTATATATTATTTTGACATCATTAGTTATAATATTATCCTATAATATGTTAGTTCAGCTTTTAAATTGACGAAATTCAAAGTCATTCCAATCTGGCCCTCCCCAATATCAAACCTGTGGATTATGAAACTGATGTAGTAATATCTCATGTACCTGTTTATTAGAGACAGTTGATTTAATACCAAGCAAACAATCGTCCTGCATTTGACATATTATTCATATCTATATATTTTTAAATCTGACAATTTATCAAAATCTTTGTACTTACTCTATTCCACATTAAAAGATTAAAAATAAATTTATATGGAGTATAATATTTTAATGGATTAGGTATAAGGCCTCTAATTTTATCAACTTTATCAACATTTATGATCCATCTCTACTACTCATACTTGAAGATTAAATGCCTTTCTTTTTAAAGATAACTTGCACTATCTTATTATAACTCAGTCATCTATTTTAAGAGAATATCTATGCTTTTCTTGAAGAATAAGTATAAAACACTTATAATATTGCTAAGTAATATTATATTAAGAGTATTTATTAATTAATTATTTCTACATGATAACCAAAATTTCTTCATAAAAATAATAAAATGGCCACTATATATTAGCCAGTTGTTGAGGGATACACAAGAAATTGTATTCCTGTTCTTTTGGAAACGGAGCAAAAGGTATAGAATATCTTATTACTTTTATTATTTATCAAAAAGAATACATTATGAAACAACGGCCTATTATTTTAATCTTGGCAAAGCCAAGTAAAAGGCCGAGGCCTGCAGGGACTAGCTGGTTGAACCCAGCAGGTCTTTTTTAAAATGAAAATTCTTGCACTTAAACTTAAAAGTGCCAAATTTAAAAAATGGAGATAGATACACAATTTAATCATAGAATAAAACTTTTTAAGAATTCAATGTGACTTACCAAGGTATAGATTTGAGTCTGATCAGATCAGATTCCTTGGGTCGGAAGGGCAAGTTTCATAAAACAAGATCAATTTCTAATGTCTCAAAGTTTTTCTTAAGGTATGGATTGTACATATAACCGAAAATGGACCAAAAAACGAATTATTTTAGTAACCAAATACTTATCCAGGTAAAAGACTGCGGCCCACAGGCCCTAGCTGACATAGCCTAGTTAGTCAAAATATAAGTAAATAAGTTTTTTAAATTAAATCTTAATAAGGTATTTCTATAGTGTAACCAATTTATCGTTTATTTGAAATCCCTATTTGGCCAGCTTTATACCTTTGAATGTGGAGAAATTGACACCCAATTGCGCACGTTTACTTCATGTCAAAAGACAAAAATATTTAAGAGTCGGGGTCTATTTTTTTTTTTTTTTAATTTGGCCTGGAGGAGAAAGCGTGGACTTTCCTGTTCCGACCAATTGAAAAGGGCTACAAATCAGCTTTAGGGAGGAACTTTTTGTGTTTGATAAAAAAGTTTTTCTTGATTTACATGAACAAAAAATTTATTTCATGCTTACGATTATATGACAAATGTGGTTGTGTGAACATAAAAACAAACTTGAACAAAAATCAAGAAAAGGGAAAATGTCCAATTAATTTTTTTCTTCATATATGCCTACACCTTAATATTTTAAATACATGTATGACTTAATTATTGGCATTGTATTCAAACTTGTTGGATAAGTTAAAACATAGACTGCATAACATCTCAATAATCTTTTTAAATAATGCAACCTCTCAACTATAACCATGACTGTTTTGATTCAAGAAGTCATATTATTTTATGGTTATTTAGTGAAAATAAATATTTAATTTGCATTAAAAGTGATTATTCTTCCTAACCGTGAAATATTTCTTCAACTTGAACGGTTACTTGTTACCACAGTGGTGAATCATATGCTTGAAACTTGAAAAAGAATATAATTTTCAACATTAAACATGGAAGTTCTAAATAAATGGAAATCAAATATACCAAATATTTAAGATACATGGTAAAAATACAATATATTGTTTCGAGTAATATCAGATGAGTGTTAATGTAGAATTATTATTATTTATATAGATGCTAAATCTGTTGATTTAGAAAAAAGTTATTTTTTCTCTTCATTTTAAACATGAAAATTTAGAAACAAAAACTAGACGGACCAATCTTAAGAAAAATGTTATACCTTAGAATTACATGTCAATGTCTGAGGTCAAAAGAGATGATATAGAATGAAGGGCAAAAACTTTTTGAGTTACGATTAAATTTCAAATTTGTTGTAGCTCGAATGAAAATTAGATGTAAATCGTGCCTACAAAATAAAAGTACATTAGGTAGAAGATGCATCTGTAGCAACCTTCAAAATAAGATATTTGTGCAAAAATATTATGCATTCAAGATATTATTAAGTTTTCTATTAATTTCTTGACTCATTTAAAAATGTGGTTTTCAGTCAAAATCATTCACCAAACGATCTAAAGTTACATTATTGATTACTCAGATTACAAATGAGGTTTTTCAATGGACGATGGGTAAGTATTTGTTGTCATGATTAATCACTTTTTAACAAGGGTAAATTTTTCTCTAGTATAATTGATACTTTGCGGAATAATTATTTATCATTTTCAGGGCACTCTGAAGGAGGTTGCCTATTATATATATCTATTACCTATAGTTTAAGGATATTTATTTTATTTCAGAGTCTTTTATGGCTAACTTGATATAGCCTTTCAAATTAAAATAATTCAATTTCTCCTTTTTATAATGTGACGATAAATTCTGGCTTTTTTAAGTGTACTTTGTGGCGTCTCTAAAGGGTGGATAATTATAATTCGTTGTTAGGTATTGATGATAGTTTTTCGAAGAATACTAAGAATTGTATACTCAATTTTGAAAATTTTGCTTTTTGTTGTGACGTGTTGTCATTGTTCTTGGGTCTCTCATCATCGTTTCTTCTGGTAAACTAAGTAATCTTTCTATACATTTTCCAATCATTTCTACAATATTTAAGTTCATACAACGTCTATATATTGTCTGTGTAGCCCTTCTTTTGATCTTTTCTATACCTGAAGGTATTATTACCATGTAAAACAATTCTATTTTCATTGCTTAATAATATCTTAGCAAATGGTTGTACTGAATCGTTTTTACAATTTGCAATTTCTTGTGTTTACTAAGTATTTATATGTTTAATCTTCCATTGTCTCTCTTCAAATATCTTATGTCATTATATATAGAAATTTTTCTTCATCTTCTAAATGTGTACCTTTGAAAAGAGCAACTCTAAAGGTGTGCTTCAATTATTTTCTTTTAACCCATACATCTTCTTTTTTTCAATGCTTGTACTTCAGCTACACCCATTTCCTTAGGAAAATACTGTATTATGATTGGCAATTCTCTAAAGACAAAAATATTTCGACAAATTATAATAGCTTTTTCACTTTTAAGCTTAATAATTCAATTTTGCGTACATATATTTTAATTTTGTTTACTGTCTATGTACTTTCAAGAATGTTTCTTTAATATATAACAACTTTTATTTAAAAATAAATTTCTTTTACGTGTTTTAACTTCTTATCTTTTGTTTATTATCCTAATATCCTAATCCCAACTTTTAATAGAGTTTTTTCATACAAAAAATTGCATATTATATGCTTGAAGTCGTTAATTGACTAAAAATAATAAATAATATAATTGAAAAAGTATACAAACTCATTTTCTCTTTTATTCTAGTCTACAAATAACAATTTTTGATGCCATATGAGAAATATATATATTCTTTTAATTTAATCCAAAATGAGCAACTTTATCCGATATATATATAGCTTTTGTAAACAGAGAAGTTCTATTTTTATAACAAGTATTACGTTAATACTATGATAATGAATTAGTATGCATGTAATACATAATATGCCTGAAGTAAAAAATTTACATACACACATTTAATTGTATACATTAGTTAGGGGGACATCCTACAAAAAATGTTACTTTTTTGTAAAAATTAAAGAAAAATAAAGTTTCAAACTCATTAATCAAGGGTTAGAGGTTGCACATCGCCCTGGAAGTTTCTAAATTTTATAACTTGTAGAAAAATATACCCTTTTAAACTAAAAAAAAAGTCAAAATTGAGCAATTTGTAAAAAAACAACTATTTTAGATGAATAATAGCTTTACCCTAAAATAACTATTCCCAATTAAAAAAGACAGGTAATTTATTGTTAAACTGCGTATTTCTCATTTTTTTTAAATTTCATGTATATTATTTTTGATGTTCTCTCTTTTCGAATAAAATAATAGTAATATCAGCTTTAAATGTTTACTTACTGGGAGGTTAATTGAAGTCTAAACACCTACTAATTCAGTAGTTAATTAATGTTGAGTGATAAATCATATTTCTAAAAATTAAGAAGTACAGAATTAGTTTCAAAACAAAACAAAATTGAGCTCCCTAGCGTATGTACAAGTTGAGAAAATGAAATTTGAACTGGATCGACGAATTTCCATTTGCCTACTACAAGTAATTCTGTGTCTCGAGGACCACTGTCTACGACGTCAGCAAGTCCGAAACGTTGGAAAAGAAGAAAGGTTCTATCAAAAAGGCCAAACTGGATCCAAAGGAGTTAAAGAAAACAACCCAAACAATCGCCTCAAGTCATTTAGGGCCCCTGTAAGAGGTATCTGAGTTTGACTGCAGAATTTCCAGAGAGCTATAAAAAAATGTATGGAAAGAGCCTTGCAAGGGTGAAGAGACCACTTTTGACACCAACAATAAAAGACACCCACCTCTTCCATTGCAACACTCGTTTAACTGAGTCTTTTTTGTTCTTTTGAACTATTTTTTTTTAATACTTTTGGCCTTCCTATAGTCCTGATGCAACCCCTCTTTACTACATACAACTTAAAGGGGCATGCCGAGGGGAATGCCTTCTGTGTCCCTCATCCAAACACTGAGGCCCTCAAAGCTACTATCAACCTGCACTTGGACACCATGACAGATAAATACATCCGGAGCGGGTGCCAGGTATTCCCCCGCAATCATGGAATCCATCATTGCCGCTAAGGCAATCATAATTAATGATTAAAAGACTTCAGGCACATATCTATTTATATTATTAACTTGGTTGAAATTCTATCGTTATTAAAATATTAAATTTTTTTTAAAGTTTAAAAGTCAAAGTGGTTAGATTTTAATGTACCACTTGGTATTACTACCCACTAAAACCTTCGTATCATTATCTGTATTTAATGAGCTCCTGCATTAGTAAATACTTTATATTTGATATATTCTATCTTTGTGAGTTAAATGCAAATGATATCTGCTTTATAAAATTGAAGCACTGTTGAGATTCCAACTAGAAAAAAATCAAAATTGCGTTTAGTTCATAATTTATGCAACTCTATGTATAGTTGTACTTCAACTTGTCATTACATGAGTGGCAATTATTATTACAGTAACATAATGAAAGGAGGGATGCAAAGTCATAAAAGGTTCTTTATAGTATTATCTACGATTTTCTTGAGTGGTACTCCACTACGAGTAATACAACGAAGCCAGGTAGATCTCAATCTGTTTTTATTCAACAATTTACAATTTAAACCTAAAATATATTTTTTTTTTAAAGAAGGAAATTGAACTTATGTTTAAGATAAAGTTGAAACGATATACTTTTTCTCTTTCTACCAAAAATAACATTTTTGAACTATAATCTCAAATAACATTTAAAAAAAACAAAACATGGGTTGTTAAAAAACACTCTATTAGCCACAAATTTATAATCCAAAATTTTATTACGTAGAAGGAATAAATATGTATAAGTCCATTTAATGAGTAGCAAAATGAATAATTGAAAGCTATCATTTTAGATAAGGAGATACTTGATGTTTATTACTTAAATTGAAGAAATCAATTTGACGTCATTTATATTTAATATAGATAAATTCTTAATCTTTAATCCAATTCTTTTTTCTATCTGTTGCTTTGTTTAATAGCACTATTAACTGGAAAATAAGTCATCTCAAGAAAGCCTCCTAAAGTACAAATTAGGTATAACGAATGAAATAAAACTTACAATGAATTTTAAAACATTTATTTGTCTATTTTTTTTTTTTTTTTCTAAAAAAATAAATAATGCGACGTACACCAATTTTAACCCGATATTAGCACCTTCAATCTTTATTACTGCGCAATATGAAAGTACTTTGTCTTAATTTTTAACCTCTCCTTTTTTTGAATAAATATAATTCATTCAATTTTCTAGATATTTAAGAAAGTTGAGTTGTTTTATTGAAATATCATATTTTATTAAATCACAGATTTTGGTGTAGGTTATAACATAAACTCTACAAAAAAAAGGCATGAAATTTCGATGATAAATTGATCATAGCCTTGTTAATATTGGTGTTAGAAACATGATTTGATATCAAAATGTATTTTTTACCATTATCTAATCGATAAAATAGGTTTTAAAATGAGTTTGAGTTTTTTAGTAACATACATACAAAATTTTAAGTAATTTATTTTGTACAACTTTTATTTGGTCCTTCTCTGTAGTGATAACTACCTCGATATGAGGACGGAAACAAGTAGAAGCTTTCTTATTAAATCTCTCAGAAACTTTTTCCCAAGCATGCTTAATATCTTCGTTGAGATAATTCAAATTGATGATGAGTATAATTTTACACATTATCCACGCAGATCCATCCGAAATAGTGAAGTACAGTTGAAATGAGGGAAGTCATTTATTCAAATGAAAATATTTTTAGGGTTCTTTCATACATTTTCTTACGATGGATGCTGTTTTAAGGTGTCGGAAGACTCAAACTAAGCTCATTAGACCAATTTCTTTTTCCCACCCCTCCTGATCTTTATTTCTTTAGATAGGCAGCTCATTAACATGGTTGTCTTTATTTTATTCTTCAAACTCTTACTGAATTTGGCATCTCTTTTTCTGGTGTCCTCCCAACTCTAATTCGACTCAAGAAACAGCCAAAGTGTTGATGATCTTATTCAGATTCTAACCAGTCTTTCAAAGGACGTCTTCATTCTTGGCATATTCTTTATTCTTTTTGCAGCTTTACTTCCTGTCCCACCGTAATTCACAAAAATAAAAAAATAATACATAAAAAGAGAGAAAACATCTTTAGCTGTATATACAGGAACAGTTTGATCAATACTGAGTTATAAATGAAGAAAAAGAATCATCTCGTATACTTTGTACCGAGGACTGTACATAGTTACTTGGAATCATTTAATTATATCTTTAAAGATAAATTTTTTTGGTTACTATTTCCTAATAAATATTCTGGAATTTGACAAAAAAAAAATTGTATTTATTATTGTTTAAGAAAGAAAAATTACAGTTGTTACTACTACTTTACAATTAATAATAATTCTTTTTTGTTTTGTTGAAACGACAACTTGGTTGAAAATAATCCTTCCCAATCATTCATAGACAATTTCTTGGAACAAATAGGGAGTCGTCGATGTTTTGATTGGGTTATGTCCTTTTATATCACTTATTGAGTATTGTTTAGGTGATTGATAACATGAAGCTTATAGAATGAAACAGAAGAACACGATAAAAATTATGAGTGTATTCATTCATAGAATACTAGATACCTGTAAGCAATCGCTCAAGCACTCCGCTTCAAATAAGGTAAAAGAACAGAGATATTACTACAATGACATAATATAATCTCATCAGTGAAAAAAACGTATTTATAATATCTAAATAGTCAAACATATAATTACATAAAAAATCAGGTCAATAAAACTCATAAATCACCGTGTTTATGAAGTTATTTAATTCCTATATCAAGTCTAACACAGGCATTTTTTTAGGTATAAATTTGACTTTTTAATAAATGTGTAGGTTTTTTATATTATAAAAAAGAGAAATGGTTGTCAAATTGCCAAATGTACTTATTTAATATCATTGTAGTAATTTCTAAGTTCTTCTACCCCTTTGTAGTGAGAGCGGGTTTCTAGTATTATATTACTCACTCACCTCAACAAGTTTCACATCCTTATGTATAATTAGAGTTGTATATCTAAAACATTTACTCACTTGTGAAATTTATAATTGTTCAAAGTAATACCAGTTTTTTTTCTCTTAATTTTCCTTACTTTTTACCATTACTCTTTAATTTTTGAGGAGATACCGTTTAAGCGTAAACTAACTACATGAATTTGATATCATGGAAGACAAATAGTAACAAGGAGAACTTGTTGCTGAGTTATTAGTGTAAGTTCTTGTTATATCTAAAGTAGAATTAATGATTGATATTGCTAAATGCAAAATGGGATCAATTAAAGTGTATATCTTCAGTGGTTGTTTTTTACATCAAGGGAGAGTATACTTTTTTACAATTTAATAAATAATTGATGAAAGTCAAATATATCATAAATGATACCTTGGTCTTCCAGTTCTCTATTTGGGTAGTTTGAGAATGTATTTACTCAAAAACCTCATGAGTATGATTAAAAAAATAAAATCCAATATCGAATCTTTAATAAAATGGTTACCTAAAGACTTTCCATGGTTGTAAACTTAGTTTTTTTTCCCTCACATAAAATAGATTCTTTGTGGTTGCAATTTACTCCCCATACCCCACAAACTCATACGTATGATAATAATCATTTTAAAAACATTTAACACTGATAGAACACAACATGGAAAATGACGATATTTCATTCATTAACAGATTCCTAGTACCAGACTAAATATTGTACCTCTTCTCCCCTCTCATTCTCCAATATTTTTATTAAATTTTTTTTTTCCAAAAATACTTTAAATCAGATTTTTATTATATACATCCATATATTATCATATTTAACTCAATTAGTAAATCAGAATAATATTTCTAATTATTATATAACATATAAATGTTTGTATCGATAATATAATGGTTGTTTTAAAATAATTTTGTATGAATATTTTTTGAGTTTTTGTACACATTTATAAAATAAGCAACCAAATCTTAAAAAGGTATTAATATATTAAAAAGTTTTTGTCCTCTCTTGTAATGCTGTATATTTTTATTTTTTGGGATTATTTAACTAGATGGAAGCATATTCTATATAAATTTGTATCGGTTACCCTTTAATTGCAAATGTTTAAAAATAATAATAATAACATTTATAAAACTGTAGACATCTTGGTAACATTTTACATACGTATATAGGCAGGTCTGCAAATTGGTAGCATTTGTGGCATGTTAAATAAAAGAAACAAAAGATCACAATGGTAACAATGACAGTTGTCGTTACAACAAAACAAAAAAGAATTATTATTAATTGTAAAGTAGTAGTAACAACTGTAATTTTTCTTTCTTAAAGAATAATAAACACAATTTTTTTTATAGAAGATCACCATGGCTACCATGACAATTGATTAGATCTGCTACAAGCAACGGTGACAAGAGAGAGAAGGAAATAAACAATAAAATGCAATAACATTACTCTGATATTCCTTTTCTATTCTAGTATGAGTCCCACAAGGACTTAAAATTATTACTACGTAACAAATCCTCAAGGTTAATCCCCGTCTTTTATGTGCACAGGAAAATGTTTAATCAGGTTCTGAATATAATAAAGTACAGTAGAAAAGGAAATAAACTCAGGAATTAAAAAATAATAATAGCAGCTGATTAACAGAAAATTAACTTTTTGTCGTACAAATTCGAAAAAAAAACAAAAAAACTGTGTGAGTTCAAAAAATACAAACAATTAGCATCCCTGTTTATAGTACATCTGATGATTATTCCACCAAAATTATATAACAGGTAGTTAATTATATTAAGGGTATTAATGATTATTTATTAATTTTAAAAGTAACATGTCGAGTCTTGTTCCTACCATCTTCTTGCACTATACAAAATGATAATCTCTAACATAATCAAAGAGCCAAATCCTTTCCACACAATAATTTGTATCAATTAATTTATCTTATTTAATGATTGGTCATATAACTCTAGGTATTTAAGAGATTTGGATATGTTAAAAATCATTTGTGAAATATTTTATGTCTTAAAAATTTAGAGAATATCCTTTTGTAAAGAATAATTTAGAAATATTAAATCCTCGACAATCTAAACAACTTAGATTTAAATTTTTCTAATTACAATTACAGATTATTAATTCTCAAGGATCAAATATAATTGTACAACAATCTTCAAATGCTTCTTGATTTTTATAATAGGTGTCACATGTAAAAATACTGAAGGCAAGATAAGCTGGATATTGCTTTAGTATCCATTTTTATGTTCCTGACATGTGAGATTTAAGTAAATACCCTTATTTTATAATCTCTGAAACCATTTTTTCACTCCATATATGAATTTGTTTAACAAATTAGAATCTTCAAATACAATATAATTGTAATTATTTTCAAGTTTTTGTAACATGTAGGAAAAAAATTTGTGAAATTTAAATACTTCATTGGATGAAAAAAAAATTCTGATCTGAACATCATTTTACATTAAGGCCAAAGTTTAGTTCTTATCCGAATTTCACTATATTGAAACACAACGAGAACACCGTAATCATTTCCTTTCAATTGTAGTTTGTAGATTGTTGATGTATACATGCTAATGTTGTGACCTTATATAGTGGAAAGTTGTCTAATCTGTTCAAGTTACAAGCAAATAAGAAGAATGTGTCTTTATGAAGTGATTTATAGTTTTTTCTCAATCATGTATTACATTAAATTGTAGCTTTAAAATTCCACAAATTTAATATGCTGTAGATAGTTTAATAAATAGCACAGATACAAATGAATTCAAGCCTATGAAGGAATATATCTTGATTGCAAAATTTAGAACTGATCTCTGTTTTTCTATTAATAATCTGAATATTGCAATATCTGAAATTTAATCCTTCGGAACTATTATCGTTCAGAGTCATTTCAAGTTTTTTTATGGTATTATATACCTAAATATGAATTTGATATATTTCAATTTATTGGCTGAAAAATGATAAAAAACGACACTCTTCTTTAGACCCTTAAAACATATTTATAATAGATAGTGATGAGGAATATTATAGATTATATTATTGAAAAATATTAAACGTACATATAATTAAACAAAAATATATGATTAAAAAATATGCATTACCAAAATTTTTTTCCCATTTTTCAGCCTAAAAATGGAAATATATATAGCTCTCAACAAAATCCATAATTAAAATACTGTACCATAAGTTTTATTAGTCTGACTTCTAATTTGGGACTCGTTTTAAGTGTAAAAAATGAGTGAAAGATAATGGTTCAATGATATTAGATATTTCAGAATTCTGATGAGAAAAACTGAGATCAGTTTTGGATTTTACGCTTATAGATAAGTTCGATAATTGTTTTCAATTCATTTGTACAAAATTTTCCTGTTCCCTTAATTCTTCCCTGTGTAATTAATTCGTAAAATACATGCCTTTTATTCTTCTTAGACCAACTTTACAAACACTAAGAATACCTTCAATCGTATTCAAATACAATATTTTAAATGTTAATTATGTCAAAAATATGATTGTTTTCAGACTTTAAAATTGTTACAAAATATTGTCTAATTTTGAATAAAAAAGGCAACTGATATTGAAAAAATTATTTTAGATAGCCAACTCTCTCTGTCTAGAAAATAGTCAAGGCCCTGATTAAAACTGCTTTTTTGGGCTGGAGTTTTTTGAACTGATAGCAATTTTTTTTTTTAAATTGAGATAAAAACTCATTCCAAATGAGTGGAAGATTTTAGATGTAAGATCAGAATAAATATCCATGCCATATAGGTATAAAGACAAAATATTTTTATATAGAGAGATATATAAAATATGACCTAGAACATGTTCTAGTTTTGTACTATATTGTAATTTGAAGCATAAAGTTATCAACAGGATAAGTACTCATGACTGACGGAGAGTAACCCTGATGATTTATTTGGGAGTTATAAGTATAAGTCTTCCTTGGGCTCAATGTACAATTGAGGATCGACATCTGAGTAATTGCTGTCCATGTCTGAGCTTAATAAGGGGTGGGATATGTCTATATTTTTCTTTCCTCTGATAACTGATTGCAGGTGACCTAATTAAACGTTATAAAAGCTAATCTGCTCTCTTCTGCAATATTCTTCAAATTGTAAGGGTTACCATCTGGATTTTTGGCTTCTTTTCTATTTGAAACCGGCAAGTTTTATTTTATCTTATAAAAATAGTTATAGTTACTATGACTATTTGTTCCACTTATATGAATACTACAAATCCTCCAACGTAAAATGAAACAAAACCATTTATAGCTTTCATATTTATTATACAGCTACATTCAAATGTAACTTAACATTTATTCTTGATATATGCTCATAAATGTATATGAACCCAAGTATAAATAAAATCTGATAATCAAATAATCCTTGACGAACCTAATATTCTCATTCGGACGGAATATAACAATTGGAGCTAGTGTTTCGGTTCGGGCTAGAAATCCGAGACTCATATGAGACCATTATATTTTTCAGTGTATCGAACTTATTCAATTCTCAAAAAAAAAGTTCGGTCCGGACTGTTCTAAATAAAACTCGGTCTAAATCGGTATCAAATAAAATTTTTTCTTTTTGAACGGTTTTATAAAAAAATAGTAGTGTGGATTGGTTTCTTTTTAAGGTTGGATCTATATCTATTCAATATTTGAGTAGATGATGACGTCATATGTGTTTCAAAAATCTAAACAACTGCTCAATAACGTCATATGAAGTTAAAGGTATTGCAAAAATCAAAATAGTACAACTTAAATGAAGACAGGGTGGAAAATCGGCCCATAGATTGAGTCCGAAAAAAATAAGTTATAATATTGAGATCCAAAAAATCGTTTTTGTTTTGAAAAGGATTGGATGTTAATCTACAATATAAGATTGCAGAAGAAAATTTTTCAAACTGAAACAAAAAAACTTAATTAACTTGAACCATTTTTTCTTTGCTCTTTTATAGCTATTAAAAAAGCTCTTTGATCTTAAAAATTGTATTTCTTTAGAGCTTCTTTTTTTTATTTATATAAAAATCTTCAACAAAAAGTAACAGCTAATGAATAAAAGATACGTCTGTATTTTCGTTTTGTATATAATTAAATATTATTACTACAAAAATACTTAATTAAAAATACATATGTTCCATATTTAAAGTGGAATAGTTCAATTTTTGAAGTAGGTTTTATTATTCATGGGGTTGGATGACCATACAATAAGAAAAATATTTGAGTGAAAAAATTTAGCTGTATAAATAATTAAAATCCTGATTTAACATTTTATTTGCAAATTTGATGTACTGACAAGTCTCTAATTTTAATTTTAATTAAAATTAGTAAAATATATTTCTGATAAAAACCAATAGAGACAAGGTTTCTTAACTATATTTTCCTACCTTTTTCGACTCCATTTTAATTTCTGGATACATTTTCTGATTCGGTAATTATATTATTACTTTTGGTAAAAATACGTGCATAGAATTTCATACTATAGCGAACAACGTCTTTAGGAAAAATTATTTTTCTAAAATCATTGTGTGTGAGTTTTAATACCGATCACTCTTAGAGAAGAAAATATACATTTGCTACGTTTATTCACTTGAACATATTTCCTGTGTCAAATGATAACTATGTAGTAATAACTTGCCTGTTAAAATTTAATAGTAATAGGTGATTAGAATATTAAAAAATATATATTATCTTCACGGTGTTGTGAAAGTTAGTTGCTTGGTAGCGTTACTCAAATATTTCATATGTAAGTAACACAGCTATATTATGTAATATTATAATTCAGGTAATTGTATTTTTTGCCGCAAGACGACGCCCTTTTCTGATATTTTTTAACGCAAATATATAAGTAAACAATCTCATGTCCCATCTGACCAATTACAGAAAAAAAAAGAAGTTTTGTAAATAACTTCTGAAATGCAGTTTTAAAATATAGTGCTATTACATTTTGTAAATTGTATCTAAAGATGCTGAATTTAGTCTTTAAATTTTTCAGAAGTCAATGAAAAGAACATTTGATATTTTTAGACTCAAAAATCTAAAAAAAAAAAAACAATTAAAAAAGAAAATCTTTAATTTTTAGTATATCAAAATCAGAAACTGTATGTTCATTATTCCAGAAACGACTTGAAGGATGGAAAGGTCCGGTCATGATAAAAACAAGTTTTATCATATCTATAATTATATTTAACAAATTTTTTCAAAAGCTGTTCATTGCATTTTCTAACCCTCTTACGATTTCCACGAAATCAATTTAATAAAAATATGTTATAAAACCATCCATGATACCCATTGAATTCGTATTTAACCTCCAGTACATCCCTTAAAATCCTAACGCAAGTATTTTCTCATATTAGCCAGCCCAACATTCAAATTGATATCTTAGAAATATAAAACTTCTTGCTTTTAGTAATTTTATATGATATTATTAGACATAAGCATCATTAAATAATGCATTATAAACCAGATATTTTATATACAAATATATTTTCTCCCCCCCTGTCTATATCACTTTTTTCATATTCATCGTTTGGGTGGATAAATAATAGGAAACGATAAAAAAGTAGTACAATAAGTTGTATAATTTCTTAATATCTCAGAAAATAATAAAGTACAATCCCTAAAAATAGAACACAGAAAATCTTATTAATAAATCAAAGTTTATCCGTCTCTAAGTATGAATTTCTTTAATGCGTACTGTAGCTTGTGATGTAAATGATAAACATATTTTGATCTAAGAAATAAGAATTTATGAAATATTTTATGCCATTGAACGTGTATGCAGGGTGCATTGTAAATTGTGCTCCCTGTTGTATAACATGAACATGTTATGATCTGAGATATAATAATGTATTCGTATTAATGAAACGTTACGTTTTGAATTGCGTGGAATTGAAGTAGAGAGACAAGATAACAGACGGAGGCAAAGCCCAACAAGTTAATACACTACCTTCTTTATTATACATTATGGCAGACTTAGATAAAAAAAGAAAAAGTTCACGACGCTTGGATTTTCCTAAGCCAAGCCGGAAGTTAGTGTTAAGTACCTGGAAATTTCAATGCCACTGGAAACAGGAGAAAGATCACTTCTACGACCAAAGGGAAATCTAGCTTCTCATAAATGTAACACAGATATTTTTTCCCTACTCAAGAGTTAGGTAAAACCTATGAAAAGGGTATACTTATATAAAAAAATCAAATGAATAACCTGATTTGACACTACAAAACTTATTTTCTATAGCTTTGTAATCAATGTGGCAAGAACTACTTGAATAGAATATAGCCTTTAAAAGATTTTGAACAAATAGAATTTTGTTGGGTTGTTTTCTTAATGATTATGTGAATGAATTTGTGGTGATAGAAAAAGCTCAATGTACAACATATTGTAAAATAGGTAGTGAGTTTTATCCTCAATTAACTTTAATTGATTATCTTATATATTTTTTCAATTCACATAATTATTCATTTTTATGCATTCAACTTTGCATTTGCTCATAGCTAAGCATAAATTGTTTCATTTTCTGATAGTATTTAATAATTTGCAATACCATTTTATAATTTTATTTTGAAAAATAAATAAATAAAATAAAACAGTTTTATGATAAGGTACATTTGTTCTTTTCTGATTCATTCTTTTGACATACCATTAGATAAGATTCGTTCATTAATGTTAAATAAAAATGGGTCCTTAAAGGAACATTTTTTCAGAGAATTAATTAAAATACAAAAACCCTACGATATCAAATTCCAAACTTATATAATTAGAGTCGAGTCTTATGTATATATACTTATTGTTGCTAATGGATCGTCAAATCCCATCCGTCAATCATAGTATTTAATTAAATATTATTTATACTTTTCATTTCATGTTTGATAGAGCTAGATTTATTATATCAATATTGGATTTAAATGTTTTCGTAATTATATAAAAATACTCCATCCTTATAGTTACTCCCAGACATTATTGCTTAATGAGATGGGAATTATCGTTTATGCAAAAATCCCATATATATATATTCTTACATTGATGAAATAATGAGTTTTCAAACCATTAAGCTAAAGATTTATTTATATATATTTCCTTTTTTTTATATCTATTCTTTAATTATTCCATTCCCCCAAATATATATTATATAATATGAACATTAACAATGGGGACTAGGACGTACTTGAAAATAAATTTCTGATTTTTCAATCTCTGACCCTCTGAATCGGTTTTAATAGTAAATTATGTTCAATATTATAATTGATGTTAATTAGCAGTAAATATATTAAGCTAAAAACTATTAAAGTAGCAAAGGTATTCCCATAAAGTTTATTTATGGCTACAAGGTTGAAATTATAACTTTACATTGGTTATAAGAAAAAAATGGGGATATCATATTTTTTTAGGGGGATATTTTTTCAATATAGAACAATCGATTAAGAAGGGGTTAGTAAATAAATTGTTAATAGAGCTAGACTCTTTTACAAATGACGGATCCAGTGTTGACAAACAATAGGCTCAATAGAAATGGTTATCATTTATAGTAAAGAAGGAGAGAAGGTCTATGCTTTTGTAAACTTCTTTTATATGGTTTTTTAATTGTCTGTTTGAATAATTGTGTACTATTCTGCTCGTCCCCTACGAGGGTGTGGGAGAATGATGATAATTGATCATATCATGCAGGGTGTTGGGTTCCCTAAGGAGGGACGGTGGGTGGAAGAGAAGAATGTAAAGTGATTTAAATCCTGGGAATTTTTTAGCTGGCCGGTTCTTGGAATTGTTCAATTATATTCGAAACCTGATTGAACATTCGTTTGTGCTCGTAAAAGACGGAGCGCAACACTGAGGATTTATTGTAGAATTATAATTGTGTGCCCTAGTTGGACTCAGAGTAGAATTTTGGATCGACATCGGGTAGTCCTTTCTAATGGTGTCGTTTATACTCAAGATAACTCAAAGAATAAATGCAGTTTAGAGAAATATTTTTATTTGTTGAGTCAACTGGAAATGACGCTTGAGTAAAAATCAAGTTTTTGAGAAATTCACCTTTTATTTATATACTTAATAAACATTAGAGGCCAAATAATTTATTGAAATATTTGGTTCATTTTGGGATTTATGTTAAGATTACTTAAGAACATTAGCTATAATTTAGAGCCTTCCATTAATTAACTTTAATTGGTCCCTTTATCACCTTTTGAATCCAATTGGTCATATTCATAGCCTCAGATATTTGTTAATATTAATTAAGACAGAGTTGCCATTGAATAGATCCGACCTAGCTTTACCCGGCGAGTAAAAATATTATTTATGGCAATGTTCTTTCAAACTGCATTATAAACTATTATACGATTAGACGTAATTATTATTATTAAATTACCAAACACCATAAATAATCCTGGACAACATTTATTCTGCTTCTTATGTCGATATTCGACCTTCCCATAATGACTTGGCACTTTATTGTGGGGACGAGGAAGACAAAACGATGGTTTTTATGTTTTGTGATGTGGGATGGAATTGTAAATTAGGGCCTTAAGAATTTTATGGAAAGAGAGGTCATGCTATAAATAGTTTTCTACACAAGAAGCTACATTTCGTAGGGATCAGTCCTTGGCAATGGTGACAATTTTCAAACATTCTCTCGACCGTATGTTCCTGGACATTTTCTTTAATCGAAAAAAAGATGAAGCTTTATATAAAAGGGAAGTATGTGTGCTAAATCCCTTTTTCCTATTTGATTGGAATTTCCAAAAGTACCCTTGGTCGATTACATACTCATTATCTGGAAAATGCCCTTACTTTGAGGACACCTAGATCTATCGATAATCTATTATGCAGCTGCTACAATAAATCTATTCATTAGTGACGTCAAGGTATCAAGATGTTTCTTGAAAACCTCATGAATGAGTGAGGCTGTTCGTTTTCCAATTGATTGGAGTAAATATTTCATATATAAGGAATATGTTCAATCATGACAGAATTTTAGTTATGAAAAGAATTGCTCTAACAATATATTTATAAAGCCTTGGAAGACAGCATGTCCACAATTAGGTGAAGGCGGAATGACATTTTTTATATATGCTACGATCATTCAAAAACAATTGCCTCCTTGTTTATGGAGTACAACCTAAAAAACCCTTTAGACAATTAGACATTAATTATGTCCAAGACTAAGATTACAACACTCGAGACAGTTATGCTAAATATTATAAGGATGAAGTTCAATTTTTGACAATGGACTTTTCAGAGGCTAAGTAAACTCTATATTCTTCTATTTAAAGAAGAAAGACTTATTTTCTATCTTGATGGAGCATCAATTTATTTGCTTTGAAGATGAAGGACCTGGGAAATTATATTTATATATTCTTACTTTTAATTGAACTGCATCACTTTTATAACATGAAATAATGTATTATAGTTTTTCCGCTCGAGTTGGAATTCTTGAAAAGCTGCGGCTTTATTTGTCATATATCTTTTTCACTGCTTTTCAGAGATCAGAACACGAATTAAAAAATAAATATTGAAAAATACGTCTTTAAAATTTTCTGCATAACAAAATGGAGTGAAATAGTTCAATTGTAAAAAAATATATATCCCAATACTTGAGTAAGATAACATGAATACAAGACTATCACGTATTTATGTTCTCCTTTGATCATACTGGAATTGTAAGAATGAATGAGTGGTAAAACAATAAAGAAATTAATTTATTAAGGCTATTAAATAATCCCATTTCATCTATGGAATCAACTATTTCGATTCCTGAAAATTATTAATACGAATAAGCTCTTCTAACAGATGCAAGGAAACAATATATATGAAGAAATATAGCTTGTTTGATAAATTGTGAAGACAAGAGGAAAAAAATATTTTAGGACTTATGGAGCACTCTTTAAGCCTCCTACCAACATCAATCTTGTTTAACTCAAGTCTTCTTTCTACCCCATATTCTCCTTCAATCTTGTATCTGTTTCCTAACTCATATATTAATCCTACTTTAAGTTTATTTCTTACTTCAAACTCTGTTTTTTACATCATGCCTTCTTTCCACTCCAAGCTCTCCCCCGACCATTAAAGATTTGTGGGTCAAACAATCATTTCATTATTTAATCCTAGCATCAATTCGCAAAGATAGTAAATTATATTATCAAAAATTTATCATAAAATGAAGTAAAAAATTAATTGAGATTTTTTCCTTATCTTAATGTATGTTCAATATTGTTTTTATGATGAGGTACGACATATGTCAGAAGAACAATACATCAAGGACACTATATATTTATTTAATAGGGCATCTATTGGGCTAATCAGAATAAGTTATTGAAGGAAATGGAAGATAATTAGTTGAAGAATACAAATCCATCCCAAACTTTTTTGGAAAAAAAATCCTTCTAGTGCCATTTCGTGTTGATGTACCACATATATTTTTTAGATGTAGAGTAGAATTAAGGATCGATAGCAGAGTAATTCCTACCTAGGTTATTACTTGAAGCAGAGTGAGATTTGTTTTCATTATGTTCCTCTCATTGCTGCCTGTAGCTCATATGAATATAATAATGTGTCATGATAGCTAAGCTGCTCTCCTCTAAGACATTATTCAATTAGTAGTTTTCTTTTTTCTACAAGCCATATTTTTCACATCTATAACTATAATTTTCTACTTGTATTAATTCAATTTTAATTATAGAAGTTTAATATAAAAATAAGTTTTAAATCAACAGTATCACAGTTTTTGATCCTACCTTCATCTGGTACTCTATTAAAGTCAGATCCTTAAATATAAGTCATATATTAAAAGCTATAAAACGAATTGATAAATCATAAAATGAGATTGTCTTGCCTATAGGAAACTTTTCCAACACAAAATATTGCATTTGAGATACGTATGATGATTTTAATATATCATCTTCTCTCGTGGCGTTTGGAATTAATAGAGTTTACATTTTTATAAGCAACAGAAGAACAGGTGGAGATGTGGGAGTGAGACATATTTTACTAATCAATAAAGAACCTTATAACTATCAGCTGCCTATTATATGATTTTGGGTGTGAAATTTAATACTGCTATAGAGAGGAGATTCTTCTACATTTAAAGTAGCATTAGTACAGGGAAAAAAATTATAATAATATTTATATTGATATATATATATTTCGTTTACTAAGCATTCTAAAAACAATTTAGAATGAAAACCAGGGAGAATACTTGTTTATAGGATCAAAAAGAAGAAAGAGCACACACAACAACTATTTATTCTTTTCTAATTTTCCTAACTCTAAACTTAATTTTTTTCCTTACATAAATCCAAACTCAAAAAATTATTCAGATCCCTTCTTTTGTTAATTCAATTGACATAATGAATTTATGGAAGCTTCGCCGTAAGTTATTTTTACACTAAATTCATGGAAATCACAACACCCATACTAGCAAAAAAAAAAAAAAAGAGTATTCGTGTAGACAACTAAATTTGGGAAACATTAATTGCGTCTTCATCGTTTCTCAAAATTTGATTGTCTTTTCTGAAATTATAAATATAATGGTGTTTATTTATACGGGTTCTTCAAAAGCAAAAGTGTAGTTTTGTAAAGAATGTATCACTTTATGTGTTTTTTTCTTTTCGTTCTATTTTTCAAAATCCAATTTAATATTTGGCCAATATTCAGCATATTTGTTTTACATAATCATATATTTTTCATCAAACAATCTTAAAAGAACATCTATTTTTCTTTATATGAAAGCAAACACAGTTATGTCTATGTTCAATATAGACTATGATATATTTTTTCTAAAATAGGTATTTTCGATATAGTTTTACAAAACGAAGTGTATATTTGTGTCACTTAAACATATAAATATCGAATTTATTCCATTAGGTGAATATTTACCAAATATTAATAAATTAAAAGAAAAAATCCGGGTTTTTTAATGTTGGGGAGAATAGAGTAAGTCCGACGACTTGAGCAAGTTTTATATGATGTAATCTTTTCTTGTAACCAAGCTAAAATAATATAATTCTAAGTAAAAGAGGATCTCTTTAAGTACTTTAAATTACACTGTCCAACAAAATTACACTTTTTTTATGCACAGGAACACCAATGCTCAACCTAGTACAATTTGATCCCCTGATTCCAAATATGGCCTTATTTGTTCTATTTTAAAGCCTAATGTAAAAAAATTATAAAACCTTTTTTAAAACGTCTGCATCATACATTTAACTCGAATTATCTTTGTTTAATGTGGAAAATAGGTGCTTTTTATTCAGAAGCACATAGCTTCAAGACGAATAGATTCAAAAAGTTTAGGAAAATTGCATTCGATAGCTGAAAGTATGAATTTTAATTTAAAAAAAAATTAAGTTGATATTCAGATGAGTAAAGAGTATTCAGGCGAGTAAAAAGTATTCAAGCGAGTAACAAGTATTAAAGCAAGTTTACGATTATTCATGCTAGTAACGATAAAAGGAGACAGATAAATACTTTAGCAATAAAATAAAAGTTGTTCATAATTTTGGTTAACGTATGTCAAGTTATATTTTTCGCAAGTAAGTTGATTTTTTTTATTAAACAATATAGATTCCCGTGTCTAAAAGTTTGTTTAAGGTATCGGTCGTCTACTCAAAAATACATCTAAAAAAATTAAAAATCCTAAAAATGAATTATTGTCCTAACGGAAAAGGGAGAATGTATATTTAATACAAATTAAAAAGTAAATTAGTTAAAGGAAAAAAGAAGAGGATTAATGAATTAATTTTAGTATGTATTTTAAATCTTCGTTATGGTTGAAGAAACAAAATGGCAATGACAATAATTAAATTAGAAGATCAAAAATTTGAAAAATTGCTTATTATTTACAAAAATCAGTATTTTCAAGAGTGTCAAAAGTGTATGCAAATTTGTTATATTTACATCAAATCGACAGAAAACAACAAAAAATATTGTATACAAGGAGTTTTTAGAATATAAATTAACCTATTATATAATTATTGTTTATAGCAGATCGTTTAAGTTTATAACTTTAACATAAACAAACTAAATATAAATAAATTTATTTAATTTTTCATTGGATATCTTTAAGATAGTGTGTTCGCACTAGTAGTTAATAATAATAGTTCTGTTTTTTTCTTTATTTCAATTCTTTTCTTTACACATATGAACTGGAAATGATAAATAGAATTTCCTTATGATATATAATTTATCAGGAATAAACAACAATGCTATCTCAATCTATAACGGTGTTGCCTACAGACAATAGTAGGGTGATATAAACACTTTATCACTCCTTAACTGACACATCATTAATTAAAAAATGTTTTTGAACCCGTTTTTCTTGAATTACCTATCCTAAACCACTAAATGGGCAAGTCTTTAACTGCTTGGCCTTTCCTTCTTTAGTAGCTCCTGAGAAGGATTTGTATTCTCTCTGTCCCGTTTCATACTTTTGGTCCTTGTTGAGGGTTAACTGCACTTTTTTGTTTTGCATGGTCACTAGGTTTATGTTGTTTGCTTTCAATTCTTCTCGCAAAAGACAGGGTTTTTGCATCCATGGGTATTTTTGTGCCCTGTTTTTTTGGGGGATTGCTTCTGTACCTTGGTGTTGGCTTTTACCTGCTTAACCCATCTGCTGTAAGTGATATTCTCCCATTTCATTTCAATTTAATTATTTTCTTTGTTTGTAGGTCTGAGCTCTCCCTGATGCCATGGATTTTATGATGAAGATTCAAGAGATAACTTCTATCCACTTTAAAAAGAGGCATGGATGACAGGAGTTTATTCGGGTAGCATTGAAAAAAAGGAAATATTCTCCTTTTCGTACGTATCAAAGGACTTTTAGATGAAAAGAAGACCATCGGAAAGGAAAATACTTTGATGATTGTTGGCTTTTTTGCATGTCATTATCGTAGACCCAAGTCTCATCACCAGTTATGATGTTTTCCACTTAACGTTGGTCGGAATTCGCACGATCAAGCATGTCCGAAAAGACTTGCTCAAGGTACTGTTGTTACAAAATAGTCAGCTCTTTTTGAACAAGCCGTGGAGCGACACGTCTCATACCCAAATTTTCAGTCAACGACTTGACTCATGAGATATTAAGGCAATATGATAACTCCCTTAAGCTGTTATGACAATTTTTTTGTTCGTTAATTTTGTTCATAGTAAAAATCGTGGAGTACTAGTGAGGTAGACTGACTTATTTAGCTGTTGCAAGCAAACTGGTCCACAGATCACGCTCAAACAGTGCTGTCGACTTACAAAAAAAGGAGATTTAAATCCCTTCAGTGCGGGCAATTAAAACTAGCAATTCCCAATACCTTTTTGACAGAATGTATGTAGGCTAATAGACTCGTAGCTATGGACAATATCAGTAATGATATCTTATAAAAAAGATCAAAATAGTTATATTAAGTCAGCCATTGGTATGACATTTATATATTTATTTAACCTTCCATGACTTCCTGTGGTGTTTAGCTACAAAACGGATACTCTGGTAGAATAAGAGTTTATTTATCTTTATTCATTGTTACAAATATGATACTACAAACAAAGGCTTACCTGGCGTTAATTGGACAAATTAAGGAGAGGGAAATCACATTGATATAGTCAATGTGATTTATTCTTAATTTTTAGATTCCTTTGTTGCAGTCAAGTCTTATAATATAGGGGTTGTATAATAACGTATATGCATGAAAATTTTTGTCTAAATGAGAAGTTTATCTTTTTTTTTTTTAGCACAAAAATTATAAAATCCAAATTTGCAAAGAAAATTGCAATAAAACTATTTTCTTTTATTTTACAAAAAAGTAGTAAATAGTATTTGTTGCCATTGTAAAGTGGAACACAAACCTACTAATATTTTTTTCTTATTTTCAAATACAAAAAGTAATGGAGAAATATACCGAAGAAAAAATAAACCTTAATAACTCGTTCATTTTTGCAAATAATGCAAAAATAACTTTAATAAAATGTTCTAAAAATGGAAAATATAGTTTTAGGGCTGATAATTATAGGCCCAAATATCTATTGTTTTATGGAATTTCTTTTCAAAAAATAACGTTTGATAAAAAAAAAAGAGAGCAAAATGAAAAAAATTGAATTTTTTTCATAAAATTATATTTCAGTTCAACATCAATTTTTATGTGTCAAATTCATTTACAAACGAACTTCCAGACAAATTTCTACGAACTGTATTTTATCTAGGAATCCAATATTTCATTGAAAATCAATTTTTTCACCTTAAAAAAAATTACAATTTTCAGAATTTTTTTTTTTGCCCATAACTTTTTTGATTTTGAATAAATTTAGTTTTTTATAGTTATTTTTGGAGACCCCAATCACCTTTGGATTTATAACTCAATCCCTTATAAATCTTTTGAGCTTCCTAACTTTTGTTTTCGTTATTGTGTTTGAAAAAATGTCACCCCCGTTTTAGCCTGACACGTTCAAAAGATGGACACAAAGGACACACACAAACTCTATTATATATATGATATGTGCAATTCTCTTCATACATATCTCATATATCTTATTTGTCTTAATAAGCCAACTACACTATTAGTTAAATAAAATCAAAACAAATAAGTGTCAGTGTACGAATAGAACAATTATTTTATACGTATAGTATTACATTTTTAAGATTATGGTTGATATATTGTTTCTAATATATAGATTATGATCATACAAGACATGTGCTATAAAGAATAAGACAACTTTTACTCAATTTGTATCTGCTTATTCCTATTCATCATTGAGGTAGATAAATAATAAGAAACTATTCAAATATTCTTTGAAACTTGCACCATTCATTCCATAATTATTTAATGATACAAAAAATAATAAAGTAACATACTTTAAAGATTTAAATAGAGGTAATTGAATACTCCCAAGATTTTACAAGGCCATTATAGCCTTTGGGGTAAATACACGCCCAGGAAATTAAAGGAGGGTTAATTTTCTTACATGTGAATGCCGTAATGAAGAAATTTCTCTAAACTAATCAACCTCAAAGTTGGACATCCATGAAAGTCCAATCATGCCTTTATAGTATTTTTTGCAAAAAAATCAATTTTTAACAGTTTTTTTTTAAAAACCGCTACTACTCCTACATACATATGCAGAAAAAGATAAGCTGGTATTTAATATTTTGAACTTTATCTACTTGAAGAATATCTTAAAATATTACTGAATTTTGTTTCTTTTTAAAAAATTGGATCTTTTCTTTTTATTTATAACATATATAATTTTAATTTCACTTTATTTTAAGCCGAATTAAAATCGACTTTTTTTACGAGAAAATGAAAATATCCTAAAAAAAGTTTCAGAATGATTCAAACAGGAGTTAAAAAGTAGACTTTTTATGTTCAACAATACACTGGTTATTCCGGATTCGATCAGTCTAGGATTTGGGATCATATGGTTTTTCATATGAACGTCATTTGAATTATGATATGATCTTTACTATAAAAAGTATCTCAAATAGTCGGATATATATAAGGAATCATCAAGTGTACTGTTTTGAGTATTGTTGTACAGCGTGCAGCCGTTGTTTAACAACAAGCTTTGAGCGCCTGCGACAAGAGGTAGAACGGGGTTTGTTGATTTGGTGGCTAGCGAGAAGTGTTTGTTGACAGTTAAAAAATGCACTGATCAACAAAGTATTTATTCAACAATCTTGAAACAAGCAGAGTGAGTGAAAATTTCTTAAGCCTGTATAAGGCATTTGCCTAGAGAATCAGGAAGGAACTGAAAGATTCTGGAGGTATCAGCTTCATGCTACACTCTAAATAAAACTTTAACCTGCTTATAATAATTTTTTTAACTTTGTTGAACCCAGTGACCAGACCTCCACCCCCATGGACTTCCTTGTGTGGGTGTGTTTGAGTGACGCACCAATAGTTGATCCTGCAACAAAATAACCAAAATCTGATGTCCAGGATCCAGGAGGAATTTTGGAATCTGCCAAGGTAATCAAGATCTGCTCTTGTTATTACAAATATTGTAATAATGAATTGATTTAATATTCCTTTCTATTAGAAAAAAAATAATAATAAGGACAGAACCAAAAAAACTTTCACGTTCATTATGATGGATTTGTTTTAAAACTTATAAAGAAGAATATTTTTTACGGAGATTTCTTTTATAATTTGGCAATTTGATATATTTTCTAAGGAGAACACATAAATAGTAGTAAAAATACTTTATATACTTTATAGTTAGAGCTATATATAAATTATGACGTTAGCGCGTACAATATTTGTTATGGTTGGATATCTGAATTGTGTGTTTTATTTTTATTTTCAAAAGCTCTAATCATTATTACTTCAAGAAAAAACAAGTGAATATAAAGTAATCATTAGATGTGTGTCTGCTCATAAATGACGTAGAGTAATATTGAGAATATCTTAGAGACTTGAGTGTAATTCCTTATTGGACTCAAAGTACATATAATTGAGGATCGATATACAAATACTTATATGGACCCTTGAATTTTATAATGTGTTATACAACAGTTAATTATTAAATAATTATAGTAAAAAAATTCCAAAATATACTCAAATTGCCTTATGAAAAATTTAAAGAAGTTCTCATTTAAAATGTATTCTCATTCTACCTGATAATAATAAATAGAATAAAAAAATTTTGTGTTATGTAATTTGGAATAAAATTCCAAAAATAATCGTAAAAATGAATTGTAATATAAAAATCACAAGTATGGTTAGTTTTTAACAAAAAACAAGATTTTTATTTTTTTATTATAATATGTCTGTCCAAGTTAGAAATTATATTCTACATACTGTTTAATGTCATTAACGATCACAAAATGACTATTATGATTTGCGGAAAGATAATAAATATCGTTAGATGCTTGTTTTAGTTCTCATTTAAAAAAGGTTGATTAGCTATACTTGTCTAATTCGGCTCTTTAAATTATTTTATAGAAATGTATACCCTCCTCCTGAATATAATTATTATATCAACATAATTTCGATAAATCACTAATAATTGAATTATTTTAACGTTTATCTTTGACATGGATTGACTCATAGAGTATTGGACAACGCACTGAGGCCAAGATGTTCTCCTGAAAATCAGTATACGTGATTTTGAATCTCAGTCAGTCCTAGAGAAGGAAATATACATTTTTTTTGGTGTCTTGTTATACCAAATTGGTGTAACTCCATGTGAGCAATAAGGGGAACAAATTACCCAACGGTTGTCTTTCTTAAGTAAAGGGTGATTCAAAACGAGCGGTTTTTGGATTGTAGAAATAAAAAACATAAAATATTATATTATGGTCAAAACTTTATTATGAATCGAAAAAAAATTCTTTACAATTATTTCTAGAAAATAATCCCGTTCATATGTTGGGCGCAACTGGCCTTTAAATGGTCCATTCTTTTGCGCCAATTTTCGATGACGCGTTCGAGCATTGTGACCAGAATCTAAAGAATAACTCGTTCAATGTTTGCTTCCAATGCTTCAATCGTCGCTGGTTTATCCACATAGACTATTGCTTCTACGTTACCCCAAAGAAAAAGTCCAAAGGTGTAATATCACACGATCTTGGTGGCCAATTCACCAGGCCAAAACGTGAAATTAATTTCTCACCAAAATTATGTCCCAATAAGACCATTGTTACGCGCGCTGTGTGGCAAGTTTCAACGTCTTGTTGGAAACAAATATCGTGGAGACCATGTGCTTCAATTTGTATGTTACCATGGCGCAATAACGTTCGCCGTTGACGTTAACGTGTTGGCCAGCAGCGTTTTTGAAAGAGCTGTACGTAGTCTACTGGACGACAGGACATCCCAGTAACTTGCTGCCCCTTCAAATTTTTCGATTATTCTGCAAATTGTGGATTCTGAAGTTCAATTATGTGGACCATAATTTGGGCGTAATTTGCGAAAAACTTCTTTCACAGAACACTGATTTTCAAAGTACAATTGAACAATTTGTACACGTTGCTGTGGCGTATATCTTTCCATGAAGAATTGTAAAACAATACTGAGTAAAAATGACGTATAAATTTGACAAAACTCGCGCATGCCTGTCAAAAAATCCCTAACGGAAAAAACTGCTCGTTTTGAATCACCAAATAAAATATAATAACTTTTTGAGCCATATAGAATCCTTAATGAATAAACAACTTCACAGCATTGGCTTAGTTAACAAACTACTTGCATGATTAGTTTCGACGAATAAAGTATAATAATTTGTCGGACAATGTTTAATCCCCATCAAGTGACAACCTTACAATATAACCTCGGGTAAAAAACTACTTTTGAGATCAGTTTTTTTTTTTCGAATAGTCCAAACGTCAAAAATACTTTTAGGACAGTAAGGATATCAACGAAGAAAAAAAAAATCCCTTTGAATTCTGATAGGTTTAAAAATTTTATCTTCTGTCTTACACCATTGTTAGAGAACATATTTTTGCAGAATTTTTTTTATTCTCCTCGCCCTCTAAATTTCTTTAGATAGACCTTTTTGATTGAGACTGTGTAAGTGAGTCAATATAAAAATTTCTCATTATCATTAGAGTATTTTGATCATAAGTTTTTATCAATCTACCATTATAATAATACGATATTAATAATAACCCGTATAAAAGAAATTAAAACTGACAACTGAATATTCAGTTTGTTAATCGAGATTCGACTGTGGTATTACTTTTTCTATTGTAGTGAGTCAAAATATATGTGTCCTATCTTTATATTTTCATTAATTATGCAACAAATTGGTTGTCCTTGTCTACCAATTCATAATAATATCACTGTCATTAAGGGAAATGCCACTACCATGTATACAACATAAAAACAACAATTGTGAACAAAAATACAAACATCCTATTCCCGTTTTTACTTCCTATATCTATACATACAACCCATTCTTTTATAGACATATTTGAGACATTATTGGGTTTTTATACAAATTTGTGGGATGAGAGAAGATACCTTACAACTTTAGATCTAGTTTAAAACCTAATTTGCCCTCAATTTTCTCCTTCAAATATTGTAACAATAAATTTTGACTACTCTAAGTGAAATTTTAAGATGCTCCAAAGGGTTCATTTGGAAAGTTGGTAAATAGAAATGGACGATAATTCATCAAAGAATATAATGAAAATCCACTCTCAATTTTGATACAAATCATTACAACTTGCTTTTGTGTTGACGCACCAAACATTTAAATCTTTTTATAGTTGGTGCTTAATTTAGGAGAGTAAACAATGCACATAAATACTAACAATTTTAATAGAAGCAATAATGAAAACGTTTTTATTGAGTATTTTTTCTTAACATTTCTTTTAACTGTCTTTCCCAAAAATAAACATAAATTTGATAAAAAAGATCCTTTTGTCCTGTTCTATTGCTAAGGGATCTTGTAGTATTTGGTTAGGTACATGCAAAGCGCAGTGACAACAATATCTCTCTAACATTGAAAAAAAAGGACACTCTTTTCAAAGAGAAAGATCGAAGATGCACCGCTCATCAACTTATAGGTACTTAGTGATGAGAAACTTTTAACAACAAGGAGATTTCTTCAATCCTGAAAATGCCAGAACGAACAAAAGCATCAGGGCTACCGTTTCCGTACCGGTATTGAGGAGGTTTTGGAGGTGGAAGGGGGTTCCATAGAATAAATGTCTTCTCTATGACCTAATAAACATGTAATAAACTCTTGATTTCAATAAATATTATAAGAATAAAGCTGTAGTTTTATTTTTTGGACGGAGCAGATTGAATCGTTTCGCCCTGTATTAAAAGTGCATATGTAATAATCCATCTCCTATATCATTTATTGATCGATGTAGATGCATAATAAAAAAAATCATAATCATTTCTCTGTTTACTACAACATTCAACATCAAAAGTTTTAAAAATAGGAGGATTACTTACTGCGTACAGCATTCATTTGTATATATAATATTATTCCATTTAATAACATATGATTTATTGATTATGACGTAAGAAAATAAAATAAATGTTTATTTGATTTGATTATTATTTGTTTTATATTGATTTCAGTATTGATAAACTAACGAAGAATTATTATACATGTAGCACTTTGTTTTTATAAACGTTACATACATAAGTGGAAAAAAACATACTATTATTCATCCAATAATATTTATCTTCTTGGAAATCAAAACAGTCCATTCAAAACACTCAGACTCGACGGTTTCTATTATTTTATCCACGTTTTCGGCAATTGGCCTTCCACAGCGTGGTGTATCTTTGCATCAAAATTACTGAAACGGAGTCAATGAAACCAAAATTGTGCATGATTGGCTGATACAGTGTCAAGACAATCACACTTTCCATATTTTACTTTCGTTTCACCCTTTTTCAAGGACAAACGATAAAATATGACGTATTTTCTCTTTGCAGATGTCTATCTTATAATCCCCCCTTCCCCCCCCAAACAATCTGGGACAAATAATCCTTTAACTATTTTGAACGTTTTTTAAGTACAAAATTTTATCTTACTAATACCATTTAGGGTAAACCATGCGAGATTCACATTACTTAAGCATATATTGGAAAACTAATGAATTCTTTTTAATATACATATTATACAATATGATTATAATTTGTTTGGTAATGATTTCTGTATTGATAAACAGACAACAAAATTATACAATTGTACATCAAATCTTCTGTTCTTGTTAATATAAATATATATACGTAATAAAGATATGATATAAAACATCAATTTTTGGAGTAAAATAAATTGTTAATATACAAAACGAAAGTTTTGTATTCTTTTTTCAAACTCATTAAGAATATTAATTATTTTTGTAACGCAAAAAGTTATTCCATTTAAGAAAAACCTTAATCCTATTTTTCTTTCTTATTCTACTGTTTAAATTTTTTTTTGCTTGTTTTCATTACACACTATGTATACTCCATTAGGTACATTGTAAGCGTTCTACAAAAATGTACATTACCACTTTAGAAACCAATATCCATTTTCGTATGACTTTAAAAATTTAAATCCTTGATGGGTAATATACAACCATATGTATAGGACATTTTTTAAGACAAATATATACTTTATTTGGATTTTCCAACCTTAAATTCTCCTCTTTAGTAATTAGAAAATATATTTAACCCTCCGTTTGTAGCATCATTTTTTATAACTCAGTTAGTGATCTGGGTAAAAGGAAACTCCAAACATAAACGTAAATAATTACATGATAAACAATTAAACAATAAAAATAATTACGTCATTTATATTTGGTGTCATTTTTTTCAACTATTAAATCCATATTGCACTTGTACATATATATTAAAATACTTGTTTTATTAATGAAATAGTATACATTTATGCTTATAGATAAGTAATTAGAGTATCAGAGTAATACCTTGAATCATGAGCAACTTGATAAATAAATATTGCTTACTTGTTATAACAAAGTCATTATCCATTGATAGAGAAGATCAATATGTTTAGTGATAAGAAGCTGAATATTTATTGTATTTGCATCAGGTGAAGAGACTCGTTTGTCTTTTTGAAGTGACAAAAGAAAGGAAACTTACTATCCACTCAAATCATCACGTAAAGTTCTAAGTGTATTCAAAATTCATCGAATCCAGAATTTTGTTTGCATCAACAGGTTGTTTTATTACTAATAAAGGTGGGAAGGAGGCTGGTAGGCTGAATATCCGGGGCTAAATTAATTTTTGTTCTTTTTTCATTTGCTATTTAATGACATTTTTGTCACAACAACCCACAAGACAATTATTCCTAATTTGTAATGCAATGTCTTCCAAAGTAATACCATTGAACTACGATGGGCTTAATTCAAAAAACGCATACAGATAAGGAAAAAATATTTACAGGATACTTAAGAGTGATATTCATTGCCTAGACTGTGCAATATGCAACATTTAACGTCAGGATCCCCAAAATCGACGGTAATGAATTTGATACTGTGGCGAATCTTGTGCACTACTGACTACAGATTGTAAGAGCTTTTAGCACATTGCTAAAGTCTTCAAAGCTAACATTGTCAATCAGCTAAAATAATTGTAATGTGTCTTTATTTTGAGTTGCTGGTTTTGACTAGGAGGTCTGATTTTTATTTAAAATGCTGATATATTTACGTCAATTAGACTTTCAATCAGGTATTATTGATGAACACTCTAATTCCTTTTATGGATCAGGACACGCTGATTTAGAAACATTGATCAAAAATAACTAACAGAAATTGTAAAAAAAATAATAATTCAATTATAATTAATTTAAGTTCTGACAATATAAAAAACGACCTCAGTATTTCTAAGCTATGATATATAAAATATGTAGATATTATGTAAGCTTATGAATATGAATGCATTTTGTTTAAAACATTTATTAAATGTATTATATATTAATCAAAGTTTTGTATTTTGGGTAAACTTGAAAGCAGAGAAATTGGTCAGTTTGAAATTTGGGAAGTAAATACTTGCCTCTCTTTTGGTATGTGGGTATAATAAAATTATACTGTTTTTTGAAACTAGCTATTAAAATATTAACATAAAATTGTTTTGTTTTTTTACATTTTTTTTCTAATGAACAAAACTTTTATCAAATAAAGAATGAATGAATAAGTAATATAAATCTAATGAATCACTTTCGTAGATATAAGTATTTACAGAATTAAATAGCAAAATATGTTATATCGAAAAAGCTAAGAATATTTCAACAAACTTTTGTTTCTGAAAATATTTGAATTGTCAGACTTTCATATACTCAAAATCGGTAAAATACTTTTAATTGACGGGATTTATTAAACTGTAATCTATACAAAATTATCAAAATCTGAACAATTTCCGTTACCTCCGCTATTAAAATATTATATCTGTTAAATGAGAATTCCTTACTGAAAAAGTATTAACCAGAAATGCGAAAACTTGAATCGACCTTTTAAAAAGGTTATGTAAATATAACCAAGTAGATATTTGTGCGTATGCCTGTAGTTGCCATTCGATTAAGATTAATTAGGGAATAGCTTTTTATCCTGTTATCATGCAGTAGAGCTTAATATATAAGTGAATATAGGATAAAAAATACCTTTTTAATCTTTAACAGATTATTAAGTAAATATATTGAGTTTAGAACCTTTTCCCCAGGATACAGGTATTTCTTGTGATTTTACCCCAATTTAATTATTTCATAAATTAACTTTTCTTCCGATTTATACTCTGCAAATCCTACAGTATATGCGTGAACGAAGGTGGTCTAAAAAGTTTCCTATATCAGTGTGAAGATGTAAATAAAAACTAGTCACATCTATCAAGCATCTGTTGACAATTATTCATCAAAGCATAGCTATTTTGATTATGCAGTTGTTTGATTAAAATAATAATGTGTTTTTACGAAAGTTGGATAAAATCGAGTTTTGCTCTGTTGGAACAGTTTATGAGCAATAAATCCGAGCTTTCTCTTCAATTAATTACTGTAGATTAAACTGAGATACACCATTATATGCCCGAAAGAAAAATACTTTATAAACAATGAACTACAAAGATTTTCGTCAAAAGAACAGGCCTTCACCTTTGTGAACAATTATTTTAGTGAGAAAAGCGTTTGAGTACTATTTGGACGGGTTATAGGGATGGGAGAAGTGTGTAGAGTTACAAGGAGACTCTGTTGATAAATGCAGAAAAAAAATGTAATGAATCTTAGATAGGTTGGAGTCTTGTCAGACCACCCTCTTATAATCAATTTGCTAACGGAATTACCAAAATATTTGGAATGATAAAACTATATTACAACAACAATCTTATATGAGGTCATATATACATTGCAATAAAAACTAAAGTTTACTAGCCGTAAATATCTTTATATTTACATATATATGAATATCAAATAGGAATTTACCCTAATACTAATACATTATTGATAGGTTAGGTAAATATTGAATGATTTGTTAACTGTTCCATATCTGCACAAAAGTTCTGTATTATGAACAGAATAAGTGTTACTGAGAAAATGCAATGTGACATTTGAGACGTACTATATTTTTATAAAAAGAGTTAGATGGATTCGTGTTAGTTGAATTTAGGATGACTATTTATTTTTCTACATTAAATTTATTGGAAATGGAATCATCTTGGTTATTGATCCTACAGAAAGATCAAACGTAGAGACAGGTGCTTCAGAAAGAGCGAATTGGGCCTTCTTGAGTCAATGTGGATAACCGGTTACCTTTTTTACGAGATCGTGAATAAGCCTGAGGAATATAATTCTGCAATAGAAAAGGAAACTTATGCAATTGTGGAAGCTTTACGAATATGGATGCATTTTCTGAAAGGAAAATAATTCTTGTTTTTAAGAGATTTTTAATAGATGATTAGTTTTCGTTAGGATTTGAGTGCCTTTTTTGGTCTATCGGAATATATTCAGACGGAATATTTTGGCATTGTTTGGAAGGCTGATTATCTTTCATGTCTGGCGAGCTGCCTATAAAAAATGGGAATGTGTACTCAATGACGCTCTAAGATCTATCAGAGTATTAATTGTACTGCTAATTATAAGACTCCGCACTAAAGGATGTTTAGTTATAAACGGAAGATAGGTCATCATCAAACAATCCCAACATGGTTATTAGAAGCAAAGACGGCATTTGTCAAAAATCACGTGAGAAACAATAAGCATTATCCTTTAGTAGAATAAGTAAATTTATGCGAAGTGAATCCTACTTACAGTCAGTTTTAGGATAGAAAGTAGTTAATAGAAGGGATGATAATAGTGTCTACGCTATAGGTATATTAAACGCGTGTTTTTATTAACCATCACATCTCTCATCTATTGTTTCCTTTTTTTTAAAGACATAAATATATACTAAAATATTTATTTATATATAATATGGAAGCTATTTCTCTAAAATATAAGTTATTAACTTTTTACCTTCATTACCCTAATTTAATTATTATTTTTTTAAAGACAATTTTTCATTCCTTTACTCCCATGTTATATAAAGGGATTCTTAATGAATGTTCTGAAACAAAGTATAAGTTTTCTTCCAGAATATACAATTTTTCCTTCCTATATGAACTTTCTCTACTTAAGAACCACTGCTTTAGGATGTTACATAATGTTGGAAAAAATAATAATTTCATAAGTTTGTTGCTGTAATAAGGAATACCATAGATTGCTTACATAATGTAGTATTTCAATTATTTCATTAGGACCAAAACAATTTTTTTGTTTAAACTTCATCATCTCTACGATCTGTTTCTACAAATAAAAGTTTGCACTAAAATTACTTTTTTATATCAAGAATAAAAAAAACTTACCTAGTTAATTATTAAAATATGTCAAGTTTTACTTCCAGGTGATTTTATGTAATATCGTGATACTAAAACAAGTCTTTATGAAGCTGCAAATTTTTATGAGAATTAATATCACAAAATTGGCTTTGTAAAAATGCTATATGTGTTATATTTTTATATAATTCACCACTGATTCAATATATTCTAAGCAATTGAATCAATTTTTGAAAAAATATTATATATCTTTAAAAGTTATCATCCAATTAGAAAATAAATATATTTGCATTATTAGAAAAAAGATTATTATATATATTACATACATGAAATACAACTAGTTTTGAGAAATTGAAATGACTATGACTTTCCAAAACAGAAATGTAAAAAATATAACATTATTTTATATAACAATAATACGTTTACATCAAGTGAATGGAACAAGGTTATTATTTATGTTAAGACGAGCTTAGCAGATTTTGATCCAAAAGCTTATTTCATTTCCACACTTAAAAAATAAACATCTTTTTACAACTTTATGTATGTGTCCTGTCAATACACAAACAATCTATAATGATTTATCGAAAAATAATACAATAATTCGTTGAATAAGTTACATCTGTATTATTCTACAAATTTTTGTAAATATTTTTATTAACCTATTATGACTATCTTAAGTTACAATTTAAAGTAGCAAAAATTGACTGCAACAATTCAAAAATTAGAAATTACTAATTCTATTTGAATGCTCTTATTGGGTTTAAATCAAATAACTATTTTAAACTATAACTGAAATTCTTTGGTATCGGAACTCATCCCACTTACTTTTATACAAAACTCATAATTAACTCAAATATACTTATTAAAATGTGGGACTGAATGTATATATATTTAAAGTAAACAAAAAATAATCGTACTAATTTCTTATTCTTTATTTTTGTCCAAGATTCTTTTAATGTTAATGCAACATATATTTACTCTTACATGTAAGTATAAACATTTCCATATATTCATACATGCTATACATATTTTTATTGCTAGGGGTATATAGTTTGTAGCATTTACTATGCAAAGTACAAAAGAAACTATAACAAAATCTATTCTTTGAACATTTTGAGCTATTCTCTAAAGAAATGGGTATAATAATATTCTTTATTAAGTTCTGCTCTTTAACAATGTCTATTTTTTTATTAAAGATGATAAGAGGATAGATAAATATAATATAAAAAGAAGAATAAACCCCTGAATATAACAGCATCAAATATAGGTTTATAAAAATTATGTATATACTTTGATACTGATGTTAGAGAGATGGGAACTTTTGTAAAATGGCATCATGAGGGCTTTTTATAACTCACTTTATTATATTTACAATAGTGTTGTCACTATACCATTAATTTTGTAATGGTGTGGATACTAAAATAATTATCAGTGTTTACATATATACATACATTTTTGAATAGAAATATAAAATAAAAATGTGGTTAAGGGCAATTTTCATTATTTCTTTTTTTTAATATAGGAGAGTTGAGGAACTATTTGGAGCTTAATCATCAACAGACAAATATTTTATGAGATCATAATGGTACTAAAGGGGTTTTCAATAGGGACGCTCACATTTTACGTTGATAGGTTTCGAAAACGACGTCATATTTGTTATTGTTTCTTTGACAGCTGCGCTCAAAACTAATTGTAGTTTCTTCATGGAGCAGTACACACTCGAGCAATTTTTGATGAAAAAATTTGAGTCCACATACACGCTACATAATGTTCCTGTGCCAGTGAGACAAAGAAATGCACGAAGTGTAAAAAATATTGCTGCCTCAAGCGCATCAATTCAAGATGACCCAAATTTGTCTCTTACGCGCCGTTCTCAATCGTTGGGCATCTCTGTGACATTGTTGTGGATAATTTTGCGAAAAGATCTTGGCCTACACCCATATAAGATTAAATTGGCACAAGAACTGAAGCCGCTTGACCCCTTCAAACTTCAGGAATTCGTAAAATGGGCTCAAGGAAAATTCGAAAATGATCCAGATTTTCAACGTAAAATCATTTTCAGCGGTGAGGCACATTTTTGGCTCAATAGCTTTGTTAACAAGCAAAATATGCGCTATTGGGCCAGAAAAACCCCACACGTGATTCATGAGGCGCCATTACATCCTCAAAAATTACTGTTTGGTGTAGATTGCATGCTGGCGGTGTCATTGCGCCGTACTTTTTCGTCGACGATAACAATTGCCACGTTACTGTGAATGGAAATCGTTACTACGCCATGATAACCGATTTTTTTTGGCCTGAATTGGAAGATATGGACTTGGACGATATGTGGTTTCAACAAGATTTCACACACAGAAAATGTTACAATCGATTTATTGAAGAGTAAGTTTGGTGAGCGTTTTATCTCCAGAAATGGACCAGTTAATTGGCCGCCTCGCTCGTGCGATTTAACGCCTCTAGACTATTTTCTTTGAGGTCACGTGAAAGCCCTGGTCTACACCAATAATCTGTCGACGTTAGAAGAGCTCAGAACAAATATTCAACGCGAAATTACTGCAGTTTCAGCCAATTTATGTGGAAAAGTAGTCGAAAATTGGGTTCAACGATTGGACTTCGTAAAATGTGCACGTGGTGGTCATTCAAACGACATCGGATTTCATTCATAAATTAACTTGAATGTATTTTAACAGCAAATAAAGAAATCGTCGATATCTCAATCCGTTTTCGTTTTATTTAAAAAAAAAATGTGAGCACTGTTTATGAAAAACCCTTTACATATACCGATTTAAATGCCAATTGAGTAATGTACTGTTTTAAAATGCATGAGTTCATTGGTATCACTACTGTTCTGGTAAAACAAACAACATTAATTCGTACATATTCAATCAATTTATGTAATAAATATGAATTTCTGAACGTATATATAAGCTTAAATTCTTCTTATATATCCACTTTTCACTTTTTTTTTGTTGGTCTTACAAATGACTTTGATATTGTGTGGGTGTAGAAAAAAAATAGACTGAAAAATGAAATAGGTATCTAATGTGTGTTTTGTACTATAAAACAATATGAAAAATGTAGAAATTTTTTGAATTGATTATGGTATTCCGTCATGAATATAAAAATTAAATAATTATTTATATAATAGATCATTTGATAGTACTAATTTATCTAATTTCATATAATAGAAAAATAAGTGTAATTAGTTACTATGATATATTATAATTTCTTTTGGGAGAATAAATTTAATTTGTTATAAACTATCTGTAAAATATAAGTTTGAATTTTCTAAGGAGCCATAAACCTTATGTTATTTGAAATATAATTATAGATTAATATGTTAATACTGAGTATATGTTAATCCAGACAATCATTTTCAAAAATAAATTCTATTAGGTATTACTTACATACATGGTTATAACGATAATTTCTTACAAAATCTTATGTGAATTTTGACAATGTTAGAGGATCCGGGAGTCACAAAGTTATTACAGTTCTCAATGCAGGTATTAGGCAGGTTATAGGCTCATACCTTTATCGCTCATCATAAAAAAACTGCACGTTATAAATATTAAGAATATTGTATTTATCATTACTTCAGGCCCTATTACTTCCCTTCCAAGGTAATGAGATTTAATTGTTTGAATGTAAAATTTATGTTATAATGTTACGTTTTATGAAAATTTTAATAAAATCGATTAAGAAATAAAGTTAAAAAAAAAGTCATACTTTTTTTTCGGGTTGCAAACTTTTATTTGCCCCCCCCCCTATATTTAAACATATTATGATTATTTTAGTTATTATTTCTTGACTTCATAAAAATCCATTTTTTTTTGTAATTTAGTCATGTTTGCAATTTTTGGGTAAACTGTTGGATAATATATCCTGAAAAATTGAAATCAATCAAGTCATAAATTACAGTTATTTAGGCATCTGAAATTGGTAAAATCGAATATGTTTTCTTCAAAATAAATAAAGTTGCCGAAATTTGACCAAACTTCCATTTCAACATTTATAACTTACTCATTTTTTATTCAATTATTTTCCAAATTCTTGTGCAGATTTATTTAACTATTTACCCTAAAAATGTGAATAGTGTATTTTTGAAAGGACTTAATACAAATATAGTCTTACAACCCTTCAAATAATATCCTGCCTAAGTTTTGGAAAAATAATTTTTAAGACAAATGGCGGAAAAGAGTGAAAAATAATAACAGTTATATTTTTCTAAAGCAATTATACTCATCTCTTGAATAGTAAAAATCCTCATGTGATACTAAAATTTTATTTTTCCCCAAATGAAAATCTTTTCGTGATATTATTTATACAAGATTATTATCTACAGAGTATCATTTTATTCGTTACTATTCTTTCTTAATTCTAAAAAAATCTAAGCTATAGTGCTTCAATATTACTAATAACTATGGTTTAATAAGTTCCTAGTATTATAAATGCAATTCAATTTAATTATACATATGTCATTTAAATGTAAGTATATAAGTCAAATACAAATATATATTACACGACAATTATAAAAAAAATAGAAACGTTTTTTGTTTCTATTAGCTAAGAAATATTTATTTAGTTATAAATATGGGTATGCATTTTGGAAATATATCATTTAATTATTTTATTGTCAAAAAAATCAATATACTCAGAAAATGAAAAATAAAAAAATCTGTCTGTTGTTTTAAAATTTAGCATTCTTTATTTTCATTCGATATGCAAATAAATATTTTATGAATATGAAGGACTTAAATATTCAAATAATGATATTTATAAAATATTTTTTCCAAGAATGATCTGTTTAGTTTCTTAAAGTGGGATTTATCCAAATAATGTTGTCAATTGGAATAAATATAATATTTACGAATATAAATGAATATTTATATTCGTAAATGTTTATGGGGTTATCTTATCCAAAGAAAATCCTTTAAATAATGGGATTTATGAAAAGTAGAACATAATATTTTGGATAGGAGGGTTTACTTATGTGTATTTTGTGTTGTAAAAGTGTGACTACTTTAAACTAGATGGCGTTTAAATGATAAGATTTTGTACTTAAAAAAACTTCCAAGTCAGGTTTGTGATTGTTTGACTCAGTATTGTTTGAGGGGTCGTCAAAGATGGACACCAGTAAAGAAAAAATATGTAAATTGTAACAGTTTATCTTCGAACAAGGCTAAAATATAAGCCAGGTAGCTAAAGATGTGAATATTGCTGATACTGTAACAACTAATCAGGTTTATTTTCTTCCTTCCTTTTTTATTTACTTTCGAAGGGATACTTTTGTTTTGGTAGATTAGTTATGAAATGAATGAAAGAATTGAACTAAAACAGTTTGGTAATGAATGACTTTAAAAAAAAAAGTTTAATTGTTACAATCCTGTAACAGTCTCTGATGAAGACCAAAAGAGCTCTTATTTATCAAAAAATTTTATTGCGATAAAATACATTTAATGACTTATGTCGAAATATTATCATTTCATAAGCTCAGTACTAAAATGTTGTAAGTGGTAAAACCAAAATAATGGATAATATTGAATCTGTAGTAATCCTGTCCCTTCAATTAAAAATTGTAGTGACCGTGACTTACGACAGTTCACCTATGAGCTTCATGCTTCTTTGTTTATAAAATATAATAAGATATAAACAATAATTCTACTAATTTTTAGAGAGGAGATTTCCTTCTTCATCAATCATTGGATTAGTTCAGAAGCATGTTTACTTGCACTATTATTTATTTATTGAGTCTTGAGTAATATATTTAGAGGTATATACTTGTAATTAGATTACAGTTGTAGTATTTAGTGCTAGTATGCTCTACTGTCATTGATTGAAAATCTAAAGTTCAGATCTATTAGTCGCTTTATTTTTCGCCTAACTTAGCAATTCCCTCATACTCATTCTTCCCATTTAATGTTTTTTTAATTATATTATACTTCAAACACGTAATAGATTCATTGAATTTTCATAGTGTAACTGCTTCAATTAACGAATGTGTACCATCGACAATCATGCAAATATACTTTATAAACTATAAAATTCAAAGCCAATTTATAGTAAACATAACTTGCGACAATTTCCATCTTAAACCTTAGATAAATATTTTGTAGCAAATGAAATATCTTCCTCTGTAGTCTACTGAAAATCATACAAGAACATTGTATTTATGGGAAGGCTCAACTTTCTTCAAAGTTTCAATATTTATTTATTTTCATATAGCATTAAACTCTTGAAAATTATCAATTTCAATTTTTTTTCGTAAAAAGGTATTCACAAAAAAGGAAACCACCTCCTAAAAAAATTGTAATTTATTTTTTAATGAACAAATTATCTTTTGTTATAATCAAAGTTTACTCTATTTTCATTTATAAAAAATATTGTTAAATGTTCTACTTGCACTGATTAAGTTTAAATAAACATTATAGTATTACATTTGCTATATCGGACCTAAGAATGGTATTTGAAACCCACATACATTTCTATAATTGTTTCTTTTCCTTGAATCGAAGCTATGTACATTGATTTCAAGTGAATAATTTCTACTGATCGAGTTTTCTATTGAATTATTACACTCCATTTTAAAAAATATTTATTTATTTCAACTGCAAAACACTAAAATTCAATTTCATTGTAAAGAGTGGCCCACGAAACTTTTTTTTTATATCGCTATAAAAAAAAGACAGATAGATATTTTTTAATAACTTTTTTTTATTTGAAAGCCTCAACATTCCGGTTAATAATGGAACACCACTTTATTTTATGGCTGCCGTCGCTGACCTTACAGTAGCCCATTCTGTCGACCCAATTTTTCAATACATTTTCGATTGTGTGAGCTTCAATAGCTGCAATGACAACTCCAATTTCGTGTTTCAAATCGTCAATTGTCTCTGGATGGTTTGTGTAACATTTATCCTTGACGGTTTCCCACAAAAAATATTCCAACGGAGTCAAATCACAGCTACGAGGTGGGCAGTTGACGTTGCCGTTTCGGCTTATGATGCGATTGTTGAAGACAGTCCGCAAAAGATCCACTGTAACGTTGGCTGTGTGGAACGTAGCGCCATCCTGTTGGAACAAAATGTCGTCCTTTTTCCATTTGTGGAAAAAAAATCTTCTAACAGGGCCGGATAGCGCTCACCATTGAACATAACGGCAGCTCATTGCTCGTTTTCTCATTTTTTCGCTTTCGGCAACAGCAGCAATGTTTTCGATTCAGTGCAATGGACGAACACGGGAATGCGTTATTTTATTCATTAACGAACTAGTTTCGCGTACACGCTTCATAAATTTATCCACAAACTGCCTGGAAGGTGTTTTATTTCGACCGACGTGATTTTCTTGCAGTTTCGTTTGAAGACTCTCCATTTTGGAATTAAGTCTTCAGTATTTCCCAATTTTCTTCGAGCGTAAACTTAATAATTTCGTAAACCGGATACCTTTTACAAGATATTAGACACAATGAGAATGTTACTACAGGTGTCAGACGTCAAAAAAGTGGTAGTTCAAAATGCAACCGGTAGATCGGCAAATTATTTTCATATTTTTTGATGTCATAGTATGAAAAATAAACACTATTATTTAGAAATAGATGAGATATACATTTGAAAAATGATGACATTGTTCATCATTACACATACAATGTGCGTAAGCAAATTGTACTATTTTTGATAGTAAAGATATATATAACATAAATAAATATATAAAAAATGTCCTCCTAATGCCTCTGCCATGGCCAATAGTCTGAGTCTGAACGCATTGCATATCTTTATGAAGTAAGCATTGGACATATCAGCCCACTCCTTTGTGACAGAGACCTTCAAAAATCAACCTTGCGGTGGGAGATTGGCAGATCTTGTTCTCAACGAAGCCTCATAGTCAATAATCTGGTGGAAAGCACTCTGATGATGAGGAGGGCCACAATTTTAGAGGCCAAAAATCGGTCAGTTTTTTTTATGGTATTTTGGCCAGAGACTTGCTGCCATCATTAATTCCCTTCGACGTTGTTTGCTTCTAACCAGAGCTAGACAAGCTTATTTCATCACATCCTCGTACTCGAATGGCTTCAATTTCAAAGGCCACACCGCTTAAAAAGTCTTGAGTTACAATTTAGTTGTAGTTGTCCACTTCTTGTAGTACTGGAAAAGCTCTCACCGCTATTAACTTGACCCTTGACCTTACAGATAAACTCAATATAGAAGTTCATGTCAATTCATGAAACATATAATGTTCCTCAATGACTTGAGTGACGTATCATAATTAGAACAAACATTGTGATGGGATTTCTTTTGATACTTTTTTCACAAATTATTTCTGTTAAAAAATTTTATATTTCGCCCAGCAAAACAAAAGAAAACTAGAATGTTTTTTCGCAAAATTGAGTGTGGATTACGATGGGATAGCCAACACAAATCAAAATGAACATACAGAAGCTAAGCTACTGGAATTGGAAAAACATTATTCGATACAATTTTTCAACATAATCTCCAATTCTCTGAATAACCTTGTCCAAGTGCTTCACCAACATATTAAAAGCTGCCTGGTAGTTATCCGTGGTGATAGTTTTGCACACTAAATCCCACTTTGTCTTGACAGTATTTCCAGCAATTGAGACCAGCCAGGTTCCCTTTTTCCATGGAGAACAAGGTCTGGTGAATAAGCGGAGTGATCTATAGATCTGATGGACTTGGCAGTGTGACTGCTGCAATTATCCATGTGCAAGAACTACTCCTGATTGGCTATGACAGGTCTTTTGTTCCTGAAATTTCTCATGAAGCTGGACATTACGATGCAAAAAAAGGGTCAATTTATAATGTTGGTACAAAATTCTATTGTAATCCAACCAAGTGTTTACCACCTGCTCCGTCCGGCTCTTCTGCAACTTGAACTTGTCAGGGCCATAGATCCCCTTGAGATCCATTGCTTGCTGTTTTATTTTATCACTGGTGTGTAGAAAGCAACATTGAGTTAAAATATAGTGACAATAGAGTCAAGAATTGCCTTACCTTTCTCAAAAAGAGTTTTTGAAACCTTTTCATATTGATTTTCTTCATTTTGTATGCTTGAGTTAATTGCTTTGGCACCCATATTGCAACACATTTTGAAAAATAAAAATCATCCTTCATAATCTTTTTTACAGTCCCTTAGGACAGACTAAATGACAACATCATTTTCTCTACACTCACCCGTCTGGAACCGTATGTATAAACCGTCTTTCCGAGCCAATACATCCACAAAAATGCGTTAAATTCAACGTATGCTGAAGGCTCTGTCTCAATGAACAGCCTGACACAATTTGACATCCTGGCGAGGACGGGCCTTGTCTTGTGAATTCTTGTTATCGTAAAAATGGGGGAAATGTACGTCCTAAGGCAATGTGTTACAAGTCATGACAATGTTGACAAAATAAAACTAGTAGCTAAATTTTTGACATAATATTTTTTTCTCGAAATTTCATAATTTTACATCAGCAGATGCATTTTTATTTGTGTTGGTTACCCCTTGTACATCTTTACTCTTCGACGAATTATTGTAAATTTCTATCACCAGGAATTCTGATTAATTCTTGCAAGTACTGCAACTCTCATTTAAGTAACTAGAATTCATCGTTACAAAAATAATGAGAAATATACCAAATAAGTCTCTTAAATGAAACAAAGATTCTAAACTATCTGAATTTATACAATGCCCAAGAATTATTCATGTATGTCAACCCAATATTGGACTGTATGTACATATATATGAAAACAACAAAAGTAGTTTGGATTTTCGACTTTTCTTGGTTTTTGTTCAAGATTGTTGTTAAGTTGATGCATGAAAAATGTACAATGTTAGCATTTGACGATATATAAGAAATTCCAACCATTTATTCCCAATATATAATAACATTTTCTGTATGGTATATGAGGAAACTTTATTTATTGCTATTTTGGAAAGTTTTTTGGAATATATTTTGATATTTTATGTTTAAAAACCCAAATTCATATTTTGGATGATGGTCTTTTGAAAGAAGTTAACAAAAAAAAACAATCTTTTTAGAAAAATAAACATTGTGACGCTTACATATGGACTATTCTTCTCAAAATTACAATATTATATTAATTTCAAAATGAAACATACGATTAATAAAAATTATAACATTATAAAAATATCGCTGTAGAAGGAGAAAGATTTAAATGATTTTATCTTGAAATTCACAAAAAGGGAATAAATATATATTTTAAAAGAAAAAATAAAAAAACATCTTTTACGAATAGTTATTATCAACTATAATTATTCTTTTATAAAAATTTATAGAAATTGTGTTGTAAAGTAAACAAAAAAGTAAACAAGAATTTTTTATTCTCAATGTATAGAGTGTATTACAATTGAATTGTTTGTTGAATTATCGTCCATTTATATTTATAAATTACCCCAATCAAGTTTAATATTTTAAGGCAGCTAAATTTTCTCCCAAGTTCAGCCTTGGGTATCAGACTTCTGAGAAAATACACTCAAAATATTAAAACAATAATATTAATTTCAAAAACAGTGAATAAAACTAATGATACCCTTCCATAAAGATAAATAATCATAATTGAAGTATAATATATCACAAAAAAGTACAGAGCTAAAAATCAAAACCCCTCTTTGCTTAATAAATAAATTGAATTTAAATTATTGCAAATCCCACATAAAAGGGGTCAAAATTCATAGTAACAATAAAGGAATGAGAACATGATATATTATTTATGAAATGTTATATCTGAGTCAATATAAGTATCTTAAATCAAAGACAAATTTTGAACTACCTATAGTTGTTATAGAACATTATTAGAATATATCGAAGAAGGTAATCTTCATTACAAAAATATAATTTTCTTTTTTCAGGATCTACCAAAACTTGTTTGTAAATATACAGGATGTTCCTTTCCTGTACCTCAACCATTTTTGACGCGTATTGGTTAACAGATCTTTCCTTTTTCTTGTTTTTTTGTTAAAAATGGTTTTTATATTTTCAAAAAAGGCATTCAAGAAATTACTTTTCTAAAATGAAGGTCAACAACAAAATGTATAAAAAATATTAAATCCAAACATTGGGGCAAAATTAGTTAAACCTTAAAATGAAGTTAAGTTTTTTTTTTAAATTGTGCCTTGTAATATTATTGTTTAGTTCTTACTTTGGTTTTGAAATTCTAAATTATGGTTATTTTTTGAAGATAAACATCATACCACAGTGATTCCCAAATATATTTGAAAAAGGAAAGATAATCAAGATAAGTTTTTTCTAAAAAGAAGGTCAACGACAAAATGCATGAAAAATGTTGAATCCAAAGAGAGGGGCAGCACTAATTACCCCATCCCTAAAAAAAGAAGTTACTATGGAAATTTTGATTTAAAAAGCAAAAAAAGTTATTTAAAAGTTCTTGGTATTTCAAAATTGTGATCTTGTTTATATCTTAAACATTACAACATAATCTAGTTCTCAATTTCTAGAAGCCCTAAACTTGTCTCATAGATCAAAATGTGATCTAATTATATACTCTTATCTTTGACATTATACCTTTTAATTGATTGTAAATGTATTAATATGTATTTTATTTATACAATGACAATTAAAAAAAGATAATAACATAGTTATTGACAAAAGTCAATAATTTTTATTTTTTCAATTTTTAATTATATATCAATTCGTGATACATTGATCACAAATCTGTAATCTGTTTTTTGTATAAATTCTAGCTTTAAAAAAATTTCGATTTACAATTTTTTAGTATGTATACCTTTTTACAAGGGTTGAGCCATCAATTGAGTATTAAAATAATCAAGAATTCCCATAAAATTAACTTATTCCTTTTAAACTATTATGATGATTTCAGCTATGTCCTTATATTTAATATGTGAAAGGATCCAATCATGAAAAAATGGAATATTGTAATAGTTTTATTTGAAATTGAATAATGCCTCGGGACTTCAATAGTTTTACACCAAAGGAACATATTTAAATCGTAAATATGAGTTAATAATATAAGTAAATATGATATAGGTATAACATTTTATTTACAAAAGTGTATTTTATTCTAAAATATCTACTTGAGTAGGAATATAGATTTGATATTTATTTTTTTGAAGCAAAAGTATATCAACGTTTAGTTTTAGATTTTTGTAATAATCTGAAAAAATCATTTTTATTGTATAAAAAAGTGGGGGGAGGGGGAAGCTCAAATATAAACAAGGTCACAATGATGAAATGTTTTTGACTAATTTTGCAAAAAAAAAGTAATAAATAGTATTTATTGGCATTATAAAGAGAAACATAAACCGAACAATATTTATTTATACTTTCAAAAACAAAACGTTATAGAGAATAAAGTTTTTACAAAAATGTCCCTTCATAATTTGTTCATTTTTACAAATTTTGCAAAAATTATGATATAAAATGTTCAAAAAAATTGAAAATGCTATATTTTTTAATGTTTAAGTAAAATATATTTCTTCTTACAAATTGAAAATTGACGTTTGATGAAAAAAGAAACAAAATGATTTTTTTTTTGAATTATTAAGAATATGCGAGATATTTCAGTTAAAAATCATCTTTATGCGTCAAATTTATAAACAAACGAATTTCCAGACAAATTTATAAAAACTTTATTTTATCTATAAATCCAATATTTCCTTGGCAATACTATTTTTTCGCAGATTTCATATATTGCTAATAACTTTTTTGATTTTGCATAAAATTTGAAAATTTGTTATTCGAATAGTTGTTTTTTGAGATGCAAGACACTTTTCTTTTTATTACTCACCCACTTGTCTTGTTTCCTTGAGCTCCAAAAAACCTACACACATGTTCAAATACTCTATTTGAGAGATGTTTATACAGATTTGTTCAATCTCTTATAGTTTTTTTCCTGTATGAAAACGAAAAAATATAAATATTCCAACTGAACTAGACCTCTTAGAAACTAAATACTCTCTTGTGACTAAAATCTAAATTATGCTTCAAATTATCAATTTTAGCGTAAGAACTGAGACGTTATTTCTTTAAAGCAAATCACTTAAAGATTTTGGTTTTTATAAAATGCATTATCTCAAAATTTGATCATTGCCTATATATTATAAGTGCACACAGAGAAAAATAATTTTTATAAGGACTTTTTTTTTTACTTAAAAGTTTGTAAAAACCAAAAAAATTAAGTTTAATGCGTATATTTGTAATGTTTGTACATACAAAAATATTAAATTATTTGTAAAAAAAAGTAAGGAATCCATATTAATGTGTTTTACTTTATATATTTTCAAGATTACCTCGCATCGAAGTCATTCATTATATATTTTAAAATTAAAAATGATATAATTTTAAAAATAATTTATTTCAAGCTGCATAGACACGTAGACACGCAGAACCGTAGTGAGGGAGAAATTCCATGAAACATACTTTCGACAGAGTCCGGAGTTAATCCTCACAAAATAAAATCCTAGCGTAGAGGAACAGTTCCCAAGGAATTCCATACCACACATTCACACTTCTTCATTGATGAACACCGATCCTAAATTCAGGATCTTCATCATAAGAGCCAAGGGGAATTAAATTTCAAAGCTTTAGCACTTAGTTTCTCTTTTTTTTTTTTTCTCTCTTTGTTTCCTTCTTTACAGCTAGGGAAGTCTAAATATATGGACTTTGCTTATGAGATCAATTCGAAATTGAGTTTTACCATTAAAATATTGTTGTCGCCATATTTAAAATTGACAATGATATAAAACGTTTTTGGGGAAGCTCTTTTTTTAAAATTAAAGTTCATACTTTCAACTATCCAATGTGATACTTTTAAACTTTTTGAATACATTTTTTTAAGCTATGAGCCTCTGAAGAAAGCGCCTATTTTTAACTTTACACAATCATAACTCAGGTTATTAGCATGATATAGACATTTTCAAAATAGTTTTAGAATGTTTTAACGTTAGGCTTTCAAATATACTCACATAATTTATCTCTATTTTCAACTCACAATGCTTCCAAAAGCTTTGAATCTTTAAAATAGCCAAAAATAGAAAAAAATGTATGGCCTTGTTCTGAAGCCCACGAGGCTAGCAAAAAAAATATCTTAGAATCATAAGATCAAATTGCACTAAGTTGAACATGTGCTTGTTCTAGTGCTTTAAAAAAGTGTGATTTTGTTGGACAGTGTAATTAACATAATGAAATAGATAATAAATACAAATAAGAAAAGGAAAAAGTTCCAATTTATTTTTAGATTTATTATATACATACAGGCCAATGTTTCATTGACCCATTTGAGTCAACTATGGGATTTAAATTCAAATTTTTGGAATAAGTTATGATACCCTAGGATTAAAGATATAGTTTAGAATCTTTGTTTGATTTAAAAGAAATATATGTTTAACTATATGGCTTTTCAAAAATAGCTATCAATTTCTCATTCTTTTAATATAATTATCGCTTTTGGGTACTTTAAATCCATTTTCTGCACTTCCAAAGGGTTAATTAGCATAACTTGGTGATAAAAATTGACGATTATTTGTCAAAGTGTACAAATATAATCAAGACTCCATAGTAATAAAAGTCATTCCTGTTTGCTTTTGTGCTGATGGGCCAAGTATATACTTATTTTATTAGAAAAAACAAAAATATGCAATACAAGACCATTTTAAAAATTATGTTTATATTTACTCAGTACTAATATTTGAAAAAAAAAAAAAAAAGTATAAAGTTGTAGAATATTCAAATACACATTCAAAAATTTGGAATTCCTTGTAAGGAAATATCCTTGTGAAAGTGATGTTTTTGTATTCGGCAGATGCAATACCCCAAGAGATTTATCATATTTGGATTTCAAAAATAAATATACAGAAGTAAAATCAAAGCATAAAAAAGTTTTTACATATTAATAATAATAGAAACCCCGATGTTGATTATTGTAAATTTTGTTTAATGTAGTGGAATGGGATATATGTAATGCCAGCTACTAAAGATTAAGTTGATTGAAGATATCTCCTCCAATTTTATTTTTGTCATTATATATAATGGGCTTACATTTGTTTTTATCTCATAAATATTTTTTATTTACTTGGAACATTGTCTTTATATTATTAATACTAAACAAACTTATATAGGACGTATTTGAGCTGAATATCATATATATTTATTTTTTACACGCTTCAAATTATTTACCAAAAACCCATTCTAAATACATATCAAAAATTAATAAGAAATACTTTTGACATTTATTTTATTAGTGAAGAAGCAAAATCTCATTAAGTTTTTTTTATGCTGGTACAATTCTTAAATACTTATCTGAAAAAATATTAAATGACCTTGCCATATATTTTTTTGTACATAGCTATTATGTTGGTACAATAGATAAAAATTAATAGAGATGACAAGATGCGGAAATGATTCAACAAAGAATTCAGCTGATGTCCCTTTTGTTTGTTTTTCCTACATTAATATCTACAATTTTAACAAGAGTGATAAATTATATTGAACTCTGATTGACACTGTTGGTGAATACTGCTATTTATTTTTTTTCAATTTTTATTAACCTTAATTTTTATTAATATAGTTAAGTCATTTCGAAATATTCCTCTGAATCTTAGTTTTTTATACTTTAAAAACATGATTAAAAAAAAGAAGCTGGAATTGAAAATTTTGAAGATCCTTTTTGTGTTTTGTGGCTTAAATAACATTAATTAATGTGACTATATAGACTAGTATATGTTTCATAGTTTGATAAAACACATTTTTACCTATTAATAAATAGTATACAGTAAATCTTTGAAATACAATTTTAATTCATTCCTGGACCAGAGTTTGTAAATCAAACCAATTTATCCCAAAAATATAGCTATAAAAATATTTGGCTAGAAATAGCTCTTGAGTTCAGTCGACAGCTCAAAACCCGTGAGCAGACTATTGACCGTAAACATTTTTCCGAACGAATAATTCGTCGATGAATGATTTGGGATATTTTTCCAAAAATAATATTTTAATTCAATATAAAATGATAACATGCACTGTTCATTTCCCATATTTTAATTAATGTTGTTTTGAAGAAAAATATCTGTTAATTAATTATGCCTATAATAAAACATGCAATTGCATATGTTGAATATCATTTATTAGCCAAATATTCCAAATGATTATTCTGCAAAATCTTCATCGGCAAGAATATTTGTGGCCAATAGTCTAAACCACTACGTATTTGAATAAAAATTTGTATATGTGTTGTGACCTTCGAACCTTAAAGTATAACTGTATCTTTGTTTCCATCCTTTGGCATAACTGATATTCATTTTCATTGCTACCAGACTAAAAATTTTGATCTACTAAATCATTATTATGCCAAACTACTAATCCAAATCTATTTATTTCTTTCTCGATTTTTTTCATATGTTTATTTCATTCTTCTTTTGCAATATGTTATAAAAACTAAACCAAAGCAGAAGTTTTTTAGTAGAAGAGACGAAAGAAAGTTGAAACACTATTTGCTAAATTATACTGAAAGTTAATTAAAAATAAAAGCGTCAAAATTTAGTACAAAATACCTACATATCTATACATATTTTAGATGGAGATTCACTGCCCTCTCCAGGTCTGACTTAAAGTAGTGCATGCCGTTGCTAATTTTTTTTACATACGCTATTGATCGAAAATTGATGTGCCCCTAATTTAAATTAAATCAATTTTAACATATCTCGATTTGCAAGTAATTTTGTAATCTATATTATTATAGTATTTCCTTTTTCTATATATAAAGTATTATAGTTTAATAAGTGGAAGCAAGTTTTGTTATTGATGGGGTCGCCTGAGAATGACGTTGTTGTAGGTTTGTTTGTTTTTATAAAAAAAGATATTTTTACTATTAACAACATAGCTGAAGTTGAAGTAAAGAGAAAACTTTTGGTTGAAATGTTCTCCCGCTGGAAATCTCAACGAAGACAATGACTTAAGTAGCATTACATTTGAAAAGTTAATTTAATTTCGTCATTTACCTCACAAGATTTCTGGGGGTTCTATACCCGTCTGTCCAAATACTGGAGTCTCTATCAACTCTTAATAAGGCCGTGTCATAAAACAAAATCAGTGGTGGGCTTGCTTTCGTGACGTTAAGCAGAATTTTTCTGGTACGACGGAGGGGATTTCGTACAATTCAATATTTGATGGCCTTTACAACATTCTTTGTTCGCGTATTTATCTTTTATTCTTGGGCAAGCATTATTGTAACATTTCCGCGAATATTATACAGCTTATAATCTGGTTAGCTGAAGTTTTATTGATGGACGAATCCCTGCAGATATCCAAGCGAAATTACCTGCTGGAGCACATTTCAACCACAAGTTTTATTTGTGTTTCCATTTCAGCCATGTTTTTGATATAAAAGTTTTTAATATCAAAAAAACTTCCAGGTACGTCATTTCACACAATCTAATTCACAACAAAACTTGTTTCCACTTGTTAAACTATTTTACTCTAAAAAATAACCATGGGGTATGTAATACATTATTATATTTCTTTGAATAATACAGTATACAGATCTTTACAAGTATGTAGGTATGTGTACATATAAGATGTTCTAAATTTTTAATAAAAAGATAATACAAATGTATGTATTGTGCTACATATAAAAGGTGGTTCATCTAAATATTTGTAAGCAGAGAGAAAAAAAGTAAACGATGCTGATACTTTTTTATTAACCGATTTGATTAAAAATTTAAAAAAAAAAAATCCACATTATAACATAAACTTTGTATATATCTTGGACCACACGTTCACAACTTCCTGGGAAACGTCTCATTGTCTTTTTAACCGTCCCAAGGGGTAAAGTCCGGAATGCACCTCTTTATCTAAGACTTTAAGGACCATGTCATGCTGTAGGGACCTTCTTTGGAAACTCACTAGAACAATTCAGACAATCTTAGAACTCACATAAATACAAGCAAAAAAAAAATCCAATTAATTAAGAATCAAAATTAATTATAATACAGTCATTGGATAGAATAGTTATCAGCGATGCAATATATTTTTCTTGCAACCGGACTTGTAAAAACAATTTCTACTTATATGGAATCCTAGTCCCATTTTTACACGTGGTAATTATATTCTAGATCTAAAAAAATTTAAATATGTACATTTCATATTCGTAGAAACTATGACCGAAGTTAGGGCTCCTTAGATATTCGTGCAGGAAACTATTTTTATATTAAACTACCGAAGGGAAAAAACATTTTTTTGGGGCCTTCCAATACATAAAAAACTACATGCTACAATATTAGTCAATTTTTTTATTAGTATAGTTATATTAAGGGCTCTTATTCAAATGGTTCATGAGTGATTTTTTTGAAATTTTAATAAAATAAAGGTGATTTGTGTCATTTATTTAAATGATAAACATTCATTCTTTGGCAGCATGTGAAATGAGTATTGATATAAAAAGTTGAAAAGTTATTACTCAAATGTGCATTATAAATGAAGTATTCATTTTTGTCTTACAAAACTCATATAAACATACAAAAAGTGTTATGAGCGTTGTTCACTTTTATTGCATTACTTAGGGGTCGCGAAATGCATTTAAAAAACAAATACAATTATACATTTATTTTATAATTTGTTTGTTTTTGTATAATGTATACACATGAGTTGATATTAGAATAAAATCATGCAATTGTAGCCAAGCGTTTAGTTATTGTATTGAATAAGGCCTCAGCCAAAAGAAAATATTGCAGTATAAATATTTCAGCCAATTTAATGAGGTGCAACGTAAGTTGATTTGATCATAAACAGGTGTTTCAAAAAATTAAGTATATTGCAAGCAATAAATGAGTCTGAAACGAGATTTATTATTTGGTCTCTTGATTAAGGAAGTAAATCTAATGTCATATCAGTCCATTTTCTTTCAACCGTTTTAGCAAAATCTTAAAAATACTTTTAAAAGAATCCCACATTTTTTTTACTTTAAGGAATTCCAATAGTTGTAGTTGTCGTTTCAAATTTAAACAACATAGTTTAAATGAGCTTATGGATCCTGGTTTATTAATAAAACCAATTAAGATTTATTCATCTTATACAAAGCTAGCTAATAGTTACCTTTTTTGAGCTTTAGCAGTGTTTTGTACTTGGCAAACGAAACAGTGTCTATTCTTTTCCTTTTATTTAATTATAAATATCTGCATTCAATTATATTCAAAATCTGATTGAATTTTTTTTTAAAAACAGTAATCGTTTTCAAAAAAAAATTCCAAAAAAACAAAGGCCTACCCACCCCCCCACACCAAAAAAAAATAAGAAATATAATTCTGGAGATATCATACTTTATTTCCTTATTTCTCTCCCCCGTGATCACCGCTATTTGTAGATTATCACATTAAATATCGTGACAGCGAACCTGCTCTCCTACTAAACATTTTTTAAATTAACAGGGTTACCATGTTAATTTTCAGTTGCATATTTTAACATGCCCAAAATGCCGATAATTTTCATTACTAGGTATGAATATTAGCAATAAAAATAACATTATCATTCCTTAATAAAATATTTATGCAGTATGTTGAAACTATATGCATATAGATTGCATTTAAGATATGAATATATACATAGTTCATTGCATCAAATTAACTAGTTATTTTTATGCTTTGGAACATAAGCTACTTATTTAATTCGTATGCAAATTGTATTTTATTATCAAAGGAACTAGTATATTTTGTAAATATCCTCAGGTATGTAGCATATATAAAAGAGATTAATCAGCATAGAAATTGATTTATAATAATAACTCATCATATTTGAGGTTCGATGTTATTAAATATATACTTACTCGAATTTTATAAACAAAGTTTTGACATGTTAGAAAGCAAATAAGTCACAAAAGTAATCGAATTTTCATCATTTGTACGAATAAGAAAACATACAGCTTTATTTTTTTGCTAGTTAATAATTAAAGATTTAAACTCGGTTTTTCATTGTAAACAATGTGAATTTTTAAAACATATCATAATTGTTTCTCAAATTCATTCGTGCTATTTAATTATTTAATTCGCCATTTGTGTTAATATACTTTTCATTTCGACGTATTATAGTTACATATTTTTAGTTTTTTTTTAATAATTTATATTCCAAAATATGAAATTTAAAAAAAATATCTATAATTGCTTAAAACTTTCAACATATATAATTTTATGCAGTTCCTTTTAGATTTATTTTTTTTCATCAAAAATTGTTATATTAATATTTGGATAACCGACTTTTGTCTGGTCCAAAAACATATTTGAGTATACTAAAAAAGATTCCACCTTTAAACAACGAAACATAATACCATTTTTATTAGTGGCCAGATCACATAAAAATTGAGAAGTAACTCCATGTTGGAGATATAACTATTGATAAAGTTATTTAAAAATCAAACAAATTATGGATTCTTCTAAAAAAGTATCCATTTTCAATTTTCATTAATAAGTTTGAATAAGTCAAACTTAAACTAGGGGATTAAAATTTTTAATTTACTTTCAAATTGTAAATTATTCTTACAGAATATAAATAAATATAAAATATATGAAGAAATCTTGAAGGCTAAAACTGGGTGTTAAGACAAAATCGAATCATTTTTCAAAAATCTTTAAATTGTCAATGAGGCCACACTTCAGTATATATCAAAGGCTGGATTCTGGCCTGGAAGTTGGAGCAGGCGTTGGGGGTAGTTCCTTGACATATTGGGCATTACCTTCTTGATGAAGGCAATTAAAGAGTAATTGATGTCATAGAATGTTCGATTTGTTTTGGATTCAACGTAGCCTTGACAACATAATGCATCAGATTAAGATCTCGACTGCTAGGGGCCATATTTCATTCCCAATGAAGTCATTGCAGTTAATACACAGCATCTTTAGCAAAATGTGGGATCATTAGTCTCCAAAAGAACCTTTTGCACTGCCCGAATAGGTATTTGAGACCTCCCAATTTGAAATATATTTTTTGTCGCAGTGCAACATCGTTCCTCATCTGTAAATTCAATCTCACTTTCATTTTCTGGAGAAGCTATCGCCTTGATCCCCAAAACTTCACTAAAGTTTGCTGATACAACTTTATTGAATTTTTTTGGGCATCTTTATGCCAGTATATGACGTATTACAAGAAAAATAAATAGATTTTATTCTTGTCTCATTACACACTTAGCAAAGTTCCTCACAGAATTCAGAGCTCTTCTACCTTACGTCTTCGATCACTCGCCAATTATGGCAAACTTTCATCTCTCTAGGCTAAAACTTGAAACATATTACAAATTTAATTTATTACTCCTCAATGACAATTCCACTCGTAACGAAATATAAAAAGTTACTGACGAATGAAGGTACTTGCTTGACAATAAAATACTTAACCCGTGCTAGACCTTTCGAGGTGTAGAAGAAAGGTCAAAGAACATTTTCTTTGGCTAAGGTAGAATCGCTGCATACGAACAACAAAACGAAATAAACCATCTTCATGAGCTAAAAAAGATGAGTGATAGTGGACTCGATATTCAAGAGGATTTGGATAACATTATTCGAAATAAAAATGAAGGCAGATCAATAAAATATAAATTACAGCTGATTGAAAAAAAAAAAAAAAAAAAACATACAGTGTCTAGTACTGTTCTCTACCAAAGAAAAAAAGTTTGAGAAAAATTGTTGCTTTAAAAAGGGAGAATGGAGATATAACTCAAACTCCGCAGAAATTTTAGAAGAAATATTTTCGTTTTTACTCGAATCTTTATAGATGTGGCCACTGTAAAAAACAAGGTATCTGCTCCTTTTGTTTCAGAAGGAGAAAGTGCAGAGAAGAGTTCTTACTGGACGATTTAGATGACGTTGGTAATGACAGGAGAAAAGAAATGATTGTAGCAGGCTCTATTCCTCCATCTCATCCGAAGAAAGAAAAAAATATATAAGAAATTATCAGAAAAATTTAAATCCTCAAGGTTATCGGCCTTGACATTTGAATTTTATAAGATATTTGTGAAAAAACTATGTCCCATCTTAAAAGCTTTCTTACTGAGAGATTTGGAAATTAGACTGGATTCCAAAGTTTATGAGTAAAGGGATTTTAACTCTGATCTTAAAGAAAGACAAACTGAATATAGCAAATTATAGACCGATAACGTTTCTTTATACCTAGTACAAAATTCTTAAAGGAATGATCAACATAAAATTGTCCAAGCACTTCCATCCATTATACCGGAATCACAAAAGGGCTTTATGAAAGGAGGACGAACATCAGGCATCACTTCAGTGATACTAGTGGACTTTCAGAAGGCCTTCAACTCCATCCCCCATAAATATATAATTTGCAGTTAAAAATATTAAGGTTCTCCCTGAAAATGATTCATATGGTAGCAGCTATATTAGGATACTCTTTTTCTCAACGAAGCTCTTTGTGTGGGAATATTATTTCGAGATAATTTGGGGATACAAGCAAGGAGATCCTTTTTCTCAACCCCTTTTTCTTATAGCATTGGAATATTTACATGACACTTACGTTCTCTAATCTCTAAAAATGAAATGCCACTATGGTTCTATTTTATGCGGATGACTTAACTGTTTACTGCACGAGATCTCTGAAGGACATCACTTCGTATATGAGAGCGGTGTTTGGGACCCTGGAATCATTTTCAAAGCCCTTGGGACTAGTGGTTAACACCAGCAAGACTGACGTTTTATCTTCGGTGGAAGAACCTTTGAAGAAATGTTTCCAGTTATTGAAGTTCTCCATTAGATCAATTCTTCTTGGAATCTCAATAAAAAAAAGAGGAGGGAGCTAGCAGGGTTAGCACTAACACAGAGAAAGTCCTTGAATCTATTTCTAGTACTATGTCGTGTACAATAGGCACCATATAAATATATTAGATAGGGTAAAAATATAGAATGCGGTCTGAATACCCCAAGTAGTCTACTTATTTAGATATACTCCTTATTTAGAGAAAATATAAGACAAAATACAAATGATCCAGAAAAAATGGAAACCATAGTTATTTTAAGTTTCTGCAAGAAAGCCATCGATAGTCATATTTTGCAACCCTTTCATGGCCTCAAAAGAAAAGTGGCTCCGCTACAGGATGGCTACTTCACCCCTTTTTAGATACAGCACATTATTTAGTAGCTTAGAGACTTCAATACATCTGTTTTGGGATTCCCAAAAGTAGTAAACATTATGCACATGAACACTGAGATTTTGTGGGAATACTGCGTTTTAGAAATAAAGATTGGGGATTGGCTTGTAATGTCAACGCCTACACATAGATTTCATTTCTAATAGAATACTTAATTACTTAAAGTGCTATTTATTCTCTACACAGCAAGAAATAAGAACTCTTACACACTCCTCTTAATATCCCAAAAAGTGCTGGAAAGCTTCGACATGAATGGAAATTTCTTATTCATTTGTATTTTAAATTGCATATTTAGCAGATTTTCGCCATAATGTTATTATCTTTTTTCATTTACCAATGCTTTTTTTAACCCAAGTATAACAAATGATTGTCACTATTCCTATAATAATTAATTGATATTATTTTGTGATGAAGTCGCTGAGTGTTTTTTGGAATGAATAGATATATTTAATTAATGAACTGAGAATAAACTAATTACGTAATTAAAAAAAAGTTACACACTGCAACACCATTAAGCAGATAATATTTTTTTTTAGTTTTTAATGCCCTAATAGTCATAATTGGATTGGTTGCAATAGACTTATGATTTATAAAGAGTGGCTTATTTAAACGTTCACAAGCCGAGCGAAAAAAAAGAAGAGTTCCTGTAACTTTATTTATTAACTGATTAAATTAAAACTTTCGCCATAATTAAGTTAATTCAAATAAGTAATGATGAAACGTCATTGTTTACAGTAATGTTTTGTAACGAAAGGCTATTGCTGATTTTATTGGTTCTTATATTTGCAACTAAAATTTATTTACCTGTATAGAACATAAAGTTATTAATAGAAACCCCAAGACTTAGAAAGGGTATGTAATGAAATATGAATTAAATGTTATACAATATATATTATTTCATGGAAAGAAGTGAATATGATCCTTATAGCTTTCTTTAGCAAAATTATATATGACTGTCTTGTACAGCATTTAATATACATATTATACTTTTTTATAAAAACATGTCATCTTTATAAAAAGAAACATACCATCCAATAACATGTTTTTATAAAAAGGACAGTATCTAAAAATATAGTTTAGAAATCTGTTAAACAATAGTTTCAATTAGTTATATTTTTTAGGATTCCTGACTTTTTGATGATCTGTTACTTTTTGATTTTCCATTTCTTTTCTCTCTTGATATTTTTTATTCAAAAAATATACTTTAGTTTATTAAAAAATTTATAAAAGTAGTTACAGGGAATTTGATGACAAATTTTCGGAGGACTTATGAGTAGAAAAAGATAAAACTTTCTAAAAGATGAAGGATAATATTTTCTTTTGCACTCATTCTTTCTCAAGTAAAGATACTTGCCATTGGCTATGATGTTATTAATTTCACAGATACACATAATTATGTACGTAAGTATTTATTCCATAGAACCCATATTTATTCTTGGGCATATTTTTATGTCTTTTTTATTTTAAAATATGGGTGTCATTATAAATTGTCCTCCTTTGCAAAACATAATTCAAAATAATGTGGATTATGTACATATATATGGATTAACCGATGCATATCCGAAAGAACAAATAAATTGCATCGTGATAAAATATTCATTTGTTCCTTGTTAGTAGGTAATTACATATTGGACAAGCAACATTAAGATTATAAGTAGAAAAGTTTGAATTAGTTAGCCTGTATTCTTTGTAAGGTTGAAAACTTATATTAAGCTTATTATTCTATAATAAGCGTATAGTTTAGTAAATTAGTGCTTGAGTTAATTGTGGGTGACTAGGATCCATTGATATTATTGCTATGTTTTTTCGCTTAATTATGTAGTATAACAGAGTGGGAAACCAAAGGCCACGGCGTTCCATGGTGTCATTGTCCAAGCTCAGAACGAGTATAAATTTGTATGTAGGGCTGGATGAGGGACATATGGAGGCAGGCTAGAAGTCAGTTATTTTGTTGCTGCATAAGTTTTGGCTCTTCTTCACTGTATGGAGTTGTAATAGACTTCTTGATGTTATAGGCAGTCCGGAGCTTCCTGGAAACTGACACTGGCGCAAAGGAAATTGGATAAACGTGGTCTATTTTTATTGTAGTTTCGACATTGTTACATTTAGAGACAGGGGTTAAAAGAAAACTTGTTTATTTTTGGTTGTGTATTAAAAGTTTCTAACTGAAAATATAATGGATAATTAAATGTTACTGCAAGTAACGGGTCCCCACTTTATAAACTGAGGGAATAAAAAAATGTGTTTTTATTTAATTCTATCTATAGGATCAAACAAAGTCACAAAACTATGATTTGAGCTGTGAAGAAGTATGACAATCAATAATTAACTAACAAATTGATCAAATAGACCTAGTGGTATTTTAAGTGCTAAATTAACTAAAGGTTTTAGTTTTTATTGAACTATACTTTAAAACCAAATTTAATAAATCCTTTATTTAGTATAAGTTTAAAAAAATTAAAAATACAAAATATTTAAGATTTATGAGAATATATATATTTACATATATTTTTTTCTTCTCATTAATTAAGAGTACTTTTTATACTTCATACCTAGTTAAATACAAAGTAATACTTTGGAGTAAGAGAAATATGTTTTTTGTGTATTTAATTTTACTATTGATCAGTAAAGGATATTTTTTTATGTACAAGTGTGGTGCCGCATTATAAAATAAATATGGGAAAAAAACTTATCAGGATTTGAGGCATGGAATTTTGCAGGGGAAGAAATCCGGTACCTTCCATCAACTTGACGGAATATTCAAAATATTTTGAAAAGCGGTTTAAGAAATTTTAACAAATATTTATCATTATTGTTAATTTGAATGTTTACTGTTTTTTATTTAAATTTATTTAAAATATTAGTTGAAATTCTACCCCGGAGTATTAAGTATAAACTATAATGTTTATTTATGGTCTTTTTACGCAATTGCTCTGGTTTATTTACATATGTGTGTTTTATATAATATATAAACCAAATAAAGAATGTTGAAAAAAAAAAAAAACCTAAGCGGAGAATATCTCAATATTTTTTTTTTTTTTTTTTTTTGACTTCTTATATTAAAAATATACAGCTTAAATTTTTCATGGACATATTTGAGTTAACTACCGTATTGTATTCTAATTTTGTGGGATAAGTTAAAATAGCCATGAAGATTAGTCATAGTTTAAATCCTGTATTTAATGTCAGAGACTTATATTGCCTCTGATATGGTCCCATTGAAATAGAACTTTTTAATTTTCCATTATTTTATTTTGACACTCAAATTTGTCAAATTTAAGTGTAATTTACGGCGCCTCTCAAGGATTAATAAAAATAATTTGCATATGTTAATTGACGATAATTAATCAAAGAATACAAATGTAATCACCACTTAATATTGAGAAAAATCACTTTAACTTGCTTTTGTGTTTAGAGGCCAAATATACATTATACTCAAAAGAAATTTTAATGATTCTCATATAATTATCCTCTGTGATAATATGGACGATTTGTCTTTTCGGAACAATAGATTGTAGCAAGGAAACCAACAATCAAAGCACGTTATCCAAATTGATATTACTGGTAGCAACATTTGGCTTTATATATATATTTATTTTTTTAAATGTAAAGTATGAGTTATTCAACTTCGTGTATATAGTTTAATTGAATTAAAGAAAATTATTTTATCTAATAAAATGACATTTTGATATAAGATAACCATTTGCATGTAATTTTTTTCTTTATAATAAAAATAATTTAATTTGTTTAACTGTCATAAAAACCTAAAAATTTTTATTAAATAAAAAGTTAATATATAATAAGCTTTATATTATAAATTATTTACTTTCTAGAGTAGTTTTATTTAGTCTTGTTGCAATACAAATATTAATACTTGAATTAACAAACAAACTCGTCAAATTTTATCTAGCTACGAGCCATTGGAGAACCAGTGTGACAAATATTCCTCTTTCCAAAAATGAGTAGAATATATCCATTCGTAGTCTAAGGATCATACTTTCTTTTGAAGTCTTAATCGTTTTTTTGTAGGAGAAACAGAAAGCAGATGTAATGGTTATTTTGGGGACTCAATTACTCGAATTTGGTTTTAGTTAGACGCACCAAAACTTAACACAAAATACCAACATATATCTGGTATTGATGGAATAAATTTATAGTCTATATAGGTAGAAATTTTTCTACTTGTTGCATCTGAATACACTTTGTCATAGGCTACAACGTCCTCCTCATGTAAAGACGATTGTAATAGTCAATATAATAAATTTAGAAAGAAAAACAACTGTTGATTTTTTTTTTTTTTTTTTTTGAGGAATAAATATTTAGAAAAATTATAATTTTTTTTTTTGTCAGACAGAATTCCACTTATTCAGAATGAATAAACATTATATAATTACAATTACTCCATCAGACTCGGGAACTGTCCTTGAAATCCATATACATAATTGATGAATATTTCCTTCTCTTGGAGCCACCAAATATTGAATCTACGCACATTTATTTCAAGAAAATAACTTCTCTGAAGTGCAATGTTCATTTAATTACTTCGTTTTATAGAAAAAATATAGATTTTTAAGTTAAACTGTAAAATCTTAGAGATAAAGATAATATGAGATTTCAATATATATTGAATAAATTTACCCTCATAACCATCTTCAAAACCATACTCCGCCAAAAAACATTCTTGCTGTGAAAAATTTATGTTAATAAAGCAAAGTAGAAGTCTCATTTGTTACACCAAAAGCTCAGCACGTGCTATTCAAAATAAGCATAGCGAGTATATACATTTAAGGTTGAATCAGAGCAAAAGAAATTTTTAGTTTATCAAGCTGTTATCTTTATTATTTTATTTTTGAGGGAGAAAACCCAAGTTTTGAGTAACTACATGTGTTTGCGTGTTCATAAAAATCAGAGAGTAACACTGACGCATTGTTGGGGAGTTATCTTCCATAATCTATATTAATTAAGCAAATGTATATTATGGGAAAACAGTTATTTGTCTCTTTGTCTGTCCACTGACCCCTTATAACTCCAAGTTATAACTTTATTAAATAATAAAAAAATGACAAAAATTTCATTCCGTGTAGCAATCAATCCCTTTGTAATAGGTGTTACAATACTATCTCAAATTTATTTTGAATTAAAGGGTTTGATTTTTGATACCATAATTATATTAATCGACAGCAAAATAATCAATAGTTCAAATGATTTACGTTACTGCAAGAACTACATTATAAGAAATATATTTTTCTTCCAAAAAATTACTTTTACCTCTCAAAATTAATTTATATACAATATTTGGAAGGAAAGCTGACAAGAATTTTTGATTTTTTTAAACAATAATTGGTTTTATAGTTAATTATAAATTGAATAAATTTACCTTCAATACCCATCTTCAAGGCAATGCTATATAGATAATACATTTATAGGGGACATACAATTCCGCAAGTACATCTGTATCAAGCAAAATATTTATTTCGATAGCTGGTGGTGATACTGCTAATCAATCTGGTGTATTACCGGAAAATTGAGACAAGCTCATCTTTTTGCAAAAATAATTATATATTCCTGAATAGCAGTATTATAGTTTATTACCCTGTATATCTCATATCAACCTTTGTCTTTTTGACTGTAAATTACAAATTTAATGTCTTTTTTTCTCCCCAGTCTCTTCATGTACACTAATCGAAAGATAAATGTATACAGATTGTTAGTGTTGGCTGAGAAATGTTTGTTCCATGAATATTCATTCTATTGTTACGGAATAAATTATTTTTTGTTGTTATATGTAGGTATTAGAGTTCGTACGGTATGGGATTGTATTGTCATATCTCTACTTAGTATGTATATATATAAATACACCCTTATATAGAACACCAAGTTAGACGATAACGCATATGGTGTACATTTGTATTAAAGATATAATTTTTTGAAGCAAAGGAAATTATGTTTTAATTACTTTTTTAGGAGAGATATATGTAGCTAGGTATATTTATTGAGTACATAACTTGGAAGAGTAAGACAGAAAGGAAAGGACTCTTACTTCCACTAATTCTTCCCACAAATAGATTGTAGTTTTATTTGTAGAAGTAGCACAATATAAATCATTAATTATATAACCACTAATATCTGACTTACTCACTCATGAACGTAGATATAATCAAAGTTATATTAAACGTATTTTTTGATTGGTTGTGACACCTCATTGTATTTACACAACAGTAAATCCAATCCAAAATGTTCCAGTCAATTTCGTTTTAACTGGAGCTCTCATTTTATGAACACATCATTATTAAAAACTTCTTTGAAAACTTTTTTATTTCTACCATAGTTCCAATAGCAAAAAAATTCACAACATTGTTTATTTGTTTGAAGGAATGGTTATGTTTACAGTTGTTTCACATTTTTCACTATAAAATATTAACATGTACAAAAAAGAGTTTGTATTTTTATCCTTTCGTTAACGAACATCCTTTTTATAACGTGGTTAGTGAACTGGATAATAAAAAATCTCAAAAATCAAATGTAAAAATAAATAGTTGAACAATTATGCTAATTACGTTATATAAATTTTTCATTTATTTTATAGCTAATTCCATTCATTTGGCACTCGTAACTATCAATTTAAATGCTAAAAATACTTATGTGAGTATAAAACATCTAGAAAGATAAATCCTTATTTTAAATAATAATAACGAAATGAGTAAGAGTTTAAAAAAATCATTGTTCTTATATTAGAAACATAAAATTTAATATTTTGATGAAAATTTCTTTGAAATGTTCATTACTTTATGTAAATGAGTACCCATCAGTTTAATAAGGCTGCGTATAATATACAGTATAATAGCAATAATATTGGAGCTACGCCGTATTTCTTACATTGAAAAAGAGGTAATTTCAAGAAATCAAAAAGAAAAAAAAAACAAAAGAATAATTTTTAATTAGAACAGTCAATGGAATTTAATAAACCTTGATAAAAAATTGTATCAATACGAATAAATCTTAATTAAGGGATCATCAAGATACAAAAAAATGTATATTATGTGATGTTATGTTTTTTGAGCATATCGTAAGGTATTGGGCATAAATATGAACATATTTTTGGGGTTTTAAGGAAATAAAGTTTGTTAGTCCTATAGTAAACTATAATTTTACTTTAATATATAAATTTCTTATTGATAGTTTATATGAATGTTGAGAATCAAATCAGTTTTGATGATGATGCGAGATAATAACTACAGTATCGTAATTTTATAGCTACCGTTGTAGGCAGTATCTACGTATGTCTTAAACTATTTTTTCTATGGACACTTAGCCTTAAAGCCATATTACTACAATGATATTTCCCATTAATATATAAATAAATGAAATACATATATATCTCGTTATTGTTTATTTTTTGGTTGAAATTTGAATTTTTTAAACAAAACTTGGTTTTGTTTATTATAAAAGCATTAAATGGTTGTATTTGGTTAGAGTAATGTTGAAATTTCAATTCATACTACCGAAATCTCATTATATAATGAGTTAGTACCAGAGACAAGATTGATAATATAATTATTTATTAATATTATAAGAAAAATAAACAAAAACGACAACGTTTCTATTGGAAAAAGTGCTAATCACTTCTCTGTGATCAATTATGATTCATCATGATGGATAATTCAGAATAAAAAAACATCTCATGGAATGAACAAAAAATTATAGTATCAAACAAGAATAGTGATTTTCACTTCGTTATGATCCAGGATGTGTCAGATGAAGAGGCAATGGAGAGGAAAACTACTGAGAGGATTCGGGGAGCCACTCTAATTTTGGTTCGTAGGAAAACACAAGAGACTTGAGGGAGAACAAATGTACAGCTCAGTACAGAAATCTATGGCCGAATAGAAAGATGAGAACAAAGGTCTCTTCTTTTTTGCACAAAGATTACAAAACAATACATCTTTTTATTAAAACGTTCCAAGGGGACATTCCTTTCAAACAAAAATAAAGATAAACGACTTATATATCTCATTTTAAGTCAAAATATCCTTGAGGCAAAATAGTTTAAAGCAAAAGTACTGGACACCACCATTGTATGCCTCAGTCCACTGATGGAAAAAAGAAGTTGAATGGAAAAAGAAATGAACGACTTTTAAGCAAACCAGTAAATTAAATTCATTGAACCTCAATTGAAAATGGCCAATTATCATAATAAATCTTAAAAAAGGGATTATCAAGATAAATAAAGTATTCTATATAATCTAAAGAAGTATACTACAAAATATTAACAATTAAATATAGATTTATGGGAAATTAATAAGTATTTTTTTAAATCTCAGGGCTTTATAATTTCCCAGTACCCAAACTGAGGGTTTAATTAAATTTTTTTCGGGAATTCGCCAATTTATTTATTTTTTTGATAGTAAAAAATTAAATTAAAAAATATCAATGCTACGTTCGTTTTACTAAAACTAAACGAGAGGTTTGTACTTTAATTTCAATCAATACCTTTTTAACTGAATTTTTAACAATATGTGTATCATTTTGCACCATTATGAAATCAATTCATTCATTTTATTCAATATCTGATACAAATTGTTTATCAACATTATTTTTTAGAAATTTTTTAAGCATTTCATATTTAAGTGTTTAGATTATTTCATTAAATCGTTGCAAATTCAATATTTTGTATCACCAACAACCACTTTTTCTGAAGAGTCACATCTCATTAATTACTTGTAAATTTGTTAAATAGTTCTTCATTTCCTCGTAGGTTTTATTTTAATTGTTTTATTCAGAAACAGGCATTTGAAGAAATTAATTTCTTGTTTTTCTAAATGATGAGACCAAAAACCGAGAATCTTTTCCACTATAATTTGATAAATTGGTCAGAGATGAATATTCATGGATCAAACAAAACTTTGGTTTACCAAAATATGTGGCAAAAATTTTCATGTGTACATTCAAATTTTTGTATGTAAGCATTTTATTCAACATTACTCCTTTTTTTACTTTCAAATTATCTGAAAACTGCTAATGGAACGATTACATCTCTAAAATACCAAAAGTGTTCCTGGAAGGTTTTGAAAGCAATATTAGCAATATTTTATCAATTTGTCTGTAAGCTTCTTAGTTTTTATTAATTAAATATCAATGATGGATCTTCTATAGCCCAAGTTCATCATAGTATAAATTAGATTATTATTATTTTTTTTTTGTAATGTGATTATATATTTATAATATTTATTTAAAAGTATATATACACGACTTTTTTGTTACCAGGTCCAAGCAATCAGTCCTAAGTATCTGTTTTAATTAAAAAAAAAAATTATGTTCTTATTTCAGAATATATTTTTATGGGACAAAAATACTTTTTTTATTACCATTCATCGAATACATATACATTGTAGAATTCACTAAATTAAATGTGTCCACTATAAAACAGGTTTGTCTTACCAAATTAATTATATACTAAATTATAATTAATTCATAAATTTGAACTATTATTGCATATCTGAATTAAGTGTGTAAGTCTTAATCGAGTTATGTTGTATTTAATTTTTTATTTATTTACATAATATAATTTTTTGTTAAAGACATATTCTAATCTAAAGCTTTAAAAAAAGTAAAGAAGTGCATCTGTTAGCTTGAAGAGATACAATGGTCCAGCATTTTATATTTATTTGCAAGATGTCCCTTTTTATTTTAACGACATTTCAAGTAAAAAAAGTTTTGTACTAGTGCATATTAGAGTGTGTGCTATGAAACCAACTGAAATCAAACCAAAATCCAAACGAATCATGACAAGAATTTAGGTATTAGTAATTATACTATGCTATATATGTGGCCGGAATTTGAAGGGTTCTTTTCGGTCAAAGCTACTGGCTCCTTATAAAACTCCTACAAAAATGATCATAATCGGATGAAAATTTATTTTTATTCCGAATAAAAGGTATGAAAAAAAAATCTTCCTTTTTAAAATCGATTGTTTACTTCAAAATATGTTAATTTGGTTCATTTATTTAGAAGGAACCATTTAATGTAGCAACTAAATATTGTAATACAGCGTGTGTTGTGTGCAAATTGTTATTTTTGAAATAAAGAAAGAGGAATGGAAACACTAACATTTTTCTCGTATAAAATACATAACATAACTTGCAAGACAGTATGCACAGAAAAATAATTTATATTTGATAAATGTTCAAGAGTGAATATGAACTTTAACGATTTCATTACTTGTCCCTGCCAACTAAAAAAGGATTAACGTATTTTCTCTTTAGGATAATATACCGGAATATCCAATTTAATCCCTACATATTAAGCAATATACTCATTCTAACCAGCTTCTAAGCTCAAAATTACGTATAATTGTAACATTACTTCTTACAGTTTAATTAAAAATATGTACGTTGCTTGACGAAACTTGTACATTCTTTCTTTAAAAAAATATTGAAATATCATTGAAAACAAGGTAATTACTATTGTCAAGGGTTCTTGCCACGAAACGGCAAACCGTTTGAGTCATACTTTAAGCTACCCAGAAATGAAGTTTAGAGTTGTCATTTATCAGAAAAGATTAATGTCGATCTTTCCCCCTGTGCTTCACAATTCCCTTTCCGTCTTTTGGACCTCAAATAAGCGTCTTCTAAAATCTAAAAGATAACTCATATATCTCTCCAATAATAACAAAAAGTGTTTTTAGGACATAAAAAAAATGTGTACTAATATATTTTTCAGGTATCAAATGGAAAAATCGTTTTGCTACTTGCTATAACTTTTTAGTCTAATTTAGTATAAGAGACATATCGTAGATAACTATTTCTTTTCAACAATTATCTATTGTCCGGTAGTGAATAAGTCATGCCCCACTTTGCACGCTGTGCATCATATAATCTGAATGAAGTCAAATAGAGATGGACACGATGGGTATGAAATATATTTTTATTCAATATGCCTATATACATGAACATTATTTGTGAATTTGGAAGCCATTGACGGTAATGACAGCATACAAGGTGACGCTCACATGTGAGATGTAAATGCGCCTCATATTATACCACTTTTTTAACAGAGCATTTGAGGTCTACTATGTTAGCGTAAAAGACTTGGCAGGGTTTGAACTCTACTTGTCCCCGAATGTTGTAGTCCAGCAGGTTCCAGTGCGTGCTCTGAGTTGGCGATAAGTTAATTAAGGAGAATCCTACGTATTAAGTGATTAATGATATGTAAATTATGAATAAACAGATCAATACAATGTTTTCTAATTAATAAAGTGTCTGTTAAGGAGTAATAAAGGTTCTATATCATTATTCTATTGTCTGTAAGTAACACTGTTACATATTGAGATTGCATTATGATTTATTCTTTACTAAATTGAATATTTTATAGAACTTCTATGTATCATTTCTAGTTAATATTTATATATATATATAATGTTTGAAAAACTAGAAATATACAATTTAAAAAAAAAATGCTTGTACGATAGGAATCAACAAATGAACTTGTAAATATAAATAATTGTATTTAAATGAATTTGCCAGAGACCCTACCCCATTTACCTCCTTTTAGTCTGGAAAGGTTTCTGTATTTAGTCAAAAATTGACAAGGATGTAATTTTTTTTTGGCACTAATAAAAAAGCTTTCACTATTTAAAGTAATGAATTTGTGTTTCATTTAACATATTTCTGAAGGGAAATCCGTCACTTCTAAAGCACGATAAATGTCACATGCCCCTTTATTTAGAAAATAAATAAAAATCGCTTATGAAATGGAGAAAATTTAGATAATATGTTATTTTTTATAATCAAAAATTATTTTTTATAACTTTAAATGATTTATTATTTTGTATTAAAGCCATTCAATCATACAAATCTAGCCTTATTTAATATCATAAAAAATATAGACCGTAAGGATAAATGAATTATTTAACTCATAATTATGGTATAAATATCTAATTTTATAATTTACATATAAACGAATGAAATCACCTTACATTAGTGATTGTGAAATGTTGTAGTCCAAAAACTTGTCAAATGAATTCATTTAGAAAGACAACTTCAAAGTATTATTATATATATTTTTTTTTCCATAAAAAGTAAATCATTTTACAAATCAAATTATAAATTGTAGACATAAAAGAGTTTTTGTTGACAAAAGAAAACTCTAATAAACTTTTACTTTTTTAAGAACAAATGTCATTTAAATTCGCATTCTATGTAGACATAAATATTTAGGAGTTGATTGGATAATTGAATGAGAGAAAATAGTGAATCTATTGGAGGAATGTTAATAAAATATCTCAAAAAAATTATTTATAAGCGACTTTTAAATTTTAAAGACTCATGCAGATTTTTAGACACTTTGAGGAAAAATATATTTCTATAAAAAAGATGGTTTCAAAATGGTTGTTGCCTCTAAAATAAATGATAAGAATGTTTAATTTACCTTTCTGTTCGTTTTATTTGGTGATTCTTGCCGTATCTTCTTGCATTCGATTTAGAAAATAGTTCCTTTAAAAAAAAAACAAGATGAAAAAAAAATATTTTTGAAATTGTTGAGATCACTGCTTCACGATTACTGCCAATTGAGTTTGTTTCAACTACTATTATATATCTATCATGTTTTTTTTTTTTTTTTTTTTTTTTTTCCCCTCAGTTTAAAAAGGTAAAGAGAAACTATATACTTCCCAGTAGAAGAAGGCGCTTGAATTCTTCTGATGCGCCAAATTCTCTATCACTACTCTTTCCCTTTTTCTTCAACCCACATATTTTCCGGCAGAAACAAAGATACATAGAGTAGATAGTCTAGATGTGAGAAATTAGTAAGAGAGACCGGGAGAGCTGTTGTGACACTTTTTGTTTCAGACTCAATTACTCTCAGCAGTATAGAGTCAAACTTACGTTAATCATTACACAATATATATACATATGTTTACTTTATATTGATTTATATTCCATCAAAATCTAACTTTACTTTAAACAAGAAAATAAATAAAAATAAGTAACAGAGTGGCTACAATTATAGAAGCATTCACACTTCCTCGTTGGGATAATCTTCTTCTTTGAAAAATTTTATGACAGGTGTTACTGGCAAATTAAAAGCCTTTGTAACATCGTTGTCTATATTAAAAAGCAAAGTTATTCGTTAAAACAATTGGTTAACAGGATGTAAACATAAGACGACTCTTTAGTAGATCTATGGGCTTTATTGTCCATTCATTTTACAAGTCATAATGAACCTTTTTATTTGGAAGAGCTCAAGGTTATACCGAAAAGTGCTTCTGAGATGTGCTTTGAGGATAGGAAAAGCATTGGCACAAGTATATTGTATCTGAAGGAAATTACTTTGTATGGAACAACATAAATATTGATGAATAAATAAATATTTTTTCCTAAACAAATACAAAGTCACTTTACTTTTTGAAGACACGTCTTATGTTTATTATAGTTTGAAGCTATTTAAAGGCTTTACCAGTCAATTCTTTTTTTAATACAAATTATATTGAAATACGATTTTTCAAATGTTGTAACTCTCCCCATAGTCAAAAACGTTCTCAAATAAAATATATGATATTTGATGTAAAAAGATTTATAGTATAGATCACTGATAAGTGGTATATATGTATATTTAAAAATTCACTCTTAAGCCCTCTTTAGGCTCCTGTTTTGGATTAAAAAGAGTTTTGATCTGCAAATACATAAAATAATAAAGAACAATAAAGAATAAAAGAAAATTGCAGCACTTTTTACAATTTTCCACTCAGCCTTTAAATATCTCAAATTTCTTTTCACTGAGTGAGTTTTTAATTATGTTAACTATATCAACCGTTGATAAAATAATAAATAGTTCAAATAATGAAACAATATTACAAAAATAATGATTTTCAGGAAAACTAATTTTATCCATCAAAATAGTTTGGATCACCTATCTCAAGAAAAGTTGACCAAAATAATTGAGTCTTGTTCACAAAGTTGGTATTTTACAAAAAAAATTGTGATACACAATATATAGTAGTTGTAACTTTTTTAATGCTTTAGAAAATGGACTGTTGCTGTCCTCGGTCTTGCAACTGCTACAGTTTATACTACTATAACAATTACATATGTAAACTGCTTTCGGGAGTATATTTTTAAAATAACATATTTTTTAAGAAAATGAAAAAAAGGATTATGTTTTTAAAATATTTTTTTGGGTTAAAGTAATTAAAAATTCAAATTTTAAGTGGAGCTCTTGTGTTTCTCCAGAAATACTTAATATTATTGGTAGAAACACCTGTTACGGAATCTAGGATTTTATATTTTTCAGAACTGGATCCCCTTTATTTCTCTCCAAGACGGAGTTAGAAGCACGAATATGTACTCTGAAGTTTGTGTTACTTTATATAAAATTTAACATGACTGAAAGAGGTTTTTTTTGTTTATGAAAATAACTTTTTTTTTTCTTTCAAAATTCTGAGAATCTTTTGATAATTGGTGCTTTAATTTTGATAAGGGAACATGTTTAAAACTATTGCTAAAATGAAATCACTACAATTAATTCAATTGTTATGAGTAACATTATTTATTTATTTAATTAAATCAGGCCGAAAATTGTCATACAGAAGAACTTTCATTACCTGGAGGTTTCTTTCATTTAAAGAGTTTTTTTCTCTTTTGGAATGGTTTTGTTGAAGAAACTATGTTCTAATAAGTTTCAATGCTTAACTATTTATTCTATGGTTCCTCGTAGTAGGTACCGTGACTCATTTTAACTCTTCGTAGTACAAGTACATATATATTTAATGCATAAAGTAAAAAAAGTTATACTGAGAACACAGGTTTGATGTAGGGACATTGCTCAATGATCTTTTTTACCCATGTTCTCAATTTTATTTTCTAGTTGTCTCTCAAATGCTACTTCATATGTTATAAATATATGCAGGAATTAGGGTTGTATCTGTCGTTAATATGGGACTTAAAATCCTTCCTGTCCCACATTTTGTTTAGTCCAGTTCCTTTTTTCGCTCCTTGAAAAATTAGGCCGATAATGAAAATCTAAATAAAACTTATTAAGATGATAGAAGTTTGATTTGATTTATAATAACGTCACAAGTAGATTTCCCTGATGAGATCATTAATGAATAGCTGTTTGATAATAGGGCTTTTGCATCCAATTCTGGGACGTTATGAAAACCGTGGGACCGATACATCCCTAGTAAAAAGGATGGAACTCATACCTTTTTTATTAATGATTAAAGATGCTTGTATTGCATTATGATCCACTTTTATGTCCATCCATATCCATAGTGTACCATGCTGTCAGCTAGGAGCAATACAAACTTCGATTAGAGGTGCGGCAGAAATTATTCTCAAGACCCGCCAAACAACAAAGTTAGAGGGTTGAGAAAGAGGGTCACATAGAGGCAGGTCAGAAGTCGGCCATATTGTTGCTGATAATGTTTTGGTTCTTCTTGGCTGTATAGAACTGTAATTGACATCATTACATTTTAGGCAGTCTGAGTGGAGATGTCAACAACGGTTTTTGCAGCATTCTTGGCACTGACACCGATGTGAAAAATATTGTAACACACGGTACCTTCCTTGTTGTTGCTCCTTACTTCGAGAGATGGAATAAAACAAGTATCTTTTTGTTTTTTAATGAAAACTCATCATTAATCATTACGGTAATAAAATTATAAATAAATTCTATACTAAGTTTAGGTTCAATTTTAAATCTATGATTTCCGGGAATACAATTTGCATAAATACAGATTTTAGCTTGAATCAAACATTGAAATACAAATATGAATATATTTATACATATATGAAAAACATGTCACCCAAATATCACAAAGTTTAATTATTTTTAATCGAAAGCTTTCTACACAATGTTAAAAGAATAGAATAAGTCTAATATTTTCGCTGGTATTGGACTTCAATAAATTGTCTATTTTTTATGAATGGCCAGTAGTTACTTGCTAAAAATATGCTGGATTCTTTATCAAAAATTATCAAATCTTATCATGATACTCATAATCTTTCATCCTTAAGATCCCCGATTTCATTTTCTAGGATTCGAGTCATTTCAGATCTTTAAAGTTAATATTCGGGTACCCAAGCTTTCAGATGCAGATCCAAAACCATATGGATACTTGTCTCTAACTTTACAAACATTTAACCCAATATTTGACCCTTAATAAAATAGGATCCCGATTAAAATGATATTTGTACTGACTACGCATGCTGAAACAATGAATATTCCAATGTTATTACATATAACATTAACTTTATTGGATCTTCCAATAGAAACAGAAACAGAGAAAGGACTCAAATGAGTTGGTAGTTTGGATTTCTAGAAAAGCAGGTATGTTCATTTTTGATGCCAAGAGTCGAAAAATGGAAGTACTAAAGGCAACACTGTTGTTTTAGTTTTAACATCCCTATATTTAAGCAAGTTAATATCATTCTTCTATTGGACGTTATTTTTGATCATTTAGATAATAAACTTTAAAACATGCTTGATATACAAAATTATTTTCAAAATTGATATAATATTTAGATTTTGTTAGTAGAGCTCAGTTATAAAATAGTCCACAGGAAAGTGTAAGAATACTCCTTTCTTTTAATGTTCCTTCAATTTGTTAGATGGAGATTGAGAATAAGTAAACATTATAGCATTACATTTACTCCATCCAACATAGGAATCTTGTGAGAAGTCGATATCCATAAATAATGTATATTTATTTCTCAATGAATGAACAAGGCGCGAACTTACGCCCATTGAGTTCAAGAGAATAATTTCTGCTGAGGGCGTTGTTTATGAGCTACGTCGATTCCATACTCTTTATATTTTTATATATTTTATTTCATTTAAAAAAAGGCAAGCAATATTTTTACGAATGTTGAGACTTATTCAATTAGTTTTAAGAATAAAGTAAAAAAAATCATAAAATGAATTCTTCATTCTCATGAATTTTTATGAAGTTGATTTAAAAAAAAAGAAAAAAAAGTTGACTTAATGCGGATTTTTAATTCGTATTTCTTCGATGTAAAATACTTTATGTACTTCAAAATTGATATCTAAGAGAACGGTGACTATATTTCTATTTTTATTAAATCCAAATTTGACTGTATATGTTCCTCAGAATCTAAAATTGTTAATATTATTTATATATATATTTGTAAATTACAGAAATATCTTCTGTGGACAAAAAATTTCGTTTCAAAACATGTTAATGTATTATTTTTTTAAATAATCATAAAAAGTATTGTTGGTTGCAGAATAAAAAAATTTGAAACTGCAAATTAAATTGAATATTTCTTTCAAAAATGAACTTGACGATATTTATTTTCAAAAAGTGAATAATTGTTACCCTTGATTAGTAAGAAAGAAGAAAGGGGTAAGGAAAACTTTTTTTTGCATTTGTTATCTTCTCAAAAAACATATTTTTAAATATAATTAAGTAACTTAGAATTTAAATATTTTTCATATGCAGTGTATTTAGTAAGTATTTATTCATTAGACTTAATCAATCTACTCGACTTCTTTATATTTATTTTTATATTTATAACTTTCCATTTTTAAAAAAAAATTAATGACTTCTTACAATTAGTCATATAACTATTTTAACTACTATATGAGTTCAAAACACTTCGAAACAACATCACCTTACATATCTAATTACTATTGAATATGAAAATTAAAAGTTAAACTGAAAAATCAATCAAACCCAAGCTTTTTTAACGGTAAATCTTTATAAGTTGTAATATTATATTGACTCTTTTGTTTTAACTATAATATTACGCAATAGAATACACAGTAACGTTTAAATAAGCCCCATAATTTTTATATAATTTAACCCAAATTTTAAGAGTTGTATTCTATATATATTAATAAATATTTTTTTTGTTTGAATATTGAAATGTTTTTTTTTTATCAACTGATTTTTCATTTAACTTTCATCTATATAATTATTTAAACTTGAAATATGGCTCTTAATCAAAATTATACTCTAAAAAGCTGTATAAACAAGGATTTAATTGTCAAAACTTCTCCAATGGAGAATTCGAAAGATCATTTACGTGTTTTACCGCTTAAGTAACGGTAAAAATTATGAATTCTAGCTGGCCAGTCTTCCAAGTCCTGAATTTAGTTAGATAGTGTTGTAAAAAAAGACTTATCTAGTACAGGATAATACATCCTCTACTTGTCTTCCATCTCCCTTCTTCAGATATTTCAACTCCAAAATTAATTACAAATTGTGTCAATAACACTGAAATTTAAGAAGTATCATCCCAATAAGCAAGGATGCAGGAATTTTATGATCAAACTCAGAATTTACTTCGAAGTTAGATTGAAAATATGATACACACAAAGTAATGCAATTATAATTCAGTCTCCTGAATAGGGTCGGTATTCGAATTTTATTTGGGAGACTTTTCAGAATCTGACATGAGGTGGCTTAAAAGATTGGACCTTTTAAATCCCCCCCAATAAATAGACTAATAAACAGCATCTTTGATAATTAGTTTAGTTCATTTTTGATGGAATTAGTGTAGTTTTTTCAAAGAAATTTATGTGATTTTGTAAAATCTTTTGATTTGTTGGCTAGATTTTGTCAATATTTAGTTTAATAGCGTTTTTTTAGAAAATTCATATTTCCATCTATTTCTCAAAAGTAGTAATTTTATTAATTTAAAAAAGGGCACATAATATTCTTCCAAATCTTTCTTTTTTTTTTTTTAAAGAAGAAATAACTAAGGTTCAAAAGTTTAATATGTAATACTCCAAAACCCAAAAAAATAATATTCTTATTCCTTCAAATCTGAGACTTTCAATCACTCCGCATTTTTGTCTAAATCTTCAAATTTTTTAAAGTCCACTAAAAGGGTTTATATAAAAATGCATTAATTAATATATTGATACTATCAGAATAATCTGTCCAATGTACAAATAAAAAAATATTTTATTAAAAAAGTGTAATATTTTATTTCACTACTCAAAAAAATATAATGAACAAGAAAATATCAATTCCTTTTAACCCTTGAATGAAATTTATTTCATTCAAAAATATAAGAACAAATACTTTTTTTATAAATATTATTAGCATAATTTTATTAAATCAGGAAAATAACTACATATTAATAACAAGCTATCACATTTTTTTAGATACAGATACAACAAAATAATACACATTATTATTATATAACTAAAACATGTTTGAGAAAGAAAGCCGGCGGTTCGTCTCCCCATCAGCCATCATTTTCGTCCCTTCAACAACAAGAGGTTTAGCGTGGATAAGAATTAACATGTTATTAGATCTGGTACCAGAACAAGGCAACTCCAATTTTTTAGAACTTAGATATGAAACAAATAAGAAATTGAATCTATAATTAAAAAAGTAGACAATCATGGAAAAATAAATCCAAGCCCCCTTAATGTCCCCGTGGTTTTCTACTTGACAGAGGTGACTTCTAAGATATATATTGATTTACTGGAATTTGTACTCTTCCAGTGTTGGTGGAAAAGGCAAGTGTTTATTTTTAACACCATATATTATTTCTTGGACTTTGAAAATAATATACTCAATTTTCAATCTTTTTTTGTAAGACGAAGACGGTTGCTACTAGCCAATCCAAAGTGCTGAGTACCTGGACGTACTTTTCATGGATCATAAAGTCCTCTATTTTATCAACGGGAACCACTTTGGAGCAAAAATAGTTCAAATGGAATGAGTGTCCGATGTTTTCTTCGCGGAGGGAGCCCAGCCTTGGTGGAAAAGGCAAGAGTTTTTTTCTAACACAATTTATTATTCCTTGGACTTTGGCAATAATATATTCTACTTTCAGGCTTTTTTTATGTATAAAACGTTGCTACTATCCAATCTAAAGCGTTGAGTACCTGGCCATACTTTTTGCTGATCATAGGTTTCAACAATTTAACAACAAGCGCCACTTTCAAGCAAAAGTAATTCAAATGAAATGAGCTTTCGATGTTTTCTTCACTGAAGGGAGTACATTCTATAATCAACATTTTGTTTCAACTAACTTGTTAAAAGAGATGAGGGGGCCAATCAGTATCTCAACCATTTTTGATGGGAATCTGATAAGTTATTTTTAAGTATTGTTTTAGAGTTTAATATTTTTACCATTTCTTTCAAATACAGTCTTTCCAATCTTTTCTTGACTATAAGAGATAGCCCTCCGTCTTTGGCACTGTTTATTGTAAACATTATTCAACTGATAGAGAGTGAGTTAAGTGCTTGGAAGAAGGGTCTTGAAGGCTTGAAGTTACATATTTTGGAACGGTAGCTTGACCCTACTCTTGGTTATACTTAAAATAAAAAAATTGTTTAGACCAGTATCTCCACGACATAAATATTGTACAACATAAGTTAGTCCTCCTCTCCTGGAGAACTCATCCTGACTTCTCAACCTTGGATTAAACTTCAGAGGTTCGGCAGGAAAAAGCAATATTTGTTGGGTGTAAAAACTATTCCTGAGATAACAAAGTAACATATATGTTAACTCTAACTCTTGTTTGAGTTGTTGGTTCGACTCTGACTACTTAGTTATAAATTTTTAAACTTATATCTGTCATTACATATCTCATCATGTTTCTTTTTTTACTTTCTTAACAAAATTTAATTTAGCCAGTTTGGGGTTTAAATAACTCAAAAAATAATAATATGACGACCAAAAGGACTGAGATTATTTTTATTTGAACATATAGATAAAATGGATTATTGAACTAGAAACAGTAATAAAATGCAAGTGATTTTTTATCTAAGAAAATATTAATGAACATGAAGATGTTTTATTGTTCCACTCTCAAAATGTGGAGCGATAAAAGCTCTTTTTTTTACTCTCAATTATACTTAAGTATTTACATTATTTTTCTTCAGTTGATTACTATCTAATTGTAAGGAGGTAAATGTAGGAAATGTACAAACTAATGTATTTAGGCTAAATTTGTTCAGCTCTTAAAAAAACATAAAGAAAATTTTTTTAAACGCATATTCAATGAGATGTGTAATCTTTTTTAAAAAAAAGGATATATTTTGAATAGCTTCAAAAAACAATGAAAAAATCATAAAAAAACTACAGCAATCATATTTTCTGATGGAATCCTTCATTTTACTCTCTTTGACGTAAATTCCTGCCTTCAAAAATTATTTGAATTATTTTAATACCCACTGTTAGAAACCATATTTTTCAATACAGCCTAAATTTTAAAATAAAACAAATTTTTACATACATCCTTTGAGTATTTCGGTCAATAATACGGATACCCTGGCGTATGGAGCTGAAAAAAGGTAGGAATGTTAAAAAAAGGGTCACAATATTGATAAGTATTTACATCGAAGGAATAATTTCAGTAAGATTACTAAGGAAATAATATCAACACTTGGAGTGGTGCAATGGGTTGGAAATAGATGTAAAGAGTACATGTGCAAAAAATGTTTAGTTAATATCTTCATATTTGGTAGCATAAAAAGTAAAATACAAATTAAATCATTTATCCTTTTTTCAAGAGTTGGATGACCAATGTGTGATCAGCAAGGAAAAAGAAAAAAAATCAACCACAACTAACATTTTGGTAAAAAACAAACAAACAATGGTTAGATTTTTGAAATGAATGTCAAGGTCCAATGAAGAGTATTGGTTACAAAAAGAGTCTAAATGACGACTTTATGATTATCTGGAAGGCCAAGATCAATAATGATTTCACAAAAACATGATGTTACTTGCCACTGACTTTAAAGTGACAATCAAAAAGCTGACCATGCAAATCCTGGTCTGAAATCATTTTTCAAATCTCCAAATCATCTACTGAGAACAACTTTTGAAGGAAAAAAGATTTGAAGGTGACATAAGTTCCTGATATATCTCAAACGCTATCTTTAAAGAAGATATGTGTTAAATCTAAAGTGATATTCCAGAACATAAAATAATAACATAATTAATATTTGCTTTGATAAAAATGGCAAAAATTCCAAATTAATGAGACATCTACTTAATTCTATGTGTATAAAATACTATTTTCATAACTGATATATTTAATGTATCAAGAATACTACTTATTTGGATACTTTATAGTCAATTTCAATTTGAAAAATATTTATTCTTATGATATATCAATATAATCCCTCCTTTAATTCCCTGGAGTGCTACTCCAGAGACTGAAATATATTTTGAGTATCATCATTCTGATCTTCCTTCTATTGATACTCTTAACTTATCATCTACTTTCTTCATACATTTTTTTTTTTTGGATAGTACTTGATTAGTTTCAGGGTTTTAGTAAATTCTAAAATATATGATCAAAGTTTTAAAGATTGTTTTTATGCGTTCTTATCATTTATGCACCTCAATGACGAGTATGAAAATGGAAAATTGACTCGGAGCAATCTATGTCTTTTTCCGCGTAAAACATGGGTAAACACAAATTCATGCTAGAATGATTTTTATAAAAATTGAGGTTTGATTAAATATATATTTTTCAACAAATTGTCCTTGAATTCGAACAACAAATTATCCATATTACCAATTCATTCTAATGTTCTTTCAGTTTATATGATGGAGTTGCATTGTTGAAGTATAAATAAACTTTATAATAACAAAATTACTCCCTGTGAGTTTCCTCACTATTTCCTATTTAGTTCTGCTCTCTTTGTGTTGAATTTCCGAATCCACTCTTTTCTCTGGTCAAACTCCTCATTTCTGTATTTGGGTTCAATTTTTTTAAATTTTTTATTTGTCTCAATTTGAGTACCGAAGCTCATCCCACAAATTTGAATACAGAAGCTTTAATTAAATTATATAAATCTATCAAATATTGGTTTGTATCTATAAATTAAATAAAAAATGAATTGGTATTTTTACTTTTATTTCTTTTTGTGCAGGAATATTTTGATGTTGACGTAGCGAATGTATTATTTGAAAAAATCTACTAATAAAAGTTCTTCCATTAAATTTTTTGCGTACTATGGCCTCAATGGTGGAAGACACATACTTTAGACATGATAAAAGCTGTCCAGAATTTCGATTTACATCTATTTATCTATATACAATTCTGATAAGACCAAATTCCTGAGTCCTAGAGTGTAAGATTGTTTTTTCGATTATAAACTGAATTTTTTTCAAAAACAAGATCGATTCCTGGTGTCTCAAAGTTTTTAAAGGATAGATTATTGCTTCGAAAATCTACCAAAAAATATAATAAACTAATAATGTACAAACAGAAAGAGGGAGATCCTTTATTGAATACACATTAAGGAAGGATTTTCGTTCTTCATTCATTCTAGTGTTCGGGTGCTTTATTTAAATGTAAATTCACCTCCGTCCCTGCAAGGAGGTCCACGCTACAAATGTAGGACTAACAAAAGAAGAAAGATAGAATCATACTCAAGCCAATCTGTTGGATAAGTGTATTCCATGGAGTGCAGAAAAAAGGAAAGGTAAAATTAATTAATTTGATAATGTAACATTTGTTTTCCTTAAGCCCAGCAAAGACAAGTTTAAGTGTCTATTTGGAAGTGCCCGACTAATAAGATATAGTTGTAAAATAATATTCAATTGGTTTATTCATGTTTATATTATCATCTGTAGCAACTATTCTGAATAAGTAAAGATGGATATTGCTAAAAGCTCCACATTTCCACTCTCATATTGGGGTACTTCAGGATTTCAATGGTAGTACCAGAGAGTCAGAAAATAGTCGGTATTAATATCAAAATTACAATGTTTGATATTTTAACATCCCTGAATTCACATGCTAAAAAATAGCTCAATCTATTGAGTAATTTTGAAGCCTGTGCGTAATATTCTATCCGAAGTTTTTATGTATCCTTTGATATTAAGAATGAGAAGTTTGTATGCCTGTGGAGGACTCATTTTTGAGTGTGCGCTTAATATTTTGGAACTGCACGACTACTTGATATAAAAAAAATATATTCTTAAACAAATAGTCTGTGTGATGCACAGTCATATTAAAAAAATCTTCAAACAATAAAAATAAAATCATTGTAAGTTATATTTTGGGTGCTTTGTTGACAGTAAAAAGTCTTATATATCCTAATGTTGTTGAAAAAAAAGTAATTTTGTGTATGTCTTTCCAATTTTTAAAAATGGGCAATGAATCATTGTTAGATATAATAAAGTATAATGAAAGTGGGTAACAAACACGTTAATTTAAAAAAAAATCCCAGCAATCCCGGTTACATCCGATTGTGTGTTTAATAATTAAGTCATTTATAAGCCATATTATTTGAATCCTCATGGTGTAATTTTGTATATGTTATTTATAGCAAATGTATATATATGCAAGACTTTTCTTTGTAATTCTGGGTAACAATAGACACTCCTGCAGAAAAATAAAAGTAGAAAGATGTAATAATACAAAATTGTATTGTTTGACTATACCTACGTACATATGTAAGTAAAGGAACTACCATTGGAAAAAAACTATATGTCTATATACCAATGTGTATAGATATGTAGGCTTATGTTTATTGCTAGGAATGAAGAGCCATTCTTCTATTTTCTTCTTTTTTTCGTTTTGGCAAAAAAATAATAATGAGATCATGAACTATGTCCTGTATACAAGATAAGAGTAATGTTATATATTGGTTTAGTTTTCCTCCTTATGCGATTATTATTATGATTATTGGAAGTCTTTCATGGCAAAAAAATTATAACTGACGATGTAAATATCGAAATAAGATCTGAGTACATATTAAATCAAAAACCCTCTCATTGCTATGTGAATTTTCATAATTATCTTATAACGCCAGCACACATAAAAAAATATCCATATTTTTCCAGGAAATCTTGTTTTCTACTAATTAATAACATTAGTTTCCTTTATTGCTAAAACGATATACATGTATAGTTATTAATATTTAGACAAATCAATTGTGTGTTAACGTATACATATAGTTGTGTAAACCCAGTGAATTTATTAGCTGGCCCTTTTTTTTTGGGGAATTGATAGTCCTTAACAGTTTTTATTATTATTTAATTAATTCCGAAGTAGTGAGAATCCTTCCCTAAATAGATTCAATTATATTCAAAACCTGAACACTCATGTGTGCTAATAAAAGATGAAGTGTTAAATCCTGAGTTAGAGTTTTAATTCATTGTTGGACTCAGAATAAAATTGAAGATTGATATCGGAATAATTTTGGCCAATATCCTTGTCAATTCCTTCATCCCCTCCTCCCTTGTCACAGGTGATTGTAGCAAATCTCCTCCAAAATATTTTCAAATTGTCAGGCTTATCATGTTGATTTTCGGTTTCTTTTTTTTAATATGCCATTATACACAGATTTTCAACACTGATAACCCTAATTAGTTCAATGAGAGCCATTTTTCTACCGATATCATATATATATGTGCACATATACGTCTACACGTACACTAGATGTGGTAACCATCATTTACCATTTTAATTTAATTCTTTTTTGTCGGTCGGATTGAGTTATATAATTTAAAAAAAAAGCTTGGCCACTTAAAAGCAACAACTAGTTGTTATGAAAAACATGAGAACGTTCAGCTTTGAATAACTTTTAGTGAACTGTCTAAAAAAGACATCCCAAAATTAAATTGTATTTCATTACTTGATAAACAGTAAAATAATAATAATTATATTAATTACTTTAAATTTTTGTTTCCTTTTTTAGAGAACTATTCCAACGCTTTTACACTTCTTAATATTTATAAAAATTCTTCATATACTTCAATAATTACAAAATAAAATAAGAATAAATTCTTATTTTAAATTAATCTGAACACTATAAGTTTCTTATTTTTAACAAGAGAATTTTTTTTGTTGATTTTGATAAAGATTTCTCGAATATTATTACTTAATCAAAATGAGTAACCATCATTTTTGATGAGGCTGTGTGTATTACATATTATATATGAAGCTATAATATTACAATTTGTTAGCTATTGTGGTACACCTCAGTCCTCATATTTATAAAAAGAAGAATCCCCTAAATCAAAAAAGTTAACTAAATTTACTAAACCTCGATTGAAAATGCTAAATATACGAAAATATGATAAACAAGGCATTATTTAGATAGATAAAGAATTGTATATAATCCGATTCAATGTTTCAGGAGCATACATCACAGTATTTGGGATAAAATGTAGATTCAAGGAAATACGAAGCATTTTTATAAATCCAGGGGGTGAATAGTATTCTTGTTCACTACCGGAGGGTTCAAGTTTATTCTTTCTTTTTAAAAGATATAAAGAATTACATAAATTTCACAGTATTTGTTATATATTATCGTACAGGAATCTGGTTTCTTCTGAGTTCCTGTAATTTATACATTATTTTCCTGGGATCCCGCTCTCACACTTTTTTGGCAATTGAGAAATATACAATATAGTTAGGTATTTGAAATACTGCAAATTATTAAGTACGTAAACTGTCAATATAAAAGACAGTTTTTCTTCAGGATGTATGTATGAATATTTGAATCCCATATTGTACTTGCTTTTTTTGTCAATCAACGTGAACTCGTATGTACTTACATATTTACTTTTGAAAGCAACACCAATTAGTTTTTTTAATCATAAGTTACATACATCTATGTATATTTGTGCTTTAATATAATAAACAATATCAGATTCAGCAGTTAGGAAGGTGAATCGCTTATTTTCTTAACCTTAGTATATGTAGAATTCGACTTGTTTAGATGATATCAATTATTAATTATAGTACCTTGTATTCGTTTTTCTAGTTTTTCCTTTTTATTTTCGTACAAAGGAATGACCAATTTTACTCAGTTAGAATAAAGATATTTAAATCTTAACATTGGTGTCCCCGACGTTATGTTATGGCTCCTAAAAAATATCCTTCTAATGGTCAATACCATGCAGGCAATGTCCCTCAGATCGAATAAAAGTACGTAGCGGAAGAGGTCGGCAACTTAATTCTTGCCATAGCAGAACTTTGTCTTCCGAAATTCTCGGCGATGGATCCGGTAAACTTGTATCGAAGAATTTAGTTGGATTTTTTGATGAGGAAGATCAATGAAGATCAGATCAAATATTGTTTAATGGCTTCAACATTACCTGGAGAAGTTTTTAGATCTATTCCTATTAAAAGATAAGGTATCATGTATGATTGTGCAAAAAAAAAAAAATTTAAAGGAATATGGTCTCTCACCTTCAGATGGAATTTAAAAAATTTATGATATGCTGTGCGATTCATCAGGGGATTCCCCCCTGGGGAAGTTATAAATGAAGTTGAGCGTCTCCTTGACGAGGAATACAGTCATGATTTGTGTCATCATTTACTAAGGGAGGCACTCATCAGAAATTTGCCTAATGATCAGCATAGGTACTTGAGAAAACAGTCCTATTCAATTGAGGAGTTTATGCAAATGTGTGTTGCAGCCAAAGAACATAGAAATTCATATATTTCCACTATTGAAAACTCGTCCGCTTCGCCTCCTATCAATCATGTTTTCCAAAAACCTCTTCATAACAAGAGGTCCAAATTTACTAAATCTAGGGGAAAAAATATATTTGCTATTATCATTCTAAATTTGGAATGAACACAACTACTGTTCTGGAGCTAGTTGAGACGAAATCAACGAATTATTAAATAAAGGAATTCTACGATTGCCCTCTTTTAATTTTTTTCCCACTATTCACGTGAAAAACCCCAAAAGGAAGCTGGCGTATGTGCGGCGACTATAGTCAATTTAATAGGATGACGGACCTTGATCGGTATCTCCTCCTAAATCTAAGAGATAAGGCGGCTAATCTAAAAAGTATGACTGTTTTTATTAAAATAGATATACACAGAGCGTATAACCAAATACCTATGAATAACACCACTTCTATAATATTAAAACTGCAATCATTACGCCATTTCGTTTATATGAATATTTGAGGATACCTTTGGTATTAAAAATGCTGCTCAGACATTTTAGAGGTTCATCGATTCAATATTTTGAGGAATTCCAAGTGTGTTTGTGTATCTTGATGATATCCTTGTCGCTTTGGAGTCGATGGAGGAGCATTTGAGAACGTTAAACGTAATTTTATAAAGGCTTAAAACAGCTGGTGAGATCCTCTCTCCTGAAAAATGTGAGTTTTTCATGAAATCGGTAGATTTCCTTGGACATTATATTTTATTGAAAGGTTTTAGGCCTCTAGAATGTAAGGTAAAGGCTATCCAAAAAGTACCAACTCCAAAATTAGAAAATGAACTGCATATATTTTTGGGTATGTTACAATATTAAGTTCGTCGAAAGATTGTCTCAATGGACAGTTCATTTGTATACCCTGTATAAGAAGAAAGTAAAGTTTAATTGGAATACAGAACATGAAAATTAAAGTATAAATAACATCACAATAGGCCGAACCTTCATTGAAGATATAATTGATGATAATAAAAACAGGATCCTAATGTACTTAAGTTAAAAATTAAACCTTCTTATAAATACATTGCAGGAACCCTACTTGCTGGTTTTGGCAATGTTGACTCATTCCGTGTGGCTGTGTCATTTCCAGAATTGTGTCAAAGAATCGTGCATTCTGTACAAAAGGACAATCATTCAGGTTTCAAAGAAACGTTAAGGAGGGTTTCACTTTTTTATGCATTGCCTGATTTGCAAACAGACGTCAAAAACTTCACTAGAGAGTGTTTAGCGTGTCAGAAAACCAAACCTTTCAGGATATCAAAACCAATGTCGTCTTTCGATCCTCCATCTGAAAGACTTTCCTATATTCATGTAGACATAATCGGTCCATTCCCACTATTTCAGGGACAGCGCTATGTCGTAATATGGATCGTTTCACAAGGTGGCCAGAAGTGATATATATTCCAGATATAACCTCCAAGAAAATGATCAATAACTTTTTGAGTGGTTGGATTTTGAGGTTTGAAGTTCTAGAAACCATTGTGTCTGACCGAGGAACAAAGTTCACAAGTTCATTATGGATGGGTTTTTGCAGGACACTTGGGATTTTAAGAAAGAACACAGCCTTGTATCATCCAGAGTCCACCGGACTCATAGAACGTTTCCACAGAACTTTTAAGACCGGACTTGTAGCACGAGTGCTTCAAGAAAAAGAAGACTGTATCAATGCACTACCTTAAGTTTTATGGGGATTGAGAAACTCAGTACCAATAGATCCAGGGTCTAAATATTCATCTTTTCAATTACTCACAGGCTGCTCAGGATCCATGGTCTTTAATTTATTTAATGTGTCCACCTTTACTTCTGGCAACCTCGACGTCGAAAGTTTCTTTAAAAAAATGGAGAAAATAACATACGTTCCTCCGAGACACTTTAATAAAGGAGCCATTAACAAACAAGTAAAAAAACGAATTCGTTTTTGTGAAAAATAAACCCACAAAAGAGTCTCTTTCTCCAACTTTCTTGGGCCCGTTTAAGGTCATTGAGAGGCACGATCGTTACTATAAATTGGATTTTGGGTCAAGAACTGACAATATCTCGATAAATAGACTTCGACCTGCATTTGGAGTTTCAAGAATCCTTCCAGCGTCTTCGACTATAAGATGCACTAGATCTACAATTGAAGAATGCCCTATTTGGTTATTTATCAATGTTTTTATGATACAGTTTATGTGTATAACTAACTAGACGATCTCTTTACTCACTCTGTCGTCTAGGGGGAGTAGTGTAGGAGTTCCACACGTTTAGAATATTAATCATTCATCATAGTACCTTGTATTTGTTTTCTAGTTTTTTCCTTTTTATCTTCGTGTAACGGAATGATCCTTTTTACTCAGTTATAATAAAGATATTTAAATCTTACCATATATTATTATTTTGTAGTGTCACTTGCAGAGAGTGGGACCCAAAACTTGTTGGGGTATTTAATTATGATTTTATACCCTCTATGTTTAATTAACAGGTTTCATTATGCAACCAAACAACAGCTTAAACAAAAAAAAACCATACAACTGTGAAGAACCAAAACTTCTGCACGAAAAATATGGTTGATTTCTGGCCTGCCTCCATGTGATCCTCCTCTAGACATGACCTCAACTCCTTGGACTTTGCAGAATTCAGTATCTTTTTTTCGTTTTTAGACTGCTAATTTATATATCATATTTAAAAAAAAATTGTTTATTTAAAAAATATCCTCTAAATTTTTTATTGCAACTTGTACTAATACTGTTTTGGTTCAAAAATTTATTTAAATGAATTATTCTATTGTCAATAAGTTATTAAAAAATTGTTTTACATAAAAAGTGATTATTCTTCTAGACGTTAAATATGCTTTCAAATTGTGTGGTTCCTTGTTACCAAATTGGTAAAACATCAGGCCGAAAGCTCAAGAATAATAAAATAGGAACTTCTTTGTATAAATTTCTAACATCAAAAATAGAAATTCTTAATGAATGGAAATCAGTTATGGGAATGAATTAGATACCTTGTAAAGTATACAACAAAACTTATCTTAGTGATATTTGATGAGTGTTTCTATATTATTGTTGTTGTTAATATAGATGGCAAATCCGTTGATTGATCTTTAAAAGTAGTTTGTTCTCTTCATTTTAAACATAAAGATTTTAAAATAGAAAGTAAATGGACAAATGGAGAACTAAAAAGATGTATCATAAGAAAAAGTGCAATAACAACTTAAAGATTATAAACGGAGGGACTATTAAAACAAGGTCTAGTATAATGCCAATGGCTGAGGTAAGGTGTAAACGGAAAAGTAATGAATTAGATGTAAGTGCACAAAGTTTTTGAGAGAATATGATTATTTTAAATTTGTTGAAGGTCAAACAAAAATTTGATATGAATTGTCTACAAAAAAAAAAAAAGTAGATAGGATTGGAAGATGAAGTATGAAATATGTACATAACAAAATCAAATTCAGTTATATTGCAAAACACAAAAAATTAGTGAAATAATAACTCTCTTTTTCAGAAGATTATTGATTATTCTTTTGATTTTAATAACCATATTTTGATTTAATTACTGATAAATAACTAGTGTTAATTCATTTTAGATCATTCAATCATTAGATTTAGGGTAAAAATTCTAAGAGATGTGAAATTTCAAATATGGAATTCTACCAATAATATTTTAATATATGAAATAATGTATTGTGTGATTGCAGAGCGAAAAGTTACATGTAGCGAAGTTTTAAATCTACTAGCTCTTTGAAGACTTAGTATGAGGATCTTACTGAACTAGAGGCAATTATTAAAATAATCAGCTGCAGTCAAACAATTTCCGATCTAGGTAAAACAATTTCAAGTAGAAAATATCATTCACTTCCGAGCAGTTATAGCTGGCTACTCAGCCCTCTAACCAGAGAAGATATTCTTAAAAAAACAGGCGACAGCTTTTATATAGTAAAAATTTCACCTCCTCTCTATAAAGAACTATAAAAAAATAATGTTTGCCATTTATATCATAAAAAATGTCTTCCGTTATGAAGGAATCAAATGGGATTTCGAAAGGAACGTTCAATTATTTAAAACCAAGATATGAAAAGTTAACTGTGAAGCATAAATTAGTTCCAATTAAAATAGATTAAATCTACTCTGCTTAAAAAATAGAATAATGGCTAAATTTATGGTGAATACAACAATGAACCAACAAGGACTGTTTTATGTTTCATGATCAATTCAATTGCTAGAAATTATCAAGATGTCATGGTAATAATTGATTGATTTTCAAATAAAAATAATAATTATAGAATAGAACAAGAAATTATATGTTTACTCTAACTTTTCACTTTACATGTAAATTACTCTACATCAAGTGATCAATGAGTTATTCTAATTAAAGATTCATATCTAAATATAATTAAAAATAAATATTAGGAAGTAAAATTTTAACTTGACATCATAATAAATTATCAAAGTTATATTGAAATGAAGGAAATATCAAAGCAACTTCCTAGACTAGATTGGACCACGGTTCTCGGTCCTAAATAAGGTCCGACACAACACTAACTACAACCTGTTCCTTTCTATGGCCAACACGTTTGGGGGTACAAATTTGGCTTTAATAGAGGCCTGTGAAAATTGAATGTCCGAGTTTTTTTATAAATAGGGAGGGGCAAGGGCTTCTAGGAGAAGGGCAATTATGAAGTTGGATTTTCGTGGCAACAAGTTATCAAACAAAACGGGGCATACTTGACTTCCATTGGATGATTGTAGCACTTCTTATAAAGTATTGAAATAAAGAGAAAAATACGAAATTACTTTTTATTCCACTAAAATAGGTATATACACATTGTACATACTATTTACACAACTTCTTTTTCGTGATTAAATCCTCCATGTTGCTCTTTTTTTGCACAAATTTAGACAACTCATACAGAATAAGCAACTTTTTTTTTTTCCAAGGGCCTCAGTTTTGGGAAAAAATTTTATATGCTCTTAACGTCTCTAATAAAGTTTATTGTTATTAATTTTTTTTTAAATTCTCTGCCTGTTATGGTGGATAAGAAATAGTCAAATATGAATAAGTCTATAGAGTGGACCACCTTCATTTTATGGTACAACCCCCTATTTCGCAATGATTCGACGTAAATCTCAATCTAGAAAATAAACCTAGGTCTATAACTTATTTAGTAACTACTCATTAAGATATAAAAATATCACTGGTCAATTTAGACACCTCAAATTTCCAGCTAATATCTATCATTAAATGACAAGGTTTTTGTATTTAGTGTCAAAAAAAAAAAAAAATCATAAAGTGAAACAAAAGTACAATTGACAAACATCCCAAAAACACTCTGGGACAAGGAAAAAGCTTTATTTTTACTACAGTATTACAAAGGGCTTACATGGCAAAAGTCACCTTAATTCATCAAGTAGTTTTGGAGTGTCAGTGAGACAGGAAAAATATATGAATGGCCATTTCAATATCTCAAGATTTCTTTCGTTGAGACATTACCTAAATAACACATAACGTTCACAAGATAATATATATTCCAATAATATTTTTTATTGGAATTATATGTAGATGAAGTTAAAGAATTATGGATTTAGATTTGAACGACTTTGCAATTGACAACTCAAATAAATGAATCTAATATTTTTTAAATTTCTAAAGAATGATAAAAGATAAAAAGTGTTTCTATTTCTTTTGACTTTTTAGAATATTTTCATAAAAATATATTATAGCATAAATTATACATCTGTTCAATTTTTTTTTTTTTTCTTTGTTGGTCATTTCCTTAATTTATACTTAACTCAGAATTTTAATGGTATGTTGCAGGCTTTATATGATATATTTTCCAATTTATTGAAACACACCCAAGATAATTGGTGAGAATCAAATATAAGAAATAATTCTACCAAAAATCAATATTAATATGAATTAATTATAAAAAATATATATAGGTAAAGAGTGTTCCATTAGAAATATCCTACTAAAAAGTGTAATGTTTCATTATTCAAATTATCAAAAACAGAAGTTTATACGAATAATATATGTTGAATTTGAATATGATATTTTGAAATTTAAATACATAATTGATACATGAGAAGACTGCAATTTTCAATGAAATAAAATATTACTAAGTCTGGCAAATGAATTGTTAATAGCATTAATTAGCAGAAGCAGTTGAAACTAATAGAGTATAATATTTCGAGTATTAATAAACTCTGTACAACGAAAAAAAATATATAAAAGCTTACAGGGAGAGTTGAGAAAACAAGCTGAAAAATGATTTTATTCTTAAATTTTGAGTGGTAATATCATTTTTTTATTTATTTGATAACACAGTACGCCACTTTTTGTTCTTGTTCATACTTTAACAATTATTTATATCTACACGTATACACTATCAAGGGTCTTGCAACAAAGTATGGACTGTTCATTAATGTTAATTTTCTCATTAATACATGAAGATTTATTGCAATTCTGGTTTGGGTATTTTGTGTACATAAAGAAACTAAACTAAACACTTTGCCATCTTGACATCATGAGTGAGACAAAAACCAAAAGGCAGTTAATCTCACATCTCCTAGATTCTGAACTTTATGTAGGGAGGATTATGGAGGTTATGAAGTGCACTAGGAGCCTAGTTTTTAAGGTAACCAAGATGATGAATGATGAAGAGGGCCTCTTCACGAAAGCAGCAATTGGAAAGCACGATTTAAAGGAGATACAGAGTATTTGTCAAGCTCGGATAAGAAGATCAAGGAAGACCCCACCAAATCGATGAGTCACATCGCCAACGACTTCTTCGTAGCTGCTAAGACCATCAGGAGGACCGTGAAGGGTCACTTGGAATTGCCTTCATTCACGAGGATCCCAAATAATAATAATAAAAAGTATTTATAAAGTAAACTCTCGAGTTTACGTTTTACTACCTAACCCTTTAATTATTCTAAGGTATAAACCTAACAAAAAAATAAAAGCTTAATATCTGACAGGTATAATTTTTTTTACTACTCAGTATTCATGTTATATCGTGTGTCATTATTATGAAAGTGACTATCTAGGGATAAATTATAGTTTTATTTCCCTGGCACTTCACACAAATTCCCATCCCCTGGCATTGTTATTCAATTTTTTTGGATAAAGATTACGTGAATGTTTGAAAATAATTGAGGTTGTAGTCTCTCTATGACACGAAATCCTATAAGGTTTTGAGGGAAGATACAAAACATTTCGTATTACCTCTAAAGTAATTATTTGACTTCAAGCATTGATCTCTATAGTAGGGTATATGAATGTTTAACATTATCATAAAATAGTAAATGTAGCACTCAGTGCGTTTGAATAATATCAAACACAGGCAATTTTAATTTCATGAACTTCAAATAATACTTAAGAAGAAAATTAAGTTATCGATTAAAAATAGAATAATAGTGTGCTCTTCTTCTTTTTTGTTTATTAGTTAATTGATCGTCGTGAAGTTAGTTTTCTTTTTTGAAGTACGCAATCTCGCCTATTCTTGGTGTAAATTGTTTTTTTAATTCATTTTGAAATAACAATATATGAATTTAAATATTATTATGTATTTTTTCTGCAATAATACTATTTTAATGTAAACGGCTCTCCTCTTTATAGCAGTAATTAATTTTCTCCTACAAAATCATACAACATGTTGCTGATATTAACATGAATCTTAATTAAGGTCGCTCCCACCTTCTTTCTCGAGCTCTTACAAAAATTCCTTCTTAAGTTTGGGTAAGTTACACATTATCAGACACATCACTGAGGCGTTTACGATCATGTACTTTTTAGATATTGTACGTTAAATTTTAGATTTGTTTAGATAAAAACATTGACAGTAAGAAGTGTATATCAGAATACTTTGATAGGAACATCGAATACAGAGGTTATTAATGATTTAAAAACTCGTCCGAAAACGCCCTACATTCATAATTTCGAACAAGTCTAAAAAAAAAAAATTTGGACACCATAAAATATGTAGTTAAAATATTCAGAAAAAAACCTATGAGTACAAAAAAGCTCTTTTGAATGTTTCTTTCTTGAGTGTATAAAATTCAAAATACAACGTACCTACTCTTGTACGCAGGTTCTTGTTTGCTCAAATCGTCGACTCCAAAAAGTTATTTTCTTATACTGATATGGTCTTGTTTACTCCTATCCTCAACTCCGGAAAGTTAATTCCTCATTTCTAATACTATCGTATATTCCGTTAGGACTCTTCCATTAAAAAAAATTATATAATCATGATAAAATGTTTTATCAATTTTGAGGAAGAATTGTCTCCAACTCTAAATCATTATTAACTTCAAAAATCAAGAGTTATAGTTGTTATTACGGCAAGGATTGTTGATGTTCCAGCCTTTCATATTATATGGTTTCATTTGTTAATAATAATTGATATCAAACCATTTCCCTTAAACATTTTTGCATTACCGTTTACAAATTCCAATTTGTCCACTTTGTTGAGAATAGGGTTATTCATTAAGTTGGAAGACTCATGCTCGACATATTAATAAGCAAGGAATTATATAGCTTAATACTTTCTTGAAATAAGTGGCTCCTAATATTTTTAAGAATAAAAATTGCTTCCAAGACTAAAGAACTAACAATTTACTACTCCTCTGTTGCTGTATTCAATTTTCATCGATTCAATAATTTAAGTTTTCAATTATATTATAATATACATTTCATATATGAATTAATTTTAGTTCTTTGTTGCTTAATTATTTTGAATATATTTCCTTGATTGGATAATAAATCCTTCAGTGAGGTAGAACATAATATTACTAAATAATCTTCTGCCGCCTTCGCATATCTTTCTCTCAATAAAAGGTATTCATCTTCGAAATTCATCTCCGTACATCGGCATTGCTTCAAGTCGAATTGTCGCGTTAATCCTGTCCTATTTAATAGTATTCGTATGAGCACCTGTCAGGGAATTCAAAACTATTATTTATGATTGAACACAAATTGTGACAATTTCCCAAGGTGATGTGTTGTAGTGAAGCGACTCGGACTAAGAAAGAATTCCATACTATACTTGTACAGAGTTAGACTCCAGATAGATGTTTAACCGTCATTCATATATTGGAGTTATCCATGGAATAAATGACATTATCTTGCCAAATGAATCTGTTTGTTATATTCCTTCCAGACACGGAGTTGGAAGTAGAGACAATTTCCCCTTTTCATAATATGATCGACTTGGGATGAGGAGGGAGGGAGGTTTCTCTTTCTATTTTATGTAACAAGCGTTTGTTCCACCCTCACTTCTTCCTCATCAACAGCTATTTCAATGATTATCTTTTCGGTATCTAGCTATTTATTTGATTATTTCTTATTTTATTCTGCTGTCCGTAAAATATTCATAAATTATTTTTTTTCTAATTTCACGGTATCAGACACTTTTTGATAATGTCAATAAGTCAATAATTTGGTTTATATTATCAGAAAGCGATTATTTACCAAAAAATATGACAAAAACGCTTCAAATAAATAGAATAATTATTTCAAAACTTCTATTGAATTAAAACATAGAAAGGTCGTTCTCATATAATCAAATGGAGACAAAATATTTTCACATTATCAAACTCCAGAAAATATAAAAGTGTTAAATTTGAACTGGATATTGTTCGAACCTTGATATTAAACGTTTTGTTACTCTAAATGTACATAATCAATCGATTTGAAATTTTACAAGATTATTTAGAAATTTATGGAGATTACAAAAACAATTTCTTTTGATATCATAGATTGAAGTACAAAAGAATCATTGCGACTGAACTGCTACATGTCGGACGATTTTGAACTCGTACGATGCGCAACTTATCTTATATGCATTAAATATTTATGTTGTAATTTTCTTAGTTATTCAATGAGTTCTATGAGATATATTTATAAACTTTGAATGTTTGGTAACAAAATTAATGTGTTGCATTTTTTTGTTGTCAACATGTTTAAAACTGTGTTGTTCTGTTCGGATCTCTTTTTTATAACTATTTTTTGATTAATAAAGGCATTTCCCTTAAGAAAGTATACAACTTTATAAAAACAACACTTAGTTGTTTAAACAAACATTTATTTTAGTTACTTTTATTTACTCTGCAACATTTTTCCCTTGAAAAAACAGAAGAAAAGGCCCAATATCAATAAGTAGTTAGCCCATTCTTCTTAACTATGTAATTATTGTTCAATAATTGATGGGAATTGTTCTTTGTTTATCAAGAGCTATCGAAAAAATACCATTTTTTTTTGTAAGTGGGTGAACTCCATGATTATTTGCATTTTTAATATTTTTTTAGATAAGCAATTATCTATTATTTTCACATAGTTTATATGTCATTTATTCAATCAAAGAATTTTATAGATAAAAAAAGAGAGCATAAAAAAACAAACCTGCACACATGGTAAACATTTCATTGGTGAATGATAAATTAATTTACAGAGGAATGGAAAATAAGATCTTGAATAAGAATCTAAGGTTGTCAAAATGATGAAGAAGAAGATGGATTTCTAGATTACTTATTCAAGTCCATCAGCGGGAAAGTGTATGAAAACATTTTTAATGACCTGTCAGAACTATCCTGAGTACCTCTTAATAAATACATTCTAAGGAAAGAGGCAACAGACATATCAATGAAAAAAACAAAATTCCTTGAATACTGACAGCTATAAAATTATTTAGTTGCACTATGGACAATTTTTGACTGTTATTATTATTAGAGTGGGATTTTTGTAGATACATGTCACAATATTATTCTCTTCGTATTTTAAAAATGTGTATGTCGAGTGATGAATAAAATATGTCCTGTTTGTATGTGAAAATAAGACAGAAACGAAAATAAAAGTGGTCCACTTAACAATTTGTGGAATGTTTGGGAGGATGTTCTTAACTTTTTTGATGTTTAATTCTATTAGCTGCAAACATATAAGTTGGAACTACTCTTTACTCGCTCTTTAATTCTACTCCATGTCCAATAAGGTATTTAGTTATAGGTCTAAGAACTTATACTTAAATATTGCAAGTAGAATAATACTCTAATATTTATCTACAATAATTCAATCCCCAATAATGCTAGTAAAAAAAAATATATTCCTAGAGCAATTAGACAATTTTATAACTACCAGTATTAAAAATGATATTTTCTGTTACATTGATATATTTGTTGAATCTTTCCTAAGAGTAACGCAAAGGATACATCCAAAGGATTCTAATTTCTACTTACGACATAACCTTTTTTTATAAATGCGTATGGAACTAACGAAAACCATACTGTTATTCTTGAAAATTCAAAGAAAAGAGCCTATTCCGTTTTTATTACTAGGGGATATAAATGTGGATCTTGGATCCTCAGGAATATATGCAAGTAAATCCATCGTAAATTGATTTGGGAACTGAATGTACTAGACACGGTTGGTATATTGAATTAAAAAGATTGAATATTATGAATAAGAGGGATTTTTAGAGATTGATTTTTCTCTTATGTCTCCCGTTTTATTTTCTCTGGTTAAAAAAGCATATTATTACCTTGAACCATCATAAGACCTTCAAATATTGGACCTTGAGCTTAAGAATGATTTTTCATCATGTATATTCAAGATCTGATAGTGCGTTTTAATGAAGGATAAATGTTACGTATTTAATGTGTCCTTTCTGGTTTTTGTCTTCTCGTGGTCTGAAAAAAGACAGGACATATTAAATACATAACAATAAATATTCTTTAGTTCACGGGGGGCAGACAATACTCTGAAGCATTGTTTCCTTGATTCTTCCAAGAGAATTGTTAGAATTAATAACAAAGTAGCTGATGTCGTATAAAAGGAAATAGAGAAAATTTTGAAAAATTGAACTATAGGTTGGTAAACGTTTCCATCTCACACTGTTTAATGTCTTAGAATTTCTGATATATTGGAGGAAGAAACTCAAAAGAAAATTGTAATAGAAAATGACCTTTGTCAAAGAATTAGGAAACTGAAACTAAAAGAAACACAAAATCCCTCAATTGTTAAAAATATAATATAAAATGGTAAGGTTTTGACTATAACAGACGATATATTATCATTCGTTTTCCTAAATATTGTAAGAAGTCTACGTCTCATATTTTTTTATTTGAAATAATATTGAACTGCATTAAAAATAATTTTTATGACGACAAAAATCTTGGTCCTGATGGAATTGCAGGAAAAGTTTATTCTCTAGTTAAGAATCAGATTATTTTTTATTTATTATGTATGTGTTTTTTTTTTTTTAAATCAGGCAATAGATTTTGCTCTTTTGAGTGCTAAAGCTTAAATTGCCACTAAATTAAAATTTGAAGAACCAATTCATTGAGAAAACTTGAGAGCAATAGTTTTGTCCTCTGCAGCAGGATATTGTGATTTATCGTTAAATATACAAACGATGGGTACTGATTCCTCGGATAGTACTATTTAAATTCTCAAAGCAAACAGACAGATTAAACTCGATACATATCTAGTTTAAAAACAATTGTTCACAATTTGAACGCTTTAATAGAGCAATGGATTTATTACTATGTTTACAATGGTTTAGTGTTTCATTATTTTATATAGTTTTGTACTAGTTGGAATATTTTATTGTTATTTGGTGTAGACCTTGGCTAGAAGGTCTATTTTTAGGATAAAATACTTTTTCATGTAAATGTAGGTAACTGTTTTAATCTTTTTTTTTTCAATACCAATATCACTGGCAAATTATAATTGGAGAAAAATACAACATATAAAATCAATAATTTACGAAAATAAAGTGACTAAATTCTATTAAAACAAACAAAAACCCCAATAGGAATAATAAAATATTTGAAAATTCCATTCATATAGTTGAGGTTTCGTCGATTACTAAAAATGTTCCGAGAAATTAATTATAAAAAATAATTATATAAACAAACAATAGCAAACTTATAACTAATAAAGATAATATTTTTATGTTTTGCATATACATACACATATAAATATTTTTATTAATCCCTTCTGACATTAAATTAGTATATTGCACTGCTAAGGAACGGCCAAGTTAAATTTCTAATGGTAGAGTACTGAACAAGAAAATCAAAGATAATATTTTAAAACCCCATAATCACTTCATACATTACATGTATTTATGACAAAAATAAGCAGAGGTGTATAAAATATGTTTAAGAAAGTAAGAGCATCATCTTCTAGTTGTCAATTTGAACAAAGTTTTTTTTTCTAAAGCTCTTATCATTTTTATTTTATTTTGTAAGACATAAATCTAATTATACATTAATAACTAGTACTTTTGCTAACGAAAGACGAAGAGTATCAATGAGTGTTTGCTCCGCGGAAGTTATAAATGTAAGTTCTTGGTAGGCTCAGAGTAGAATTGATGATCAACATCAATCTAATCCCAGCCTATATACAAGGTTGCGCACTTACCGGTTTTGCGGTTTTCGCAGTTCGGGTTCTTGAATCGCTAGAACAGGAACCAAAAAAGTCAAACCGAGACCACAATATATTGCTTATCGGTCTCGGTTCTTGTGCTATTGTTCCTATTAGAATATTTGAAGAAAATAAATTATATATTATAAAAAATAAATTAGCTTTAATCATACGTCAATTTTCTGAGTTTTTGTTTATTGTGCAATTTCACAAAGTCTTTTTCCGATTATTTTTTTACGTTGCCAGGGTGATACATTTGTAACTGAGAACCAAATAGCTAAGGGCTTTTTATAGATCTGGAAAGGGGTTTTAGGCACCTGACAGTATAAATGCGAGAGATTATGGATCCATGTACGCTACTAAAGTTGTCAAGGTCCTATAATATGATAACTACACAATTTCTTAAGCCAGGTTTCCCCAAACTTCACAATGCTACATTACTACATATTAAACTGTGGCCTCCTTTATACGAAATACACGATTAACACCTCAGTAACTAAGTGAAATACTAGAAATATGCATTTAATCGAAAGTACAGATAAAATATAATCTAAAGTTATTTTGTTATTTTCAACGTTATAATTTTTTTCTCAGTCAAAATTAAATCTTATTCATATAAGATAAACATCTTAAATCGGTTATTAAGAGCAAGTCATATTATGGATAATACGTCACAAAAACTTAACCTTCCCTAAAAATTTACTTCATTCAAATAAGGATTTAAAGGATAAAAAATGTATTTTTTATTTAGAAAAGAGAAACAGAATGTTGCAGTTTAAAAAAAATATATAAACAGTAGTTAAATTAATGACCCTATTTAAAAATGTAAAATAGAAGATTATAATTTTTTTAATTATAACCAAGGAATACTTTTGTTTCGAGCATAGTAAAAGTTGACATACAATCAATGACGACCAGTCTAGTCATATGAAAATGCATGGTTTTTGATGTGATATCAATTGACTATTTTTAAGTAAATCAAGTAACAATTCACTAGCGGTTTTTGACATCACTCGTTATTCAATTTGAAAATATTAGGCTCTCAAACATTTGCCAACGTAATATAGTGCTATTCCTGGTATTGAATCGTCTTGTAACAATCCTTAATTTTCAGTATTTCAATATTAAATATTGAACTTAAGGTGAAAACATCTATATTCGATATTTATAAGATAAATATTAATACTGTAAGATTATGAAATAACAATTTATTTAAATTGTTATTTTTCTTCTATGCTAAAAAAATTTACAAAAAATTGTTTCCTTTGATTATTAAATTAACATAATTCTATATGATTTGCACAAGCTAAGTTAATATAGCTTTAGCTAAGAAAATAAGTATTTCTTCCCTTCCCGATTTTGTAATTTCCATACTAAAATAGATTATCTATTAGAGTGAGGTCTGGAGACTGGGAGGACCACTCCATGATCTTAATTTGGTTCTTCTTGATTCACTCATTTGTTGATTTGGACGTCATTTTTGTGTCATATTTGTGGTAGAAGCCCCAAAACAGACCCATTTTTTCATTGCTCATACCATGAGGGAAGGAGATTTTGGCCCAAGATTCCCAATTCGATGCAATAAAGTCCTTGATGGTAAGTATGCATTTTGGTGTTATACTCAGCATTTTTTTTTTTGCCTATATAATGTATCTCAATATAAAATAGACCTACCCATAACTTAAATGGGGAAATTACAAAAATGACGGGGGATCATATAATAAAGCAAAAAAAATTGTAGTACTAAATGTATGTCAAATTAAATAATGACTTTTGAGGGTTTTTTTTACAAAATTGTTTACATTCGTGCCAGTGGATTAACTTTTGCCTAAAAATGACATACTGTCTTTGTTTGATTTAACGTATAAACCACCGTAAAGGTCATTGATATGAATTTATAAAAAATGATGATTGTAATTTAAATATTTTCGGGCTTCTGATGTTGATATGATTTTTTCAATTTTGTAGCTTCATAAAGAAAAAGTACCTTGAACAAATATTGGGGAAGATATAACCTCTAATTGCCCTTGGTTTCTACACACATATATATACATATATTTATCTAATTTTATTATAGATAGAGAATATTCTTATTATGCATGATAGCAGGGGTCACCAAACTATGGCATGCAGACCAATATTGTGATATTGGTTTGCTTGGTGTCCAAGAGGGATTGCGAATGTCAATCGCAGTGACTAAAGATTTCTGGTATGTCAAAACTTTAAAAACTTGTCCATACAAAGGGCATAGAAAATGTTTGATGCTTTTTCCTTAACACTTAATCATTCCCTATCAAACGTAGAATATTGGAAAGTGACCGAAACCAAAAAGCTGGAGGTTGCCAGTGTCTATTTACCTTTGGCTCGAGAACAGCACTCATTCCTGTATCAGATACATCAGTCGTCAGGGCTAAAGGTAATGAACTATCTCTGAATGCCAATTGAGTACTTTTAGAGAAACTATTTTTAATACTTTGAAAGGCGTGTTGGCAAATGAACTGTCCATTGATACAATCTTTCGACGAACTGAGATTAATATTGTGCCATGCCCAAAAAATATATGCAGTTTATCTTTAGATTATGGAGTTGGTACTTTTTGGATAGACTTTACCTTATATTCTAGAGGCCTAAAACCTTTCAATGAAATAGAATGTCCAAGGAAGTCTTCCGGTTTCATGAAAAACTCACATTTTTTCAGGGGAGAGGATCATACCAGCTGTTTTAAGTCTTGATAAAACCACGTTTAACGTTCTCCAATGCTTATCCATCGACTCCGAAGCGACAAGGATATCATCAAAGTACACAAACAAATAGAGAATTCCACAAAGAATTGAATCGATGAGTTTTTCTCGAACAAGACTTTTACATTTTTTAAATGGAATAACAGATACTTTCCCTCCTGTATCTTAGCATATCAAAAAAAAATTAAATTATATCTGAAGGTGAGAGACCATATTTCTGTAAAATTGGCTTTTTTGCACAATCATACATGAGGCCATCTTTTTTTAATAGGAATATACCTAAAAACTTCACCAGGTAATGCTGAAGCCATTAAACAATATTTGGTCTGATCTTCATTGATCTTCCTCATCTAAAAATCAAGCTCAATTATTCGAAACCAATTTTCCAGATCCATCGTCGAGAATTTTAGAAGACTTAGTTCTGCTACGGCAAGAGTTAAGTTGCTGACCTTTTCCGCTAGGTACTTTTGTTCGATCTGAGGGACATGGTCTGCATGGTCTTGGCCATCAGAATGATATTTTTTAGGGGGCATGATATCACGTCGGGTCAACAATGTTAAGATTTTAATATCTTTATTCTAACTCAGTAAAAATTATCATTCCTTTATACGAAAATAAAAAGGAAAAAACTAGAAATGAATACAAGGTACCATGATTAATAATTAATGTCATTTAAACAAGTCAAACTCCTACAAGTATTTATTTGTCGAAATAAAGGACCGTACAGTAGTTGCGTAATAGACAGAGAAAGCGTTATAGTTTTGAAAGAGTACAATTGTCAACATCTCTATGAAACTAGAGAACTATCCACATATTTAAAGTTTTCAGAAAGTTACTCTGAGATATATGAGTCCCTGAAAGGTGGCTTAGAAAGTCAAAAAAACTTTTTCGCAAGAAAGTTTGCTGAAAAGAAATCTGTAACTCCAACAACTTACAAAATAGTTTAATAGATTTTGGTAGTTTTTTTTTTTCAATTTACAATACTCCTCCATGATAAGCATAGAATGCTAAACTTAGTTTTACGTCTTTTTTCCAGAGCTTTTGTTCTGGCTTGCAAGTATTGAACAGAACAAGTATGCACCCAGAGCTCGTCATTCTAACAGTTATCATGCCCGTGGTAAAAAAGTTTGGTGAATTTTTTTTTTTTACTAGGCGAGCCGCTACACAAAAGTGTATCAAGGATTCCCTATAAATATGTCATAGAGAGTTGATCCTAATTGTAGATATAATAATTTATTTATCCCAGTTCTGAATATTGCGAGGTGTTAAATTAATACAAGATTTGTGCGGATCCCTTCATAAAAAAGATAGCTCATCGTCGTGATTCATTTGATTGATTAGTATATTATAATTAGTTTTGAATGTTGAAAGATTTAAAGGTTTGGATACTATTTTGAATGTTGAAAGATTTAAAGGTTTGGATACTATTTTGAATGTAATTAGTTCTTAAGTTTGTAGTAAAATAATAATAATATATTTTATATATCGAAAACTATGTATACAGGTCCATAAGCGAATTATATAAATTTAAAATCCCTTTATGCCAAGCCTTTTTTCTTCAATTTACTTTAAAAACAGAATTTTTTTGAAATGTTATAACAATCTCATAAAAAATATGTAATTGTAAAAAAAAAAAATATTAGTGTAGAATGTAAAATAATAATTTTTGTAGCTTTTTGCCTATATAATATTTCAGTTACTTGAAATTAAACTCAACTTTATTTGTTACACCTACAACAAAATTATAGAAAATACTTGCTTTACTAATAATAAAAAACCTGAAAATGCCGTAATGATTAGAGATGTAAACAATATGAAATTGCCGAGGTTACCCTGACAATTTGAATATTTTTTGGGAGAAGAGCAATTTAGCTGTCATGATGTTTCATCTCATAGCTGCACTACAAACTGGCAGAGTTATTCATGCACTACTGATTACTTATTGTTCTCTGTTCAAGTAGATATAGACGAATAATGATAATGGGTAGCAGTTCTTTTATTTTAGTCATTACATAAAGAGAGCAATCTTTGATTTTCATATTGGATCTGTAATTACAGAGTCCACATGCTATCTATGCCACTACTATTGCGCCCTCTCTTGAGCAAAGCCAACACTTAACCAACTTATTTTTGTATAGATATCTTGTCTAAACTTGCACGACCTGAAAAAAAATGGAATCAAATGACAAATTCGTTCTCCAAAATATTTAGAAAAGGCGCTCTCCTTAAAATTGGCACCGGAAGCGACAAAAAAAAAAAAAAAAACTCGCCGCGTCTTAAGCAAAAGGATTTTGTGTGTGGAGTACGATCAAGCGACAAACCAATTGACAAACCGGAGACAAACTTATTTGTCGGATCAAGAAGGAATTTTGGGACTTGCCAAGGGACCAAGTGGCAATGACCTGCTCGCACTTTCGCCCTCGTATAGAGGTGGTAATTGAAGTGGTAAGTAGTATTATTCAATAAAATAAATCCGAACATATGAAGCTTACATAATTTGCTATAAATTTTTTTAAACTTAGAACTGTTTGGAGAGAATTTGCTTTGGGGAAAAAGAATCCCTGATAGCAGAAGCACCCTGTATGTACATTATACTCTTATTACTAAAGAGAGAACATCTTGGAATAAAGTGTAACCACGAGGGAGTGTGCCCATAGTTGACAGAGAGTGAGTAACACTATGAATTTGTGTGGAAGTTATAAGTAAGTTGTGAATATTGCTATTTACTGAGTTGAGTGTTAATTTAAGGAACAATATAAATGTTCTTAAAATAATTCCTATAAAACAGGGTTGCCAACCTATTACACTCAAAGAGCCATTTCGACCCGTTTACTACAGGAAAAGAACACTGAAATCCATAAATACTTTTTGGCATCTAAATGAAACTAACACTATAGATATTATTTTAATTTTCTCATTACGATTTACTCGTTAAAAAAAAATTAAAGATCTCTTTCAACTGGATTGAGAAGTTGTACAAATAATTCTAATAATGCATGTAACAAACAAAAAACAATGTTTGCTATCATCCTTTGGGCATTTTGAGTTGTACATCGGACTCTTGACCTGAATTTAAAAATAAATAAATCACTAAACATTTAAAAATCAATATATATTTTTTTAAATTTTATTTTTTCTGGTTAATGGGACTCCTGCTTATGAACCTTGGCGTTCAGAGTCTGTAAATTATATTGTAGGAACTTATTTTTATACAAGAAATAAAACAAATATTTCTTGTATGTTTCATCAGAAGTCCCGGTGTTAATAAATAATTATAATTTAGGAGTATTTACCTATATGGATGTACAATGTACAAAATCATTTATGCAAATAATATTTTGTCAAAAATTGTTGAAATATAAAAAATGTACTTATATATATATTGGTCACAGAAAGAGGCCATTAAATTTTGGATAGTCAGGGTAGCACCAAACGTTGAAATATATAATCGGTAAAAACATAAGTATGTTTATTAAAGATGCTTCTTATAGCTAAAAATCCAAGGTCCAAATAAAAGATCTTAGTAAAACTGGATATTTACCTTAGAAAAATGACCATAGGCGAAGGTTTGCGCTCTACCGAGTTTCCATTTTAGTTTCATATGTATTCAATGCTTAATTAAATTAATTATATGTATTTAGATACAGCTAATGATATAAAATAATAAAGTGTAAGTTTGGCCCCCGAAAATAACATTGAAAACCTCACGGGAAAACGAGATAAAAGAAAAACCCCTAATATATACAAATACAGGATTTTAGTTTGGTATAATCACAAATATTGTCAACAAGTCAAATCCAATAAATTAATATACCTGCTGTAGAAAAAGTAACGAAACCTTATAAAAATATAGTTTTGAATTGGTGTTGTTGATTAAATCTTCAAGTTCCGATCTTTTTTGAATAGCTTAGATTCTTAGCCTATGATGAATGTACTTGTTATAAAAAAATTATCTCTATATCTCGAAGGAGGTAAGAAGAGCCATCATAGCAATTTTATCCGCACTGGAAGGATCCCCGGACATTATGAAGGCCTTATAATTCAGCAAGGCCACAGTCTGTCGAATTAGAAATCGTTTGGCTGATGGTGACAACCTTAGGAGAAATCCAAGTGTGGAAGACCCACAAAGTGAAGCTTGAAGACATCATAGAGGTATTTAAGGTAAACCCAACGATGAAGATGTCAGAGTACGTCAGGGAGAAAAAGGTACATTGGTCTACTATTGGAAAGGACATCCAAAAGGCTGGAACAAGGTCTCTTAGAATAATTGAGAGGTTACTCCTGTCCCAACGTCAAAAAGAACTCCGTCTTCAGCGATGTCAAGAACTCTTAATTGTTCTGAAGCACAACAACGACTGTGTAATTTTTTTCTCTGTTGAAAAGACCTTACCGTTGACCCCGTCTACAACAATCAAACTGATCAGATGGTATGCTTTGGAAAGACGGACAACAGCATCAGGACAGTCACCAAGAAAAAATTCCTTTTTTGGTTTCCTGTTGGATATCAGTTATCCGTGGCCGACTACTTGTTGGTGTTGAAGGAAAATGTGGTCCCATATATCACCAAGACCATGAAGATGTCTAACAAGGCCAATTACTTATTTCAGTGGGATGGGGCTCTGGCCCGTACTACTAATATTGTACAAGTGTGGGGGGTAGCAAATTGGCCTTCTGGTTCAAGTACCTTTGGCCCCGTCAGAGCCCAGATCTGAATCCACCAAATTACTCCATTTCGTCGCCAATTGAGAAGAAGGCCTGCAATGTCTGCCGCCCGAATATTGATGCATGAAGACCTCTGTTAACCAACAGTGGAGGATTATGAAAAAGGACTATGTTGCCAATGAGCGCGAGGGGTTCCAGAGGGGGTTTGAGGCTGTCATTGAGGCTGATTGTGACCAGATTAATAATTAATGTGCATTGTTATAGTAAAAATCAAAAAATCTATGTACAACATCATCCTGACCAATTATGAGTATTTTAATGGCTACTTAGAGGCAGTTCTCATTACTTTTGCTACACTCGGTAATGTTGAAAAATTTTTTTAATGAAAACTAGAGAAATGCAAGTAATTAAACCATACCTTATAAAAAAATATTCATCCATCTGTATATAATATAATATGTACCAACTTATTAACAGAAAATATATAAATAGGTTAATCCTTAAAACATTTTGTTTAATTATAGTCAAAACAGAAACCACAAAAAAGTTTTGTCGATATTAAAAAAATTAATTTATTAAATATAACACAATGCCTTTTCAGTAATATTTCAATGCTGACCTATTTTTATTTTGTTTTTTTTTACTTCACAAATATGAATACATTAAATTTAACATTATAATAATATGTATTTAAAATTTTATTTATTTTCTAGATAAAAAAGTACATTAAATAAATATTTAATATTCCAGAACAAAGTCATAATTGACGAAAATTAAAGAGCGTCATTTAGATATTTTTAATGCTAAATTTATCATTCTATTAATACTCGTCAATTACAAAACTCTGGATGTGGAAGAACTTGTTGAATATTTACCAAATCCTTTGCTAGTGAACCAAGTATCAATAATTAAAATTTTATTAAAAATGTCTTATATATTTTGTCAAAAAATATCTGAAAAAGCTAAAACTAGTCTTACTTAAATTGAGATTTTAATTTAGAATTTATATATAAGCATAACCAACATTTTGAAACTAAGGAAAATTATTCATATATATATGTTTTTGATACATAATCCTTTAAAACCAGGGCTTCGGAGTCGGCAAATAAAATGTTTGACTCCGACTTCAGTATTTTGAAGTTCGCCGACTCCGACTCCAAAAACAAAAATTTAATAATATATTTTATAGGCTATATAAGTGTTTTTTTTTCTCAAAGAACATTTCTATGAGGATGGAACAAGTTTGTAGGGGCTTATTGTTTATGAATGGACCATCCAGGATAATTACATGGAAGAGAAAAAAACTTCCAAAAAGTACTGTGGATTGGAATTGTTCTCCTTCAAAGACTTTTCGAAGGTCATTATATTCTATTAGTTCAGGAGATTAATGAAAAATCACTCCGTGTGGAGTAGAATTTTTCAAGAAAAACTGCAGAGCATATAATGTCGTACTATTAAAGAGATGGAAGTTTAAGGGCCAATCCGAGTAATTTACATTTTGAGGGTAATAAGTCCCTTTTGGAAGACAACCTCAGGGGTAAACTAGATAATGGAAATGAAGACCCTACCAATAATTGAATTGGAACAACCGGTAGAAAATAATGGAAGACTTACATTCCTAGCTAACACATCACTTAATAAAAAAATAGATTTTGTGGGGAAGATCTTTAATGACAAATCAAATTATAGTTTTAGTGAAAGACTCGAGGGGAGAAAGTTTTTGTGGAGGAAAATATAAATAATAGAGAATATGGACCTAGAAACAGTTACTTTATTTTTATTATGGACCAAAAAATAAATGCTTGAGGCGGGTTTTGTGGAAAAATCTTGTAAGTCGATGTTTTTGGGCCAGATAGAAAAAAAGATTATACGAGAGGACATGACGATCATGGCTATACGATTATTAACTATTAAGTAGTCTGAGGGAGTTGTTTGGTGGATTTCTTTATCTTAGTAGTATTTACAGGAAAACTAATGAAGTGATAATCTGTATTTATGTGGGAGGGAACAACAGACCACGTGATTTTTTTTTTATGAATGCAGTGAGACAGGCAAAATATGAAACCCTTTGACCCTAGTAATACATGGGAAGCATAAAAGATTAATTAGAGTAAAGAGTTTCTGGTATATTTATAACGCCTATAATTGGAATTAATAAATTTTATCATTAACCAAATTGTAGAATATTTTCTATAAATTTAGATGTACCAAAACCCCTTGTCAGATAATTCAATTTTAACAGCTAAGAATATGATAAATGTGTTGTTAGATTGTGAGAATATGTGGTTTTACATGAGTACAAAAAAATAAGAAAAAATAAAATGGATAAAAATAAATCTATTGCTAATACAATTATAACTTTCTGAACATAATTTATAAACTCGTAGCCTAGGAACAACAATACAAATAAACTCTCACTGCTACGTTACACTTTACTCTGATAACATTGACTATTCACAAAACTAAGTAATGAACTAGCATGGCTAGTGCTATGCTCTACCCAACATAATAAATGGACTTTCGAGATGTTCAAAATTGTGATTGTATAGATTTATGGAGCGCGTTTGAAATTTGTGCAATAAACTTAAAGTCAACTTTCAAGTTTCATAAATTAATAGTGTTTAACACAGATAATTTTATAAGCATTTAGGAAAAAACTTAACGAACATTGAATATAAATTAGTTTTATTTACATAGACTATAATATTTTTTTTAGCCAGAGTCAAAATTGGTACAACTTATCCAACTCCCAACTCCACTAAAAAAGGTAACGACTCCAACTCTGTTACCCTACTTAAAACGATCCATGTATCCAAACATTGTCTCTAGTTTTTTTTAAAGTTCGAAATCTCTTAAAAATTAAGCTTATGGGAAATTTCATTAAGGATACATTTGTTTTCATGTACGCTCGTTACAGATTTAAATTAGACTTAATTTTAAAGTAAACTATCCCATAGCACATTTCATTCTGTACCATTCATGCTTTCAACAAAATTGTCCGTCAATGTGATCACAGTCAGCATGAATTGAAATATATGAAAACATCATTTGACTATTTTTTTAAAACATAGTTCTAACTCACTTTTAGATAAACTTTGGTGGAGCGTAAAATCTCCACATAAAGTCAAATTAAATAAAATATCTCCATTTGTTCAAAAGATATGGTATATTATTCATGTTAACAATTTGTTCTACCTCGACCTCACAAAAATTAATTGCCTCTTACTTCGATCATATAGGTATAATCTTTGAAAGGTGGTGATGTAGGATGCTGTGAAGCCTTGGTTGGGTCCCAACTAACAAACTCTGAATCTGCCTAAACGTCATAACAACTCCATCTTGCTACAAGAAAAACCTTTCCGATTTCTGGCCTCTAAAATATTATCCTCCCTCATCACTGGACTGTTTGCTACTGGATTATTGAATGTGGAGCTTTGTGGGAGCAAAACCTGCAAAATCCCCCCCACCGAAATGTGATTCCCTTAATATCTATGTTGAGAATGAGTGGGTTAATATGTCCAATGACTACGTCATCAAGATGTACAAAAAAACTCACGGTGTTCGAAGAAGCAGGACATTTTGCTAATTAATTCTTTGTATTATAAGATGCTGATAGATGCAAAGAACATCAGCTATCAGTTACCTTAATTGTCGTAGTTGTTGATGTACTACAACTTACGTTCACTGTAGATTGACTAAAGGTAGGAAAATACTAATCAATCTAAGACCTTATCTGATGCTTTGTACTGTCCACTCGCAAATATCAAGTGTATTGCATTCTGAACTATGACTAAGACTCGTAAAAAAGAATGCTCCTTTCATAGGTGTCAAAAGCTGTTATTTTTCATGACTATGTCAAATAAAATTTAAATACATATCGTGACACTTATTTCAATATGATTACTTTTTTATCATTTTTAAAAATAGCTACTCAATCAAGTCATAAAATATATAATTGCATTAGTAAATATATGTACACCCACATTATAATTAAATTGGAATGAAAGGGACTGCAAAGTCAATTTAAATAAATTAAAATCATCAATTATTGTTTTTTGTGCAGCATATTAACACATTTCATTATTATGGAGAATAGGAAATTGGGAAATGTTTTTTTTAAACAACTAATTATATAAGTTAATACCGAGTGGTCCCTTAAAATCTGACACTTTGAATATTAAAATTTCTACAAGATTTAATTTTTTAATTAACAATAGAATTTCAACAAAATAATAATACAAATAGAGTGTTTGAGCTCTCTTAATTATGAATGTAACAGCCCTTAGCGGCATTGATGGCATCCGGCGGCTGAAGGGCTGGCACTCACAGCTGATGTAGTTATTTGTCATGGAGCTCCAATCTCAATGTTGACAATAGGTTTGAGTCCTTGGTGTTTGGATGACGGACATTTTAGGCCTTCCCCTCCAGATGCACCCAAAGGTGTATTCGAGGGGTTGGTGTTAGGGCTGCAGGGAGCCCTAAAGTGTGAAAAATGTTTCAAAGTACTCTTTTAATAGAGTATTGCAATAGAGGAGATGGGTTTCTTTCATTGCTAGTGTCGAAAGTGGCCTTTCCACAATCACAAGCCTCTTTTCATCCACTTTTTTAATAGCTCTCTTGAAATTTTGGTTTGAAACGCTAAGATTTTTAGTATATGCCCTCATGAACTTGAGGGGATTGGCCTGGGCTGTTTTTTTTTCTCCTCTTTGTCCAGTTTGGACTTTTTAGCCGCACCTTCTTCCTCTCCCACGTTTCGGACTTGTGGATGGCGAAGATGGTGGTCCTCTAGACGTCACAGTGCTTAAAGTGCGCAATTGGAAATTCGTCTATCACATTCAAGAGTTTTTCGACTTGACGTAAGCTAGAGAGCTCAAGTTTAAAATGTTTTGTAACAGATTTTTTTTGCTTTACTATATCGAAATAGGAATTAATTTTAATCATTTCACCTTAATTAATTATTGAATTATTTAGTGTTCAGATTTTAATGGAAGAAGGCTTATTCTAGTTATACAGTGTCGTGTACTACAATTGGAAGAAATTTTGACCTCATCCAGATACTTAAACAGTCCGTTAAGGACAAGTTTTTCCTGCTCATAGAACAGGTTTGGTGACGAATAAAATGTATATTTTTTTATTTCATTATCAGAGAATTCTCGAGATGAAAAAACCAAATCACTCTTCAGATAGTGTTTAGTTGATTTGAATTTCAAAATTCTTTAAACGCAAATAACTCCAGAAAAAATTATGTTCTAGACCTATAATTGCTGCAACCTAATTTCATGTCATAAAAAATATATTTATTTTAAAATAATCTTAACAAGATGAATTTAGGGGTTGAACACAATATATAGTGTGATATTCATAAGCAAAGACACTAAATTATTACTTTTTTATAAGAATTTCTATAAAATATTTTTTACTTTATGCGAATTTTGAAATTCAAATGAGTACCCATCAGGTTTTGATTAGATTGCCTAATAGCTACAATATTTTATTAGCTACTATTTACACCTCAATCCCCACATTAAAAAAAGAATACAAGGGATGAATAGGAATAGTAGGGGAACGATTTTAAAACAAAAGGGTTAATGAAGTTAACTAAGCCTGTTTAACAATTGAAGAAAATCTGAAAACGGCAGTTTTATGATAAATAAAGAATTACAAATAATCAAATTTAATTTTTCAGAAACATACTGAAATATATTGGCTATGAAAATGTAGGATCAAAGTAATAGGAACACGTTTTATAAAACTCGTGGTGTGTATTATCCCAGTTTACTAACGGAGAGTTAAAAGTATAAAACAGTTAGAAAAGGGACAAATTTCATACCACAACATAAAACCTGACCTGGAGAGTTTATCTTAAGAAATGAGGATCTTTCAACAAGTAAAAAAAAAAACTAGTGGCACTTTATGTAATTTCAAAAAGTGGGTACCTGCATATTTTTCCTTAGTCTGCTGACGCAGATTTGCTAATTATCATTAATCTACAAAAAATTCTCGAACACTGAAGCATACTATATTGGGCTTGTGGACATTGGTATTCCATACATAAATGCAGCCAAAAATCTATATTAGACTCATAGTATTAATAGCCACATAATAGTTATACCATATTTTGGACCTTAATTATATTATTGTTCTCTTAGAATCATCAAAGTGAGTTAAACTAATTTTTTCCACAGAATAATTAGCTGAATGCCTATCCCTGGTAATTACAAAATATAAAGAATAAAAATTTTTTACAACTTAAGCCAAGGGAATACAGAATAAATACACATTTTTAAACAAAGGTAAAAAACTATCAAGAATGAAATAACCTTTTTGTGTAAAATTTTATTGCATCAAAAAATTATTTCATTTGATAATAAAAATATTTATTGTGTAGTAAATTAATTTTGACAACATGGTTCCAATATTTAGGTAATGAATAAGTGTTATGACCAGAATACCAAAAATAAATTATATATTGATGGTTTGTCTTTCCTTTTAATTTTTTTTTCGAATATGAGTTTTATCTATGTCAAATATCATTTGAAGAAACATTGTAAAATATAGTTTAATACATATTTAAAAAAAAAAATCAATTCCAAAAGTCATCATCATTAGGCATATCGTCATCCTCCGGGCCTGATATACCATCCTTCTGTGACTCAATTTCTGATTCTACTATAGGCTTGTGTTTAAGACTAAACTTACTGTTAAAACCTAACGTCTGAGGAGGCGAAACAGCTCGTTTGTACTCCTCATCTGAAGTTGTAGCGGATGTTGACACTGGATATTCCTTTTTGGTCTTTGAAGGAAATTTGGAGTGTGAAGGTATCGTTTCTTCGCTTTCACTCGAATATAGTTTCACATCTTCTTCATTATCCTCTGATCCAAATCGACTATGAATCGATACATTTGATATACATTTTTTCTCCAAGCCTTTAGCAGACTTTTCTGACTTCTGAGAGATTGATTCATCATTTCCTTGGGTTGAGGGTATTTCAGTGTAAATAGGCTCCTCATTCATAACTATGATTTTGTCTGGATCCTCGATTGTTATAACTCTATTTTCCATAGTTTTGACTGGCTTTTCATCAAGAATGGGTTCAGGAGACTTAGATTTTTGATCTGCAATCATTGTTGACGTCAAGATCATCTTATTCAATTCCCGTTGTGAATCTTTTTTCTTTCTATATCTAGGCTCATACAATGGAGGTGAAGCAGAGCGTGTGTTTTCCTTTGGTCTGTGGGTTTCAATCTTATTAGCTTTATTTGGTGGAAAAGATTGATTTGAGTCTGATGAGGTAGAAGAAATGCTGGAAGCAACAGATGAGATTGATACCGGACTATCATCAGCACTGAAGGATAAATTATTTTTATCTCTTGCCCTTGGTAATAGATCCTGCATTGAACGACTCATTGTAAACTTTTTATCAGATTCAATACGATTTAATAATGTAGCTATGTCTGAGAGTTTCTTGGACGCGTATTTAGTGTCATGTTGGACTGAAGAATCCAAAAGTCTAGGATGCTTCCTTTCTAAAACTTTGCGAGTCTCTGCCGTCACTTTTCGTAGTCTCTCCGTTTCCTGACGTATTTCCATGGCCTCTCTTTCTGTTTCACGAACATGTTTTCTCATTTTGTCAATTATACTCTTTGTCTTTTGTGAGCATTTTCTTTGATGCCAAAGAAAAGAATCGACAGACCCATTGTCTTCCATTGCTTGTAAGAATGTTGTGAGTATATATTTTGTCTATTTGTTATTTTCCTGACATAGGAAATTTGTCTATTCGTGGTATACCTGTGAAAAAGAACGTAATCCCCCTCTCTTTCCTCCTCCGAGTCTACTCTCTTTCTTTTTGGAAAGGAGTTCATAATATATTATGTAGGTATATACCTGTGTCTTATTTAGAAAGTAGATATGTACTTTTGTCTTACTTAGAAAGTAGATATTTATTATTCTTTATTAATTAATATACATATAATATGTAACTAATAATCAGTTATTAATAATACTATTCAGCTTTACAAATCTAAAAATATATATAGATTGTAAAAGAGCAGAACGAAATTAAAAAACCGGTACTATTTATTCAAACCTTGTATCTAAGGTGCTATTTTTAAATTATATTCAAACTCTTACTGATACGAAACCTTGACGTCTTTTGATCTAATTATGATTATAACTTTATTTAACTCCTTCAGCGTATTCTTCAATATGGGCAACATTTGAAAAAAAAAAAAATTAACACTTCTTTTGTGCATGAAAATATACGCATATAAAAATAGGACTATGAACAACTTAAGTGTTGTATACATAACTTATTGATATATAAGCTAAACTTAGTTACAAATGATACCAATTACATACATAAATAGAGATGATTTACATTCACACTCTTGTTTCAAATGTAAATTAAACAATTCTATTCAATATATATGGCATTTAGCTATTTCTAGAGGTTTTTACTTGAAAAAGTATTACTTTATTAAAATTTTCCATAACACAGAATTTACCTTAAGTTAAGCATAACTCATTTTTAAACAAAATTTCTTTTAAAACATGTACATCAATTGATTATTGATCTATGTGCATTTATTTTTAAGTAGAAAAAGATCTTTAAAAAAAAAAATATAATTGTATACTTAATTTCAGTTCTTACTATTATAAAAAATGTTTTATAAAGTAGGTAGAATCCTCATGAATTTCAAATACATTTTTAGAATTGCATTAAATATGAATTTAAGGGAGTGCATATTTTTTTTTTCTAGTTGCCACTCTGAGTATTGCTTTTATTTCCAATGTTTTTAAAGATATATAGTTTTGGTGTGATCATAAATGTTGAAAAGAAATATTGAGAATTTGTGTTGGAGTTATAGGTATAATTCTTAATGAAACTCAGAAAATAATTGAAGTTCAATAGCAGAGTTACTCCTGTATATGTTCTTTCTAGATAAGGAGTAGACTTTATGTTTATTTTCTTACTCTAAGATGCTATTTGTAGTTATTCTTATACAACGTCATATGCTTCTCTCATCCTAAACATTTTTCAAATTGATAGAGATTCGATTTACGCTTCTCAAAAAAAATAAAAATATTTAAAAAAATATTTTGCTCCTTTTTATGAGCGGAACGGAACCGGAATGAAGTTTTGGAATTTTATTGCTTACAATAAGTCTTAATATTTCTACCATAGAGTATAAATAAATTTTATACTCAACTTTTCCCAGCTTTGTAATAAAGTCAATCTCTATGTCAATGTCTATCTTTATACTAATTTGTCAGACCGAAAACTTTCTTTTTCGATCTTCGATCTCAGTTCCAATCTTTGGCAGTATATAGGCATATTTAAATTTTTTAAATGAATTTAATTTTTTGGTTTCCTTGAATTCTCAGTCTTTATTATACTTATATTTTTAGGATTCATACCTCAATTTAAAAATGAGGATGTTATACTCGTATGTGCCCTTTTCATTTTATGGTTGATTAAATTTTCTAATTCTTCATATAATACACAACCTTTGTTTAATTCCAGTTAGCCAATTCTTTCCAACTATTTCATTATTTTTCAATAATTATTGAGAATTGTCCACAGCTTAATAGGTGACTTCAGGTACTTTGTCTGTTTATTCTCTTATGAAAAGTTGTGTGATACTATAATAAGAAATATGTTCAGATGACTACTTCCTTATTTAAGTCATTCAGTTTCATTTGGTGACACCTAATTCGTACATTTCCTCTCTTAAACAATTTACAGATCCATATCAGGACATTTTTATTCAAACAGAGATATATCAAAAAAGATAAAAAAATATATATATCTATATCAAATTTTGGAAACGAGTGGTTTTCGAAAATGTATTTTTTTTTTTTTTTTTTTTTTTGAGAAAATTAATTTTATCTAGAAGATAAAATAAGAATGATCCAACTTGATAATTTTTAACTTTCTATCCTTATCAATAATAATTAAAAATAACAAAGTAGAGTTCTATTTTTTAGAGTCTGTACTGTCACAAATATACGTAGATTTTGATCAGTTTATGAAAAAATTATCCTAATGTGCCAAAAAAAGTTGTGGGAATATATCGATGTATTATACCAAAATAGCACCACCATACAGAATTATTCTTATAGTCAGTATTTTTTACTTAAATTTTTTAAAAGCTTTTATTAAATTAATTTAAATTTTTGTAAAATAAAGTTATATGTATAATAAAAATACAAAGCCTTGTCGCCTGATTTTTCTTTTTCAAAAGATGTAAATTTTGTGACAATGTTGAGATTTAATACTTCTTAAACCTCGAATGTCCTTTGTTTGGAGAGTCAGGAAGGAACTGAAAGAGTTTGAAGGTGACAGGGTAAGACTCTGTTCATGCCACATTTAAAAGAAAATGTTTACCTGGTTGTCAGATGATTTTTTTTTTTTTTTGACTTTGTTGGAACCTGTGTTTTCCCTCCAAGCTCAACAGATCTCAACTGAATGGACTTATGTGGGGGGGGGGGTTAATTTGAGTGACATTCCATAAGATCTTTTTACAACACAAAATTCCATGATCCAGAAGAAATTCTGGAATCTGCCAAAGGAGACTGTAATCAAGACCTGCTTCCGTTTCTGAGGTCGAGTTGAGCCTGTTATTGACGTCAAATGTGATTATATGGAACAATAATAAATACATTTATTCATTTTAAATTTGGCATTGGTTTTTATTCAAATTGGATGCCCATTTTGGGAGAAAAGCCATTTAACAACCAAAGAATGACCTCAGATGTTAAATAAAGGTGCACCTTAGATACTACACACCATATTCAGTGATAAACTTAGTTTTTTTTTAAATGAACTCTAATTTGGGACCACTTTGTAGGTAAATCAACCAATAAAATCTAACTATTAAATATATTTATGTCACAAAATAGACAATTTATCGGAAATTCATATGAATATCAATGTTTGCAAGTCCAAAAGTATTGTAGTGGAATGTTTTATATAGATAAAATAGCAAACCATATAGTAAATATTGATATTCTAAACACTTTTGAATTTAAATGAGAAGCATTTTTAATAAAGGACTAAGGAAATTTTTGGCTAATAAATTATAAAAACAAAATAAGTTTTTAATATTTTTAAAAGGAAATTATAAGTGTTCCTATATATTTAAAAAATATGATACATATGCATGATAAGTTTTTGTATCATGTACTTATTATAAGTTTCTGATCCATTTATTTAAGACTCATACATTTTTAGTACTCATAAATGGAAATACAAAATACGTGACACTCTGTTTTAAAGTACAAACCCTGCCTGAACTTATGACATAAAATATAAATATGCTACTGGGTCTTACATAAGAAAAAATGAAAATATTATTACTATTTTATCCTGAAGCAGTCTTTATTTTAATAAAGTGACTATGTGAACGAAGAAGGAAGTCATTTTCTATAAAATGTGTATTTTGTGACATTTTTTCACATTAAAAAATATTATTCAGGAACTTTTTAACTCATCTATAAAAAATTAAGAAAAAATTATGACAGGTTTAAACAGAGACAAATATAGAATACTGTTTGCAATTAACATGGATTTAGAGTTATTTACAAATGTTAGAAAGGGCTAGCTAATTGTACCCATATTTATTGATAGGCATTTCATGCATGATATCCATAGTTAAAAATAATGGGATTGGTCAGTATAGGGCGTGTTCAAAAAGTAAGTTGACTATTCAAATTTTTGTGATCAAAGTAAATTTCGTATGCTCCATTTTTTACTTTTTTACGCTAGTATACTTGCCACGAACATATATTTACTGTTTCGGCTATATAATATGCTGTGTTTGCTTGTGAGTGGCGTAACTGTTAGAAGTAATTTGCGTGTTTGGCGATTTTTTGCTATTGAAAAACATAGATCAAATAACTTGCATTATTTGTTGTGTAAAAATTAAATTAAGTACTCCAATACCCTTGAAATGTTGACATTGGCATAATGTGTAACCATTCTGAGTAAAAAATGTTTCAATGTGGTACATACTCTTCCAAGAGGGCCAGGAAGATGCCAATGACGAGCCTAGTACATCAACAACAGATGAACACGTAGAAAGAGTGAAGGAAATTGTTCTTACAAACCGTCGAATCACTATCAGAGAAGTTGCTGAGGATATGGAGATATCGTTTGGCTCGTGCAATAAACTTTTTTTTAACGTTATGGGCATAAGACGAGTGTAGGCGAAGTTTTTTTCCCAAACTAATTATACTCACTAAATTTGGCCCCCTGTGACTTTTTCATGTTCCCAAAACTGAAGAAACTTATGAGAAGACGGAGATATACAACGATTGAGGAGATAAAGACTGCATCACTGTAAAAGCACAAGGATCTACCTATAAGACCTCAAAAGAAGTGCTTAAAGGATTTGAAAAACCCTGGCACAAGTGTATTGTATCAGAGAGGGAATACTTTGAAGGGACAACATTAATATGGATGAATAAATAAATACTACAAAGTCACCTAATTTTTTAACACATATTGTACTTAGAAATAAAGTCCGATAATTTAAGTGGTTACCCTGAAAGTTTGATTAATGTTTGGAAAAGAGTTGCATAGCTTTCACAATATTTCATCAAATTAGCTGCAAGTAGCTTTGAGATAAAGGAAATAAACATAAACTCAATTATTGATATTCTAACAACACACTTACTTATAACTTCATAATAAACCATCAGTGTTACTTTTTGTTTTTCACGTACTAGTAATTATTTTATACTTTTATGTTCACTTCCATTATCATATTGTTTTCGTCTATTATGATAATCTTGACTATTTTTAGGATTTCAAAAATACACTTCCATACTTTTGTATGTGTAAAATCAAGACTTTTAACAACTTAGTTTTTGCGAGTAGATGGACTTATAAGATTTCATATAAGTTATTTCAATTTTTTGAAAATGTGGTATATGTATGTATATACTTTTGGGACTAAAATCTTCTAATATATGGGCATATGTATTTTTTATTTACCCGTTGGGAAATTATGCTATTCTTCATACTTCATGAAAAATAACTGGAACGTATAAAATATTTTTCTACAATTTCGGTTGTAGAAACTATTATAAAAGTGGTGAATTTGAATTCGAGACATTAAATAAAAAAATTTCATTTGCAAATAAGTTATTAACTCGAACATTTAATTCAAGTCTAATACGGATACGTATAAATGACTAGTTAACAACAGACAACTGAATACATCAAATTGTGACTCAAACTCGAATCACATTTTAATTAAATGAAACTGCAGAAAAAAAACTTGACTCGAACATGTAATTAAAATAGTCTCAAATTGAATGGGACTAAATCAAATGACTCAAAACTTGACTTGTACTCGTTAAAAATGAGGTTTCCATTTTTTCAATTATGATATTTTTTGTATTATGCTTGTAATACTTATGTAGCGGATTTAAACGATTTAACTCGTAAGAATGATGTTTTTGTTCAAACTTTAGAGGAATTAATTGAAGAGGAAACATTCAAGCAAATATTTTGTTTACAAAAATTTACTGAGATCTAAGATACCCGCTACAAAAAAAAATCCCTATAAAACATTTTTGCACGCGGAAACTATCTCTTTAGATATTCCAATGCTTGTAGGAATAATCTCTTTACAATTTAAGAAAAGGAGGATGAAATCTGAGGTTGACATTGTTACACATCCTTGCTAAGTCTAAATTAGATCCCAATATTGTGAATGAGGCTTTCAAGAATATGTGATCCTATAAAGGTAAGTTTAATCATTTTAAGATGATTATATTTAGAAGAGAAAAGAACATCATATGATAGTTCTGGCAGGAGGATGGTACTCCAACTTACTCCACACAATTAGCTCAGAGGTTTTTGTAGCACAATGTACCTTTATAAAGCATAAAAAAAATTGAAAAAAGTTGATTTGACCTCCCTACCACCTCTAGCAACATATAAACAGCATAACCCTTTGATAATGTTTATTTTTTCAAACACCCCTTCATTTCATTTTATGTTCATTTTGCAGCATGAGTATGCATTTTGCTTAATATTTGCAAAAAAAAAAATGTGTGTTTTGAAAACTATCATAAAGAGATACACATATGGAAAACCTTTAATATGTAATTCATACTTATTCTATTACACAAAAATTCCTTTAAAAAAACATTATGACAGTTTTTATAGTTAATTATGTATTATCTACATTTAGTTAGAGTTAACGTCTTAAAATGAGCAGTTTACCCAAGGATTGGAATCTGCAAGAATCAATTTCACCGATATTTATCCAAACTTATTTATATAAATTATTCTGACTCTCCGTTATTAAACTGGTATATTATACAATCTTAGACGTATTAAATGCTTCATATTCCTTTAAATATACATTTTAGTATATTCCTGGAACATAAAATCCGATTATATGAAACTTATTTATTTATCTTGATAATGCCATGTTAGGATTTACTTCGGGAAACGTATATGAACCACGTATCAGAAATAAATTAACTCTTGAGTGCGGAGAAGAGTTAATTTTTAAATATTTTAATCTAAATATACTTAAGAATAATCATATTTATAATTATTATTATATTTACGGATTTTTTCTGCTTAATCCTAATCAATAAAAAAGTATGTATTAAAAAAAGTATATATTTTTATATTTGCTTGATATTCCTGTGTACATAATAAGCAATCAGTATTTGAATCGGTATTATTTATAAAGATAAAATCTGAATCGACTGAAATTTTGGTGTTGGGACATCCCTAATTAGAATTATTTTTTATTTTTACTAAAAAATTATTTCTGCAACTTTGTAAAGTAAAAAATATAGGTTCAGAAGTTTATCTGAACTTTTTTGTTCATCATATTATTTCTTTTTCTGGCAAATAGAATCATAAAATTTAACTACTAACTATATAGCAACCTCAAGAGATAACTTCATAAAATATCTAAAATTTCCATCTAACTTTTTTTTGAGAATGGGCACTCGTTTGAGGGCAGACCTCAATCTCATAAATGTATCTAATAATTGTGGATACTGGATTTTAAAAGTGTTTTTATTGACAATTCCCTATCAATATTTCTGTTGAGCTATTTATCTCTATTTGTTCAAACGTTATGGCCGATTTTGCATTTTCAAGGTTTTGTGTGAATTCAACTACGCCCTCTCGAAATTTCTTATACATAAAATATATAGGGAAAAAAGATATCTATGCCACAGTTTGGATCGCTCTCTTGGGCAAACATGGTTGGTTGATTTTTTTTGTTATATAGCTTGTTCAAGCCTGTGCCATTTTGAAAAATAGAATAAATAGATGAGTGGAGTCAAAATATTTAGAGAAGGCACGGAACTCAGGTTACTAAAGGCTATTTTGAGACAAACACAATGCGAACTGAGCTTAAAGGTCAAAGTATCTGTGTTTGGTCGCCGGAATTCGTCACCAGAACAAGCAAATCGTCAATGAAGACCAAGAAAATTCCATCAGGACACTTACTCGATAAGTGGAATCTCTGATTCGGCTCTGCATTTATCTAAACAATTTTTTTTGACAAACCAAAGGCAAAGGAAAGGCGATTCAAACACTCCAGACTTCTCCTCAACCACTCAGTTCATCGAAATTTGTTTTGGGTTTTCTAGGACAATAAAAACTCTTCTCGGGACAAGAAGGTCAATAGCCTGAACAAGAGCTGGAACTCCCCTATGAAAAAAAAAATCAAAAATTTATTTTTGAAAAAAAACAACTTAATTTTTTCAAAAATTAAGATTCAAATATTAAATTAAAAAAAAAAATCAACAGCAATTATTTTTTCTGCCACACCAGTTTAGAAAGAACTGCTTTAAAGAACCGAACTAGTTTGGTTCTCTATAAATTATGAATGTCTTAGAGCAGTCTAAGATTTTTGAACGGACACCCAACTTTACTATGTACCTAAATTTTAAGGAATTCCTATATTATTGGGAAGCTCATTGCAGAGTTTCCTCTGATTCATAAAAGGTGTGTTTCATAATTGCAATGCTTTTTTAGATTGAGAAAATGGCCAATTGAAAGACACTTTTCTGACTATTCCCCTCAATCTATTAATAAAGTAACGTTAAATCCCAAAAACTTTTATTTTTTCATCAAAAAGGAAGGAATATTAATTATCACAAAATACACATAAAGTTCTGAGAAAAAGAAAACAAAACTGCTAAAAATAGTATGAACAAAAATTTCTCTGTTAGTGAACTTGGAATATTGTTGAAATAAAATATATAAAACTTTGTTTAATTAAGTTTAACTCTCCAATTTTTAACATTCTTTTTTTAAATAAAACGATTGAACGATTATAATAATGACTTCATTAATAATTTGACTTTTTATAAACAATTGCATCCATTTTGTGCTCTCAAATATCAATTAAAATGCTACAACACTCTTATGAATTTAAGATATGAAGATTTTTTTTTTAAATAGAAAGAGTCTCCCATTTTAACAACATATATATTTTCTTATTTTTGTTGTAGAAACATTAAATTTGAATACTTGATAAAATTTATATTAATTATTCATTATTTTGTGCGTATCAAATGAGTACCAATAAGTTTTTGATAAAATCATAGTTACAATGTTATAATTTGTTAGTTACTGCTCTATGCTGCAGTCGTCACATTGAAAAAGAAGAATCCAAGAAATCAAAAGGAAAAAAAGGGAACGACTTTTAAGTAATAGTTACATTCACTAAACTTCGATTAAAACGGGTAAATATATTAATCAATTCTAAACAAGTCGTTATGAAGATATATCGAGAATCGTAAGGAGTGGGACAAAAGTCCTGCTACCAATTTGATTGCCTATAACTTTGTTCAAAGAAAATATAAGTAAGTTTGGTTTCCATAGAAAGTTAATTGGGGCTTTACATTTTTTCCCTGTTGTGATAGAAAAACTATATCGACTAAATAATCACCGCGATTCTCTATACAACTTTCGGCTCTTTTTAAGGCATTTTTTATGACATCCTGGAACATCCCAGGCTGAATTTCTTCAATTTCGTGACGAATGTTGTCTTTAAGATGTTGAATCATTTGGGGCTTATTCACGTGAACTTTTGATTTAAAAAAAAAACATAAGAAAAAGTCTGGTACTATTAAATCTGGAGATCTGTCTGGCTATAATTGAACTGTTGAACAGGCTGTGTGTGCTGTGGCCCTATATTGCTTAAACCACATGTCCTCTAGTTCTTTCTGTTCCATTTCAGACAAAAGAACATTTCGAATCATGTCTTGGTACCGTTCAGCATTAACAGTAACTTGAACATCTTGGTCATTTTCAAAAAAAAAATAAGGAACAATAATGTTTCCAGCATGAATACCACACCATATAGTTGTTTTTAGTGGATTTAATGATGTTTTATGAATTAATTGAGGATATTGTGTTCCCCAAAACCGGCTGTTCTGTTTATTGACGGGGCCACTCAGAAGAAAATGGGATTCATCACTCATTATCAATTTAGACGGAAAATCTTCAATTTGACACATCTTTAGATTTGCATTACTGTAATGTTGATCATGATCTCTCTGTAGCAATTTATTGACTAATTGAATTTTGTAACGGAACATTTTCCAATTAGTTTTCCAAATTCGCCTTAAACTGCGTGCAAAAATGTGTAACTGGGAAGCACGTCTCCGAATTGATGTTCCTGGAGTTTTTGCAACACTATCGCGTACCAGAGCCACATTTTCAGCGTTATGAGACGTTTGTTGTCTTCCAAAACGAGGTATGTTTGCTGTCGTACCGTTCTGGCGAAAATTCGCATGTAAACACTAAAGTTTGGTTTTGTGAGGGACTGGACGATTAGGATATTTTTGACAAAATTTCCACTGAGTGGCAATAATGGAACTATTATTTTCAATAAATATTGTAACTATTTCTACTTGTTTTTTTTTTTTTATTATCCATAATAAAATTTGGGAGTCTACACAACACAATGGTTAAAACGAAACTGAGCTAAACGTCACATAAACAAGATGGCTTGCAATAAAAATGGTAGCGGAACTTTTGCCACACTCGTTGTATAATCCTATATAATGTTTCAGAACTGTACTCAGAAGTATTTGCGATAAAAGGTAGATTCAAAAGAATAAGAAGTGTTTTGTTAAATTTTGGGATGTATAATATCTCTGTTCACTAACAAAAGGGATTAAAAAGCATTTTAAGGCCAGGACTTTTTAGTATGCTCTAACAAATCCGTATTTACCACTGTCTTTTCTTGTCCTCAGCAATATCAATAATTCTGATTCTTTTCACCTACTCATTGTTTTGATTAGCTGAATTCAAATTAGCTTTTGTTAAGCTAGCTGTGAACGATTCCCCCCCACAATTATAAAATATTATTCCAAAGTTGGAAGTATACTCTTATTTTTTTGGGGATGTCTTTATTTTCATATTTCAAAGGTCCTTCATGATCCTATATCATTTTTAATTCATCTTAATTATTTTACATATATCTAGTTTTTACCAACTTTTTCTTGTTGATTGTTTTTGTTATCTATAGTCAAGGTATTGTAAAATAAAATTATAAATATTGCATTATAATTTACCTTTATGTTCCAATTTAGAAAAAAGGGGAAAATAGGAACGAACAATAATAGAAATACACATAGGAGGTAATTACTTCAAAGCCTCGTAATTTTTCAGGGGCTTATAATTTTTTTTCCGCATTTTTTCTTTAAATACTTATGTTTAAACCCTTAATAATATCCATTTTACTTAATCAAAGAGATAACATAATATTAAATTAAAAATTAATATAAAATCACTTTATTTTTGATGGAAAACAATCATTTTAGAACTATGATGTTTCCAGCATCCTTCCAACGCTGAAAATGAGTAAGAAGGAATTAATTAATAATACTATGCAACAGAATTTTTCCCCACCGGATAAATCCCACATTTATTACTGCTATTTTAGCCATAGAACACAAAAATGAACATGAAAACTTTTAACCGCAGTAGGTTTGGCCTTTATGATACGACCCATTTCTTTAGGAACTGTAGCGTAATAAGTAACTTAGTATGTATTTGATTACTTAAATATTTTTATCTATTGTTATTACCATTAATTTTTCTTTAAATATATATTTCATTTTAGAAATATGGCTCTGACACGGTAAAACTCTAAAAACGTGAATTAAAAAATCTTCAAGGGCAAATCTGATAAAGTTGGAAATTTTCTGCATCTTTTGCGTATTTTATCCCTAAAATAACAATAATGAATGTAGATTTTAGCTGATGGCCGTTCCTAGACCTGAATTTGGTTGCATAGTGTAATTATAAATTGCTTTATTAAAATATTTTTTATTAGCTAAATTATGTTTTTTAAGTATTATTTTGTAAATCTAGTTCAACTTGTTTGCCCTTCTTCGGATATTTCTCATGTATGTTTTATTTTTTGTTGACCAGGTAATAAAATATTATCATTTGGAAATCTAGTTAAAAATATCGACCAATTATTTTTGAAGCCCCTTCTATGAATCATAATACTTAAAAGAAACAAAATCAAATAAAGTTTTCATTGTCGTTATCAACTGCTCTAGTGGTTGCTCGGATATTTAATATTAAGTATACATAGATACAAGTAAAAGAAAACATATTTTCCTATCATTTTCATTTCATTTAAACATATTACTTTTCAATAGATATAAATGAAGCTTGTTTACGTTTTGGCCATTTTTTTGATGACAGTCAGAGGTAAATTGCTTTATCAACTTAATATATATATATAATCATACCTTATATCAATTATTATATATACGTTGTGTTACAGAAATTTATTCTGAAGAAATAAATAGTGACGTCGTCTCAGATATCCAGAACAACACTGCAAGCAATAGTCAAATCCGTTGTTACGCCTGCGGCTTGGAATATGTGGATCCTGAGATTGATAAGACAGGGAGCTATGGTGATTCTCGAAGAAATTGGACGGCTCCAGGGAAAAAAATGTACAATCACACATGTGATATAATGCATGACATGGGTCCAGATGATAAATGGATTCGAGACTGTCCTGTGGGAGTACGTTCTTGTTTTTGGGCTCAGGGAAGGCATAATGATGCATGTAATATGTTCTTTAGTTTTAGATTTTTTTGATTTTTTTCCTATTTATAGAGTGAAACAGATTGTTTTGTTATTAAATAATTATTTTTTCAAAAAAAATACATTAACGTACTTTCGCCAAAATATACTTTTAAATTAGAGCAATCAATTATTCATGGAAGACGAATCTGTCGCAAATTACATTTCAATATATTTGTAGACATGTCCAATTCTTAAAATTTAACTTTTATTGACAATATACTCTTTTTGAAGCTAAAATGATAAAAAGATTATTAATATTTTGATGTAAAAAATAATTTAATCGTTCTACAAGGAAGTAATTGAATCATTAGAAAAGGGTTTCAATTATAATATTTGCAAAATTCAGTCATGTTTTGTCATTTTCTTTTTTTGATGTAAATTTTGGGACATACTGATCAATGTATCATGTCAATATATATTTTTAAAAACTAGATAAATTATCAGCTAGACTCAAATTGTAAGTCGATTTTCAAACTTATAATTACATAAAAAAATGATATCTGGTTCGTCTGAAGCTCATAGTTTCTAAAATAATGAATTAATGAAACATCAAAATATCTAATTGATGTTAAAAATTTGAACTTTAATTTTAAAAAGCTCATATTGTTTTTTAGTTTGAAATAATACCATTAAAATATTTCAAGGATAAAACTACTTTCTGAATTACTTTTATTAGAAAAGTACATTTTGCTATGTGATAGTGTGTCATAATCAAGTCTATACCTATATTGTTCAAAGCTTCATGTTAATATAAGTAATTCAAACGTAAAAAAGACTATTTAGTTCCATAGGTAAAATAAGTATTTAATCAAGTTACTTTTTAATAAAAAAATACCTACAAAATTTAAAATAACTGTACGTTTTTACGTCTAATGTTGGTCTCTTTAATATATTAAATATATATGTTTGGTAGAGTTCCTTATTGATTTTACTTTGGCCTTCACTTTCCCTTTAATTATATAACTTTCAATATCTAACTTATGTCAAAGTTTGAAATAGTATATGCATGCCTTTTATTATTAAAAAATAACAATGATTAATTTTCTAAGATGCAATTTTTCGAGGGTGTGCCACAGCAAAATATGCCTATATGGAAAGATGTGACCGTGAAATACAAGCTGTACAAATGAAGAAAGGTAGAAAGTCTACGGATGTTGAGGTTAGTTGAGTTTAAATACATCTAAGTGCTGTAAAAACATAAAGACACTCCTTACTATATATTACATGTACAGTGTAATGAGTACGTCTTTTATTTAACAACCAACATGAATTTCATTTTTTAAAAGTATTTTCTCTCCAATTAATCATTTGATTTTTACTAAAAACCAATTTAAAAGGAGAGGTTAAGAATTTTTATTAATAATATTCAATATAATCTCCTTTGGTGTCAAAAATGGCATTAACTCGCCCTCAATGACATGAGTAAGTCTTGAAGACAGTCTTCTTTATCTCATTTTGGAATTCCTCCCAGATCATGGACATCAGCTTAGACTTTGTATTACAGAAGGATATGTTGGTTTGTCACTTTACTGCGCAGAACACAAAAAAAGTCCATGGGGTCGAGGTTTGGTGAGATTGGAGGCCAAACACTGGCTCCAACAAAGTGTTAAAAAAATTATTAAAAGTGGCCAAAGTTTTCTTAGCACTATGGCAAAGAGCAGAGTCTTGTTGCCAGGTGAATGTCTTTTTGACTCTGCAGACAAAAAACCTTTCCAGTTTTAAGAAGTTTGCAATCTCAACACTATCTTGTCTATTATCTCTTGCCCTCACTGAACCTTTTGGAAATAGAGATATAATTTTTTTTTCAAATATAAAGTCTCTTAAAAATATAAGAAATATTAACTTAACACCATAAATAAAAAAGGTAGAAACGGACTTTCAATGACTAACACGCCTTTGTTTTACCTAATTATGCAATAATGCAAATGCTATATGTTTACATATAAATATGATTTGATTACATTTGTAAAATAAATTTATTACTTTTCCATACTAAAGTTCAATTCCATCAAAATATCTATGAATATATTTAAATAGTTATGTTATTATGAATAAATAATTATTTATTCATTCAAGTAAACTTAATTAAGACTTGTTTTCATTGCTGGTGCCTTGAATTTCGAATTATATGCATTCTGCATAATAAAAGCCCACTACATGAATTGATGAGAAAAAGTTAAACGATTACATTTTTTTTTTTCCAAATACTATTGAGTATGATTTTATGTACTCAATCAATGGGAAACTTGATTGATTATTTTGATTTACCATAAATATAAAAAGACTCGTTTTTTCCTTATTGCTCTATTATTTATTGTCTCAAATACTATAATTAATTCAGTGATCTTTAATTAATCATTTTTATAAAGTGTATCTATATAAAAAAATTTCTATAATGGAAACTAATAAAATAAAACTCGATCGACTTTATTAAATAATTCATTTGAAAAAAATCTTTAAAATATTAAAAAGATATTGTTTATGCATAGAAAAATAAAAAAATATATAGATGATCAATCATTAATCGATCTCCATTATTGTATTTTCAAGATCAGTGCTGTCATCAGTCTTGCTTAATTTTTAAAATGTAATTTCTTATATTTTTGTGCGCCCAAAAAATAAATATATTGTTTAATTTGGTAGTCCCATAAAAGAAATAATACCCTGCATATATTTATATATGCTCTAACCATTGTTCTCCCTTGGTTCATACACATGGCAATGCATATATCTGATAGTTTTACAGAAATAAATTATTATTACTACGTGTTCAAGAAATGTGTAAAAATAGGCTGGATGCCACATAATAGTGGGTCACAATGCTCTTTTTGGTTGATCGTAGAGGTGTGTCCGCCCTGTATTGAACTTTTTAAGGGGTTAAGTTAATAAGTAATTTGTACGAATACTGTTCTAAGCTAAGTAACTTATTTCTTAGATTCATTCTATTCAATGATTGTATTACAAATACCATTAATTGTTAAAGAGTATAATAATTCGGAATTATTTTTTGATATATGTGAATCTTAAGTTGTTATTAGATTAATTATTAAAATTAATTTCCTTAAAGAGGAAAACCTAATTTTCTTCTAGCTTTTTAGTTTAATTAATAAATTTAGTCAAATTTATTTATTCACAAAAATGTATGATCAATGTTAATGATGACTCTGTATTTACGTGTCTACAAGAACTATAATAGTATTTATCAGAAGTGTCACCTTCGGAGTATACAGCCTATCTTTCTGTTCGTTAGCGTATCACAACCAAACAATGTGACTAATATATGTATATCAATATGTAGATAAACAAAACAGAGATAGTTTTTATGACCTGAACCTTGATTACTTTTTTTAAAGAAAAATACCTATATAGCCAAATTCTATAAAATAAAATAAAAAATATATTAAATACATAAACTTACAATAATGATGTATTAGCAGGGATTATTTTTTTTAAATGACAAAGTTATTTGATGGTAAAGGAAACGACTATTTCAATACAAAAATATATTCTTACTATTGATAAGTAATGTAGCCTTTGATTTAATAACAAATTGATAGTATTCAAAAATAATTTTCAAAGTTTATTTTGCAAGTTGCAGTTAATTTATATTTTGATAATCATTTTGATAAAAAAAATTCTAAACGATTAACATTAAACACAAATATAGAAAGGCTATTTAAGTTTTCTTCTTTTAGTCATTTAATAATCGTCAATGTACATTAAGTTATAAAAATATTACATTATATATGTGTGAATATGGGAAGTTTTATATTTATTACTTTGTGATAGTTTGATTACTTGTAGGTCTTGAGGAGGAAATTAATTTTTAGTCATAATATTAAATGATGTATTTATAGAAACACAAATTTACTTTTAGATGTTTATATATAAATATCTTTTTGAAAAAAAACAGTTAAAATTTGGATGACTTGTGTATTCTTTAAAATCTCTTATGACAATCATCTGTGTGGAAATTGTTCCAAAATTTTTGCATCTTACACCGAAATTTTATATGCAAGACTCAATCCAGTACTCTATGCTTTAATTATCTTATTGTATCATATAACTTTATTTAAAAATCATTATTTAGTTTTAGGAAATATGCTATAACAGTACGTGGATTAAAATAGTTGATTTCTCAACAGAAATGTGATGAACATTTTGTATTTTCTAAGAATGGTGAGCTTTGATTAACTTCTAAAAAAGGAATTTGTTATTCTAAAAAGACTATTAATTTGCGTAAAAACAGCGTATGGTGCACGACCAAAGTTTGGGAGCAAATACATTTAAAAACGTAAGATTTTCATTTTTTTGCCACATTGGAGATAGTGTCCAGTTGGTCATTTAAAACAAAATTGGATTTTCTAAAAGTTCATTTTAATCATTTATTAATTAGTTTTATAAGATTTGCCTATACAGGTATTTTTCTCAAAAAATTATTCAAGGTTAATGTAATAAAAATTATCACTTTTGTACTTATATTCTTAGAAAATAAACATACTTGCAAATCTTGTTATATAAGAATCAAATTATTTGGTTGTGATACACTGAAGAACAGACAAAAATACTTAAGGATACATTTTATTTCAAATCTATTATCGTTCTTCCAGACAGATAAATACTGAAATTTCAATGGAATAAATTTGCTAATTTGAATGAAAAGCTGCAATGTATAGCATAATAAGGACTTTAAAACCAAATCACTTTTTTTTTGTTTTGTTTTTCATTAATTTTCCAAAATTTATGGCTACTTCTGAATATTTATAAAAATTGATAAACATTGTCAATCATTTTCTTCTCAAAGTCAACAATATTAAAGCTCCATATATTTACAGTTTCAACAAAAAAATGAAATAATTGACAACCTTATTTACATGTATCTATAAGTTCACATATATTTATTTTTTACTAATATACTTTTGTCTGATATATTTATATATTATTAATTTCCAGGTGATGCTTTGTTTCTGTAATGCAAACATCTGCAACTTTAAAATTGAAGGAGGTGCATCAACTTTAAAAATGAGTTCCGGAATAATATGTAGCTTCATATTTGCACAATTCCTCTACTTTCAATCAACAAATACATTGTAAACACATTAAAATAGAAGTCAAACACATCAATGTCAAAAACCATCCAATTTCTAACACTTAACTTCCAAATCGGTTATTTCCAGCATCTATCTATATACCGGAAATACCCTAATAGTTCCAGCTTTACATTTTGGAGGATACTATTCAAAATGTATTGCACGAGGCATAAATCCCAATCTGGAAATTTGATTTCTTAAAAATATGTTCACTTTCTTATAAAAATAAAATGGCGGTCTTTACTGAATTTACTATATTTTTTTTCTAAATCTTCATTAAAATAATGTACGTAAATATAAAAAACTTAGCATTATTTTAACTTTTTTATATTCCTATTGGTCTAATGGAGCTTTAATGATTGAACAATGGGTTCCTAATAATTTTGGGATAATAGCTATTATTACTATTTTTTATATGACAAAAAAATTTATACTTAGAGCCAATGTTTCATTAATGTCGCCTACGAGTGTTAGACATAAAAAAAGCACTTCTCAATGAATAACCATTTATTCTCATTAAGGACACACTTATTGAGTACTATAGAATCTCGATGGATTGAAGCTTAGTGCACCTGCATTTTTGTAAATATAGGATCAAATCATGGAACACTGACATTGTTGGATTAATTTTACAAGTGAATAATTTAGAGGGAAGGTAATGTTGGCTGATGTAAAGGCGTGTGATGAAAAAAAGAGGATATTACGTATCACCATTCTTCCGATATTATTGTGAAGTAAAGGTCATTTTTCCCATAAGAATACAATTCAAGCTAATTATACCGACATGATGGGATAGATAAATTAACAAATAATGCATATATTTGTCAAGTTTTTATTTTTATTCTATCATTGAATTTTTGTGGGCCGTATGAAATGCACTTAAGATTTGGACTTGGCCTTTGAGACGCCTGCTGTTAATCCTTATATTATGTATATATAAGTAGACTTTTTGGACTTATAGGAAAACTGTGGAAATTGAAGTCTATATACATAATCTATCATTCTCTAGGAACAACCGAGTATTCAACCAATGCATATTGAGTTCAAGAGAACAACTTCTTCCAAGTGCATTGTCCATTGAGCTATACCGCACCGTTTGTTTTCAAAAAATTTATTGTTGTCTTTTTTAAATACTTATAGTTCTTATATTATTTTATGGATTCTTGAAAAAGGAATATTCATTTCCTTTTTCAAATAACTTTTTCTTAGGAAAACATTTTATTATTTTTCTCAAATAATTTTTTTTGAATATATTAAGTGCGGCTCCGCACTAAACCGCAGTGGCTTAAGACCAGCCTTGTTATTTATAAAGCTTCAAATCCGGTTAGATTGTCCTCTATAATACCCAGTCTGATTCTTTGTTGGTTTATGCATACAATTTAGATAACTACGCTAAATTATGAATTTGAAGTTAAGTTTTTAAAATGAAGTGTTTACCCCCTATATATTTATATGAAGACTTTTTTATTTAATTAACCATTTTTTAACTGATTCTTTAAAATTTTAAATCATTTACCTAATATAATATTTTCAATCCAAATATTTGGTATTCCTATAACTTTCAAATATAATACATTTAAACTGACTACTTTGTATTATTCAAGACTCACTCATAAATATGCAGAGTAAGTAGTATGACCCAATTCATCACATAAAATGGTTATATATTTTAGTCAATTATATGAATATATATTATATGGTAAATCTTACTTTTGGTTGTATGGTATTAAAATCACGTTCTTTTTAGATTAGTTAATAAGTGAGATAACTAAATCGAAGCATGAAGAGATTCTATTAGATTATGTTTGTGATCCAAAAATAGGACATCAATGTTGTTTACTTACCTTACAAGACAACAGTAAGTGGTGTCGTTTTTGCGGCAAAATAATAGCCTTCATGCCTTCAAAATTTGGATGACGTGTCGCATAAGCCACATTCTTTACAACAATTCAAAAATAATTATTCAAAGAATTTAATTCTTTTGACAAGGAACAACCACATCCCAGAGTAAAGCAATGTACATCTCTGAATTGACCTTCAGACTGTTTAACAGAAATAAATCCTCTCTTATAGATTATTTCCCCCAGTAACACGTGCTTTCCGAGACGCTGACAGCGTCTTTCAGAGTCTCAAAATAGATCTGTGTACGAATATATTTATTTTAATTTTCTAATGCCTTATTGGAAGCAAATAACATATTCAGATTTCTTTCAATATAAGAAATTGATTTCTGTTGTTGTTTTTTTTACTATTGTCATCTGTAGTATTAAGAATCTAATAATCAATTAATAATCATCATTTACCCGAATAATTAATTTTATTAAAATAAAATTAATTATCAAAAGTTTATCAACATATACTTCTAATGATTACAAGCTATAAGCATACTGAAGAAGATATGAAAAGATGCAACTTATACTAAAGGACTCAATGGATAAAGCGGACAGAAAAAAAAGTCAACAGCAACGACATAAATATAAGTAAAGGAAAATAACTTCTCATTTATGCATTTAAGGAGCACTATAAATGATTATATACCTAGAGAGGGAACAATATTAATGAATATATATTATGAATGAACAATCCGTTGTATTTTTGAAATAGGAAAGTTATATAAATAATTATTTAACAATTGTTATGATTTAAATTTTGTTTCTTACTCTTATGTTCAAAAATGGTACTATCCATTTCTAATCAAATATTTGAAGAACTGTTGGAATCCTCATCATCTCTTCTCTGATGCACTTCATTTTCCTAAAATATGGAATTGTATTCATAGTGTGAAAATCAAAAATAACCTCAATATCATTCTCCCTAAGCTCTGCTAATATTTTAATATTTAAACTAGTGATCAAATAAATTTGAAATTAGCCAAAATACACCGATTCTAAAATATATAATTGAAATTCTATCACAATTAAAAAAATATAGTCTATATCAATAAGTTGAAAACATTATATAAAGAAAAAATAATAGTTAAATTTATAGAAAGTATGGATCAAGAGTGTTTAACTAAAAAATGCAAAATTATTAAAATTTAAATTAAGCAGACATGATAACATATTAAACCATCAAAACATTCCAAATTAATCCTATGACAGCTGACAATTTTAAGCCAATCAAGCAGAAGGAGGAAAAAATATATTCTTCTACTGAGTTTCCCCTTTTTCCCTCGAGTTCTTTAACTTAGACGACTTAATCAAATGTGTATCAATCATTTTATTAATGTACTTTTCGGACATAAACCGCATAAAATATAGAATTAACACTGAGGGATTTTTTTTTATCAACATATGTATGTTTATGTTTAATATATAGAAAGAACCTCAAACTAAACAAATTATAATAATATATTTAATTCTTCATATTTAGAATCATATAAGAAGGATTCCATAAACTCGGGAAATAGATTTTTCTTCTATCTCCTAAAACTTTTGCCTATTAAAAATCTTCTTCCTACTGATCCATTACTACTTCTGAAGGCACTTTTCTTTGTTTCAAGTTTGAATGTTGCAGTATAAGTATTTTATTTGAAGGCATGGTATGACGATACATGGTGGTGTATCTGTATAAAATACAGATATAACTTAATTTTATTACTACTATTAATTTTTTAATTTATCTACAAATATATAATCTTTTTGTTAAATGAAATCTTACAAATGGTATAATTACTTTCTTATTCAACTTATCCTTCTTTTGACACAATGACGACTTCTAAACGGAGTTTATAATGGATTGATCTCACTGATAATGCACTCGCTGCTCATGCTCCGCCATCAACAGTTAACAGCCGAGCAGGCTGTTAACCATTAATGTTAACATGTCGTTGCTATTTTTTGACGTCGCTCAGAGTCTCTGGACCATACTTGCAGCCACAAAGCATAACGCTGTAAGTTCAGATCAGAATTGTAGTCATGGCATATTTTATAGCAAAAACGGTATATTCTGATCAAATACATACGGGACATATTTAGATGCACGGGCGGTGCCCTTCCTGTTCCTGTTGTAGATCCTATCTGGGACAATCTGAATCTATAATAATTTTTATTTTATGGTTTCCTTAAACTTCAGTCGATAACAGCAATCTACAGTCTTTGAAATGGATTTCCAATTACATATATAAAGTGAGTTCAGGTCTCCACTGTAGGGAGACCAAAACTTTTTGTGTCCAAAATGTTACATTCTTATCAAGCACATACGAAATATATTATGATGTTTGAGTGTAGCCTGTCCTGTTGCAGATGCCATCTGGAACAATCTGAGTAATTTATGTTAGTAATTTTTAACTTCATGTGTACACATAATTCTTCCTATTTGGTAACAATTGGGATCTACGGATCTACAGACTTCAATCTTGATTTGTAGTCAAAAATCCTAATCCAGTGAATCCGTTCTGGGTTATTGGGGGCCACATTTCTTAAATCCAAATCGGTTCGTTCTTATTAAACCCATATTTGAAATGTTAATATACTGGGGGGAGGGGGCCCCCTCCAGTTGCAGGATCCAGATTCTATCTGGGGCAATCGGAATAACCCATGGTAGTAATTTTTTACTTAATGTGTCTTTATAATTCAAATTATTCAGTCGCCATCGGCGATGTACAGCCTTTGTACTGGATTTGCAGCCAAACTTAATATATTATCATAATATTGTCCATGACTTTCATTTCAATTCTATGATGTCATGCCCCGTAGCAATTTATAATAATAAATATCATACTACAATACAGCAGTAAATGCAAATTTAAATAAAATATAAAATAATTTTTAGTTCTATTTGAAATATAAATTCAAATATTCATTGTGACCCGATTTTTGATTTTTTTCTATCGTGGTATCTTAATCTCGAAGAAGGAGTCAACTTTACTCCCATATGAAGTATAGCAGTTTTCCTAAGATTAATTTTCATCCAACTGTCCCTTGTGGATTTATGAATCCGAATTCGAACATTTCACCAAGTTTGAAAGTTATCTTTTGATAGTGTGTTGTCCTAAATTTGCATCGTGTAAAACATCACCAATCCTTGAAATAATTTTAATTTCCAAATATGAAAGTTTTTTCAACTCTTGTCTTAATGCCAGGAATGACTGATAAAGCCTGATCAATTTAACAACATTTTACCCCCAACAAAATTTAAAAAGTAATTAATTGCTGCAGAAATTCGTTTTTTATTGTTCTCTTCAATGAGTGTTCCATAAGTTCTAAATACATTCATGGCAATAATCGACCGTCCTGTTTCTGTATCAGGACAAACAGAAAATTTGAATGGTGTTCCCTCGTTAGGTTGAATGAACAAAGACATTCAAGGCGTTGGTTAACTTTCACAGTAAATTGTACAGTGATATTATGCAAATCAGAATGCACTTTTTCGATACTTACAAATTTAGTTGCAGTGTCCCAGTTGAGATAACTTCGTGATTTACACATGTCACAAAAATGTTTCCTGAAGGTCAAATCGTCCAAACTTTGTATATTTCTTCTCAAATACAGGGTACATTCTCCTTCAGGTAATCCTATTACAACCACATTCCCAGCACTTTCCTTTTCCATTTTGTTGCTCCTAAATTTGTGACTTCCAATCATGTTAAATTTTTCCTTACCAAAACCTCAGACCAACCCCTTCCCCAGTCAGCTGCCACAACCATTTGCCTCGCCTAAAATTATATCCAGTAGAATAAGCTAATTTCCTTGTGATTTTATCTCGTTCATACTCTCTGGCCTTTAATAACTTGACATCCTACTATTCAGTAAAGTTTTGTCCTAGGTCTTGTGTATAGCGTTGAAACTGATAAAGACGACAATGGTTATCTCGGAGAAATATTTCGCAAATCTTCTTTAAGCATCCCCCACTTACTAAAATTGATGATTCATAGTGATATAATCTCTAGTTTGAATATCACTAATCAAATTTGGGTAGATCAAACTATATAAAGGTTGTCACATCGCCAATGCCTTATCTCAGGAAAGATGCTTCTCATTCAGATTTCAAGAAGCAACAAATTTGTCTCTGTACGAATTGAATGAATTGAATTCTTCCAGAGTGAACGACATCCGAAGAATCTCTTTTGGCTATAATGCATCATCTATACGAGTTACATTAACTAGTCGTCGATGACTTTTATCCGGTGTTGTTTCTTCCTCAGGTGTCGAATAACAATTTTTAAATGAAATTGATCTATTTTGAGAAATGTGTCCCATAACTTTTTTTGGTATTTTCACGAAGCAAATCCAGCTTATACAAAACCTCATTTATGATATCTTCTATCGAGAGTCTATCCATCCAACCAGTATTCAACCGCTTCTATTGAAGCCTGAAATCTTCTGTCTTCTCATTGAATTGTATTTTCTTATTTTTGAGTCATTGAATTTAGTTTAAAGGTTGTTGGCAAAGTGACGCCTTAACATAGCCATCGGTCTACTTACATCAGTGAATATTATGTCCATTTTCAGAGTTTGAGTGAAAAAGCAAAGATTTAAGATTTTAAAAAGATAATACCAAAAGTTTTTTTTAAACCTAGCAAAGTGCTCTATGATAAAATCTTTTTACTTCAGGGATCCACATGACTCCAACTAGCGACATGAAATACGTCACATTTAATCAACTCACTTGATTGCAGAATGCTATTACAAAATGTGCACCAAGGACAGAGTTGTGAAAATAGCCAATAATTTTGGAGTTCATGTTGACAATCTCCCCAGCATAAAAAATAAGTATGTGGCCTTTGGAAGCTTTAAAACATGTATAAACAGTTTAGATCACGTATGGTGTATATTGATCAAGGAGATCATGACCATCATTGAAACAACCCACTCAAACAGCATAAAAAATCTTTTAAGGGACAACAAAATTGCTAAGAAGACCATGCAGGACGTGGAAAATAAGGATTTGGGCCTGAAAAGTAATGGAAAAGACAAATTCAAATATTGACCACACTACAACCACAAAACAATTAGAAGGATTTTGGCAGATACAGATATTGGTTTTTGCCCACCATTAATCCCCAACCTGACTTCAGTATATTGCAACATGTAAAAACTAGAGTATTCTGCTGACATAACCTCAATGTCAGTAGTCCAAATTAGAGAATTTTTAACGAATAGTTATAAATATTAGATAAGTACAAAAAAAACATGACACTTATATCAGCCGAATTAACTTAATTATTGATTTAGAGCATTTAATTTCGATTTTTTTCCTCCATAACAGGTCATAATAATTTCATAAGGGGATACATATATATTTTAAGATTTTAAAATTTCCCCTTGTATAATATTTTGAGTTTTGAACATCTTTGATGTTATATACTGAATATAATATATTTTTTTCAATTTTAAGGGATTTGGAGGAAATAAAATGGTCGGTTAAATGTACAAGCCTTTCTATTTTTGTGACAAAATTTGATTGATGTTGTATGCAAGTAATTATTTAAAATAAAAATGTTATAAATGCTAAAACAAAAAGCTATTATAATCTCCCTAATGACAACAGTTCATTCCACATATTCACTTCATAGATTTAAATAAAAAAGCAAATGAAATTAAATATTTTAATTTAAATAAATTTCTCTCTTTGTAAGTTATTCAAATCTGTATTATTTATGTCTTTATGCTAGTAAAATATTTAGTTTATAACCTACATACGTTATATAATTGGACTTGAGCATTTCAAAATAAAACTTTCTGCAAGGTGGTTTGACAGTCGGTAACTTGTTGTTTAAAGAAATGTGTGTACGTTAATATACTTTTCACAGTACTCTCTATCTCTACCTTGAATAATATACACCTTCATCTCATATTAAATAAGATTATGATTCTAGAAGTTGTATTATTTTGACATTTTAAGTCACTTTGTTAGCATACTAATGTAATTAAACACCGCTCAATCTCTATTAATGAAATTATTATGTCATAAAGACTTATTATAGAGCAAAGATAATTTATTGAACGTATAACACAAACCTAGGTCAATTATACTCATATTTAATCTTCGGCAGTTTTATGACATCATATATTTAATGGTTTCGATAATGATGTCTTAAAAGGTAAATCATATTTATACAAAAATAAATTTTTGAGCCTTCCTCCTCCTCCCCCTGCTGCTGTGCAGCTTTTTTAGGTAACAGCATTTTTTACAACACTCTACTATTAAAAATTAGAAGTGAAGGGAAGATTGCATGAACGAGTTGATTCGTCTGGGATTGCTGCGAATCATATGAAAGGTAGTGGAACACCAGATAGTAATTCATTTGGAGGTAAAGTAATTATATTTGATGGTGACAAATACTTCCTGTTATATAAAGATGCACAAGAAAAAATGTAGTTAGTGCATCTATTAAGCGATCCTCACTTTTGTGTAAATTTGTGACAAGGGAAATTATGAGTAGGTGGTATAGTGACATTGAATTGAACAGGGTTTAATTTACATAACATTAGTAAACAAAGGTTTTTATGATGTATTATAATAAAATAAAACACCAGCATTTTGTGTATAAATGAATCCCCCTCCCCATGCGTCCGTGAAGCGGACAGGCTCTTACTAGTTATAGGCTATACATATATTAAATGCATATGTCTATGTATGTACTTGTTTGTGTGTCCGGGAATAACGGCCAACCCAATGAATAGATTTTGTTTAAATTTTCCAAGTAGGTTTCTGTAGGCTCAAGAGATGGTTTTGGGCACATTGTTTTGGCCTTCAAGGCCATGGGGCTTTAAAATAGGTTTTTTTCTAAAAACAATTTTTTGAATAATAAATTACTACTTCATATAAAAGAAAAATAAAGAAAACAAAAATTCTTAGAACTATTTTCGCTGCAGGTTGGTTTGAATCTTTGCTTAAGGTTTAGAGCGGAAAAGAAAATAACACAAAGGATTTTTGACAATATTATGATCGTAATTTTTATATTTTTTCTTCTTCAACCTTATAACCTCCTTAAAAAAGTGTCCAAAGATACAGACTAATATGCTCCGAAAATAATTCTTTGTTATACGATGCAGAAGATTTCAGAATTAATTTAATTTCTTAATGTCTCGGACAATGACTGTAAACATAACTTATTTTATAATAATGTTGATTACATAGCGATTTGCTATAAAAAAAGCTTCGGTTAGGTAATTATATTTTTAAACTAAAAATAGCTTATACAATAACATCATTTGGATTTCTAGATTTCAAGCTATCAGAAGAGGTGTACTACGAGGCAGCCTTAAAGATGTCAAATCAACAACATCAAAGTCAATCAATTATTGATTTACTCTCCGCCGATGTCGGCTTATCTTTCACGAAAATTGCCGAAATCGTCGGAGTGACTGAAAAGACTGTCTGTAACATAAGAAACCTGATTTTTTTGATGGACCCAAGGTACGGACCCACGGATTTGGATGGAATAGTTGGGAAAATTTGGATAAACTGATCGCTGACGTCATTCCACCCCCTCTTTTTTCTAATCATTAGTTAAAGAATATACTTCAATACCTTTGTATAGATGCTCCAAGACGTTGTCTAATCATGGATTGACAACTAATACGCAGACAGAGCAAATGTTTTGCATCAAGATGGTGATCCTTTTCACAAATCTAAGAAACCTACAAAGCAAATTCTCTGAAAAATTTGCAAATTTTTGGGCAAAAAAGATGTAGTTCTTCTAACCACCAGAGCTCAATCCTTTTTTATCAAGATTTTTATTCTTGCTGTGTCCTCGAGAAGAAGACTTGACATGTCTACGATTCAAGTGTCCTTATTCTACCATCAGGGAATTATCCAAAATATATCAGGAAGAAATCCATCCAGTTTGTCGGAGTTTTTGCCCTCGTCTCGAAAAATGTTTGGGAGCTAGAGGTACAAATTTTGAGTTTAACATAATTATGTACATATATACTCCAACCTATTTATCAAATTTAATAAATATCTCAAATTTAAAACATTACTAGGAATAACTTTACTCAGTGGCAGAACTTTCTTGCAATATAAACTTTGCTTGAAACTTATTTCTTCCACTTTTTGAAATGTTTTCAATCATAATTATTGTTTGAAATCCTATTGAGTTTTGCCGCAATACTATTGCCATACATCCGTATAAAATCTGTAACAGATGTTAAAAAGTCTCTGTATTCATTTTTTCCATGTTAGCAGCTAATTACATATTGGAGAAGTAAAATTGAGATTAAACATTGGATCCTATTTAAAAAAAGTTTGGGTTAGTTAGCCTTTATTCTTTAGAATTGAAATTGCTTTCCTAATTCATTAATAAGTTTTAAGTTTTGTAAATAAGTGTCTGTTAGACACATTGGGATTTTATGTTTTTGTGTTTATATATATTTAGATATAATATTAAACTGAGTAAATAAAAACCATTGTTTCATTTGATATCTAGAGATACAAACATAGTCATAGGGGACCAGCGCTAGTGATGATGGGAAGGGGTATTCATAATCAATTATTGAAGCTATAAAAAAAGAATTTTAATTAGATATTTTATGGTATTTCGGTATAATATACCTTTTTTATAAAAATAATAATTACTTTTATTTTATATAAATATTACTTTGTAAGTAAATTAAATATTGACTCAGTAAAAGAGTAATAAGATACTTTGCTTTTTTTTTTAGAAAAAGGTTATTAAATCACACACAATTTAAAAAAAAAATCTTCATTAGATAAATAAGTCAAAAAGTATGTTTTTACAGAAGGTTTTTTATTTTTTGATAATGCCCTTATTTACTGAGAAAAAAATCCAATGTTAGAATCAGAAAAGTTGAAATGTCTCTCAGAGAAAATATCTGTCGCTAATTTTGAAAATAAAATATACAGCTAAAAAGAAAAATCATTATTCATTGAGAAGACGTATTCCAGTGCAAGATAACATTTTAAAATATTTATCATTTTTCCTCCTAACATATTACTTTTTTTTTTTTGACAATCCTAATTTATACTGTGCAATACATAGTTGTACTTATAGTCGTATATACTATTGAGCAAATAATTGAGAGCAATGTAGAAATTGTACAACTTATAAACTCTTATACCACTTCGATAATTATTTGAATATCATTTATGTAGTTTCACGTGTACAATAGTTTATGACAGAATTTTGAACAACGGTGATTATTAATTAAAATTATATAACTATACCTATATATGTGACATTTTTTTCATATATTTATAATTTATTACTTTCAATTTTTTGTGAAGGAATTATTTCAATTTATGTTTACAACAACATTTTAATCTCATTTCTTCTTTGAAAGTAGCATTATTTTACATTCAAGGTAAACTATGAAAAAACATCATTATTAGTTTTTAAATGAAAATTGAAAATATAAAAAACTACATCTCATAAGTTATTTAATGCTCTACCATAATATTAAACCATTTATTATTTTACTTTAGAATAAGTATAACACAATATTTCATTGACATATTTCGGTTCAATTAAAGTCTATATTTCTACATTTCTGGGATGAATTGAAATATGTTAGGCTGCCATACTTTTAATCATAAAATCCATTACTCGAGTTGTTAATTACTTTAACTGTAAAAGGGAATTTTTGTTACTTTTTATGCAATTGGTGGAGACTCCAAAGGGCTCAAGGGTATATGTAAAAGAATGTATAGTCTTTAAGGAGGATATTTTCGTGGAGAAAAAAACAAAGCTTACAGATGGGAAAAAGTGCTAGCGCTTTTTTTTTTGTTTTTGCTTTATTGTTAAATAGATTATCGTGATGTTGATATATATATCTCTCTCAAAAAAGAATTTTTACTTATTGGGGATGTATATTGTTTTATAAATGCATATTAAAATAAATATATGATATCTATTTCATTCATAAAATTATTTTTTCCCTACACTTATGCTATTTTAAATATATAAGGTTCTTTTCTTTATGTTAATAATTAATAACAGTCAGATGATGTTAAAAAGCGCTTTAAATCAGTTGTACCATAAGTCTATCTATATTTCATGAACAAAAACTCTTCTTTCTTTTTCCTTTTTGACCAACTAAGGGCTACTTTTTAGAATAGAATAGTTATGAGCCGAAAGAGGGAATTGAATTTAAACAATCTTTTAATGAATCTATTAACATGTACAAATATGTTTGGGTTGATCCACTTGTTTTATATTATTAAAACAAGAATTAATTTAGATTTTTTTCAAAACCTTCAAATATTGATTACATAAATGCAAAGACCGTGGGCATCTCCATCCGGACTACCTACAACTACAACATCAACAAGTCCAATAAGCATGGGAAGGATGTTGAAATTCTTACTCTGAAAATCAAAAATATGGCTTACGTTTGGTTTCCCTCTATGTGGCCCTCCTTCACCTCTGACTTCCACCCCCTGTAGTTTCAAATTTGGGCTGTCTTGGAGAAAAATGTCTGCCGCACTTATCATCCAAATTTGAGTTAGCTCTATACTGCCATCATATCAGTGTAGTACGCCATGGAAACCGCCTTCAAAGCTAGGAATATGTACGCCGGCCTGTCGAGACAGTTATTGCTTAAGGAGGAAGACATTTTGAATAAAAAATATAGCTAAATATAGTATTGTATCATATCGTAAATTGGTTTTGGGTTGTCTTTTCTTAATTCTATAATACAATTATTCGTAATTGTGTGATCCCTTACTACGAGTTTTGAATTGTCACACTGAAGATTGGCCAAAAAAAAAAGGGTAAAAAAGAGTCTACGTTTCATGTACCGAATCATGCCAGCTTACTTATGTGTTGATAGGTCTCACAAATATTTTTATTGGTAAATTGAATATATCACCAATTTTCATTTTAATTTTACATCAATCAATGTCTGCTTCTATTCCATCATTAGGAAAAATAATAGTTTGCTACATTTGTTCATTAATATTAATAAAGCAAGATAAACTTTTGAGAAATGGAAAACAAGGAGCAGAAATACATAATGTTAATCTCATTCGTTCATTTATTGTGCAGAACATAGAAAACTTTTTCTTCTTTCTCTATCACCTAGTTTGTATATCAATTGGAAGATGTACAGGTTATTATCAGACAAATGAAAGCTTAACTTTCATTGATCAATGTACAAATATGTATCCATACTGGAAAAATGTCATTTATCTAACAGTCACGTCTAGGCCTTATTTATTTGAATTAAGTAATCTTATTGATGTTTTAGTTTACTTCATATTATGTAAAAATATAATTTAAATGTTTGACCATTCACACCTTGTATTCTATTTAACTTTAAAAATTGAGTGTAATTATACAAGTATTAATTTACTCAGGGGCAACACAAGGGGGGAAGGAGGGCATATCCTTCACACTCTAAGATAATTTGAGCAGCAAAATTGTATGATTTGTTTACAATAAAAATATGTAGTTATTGGCCCCACTACTTTCAAAAATAGTGAGCGGAGCCTGCTACTTTGACTCTGATGGAGAAAATAATTTGGGCCCTTCAAAATATCACTCACTTTTCCATAAGAATAAAGTGTAACAACCAATCCTGTTCCCCTAATAATGTATATAATACAGTCAACCCCGTTCTAATGACTACCGACTACATATGGAGTCCAAATTTGTTAGAAAAGATTCCTGAATTATTTGAAAAATTATAAAAAAAAAAATTAGCCAACATGAATTTCAGGATTGCTTATGAATTTAAACACAGCCTTTAAGTAATTGTTGGGTCCAATACAGAACAAGATATAAATAATAAATATTAAATTGAGATAGAAGACCTTTCAAATTTTTTGGTGGAAGTTATAAATTATTTATTATCAAAAGGGGAAAAAGAGGGCATGGTTAAAATACTCCTCAAGATTATTGAATATCCAATCTTAATTGGCGTATTGGAGCTTGTTTGTTAAAAAACTCCTGTTTTAACTTGACTGCATTCTCAGTCATTGCCTTGTTTCTATCACTTCTAATACTAGTTTCACATATATTAGTATCAGAAACATTGATACCAATGGTTTTTGTGATTGTTACTGCTAGCACTACAAATTTTCTTGGGCTAATGTTCCAGCCTATAGCTGCTAAAGTACTTAATTCTCATCAATGGTCATGGAAGCAACATTTGTTGATGCAGTGTTGGTAGCATCTTTCATCATGTTGTGATTTAATTTTCTCACAGAGTCCGCTAGTAGATGGTTAACAAACAATCAAGACTATTTATATTATATATTTTGGAACATAATTAAATAGGTAACTTCCACATATGTGTACTTATTTTACCATGACTCTAAAACCACTACCTGTAGTTATATTTAGTCGACCTGTTACTTTTTTTTAGTCCAGCAATTTATCCTTCTAAACAAAATATATGAAACATAAGAGTTGATAATTTTTTTAATAGGTTTAAATGCACTGAAGGAGAAAAGATAACATAAATATTAACAATTATTAACATCCAATATATGAAACAGATGAAAAGTTGAGTTAGCGTATTATTAATATCCCCCCCCCTTTTCAAATACACATAATATGGATTAATTATTAGCGAACTTATCCTACATTTTATCCAAATAATAATGAAGAAATACATTAATAACGACATCGAAAAAACGAAACGACAAATTAGGGAGGGGGAAATAAAACCAGTAGATTAGGCAAGCTAAAACGCAACTGAACATACCCTAGAGAGAGGATCTCGACCCAGTTCTCAGAAATCATTATTTATATGTACTAGTATAGTTTAAAACATTTGAAGCACACTCAGTTGTCAGGTAACGAACCCATCGAGTCTTTATCATTTACCCATAATTAGGTTGAAGTATAACATACAGATCACCTTTGTGGTTGGTTATTCATAGCTTGTGTCAAAAGTAATGAGGGTTTCAAGCATTTTCTTCAATGGGAAGCAGCATTTTTCACATTGTTTTCAATCAATACGGATGTATATCATGAGTGTCCCTCAAAAACACTTTTGCTTAAAGATAATCTAATAATTCTTGATGATCTGACAAAAAAGTATTTTATCAAACACATGTTTTTCTTGAATTGGAGAGTTTCAAAATTGCGTAATTTTGGAATTTGGAATTGTGGAATTTTATATATACTTCGGCCATATGAAAAAGCTGTATTTATTTAACCTTCCATCTGAAAAATAACAAATAATTTATTTTGGATTTGACTTTATTTACATAATGTGTACACATCCAAAAAAATCAATTTCGCTAACATTTATTAAGAAATGAGGTATTAAATGTTGTTTGCATGAGTAATTGATTAAATTAAATAATTTTAGAGTTCGTGGGGGGAAATAATTTGAATTGATACTTATACAAGTGGATTTGTCCTATAAAACATGATATGCTGTCTAACTTATCGTTTGATATTTGACTTGGATTTGGTTATTTAGACTCTCGACTCGTCTACAACTTGTAGTAAATGTATGGCCCTCAACTTAAGACTTGAGCATTAAGATCCAAGACTTGTCTTGGTTTCGTAAAAATGAATAAATGAAAACTTCCGTCAATGTATTATAATTTTTTTTGCAGTGAATATTACTATTGTATATTTAATGTAATTTCCAATACAGGAAACCTAAAAAAATAACATTACCTTGAAAATAATTTTAAAGCATAAAAATAAGAATGTATACATCCAAATGAAATACCAAAATGATTTTTCCGTAATATAAATCTTTGGCATATAAGAAATAAATGGATGTATTAGTCTTAAAAGCCCCCAAGATGTACCTTCATGCCAATATATTTAATGAATCATTAGCTATATATGAGATAAGGTCCTATTGCTCTTTTAACAAATATATATTTTTTATAGCCACTCCAGTCATTGACAATATTTACTTTGGATGATGTAAGGATTTCTAGAAAAGGTTAAAAGAATATTATGCCCCCTTTTGTCAAAACATGCTATTTTATGTTGTTTTTTTTTCGTATAGACTACAAGTTTTAACAAAAAGTTGCTGTAATTATTTATGTACATAAATAGAAAATGAATAAATTATATATTTTAAATATCCTACCCAATATTTTATTTTGAATTAAGAAAATAATTTTATTAACTTAAGTTATTCAAACAAAAACTTAAATTCACAAATCATAGTCGTACAATTTTTTAGCAAAACTTGATTAAAGATAAAAGTAAAACTTCAGATTCATGTATTCATACAAGTTAATTGTTTAGTAAATAGGGAACTTTACATGATCTTACATGCTGGCCCAAATTTATAAATATTGTTTACCCGACATGGACGTCCACATGATTATACTTAGTGGGGGCTTTGATTTGATATACCAAATTTATAACTATATCATTTAATGAAATAAAAAATTATCTGATTATTTTCATTATCTGTATATATTAGAGTTTGTGTATGTGCCTTTTTACTGGTGACCCCCATCGTTGGGTCTAGGAGGCTGGTACTTTGTATGGGGTCTTCCTTTGAACCTGGTCAGGCTCAGATTGAGTTATTTAAAAAATTGCAATTGGTGATTATTCGAACCAATGAATTAGGGTAAAATTTTGGAGGGAAAAGGAAGTTAGACGATTTTTTTGTATCTTTTAAAAAGAAATGGAATTAACACAGGGAGGCTGATAAAATTTTGCTATGGAATCTATGATAGGGAACTAACTTCGAGCCAAATGCTCACGATATAAAATTGCCATAGGAATCCTCTTTGTTGGAAATCTAGAAACGGAGGAAGGAAATTTACTTTCAAAGGCTCTGGATGTTGGGAAATTAATAAAGAAAACAATCGGGCACATTCTAGGAGAATGTCAACGTATTAATACACGCTTTACTTCACTTAAGGAGAGCGTTGAGGCATTTATTTGTAAAAAATAAAAATCAAAGTCTCATATAAAGTATGGGCTAATAGTGAAAAATGGGAGGTGTACTTTAGCCACTAAATACATTGTTAAATTCTAAATTATAGTAGGTCTGGGGATGGCGAATAGAAGGATTATAAACAAAGGATTGTGACGGCAGCGATAAGGCACCTCCAAAAGAACGCCTCAGCTAATTCAATTTTGACCAGATGAAGACAAATATACAATTATAAAGTGATCTATCTCCCTACACCATGACCTAGTTTTTTTTAAGGGGAAAAAGTTACTTTATTTTTTACAGAATATTTTTATTTTAGAACAACACTCACGATATTTAATTAAAACCTATTAATTAAATAATTCTCACTGATGATGCACCATCGCTTCCTTGATGTTTTGATTATAATATGATTATTGAGATACATTGTTTATTTTACCCTTTTTAACAAGCTACACAAATATTTAGATGAATTCAATTATTTTTATCGATGTATTTACATATAGAGCTGATTCTGTAAAAGAAAAGATGTGGCACTAATATTATTTTTTATTTTTGTTACCTAGAAATAGAAAATATTTATTAGATGAAATTAACTATAACTATATACTTGTTGATTCAATTTAATATGTAGAATAAAAATATTACGTAAAAAAAGTAATTGGGGTCTCAAAAAATAAATATATGTGTCATGATGTTTTCTAAATTTGTTCAAATCAAAAAAGTATTGAAAAAAAACTTTGAAAATTGTACTTTCAGTTTTTTCAGTTGCTAAAATATATTTCTAATCAAACATTCGATTCATATCTCATATAAAGTTAGAAATTTGTCTACAGATTCATTTTCATATATAACTTGAAACATAAATATTCAAATTTAACTGAAATAACTGTAATTTATGAATAATTTTTCATTTTCTTTCATCAAAAGTCAATTATCAATTTTTAAGAAGAAATGTCACAAAACTATGCATTTAGAAGAAAAAATCATAAGCATAAGCCTGACATTGAATTGTTTTCAATTTCCAGAACATTTAGTTCAAAAATTTTACTATTTTTGCAAAAATGGTACTGTTATCCAGGGTTATTTTTTCGACAACATTATTCTCCATAACTTTTTTGATTTTGCAAGCAGGAAAAAAACCTTGAATTGTGTGTTTATCTTTACAATATTAATATATAACATACTTTCTTTGCAAAATTAGTGCAAATATGTTTTTGCAAACTTTGATTGGGCATTTTTTGATAATATTAATAGATAGACTTATTTTCTACTATTTTTTTTTTTTTTTTGCATATATATATTGTTATGTTATTTGAAGTTTATATCTCTTTTTTTATTAAAACAAAATAATAAATATCTCATACTCTCCCTATATTTTAATGCCGATTTTAATTTTTAACTTTAACCAAAGGTTCTAAACCATAGGAAAAGAAATCGTTAGAGGGAATAAGGTATTTTCATTGGCAGTTGGGCATAGCAAGGCATTAGTAGATTAAATTTTCAGTCTGCTGGAATGAACTACTGCTTGAGGAAGGCGTATGTTATTTTCAATGTCAGATAAAGGGAATAAGTTTATTGTTTGACTTTTTCATACGTGATTTGATTTGAATATACTTTACTCAGTTGGAATGATCAACCAACAGAGTAAATATTTTGTATTTGTTCATTAATCATAGTTTTACACAATTTACTAATATAGTAAATTATTTTTCTTTTTCTGTTTGCACTAGTTTGGTCAAGGGTTCTTCATCTTGACGCAATTTTATGTTTGCTTGATTATTTCAGTTCCATTTTTGTTACATTATAAAATATATGTCTAATTAGATCACCTTCCTACTCAAACTTGTGTTATTTATTAATATAAATACTACAGTCGCTGAAATAGAATTAGAGTGGAGAAGACAAAATGAAACACATATAATTTTATCATTAAGTCATATCATCAATTTCAAGCCACTGAAATCTCTGCTATAAGGCTTTGAGGCCATAATTATCTCCTCATTTACTTAATGTACATATAAATATATATTAACATACGGATTGACCTTTTTGAAATAGATCATTTTTTCTATCCTAGTTCCACAGATATCCTTACTTGTCAATTGAACACAATTTTTCTAAATTGAAGGTATCATGCCTCTAAGTACAGCTCCTCACGCTCAAGGATGAGTCCAAGTCATGATATCTCTAACCTAACACGTCACCGAATCCAATATAAGTCTATTAAAATAAAAATTAAAAATATCACAAATCACCTGTGACGTTATTGTTATGAATGTACCCCTACAGTAAGCTAAAGTATATTGATGAACCTTTACTGCACCTTCTCGTCTATAGGTATTTATTTATTTATAATCTAAACATTCAGAAGAAATAAAATTGACCATCGTCTATGTCATTTCCCGTTCCTTCCTTCACCCGAGCAATGCTGGCTAACTGTTTGCTAGCTAACCATTAATATAAAGTTGATTTTGATGTAATATGTCTTCAAATATATTGTACCTGAGCCATAAGAAGAGTTTGTATGAAGAGGGGAGGGGCAGCAGAGCCAAGGTCTCCTATCCTCAAAATTATATATATATGTACATATATTATATACCTACGAGTACTATGTAAAGAACCCTCCCCCCATCTTTTAAAAATTTCAAACTCTGCCTATGACCATATTGAATCCATTAAAATGGTTGGACAATCTTTTTCTTTGTTGAAATAAAATATTTATTCATATATTTGACAAACTCTGTAAACTATACAGTGTAATTATCCTATAACTCTACTTTAGTGTCATTAAATGTTATATTTTATTGATGAGCATAGATGATCGTGTGTTCAACAATATTCCCATTGAAAATTCTCATCTGAAAAAGAGTCTGAATAAATTTTATCTAGAATTAGTAGACGATATTTCATTGACAATAGGATGAAGGGGAGGAGATTTTGATATTATTTGATTTTTTTATTATTTTGATATCTGTAGTCCAGTGAATTGTATTTTTTTTTTTCCTTTTTTCTTATGTATTGGTCTTCATACTTCTTCATTTTCAGAGTCATCTATACAATGATGAGGGGAAAATTTAAATATCCTTCTATGTTATTTTCAAAACAATCGAATCAATACCTGATAAATGTAATTATGTTCATCATGGATATGGAGAAATGTAACATTTGAATCGAATGTATATGCATCAAATTTATCTAATGCACTAACAACCTTAGAAACTTTCAAGCTATAATGGAAAAAACCCGTAATATAATGTAATAGTTGCATAGTGTTCAGAAAAATGGACAGTAAAAATAAAATACATATATCCTTTTAATATTTTTTTTGCAGATTTATGTGTTAGATTCATAAATATAGATATTAAATAGATTTTTATGCAAATTTCAATATACGAGTATTTGAATGAGTTTACTTAGATTTATTATTAATTTAGCCAATATACGATCTAAATACCGCCATGATGCGATGCTAAAATATATTTCTAACTAACTCATAAAGTAGCAAAAAAATAGATGTAACCTATTGCTAAACAATTATTAAAATGAGTTTAAGTTAATTATTGATTGAAAAATGGATGCTTCAGTCATTATATATTTACTAACTATCCATTTTCTAGTGCCCAGAAAAATAAACGCTTTGCATTAATGGGTTATTAAAAGTAAATTTGAGTAGAACCAATCAACAATTATAACACTAACAATCCTCGATTCATAAAAATAAAATAACAATGTTCAATACTAGGTATGATATCAATTGTTTTGCTTTTATCTTCAAAATTTTAAAGGTACCTCATGTTTGCTTGGAGTACCTTATTCCAGATAAGCTCATTTTTAATTTATGGACATGCATATACTGTAAATAATATATTATTTTGAATTTAAATGTTTATTTACTTAAATTCGTCACTACTAAATAATATCAATATCATGTTATTTCATACTTTTCAAATAAAAATCCATTCTTATGTCAGAAAATTAAATTATAATAAAATGCTTAGTGCGTCAACTTAAAAACAAAATCTTGAACAAAGCAAGTAAAGGATAAAATTTTCAAATCATTTTTTATTTTATATATATGTATACATAAAATATTTGTGTACAAGTTGCAACTTGTATAATGGATTTGTACAAGTTTCAATTTCTTCGTGTTGAATTTTTTAATTTCAATATTGGCCATTCTAATTACCAACTATGAATTAATAATTATTTTAAACTATTAAAGCTACAAGGATATTTTTTATTGTTAAGTAATATAACTGTGGGTATTTGAACTATACAATGTACCAAAGAAAACTTATATTTTAATAATTTGTAATAAATAATAACTAAATACACCAACAGCACATACTATGAAATAATATGGTATTGCATTATTCTCATCTCATTTTTGGATACAACTTCTATCAGTTACAACTTTTACACAACATATACAAACAGCTCAATAATTCTTTGGCATATTAGGGTCAATTGTTTGCGTTGAATTTGAGGATTCTGTTACGATGCTGAAGAGCTTTAACTTTAGTATAGAACCTTTATTTAATTTGAGAGGGTGATGTTGGCTCCGATCTGGGGCTTAAAATCAAAACATCTTATGTGATATTCGTGGCGTCTCCGTGGGGTGAATATATTCATTTGTTTTTAGAGATTGACGATAGTTTGAGAAAATCGTTCAGGCTTGTTTTTGGGTAGAAGAGGCACCTACGTATGTTGTTTACCTGTGAAATCCTTTATTGAGAATAAAATTAATAAATCTCTGTTTCGACATTGTTGTGGAAACAAAAACAACATACCCCTATGTGCTTGATTCATCAAACCGGTTATAGCCCATAGGCCCTTACATATGTATGTATGAAACAAAGGGAGTGTTAATAATTTATATAGTATGTTTGAGCATGCTGTTTTTGTTTTTATTTAAGGCACAAAGAGCACTCATTTATGTATGAATATCACTCCAAGTATTCAATGGAAATCAAAGGTCGAACCTCTTTGGTATGTATTATGTTTTCGTTGTTTTTTCCATGTTTGAAATAATATGTACAAGATATAGTTGCACATATGTACTTATGTCTTCATAGACGTTTTACGCAATAATAAGCATGTCAAATTTGACAAGTGCCTTCTAAGGTATGTATATTATATTTATCAAAAACAAATTATTATAGTCTTTAGTTTTAGTTGTATTATTATATTGTGCTTATAAATGGTTTAGTTGCGATTTATTTTTTCAAAATTGAAGTGATATTTACAGTGTAAATATCCAACAATATAATAAGTATATGGTAATTTTACGCCATATTATTTCTTATATAAAGCACTTTCTTCCAAACAAATATATTCCTTTGTTCTTTAGCTTTCTTAAAGCCTACTTCGTTGGATTAGATAAATTAATATCCTATAATAACGTTAGCTATCCTTAAACAAATATAAATTTGTTAAACTTTAATCAATATTCTGTTGTACCTAGGGATGCTTCTTGTGTAGAGTGCGGAAGAATTATGTATTACTCTTCTAGGTAGTCAAATCTTCAACATTATTTATAATAATATTAATTTAGGAAGAATATTTTTATTAAAATTAAATATGTATGTACAGTATGTCCAAAAACTGATGGTGGTTTTTAAAAAAATCAGGAAATAACCTAAACAAGTGATATTTTTTTTGGCTAAAAACTTTAATTAGTTCCCAATATGACGACCTTTAAGTTTAATACATTTTTGTATGCGTTTTGGCATCCCTTCATAGAGATTATTCAAAGTATCTGGAGAAATTTTTTCCCAAGCTTTTGTCAGTTTTTTTATTGAAATTCTGAACAGAATTAAAGCCGGGCCTTCCCTTGGTTTTCTGAAAGTTTGGGGTGTAAACGAGGCTTGTATGGGCAATCATTCAAGGAGTGCTTCAGGTAGTTGTGGATGGATGACTTGGTTATTGGAAAGCACTTTGAAGTCAATTTTGCTGCAAGTTTCCTTGTGGATTGCCTCTTTTTTGGTAAAAGATTTTGAAATCACAAGCTTGGGAAATTTGCTAATTTTTTTCTTCTTTCCTTGACCCTTCTGATTTGCAAGGGGTTGTCCAATCTTCCTTTTCTTACACCAATTCTCAATGGTCATGATTCCTTTGATCAACGTCTCTCTAGCTTGATCCACCCTCTATCACACCAACAGCCTTGGCTCTGGTCTCCAAGGAGTGCTCTCTCATCATTTCGGAAATTGAATTTCAACTAACATCCTGTAGTGTTTTATGAGCCCTTTTATACTGATGTATGATGCAATCATCGAAAATTATTGCATCAGAAAAATTTAATATGGCCCAATGATAGTATCAACCAAATTTAATTTTATTCCGACAAAAAATAATTTTTTTTACTATAAAATGGATATTTTTAATTTTACCATCAATTTTTCGACATACTGTAAATACAGAGTGGGGATTCAAAATTACCAGTAGCATAACAAAAAACGACAGCCATAATTTTTATGGAATCAAGAAAAAACAACTCCAAAAAAAACCAATTTTGTGATTTGTCCAAATACTATATTTAGCTATATTTTTATTCAATATGTCTTATTTCACAAGCAATAACAGCCTCGACACGCTGGCGAGGATATTGACAGCTCTTGATGATGTGTCCAGCTTAGAGCGAACCCAAATTTGAATAAAAGGTGCAGCAGAGATTCTTCCCCATGACACTCCAAACTGCAAAGTCCAGAGAATTGAGTTCAGGGGTGGATGAGGGCCACATGGAGGAAGCCTGAAGTCAGCCATAGCTTTTGGGTTCTTCTTAGCTGTATGGCGCTGTAACTTACTTCTAGGCAGTTCGTAAATGTTAGCGCCCTTTATCGCATACGTGTTGCCTTGTTTCTTGTTGCTCCGACATTTTAACACTAAGAGATATTTGATAAAAACAAAACGGTTTTTTTTATGCAGCTGTCATTTGATTGCAAATAAAAGTAATATGGATAAAATTGTAATTAAATTTACAAGAAGGAAGAGAGATGGGAGGGGTGGTAAAATCCTCATCGATTAAATTCGGGAAAATAGGATGTCAGTTTGAAAATTTATAGTATGTGTGTAACGAATGAAAAAAAAAAAATTATCTTCCCTAGAAAAAATGTATCTGAATATTTAAAGTCGAATAAATGAGATGATCATTTGAAAAAAAGATATAATAATTTAAATTTTATAAATTAATGAAATATAAAATCCAACCCATTAAAAATTCAATCAGAGGGGTTGTCCTTTTTTTATAAGACAGAGCATTCTAAGAATAAAAATAAATAAAAAAACGTTATTTGATAATTTTTACAAAAGTTTTTATTGAAAACGGCCAATATAACTTTTAATATAAATAATAAGAAAGGCCCAGCATGTTATTTCCAGCAAAAAAGTTAATTCATACTCAAACTGAAAAAATAGGATGTCAGTCTAAAAAATTGATATCAGTATTCAACACAAAGAAAAAAGTTGTGATGGAAGTAACTATAACTAATACAGTTTAAAAAATTTCCAAACTAAATTTCCTTTTCTAATTGTAAACTGTATTTTTTCTCAAAAAAAAGATATACCTTTTATTAAAATAATATCCCACAAGTATTCGTAGTCCACCACAGCCCATGAGTTGTCTTCTTAAATATTTATTTTTATTATTCAATGCTAATTATAGAACGTTTCTTGTGTCATCTCGATTTAAAATAAAAGAAAAAGGAAAAACTCATAGAATGACTATATATATATATAGGTAGAAATATAAAAATATTTGTAGAATCTCAACGAGTTTATATTTTTTTTAATGTACATTATGCTGATATTTGTACTTTCGTGAAAAACCTTCTGTATTTTCAATACTCAAACCTAAAAACAAGGAATATTATAATAGTGATCTCTCTCAGAAGATATGTTGCCTTCAGAGTTACCATATTTTTATTACAATATATCAGGGGGTTATGCACATATAAACTTTGTTTATTTTAGAACAATTATTTACACAACAAATAAAAACTACAAAAAACTTTTTAACTTTTTAAGATGTTCCAGATCCATTTATGTGTATCAATTTTAAATATGTATATTATTTTTTTTTTGATAAAACTGTTGTTTAAGATTTTAATAGTGAAAAATATCGTGATAATATCATTTCATATTTTTGAGTAGTTAGATACTTTAACTCTAATGTTCATAGAAAAATTATGAACCAATATCGAATTTGCTGATAAAGAATTAATCTCCAATTATTACAAGATCTTGTGGTCAATTCGTTACTTTGTATTATTTTTCTTTTTTTAATGCTAACTCCCAAAATCAATTAAAATAAAATTTGTACATCTTTATTTTACAAATATCGATTAGAAAGCGGCAAAATAATAAATAATTCATAATAACTCCTTTAATATTAAAGAAAGCAAGTGAAAAATGAATTTATAATTATAATGAAGAAATATCAGATAATTAAAAATATAAAAGAAGTTGACTATTAATTGATTTTTTATATAATGTTATTTTAGTAAATAGTAAACAAAAATCTTTTAATAAGTTCACACGAAGGCTTTAAAAATGTTATGTTAGGTGTCTTTTTTTTTTTTTTTTTTGGGGGGGGAGGGTAGGAATGACTTAGTTAGTAGTGATTGGGCTGTGAGGAGCTATGTGAAGAATTTTGAGAATGTCTCGTATACACAACGACATTGCCTATTGCGTTTAACAGCAACCAGGTCTTACTGGGTCAAGAGAGGCTAAATATATTGGTTAAAACTTGGTTATAGCAGTGTCAACACTTTGCATTTGTTCAAGGACTATATGCCCCTCAAGTATTCAATTTTAGGTATAGTTGAGAAGAGAGTTTGTACTACTCCTTCACATTTTGAAATATCAACCTAAAAACAAAAAAAATCGAAGTGTAGAGTTGTAATTAGTACTTCCAGTTCAACAAAAACTATGCATTGGACTTAATTAGCTTAATGCAAGATGGAAGTTCTAAAAATACACTTTAAATTAAGTCTTTTAATGTTTGCTTTTGCAATTTTATATCAAATTTATTTTAATTTTCAGTAAAATAATTCATAATTTGACATAATATATAAAATTGGTTCAATTTTTCAAATTGACTATACGATGACTGTCGAAAGAAATAGAAAAACTTTGTGTTTTATTTTGACAAATAACTCCGATAATACAGATTAATCTTGCTGGATATTATATAAAGTTGGCCTAAATTGAAAAAGATAAACTTTATATTTTAGGTCAGAGACATGATTTATTTATTTTAGTTAATTTCTATTTCATACCCAATATGTATATACTTTTGCATATTTTTATAAATTATACTGTTCTACTTGCCAATTTTTATTATTATGATTTTGACCTTTTTTGTTAAGCCTTTGCAAACAGATATTTTTTTACGTTCTCAAAGGTCTAGATAGAAACAAAAATTTACCATTATTATAGAATGTGGTCCGTGGCTACCCCCCCACATCCCCTCACACACACATGAACCTTGATCGTATATTGACTTGAAAATACAGGATATCATGTGTTCTTTTCACTGTAACTTCACAATGGTTGATGATACAGTGTTTCAAATTGATTTTTTTTTGTATTTTATTTAGAATGGGACTAATTGTTGGAGCCTGAAATTTGATAATTATCTTTAAAATAGTTTAGGCAACCTTAGAGGACTGTGGAATCATTTTTGTAGCCAAAAATTTGTATTTACTCAAACGCATCTTATTTTATTCTTTTGATGTTTAGCAGTAAGTTAGTACCTAGTTGTATTATAAAAAAGATGCTATTCATTGGGATTTATCACACGATCTTTGGATATTGACGTTATGTTAGTGATGATTCTTATCAAAATTTCTAAATCTTGGGATTTTATGTATGCAACAATATTTGCTTATTTTTGTTTGATTATGTTAATTATGTCTTCAATCCATTTTTAATATATTGGTTTTTAAATATCATTCAAAACTTGTTCGCAATTCATCTGATTTTAACTGTGGCTAAATAATAAATTGGAAAGAAAGGCAGAAAATTTTGGAACTTGGAACCTCTTACAACCTTAGCAACAAAACAGGAAATGGGGAATGTTCATCAACAATACAAAGACGCATATATAAAATGATTTTATAAACTTATGAGCAGATATTATTGAAGCTATTATTATTTTTTGGGAATTATTAAGGGGAATCCAGGGATATTTTAAAAGGGTGGCATCCCTGATTTTAACAATGTACTTAAGAACAAACTCAAACATTTTTCTTTTGTTGGCCAGCATGGTTTTTAAGTATTGGTGGGTTAAGTTTTGACACCAATAGTCTCAAAAGAGTTGCGTTATTCCACCGTGTGTACATATTTCTAGTGTGTGGGTAGATTTTTTGTTTTCCAATATGAAACTTAGAATATTTATTACTTTTTCTTTCTTTAGTATTATTTTGTAGAATAATTAGTGTTGTTTAAAAAACAGGATAAAAAAAGTAAGGGAGATCATCCAGTGTTAAAGTGTTGCAAAAAAAGAACTAACCCAATTTCTTTGGCTTACTTTATTATGTATGTAAGTTGTATACTTGAGAGAGACTTGTTATTATTTTTTTGAGAAAGGAAAATGATTGGATTTTACACGGAGCGAAACTTTGTATTCTTACTGTAATTTATCATCGAGAAAACAAATATTTCATGTAATATATGAGCTGAAAAAATCTAAAATATTTTCTTATAATATCCTATGAACAAAAAGTAAGCCTCATAATGCACCCATAAATATATTTATTACTCAATATATGTAAATTTGATGATCATGCATAAATTGGAATTCATTTTGTATTTCATTAATATATGTAAAAAAATTTGTAGAGAAAATGAAAAAACTAACTAGTAAGACATATGCTAATTTAAGAAGTTTTTTTAAAATGCTCTTAATTTTTGTTGAACAAATAAGAATTTTATGCAAACTTGTTGTTTTTATTTAAGCTTTCAATATTTTCTTAATCATTTTTTGCTATTTACATATAATTTTGTCGGCTTTTTGTTGTTTAAAAACTAATAACTAGTTTTAGAACTCTACGGCAAATCAATTCAATTGGTTGATAATAGTCAAGGCTGTTGACACGGGAATAGTTATGATCCCAAGCTTTTTGGACTATTTATGTAGTAATTGAAACAAATTTCCAACAAAATAAAAGTCACTTTATATTTATGTAAAAAAATGAATTGTCTTTATTTAAAAGACTATTTTTGAAATAAATTCAATATTACTCTCTAAAGAAATACGTAATTAAATTAAATACATTTTATTTTTTAACAAAAATTATTTAATATTGGAGTAGGAAAAAATTTCAGTTGTACAATTTTTGTGCCTAAAATCTTCAAGTATCCAATTTTTTTACATTTCTTAATATTCAGTGTTGGTGAAAGTGTAAAACCATATTTTTTTACTTCTACTATAAATCTAATGTTAGATGTATTATGTAGATCATGTATTATTTAAAGGTTGAGACAACATAACATTCATTTTCCAATAGACAGTAAAAAAAAGATATTTAGATAATTAAAAAATTATGTTTTATAATTATAGTACTAGTTTAAAGTTTCCCTATAAATCATTAAGACAATAATATTTACATTACATAGATAGTATGCCCCACTTTCTAAACAGGGAAACTCGAAATTTCAACACCAGGTGATTTTTTCAATATTTTTTTCTCTTTAAATAATTTTTCATTTAGAGGACTTAAATGAATAATCTATTATTAGTAGAAACTTTGTCAAGGATAATTATTTGGTTTGGTAATTTGGTATTGAAAATTCTGCAAAAATCTTAAAAAAAGTTGGGGTTCCAGGAATAAATCCGCCATTAAATTACATGATTTGAACAAAACCTACCAATTTCAATTTCTTGTATAACATTCAATTTGATGGCACATATTTTTATTCTTTTGCATCCGTGGATTTATTTGCATTCCAAAATTTTTCAAATTTCATTTTATGAAAATGAATTAAGAAAATAGTTGTGAATTTATTACAAAATTAAAGAAAACAACTGATTTGTATAAATTATACCATAAAAACTCTGGAGTAAAATTGTAATTAGTTTAATTTTGTAAAATATTATGGAAAACCAATTTTTGGAAATTCAATGTGGTATGATTTTTCTTGCGATAATCAAGAAATATTTTGTAGATAGAACGCATCTTCTTTCTCTCATCCTTTTTTTTTTTTTTGAACAACTAATTTCGTAGAGAATAATAATTAGAAAGGAAATACGGAGAACTAACATAATATTGTATTCAATATCTTAAGGAATTAAAATATGTTTTTGGGTTGATCTAATTATTTTATACCATCTGAATATAAATAAGAATAAAAAGTATTATAAATTCTTAAGACATTCTATTCTATAAATTCAATTCCTCTATAAATGAAAGACAATCATTTTTGCCGTTCAAGTTGACGATTACATTCATAAATACATTTGAAAAGCACATAAATTCATTGTTAATTAACTCATTAATAATAAAGTGAGCCTTTGGATCAAAACAGTTGATTTTTACGGCAATTAATTATAAAATATTTATTACACTCACAAAAAAAATTATTGCTGTAGGGGTTTCAAAAAAATGATTTGGTCTTTTTTGGAGGCACTACATTTAGCATCTTGTATTTTTTCTTCCTTTTGATCCTTACCCCATAATTGATCAAAATAAATAAATAGTGTCCCAAAAAATAAACCCCAGATAAAAGCATATATAAATTAGTGTATCTTAAATTATAACATAAAATTGTAAGGAAAAAATATATTTATAAATATACTAAACAACTAAAATATATAAATCACATAAATATTTAATTTAAAAAAAGAAAAGTCTGCCTCTTCAAAGACGTCATAATAAAATGAAAAAATAGCAGATCTTATGTTGAATTTAGTTAAAATTTCTTCTTATTTTAAATTTTTCAGAACTTTACACTATTGACTTAGTCCTATAAACATAAATTATCCTAGAAGAACACCTTAGCTATCATGACGAAAACTTATGTTCGGAGTATGTATTTCATTAAAACCAAAAATAAAAACATTTTTTATAAGTTTTCAAATTGAATTACTTTAGAAAAAAGTAGAAATAGTTTGAAAATAGACTTAATTAGCCATTTAGAGAGAAGGCAAATAGTTAATATATATATTTATAGTAATAGTATTTAATAATAATAGTATTTATATCCAATAAATGAAGTTTTACGGTATTTAAGAAAAGTTTTTTCATAATTTAATGTACATCCATAAATTGTTACAAAATAGACCATGACAGGCTTTCAGGCAATGTCTTTTGTATTTCATTTTATGAAATAGTGACTTTAAAGGAATACATACATATACAATATACGTCTTCATGAAATAAATAAAAAAATGTTGGACATTATTCTTTCTTCACATAATCACTTTTAAGCTTTCATTGAAAATTATGAGAATTGCCTTGAATTTTGAGCTTTTCCCACGACTAGTATGCTGAAGAAAGGTTTCCCACCAGAGAAAAACGTCCGAATTCACATTATTAAATTTAAGCTTGTATATACATATATTTAATATATACGGGCATCTGTTTGATCTAGGGATCAAGTTTTTGTATGGTGCAAGGAGAAAGTGGGAGCAAGAATTATGGAAATACTGAATTAAGAACTTCATTAATAATAGCTTTAGGTTAAATGTTTTAAGAGGGGGGAATAATTACTTTTATAAAGAGGTAAACCTTCTTCATTTAAAATAGCATTATTACAGAGAAACTATTGTAGTTATATTTAAATACCGCGCAAAGGTTTTGTGTAAAAATTTTAAAATTAATAACTCTCTTATACTAAAACAATTTGATTCTTTTTTTCTCTTACAGAGAACCCGGAGTATCTTCTATTTGTTTACATTAAATTCAAAACATTAAGGTTTATTGCCATGCTGCAAGAAGATTAAAGGCTAAAGATTGTAACCTTGCTTGCCACCGGAATTTCTCCATCGGTAGTAATTGCAGCCCAATATAGCTAAAAAAAACTGTCAACCGTGTCAAGTAGTATCCGAATTAGAGTGAGGATCTCTGAAAAGCCCTTAGGAGTAGTCGTTCAACAAAATGGACTATTGAAGCTGTAGTCAAAGCCTTTAAAGAGTAGCCATAAATATCCATTACAAAGATGGTAATGGAGTCAATGTGTTAAGGTCCATTACGTCAAGACGCATCAAAAAAGCTGCGAAGGCAAAGTGGGCAAAGAAGTCCCAAGACACACGGCCAAGATTATTCTGGAACGGTAAATTCTAAGCAAAAACCCTTCGCTTGGCTTCACCTGTATTATAGTATGTGATGACAAGTAGATACCACGGCCTAGGGAATTGGACACTCACTTGTCTTTAAGCCTTAAATGACTCTGGTAATAAGCAATGAGCTTCGAAATCAAAGGTTCTGCATCAAAAGCACCTGTAGAAAATTATGTTGCTGCCTAAAAGCCAGAATTACTGCCTATGGTGGTCATATTCAATATTGATTATTTTTGATATCTATACATTAATTATATTCTTAAAATTGTCTGGAATAATATTGTATACAAAATAGTGCATAATATAATTCTTTTTTTTTTTTTAATTTCATAACATTTGCAGAACCCAGTAAACATAATAGGTATATTTTAAATACTTCAAAGGTACTATTAAGAAATGAAGATAAAAGAAAAAAACAGTGGCACTAAGGGTTTTTTTCATTTTTAATCACAAAATTATATTTCTTCTCTGGGAAAGTTCCATTTCTACATATAACTTTTAAAAATAAAACCAGTTGCAATTAAAAAAAATGAAATGAAATACAATAAATTAAAATTTACATCACTTGTTCTATTAAAATACAAATATTGAATTAAATTGGATGGTTGAGCTATGACATTGTCCTTTTTCATTTTTCACAAATGAAACTTACCCATTGATAAATTTTCTGGGCGAACTTTCAAGGTAATATATGTACAGTCCAATCATACGTACTTATTTGTACAAATTATACATCCGTATTTTTTATTAGATACATATGAAATGATGTAATTAATTTAAATATAGTTGATAAATAAAATGGTTGTTGTAAAAGTTATAATTGTAGTAAAAAATTTGATTCCTGGCAAGCTTCAAACTATGTATTTTAAATACTAAACATTTGCATAAATGCCTCTTATTTTGAAAGTTTAATCTAGATTTTGACCAAAATATCGGTGATTCAATTAAATTAATCTTTTTTAGTCAGCTTTTAATTAGGGGATTTTTACCAAAGTTGCATAATATTAACAATATTTTATTTCTCTAAATGAAAAAGATCAAATTAAAAGAAAGATACTAAGTGAAATCAACTACTGTTTTTATGTAAATATAACTATGGGACACAAAGAGACCTTGTTTCAAACATCAATCTCCAAGACTGATTGGTTGGTGTTATCATCCCATTCTTATAAATACTTCAACAAAATTGAGCAAAAGATTACAAAAGTCCTAATTATTCTCAGCCCCAGACATTCAAATAAGTTCAAAATGTTCCTAAATGTCTCAATAAATTGTTCGGGAAAGAACTTAATCATTCGGAAATCTTTGGAAAAATAGAACCTTTTTTTCTTACGGATATACTCAATGATCAACCTACTACATATTCCTCACTCTTGCGTAAGGTAGAAGGTATTAGCTAGTTTTTAAGTAGTAGCTACAAATAACCAAATTGTCATTTATTCAGTGTTGTCTGATTTGAAATAATATTCAGTCGTGTTTTTTAAAGTATTTTTTTGTTATGTTTAAGAAGTGTCTATAAATAATTAAATAATTATTGATTAAAAAATCCAAAAAACTGTCTTACAAAAAAAAAAAAATATTATAAGATAAAATATTTACGTTTGGCATCGAAGGTGATATTCAGGCTCCACACTCTTTTATATCTCTGCAACACATTTCAGCGGTGTCCACCCTTTACCAATATTATTGGAGTTGGCTCTCGACGATTTTAAATTAACTGGAATATAGCTGGGCATTGAATTCATTTAATGTCCTGGGAATGTGGTGATCGGGATTGTTAATGTTTTTATTGTTGTTTTTTTCTTTTTAAACATTATTTATTTTTATTATTGGATTAATGTATTATGCGAATTGTGGTGCGTTTAATTAGAATTATCTTCACAACGACTAATTCCGTTCTTCCTTTTGTTTTCATTTTTTCTTTTCCATTCTCCTCTTTTGAGATGTTGGGGGGGGGGGACAGGGAAACTCGATCGTACGTACACAAAAAGTCAAAAATTGTTTAATAACTTTAAATGTTTATTAGATTGTAATATTAAAAAAAAGATTAAATATTTTTAATTACTAAACTTTTGAAATTCCAAACGTAGCTGATGAGGACATTGCTGAAAGTTGTTCCCCTCCCCTCTTAGTTAATATTTTTGACCATGAAAATCAATCCAATTTAAGATATTTCAATCCCTTTTTTTTTTTAAGGGGGGGGGGGATTAAAAACTTTTTGAATATCATATATTTGGCCCCACAGGCCACTATAAAACAAAACTGAATCCCCAATTTCAATTTTTAGGATAATTAAAATGATCTAATTTTCTATGGTGAAGTAGGTCATAATACAATTACTTAAATTTTCATGCATTCTCCACATTATTTAATATTAATCATTTATACTAGGTTCTCACAAGTGAATTATAAAATATGAAACATGCTAAAAATCGAAACTTATAAATACAAAAGAGTAAATGAGAGATTAGTCAAAAGCCATAAACATGAACGTCAGAAAAACTTATTTTTTCTTTAGTAATTAATACATAAGACCATATAATTTATCAAGATAATTTTCTGAGAAAGACAACCAACAATTTTTGTAGTCCTACTTGGGAGATAAAAACACAATTTTTTCAGGAAACAAAATATATTTAAATACTTGATGGAACCCTTTTCAATTGTAACTGATAAGAATGATTAAGTAGTGTACACAAGACCTGTAAATTTTTGTTTTCTTTTTTCGAAAAACAGTTGAAGCACAGAACTCTTTTTTTATGTATAAAAAGGAACAGGGATATATTTGTGGAAGTAATTTCCTCATGATTTACTATTTAGCCCGGCTCTGTTTATATTGAACTTATAAATTAATTCCCATCTCTTGTCAAGGTTATCAATTCCATATTTGGATTGATTTTTCCAATTATTTGCACTCTTGTCGAGACCATTGAAATGTGATCCAGTTGCTTTTTCTCATCTTTTGAGGTAATCCCCAGCTTTTCTCAATCTTTTTTCCAATTTTCTACCTGGTTGGCTTATATATTAGGCTCCAGAGTTGACTTTGAGCAAGTAATACAATAGACTACTCTATTTGTCTTAGAGTCAACTAAAGGACTAACAAGTACAAGAGCTTTTGACTCTTTTGCTAATATCCAAAAATGGGCAACAACTGCATTCCTCCTTTTTCCACTTTTCTTCAAATAAAATTCGGTTCTTCAATAAATTTGATCAAGTTATGTATAAATATATGGGAATATATATATTGAGTGGTTGTTATATAACAATCATTACTGAATTGTATTTGTAAGTACTTTTAAAAATAAACCTTAAAGTGGATGGAATGAATGGAAAACATCTTTGTATCATACTCTGAGATGATATTTCTTTGGGTGTGCACAGTAAGGACATGAGACTCGAGAAGATTTTTGGTTAAAAAGTAAATACGATATCAGAAAAAAAAAACCAACAATTAAAATAAAAGGACTGTAATTTGATACGTATGTTTGTAATCTTAGCATGCAACTAATACAAAATTTATATATGTATAGTAATTGAATAAAAGTTTGAGGGGTAAGTAAAAAGCTATTAGGACTCAAAAAATTTCCCCAAAGAGAGAGAAATAAGAGATTATTTGCGAAAAAACGGTCACATTATTTGGTATACATGGATTAGATTTTCCTAATGTTTATACACATATTCCATTGGATAAATCTTTTTATTTTTCAAATTAAAACTAATAAAATCTATTCCATGAAAAATAAAAAAAATCATACATAATTAAATGAATAAATATTCAATTTGAAACTATATTGTCATGTTTTTAATATCCTTGTTAAAAAAAATCTTGTAAGTAAAAGGAAATAGAATTAAAATGTAGAATTAGCAGTGAACATTGTATTACATATATTAAGTGTCAACATGAGTGCAAGCTGGAATTGTTTAAGCTAATCGAAGAGTTACCTTAAAAAACCAATGAAGTTGTTTTCTTTCAATTATTTTAACATTTTTTTAAAAGTTGTTTGGTGGAAACCATAGTTTTCAAATGGTTTATCAAGGGCATTCGCACAATTATATTTTGTGAGGGGCTTGTTTTAAATACTGAAATGTTTCTATCAATTTATTATTTACTTTGGTTTTCATATATATCGTTTTTTTTATTTTCGGGACAATACGAGATAGTTGAGCTACTCCAGCACATACATAGGATTTAGGTCTTTTCATGGCTTCGATAGAATTCTTATAAAACAAACCAGAGTCATTTTTCTTCTTCTAAAATAGCTTTTTTGTTTACAATTCTAGAAATTCGTACTCGTGCTTCCTTTATGGGAAAAATAAGTAAAATAATAGAGATACAGATCTCTCCCCTGTAAGAGAGAAGAAACAGTCAAAGAGCTCTGAGTCTGGTACTTCTTGATAGTTGATGGACCACTCCTGATATCCTTCTTTTTTTTCTACATTATTATAAAATGGAGCTGTCAGACAAAAAATATATACCCAAATTGTGTACTTCTTTCCTAATAAAATTTATAAGGAACAGAAATTGAATATGGGCGTCAATAGAATAATTTCTTAAAATACGAGAGGGAGTAAAGATAGAAGATCTAGACATGCAGTAATGAACCTCTTGATGTCAATGAATCCTGACATCGTTTGTCTTCAGGTTATTAAATCAGAGATATCTTCTTCTTGCTATAACAACTGTCTTATTGGCTTACCTACAAGATTTCATTGTTTATTTGGTGGAAAAGGATCTAATAAAGGAGTCTTGAAAAAAAAAAAAAAAAAAATAAAAATCTTGCATTAAAGAGCTCTCCTACAAAAGCGTTTGGTATAAAATTTAGGATGAGTTTCGGTCTAATAAAATGCCTCTGGGCCGAATGAAAGGTATATTTCCTTTTTTCAAGCAATTGTGAATAACCAAATAAAGGATTTAACTCTGTTCCTGCTAATTGGGGACTTAAATGTTGATCTCCATAAATTTGATTCACACTATCCAAACCTTACTGCTCTACAAAATATAATTCATAAGTTTAATCTTGTCTACTTAAAAAAAAAATCAGTCCCGAAGAAAGTATTTCTTGGAGGAGAGGGAATCAGTCTTCCAGAATTGACTTGGCTTTGATTTCTCCTACCTTGACTCATGGTAAAAAAAAAACACAATTTAAAAGCCTGGACCTTCCTTTGATCATAACTTGATTTGCTTAGAATTACACAGACCTTATAAAACTTCTCAATTAAAGAGTTTTTAATGACTCTTTTTCATTCAACCATGTGGCTCATAAAAATAATTCATTTAACGACTTCACAGTTTCTTTTGAAAAATAACAATGAAACAATGTCATACGCCAGTCAAGTGGATAATGTTCTCAATAATGGATCAATTTTTGGAAGCACATATTTTGCATATTCTCTCTATTCTCGTTTTTAGAACTGCAGAAATTGCTGAGGCCAAAATGAAAGAAAAGGTTGAGTTAGAAAGGTATGCCTGTAGAAGGCTTAAGAAATTTTTTAAGAAAGACTTATTTTCTGCCCCCAATGTTATAAAACTATTCATCGAGGAAAAGTTATAACGAAACCGGTTAATGTGTTAGACTACTTTCATTCCCATTTCCAAAATATTGTTGGCACAAAAAGAGGCAACTTTCCGAAAAGAGAGATAATTTCCACTGCTCAAGGGAATTATATCTTTTCCAAAGATATTATATCTAACTTTATAGGAAAGTATTATAAGGATGATAAACCCTGTTGTCCAGATGGAGTCTCGGGTAAAGTCTATTCGAATTGTAGTGATGAAGTCTCTCCCTATCATTTAAAAATTAGATGTTCTATGGAATAATTTGGACGACTAACCAAATCACAGACAAAACAAAGAATTGTATTGATTCTGTAAAAAAGAAGATGGGACAAATTATAGCCATTGGCGACCAATTCCTGTTCTCAATTAATCATAAAGGATTATTTCTGGAGTATTGGCTCCAGATGCAACCAATCCTCAACAAAAATATTGGGATTAAACAAATAGGATTTTTAAAGAATATTACAATTTCCGATGTTTCACACGATAATCAAGCTGCAATTGACACAGTGGAAAGTTGGAAATAGTTTGGAGCAATTATGGCAATCGACTTCTGCAAGGCCTTCGATTCTATTATACATAGGCAAATTCTTAGATCTGTAAAAAATTTCACGTTTTTTTTTAAACCCCGTACGTGCCTTGCTGTATAACGGCACTTCGACAATCTCATTGGATGGACTAAAAAGCCAGCCAATCATCTTAGAAAAGAGCTGCCGTCAGGGATATCCTTCGGCTCCACTTCTTTTTATAGCTGTAATTAAAGAACTCGTTTTAGGAGTTACAAAGAAGTACAGAAGCTTGGGAATTCGCTTTGAGGGATCTCAGCATATTATTGATTTGTATGCAGATGATGTAACTTTAACCGTAGAGACGAATTCTGAGTCTCAGCTAATTGCCAGAATAAAAGTCTTTATTAATTATTTTTGGAAGTTTCAAGAAAAAAAGAGGACTAGTTGTGAATAAAAATAAGACCTCTATTTTACCTTTGGGGTCCTGGAAACCTGAAGAAGATCTTAAAGTGGGAAGTTGTAAAGTTGGAAGAATGCTGTAAATTTAGAGTAAAACATGGAATAGCAGTGGTATTCATGAAGATAACTGGAACGAAATTAGGACCTCCGTCAAGAAAAGAATTTATTTTTTGGAAAAGATTCAACCGTCAAAAAAGAGTTGACTTTTATAACAATTAAGTCATGACATATAATGTACTTCTTTTTCTTTTAAGTTACCCAACATTTTCTGGAATATTCAAGGAGTTATTATTTTTACTACTTCTGATTGGATTTTTCTTTAAATAATGTCCAAACCTTTTTTTCGTGAAATAAATATTATAAATAATAATAACATGATAGAGGTTTTAAAAGTTTATCAAATTTTGTTTATTTTATTATCGTTATCAGGTTTGCAGGATCTACCCTTAATAATATATTATTAATTATCAAAACGACACAAATTTTATTAAAAATACTTGGCCTCCACGCTCACCAGACCTTAATCCATGGACTTTTTTAAATGGTGCACAGTCATGCGACTCATCACTAGATCCTTCTCCAACAAAAAATCTGAGCCGATGTTCAGAATCCACGTACAATTCCGGAATCTAATAAAGAAGACTGTCATCAAGACCTGCTCCTGTTAAGTCCATTATTGATGCCAAAGGCACGTATATTGAATAATAATAAATTGATTTAGTTTTTACTTGATATTGTTCAATAACATAATAATTAGATAGGAAGAAAAAACATTTCTTTTTAATCGTGTTTGTTATTAAATAGAGGTCTCACACTGAATATACTTCAAATCCATTTTTTTTTTAAATTTTCTAAACTTAATTCAAATTGGCATCTTAAAATGAGCAAAAATGAAATACAAAACTCACAATTGGCAATGACATTAGTATATATATATGATTACTTACACATGTCTTGGAAGGGGGATACACTACCTAGAACGAAGAATTGAAAAATTTACAATCATAGAGATATCCTTCTGAAGCCGAAATAAATTGAACTTCCTCGATATAATTTAATCGCAAAGGAAATTAAGTAAATGGAAGTAAAACTCAGCATCTAATTCAAATACTATAAAATTAGGAAGAGAAATAGCATAGTATCTGCGCACGATATCTGTTTACTTAATCCCAGGTCTTATAATTTAAAATAATCTTTCGGTGATAGTCTTTCTTTTTTTACCTTTCTGTAAATGAAAACATGACTTATGTCTAACCTCGAGTACGGCATCTATGGTCATGGGCCCTGGTTTGAACTCGGTGTCATGAGGACCGGGACATTACTTGAAATTGGAAAAGTTTCAATGAAAAAAAGGTTTTGCGTCCAATTCCATCCTTGATCCATCTACAAATCCCCATAATGAGATTTTGCCTACGACGATACAATCTGGAAGGGAATTGAATATACTAATTCTTTGAGGCATGGAGATTGTGCATTAATTAAAATTTAAAAAACGATTTTTACGTCTGTAAAACCAATTTCATCCAATATTTATATCTAATATCGAACTTAGAAATAAAATAGAATTGGCAATAAAAAATTTTTTTATTTCAATTATTGGAGAGTCAATTCTTTAAAATTAATTATTTATATCACTTTATATTTTTTAAATAAATAAATATTAAAAAATGATAACACAATTAGTTACATAATTGATTTTGATGAACCTATTAGAAATTATATTTTGTAGTTTTAAGAGGGAACTTCTAAATATTATAAGAAACTATAACTAAATAATTGTGTTTATATATTCAATTCCTTCATTATTGGTAATGTTATAACCATGTGACAATGACAAAAGTTATCAAGCTTTTCATACTTTGAAGCCCTTAATATGGTCTAATCATATACAGCCTTTGCTATATTAACTGATATATACAATGTAATCACAAGCTAATCAGGCAAATTCTTTGGGGTGAAAAAAACACCATTTTGATAATAAATCATTTTTGATAAATTGACGTAAATTTTGCTAAATTATACAACCGTGACACTTCTCATTTTTACTAACATACAAATTTGCACTGTATTTTATTACCAGTCGTCAATTGTTGGTTTTTTTGTTAATTGTTGTTTTAAACGTTGTTTAATTCAATTCAAATTAGCTCATATGAAGCTATGAGCTGTTTGCAACAATTATTTAACAATAATTACATAATGGGTAAAAATTGAGGGAATTACCGGCTGATTTTGAGCTATTATTTTGTGTTTTTTTAAGGAAAAGTTACCATCGACAAAAAATTATATAACGATGAGAATTGAGACGCAATCAATAACGTGGTATTTTTACAGCTTTTTCTCTAGAAAAATAACCAAGTGAATGTTTTAATACCCTTTCTTTTAGATTGTTATTTTCGTGAATAGGCTTCTTTGCTATGACTCTATATGGAACATTTTGAGAGGATTTGATTTAGGTTGTATGTATATTCAAAAAGTTTGGTGTTACAAAATCGTTGACATGTTAATAAGTATAGATGAAATGACAAGTAAATTTAAAAAATGAGTTCTGACACTTCGTTTGTAGGATCATCTATTTTTAAAGAATACTTATGAAAATTAGATCATGAAGAATGATTTAATTTAAAAAAATAATATAATTCCATCAATTCCTTCATGTCAACAATAAAAATAAATAGATTTTGTTCATTAAGATTTTAAACTATGTTCAATGAAGCAGCAACAACTCAATAAAAAATATTTATAATTGAATTAATTAACTATACAGTGATTTCTGAAAGAATAACAATCATCATTATATTAGATTTGTTTTTATTTTACTTATCACATTTTCTACATCTTCTACCTACTACCACGCAGGTTTACCAAATAATTATTTCTTTTCTTTTAAACATTTCCTCACCTTTTTTTGGAGTCAGATAAGAAAACCGGTCTTTGAAAGGTGAAATGGAATGTACGTTAATATTATATTAAGATATATAACTATAAAGAACAAAATATATATTTTATGATGGCATATGATTTTTCTTAATGGAGTAATTACTATTATTTCTTTTCAATTCAAGATTGTATATTTTTGACATTTTTTGTCTTTTATTATTATATTTTTGTTTTTCAAGGTAAATTATCTCATTATTCCAGGTTTTAAATTTATGTTTACATAATGATCATATACCTTTAAATTTGAGGAACATAACTTATATTACAAGCTATTTTGTCAACAGTGTACATAGAACCTTTCCATTTCATCATATATGAAGAAACCCCCATTTTGGAGACACATAGTTGATATTTTTTCTAAATAAGTTTTCAATAAACCTTGGTTAAACTTAATTTAATAACTTTAAGAAAAAATAAAAAGTAACTTATGCATTGAATACTACTTCATATCAATGACATATTCTTTTTTTTTTTTTGATTGATTAGGTATGAGAGAAAAGAGGGATAATTAGAGAAAAATATTTAATTTTTTCATTTTATTTGTTGTCTACAAAAGTGGTTCTCAAATAAGGTTTCCGTACCCCTTGGAGGAACTCCAAGGAGTATTTGAGATTTTGAAAAAATATATTAAAAATACCACATAACTCAAGTAGTAATCCTCCAAATTAAGTAATTTTAATTTTTTAATTTTTTTTTCATAATATTTAATATTTGAAATTTAATTTTTTGTGAACAGCTAAGGATTTTTAAATTTTTTTGAATTGAAATTTATTTCCAAAAAAAATTCATTTTTTTAAACACCTTGTGGATTTTGAATTTTTTGTCGAAAAAAAAACTTGATTTATGAGAATAGATATGGATTTTTGAAAAAAAAAATCGAAAAAATTTAATAGTTTTCAATTTTTTTCCAAAATGTTTAATGTTTTAAAACAAATCCAATAACCAATCCCCATCCAAAATATAATCCTTCGTTTTTCAATGTCTATAAAGCTAAAAATAATTTGTTCTACTACGTTTAAATAAATATTTTACAAGTGGTACATCTCTAAAAAAAAGTTCAGAATCTCCGACCTAAAACATTGCAATAAGGATATAACGATGTAAAGCATACTTTTTATACATTTTAAGGTTAGATATACAATAAAACGAGGCAATAATGGGATATCTTTTTTATAGACAATATATTTTAAGGCTATATATACAATAAAACAATGCAATTTTTTATAGACAATACATTTTTAGTGCATTTATTTTTTGGTCCCTATTTAACATCCAATTGTACAGTATTGAACTATATTGCCGCAGTATACAAACTTTTATTAAGATACGGACCAAATGGAGGGTAGACAACGGAATATGGGATCCACTTTAGGTTTAATTTTTTTTTTTACTATTACTTTTGGGATAAATTGATTTGAGTTACGAGCTCCATCAAGGAACGAATTCAATTTGGATCTCCAGCTATTATTGTAAATCATTTTATGTCTGTATATATACAGGTATATTTTAGTTTCAATATCAGCGACAGGAAATAAGTGGATTGATTAACTTTTTATTACATAATCAGAGAAAATACATCATAATTTTTTCTCTTTCTTTTTTAAATTGCTGCTAATTAATATAAGGAAGACAAACAAATTTGATGTCAAATGTAGTATACTCTTCTTGCCAGCTGATATCTTTTCTCAATCATTTGTGCATCCTGTTTCCTTTATATATTTCTATCTCTATGTATATATTTTTACTAGTTACTTGAGTAAAAAAAAGCGTGGAAATAATTTTCGATGTACAATACTTACTTGCATATCTAAAATATGAAGCTAAGTCAATTATTAAAGGATATTGTAAGATACAGTTTTCTTAAAAATGACTTTCGGCAAAAATCAATAGTAAAGATTAAAGTTTCATGTCAGGATTTTTAGTATTATTTATTTATAAATATTAGATAGACTTAGTTGACAAAAAATTATCCATTTATTTTTACTTTGTACTCCTGCCATACATGCAACTGACGGAGTTGTGTAATCTCGTCCTTATTTCCTCGAGTTTATTAAAAATATCTTGAATACTACAGCTGTGAATTTTAGTCTGTATCTTCTAAAAGAACATAGTACTATGCAAAGTATTAGTCTACTGTAGAAATCCTGAGTGTGCTCGAGCTCATACTCAGTTACTTATTTTGTGAGAGCTCCCCCTCAATTCAAAATGAGAGGGCATCATTTTTCCACTCATAATGGAGTATTTGAATTGGACAACTCTTTGTGATTGCAATTAAATTCCTGAAATTTATTTTCATTATTAATCCAAAAAAATGAAGAAAGATATTGTAGAAGAATAAATAAAACTTTAAAATCTAAAAATATATTTAAAATTAAAAAAATCTCTAAAGTGATTAATTCAATAAAACTATTAAATATTTGATTCATTATCATAATTAATATTTTTTCAAAGTTTTCATCTTTTAACCTCTGACATATATCCTTTAATAATTGTCCACCTATATAAAATACTCTCTCAACGGCAACAGAGGACAGGAGTGTATAAATCAGAAGGTAACATTTGTGCTTGATTTGATCCAACGACAATTCCACCAAATATTCAAACTACTTTAAATAACACTTTTTAGATTGATATAATTCAGATTACCACATGCAAATCAGAAAATATTAAGTGTTAATGGGTGAGTGTGTCTTGAGGCAATTTCAAGTATTCCGTACGATTTTTGCAACCCATACATTATTTTCAATAAGTTATAATAATCCAAATAATTCGTTTAATTAAAATAGGTGTCATTAAATTTTCATTTATCTTTTGATATGCGGTGTCAATTGATGCCGCTCACAAATGCTTTGATAATTTGCAAATATGTTCAAAATACTATCCACCGGTATGCTAAATAAAAAGAAACCGAAAATTAACCTGGTAACCCTTACAATTTGAAGAATGTTTTGGAGTAGAGCAGCATTCCTGTCATGAGGTTTTATTAGATTAGCTGTGAGCAGCCCTGAAAGGGATGGAAAGGAAGTATAGCCAAGTCCTACTCCAGATCCAGATAAAAACTAAAAACAGGAATATCTCCGAAGTCGATCCTAAACTCTAAACTTAGTCAGGGACACAATAAAGGGAGGACTTATTACAGAATTTGACTTTCCTCAATGTACCTACCATAGTTCCTGTCAGTTGTCGATGTATAATTCTATTCAGTCATCCATTTCATCTATCTTCCTCATCTACCGGGCCGTACAAAATTATTTACCGATGATGTAAATATACTTTTTAAGAGGTTTGGTGGCAACCAATCTGATTGTTTCGTATTGTTACTGTTAAAATAAACAAAAATCCTTCCTGTGAGAGCGTAACAACTTCCACACGTGAGACCATGCCCAATCAGGAAACAAAGAAGATCGAAATTGCAGCCCTCCTCCGAGCGGGAGTGCCTCATAACAACATTAAGGAACAGGTTTTGGCCTCGTTGAAGACAATTTACAACGTTTCCAAGCGCTTGGAAGCTGGGGGTGATCTCAAGTATTCCCCTGGGTCTGGCAGGAAGCCCACTACCTCAACAAGGCAAGTAAAGGCAGTGTTCAAGAGGACTACCAACGGGTCCATTGCCGACATGGCCAGAAAGATGGGAACGTCGATATCAACAGTTTCAAGGGCAATTAAAATGGCTGGAGGAAAGTCCCTGAGGCGTACTGAACGCCCTCTGCTAACTGAACGTCAGCGAGAAGTAAGACTTGAGCGTGCCACAAAATCTTGAATGATATCAAGAGCTCATCTGGACGCATCATCATTTTTTCAGATGAGAAAACTTTTACGGTCGATCCTGTTTTCAATAGGCAAAATGACCGTGTTGTGAGCTTTGGAGATGTGCAAGATAAGCACCGCTATGTGGCAACAACAAAGCACCCTGCTTCCGTGATGATCTTGGGTCTCGTGGCCTCCAACAGGAAGGCCATGAAGCCAAGGTCCTTCCGTGGATCAAATCCATAGTCGGCAACTCTCCTTGGGGTTTTCAATAAGATGGAGTACCCACCCACGCTTCCAAGAAAGCTCAGGAGTGGCTCAAGGACAACAAGAACTTTTGGCCTAAGGACTACTGGCCCCGTCAGAGCCCAGATCTAAACCCACTAGACTTCCCTATCTAGGCGCACGTGGAGACCATGGCCTGCAAAAAACGACACAAGAACATGAATGTCGTAAAGGCTACTGTCAACAAGGCCTGGGCCTCCATGGACGCCGATTACATCCAGCAAGTCTGTAGCAGCTTCAGACGTCGCTTGATCAGTGTCATTGAGTCAAATGGTGCCTACATTGATTAAGTTTGATCACAAACTATTTTATTATTCTAAAAATGTATGAATAATTGTTTCTCAAGTGATTCAAAATGTCATTACTGTCCACGATATGTTCTGAAAAAAAATCGGTAAATAATTCTGCACGCCCCGGTACTCCAGATTTCGGGACATTAAGAACCCTATTTCTGCTATTTAAGTGAAGGACATTTGTTTTCTGGGTCAGATTCTCATCTTAGAATTCTATCAATGCTCCTTTATTTTAAAGAATTAGAGTCCCAAGTCTTCTACGAGTCTGTTTCAACAATTTACATTCTTGATTTTACAATTTTAATAGGTCTCATTTGATTAAAGTCATTGAAACCCATAGGGGATCTTTCACGTCGTAGTGAAGCATATGAAGCTAAGTCTCACTTTCTCAAGAAAAACCACTTTTCCATAGTGCACGACAGCGAGAACAAGAAAGACTGTCTGATTTCACACAAATCCATTTGGGAAATAAAATAGAAGGCTTATTCTGTGTTAACTCTTAAGCCTTCTAGTCATTAATTATATCGTTCAATCCAAGACCAAATCTACTCAATCCATATGTAATGTAATTACTTATTTATATTGACTCTAATTTGTTCGGATGTCTGTCAATGAACATAAACCTTCATCATCAATTGAAAGATACTAGATAGCGACTCCTTGGTGAGTGTTTGAAATTAAATCTAACAAAATATTCTGTAACTTCGTTACTCCCGGCATGAAAGAACAAATCACTCTGATAGAGTGGAACATAACTACATATAGTGATAATGAATAATTAATTGTAGATATTCTTTCAGTTTCATACCACTCTTAACATATAGTGAGATTTTTAAGGGATAAGGAGAAATAAATGAATTCAAATTACGACTATGTGTAAGGATTGCTTGGAGCATACAACTTTTAAAATTAAATACAGTTCAAAACTTTCTTAGTATGCATTGTTATGTAATTATTTAATTAAAATCAAGTATCTAAAAACTAATATTTTATTATATTGAAATATAATTGACAACACATATAAGATTATGAATTTAATTTAAAAAATATACAATGCGATAATTATCTTTCTCTTGCCATATGCATGATTTTGTTGGCTTCATTGACTAAATTTCAGTTTATTTCAACCAATAAAGTCCCAATCTGCTTAAATGTATAATTGTGATGAAAATTTTCAAACTTTGATTAAAAATTTAATAGAAATCATGTGTAATTTAAAAATAAAAGTAATTTTATAGTTTATAGTTTTTCTTTATGTAAGATAAAACAATAAAAAATATTTCCCTTTGTATAAAATATAATGTGTATGTTAAATAGATAGTTTAATTATTTTCGATGTATTCATTTTAAAACTTTTGTACCTACAGTTCCAATATTACTTACTTTTCTACCTCGTTTTAAACCAAATATTATGCATCTTACAAGAACAAATAATAATAACAATTATATTCATTTTTCTAACATTAAATAAAATTCAATTTTATTATATAACATATATAAATTTATATTCATTTTAATTCTTTTTTGTCCATAATGATGAAGAAAAAGTCTAAATTTATAACAAGGCTTTTACAATTTTGACATGTGGCATTTGTGATTTTTTGAGCCAAGCTTTTAGAAAATTCGAAATTCAACAACATAATAAAAGTCGTATTCAGTATAATAATTTAAGCTTTATTCTAAGAATAAGAGTTGGACTAAGTCCTTATTATTTTAATTTTATATTTGATGTGAACATGATGCATGTCTCTTTCCATTTCACAGTCCATATTGATACTCATCAAAATCTTGTAAAATTTATGTAACTTGATACTCGTAAAGCCATTCCTTCTCGCTACTCCCAAGTCAATGGTGGCTCAATGACTTATGTAAAGTATTGTTGTAAAAGATTCAGAAAGAACTTCTAGGAATAAATATCTTTTTGTCTCAGACGATACTACGATATCTATGGAGTAAAGATTTATTTTTTATTTCTGATGAACGAAAACGATTGATTACTACCTCGGGCACTTCAATTCAATATCAATGGTATGGATTAAAACAGTGATACAATCAATAAATCAACAACGATAATGTTATCCATTCATGGCATATAAAACCTCTGTTATCGTGATATTTGTACGCACAACTTAAATGTGTACTAATGAATGATGCCACTACACATTTTCGTCGAGATTATCATCAGTAAAACCTTTATACATAGTACAATCAATATAAAAAAATATAATATTAAGATTTTAATGTTATACTCGTATCTACTTATATTCATAATGCCTATTAATTATTTAGCATCTTCTTCTAGATCCTCTTCATATTCCATAGAAAAATGTAATTACTAATTCTAAATATTACTAAAGAAAAGAGTAAAAATCCAATTCTTAGAACCGTATTTGAATCTACCTATTCAGTGTTCAGATCAAGTCTGAGTCCTCATGCTCTGGGGTTGTTTGGTTCCGAGTACAATTCATCAGGCTCTGAGTCCATGGAAAAATAAGTTAGGTCTGGGTCTACCAGTTGTATCGACTAAGGTAGGATATTCTTTCCTAAAAGATATTCCATAATCTTTGACAACATTAATTTACTTGGGAACTCCTTGGACTTTGTGATGGCGAAGCCATCATAAAAAAAGAAATAAAAATAATGATGACAGCTTTTGTAAATAAAAACATATAAAGGCAAGATGCACTCTCCCAGAGCAAGGCGACAACTGAAAAAATCCGGAATCTCTTTTATAGTAGCTTTTTGAACATCTTTGGTAATATGTCATTTGCTGAATATATCCTTCAATAAAAAACCACGACAAATAAATATATCATAATTATTAGGTTATGTTTCTCTAACAGCTTGGTTTTATACAACCCTCCTTATTAAATATCTAACTTTGATTGCTACGAACTTAAATCACTTTTTAAAATATAAATATTCTAGCATATATGTATTACTTGCAGAAGTACCCGGGATTGCTCAAAGCTATTTCTAAAAATATAAAACAAAGTTATTTTAACTCTTCTGCTGCCCGCATTCATTGTATAGTAAATTTTAAGAATTTGACTTCTTTTAATATTTCTGAATAATTATCTGCAAGTATGAGTAATTATTGAAAATACTAACTTTTTTAAAAAGTTAGGAATACATTTTTGATATAAAATATGGAAAAAAAATATTCAAAATTGCAAACACAGATACAAAAATATTTCTTTTTGAACAATAATTACAGTACTTTAGTCTTGCGTTCGGATAAATAAAACAGTTTTTTAATATCAACTGAGCATTCAACGTACTGGATATTCAAATTTTCTTTTTTTTCTATTTTTTTTTTAATATGAAGCGCTGAAGGTCATCTAAACTCTATAATATATTGTTATTTTTTAGATCAATCAGTTAAAAAATTATAATATATTCAGAACAAACTAATAAATGAGTACTTTACAGACAGAAAAACTTTAATTAGTTAGTATATATTACTAATAGAGAGTAAATGCATTGCAAGGCAGAATAAAGGAGAATAGAAACAAAAAATGAGGGAGAAGAAAATGGAATTATAAACCTGAAAAAGTTTTAAATTTGAAAATTGACTTATTTTTTCTAATATCCAAAAATACTTCAATTGTAAAGTGCAAATTAAAAATATTAAATTAGATGGACATGTAAGTCCACCCAATCTAATTTAATTGAAAATAATCTGCTGTTCTTAATCACTTTCATATGTAAACAAATTTACATTAAATTGTTTCCCTTGATATATAAAGATATTTTTATATGACCAATATCATCCATCAAATTTGAATCAATCAAAAACACTATAATTAATTAAAGTAAGCATTACTATTATTCAATAGTATGTCGCATTTTTGGATACAATTATTGGTAATAATATGCAAATAGTTGGTGAAATGGAAGCTCATTATTTTGGTAGATAAAATAAAAAAAACATTAATTGCTTAAGCGCAAAAGTACTCTAAATTATTAAATCCCTTACCTAATTTCAATCGACAATTTAAAAGGTACTTTGATACTAACGTCCGTATACATTCCGTATAAGATTGTAAAATATTCATTGTATTCAAATGTGTTATGTTAAGTTATGTTAATATATTTTAAAAGCCAAATGTTAAACAATTATAAACCCATTTTTAAAATGTCTGCATCATACTTAATACATCGGTCAACAAGTCCTGGGCCCATAAATAGGAAAAAACAACATTTTTTTGCCGAAATATAAATTTTTATTGATCCAAACATATTTAGAACAATACAATCATTCTAACGTTTATCAATCATTTTAATACCAGAGGTGTAGCACAATTTATCGAGGCCTTCAAAATATGCTTCAGTTTCGACAATCACTTCCTCACCTCTTTCCACGGAGCTTCTTTTGGAGTTCTCGAGGCAGTAGTCGCTGGGGGCCAGATATGGAGAATACGGTGGGTGCAGTAGCAATTCGAAACCCAATTGGCCAATTTTGCGGCTGTTTTTATTGACTTGAGTCACGGTGCATTGTCTTGGTGAAAGAGTAACAAAAGTAGCGTCACTTAAACCACTGTAACTCAATAAATAATATACCAAACGTCATCAAATTTTGACAGTAGCCTTTTAAATGTTTGTACTTCCAAAACATATTTTGTTAGTAGCGCAATCTGGTAGTTAATCCTGGGACTTATTGACCGATGTGTTATAACGCGAATTATCTTTGTTTGAAAAGGAAAATAGGGCTTTTTATCCAGAGGCTCATATCTTCAAGATTAATAAATTAAAAAAATTTAAAGGTATCTCATTGGATAGCTGAAAGTATGAAGTTTTTTTGTTGTTTTTTAAAGAGCCCCCCAAAAAAAAAAAAAAAACCCGCTCTACAACGATATAGAGTATATATCGTTGTTAATTTGAGATAAGACCACGACAATATTTCAAGAATAAAACTCATTTTTGAATTGATCTCATAATAAAAGCCCATATATATATATATATATTGGTATGCCCTGATAGAAGAGATAGAAACAAAGAGAGAGAAGAATAAAAACGGTAGAAACAAGGAAAGAGAAAAAGGAAAAATGACTCGTTGCATACTCGTAGCGACTGAGTGATTCCAATATACACTCAAGGGAGTCCTCGCATTAACTCCTACTGGCCAGGGGAAGTTCAGCAGGGATTTCGTACTCATATATTCCTCTTCGTAAATACACTCTTCTCCATTGATGAACACCGATACCGAATTTGGGATTATACTCTCGGGATGGATTTCATTTCACATCTTTTTAAATCTCTCCCCCTACTTTTTCTTTTTTTCTCTCTTTTCTTTTTCTTTATTAATACTCTGATATATACTAGAATTCGAGCCTACCTTTTCTTAAGGTCATCTCTATGGATGCTGGATACCTTCTTCTTTGAGCCAAAGAGCATTTTAAACTCAACGTAAACAGACATTATCTCTTTTGTCAAACCAATTTGAACTCTATTGTTAGCCCAAATTTACCTCAGTCCTTGATGTAAGAGAGCATATTGTATATTGTTCAATGAATAATCCCTCTATAAACGCCTTTACTCGTTTAGCTTATCTTATTTAATTTAAAGGAAATTAGATACAATAAGTAAGTCATGAAAATCACATCCAAATTAATAATAGTTTACAAAATATCAATACAATTCCACACAACAACTGTGGGCAGAAGTATCTAGACAATATTTTCAAGTAAGTTTTATGATGTAAGTAGATGGGATTTTAAGACAAAATTTATATATAGAATTTAAATTGAACAATTAGCTGTTGTATCATTAAATATGAGCACACTTGGCATTGATTCCTTATTTTAAACGGTCCATAAAGACGGAGCAGGCCTTCAGTACATCTTTCTTGCTGAATTGGGACGTGTTCCTCTTCACAAAGAGCTTCAGAAATCACAAGAAACTATGGGGATGTTAATTTACCTTCTTTCTCAGCTCTGACCACAACTAGCAATCACATGAGTGAAATTCAAGACTGTTGGAAGACTACTATTCAGCTTTTATAATTACGTGGATCTGGCTGTCGAGGTAATGCACGAAATTTTGGACACAAGGTGCTGAGTCTTGAATCCACATTAAGTTTGTATCTGGAGGGTATGTGGCTTCCATATATGACATAACAACATTCTTATGAAGGTAAAAATACACTGAGGAGGTCAACTTGAGACTATTGTCAAAAATTTGAGCCGGCATGACATTCTCGTCCCCAGTGATCAAGGCTAACACCATTATCTTTGACAGGAACTTGGTCTTCATCATAGGATGTCATATACGGCAATCCTGGCAGATTTTGTGACTCTTATGATTGCCTTAGCATCGTTGCAAGCCTCAAATAATTTTCAATGTTTTCAAGTTTGTACTCTTGCTGCATAATGGCGAAACTGAAGAGATTAAGCATAAAAAAACAAATAATTTTCAATGACTTCACGTTTGTACTCTTGCAGCATAATGGCGAAACTGAAGAGATTAAGTATAAAAACAAAAGTTGTTATTTATAGATAGTACTTTCAGGTGAAGTTAGAGCTTAGCAAGATAAACGCACTAGATTTAAACAAAAAACTATTCGAAATATGTCCAGATACTTCAGCCCACCCTGTATATCCAACAGCTTCGTATGAAGAGATCCTACAAAATCCCCAATCGTCTGAGTATTAACACGCAGTTTATACTTTTCTCTTGTTTCCATCTTCCTATATCCTGTGTCTCTTTTATGGTGTGTCACCCTTCTCTTTTTTATTATTTTAGCCTATGTATATAATTATATTTTGAGTAATAGACTGAAAAATGGAAAAATATAAATTTCCCGAAATAGGTATTTAATAATATTACAAAGTAATTTAATCAAATCACTTAGGAAATTGATTTATTTAGGTATATAATATTTTAATATAAAATGAATAAAAATATTATTATATGCCCGTCACTTCAGTCGCATAGAGAATCTTTCAAATAACGTCTTGCATATAGCAAAGTCATTATTATGGATGATGAAAGAGCTATTCAAACGAGTCATACTAACATATCCGTACATTAAAATTTGTCTAATTCCTTTATCACAGTCTCCTATAACATTTCAACACTACTAAGATTTATGCCTTCCTTGATTTTCTTGTTTTGCATAATCAGATTTGAGTTTTTTTATTGCTTCTATAGTTTATATTTTTTATAAATGTATAGGTACAATGACGAACATATACAATCATTTTATCAACTTTGTAAACTGTCGTACAATCATCTTTTTATTTTCTATATTGGTACCTAGTTGTGTTGAAATTCGGTCCGAGGCCAAATTTTTTTCGATTTGGTCGAAAGTGATTTTTTCTGTCAGGTTTCGACCAAAAAAAATAGTCCAGACTGTAGCCCAAAATTGAATCGTTTTCAAAACATGGACCGACTTTTTGGTCTAAATCTATGGACAATTTTTTTACCTTATCCAGTTTTATTATTTTTATCTGAGATAAATAAATTTATAGATATGATAAGTTGAGATATATCGTGTTCCATATTCAAGCTGTTCTTCCAAGTCCTCCAGATATCAAGTTTAGAAATTGTATGAGCTTGGAAATGGTACCATGCGATTTTCCATCTTGAATTAACAAAACAATTACTTTCTCCTGTTTCTCAGTGAGGGTCATATTAGTGAAATAACTTTTTTATGATTTCCAGAAATCAACCAGTTTAGAGAGAATAAATATACAGAAGATGAGCCTGATATCGTAAAATCTAGAGACAGATATATTTGCGATTATCCTAATTTCCGTACACCCTTATATAAATAAATTTTGCTCAAATTATATAAATTTCTTCATTTTTTATTAGAAGAAAATTTCTTGATTCATACCTTCAAACATTTTTATAGCAAAAAACCAAATTTAAGAGCCACTTTAACGTACATAGGTACATTTTACACCTATATACAAAATATCATTTGTATTGTGTTAGTTTGCCATTGATTTTTATCAATAAAGAGTTTGTTCATAATATTCCCCTATATATATTGTACATAAAATGTAAATTAAAAATTGAATTGTGTAAGAACATGTTTTTGGAGGTGAATTTTCTGAAACAACAAATGAGTATTAAGTCTCTAAATAACATGAGATATGTACATTTCATATAGTATGAGAAGAACGTGGGAGCGAACCTAAAATGTACTCCTGAATTAAGACCCTTGTTAACATAAACTGCATTTTCAATAATTTTATGTCTATGCGAATCGCGAATTGAAATTTGGAAAGGTTTCAATGACAAACTGAATAATTTTCTGTACTTTTTTTACAGTAATAAACAAACAATATTTTTTAATCAAATTTCTTCATCAGACCAAGAATAACTGAAATGAAAATTACAAAAATCTTTTGTCAGCTTTTCTTAACGCATGAATGAGTTATGACGAGATCTTTTGTTTTGTTTCCGCTCTAAAGGTCACATTCCCAAAATTAAAAAGCTAATGGAAACCTTGAAGCTAAAAGGCCAATTACACTCAAAAGTGGTTTAAAGACAACTTGGCAAATTTGACCTGACCAATGTAGCCTGTGTTGTTACCAGAATGCAACCCTCTTGACCTTGGAATCTTGGACATTATCGAGAAAAAGGCTGTTACCACCTCCTAAGCCAATGCAGATGTTCTAAAGGCTGCCGTGGAGAAGGAGTGGTAATCATGTCGTAGAATTACGATAATAAGACCTGCAAGGCCTAGGATCGAGGTCATGGCGAAGGTCAAGGGTGGCATCTTTGAAATTTTATTGTTTTTTATATAGTATCATGAATATATAAAGTCTCATTGACTTACTAATTGTACTTTTTGAGAGTCTTGATATAGTTGAGCTTGGGAAAATTTGATCACGATTCTCAGAGAAACAATGTAGAGAGGAGAACCTTCAAGATTTAAAATAGCAATAATGCTAAGAAAATATTGTAAAATTATGTTTGAACGTTTATATCATTATTTTATCATGCATTAAAAAAAAAACACCAAAATAGGTCTTAAATTCATCATTTTGTGCAAGATCTTATCACCACGACGATTTATTGAAGAATGAACAAAAAGGAAAGAGAATCAAATTTAGAGCTTTGATTTATTTCTACGTTTTGCCCATTATTGTACATAATTTATATATACAACCACGGATAATAATAGGTAATGAATAGACGACTCATGTCTACTAAATTTGTATAAAGAACAAGCTGTACTGAGCACTTATATAGAAAATAAATATTCATGGGAAGACGATGCTTATATAAAATATAAATTATGTTGTTATATACTTTTTATTATTATTTATTTTTTTGAATTAAAAAATAGATGAAAACGGGTTTTATTATTTTACTTTGGACTTCAATAAAGGGGATTTTGAGAGACGTCTAAAACATAGTGCAAAATATATATATAAATATAAATGTACCTATATTTTACACAGTGCGGCTCATAAATTAACAGTATATTGGAATAAAATTTTGACATACTGTAATTAATTAACAAATAATAATTATAGGAAATGTTATAAACATATATTTATTTTAGATATTTACATAAATAATTAATATTTATATTTTGGACATTCGGTTGGTACACATTTCTCCAAACGAGAATGGAAGCTATGCCAGGAATGGATTACTTCTTCCGGATCAATTAAGGCCCATTCCCATCTAATTGAGGCTTTCACGAATTCAACATTTGATTGATGTGGTGCACATGTCTGCGTCTCTACAACACTAAACAATTAATAGTCTAGTGTATTTAATTCTGGTGAAGTGGAGGCCATTATTCCCGAATCTGTTTTTTTTTTTTTTTTTCGAAACCTCCAAACAGTATCCTTTGATGGCTTGGGAGGTGTTACATGGGGTTCCATCTTGTAGTCATAAATAGTTTTTGTCGGGATAGGTCTTCTGACGGTGCATTGTCTTCACATGGACTCCAAGTTCTGGACTCATTACCTATATGGAAACTGTGGGATGAAAATTCACCCATTTGGCAATAAGTTCATACACATAATTCCAGCTATGGGCCCAATTTCCGCCAGGTGCACGTTTAACAATCCCATTCTACTATTTTCAAGCACGTAAATCTGGTTAAGTCACAAAATTGTGCTTTGTGATACGCCAACGACCTCCTTCATGGTCTTAAAATTGTCATTTGTGAGGAGTAAATTAAAAACTGTTTCTCTTTCATCTTTACAGCTACTGTGAAGCATCTCACACCTTTATGGAAAGTTCTAGAAAGTACACTTCGATTCGATCTATTTTTTTTTATAAATATTTGACTAATTTATATATCTGAGACCGTAAATTTACTGATACTTCATTAGCTTCACCTTGTATATAAAAATACATCAAAGGAAACATAATTTTTATGGGTATGTAGCTATAACGATATGTGGCCGTTAACAAAAAACAATCCAACATTTTTATTCCCTAATCCAGGAAATAGCTGAAGGGAATATCACCGCATATAAATTAAATTCTTTTTTTTTTTTGTTTCAATTTTTTTCAACTTATTTCGTAAAGATTATTTAAGAATTTAAATGTTCTAACATTAAACTTAAGTATTAGGCAGATACACACAAATTTACTTAGGAATCAAAATATAAAAACAAGGCAACGAACATTAACTAACGTCGCGTGTTTCATCCTTTTCTGCATTAGAAGGTTTTGTAAGTATTTTGTTTACAAACGTTGAAAAGTTATTTTACTCTTTGAGAATCCGTACAATCACTATATATATTAAATCAGACTATTTAAGTTATCCAGAATAGGTTTGTAATTAATTTCCATAATGTAAATATCTCTTTGGATGCCTATAATAATAGATTCTATTTAAAGGTGTCTTTTAACATAGGCGAAGTTGATACTAATCAACCTGGAGTTCAAAAGTAAACTTGAACCAGAGCCTCCACCATTCTTATCAGTGATATTATCTTAGGAAAAGTATAAAATATATGAAAAGAGGTCTCCAACTAAGTTTTACAGATGTGGCATACTCTATCCTCTGCTTGAATTTGAGACTTGTCTGTTAAAATGGAAAACATTGATAATCTATATCTGAACGATTTTTCTCGGAAATTAGAGAATTGATTCATAAAAATTACGTTTTGATCCATTTTAACTTGGTTTCGAGGTATCTCAGTCTCAATATTCTTCTTTCAATAATGATCAAATGACCTTTGATTATATTGTATAGCTAGTCTGATGTTTTTATTTTCCAGGTTACTTAGGGCAATGGAGAAAGTAGAGTGGGATCAAATGAATTGCAGGTTGCTTCAATATGGCGAATTGACCACTGCATATAAACTATGGGACATAGCCAAATTTAAGGATGCCCTTGGATACCTTTTGGAGGATTGGAGTACATTGGGGGTTAAAAGCCTTAAAAATTTGAACAATAGCCCAAAAGAAAATTTTAGACGAGTAAGCTAAATTTTATTAAAAGTATGTTAAATACAATTTTTGTAAAACTCTATGTTACTTTTATACTCTCAGCGTTTCTTTAAAAATTTGTGTTTAGCCAAAATATTGGTCATGGTACCATAACACTTTATCCTCAACCACAGATATTTGTTGATGGAATCCTCTATTTCCTTCTGATTTTGGAATAAATTGGTACATATTAAACTGGTTTAGTAATCACTCAATAAGATCTATTGACACCATTTTCAAGATAAACTAATCGAAATTTAGGATAGAGTCTATTACTATCTAGCCACTTTTTTATTAATCAGAATTCCAGAGAATACCCAGAATTTTTGAACAAAGGATTGAGAACATCTTAATTTATAAAGGATGTTACAATGAGACAGACGGAAACCAACAAATGTATATATAATACTCTCTGGCACTTCCCTTCAAATCCTAAGACATGTACTTACAATGAGTATTGAGCTACTCAAACATGGATATTTTAACAATGTATAATGTATATCTTTATTTTCTCTCAGTAGTTGTTACATATCATAATATAGTAAGCATCAGTGAACAAATTGAACACTTTTTTGCAATTATTTTTTCAAAATCAAAAATAGTAGTCGAACAAAGAATACTTTGTATTTTGTTGAGATCAAAGATTAGATTATTCATAAATTAATTTCAACCAAATATGCTCAATACATAATGCCCTTCCCTTCGACTTCCCTTTTCCCTATTTATATAATTGGCTCAAATAGGTCTATGAATATTTGTTTATATTATATATGAAGTAAACAAATACATCTGAATTTTTGTACAAAATTGTTTTTACATTGATGCACCACATATATATCTTAAAGGCTCTATGGCTGCAAAAATAATTCTTTTAAGTCTTTCTTATATTAATTTTGCTATCCCTATTAATTATGCAGGGATAGTTTCTAAGGAGTCACGAAGAATAAATAAATCACACTGCAAGCCCCACTTACGCCTATTTTTATAAACATGGTATAATTTTTTGGCAGGTTTCAAAGTATGAGTTAAATAATAGGATTTTGCATATACCTACATAATATGCAGGTACTTAAAGATATGATTGGGAAATCACGTTGAATATCTACATGTACGAGTATGCACGTGTATAACATGCAATATGGTACATATGACTATAGAGCCGTCAATTAGTCAACAGTACATGCTTCAAAATAGCACGGTTGATAATGAGTCTTTATACATATCTTTTACTGTGATAATTTATGCATGGTTTTTAGATTAACATGCTTGTTATAAAGTATAAACACTTAATTAAACTTGTGCATATACATGAATCTTTTACCATTTGGTTAATTTTCGTTGATAAGTCAATTATAATAGACAATTTCATCACATATCTACAGAGTGGTCCTGAATTAGTCTCATTAAAAAACTACATACAGACTTTGGTTTGTATTAGATAATGGTTTCCTCCAATTGACCAATATCTCATATAATCTGTTTGCTCTTGTTGTAAACAACTTAATGGATGCACCAATCTTACTAGAACAACGTGATGCAAAAAGAAAATCGTAGAACAAACACAGAAGATTTATTAAGTCTTACTCTCTCTTTGTCTTTATAGTGACGTCATACAGCGCATTTGTATGGGTAAATGTATGTTTACATAAAATGTAAACGATGTAGTATTACAATTTATTTTTTCCATGGATTCTTTATTTAGGGTTTTCAATTACTCTCTATAGTTATATTTCTATATTTGGGTCCCAATGATGTTATCCGTTATCCTATTAAATTTTTATTGAAAGTTAAAAAAACTGTTACTTTCTCACCTGGTAATTATAACATTGGTATGCCCGAAGTCTATTGATTTATTTTGCCCATGAAGCCATAATGGGGGAGTCCTTGTTAAGCCTGGAAGCTACATTGGCCTCCCCCTTGACCACAACGTACATTGCAAAGTCAAGAGGGTTAATATCGGGAAAAGATGTACATCAAAATGTATTGTTCCAAAACTAATCAAAATTTTATGTATTTGTACCTTTTCTGTACATAATCGAAAGTGTGAGTCCTGTTGTAATATAGACGAAATTTCTATACACAATACCCTTTTTTTTAATAATGTTAATGTTAATGAGTCTCAAATTTTGGACCAATCTGTATGTTCTAGATAAAATGGTAGGTACTAGCTTTAAATGAAAGTTTGTACGTTCGTGGAATGTCATCATAATAATAATCTAGAGCAAAAATCAAGAAAAGGACAAATCCAAATTTATTTTTATACTTTATAGGGTGTGACCTCTATTTATCAACCAACTCAATATCTTAAAAAAAACCAGTGCTAGATGAAAGTTGAATAAATAAAATTATTTTGCATCAATAACGACCTCTACTCAACATCAGAAACGGGAGTAGATCTTGATGATGGTCTCCTATGGCAGATTAGGAAACTCCTCTTGGATCCTGACCATTAGCTCAAATTTTGTCTTGCTGGAGGGTCTATTAACGTGTCGCTCAAGGACACCCTACACACAAAAAAAAAAAAGAATGTGCACCATACAAAGAAGTCCATGGGTTGAGGTCCGGTGAGCTTGGAGGCTAAACACTGTTTCCAACAAAGTAATAAAAAATTCTGACATCCAGGTCACCGTTTTTTTTTGTTTTGTTTTTTGCAGTGTGGCTTTGTTGTTGATTCATAATCACCTTCAGCCTCTTCCAGTTTCCTATTCTTTTATTGTGGAGATCAATTTTGGCTACTTTAAGTAAAATCTGTGATTCATCCAAAGGTTTAATAAGAATAATAAATTTATAAAAATTGAGACTAATTAATCAAAGAATACAAAAGTAATCCACACTCCACCGTGTGAAATATTATTCTAGATTGCCTTTTTGTTGACATACACCTATATTTAAGACCCAGTTTCTTTTTTTCCACGTAGGACATAATCATATAAGGGCAAATATTTTAAAAACCAGTTTTTTCAAGTAATATTTTTCAGATTTGTATAAGACACTTTTTATATTTGTATATATATTTTTTATTATTCTTTCCAAATGTCAATCTAACATCTCCATCATGAACTTTTTTAATTGAGTGTTTGACATCTTGATTTGAATTTCAAGGTAATTTACTCTGGTACGTTTTTAGTAGAATAAATCCGGAATTTATATGTATACATTTTTTTGTTTTTTTCCTATTTGGGTTTTTAGGATCGCTTACGCCGTTGTTTGTTTTTTCTTTAAAAAAGATTCCTGGCTGTGTTTGTATACACCTATGCAGAGGTGGTGTAAGTTAGTACGCTTGTGGTCAACAAGACGTCAAAATCAGACTAAGCATTAGTTTGAATCAAGTCACGGTTCCTATTTGTACATTTACTACTTTTGTGTCGTATTTTTTAAGTGTAACTTAGAAGTGTGAAGTTTTTTTTAAATGGTTGACATTTTATAAATTAACAATGGGATTCAATAAGGTAAGAATTTTAAAAAGATCAACAAATGTTTCCTGTATCATCATAATACTTCAGTATTCTGAATAGGGTGCTGGTGAGCAAAACGCAAGGAGCACATGCAGCAGGCAAATTTTACCAATCAATTAATGTATTCTATTTTTGATTGGTTATTAAAAGATATTATGAATAGATTAATGACAGGTATGAGTTTGGATAGAACAGTTTAAAAATTCATTAAAACAGGAGATATGAAATTTAAAATATGAACAGCGGATTTTAAAATAAATAAGAGAGATTACTGGGTTATAATTATTATTAATTTTTCAATATTAATTATTTATTTTCTCGAAAAAGACTCCATTTTCCGGATAGACAAATAAGTGTCATTAAAATTGAACTACGAAATAAATATTTTTTATAATTGTAAGGAAAATTTCCATTAGTATCTTGTTGAGGTAAATATTTAAGTTAAATAGAAATGAAATTGAGCAAAATGTAGGTATTCAACTTAAAATAATATTTTTATTATACTCTGCATATAATTATGAATACAAATATTTGCAAGGCGTTTGAAAAGTTCAATATTTACACATCCACGTTGCAAATTCAGTAAACAAAATGTATATTTTTAAGTATGAAAAGGAATGCCAAACGTATATAAAACAAATATTGGTTAATTCCATGTCAAGTATACACCCTTTTTGGAAATTTTTGACATGATCATCAGTGATTTTGGTAATGATTGGTGAGGGTGTTTATCCCAGCAAAACAACACTATGTCTGAAATTTTAGACTTATGCGAGCATAAGTGCTCGTTTCAGGGTCTCTTTCAAAGGATAGTCAAACTTCAGTGGAACATAACTACGATCAACTCAAACTTTATAAGTGTTTTCTTTAAAATACTTTTATTATAAATATGCCAAAAATACCATGCAAACATTATTATGAAGGCCCCAGCCATACTTAAAGCTTGTTTTTGCCAATTTTTTGTTAAAAGTTTAACCTACACATACCCTATGAGTTTGCAAAAACTAGACTGGGATCTCAATTGAATCAGTTTTCTTTGGGCCTATAATTGAAAAAGGTCATATTTGCCATAATAATAAATTCCATTTTTGTAAGAAAAATGATTTAATTCCATGTTCTTTTCTTCCTTCTTAACCCTGCCAACTTATAAACATATCTAATCATGTCACATATGTACACCTGACATGGAATACCTCTATTACAACTTATTACTGTAGATCAAAATCAATCCAGGCGTTGTCGAAGGTCTTAATTCTCTTTTAGAACTATACCTATATAAATTCTCTGAATTCCATGTGATCAATATTTTGATATGTTGGGGGGATAAATTTAATTTTGTATTACGTATTACTTCTCTCTCATCGACATATAGTAAATAATTGAATAATTGAAGTACTACCGTCTTGATTGAAATTTGATTAAAATAAAAAAAATTGTTTGTTTGGTTGTTGATGCGTATGTTTTCCATAAAATCATTTTTGAGTGTATTTTAGAACTGTGTAGATACTTTATCTAAGAAATTATAATGTTATTGATTAGATAAATTAACCCTAATAAACTGTTTCAAATCCTTGATCTAAAAAAAAACATTCTTTATGTGAATAGTAAACATAAAATAATTAGGAAGAATAAACGATGGAAAATAAATAGTTGCAAGACTGTTTGGAACTAACTCTTTTATATTGAGTGTTACACTAAATGATTCAAACAAAAAAAAACTCAATAATTCAAAGATATTTTTAGAAATACAATGAAAACCTGACTACATTACCTAAAAGTATTACAATTTCAAAAAATATTTTGTTCACCCAAAATTTTTTACCTAATATTTGGAATAAAAGGTTTTCCGCCATAATGTGCTGTGCATTAAACAATATTAATTTTAATTATACAACTGTAGCTTTTTTATCTTTGATAAATGCTCCCTTGTTGCAATTGTCGCCGCCTTCCCTAATTTTTATATAAAGTTTTCCTTAACTTTTAAATGAATGTCTCCCCTTTACACAAACAAGATTAAAATAAAGATATCACATTATTAAAAGCTATTAAAATGCAAAACATGAGAATACCATAACAAAAATAAAAACAAAACCATAACTCATTGTACCTTTGAGTTGGAAAACAAGTTTTGTTTATGGGTTACTTGTTTAACTTTACGAATAAATAAATTAACTATGAGTTAGATATATTTGGCATGACAAAAAGTAACTTTAAGGGGACCATGTAAATTTTCTGGTTTTGTTTTTTTTTACATTTCGACGGGGCATATATTATGCCTCACTGAATATATCCTATATGGCAAAGTCTAAAGGTTTGCAATTAGGAAAACACAGAGTTAAAAAATTATCAATATCGGACGCACAATATCCTTGACAATTTTTTTGCTGTAAATCTGGAATTAGATTTTAATGTCTGACAAATCCTCCTAGATCTATTTTTTTCTGCTTCATTTTTAACCTTAGGAAGATTCATAAATTGATGTACTAATTTATAAATTACAGTGAGGCCCATTTCATGAGTCGTTTAATACTTTTGATGCTTCTATATAATTTGCATTTGATACTGATAGTTCTGATATACAATTCAAAGGCCGCTTGATTGTCAATTTATCTTGTAAATGTCTCCATCTAGCTTAGGATTTTTTTTTTTTCATCAAATGTTGGTAATAATAATTTTGGCAGCGTTGTGAACTTAATATCTGAGTCTAAATTGGAGTTGTAATTACTGAAATTCATCTCACTCCTCAATATATTAATATTTGCATTTAACTCGACCATTTCTTGTAGCCTTTTCATTTCTACGTTTTGCTCCTCATTGTTTTTTCTCTCTAATAAATGAACGAATCTTTTTCATAATCAATGAATACTCTTTTTCTAATCATTATATTTTTGTAATAGATTTCTTAAGTATGCTTCTTCTATACATGATTCAATTTGATTGAATTAGTCTTGAGCTGTCTTAAATTTAACTATAAGCTTAAATTCCTGAAGATCCAGTCCTCCAGACCCAAGGCCAACATTACTATTTTGATACCCTTTCAACATAACCAAAAGACACTTTTTTTAGAGATGTTTACATAATTGATATTTTTTCTTATCTAATTTCTGAAAACTCCACGGACGAATTCAAATATAAAATGTCACTAAATTGGTTGCTCAGTTTTCTTCTTATAAACCCTCTAGGATGCTACCAATTTCGATGCAACTGGATAAATCGGATCACCTATCCAGCCGAAAGGACCATATGTTAGATCTTTATCTACTTCCTTATAAAATTGGGTTAAATTTATTTAATTGCACTTAATGTTAATTTTATAGGAAGCACTTTACAATACATACCGATAATAATAACAAATAACAACCAGGAAATTAATGGCGTACTGATTTCAACAAATGAGAATGACTGAAGATGTCATTAGAAATATCCATTTTTGTCTGAACAAACGTATATATCATGCTCCAAACTTGTCTCTAAGTTTAAAAATATTTTTTAATTTTAATATAATAAAAATTTAATTTAATGTTGGAAACTATTTTTATATAATTGCATGTTTAGTTGAAAGTCTATAAAAAATATATTTTCACATAAATAAGTTTTGATGATTTAATTTCATGCATAATGTTCAATCTTATTTTTTTCTTTCTATAATTTGCTTTTATAAATTTTATGATAAGTATATTATTATTCAACAATTCTTGCAAAATTTAAAAATAATTATTAAGAAAATATTCGACTCATAATGGAAGATGTACGCTAAGGAACACGAACTTTGTACAAATGAACTGAATTCAATAATGGAATTTATCTTTGAGCGCAGAATCAAAAACTGATCTCATTTTTTTTTCCTCAGTCATCTGAATTCTGAAATATCTGGGATTATTTTAATTTGGGACTACTAGTTATCAGAGTTATTTTACCATTAAAACAGTCACGAAATTAAAAGTACGATAAATAATACTTATGTAAAAATGTTTTATGGATTTTGGATCTTATTCTGAACTTAAAATTTAAAATATTTCCTTTTTTATAGATTTTAACCTGAGATGTTTGAACTTTTTTAAATATTTAAAATTTTCGAATATAGCTTATGTATTCATGTATATTCATATTCTGATACCCCTTAATTTTTACTTAAATATATTTACATATATCACATCCAGTCTATTTTTTTATTCAATTAGAATAATAGGTACTGGAAGAGGGGGTATGATTTGATATTGACAAAAACAGCATGTATATTTTTTCAATAGTTAATAGATGTAACGTTTATCTGTTTATAAATCGTCTTTAGCAACTATATTTTGAGTTAATAGGCAAGAACAATCTTTCATATTTACAAAAATATCTTAAATAAACTAATAGCATCACAAATTATAGTTTTGGACAGACAACAAATATTTATACATTTTCCAAAATTGCAACGTCTGGATCATTTCTATTTTAAACTTAATTTTCTTAAGAAGGGCGTATGTTATTAGCAGAATTTTATCAAAATGAGGAACAGACTCGTTTATAAACCAAAATTTGGATACATCATATAAATTATTTTTACTCCTCTAAAATTTCAAAAAAAGTACCTTTGTTTATGTTGATTTGGTTAATGTCAAGTCATACTTTTTTTGGTCTAAGATAATTATTTAATCATTAAGACCGAAATAAGTGGACTCCAATAGTTAGGACCAAAGTAAGATAGAGGGATCGAAGGCAGATGCTTCCAACATAATCATTTAAAGATATGTTCGAATTCCAAATTCCACGAGAGACAACATGATGAGAATTCATCTGAGGAAAACTACCAGACCTCATAGGGGAGTCGAGGGGACTCCTACCAAGGGAATGAGATACCAGGATCGAAACAGTGAAGAAATCCATTTACGATTCATAGATAATTTTAATATTTCAAATGATTACTTTTTTGACATTTTATTTGAATTTTTGAAATTTAAAATAATCTTATTTATTGCATTGATATTTTAAGGCAATACGTTTTTAGTCTTTTTTTTAATCGGTCCAATCATTCAACGGTCTTAAGGACCTATAAATCGATCTTTCAGTACTACGCTTCCAGCTCGCTTTTTATTTTATTTTCACTCCTAACTAGGATTGAAGAAAAGAAAATAATCATTGATTGCTAGAAGGAAAATTATACCTTCTAATAACAAACTCTTTAGTTTTAATTTAGGGTATCTTGTCTCTTTGAAGGAGTTTATGAATTATGATGAAACTTCGGCGACTCAAATGACGTAGTTAGTTATAAATAAGTAATTTCCGTTGTTGTAGTTTCCATAAAAGACAGATCAGGGATTTTATTAGGACTATGGTCTTTTTATTTTTTTTTAGACGAATCCAACACAACTTATAATTATTTAGAACAATGTATAACGTCATTAATTGCCATTGAAATTGTAAACGATGTAATAATTATTATAAATATAATAATGAATATTTTGATCGCATAAAAATGGGATCACTAAAATTACAAAATCAAGCAAAACCCTGGGAGATGTATGTTTTTTGAATATATCTTCTTTTTGATTAAATATTGTATACTTTTCTATAATATAACCTATGATATTTCTTATTACTATGAATGATAAATAGATCATTAGAAACTAAGGAAGAGTGTCGTTTTTTATCATTTTTCACTACAAAAAAGAAAATATATCAAGTTCAGAAAAAGGTATAGAATCAATAAAAACACTTTTATAATCATAAAAAAGACTTTTACATAAGTTTTATTAATCCTACTTTTAATTTGCCGATTGTTTTAGGGTTAAAATCATTCTAAAATATGATAGTACAGAATTACTATACTCTCAGATACTTCATACCACTGAAAAAAAAACTGAGATCAGTTTTGGATTCTACGCTCAAAGATAAATTCCATTCATTTATATAAAAATTTTCCCTTGTGTTATACATTCAGTTCAGTAATACTAATCCTAGGGATTTTATCAAATCAATTATAACTAAACAAAATACTAATCTAGATATTGACATAAATATTAATCTGATTTTTGTTTTTGTTTTGGTAATTACATTATTTTCGTTTATTGAGAGGAAATATTATATCGAGGGGAAAAATATTTCTTCTTTTTTAAAAAGCACGGATATTTTTTTTATAAAAATAGGCACGAAACCTTTCCTTGAATTTTTCACGTCCTCTATTGTATATACACATGTGGTGCGTCGGCATAAAAACAATCCTGAACAAACAAAAAGAGAAAATTCCTATGTATTTTTTTATTTCATATACACATAGGCCAGTAAAGAAATATTGTAAAAAATTTGTTTTTATTTGTATTCAAATTTGTGGGAGGAGTTAAGATGCCCAAGAGTTTTAGATATAGTTTAGATCTTTTATTTAATATAAGATACATAAATTGTCCCTGATATAGTATTTGAAATAAAATCTATGAATGTTATTATGACGATTAATTTGGCTTCTGCGAGTACAATTTACGGCGTCTCCTTTGGGCTAATATGAATAACTTGTTGAAGTAACTTAAAGGTTCTTGACAGTCTTTGTGGTTTAGCCAAAATGAGATGAAGAAATCATCTTGTGAGCCACAATATTACAAAATAAGCTTTAATTGAAATTGGACAGTAAATAAATGAGCATGATAAAATCAAATAACGTTTGAGTATTTGTTGTTAGACTGGTTTGGTAATCCTCGTTATCTGCTCTTGAGGGAATTTAATATGACAATTATTATTCGTCACATTCATCTTAGAGAAAAAAAATTGACATTGTTAATAAATATAAAATTAGGATCAAACTAGGGAATACTGAAATCGGTAGTTGGATCAATTTTACAAGTGAATAATTTAATGTGTTGATAATGTTGGTTGATTTAAAGGCTTGTGATGAAAAAGAAGGATAATACTTAGGACCGATATAATCATTTGGTAACCATCGATTCACCTTATCCCATCCCGAGATTATTCGTTAGTGCATATCAGTCTTTCCATAAAAACACAATTTAAGTTAATCTTACCATCATCGAATGCATTTTTTTATTGCTGTTCAAACTTTTTTTAAGGGCCGTATGGAATGTACTCGTGGGTTGAGCTTGGCCTGAAGACCACTTGTGGAGAATCCCGGATATAAATCTACGATAACTCGCAGAAGAATAAGAATGTAATCTACAATCAATTTTGAAAAAAAAAAATCGTTATAGCTTGCTTACATGTTGACAGGACACATATATTATGTGTGGACTTGAAAAATGTGGGATGTATGATTATTTATGGGGCTCATAAAATAGCACTTAGAATGTGGGCTGTTTATCTTCTACATAAAATTTTAGTTTTATAACCTTTATGAAGTCGAAATAATCCTTTGGTTTTCAAAATATATGGGGTGATAAAGATAAAAGAGATTTATTTTTTTACTGACAGGTAAACAATTGTAGACTATCTATATATTTAAATATCGAGTCAAATGAATGAATAAAATAATAATATATATTAACAAAGTAGATTAATTTAAAAAGATTTTAGAATATTTTTTTATCATATGGATATCCAAAATCTATATAGTACACCTCCATAGCCAATTGGGATTTTTTTTAAACATACCCGTGTACATAATATATAATAATGTTACCATAACCTTGTTCTGAGTAGATGAAAATGTTAATTTTTGAATGCTGTTTTGATAAAAGGGTTCAGTTTCAGTAATTATAGTATATAGGTTAACGTTTTAAAAAATTAAAAATGAATACAAAAGTATTCTAGAAAGAAACCATTCAACAAGATGAATTCCATAGATTTTTATGTTCTATTTTGAAGTTAACTAAAGTAATAATTTGGATACAACCCTTAATTTTATTCGTTCGTTGACTAATACTGATTTACAATACATATAGGCCAAATTTATTATAATTACCTAAAAATAAGTACATTTCTAGTCGCAAAAAGTGTTCTAACACTTTTCACATAAGCGTTCCACGAAGTGAGCATTTTTGGAAAAATAAATAGGGCAAGGAAACTTGCTATTAATCCAAATATAATCCATTCGTTACTCTAATTAACAAATAGTTGGATGCAACCTTTCAATATTTGGAGAATAAATTTGCTATAATCGATTATTATTAGATCTTTAATATTAAAGTGGCCCCTTAAATTTTTTATCTTGTTCGCTTATAAGTATCACAGGATGTAGTGGAATTTATCTTAAGTTATCCCTTTTAGGAGAGACGTTTCTGGAAGAGTCCTTAAGAATAACCCAAGATAGGTAATTAAAAGACGTCTTGGTCTGTTAGGTATAACCCCTGACCACGATATTTTAAATAATGTAGGACGAATTTTACAAAATCTATTTCCAAACTCATAACAAAGTAAATTAGATATATGCTCCTTATTTACAAATAATAAGACATTGAATCGACTGGAGAATTATTGTACCTTTAGTAAAATCGAGGTTGAGTCCTCTCGACATCTATTCTATAGTTGACCTAGGGTAGTCCCAATGCGTAAGGCAAAAGAAAGATTAGTGTTGATCACTTTTGGAGTGATGATCTCGGAGAGTGCCTGGATCATAATGTAGGACCGGGTAGTGGATGAAAATATGAAGATGGATTACGTAATAGTAGATTTTTTTATTATGAATCTATCAACATAAACAGAGCAGTAGTCGTTGTGGGACTTGCATCTTATTTTCATATTAAATAACTTCAAACGTTTCTGTGTCTGATGAGCAAGTTAGAGAATTAGTATATAGTGAATCCGTCGACCATGATGAGGAATCCGACTACAATAATAAGGAATTTATACAGAACGATTCTGAATTTTCATCTAGTTCTTAGGATGACTCTCTCTGTCCTACAAAAACTTCAGTTTCAATTAAGTAGGTGTAATAGTTTATTTGAAACAACATTTTCATTAGTTTATAAATGATCACACCATTTTAGTGGTCTAAATAACCCAGGCTTATAACATAGGAAAAACTTTTTTTCAATTACATTAAGGAAAATAGTGTACTATTTTATATCAAAATAGGATCAACAAATAAAAAGTCTTAAACCTTAATGTCTATCAAAAAGTTATCCCTCAATTACTTAGTTTAATTATATATCTGACCCTAATATCTATTAATAATATGTTATTATGTCGTTATAAAATCTTACTTACGTGTTGCAGATACAAAATGACTATTATAATGGAAAGAATAAGATATTTTTAAATATTATATAATATTAATTATCCCTTTTTTGTTGGTCTATAGTTGATAAAAAAAAAAAAAAAAAAAAAAAGTTCTAATCTTTTTTAGGGATTTTCAGTACAAATTAACTATAACTTAATTCAAATACCAGTGTTTATTATTGTCATGAAGTAGCATTCAATGTAGGTATAAAGTACTTTTAATTCATAAAGACATTTCATAGAATTTTATTAAGGTTTATTAGCAATCCTTAACAAAATTCTTGTGCGGGAGAGCACTCCCCATTTTAGAAGAGCATTTATTTAAATTTCTATTACTTTTTATGTTTCTATCTGTTATGAGATAACATCAAAAATTGAAAGTAAAAAAATAATTTTCAAGATTGCAAGAAAAGACAGTTCAAGTTGAATATTATCTTAATTACATTTTGTTATGTGAATTCTGTCAATTTAGAAATGGATATTAAAAGTAATATAAACATTTGACAGAATTATAGTAAGATCTAATCAAGCACAAATTTTACATTCTAATTTATACATTGCTCTCCGCAGCCACCGTTGAGAGATTATTTTCAGAAGGTGCTCATTTATTTAATGATAGTTGTCAGGGTTTAAAAGATGAACACTTGAGGGAAAAAAAAAACTTTTGTTAATGAATAAAATATTGGATCAATCATATTATTAATCTCGTACCTTATTTCTTTTCATTTTTTGGAATAAATAATATATATAGTTTTCGGGAATTTAATTGCGATCATTAAGAGTTGTCAAATTTTAATATTCCTATACATGTAAAAAATGAGCACCACCCATTTTTAATTGGGCGGAAGCGTGCACATTGCTTTAAAAAGCGAGCAAGTGCGCGCAACCAAAATTTGTAACTGAGCGGGAGTGGACTAATGCTCTGTTTATTGGAAGTTTGTGCATTATATATTGTAAAAATATCAAATTTGAGCACCTAATCAGGTGTTTCCTTCAGTTATTATGCAATTTATGACGTCAGCTTTATTTAAAAATAAGGAAAGAGAGTAGAAAAATAAGGAAACCAGTAGATTCAGAAAGGATCTTAAGCCAGTTCCAAAATAAGTATGCCCTAAATAATATTTTCCCAACATGAAAGAAAAGAATATTGATAATAAAAACACTTCATACATAACCAAGACTAAAACAATATAACACGCCAGTAATTTCTTTACAATGTATCTCTGTACTTAAAAGGAAGATATCAGCCAAGAGATGTTATACATACATATATGAGGTGTTTAACTGGATGGAAACTTGAGATTCACAGCATGGTAAAATACAAAAACCATGCTACGGGATATATATATGTTATTACAAATGTGGAAAAGTGAAGGAATGATCTAAACGCAAGGAAGTTTGAAAGCATAGATAATTGAACAACTTATTTAATTCCAGGGGACTTTGCTTTATGAATATTTCTTTTATTTTATTTATATGCGTATGATATCGAAGTCAAATGATTGAGAAACGAATTATAAAAAAAATCAAATGATTTCGTCATTTGGAGATTATATTAAGTATTCATAAAATTTATTTCTCCAATCATTTTGCCTTTAATCTTCTTATAATTATTGAATACCTGGAGATTGCGAAATCAAATAATAGATTATTTACAAAAGATTTATTTATGTACCTCTAAGTTAATGATAGGTTATCGACTTGGCTTAAAGTATTAGCTTTATTGAGCCATGGAAATACGTTGATTCCTTTATTTCATAAATATACTTTCAAAACTACTAGACATTATTTGACCCTAACTATTTTTTTTTTTCATTTATTAACACATCAATCAGCATTAATGTTTCCATAAAGAAATATGTCTTAGAATTTTTTCGATAACAAGATCTAATTGATACTTTATTTCTTGAGCGTCAATTTACTACTATATTTTATGACATGTGATTTCTGTAACAATTTGAATGTCACTTCAATTCTTTTTAATATGAGAGTGGTTAGCAATTTAGGGGTGAAAAAAGTATGGAACACCGAAGATTTGTCATTAAAATTGAAAAAAAAGTATTTTGCATAATTTAAAAGTATGTTTTTGATTTCAATGTCAAATCTACATAAAAAACAAAAAATATAGTATCAGAGCCTTTACATGCTATGATATAAGCAAGAAATAATGTCTCTAATCAGACATAGACACTTTTAATTCAAAGCAATGGCTGCACCGGATCCGCAAAGGACCCCACTTTTTCAGAATTTTTATAGTTATTACAATAATAAAAAATTCTCTCGTCTTAAATTTTTAATTGCAATAATTTTCAAGAATAAAAATATTATTTCCCCTTCTTTTCTTTTTTTTTAATTTAAAAAATTCAAATATAACAAAATATATATTTTAATTACAATGACAAAGATTAGAGGTAGATGGAGATTGAAGGTATTAAAAATTCCTTATAATTACAGATACACACAAAAAAAAAAATATATATTATTGCCAAATTCGGCTGCTTAGTTATTGCTAAGCTCTCTTCACACCTCTTTCTTCCAAACGTTGTTTAAATTTTCTCAAAGAAAAACCTAGAACACATACACATCCTTTGGTGGAGGGATCAAAAGAGCCACAATGATGTCATGCAGACTGTTCGACATTATTAATTCATCTGTGTTCGTAGGAAGACTTGATAGCAGAAGCGGCTATTTTTTTTAAATTACTATTCTTTTAAATTTAGTCAAAAATTTAAAAAATTAGAACTCAAAAGTGAAAAAAGGTTTTTTGTCTATTTTAAAAAAAATATTTACAAATTTGGTATTTAAAAAAAACTATTTTTTTGTGTCAAAAGTCGCCAATTTCATAGCCCCCTCTCCCCTCTTATGCAGACGCTCCAGATGACATTACCATTATATAATCCCCCATCCCTCACTTGAAAATACATTCGACACTGGTGCTTCAAACCCAATAAATAGAGATTGAAAGTTTTTTTATCAAATATAATTTTTGAACTTAAACAACTTCAGAAGAAAAATTTTGAGGACAAGATTTTCAAAATAATTAAAAATTATGTACTAAATAACCCACCAAATTTAACAAATTGGTAACTTATTTTGGTAACTTTATTTCGGAATGGGAGAGGGGGCCAGAAACATATGCTAAAATGATATGGAAGGACAACTCAAAAAGTTGGAAAACGCACACTACTAGTCTACAAAAGGTGATGGATATTCTGCCTTTGTAACACAAAACAGGGATGTAGTTCTCGAGAAGATTTTTTTCCTCAGGCTTCATTACTCAAACCTTGGTCTTGTGTTCTGGATTTAAAAAAATCATCTACACAAAAAAAAAAAACTTGCTCTGATTTTAACACAAGAACGACGAGGGTATCATTTAAGATACCTTTTTGACATTACAATAAAATACTATCTAATAATTTTAAAAAAATCACATTTTAAACATTTAAACACTACGTCTATAAGACATTTTGGAGTCAAAGGTCTAATTGTAATCACTAAAACAGTTTATACTATCTCAATAGACAATGCAATCATTTTTGTCCCGATTGATTTGTACTTTTTTAATTATGTATTCAGACTAGTGTTGCTAGAACTATTAGGACCCAGGGAGCCCCTACTTTTTGCCTACTATACAGCCGTGGAGCTAGTGTTAGAGTCTAAGGCTTGTCTCAATCTCCATTAAGATTGTCTTTACCACCAAATTCATACAAATACAATACATGGTAGAATAAACACGGCCTCTAACAAATATAAGAGGTATTATATACTATTGTTGAGTCAAACAATCGAGAAGAGACAAATTGTTCAGTCAGACAGGTTAATGAATTGTATAAACTGTCCGAAGGAAGCGATGCTCCTAATTCATAGAAAATAAGTTTGTTTGTTTAAGTGAGACAGTTGCATTGTCGTATAATTAATCATCAGTTTCTTCTTAATTTAACAAATTTACATTGATAGCCATTATTTCCTGCTTATAACTCTCGTGCATGCGTAAGGTATAACATTTCAATCTGTAGGACAGGTGTATTTCTTTGCAGGACAGAAAAAAAAAATCATTGATAAGCCCTAATATGTAATCTTTATTTCCAAGAACTCAAATATATACACAATATATATATATATGTATGTACATTCATAAACGAAGGTAGTACATATTAAAGATGAGATATTCAGATTCATATAACATTATATACACTTTTTTATTGTACAAGACTAACCTCTTACCTTTGTGAAAACACACACACTCGTGCGCACATACCTACAAAAAGTTTAATACTTTAAACCTTTTTCAAAGTTTTTATTTTATTTAAAAGGTATATAAATGCATGCATGTATGTACATATATAGGTAGATCTCTTTCTTGTTCTCTCTTTCTATACAAATAATATAATGGAGTAGTAAAATATTTGTTCAGGGGGGAATGAAAAGTTAATCCCTGGTTAACCAAAATAAATTTTATAGATACTTTTTCTTTGTATCCTTTTAAAAAAAATTATAGAGGGGATATGTATACATACACATGTACTTTTGATTATGACACATATAAAAAAAATATATCATTTAGTTCATTTTTTTTATTTTATTAAACTGAAAATAATTCAAAATGACTCTTAATACAACAAGAAAGTTTCACCCATTTTTATTTTTTGCTGTATTCATCTTTTTCAAAATTAATCACCAATTTGCAAAAAGATTATAAATAGCTATGAAAAATTTCTGTAGAACTTGATCTCCGATTAAAAATAACAGCAAATAATTACGGATATATATTGTATTTTTTTGTGATATACTAGAAGAAACAGGCTTTCTTATAGATAGCCAATGAAAATTTAAAAAGATTTGATTTATATTTAGCTTATTTATGTGCAAAGTCTAAGCTGAAATATTTACTATAAATTATAATTATATAATACGTAAATTTCTGTTTTAAAACCTTTTCTAATACAATTTTTTTTGTAGTATCTGTCCATTTGATGTAAATATAATCAAGCTTGAACCCCCTTTTGACACACTTGAAAATGCAACATAATATTGACCATGTAAATATAAAGCAATTTTTTCAAATATTTGACCCTGTAATTTATGGCCATGTTCCTTCTTCAACCATAATGAAGATTGAAGCTTAACTTCCTCAACTTCCTCCTAATGCCCTTTTTTAATGTGTATTTAATATACGTTCTCCCTGTCTCTGTTAGTACAATAATTTATTTTTGGATTTTTAATTTTTTGGTGCATTTTTGAATTGACAACCCATACCTTCAAAAATCTTTGAGACCTGGGAAATCCATCTTGTTTAATGAAAAAAATCAATTTAGTAGTGAAGCATCAAACTTGCCCTCCAGAGCTCACGAATCTGGTCTGGTCAAAATTAAACGTAGCTGAACGTACGTAACTCAAAGTTCTGAACAAGAGACTTTATGTTGAAAGTCTGTATCTGTCTCCGTTTTTGAAATAAATGCGTTTTTATCATCGTTATTCTAAAGAGGACGTACAGGACACACAAACACACATAAATTATTTTAATACTATGTAGGATATATTATTTGGCAGGATCTGATATATTTGTACATATAATTTAGATATCTATGAATGTGTTCGTCCCAAAATTTTGACTTCTACTTAATCCCGTCCTAAATATTAAAGACGCGTCTGAATTTGGACGCAAAAAGTGTCATCTTAATTTTTTTTTTTGATAAATGACATCATACTAGATATTAGCCGGTGACGGCATCATTAGTCTACTCAGCTATCTTGGAGTTATTAATATCTAAGGATGCATGAAGGATACTCAAATTTTAGTAAATTCAAATTCAGTTGCTTAACTTACTTAATATCTGTAATTATGTTGTCATTTAAGGATGTTTCCAAGTCTGGAACGTTTTTCAAGAACTTATAACAGGGGCATAGCCCTACTATCAACAAAAAGTATTTTAAACTGTTAAAGTAAGGTCAAAGTAAGACAATCAAAACTCTTCTACGTTGATTTGGTTATATCCCCCCTCCGACAATATTAACGCCCTATACCCATAAAGGCCAAATTCCTTCTTATCATTTATTTTCCTTTATAGATAGGGAACAAATGGGTATGCATGTAGCTACAAACATAGTATGTATATTGAACGTTGCCAGTATTAAACAATAGATATAACAATTGTGTAGGGCAAAAAGTCTATCCAAATGAAGTAAGGAAATAATTCTTCATATTATTTTACGTTATTCTACCAGTATTTTTTTATTACGAAGAGAAGACATAGTAATATGTCATTAGAAACAGGATTAAATTTTACTCATTTGATAAATTTCTTATCCTCTAATACTAGAACGACGACGGTATCATTTTTGATAACATCTTTCCTTTGCCGTAAAATGGTATCTAACATGCAAACACAAAGTATATAGAAAGTTTTGGAGTCATTAACTTTATAATTATTCCTAAAACAGTTTATGCTACCCTAGGAGATGGTGGATAATCATTTCCCCCCTCCGACTTTATCTTGCTCAAACATGAACTAAAGCTTATTGGAATTCATCCTTTTGGTAATTTGCGAGAAGTTAATACTTGTATTTAAATACCTATATTCATTAGAATGTACTAAAATATTATTAATCTTTTGTTGGTTAGAATAGCTTTGGAACTTTGGTTGGAACGTTTTTGATACCAGCAGACCGTGAAAAGAAGTGTTATACCACCGTCTTTATGATGCATATTTATATTTCTTTTTTAAAAATAAATTTAGATTGTTCATTAAATCTTTTTTTTTTTTAAATCCAAATAATTTTGTAGACAAATAAAATAATTTGCTTTGCTTAAATTTAGGTGTGTTCATTTAAAAAAAATATATAAAAAACTATAATTCAAATTTTGATTGCTCTGTATACTCTTTACTGTTGTTCATCCTTATTTCGCAAACACTCTTCTAGATCAATAAAACATCGATTCATCTATGAAATTGAAAAAAAAGTATCTGGTTCACTAATATGTCAACAAATATTTGTCAAGAGTGAAATAATCCAGAGTATTACCTATGATAAGTAGATTAACGACTTTTTTGTTTGTTTTTTATTAAGCATTTTCTTATAGAAATAGGGGAGTTATGTAGAGATATCATCAAAATTTCTATTGATCTTTAATGACACTGTCTCCAAAGGCAATTTGAATTTCGTGCAGGGTTTCTTTCCTGCAATAATTGAGCAATTGTAAGCAAATTTTTCCTCCATTGGAAAATCAAGCGGACGCAATATATATGTAGAAAATTATCATAAACATTTTAAACTTGTTTAAAAACTTTTATCTAGCATGCACTCGTCATTTTATGAGCTAAGAAAAGTATAATCCCCAAAATAGTGACATTACCTGTCCATAAATATACATTATAATCGAAAAACTCATGTCTTTGATGGTGGGTTCTGTACCATAGAGTGTCCATTCATGAATTTTTTTATTGCTAAACAGATGCAAGAGGTATCAAAATTTGTATACTTTTACACAAATAGTAAAAAATCTGAAATTTTGTATCAATACCAAATAAACTAAACTTTTTAATATATTACTCTAACCTTCCGTAAATGAACATCCTTTTTTTGACGTCGTTAATTAATTTGGGTTCAGCATTAACCCAAATATTAAGTGAATTTTTTATTAAGTATATTTCTCGATAAACCGTTGACATAGACTCAAAATTACACCAATTTATCATAAAAAAAAATTCATTTGGCATCAACAAGATATAATATCTGATTATTATAGTTAAAAACTGATATCAAATATTAATACATTTGACGAACTTTTGGTATTAAAAATTATTCATCAACTTTGATGAGATTGAGTTTTGTATATGGTATGAAAGCTGATATTATATTTTTAGCAATGACATACCTTAGTTTTGTATATGGGATAAAAGCTGATATTATATTTTTAGCAATGACATACCTTAAATTAAAAAATAAAAAAAAATAGACAAACCAAAAGAATGAATTCAAACGGAAAAATTAATTAAATCTACCAAAACTTAATTCAAAATTTGCTAAACGTGCGAATAATTCAGAGAAAATACATGTTGCGACAACAAAATGTAGCATTTATTCAGAAAGATGTTTAATGAGCATCATAATGTTTTTTCCAACATTGAAATCTATTTTAAACAGATTAAAACAATTTTATCAAAATTTTTGTTCAAAAACTTCCAGTTCACTAACAAAGTGTTAACGATAGGTAATTGAAACTAATTTTTTCATGACATTCTCTATTTGTAAAGGGATTCTTGTTATTTTACTGAATTTACAAAGTTTTATCATAGTTTTTGTTTTTAAGTAATACAAAAGAATATAATCCTGATTTTTCATTTAGAAAAGAAAGAAATTTTAGGCCAACGAACTACTTCAGATACTCAAATGATGTGAAACCCTTTACTTAACTCCGCATTGAATTTGATAACTATCAGAGTACTAAATTTTATTAAAAGTGGCTTTATTATTATAAATTACTTTTATGTAGAGCGCCAAAATCAAATGTATAAATTGATTAACATTGATAGGAGGTCATAAACACGCTTCCATTGTATGATATAATTAATTTTCACTTGTTTGGCATTGACTTTTCTTTTTATTGAAGACGTATTTATGATCATAAGTACATTTCTCAATATTAATAACTTCATTTGAATATAAAACTTTGGGAATAATTCAGAATTATTTATAGGTCCCAGTTTATTTATACTCAAGTTTCAATGTCAAGGATAGAGATAGTATTGAATAAAAGTTTCCATTCATGATAGTTTTAACAACCCCATCAAGAACCTTTTAAATTATATTTAATGATGCTCCTACAACTATATCTAAGAAATCACTTAATGTATTTCTGAAATTATTGTTGTTAGATGTTATCAATCTTATAATCACATCCAACCCTCTAAATACAAAGAAATAAGTCCTCAGTCAATGAAATCCTTTTCGGCTATTTTGGGATGAGTAATGACTTTTACAATTCTGGTTGAATACATTGAAAATCTTGCTAGCATGGATTTCTCTCGGATATCAAAGGAAAAGACTCCAAAGTTAGAATCAGCTTTGAGGCCGTCTAGCCTCACTTCTAAAAGTCTGACAACTTTTTTTAATTGGTACCATTCGAAAGAACTTACAAAAAGCTATTATTTTATGCTATTGCATGCTTGTGCAATCAAAAATCCCCCGAGCAACAAGGAAAACGGTAGTGGGTAGCAATCTCCTCGCGCAAATGTCAATAGATTATTGATTTTTTTTTACATCATATAAACATACAGCCTCATATTTCATGAGCACATTTTTGTCAATTGTAAGTTTGTATTCAAATTTATGGTATCTATCAACTTATCATTCTTTAATTGTGCCAACTAATTTTTGCTGCTTTTAACGTACTTACAAATTAATAATCGTAATAATTTGTCAATAGTTATAAACAATAATTAGTTGAAGAATAAAAATTTAATCCACCCCAATTTTGCGAAAAATAATTTCCAGCTTTTGATGAGCCAAAATATACTTGATCCCATTTAAAAAAAAAAAAAAATTACATCGGATTTCATTGCCCAATAAGCAATGACGTATTAATGTTTAGTATAAAAACACTTTAGATCATTATAAAATGTGTACTTATACTACAACTCAACCATTTGATTAAATATCAATTCTGTTCGTTAGAACTTTAAGAAAATCAGAGATAAACCTTAAAAATAAGGAGTATTCAGAAGCACTGGGGAACGTGTCCCAAACCTTGCACTGGATATAATTTTTGAATATAAATATATACCTACTTAAAAATAGAAAAAAATTTAAAAACAATAAAAATTCGAAAAGGATTGACTTATTAAAAAATAATATATTTCAAAAATAGTCTCAAATATTTTTTTTTTTAACACCCGTAAAAAAAAATCAAATATTTAAAAAAGTAAAGAAAGAAAAAGACCTTGTTCGTGGTAAAACCGTGTCTTAGAGTATTTTATGACAATGTCAATACCTTTTAAAATACAAGATTCATTTTATAAAAGAAAATTAAGCATCAACACCAAAATTTGTTAATTTGATACGTAATATACAATTACAATAACAGTTGTTTTCTGTGTAGACGTATATTGCTTGATCTTTTTCTTTTTTATTCTTGCTATCTAAATCTTAATTTACAGAAATATAATTTTTGCATACTATTACAATAGTTATATGAGTACATGAGATGTAATTATTTATTTATATTTTTTGAAAAAAAGGATTAATATTTTGACTAGTCTTAAATTCTTAATTCTCATTTGCTTCATTTTAAAATTATCACTAATAAAGAGCTTGTGTTGTGTCAATCCCTATTTAGAACTGATGAATGCAGAGTCATCCAGTTTAGTTTGTCAGGTCTACATCAGTCCTGCATATCAGTCCTAAAACTTATAAAGTTCTGTCCTTGATGACGTCAGTCAATTTTATTTATACTTTTTATCAACAGTTCTATTACCAACAGTCTGAAGGATCTTAAGGGCCTGTTCTAAGACTACACTAGACTGGTTAAATAAGGAATAACTTAACACTACTAATAGTACACATGGTGGTTTTTTAGACCTTATGAGTCCTGTTTTTTTTTCTTAAAATTCCGTAGCCCGGTACAAATTACAATACAATGCATAAATAATAAGTGATGAAAGAGCTAATTTTTTTGCGAACTGAGAGAATCCCTAGAACACAATATTTTTATGGAACAAAGACATGTAGCTATGTAGAAAGACATTTGGAGAGAAGGTGTCTATTTATGTTTTGAACTCAACATTAAAAAAAAAAAAATAGATGTACGATAAATAATATTTCTTCATCAGAGCTCAGATCATTGTCCTCGACGTGGTGGCGTCCGGCAGCAGCAAGATACCTCCCTACTTATTCAAGGCCAACGAGAAAGTCAACAGGGACGTATATTACAAGGTCCACAGGTACCATGTCTTACCATGGTTGAAGAACATGTTCCCCAGGGACAACTATTTATTTACTCAAGATGACGCCCCGGCACACACGTCCAACAAGATCCAGCATTTCTGCAGATAGAATATGGTTGTCATCATTTAGGAAAATTGACTTCCTCCAAGGACAATGGTAGCAACACTTGTTGGATCACACTCCAATTCAAATGAATTGATTCTATGATTTATAATTCAGATCAGGGCAAAAATATTATTATATAACAGGTAAACTGTTTCGTTTATGATAGTGTTTGCTCGAGTACGTGAGGAACGCGATTTTTTTTTTTTTTTTTTTTTTTTTTTTTTAGAAATTCAAAATTATTTATTTACATTCGACAATTAGGCCTAAAGCTGAACTTCATTATAACCCTTTTGTATTATTATTGCTGTTTTTTATTGACACAGCCTATATTCATTTTACTTTTACTTCTTTGATGCAACAAAAAACTTATATTATGGATGATAACTCTTTTAGTTTTTATAAAGGTTCAAATAAAGTTTATGTACAAATAACAACGTCGAAAAACATCTCGGAAGCAGCTAAATTTAGATTTAAAACTGTAAACTCGAGAAACTGTACTTTTTTTAATAGACAAAATACTTTAGCAATTATAAAAACTATCGTGAAAAAACTAATAAAAATCTTCCAAACAAGTTTCATCTTAAAGGAATTTGCAGGTCGAAACCTATAAATTCCATATTTCCAATAACGACTAATGTATTGTTCTATACATATCAATTCGTCGTGTAGATTTTATAGCTAAATAAACCAATAATTTATATTTTTTTACGAACATAAACTAAGAAGAACAACATACCACTAAAAAAATTAGTTATTTTCTTAAGGTTTAAGTTAAAATACTTATTTTGCATTGATTTTGATTTTAATACAAAAAATAACTCCTAAATTTTTTTTTATTGTTTTAGACTGATAATTAAAATATGTAAAAGTATAGTTTTTTATAAAACTTTGAAAAGAGGTAAAGCCTTCCAAATTATGTACAATTTTAGTGTTTTTACTCCCTTTGTAATTTGCGTTAAATTAATCAAATTTTTATGTTTTTTTAACTAAAAAAAAATACATGAACCTTGGCGTCAGAAAATCCCCTTTTATCAATATTGAGAAAGGGTATTCAGTTAAAAAAGCTGTGTTCACCAATAAAATGCTTGAATTTTGGAACAACCACTTATCCTACTTAAGCACATCCTCATGGACTATTTATTGTGTTTGGAACATATCACTAAAAAAATACCTATTTTCCTAAATTTTAAGTTTAAATACTTCTTTTTTTCGTGAATAAGAACAAAAAATGAAACACAATTTCTCAGGAAGTGGTCTGTGCCATTCCTAGAGGGTTTAAGCTGTCATTTCAGCTGAAGGTTAACTATTTAAGGGATTTCTTTTCGAATCCATTAATAATTAAATTGCATAGTATGTTATCTATTTTTGTTCAATGAACTACTTAGTATTGATAAATCGATTTTTTTCTTCTATTTTGATGCCATGCCTTATACAAATACATTCATTCGTTATCTGGTATAGTATTCAAATTTACAGTTTTTTAACACAGACGTTCAAAAAGTTTGTATAAATATTTTAATAGTTTTGTTGTTTTTTTCGAAAGAAAAATGAAATTTTATTCTTTAAAAAATTAATACAGCGCAATTTGACCGGAGCAAGAGCACATGTCCAGTAAGTTAAATAACTTGACCAATTTAGTCCAGTACTAACTTTGTACTTCAGACACTTTGATGTATATAAAATATGAATAAAAACAGCCATGGACCATTTTAAGAGAATCATTGGCAAGAATATAGAGACATTAACTACAACTATGAATATCAACATCCCATCATCATTTTTCTTCATTTATTGATAAATGTTAAAGATATACTTTAATTTTTAAACATCTTCAAGCAAAACATTAATTCAATTATATTATCATTATTACAATTTATTTATTACTCAAAAACCAATGGTTCGATTTTACTATTGTTAAAATTAATCGAACAAAATAAAATATACAATACAATTAGGAGATCACTAAAGAACTAACCAATTTTGTACAACAAAATTAGAAGACTTTCCTAGCTTTCTTTTCATTTAACCTATAGAAAACATTCTGCGTATCTTAAAAATATTGTTCTCTAGAATGCTCCAGTTTGCGCAGAAATCTCCTGTTCAGAGTAATGTAGGAATATAAAGCTTTTTTCGAGTTGCTCCATTATTTACTTAAAAAAAACCGTTTTTGAACTTATTATTCGGTAAAGTTGTATATAATATAACCTTAACTCTTGCAAGATATTTTTCGAGTTTTTAATCTTGGAACTTTTTCTTTTTTTTCAAAGGATGTTATCGCTATTTTATCTTTTCTTCAAGAAAGAACATATAAATAAAGAGTAATAACCAGTGTGTGTGCTCAAAAAAGACGGAGAGTAATTCTGTGGACTGGTTTGAGAGTAAAAATTGTAAGTCCCTATGAGCCTAAGCGTACTTTTGATGATGACATCGGATTAACTCTTGCCCATGTCCTTACTAGATACTGAATGGGATTTGTATATATTCCCTTCCTCTCACAGCTAATTCCAAATAATCTAACGAAACGTCATGACAGCTAAGCTACTCTCCTCCAAATATTCTATAATTCGTCGTAGTTACCAAATCATCTTTACGTTTATTTTATTTTTACAAACCGACAGACTGTATAAGTGATTGGGGAAAAAGTAACTTCGTATTTTTTGATTTATTTTAATGCCTTATAAGAAGTGTTACAATCCTCCAATTCAAGCCAAGTATCCCTGTTCTGTTGAATAACTCATTTGTAACAATAATCCAACGTCATAATGCCTTTCTCTTATAAGCCCTTGTCCCTATTGGAAAAAACTCGTACAATTAATTTTCACAGGCCTCTATTAAGGCCAAATTTGTAGCCCTAAGCGCGTTAGCTATATACAGGAACAAATGTTAGTCACTTGATGCTAGTTATGAACTGAAGGGCTGATACATAAAAACTTCCTATTCGAGGTCCCAGAGCTTCTGGCGCGTAATCAAATATGTGTGGAGCATGGCGTTGTATTGATGATGTCTTTTTGTCTCTTATTCACCAATGCTGGGCACTTCTGCTCGATCGCCGGCTTCAAACGGTCGAGTTGTTTACAATAGCTCGAACCGCTCTTGTGCAACACGAGCCGAAAGAGTATCGATCCCGTATACAAGGTAAAAAAAAATTGCTTGCTCCAAACGAATGTTTCCTTTTCAGATAGTAAAAATGTAAAATAAAGCGAATTTCTGCGTTGGAGACTTCCATACTCGACGGATGATTATTCACGAATGAATCCTCCAAGCACAATAGTGTTCGATAAAAGTTTATAGTATTTACTCACATCTTTACAACGTTGTATCGTAGGATCCAATGTGACCAATATTAAACAAGATATACATAGTTTAAAAAAAGGGAAGGAAATACGAAATTACTTTTTCCCTGACCTTATATTATACACCTACATTGATATCTAATTATCAGTTCTACTAGTTTATATCAGTTAAAGGAAAAACACCTTTGAATTTAAAGACAAACAATTATAAGATGATAATGCATGGCCCTAGAAAAAACAAAGAATAATAAATATACCCTCCTTAAATACTCTTATAGCGATATAATATTGGTCGCCTTTCAGAGCAGTGTAAGTGCCAAAATACTATTGATATAAAAATCTATTAATTATCTATAAATAAATGACTCAATCTAATGATCTTGCTTCCCCACCATTTGCTCTGTTGTTTTACTATAAATAGCTTTATAATCACGCGTGATCATCAATTAAATAGTTATTGGCTTATGTCCATGATTTTGTCTTTCTTTAGAGAGACTAAATGAATATGTGAACATCTATTCATCCTTAAAGGGTGTAATGAAATATTCTTACGAGAATTAAAAATACAAATGTTTAAAGCCTGATATTTAAATGAGGAAAATATATTTTAAATGATGTTTTAGACATTTAAATGTTCTCAAGATAATTATTATTATCAAATAATTATTTATCACTTTTTGAATAAAATCGAAGAAAAAAAAAACTGGGGTTGAGTTAGTTGATTATGTTCAAGATATAGCTTTGAGAACCCTTTATTCAATTATTCACTATATTAGATGAAATATAACATGGTTACCAACACCCTGTCTCTGGTTAGTGTGTATGGAAGAATAATGAAGAAGAATTTGCTTTATTTATTTGAATGTGAGCACAAAGCGAATGTCTGGGATCATTGACCCATACATCTTAGGACAACAGCCCAGAAAGTACTGAATTATTTATTCAGCACCAAATACTTTTTTATATCAAAGCAAAAATGTGAAATGTCCATCAAATGATTGCAACTTTATTCCATATGATCACCATTTCCAGCAACTACAGCTCTCTAATGCTTCGGAACTGCATTACACACTATAGCGGATAGTCTCCTTCAACAAGTTGTCCCATGGAGACTCTATGGCGGACTTCAAGTGGTTAACACTGCGGGTGATGTCACACTCCATGAACTATATGGAGAAGTCAATTAGTTGGAGATTAGGGGAAGATAGGGGCCACATGTCCTACCTCCATTAGTGCTCGAAATTGGTTTGGCGCCACTCTTGCAAATACTTTGTAGTATGTGAAGATGATCAACCCTGATGGCAGATGTAGGAACCTCCCAGTGCTGTTCCTGGATCAAGGAAGTACTTGGGACTGTAACATGTCAAGATAGACTCATTGATTTACCTTCACACCCTCGGGAATGATGTTCAAGGGTGTCTTCATCCGGGAAGATGTGAAACCCCTTCAGACCATCGCAGAAGCCCACTTTTGGCCCTCAAACGCAGCGTGTTCAGGCGTCAAAAGAATGCTTTTGATGTCTTCGATGCTCTGATCCAGCACCCAGTCGTTGTGACTGTTGTAAGGTAGCTCCAAGGTAAAGATCTTCTCGTTAGTCCAAATGATTAAGCCGTGAGTACAAGAATGGACGAATTTCAGAAGCACCTTCACCCGGGGCAGCCTCTTTTCTTGTTGAAAAGCTGTCGGTTTAGTAGACGATACGGGTTTATTCTTAGATCCTCACTGATTACACTACGCAAGGTTTTCCAGACACACTAGCCTCATGGTCCATCTTTCTTATGGGGGCTTCTTTTTACGTTTGATCTTTCATCACGTTGACACATTCAACATAGGTGTCCTCATGGACCACGTGTAACCACTCATCTGCCTGGCATCAGCATTCCTAGTTACCTTGCACCGCTTTATCGTGTTATGGACTGATAACTTGAACAGATTGAGGTATTTAAGGGATTTGGTAATAGCCCGCGCTTCGGGTTCAAGATGTCGTTGCTAGAAGCTCAACAAACAAAGATGCAGGCTGCATAAATCATATGCAAAAAATAGAAATAAAAAATATACACCCATCTAGGAGAAATAATAGGTTGAAGTTGTTGTCGTAAGACTACTAGGTTACCCTGTAAGGTATTTTTTGTTATTTGAATTTAAAAATATTATTAAATACTAAAGATTTTATATATTTTAAAATTGAGTCCAATAAAAAATATATTTATCTTATTACTACTAATGTTCAGACTATCTAATACAAAATTCAGATCCACTAAAAAACCAATAGCTGATAGTAATATTTAAATTACACGGGGAAACACCAAATTTTAACCAATTATATTAAGCTAATAATATAATTTATGTTCAAGGGCAAACTCCAAAACTGATCTTAGTTTTTGTCTGGGTCATCAGGTTCCAGAAATATTTAAAATTATAGTAATTCGAGACTATTGTTCACAATCGCCAAATTAAAGTACGATGAATATAACTGATATAAAAAGGTCTTTTAAGATTCAAAAAGTGTTTTTATTGATTCTCTTTTGAACTCGACATATTTCCATTATAGGCTGAAAAATGATACAAAACGACACTCTTCTTGAACCCATTAAAACTTATTCATCATTTATAGTCATAAGGAATGACACGCCTATAATTCTAGAAAAAAACATAAAAGTCCACAAATTCAGGTATTCATGAATGAAGAATGATCGTAGGGTTTAAAAATTGTTTGAAATTTGCTTTGACAATTTTTAAAGCCTAAGATCATTCCTGATTCATGAATATATGAACAAGTGGACTTTTATGTTCGACAAGAATTAAGACCAAAAGAAGATACTTCTAGCTTGATCATCCATCTCTAATTATGCACTTAGTCTTATTCAGAGGTCCGTATTCTACAAGGGACGACGGGATGAAAATTAATCCTAGAAAAACTACGAGGTTTCATTAGAAAGTAGAATGAACTCCTTCATTGGGAAAGGGGATTCTATGATAGAAACAATGAAGATATCCATTCTTGATGAATAAATAATTTTAATATTCAAAATATACCTATTTAATTATTATTTTATTTGAATTTGTGTTTGAAATGTTATTATGTTATGTATATGTTTATTACGTTGTATGTCGTCATTATGAAGACATTGAAATCGTAAAAATATAAGATCATGGTGCATATTTGCTTGTACACCCCCTAAAAAATGGTATAATTCAATAAATACCAAATCGAACTAAAGTTCTTGGAGATCCTTATTTTTTTTTAATAAAAAATTGAATAATTTTCTATAATTGGAGCTTTGTTCCCCTCTATTACTGATCGTTGAATAGTTATAGACATATATATATATACTTTAGGTATAGGTTTAACTTACATTATATATAATTTATGATATAATAAATTGAAATCTTGTTGTATTTTGGAATATAAAAAATGGAAAAAGTTATATTTAAGTAAAAATAATAGTTATTTTGATCCAGAAACGCTAAATTTTTTTGATGAGATTAAAAATATAGTTTGATATGTTAAATTACCTATTGTTAGTAAATCAAAAAAATGAAATTGCAGATCTATAACTCAATCCCCTTTGTACTGTATCTTCTGATTAAAAAATTATTAAAACAAGATAAAAATATAAGCTCACTGTAGAAAGAAGGATTAAAGTCGAGAGTTTATGAGCTTGGAAGATAAAAGAAGTTTCATTTGTTCATATAAGTAAAATTATATAATAAAATCTCAAATAAAATGGTCATTTGAAGTGTAATGCTAATAGAGTTAAGCAAATCTTGTGATTTTAAACAAATTCACGAGTAACATTAATATCATGATTGGTATTGCTAAAATTGATTTCTTGCCCAAAACCATTAATAAAACAAACAACGAAACTATACTTATTTCTTAACAAATAACCAATTTATTCAGAAAAATTTAAAGATTATAGAGGCTAACTAAGTTATATGAGAGATTATATTTATTAATATTAATAACATTTAACATTTTATAAATTTCTAGAGGTGTACTACTTATAAAGGATCTTCATTCCAGAATTTTTTTACATAAATTGGTTTATTTATTAATAGGTGGAGTAATTTGATTTTATACTTTATTTTGGTTTTATCAGTACAACCAATGGCTTAGTTGGACTTCTGGTTTTGGGGTAATAAATAAATGTTAACAGTAACCGTTTTGAAGAATGAATATAACACTTGAATTGGTTTAAAATTACAATATTTGATTAATTTTATATACATTACATCTCTAAAAACATTCAATATGTAACTTGATTAACAAATTTTATTTATATGAACGAATTAAAGTTCTCATATCTCCCAATCCCATATAGGTTCCATGCTATTTTTTTTTTTTCTTACAGTGAGATACTGGTTTGATCTTGCTTCGATAACTTTTGAATCAAAATCAGAGGATAGGATGTTTGAGATATTTATGATAAAAAATTATGATCAGGGTCAACCGTTATTTTTATAGTTGACCTTTTTTTTTTTGGTTGCATAGCTCAACTGCAATTTACTTACGAATTATATGTATATTTAAATGAGATGAGTGCTTTACGAACTATATTCAGAAAAAAGTTCTTACAAAATATAGGTTAAAAGCTTGTATGCTTTTGTTTTCTTGATATGCAGGACTGATATCAAGAGATTTTCCCAGAGAGGCAACCAGATACAAGGAGATACTGATAAGGCACACGCTCATTGTTAAAAATGGGTCCTTCACACCAATTTTTTTTCTTCATTAATATAAATTAATTTATAAATACAAATTTGTAGATATGCACCATCTTGCTTATAAAATATTTTCCGAATTGGTAGCCCTCTAGCCTTTTGGGAATCTTAAAGTAGCCCTTAGAGTACCTCTAAAAATGTTGGTGACCCTTGCCTTATTAGATATTGAAATGGCTGAAAATTTTCCTTCTACACGATTTACAAAGCATTGACTAACAAAATAAAGAAGGCAAAGTTGTAAAATTCCCCATCCTATGAATCCTATAATACTTTTTTTTTGTTCAATATGTCAGAGTTATTATCTTCTGTGTTTGTTTGACTGACCTATTTACTATGTTGCTATACAAACTTAGATTTATCTCACTAATAGGTATAATACCTATGCCCTAATAAATTAGTAGAAATATTATGTATTCAGTAGACTTTCAACATCATTTATTTTAATGAAAGATTCAATTTGAAAGTGTATTACTACTACGTAAGAAAAAGCCTATGGAATAATCTTCGACCAAGTTGTAAATTATCAAAAAAAATCAAAAATCCAACTTTAAACAACTTTAATAACGATTAAATTTCCTCATAATCATTTCCCTCCTGACAAAACCGTACATCTCGTAAAAAGCAAAGCAAAAAAACAACCAAAATACAAGATTTTTTTTAGTATCCTTTTAATTTTTTTACAAATATCATTTGCATAAGGAATTTATATCTTTATGATTTCATCATCAAAGTTGTCGGAGCATCATTAAAAATGAAGGAAGAACAAGACTTATGCTGTTAAATAAATGCATTGTGTACATATATAATATATAGTCATACATAAGAAAGCCAGACTGGTGGTACCCTTGAGATGTTCCATAGTAGGGCCTTCTCTTTTCCCTGCATGATTCTTCTTGTTACTATAGACATATATGTACAATAAGGTTGAACATCGTCCCAAAAGAGAAGAAGAGCCTTTGCTAAGAAGAAGTAAAAGAAGAAACTATCGCCGCCTTGCCGCGAAAATAAAAAGGAAAAGACGTCGACGACGAAAGAAGAAGGAAGGGGGGTATCCCCCTCCTTCTTCTTTCTCGCGGAGAATTTCACGAAGAATCCTTTTTTTTTTCTATACATACAACTATTTGATAGAGCTTGTCCTTGGCGCGCTTGCCTTCCTTCTCATCAATCGCATTATTTAGTGTGTCTTAAGGCAATAATAGATGTTCCTTTTTTTATTAGAGCAGTGGTATTTGTTGTGATGATTCGACTAACCTTTCATGGATTTCCGTTATAACAAGTTACCATGTTGTTATAGTTACCTACAAATGTGATGATTGTGTAACCCTTTCATGAGTGAGTCTCATTATATTTGTAAAAAAAAAAATACAAATAAAAAAAAGTGCTGAAGAAGTGAAACGAATTTTTGGCGGTTCTTTTTTTGAAAAAAAAATATTTATATATATTTCTTATCGAATATACAGATGTAGATTCTAAGTTTCTTTGCGGGCTTGGAGAATTCGTCTTTTTTTTTTTAATAATACTATATTTTAAAAAGGAATCATTTCCATTTTTGATTTGAGCTGAAGAAATAATCGGGGACGTCAATGACAAAGTAAAAGGTAATAATATGTCCATTCATATTTATTTCATCATTTACCAACTTATTAGAATAAATATCAGACGAACAAACAAACAAAATTTCTACCTGTTTTATATTCAATTAGGATGTGATGATGTAATCATTTAAGTATCTCTTATGTAATGTGAACGATCGGAAACAGAAATATGTACAACCAAAAAAATAAAAGAAGCAACTTATATAACGAAGTGATGCTCTTCACATATTTATTTATAGGGTTCGAACCTTTTTCCTATTAAATAATAAATAAATATGTATTGTATAATATGTACCCGTCCTATATTGTTCTATATAGCTGAACAACATTAAATCAATGGACTGTTTATTTAAGGAAAGCATGCCAATAGAATTACGTTTAGTAATACAAATATTAATATCAATCATGATATCATGTCATAAAATTAATAAAGCAAACTTTATTTTGTATGAAGGAAGGACAAATTCATCTGTGGCTCGTCAACTCATAAATATTTTTTCCCAAAATTAAGTACAGACTACATTTGTTTTCTTAGATAAATAACCTTCCATTTTTGTAACAACATTATTCGTTTTAATTCTTTGGATACGTCGCAAATATCACTCAAAGTAGCCAAAATTGAACGTCACAATAAAGTTATTATAAAATATATGGATTTTTTTAAAGGTCAAATCGGAAGCAATATAAGTCTCTTAAATAAAACAAAAGGTTTTAGCAGAGCTCATCCCGTAAATTTGAAAACAATGGTATCATTGACTCAAATATGTCTTTGAAATTTTAGGTTTTATGTTGAATATATGAAGAAAACAAATAAATTTTGATTTTCAACTTCACTTTACTTTTTCACAATTGCTTTTATGTTGACGTACCACATTTTTAAAAGTTTATAGTGTGTATGTCTGAGCTGACGAAATGTATAGAATATTCATGATGTCACTTATTTAAAAGTTCCTTGGAAGCATTTGAGTTCATTTAATATTATATTAATAAAAAGCCACGGGGCTTTTTTTTCTATTTTTTTTTTCTCAAATGTAAAAAAATATCTTGTTAAATAAAATATTTCTAAAGTCATCATTAGTCAATGAGGGGTGCATGTGAGATTTGTTTTTCGTTTCTTTCTCGAGGCTTGTTTATGTATCAATTGCTACGTATATATATGAGCATATGGTACGTACATATACTACACAACAAAACATGAAGGAAAGATTAATACATCTCTCTCTGAATGCATCGTTCCTTACTACCACTTTTATTTCTTACATTCTTTTGCTATATTTATTATTATTTTCTTACTTTCAAATGCCAGATTTATCTTGTTTTTCTTCCTGTACTTCCTTCCTGTAAATAAATAAAGATATACATACCTATATACGCTATAGTGATTATTTCGTTTGGTCTAACGAACTAACTAACATAGAGAGAAAGATTGTGTCTTATAATAAACCAGATATGAAATATAAAGCATCATTAGACCCTGGTGATTGAAATTATATCCTTCCGGCATTCTGTCCTATCATCATGGTACAAAATTCCAAACCCTTTACACTTTTCCAAAAAAAAATACAACTATTTACCTATATGTATGTTACATAAACATATGTTGCTATTTATATTTCTGGCCTAACATATAGTTGCGAAATTGTCCTTATTTCTTTTCTAAATATTCTCCTTGGAGATCACAATACTTTTTCACACGTATAAAACAGTTTTCGAAGCATTTTTTTTTTTTTTTCATTCTAATTGTGGCAACTCCAAAATAAAAGTTTGGAGTGCATCAGTGGCTTCTTCGGTGATGAAAAACGTTGAGCATTTAATTTATTTTTATTTATGGGAATAGAAAAAAGTCATTAGATGACTATATCAGCCCTGTACGGTGGATGACTCATCATTTCGATGTTTTCATTTGTCAAAAACTATTTGTTTGAGACTTGCATTGTCATGATGAAGAATGATTTCTTGGAAGACTTTTGACAGATAAAGGGTTGTGGATCATCTACAATTAACTGTTATACGTTGCTCTAATGCCACTGAAGCTAAGTGACATTTAAAACCGAAAAACAAAACAAACAAGAAACCGTTTGCTTTAATGCGTTTCTCCCACGAACAACGACTCATGTTGGATTGACTACAACAGTTGATTGCTGTTTTTTTAGGGTCAAATGCATAGATCCATGTTTTGTCAGCTGTGTAAATATTATAAACAATTTTTTTGCGCATTTCGAGGCACAAATCGACGCGAGACTTCTTCTTTTTTTTTTTTATGATCATCTATCAGATTACGCAGGATCCAACATGAACAAATCTTCTTCACTACCAAATTTTAATGCAATATCTTGTAGATGCTAATCATTTTGATCCCCAAACATACCTATATCTCCCAGATAATTTTGTTTTATTGTCTTATGCACAGCATATGTATTCAGGCAGAAAAACAGATTTTGGACGATCTTCACGAATTTCGTCGTGGAGTGAACTTGAATTCTCTTGAACTCGGTATACCAGTTTTATATTTTACTGACTGTAGGATATTGCTGATCACCACATAAGGAATGCAGTTCATCCATGTACTGTTGCCTTAAAGAATATTTCAATTCACTATAAAATATTCAAATTCCGTGAAAATAAAAAATATTATTCCAAAATTGATACTTGTAAACATCAAGCTATTAACTGGATAAAACAGATGAAGCATATATCCCATAGTTTCTTTGAAGCCAAAAATATTAGTAGCAGCACAAACAGATATACAAGTTTTCCCCATGATTAACCTGTAAACACAATAGATATTTCCAAAAGGAAACACATTACGTAAGAAAATGTTTTATACATATCGTATATCCATATTTAGATTTTAAATATATGTATTAACGACGTGTTTTTTAATAGTGGTCATGACTAGGTTTGTAGATATATATATATGTTGTGTATAAGTTGAAAATGTACACTCAAATGGTACAAATGGCAAGCATAAAATGAGAGGAATAATATTAAATGAAGGATTTACAATACTTGAGATGGGAAATATGAAATAGTTGAAAATTCCCTGGATGATTGATATGGTGTAACTTTAGACTCTTTGAATACAAATTACTAAAATATAAATATTCTGTAGCACACTATAAAGTTGAAATACCCACAATTATTGTGTATTATCGAATAATGCATTTTAAGTTTTGCAACTTGTACAATGTGCTTATTCAAGTTGCAATTTGTAAATTCATTGCATCTTGTACACAACATATAGATTTATATATAGGATTAATTGATACGACTTCCATAACATATATATATATATATTATATAGAACCACAAAATAGTATATGCATTATAGATATTAAGAGAAATTCCATTCCATATCTTGTATGCATTCATTCCAAATTTTTATTTAGCATAAGCCAAAGGCCTGTTATTGGTGCAGCTTTGTTCGTTTAAGTACGCTCTGCACGTGTGTTTTCGTAATCAAATCAAGTAACTCAGAGCATCATCTTAAGCAATCATGAGACATGGCTATGCATATAAGAGGTAGAGCATCTATTTACCATATATCTTCAAGAATATCTTAATTATTTTAATGTACACCAGCAGCTATTCGAATGCCAAACCTGTATTTAGCTAAACGTTAGTAAATGGCTCGAATTGTATTCGTGTTGGCCGAAGCATTGTGATATCTTCAGATGAGGCTATTGTTAAAAGCTTTACAAAATTATTCTACCTTTTCGATTTGTTTCTCTCAATATTACTTAACTCATCTCTGGACTGATGATAAACATAAATATTTCTTTTCTGTAGATAAGTTTGTGTTCGCTGTAGGCCCACCTCTTTGTTGAAGAATGTTATGCAATCTTGTTTGCACTTAAAGCACTAGATTCTCACACCATTCAGATGCATGCTTCGGGATCCAAGTTGCACTTTCATTTTGAGATGCAATAGTGACAAGTTCATCACTTTCCTCCGAGTAATATTTTTCTTCGTGCTTTATCGAACATCCAAGGGAGCAAAAACTAATATTTTTAACAAAAATATAATTAAACATTGAAAAAAAGAACGACTATTTCATTCAAAATATAAGATGGTACAATATTACCTGTTATTATCTGTTAAGGGTATAAAATTATGCACTTTGACTAAGGCTAAGAGAAATCCCATTCCATGTCTTGTATGTATTCATTCACAATTGACCTTGACAATACTCCTGGTTCAGTCTCAATGCAATTTTCTTGGACTTGCATCTTCTTTTATAATGATATATTCGCCTCGATCGTTATATGTACTAAAATTATTCCTACTTACAATTATAGCTAAGAAAATCAAATAAACAGAACCATTCCTTCTGAGGCATATTAACATTTCTATGAATAAAGAATAGTTTGACTATTTTTAATATTTTGAAGACAGCAAATATTGAAAATAGCTTTTTTATTTTTTATAATTTTTTTGATGAATCGACAAGAGATTTGAAATGATTTGTCATATAGAATATGTATATATATATATATGTAGAAGATGAGATCACACAAAATACATGTTTATATTGTGTATTGTAGTGTTGAAAATGTGGGGTAATAGCACAAAATATGATCAAAAACGAGTGTGATATTTTATTTAGTTAGAGCCTGAACATTATTTTATTTTATTTTTTCTTAAGATTTTATCATTATTCTAGATGAAAGAGCATTTAAATATAAAAAGCATGTGCTCACAAATGAACAAAAGTGACACTGTGTTTTGTGGGGGTGTTATAAGTGTAGGCAGGCAGGTTCGTTACGTCGGGGGGGGGGGTTGAGCATCAAAGTAAAAACTATTTCACTTAAAATGACGTTGCTTAACTATACATCGACACAGTCTAGGAAAAGAAATCCAAATAGGTAAAACCCCCCCATTAAAGAAACATTCATTCGATTGAATATGAACCAAATTATATATTAAAAAAGTATTTTACTATTGTTGTAATATGAGTCTCCTCATATCATATTCGGAAAAAACGAAAGATCAGTCGGAAAATTGGATTTTTTTTTAACCAAAGAAAAATCCACACCTGCTTTGTGTGTATACCTTTGTTGAACTCGAAGTAGAATTGAAGATGAATATCAGAGTCATTCCTGAATATACACCTCTTAAATTATTTTGAAGTTATTCTGGGAAAACGTTGTCACTGCTAAGCTACTCTCCTCCCAAATATTCTTCAAATTGGCAGAGTTACCTCGTAAATCGTTGGTTTTTTTAATTTCCACACGGCCAGGTAATATTTTTAATCCTCTAGTTTTTGAAAATTCTAGCTTTGTAAATATTCTGAACTCATCATGAGTTCTGTTTTAAATAGTTATTAATATATTTGTTTCCTTTAGAAATTTGATTTGACAATACATCTCAATCCACGAATACGAGCCTACCTACCTAAAAGTATATTTAAATTAACTTTTTATTCATTTTTATTGAAGGGGGAAAAAGTAGTTACGAATCATTTAGCAGATGTAAACTACTCTTACATAAAAGAATTTCTCTCCTTCCCACCTCTTCAAAATGACATTTTTCTGAGCCAAAAAACGAAAAGGAAAAAGGTACAAAGAAATTAATGGTTATCCTCACTGTTTCTTGCATATTCCCCAATGTCATAGTTACATACGTATATTATGGAAATGATTTGATTTTTTGTGTGATTGTATTGTGCACTCAAAGGTTCTTAGTGTTGTATCGACTTGAATCCAAACGTTGAGGATCAAATGGAGTCAAAACCTAGAAAAAGAAAAAAAATAGCTACATATGCCCGCTGTATATATTTTAGCTAATGTTAGATCATGCAACTAGTAATAAAACTCTCTTTGACTTCTCAGAAATTAGACCAACCTCATTAGAAATTATGATAAATTAAAAATTATACTCATGAAGTTTAGTTATAAAAAATGTTTTTTTTTAAATTTGAACATAAGTGTGGATTCGAAAAATCAAAGACACAATTCGAATCGAGACAACACTATATCTACATATATTTTTATTTTTTTTGCAGTTATTACGTCAACTTTATTTATTTTAGAAAGCCCATACTTTAATCAAACTTTGACCCATTAAAGCAGTAGAATATAAGGTGAAAGAACCTTTGATAACTGCATTATGCATTTAACGTAGTAGTTGTGAATTTTTGAACTATATCTCTTTGATCCATTTTTTAATAAACTCACATTTTATTAGCTTTAATTATAATTAAATACATTCAAAGAGGAAAATGCAAGTTGAAAACAATGTGTGTAGAGATTTGATAAATAATTTCGAAATAAATTTTCCAACTGTATTGCTTTAAGTACCTTAAATACAATAAAGACTACAAACTATAGGCAAAATTCTAGAGTATCATAACTCATCCAATATTTTTGAAACCTAAGCCTATAGTTTTATTTTAATTTTAAACTATAACGTCGTTTATTTATGATTAATTTTATTACAATCCCTTTTGATGTATTTAATTACTCGAACCTTTACGTTATTACATTAAATTTTAATAAGATTAAATGAAGTTTTTAGAACGTTGCCTGGAAATTGGTTTGTATATAAATTTGAATCATAAAAATTGATGTTTAACAGAAATATCTGTCATTATGTGAATAATTCTCAATTTTTTCATTTTTTTGCCTACAAAATCAGTTTTTTTAAAAAGAAATACCACAAAACAATGAATTATGTTTATAAAAGTTTGAATTCAAGCACTACATTAAAGTATATACTATTTTCAGAACATTTTATTTGTAGTTTTTTCAATATTTTCAAGTATGAACGAGGTATTGAGAGCTATTTTATCGATGACATTATTTTCCATTATTTATTTTGGTTTGCCAATTCAAAAAAATATTGACCTTTGCTAGTAATATTATGTTATGTAGACCGTACAATTTTTTTTTTTTTTTTGTACTCTAAAGTGGAAAGTATTTTTTTAATCTACATCCCTTGAACATATACCTGAGTTGACCCATTTACCACGACATATATACAAGGTGAGAGATCAGGAGACAAACAGATGTATAGCGTAAATGTAGATGTGTTGTAGTTTATAGTATCATAAGTGGCCTTCTACAGGAACTAAATCATGTCTTTAACCTCAAATAAATAAAAAAACAAGGATAAAAATCCTCTAAGATATGAACAAAAAAATAAAAAGGAAAATAAAATGAAATATTCACATAACCAATATCCATTTCTATATGTTGTTTATGGTCATAAAAGTAATAAAGATGTAGATTCATAAAAATGTTTTGAATTAAGATAAAAAAACAACTACACATATATACACGAACAAACATGCAAAGAGATTGTACTATGAACAATGTGTGAGCCCCCTTTCTGTTACTTATATCTATATATATATATGTATTTACAACTTTTGTAATAACCATTTGTATTTAATATTTGTCGTTCTATGTACATATGTAATATTTTATTTTTCCTTACTAGATATGTTGTAAAAACGATGACTATTATATTATTTGATCGTGTATATTTATAAATATTTTTTAAATGCATTAAAAAAGTTAAAACAATAATATGTACATATTTGTATAGTGTACCCTTTTTTATTGATTTAGGGCAATTATTGAAGATAGAGAAAGAAAGTTTGATATAATACATACATAGATTGGCATTGCAAATCTTTTTTAACCCCCCTCATGTATTTTTTCCCTTGCTTAATTTGACACACTTTTTTTACAGTTAAATGCAATGACATTAATACATTAATAGTCATCAACAAAAGTAAGAAAAGTGTTTATTTTTAACTAGGTCAAAGACTATTCCATTCGTAGAAGGGAAGGTGGGGCTGTTTCAGTCCCATAGCATTCAAATCTAAATATAAAAAAAAATTATGATTATCATTGATCATGCCTATTTCAGGGGCATTATTCCATATCATCCCAATACTAAATGTGACCGGTCTACATAAAAGCCAAGTAGAATGATTTTTCTAAAAATTAAGCAGGGATTACATTTGTATTCTTTTACAAATGATTGACAATTTTGATCAACAAATATATTTGTGATATTTGTCTCAAATTGCACTTAAAGTACACAAAGTTAAGGTTCAGAATGGAATTTTTTTTAAGGCCATATCAGGGCCAATATAAGTATCTCAAATCAAATAAATGTTTCAAAGAAGACACAAAATTATTAAATTCTTTACGTTATACAACATATTTCAAAACAATGCATATAATATAGCTATATATGTCTATAAGATTTGGGTATGTATCTAGTTGAAGTAAAAAAAAAGTTAGTATTTTTTCCTTTTTTACATTTCTTTCTCGCTAGTTTTTATTTTAATACACCGGAAATTTAGTTTACAATAAAATTGGTATAGTTTTTAATAAATTTTCAATTTTACTGAATTATTTATATCATTAATGTTACTAAGTAAAATTTCACTATTAACTAAATCTTAAGAAAATCTACACTCTTAAATGACTTCAAAATAGAAGTAAGACTGTTTGATACATTTTTATATTTTGAGTGAAATGATCATATATAAAGATAAAAGTTACGAGTTAATGTAACTTCCAAAACCAAATTCTTCTTTGATAAACTACAAATTGAGAATTTTACATTTTGATTCTGTGATAAACTATTTTACAATTTTTACCCTTATGGTACAATATGTCGAATATTAAAAAAACTAGTAAAATATGATTAAATGAGCATTTTAAGAAAAGTAAGGATTTTTTTTTTTACTCATAAATTTATTTACTTTTACGGATTTGTATTTTATCAGAAAATTACGCCTTAAGATTGAATATGATATTTCCATAAACTTTAATTTATCTGTTTTACTTGAGCTTCATGAAAAATTACTAACATCATATTTGGAGGCCTAAAATTTGGAACCAAAATTACAGCAACATATACTACGACAAAAATGGCCTGAAAGACTTCTAACCTTGCCAGAGTCAGTTTTATTATTTTCCTCATTTGAAAAGGACTTAGTGCTAGGGGATACAAATATTAACACAAAAAAGTATAGTTTAGTGTCCTTCCTGGATCTTATTGGTCTTGAATGAATTATTTCAGTACTATCTTTGAACCTTTTTTAGTGTTGTGTAGGTTCAGTTTCCGTCCATTCAAGCTCAGTTCTGGATACCAGTCCTAAAACTTATAACGTTTGTTCCTTGATGACGTCAGTCAGCTTTATTTATTCTTTTCTTAATCAGTTCTAGTACTAACAGTTCTAAAGACTAACAATCAAAAGGACTGGTTCCAAGGTGTAATAGAGCCGGTCCAAAGATTAATAATAATAAGAAGAATTCACACAAAAATAACCCATTTGAGCTAAGAATTATTCTTTCCAATAACCTATTGTTAACCTATGTTAACTTCCAAAGCAATTGTAAAACGTACCCATATCTATTTTGTGAACAAGTTTTAAGATTCCTCATACCATGAAATGTGTTTGATTTTTCCAATGTTGCACAAAAAGTTAATTACTTTTTTAAATATATGTATATTATGAAAAGTTGTTGAAGCCCTGAGTAAAAAAGTCATATTTTAAATACTTTGTTTCTTTTTTAATTCAAGGCCTACAATCATACATCATTCCAGAGGGCATATTCTATCTTTGTTGTAGTGGGAGAAAGGGCTGGAGCTCTAAATAAAAAACACAGAAATTGTATGTGTATAAACTACTTTTCAATTATTAGTGCTCACCCTTGTTTCGAATTATTTTTTTTTCATTCATTCTTTCCTTCCTCGATGCATTAATTTCTTTTGTTTTGTAAATTTCTTAGTCTTCCAAACTTATTAATTATTAATAAAATACCCGGTCAAGGTAAAAACCGTCTTTTGTAAAATAAATAATTTAAAATACTTCAATAGGTTTATAAAAGAATATTCATATTAAATGAAGATTAATCCCACAGTTGGAAGGATTGGCAAACCACAGGAACGTGCACTACAGTTGGAACCAACTTTGATATTATCTTCATGAAATAAAAACTTATTGATACGAATTTTTTGGTTAACCTTAATGGTATACTAATGTTCAATATAATCTTCATGGCCCTTAATACATCCATTTTACATCACCAAAAAAAAAAAACATTGCCTTTGCATAAACAGTGATAGAGTTAGCAATATTGATATGAATCGATCTGGCTCTAATAATTATAGTTCTTTGGAATAAATATAATTTTGAGTAAAAAAGTTTTGCATTATATGGCCTTGCTTTCCATTTTCCTCTGTGTAGCACTTTTTCAAGAATTAGACGCTTATTAAATATACCAGAATTTCAGAACTATATTAGGCCGTGTGCTACCATTTGAAACCCTTTATCATATTTCAACTTTAACATCTCCATATTTGTGTTTATTTGAATTATTGAAATAAAAATAATCGTAACCATTTCACATCATAAATAAAAAATTTATGTTCCAATTGGTCATTCCAACTGATTCCCATGTTGACAACAAAATTAAAAAGAAAACAATAATAAATGTATTTATTAATTACCTATCCTCTTGTGTTAGGAGAAAATCATCGGCCGAGGTGCATTGAAATGTGTTCTGGACACGGTCAAAGTTTTCTCCAATTGTACTGCACGACCCTGTACTATCAATAAATTATAGGCCTTTTTTTAAGAAAGTTGCTATATTCAATACGTTGGTGATTTTTTTTTTTTTTTAAACTGAGTAAAATGATGTATGAATTAATAAAATTTTATAAAAAAACTTAATATAATATTGAAATACAGTTGTCAAATTACAAATATATTTCTATCGATTCCGTTGCCAAAATATGTATCTATTTATTCGTAATTTTTCATATTTTTCCAATCAAAATCATAAATTTGTGTTAATACCAATTTACATGTACTTACTTAAAGTGGAGGTTGGAATGTTTGAAAAATTGGAGGACTTACTCAAAATAATATACAATTTTCATTCATTCATTTTTTTTTTATAAAAAAAGGGGCATTTGAGAAATTTCGTCATCGGCGAGTCAATTTTGCTTATGATGCAGTGTTGATGAATGTACTGCTTCCAATATACATTTTGTAAAGAGCCCTTTTAAATGGTTCGACAGGATATTTTATACGTTGAAACTAATTGTAATTTACCTACTGACTATTTATGGGTGCAATTTATGAAAATCAGTTTATTACTTTAATTTTTTGGATACGAAAAAACGATTTTTAAGTTAATTTTCTTACTATTAAATTTGAAAAATTATATGAACGCAACGAACTCCACAGATAATGATGCTATACAGATAAAATTGCTGCCATTGGATCTGCTCACGTAAAAAAATAATTTGCGTATTTTCTCAATTGTTAATTAGAACCGGATTTAATCCGGAAAACAGTATTTTTAAGACCTTTGTGGAATTGTCAATAACTAATTATCTTGTCAACTAATAATCCAAAACTATAAAAATAGATATGTTGCCAAATAATTATGTATTTCTATATATAATAAATATTCCTCTAAAATCTTTCTATATGTTAAGGTATTTAAAGAGAAAGAAAAAAGTTAAAAGAATCACTTTTTTTCAAGTACAGAGGTTGTTTGTATAAGTAATGGGGACAACACCTATATTTTATGATTTTAAAACTTTAACTGTAAATTTGTACTACGATAAGAAATAATATAATATTTTCTTATTTAAAGAATTTATTTTGCTACACCCCGTAAATGGGTAGGTATATTTATTTTTTTTAATTTGCGAGAAGAAGGACTTATATTTACATCATTTTTTTTTTTTAGGAATTCTCGATAGAGTAAAATGATGTATAACTAGAAAGGATACACTTCTACATACATAAATTTAAAATAGCACTAGCACAAGGAGAATTTATTTAAATATACAGTGGTAGAAAAACAGATCTGCACACTTTTCTAAATAGGTAGCACATCATGAGTTGTGGCCATAAATTTGGGGTAAAAAATAAAATGATGTCATGTAATACTATCCAACTGATATCGTTTAAAAAGGTTGGACTCTGAAGAATACTTTGTCTATCATGATTGGAAATCAAAGGGAAGCTATCATTTCCTTATATCAAGAAGGAAATAAGCTTTTTAAAAATTTTTGGATCTTAGATGGACTTATAACCATACGAGGGATTTATAAAATCATGAAACGTTATTGGGACCCTGGAAGCCTCGTAAAAAGAGAATTCACCTTGTAAGAAGCCTTGAAATCGTTAAATCTTTAATAATGAGAATCTATCGAAAACTCTGTTCTGTCAATGAGTAGGATGGCTCATTCAAAGGGAAGGAGTCTTTAAAAAATGAGGATTATCTTAAGATAAGCTGCTACAGACCTCGACACCGGCATCAACTTTCTGATGATTACAAAAGAAGAGAAAGAGTTTCAAACCTCTTTAAAAAAGTCACGTAAGGTGAGAATTTAGTTTTTTGTATCAAAAAGCTTTCAATGTGAAGACTATTTAAAATAACCAAATAACCATCTCTAAACAAATATCTGTGTAAGGTTCTAGATAATGATATCTAGACGTGTTAAACCTCTATTTCTTATGATTTGGCTGGAATTTCATGCAAGGAGAAGATACTTTCAATGATTTTTCCCGATCATTGAGTAAAAATCAATTTCCAAACCTACACAGACACCATCCTGGAGCCGGTAGAGAATACTTCATTCGTAGAAAATACAATAAGGCATGGAAATTATGTTTTTGTATAAGATTCTGTACCCAGTCATGCTTTCAAAAAATTAAAAAAATTGGTTGGTATTAAATATACGATTTTGCTCAAAGGAAGTTGACCACCTTGATCTTTAGATTTAACTCCCATCTTAATCTTGAATGTTAATAAATTTAGCTATCATGATGTTAGATCTTTTAAAACATGCAATTGAACAAGAATGGAACAAAACTCCAGAAAAATATATTTGTGAAGAACCGTTGGGAAGCTGTAACTAAAAAACCAAGATGGACATCTAGACAAAATTAATAATATTTCTTATTTATATATAATGAATAAAAAACATTAAATAATTTTTCTGGACCGACTTCAAATTTTCCATTTATATTTAATAATATTTGTGCACTCTCGTTGTCCCAATACTGTATAAAATAATTTTATTAGTTTTTTTTTCAAATTACACGAAAAATAAGGGATATTTCATTGGAAAAGTTTACACTATGAAACTCTATCAAATAATGAACATCATCTGAAAAAGAACAATAATACCAACAGTTTTTCCTTTTCTAATCACAAAAACTGTACTTCCCCTAAACACAACTCCCATCCCCATAGATGAGTCATTAATAAATTAAAAATCTCATTAGCAATTGCTTTGTGAAATAATCCTGTTAAGTATTCAGCATTTAGAAAGTTTTCAAGTTAATATTCTTATAACTAATGAATATTTCATTAGCACATTATAAATGTGTATTACTCTTCACAAGCAATATTCTTATATAGCAGGATATATGTAAATATATGTATATAGATGAAAGAAAAGACCCTTTTTATATACAGACATACATATATAAATCAGTTATAATTATCATCATGCAGACAGAAAAAAGAGCAGCTCTGAATATGTAGATTAATCACTCTGCATAATGTAATTATTATGCAACTGAGGGTCTCCTGATGACATATATAAAAATAAATTGTATGGATATTCATGATTATTCTAATGTCTTTTATGGTGATCCATAATTCAGAAAATGTATATATATATTAAAGAGAGAGAGAGAGATGAGGTAGAAAGGAAGGGAGTTAGAGACATCTAGAGTATAAGAGTAGATTGTCCATTAAATCTCTAAGATTACTTTAACGCAATTAACAAAATAAGATCTGTTTCATTTTCAACCAATATATATCCGGGATTTAATGGTCTTGTATTATGAAAGAACAGATTATCATCTTTAACAAAAAAAAAAGAACATGAGGGACTGCATTTTTTATCTATTTAATAGGCATCCTTTCGAAGGTCATCAAAAATAAAAATCCGAAAATTAATAGTTACAGAAGTCTCATTTAAAAAAAAATTTAATTCGTTACTATTTTACTCCCACTTTTCAAAGACTTTTTCGACTAATGACAATCAAAAAACTGACTATGGTAGAGTTTGAGGCATCTTAAGTATTTTACTCAAAAAAAAATAGATTTTTTGGGTCGAAATTACCCCTTTTTTTGGCCTTTTTACCCTACCAAATATGATACTATGGGTTAGAAATTGTGCCTTATATATATTTTTAGTATTGACTCATCAATTAATGATATTGTGCCCTTGTTCTTAACCCTTCCATCTGAAAATATTCTTTGTAAAGCAGTTAGGAAATGGGTCATAAATAACCCCAAAAATGAAAAGTATTTATCTACATAATAAAAACTTTTGACAATTTTATAATAATTACTTCATTTTAATTTTGTATCCTTTGTTTAAATATTCCACCCCTTTTGTCACTCGTAAATATCACTTAAAATGTTAAAAATTACTTGATTGAATATAAGACATCCTGGAAAAATAAAGCTTTGTTCTAAAATAGTCTTCATATCACGAGTTTGGGGTTTTAACAAAATATAATTTGTTATTTTTTATGGTAAAGGTATTAATTTTTTATTTGTGATATAAATTTCTATGAAGTTTTTTTCACTTTATTCTAATGTTGGGAATCAAATTAGTACACATCAGTTTTGATGAGGTCGTATGAGTTGTTTATCATAATAGCTACTACATTATACTTTAGTAGTCAGCGTCGTACACTTCAGTCCTCACACTAAAAAAAATTGAAAACACAGCAAAAGGAACAACTTTTAAGTAAAACAGTTAATTAAATGCACTATACCTACATAAAAGATTACGAAATATACTAATAAAACCTAAATAAAGCATTATGATGATAAATAAAAAACATTATATAATCTGATTTAATAATTCAGGAGCATTCAATGTAGATTCAAAGGAATAGAAAAGCTTTTTTTACATATCTCTAGGTGTAAAATATCCAGTTGAGTAGTAAAGGGCTAATAATATAATTTAATTAGATTAAGATGTGCTCAATTATTTTTGGTTTTCCCTATTTTATTAAACATTGCATAGCAAAATATAATGTTTACAGAACATTTTGTTTGATAAAAGGGGAAAAATGAAAAAAAATATTAACCTCAAAAACGGGACCGTCTACTGTAAACCGTACAACATTTCACTTTTCTTCTAGAGTTCATTAGGGGGATTTATTAAATAGTATTATTTTTAAATTTTGATGATGTGTGCAGGAGTAGTGATAATTATTATATAATAAATTTGACATATTATTTTTTATAACATTTATAAATAGAACGAAAAAGGCCTGACTCAAGACATTCATTCTTTTAAGTCCATTGTCACTTTTTGTTTTTACATCATGTATATATCAAATTATTTGGCTCCAAAATTATCATTTAAAATTCTATAATACTTTATTTCTTATTCCATACATGCATATGTATACGTGTAAGTCAACATTAACTTCTCATGATTGCTATTTCTTTTCATCAAACTCTCTCTCTCTCTCTCTTTCTTTCTTATTCTCCTGCTTTCACAAATCTAATAATGACGTGTATGTTATGCTTCATCTCATTGTTTTTTTTGCGATTACATCGTCCTATCAAATTTGCTTATAAAACATTTATGGAAATCAATTACGAATTTATATATTGATTAAATATTGTAAATGATATTGTGAACAAGTAACATGTCTAAAAATTCATTTTCTAGTAAGGATTTTGTTTTGTCTGCCATCATATGTGAAATGACAATATAAAAACAGTTTTGAGCATAGAATAATAATATTGAAAATATTTTTGTTTTACGAAATAGAAAAATTAAACTCTTATTTTCATCACTAAATTTAGATTTCATATATATTTTCAAGTACACTCTACCTACTTATAAAACTAAATTCTACACAAGGAATTAAATTAAATTAGTAAGTAGAAAATTCAAAATAAGTTTGCACTATCATTTAATCTATTGCTCCAAGCTTCTTATTTTTGTGAAATTGGATTTAATAGAACTGAAATTTTATATTTTAATATTCCCCCCTTGATTTTTTATGAAGTAAAAAAAGACTGAAATATACAAATCTATTTATCTTCTTTTCCGTTTATGTTTGTTACGTAAGAAGGTTAGGGTGCTTCAACTTTGTCCAAAGAAGCTTAACTCTTTTTTATACTATGTATGGACCTAATGAATATGTATGTGCAACTTCATGTAAATATATGAATGTTTTTTAGGCACAAAGCCGATAAAATTCATACAATTTTAACGTACATATTTTAAATTTTGTCCATATCATAAAGATGAAAATACAGCAATAGAGACAGCAAGATGCACCAATGACTGATCAAATATATCACCTAAACAAATTACAAGTATAATATGTCGTCATATTTGTCTGATTTTCTAAGATTAAATTCGGAAATTCCAAAGAGAGAAATGCTATTCAATTTAAACTACATATGTGTACAGTAACACCTTGACATACGAGTAAGTTAAAGCAATTGAATCCAGACCAAATAACTATAAGGAATTAAGCTTGAATTGGCACTCACACGTGCTGTGGCAATTAATGGAACAGCTCGTATCTTTATAAAATGTATCAATACATGTTTGTTTCTACCCTTCGCCATAAATGATGTTCATTACTGCAGTTTGAAGATTTTAATATAGGAGGGTCGTTTGAAAAGTCCGTGCAAAGTCTGAAAGATGGCACTACTGGTAATTTTCAAGGTTATGTTTAGTAAGCAGCGTTTCTTGAAAGAACAAGCACCAAGTTTCAGCCAAATCAGTCAATCTTTCACAGAAAGAAATAGACTGATCTACCCGAAAGTTGGCATGCTCTCTTCAGAGATGTTACAAACTAAACATAAGCTAGATACGCTCCAGTAGTACCATCTCTCAGACTTTGCACGGACTTTTCAAATGACTCTCATATTACACCCATCATATCCCCATCTACCTCTTGAAATCCCTTTGTTGGCTCTTTATGGTCCATATCTACATGAAATTTTAAGTATTACATATGGATATCTGCATAATAGGATGATGATGTGAGCCAAGTCAAAATTTAAGAACTGGATGAACACCGCCCTCATCCTAACATATGTACAAACATGAAATTAAGTATTCACACTTTAAGCATCAACATACTTTACGTGGTACATAAATCTATGACGATGATGATGTAAGACAAGTCAAATGGTGAAGAAAGTCAAGCAATTTATATATATAAAATGTATATATGAAGAATAATATAATAGGAAAAATTATTATTTAAAATTTTATATAACTCTTATATTCATACACTCATGGATACATATTAATGCAGCCCCTCAACAAAAAAGTATGATAGAATGATTTTTCTCGAAATAGATTGTGGATTACATTTGTATTCTTTGACAAGTTATGGTCAATATTTTTACAGAGGGTCACCGCGTACAGCAGTTTTTGGGAACAAACAAAATCTGCGTTAATTGAAAACCCCGTTGTACAAAGACTTTTTTAGTACTAAAACCCGTAAAATAGGTGAAATTATTTTTCAATGTCAACTTATACTGTTTTTCCCTTTTATATGTATATACACATTTATAATGGTTAAGCAATAAAAAAATTTAATTCATCATCAATTACTTGCAATAATCTATGCCAGAAATCAAAAATTATTTACTTGGTTTTTAATCTGGTCATATCAAGAATGTAAAATTTAAATGATCAGAGCTTAACTTATATTTATTCAGCAACCATTTTAATCACATATTTGTATGCTAAGTAATAATGTAAAGTTTTAAGTCTAGATATTACCTCAAATACTTACAGTACACTTCCCCCTAACCACAATGCAAAATTCTTTTATTACATAAATATATATGACATATAATTAACCAAGGTCAATAGAAATACAAGGTTAGCCCATCTTGTAATCGGGCTTGCTAAAATTTTCAATCTGATGTATCGTACCGACTGCTGGGCAGTAAAAACAGATTTTGATAAAAAACGCAACCACTCATCTACTATGATGTCAATAGTAAAAGTGTTGTGGAAGTCAAATATCAGTCGTAGACGCATTATGGGATAACCTTTTATTTCTATTAACCTTAATATGAACCAACTCATCAACAACTACAAAAATTATTGTTTACCTCAATATATAGTTTTTTATCATTTATGATCATAATATAAGACAAACACTATAGGAGGGAAATAATTCCAAACACCGCGTTATGCGAAATCCACAGTCCTTGAAGCCCTGTTATGCGGGGACACCCTGTATATCAACAACAAATAACTCTTATTAACCCTGAGGAGGAGCCGCAAATTGATTGTAACAATAAAAGACTTAGAAATGGACAAAAAAATTTTAAAGTGCCATATCGAGACCTACATATACATGTCTCTTAAATCAAATTTGTTGGGTAATTTAACTCATTCGAAGATTTTAATTACATAGCTAATAAATTAAATACTTAGTGTAGAATTGAGAGTACGACTTCAATCTACAGATTAGACGTTCATCAATAATTATTGTTTTCCTTTTGTTTTTTGTATCCTATCAGTGTTCACATGAAATTTGTTGAATAAAGAGTAAAAATATTTAAAAATGAAATTGAAATTAATATTGGATCAAATACTAGATGTACATAAATTGATTGGGATTTTTTTTCTTTTCTTTATTTTTGTTCAAAACTATTTTATGTTGACGTAGTAAACAGTGTGTTGTATGATTTGTAACTTAGAATTAGAAAAAAACAAAAATATTTTACATTTTTTTCTTACTCCGTTTCTCCTTTGATCATCATCATCTAAAAATGTCATTTATTCTAAACGAATATGTTTGCGTGTCTACTTACGACTATGTATACTGCTTCATAACATTGTAGAAGTTTGTTTTCAATATATATATTGATGCCATAACTTTAGTTATAGAAAATATGAACAGCCGGTAGCTTAAATAAAAGAGATTGAAAATCAATAAGGTCATTTTTTCTCAAAGTCAACTGATTAGTTTTGTCGTTCCACTCCTTCAAACTTCTAAAAATACCCTGCCACACACAAAGTTCTGAACGTGCAGTACAGAAGTAACCAACACTTGAGCTCAAATTTGTGGACAAGAGAGACTATATAGGAGCAATATTAAAATTATGTTTAATTTTCCGTATTAATGAAACAAAAAAACAATTATTAATTCATAGTTTCGTTTTTGAAAGGTTATCGAAAAAAAGAACTAAATATTCATAATCCTTGAAAAATATAAAACTTATAGGGTATAAAAATAAAAATATGATTAAATAAAAACAAATTAACCCCAGAAATTAAGGAATAGTAAATACATTGTCGTACTTTTAAGAGTTCAATTGACAGTTTATGTAGTCCAAAATTATAAATTTTTAAAGTAATTTGTCTTATTTAGCATAAATGAACAACAAAAGTATATTTGATACTTTAAATCAAAAAATTGAGATTTTAGTAATAAAAATGAAAAGAAACATCAAAATTTATGCTCGTAATACGCGGTATCAAAAGATAGTATTTATTTATTGTCCGCATGTTTGGAACTAAAATACTCATACTATGAGGCAAGTTAGAGAAAGATTGTTTGATATCGTTTCAAAATATATATTTCCTCCATAATACTCAATAATATAAAAGTTATGTAATTGGATTCAAATCGATAATTTTAAATAAACTACATCAAAATTTCCTTTTCTTAGACATCTTACAGATTTTTAATTCAAAACGCATTCATGATCTACCAATTTTTTTTTTTTTTTGATATTTAATGGTTATTATCTTGTTTAAAGGAATAAAATACAAAATAAAAATATCCGGCGAAACCGATCTGACAACTTTTTCATTTCTGTACGCCCTAATGTAAGTACATACCTATATGTATTGCTCGGAGTTATTAGTGGATTTCTAGAAAATACTACCCTATAATATGCTTAACAAAAGAAAACAAAAAGGAACGGGGTCACTCCGACAGCTTGAAGAATGTTTGGGAGAAGAGCAGCTTAGCTGTCATGAAGGTTAATTAAATTATAACAAGCAGCTATGAGATTAAGGAACCCCATTAGCACCTAGCAATGATATAGGCAGGAATTACAGCTGAGTCCAACAAGGACACACACTTACAACTCTCCAACCAATCCTCAGTCTTACTCTTATACTTTCAGTTACACGCACTAGTGAATACTTAATATTTAAATGTTCTCCCTTCAATGGTAATTACAACGCTGTGCAAAATAGAAAACACTGGTTGGGTTGCAAATACAAACAGTCTCACACTCGTCGAAAGTCATTTTTTAAAGCTATATCCATAAAACTACATACTATATCTGGGGAGATTTTCCAGTTCTTGGTTACTTACTTTTATTGATATATTTAGTGTATTTTCCCTATTTCCGGCTTATAATATGTAAGAACTGCTTTTAATTTAAAATCAAATGATTTTTATTTGGAGGACAAAATTTTTTTGATATTTTGGTCAATTTAAGCCAATGTATGTAGATCAATTGTATTTAGGAGTTGTTGATATTGACAGAGAGCATAGGATTTAAAGAATTAGGAATCCAGAGAAAATTCAATTTAAAGATTAAAACCCCCACAATATTTTTAAGGGTTTTGTTTAAAGAAGAATAACGATTCGTTTATTAAATGTTTTTAGGACAAAGGAACTTATTTGAAGAATAAACAAATAGAGTTTCATATGTAACAGAAATTTATCGAGTTTAGTTGTGGACATTTTTAAAAACTCTATGAAAATGAGGTAGATTAAAAAAAAGGAAATAAAATATAATTTGGTATAAAAAGGAGTATTAATATATATTTTTTTAAACCTACTATTGATTCTTTACAAAAAAACAATTCATTCAAATCGATATTGCAGCTGATATAGATCTCTAAAAGGAAAATAATATCTTGTAAATGAGATCTCAGCCGGTCATGCTTCAAGTAAATTCATTTCTGTAAAATCAATGGAAAAACCGAGTCGTATTTACTTTCAAACATAACTCTTAGAATATGCTGTTTTTTTACCTTTGAATTCCATTTTTTTAAAATAGGATGGTTGCATATAATAAAGTATATGCACATATTTAAAATAAACATAAAATTTTGGAATTTATAAAATAACTTTTTAGTAAACTATTGAATATTTTTTTGCATTTGCCCATGTTGACTCAAAATAATAATTATGGCAAAAATATAGAAAAAAATTTTAATCGAAAGTTCTTGAAAATCAGATTTGATAAGATAAAACTAATTACATACTTTTGATCAACGCCTCAAGTATTACCCGGAATGGAATATGGAATTCCAAGGATTATTTTTGTCTAATTGTTGTATATAGATAATTATTCAATATTTCTGTGATGTTGGTTTTTGACCGAGCCCTCATTATCCTCCCACTCCCCATATATCCTCCCCAAATATGAATGGTTCAACAACAGAGAAATGCCATCTTTGCAGTAAGTCTCAATTTTTACATATTTAACCTCAATAAGCTCTGTCAATAATCAACAAGACATAAACATTAATATTTATCAACATTAATAACCCAAATACTCTGAGAATGATTTTCTTCATTTTGAGAGAGTTCTGTACTTGTGTATAAAAGGTGTAACAAAGAAATTTGGTACTCCAGTTTCCAGGATTTTTCCGGCATATATGATGACAAAATTGCAGAATGGTTTTGGTTTTTTTTTACTTGTCAAATATACATATGAATGTGTCCTTACCAGCCAACATCGCCATGCAGTCAAAACAGAAGATTTTAAGCCTATTAGATTTTCAGTAGCAGAACACAGGTGCACTGTTTTGATGATTTTGGTGATGAAGGATCTGAATATTCGCAATCCTGAGATCTCAAAGATAATAAGAATTGACAGGAGAAGGATTGTTGAAATTTGCCCTCTACCACACAACCAAAATGTCTCAGTACTGGCTCCCAAAGCTCTGCTATGACTGGGTGTCCAAGGATATATGACCTCCTATCTCCCCCAACCTAAATTCTATGTATTATTTTGTCTGGAGCTACCTTGAATCAAGGTCAACAGAGGTTCTCATAACACCAAGAAGTCCCAGATCGACTCCATCGTATTAGAGAACAATAATTTAGATGGGGCCTTAGTTCCAGGACCTGTACGTAGCTCAGCACCACAACCAAAGTTGGTTTTGAGGCCAACGGAGGCTACATTGAGTAATGTATCTGCAGCTATTTTTTTTCTTTTTGAATAAATTATAAAAATGACCATTTTATTATAATATAAAGTAGATGTATTCAAAGTGCTGGATTTCGATGTCCTAGCCTGTATGTACATAACTCAATAAATAAATATATCTTTCGCAAAAGCTTTTCTGTTTTTCTCACTCTTTCTATTTCACATCATATTGATTATTATATGATTTAACCTACATCTGTACTAACTATATATGTATGTATGGGATAAAAGACTGATGATATTGTGGAATCATTTGACGTCATGATGGTTTATTATTATGATTTTTTGGGGAGAGCTATTAATGAATAATACCACCTAATGTTAGGATCCATTAAAACGAAACAAAATCAAATAATGTGTTTATAGGGTGTTTTGTGTGATAGAGGTCGCACACACACAAAATGATTGACTACATCCCTCCAAACGAAAGCAATTCAATATCCAAAATAAGAATTTAATATAGGTTAGATAATTATAAGGGAGTTCTTAAGAAAGGATTTGCATCCATTATACATAGAGGTCCTATCAATAGAAAAGGGAATAAGACGCCAAAAAAATATTATTATTAAAAAATTATAATCAATGAAAAGCAAGTACTTTCACAGAGATCGGAGTTTTTATTTTGACTTCTTTAACTATTAAGTATTAGAGTGAAAAAGGTTTTTTGGAAAGTTCTTAGCTTATAATATTTCTGTATTTAGTGTCTCCTACTTTTTTTTTATGCACAATACATTAAGTATGTAATAAAAAAGTTCATAATGAAATTATGATGTTATTAACAGAGCTTATAAAATTTGACACAAGGCTTTTAATGAAAATTAATTTTCTTATTTAAAGTTATTTTATATGTAAATATATTTAACTTGAAATATTATCTGCATAATACCATACATATATATATGGTAAAAGGGCTCAAATGATTTTACTATGTTTTCCAACACTTTTCTATATGTTTGGTAGGTATAAGTTTTTGTTTTCATCGTTGTCAAAGAATGCATGATAATGGCATGCTGAAGGTATAGTTGTTGATATATTAATGCAGTTATTATAGACACTGAACATTTCAATGATCAATGCATGCGATAATTCGGAATCAATTTTGAAAACTTATTAACTCAGCGTATTCTAAAACAATTTGAATTTCCCCCTTATAGAGAGAGATTAGAGAATCTTTCTTTTATTTACGTTCAATTCAAAACGTTACAGTTTATTATCATGTCGCAAGAACAAAAAAGGCGAAAGATTGCTACCTCGGATCCACGAGAAAAACAAAAGCCGTTATTCAGGGCAAATATGGCTAAAAGACAACTGTCTACAGTATCAAGGAGACACTGGATAAGGGTGATGATCCAGGGGCATTTGCAAAGGGGGGAATAAAGGGACTGTAGCCCTCTCCAAATTAAGGAATTTTTTCTTATAACAAAAAAAAAAAAAAAAAAAAAATTTAAAAATTTTTAACAATTTTGAAAAATTAATTTTTTATGAAGAGCAATGAATTTTTGTAATTTTTTGAAAAAAGTCAAATAATTTAAAAAATTTCCAAAAAAATTTCTTGAAAAATTTAATTTTTTTTTGATATCTGAATTTTTTAAATATTCTATCGAAAATTTAATTTATTTGGAATAGCTGTGAATTTTTCAAAAAAATTTAATAATTAATTTTTTTTTCAAAAAGTTTAAAATATGTATTTTAATTTATAAAAATAATAATTATTAAATTTTTTTGACAAAAACAAAGCCCTCCCCACAAAAAAAAGAGAGGCCTCCAAGAGTTAGTGTTAAATTCAACTTTATTTCAAACTTTCTGGCAGATAGTGTGTGGCGGCATTTGCTAACTACCAATACATAATTTCCGGCGTTTTTGGGTATATACATATGTTAGCGTTCAATTGCTTGCAAAAATTGCTATTCGGAATTGTACCAATGCATTAAATTCGGCTGAGAAAAGAGGCAATAAGCATAGTTGTAATACCCCGTGTAGTCTGAAGTCGATCACCCGATTGTTCATTTAATATTCATTTTATTAATAAATGTCACCCTTTATAGTTTGTAATATGAGCAGTCTTGAACTAATCAAGACTCCATCAATACACTAAGGAAACCAATTACTTGGTATGTTTGATGTACTCCTGTATAGTAGTATATGTAGTTGAAATAAATAAATATATCACAGAGATATCCTACAAATATCAATATCTTCCATGTTTTTGGTTAGCCACTTTCAATGGGGACAAGAACGTTATTTACTATACTCACGATATCTGGACCATCTTGCTACTTTAGTTATCCCTGTTTTGACAACTAATTTTGCAATTGTGAACCTTTATTATAATCCAATCGAATATTACTGAAGTGTGAATGTAACTATTAAATAGATATAAGCCTAACAGAGGGTTAGTATAGTTTTGTGCATTTTTTTTTTCTTCTAAGAGGAAAGATTGAGAGAAATAACGAAGAAATACCTATGAGAAGTATTAAGCATCATTCGCTTTTTGGTAATAGCCATTGTCTTTTCTATATGTTTTATTCTTTATGATTGCACCTTATGTATGTGCAAATGGAAAATAATCAATTATATACATACTAATGCACCTAAATTAAGGTCGTTCGTTCGTTTGTATATACGTAAATAATATATCTTCAATTAATAGTTGGTTTTTGACGATTTATTTATTTATGCGTATATAAACATATATATTTGTATGTCGAATATGACATACCCCTCATTTTAGTGGAGGGGGGTTATATACATATATATATATGTAGCTTTTTTCTTCTCCTTTGATTTATTGGAGTCGATCATTCTATGTAAGAAAAAGAAATAAAAATATGAAGAGGGAAAAACTGTTTTACAAACAAACGTATAAATATTTATAAGAAATATCGCATATAGAGAGTATAATTTTGGTTCTATTTCTTTTAGGATATGTATATAATATATATATTAATAAGGATTAATCGTGGAAAAGTACTGAAGATTCTTACTAAGTATTTGAATTTATAACTCGATGCTCTTGGAAAGATTACACTATTTAATTGTTCTTATTTACAAACTTAAAAGAGCTGATAAACTGACTTCAATATATATTTCGATAGTAATTAGCTAAGTAGAGGTCTATGAGTTACTATGGAAAAGATAATTAAGAATATGGCTTTATATGAATATGTTTATTATAATTAAAGTAATTTTTTAAAAGATTTCAGACCATAGATCCAAATATAAATGTGTCCTTCTTTTTTTAAATCATAAAAATGATTTTTTCACTCTCGATGAATGAACACATTCTCTCCTCACTCCAGATTTATGAGATGTAAAAATATGTTTTTTGGATCACATTGAACTTCAAATGACGTAATTGCAGGTTAATGTACAGAGTTTTGAAACACAACAAAATAAACAGGGGCGTCCGCAGGATTATATTTTGAGTAGAGCTTTGTATTAGACGAGAGATTTTTTTTTCTCTTGAAAATTAGCTATTCACTGAAAAAAATTTCAAATATTATTTTTTTTCTGATCTTTTTTTCAAAACTAGATGGATATTCACAGAAAATTTGGAAAAAAATTCAAACATGGAGTTTCAAATATTATATATTTTGGGGAAAAAAATTCAAATATTAGATACTTTTTTTTTTAAATTAAAAATTCATAAATATTCAGACAAAATAATTTTTTTGAATAAATTTGAAAAATTACATTTTTGGTCTGCTGGATAATTTGTAATAACAATAACTCTAATAGAAAAACAAAAATCCCTTAATTTGGGGTGAGGGGATACAGCCCTTCCAGCTGACCCCCTGTGGGAAACCCCCGATAAATCAATAATTCATCCATAGATTCGGTCTAGACCGAATTTTAAAAATGAGACCCATCCACACAAAAATTTTATAAGGACCGAACTTTTGAACAGGTTTCAGATTGTCAGACCAAAACCCAACACACAAGATAACTTAAATTTAAATGTTTGAATATGTGGAACACGAATAAATGGGAAAAAAAAAAAGACAATATAAATATGAAAATTCATAGCTGGAAAGCTAAAGAGAAAAGGAACTATTAAGACAGAAACTTTTTTTTTTTTTCCTCTTCTTCTTCTAAGACAAGAATAGAGTGTTAAGAAATTAATTACTCCTCTCTTCTATTTATTGTATTTTATAATGACTATTAAGATTTTTTTTAATGATGAAGATATTTTGCTTCTAGGCTCATTACTACTCACAGTGTATATATGTATATTAGGATGTTATGATGTTTGATATGAGAATGTAAGTGAATGGGAATTTGTGTTGGGTTTATGTCTGAAAGTCCTAAAACATAGTCTGATACTCTTATTATGTTTAGTGGACGGAATTAATTCAGTTCCCCAAAAAAGTTTGGTCTGGACAAGTCTCGAAGAAAAATTCGTTCATGATGGGTCTCATTTAAAATTATTTATAGACTGTATATTACGTCATGTGTGTTTCAAAATTGTGAACAACGTTACAATAAGTCCATATGAAGTTAAATATATTGCATAAATCATATCAGAGACAAGGGTAAGCTGGAGGGACTTGTGCAATGTTGTAAAAATTTCCAAAAAAAGAAATTAATTTGAAGTTTTCTTTTCTTAGAAAATTACTTGATATCGAACAGAAAAAAAATGTGTTCTTGGACCGAGATACAACAACACTAGTCCTTATACTTATGTAAAAATAAAATTATGTCTCCCATTTGAAAAGATTTATGCTTATGCTTAATGTTAGTAAATATACATCTGTATGTATGTATAAAATTAAGTATGTCCTGTTATTAGCACAAAAATATTTTTTGAACACAGACCGTAATTTAATCGATTTTGTCGGACTCACAGAATAAAAGAGACATTAAATAAGAGGTCTTATTTGAAGTTAAATTTTGTGTATTCCTTTGCTGCTGAAAGAACACTTATTGAAAAAATTGACCTCCCTCATGCCAATTTTGACATAGTACCTTAAATTACTAAGATATTTAGTGCCAGAATTGACCTTATTCGTACTAGTATAAGTAAACATATTATGTAGTATTACAATTACTCTGTCTGACCTAGGAATTGTCTTTGGAATATTGTATACTTCCATTTCTAGAAACGACCAAATATCGAACTTACACTGTTTGTGTTCATGAAAATAGTTTCTCCATAGCATGTTGTCTATTGAGCTACTTCGTTGCAATTTTTTTATTTTCCAATGCTATTACAATTATTTTTCAATTTTGGAAGAGATACTATCTAAGCATAAAGTAAAAACTGATTTCCTTGTTCTCATGAAAAATGGAGTAACACTGAGGAGCTGTAAAGGAGTTATTAAAGTCTTTATTGGATTTAAAGTAGAATTGAGGATCGTCATTTGAGTATTACTGCATATATCAGTATTTATTTGATATCTAACTCCTTCCTTCCCCCTCCGTCTGATCTACTTGTAGCTGATCTAATATAAATCCAAGAAAGATAAACTGTTCTCTTCTCCAACATTCTTCAAATTGGCCGGGTTTCCATGTAGGTTCTTTTTTATGAAGAATACAACATCTACCTTCTATTTTTTTCATATCCATTGTTGTAATAAATCAATAACAAGAAACTATAAATATATTCTTTAAAAACTCAATAGCTTACTCCAAAGTTTGTTAATAACTTAAAAACTAATGAATTAATTTTCTACAAAAATTGAATATAAGAAAATGAAGAATTTAAATAGAAGGTAGAATAAAAGTATGATACACAAAAGATATTTGAGTAAAAGTGGCTTGAAAATATATTATTTTTCATGATAATGAAAATGATGAATTTTAATTCCAAAAATTACATTTTTTTCATTTGTAAACTATTTGTCAATTTTGCACAAAAGGGTATATTATAACTTATCGTAGGAAAACACTTTTGCAATAATATGAAATGCTGTTAATAGTCTTGCGTTCCTGTCTGTAAATCCTAGACCGGTTCAAAACCATTACAAATTTAATTATTTTGGTCCAAATTCGATCTGAACTGTTTTCTTGTAGTAGTAATGGGTTTTCGCGTCATGTATTTTATAAAAAAAAATATTTGAAGAACAAAATGTCGTAGTTTTCAGAAGAAAACCAATTATGTGCAATTTCTTTTTAAGGGTATTTCATTCCACCATCTGATTTTTGGTCTGAACTGAAATATAGGTCCAGAAAAAATCACTTAATCCCGTACTAGAAAAAAAAAATTGCCTTCAGTAAGTTGTAGCCAACATTTTTGCCGCGAGTAATTTTGACTCGAGAAGATTTTGCTCCATGGAATAGTCGACACCTTTTTATGTTTTTATATTATCAGATCGAAGTTTACTGTTGTATCTCGATCAGATTAATTATATAACTCAAAGCGTTTTCTCACTAACAAAAAAAAAATCACTTTTGCCTTAATAACATTTTTTTAATTTTAAATATTAATTTTTAATTGAAAAATTGCTTCAAATATCAAGTGATGTTGATATAAAATTACAACTTCGACAAATTTTATAGTTTTATAATTACAATAAGTTTATATGAGTTGACAAACAGAAAAATCTTATCAAAAATGATGTGTTTTTTTGCGGGATTGGAGCATGGTCTCCTACAGATAGTATTAGAAGTCATTTACTCATTATTATTTATTTATTAATTCATCACTTTTAAACTGACTATTTTATACTCAGGAGACACAAAACAAATCAAAAATCACATAACTATACCGACAATATCCTTGAAAAGTTCAATACATTTCTGAATTAGAAGTCAAAGAAGGGATGAGCATGAAAATTGGAACAAAATTTAAAATGATATTGTCAACAGAATGTCTAAGTACACTTCATTTACTAACGTAAGTTATTATCTGTTGAGGGTTACAGGGTTTTTGAACGATTGCGAAAGAAAAGTGGATACATTATGCCAATTTTTTATTTTCCCTTTGGACCAAAAAAGCTAATACTTTTTAGAAAAGAATATATTGTATGAAAAAATTTGGGTTTTTTTTCTTTTATTCTCTTGGATTGGACAAATTTTTTGAAGAAGGCTCTGTATGGTCAGAGTGAATGAAGATGAAGCTGAAGGAGAAAACTCGGCAAGTCTTAGAGATAATGAAAAGCTAGGCCCATTTAAGTTACTCCAAATCATAAAGGACGTGGGTATGTTTTGATCGGAAAATTATGGAATTAAGGATGAAATTTCAAACAAAATAAATTATAATGGCAAGAACCTGTGGATGGGATTCCAAGACATGACAAAATTATCAATAAGAAGGAAACTAGACTTTATTGGAGAAGTTTTAAAAGAAAAAGTTTTTGTACATTTAATGAAGAATTGGAAAAGAGGGAAATTTTGACAAAAATATATTTTAATATGAAGAAATTTTACCCGAGAGATAGCTTTTTTAATTTCATTTGAAAGGAACGAAGAAAAAAACAATCCAAGAATTATTGATGACCGAAAACGATAAGAAAAAGTTTTTACGGTTGATTGCGATAAATATCGAACGACTAAAATTAGAATCAGATTTGTAGATCTGGAATGTAGGGTTTGATTTGGTGAAAATATCGAGTAATTACGAACATTCTCTCTTTTTGTAGTACTCAGGCAAGGTCTATCGGGGAGAAGATATGTTTCTTCTGCGGGAACAATATAGAGGACTCCAACCATTTTTTATTTGAGTGTAAAAAAAGGAGTAACATATGGGACCACCTATCCCCAAAAAAATTTCAAAATTCAACTTGACTTTATGACCAAAAGATTTTTGTTTTATTTATATTGTTCTTGGGGTGGAATGAATAAATTTTATTTTAATCAAAAAACAGTATATTTTATATAAATTAAGAAGTTCGAGAAGCCCACGGCCCTTTTCTCCCTTTTTATTAATACGTTTATTATATATGATTGAAGTTTGTATTGAATAGATATTGTAATTATGTTGAAATATAGTTGTACTATTGTATAAAAAAATAAAAATAACTATCACTATTATTTTTTTTTCTTCTCTTTCTATACTCTGGTATATAATTAATCAGATTGGAATAAGACAGTGAAGTTCGAACCGGTAATATATATACATAAAGGCGGCGAATATGTCATGCAGCAATTTACAGGAGGTAAAATTACCTGTGTCATAAATATTGACGCTGAAATTACGAGGGGTGAAAATGTTCGAGTCAAAATTACCTATGCATTATTTTAAAACTTACAGATCTAGTTTTTTTTACTGATAATAAAGAAAATAGGGGGAAAAAGCAAAAAAGTTGTTTTTATCAAAGACTCACCTTTAAATGGATAATAATTTTCATTAAAACATAACTTCCTAATCAGGGAAACGACATACTGATACTAAACATAACTGAAATAATTATTTAAACAATACAATTATTAATATTATGAAAGTTATGAAAAGAAAAGGCTTTGAATAATGAAACAATTAAAACTTATTTGATTTAGTGAATTTTTATTTTTTAATGTTTTTCTTCAATGTGTTTCTATTTTTCCCATTTGAAATGATAATAAGAGAAGCCAACTCAATCAATCATTCAGACTCTACATACAAATTATATATCAGTTATATAATCATATGTTGTTATAAACAATTTTTAATTGACCATGAATTTTTCTTATTGTTCATGCGGATAAATGTTTTTCGTCAACAAAAAAAAAACATCGAACCAAAATTAAGAAAAGAATAAATATCCAATTTATTTATTCACACTTTACAAACAAATATTTTAAAGACAAATTTGAATCAATGATTGACAAGTTGTATTCTAAATTTTTAGGATGAGTTGAGGTAAGTTTTGTGTCAGTCCTGATTTATTCGTTCCAGTTCACCTCAACCCTGATTTTATCAGTCCTTGGGACCGGTTTTTCGGACACTGAGTACTAGAACATGTTTCAAAATGGAGAAATAAAGTTGAGTGACGTCATCAAGGGCCGAATTTTATAATTTTTATCACTGAACTCTACAGGACGGCAGTCTAGAGTCCTAAATAAGGACCATCACAACATTACTTGAGATACCCTAGAACAGTGATTCCTGTCCAAAAAAATTTTGCTAAAAATTTAACAAACACCCGAATATACAGTCATAGTTGGTCTTTCAAAAAACATTGCTCTAAAATTTGAACTATTGTTTAAAACATTTATTTGATTTATAAGACTTTGGACTCAATATGACCATTTAAAAAGAGTATTTTATTGTGAAGATGAATTTTCCTACTATAAGTGCAATTTGCAAATAATTGAAAGGATTAATACGTAGAATATGTCGATATAAGCTGAGGATTATTTGTCAAAAATACACATTCAACGCAGGGTCAATTTTCAAGAAAATATTTTTTGCTAGGCTTTTTGGGAACACATATGTGCAATTGGATTTTTAATGTTTACATACTTTGATTGATGAGCATCCAACTCAAAGTTGTGTCTTACAAAATGAATCATTAAAAACGTTTGCATAATGAAAGGGAACTTACATTTGCAAAATTAAATTTACGTACATTTAATATATTGTTTGGACAATCACATTAACCATATCAGCTTACCAGTCCATTTGTTGCCATTTTTGGGTAAATGGTAAAAACAAGGAAACAATATAAAAAAAAACTAATTACTAATTTCTCAAAATTTGTTCTTTTATTATGTTGGTACGTATTTTCTAAACGTTTGATTGTTAATCTGTGTTTGGCATATCACAAGGTTATACTTCAATAGGTGTGTTCTACGATTTATTACTATTGAAAAAAATGAAGAAAAACATTTATTTAAGGTAAAGTTCTATAAAAACTACTAAAAGATTTTTTATATTTTAAAATTTAGAATTTCGTAAAGGATAACTCTCTTCCAAAAAAAAAAAGAATACAATCTTACAAAAGTATATAAAGAACTTTCCCCTAGGACGTTTGTTTCTTTCCCGTATTATTAAAATACCAAAAAATCAAAGACCCCACCAAAACAAAATTTTATCATTGTAATTTAATTCAAAGGAACATGATAATTAACTTTAGGCAAAAAGTGAAAATCAACTTCATTCATTAAGTATTATTGATTTGTCTTGATATTTAAAATATAAATTATGAATATAAATGTCTTATAGTATATGTATGCCCATCAAGTTTGAAGGTATACTCAATCACAAATTTTTAAATGGAAAATAAATAATACATTTGACTCTCATTTTTCCATCATCTTTCTTTTTTTCTTTCACCGTCTCTTTACTTTTTATTTGATGGACCTTTCGATATACAATGTATTATAGGGTGATATTTTTATGATATATCTATCTGGGTTTTTTAAAGTAAAAAAAAAGAAGAAAAACTATTTCTATTAACCTGAGTATTAAACTAATATATCTATGTAGGCTTTTTAGATTTTTCTATCATATATTTATAAAAATATTATATTATCAATAGATATATATACAGACAGAGAGGAGGAAAAAAAGGACGAAAGAGTTTTTTCTACACTCTTTCTACAAAATAACCGTATATAAATGTACATCCTACCAAGGAATAAGAAAAAGCACCCCTCTTATAAATATGATTTATTATATTTAACATAAAAAACAGTAGTTGTTTATTTTATCATACGTAATTAACCACCATTGACGAATCAGATCTTACATTGGATAATACGTATATATATATATATTGACAGAGTGGGAAATTTCAGTTCGGAAAATTTAAAAAAAAAATGTACATTACAATTTATTTCCCAAAATTAATTCAGCAATTCACAAATCTTTTGATCTTTCATGTTCATAGTGATGTTAACCACTCAAACTAAACACGTCCTTCAGCCAGACCTGAGCATGGCACAGGCATTGATGAGAAATTCCATGTCAATGTAGGCTACTGCCCTGCAAATGGAAGCCCGCTAGGATTGTGTCAATTTTTTTCTATTTTATAGGATTTTAATTTTCAATATGACCTCCATGGACCTCAGTCACTGCCTCTATTTTCTCACAGACTAACCATTTTACTTAATAAAGATATACATATGCTATAAACGGTACCAGAGTTAGCAATATTAATTTAACAGTCAAAATATGGTTTTAGCATTATTAGATCTTTTTAATATCCACATTTTTGAATCAAAAAAGGTTTGCACATCCGTTTTTTCATAAGTAGGAAAATCTGGGACGTCATGAACACAAGCTAATATATAAAAAAATATTAATACAAAATAAAAATTATGTTTAATTATACGTTGGATCCTGAATAGTTGATAGTAAAAAGGAAGACTATTTCTACACGCAAAATGGAAGTACTAAAAACATTGTTTAGAAATAATTTTTAGAGTATCTGTGTTTGATACATGGAAATACATGCTTGAATTCATAGATATATAAGAAGTGAAATGTTTCCAATTGACCATAAAATGAATGAGGGTAGCAAAGGCGTTAAAAAGTTTAGTTTAATAGTTTAACAAATAACTCCAAGCACTGCCTGGTACTCCAGCTAGTGTATACATACAGGCAGTAGTCCTTATAACTATCTGGAGTAATTAATTATCGCCAAACAGACAAACATTGTTTGAATAACATATAGGATAACTCCTAAACAAATCAGTCGTACTGCTCTCCTTTTGTCATAAACACACTCACATGTAGCTATTCAATACTTTTATGCTCTCTCCTCAAGAATGAAAGAATAACAGCTTTTCTTTTTTTTAAATATAAAGTGATGAGTCAGGTAGTCCTTTAGTCTTTAGAGCGCTCACTGACTCTGTTTTACCTACGTACGCTCGTTGCTAAACCGTATCTAAAGTTATATTCATTATTTTTTTAATGAGCTCGTTGTTATCCAACACACAAATAAATACACAGACATTATTTATTTTATTAATATAGCTCTACATTTTACGTTATGACATCTTGGTTTTGAGAACAATAGTTTTTTATACATTATTAAAAAAATGAAATAATGAAATTGTCTAAAAAGCATATGTGACAAAAATGTTGATGTATAAAACGTTTACTATTACTAGTTATGTAGTATTTTTATATACTTTTCTGTATAAAAATACATAAGTATAGAGACATATGTTTGTTTTTTTATTAGTACAAATAAATGCACATATGAATGACATTTTAAAGAATGGAGGAAATGCCATGTAAGAAAGAAAACTGACAAAACTGGATAAATTGAGAGCGTATGCAGTGTACATACCTTTGTATTGTTAGAAGGATAAGACCAATGGGAAGAAAGGATCATACTGATCATGATCGTATAGTAAATAGATAGATGTGTACATGTATGGAGTTTAGAGCAAAGGCACTCTTTGGGTTGATTAAACAGATACACATTTATTTATTTTTTATTGTGAAGGAACTGAAGAAGACATAGAGGCTTTTAGGATATACGATATAGTGTGAGAAAGTACCTAAAGACGTTAAAAGAAAAAGGAACAAAAATTGCCGAATAGACAAAAAAATATCCTGTGTGTTCCTCCATTAAATATAAATATTTTTTTACTATCTTTTTTATTTATGTACCCATTAGAGACAATGATTGTTTTTATTCTTATTATTTGTTATTTATTTGCAAGGATGAATTGCTAAGACAATGTATAAAAAAAGGATGATGAGCCTTGGTGCTATCTAAAGTGATTGAATCCCCCCCCCCTCCACATTTTTCCGACTTTAATATGAAAATAATATATGAGCCTTCTCTGCAAGCCTAATAAAATACCTTTCTTAATTTTATTAAAAATGTTATATTTTAAAAGAAATTGTTTCATTCCCTTTTCCTGGAATAGGTATGTCGATATTTTGTTTAATGACAATTTTTTAGAAAATCACATTTTATTTATTTCTAACAAAGTCATTTTCTAGAAGAAAGTATATTTTATTTTTTCAAAGGGTCTTCATTTCAGTTTTTCTTTAGGTCAATGGTCGATTAAGTCACTAGCCTGATCACTAAAATTCTACTTAATAAATTGTTGTAAATCCTTTGTTTTTTGGTATTTAAAAAAAAGAAACATGGCAATTTGAAGAATGTGTTGAAAAAAAGTAGTATTGCAGTCATGATGTAGTATTTAATCCGCTAGGTTGAGGGAAGGAAGGATATAAAGAAAAAATACTCTGATATTGATCTTGGATTCTAGTTTGATTCCAAAAAAGACTTAGGGCTCTTCATTGATGTGCTTACTCACACATATATTATTTTATTTTGTTATTCCCATTATGTAGCAACTTTAAAATTTTACAAAAGGTTCTATAAAATGAAGTGCAATAATAATGAAAAAAAGGAAGAGAAAATGTGTGCCTCAGCATTTCAATGAGCCCACATTTAGATGAACAAATCATCTGTATTACTCCCCATCATTAATGAGCACTCCTACTCATAGTTACTACATACTTAAATATTCTCTCCTCAAGAATGAAAGAGTTAAGGCGGGTACACATAATTTATTTAAAAGAACTTCCTGCATGATATACGTGTGTAGTCTGAAAAGTGTCCGACCAAACAAAGATACAATACACTTTTTCTGACGACTTTTTTATTTATTTGGGAACATAGTCTCTCTGTAACTCTAAACACTTCTCCCAACGATGGAACTATCTCTGTAACACGTCCAAATAGTACTCGATGTTTTTCTTTGTGAAATAATTGTTCAAGATGCACTTTTTTGGCTCAATTTCTCCGAGTTGGACTGACTTGAACGCTTCAAATTTTAACACAACAAGTCTTTATATGTTTCATTTATTATTCTCAATAATTATCAATTCTCAATTTTCTTCATTTTAACAAAAACACTCGCATCAACTTACTTAAACGATTGTTACATCACAACTGCGCCTCAAAAATGAATGAAACTTTAGCGAGTAACTGTCAACAGATGCTACTGGGTGTGAATTGCTTTTATTTAGAAGTGCTGTCATCTTCCTGTTCAGCTTTGAAACTTTTCAGACCACCTTTGTAATCGTCAAACGTCAGTCAATCTCCTTGTCCAAATGAAGATGTTCTATGATTTAAAATTTTTCTTGTTTTGGGGCAGAGAAATGGAAAATTTGCTTACGAAATATAACTTATCATGGTATTTGATCTCCCTCAAACATATATACATTTGAAATCACGAAACCTCTTTATTTTTACAGGAAGATTTGCTGAGGTTTGAAGATTATAATATGCAAATTTATTATAAATAAAATGTGTGTACACGCATGGTTGATGTGGAACCCCATCTTTGTAATAACTACTTTATAAAATAAAAATACTATTTTGATTGTAAGAGACGTAGAGGATTGATTACTCATACTAAATGTATATATTTAGGTTAAACCGCTAAAAATTATAATTTCAATACAATTTTAGATGCTAAACATTATGTTTATTTGGTATTTGGGTCCATCTATGCTTTATTAGATAAATAATATTTCTGATATTTTTCTAATAACAGAGTACATTGGGGATATAACAACAATTGAACTTTATGACCTTTTAGTGGTAAAAATACTTGACTAAATTATTTTGCTTATAAAAAAAAATTATTCAATGTATGTCCCAGTATGTACTTGATTTGTATTATTAATGACCCTTCGGCAAATAAAGTAACCGACAATTCTTACATCTGTAACCTACATACTCTCTGTTGATAATCAAAATCTTAGGAATATTGATATTTATCTATATATATGATGTTAAACTGGCCCAAATACTGGGAGATGCTCTGGTTCATAAATAAAAAAAATGTGACTTTAATTTTGAAGCAGTAGATACATAAATATATGAAAACAATATTTTACCATTTAGATATATAATAACCATTCTTCGTTTTTTCTCCATATTTTTGATAACTTCTTTAGTTCACACATTTTTAACTTTTTTTATCATAAATATATATATATATATCTCCTTAAAGGGACTTTTTTTGGTTATTTAATATATTGGAGGGGATGTATATGTATTTTATGTACCTATAGAAAATATTACTTTTTTAATTACTCCACATAAAATGGGGGAGAGCCTCCTATTCATTTCAAAGTAATTAGGAATTAATCTATAGATGATAAAGTATGTTTTATCGTTGATGAATTACATATATACAGAGTTGAGATTTTAAATCTGGAACAAGTTTAGACCGTAATATATTGGTTCATAAAAAAGTGTAATCATCAGCTTCAACTGACAAACTGTATAAGAAAAAATACAAATCCTTGAGATGTCATTTGAATACGAACGCCGAATAGCTATTATTGTGGTCCTCTGTGTTAAACAGAGGCCCAAAGAGATTATTGAGTGTAGCAAGCTAATTAGCTTTTTACGATGATGACAAGGCTTTCAAAGAGTTTGATTGGTCGAGAACACCTGCAAGTCTTAACTTCCTACATTTTTTGGGCAAAGGTAATGTGGCCGTTTCGATACCCGGATCTGAACCCTTTGGACTAATATTTGTGCTACGTCTTGGAGAGAGAATCCAATAAATTTGCACATCCAATTATTGACTCTTTGCAAGCTTCCATCCTTTAGGCAGTGGCCAACATGGACAAGGAGTTTCTCATCAAGGCCTGTACAAGGCTCATGACCAGGTTGGAAAATTTGTCTGGTTTGAGTGATCTATGGAACCCTTCATGGAAACATAAAATATTTGTGAATTGATTAATTAATTTTGGGGAATATATTGTAATATACATTATCCTTATATTATATACAAATTTCCTGATTCAAAATTGAAAGAGTTAGAGTTGTAATTTTATAAGGAATCTAATTATTAAAAAAAATCTTTGCGATTTGAAAATTGTTTAGGAGAAGAGCGGCTTAGTTGTCGTAACGTTCTATTAAATTAGCTACAAACAGGCCTAAACTAAAACAAATAAACATAAATCCGACTCCGTATCTGGTAAAGAGATAGGATCAGATTTCAACCCTAACTTTTACTCGTAGGCCAACATGGATGAACAAATACAACAATCAATAATCAGTGATGCTCTTCGTTTTTCATGAACATACTCATGCATAGTTACTCAAATGTTCTCTCATCAAGACAAAAATAATAATTATAAAAGCATTGAAAAACAAAAAACCATTATTCAAATTTCCAAATGCATATATTTTACAACTCTATTTATTGTTGTTATCTTGAATGTCCTATTATAAAGACACATATTCATCCTGGCAAATAAATAAGAATAATTTTTTTTTTTTTTATAAATTGGAAGTTCTCCCCTCAATAACTAAAAAGATAAGTGATAACAAATTTGAAATCTAAAAAAATACTCTTTATATTGGCAATGACAAAAACATGCAAAAAATAGCTTAGAATTTTAACTGTTTAGTATTTAGGTGAATTTAGTACAGAATTCCTAATTAAATTTGACATGGGGTATTTCCTGAATCACATGGGATTTTTCACATAATTTTACTTAAAGCCACATAAAGCTGCTGAATAATATTTGAAATTGGTGAAAAAATTTGTTATAGGCCAAAGGAAGCAAGGATTGGATAAAATAGAATAAGATTGACAGTTTTCTTGTTGGAAAAAAGACTGACCTTCTTAATAAAAGTTCATTTAATCAAAGGAAATAAATATTTCTGCCTTAAAAAAAAAAATCCCCCCTGTTTCTCCGACCCTGCGAACTTGTTTAGTTGTTTTCTTCAGAGTCTTGTCTTTTTTTTTGTTAACATACCACCCAAAAAAATAGAAAATTCAAAAAACCGGCTTTTTACCTTTTTTTATTAGAAAACAAAAAAAAGTACTTTTTTTAATTTTCGTAAACATTTCATTAAATGTCATTTTTTTAGACAACAATTATCTAAATCCATTTGTAAAATGACCTTTTTCAAAAGCCCACTCTTTTTTCCAACAAAAAAAAACTGTCAATTTTTTTAGATCTTTGTACCTTGTTCCCTATGACGTCATTGTTTGCCATTTCAGCATATTATTTAGGTCTACGTAGTTTCAAGTGAACTAAGAAAGACAAATATATTTTTAAGCCTTACTTCCTCCGCCTCAAGTGGCCCTTGTACATAAAAATTATTACTGTCTTGAATTTACTTTCTCTCATAATAGTTAGTGCTGTTTCAGTCCCTATTTAGGACTAAAGACTGCAGTCCATATAAGTCTCGGTGCGTTCCAGTTCAGTCTTGTATATAAAGTACTAAAACTTATAAAGTTCGGTCCTTAATGACGCCACTAAACTATATTCCTTCTTTTTGGAATCAGTTATAGTACGAAGGACCGGTCCTAAGATTGGACTGGATCGAATAAATAAGAACTGACAAGCCACTAATAATTGTAACATACTATTTAAGAATCTTTCGCTCTGTCTGTCTGTCTTTCCATCTCTCTCTCTCTCTCTCTCTTTTCCCTCTCAAATATATAAAATAAATTATTAAAATAGATTATATAATGATATTGATTAAGATATAGCTTTTCCAACCTCCCCCCCGTTTTTGCTACTGCCTCTTCCTTTTCTTTCCTGTGGTTAGTAATACATATTATATAGTTATATATATATAAATTATATCTATAAGGAGAGCCCTGCTTTCTAAAGTAACCTGCTTTTTTCGTAACATGCATCCTTCGGTCTTTTATCGTCATTATTATATTATGTTATTTCCTCTTGTTCTTCTATATTTAGGAAAACATGATATTGTGAACACACCTTTAAAGGAGTATCTATGCATACTATATACACGACCATATATACCCTAAATATACATATGTACATTTGCTTGTTTGTTTTTTGAAGAAAAAAAAGAAAAATTCATTACAAGCATTACATATGTAAGTATATATTTTATAGTTTCTATTATAGCTCCCATAAGAGATATTCAAGTATCCTATATGTTTATTTATTTTTACTCTCTACCACCCCCTCTTCCCACCTCCCAATCTTCTTGTCCCCATAGCAGAACTATAGAGAAAACGGGTCATTCACCCTCTATCTATTAGGGCAGGGACAGTACAATGGGTACGAACTGCGGTACACCCTCCCCGTATGGTGCAGTATAATTGTAAAATGTTTTTTAATATAATTAATATAGTTTTTTTAAGCTTTTATGATATTTTTTTCTTTATAATTTCTTTTCTCACATATAAATTATTCATAAATATACATAACTTTTCTAAAAAACAAAGGTTGCTATAAGATAAAAACGAGTTATATAATACTATTATTCCTCAATTTAAACTTTTTTTAGAAAAAAAAAAAAAAATGAACTTGTCTACATTTTTCAGTAATATACAAGACTATTTTGCTTTATACAAATGTCCCTGTAGTTACAAGGAATAGTAAAGCAAACATGGAAACATTGGGAAATTTATTCCTCCACCATACCACTTGGTTTAGTCAACTGGGATGTATTTTATTATTTTGTAAGTCATTATTTCTTTCTTGTGTAAAAAAATACATAAATAAATAATTTCTTATATAAAAGGATGCTTTTGGATTAAAATCTTACCTCACTATCTCAATCTATTATTAAATAAAATCAAGATTTTATAATAACAAAATATTTAATTTATGATTATATGTATACCCAGAGGGTAAAAATTTACCCAACCAAACCGCGGTACAATTCCCTACCGTACCCGTCCTACTATCTATCTATATTTTTATTTACAAAAATTTAATTAATTTGTAAAAAATGTTTTTCAATGTCATTTTTTATACCATGCTGTGACATTTATTTCAAAAAGTAACAGAAAAAAGGTCAAAAATAAAATGGTTGTTATCCAATTCCTATTTTTAACTATGAAATTATCATTCGATAGTTGTCTACAATTAACTTCAACAAAATCGAATTAATCACTACAAAAGTCATACTTTTCCTTTACACTGTACTTTCAAGTATGTACAAGATTCCTACAGGCCTAGATAAATTGTGCGTCAAAGATCTCAATCTTTTGAGGAAGTTTGAAAGTGAGCCTTTGTTTTGCTTATGGATAGACTCTATGATTAACCTGCTGCATAGTTATCTCTCCTGCTTTGGATTGGAGGTTTACGTTAGTTTTCATATTTTTTACATTGTTTTTTTTTCAAGAAACAATGTTCAGTTATGTTCAAAAGTATGATATTTAAAAGTGTTGAAATAAATAATTATAATTGTTCATAACTTAACGACAAGAACTAATTTGAATTCAAACAAACAGCGTTCCAAACACCTATTATGACCAAAGAAACAGAAACGAGGACAGCTGAAAACATTAAAAGTGTATAAGTTTGTGTTACCAAAGTCACGTCGTGATATATGTGTACTTATTAGTGTTGTCATGAACCCAATATATCTGTTAGGGTTCTAGTAACTCATTTGATCAAAAATATTAAGAATCCCGTGTGAATTTTTGGAAGAGTTTAACGATTTTTTTTAATTTGAGATACTTAATTTTGAAGAAAACACACCAATAAAAAGTCTTGACTCCTTCTTGAAAGGCCTTGAGGCTTATAAAGAAAAACTAAGGCCATATTTCGAATCAAGGGATCAAATTCTACTAAAATAAGGATATTTTGATGTTTGTTTTTCGAGCAAATATATATAACTACGCACGTAATGATGCTGCAAGTGCCAGTTCCAATATCAGTTTAATATTGCACCTATGTAAATGACAAGTCATCTTGTTAATACGTACCGGTAAACCAAACAACATTTATTTGGTTTGATATTTAATTTTGATTACAATCGAATTAAATAGAGTAAGAATACTTCATGAAATAGTTCCTGATAGCCTCGGACAACAAGTATAAGCATATCAACTCCTTTGAATAGCTATGCTGGGTCTTGTACCAAGGCAAGTAAAAAAATACAGAAATCCAAGGGAGCGTAAATTTCTAAAAATAGAATCTGTGTTCAAAAACAACTTTGGACCAAAATGCCAAATAACTGTACGTCCGAGTTCATATGGTTTCAAGTCCAAGAAAGAATTTTTACCCATGTACTTCAGCGCTGGTTTTATTTATTATACACTATTCCAATATACAAAGTTACCAACCTTTCAAGTAAAGTTCATGGAAATTTAGATATAAATATGTACATATATAATTGAATAAACTTTTTTTTTCTGTTAGAATAATAATGTTTAGAAAGTCAATGAAATAGTTATTCCGTTCCTAAAGGTTTCAAAAACAATGAGAAGGAAAAAATCAATCAAATTTAATGATTTTTATCTTATTTATACAAATCATGAACATTTAAAAATACAGTTAAGGACTGTGTTTTTAGTTGATGTTAAATGCACATGAGTATACAAATGAAAATTATGTGGAGATCATTGATATTATATAGTAGTCATGCGGTTCTAGATAGTGGAGTTGTTAGCCCAAAAGGTTTAGTGTATCATATACACATATATATAACAAACCCATATTGTTCATAATTTTTAGGACTATGATGATGAAAGTGACTTATTCCCCTGGTTGTGTCTGAGTCGCATTTCTATAATCAAAACCAAAATTGACTAGAAAGAAAATGATTTTGAATATCTATATTTCTCTTTGTCTTGGATTAAGGATCTTGACTACCCTCAAATAATATCTTATTTGATAATTTAAAAATAAATACATAATAACCCTGAATGGTTTTCAAAAATGGTTTAATGTCAGTTTACCAGTTGTATTAATCACCTCGTTTTCGTTTTCGCTCCTTGGTTAATAGCTTTGATCTGTTTGGAGAATGCATTTGGAAACTTAAATATTCACAACTATTTATAATTACAAGTATTTTCAGTACACTTTTCTCCTTTATGAAAGGTTACATATGCTAAAAGTATGTCGTGTTTTTTTCCAAATTTAGCTCTTGTCGTTAAATTTTGAACTATTATTTATACATTTTTAATGAATTATTATTTATTTCAACACTTCGAAATAGCATACTTTTGAACATAAGGAAGAAAATGTTTAAAAAACCCACTACAGAAAATCGTTTAATATATCAATGAAGACTTGATTAGTTGTAGATAATAAATAAAAACTAACTCCATATTTAGGATTGAATAAAGCAAAATGATTTCCAATCCAACCAAGACATTCAAATAATAAATTATTCTTGTAGTTGAATACACTTTCTAATTGCGTACATGTCTCGTATAAAAAGGGAAAACAGAATCAGATCCTGATTCTTATAGCTATAGTTAATTTATTTATAAATTGACTTTTAACATTCGAGGGTTATTATCAAAAGTGGGAGAAATTCAATATATTTTTAGTTTAAAATAAAGTACTAACTCTTTGGTGTCTAGTCTGTAGTAGAGGTTTAAATTTTTTGCTCAAGAAGTCCTTAAATGTTTTTGTTTTTTTTGGGTCAAAATCAAATCTTCATATTTCTTTTGAGTTTATTTCAAGTCAATCATTATCTATTCGCGGATTTGAATCTTAAATAGCTTTTCTTGAATTCAGTACTGATTAGTTATAATAAATCAAACGTAAGAAATATAAACTCCCAAATCTCAATTGATTAAGTGATAAGGTAATATTATGCTAGTTATATTGTCTCAAATGGAGTTTTGTCTATAAAACTTTATCTACTTTGAATAACATTATATTATATCAATAGAAAAAAATTTAATAATGATGAATTAGTTCATTGTTAAATGACATCACGTCCAAAACAAGTCTAAATTTTTTGATTTTGAGTTCAAGTAAAGTCTTAAAATTCTCCCCCTATGGTAATTATTATCAAAGTGATAAGTCAATAAAGACTAAATTGTTATTTTATTAGTTCTTTAGTCTGGGATTAAATGATTTGTTTTATTATTTTGAGCCAAAGAATTTTTTCTAAATTTGACAACTTCATGTCCAAGTAACTCCTCAAAATCCAATATTATCTACTATATATTAGAGAGAGTAATACATTTTTTAATTATAACATAGATTTACAAAAAAGATTTTGTAGAAAGAAATGGTTGGCAAATCTCCAACTCTATGAAGAACTTGGATAAAAATTTATTTGAGAAATGATAATAATATCATCAACAAAATTGATAATGATTATACAAAAATACTTTTCAATTAAAATAAAGTTCATTTTATTTTCACACTTTATAAGTATAAAACTTTATCTATTTTTGAATAAGGGAGAGCAGGCACAGTTTTAAAAGACCCTTTTTCTCGAATATTAGAAGAGCTAGAGTCATAAACTTTAGATCACAATTGTATAATATAATGTCAATCATAGTGAGAAAAAAAAATCTTTAGATAATGGATAAAAACAGTTTTGAGGGATTAAAGTAGTTTCATGAAGAACATTATTCGTAGTTAATCGTATGTCAAACTAACTTTGAGCAATTTACCGAACAGCAAAGGGTTTTGTAATTTCCCTGGTCTCCTCTACAATGAGTAAGTACTTATATTTCATCTATGTAATGTTATTAAAATTATATAGACATGATTTATAATAAATTTTGTCAAAAGGAGCAGGGTTAATTGATAAATACAAATTAAAATTAACATATTTTTGGAGGACGTAAAAACAGAACATTAGTTACATACATCGATCAAAAAATTTGCAAGAAAAACTACATTACATATATACCAAATAAAAAGGTAACTCTTGACATACCTGCTAGCGATGTATTCACCCCAAGGATATTTTGAATTCTTATTTAATAAAACATTTACTCATTGGTTTGTTTTTCTTGGACTTTTAATGGTGATATGTGGTGATACAACAAACCAACCAACCAGTTTAAAAGGATGTTGTTTGGATAAAAATTGAATCACTAATAATTATATATATATATATATATTAGTTCAAAAAACAATTTGAAAAATATTTTTCAAACTGAAAAAGTGCATATTTTTCACAAATCCTATATATTTTTTGTATAACATTGTGTTATCACTAAACAAATCATACAAATTGTAGTTCTTGAGGGCATAAAGTCATGGAAGATATGAGGTGATTATAGAGTTTTTTAGTACTCGTAGGACCGATTTTAATGCACTATACTTGGTGGATGTTATAAGTGATATATTCAATACAAATATGAATTTTTATTTGAAAAAAACTCAGATCTTATGTTTTACATAAAGGACAAAAAAGTGCGCATTATCCATGGTACACAAATACTTCATTTATCTTTTTTCATTAAAAATAATAATTTAATGAGAAAGTTTTTTTTTCATTTTTGAGAAGCTTTCTGTCTCATCTAAAGTAGATATTTATTACAAAAAGCTCTGCTTTCACTTGTATTGACTATTTTTATGTAGGAGTGCTTTCTTTTTTTTAAATAAGAAATTTAAAAACTTCAAGGATTAGTTTTAGAAGACTATAAAAAGACTGCATTCCTATCAGTCTGGTACTGATTAACTTTTCCAGTCCTAGGATTGATCAAATTATAGTAGTTGTAACAGCTCAAATGAAGTGGTATCATAACATCTTTCAAAGAGACAAGATAACTTAAGTTTAAAATAGGATTTTATGAGTCATTTTTTCTTCTATTATTTATAATTAAAATAATTTATGTGGGTGTGTGATGTATGTCCCCCATCGTAACAGAAAAAGGAAGGACACATATTTTATACAAATTTAAAAAAGTTAATTAGGAAGAGGATGAACGAGTTAATCTAAGTATGAATATTCAATCTTTATTATGTTTATGCTTGAAGACGGAGCATGGCAAGTTAGAAATGGAAACTACAAAACAAAACAAAAATCACAGTGTTAAACATTTGAAAAAACGCTTGATATTTAGCAAAATTAGAATTTTCAAATGTGCAAATATATGTTACATTTTCAAAAGTGCCAAAAGGAGCTGCAGGTTTGATTATGTTTACATTAAATGGACAGAAACAACAACTAATGTTGTTTACAAGGAGGTTTTACAATAGAAATTTACATATTTTTATAATTATAGTTTATAGTAAATTGTTTTAATTTAGAATTTTAACATAAATAACTATTTTTCATTGGGAATCTTTAAGATAGTGTGTTTGTCCTAGTATTATATACAATAATATATAAGAATAAAATAGGCCCAAATGTATTGTTTAAAAAAAAAATGCAAAGATATAAAATCGAACATTTGAATCAGAACATTTTTTTTTTTGACAAAAAAATTTAAACTTTTTACTTAGCAGGTATATCGTTCTATATGTTTTTTTCAAAGAATTATATACGAAAAATGTATCCAAATACAAATAAGGTACTAAGAACTGTAAGTGAATAAATTGTATATAAGAAAAATGATCTATGACCTAAGTGGGGGGAGGGGTTGAATTGATAATATAATGATATCAAAAGAATTCCATGCATTTTAAAGTAAATTACTAAGCATTGATTAATATGCTTCAAATTTTATTTTCTAATGTTGAAAATTAATAAAAATGGATGATTCCTCAAAAAGTGAAAAATTAGGATTTTTTTACGGGAAAGAAGAAAATATGGATTCTAGGACTCTTTGTTTTTCATTTTCCTTTCTAATTTTGATAATGGCTAGTGTGGGAAAGCCTTAATATGGTATAAAAAGTACCTAAGCAAAATTTCATTGTGCTACAAGGTCATTTCCAGGTCACACATCTCGATCGAATTATGAAAAAAGTGAAAAACTTTTGCTTAGTGAATATATAAACTAAGAACACATATCAGTTAATTTGCATAAAATAATTTTGATAGACTTTTTTTTTAACATATAAAAAGTATTTAAAAACTTTTGTTTTCTAAAATAGTCTTATTGAGAAAAAAAATAAAGAAAAAGTTAGGAAAATTTGATGATCTGCGTATGGTGCTCATCATTTCATTACAATTTCAGAAAGGAAAGATTAATTTTTTTACGCTATTATCTGTTTTTGCTCCAAAGGGTAGCTTAGAAAAAAAAACTTTATTAATGCTTATAATAGGTTAGAATAATGTTTATAATAACTAATAAATGCAAAATAATGATTATTGCTGTATTTTTTTTTATTTTGTTTTTGACAAAGTAAAAAACTTTTGTCTTCTTTCAAACTTTGAAGGAGATTTACTACCTAAATGTTATATTATAGTACAATGACATAGTGCATAAGTTATTTTTTAACTATATCACCACTTTTCGAACTAGCAGTAATCCAATTCGGAAAAAGTTGAATAACAAAACGTATTGATTCAATGTATGAATGTTTCCATAAATCGTGGTTTGATTAAATAATCAATAAATAAACGTATATTTTTATGTATACAACTATGTACAAATTTTAATTTTTTGTATTTTTATGAGGGAAAATTTGATGATCCGCTATTAGGAATAAAGATCTTTTATATCCTTTCAAACTTTGAAGTTAATGTGTTACCTGAAGATGATATTGTAGGAAAATGAAAACTTTCCATGAGTGTTGTCCCTGACAAATTCCAACTTTTCCTGTACCAGCCATAATCAAAATTAAGAAAAGTTAACAAAAAACTGGCCTAATGTACAGGGATATGGGTAGTACTCATGTAGAACAGGGGCGTCTGCAGGATCTTTTTTTATTTTATTTTTCAGAAAAAAAATCGAAAAGTTAATTTATTTGAGAAAAAATTTGAAATATCAAATTTTTTGAAATTTTTTCTCAAAAATCAAATTTTTTGAAATTTTTTCTCAAAAATCAAATTTTTTGAAATTTTTTCTCAAAAATCAAATTTTTTGAAATTTTTTTTATTAATTTCATCAAAAATGTGCAGTTATTAGAAAAAAAACTATAGCTATTTTAAATAATTACATTTTTAAGAGAAAAAATCCAAAAATAAGAATTCATATATTTAATTTTTGTCAAAAAAACTCAAAAATTAATACGTATTTGCAAAAAAAATCAAAAATTTATAGGTATTTTCAAGAATTTAAATTTTTTTGAAAAAAATTTCAAAACTGAAGTACTTTATACAAAACTATTTTTTTCGAAAAAAATTTCAATAATCCATTGTTATTCTCCAGAAACTAATTTTTTTGGAAATAAAATTCAAGAAATCCACAGCTTTTTACTATAAAAATCAGAAATTAAATCTCAAATATTAAATATTTAAAAAATAATAATTCAAATACTTAAATTTGTAATAAAAAGCAAAAATTCCTTAGCTTAGGGTGTGGCTAAAGCCCCTCCAGCCCACTCCGTACGGACAACCCTGTAAAAGCATTCTTAGGTTAATGTTATTTGTTTTGTAATATGAACATATGTTGTTTAACGTAGAAATGCTATATATATATATATATATGTACGTATGTATGATTTGGAAAGAGGCTAAAATAAACTAAAATGGGGTGGGTTGTCCCAGACTAATTCAATTACCTATTATATATACATGTAGATAAAAAGTTAAGTTGGAGTAAGTGGTCTATGTGGATGTACATTTATGTCGTTCAAGTATGTACAGTACATACTTGAAGGCTTAACAAAAAGGAAGTTTCCTTTTATGTCCTGAATCCTGGTTTGGATTATATTATTATATGCAAATTACCCCTACACCTTTTAAGAAACTTGAAAATATGTAAGTTTTTGTAAATGTGTACAAAATAAAAGTAGGGGAGAAACGAGAAAGGGGAAAAAGGCATCGAATTCCTCATTACAAAACCTACAACATTAAAACAATATACAAAGAGTTCCGCATTAACTTTCTACCCACGAAAAACTCATTCCCTTTCTTAATATACCTAATTAATAGTAAAAATTTGCTGCACTAATTTTCTTCTTTTTCTAATGGATGGTTCCCTTATGTTGGTGGGTTGATTTTTTGAGCTATGGGGCAGATATATTAAGTATGGACAGATTATGTAACATACATTTGCAGTTTTGTTCAAATTTACTCTTGTACGAGGTGCAATCAAAAATGAAATTACCAGTAACTATGATTTGTATATTGCAATGGTTGAAATTCCTTTAGATCTTCAATATATTGAAAACTAATGTTAGTACCCCGTATTTCTTGAGTTATTAGACGTCTACGGATAGACAAACATTACTTTATTAATATAGAAGATCACTCCCCGAGCAAATCTTAAGTTTTATTCTTTGTTATTCATGAGCATACTCACACGTACTACTCAAAACTAAGACATTCTCTCCTCAAAAATGAGAAAATAAAAAAAATTGTTCAGAAGGCCAGTATAACAAACAAAAATTATACGACAAAAGTGACCAGAATTTATAACCTTTTCTTTTTTAATATGTCGTGCTGAGTTTTAGTTACCCACGCTCGTTGCTATATATAATCAAAAAAATGTTCATTTTTTTTAATAACTACTCTCGTTTTCTTTTCTTTTTTGAGATGAGGCCCCTATAGCTACACACCCTCTTTGCTCAATGCTATCTTAGACCAAGCAATAAAGGTGAAAAATGAAGAATCGGCAAACATCGAAACAAATGTTGCTTTATTATTATGGATGTTATTTAAATTTTTTAAATGGAAATTAGACATCAAACCGGTAGGCACAAGCTCTTATACTGCAAATCCATATCGAGTCTCAAGTTTTTTACTCACCAGTCAAAGTCCTAGAATATTTTCATCAAGTTCAGTTCAATTTCTCAGGAAATTGAATATACTTTAAAGATAACTTTATATCTAATGAAAAAAAAGGTAATGACTTTTAAAGTCCAAGTCAAGTCGAAAGACTTGAGACCAAATCCCCAGCCTTGCTAATTAGTAAGTATTATCCAAAACAAGAATCAAAATATTTTGTCCATTAACATTTAAAAATACGTTTTATGAATAGATTAAAATAAAATGATAGCAATAATGTATACTAATTGGTAGTATTAGAACAAAATTGTACCACAGCATTATTTACTAATATCAGAAATAACTTTTGAGCCAGCCCTAAGGAGTAAAAAAAACCCAAAAACAAACATGTTAATACAAGATCATGTAACTTCTACCTATTGCAAAGTACAAGCAATTTCGTAGAGCGCAAAAAGAAAGTCAAAGTGAAACTTATGGTACTAATAAATTAAGATTCTTGTTAACATCAGCAGCTTGTTATATGTATGGAGAAAATGTACTAAGGCTATTGAGAATAGAACCTTCAACATATAAATTATCATAAGTGAAAGGAAAATACTGTAAAATTAAATTAAAACAATTATATTATTATTTTAATACGCTTTTCTTTTTTAAGTTACGTCAAAACTAGGTAGAAATTCCTTAACTTTGGGAAAGAATTGTCGTCAACACGACAATTAATCAAAGAATGAAACAAAAGCGATAGGCTTTTTTCCTTTTATAATCAGGACACAAACTGCTATGTTCCTCTACATTTTGACCATCCCTGCCAATGACCATCCATCATGATCTATGAGGTGAATCAATAAGCTTCTATAACTTCCCTTCTTCTCCAAAAAAAACATATACATATGCTTCCTCTTTGTGACTCCCTCCCTATCCATCAATTTGAATAAAAGTTTTATTTCCTAGTACGTATTTGGTATAACCACCACTGCTGCTTTGTATCTCAAATTAGGTTAATTTTTTTCCCTCAGTGTAAAAAAAGATGAAGAAAAAGTTTATTGTTGTTGCTCCCGCTATAGTTTGGTTATATTTGTTTTCTACCCTGTTACGAGTCTCTTTCTCTCTCTGTCTCTTGCTAATATACTTTTAATTTGCGTATATAGAATTAGGTAGATAGGTTGCCAACCTTTAAATGACAGGTTGGCAACCTATCAAAGTTTAATCAGCAGGATTATTTTGCAGGGATTTGTTCACCAACATGAAACTGATTGGGGGGGTAGGGAAACAAAATCACGTCGATAGTATCTATAATTCGATTATTTAGTCATGGATCTCGAAATATCTGGATCAAAGCGCCCTTTTTCCACCATGAGTTTATTTTCTTTTTATGTGTAAAATATTAAATAAAAGTAAATATGTCTATTGTGTTTAACCTCTCTAATATATGTATATCTACAAATTTCAGAATAGATTGGTCTACTTTACATTTTTTATTACAAATTTTAAATTTAACAATTATTTGTTAAATTTAAAATTGTAACTTTTAAACAAAAAAACTCACTTGCTTACACCAAATGTGTTTATTTTAAAAAGTTAACCAGGAAAAATGTATCTATTTCTATATATATATATAATTCCAAAATTTAGTGTATATGAAGGTCATCTAAAAAATATAAGTGTTATAAAAGTATTCAGAAGTTGAACCAAAACTATTTAAATTTAAATCGGGCTGAATCATAAAACAAGGAGACTTTTTGTTAAAAGTTTCAAATAATGGTGATACTTGGACTCAGTATTGATTGATTAAACGTCAAAGATGGACACCAGCAAAGAGAAAATACATCATATGTAACAGTCTTTCTTCGAACAAGGTGAAAACGCAAGCTGTGTGTCGGAAAATGAGAATAGTATTCATGGTCCTGATACTGTAACAGCCATCCACGTCCAATTTTGGTTTTGTCGATTCCGTTTCAGTAATTTTGATTTCAAAACTGCATTGCCCATTGTCCAAAATGTACATAAAATAATGAATTTTCTTGGATAATCTGAAATGCTCAAGAGTGTATGCTAAGTTTAGAGTCTTCATTAAATTTAGGAGATTTGATTTTCTATCAATATAGCCTTTCAAATAATATCACTCATTTTTTTATTTATGAGAATGAGCTTTTTCTATGTTATGTACACTTCGCAGCGTCTATAAGGATTTATTATAATAATTGGGTGATAGATAATGAGGATGATAGTCCGTCAAAGAGTACAAATAGTTCAGACTGTAAAAAAATCCTTCCATCTTGTGTTTGTGTTATATGTATGGGTTGTATTTTTCTGCTTTAAATTTATGTAGCAAATCATAGTAACTGTATTTTTTTATGTTATAAATGTATATATATAAAGCTAAATGAGAGTTTAAGACATTTAAAGGTATTGCAGTATACATAAGTTATATATAGTGTTGGGGCGTTCCTAGGACTGATTTCCTAATAAGCCTCCCCCAGCATTCACTCTTTTTTTATCGATCTGATATATTTAATCATTCAACGGTACAAAGGATCGATTATTTGGTACTTTAGGACTAGCTAGGATTAAAAATATAAAAACGAAGAAAATAATGAATGATGTAGCCGTTATAGGCACATGCATTCTACTTTAAGCTTTACGTATCTTGTACCTTTGAAAATATTCCTGCCGAACAGTTTCAAGGACATAGTTATTAACTACGTCATTTCAGCTGTTGTAGTTAATATAAAAGAGAGATAAGGACAAGCCCTAGGACTGAAAAGTACTGATAGGACTTCATTTCTTTTAGTATTTTTATAGGGATCAACAATACACATAACTTTATGAAACAATAGAAATATTATTATCTTGTTCTGGTTAAAAAAACACCAAACACAAAGAAAGAACGACCATTGCATGTTTAATTAACATTAGGTCAACGAAACAAGGATAAAAAAGAAAAACTGGCAAATCCAGAGATCCGATAAATAAACCATATCATGAAGACAGCATTGTTTTTACCTTGTTTCTTGTGCAGTACTTTATTCAAGACTAGTTTAGAAAAATCCATTAGACACTTTATTTATTTTCAATACACTTCGTTTTGTTTATAATACAATAAGTTACTTGTGAAGGTGCTGATGACCTTCTTCAAGCAGGAATTAGTGTGACTGCAGTAGCAAAGCAATTGGAGGTAGCCAGCCTGTTCAGTTTCTCTATGATGGAGCCACCACAAATAAGAACAAAGTAGTTCAGACAAGCCTTTAACAGGGCAGCCTGAAAAGCTGAACAGAATGGGAAAAAACTTCATTGTAAAGTACTAAGGAAAATGTCATCCATCCTTGTGGAATTTTCAAAATAGCTCTCAACCAAAAGGTTGTTATTAGCACTTTATTATAGTTATATTTCTAGCGATATATAACTAATGACATACATTTTATACAAAAAAAAACTAAGTAGAATGGGCACTCAGTAGAGTGCAAACCTCCGCCTATGGTAATTTTTCATAAAGGGTATATTATTTCCTCTCTATGTTAAAGTCAAAAATATGAAGGGTTGAGCCTGTTAAATTTTATCAATTATAATACTATATGATATTTTGCATCCTACTTTAATATATATTATATATGTATTGTGTACCACAAAGAGATGATTTTAGCTCTGTATCTCAATTTATTCAAAAGTGATAGTGGATATTCCATTTTTGACCTTTTTTATTACGTTGACCTTTTGTCATTAGCTTAAATTTTTGCTTCATAAAGCATCTTTATTGACCAAAAAAATGACACCAATTAGTACTTTGTACCTCAATATTTTCCAAAATTATTGTCAATTATGAATTTTAACAATTTATTTTACCATGACCTTGACCTTTCAAAATTCCTCGGTCATAAAAAAAGATGGTCTGAGTAGTTTCCGACCTAACAAAGATACAAGCCATTTTTGTAATTTTTTTAAATCTAATTTTCAATATTGTCTCCTTGTAACTCTAAACACTTTTCCCAGTGATGCTCCGATCTTAGTAACCCTTCCAAATAGTACTCGGCATTTTTTTCTGCAAAATAATTGGTTGCAAAGGTGATTGATTGCCTATTCATTTGATGAAAATATTTTCAGTCCACTATTTGGATAGTATTTATGTTTGGGCGTATAATGCTGTATCTAAGTTTTATCTTCAGTAATTAATCGGCGTCTAAACTGCACCAACAGAAAAATACTCGATTTTTTCCATTTTCAAAAAAAAAACCAATCTCATCAACTCACTCAAACGACTTTTACATGACAACCGCACGTCCAAAATGGCTGAAACTTTGGTAAGTAACAGTTCAAAGATGTTAGATAGATGTGACTAGCTTTTATTTACGAATGCCCTCATCTTCACGATGAGGTCGGAAACATTTCTGACCACTTATTATAATATTCATACAAGTAAGATCAAAATTGATCTGTAAGTTTTGCCGTATTATTGGTGAAAAACAAATTAAAGAAAAAATATAAACTTTGTTTAACTAGGTTGATAAAAGTAATTATTCAATTGCAAAGATGAATGTGTCATATTTACACAGCACTCTCTAAGTCAAAGTAAACACGAGGGTTAACTGTACTCGTAACTGTCAAAGTTTGTTTAATAGTAGAACAAAAGGAGGTCGTAAAAGGAGAAGGAAGAGACAGGCATTGAGTAAGAAGTAATTAGTAATTATCGTCTCCTTAAGATTATAGTCATAAAAAAATGAATTTTTATTCTTCTTCTTTATATAAGTGTATTCTTTGTTTCTGTATTTAGTAGCCCTTCTTCTACGATTATATCTATGTGTACTTACACTACAAAGTCATATAGGATAGGGGTTGATGAGGGAAGTGTAAAAAGGGAGAAGTAGAAGGAAAAAAAAAGATTTAAAGAAAATTTATTACAAGATTTTGTGTCTTTCTTTTTAAGTGCGATGAAAAAAGTACTTAGGACAGTTTCATCTAATGGCTTTTGAGAAAAAGGGAGAGTTTAGAATGAAATTATAATCATTATGGAAGTCACCTTTGATGAAGCAAAGGTAAGGAGATGGACAAATCAAGGAATCAACTTTAACTCAACCCCATTTTAGAACACGTTGTATTCATATTATTTCAAATTTACTCTAGAAATAAATAAGTACTCGTCAAAGTATCATCTCAGTGAAAAAAAGTTATTCAGAATAAGTAGTAAAATATGTATTAACGATGAGCAATTAACTAATAACTGTTTAAATGTTGGGATATATTTTTGTACGGCTTCCCGTACAAAAATTGTTATCTGCATTCTGAAAATTTTCGATACTTGTACATCTTGACTTGGCATTCCATCCCTACAACATCAGAATCCATCTGAATATAATTAAGTTACATCTCCGTAAGCCAAAATATAGCTCACTTCTGGCCTGCCTCCATGTAGCCCTCCTCCAGAACTCCAACCCCGAACTTTGCAGGTTCGGGTGCCGCACTTTTCATTCATTTTTGGATTTGCTTCGAGCTTGGAACATGACAGCGTCGTACGACATGAACAGGGACTTCGCCAGCGTTGTCTCACGAGTCTGTTATTGCTTTTTAAGGAGAGCATTTATTAATAAAAAAACTTATCTAAATATAGTATTTAATCATATCACAAATTTGTTTTGTTTGTCTTCTTTTGATTTTATGAAAACAACGTTTTTTGCGAGTTAGTCATGCTATTGGTCTCCATTTTGTATGCATCAATGGAAAAATTACGGGCCCTTTCTATCAGAAAGCATTTAAAAAAGTTTTTTTTTCCTTCTTCATAAAACATGGGGTCATAAATAAGTAATAAAAAAAGAGGAAACAGATATTAGAGTAAAAATGACAGGGATAAAATAACTTACAACTCTTTATTTATTTATTAGGTTAAAAACTTTTACAACTTTATATATATATTTTCTTATATCACATGAAGAAAAAAATAATTAAGTTTTAAATTTCTATCAAGTTATACAAAGATATAATAGTTACTTTTTATAAAATATATATATATATAAATGGAAGAAGGATATGGGATTGAAATAACGGTTCAGTGCACGAACTTTGGATAATTAATAATATATACACATATATTTAGTTCAAACTCTATTTTATTTTTACTAGAAGAATTCTTCGCTTTTTTATTACGGTTAGTGTATGTATGTATGTGTTTTTGTATATTTGTGTCTACAAAGAATCATAATAATAAAAACAAAAAAAAACATACAGAGAAAAGAATGTATAAAAATTCTTTTTTTCTTTGAATCTTCTAATAAATTTGTAACGTGTTTTTTTTTTTTTTTTTTTCAAATACAGCTATATGTAATAATATAAATTCACTATAGAGATGTGTGTTAAGCTTCTTTTATGTATATACAAAAAATGAAAAACCAACTGAAATCTAATACATATATATATTTCTTCCACATTTCAGGTGATTCAGCCCGTGAGGAAATGCCTCCGGGTATAAATCCATCATTTTGTGAGCTGCTGCCAAGCTGCTGCGCCAGCATAGCCCACCTAGCTGTCGCCTACCTGCAGCTGCTGATATCTATTGAGAACAGCAACTGTAGCAAGCGAGGCTTCAGAGGGTTACATTCAGCAAATAGCTGACATGTCAGAAGACTCTGATTCACAGGTAATTTAAAAGTTAATTAAGAATATATTATATATTTTTTATTTAGGGGACATTCAGAACATCATGGCCACTTAAACATCCTTTAACATAACCCCCTGGATTTGTAAAAACGGTTTTTAAACCTTTAAATCTATAATTGATCATTAAAGTCTTTTCAGTATCGTTATTATTTACTCATCTCAATTATGCAAATTTTAAGAGGATAAGTGTCATTTTTTTTACAATTTTACTATGAGGAAATGTCGTATAACAAATAATTAGTAGACAATTGCTAAGAAAAAAATTGTCCTCGTTACGACCATGATCACACAGTTCCAAAAGATGATTGAAATGGCAGCGCCAGTTCAGCGTGGGATTGTCCCAGAAAGCCATCGTGGAGCCGACTGGGGCTGCGAGAAGATGATTCCCAATGTCTTCCATGCATGGCAGTTAAATGCATTTAAGTCATTTTTTTGTTTTTCTTTTTGATTCCTTGGATTTTTCTTTTTTTTAATGTGAGAATTAGGGCGTACAAGTTATGCTTATAAAGATGCAACCTGATGTTACTTATTTGATTCATAAAATTCGTATAAATAGATAAATATTCTATAGAATTTGTTTACAATTTTTTTTTTTTATGATTTTACTATAAGAATAATAAATTATATCTTGTTCAAACCCCAAACTCCATATTTTTAGTATTTTAATTGATATTTACGAGTGCAAAACGGATGAAATAGCTTAAACAAATATGACAAAAAATTATTTATTGTTCATTTCGTAATTAAATACATTTTATTTTTGGAGTTTCTTTCTTACTCAGTTCACTAAGGGAGGGAGGTAAGACCTAAAGTCATATATATCTATGTTCGGAAGGGGGTCTATATAAAAAGCACATAGACCTTAATAATATTCTAGGAAAGTATAAATGACATCATTGGGAACAAGGGACAAAAATTTGAAATATAAAAAGTGGATTGCCATTTTTCTTTATTGAAAAAAGAGTGACCTTTTCTTTGAAAAAAGGTCCTTTTAGAAACAAAAAAAAGAACCCCATTTGTCGACAAAGAGGAGAAGGTGGTAAACATAATGTAAAAAATAATCAAGTTATCGATGAGTTACCCCTTAGATACCTATAAAAAATATTCGGCCATTTTAGTATAGTTTTATGTTTCCTATTCAGTTGTTTTATAAAATAACAGCTATTCAGTTTTAATTAAAGGTATTTTCTCAATAAAGAATTTTAATGAACAAGGTGAAAATGTATGCCAAGTGGCTGAAAACGTGAATAGAAAACAGCCAATCACATGCAAATTTTGGTTTCTTCTTTTCCGTTTTAGTAATTTTATGTCAAAGATGCGTCATGTAGGCACTGTTTTGATTGCCAATGAGATAAAAATTTATGGGGAAAAAAATCAACTAAGGATAATGGATTCTTTTTATTACATCTTATATTAATATAATCATTCATCGACAACCGTGCATGGAAAACTGCTCTGGAGAAAATTGCCCATGAAAGATTGCCAGTTAAGAAAATTTCCATTATTTTGTTCAAACTTCATGATTACCTTCAATTAATATTATTCCAATCTAGGAAGAGGGGGGGGGGAATAAATATCTTAGGGTCTCTTAAAATTTGGTTGAATATTCTCTGCCTTCGGATTGGCCACCGGGGGTAGTGTGGGATTGTTAAAAACCACCGCCAAAGAATAAGATAAATCTAAGGAACTTCTTGAACCAAACAAGCTAGTTCAATACCCTCGGATTGATCGGGCTCTTGGGGGTAGTGTTAGATAGGTAAAAATCACAGACAAAGTATCACATATATCCATGGAACCCCTCCAATATCAAAAAATAATTCCAAGCCCTCGAGGTGGGCGTGGACTTCTTGGTAGTTTTAAAAAACAAGTGTCACGGGTCCAATCAATAGGGTGCATGTCTCACATTTCCAAATTATTATTTTTTTCAATCCTATAGGCTATGTTAATTCAATGTTTACTTCTATAATATTACTTCAGCACGCACATATTGTTGACATTTTTTTGGCAAATGCTATTTAATCATTATGCAATTTTTTAAAGATTGAAAGTGTGAGACCCTTTCGTGGAGTGAGAAGAGTATTCTGTAGTTTGTACAATCCATAAGATGGTCTAGTATTACTTCCGTACCTGTCCTTTTAGAACCTCCGTGACTCTCATGATACCCCACAAAATTCAAGAACCTGTGTACTTCTTTATAATAGATTTTAAACAGAATTGTTTGTAACATACACATAAATAATATCTTCAATGTACTTTTCAATGGTATTAAAGGGGTCCCTTGGATGAATTGAGAGTGGTTTGTAAGGATGGAGGGCTACCTCCAAGTACTCTGTGTAACCTGAGTCTTAGAACTTTTTTTTGTATTAGAGGGGTTCCTTGGATGTATTGAATGAATAAGAAATGGTTTTTAGCAATATCATACTACCACCGAGCTAATCAGAAGGCAGAGGGTATTCAACCATATTTTGAGAGGCCCTAAGCTATTTATCCATCCCCTCCTTACCAATCATCTTGATCGATTTCTTAGAAGATTGTATTGAATTTAAAAAATTGCAAGGGAATGGTATTGCAATAATATTACTCAAACTTGAAGGTACTCCCTTGGGGGATGGAACAAACAAAAATATTTAAATATTTGTCATAAATAATATAATGCGAATTTATAATGTATTATTATTCATCATTAAGTTTGAAAAAAATACGGGAAACTTTCCTTTTGGCAATTTTCCTCCATGGCAATTTTCTCAAGATCAATTTTCCCTAGGCCAGTTTTCCTTGTGCCATCGGCAACAGCACATTTCAATAGATCTTTTTGAAGATAAATTAGTGAAGTATATCAATTTGAAGAATCTGGAGTGATCCAAAACCCCTAAAGATGAATTTAGTATTAAGTCCAGGTTTTGATTGTGTAATAAAACTAGTCAATTATTTTTCCCCTATACTTATGAGAACTAATATGACAACACTAGAGAAAAGTAAAAAGATTATTTTCAAAATGGAGTCTGGATAACTTTGTATACTTTGGCGAATGATCGTTCATTTCTATAAAAAAAAAAGATTATCATTATTAACGAATAAGAGGCGCCAAAGATTCAACTTAAAGTATCCAAAATTTATCGTCACAATAAAGGAATGATATCTGTATATATTTTATGGGAAAGGCCAAATCGGTGGAGATATTACTGTTTCAAATCAAATAATACTTCATAATTACATTTATAATTCTTGGATATCTTAATTCATCCTCCAAATGGGAAAACAAAGGCCATATTTAACTGAAGTATGTCTATGACACACTAGGCTGTAGGTATATATAGAAGTTCTAAAAAAAAATGGGACATTCTCATTTTCTTGTTGTTTGCTCAAAATTGTTTTATGTTGACACACCAAATATCATATTTGTTTTTGAAATGGTTATTTTTAGTAAAGAGATAGCCCTATGCCTCTCTCCATTATCTACGAATATTTACCAAAGAAGCTCCGGGTAATGTTGTCATTAAAGGTAAACTCATTACATTGATGATGACTCAAGTACCTACCTTCATACGGACATAGAATCAATAATCTCAATATGGTGCTGTTTATTCGAATAACATGAATTTCAAAAATAAATACATAGAAGGGAAAAATCCCATAAAATAATATGTATTTTGTTATATATAAACATGACTACATACATATATATCTCTGAACACGATATAAGATTTGTAAAGGATTTTTATGAGCCAAAGAAAAAAAGATCTTGGAATAATGGAAGTGTAAAAAAAAAAGGGGGGCTAACTGACTAACTATGTACGGGGTGGACCTGAATAAGGATCCACCCATGATTATAGTTTGTAATATAGTACTAGGTATATATTTAAATGTGTTTGCCCTTGTTCCGAATTTATATGCGGGAGACTTACTTGCAGCTAGTAAACACAACGCCTTACGGAGTTTTTGTCCATACAGACTCTGCAGCTGTCATTGCTGAGCCTGGAAACTCATCATAACTTTTTCTCGACCGTAGCCTACATTTCAAAGTCAAGGGGTTAAGATCAAGTGAAAATATAAGTTAAAAATGCTCAACACTACCATATTTTTTTGACAAAATGCAGTTACAAAACTTTTGCCTTCAATAATGAAATCTCTAGACAAAATACTTCAAATTGAATGACGTAAAATGAATTGGGCAATTATTAAGAACCACCCTATATGTATCGAAGTTATGTTATCATTCATAGTTTGCTGAGGCTTTCCTCTTCTACTTCTTCATCATAGTCAATCATTGTATGAAAATGAAGGCAATAATGTAAAACAGATATGATGTATTTATGAATATTCAGACAAAGTCTGCTTCCTCTTAGTAATAGAGAGACGCATAAATGAAATGAGAGCAGTATTAAACTCATTAATCCTTTATGCGACAGATTGTATCCATTTTATTCCAACCTTTTAATCTCATTTTTTCCTTTCATTGTACTTTGTACCCACGTCGATTCAGTAAAAGATCCTTTCGTTTGTGCCAAAAAAAGTTAAATTCCTTTTTTACCCTTTTTCTCTTCTCTCTATTTTAACTTTATGTCTTGGTTTAAAATCCTTTGAAATATTTGCCCCCGTGTCAGTATGATCACTATTCTTTTCTTTGTATACATACTACATTATTAAAGTTTCCCCTTTTTTTTATATAGATTGAGGACGACCGACCAATTTTCGTACCTTTTACGAGGGAATCCATTGCTAAAATCGAAGCTCGCATCCTTGAAGACAATGAAAAAAAACGAGAACTCCAACAAAAGCGTGCAGAAGGAGAAGTAAGAAGTTTCTTCTATTTTTTTTTTTCTTCTTCTTATATACTCTAAAATCTATTTACATAATGAATCCATCATTGATTTATACGCAATAAATATTAATGTTATAGTTATGGATGTATAATCTAACAAATCACTTCTTCATTTTTATGTAAATATAGCTCTATACTTCATTCGATGAAGACCGATCAAAGTATTTCTTTGCTTTTATATAATAAATAGCTACATGCATAAATTTCTCATTCTTTACCCTTATTAATTAACCTTTCCGCTCTATATATACAATAAAATTATATTCGTAATAATTATCTTATACAAGCTACTTGAGAAAGGATATGGTTGAACATTCCACTGACTTATACTTCTTTAGAGATATTAACAGAACAGGGTACCAAAATGTTCATTTTAATTCTGAATAAATGTTTTATGTAGAGGTATCTGAGGTAATATTGAGGCCTTGTGTAATATGAGACACCCTATTTACACTTTACAATTAATTTTGGAATTATTCTTTTTGCAAATGTGACAGTAAAGGACGTCATCTTTCAGTCATGTTAAACTCAGTCTAATTGTTCCACCCATGTGAGGAAAGTATTTATTTATTTTCTTACCATTTTTCACACGGATTTTTTTTTTCTTTTTTTGGCATTGTATAGTAGATTCATTTTTTTAGGAAACCCAGATTAAACAGTAAACATAGACTACAATCTAGTGAATTATGGGGTAATAGGCGTTACATTTATTAGTTGCATAATAAAACATATGAAATGACTCTTATGAATAATATGAGACGCACTAATTGTAGTAATATTGTCCATACCTTTGTGGATGTTTCTGATATTGTAAATAAGCTTCCAAATCCTCCATTGGTAGAGCTGGTAATACTTTGAATTTGGGTATAGATTTGTCAAACTTTGCAAAAATCCTATATTAAGCCAAACAAACACTTCTTGCTACCTTATATGTATCGTTTAAGCTATTTTATCAATCATATAATAGTGTTTATACATGATTACCCAATTAGCAACTAAATAAAAACAATTTAGTTTCACATATACTAATGCCACTTTGGTGGTCTCTATTACACAGAGTATGGAGTAATATTGATCAACGACAGTTTAAAAAAATGGAATCTAACTTCAGATATTTATATGTGTCAGAAATAATTGTTTAAAACTCATAATGCACAACATTAAGGTACGTCTATTGTGAAAGTTTCTATCTATTTGACTATAATAGATTAAAAAATATAGATGATTTTGAAAAGGTGCCTCATATTATCTCAGTTACCTTTACAGTTTGAGACACATTGATAAGTACATAGAGATTGTATCGGGCCCATAAGAATGTAAATTCACAATTATATTAAAAAAGTAGAAACCTTACCTTTAAAAACGTCAATCTAAGCCAAAATAAAGCATTTCTTTTAAATTAATATTTTCTATAAATAAATAATCTTTCCATTTTTTTTGTACAATTTTCCCCTATAATGATTATTTCTAACAAAAAAATGACTAATAAAATATAATCTAACCGCGTTGACTACGTACTTTTTTTATCATTTATGTATAACATTTATGAACTTTTTTAAAAGCTTTTTTTTCAATGTGAAAAAGTGCGTATAATAAATAAGCTTCCCTATAGCGCATACAGTACATCACTCCGGGATGGGTAAATTATATTTCTTTTGGTAAAGTATCGCACATAAGAAAAAGAAATACATAGAAGCTACATTGGGGGTGAATGATTGGCCAATGTGTTTAGGTGACAAAGAGGGTATAATATATCGTCACAATTTATTCTTTGTTCTGTTACATTAATAATCGGCAATTACAAGTAGAGAAATTATTTTGACAGCGTAACCAATGAACTTCTGTTTTCTCCTGACCTTGAAATTATATTACACCTTTATACACAGAGATAAAATAACATACAGAATACTTTGACATAAGAGTTTAATTCATTCATGGACCTGAGTTCGTAAGTCAAAGGAATCTATCATACAAAAATAACTATAAAAAAATAAAGCTTCAAGTGGCTTTGCCGTTCAGTCGCCAACTCTCAATCCCTGAGCGGACTATTGTTCGTATTTTTTTTTTTTTTTTTTTTGGAACAGACATTTTTTGGAAAAACCATTTGGAACATTTGGCCGAAAAAATGATGTTTGATAGCTTAATAGGTAAAATAAAAATAGGTAGCAATTTTGAGAATCCTGATGTAGAAATTTGCGGAGTTTGTAACAAATATGTGCGTAAGGACAATTTTGCTGATGAGCTTAAGGCTTACTTCATGCAAGCCCTATATGTAATTTTAATCTAATTCTTGGAATTATTTTTGAAATAAATTCCACCATTCAAAATAACGAAGACGGGGAAGTTTGGATCAGGGAATGAAAAAGATATTCTTTTATTTAGTTAAATAGATAAAATCGATTTTTTTCTCCATTTTAAAGGATATGAAAAACTTCAAAAAAAGAATCAAAATAGAAATTGGGACTTTGGTAAGCATTTTCGGTCTCTAAACTTGTTGTCCTGGGAGTTGATAATATCCCAAATAAATTGGTCAAAGTATAAATATTACCTTACAATAAAGAAAATCCTAATTACACTCCTAGTGTAAACCAACTATGAAATCAAATATTTAAAAAAGGATTTAATGAGGCATTGTGAAGGTTTCCTACTTTCTTCTCTTTCGTATGCTTTAAAAAAATACAGACAAAAAATAAGATCCCTTCATAATGGAAGCATGACGAATAGTATATATTAAAAAATACGAAATGCACATGCTACAATTTGAAGAGACACTCAAAAAAAGAGAGAGAGGGAAAAAAGAAACTCGCATGCAAAATTGTCGAAATAAAATCAAAATGCATGGTAAGGCCATGTTAGCTGCACATACTATGTTTTATACTCTCACATATATAAATTAATAGAGATCAAGAAAAGTTAATTTATGGCAAGTCAATCCAAATACAAGCTGGAACGTGTTTTCTCAAAATTGGCTTTGGATTAGGTATATATGCATTTTTTGGAGAATTACTGTAAATTTATAAAATCAAATTAGTTTTATTAGTCGTTTAGAGATAGCGCAAATTGTATTTAAAGTAGTCAAAAGTGATTGTTACAGAAAAAAATAAGAAATGGATAGTTTTTATATGAATGTTTTATATGCATGGATATATCTCCTCTTAAAACTGGCTGTGATGATGATGAATTTGTTCCCATCCAAGCAGCTCTGATATACAACATTTCAAAAAATAGAAAAATAATTGATAAGTGATTACACTGGAGCGGCCATAGGTACTGCGAACTTAATTAACTATGCAAATATCTGAAAAAAGGATAAAAATCAAGTTATTGGACCACATAAAATACGACATGAGAAACATAAATTTCGACTAAAGATCTAAGAAACTGAAATGGAAAAATTTTAAATGCACAATATCTCTGTACTTTGATACTAAAAAGATACGAACTTATTTGATTGTAGAGAATGTAAAGACAAATAAATAGATTTCAAATACTGTATAAAAAGTGTATTATCATCGTTAAATCTGGCAATGAGTATCTGGACATAAAAAAGAGATTGATATCGATGACAATAAGCCACTATAAGTAAAGGTGTGCCCAGTGTGAATATATTGTCGAGCAGAATAATTAAGGTATATGTAGCAACACTAAAACCAAGTAATCAACCGAAAATGCTTGTTTAAATTATAATAAACTTTAATGAACCAATGTGGTTTTTCATCAAATTCCATTCAGACGCAACTCACGGCTCAAAAAACCTATTTTGCCTCTGATATTGATGAAACATTTGAATTGTGACGAAAAGGCGATTGTGAAGAAATATATTTTTTGACCAATCTGATTCGCTTATTCTTGGTATGTGTGTCAATGAGGACGTGAAATTACGAAAAAAGACTATTTCAATTATTATAAAAATTCAAAAGGGGAATCGGATGACAGAAAAATGTATTGATAGAACTTTTTAAAAAAGTAGATACTGTTCTTGCAATGAATAATGATATCCTTTATTTAAAGGACATAAGAAAAAGAATAATTCTAGAATTAAAATGGAAAGTACTAAATTATGATTTCATGATTTACTCGTCAAATACAATTAAGACTTAAACTCCTTATTTTGTGTCTCCTTCTGACCAACATATTATTCAAATTACAAAAACCCTTTGGCAATTCCAATGAGTCCAAATTACACTCAAGCCATCAAAAGGGCTATAAATATAAGGGTTGAAGTGGCCAGATGTAACACTAGAGATGGATATATAAGCAAATATTAATGTCTAGAAAAATTATATCAATGCACAAAGCGAGATTTCATTATTTTTTGGATTGAATTACTCTTGGAGTGAAAGTAATTTAGCGTATAATAAGTTTTTTAAAAAATACCAATTTTGATACTAATGACTAAGTGTGGATTAAAGAAATGGATTTTCAAAAAAAATTGTGTTTTAACAATATAGACAATACACATACAATGCAAATGTGTGCAAAAAATATATGACATACAATTTCTTTTTCTTTTTTTCTGTTATAATTTTGTATTTTAGTATCGGTTAATCTTTAGTTTCCGAATGTAAAATAATAGTTGAATTTCAAAAGAATATTAAGGAGAATGAAAATAATTACTCCAAGGATGTAAATTTAAAAAAGTCTACTCATCACGCTGAATGAGCCGTAACTAATGCATCATTAACAATTGGATAATTAATAATTTTAATTTCTAACTTTAAGAGTTTTTCAATAAATTTTAAGCGTAACAACTTACAAGCATGTCAATTAATCTCCCATGTATTATTTCTTGATTTTTTTAAATTTTACTAATGAACTATACCATTTCGAAGTAAATACTACATTAAAAATGAAAAACAAAATTTCAGTTAATTCATTATGAATTTTTTTTTTTTTGCTTGTTTCTAATTCTTGATAATCTCATCGTCAATTCATTAAATATATATGATTATACAATTAATTTGCATGGTTATTCCAATATTTTGGATTTTATGAGCTTGAAGTGTGCCGTACCCTTTAACATTTAAGTCAACTGTATATGACACTTAAAAGTATTTGAAGAAGTATAATCTTGTTGATTTGTGTAGATGATAATTTGAATAAATATTTTGTCGAATGATTGTGTAGAATGAAATATTCAAAAAAGTTATAGCTACACTCTTTGAGATGAAGGTCCTGTAATTTTCGAAGGAAGAATAGATATATATACACATTACATAAAGTAAAAAAAAGTTCATAACAGTGTTTTCAACACCATTTTGGGAAGCAATATAATAGATCAAATTTTGTAAGATGATGCAATCTATTCCATAGATACCTCCAATATATCTTTCAAGTATATTTTTCGATATTATGTAGCGTGGGTTACACTTTTTTATTTTCAAAAATTAAGGGACTCTTTATTTCAAAGAGTGTACTTATATCGATGTTTTAACGTCCAAGAGGTAAAATCAATTATCGTGACTTTTGGTCCCGTTAGACCTTAACCTACATTTGTTCACTCTTTCTTTTTTCTCTCTTTATATCCATTTATTTTTTGTTCTATTATTTTCCCTCTATACATACATCAATACATTTATACATATATTCAGCAATCTCTTTCTAAATATGTACATGAACCTCCCACAAAGTCAATATTTACTGAATGATCAATATTTTAGTAAAGGTCTTCTTCTCCTAACTTCTTCTTTTTCTTTTCTTTATGAAAGCCTTGAATAACAACGAATACACAAAAATTATCCATCTAAGAATGAAGTAATCAAAGAATCAAAAAAGTCAAAAATATATACAAACAATGAAAGTCACCACTAACTAAGAGTATTTATAATAATGATGACGACTTATTAATGGAAATGTATGTACATATATTATTATGAAAGCTTTGGTTATGATTAGTTGATCTAAATGAGGGGATCGTCATGCTTGATGATTAAGTCACGGTCATGCTTTTTTTTTTTTTCTTAAGATGAAAATTTTTGGTTTGTCGTTGTCGAGGATTAGATCTCATGGAATCATGATGATGATTGAGAAGTAGTCCATTGAACAAAGCTTCAATTTAAACCAATAATCTGTTTAGATCGGATTCAATCTGCTTGTGTTTTTCAAAAAAAATAAACATTTTATGGCGTTTATCAAGGGTGTAGATAGCAGGGTGCTTTGGGGGAATACATGAATCACAGGATCTAAAATGTACATGGGCTTCTCATTTCCTTCTTTATTAAAGCTTGTACAGAGTTGTACCGGGCCAACTGTTATTTTTTACTCATCCCTATTATTTAAATTTAGAGAGGTTTAGTATCATTTTATTACAATTTTCCTAGTAGCAATGTTGTAGAACATATGATGAGTTGTGGATTGCTAAAAAAAAATTATTCTACTTACCCCATGGGCATACAGCACAAAAAAAGGATCGAGATGACATTGCACCTCTACGCAGGATTGTCCCTGAAGGCCGTCAGGGCAATCGATAGCTAATTATGTGTTCTACAACATTGCTTATGGGAAAATTTTAAAAAATGACTCTTTTTGTATGAAAATTTGTATAATATTAAAGATGAATAAATAATAACGGTTGGCCCTGTATATTAGCAGACTCTAATTGAAAATGCATTAATTCTTAATCTTCTTCACCACCTACAAGAAGAGCTTGATAATCCTAATTAGATAAGTTGGATTTTTATTGGTCCAATTAGATCTCAAGACGGGAAGGCTCAAATCCTGGTTTTGTGTATTCCCAAGCACGGAGAACAAAGCTTGGAGCCTCAAAAACATTCTCCTGGTATGCTCAACTTGATTTCCTCCAATAGGCCAAACAATTATCCCGTATACTTAGAATCCGTACCTGTAGTAATCTTAGTATGAGGCATCATTAATGGTGAAAATGACTTGACGAATATAAATCCAGAATAAAGCCACCTTTTTTTACAATGCAGCTTTTAACACAGTCGGGGATGTAGATCGTTTCCGAGGGTGGTCTGAAAAGTTTCTAACCTCTACGTGAAGAAAGCAGGACTCGTTAAATAAAAGCTATTGACATCTATCTAGTATCTATTGACAGTTACTTACCAAAGTTTCAGTCATTTTGGACAACAAATACTTAATAAAAGCTCGATATTCGACTTCGTCCATTTTCAAAAAAAAACACTCACATCAACCCACTCAAAACTCTTACATAGCAACAGTGCCCCCAAAATGGATGAAAATTTGGTGAGTAACTGTCAACAGATACTCTATATACATATATATATAACTAATTTTTATTTACGAATCCAATCATCTTCACGTTGAGTTTGGAAACTTTTCAGACCGCACTCGTATATATATAATACATCCCACCCTCTATCTCGAACTAAAACCCCATGATAATATCATTTTGAAATAGATTTCTTGAACTTTTAACAAAAACGTTTATCTACATATAATTTAATGTGATATTTCCCAATAAATTTTGTATCTTAAGGAATTCTTCCTAGGTGTCAAACCATTAAAAATCTTAGGAGAGTAATTGTGGTTTATATATTTAACAACTTCAGATTTAAATATAATATCAAACAGGTATATATCATTTTTAATTAAATATTTAGGTAAATATTCATTCTAAATGATTAACGTAAAAGCATTCCTTATCCCATGGATTCATTAATATTTTACTTAGAAAATCTGAAATAACTTTTTATTCTTAACACTGGAACGACAATAGTAACATTCTGTATAGTATTTTGACTTAGTCGCAAAATATTATTTTATGTTGGAATCCTGGCCTGCCCAAAAAAATATTTTAAAAAAGTATAGACTTTTGGGGATTCACTAAAGTTGTGTAATTGTGTAGTTATTCTTATTTTTTAAACAGAAATGTACAATGTCCATTAAACTTCTTTTTTTTTCTTCAAAATAATATTGTTAGCTAATTTGCCACTTTGGATTGATTAAAAAATAGTTAGTCCGTAAAGGGAGAGGCAAGACCACTGTTATTCTAGTGTTCAACACTTTTAGTTTTTATTTATCCATATTAAAGTCTAATTAAGAACTTCATTTTCTAAGATCATTGTTTGAGCAATTTTATTTATCCTTATAGCCACTTCATCCACTCTTTTATGATTATGTCAAATACAACATGTTAATAAAAAAATCGATTTAAAGGGTTCGTAGACATTGAGTACGTCTTCATTTTGTAAAAAAAATGTGTGTCTTGGGGCAAAGATAAAGCCAGCAGCAGCAGCATTAGGGAAGCAAGAAGACGTAGAAAACATAAGAAAAAGAATGAAGCAGGACATACGAACTATGTTCATATTTTTCATATTGAAAAGAGACCGGAAATTGTTTCATATTTATTTTTTGCTTGCCTCTTTTTTCATTCCGTGTTTTCTTCATCCAATCCTTTTTTCATGTACTCACACAATCATATTACCACAAGGAATGAATTCATTGAAAAAGGATCAGATACACAGATCTATGCAATAAAAAGTAATTAAAAAAGAGATGGAGAAATAAAAAATAACATCATTAAACACTAATCAAAAAACAACTGATTCATTAAAAACCCGAAAAGTACTTTCCATGCACCCATCCAATTTAATTAATACATATTACCAATGAACTGATTCCTTTTAAAAAATATAAAAGAATTAAGAAGAAAAAAGAACTTACTACTACTTCAATATTTTAACAATTTATTCTAGAAATCTGTATATAATTGAAAGCCACATATAATAACGGACAAAAAAAATGAAAGGTAGATTGAATGTGGAGAGAGGCATTGCTTATATATTGAACCTTCACATAAGTGATAAAGTCGTTAGTATTTAAATGTGTACTATATTTAGTATACAAAATATCTATTGATGATCAGAATGATATATTTTTTTAAATTGCCTGAAGACGACATTTTTTTTTTTTTACTTTTTCAACTTACTTTTTAGTGTCATATTTAGAAGGTTTTACCTTCTCTCTCCCCTTCTCAAATTCTCTCCTTCTATATACATACATATGTTTATAGCTATATTTACAAAGTACATACTTAATGTTATTATAACTTTAAAAAAAAAAGATTTGTCGAACTTTAATATCTTTATCATATATAGATAAAAAAATTAATATTTGAAGTGTATATAAATTTTAGACATAGCATGAAGTTTCCTTAATAGATTGTATTTATAATATTTATATGGCCACAGAAAAGCAAGGAAGAATGAGTTTTTTCGTCTACAATGAGTCTGTATTGTTTTTTTATAATTATTCTATTCTATTTCTACATATTAAACATTCAAGGGTGAATATCCTATTTTTTAATATTCCATTCATTAAAATACATTTCCTCCCATTGAAACAAATGAACAACTTTTAAACAAAACAGTTTATTAAATTCACTAAATTGAGTTTAAAATTTGCTAAATATACGAATAAATCCTGAATTCTGTGAATGTATAATAATTTGTGCATAAAGGTCGCAAGAATATTGAATAACCAATCCCAATTAAGATCAAATTGGAGTAATTCAAGGAAGAAAAGATTTTAAAGAAGTATATTCATTAGGATGACCCAAAGCTATGAAAAAGTGGTTTTCTGACTACCATGTGATCTAATTTAAGAATACTTTTTTGTCCGATAAAGGCACTGAGACTATTAAAAATTGCTTGATGACTAACACCCCAACATCCGTGGATGCATCCTTTGTTATTTTTGCAATAGGAAGAAAAACGGAGCAGGATGTCACGAGGAAAAGTGATAAAATGACAGAAAAGTATAATTCCATTATTATCATTCTTTTTTTTTTTTGTAGCAGAGTCCCCATAATACTTTCCAAAACATTGTTTAGCTTAAACAGTATTTTTTCCCATCAAAAAACACGATTTTTTTTTATTGTTTTGGAAATACCAAAGTAGCATCACACTCAGCACAATAATCACAATTTAAATAACTGATCATTGTAATGAAATTTTGATTGCCGTCTTTTGAAGGTTGGTACTAACCGAAAATGAGATGAATAAAAGAAAGGGTCAACTATATGAGAAGCCCCGACTTTTCAACCCATGTGTAATATGTTCAAGCTAATACACACAGTTCGTCACTTTGTTTTATAGCTTCGGAGTGAACAACCATTCTCTTCTGCCCAGGCATACACTCTTTTTAGAGTATGTCGAGGTATATTTTTAATACTTTTTTTAATTTTATGAGGGACAGCTTACGTATATTGACATTTGCTAGGTCCGTTGTTTCATTGTAATGATAGAATGTTGACTGATACCTAATTGGTGCATCACCATCTGACCAATAAGGCAAACAATTATATTTTTAAAACAAATTCATTACTATTTGTACTTGCTCTTACAAACAGGAACTCAGTCACATATCTAAAACCCTCTCTTTTTCTTTAAGTTGCACAGCCATTAACACTCTCTTCTTCTTTAAGTTGGATTGTCATTGGAAATATTTGGATTGTTAAAAACAAATTTATGAATTAATATGAATTGGTATTTTCTTTTTGATTTTTGTTTAATATTGCTTTGTGTTGATGCATCACATATATATATATATTGGACCCTTAGTAGTATGAGTATGTACAGTGTAGACCATGATGGATCATATATATTAAGTAAATGAATCTACATAATCTGTCAAATAATTGTTTCTTTCTAGTATCTATTGTTTTGCTTCTACACGATCACTTCTAAATAATCAATTTATATACGCTCTTTTTGTTTTGATACTCTCCATCTTCTTCTTCTCAACCCCTCCTCTTCCTTCTCCTCCTCTTCATCAATCCTTTTTCATGGATAAAAAAAAACTTTCTATCCTTTTTCATAATTAACTAGAGATTTGACACCATAAATACTTCTGGGACAGGGCTTGTTTGTCTATCAGAGGGGAATTTATTTGTTTCATGTGTATTAATGAGAGGAAAAAAGGGTTTTCCCCTTCTCAGACCCTCTAATTTAAAGTTGTCTTGTTTTTTAATAGAGTAGGTATATCATATGTATTGACTGCACATTGAGTCAGTCGTATGTAGAAGGTCAACAGTCGTTGATAAAATATCTTAAATAAATGATTTCCTCCTATGATATATAAAATCTCCAAATCTATTTAAAATATCCTAATTCGCTTTTCTTTAATTATTTAAATTTTACTGCAGATAGTTTGGTTAAATTTTATATGGTAGATTTGAATGGGGAAAACCCCTTTAAAAACACTTGTAATGAGCATTAAAATGATACAATTATTCAAGTTGATTTAAAAAAGTCCCTTGGCGATTACCATTCCAAATCAGGTTTTTTTATGCTTCAATACTTTAATGAATATAAATATTCAAAAGTATTAATTGTTTTTTTTTAATCTATACTCATATGTTATCTAAGGGATATTCTTTTCACGGACATCCTAGATTACAGTATAAAAGGAAAGGAACGCCCTTTAGTATCATTGTGTTGGTCCTTATATAGGACAGAAAACTGAAGTCCCGTTCAGTCCAGTCTCGGATTAGTATAGTCAGTCATGCAGAGCAGTCCTAAAACTTATAAAAATCAGTCATTAATGACGTCACTCAACGTTATTTCTTATTTTTTTTTAATCAGTTCTAGTAGTGACAGTTCGAAGGGCTAAAGGTATAAGAAGAACGTCCCCAAGGACTGAAAGGACCTGGCCTAAGACTGGATTGGACTGAATATATAACGATTAACACAATTTTACAATTTCGAAACTCTGTTGTTGTTACTTTATGTACTCATATTTAAAGGGATTTCGATTTCTGTCTAAAAAGTAAAATATTATTTTGTGTATTTTACGATTAGCTTTTTGGATTCAGCAAAAATATAATTAATTCTCTATTTCAGTTGATTCTGTAAATTGACTCTTCCTGATTTAAAGGAACTGACTCTACACATTTATGAATTCATAAGACACCAATACTTATAAATTTCCCCTAAAATACCTTGCACTTGTTATGCTAAGAGAAAAACAGTGTCAAATCTAATCGTTTTATTTTTTCCCCCAGGAAATAGAATGATCTAATAATAGATGGGCCAATCGCCAAACAATAGATTGTACTATTAAGCACATTTTTTTTAAATAATGTATTATGTCTATTTAAAATATTTACCAAGCAATGATCAGCAACTGTCTATTCCGTAAATCAACGTTTTTCATCTAGAGTGAATGTAATGAAAAGTAACATTTGACAAAGGAGATACTAACAAGAAAAAAATATATGGCCAGTCTATTTTGTAGGTTAAAATTGCCATCTCTACATTTAAAATTTGGTGGTTAGACAGTTCTTCCCAATTAACTATGGCATGATTATTCAATAACTGTAAGGAACTGTTCAAACCTAAATATGAGTCAATTCAAGTTCAACCAATCACACGTCTTCACCTTTTTGTATCCTGTAAACTCTCCAACGACAAGAAACAAAAAAAGTCCCAAATCCGTTAATAGTTAACCAAGTCTTACCAACTATAACAATATTATTTAATCATTGAAGGCAAATATGCATAGTGACTTAACAAGAGCTTATTCTATTTGAACATATCGACGCTCAAAACAATTATTAGGAGAACCGAAGCAGAAACATCAACGCCAGACAACATTTAAATACATGGTAAATTTTTGTATAAGTGAGGTGACATTGTGGTTTTGGTCACGTAACGTCGTGCTTTGCCGGTATGTTAAAAAAGAAACAGATAATTAATGTGATAACTTTGACAGTTTTAAGAAGGTTTTGAAGTAGAGACGCTTAGCTGTCATGACGTTTCATTAGATTAGGTGTGAGAAGCTATGAGAGGAAGGAAATGAATACAAATTTCCCCCCGTATGAAGCATGGAAAAGGGAAGGAGTCACTCTGATGTCGAACCTCAAATATATTTAGAGTCCAACCGGAACTTTCACTTATAGTTCCACAACAAATCCTCACACTCACCAATCATTACTTTATACTTAGATGTAACAGTTCGATTTTAACACATTTGGAAACGAAAAAAAAGAAACTATTTAGGTTGCAAATACAAAAAAAAAATCATATTTTTTTCATCTATAATGCATTAGGATAGAACTCTAGCAAACATCCCTTTAGAAACAAAACAAAAGCATGGATTTAATGCATTAATGCATTTTTTTATAATAAGAATAATTATTATTATATTTCTATTAGTACATTTGTGAATGGAAGAACTTTTAGTGTGTGTTATTTAGTTTCCCCTCTCCCTTGGACCTTGAGCAGACGTTAAAAAAGAATCAAAGAAAACTAAATGTTTTAATTCCCATTCGTAGAAGAAGAAAAACAAGAGGGAAAAACTTTACGTTTTTCTTGTTTTTTGGATAGTAAAAAAAAAGTAAATAATAATAAAAAAAATAATGTAGCAGTATGAGGCCGAAAAAGAAATAAAAGAAGAAGCAGGGATACGGTCAATTAGTTTGAATGTATGAAGGTATACATTTGTATGTATGCTGTAGCATCCCCTGAACCATTGTACTCTTATGGGATACCTTGCTTGCTTCTCTTTTCTCTTGGATTAATATATTTTTTCCATGTAGGTACATATTATTTCCCTTTGAAACTTAACTTGCCCTTTTGCTTAAAAACGAAAAGTACATTCATGTTAATTTATTCCATCATTTCTCAAACCATTCAAGAAGCTATTCATTTTGTTGTTCTGTTGTGAAAAAGGAAAGAGAAAAAAAAAAAAATACATTTTTGAAAATGAAAAAAAGTTTTTCATTTTTTTATGGGCCGGGAGAAGAGCGAGCTCTCTTCCTCCCCCCATCACAAGTTTTTATTGCTCCTATTATCTTACTTGGGTTTATTTTCTCTTATTGTTTTTATTTTTCTTCTGATTCTCCCCTCATATGTTGTATGTAATAATGTAATTCCTTATTTCCTAAGATGCTTTTAATTCAGAAAATTGGCATTTTCCTCGTATTATTCTCCTCATTTTTCTTTCAGCTCTAATCCAACTCACTTCCAAATTTACATACCTATCTCTAGATTTGCATAAGATATGACCTGCAAGATTTAATTTTTTTTTATTTGGCAATCTGAAGAGTGTTTTTATTTTACACATCCTCATTATTTCATTTTTGAAAACCTACTATTAAGGAACCAGGAGTGAGTGTGCTCATGGCTGATGGAGACTAAGGATTTGCTGGGAATTTATTATCAATTATGCATATTAGGAGCATTTTGGCCATGTTAAAAAAAGAAACCAAAAATGAACATGGTAAGCCATATTTTTTAAAAGAATGTTTTGGAATAGAGCCGCTTCCCCGTCATAGTGTTTCGCTAGTTCAGCAACAAGATAGAAGGAAATAAACAAGGATAATGACAAGACTTACTCCGATATGAATCCTCAATTCTAATCTAGGACAAGGACTTACAATTTTCTCTGTAACAAATCCTCAAGGTTACTATAGGTATGTCCTTTATGAGCACACGCTAATGTTCGTATACATCAACAATAGCGTGTATGTAGTAGAAAAGGATGTTCACTCCTCGTGTGACATAAATAATAATGGCAACAGCTTAGGAAAAGAAATTTTACTCTTCAGTTTCCCAACTTCAAAAAACGGAGAGCTAAAAAAGTCACCCAATCTTTATGAATAGTTTTAACTGTAAGTCCCTGTTGGACTCAGAATAGTCCTGAGGATCGAAAAAACAGTCATTCTCGACTATATCACTGCTTGATATGGAGTAGTACTTGGTTTATTTTCTTCCTCTAACAGCTAAAACGTCATGAAAGTTTAGCTGTGATCTTCTCAAACCACGTTAATTTTGGGTTTCTTTTTATATAGTGAAAATGCTTACGGATTACATGTATGTTATTTAGAAAATATGATCTTTCGAGGGAAAAAAAATTAACGCACTCACCCTAACAATTTAAATAATGTTTTTACGGGAAGAAGCTAAGCTGTCATGAGGTTTTATTGAAGTAGCTGCAAGAAGCTGAGAAAGGAAGAAAATAAACATAAATCCACTCTGTATATACCAAGGACTTATGCAGGAATACTCCGATATCGGTTTTTACCAGAAGTCCAACAAGGATTTACAAATTTAACACTTCAACAGCTCTTCCATATTAATATAACACTTTATACTAAGGTGTTATCTCCTCATGAATTGAAAATAAAAAAACATTGCTCAGGTTGCTACCTACTAAAATTTAACTCAAGGGTAACATATTAATAAAATGCTTTTTATATTTATTCTAAACAACTGACTCGTATCAAATGTTTTACTATTTTTTTTTCCGAAAAAGAAAAAAAAGTGATGACAAATGAGAATTTTTGTACACTTTTCCCCTCATAACTTGAAAGAAGTGAAAATGACGTAAGGATGTATTAACATCTAGGTATGTTGAACGATTCACAGATAAAAAATCAGAATTTTTCTTTTGATGTCAGTATTTTATACATTTTTATTCAACAACAACGGACTAATCCTTCATTTTCTCCCTCCCCCCCCCCCCTTTAATTTGATAGTATGAGTTTTCGACTTACAGACTAAATGATAGACAGGTATTCCTAATAATATACCAATTACTTGAGTATTTCTTATAAATTCCATCCTCTTATGCAGAGAAGGAAATGAGCGCCCCCTACAAATTTTTTAACATACCTATTAAAATCAACATGGTTTCTCTGACAAATGGCGAAATATTAAGAGGTATTGTTGGACCATTTGAGTGATTTCCAATTTGGTATAATCGGACTGCAGGGTTATTTCCGTTTAGTTCCTATTTTTTTATTAGCTCGTAGCACAACGAGTCGCTAAATAGGTCTAATATATACATATATACAAGTTAAATTATTCAATGCACTATTTTTAAAACTAATGTGATAGCATCCATTGAGCATCCCCTCTAAAAAACATAGCCCCTTTGCCAGACGTAGCTAATGACTCAGACTTGCTCAATATATCTTTCCATCTCTTTGATTAACTTTATCTACATATACATTGAACGCCTTTTTTTTTCATTATAGTTATATTTTTATGATCAGTTCACACTTTTTACAGTATAGGCAATACTTATGACATATGCATGTGGATATTGTTTAGCCTTTATTTGCTCTTGGAGATCATTTTTAAATAATAAGGACTTCTATTTACTAAAAAAAATTAAGATTTTTTAATTGCATAAATTTTCAACTTATATTATAAAACTTAGTTAAATATGTTTCTTTTTCTACTGTTATAGGTCATAACAGGGTCCCCCTGATTATAGACTACTAAATTTGTACTTTTTTGATTAACAGGGTAGACTTGCAAATTTTGGTACGTATTAGTTGGATTGTTTTATTGTAAAACGCTAAAGAAAAGCGTGATAGGTGGAAAGCAGTGTAACCACACTTATTGTTCTTTTTGAAACGTAGATACCAATTTTTAATATAAATGTATCTTAATAATGTTGATCGAAATTTTTTTAAACTAATCTATTAATTTAAAGAAAAATCTATAATTTGGAAAATATCAATGATTTCAAAACAAACACATTTAAAAACAAGTAAATTGTCAAAGCTCTCTAAAAAGTTTTCAAAATGATTCAAAATTATCAAATCAATAAAATATTTTGAGAACCTCATATCTCGAAACTTTAAAAAATAAGCTCCACTCTAACATTTATATACGGTTTATCAACATAATAGCAAGCAAGAAGTATTTTTCTCAAAATGTAAATGTCCATTTATATCAAACAATTATTCGTATTAACTATATGGAGGCTCTGCAAATTGCACTTGATGTAGCCAAAATTGATTGTCACAATAAAAGAATAAGAAATTGACAGGTTTATTTGAAAGTCCATACCGGAGCCTATATATATCAAAAAAAGGTTTTAAACTACAGTAAAAACTCTTCAATATCTCAACATGTCCTACAAATTTGAGTAGAAAGCCTATAATTCACTGAAATATATCTATGAAATATTGAGCATGAAAAAACATCATAAATATTTTATCTCCACGTAGCTTTTTTTATGATATATTTGAAAAACTATGAATTTGTTCATTTATTTTCTGATAAAAGTTAATTAAAAAATTTCCTTTCTAAATTATATTAATGCAAGTATAAGCAAAGCTAAATTTTGAAATTATAAGTTGTTTTTTTTTTATTTCAAGGCAATCTTTTTGATAAATCTAAAGGACTTAGTGCAAAATGTTCTGATATCTGATCAAATGATTTTTATAATATATTAATAATATTCAATCTCAAAATATGAGAATACATTCATTTACACTCTGAATAAATTAATAAAAAGAACAATTCATAATTTAAAACGATAAAATATAATAAAAGAATTATTATATAATATTTTGAAGTAAAAACATGAAAAATATGAACAATAAAAAAATTAAGTTTTTAGATAACATTTTGTCTCAATTATCTTTTTATCATAAGAGAAGAGAAGAAAGATGGGTAAATGGGATGATCCAACTTTGTAATCAAACGCTTAGTAAAGAAATTATTTATCGTCAACTCTAGTCTTCACACCGGTAAAAATAGTTGATTTTAGTTTCTTCCTCTCACTCTATCTTCTTCTCTCTCCTCTTTTATTGTATTAAATCTATGTCATCACTAGAAAAGTATATCTTAGTCTACTAAAACTTAACTAATATTGTTTTCTAGTTGTCTTTTACAAACACGTAGATTCCCAGCTCGAGTATTAAAATTAGGTTTGGTATTTCCTTACTTTTTTTATGACAGTAAGAGCAATTCAATAACCTTACAAGGGAGTCTGTTTTGATGCCCTTCCTCTAATAGTCAATCTCAGTTAATCAAATGAAACGTCATTATAGCCAAGCTGCTCTACTCCCAAAGAGTATTCAAATTGTCAGACTTACCATGGCCATTTTTCAGTATCTGATTTTTACACATAAATTTTGTATTAATTACAGCTTCAATATGCAAATTGTGCAAGTTAAAATGTGTACCTCTCACTCCCCAATAATATATTTTATTTACTCAAGGCTTTTTTAATTTAATTAATTATCTGTTCTCTTTTCCGAAATCAACTTTCTTTTCAGTTAGAAGGGAAGGAAAAGAAAAAGTAACACTTCAAAAAAGAAATAAGGGGTGAAATAAACGATACGTAGCCATTCCATGGATTTATTTACATATCTTTACACGGCGTTACCACAATTACAAAAAATAAACACTGTCTTTAATTGTCAACTGTCTATTTTTCAAGTTTATATTTTATCTTTATCAATTTATTTCACAACATGGATTGGTTGAATTTGAATAAGCTAGTTTAGTTAAGTTGTTAACAATCTCAGTAATTAACTATTGAATAACAACTTACTATTTGGGATAAACTGATTTTGGGGGCTTTTTGTGTAGCGTATGTTTTTTTAAGAAAAAGTTGCAGGATTAAATACAGATAATGACGTGTTATAATCCATATAATTTTGTTAATTAGTAAATATAATATAACTATTATAATTTGAAGCAGATATCAAAAATTAAATATTGAGTGATATTGATTAAAAAAATTATACGAATAAGTATCTTTCAAACTCAATTCTGAAGAAAATTTATAAACATAGATGTTATTGTTAATGAAAAGAAGAAGGAATGAGTCAATGGAGCAACTCAATTTGACAATCAAATCTATAAGGCAAACGAGGATAATAATAAGAATGATATATGAATGTATATAAAATAACATTCTTGACAAATGCCCCTTTCGAGTTAAATAAATTCATCATTCTTTATTCTTCTCCCTTCTACTCCTCCTCTTTCTAATCAATCCTTTTTCTTCTGCAAACCATAAAGACACATAGAAACCTAATGATAATAAGTCCTGCTTGCTCCATGCATATAAAAAGTAGGGACCCGATACTTGCAGTAGCATTTAATTACGATTTTTAAGTGTGTTGGATGTGTCTAAAAAAGTCAATATATACCATTTCTATTAGTCTCGACCTAATAAAATTTTTCAGTCCTAGTACTGGCCTTTTAAGGTAACTACAAGAGCTGAAATGACGTAGCTACTAACAACGTCCTTTCAGCTGTGAACCTCTTCCAAATAAACAGGGAAGCTTAAATTTGGATGTGTGTAGCTAGGACGTATGATACTCAAGTATAATACAGGTTAATTGTAGTTCTAAAATGTCCATTTAATTCCAGTCGATGTGACTCCATCTGACCAATAGGAATTTGAAAAGGTAATGTGTGTAAGTCGGAAAATTTGATTATTTGTGTATGTTACGTTGGGAAAAAACTGTGAATGTATTTTCTTAAAAAAAAGTCATTTGAACTCATTTTAAATAAACTTTCGAAAACGGAGCTTTATTCTTTGTAGATAAATAATCTTATGCAGATTTACTGTAAATTAGACTATTATTGTCGCCAAATACCGAAACAATTTAATTGCACATTTTTGGGTATAAATTTAGTATATAACATACAGCCAAAGCTTGCAGAAATATTTCCCCGTAGTGACATTGTTGGTTAGAGTAGATTTCTATTTTGTTCAGTGATTACAAATGCCTACAAAAAATGACGGATTAAGCAAGAAACCACCACGATTATGGCCAAAGAGTGGATCACTTATATCCTCGGGATGCTATCATTGATGCATATACAAGGCCAGTGGAGTACATAATATATGATGAATTTATTGTCTTTTAAATTTCGTTGTGATAGTAAGCCAAAGTTAGGTGATCGGGTTGGGCATTTTTTGTGTTGAGTAATATTTATATTACTATACTGTAGCATATTAAAAATTATGTATTCTCTAGAGATTAAAAAACTATATATATTTGTTTTCTCATTTTGCTTCATCTTGTTGGCACATGCCGAGCACATATTTATATATATTCGGCATGAATACATAAATTAATTTTCTTTAAAATAACATGAAGAGAATTATTATTATACATATAGTTGTATATATTTTTATTAAAGATAAATACTTTATAATATAGTTTATGTCTCGAATGAATGGTAAAACTGAGGCTTTTTTTTCCCTTCTTCCTTTATATCATTCTCCCTCCCCCTTACTATTATACAACATGTACACAGTAACCGACAACCATAATTAGAAAGCAAATATTTAACTTAAGATGAACCACGTTATATGTATAGCCTGGTCCATAAAATGTATTTCTTCTAAATGTTAGGGGGTCATAGTAAAAAATGTTCACTTTGATACAAATCAAGAATATTTGTGTTTATGACATTTGCTGTTCCAGTTTAAAGGTTTTTGCAAAGCCTTTGAACTTTGATCATTCATAATTTCATGAAAAAAGAAGATGCTCAATGAACAGCACAAATTATTCTCTTGAACTTATTGTGCTAAAGCTCCATACTCATTCGTTCTTACAAAAGGATATCAACATTATGTAAAGGGATGTGCAGAAGTATCGGGGCATATTTCTGAATGTTTTTTTTTTAAAATTAAAATCTAGTGAAATTGTCTTGGTAAACTCTAACTTTGCCTGAATGTACTATACAACTTTTGTTGTAATGCTTAACCATGAAACAGGAAGAGGACAATTGTAAAGTCATAACCAAATTGTTTGAGGCCGGCAATGATGCTAAGGCAATAATAAAAGTCACGAAATATGACATGCAAGCGATTTAACTTAGGTAAAGGACTTTCCCATTATTCATGTGGTTACACAAAGCCAAAAAGCGTAGGCAGTGCTCCCGAACTACTAAACTGTATTCTACTCATTTTAGAAGACTAGAAAAAAAAATCAAAACTTTATCATAAAAAACAAACAGATATCACCTTACATCTTTCCTGTCTTTATTTCATCAATAACTTCATGGTGATTTACACGTTGAACGATAACAAGAAGCGCTACAAACAACTAGATAATTTTTTGGGTAAAATATAGCAACTTTTCAATTGGGAAAAACCCATTGAAATAAAGTTGATAATAGGCTGTAAAAAAAAGTAATTTCGTATATTTCTCTTTAATTCAATAGTTTATAAGAAGTGTTATAATCATCCAATTTAAGCCAAATATACCCCATTCTGTTCTATAACTTGTTACCAGAGAGAATCCAACTTTATAATCCTCTTCTCGTAGAAGCCCTTCTCCTTATTGGCAAAAAACTCAGACACCCAATTTTCAAATGGCTACATTGAGGGGAAATTTGTACTCCAAAGCGCGTTGGTCATAGACAAATTCAGACGTTTGTCCCTTGGTACAAGTTCCAGACTGTTAGGATGCATAAAAACTTCCCACAGGATCTCCCAGAGCTTCTGACAAACCATTAAAGATGTGTGCGCCCTAGGGTTGTCTTGATAATGTATTTTTGTCTCCTATTTACCAATGTTCGCCGCTTCTGTTCGATGACCAGCTTCAAACAATCGAGTATTGGGAAGAGTTATGCAGGAAAAAAAATTCCATGGGACCCCTGTTGAGAAACACTAACCAAAAGAGAATTGATCCCCTATTTTTTTGGCCATTTTTTACAAGTTTTTCCCTTTCAGTTAGTAAAAATGTAACATATTGCGAATTTCTTCCTTTGATACATCCATACTCGACGCACGATAATTCAAGACTCAAACAGCCAAGTGCAACACTGTCGTGAAAACGTTTTTAGTGTACACTCCCACCTTTACAACTTCTTATCGTATGATCGGATGTAACCAATAGTCAACAAGATATTCTTAGTTTAAAAAAAGTGGGAAATACTAAATTTATTTTTGCCCAACCTAATATCTTATGTTATACAAATGGACATAAAAAAAGATCCTTTATTTTTCATTTTTTAACCAATAATAAGCCTTTTAAGAGAAAAATATTTACCATTTTTTAAAAGATTGGTTATTCATTTACAATAGTTATTGTTTTGTAAATGCTCTATTTTGATCTATATTGCCTATTTTCTAGGTAATAATATTAGTTTTTTCATACAGTTGTGACGTTTAAAACTTCAAAGGTCGTTCGCTAGTTCTACACACGTACAACCACATAAATTTGACTTTTAATTTTTTTTTATAAAGTTGCTGTCATAACTCTCCTATTCTTGAGGAAAGAAGCTACCAAGTTGGTGTTCCGTTTTCTTTTTTTTTTTTAATATACCCATTATACACACACACGATTTTCCTCACTGCTAATCATTTTACTTTAGTCATTCAATTGTAAAGTTCACCGCTCGCAAAGACGAAACATAGATCAACATTGCTTAATATTTATATTTCGACCTTTTTTAACCAAAAGGAATATTTTTGAACAATATCCCTCAACATTTAGGGGCTTGAGGAATGCCCTTTTAAGAGCCATTCTAACATTTATAAATATATATATTACAAAGAGTCGTGTTTTGAGACATACATACATATGTTATAGATTGTGTATTTTGCTATACAAAAAAAGAGAGTGAGAGAATGGAATGTAAAGACATTGCGATTTGAAATTATGCGTGTACATACATATTTATGAATCGTACATAGTATATTTAGTAATAAATCATAAATTATATTGAATAAATCCTCCTGTATATGTAAGTTGTACATATGTACTGGGCGTCCGGAAATATCTCAGAAATTTTGTATGCTTAACTTAATAGGTTCGGATCCAGACACAGAAAAATAAGAGAATAAATATATACATTTGATTTGATTATACAGTGCGTTTATAAATATCATAATTTGTGTTTTAAACGAATTAGGGAAAAAATACCATTTAGGTCCTAGTTTCATACGCCTAGACAAAAACAATACAATCCACCCCAATATTAAAAATAATGAAACCAAAGAATTAATGTGTGACCCTGACAATTTAAATTATGTTTCCGCGGGAAAGAGCTTAGCTGTAATGGCGTTTCATCTCATAGCTGCAAGCAGGTATAAGATGATTTCATTCTTGATTGATTCCAGACTCGCTCAAATAGAGCTAAAATATGTAACTTGTCCAGAGAAAATATCGATTGATTTGGGCTGCTCGCGAGAAACGATGCATAAAACAATCATACATCGGACTGTTAAGTACCTAAATAAATTAGGGCAACACCAGCATTAAGGTTAAAGGAGACAGTGACTCCAGTCAAAAGAAACTTAGCGAGAGAAGGCGCCCTTCAGAGGCTGAGCTAGAAAGTCTGATTTGAACATGATCCTCTTTGACCATGTAATCAAAGAAGGAACTGGACTTAATGTGTATAAAAGGACACCCAGAGATGACCCAAAAAACATTCATTGTAAAAGAAAGCTTGAAAGGTCAAGTTTCTTCTTAAAAACCCAAAAAGTTTCCTAGACAGCCCGAATCACCCTTGAAATATGTTTTCTTTGGGTGTTTGAAGCGTATGCTTTCAGGAGTTAAGTCAACTTCTAAGTAACAGCCCCAATCCCTTATCAGGGATGCTTGAACCAACCTAGATCAGACTTTTATTAGAAATGGCTGAAGGAAGTTCACATCCAAGATGGAAACCTTGATGGCTGAATTGAATAATTGTAATCTTTTTTTTTTTTAATTGATTGTTTAAAAAGTATATCATCCTTTATAGATATTTTTCAGACAAAGATACATCAAAAATGTAACATGACTTCATATGTTTTGCCTTAGATTTTAGAAGGACACATCAGTAAACACTTTTGTACAAGTAACAATGAAAAATATTTTTTTTAGGACTAATATAAGAGTAAGCATTTGAACTCGATAATATGCCACAAAATGCTGATAAATTAATTATTTCATTTAGACTAAGTAGATAGTCAAATCTTCAATTAAAATTATTCATCTCATTTGACGACTTGTACAATATCTTAACTTCTACACGATATATATAAATATGTATACACATAACGGATAAGTACATAGTACTATACACACGTACACAGTACTATAGCATATACACTATGTACATAAATTTTTATTTCCTTTAAGAAGAATTAATGAGGCACGAAGGAGGGAAAAATGCTTTTGTCGGAGTATGTAGATTGTACAGAGATTTGATAGATTTATCGATGTGAAAGTACGTCATACACCAATATTCTATGATCCTATATTTGGACGAACAAATCATAAATCTTTCGTCTAATTGAGTGATTTGACAAGATACTCAATATTTAAATAGCACATATAGCAAGGTACATAATAATAAAACCCCTTTGTAAGAGAGAGAGAGAGATAAAATCCAGATAAAACATCCTTGGCTCTATTAAACCCCTATCATAAAGGGTATATACACAGAAGGAAAAAGACAAAAAGGGAATCTTAAATATTATGAGAGGGAAAACGAAAGGGAAGGGGGGAAATGAAACAAGGAGAAAACTTTTTATTTTTTGTTTTTAACCATGAACTTTTTGACAATTTTGTTATTTATTTATTAGATTAAGTTGCATATTTATTGGGAAAGAGGTTAAAATACATACATATAGAGGTATATAGAAGCACCAACCATATCTATAGGTATGGGGATTTTGAATCCGGTATTACAATTTATTTCCTAAATTTATACAGTAATTTACACATATTTAGCTTTTACATGAGAGGGTTCATTATGGTTAAGTCAATCCATCAAACCAACGATCTCCAGCATATTCAAACAAAGGCTCCAACCTTGCCCTGAACCTGGCACAGGCTTTGATGAGAAACTCCTTCTTTATGTTGCTCATTGCCTCCAGAATAGAGCTGGGAGGAGTCCACTCTGATACGTCACGTTTATTGGACTTTCTCTCCAGGACACATATTAGTCCAAGGGATTAAGATCCAACAAGGAATAAAGCCACATTTCCTTTGCCCAAAAAGTTGCTGAAATGTAGGTTATTTCGGAATAAATCCAGTTCCTATTTTGACACAAAGGCAGATTTAAAATTATAATATGATACCAAGTCTGCCAACATTAATTTCATCTCTCTATAACCCTTTATTACATTATTATTAATAATTAATTATCGCTTAGTATTCGTATTCGGAGGACATCTCAAATATTTTTTTATGTTTTCTCGTACAGTTTTGTCATTTGATGCGTGCACTTTCATTGATATATATTTGAGGGTCTAAAGTTATTCTGGATTTAAAATCCGCACCCATTATAGTTGAATAGATAAATACAAACATTTTGCAAAGAGGGAAAAAACATATGATTTTTTACAACGTATCGGCAAGAAGAGTTATATAAACCTTAATTCGTAAATATAATTTTTATAACACAGTTAACTGAGTTAAACAGAAATCCTCAAATAAAACTCATGTCACTACATTATTTTAACAGTTGAATGACTATAATAGTTATGTAAATATATTTTTTTATCATTTTTATTAACAAGTCCATTCATTTTGCCCTCTTAAATATCAATTAAAATGCTATAAACACTTTTATGAATATAAAACATTGACAAAAATGCATACTTAAATATTACATTTGTATTTTTGACTAATGAATCTTGCACCACAAGGTTTATGCAAGCCTAGCGTCAATATTGTTACCAATACCAGTGGAGGAATATATATAGAATACATTTTAGATATTGAGTTTTAAATTCCATTATGTAACATGGCTTTTAAATAAAAAAAATTAGTTATCAAACGGGATAAGTTTGTCTGCAAACGTGTAAACATACAAGGTAGTCGAAAGTAAAATTTGATGCCGATGTACGACATCAAGCAACTTTTTTTTTTGGAGTTTTGGAGTTTTAAAGTAAAAAGTTAGAGTTGTTTTTTTGTTTTGTTTTTTTTCCCTGGTATGTTTTGTTCAGATAGCTTTAAACATGAATTTCATCAAAAATAAAATCCTAATTTAATCGCCACTCTCTTTAAGCTGAAAAGGGCCCAAAGGAGATTGCATCAATCGTTATGATATTCCTGGTTACTGTTTATACCGTAAAAATAGGCTGAAGGATAACCACGGAGAGCATCCTTTCTCCAGCATGGCCTCAGGGGTCATCTACGATGACGGGAAGACAATGTCCCCTTCTTTTTCGAACCAAGACAGTCTGTCGACACAGAAACCAACTACTAGTAAACACACAGTGATGAAGAAAGAGGTTTTTCTCAAGTCCCCATTTGCAAATTTATGGGCCTCAGAATTTTGGTCCCCATCATTTTTGACCTCAACCCTCTGGACTATAATTGGTAGAGAATCCTGGAGAACAAGCCCAACAGCACCCACTACAATAGCATTAACTCCCTCCAGTCAGTCATTTGGAAGGCATGGGGTGTCCTATAAATAGACGAAATGGTCTCAGCTTGCTTCTAATTTCTGCGACGTCTCAAAACTCTCATTACGGCAGAGATAAAATACTTTGAATATTTCGAACAGTATTTATTGAACTCTTTATTTAACCATTTCCGATTCAAAAGGCTAATGAATAACAAAGTGGTGGCTGTAAAACCATTTTCTGCATATTTTAAACTTTATTTACACCACACTTGTACGAAATACATGAAGTAGAGAGCACATATCTTTATTTGTGCGCATTGTTTCAATAGACTCCAATATATAAAAAGCGTCAAGGGGTGAAAGAAGAAAACATCAATGATAATAACTGAAAAACAAATTTGTCAAACGAAAAATAAAATAACGAAATTTCAATAAATGTACTTTTTATGAACTTCTTTTATAGTTTTTTATTTGGTATATTGGAAGGAGAAGAGGGGAAAGAAGCTAATTTATAACAGCAGTATTTATGTATCATATGTATATAGGGAGAATTAATAGAGAAAGGATGGAAGGTTTGCCAAACATCTAAGGATTTTATATATTCATACTTTCATGCTACATATTATTAGTTATGTATGTACGTATTGTTATCAGTTTTTATTCTGCATCTTATTGGAATGGGCCTTACAACATATTTACAATCTACATTACATACGTACGTAGGTATTCATACATATACGCTGCTATGGAAGGGTATGAGTAAGTGATGAACAATACACTGATCATTCTACAAATACAGAAACGGATTTCCTTCTTAATTATTTATTCGTTAGTATTAATAATACTAAATCCTTCTCTATCCTTGAACAATTTGATGGAACTTCATATATGAAGTACGCTCTCGCATGTTCCCATCAATAATTTATCATTTTGAATATATCCCATACTGCACTGAAGAAGAGTGGACTACATCATTCCCTTTCTAATGTTTATTATTTGAAAAGGGCTCTATATTTATGGGATAGTAAAAAGAAATCCATTATTTTTAATGGATATTTATTTTTCATTAATGGATCTCTCTTTGGCAATCAATGCAGTGCTTAAATGACGCTCGGAATCGACGATTTTCATTATTTTACCCACATTTTCGATAATTGACCTTCCAGAGTGGGGTGCATCTTTGAATCGACCCAACCAAAATACTACTACGTAATTGGTTGTTAGAGTATCAAGAATAATACATATCAATAATAAACGCGTTTTACATTTTCAAATGCCTGACTTGCGTTGTACCCTTTCTTAATGAAAAAAATATAGAATCTTCACTCTTTTTTGGTCTTTCTCTTTTTACGACAGCTTAAACTGATACAAAACTCTCTAAAAGTTTATATTTACAACGGCATCTAGCGTAAAATACTTAGACTTGTACAATGCTATAAAGCAATCTATTGGAAAAATAATTGATTTCTTTTTACTTCATCTAATAAATATATATATCCTTAAACTTTCCCTTTTTGTAGGGTCAAAAAGTCAGGAGAAAGGAAGGGAGATTCAGAAAACTTATTTGTTGGAGGACTGCCAAAGGATTAAGTCAAAATGGCTAGTTGACCTTTGTTTGTATGAATTGTCGTCAATTCATGAAGACTCCCTTTACCAGTAACGTGGTTATGCTGTAATTGTGCTTTTTAAGCGACAACATTAGGGACATACTTTCAAAGGACATTAAATATATTGAATTTATAGAAGTAATGTGCATTCAAACACTTCTTCTTTTGATGGTTGGAAAATATTAAATAAATAATATTTGCCTCATAAAATCTGATATGTTGTTAGGTGTTGTAGAATGAAATATAGATATATGATAGTAATTATTAACTTAGAAGTGTTTTAAGAAAAGTTGCAAACGAGATTTAATTCTTCTTCAATAGCAATTTTGACAGAAAAACATTCTGAATGCAGTCTATTTATATATGAATAATATATAACAGTTACTTTTTTATTGCCACAAAAAGTAAACGTTTTTCCCCAGGAAATCAAAATTACCAAATTGAAATTTGTGAAAAAAGTTGAAAAAAACTTTTAACACAAATTTTGCAAAAAGAGTAATTAGTAAATTTATTGGTATTTTAAGATCCAAGTGACGCTAGAAAGACGGGTTTGAAAGAAATTTTTCTCATCACAGAAGAGTCAGACAAGATCTTTCACATGAGGCTTCTGTTTTAGCTCGATCCAAGGTTTGGTTGACCCTCGGATGACCCCTTTCTCTCTATTTAACGGGATTAGGAGATGTTCCTTTCGACGTCCATAGCTGTGTTACTGTAATTCTTTATTGATGACACAACGGACAGTTGAATAGGACGTTTCGTTAATGCTGCCCGCGCTTGGAGTCATCTATTGGCCGATTTCAGCACCATCCAAGAGGAAGGTCTTGTTCCCTTGACCCAACAGCACTTCTAGAATTAGCCATCGACCTTCCAACAAGATGGTGCCCTTCCCACACATCCAAAGAGACTCAGCGGTGGTGAGGGAAAATTTGAAGGGCTTCAAACACAAGACAGTGTGACTCCCTTCATGCCCATACCTAAATGTCATGGATTACTCCATGTAGTCCATTCTGGAGAGTAGAGCCTGTGTGACTCCCAGCAAGAATTTAGACAACCTGAAAGCCAAACTGAATGCCCGAGGGCATGTTATGTGCAGCATGCAAGTCCTATCCAGAGAGACTCCGGGGTGTGATCAAGACTAAGGGTGACCATTTCGAATTAAAGTTATGTGACATGTTTTGAAAATTGTGTCGACCTATATCTATAATTATATGCAAATTATGTAATTAGTTATATTATTAGTACTTAAATAAACATTTAACAGAACTCTCCACGGACCCTGTATATTAATATTTAATAGACCGAAAACCAAATCAGATCCTGTAGGAAGTTTCTTCATAGGTTACATGTACAAAGGTTTTCATAGGAAAATGTATTTATATATAAATATATGTATATATATAGTATTAAAATATTACAAAGAATTAAAAAAAACTTTTCAATTTTTTATCTTTTTCTTTCATATTTTTTTTCTAACATTAGGATAATTTTACATATAAGACCTATTTTATTTCTTATGGTTATTCATATATGAACATATTATCATATTTTATACTTGGAAGAGTTACTTCTATACAAAAAAAATTCAAATCAGTACAAAAAAATTTCATAAAATTTTAACTCTATTATTTTGGTCAAAAGTTTTTATTCTTTATCCTATACATTTACAGATTCTTTTACTATCTATGAGCACAATAACATTTGTATTCCATCTCTCAACCTTTCCTTTAAACAGATAATCGATAATGACCCAAAATAAACTAATGAATGGGTGACTATAGTTATATATTTAAAGACTATGCCAACCAATTACTAATAAATTATTCGAGTTCAACGTTCTGAATACAAATAAGTAACAATGTGAGTCTTATTGTATCCCTCAACTCGCACTAAAGTAATATATTTATTAAACTTCATTTTGTATAGCAATTTTAGGGAAGTTTTAGATTAATAGATAATTGGTTAAATTGGTGGAATATCATAGATATTTTATTTATTTCCGGATAAACCTGATCCAATTATTTTAATACAAAAATCGAAATCAATATTTTATATTCGCCAAAAATATGTTGAAAAATTATTAATTACTTTGGTAATGGAAATACAATTGTGCCCGAGACGATCTTTCCTGAATTTATTTTACCCTTTAATCAATATTTTTGACCTAACAAATATTTTAATTTTAGATATGTGACAACAATTGTAAGTATCATATAGAAACCAAAGCCAAAATCTTGAATAAAGGTCTATGCATAGGAACATCGGTGATTAATAAAATAAAACCGAAACCACAATTTAAAAATGATAAGATGTAATTTCCTGAAATCTTGGAAAATGATCAATTTTCTTTGCTATGGTAATACTTACTTCTGTTTTTGCTCGATAAAAATAATTATTTGTATTTAGACATCAAAAGTTAATTTGAAGGGAGAATAAATTTATCGATATATTTCCAATCAGGTTTTTAACTTCTAAATAATCCGTATATATACATAAAAATCCATATTAAAACCTAAACTCAACATATACTCCTAAAAGATAAAAAAATAAAGGTCATTTTTTTATATTGCAAGGCTTTACATGTTCAATAAACATTATAATTATTATATATAGAATGGAAATAAGACTGCTATTGATTGAAGTTATTTCAAGGTAATACTGTTTTATTGTATTTCATTTTTTTTTTCTACAAAAATAATGTAGCATAAGGAAGAAGTGATTTGAAGTGTGAATACATAGATTATATTAACAATTTAACGACTCTTTTATTTTTTTATGCGTTATAAATGTATACAAAATACTATTTAAGTTCGTATTCGCCAAAAAATTATATTTTTATGAAAAAAAAATATCATTTTTTTCCTGCCAATGTTATTTATTAACAAAGGACGTTCCTTCGGTCGAGTCAGGAAGCCCTTCTACAATATTACCCTCATGGATGATGTCTTTTAAGGGTAAATCTGAGAAAGTGAGTTTGGTTCATACATCATTTGATTAATCTTCTCACAACTACAACAACTGCAAAATTATCTTATGCTACAACAAACTACTATCTATTACATCTTCAGCCACTATAATATAGATTTCTTAGAGTATAACATCATTAACTTAACATTCTTTTTTTTATCTACATACATCTTCTACAAAAAATATAAATAAATAAATAAGTCAATTAAAATTTCCCAAGATAAATACGATATTATTAAAATAAGAACATACTGCACATCAAAAAATAATCACTGTAAATTAACTAATATATATCGAAAGTACCTCATTTCATTCCTTAAACAACTAAAAATATACACGTAAGGAAGGAATAAAGAGTAAATAAATAATCAATGGTTTCTAAATCAGAAACATTGTGTCATAGGTAATGTACAAATTGGTTATTCATAAAGATCCAAAAGAGACTGAGATGGACATTCTGTACATTTAAATAGATGAATCATTATAATATTAAATACACTGCTACCCCACAGTTTAAGGTGAGTTTCCAAGTGAACATTGTGTAAGGGAATAGATACTTTATTTTGTAAAATTGAGTACAAATATTATCTTCAAACCTCAACCATTTGCCTTTTAAAAATTAAGAGGTTGTATGATTTAAAATGTGCCTTGTTTGGAGGAGAGACACAGCCACAAAGCCATGAATTGATCTTCATAAATGATTTTTTCTTAGCCGATGTGAACCAGCATTTTGGTCCAAACTATGGTCTTAAACCGTTGGATCGAAATTAATTTACACCGTGGAGCAAATAAAAGGTCATACATCGGTTTTTCTAAAAAAAAAAAAAAAAAAAAAAATGTATATTATAAAGAACGATTTAAGTAGAGTCAGACCAAACTTGGAACAAATTTGTTTGGCCTTCAAATTAATAAAGGGAGGGTTCATACATTGACATAGGCAAAATTCTAAGACGAGACTCTTTTTAGAAGAAGAACTAAAATCAGGAAGTAGAATTTTATCTACGCTCGTCATTAAGTAATCCCCCATTATTGTTTCAGTCCGTTCTAGGATTTTAATACCAAAATCAAACCCTAGTAATTGTCATTTTTCAAAATTTAATATATCCAGGTATTTGGATCCCTACAAACAAAAAACTTCTAAATCAGATACACCCTTCGATTTGAAAGGTAAAACTGTTAAGGTTGGAAGATCATAACATGCTAAGTTCTTAAAAATAGTTGTCCATTGGCCTGTTCCAACATGATACACATTGCTTATGTGTACGTACATGTATGATAAATGTGGAAACCTACTTTAATATGTCTAGTCCATATTTACTACTTCAATTGGACGTCACGTTGTGTCTTCTTAAAAATGTTCAGACGGAGATCCCTAAGGAAGTTCTTGCCTTTCAATTACATAATACGTAGATATTTCTTACGTCTCTCCTGATGACAAAACAAATTTGTGTGGCATAATTAAAGAGTATTTGACCTGTATATATAAACAAAAGTAGAAAAATACATTCAAAGGGACATGATTTGATTGCTTTGGCATCCTAGAATCACAAACTAATCACCCTTCCTCTTTCAATCTATCCTTCTTCTTTATTAAGAAAATACTTTAATTATGATACCCTTACCAATTCTACTCCAGGTGCGATACGATGATGACGATGATGATGATGGGCCTATTCCTGATCCTACATTGGAGGCTGGAATGCCGCTTCCAATACGAATGGCGGCAGAGTTCCCTCCAGAGCTCGTGGCTACTCCTATCGTCGATATAGACTCTTTCTACAGCAACAAAAAGGTAAGCTAGTATATTGACAAGTTATAATTTTGAGTTATGCTCCTAGACTAAGTAGTACCAAGATTGGGTTCGTGTTGCTATAAATAGGCGTAAACAAACCTTTGCAGGTATGAAAAAAAGAGATATAGCATCTAGATATTTATCTACAATTATGCGTCTTTGATTTCAATTTGGTACACATTGGTGTTGAGACTCAGTCCAAGGTTGAATTTATTTCGGGTGGATCTTAATTAATTTTTCTAATTCAATTTAGACCGATACTTTGCTCCCACACTGCGATCTCAGACTGTTGACAAAAATGTAGTCGTTTTCAAATCGTCGTCTTAATTTGAGATTTGAGATGAATAAAGACAGATTTTTTCCCCTGTCCCAATTTATTTCGTGTAGAAATATGATTTATTCAACTTCATATGACGTTAATGTACTAATATTCACAATATTGAAGAAACAAATGACATAATCTACAATTCATTAGTATCAGTCTAGACCAAATTTTAAATGAGACTGATTTTTTCTTTAAACCGATCTAGACGGAACTTTTCTTTTGTTTCCGTCTAGATTAAACTTTTTAAAAGAAAAAATCCGTTCGAGCCACTAAAAAGGATAATAGTTCCAGATCGGTCTAGAATTTTTAGACTAAACCCTCAGACTAGTCCACATCATTATTCTAATTAAAGTTATTTTCTATATTTTACAGACATTCATTGTCATCAGCAAGGGACGCGATATTTTTCGGTTCAATGCGGAAGACGCCTTATACGTACTCTCGCCCTTTTCACCCGTCCGCCGTGTGGCCATCCATATCCTCGTGCATCCGTTCTTTTCTGTCTTCATTATTACCACCATCCTTTTAAACTGCCTCATGATGATAAAAACATCAAACGAAAGGATTGAATCATCCGAGTAAGGAATTCATATCCGACTCTTTCATTCCATAGCTCTAATTCTTTTTTCGTATCCCAGAGTTATTTTTACAGCTATTTATACATTTGAATCAGCCACCAAAGTCATGGGAAGGGGATTCATCCTTTGTCCGTTTTCATATCTAAGAGATGCATGGAACTGGCTGGATTTCATTGTCATAACTTTAGCGTAATTAATATACTTTTTTAGGATTTCATTTAACATGATTATAATTTTATAACATTTGCAGTTATATAACGATGGGAATCGATCTTGGAAACTTGGCTGTTCTTCGTACATTTCGTGTTCTTAGGGCTCTCAAAACTGTGGCCATCATTCCAGGTAAGAATTTGTTTATTTGCATTGTCAAAACAATTTTACAAATACAGTCTAAGTTTAACTTGAAGCTTATTCACGTCCAAATTTTTGAAACTCTGGCCAGTCAACATAAAATTTAGAACAATGTTCCTCAAAAAAGAATTTGGATTATATATATAATACTTGACATATTTATATCCACCAATTATTATTATTGGCCCTTTGGAAGCGCAAAATTGCACCTAAAGTGGCCAAAATTGATTGTCACAATAAAAAATGATAAATTTTATTTGAAATGAAATATAGGGGCTAATATATATAAGTATCTTAAATCAAATATAGGTTCTAAACTTCAGATAAAATTCTTCTAAATAATTATATTTTCAAAAAAAATACATAAGTCATACCACAAATTTAAATACACCCCTTAAAATGGAATCAAATATGTTTATCACATATGGGGCGGTACTTAATTATTTGTATAAATAAGAAAATATGCGATTCGACATTTACTAGGGAGATGTGACGTTATTTTCCAATTCTAATTAAATATTTACGTCCACTGTCACCGACAGCCATTCGTGACTAGAAAATGATTATGTATTTATCCTTAAAATTATTTCATTTATCTAATGTAAAATAATTTGTTATTCTAGCTCACTTATCGATTTTCAAGAAAAAAATGACAATCTGTTTTTATATTAAGTAGTCACATACATTGATTGATTTCTAATGGACATTTAATTCACACCTTCCCACTCCCTCCATATGATTAAGAATAACTGATCTAGGGGATATAATGATGTGAATAATTTTATTAAGCAGCTCAACCCGTCTTTCCTTCTTGAAATGTCCTTTTTAGGACCTAAGTTTTTAGTAAAAACGCTCAAAATTGGGAAAACATTTATGATCAGTTTCTGGCAAAAACAACTAAATATTGCTGTTTTTTTCACAAAATATTTAATTTTTAGAAAAAAAGAAATAATTGATGGATATTGAGTGTTTTTTATAGTTAGGTTCCTACAGATAGTTCCAAAAATATATTTAAGACGCGACTTTTGAGAGGTATATATTTTGAAGTCACTAACTAAATTGTAAACTAAATAATCTTATTGATATAATTTATCAATGCAATGTAAGAACATATCAATGGATGTAAAAAAAAAAAACCTCTTCTTATTTAAGATGAGTATTGTGTTGGAATGAGTTGATTTTATTTTCTACTCATTTATGATTAGATAGTTCTCATTCACTACATTATATTTGTATGTATGACAATAGCACAATTAGATACTAGGACATGTAAGTAAATCTGAACCAAGATAACCAGAGTAAATATCTTAATCATTTTAATGTATGTAAGTATATATATATAGATATGAAAAATGAAGAAATCCTGGCAAAAAAAATTTCTTCTAATATCATATCTGTTGACAATCTGCAAAATCAAGTTTTTTTATTAAACATATTTTCATATTTTTAAGATTTGAAAACACCTTTATTAACCTTATTGTATCCTGCAACCTTTCTTTTATAAAGAAACTTAAAATTATGCTCAAAATCAGTTTTTCCCAGCTAAAAATGGGTTCAAAAAAATTTCAAAAGCTTTTGTAGCCTAACAAGAGCTATTCCTAATTCTATAACGCAACGTTTTTAGAACACATTAATATGGTTAAACAGTCCAAAGCTCAATACATAATATGATGAAATGTTATCCGTAGTTATGTATAAATCCCCATGACCCTAAAAATTAGGGATGATGTCATAAAAATTAGGGTAAGTTTGAGTGACGAAAAATATCCTTATAGAAATAAATATACCCTACAGAAAGAAAAAATAAACCTACACAATAAAACAAATGCCATCATTTTTTTTTACTTTTCTATGTGAGTATTCAATTTATTTTTCTGAAATGAGAGTTGCGTAGTTACTAATTCATTGCACTTTCAGCTCCCATTGAAGAGAAATATCGTTTTGTAGATTGCCAAATTTATGTATATAAAAATAAACTCACGACATCATCATTTCATCACTTTCTTTCAAAGCTACGATAAGGAAATACGGAAAATCCCCTAGGTATACAGTATTTTGTCTGACGCATAGAGAAAAAAAATAGAGAGAGACCACAAGATGCCCGAATGATTAACTAAAGATATCATCTCACAAAAGGGGTATACACTTTTTATTTTTCTTACATTAATAATCGACAATTCCAACAAGATACATATAGGATATTAAACTTCAAATTAAATCTGATAGTGTACTAAAAAGTGAATACATCATATTATCTACTTTAGCGGGCGTTGAAATTATAATACGTCGATATAGAAGCTGATTGATGTTAACGAATAGTTACTAGGGCTCCTCTCTATGTATTTCTATTTCTATGTCGTAAACGTAATCTTAGGTTTGGTTTCATACATACATACCCAATGGATTCAATCCATTTCTACTTTTTTCAACATATAATATGTTTAAATAAAATTCAATTTCCCTATTTATGTTATTATTGTTTCTTAAATCTTTTCGTTTTTCCAATGAATTGAACTTTATGTATTTTGGCTCTTGGGTCGAACAAAGCTCAGATTATATATCTCTTTATGTCCTTCTATTGAGTACAACTATAAATACAGACTGTTATATAATTTAATTTTATGCTAGTACTAGAACATACATAGATTTGTTTCTCCTCCACTAAGTTTTTCTTTCTTCGTTTTAGTCTTTTAAGAGGGGATCTTACCTTGAACTATGTTTAATAATAGGATCTAGGAACTTTATTGTCATCCCAAAAATAAAAGAAGATTAAATTTTATGAATGTCCATTTGAATTTAACATTAAATGCATTCCTCTTACACGTATTATGTACATATTATATATTTACAGGCTGTGTTCGCAATATAAAAAATCTAACTTTTATTTAATTGGCCTGGCAATGAAATTTGAAAATAATAAAATTAACGTTTTTTAAATCAAAATTATTATATGCTACATTTACAAACCACGAGGGGAGGGTTTGAAGCCTAAAACCAGGGCCATCCTCGTTGGGGATAGAGTGGGACAATTTAAATATGGCATAATTGAAGAGAAGAATATTTGTTTTGATAGACCTCCCTCTCAAGGCTCTGATAGTTTATTTGTATTAGGTTAGCTGTGTTTGTGATTTTGGTTCAGTGTTTACATTTGTTAAATTTTGTGCTGTTTTGGAATTATATTTCAATATCGTTCGTGCATGGTCTTTTGTGCAATAAATCTTGGAGAAACTGTTCCATAACATCATTTATATCAGTAGTTCTTAACCTGGGTTTGATTTAACACTAGGGTTTCGGCAAGCTCAGCATCCATTGACGAAACTGTTTCCCTTCTTTGTTTTCAGTGAAGTAAGCCAAGAATTACTTCTTACCAATATGTGCTGCGAAATTAATTATTCGACAAATTTTCCGCTACTTCTTGATATATTTTTTTAGTGTTGTGCAGCTCAAAAGAAATATGATCTGTTGTGCCCCTCATGCCCGTGCAGGAAATACAGAGGATTTTCTGGCCAGGAAAGAACTTAGATCGTACATCCAGCGTTCCAGACAACAGGCGGTATTTGAAACATTTTTCTGAGGATGTGAGCAATTGGGCTTATTACTTGGGCACTACCTGACGCCTCTTTTGTGGTTTTTCCTCTTCTTAGCAAGTAAGAGCGAAAGAGGTGTAGCGTATTTGTCTGGAACGTCCTCCTAATTTTCGACTTTCCAGTCTGTCTTGTAACTTGCAACAGTGACAGATTCATTTTCAGCAATATTTCTTGTTAAGACGTTTCCGGAAAAAATACTCTACTCCCCACTCTTCTTTGAAGACCTGACACTTTTTTAGTAGCCATAATGAAGAGTGAAAAAAACGGGATCTTAAAATGAAAGAACGGAAAAGATACATAACTGTGGGATACCCAAACAGAGATGGAGAAAATGAATGTAGCCCCTGCTGGTGTTACATGTGCACTGAATATATATTTCTGGAAATGCATAGAACAAGGCAAAGATACTCTATAGTTATTTAAAAGATAATACGTATAAAACACACAACAACAATGGTAAATGACTGGCTCATAGCAATCAATATCGTCTAGTTTTCCCAAACAGCATATTCAAATATAAATTTTATCACAAAGTTTCGTTTTCCATACGTATTATAATAAAGCAAATTCAAGTATCGTTGTTTGGCCGTATGAACTGATGACTAGGGCCAGATCTGGCCTGTGGGTCGTAGTTTGGTGACCCCAGGTCAAGAGGGTTGCAGTTTGATGAGGAAAGAGGCTACATTGACCAAGGCCAGAAATTTGCCAAGTTGTTTTTATACCACTTTTGAGTTGTTTTGTCCTTGCAGCCGGAGAAGGATAATTTCCCTTGGTGTAGTTGGCCTTCAAGCAGGGAAACCCCACTGCATTCATGATCACCAGGTACATGTCTGCACCAATCTTAAGAACTTTTGGAAACCAAAAGTTCCAGGAAGTCCGCTGTCCTTTACCCGTTTTACCCACCACTTCCAGACTCTTGTTGTTGTCCATCAGTATATTTATCTATGTAAAGAGACCCTCGGAGTAGGGAACGATGCAAAAAATCTAGTCATAATTAATTCCTGCACCAAGAAGCGCTGATAATAGATTTTGTTTTTGTTTGTCCTCTATCTCAGTTGTCCTTGGTCTGATGAAGAAATTTGTTTTCACAAGAATTTGTTTGTTTTTTTAGGTCTACCAGTTGATTTTACGATGAAAAATCGGTAAATTACTTAGAAAGTCGATGAAACCTTTCCAAAATTGCATCTACAATTCGCTAAGGTACGTGATATGAGCTGTTTGAATTAAGGAGAACCCTGGGATGATTAGTTATTTGTCAGAGTCATCATAGTATACCGACTCGTCATATGAAATCTGAACACTAACAAATTAATAATTAATGAAGGTTGGGTGATTAAAATTAATTCATACTTCGATATATTAAAGCATAAACAATTAGAGCTCAGACACACATCTGTATTTATAGTATTACTTTTATTGAAAGTATATTGTTAATTAATAAATTATATCTGGTTGAAGTTTAGAATTAAAATTGTTCAGATTTTAATAGACCACTCGGTATTAAGATGACTTAACAGCATGCAAATAACAATATTTACTTTAGTTCCATTAAGACATTCTTTTTGTGGTAATAGTACAACCATGAAATTTGATACTTCTATTAGTACTAATCTCTGTACATGTATGTACATTGTGGATAGTTTAACTTCATTTTCCTTTAGGTAGACTCAACCAACACATACACATACAGGAATAAGGCACATAGAAAAGTAAAAACAAGAATAAAAAAAAGATTTATTAAATGAATTAAAAATTTGTTAAATCTTCTTTTTTATAAAAACCTACATATTCATTCAAAAATTTAAATAAAAACTTTGTTACTTTCTCCGACTTTTTCTCAAACTTTTTATTTATTTTTCATTTGCAAAGATCGTTACATTACTAATTGTTTGTTTTAATTTTTGTAATTGGAGGAGAATAATAAGTAGCAGGAAAAGAGAGGCTTTTACTAACTTTCATATACGTATAATTTATAAATTGAACAACTATAGTCTGTTTTGTATCAGGACGCTCTCATTCATTAGATCGGTTATACATCAATGTATAAAAATAAGCAGATCTCACACATTGAAAGATATTCTTCACTGAGGGGTTTATCTACCCCTAAAGACTGAATATTCTTTTTAATATCTTGTGTGAATCATAGTTTTGCTCCACTTTCTTTGTAAATTCTTAATTTTCCAATCTTGGTGGGATAGCACTTCATTAGTTTGAGCGTTATTTACAAATTATTGAGAGTAATTAACGAGATTTCAAGGATTTTTTTTAAAGTGTCCATTTTTTTATTTATCCTTACAATAAATTTGTAAAAGGAATACGGAAGGGGACTGGGATATGTCTTATTCTGTATACAAAATGTATAGTTGGATAATAGTTTATTAATTTAGAATTAATATTTTCTCTATAGTGTTCAATTAATGTACATAGAAATTCAAGCTATAGGTCCAGGCAACCTCCCATTTTTTACATTGGTCAGTATTGATGTTAAAATAAATGTATCCTAAAACACAATGCTCAACAACGTTACAATTTCATAAATATGGGTTTGTAGATAGGAACTATCAGAAAATCTGAAGTCTAAACCATGTTGAGATTTTTTTTTCTCCTCAAAACTTTGTTTTTATCTACAAAGTGGAAACACAAAACTTGCAGTGTTGAAGACTAATGTAATTAGTAGTGAATCAAGAAGAGACAACTCACAGCCAATTGGAGATATGTTTAAACACTCTATTTAGCTATATCTTTCATTCATTATGTCCTGTGTCACAAGAAATGATACTCTACACACCCCGAGGAACAGATTGGCTCCTCTTGACGATGTCCATGGTATATCAGACTGTACAATGGCAGCTCAGAGCGAATCAAAATTTCGATGAAAGATGTGACAGCCCTTATTTTCATAGACGTCCCAAACTGCAACGTTCAGAGGGTTGGGATTAGGGGCTGAAAGAGGACCACTTGGATGCAGGCTAGAAGTCAGCCATATTATTACTAACGAATTGTATGTTCCTCATGGTTGTGTGTTGCTGTAAAGGACTTCGTGATGTTGTAGACAGTCCTTCTCGGCACTGATATCGGTGCAAAGGAGTTCACTCACAGATTTGTGTTGTTGCATTTCATCTCTCGTTTAGTTACGTATTGAAACCTCATAATTAAAAATAATGGAAATGAAATCGTAATTTGATGCAACTGCAAGTTTTGGATCCTTAATTTGTAGATAAAGAGTTTTTTTATTAAATTATAAATGATTTAATTCTATAGATAAGAATTCAAGTTTAGACTCTACAAATCGGACCAAATCAGGTAATTGGAACCGGATTTATTCCAGAAAAAAAAAACATTTTTATAAGGACTTTATGTTTAAGGCAAAGGAAATGATGCCTCCTGGCTCGCCTGATCTTCACCTTTTGGACTACTATGTTTAGGGCGTCTCGGAGTGAGTCCAATAAGCTTGACGTATCACAGTTGATTATTTGTGGGCTTCCATTCTCTAGGCACTGGCCAACATGGACAAGGTTTTCCTCATAAAGGTATGTGTCAGGATCAGAATAAGGTTAGAGTCTGTGTTTGAAGATGGATGTGGTTGTTTTGAGTGTTTGACTTCACTATGGATCCCTACATGAAAAGACAAAAGATTTGTGAAATACGCGAGGATTTGAAGGGACTTAATTGAGAGTTAAATGTTTATTATTTATATTTTGTGTCAAATGTTGTCGTCGTTCCTTTATTTAAAGTAATAAGAAATAAAGTCCTAGTTTTTGTGTTTGTTTATACTTCTTTTTTTTTTCTTTTTTTTTTGTCAAAAAAAAACTTGAATAAAAGAATACGTTTTTAAAATCATTGAATCGTATCCGATTTGATGACGAATGATCTCGTTAGCTTTTTCTTCTTCTTCCTGTGCCTTATTCTCCTGCTTCAGATCATTCATTCTATTCATCTTCCTTTTTCATTCTTCTTTTCATGACACAGAAAAAGAAGAAATTTATTACAAACATTATACACTGAAGAGTATAAATATAATAATACTATGAATACTATATAGAGTACAGAAAGAGGGAAATAAAGAAATAAAAAAGGAGACACAACTCCATGATGACTCTTTTACAAAAAAAAAAACAGCAAATAGAAAAATTAATCAAAATATAATGATTAATATGTGATATAGTTCGAATATAATAGACAATTTTTTTGAGAGATATTTGATATATATATAAATAAAATGAAATGAGGGGGGGGGAATCCATGATTCAGCGGGAATAAACATATTGTTTTTAAGCATCACTTTGACAGCTTTTCCATCTTTTATTTGCAATTATTTTTTGACTTTCTTTTTTGTTCCGTTTCCAATGCGATCAAAAGTGTTTCTACTAAACTTCTTAATTATAACCTCATATATTATTTCCAGGTTTAAAAACAATTGTTGGAGCTGTGATCGAGTCCGTCAAAAATCTCCGAGATGTGATCATATTAACTGTATTTTCTTTATCTGTATTTGCCCTACTGGGTCTCCAAATTTACATGGGGGTATTGACTCAAAAGTGTATTCATGACTTTCCCTGGTCCTCAATTCCCCCTGAGGAAAGAGGGAATTACTCATCTCATATCGCATGGAATAAGTTCAATTTGAATTCCTCTAATTGGTATTGGATTGAGGGTCGAATCGATCCTGTACTTTGTGGGAATTCCTCCGGAGCTGGGGAATGTCCAGACAATTATACATGTCTTCAAGGATTTGGAAGAAATCCCAACTATGACTATACGAGCTTCGATACATTTGGATGGGCTTTCCTCTCTGCTTTCCGTCTCATGACTCAAGTAAAATGTACAATTCTGAATCATTACATTCTTTTAACGATATATCTTCCAGGATCTTTGGGAAGATTTATATCAAAGTGTTTTGCGCACGGCTGGTCCCTGGCACGTTATATTTTTCCTCGTGATAATCTTCTTAGGTTCATTCTATTTAGTTAATCTCATATTGGCTATTGTAGCTATGAGCTATGATGAACTTCAAAAGAAGGCAGAAGAGGAAGAGGAGGCCGCTCAAGCTGAGGAAGAGGCTCTCAGAGTGAGTGGATACCTTCTCCCATTTTGATTTTTTCCCCTCCTAATACATACATTTGTATACTTTACAGGAGGCAGAAGAGGCGGCAGCTATAGCAGAAATGAAACTGAACTGTAATTTCGACGAAGAAGATGAAGACGAATCCGAAGAGGAGGATGAGAAGCCCTATGAGAATGACGAAGATGAACTCAGTTGCACATCCGATCTTCAGCACTTTAAAAAGGGTATGTATTATTTAGTAATGTAGTTTAAGTTATTCTTTTAAATTCAATATGTCGGGAGTGGTATAATATTGCCTGTGAAAAATTGGTAAGCAGGTTAAAAACCAACGCCACCACTTCACAAAGCATTTAAGGCCCCTCCGAATACTTCAAAATGAGCCCCGAGCCCATGTTTTTATAGGTTACTACAGGGCTACAACACGGTAATATAAACAGTCCTAACACTTCACAAATCATTTAGAATACCCTTCAAGTACTTCAAAATGAACCAAAATCCCACCAAACACATCACTAAGCATTTATGTTTCCTCTAAATACTTCAAAATGTACCGCGAGCCAATGGGGCTGATTATGGCAACGTCAGAGACACTTAAATCACTGCCATGAAACTTCACTAAGCCCCTTTAAGTACTTCAAAATTAACTTTGGGCTGATGGGATGATAAAGACTACGGCAAAGACACCAAGCAGGTTAAAAACCATGAAGCCAGTGTTTATTTTGAAGTAATTATAGGGGTCTTAAAAGCATTGTGAAGTGTTGATGGAGGTTTTTAGCAGAGGTTTTATGATTTGGCTAATAAATGATGGAAAACTTAAACAATGGCAATTTTTCACTTTGGCAATTTTCTACAGAGGAATTTTGCGTGTACGCTCATGCCATACTGAGTATACATGTAGATTTTTACCAGTAAATCAGTCATTGTAATCAGATAATTATTTTTGAAATATGGAGTCCTTTATTTATCTATTTTAGAAGAAAAAAACTGTGGTTTACGTCGTATTTCGAATAGTCATATATTCTGAACCTCTCGTTCAATTTCCAAACCCAAGATTTAATCTTAAATTTGACCCCGTGAATCAAATTGATTTTATCAATTTGGATTCATCATTAATATCTTAATTTTATCTACAATATGCAAAAGTAAATGTAGAGAGGATGAAAAAAGATGCAGATATTTTTTTAATTTAATTAGAAATTAAATGCAGGCCCATATATAAATATTAAACGGACCATTTAAATTTTGAGCTTAACAGTTTTTTTTTTTTTTGGTTTGAGGTGTTCTAAAGTTTAAGTGCAAAATTATATTTGGATTTGAAGGAAAGGTAGGTCCAGTCAACATCGATGTTTATTATATATTTTTTTATGAATCGACAACTAAAGCCAATGCTTTATAAAGGGGTACAAAACATGAATCTGCTTTTTCATCAGAGAAATTGCATTAGTTCCAGCACCTTACCTATATGCTCTGAGGGAAATACATAATAGAAACAGGGTTCGTAATCGAGGGTCGATCACTACAATTGGAACAATCTTTGACCTCATCCAAATCCGAATATAGACCAATTGCATTTATCTGGTATTATTAATAAATAGGGGTGAAATGGCACTCAAACAAAATTATTTATGGAGTTCTTCGCATTCAAAGAATATTGAAAATTTTACATTTGCAAAACACTGCTTGATGACTAAATGTGGTTCTCGATCTCGGCAACAGACTAAAATGAAAAAACAAACATAAATTTGCTTTGTTACTCATCTAATCACTTGTATATAGATTTTAAATGGCTGTGATGCACTCATACGGGATCTGGAAGAAGTCAAAATAATTCAATTGTAGTGCACCACCCTGTTAAACATTTTGTCCACTTTTTTCGAGAAGCTTATATGTTGTGGGGGAAATACATAAAAGAAACATGGGTGTAGTATATCATTTAGAATCATATTAGTAAACGGTTTAATGGGGTATTTGTTGTGAAGTGAATGGAAATTAGGAAATCCCACATTCTTTCTTTATAGTTAGTATATTACATATTATTGGTATTAGTGAAAGAACCTCGAGGGTAACTTACTTACTTATTTCTTTCTTCGTCTCCTATTTTTCACTCTCTAAGTTGTTAGTTGTAATTATATAAGACAATAAGAAGAAAAAAAGACTGGAAGGAGAGATTGGAATGGTAGTAAGCCAGAGTTGTAATATTTAATCTCATATAATGGCAAAGAGGATTAATGGTACAACTAAGAACAAACTAAAAAGAAAAGTTTCGTTTCTATTCTTCCCCTTTTTCTTAGCCCATTATTGTCTACATAAATCTACTAATGGCCGTCAAATAGCTTTTCTAATGGACCTTGAGATTTGACCATGAAAAATCAAACAAAGTTCATCTTACTGATTCGTGAATACGGTATCGATGTAGCAGATAGTCTTTTTTAAGTAATGTTTTATATATATATATATTTAGGATATTATTTAAATGTAGTCACAACTGAATAAGAACAACTCCTGGGTTTCAGTAAAAATATTGCTCTTATCAGAAGTGAAGAAAACAAAATCCAATTTTGTTATTACCTAAGTACATTGGTAACCAATATTGTTCATTGAAGAAAAAAATTTCCAAAAGTATATTAGAATATGCAAATCCAATACAAAAAAAAATCCCTGTAAGGGTTCAAAATTACTTTTATACTATTATCTGTGAATTTTTAAGAATTTTATAAGAAAAAAATTCGTTCCCACTACTGTTGCAATTATCAGGATTTTTAGAATCATATTGGTTTTATGCGAACAAGTTGTTTTTTTGTATTGGCCTTGCATTCAAACATTGGAAATATGTTAATAATGTAACACATAAGATACATTTAACGAAAAAAACTTAGTTTGAAATTTATAAAATTTGTCGTATCAATATGAAGTAATTTAGGAAATAAAACATTACCTGCAAGTCGAGAAAGTGACAATTCGAACTTGATGGTCGAATTTCCATTCAAACACTAGAAGCAGTTGGGCGTATCCAGGGCCACCGTCCTCCCCATGAACAAGGTCGAAACGTTAGAGAGGAAGAAAGGCTCCGTGAAAAAAGTGTAATTGGGCCCAGAGGGGGTAAAGAAATCAGCCTAGGCCCATCCCCTCAAGGCAATTTAGCCTATAGCCCTGATGCCAAACCTTTTGACTACACCTTTTGGGTGCATGTCTAGTAAGACATGCATAGTCCGTCATCCAAACAAACACAGAAGCCCTCAAAGCTACTGTTAGCCAGTAGTGGAACGCCATGCCTGTGGATGACATCTGCAGTGGGCTTCAAGCCTTCTGCCAACGCCTGGAAGGCATCATTATTGATAAGGATGGATATATTAATTATTAAAAGACTTCAGACACACATCTATTTATAGTATTAATTTGTTGAAATTCTATAGTTAATTAATAAACTATATTTTGTTGAAGTTTAAAATTCAATGCGTTCAGATTTTAATGGACCATTCGGTATGTAGATTCATAACTGTCATAAATCCAATTGGGAGGAATTGGGATTACAGAAAATGAGTTCCAATCACATGTAAACTGCACCGATGGGATTTGTAAAAATGTTTTTTTTTCTTTCGCAGATTCCTATAGCAAAATTGTGACTCCGTCCTCAGTTTTACCCGAAGATAAAGGGATGATGATGGGAAGACGATGTCCGAATCAACATGAATGGCACATCACTCCTAATGCGGATACAAATGATAAGGTGAGGCTATTCTCTATATATGTTGTATTTTTATTCATTGTGCTTTGGAGATTCTTAGATTTTCAAATAAATAACGTGTGTCAGTACTCAATCATAATTTAATCCTCTGGATTTTTGTGGGAATTTATGCATTAATTTAATAGGTACAATGTTTATACCTCGTACATAGAAGTTCAGTCGGAATATACATACAGATATATTTACTGAGGGTAATCAATATAAAATATCATGCGGATGTACTAATGTGATTTTATCAACATCAAAACTCTCGTCATATTTTGACCATATTGTGTGTTGTATAGCAGACAATTATCTACATACATTAATACATGTTCGTTGATCCAAACTCTTAAAGAAAGTTGAATATTCTTATTTAAGATATGATAATTATAAGTAATGCTTAAATTAATAAACTAAAATTCTATGAAAATAATAAGTGAACAGGAACAAATATATTTGTTCGTTTTCTCTTTAATTAGTTTTTATTGAATTATGATTCATTGATAGCATAGAAACTTTATGTATGTCGAAAGGGAGGCTTAAGAGGAAGATTTAGCACTTTTCTTAAATGGTTCACTTTGTCACTTCTCAAAGACAAATATATTACTTTGCATCTGTTTTTTTGCATTTTGTATTTCTAACTTTTAAATTCCTTATTGCAAAAGGAATACAAAGCAAAACAGTTTCAAACAATGTAAAACAAATTTTTTGTAGAGGAATAACATTGATATAAATACATTACATACACATGCTATATAAAAAGGATATTTTTTGCACTGTACCTTTAAACATGCAAACAACTGCAAATATATATAAAAGATATGTATGTATGTTATATATGCATTTATGAAAAGGAAAAGGATCGATTAGTAATTTATGAATATATTTATTGTGTGACGTGAGACAATAGTCAAGTATTGGCATTCAGGAGGGATTTTTCTTTTAAAATGAGGAGATGAAAAAGTTTTTTAGGTTGATCTGAGTGATACACACACACACCCACACATTAACACTATTCTAAAACATTATTATTCGATGTAATTTGATTATATGTACAAATTTTTGTCATCTCAAGCACCTTTATTTTATTCACAAATCTCATTCTTCTTCTTCCACCCCCCAATCAACTGATCTATAACAAACCATGAACAACAACAACACATAGGATAGCAGCCTCAGCCTCCCAGGGTCACCCTTTAATTTGCGCCGCTCTCGCATTGGATCTGAGGGTAGTATACAGCTTTCCTGGAAATCATCCTGCGGCCGAGGAGCACACAAAACCTGCCCTCACCAGAATTTAATAATTGACACCCTCCCATATGCCGACGATTCCGAGGCCGGATCCCCGCTCCCGCCGGAAAGTGAGGAGGGCCAACTCTCTGGGCTAGAGTACTGGCTAGAAACCAATAACAATAACACTTTTTATACTAACAACAATTTCTCAACTCATCAGCACCATTTTGATCAGTCGAAAAATAATAGTATTAATAATAATAATTTCACACATTACAACTTTGATAATGGACAAAGATCCCGTCAGCCTTCCTACTGCTCGCATGCCTCACGCTGGTCGTATTCTTCACATGTTCCTAGACAGTTTGGGCTTGGCTCTGCATCTTTCTATTTTGGTGAAGAGGATACCACTCGAAATGGTGTTGTATCAGAGTCTACCATTCCATTAAACTACCTCGTGAGTAAATGGGAGATCAAAATCATTTTGTTTTTAATGTCCTGCATGCGGAATCCTCGTCCAATTTAGATTCAAAAATATTCCAACCAAATCCAGACCAAAAAAATTTTTTTTTCCTATATAAAACGTATTTTTCCCCCCTTTTTTTTCAGGACGTTGACAAGTTCGACGATTTATCCTCCTACCCAAAAGGTCAACCACCTGACTTTAACGGAACTAATGGAGTTCATTATCGTCGACGTAGTCAAGAAAGTTACTATTCAAATCCGTTTATATCTCCAAACGAAAGACATGCATCCGTGAATATCAAAGGTATGTCCCTGCTCATTAATTAGTCTCATAATTATAGCCCTGTGCAACTTCATTTGCCCCACTTTACAAAATAGATGTATTAGTTTTGAATGATATCATTAATCAAGCCTCTGCGAGGGTCACAAGTACAATCAAAAATCCTGAATCCACAAGATCAAGTCGACAGTTGGAGAGAAAACAAAGGGAAGCACGTAAAATATCCCTCTACCTCGAGGCCAAACATGATGAAGAGGGTCCAAGAGTGAAGGAAAAGCTAGTGGCATGGTTTGATAAATGTATCGATATTTTTTGTGTTTGGGACTGTTGTTGGGCCTATGTTAAGCTCACAGAGTATTTATCCTTTATTATATTTGATCCTTTTGTGGACTTGTTCATAACGCTTTGTATATTGGTGAACACGTTTTTTATGGGGCTGGATCATCATGACATGGATCCAGATATCCATAAAACACTTCAAAATGGAAATTACGTAAGTAATTTTGTTTATAATAAAGAAAAAGCTTCAAAGGGGAAGGGGAGAGAACTGAAATATGCACGTATTTGGCAAGGGTTCTTCGGTTCATTAAATTATTTATTTCACATGATGCCAAAAAAAAGAGAAAAAACTGATATTCTATTTATTATATATGTATATATTTATACGTTAATAAATTTATTATATTTTTTAAAGGACTTTGTGCATGAAATTTTTAAAAACCTTTTCAATTGTCTTTAATACATTTTATTATATATTATAATTATAATTTATTTCTTCTCTTTTAGTTTTTTACAGCAACGTTTGCAATAGAGTCTTGTATCAAACTAATGGCAATGAGTCCCAAATACTATTTCCTCGAGGGTTGGAATATCTTTGATTTCATAATAGTATCTCTATCACTTATTGAATTGGGATTAGTAAATGTCTCTGGCCTTACCGTCCTACGTACCTTTAGATTACTTCGTGTTTTTAAATTAGCCAAGTCATGGCCCACACTGAACTTGCTCATATCCATTATGGGAAAAACTGTGGGCGCACTTGGAAACTTGACTCTGGTTTTATGTATCATTATCTTTATATTCGCCGTAATGGGAATGCAACTATTTGGGAAGAGCTACGTGGGTAAGAAAGGACTGAGAATCCACATATTTGCCAATTACTTTTATATGTCAAACAGGATGTTTTGTCCAAAAGTACAAAATACATCAAAAATAAATGAAGGCATCACATTTTTTAAATGAACACAAATTGAATGTATTTAACCCTCCTTTATCACACAGGGATATTATATACCCAGAGATTTATTAAAATATTTATTATTCCTTTAAATCTAAAAACAATGACTATGCTTCTGAACAATAAAATCTGATAATTTTTAATTCATTATTTATCTTGTTAATGAATTGCTTAAGATTTTTTTGAAGATTTTGCAATTTTTAATCGAAGTTTAGTAAATTAATTAAGAGGCGTACAAAGGAGCAACGAATTATTATATTATATAATACACCCAACAATTATCAATTCATTTGACGTGTTCTATCCTCAAGAAAAAAAAGTGCTTAATTGGTGAATAATACAAATAAATCATTCATTTTTATTAAATGGTCATGTCAAACCGACTAAAAATAATGAGATATGAATTATAAGCAAATGTACTAACATACATACATAATACTTATAATCAAGCCCACATAAGCCATTTTGTAACTCAAATATTTGACATCTTATGAAATATATTGTTTAATATTAATAAAATGTGTGCGTAAGGGTAGATTTATGTACATTTATAATATGTACAATATAATACTCGAGAATATGACATCATTATATTAATGGAGTCCGTCTTGTCCGTCCTCCTTCAAGCCTAATCCTATTTATTCGTGTCCTCTATTCCGTTGCAATAATAATATAATCTAGATCCTTAACACACGAGTATGTATACAGACACTTTCCCTAATTTAATTTAGATTTGTATTAAATATTGATAATTATCAGTGTGTGCCATCTACGAGTATTTATGTACATTATACGGACTATCATATTAGATGCCATTGAAGAGGAAGAGACAAAATTCAAATAACTTCATTTCTAGAGCCATAATACTTAATTAAAATAATTTTAAAGTCATAAAAAAATGAGATATACATATTTTTAAGTGGGAGTCCTTGAAATAAATATATCTAAGGATATGAAAAACGGGCATTTATTGCCTTATTTTATTACTACATACTACATGGTTGAAATAACTCGACTTTTTATTGACATTTGAGCCTTAACTGGGCATTAACTACTCTGTAGTTAACTTATCAAATCTTTCATTTTATTTTCAGACAACATTGACCGATTCCCTAACAAATCCCTTCCCCGTTGGAACTTTGTGGACTTTATGCACAGCTTCATGATTGTGTTTAGAGTCCTTTGTGGTGAATGGATCGAGTCCATGTGGGACTGTATGTGGATAGCCTCAAAAGTCTGCGTTCCTTTCTTCCTAGCGACGGTTGTGATTGGGAATCTCGTGGTTCTGAATCTTTTTTTAGCTCTTTTACTTTCAAGCTTTGGTGCTTCAAATCTCTCGGCTGCAGGAGGAAATGATGAGGACACTAATAAATTAAGCGAGGCATTTAATCGACTCCGAAGGCTCCGTGTCTTTCTACAAAAGATCATATCAAGAGGTCTCAAATATGTTAAGGATAAAATTATTCTCTGCTTTCGACAAATATTCAATGCTAGGAGAGGTAAATTTGTGTATATAGGATGTGGTGCTAATGGTGTTTTAAATACCAGAGCAAGTCCTTTGACATAATACATACATACAACTATTACAAAAGGGTTCTTTGCAATTCAGAGTATGGGGGAAGGAAGTACTCAAGATACACACACACACACATACATATAGGCGTAAATTATATCTTGTAAAAAAGAGGGGGAGTTAAAAATGCGACCGGAATATAAAGAAATGTATTTGTACATATTTGGATGTAATGTGTTTTGTAAGAGAAAACCCTCTCAGAGCAGTTCCATATCATATATATACTCGTATCTCCCGAATAATAATTAAATACTTATACATATATATTGCAGAGGCCCTTATGAGACAAAACAGAGCAAGCACTGAGATTAATCAAGAGCATCGAACGCTCAAAAAAGATCAGCATATTGTCAGTTATGATGTTAAAATTGGTGATGGAATGGATATAGCCATTCAAGGCGAAAATGGTGAAGATTTCTAAGTTTCATAACAAACTTACTTTCACTCTATGCAAGATTTTTTACTTTTAGGTGATATAGACAAATGGCAAACAGCCATTCGACATCATTCCCTCATAAAACTAAAGAACTTTGATGACTTTAGCTTTGAAGACAACACCTCAGAGACCTCTTATCGTAGTCATAAAAATCGAAATTTTAATACAGGGAGTCACAAAGGCAGTGTTGTGAGCATATCTAACCCCAAAGAGGCTATTATTCTAGAACAACCCAACGGAGGAGTGGCTGGGCATCGAGTTGTTCTTCTGGATGACTCTTTCGAAGAGGATGAGGAGGACTATGACTACGATGAAGACTATGAAGCCAAATTGGAAAAAGAGATATTTGACGCTACCGCTCAAGAAATCCTTATGCACGAATATCCCTCCGAATGTTGTCCCGATAAGTTTTATCTTCGATTACCCTTCCTTGCCGGCGATCCTGATTCCCCCTTCTGGCAAGGCTGGGGCAATTTAAGGATAAAAACTTTTCGTCTCATAGAAAATAAATATTTTGAAACGGCTGTCATTGTCATGATCCTTATTAGTTCTCTCGCATTGGCACTTGAGGATGTATATCTACCAAGTCGGCCCGTACTCCAAGATGTTCTGTATTACATGGATAGGATATTTACCGTCATATTCTTCTTGGAAATGTGTGTCAAATGGCTTGCTCTTGGTTTTGTTAAATACTTTACCAATGCGTGGTGTTGGTTGGACTTTGTCATCGTTATGGTAAAATAATATTACTGCATATTTATTTTGAGACAATTTTTTTTCTTAATAAGTAAAGGAAAATTTGAAATCATGCACATTATTCGTTTCATTTTTAGTTTTCAATCTTAAATTTGGTTGCCAGTTTTTTTGGGGTAGGAAACATTCCTATTTTTAAGACGATCCGTACTTTGAGAGGCCTTAGACCACTCAGAGCATTATCTCGAATAGGGGGAATGAAAGTGAGTTTTATTAATCAAAGACATTACGATAAACTAATAGCGGATATTGTTCATGGGTTACATTTAGCTAACATTCACATAATAATGGGTTTCTCATAACATTCAACTAAATAATTCCTTTTTTGTTTTGGTTATGGACACAGGTATCACTCATAAACTTTACAGCCTCTTTATTGGGTGCTGGTGGAATTCAGGCATTTAAAACCATGAGGACTCTTAGGGCTTTAAGGCCCTTAAGAGCAATGTCACGAATGCAAGGAATGAGGGTAATACTAACATTACTATTTTAACCTGCCTTAAAATGTTAAATCAGTGTATAATGTATACAATACATTTCATTTTACTAAAACCCTAACTTTCTTCGAGGCTTATCCTCAGAATGATAAACTATATGCATTAAAATAATTAAATGTTCCTCTTTTTTTTTTTTTTTTTGAAAAAAAGGTGGTTGTCAATGCCTTAGTTCAGGCCATCCCAAGTATTTTCAATGTACTCCTTGTGTGTCTAATATTTTGGCTCATTTTTGCAATTATGGGAGTTCAAATGTTTGCTGGAAAATACTATAAGGTAAAGAGATAATTAATCATATTATTTTTTATTGTTTAAAAAAAAAACACTATTCTTTTAAGCCAATTGATCAAGGTGATCATTATGTAAAAAGCTCAAATTTTTTGATTTTCATTAAATTTTTCAATTTTTTATGTCTTACTTATTTCTTTCAAATACTCAAAAATAAGTGCGTGGATATAGTTACGGGTGAGAAAATAAGTGCAGAGATCGTTCCAGACGTGGTAACATGTCTGGCAGAGAACAATACGGAATGGGTCAATAGTCGAATCACATTTGATCACGTGGGTCATGCCTATATTTCCCTCTTTCAAGTAGCTACTTTTAAGGGATGGCTACCCATCATGAACGATGCCATTGACTCTAGAGATGTGAGCAAATATTCTATGATTTGCACCTTTTATAATTTATCCACCCAAGCTTCTGTAGTTATTAGTTAGATGTTTTTGCATGGACTGCAAAGTATACTTTGTTCATTTATTTAATTTGTGTTTGTTTTTTTGCATGTTCCTTTAGTATTTTCGTTTTCAATTATTTATTTGTTATGTTTAATATGTATATCCTTACCTCAGTGTGAAGATGCTGAAGGGAATCGTTTAAATGCCTCCTATACACCCGACAAGGAAACATGCCTACTAGAGAATCAATATTGGGTCAATTCCGTACATAATTTCGACAATGTCGGAAGTGCTTATTTATCTTTATTTCAAGTAGCTATCTTTAAGGGATGGACCGGGGTTTTATATGATGCATTGGACTCTTCGGGAGTGAGTATAAATAAGTTTTTTTCTTTTGTTTTGTTGCTTAGACCCTCTTAGAAATTCCATTTTACATACTTGTTTATTTATTTGAATATTAATATATTATTATGTTAGTTTTATTAACATATTTTTCACATTTTACATGTGCTATCCCTTGCATGAATGTATGAATGAATGTGATAGACCTACAAAAAAACCACTCTACAAACTTAATTTACTAATATTTATGTGTTTATATATTACATATTTTTTCCAAGGGTATATACGTATACAGATATTATGTGTACACTAGTATACTTAACATATATATATATATATATGAGTACAAATGGTCCCTGAGCTGATTCAACTAATATGTACCTATGTATACCTATATTACAGATCGGGCAACAACCTATACGAGAAGTAAATCTCTACATGTACTGGTATTTTGTATTTTTCATCATTTTTGGATCCTTTTTCACACTGAACCTATTCATTGGAGTCATCATTGATAATTTTAACGAACAAAAGAAAAAGATAAGTATTGACTCTTACGTCTCACATCTGTTTTTCTTGTTTAACCATCAATGACCCTACATGATTCATACATTTTAATTACCTAACTTATTAATAGTTTAATGATTCTCCATTAACTCTATTGGAAGTAGAACCAGGAGATAAGGAATCGGATTTAAATATATTGCATATGTTATTTAGGTTACGATGATATAAAGTTTACAACTTTTCCTTTTATTCTCGACCATCTTCGCCTCTGTATCAACGTTCTCTCCAATTTTCTTTATCCTTCAAATTAAACATTCCTAAGTTGAACTTCATTTGACAATCATTCTTTATTTTACATATAAAAATAGATATTTAGTGATAAAGATATATATTCTACTTCGGGCTGAATCTCAACAAAATAAGGGCTTTCATTACTAATTAAATTTAATGAATTACAAACTTGAGAATTATTATATACTATTGAATGTAGCTGACATTGCCCAGAGTCATGAGAAATCCTTGGGTAAATACTAACCATGTGTAAATGGGGTTTTCATGTGTATACTCACACTTAGCTACTCACTCAATACTTGTACATTTTGTTGTGTCTAACAAGATTATTTGATACAAACAACCTCTACAAATACAAAACAAATTATCTCCTCAAGAATAATGAAATAATAATACCAGATTAAGAAGAAAACAAGTAACATAATAAACCAGAGAGTAATTTAGGTCGTTTCGAAACCTCATCTAAATTGGTATTCATTTTTTTAAATTTTGTATAAAGTACATCCTTCTTATTCTTTCTTAATTTGAGTTGAACTAAACGCATTCACGTATATTATAATCCTTTTTTTCTTCATGTTGTATGGGTGTATGAATGAGAGAGCACTCACAATATAGTGCAAACGGTAACATATTTTAATTCATACATAATGGGTCTTACTTTAAATCAAAGTTACTTTTTAAAAACTTTTTCAAGACATTCAGTAACTTTTTTTGTAAAAGGACAGATTTTTCACGGAATTCAATCAAATTGTACCAGCTCATGGAGTATACAAATTATATATCATGGTCACATATTGAAATGCCCGAATTTTCTTGATGAAACATCCATTTGGATTGAAGGAAAAAAGAGTTGATGATATTATAAATACTCAGGAGAGAAACATTGTTTCATTAATAAAGATGAATTGTAATATTGTTAATGTATTGGTATTTTTCAAAATGACTAGTATTGCCTAATGTATCCGAAGTAAAAATAAGCTTGTGGTTATAATAGGTTGGGAAAAAAGTGATCTTGTAATTTATGCTTTATTTCAGTACTTTATAAGAAGTGTTATAATCATCCGATTTAAGCCAAGTATGCACTGTTCTGTTTGATAACTTGTTTTCAACGAGAATCTAACTTGATAATACCCTTCTTCTATTAGCAAAACACTCGGACAACAAATTTTCAGAGGACTCTACGGTGACCAAATTTGTACCCCCAAGTGCGTTGGTTATAGACAGGAACAGGTCGTAGTCACTTGATACCAGGTCCAGAATGTAGAGACCGGTGCAAAAAAACTTCCCATACGATCTCCTGAAGCTGCTGGCTGAGAAATCAATGATGTGCATGGTTTGGTGTTGTCTTGATGATCCCTTGTTGTCTCCGATTTACCAATGCTGGCCACTTCCGTTCGATCGCCAGCCTCAAACAGTCTAGTTGTTCACAGTCGGGTAGAATTGAGCGGGGGAGTGGGAATTGCTCCAACCACTGTTGTGCAACACGAACCGAAAAAGTATCGGCCCCGTATACAGCGCAAATTTTCTTGGTCGCTTTCGATATGTTTTCCCCTTTCAGGTAGTTAAATGTAAATATGGATAAATTTCTTCCTTTGAGACCTCCATACATGGCGCACGATAATTAACGGTTGAACAGTTTTAGCACAATACTGGCCTAAAAGCGTTTGTAGTATACACTCACACTTTTGCAAGGGATTATCATATGATCCGATGTGACTAATGGTCAACAAGATATACTCAGTTTTAAAAAAAGGCAGGAAATACAAAATTACTTTTTCCACAATCTAATATTAAAATGTTCTTATGAGGTGTAAAACAGGAATAGAGACGGATAAAAAAAATTAAAGTTAAATTAATAATTAATTTAATTTTATAAAATTCGAAATTAAAATGTGTTTTGTCTTAGATTGTTGAGATTCAGTCTGAATTTGAGTTTATAGATAAGTAAAATAGCAGCAAAAAAATGTCGAATTGAGTTTAGTGTGGTGCTGGATGAATTTGTATAATGTAATTTTGGTGATGAATTGGTAAGACGAAATTAGGGGAGATTTATATAGAAGGGCGAACATGATTTTTAATAAAAATGTAAGAGTGTAAATTTATCTTGAATCACTGTAGGCTACTTAGTGTCATGAACGCAAATCATATTTAATCAAATTTCCTAAATATATTTATTTTTTGATATCTTCTTCTCTAGTACTTATATTTATATTTTTTTCCATTGATATTTTGTACTGTGATGACGGTAAGTTATACTTCCCAGCTTGGAGAATTAAAAAAAAACATACATATTAAATAATCAAAATTGATCACAAATCATTTAAATATACACTTTTTTATTTAACAAAATACAACGACTCAATGATTGACACTAGTCGTAAAAATATAAATCTATGAAGAGATGAGTACTCGAGTGATAAGACTGAAGTCAAAAACTCAACTGCGACTGGCAAACTTGTGATTCGAGTCAAATGACGTGTTTGAATTGAGTCAAGTCACAAGTCCGACTTTAGTCTTGAGGCTCGAGCAGTACATAGCTATCTGGATTTATGTATCACAACAAATGAAAGAAAACAACTTATTAGTTAATTTAAACTCAGAGAAATATACTCCTACAAACATATATTTATAAATATATTTTTTTAAACACTTCATTATAAAAACAAATACACATGTTTTAGACACTGATAATAATACACGACTAAAAAATGTTTTCAAATTCCTAAATTGTAAACTATAAATACGAAGTTTTGAAAATAGTTAAAGTTGAGATAGTAGTTTTGTAGATAGAGGGGAATTCAAAATTGTTTATAAAGGTTAAAAGATGCTAAGGAACAATTTAAATATGTATACAGGGTGTACGAAAATTAGGTGTAATCTGAAAAAATCCGTAATTTACTTGTGAAATTATGCCATTTAAACTTCGTACATATAGTTTTATTTACATTTTCTGTTACATATAAAAATTTCATTCAAAATGACGGCGCCACGGACAACTTTATGACAAATTTGCTCCATCCCTTAACCACCAAACATTTTAGGCTTCATAAATTTGAGGCTTTGCACTTGCTTTTGCAACAAAAATGGACCCCAAAGAGTAACCCCTAGTTATTTAAAAAATCGGATAGGTTTGATGTCAATATTCCATAGAATTGGTGTTTATTTACTTCATTTAACGGCTGCCTGTAGTTGATATATTAAAACGCCATAGTAAAGCTGATCTCCTACCAAAAATTCTTCAAATTGTCTCGGTGACCACATTAATTTTCTGTTTCTTTTGTTTTTATATACCGTTCTCATGGAGTTTCCTGTCAAAATAAACTGAACGATTTCATTCTCCTGGTTCTCAATCAGGGTCATGTTGGTGAAATAATATATTCATGAATTAAAGAGATCAACCGGTACAGTATCAATGAATACGCAGAAGATGAACTGATATCACGAAACCTTGACAAGCTAGAGACAAATATATTTAAGATTAACTAATTTCAGTACACCCTGCATATATTTTAACTAAGTCATGGAATTCCTTTTGGTTGAAAAAAGTTTAATTACATCAGAACACTCCTAAAAAATAGATTCAGATGCTTGATTTATAAGCCTACAATATAGTGTATTTGTTTTAATAGATTTTTATAGATATACAGTAGGGTTTGGAACTGATTGTAATAAAAGGTTGTGCTTGAACTTCTATAAAGATTTTATTTGTTAAAAGAAAAGAGATCATGTTTTCTTTAAAATTCATAATTCGTTTGTATAAAAAAAATGTTTTTTTATTTCAACAATTTTATTCATTGATTGAGAGCCATCTTTTTAGGTCTAATAGGTAACTAAAGGTTACATAATTATAGGTTTTACTTATAATGCGATCATTATAATGCCATCATGAGTTTTAAAAATTTTTTTTTCTTTCACAAATACAATTATATTCATGGATATATGTTCTCATAGGTCATGAGCGGTGTTTACCTGTATTAATTTGTAAGAAAAGTGACAGAGAGTGGCATTTCCTTCTGGAAAATAATACAAAGTCTTGAAACATAATACTATCTATTAAAAATATAGTTGTATGTGAATCACATAGGTGACACTGATAATTATTCTGAGCACGATCCATTTTTTAAAACAACTTGTTTAAACAAGTGAATAACCTATTGAATGCCTTATTAGAAGTAAATACATCTCACAACAATCTTCAAAAAAATATATTATATCTCCAGCACCTGCAAGGGGTGGGCTGGAAGGGCTATAGCCTTCCCCTCAAAAAAAAGAAATCAGGAGTTTTTGCTTTTTACGCAAAAAATGGTTGTAATTTTTTTTTTTTTTTAAAGGTCATTCGAACAAGTTATGAAGCAGATCAAAAACTTTAATATTTGATTTTTTTTTTTCAAAAATTTAACTTTTAAATTTTTGAATTTAAATATATTTTAAATTTAATTTTTGGTGAATAGTTATGGATTTGTGAATTTTTTTTCAAACATTTTAAATTTTGGATTTTTTTTTTTTTTTTTCATTCCAAAAACCAAGTACCTCCCCCGAAAAAAAATATATATAACCATGTGGAAGCTCTTGATAAATCAAAATGACTAAGTATAGGTGTAAAAGATTGTCTCTTTGGGTATCGACATTTATATATTACTTTATCAAAATCTTTAAAAACTAGTTTGGAACCCGCTTTAGACATTTAAGTAACAACCATAATCGGTTTTGTAATTTTTGGGTTATTTGTGAACCCTCATAGTGATAGTCTTAAAAAAACACTCTATAATGGAGCTCGACTAATGATATGAGTCTCAAAATCCATTTGTGGAATAATAGAAATAGGATATTTCCAATAATCGTACGCTTAAAATACAAATTTATTTATATCATGGGACTCTTACAAATAACAAACGTATTTTCTAACAAACATAGTATGTGCATAATATATTTATGACTTCTATTTGCAAGTCCGTTCTTAAATGTATTTCGTATTTAAATGTCACATTTGCAACCATTCTCGAATAATAATTGATTTATTTATTTGGTTTTTTGTTTTGTATTCAGAACACGTCACCATTAAAACAATACAGTTACACGCAAAGATACAACTTTAAGTAAACATAAGAATGCATTTGTTGTAGGTATGAGTATAAACATATATATTGGACGTTTAAAAAGTCTTTTAACACTTCACTATCAGATTAATTTTTCAAACTTCATTCAGCTTTATATATAAAGCATCCTTCATCGTGAATATGATGACAATTGGCTTCAATAATGACCTCCTGTGAAGGTTACAAATCAATACAAATTTTTAAAATATAGTTTTGTTAATTTTATCTATCCTTTGTTGATAGATGTCTTCAGGTATCCAATATAACTATGGCGCATTTTGTAGCTTCTGAATTCTATTTGTCAAGATATAGAATAGTCCAATGTGTTAAGATCTTATCTCTGTTCTTTTAATCAAATATTCATATTTTTGTGCCATTCACACTTAAACAATGATAATACCCAATAAGTTATACTACTTTGTCTTAGAGAACTCCTATATGCAAGATCACCAAGTTGCTGTTAATCTATATCCTTTATTAAGCGAAATTTTGTGCTACAACACCTATAATCCTTACTGATGCGGGTTATTTTATCTGCATATATGGTAAATTGTATAATAGCTACCCTAGATCTGATTATTCTGACGATTTATGACCAAAACAATATCAATTGTCTTCTCCTCTAAGAAAAAATTCATATGACATTTCGTAAAATGCAAAAGACACAGACCACATTCGAAACAGAGTTTTTTGTGCCTCTGAGATAAGAAAAACTTCTCTATATACGACTCACAACGACTTAACGACGGCTAATTCGACCAAATTCTACATGATGGTGGAGTACACGGATTTTTTCTGTGCAAGTCAACTATTAACATTCCTGGATTTTTTAAATAATTTTTTGCTGTCTCAAGACCGTAAAGCAGCTAATCACTAGCTGTGCGATGATGTCAGGAATTCTGTTGTCAGCCTGGGTTAAAGCATCAACTTGTAACTTTTTTTCTATGTGAGCTACAAAAAAAGTGTATTGAAGCTAAATAGTTCTGTTTTTTTATTCAAACAAAAAGGTGTTATGTTTTATTTACAATTTTGTTAAAAGACTTTTTAAACACACAATATCTATTGAACATATTTAGGGGTTTGTACGAGTTGTACTATTTTTTTGTTGCAAAAAAAAAACCTTATACAATTCTGACAACAGCCATTTTAATTATCAACTATTTATTGATGCTTTCATTTCATATTTGTCTATTAATATTACGTAATTATAAAATAATTATGAGTGATAGGACTGCAGTTCCTTGAGTACTTTATCACAATGGTTCTTAAACTGTGGTAGGCATACCACTAGCAGTATCCCAAGCTTCCTTACGCAGTATTTTGAGAAGGGTAAAACTAGATGAAATCTCCGTTATTGTATATTATATCTGGTTGTTATGATGGTATCTAGTTGGAGATAGATCTGGCTGAGGTGGTACGTACCGTAAAAAGTTTGAGAACCCTTGATTTAACATGTCATGAAATGGTCATTAATTAATCATTCCCTTAATTTTAAAAGAAAGTTTAAAAATAAACCCTTGATACATCGATCATCTTAGGGAAAGTCAATCATTACAATACAATAATGATTTTAAACAAATAATAGTTTAAAATACTACATCTACTTAAATGATTCCAACTTGTACAAAGTCCTAACTTACCTGTACAAAAAATAAAATAAACATAATTGATTTTGTTATCATAAGCGTTTTATTCACAGTACTTTGAAATATTTATTAATAACATGAATGCACTTAAAAATTGAGTAAATAATTAATTACTATTAATTACACATATTATGTAAGTATGTATGTAAATAAATAAATATAATTTTTATCATAAATGCTAGTGAGGGAGCACCTTAGGGCAGCTTCTCTTACAAACCCCTTTTATGTTTGTTTTGTAGACTCTTCATAGTTCATTAAAGCCTTATAAATAATTGTTTATCTCTGTGTAAAAGATTAATTGTATAGGATGCTTAGTGAACACATATTAAGTAAATAATCAATACATGCATACATCGACTTGTGTTTGTTTTTGTGATTCAATGAATTATCTACGAAGAACACAAAATCTTCGGTAGAGCTCCATGAATTCCTTTAAGTGATTTCCTTCCTTCCCTAAAATAATAATATTCAAGGATCTCATTGTACTTTCTTCTTTAAGCAGGAGGGTCCTTGGAGATGTTTATGACAGACGATCAGAAAAAGTACTATGCAGCTATGAAAAAAATGGGTAATAAGAAGCCCGTTAAGGCTACACCGAGACCAAAGGTATATTTATTATTCTTTCTTATTTAGTTTTTCTCATTTTACAATTATTATTATTATTTTTTATTTATAAAAGTGGAAACCTCAAGCTGTGGTATTTGGAATAGTCACAAATAAGAAGTTTGATATGATCATCATGATATTCATTGGACTTAATATGCTTACAATGACTCTTGATCATTATGGGCAGAGTGAAATGTGGAGTTTTGCTCTAGACAATCTTAATATAGGTTTCATTGTTATTTTCACCACAGAGTGTGTTTTGAAAATTTTTGCTTTGAGACTCTATTATTTCCGTGAGCCATGGAATATTTTTGACTTTGTTGTCGTTATTCTCTCTATCTTAGGTACTCATAATTAAATACATATTATTTAACATATATGCAGAGCTAGACGGTTGTTAAAATTAGCTACAGAGCTAGTAAAAAAAAATAATAAGATACTAGCCCTGTGAAAAATTTCTACCCTAGAAAAAAACAAATATTCCATCATTTTTAGGGTAGTATAGATGTAATTTTTTTTTATATGGTAAGTTTTGTAAGTATAAAGAAACTAATATATTTTCTGTGAAACACAATTTATACTTGATAAAAAGTAAAACTCAAAATTGAACATGTAATATAAAAATTGCTATTCATGTTCAATAGAAAGTAAGTTTTTCTTCAAATTTCAAACTTATGATTTGAACCCAAAATAATCAGTGTATATGCAGTGATTAACCCATTAGTGTCGAGGCTCTAAAATATTTTTAAATATTACAACACCTCCTTCCATTGAAATTATATTTTTTAATTAAAAAGTTAACTATTAAGTATCAAATTTTGTACACATATTCTCTGATTACTCTGATATACAATGTAACAAGATATAAAAAAATGCTCAAAAATAATTTTTTAGTTTCGTATTTTTTAAGGCATTGAAGGGGCGCCATTTTTTTAAATTAAAAAAAATGAATAAAGCTATAAACATTAATGTTAAAAATACTTCATATATATATATAATACAATACGATATTATCTAGATTCTAAATCATCATGAGCGTCCTTATCAAAAAAATAAAGTATTTATGTAGATAATTAATATTTAAACTTCTTTGAATACTGATATTTTTCAACATCCCATCGGCCCAAATGAGTTAAAGTAAAGTATTATTTAGCCAAACAGGCAAGACACAGACCCTCTGCATTAACCGGAATATTTCTTACTGGCCACGGGCTAGCGAAGCTGTCGAGCTCTGCAGATATATATATGAAAAGGAGTAAAGCCAGTGAATTAATTTAACGGATGAATTTTCAGGTATCGTTCTGAGTGATTTGATCGAAAAATACTTTGTTTCCCCAACATTGCTGCGTGTTGTGAGAGTGGCAAAAATTGGTCGAGTATTGCGATTAGTGAAAGGTGCAAGGGGAATTCGGACTTTATTATTTGCTCTGGCTATGTCAATGCCGGCTTTATTCAACATTTGTCTCCTATTAACTCTTGTTATGTTTATATTTGCAATTTTTGGAATGTCTTTTTTCATGAACGTGAAGAAGAGAGGAGGACTCGATGACGTATATAACTTTGAAACATTTGGAAAATCTATGATTTTGTTATTTCAAATGTCTACCTCTGCTGGTTGGGATGGAGTACTCAACGGCATAATCAATGAGGAAGACTGCGAAATCGAGAATGAGGAAACTGGAGTAGCGGGTAAGACAAATGGAAATACGGAATTTTTTGGGAAATATTTCTCACGCAACCTTTCAATTGAAAAGCTCCTTTCATTTTTAGTTTGAAACTTATCTTTATTTAACATATATTCACTAGGTAATTGCGGGAACATGGCCATGGGCATTGCATTCCTTTTGACGTATTTGATTATATCATTCCTTATTATAATCAATATGTACATCGCTGTTATTTTAGAAAATTATTCACAAGCAACAGAAGACGTCCAAGAAGGGTTGACAGGGGATGATTATGATATGTATTATGAAATATGGCAACAGTTTGACCCAAATGGAACTCAATACCTCAAATATAACGCATTATCAGATTTCTTGGATGTTTTAGAGCCTCCATTGCAGGTATATAAATATGAATAATTATACTTATAAATATTACAAAAATAATTTTTATTGTGTCCAGAGCTGAGACTATTATACGATCAAAGTTATTATACAAAATTATATTCCTGTAGTTTTTTATGATTTTTTCTAAGAATGGTTAACATAATTTACCTTTTTAAAGAGTTAACCTAAAAATTAAAACAAAAAATAGTGGAATTGGACATTATCGAATATTAGTGTTTCAAGAATAAAGAGCAGCGTTTATAAATTTCATCTTTGATATCTTGGATATACTATTCTGTACATGGGAGAGAGGTTTTTTTTTTTTTTTTTTTTTGTGATGTTAAATACAATATTCCCCTATGTAAAATAGATGTAAACTGTAGACTTTAGAAAACATAAGTTTTTTGAAGAATAAGGAATTAATTTTTATTTTACGTTAAAATTCGGGGCATGAAATTTTTTTATCAAAGGATAACTTTTCAGAACATTACGTGTTGTTGGAGAACCATGTAATTTAATAATTTCATATTATTACTACAATTGGACACAGTATAACTCTTTTTTAGGGGGGGGAGGGGGGCGGGATGGAAATGGTGGCATAATAAGCTTTTGCAGACACCAGGTTCTACACCTCTGGATTGAAACAAATTTGAACAATTGAAAAGAAGAAAAAACTCTGTCAAACACGTTAATATTTAATCATTATTAGTCAGGAAGCCTAATAATAATTATCTAGTAATTAAAGCTCTATTCTTAACTTTTTCAGATCCATAAGCCGAACAAATACAAGATTGTGAGTATGGACATTCCTATATGTAAAAAAGATCTCTGCTATTGCGTGGATGTATTGGATGCCCTCACCAAGGATTTCTTTGCTCGGAAGGGAAATCCTGTGGAAGAGACTGTAGAGTTGGGAGAAGTAACGGCACAGTCTGAGAGACCCGGCTATGACCCTATAAGCTCCACTCTTTGGCGACAAAGAGAAGACTATTGTGCACGGCTCATACAGAGGGCCTGGAAAAAGAAGAACATTCGAAACACTTTCGGAGGTAGTTTATCAACCTATCCGGAGGGAATTACGCCTCGGAGTTATGAGCATCGAAGACGATCCTCCTCTGTTATTCATTACCACCATCAACATACTGCCCCTGATACTCCTACCGCTGGAGTAGTTAAAGCAGGAACTGACGCTGTGAGTGTAGTCCTTGTGCATCCACGATCATCCTCCATAGGATCCGCTCACGAAGGTGCACCAGTTTAAAATTTCTATTCATCTTTATCATCATAGATTTGTTTTATTCGTGCTTTCATTCAAAGTGATTTTTTCGTATTGAAAACATAAAGACAAAGAAGCTCTTTGGCCCCAATTTATTTATCATCATCCTTATTATTACTACTAGATCCTATAATTCATTATTACATACATATTTCCAAGAGATTTTTTTTTTGGAAGACCCAGTTTTTATAATCAATTACATAATAATAATATATTAAATGTAAAAAGTATATTTCGTCAATTAATAACTTGTACAGTACATATTCATGATATTTCTAATATTATTTGCATACACATTTTATCTGTTTAGCAAAAAAAAAATATTTCTGATTGAAACTGTGATTATTATTATTTTTTTATTTTTTTTTTTTGAGAGAGAAGAAATTTTTAGATATTAGTATTATTAATTACTATTACAATTATCATTATTATAACAACTATTGTATAATATTGAGAAAAGATATATATAAAACACTTTCACCCTCAATAATCTCATTATCAAACTGTGAATGACGCACAAAATCATTTTTTACAATATACTATTATGCTTATACAAAATACCATGTAATAGTATATATAAATTTTGTTACCAACAATTCGGGGTTTTTTTGTATTGTTTTTTTTTTAGAAATGAGAGTCTCTCTCAACCTCTTCTTTCTTTCTTGCTTTTCACATTGATTCCCTTTCCATGATGGAAAAATTATCATTTCATTCACAATTTCATAGTAATGCAACATTTTTGAAGAGTTTTTTTGTAATGTCAATGCACTCTTTTTATTTTATTTTCCAAGCCCTTTTCTTCGCCATTAGCCCTACTTGTCTGAGCAAGGGTAATAATTTAATGAATAATTATCAACTTATGAATAAAACTCTATGCCAAAGGCATATTATTTTTGGATCTAACATCTAAGCCAAATGGCATACAATAGAGATACCTTTTCAACAAAATAGGCTTTAGAAATTACTGGTATGAATTTTTAAGGATAAGTCAAAAGGGTCATTCATAACGATCAAATATGAGATTTTGAGGGGGGCAGCTAACTTATCTCTTATCTGCCATTGGACATCAAAAATGTAAACTTTATTTTTAAATCAGCATTTTGTTATTGTTTCACAAAGAGTGTTACAAAATGCCATTCACAATCCATAATCTAAATAGATTTGTTTTTAAATTGTTTTTAAACCTCTTCTACTCTAGGTTCAATAGAAGTGTGACTTTCATATTCAATACATCAACACAAAAACAAATTGGAACAAAAATCCAAAAAATAGGAAATACGTAATAAATAAATAATTTTGTTCAAACATAGCCTTTATAATCTTATTCCTAAGATACATAAAGATACCCGGTAATGTTAGCTAATAATATTCTTTAGTGCCTTCATTTAAATTATGGTTCACATTTGCCTTGTATATAAGATTGTTCATTTAATTTCATTGAAAAAAAATTAGGACTTTTAGCTACCTATAAGTGCCATTTGCTGTGTCTCTTTCTAGATTAATTTATAAAGCGAAATGGAAGAAAAATAATTAAAGAATACAAATATAATATAAGGTTCAACAGATCTTTTATGCTGTAAATCAGGTGGAAAAATGAATTCATTTGGGGATTTTTTATCCATGTGATGAAAGGGGAAAATACTGTTTCGTGCAATGGGAATACTTTCAGGTGATGCATTAGACTATATCTACTTTCTTTGAGAACATACTTTGTATATGCCAATTTCAGATCTTAATTCTATTCCTCTATTCAATTTTTAAAGAATAATTTATATTTTATAGATTATTTCCTGTATGCACAAGGGTGTCAGCAGAATTTTTTTTTAGGTAGACAGAACTATAGCTCCTTAGCTGTCCTCTCCTCCTAAAGTTGGCATGTGTTTATATTCTTGCATTATATAACTATATTTTATAATAAATTTAATTTTTATAGGATAATTGTGTTTAGGAAGCTTGGTATTAAATTATTTAAAAATAATACTAATTAAGAATCACTCAATGGCTTACCACAATCTAATCTATACTCATTTTTGAAAAAAAAATTATCCTGGATTGCTTTTGTGTTGATGGTTATCATATTTTAAATATAAATTAATTAAATGTAGCTTTAATTTGTAGAGTTAGTCTGAAATGAACAAACAATTTGTCGTTCATACTCATTCCTCATACTCACATAAAAAGTGCATCGAATCAAAATGAAAGCATTAGCAAGCCTCATTCGCGAAGATATAAAAAAAAAACGGAAGGCCTTATAGAAATTGTTTTTCCATTTATTGAATTACGTAAGCTGGGAATATTTTTTGCTTAATGAAAAAGGTTGCTTGGTATATATTATTCTAGTAATAATTACATTTGTGTTTTTTAGTACAAATGCATATATGTAATATTTTTATATTTTGGATGATGTCAAGCTCTGGGCATCAACTTTTTCAAAGTAAAAATCACGCAATAGTTAAGCTCAATGTCAAATGAATAATTTCTAATCAAAATTATATATTATAACTAAACAAGCTCCTCTAAGACCAAATCTTCATAAAAAGTAAACTATCACATACAGTTGACACAAACATATTTACGAGTATTACATAATAGAACAATGTATACTTTTCATATGTCTGTTTTTATACTTTATAATTTTTTTTAAAACAAGAGGAATAATGCAATAGAAAGTTCAGTTCTATTAGATAGATTTTTTTTTTCATCTAAAAAAAAGCGAATTATCATAAATAAAAGTAGTTACTTGATATTGAATTCCATATATTCCAAGGATTCTGATTCTATTTGTATTTTTTAAGTGAAATATTAAAATTATCTACTCATCGTGAATGGATCACTTTATTGTTTTGATCCTGGTATCTCATTGCCAAGCAAGGACTCCACTCAGCTCCATTATGAGGTCTAGTAGCTTACATCGGATGAATTCTTCTCCTGTCGTCCCTTGTGGAATTCTAAATTCTAATATCTTTTGAGATGGATGATCAAGTTATTATTCTCTCATGTCGTTTTCTTCGATCTTTCTTTTCTTTTCTTCTTAGATATGATAATTTTCTTAACTGTACTTAAATGTAACAAAAATCCTTGGAGATGCATATTTTTTAAACATGTCTTTTTTTTAAATTAAACTTTGAATATTTATCTATAATATAAGCTATTGTATTGTTCATGACTATGTATTATGAATAAGTTATAAGGATCTAAAGAAGAGGGTCGTTTTCATTATTTTTCTGCGTAAAAGTTAAAATACAGAATCAGTAAAAACACTCTTTAATCATAAAAACTCTTTCACATCTTTTTGATAGTTCTACTTTTAATTTGGGGATTTTTTTAAGAGCAAAATATGATTCTGAACTATTATAGTCACAAATTACTATAACCCCAGATATTTCAGAATTCAGATGACTGAGAGAAAAAATGAGATCAATTTGGAATTAAATTAAATTCGATTGTTGTCTTCGAATCATTTGCGAAAAAATTCCTCCCTCCCAAATTGTTCCCTTGTGTTGAGGGGGCTCATTAACAGTAGAAGAGTAACTCCAGAAATGGAGGACACAACAAAACTTCTTGACTGAGGTGCCCTTTAAAATTGAAGCCGAGGAGTACCAGGAGGTGGTGAAGATGTTGTGAAGCCCTGTTTGGATCACAAATACCATGAAGGGGATTATTGATGGCAATAAGACTGAGCGCCTAGCCATAAGCCAATAAAAGTTCAAGCGTGTGTGAGGAAAACCTCAACGATTTCTGGCTTTCACCCTTTTGGTACCTCTTTTTCAGGCTACTTGCCACTGAACAATGGAATATGGGGCTTTGTGGGGAGAGAGGCCTTCAAAGTGTCGCACCACAATGTTGATTCTCTGAAGGCCTTCTTTGAGAAGGAATCAGCTGATATGTCCATTAACTACGGCATCAAAGTGTGCCAGGCCTTCAGGTCTAGAGTGGAGACCAAAATGGCCGGAAAAAGGACATTTTGAGAAATAATTAGTGAGATTATAAGGTAAATTTATTAAAAAAATATACTATTGATATTATGTACATTAAAACTCTTCTAATTTGACTTTTACATCAAACATATGCAAACGGATATTTTTCTCATTTTCAAAGGTTCGCAAGACTTTCTACAATGTATAATTCAACAAAGACATCACTAATAAGTTTTATATCCTTGTGTAATGTGAAGTATGTTGGCAGATTTTCTGAGAAGCCATTCATCTAAATTTAGCAACAGTTATGGCGAGTATTTATTCTATTTCGTCTTCAAGCAAATGTTGATATAAAAATGGTATCAAGAACTGGTTGATCCTAATCCTAAGATTAATGCCCCCACTTTCCCTATTAATCATTAAGTATATTTGCGAAGACCAACGAAATAGAAACGACTTCCTATTTAATCATTCCATGCACTAACATACGAGTTTTTAAAAGCCTCCTTTGAGGACTCTATTTTTTGTCAAAGTAAACATGACAATATCCTGAGACATGAGTCCTGCTTCGTTACTTTACGTCACTACCACAGTCTTCGAACATTGGGTAATTTGCATTCCTGCTGCCTCCCTTAGGAGTGGTAACTGTTTCTCAAGCTCCCTCTCCAGATTTGAACCCGGATTCCTCGTTTCCCGTCAAAACCACTATGGGAGTCTATGCCACAGTCGACAGTTGATAGGGCATAACTTAGAAGGATACGTCGCTGGCGTAAAGCCATGCAATCTGCAAATGTTATTCCGAATCACCAGTATCGCATATATTAGCTCCAGAATTACTGCAGTAATACTAGATAATTGAGAATATCCAGTATATTAGGCGTGATTTAATGAGCTGTTCGCGGGTTCACCTTAATTAAACTTGTACTTAAATATGTATGGCTTAATCTTCTTTGATAAAAACTGAATGTGGAAAGTGTAGGCATATTGTACTAGGTTTTGATGAACATCCTAGTGATGTGTCAGTGTATTCGGAAATCTTACTAGTACCAGAAGCTTGACTGGAAATGTCTCCAGCTTTTTCTGTTATATCAGTTACTTATGATAAAATTATACTCCCTTTTTGTTCTATGAAGCTTTTCTCAAACTAGAACTATTCTCAAACACTTTGTTATGACCGGAAATGAATGCAATGCGAGTGGTCATCTTTTCTTAAGAAGTATACATATATGATATGTAATTGTATCTGAAAAGGTTGCTCTTAATACAAGCGTATAATGAGAAGACATCAATAAATATTTAAATGCCAATCCACACTTCTTACTATTTCAGACATCATCTATCTTTAGAAAGAATTTTATAAAATTTTTGTCGAATCACTTCTTTTTTTCTCGACCCCATAGGCTAAAAAAATCTCCATGCAAGAAAACAAGATGGAAACTAAATAATGAACTACTCTAGAACAAATAAATGATAAGGAGGGAGGGCATAGATGGGGTTCAAAGAGATATATATGGGTGTTATCAAATATAAGAGACATTGGAACCGTTTTATCAAAGTACTAAGTCTAGTCAGAATATGTGAGGTGGAGAAAAGAAGACAAAGGAGAAGGAAATTTGCTGTTAAATAAGGCACTGCGTGGAATCTGGAGTTGAAATAATGCATGGATAAAAAAAATTAAAGGAGTACAAATAAGGACAAGATGTCGCCTCCATGATATATTTCATAAATGATAATTTACGTGGATCCTTTGGAAGAAAAAAGAGGAACAACGAAAATGAAATATTAGAGGTTGATGGGTTAGGAAGAATTGAGCTCAAAGAAAATTGCAAATTACGTGTAGGGTTATTTTCAAGAATTATATACATTGGAGAAATCGGACTTTTATCATAAAGTAGATAAAGACTATATTAACCTAAGAGATAGAAAAACATTCTCAATAATATTTACAGAGATATAAGTATGGCAGTCCGTTAGAAAAAAAAGTTAAAGAAAGAACAAGCCATGGATTGTCGGGGCTCACTGGAGAATTCGACCAAGGTCTGCCAGAGTTGTTGGGAATTTAGAAGAATTTTTAACGATTTTTTTTTGGAAATGGGTTTAACGAAGCTAAAAAGAGGGGAAGGATATCTTTGTTTCCGAAGAATATTAAATAGTGGAGACCTGTAACAATCCTGGAGTAGAACACAGAGTATCCTCGATTATGGCAGTTTTTGGGAACAAGACAAATCTGCAATATATAAAATCTGCGTAGTACTGGGACTTTTGAGTACTAAAATCTGTAAAATGAGAGAAATTATTTTCCTAAAGTATTTTTTGGGTTCGGTTTTGTGTTGTCCGTCTGCTCTGGTTAAAACAATATTTATTAATAATGTGTCTAACTGTTAAATATCATACTTCATATTTTTATTATTCTTTTAAATTATCACATAGTCTGGCGGAGGATAGAAGGACAAGAAAAAAGAAAAGTATACATTCGTTTTTAAAATTTGCTTATTATTCGACTGTATGGATTGTATTTTTAAACAATCCCTTTATGCGGAAACTGAGTTCACACTTCTGAAATATTGTATGTTTTTTTACTATAGTTATAGTTTTTGTTATGATGTAGTTTGTGCGTTTGTGAAATAAACATGGTTAAAATTTTCACAAGTATTTATTTGTTTCCTTTTATATCTTGAAGAAAAATTTATTCACTTTCAATTCTATGATATTAACATTTGGGTAGCTACAAAGAAAGAAAATGATAGAATTTATTGAATTTTGAAGCAATTTTAAAAAAAGTCAACAGTAAAGGTAAGTGCTTCTTGTGGCCAGCATATTCAAGGTTCATAATCAAAGTTATTGGTATATTTAGGTAGTTTAGACATAGAAGAATATGCATAAATCAGTTTGCATATGTTTGACAAAAAAAGTCCAATTTGAAGTGGTCTAATGTGGATACTGTTCTTGACTAAGTTGATTTTTATCCTACCATCAAAAATGGTAGGATTTGCTAACACAAACTGTAGAAAGCACTGCTGTCAAATCTTTTCCCTCAATCGAAGGGTACATAAATTACTTTCAAGAGCAAAAATACATATAAAAAAAGGTAATGAATTAAGGTACTACAAGATAAGAGAAATTATATTAACACCACGGATTTAAACTTTTTCTTAAAAATGGATCAATTCTACATGCAAGAGAAGAATATAATAGTACAGCCGAGTCTAATATTATATTAGTGATCATAAAATAATAATAAAAATATTAATATTTGTAGCAGCACATAGTACATACATACATTTGAATTCCCTTTTATGGGATTTACATTTTTGATGAGCTACAAACTCCTTCCCCACATTTCTCACATCACGTATCTTCTATAAAACATAGTTTTTTTCCCATGATCTCAAAATGAATAAATGAAAAGTGAGGATGGGAGGATCACTTGACATTTAAGCTCACTTCATTCCATCCTCTCTTCCTTTATATATTGTCAATAATGTTTATTTATAAAAATTAAGTGAATACATACTAAAATGCAGGGGTGTTGCTAGCTTTCATCATTTGGGGGGGAGAGGAGGGGGGAGCCCCAAAAATTATCAACACTGTTATATAATTACTTATATAAATATATACTGAGTGGTCCATTCTAATCTGAAAACTTTGAATTTTAAACTTCAACAAGATATAATTAATTAATTAACAATATAATTTCAACAAAGTTAATAATGTAGATAAATATGTGTCCGAGCTCTCTTAATCATTAATGTAGCCTCCCTCAGCGGAAATGGCAGCTTCCAGGTGGAGATGGAATTCCTGGTACCCGCTATGGATGTAGTCCATTATCATGGACGTTCCATAGCTGGCTTTGAGGTCCTCGGAGTTTGGATGACGGAAACTGCAGTTCTCCACTTGATATGCACTCAAAAATGTATGGTCGAGGGTGTTGGCATCAGGACTATAGGGTACATTTTGTACTTTTAACTAGAACCTTTTTTCCTCTGCAACGTTTTGGAGTTACTGATGGCGAAGACTGTGGTCCTGGAGACGCCCGACGGCTTAGAATGCTCGAATGGAAATTCGTCAATCACATTATAGTGTAATTGTTCGTAAGCTAGAGAACTCATTTTTGTGATAACTAATTGTTTACTCTTCAATATATCGAAATATGAATTAATTTCAATCACTCAACCTGCATTAGTTATTGAATGAGTAAGTGTTCAGATTTCAATGAACCACCCGATACACTAGCATATGGTGGCAACGTTGCACGGCTGAATAAAGCGAAATCAAAACAAAATGATATATATAAATAAGATATGATAAAAATTGGGGAGTATCAGAAAATTTTAGGGGGGATCACCCCTCCCAAAAAAAGGGCTAGCGACGCAACTGCTAAAATGCCTGTAGGTACGTAGAATCAAATTTTTGAGAACAAATGGTATTTTACTATAAATCCTCTCAAAAGAGTATTTTCTACGTTTGGACCTCCAACTAGTATTGTTACGGATATTGTTTCTAGTACGTTTATTAAGCAATTTAAATAAAATATTATATCATGTCTGTGGAATACGTGAGTAAATCGACTCTCGTCTTTCTTCTTTCAAGTACAAATCACTCTGTATAGTACGGCAGGAAATAAACCACTTTTTGTTGGGTAGAAAATTGAGAAACCATTTAGATTCAATTAAGCATTTTTCAATCTTTTAGATAAAGTTCAACTATCCCGATAAAATCAAAAAACATTATTATGACTAATAATGATTGAATTTTAAAAGAAAAGAGCAGACCATGATTAAAAAACTATTCAGATACATCTCTTGCCTATGCATCACTGCCAAAGTGAAAACAAAAACAGGTCCTTTATCGTATGAGTGGCAAACTAAGGATGATAACCTTCATCAAACAAAATTGTATCTAGCTTGAATCTTGAATCAATACTTCCCGATTATATATAAAATCAAAATGATTCAGGGATTTTACAAAGGTGTTCATCGAGAATTTTGAACCCTCCAACTAAATTACAAGATAGAAATTTGATATGTTTTACATATTAATTGTTAAATTGGTTTTATATTTATACCCTTGTTGGTATTGATAATTAGAAGGAATGAATGTGATATCTTAGCTATTATTAAGTTAACATAAATATATGTATATTTATCAACTCTTTTATTTAGACTTTCTTTGCCTTAATCAAGATATACTAGAATATAGAGTTGACGTGTACCTTTCCTTCAAATACAAAAAATTATAGTTCGATTTAAAAATGAATGATTAATACTTTATCTTGATTACAATTAATAAAAAATGTATATAACCACCAAAAAATTGAGTAAAATGAAAGATTTTACTTAGAAGCTTATAACTTTTTTTAGTTATACTTCCAGTGCTTTATATTTCCTTATAATTTTAAGAAAAATTCCTTAAAAAAATTAAATATAAATCATAATAAACGATTCAATTTTGTCACCGGAATATTATTGTAATCTACACCTGGGTGAGAAATATGAAATAATTTTTCTTCTTGAAAATAATTGCGAGGCCATAACGTTTCTCCCTTTTGGTGTTAAATTGAAAAAGTTAAGGCACTCACAAATTATTTTTGCCTCAACTTAATATCTAACTATACTTATTTTCTATGGTATGACTTCTTAAATTTTATGTATCACTCAAACATATCGGAGTTAGTCAAGTTCTACTTTGAAAATCAAAATATGAGTAATCTATGAGCCATGTATAGGGGGTGGGAATTTTGGAGAGCGCGAGAAAACCCCGGAAGCGAGATATATAATAGAACTGAATTAAGACCTATGTTAACATCAGCTGTCTTTAATATGATTTTGGGAAAAGAAAATATATTACTACTATTTTGAGGGTAACCTTCATCATTTATAGAAACATTAGTGCAGGAAATTTATTGTAAAATTATATTAAAATAAGAAATAGCAGGAATTCATCATGAGTATCATGACCATCTATTTAAGAATGAACGAAGAAAAAATAAGAATATACTATAGCACCAACTGTTTTTCATTTTCATATCTTCAAATGTTATTTTCTTAATATTTTGCACTTCCCTTCTCATGTATAGAGTGATTATGATAATTTTATATTTTGTTTAAGCAATGTCCCTTTATAAAAAATAAAAAAGACAAATAGTAGATTATGCTATAACAAGAGTCAGTAATTCGTTTAAAAAAGATATCAACTTAAAAGGACTTCATATGCAGAGTGATTTAAAGCATTAAGTGTGGCCAATTAAAAATTAAAATTAATTAGTAAATATTCAGAAAGTTTTTTTTTTTCTGCATATTGAACTTTTCATTTGTATGTACGTACTATTAAAACTATAATACGTATTTTTTCATTGCCTCAAGTTGTCTTGTTTGACATATATCCCGATTTACTATACTCATAGATACCTATGTTAATTAAGTCAATTTTCAACCAATGAAAGTGTATGAAAGAAAAATTGAGGGGGGAAGGGGGATGGTATTCTCTAATTTATAAAAATAAGACTAAAACACTACTAAGTAGAGTTTGAGTCCCTGATTCCAAAAAGGGTATTTTTCTCTGTAAGACTAAGATCGATAATGGTTTAAGTATTTTTCACTAATTCTAAGATATAAACTAGTGTTGGTTTTGGTCTGAAAGTCCTAGACCACTTCGAAACTGTTATGATTTTAGTTGAGCGAACTAATTCAGTTCTGTAAAAAAGTTCGATCTAAATCGGTCTCAAAGATTAATTAGGTCAAAATTGGTCCCTAATCAAAAATTTGTTCTGATTCAATCCTACAAAAAAAATCGGTCTCATTTAGAAATATTTCTTGACAAATTCTATAGTTGAATTGTTGATGACGTTAAGTGTGTTTCAAAATTGAAAAAATATCATAAAAAAAGGCTCTTCGTATCTTAAAAATGTTGAAACATGAAGTTGAACGATTGAAAGACCTAATGTGTAAATTACATTTTACTTCAGTTTGATCATTTGGTATCAATGTGATGGTAAATTTACATACGTTCTAATTACAGAGAACATTTGTAATGTCCCATATAAAAAAAAAGATAAATCTACTTATTTGGAAAATAAAGTTAAACATAATTTGTGTCCATTTATTAGTGTTTGATTTCATTCATAATTACAATTATTTTTTAAATGAAAAATGCATTTAGAGAACTTTTATGAAAATTATGAGCCTGTATATTTCAAATTAACAGTTTTCTTAAATTATAGTTATAGTCTCAATAGAAAAAAAAATGATAATTCTGAGCAATAGATCACAAACATACAACAACGTATTATTAATATTTGACTGTAATCAAGATATCATTGAAGAAATAATAAACTTTATTTTTTTTAAATTAAACTTGGCACTTCATTTTTTTCAAATAAATGGATAAATGTTGAGTTATGATCAAACAAACTTTGATATGTATTAATTAGTTATGCATTAGTAGGTTAATTTATTATAAATATATCATTTAAAATACAGGAACATTTTAGAAATATTGTATAAAATTTGTTTGTTTTTATGATCATATTATGCCAATTATGAGTAGTGATATGTGTAAGAAATTAAATTTTCTTTTAATGTAACAACATAATTTACATAATCTAATAACTATATTATGAAAGAAATAGAAAGAAACTTGCTCTTATGAAAAGAATACAAAAAATGAGTCTTAGTGAGCCATTGTTTATGAAAGCTCGGTTGTCCTTGAATCCCGTAAATAGCTGATCATTTTCCGCCAGATTTCCATCTTCATTCAAGGAAAAAGTGTTGTATTTGGTGATGTCGATACTTTTATCATCCAAATGAATAATGGTCTTTGTTTGGAGATCCTTGTTCCCATTAACAATAATACTTTCTTCATCCTCTTCTTGAGAAAAGGTTTTGCTAAAGTCATGGAATATGTTGAAATGACTGGAGCCTGATGGATGTGTTGTGTAGGATGGAGAGGTTGGGGGAGTTGATACCACTATGAAAGAAATATACAATTATATATGTTAATCCAAAATGTGACAAACTACTTTATTTTTTAAATTTTTAAATACTTCTCTGAACATTTTAGTAGGGGAGACCGGGATTTTTTTTTTTTTTTTTTTTTTCGCTAATCACTCCGAGCATTTTTGACTTAGGCAAGACAAAATTTAACACAGCCTACTTACATACATGTACCTGTTATCGATTGAATTTAATTGAAATTATACCAGAGGCATAAAAATAAGGTAACCAAGGAGAGCCATTGTTCAATTCACTTTTTGGAAGTCAAAAATAATTTAAAGTTGGGTAATGGTTTTGCCATCAATGTAAATAATAAATATTATCACACAATTGTATTGCAATTTATCTCCTGAGTTTTTATTGCTGTAATTTATGAAAATCAGTGAATTGATTCAATTTCTAATATTAAAAAACCGATCTTTTATTCAATTCATTGTCATAGTTTGAAATTATTATAGAATCTCTCAATGAAAAGGGTATTAAATCGAAACAAAAATAATAAAAAAATCATGGAATATTTCGATGTATGAAGAATGGGGACGTCATTTATCTGATATGCTTTTCAAAACTGTGTAAACAAAATTTTGAATATGTACAATCATTATGAAACAAAAGTAAAGCTTTTTAGATTTATAAAATTTCTTTTATTTCATTTTCGATACAAAAATTTAAGTTGTTCTACCATGAATGATTCCATATTTAAGAAAAAGTTCACCAATAGTTTTAACCCACATAATTTTGTAATTGTTTATGTAGCAGAGAACTATTTCAATAGTTAAAAACATTGAGTTTGAGTAAGAAATTGAGAATATTAGACACCAGATTCTTTTCCATGAATATTTACAAACTTATTAATTTTAAATGTATTAAATTTCAAAATAAGATGTAATAAGATTTGTACATAGTTATGTGTTATAAAATGTATCAGTTTGATCGACCAGAGAAATTATCGTCATTTCAGTCTTATATCCCATTTTCGGACAAGCAAATATATTTATACCTATAACTTAGAGCAAAGTTTATCTGCATGAATATATGAATGTATTTATGTCTTAATGTAAGAAAAGCAGTATATAGTATATATACTGTATATAGTGATCCCTGATGTATAGTATATATATTAATATAATATAAAGAAAAACTGGCTAAATTATTAGAAAAGTGTATGTTACTATATTCATAATAAATTTTGTGGATAAAGATTATTTGATGTTCAAAATAATGGGCTTTTTGGAACCTTTCCTACTCTACCCTACTTATGCAAATTTGTTAGTAAAATGTAACTACATGCTCGGTGGACCTCATCTAAAATGTAAATAGCCTTTAATAACCAGCTGCTTAATGAAATATGTGTGTTTATTTCTGGTTAAATGTTATTCATTCTAAAACGTCTGAGTTGTAAAAGCTTTGTTAGAGGGACTCTGTAAAGTAACCTTATCCTCTAATTGTCATCACTAGTTTAAAGCTGAGGATACTGTAATATTATTTAAGTGATTTTTTTTTACTTTTTGACAACTTTATCTATTTAGTAGCACGTTTTTTAAATTTAACCTAGAAAATTACAATTTAATTTTTCTCAAAAAAATCTTAGTTATCTGAAAGTGTTCAAAGTATATATATATATATGACGTTATATTGTTTTTCCTTTTCACATAAATATATTTTACAAGTTAGCGGGGTTTTTTTTTCTTGTATTAATTAAACAATGGAAATTGTTTCTATTTCTATTACTTTTTAGAAATGTTCCATTTTTTAGAACGAGGTGAATTGTAGTGTTTTTGGTTGATGAATATATATGCAACAATAAAATTACAGACAAGAGAGAAGAAAATATTTTCTGGAGAGAGAACTCGTATATTGTATTCGCCTGTGATTTTTAAAGGACATAAGCATCGATGTTTCAATTTGTCTTAGTGTAGAGTGACTTTATTGTTGAAGGAGTATCGGACTACTTTGTTTTGGCACTTTTTTATCTTTTGAAGGTGCCATTAGATTGTCCATCGCAATTATTGATATTCATCGTTGGAGGTTAGATAACTCTAGGTAAGAATTTACTGATATTTACCTTTTTAACATGGGTGATTCTTCTAATGGGGATACACCGTCCAACTCCAAGACTAAATTCGGCCAAAAATTTACTTAAAGATTTTTAAAAACATTAAGGCTTTAAATTACATTTGCAAAGAAGGAATGGTGTTGCTGCGACTTCTATCTATATATTTTTATTATTCGGTTCCAATCGATCAAATGAAATCATTATGAACTTCTATAACTTGAAACGGGAGCTGCTCAGAGAATAGTAATGAGTAGAATACCTTTGTTCAACTCTAATAGTACGGCAGACATTATTCACAAATACTCCAACAAGAAACCTATATTTAAGAATTGGGTGATCCAGAAGTGTTGGGAAATATTGTCATTCGGGATAACTACCTTACAATCCATGAACTTAATAGTAACTCTGTCTTCAATACTGGAAGATTTCTCTTCAGACTTCGTAGATCGTCGAAATTACACCTTCCTCTGTTACCGTGGTCTCTAAAATTTCACTTTAGAATTTCTGAATCGTTGGATGCAAAACTAAACTCCAGGAGCTATAAAATCTATGGACCTTCCTCGGGGGATAAGATAACAATGGGCTATTTGAAGGGAATTAATGATGGGAAAAAGTTTACACCACAGTTTCAAATACCTGCTAGGATTATAAAATTCATTCTACTGTGTCTTGATTTTGGTCAAATATTTCAGAGTGTTATACAAGGTTGTTTTTTTTCTATGATCTGCGTTGTCTGTTGGTTAGATTTTAATATTATTAAACCATAACTTCATCAAAGAATTTGAACTCAATCTTGCAAATAATTTTTTCCTGTTTGGTATCCCTACTCAACAGTCATGTCGATTGAAAGAAGTTAAAACCAACGGTGCTGATTTTGGAAACTGTACAACTTTCATAGCTCAGAGTATCAAGGAACTGATAGAATGTATCTGAGGGATATTTTGATCAATTTTGCTGCTAGATATGCTGTTTTTTCTTTGAAGATTCCCCCACTTGTAATCCCAGGAAGGACACTTTGGATCTTATTAAATACAACCCATCTTCTTTGATGCGATATGCCAAGGCTTTAGGAACCATTATCTATATGAAAAGGCACTGTAAGGATATTGCAAGTTGAGAAGGGATAATTTTTCATATTTTGTCTCACTATGATGCATTTCAACTATAATTTTATAGTTGTTTTATGTACTATATTTTCTTATTTCTGTTGATTTGTTATTTTTGTTTAATCTTATATCTGTAAGATTTTAGAGGTCTGAAGAGAAAATTAATTTTAAAATCGAATGTTTATTGATGTATTATTTCAAAACATTTAAAAAAAAATTCATTTTACTACTGTGAACATATTTTTTTGTATTTGCAAATATAAATAAATAAAAACCTATTTGACCGGGAAAAAATGCAAAAATTTGGCACTTTTAAGCCCTAAAATTGGATGATAAAAGACGTTTAAAAATGACCAATTTTAACACCCAAAACGCCAAATTTAGCTAGAGTTGCATGAGAACCTGCAAAAAAAAGAAGTATTTATTTCCATTCATTTTCTTTAGTTTCGTATTACTCGTTTAGCCAAAGGTTAATAGAAATACAAGGTTAGACCCTCATGTAATACGACTTGCTAGAGTTTTTAATTTCATGTATTGTACCGATTGCTGGGCAAGACAGGCATATTTTGACAAAACACACAACCAATCATAGTCTATGACGTCAAAATTAAAAAGTGGGGTGGATGTCAAAAATGTATTACACACGTTATGGTATACCCTATTATTTCTATAAACCTTGGTTTACCCGTCAAGTCAACGTCATTTACAAACAGAAAAAAGTCTCACTTCCCACTGTTTCAATTTTTCTTTTGTACGCTATTCCTAAGCGTATTCTTAATTTGTAATACTCTTTTCAAATTAATTAAACAACCTACGACAAAAAAAAACAAGGTACTAATAATAAAATACATTCAATCTCGATCTTACGCATTTTAAATCGTGTTACTGTGTGTATAGTTTTGATATATAAGTTATTTGATATTTTTCAGATGGCTTTTATATCATGGCGATCCACACAAAAAGGAACTTTACTCCTAAACAGGACATTCTAATATATTAAATGTACATTGCTCAATTATATTAGTTAAAGTATGTGTTTTTGGGACACTCTGATTTGCATGATCTGTTTTTCTTACAATATATCCTAGTATGCATATCATCTTCTCCAAGAGAATTCTTTGCCACACAACGAAACTTTCCCATTTGACTAGGAGTGATTCTTCGAATAATAAGAGTTGAAATGCATTCGTAGGTTGATATGGGTTTCTCGTTTATTTCGTAGTGGTCATTCCTTTTATCCCCAATCAGAGTTCCTTTAGTAAATGTAATAACTTAGAGAATGAATTTTAACAAATCAGTGAGTATGAGCATTAAACTGTACCGTAATAACAAAAGTGTGAAATTTGGTATCGCAAGATATTTTTTATTTTGCACTTTATTCCTCTAAAAAAGAAAATAACCATCAAACTTGCAAAAAAAAAAAGGTCCTCTATGGATATGTTTTGATTTGAAAATATGTCAAATATCAAAAAAAAATTATGCTGTTTCTTTAAATTATAACTTTTTATATTAAGTAGTTTAGACAAAACATAAATTTTTTTATAAATATTGTAACAACCTTTTCTAACTTGTCTCACGTTATGAATATGTTAGTTCATAATATGTTGGCAATAAATAAATATTATATTTAGTACTGCTTATTACGCGCATTTATTTTGATGTTATTTGTCATTTTTACTACTCAAATCTCCCTTTTTAATACCAACCTTATACTATATTATTATCCAATATACATTTGTTGTTCCTCTACGGTACATATGATATTTTATTATAACAATGCTAATTTTGGAATACAAAAACTATCTATTAAACTCTCAAAAATATGACCTTTAATTTATTATTGATAAGTTTTTATTGAAGCTTATTTTATTTTCAAAAAGTTTGACATTTCATAAATTGATTATGAATATTTCATTCTTATTTTTCGATAACATTTAAAAAAATAACTATGAATGAGGAATTGCTTTTAATTATTTTTTTGTTTCACTAATAGGGAAAATTATACGCAACTTTAATTTTTCGCTGATATAGCCGATTCCCGTCTGTCTTTTCCATAAACATGAGCTGAATCGTTGGTTACTCCTTTTAGTTCACAGCTCTGTGTGTAGCATAGTATTTTGGGAAGTCGAAGCGGTAAAGAGAATAAACGTATCAGTTGGTTTTGAGGAATTACTGCCGTGGTAAAAAGTTCAGTGGTGTTGTTCCATTACTGGATATTAATAATTGAACTAGCATCCCAATTGAGTTTAGGTGAAAAATATGACATACACTGATATCTGCAAATCACTTCCATATCTCATTTCTCTTATTTTTGGATGTCCCAAATTTTATATATGTAATGTATGTGATGGTCCTTTTAAAATATTTGAATCTACTTTAATTTCGAAGCACATATAGAAATAAAAGTTTAAAATGTTAAAGTTCAACTTTTTAGCTACATCTCCAGCCAACCCATGCATTGAGAGGAATAGTTGTACGACATAACTTGCCGTTGTGAGGCATCTTGAATGTGATACCAATTTTCAGAAGATCTTCAAATTCAGTTTTTGAGATTACCATTTTCGTAATGCATAAGCATAAAATTCATCGTTAAGCAAATCATCAACGAGATTTTCAAATATTTCACGCAAGGGGAAAATTGTGCTTCTTTTTTCTGAATTTATAATCCAATTCTGAGTCGTGAAAAATACCACAAATATTTTTACTAAACTTTCCTATTTATAATAAATGAACACATAATAAAGTTGATATATACTAGTCTAGCACACCTAAAAACGAGTTAGCCCCATTTTTGGAACAGTCAAGCTCAGTTATTATGTTTCATAGTGGTACTTCATTGGTATGAAATTCACACAATATTCTAACAAGTCTATGGCACAAAGCTATCTCTATTAATTCCAAGATGTCGAAAAAGTACCAGGAATTGTTAAACAAAAGACAATTTCATATTTAATCATTAAAATTTATTTTTTCTCCTTGAAAGTAATCTCCATAGGATGCAATACACATATGCTAACGTTTTTTTCACGTCCTCGAAAAAATTTTATAGGCACTTTTTGGCATAGCCTTTATCTCCTTCCACAAATATTGTTTTATGTATTTAATAGACTGAAAACGGGTTCTACAGAGTTGCAATTTAAGTTTGGGGAACAAAAAAAAATAACAAAGAGCTAAATCAGGTGAATATGGTGGTTGATCGATGGTATTTATTCGGTGCTTGGCTTTGAATTCGCTCACAATCATGGTTTTGTGCAGTGGTGCATTATCGTCGTATAAAATCCACCTGTTGTTTTTCCATAATTTTGACCGTTTTTGACGGATTTTATCATGCAAACTACTTAGTACGCTATTAAGACGATTTTTCGACACAATTTCCTTCACTAAGTTGATGTTCAATTCGGCGGTAGAGGACGAAAGTCGTCCAGAACACGGCAAGTCTTTAACAATTTCATGGGCCTCCTTGAAACCTTTCTACCACTTATATGCAGGGGTTTGTGATAAAAACTGATTCACCAAAAGCTTTTTCTAGCCTTTTCAACGCGTCAGCAAATGCAATTTTGTTCACAATATAAAATGTAAGGCAAAGAATTTGTTCGATAATTTCGTTTATTGTAAAAATCGAGGAGCACTAGTGATGTAGACTAACTTATCCAGCTGTTACAAGTAAACTGGTCTACAAATCACACTCAAGCTTGGGGTCATAATGAAAGACAGTGCTGTCAATCTAGAAAAAAAAAGTTAATACCCCTCTGCGTGGGGAATTTAGATTATCGATTCAAGTTACTTTTTTGACAGAATGTAACATGAGCCGCTGTCTTTACAACAACCGAGTCTCCTCCAAGACACAATTACATTTGTTATGTCCAATATGCCATAAAAAAACAATCAATTGGATATTTAAATCTAATTTTAGCTCTTAATTTTCTTCAATATACTATAAAAAAGTTTCTACCAATTTTACCTTTTGATAGTTATTTTTAGTCTGATGTAATAACTTACTTATGAATTAAAACATTTGTTGCAATGGGAGCGGCTGTTCGTACAAAAAAGTAATATTTAATCATTATTTATGTGAATAAACTATGTATAAATATTAGTGATTGAAAAAAAGATATAAATTATAAATATGTAGATCATTAAGGGTCGTATTAAGAGTTAGATAAGATATTATTTGTAGCCCAAAATTATTAATAGATATTATAGGGTGTCTTATTTGGCATAAATGAACATTGCATGTATATTTGATAGTAATATGTTGGACACTAGATATCAAATAAACAATATTTGAGTAGTAAAGTGAAAAGATTTATCAAAATAAATGCGCGTAATAGACGGTACTAAAAGATGATATTTATACTCATACCATGAGGTAAATTACAGAAAAGTTATCACTATATTGTCGAAAAACATGTACTTTCAATAATACTTAATAAAATAAAAAACATATAGCTTGATCCAAATCGATAATTTTAAAGAAAACACCTCAAAATTTCATTTTGTTTGACATTTTACAGATATTCAAATCAAAAAGTGTTCAGAAAAGACCTTCTTTCCGGACTTTTAATGGTTATTTTCTTGTTTATAGGAATAAGATGCTAAATAAAAAATATCCAGCGATACCAAATTCCCGAGTTTGGTAATTATGGTACAGTCTAATGTACATAACAATTAAAACGTATATTTACCCTGATGAAGCCAGTAAATGAGCGCCTGAGGAAATCCCCGAACATGACATTGGATGATGACTTCACTACCAATTGTGGCTCCGACTAATTGACCCTGTGAGTTAATCCTAGGTGGAACTTTGAAAGTTTGTAAATATAAATTTATTTATGAAATATTATTTTTTAGGTAAATTTGTTTTAAATATTTATACACGTGAGACTAAATTTCAGTCAGGTAATTTTTTTTAGGTATTACAATAGACTTTTTACATATATTTATGTTATTATTTTTTGATCAAATTAAAAAAATCAATATAAGTCTGGCTTAAACTATACATTTTTCACTTTTCGAATAAACTTTACTTTACTTAATAATAGTATTTATTAAATTTCTTTGTAAGATAAAATTGCAAATACTTCCATAAGAAGAGGAGAAAAAAAATAGTTATAGGTTCAAAAATAATATGCAATTGTTTCGAATTTAGACTACAATTTGATCGATTTTATATTTTTTGAGGTACCTTCATAATAAATTTGATATGAATAAAAAACAGAAACACATCTTATTTTGGATTTTAAATTTTCTGATTTCAAAATGGTCGTTCTTTAATTATTAAATTAAAAATGAAGCTGAATTGCATAGAAAAATATTAATTGCATATATGGTTATTGTCTTTTATAAGATCAATTCAAGTTCTTGTGCTTTGAGTATTAAACCTACATTGCACATTAAGATAAATCCGTTTGCTAACAGCAGGAGGTGCTTCATTTTTTGCAATACAAAGATATGCTCCCATATCTTCTTCTGTTATGCGAGGTATAACTAGAATTGAACCATTGTAGCGTTTACCTAAGAATATGAAAGAAATGATTAATCAATTTACAATTGAAATGGAAAATTAATCGTTAAAAGCTTCTGATATCTACAATTAATATTTCATACTCATTGCTATGCCCTTTGGAGTTTTGTATCTGATCTTTTTCCCGTCCTCACGTCTCCAGCCAATCTCAGGCTTGGGCCTTCCTTTTCCAAAGCATCTCAATTTTGCAGAGTCTCCTTCTCGAAGCTCTAGATCTGGTGTGGTGAGATTCATATCAATGTCTGGAGGAACCATGACATTGAGGGTTGCTCCTTGAGAGAGCATTGGATCCGTATTGATCTGGCACATGTAGTCTCCAGCATCCTCTTCTTTGATTGTTTTTATGGTGAGGATGAAAGTGGATTTGAAGTCACCTGATACCTCCACTCGAGGATTATACGTAATAACTGTGTCATGAATTGCTTGAATTGCTTTCGTGTCTGATTTGACCCAGCCAACCTTAGCATATAAAAATTTGATTTCTAGTTAGTGCATCAATTATTTATTTTCAATTAGAGAAAATGTTAATGAAACATTTGCCAGTTTTCATTAATATTTATGTGTATAAGATTGTACGTATATATGAGTAGGGAAAGTTATGTTTGTTTGTTTTCACGGTTTTTCCACCTCAATCGTAGTTATACAGAGTTCAAGTAAGGAGTGGTTTACAAAAGAGAATAATAGAAAACAGAGCATGCAGTCAACTAGTAACCATCAATTTTTGGATGGAGATGAAAAGAGTATACTTTTAGACAACTTTAAGAAAAGCAAGTTAGTCACTGTTTTAATAACATCTCTCATAAACTTTATTTATTCATTTACATTTGCCTTGATCTTTGTTCAATTGGAAGCACCGAACCAAAATCTACGAATACAAGCAAATGACGATCTTCAGATAGAAGTTCTAAGTCTACGAAATAATTTCATTAAATATCCTACGTTTGAAACTTTTTTAAACTACTCTTCAAAGTTAAAGGATCTCTCAAAAATAGAAAACACCAAAGAAATAAGCTGGGACATGCTATCAGCCTTTGTTTTTGTCTCTTCTATTCACTCCACGACAGGATATGGAAATATAGTACCTCAGACGTTAGGGGGTAAAGTATGCGCCACAGTTTATGCTATTTTCGGGATTCCTATGTTTGTATGGTATATTATTCAACTCCGAGATATTTTTCGAATCCTTCTCATGAGGGTTATTTACGGGGGTGTAAATATATTCAGGTACATTTTTTTAGATTCTTATTGATGATTTCATGTCAAATAACTGTCAATTCAATCTATTTAACATAGAAAACTTTGCCTAATTCAAAGAGAGAACGATAACGTCATAGACTTTCGATGTTCTCTATCGGACCTTCATAAAGTAAAAAAATATAAATTCTGTGATAGTATTCAGATATGTACATTGACTCAACCTTTCCTTTCAGATGGAAACACGGATAATGTTCAAAAAAACTTATTGCTAATAAGCATTTTACCTCCTGTGTCATTTTCATCATACTTATTGTCTACGTAATGTTAGCAGCAACTTTTATTTCTTATATGGAGAACTTAACTTACTTTGATGCCATTTATGCTAGCTTCATCACGTATTCCACGATTGGCTTTGGAGATATTGACATTTATGTAACACTTTTCTATACAAATTATTTAAAATGTTTTATTCATAACCCCTTTAGGGAATTTCGATTAGAGCATGCTGGTTTAACTTATTCGTGTATGGAATATTTGTACATACGCTTGGCTACGTCATAGTCTCGGATTGGGTTTCATCGATTTTAGAATTATGCTGATTTCACCACACAGCAGCATTTTTGCGTGCAGGCTGAAATCCACATTTATTATTGTTATTAAAATCGTAGAACACGAAAATGATCATTAAAACATTCAACCTCTACAGGGTTGGTTTTAAAGCATATTTTTTTAAATCAAGTTTCTAAGGTATAGCTACCATTCAGTGCCATATTTCGACATGAAAGATCTATGAAAATCAAAATTAATAACAAATTAATACAAACATTCTGCATTTGAAAAATGAATTATTTATTTCTTTATCTTGATTACAATTAATAAAAAATATATATAGCCTCCAAAAAAATCGATTAAAATGAAGGACCTAACTATACGTTTTAAATAACAATAATAATTGTGGGTTTCAGCCTGCGGGCATTCCAAGACCTTCATTTAAATTAATAATGTTTTCAATGACGCTAATTCCATTTTAAGTTATATTTATTTAATTTGAAGGTGTCTAAAATTTGGGATTAAGGGATGACTATATTTGTCTAAATTAAAATTCAAGTAGCGAAAATTTACTATTTTTTCAAAAAATATTTATATATCAAATTTGACATTTTGTTACGAATCTTTTGCTAATATTTTTCTTATTTTGTTTTAATATTTGTAAACAAATAACAAATTTTATTCCAAAGTGTATATTCATCTTACAGTACTAATAAATATATAGATATAAAATATAAGGGAGATAAATAATCTGTTAAGAAAATGCAAATACAATATTACTCCACATAATTATGTTACCTCAAAAAATATAATTGAAAATTATAATAAATATTCAAAAAAGGATACGGAATTTGATAACTTTTATATAAAAATTTACAATAATTTTACATTTTTTATTAGAGTAGTCAGGGAATATAAGTACCAAATTTTAGACATATCAGCAAGAAATAATGGTTTTATGTGAATTGGTTAAAATAAAGCAGAGTCCAATGATTATAGGATAATAAAATTGTGTCACATGTCGAAACGATTTTAGAGCATAAATTGGGAACATTAGTCTGTTCAGACAGTTTATACACTCTATTAAACTATCCTACAAAACAATTTTCCTGTCCCGTAAAGTAGGACAAGTTTTAATGTTAAGCCCTGGATGCATATTTCCATATTCAAAAAAATAGAGTAATAATTTCATTATTTTTATCGGAGAAGATGCATTTTCAAGTACACAAAAAAATGATTAACAATCTACCCTTTTCGTGATAGTAAATTAATTTTTTGTCATAGCTACATTATTTAAAAGATAGAATATCTTAAATAGTTAATCTTTCAAAGTTATTTAATATGTGTTCCTTGATAACATATTTTTCTACATTTATTAAACTATCAAGTCTTATTGATGGTATATAATATGTTGCTCTTCCTAGACTACAAAAACATCAATTTTGGGCTACAAAGGACATTTTCCTTTATTTTGTCTGATAAAAGTCCTGTTAAAATTATTCCTTTGCCTATCAAAAGTTATTTTTTTACTACCAAAATCAATTTAAACTAAGTAAATTGATACTTTTTTAAGGTTTAAGTCCTGCTTCACTTAGCGACACAAAGTGGTCTGGCTGCCCTCAAATTCACGATCAAGGTCAATGACGCCCACTTTGCCTCTTCTGCCTTCAATAGTCCCTTTAACAACTATTTTGCCCTCTTTGAACTTCATCTAGACCTTGTGGAGTCTTTTAATGTGCCTCTAGTGGTCACTTTGTATACTTGATAGCTCCAAAACTGTACCACTGCGTTGCTTCATGTTTTTAATTATGACAGTCTTATTTCTCAGTTTAGCTTCCTTATTTTTTGTTCACAGTTTATTTATACAAGTTATTAGGGTTAAACATCGAAATATAACAAAAAGGACAAGGGCACGTCATTTAAAAAAGTGTTGTAGTTTAGACGAAGGGGCCTGTATAAGAAATAGAGAAAAAATAAGGACTCTCCGTTCTAAAATTGAAAAAAAAAAAAAAAAAAAAAAACAAGAATCCAAGAAAAAAGGAGAAATAAAGGATTAAGAAAAAATTTAATTGGAATCACTAAATTTCGATATAGTTAAATAATATAATAAACGCACGGAAACAGTTGTCCGATAGTAAACAAATCTATCAATAGAAGTAATTTTATTTGTGCCTTTATCCAACTAATTAATTCTTAAAAATTAATTAAAAATTAATCTGATGATAAGCTGTGTAAGGTCAAAAGATTAATGGAATACGTTATTTGTTAAATTATATCAAATATATTTGATGATCTATTTATCAAACTTTTATCGATTTAACAAAAAAAAGATTATTGTCATATCTAAATACTCTCTGTAATTGGGGCAATACTTACTTAAATTGGGGACTTAACATGGTTTTCTTGTGTAAATATTGACTTATATTTTTTCAATGCATATTAACGATTCATACTAATTTTTCAACATAAAAAAAAGAAATAGGAATAACATAAAATTAAAATTATAAAGAAAGTCTAGAAATTAAAAAAAAAAGTTTTAGACATTTACTTTTTTTGTTTTGAGCTTGATCAAATCACTAAAATGACTGGCACCTTCAAGAACATCTAACTTTTAAAGTTCTTAAAAAATTTTGTCTTGAAAAAATATTTCACATTATTGAGAAAGTACAGAACTCAAAATGGTCAAACAATCCAAGGAATCGGGATTGTTTAAACCCTACAATAACAATATTTTTGAAATTATCCATTATTTGATTCCTCAGTCTACAAAACCTCGACAGTTTTAATTACATAACTTATTCTTGTCATTGCATGTTTTTTTGTTATTTTATATCTTTATCTTTTTTGACGTTAAAAAATGAGGGTAATTTTTGAATAAAAAGTCAATAAGTCAAACTTTAGACCAGCGTTTCTCAGAGTGCGTGCCGGAGCAATATTGGATGCCTTCTGATCGTATCAGAGATGCCGTTGAAAAATATGTATTTTGACTTTTCAATTATTTGAATACATTAATATATTATTTTACCTTTTTACCTTATGAAGAGATAAAATTTTGAATTTATATTTGATAAATAAATACATAAAATTAAAAATTAAAATCTGTCTCAAGTACCCATTGTCAATAACGTGTCATGTAAATATCCCAACGGATTCAGCGTGACTGCAGTGCGCAGCATATTGTTTTGTTATGTAATCGTAAAATATATTTGATTTCACAAAGAGCAAACAACAGCATCATGGACAGTTTTGTAAAAAGAAAAGTTCCACAAGAATTCAGCATAACTTAGTATGAAATTAAGCCTGAGACTGAGTTTGCACGAAAAGTCGGAAGGTTAGATACTATTACGGGTAAAAAGAGGACATACACCTCTAATTTCGCTTCATCAGTACTGGAGCATCGACATGCCCTTTTCCTATGTGCCTAATATTCAATACAAAACTGTCAAACCAAGGGGTGGTTCCGAAGAAAACTTAAAAGAGTTAAAACCACAAATCCTATATCACTTGCTGACAAGGATTCTGATTGGTGAATATTTTGTATGCATTAAAAGTAAAAATAGCCGTCAAGATTTAATGATGATTTAATCTGCAAAAGTATCGGAGAGTTAAAGGTTTAAGTTGATATTATAATTTTAAGTTTGTATTAGGTTCTGTTCGTTACTGTCAAGTCAAATAATTAAACCATTTACATTTAGACTATGCAGTGCCATATTTTAAAGTGGGGTGCCTTGAGATTTTATGCACTTTCGAAAAATGCCTTGACAGAAAAAAGTTTAAGAAAAGCTCCTGTAGACAATCAAAATAAAATCAATTTTCAAGTTAATCGATATAACAGAAAATATAACAATATTATATGAATGTTGTAGTTAACTTTTTTAAATTATAGATAAAAGATGAACAATTTTCCTCGTTGTCTAATTTCCCTCCCATAATATTCCTAATACACTATGACTGGTTTAACATAAAATATCACTTAATTAGATAAATTGTTCAAATGGAAGAAGGAAGCATGGATTCTATACTTCGGAGAGGACCCATGGATTAGTGAATAAACACAAAGTTTTGGGATATATTTCCGTTATGGGTTTGTGCAACAGTCTTGTCACGGAGAGCACAATCTCTAAAATGATTTTCATATTACATAATGTAATCAATACACATTTAAGGCTTCCTATTTATTATTTTAAATGGACCATTTTTTAACATCAGAAACTACCGAATTTAATTTATTTTTTAAACTTTTTCTTTAAGTTATCAAAATTTACTGCATAAGTATAATTCTTTTGATGTGTGTATGGGTGCAACTTCTATCAAATACTCATTTGTTGGTATGCAAAGATTATACAAACAAAAGCAGAAATTTTGGTTTATTAATATCATTTTCATATATTTTGGCACAAAATAAGTTAGGAATGGACCATCTCAATCAAAGGGCGTTGCTCCCTTTTTTTTATATGACTATCCGGATCGACTACACTTATACTAGCAGGTAATATGTCCCAATTAGGGTTCATAAATATAACTATGCCTAAAACTTTGCTATAATATAGGTAAAACTCCAGGAACATTGTGGCTACTGTCAAGAGAGTGTAGGGAAAACTTGAAAAGGAAGCATAGTAGTGGTAGGACCAGCAAAATTATCAATGATGATTTCCTGATTGGTTTATCAGTAAAAACTGACACCAAGTCAACTACAAGCATATAAATCCCTGCTTAGGAGCTCCAAGTCGATCCTAAGACGATCCGATTGGGTGAAAAGGATCTTAAGATGGGTACAGCCCATTGGGCAGCTTTGTTCGCCACTACAAGATTCTGCTTCATCACACAGAAGCTCATTGGTCCAAAATTATTGCAAGAAAAACTAAGGGGGATTCTGGAAATTGGAAATGCAGTCTCCTCCATCACGGACTTTTTGCCTCTCGACTATGCTGTGTGACCGAAGTTTAAAAGAAGGCTTGTAATACATCTCACAAAAATGTGGCATATCTCAAAGCTATAATTGAGAAGGAGTGGGTCCGAAGATTTCATGATTTCGTTGTGCAAGGTATTCAGGGGTTGTGTAAAGGCAATGCTGGTGGTAGAATCTTGAGTTAACCTTTTGCAAAAAAAAATTATTGACCTAATTTTTGTAGTGTATGAAAATCCATGTGCCAAAATTTGTAGGGATAAATGTTTACAATTTGGTTCCCTACAATGTATAATCGACAACAACAAAATTAGACATTGATTTATTAGTTAAAGCACATGTATTGTCGGACATTCGCAGAAAACTGCCCGTGGAAGATTGCCATGGAAGAAATTGCCGATTAGGAAAATTACCCGTATTTTGTTCAAACTTCATAATGAATAATAACATATCATAAATTTGCTTAATATTATTATTTTTAAATATCTTAAGATTTTTGTTTGTCCCATTCCCAAAGGGAGTGCCTTCAAGTGTAAGCAATAATATTTCAATATAGGAGGAGGAGGGGGGATAAAATATTATATATTATTATATATATATAAATAGGTTAGGGCCTCTTGAAATATGGTGGAATACTTGATTAATTGGCAGTGGTTTTGAAGGCCCAAGGATACCCTCAAGTATCCCGCACAATCCGAGGGCTTGGAACTCTTTTTTTGGTATTTGAGGTGTTCCTTGGATGTATTGGCGGTGATTTTTAGCAATCTCACACCACCGCTCCGGTCAATCCGAGGGCGTATGGTATTCAACCATATTTTAAGAGTCCCTAAGCTATTTATCCCTCCCCCTCGTTACCAATCCTCTCGACCCATTACTTAGAAGATTGGATTGAATTCAAAAAATTGCAAGGAAATTGAATTCCAATAATATTACTCACAATTGAAGGTACACACCCTTGGGGTATAGAACAAACAAATATGCTCAGATATTTGTCATTTGTCATTGTCAATAAAATAAGGGAAATTTTCCTAAACGGCCGTTTTCTCCACGGCAATCTTCCACTGGCAATTTTACACAGGTCATTTTTCCTAGTACCATTGTTAGATGCTTGATACATCGAATATGACGTCATTCACACGCCATAAATTAAGAGGGAAGAAACCTACAGTTCCCCAAAGAAACAATTTGCTAAATGTACATTTTGCCGAAAAAGTAATTTGACGAATTTATCCGAAAAATGATATTTAATATATTAGTTGGTTTTATTAGGAGAATTTTTATTTTTTTAAATTCATATTGACTAATGATCATTTACAAAACAAAAACAGAAGAATATTCGAATGTAGTTCTTCGGCAAAAAGGTTTTCTTTCAATAGTTCACTCACACTTATAAATGTTTGTATGTTAAAAGTGTCAACATCAAAAAGAAATAGGAGTTAACTTTTTTAAACTAAAATCAACGTTTCATCATCGGCACAGCTCCTTCTCTTTCCTCAAATCTATAATCACATATATTTTTCCTTTTATCTTTTTATCTCCTTCCTTTTTTTTATGGATAACCATCGTGTAACGGATGTTGATAATTTCATTTTTTTTTTATTAGTCAAATATTGAATAGATATTTATTAGTGTTTTATTAATATTTTATGCTTGAAAGAAATGACAAAAGTTAAGAACCTTTTTTTTTCTTTTTTTTTGGAAGCAAATATACTCGTACACACAAAATAAATCAAGAGAAAGTCTATGAATCTCTTTGGCAGAGTTTTGAATGTGTTTGTCTAATTTTTTTGTTGAATGTTTATGTCAATATTTAATTGCATTTTATACTTAGAATTTAATTAATTTCAAAATGAAAGCAATATTTATTTTTTCTTTGATATAAAAAGAAATAAAGAAATTAATTGTACTATGATATGTTCAGAATTATTCATCAATGACATTATAAATTAGTTGGAACTGTATTTGTAAATGCTAAGTAGTAATTGTTTATATTCATCAAATCCAAATAACATTAAATTATTCATTTCCATAAATAACAGAAGATACAATATGAATGCATACAGAATTAATATCAATTGGCTACAAAAGAAATGAAGGAATTATTTCTCTATGTATTTAAATATCATAATGTTTAATACATTCTGAATAAACATCTTCTGAAAGAAATATAAATTACACAGTATATCTCAATATCCAATAGCTACAGTAATTTGTTCATTCCTTCATTTATTTACCTGCAAGGAAAAAATTTTGAGACCGTTTTGAATCGCATTTTTTGATGAGTTTATGGAAGTTTAATAAAAAATTTCTTCTCAATCAGACATAATGTTGGGAGTAATTAGAAGTGATGGCAAAAAAATTCCTTCTATCGAGGTTAATTGCAAAATGGGTAGACTTCAATCCCAATTCTCAACAGCTCTTAAAGGGTTGGGAATAGGGATGGGCTCCAGATGTGGTTCCATGTTACACATTAAAGGTCACTCAATCTACTTAAAAAGAACATTAGGGTCAGGGATTTTGGTCAAACCAACTTTGGCCTCTGTCATCGCCAAACTTAAATCCCCTTTACTACTATTTGTTAAGTGCTATTGAGAAAAGGACAAGTACCACCAAAATATTACTTACTTAAAGACATATGTAAAGGAGCACTTGACCTAAATGTGCCTAAGGTATAGGAGAAGTGTGGAGAGGGTAGCAATTTTGACAACTAATACCTCTATATATGTAATATATTTAGTTTGACTTATTGTAAATACAAATTTATTAAAACAGCTATTAATATGTTTTTTTTACTAATAAAAGTGTCTGAGGAGTTATGTCCATCATTTGTTTTAGCTATACATGTCTATTTATGTTTTTATAATATTACATATTAGCGGTAGTTATTCTATAAAGTTCTTCCCACTTTTTGTTCTTTTTGAAAATGAGTTGAACTTAATGCCTGTGAGATTTCAGTCATTTTATGTTTTCTCCCTTTCTTCTTTGCCTTTTTCTTCGGTATATGAATCAAGGATCAGTATATTCAGTGCACTTGGTGACGTCTTTTCTTATATCATTTTTTAATCGCTATATGTCTCTTAAAATGAATCAATGTTACTTTTTGAATACTTTTTCAAAACAATTAGTAAGATTTTTTGTAAAAGAACAGATGTTTCACTCAATTCAGTCAAAGTGGATCAACTCAATGAATACTCCCATTGTATATCAGTGTCACACAATGAAATGCCCTATTTTCCTTAATGGGACATACTGTTAAATTGAATGAAGGAAGAGTATATGTTATTATAAATACCCAAGAGAGAAACTCCTTTTTTAATAATAAAGATGTTAGAGCTTAACTGATCATTTTCTTTCGCTTGTTGAAAGTTCACTGATTTTAAAAATATAAGTACTCCCTTGAGCAATTTTATATTGCAGTATCAAATATACCTATATATGTCTAAATGAAATGCTGATATCAATTCATAGTTATTTGATTAATGATTAATGCTACATGTACTAATCCTGTTCGAAAAGGATTTGTACATATAGATAAAGAGTAACTTCAAGTGATTCCAAAATTTAGTGATTTGACAAAGGCAATCAACTATGAAAGGCATACAATGTGTGGCTATGATCTGCAATACAAGCCATACCCTGGGCCCAAGGATCTCATTAAACTAATAGATTAGTGTGGCTTCAATAATCTACATAATAGTCCTTCATTCAGTCCCGTCCCTATTTAAGGATATTTAAATAATACTTTATAGTAAAGTCATTCAGTTTACCCATTGATTTTTTAAGTAACTCTTAATATATTTTTTTAAAGAGAATACCTCCAAACTTTATGCCAAATAAATCCCTACAGAAATCGTATAAACACAGATAAGACTGTAAAAACAAATTATTTACTCCAAAAACAATTTTGCATAAAAACAACATGATTTTTAAGTACAACTTCTGGACTTAATTTTTGAGTAGGAAGCTTCATGAATTTCTCCTAGCATAATTTGTCTATCCATTCATTTGGGCGTTCATTCATCCCAACAATTCATCAGTATTGAGGAAAATTGTGTGAACTTTGATCATATTAAAAAAAAAGAAACCGAAAATCTAAAACCACGGTTACCTTGGAAATTTAAAGAATGTTTTGGAAGACAGTAGCTTAGCTGTCATGACGTTACATTAGATCAGCTATAATCAGCTGTGACGAGGGGGTCAAGGAAATTAACAATGACATTGGGAAGAATTTCGCTAATGTCGATTCTCAATTCTACCCTTAGTCCAACAATTATAACCCCACAATAATTATGTCTACAGCGGAGGAAAAGAAAATTAGTTCTTCAAATTATCCATTCCAAAAAACGGGCGAGCTAAAAAATATCAATTTTCATCATCAGTCGTGCGTATAGAAAATTTAAGTTTATTCATCCTGAAGACTTAAAAAACAATCTTTGCTCAGCAAAAAATTATTTTCATTGTACAGGTATCTTATGGATAATATGATTTCTTGCTCCTTCATTATGAGTTTATCCTTCACATTGAACAATTAAAAACATATTCTCATATCATTTGTATAATGATGTTGTGTAGAAGTTATATCTAAGTAATCCAAAAATGAAATTTTTTATTCCCTTCGGATAAGAATAAGATTTTTTGGCGGAATAGAGAAATTGTTTTTTATCTAAACTTGACTGTGTCATTTGAAGGATATTTATTCTTACTTGAAGACAAAATGATGTAAGATATTAACTAAAAATAATATATCTAGATACAAGGAGGAGAAGAATTCTTTTGTAATTGAAATGTCAAGATGTTTAAAATAATTAAACCTTATTTATTCAATTTTAAGACCTTTTATTCAAGTTTTCTCTCTATTCATTCTCATTTTTAATCAGCTGAATCAAACATTTTATTGTCAAAGAGAATAAACGTGGTTTTAGGCCCTGCCCCTTCTGCCTAATTGGCCAATTGATTTGTTAATTATAGTAAATAAAAATAGATTTTTTTTTGTTATTTTGTTTTTTTCTAAGGCAAATGTTATTTTTATTTTTTTAGGACAACAAAAATTTCTTTTTATTTCCAAAAATGACCTTTCTTCAAAGAAAAAAAAGATTGATCCTGTTTCACTTTTATCAAGCTTTTGTCCCCTTTGTTCAAAAGACGTTATTTTGGCATATTATTCAGGTCTACGTACTTTTTAAGTTGCCCCTCACCAACGAGGATAAACGATGTTTAAGTCTTACTCCGCTCCTCCCTAAGTGGCTACGGTGTTTCTGAATGCCCTTATAACCTCATTAAAAAATGAATTCATTTAATAAAACCAATTCAAATCCTAGAGTATAAGGGAAGAAGGAATTCAATAAATCTATCTAAGAGAACAACCCCTTCTTGAGGATAATCCAAGAATTATGTAGTCATTTAATAAATATATGCATGTTTATACATATTTATCTTTTTATATAGGATTAGATTGAGATTTAGTTCATGTTCCTACTCCTTTTTAATACATTTTCTATTTATATATTCGCTTCTACGTTAAAGCTACATAGATATTCCATATTTTTGTTATTGTTCCTGTTAGTATAACCTGGAATAGGTAGGTATACCCATTTATTTATTTCTCTATTTCTCCGCATTCTTACTTTAAATTAGAAGCTTATAAAGTTTTATACATATATATTTTTATTTTAGACGGAAAAGGGGGAAAAAATTATAATGATGAATCTTCAAAGTTTATTTAAATTTATAATATATAAATGAGCTCTTAACTCTGGGGGCAATTTATGTTTGTATAAAAGGAGACCATTAGTCCTAATACATAATAATTATTCTTTTCTGATATAATTAAACTTACTCGAAACTTTCCAAGTGCTTTCACATTGCACACAAAGCTTGCATCTCGTCCGACAGCTACAGAAATGTTTTGGATGTGACCGTTGAACTGTGGTAGCTTTAACCCTGGAAGAGAAAGAATGTTATTATGGTTTTGCAATCAATTATTATGAAAACTAGTCTAGTGTTGTTAATTTCCAAATATTTTATGTTAAGAGGCAACGTTTTATTGTAAAATGTTTAATAAATAAGTCAAAAAATTAAAACTTATATAATAAAATTTGTAAACGTTTTTCTAACAATATCCTCATACATTTTATGTTAAATTTTGAAATACATTGCATAATCATTAGTCAAAAAGAGAAATTCTCCTGGCTATTTTTTTTTTTAATATTAATGTTCAGAATGATTTGTACTGATTAAGTAAAAGTAAATATTATAGTATTACAATAACTCCATCAGACCCAAGAATTTATTTTGATGTTCTTTTACATCAAGTATATTTTCATCTCTAGGAACGAACGAGTATTGAACATATACACATTGAGTTTAGTAGAAATTCCGAGCGTATTGTCCATTGAGCTACGTCTTCTATTCTAATATGAAAGCATTGAAGAAGAAGAAAAATTAAGGTTTTTTTGTAAAAAAAAAACAATGATTATTGTCAAATTTTAATATTTCATAAAGTGTCAAATTTTGTATTTGAAAAATATAATTCGAAATGTATCCTGAAAATAATTACTTAATCAGTAAAAAATGTCATCTTCATACAAAAAATTATGTGCGTATAATACTCTCTAAAAAAAACTCTTTGCCACAGTCCTAAAATGCCTAAAATAAAATAGATTGCAAGGTCTTGAATATAATAGAATCTATTTAGGAAAGAAAGTTCGCTACTCAGAAATTAAATAATAATGACGACTGCTAACGAATAGAAAATTCATTCCTCAGATTACCAATTCCAAAAAAATGGGCAAGCTAAAAAATTACACGATTTACATCACTAATTATAATAATATTAATAACATAGATTGGCAACAAGGCCTTTATTGATCCGATTGCAATAAGAGAAATTATCAGAGTATAAAAAAGGACTTGAAATCAAACCAATTCAGTGAGAACCCTAAGAATAGGACTTTATTTTTTACTCAATAGATGGACTCACTTGATCAACAAACAATAATGAGGAGTAAATTAAACATTAAATAATATGTAAGCATGTTTAAAAAAAGGAAGTAAAAATCAACGTAGTAACTCTGACAATTTGTTGAATGTTTTAGTATATCAGCAACAAATAGCTGTAATGAGGAGGAGAACGAAATAAATAAGGACATAAAAAAACACTCTTAGTTTTCCAAATAAAAAAAAGACGACCTAAAAAATACATACACCCAATTTCCATCACTAATTATGAGTTTTTTCAAAATGTTTCAGTTTTTGAATAAAATATCAAATATGTCCCCACATCATACCAAAGTTAGCAACTAAAGGTAATGGCACAGCCTTTTGGATACTTTGCCACCTCTAAATACATATTTATGTCTCTATGGAACATATCTATATAGGAGCAGGCAAATTGCATAATTTAAAAAGATATGCATCTGAGTCTCTTGTTTTTGTGGATTCATTTATCTTTTCTTGTGGTTACAAATGATAGCAACAAACATACACGTGGAGAAGAAGGGATAAACCATCTAAAATGAAACATAACAGCTTCAATTTATTCAAGATTACTTTTTGATCCGACATTATACAGCTATATATATTTAGATAGGTAGGTAGATTGGTATATTTCTGTTTTATTTTTGTTTTTAAAAGGTAAAAAAACAAACAGAGAAAGACATTCACATCACAATCCTGACCATCAAAAAATGACAAAAAGAAAAAAAAAAGAATCTTCATCTTGACAAATTATTTTCAATTTTATTGCGTGTGTTTGTTTTTTATTCTTATTTTTTTCTGATGGTTGGTTTCCCTCCCTTTGACTTGTCGTTTTTTATACGAACATACTAAAATATATGCATGAATGAATGTATAAGGGAAATATAATACATTTATCTATTAAGCTTACATTTGCAAGTAGGGTGGGTGTGTGCCTGGGTGCTTTTTTTTTTTTTTTTTTTTTCTACCTATTACCTCTCGTTCATATTCATTTATATTTCAAGAAAACCACAAAAATAGAAAGCTGGAGCTTACAAGCAATTACCATTATTAGGTCTCTCACTACATGTACATCTATTAAATATCAACTTGTAGCTTATAGCTTAAGTGGATACCTTACAAAGTAAACTATCTACTTTGTAACATTTTCAATTATGAGGTTTAGTAATTATCATTTCTAAATTACATACATATTTTCTATATTTTTGTACAGCTTCAGATTGAGAAAGTAGCTTCATATTCTGAGATGTGACACAACCTAGAGATTGGACGAGTATTGGGTCTGAATAAAAACATACATTATCCGAAAGGATCTGAGACCCGAACCGACTTCGGATACAATTTTACTGTTTACTTAAGCTGCCAACAATTATCAACTATATTTGAATACTAATTACATATTTGAAAGAATTGTCTAACTACCAACTGATTTTGGATCTTTTTTCTGTTTCTTAAAGGGAAAAGTACCTGGGTACGCTATAAGTAAACTTGAATTTTCCGAAAAGGTCGAGTACTCAAACTTTTATGGATATTAAAAAATATCCGAGGGATTTTTCTGATCTTCAAAAGCTTATAGTATTGTTTAATTTGTTGTAGGAAAAAATACGATACTTCACATCACGGTGTTTTAAGTTTTAAAGTAAGTGAAAATATTAATAATAAGTTAGGGAAACAGTAATTTCGAATTATGGCTTATTTTCAATGCTTTATATGAACTGTTACAATCCTCTGATTTAAGTTAACTAAGTATGCCTGTTCTGTTCGATAACTTGTTTCCAACGAGAATCCAACTCCATAAAGCCCTTCTCGAAGAAGCCTTTGTCCCCATTGGCAAAAAAATCGGACAACCATTTGTCATAGACCTCTATTGAGGGCAAATTTGTACCCCCAAGCGCATTAGCCCTAGGCAGGAATAGGTGGTAGTCACTTGGTGTCTGGTCTTTACTGTAGAATGGATACATAAGAACTTCCCTTCTGAACTTCTGCAGCTTCATTAAAGATGTGTGCGTCCTGGCTTTGTCTTGAAGATGTCTTGTTGTCTCATATTCACACATTCTGGCCGCTTCTCGCCACATTGTATACTCTCACACCATTACGTATGATCTGATGTGACCAATAATGAACAAGATAGGATACCTAATTAAATAAATTGGGCGGGAAATTACTTTTCTCCCACACATTTTATTTTGGGTGGCCCTTAAAAATCAATCGTTTACTTTTACAGGACTCAACCTTCCATTTTTCCTCAGTCTTACTCTCGATTATTCATGAGCTCGAGCACTTTATGCTTAGATGTTCTCTCCTCAAAAAATATAAGAACAATGATGACAGCTTTGGAAAGTTAAAACTATAAACAGAACCGCACTAATCTAGTCTCATACTCTTTATAACTATAGTTTATAAGTGCCCAAATGATATAGATGAATGCCTCAAGCCCCCTTTCATTTTTCACGTTCACAGTATAGCAGCTATTGAAGGCATGGAAAGGAAAAGAGGGTCCTTCACAGAACAACAACGATGTATTTTGGAAGAGATTGGAATTTCAAAACGGTCCATAAGTATAAAAGGGGTAAGAGGTCATGACAGCAACACTGGGAACGAATTTGTGGATGCTTTGGCTGAAATAGGGTGCCAAATGACTAATCAATCACATATATAAGTTCCACAGGTAGAAATTAAAAAAATAGTAACCGCCAAAGGGCAACAGGATTGTCAGATTGATCCAACGGTTCTTTACAAGTCCTAATCATGCATGGAAATTGCCATCACATACAGGAAAACTTCTCAAAAAATTTGAGAGCTTTATTTCTGGGCACATTCCAATGAAAATGCATCTTTAAAAAATAGGACTGATGAAGACTCATGTAGACTATGTAAAGAAGGATCAGAGTCTCCTATCCATTTCCTGACAGAATGCGACGCTCTTTCCCGGCCAAGAAGAAGCTAGTGGGAAAACTGTTTGTTGGAGTAAAAGTGATGTACAAAGTTTCATAAAAATTCTCTCGGGCACTAAACACTTTGAGGACGTTTTTTATGACGATGGTTGCATATAACTGTCATGATAAAAAACTGTTTTATTTATTGATTGTATTTTTTATAACTAAATATTATTTACCTTCATTTTTGTTTACTTTATTATATTTTGTTTTTATGAATGATTGATATTTTTATTGTCGGTGTTTTTTGTTGTTTTTTTTTACTTTTTTTAAATAACCTACGGTTTTATTAATTTTCCTTTATTATTGTGTACAAGATGATTAAAAATTTTAAGTGAAAAATAATCCACCAAAAGGCTATATGCATCACGGGCTGCTGCATTAAATTGCAGTTTCAATGACCCATGGAGGGTGCCTGTGTGTTTATGCTCCTCGGAAACTAATAAAAAAAATTGTTAAAAACTGTAGGACTCAATGTATATTGTATGATTAAAAAAAAGGAGTCATTCCAGCGCTCCTATGTCCTTGTTTGATACAGAGTTTAATTTGTGTTTGTTGTCTTCCTCTCATAGTTACTTGCATAAAATTCAATTAAACATCATGATAAGTAAACTGACCTACTCGACAACATTATTCAATTTGTCAGGGATACCCTGAACTTTTTTTATTTCTTTTTATATGCTGAAAATGCTTAGGATTTACAGCACTAGCTTTGCATATCGACAATAATTAATGCTCAACGAAACACTAGTTATAATCAACCTATAAATGAATTAAACAATTTTCCGAAAAAGGAGAATCCTTAATGCATAAATATAGTTTCACATATTATAAAATTTGCATAATATTTAATATTCTATACAGTTTATAAGTTCTTTGGAATCTGATCTATTTTTTAAAATCCGATTTTGAATAACTTTCACCAAGGTATTGAGATTCTAAAATTCGCAAAATTGTATCTATTATTTCGTCATTTTAAAAATAAATCATTTCTTTTTAAGAGTCATCCAATGGTGATTTTATCGAATTAGTGATTTACTATAGCTCAAGGCTAATAGAAATACAAGGTTAGGCCATCATGTAATCAGGCTTGCTAGAATTTTAAATTTGATGTATCGTACTGACTGCTAAGCAAGACAGTCAGATTTTGACAAAACACGTAACCAATTAGAGTCTACGACATGACTATTACTAGAATTTTCAATTTGATATATCCTACCGACTGCTCGAAAGAAAGACAGATTTTGACTAAACACACAACCACTAATACACTATGAAGTCAATATTAAAAAGCGTGTTGGAAGTTAAACAACAGAAGTACACGCGTAATGGTATTACTCTGAATTTCTATTCCCTTAGCTATTGCTTAACACTTGCTAGGAAAGTTACATATTTTTGCATTCTTTAAGGGCTTTATTTATTTAGGAGTCACTCCATAATACCAAATTGCTCAAAAAGGCAATTTGTCAACCAAAGCCTTGAAAATTTGATGAAATTTTCTATACATCCATATAGATTTTTGCCTGAAAACTCCAAATTGATCTTCTTTTTTTTTAATCAAATGATCGATTACAAGCCAGGTTTTTTTTTGGTTTTTTTTGTAATTTTACCAAAAACTGTACTTTATAAAAATTTGATTTTTCAAATCTACATAAGGGTAATATACAGTAATGAAAATCCAGTGTAAAATGGCCATGTAAAAAAAAAGACGAAAATCAAGATGGTAACCCTGACAATTGGAAGGTGTTTAGGAGGAGAGAAGGAATAATACACAAGACATTTCATCAGATAAGCTTCTAGCAGCTTTGACAAGGACGGAAGGAGAAAAGGATATAAAAAAGGACATTAGCAAGAAGTACTCCGATAACGATCCCCAATTCTACTTTGAGTAAAACAAGGACTTACAATCATAAGCTCACAACAAATCCTCAAGATTACACTTCGCCTTTTATGAGAATAAACGAATGTTCAATCAGGTTTTGAGTATAATTGAATTTATTTAGGAAAGGATGTTCACTAAACAGGAATTAAATAATAATGGCAACTGCTAAGGAAAGAAAATTCATTCTCCAGATGATTAATTAAAAGAAATGGGGCAGCTAAAAAATACACCGGATTTTCATCATATGCCTATTAGTGTTGAGACCCGGTCAAAGACCTTTTTATTGGAGGGGAGGGGGGATCTTTAATGAGTATTTCTAGAGCGATATTTTGGTCCTGAAAGCAATCTCAGACCGTAGACTTCTTTTTTTTTCAGGTCTCTATCTAAGTACGGAGTTTTCTACTTTTTTCTACCTATTCTGATTTATGATTTATACAAATGTGATTCTTGTATCACATTTGAATTCATATTATGTTATTACTTCGATGCTCATAATTTTGAAACATAGAAGATATCATCAGAAATTCATCTTATGAGCGTTTTCACGTAACGTCATTACTGTTGATGTCATCAATTTCAGGGGCCTTAACAACCAAGTTTTATAACAATGAGCCCTTTTTCTGAAATTTTAAGGAAAATAGGGAACTATTATTTGTCAAAATGAGACCAACAAATACAAGGACTTAAACCTTTCTGTCTATCAAAAATGTATCCCTCTATTGCCTAGTTTTATTATATATCTGACACTAATATTTATTAAAAATATGTTATTTCATCGTTGTACAATCTTATTTCCATATTGCAGACTATAAATAGACAATTACAATGGAAATAATCAGATAATTGTCTTTAATTACCCTACTTTGTTGTCCCTAATTGATACAAAATAAAGTTGTACAAATTTGACAATTTTTAGTACATATTACTTTGATTTAATTAAAATAAGAGTGTTTATCATTTGCATCAATTAGTATTGAATGCAGATGTCAAGTTTTTTTATTATTCTTAATGACATTTGATGAAGGTTTATCAAGATTGAAAGGAAATTTGTTCATTTCATGTTGTAAAAATATCAACTTTGAGGCCCCAAAATGTCACCTCCTTCAATTATGATGGAATTTATCACGTGATTGAATTTTCTCTATAGAATCAGTCTTTTAAATGAGACCGGTCCAGATCTAATCTCTAACTTATTTATAAAAATCATTAGGGTCTTGGATTTTCAGACCAAAGCCCATACCTAAGCTCGATGTTCATTATTCCATTAACAATGAGCATCAAGCTATAATTACGTATGAAATGGGTATGTAAGATATATATACATTAGTAGAAAGGTGTAAATGGACATGATACAAGGAAAGAGGAAAAAGCAAGCTCCTCTTCACTTTTAATGGTAAAAATATACAGTTCATTATATTAAATGATGAATGATCCCGTCATCACCTTTATCCTCAATCATCTCATTACTATTACTACGAAGAGCTTGTCGTCCATCAGATTCTAAGGCAGCTGTCAATGATGAAAATAGGACTTGACAGATACAAGAAAGGATACTTCCAAGGATATGTCTCTTCATAGCTTTATTGATAGATCCTTTTCCACGCTCCACTACTACGACATTCATAGATTGTAGCTAAGTAAGTAGGTACAAGAACCTTAACTGCACACCCCTATCCAACCATTGCACGTCCAGGGAATGAATCAATCAAATCCCCCCCTGAAAAAAAGAACATAAATTATCATTATTGAATGGTTCATAATATTAAAGGAGGTTTGTATCTCATGTTGTTAGAAGGGGAAATCAGAGCTCAAATACACCCTTCTCAAAAACACAAATATATAGGAGTCAAACCATATGGTTTGTTCTTTCTCTTTTAATTAATAGATTCGACCATCAAAAATCACTTAGCTCTTTTTATAAGATACATTATTCCTCTTTACACAGACTATTTCTCATTTATCTCATATATATATATATATATGTACAATATTCCTTCTCCACTCTCGTAGAAGGAAGAAAAAACAGTAATGATATGTAATGAATGATACAACATTCTCTGTTTTATTAGATTGTTTCATTTTTTCCTTACCTACCTTTTTAACAATTATTAAATTTAATTAATAATTTTTCTTTGATGATGTAAGACATTAACTAACTCCCTTTCTCACTCTCTTGTCAAACAAAACCCTTGTATGGTCCTCTCCTTCTTTTTTTCGTATAATGTGATGATAAGAAAATAAGTGTGTTTTATGTAACAATCACTTTATAGTTGGTTTTTACTCAATTTATTTATGTAGAATACCTACACATACCCATTGTAGCCAAAATGTATAAGCCAACTATCAAACAATTTATCTTTGTTCATAGTCTTCATCTCTTAAAAGAACAAGTGGTTGATGTAGATAAAGGTAGGAGAAACACTTTTATATCATCTCTGGCAATAAATGGAAATCTACTTAATATTATTAATATTTAAAATTTATAATAATTGCTATAGATCCACCCTCTACTTTAATGACGTGATGAACAGAGTTGGGACTCACTTTTGCGCCAGTGTCATTGCCGAAAAGACTACTGAGACCATTGGCATCTCCATTAGGACTGCCAACAATATCAAGAAGTCCAATACAGTTGCACACAATCAAGAAAAACCAAAAATTCTGCAGCAAGAATAAGGCTGACTACTTGTCTACATCAATGTCGCCCTTTTCAGCTCTTAATTCAAACCCTTGGACGTGGCAGTTTAAGGCGTTAAATTTGAATTAGCTCCAAACTTCCATCATGACAGTGTGGTACACCATGGACACAGCCTACATCATCAAGAGATGGCAATCTGTTCGGCTGAGTGTCGAGGCTGTTATTCCTTTTGAAGGAGGACATATTGAATACAAAATCTAGTATATTAATATACCACAATTTGGTTTTGAATTGTAATTTCTTAATTCCAAAAAATCACGTTTTTCGTAATTTAGTCATACAAATTTTGGGTCCCCACTCTGTACACGTCTATTTTATAATTAACTTGTGTATATATGTGATGAAATTCAAATTAAATTTATTATTAATCCGATGATTTTTTGTACAAATTTATATATTGTATTAAATTTTCCTATTGGTTGGATTTACTGGGTCGTACAAAAGTTTTGTGATTTAAATGAAAAAGAGAACAGTTATGTATATTTTTTTAAATATTTAAAATCCAAAAAAAATATCAATATAGTATATAAAATAATATTTAGGATTTTTAATCTTGAATATGACGACAATAGGCAACAATACTGGCTTCAAGTGGGGCGAAATTTACTGCAGGAGCTTTTGATATAGCCCTCTGATATGGCAGCCTACTCCTCATTGACAGAGCCCTTATAGGCTTCAAAGTTTGAGTATCCTTTTCTACAGGCCTAAAACTATACTTCCACCATTTACTATAATCCTGGGGATGCAGATCTAGTGATTAGGGACGCCAAAATTTCCCTAAAAACTGGAACCAAACTGATGGTTCACTTTTTCACCATCTCTACTGTGATGAATGATACTGTTCGGGCCCTTAGAGAGACACCACTTTGAAACATTGACGCCATCTTTGTTATGGAAAAATCCAGCTGATCTTTCAAAGGCTTTGACTAAAGCTTATGAAGTCAATTTTCTTAGACGACCACTCCTGGGGGGGCTCCTCCGAGATTCTCACCCTTATCAAGGCGCTTCTTGACACGGTAGGCGGTCGCCTTTGAACCAATTTGGCTGCAATAACTGCTCCTGTAGACATTCCGGCGGGAAATAAGGTTACAATCTTTGCCCTTTGTTGTTCTTGCGACGTAATAATAAACTTTATGTTAGGAATTGAAAGTAAACAAAAAGAGAAGACTCTGGGCTTTCTTTAGAAGGTAAAAAAAATCGAATTCTTATTGTAAAAGCTGAGTTATTACATTTTAAAAATTGTCTCAAAACTTTTCTACGACCCGGTATACTATCAACCATCTCATATTTTTATTTAGCTTTTGCTTAATAATGCCTAAAGTTTAGGGAGTATCCTATTATAGTACAATATCAATGAATTTTCTCTAATATAACTAACTATTTGTTGACTTATTATAAAAATCCCAAAGATATTTATTATATTGGTTCCAATAGATTTCAAACTTTTTTTATTAATGCGCAAAGTATTTCCCCGCCCCCTTTTTTTTTTTTAACCGAATACTTTTAAATAATATTAAGAAACTTTTTAAATTTTTGTCAGTTTATATATTTTATTTTGACCAATAGTCAAGACAAGTTTAAGGAGGTTCAAAAGGATGTAATTAGTATCGAATTATGCACCTATATACCTAGAACAAGATTCATAAGAACCAAATATGTTTTATATTTGATGTGATTATTATTTAAGTATTCTGCAATTATGGACTCATATGTAGAACTTATAGCTAAAAGAAAATTAAGCCATGCCATTCCATAAAAGAACAATATTTTTAGCATCATTGCCATTAATTAAGGTATTTATTTCACAATAGCCATAGATTTGGGTTTTTTAGCACTATACAATTACACTTCCATTTTTTAGTCGTCAAATACTCTTATTTTTAACTTGATAGATATACTTTTGAAAAGTACTTATTTTATAGATATACTCATACAATTTATAAGAACAATATTTGATTTTTTTTTTTTTTTTTTCAAAATTGTACTTTTAGCACTCACCCATAGAGAAATAAATATATAGAGGTAACAAATATTTTCACTTGGTGACTTGGCTTATTTAAGCAGATAAAGAATAAATATTATGATCTTGGAAAGTATTTAATTTAATTGAGATATGTTATAGTGCGAAGGGAAAAAGTTGAACTAGAATTCCCTTTATCTAAATGAAACCATCTCTAATTATCTGAATCATTGTCATAATTTTATTTACATAAAAATCTATTCAGGGCATTAAATCCAAGGGTTATTTCGTTTTATTACTACATAAAAAATAATTGGCAGAATAAAAAAGATGGAAGATTCAAAGGAGTTACCACTATTTAACTCATAGACCATGAATTCTTTTTCAAAATATTGACATAAAGTTTGCTCCAACCATACGTACTGCCAAAAACCAATTTAGATAATTACATAAGTGTCGAATAAATTATTTTAGTGGCATTTTTTTGTCATTAAATATGCATTTGCATTTATTTAATAAATGAACTAATAGATGGAATTAAACATTGACAAAGGGATTTATATTTGTTTTACAAGTCAATGAAGTTGGAGCCGGATTTTTATTCTAAATAGCACTGAATAAATATATGGAGTTGTAATATTCATGATCTTTGATAAATATGACTAAAGACTATTATTACAGACGTAATTACATATTCAAATGTCATTGTATCAAACTAGAAAAAGAAACATAAAAATTGTGCTGTTCTATTTGTTTATTTTTCTTTTGATTTTAATATTTATTACATTGATGATAGGTATTATATTATTTTAAAAGAATATGCCATTTTTCCACTTAGTCACTTTGCATTTTATTCCTAAAATCACTTTTACTTAAATCAGTGCAACTCCATTTGATCAATTCAAAAAGTATTAGAAATTAATAAATAAATTGTTAATATAATTTAAAGGACAGAGCTTAATCGTTTATTTAAGCTTACTGATTATTTTTTATGAAAACACTTTCAGCTTGCTTTTATGTTGACATATAGCAAATATATCTTATAGCCTTCATGTTGAGGCATAGTTTGTTCAGAAAGAGACATTGGAGGGCTACAATATTCTTTTATAAGGTTCTAAGACATACCTAGTTGAATCATTTCTAATTTGAATATAAAAAGGAACCTTATATTCTAATAATAGCTTTGTTCGTAACTCTGTTTATATTATATACAATGTAACATAATAACATAATGAAATTACTTTGTGTACTTCAAACCCTGATTAGAATTTTATGTCAAAGAAGTAGTCTCTCTCTCTCTCTCTGTTAGTTTGAACATGGAGAAACACATATTTTTATGACTTTATATGTATTAGAGTTGGGTTTTGGTCTGAAAATCCTAGACCGGTCTGAAACTCTTATGATTTTTAGTGGACAAAATAAATTACACAAGAAACTGCTCTGTCCACGTCTATTATATATATGAATCGTTGAACTCGTCATGTACATAATGGGGATCCAAAACTTGCAGTAGCATTTAAATACGATTTTATAACCTTTATTCTTATTATGAGCTTTAATTAAGCACTCGAATAACAACTGAAGCAAAATAAATAAGTTTTACTTTTTAAAAATATCTCCACGTGCAAAAAGTTGGTCACCTTTACGCCGATGTTAGTCCCAAGAATGCTGCAGATACCGTTAGGACCTTTATTCGGACAGCCTACAACATCAAAAAAGGTCCATTACAGTCCCACACAGACAAGAAGAACCAAAACTTATGTAGCAACAATATTTGCTGACTTTGTGCTTGCCTCCATGTGGCCCTCCTCTAGCCATGACCTCAACTCGCTGGTCATTGCAGCTTGAGATGTCTTGAAGAACAATGTCTGCTACAACTCTCAACCCAATTTGAATTCCCACCGAGATGTCATCATGCCAACATGGACTCGTTCTTCATTGCCAAGAGCTGTCAATCATTTTGTCAGCGTGTGTAGGGTGTTATTGCTTGTGAAAGAGGACATATTAGATAAAAAATATAGCTAACTATAGTATTTAAACATACTACAAATTGGTTGTGTATGTTATTAATTTGATTCCATAAAAATCAAGTTTTTCTTAATTAATTCATCCTACTGGAAGTTTTTGGTTCCCTACTCTGTATGGGTTTTAAAACTGTGAACATTTGAGTAATAGCGTTATACATACGAAGATAAATGTGTTGCATAAGTAGTATATATATATATATTTTTTAATTGGTGATATTTTTTTATAAACGACTTTTTAAAAATATATCAAGCGCTCGGGAATACAAATTCAGCTGCTAAAAAAAGAAAAGAAATGTGACTAGTAAGGTCTCCAGTTTTCTGTAACATCCCTCTTTGATAACGGCGTAAATTTATATCAAGACATTTCCCAACTAGATTGACATAATAGGTGTGGTCAGAGGAAATCATGTATTTTTACAATAGATGGCTTTAGTAATGTGTATCTCGTGTTTGATTGGTGTTATCGGTTTACGCTAGGGGGTGTTAGAAATATAAGATTTGTAATAAAAAGTCTTAATGGACAGTTTTTGATTTTTTTTTTTAACTCTCTATTGTTTGAACGCGTGTCAAAGATGTCGGACATCAGCAAATAGAAAATATGCCATATTGTACAGTTTTTCTTCGAAAAAGGTGAAAATACAATCCAAGCAACCGAAAGCTTGAATAGTGTTTATGGTTCTCATTTTTGGTTCCGTTGATTCTTTTTTGGTAATTTTGATATCAGAGATACAGAATGCTCTGTAAAGCCAATCGTAGAAAATGCGGTTAAAAAATGGATATCGTCACTCTTTGATTGCCAATGAGATAAACATTGACGGATTTTGTTTAATCCATCAAAAATAATGGATTTTCTTTTACTACACATATTATATTGAGGCCAGAAATATTCGGTTCATGATTAGAAAACGATTAAATTTTGGTGTACGGTCTGAGATCGAGATCAGTACAGAAATATTGGTGTAGAAAAAAAACACTTAGGACCAAATGGGAAAAGTTTTGGTCTCGGACCGAGTATCAACACTAATATATATATATTGAAGACATGTGTATATGTAGAGTTGGAAAGGGAGGTTACGTAGGGAGGAACACATTGTTGGTATAGAGACTGAGAAGATAAATGAGTTTACAACATTTTTATTTTTTGAGTAAGAACACATCTAGTTCTTTTTATATATATTCTGACTCTGTCTTTCACCACAAAAATCGTCATCATTATAAGTTTGACTCATATTAAATGACAACGTCAACAACACATTCTAATGTGAATTGTAATGAAACCATGAGGAGTCTTTAAATAAAGCCATGATGGTATTTTTTTTTACTTTTTTGTCATAGCAATTTGAAGCTTTTTTCATGAAATTCAGTTCTATTTTTTATTACTTTTTTTTTTTAAACTTTAAAATTGTACATAGGGAAGAACGAGGCAGATTGATATGAAATTCAGTAATATAATCACTTTCCATATGTAAAAAGAAACCAAAAACTGACATGCGAACTCTAAGAAATGTGGTGCCTCAGGATGAAAACAATCTTGAACAAAACTTCAAGAAAAGAAGAAAATCAATATTTTTTTTTTAGTTCAATTAGCTCAATGTTTCATGGACATATTTGAGTCAATTATAGACTTTGTAGTAAAATTTTGCGGATGATTTGATATATCCAAGAATTTGAGCTATAATTAAGAACCTTTATTTGATTAAAGATCCACATATCTGCCTGATATTTGGGCTATTTTAAACACAATTTGATGGGGCATCCAAAGGATTAAATAGAGTATTTTGTGGATAAAAATGGACAATAATTCGTACAAGAAATACAAATATAATCATGACTCAATTTTGAGAAAAAAAAATTATATTTTGCATTGAAAAATGTTTAAGAGGAGTGCAGCGAAGCTGTTATGACGTTGTATTAGATTCACTGCTAGCAGCTATGAGAAGAAGGGAAAAAACAACGCTCCCTCTAGCAAGGATATATGCAGGAATTATTTATTACTTAGTTCTGAGTATAACAAGGAAAAACTCCTCCAGAAATCCTACGTGTTATTATCCTTCATTTTTTAGCACAAGCACTGTAACTTAGATGTTTTCTATTTAAGGATGAAAGATTAATGACAACAGCTTTGGCAAATAAAAAACATTGCTCAGATTCCGAACTCTAAAAAAACTCGTACACTAGAAAATGCTTAGAATTTACAACTCTAGTGATATTGCGATTTGAATATTTTTCCAAGTTGTAGCAAAAAGTAGCATGTTGAAGTAGTGACAATTACACAAGGCAACAAAATTTATTATTATTTTCTTTCATAAATAGAATAACTAGACGATTTTTCATTCATTTTTAAGCAAAATTCCCTTGCTCTTAAAAAAAGAGTATTTTTTATTTTTTCTATTGTAAATTGTACGAATAAAAAGTCCCCACACATTTTAATTTTACCCTCTGCATGTTTGGAAATTTGCACTGCTTATCTAAATGTATAATTTTTTTTTTTTTTTTTTTTTTTTTAAACCGTACTTTACTCAAATGTCAATCATTATCATGTAGATAGTTAAAGAGAAAGTGAAAACAACCAGCTTAGATTTTTGGACTGGGCTATTAATATACTCCCTAGTTCATACCAAATTCACATTCAAATTATTTTGGTACAAGGTATAGAAAAATATATTTTTTTATTCAATGTCTCTTTATGACTGTGATTGATGAAAAAAATTGTATTTTTTTTATTCCAACGCTACAGGCAGAGTAATCTTATCCTTTATATTATAACAAATGAATGGATTGTGCCTTACTTTGTATATTAAGTTATGTGTACACACGAAAAATCTTGAGTATTCATTTCGAGTTGATCACTTCAAAAATTAAAAAAAGAACCAAATCAATAATGAAAGGAAAGAAGAAATGTTCCATTAAAAATGAATAAATAATTTTCTTATTTCAATATTATATGTTCATTTTTCATATTTTTGATAAAACATGACAGAGTTATAGATAAATCTGAACTAAATTTCATAAGTAATAATTAATAGTTATATTTAAGTTGTAAACAGTTTTAGAAAATATAATATTCAGGTTGCAAAAGACAACAAAACTTGCAAGATAAAAAATACATAAGATTTACGATCATACCTAGTTATATTCGTAAAAAATATCACCTTATATAAGCGTTGTACTTGTTGTAAATAACATTTAAGTATAAAGTGTGTGATCTCATGGATAATGAAGAGTAACACTGAGTTTTTTTCGATGAGATATATGTGCATGTCCCTTTTAGACTCAAAGTATAATTGAGGATCAACATCGTAGTAATTTTTGCTAGTTCTTTGGGTATTTCCTTCCTCTCACAGTTGATTGCAGATATTATAATAAAACATCATAACTAGGGGAATATTTGCTAAATTTATGTGAGTGTAAAATCAATGCCTAGAGAATATCATAGAGCAACTTTTGTTGCAGAAACCAACTAGCCCTGTGTGAAATGCGGCAAAGAAAAAAATAAATCTAAAGGTACTACAAAAATATACTTCTTTTACGGGGCTCTTTTTTTCAAGAAATAAAGATGCAGGAGGGATAAATAAGTCTATGATCAATAAAAAATTTAAGAACCTCGAAACAATACTTAACAAGCACAAACTGAACCTGGGGGTAATAGTTTGAAATAAGGGCTTCATCTTACTGAATTAATTTTTTAGGTTTTTTCTAACTTGGAAATAAGATGAAGCAAACTGTTTAAAATTTTCACAAATGTTTATTCCAACTAAGTTACACACAAAATAAACTACTAATGTGTGAAAAATTATAATATTAAATGTAGGAGCTTAGATAGTTGCAAATATCAAATGAATAAATCTTACAAAATAACCATTTTATGTTAATTTAAAGAAGACAGATCAAACGTCGGATTTAGTTGTTATACTCTGCACTCTTTTTTTTTTTATTATTTTATTTTTTGTTAAATTTATGCTCGCTGCAAATAAACCAATATTCAGGTTCTGTTCCTACCTAAAGGGTTAAGAAAGCTCTCTCACCATCTTATAATGTGCACAAAAGTAAGTTTCTCTTCTTATGAGGAGGACAGGTTTGGGTTCACATCTGATTTACATACAATACACACACATGCATCTCTAGATAAAAAGAAAAAGAAAGAGCACTTAAGAACTAAGAGAACGAAGTAAATTTGTCCTACATTTTTACGCTTTTAATTTGCTTTAATATGAAAACTTTATATTACTTGTTTTTTCTTTCAAGCTGTTATTTTTTTTTTTTTGTATTCTTTATAAAAGAAAGGAAAAAAAATATTTATCTTCTTCAGTAGAAGATGTCTTTAATTTTATTTTTTAAAGAAACTAAGTTTTTTTTACGTCTATTTATTTAGTTTTATTTATAGTAATTATTATATACAATGTATGTAGTTGTTGGGGGCAAATGTTTTTGTAGATGAGTAGATCCTTCAGAGATACATTAAAGGATATCATTTCAAAAACCTTTTTAGAAAGCATTCGACTATTAATTTTGAGTATTGCTAATTAGTAAAAAAACGACGTGTTATGTCGATACCAAAATTATTGATTCAGTTAAAAAATAGGCCCTTTCCCAAGGACTGGCACTTTGATTCCTAAGTGTATTTTGCAATGACATTTGAACCCGTTTTTTAAAAATATAAATTAGTTGTTCAATTTATCTTAATTAATGCCAAAGAGTCTCAAAATATTTGAAAGGGCATTAGGAACTTTTGCCTTAAACTATTTTGCCTCAGGACAATTTGCCTTAGGATTTTCGCTGCAATGATATTTCGCAATAAAATATTAATAAATAATGATAGAATTATGTATATTAGTATATATAAATATATATAAAATTATACTATGTAATGAATTCGAAACAGAGGGAATACATTCCAATCCCCTATTAGACACTATCAAAGAAGAGATAAGAGTCTGAAAAGATCGTATGAAAGAGTTCGTTAATAAAGAGTTAGTTAATCAAATTAGTATAATAAGAAAAATAGTAATAATAAATCCGACAACGATTCGAACGGAAGAAGTGCTACATTGTTATTCATTGTCATTATAGGGGATGGATTATTCATGTTAGAAGAGACTTATGGATTGACAAACAAGTCTAATACGTAGAAAGAGTATAATTACATTATTAGTCCAACTGGAAAAAAACATTTAATTTGTCTTATAATAATACTAATTATTTAATAGGTTGATCTTATCTAGTGGTAGACATTTTATTATTTTCACTCAGGAATTATATTCGTGCAAAATCACGGAGGAGGACAAGAAAACATATTTAAAAAAATCTGCTTTGAAGCTACTATTAATAAGCAGAACAGCTGCTACATCACAACCGAACATCCAAGCAATGTCTTTGCTTTCATAAGACATGTCTTCAGAACAAAAAAATCAGCTGGAACCATGGTTCTGGCCGTTGTGGAGAGGAAGGAGTGGGCCAATGCAGATGCTTAAATCGAACTTCCGGATAAGAAAGTGCCACCTTAGGCCTGATAAAAGTTTGGGAACAACTTTGTTTTCACTCAAGACGGAGCTCTGTGGCATTGCTCTGCTAAGACCCAGCCCTTTCTGAGAGACAACTTTCCGCACTTTTAGTACCTCAATATGTGGCTGACCTCCTCTACAGACGCAAACCCCTTGGGCTACTCTATCTAGGTGCGTCTGTAGGAAAGCATGTTTGCTACTCCTCACATGAGTCTCCAATCTATAGAGGTTTCCATCAAGAAGGAGTGGACCAAGTTACAGTAAATAAATAAATAAAGGTCCTCACAAAATCTTTTGTATAAATTTTGCTCTTGAAAAATTGAAAAAAAATATATAATGTTAACCACTAGATAAGATCAACCCCGTATTTTGATTAAAAAATTCAAAGATAACATCAATTTCAAAGAAAATATATAAAAGAACGATTTATAAAACCTCATTGATTGATATATCCTTCAGGCAAAACGGCTTAAGGCAAAATTGTTTACACCAAAATGTCCTGAGGCAAAATAGTTTAAGGCAAATATACCAGCCTATTCTTAAATTTTCTTAAAGATGGTTCTTATTCCTTTGAATCTACATCTTATCCCCAATACTTTGAAGTATGCTCTTAAAACAGTAATTTATATTTAATGTTATTTTTTATTTATCTTGATAATTCCGTGTTTAGATTTACTCAATTATTAATCGAGGTTCAATGAATTTATTTAACTGTTTTGTTTGAAAATCGTTCCTTAATTTTTCTTTTGGATTTTTAGGATTATTTTTTCTTTTTCTTTTTTCAATGTGGGGACTGAAGTGTAAACGGTAGCTACAAAATCATATATCCAATATCATATAATAGTATAGCTATTACTTTATATAATACATGTAACCTCAAGAAAAAGTGCGGGTTACTATTTGATTACTAAAATTCTCATAAGTAATGAATACTGAAAAGAAATTTTTATCAAAGATACAAATTTAGTGCTTTTACTATAAAAATATCAAGCTATTCTTTGTTGAAACCCCAAGCTTGTGTTCTTAATATTATTTTTTTTTAAATTATAATTTTTTCTCGATGTCTTATATTTAGACAAGTATTTTTAGAAATTGATATTTTTTTAAATGATACAAAATTTAATGGCGTAATTATTATAATCATTCAACTATTTATCATGTAGTTAACAAGGAATTCTGGTACTTTGTTTTAATTTCGGCCCAGTATCAGGTCCTACATGGGTTTTACCGTCTTTTTCCGTTGCAATTAGGCATACTCATGTACCGGGATTTGTTCCGGCACACAACTTGAATTAGCTATCAATTGTATACATTATAAATAACTCTTATTTGGTTTTTTATACTTGCAAACAAAATGAAGAAAAAAAAGAAAGGTTAAAAATACAAAAAATTAAATAAAATTAAAGGCAAAATTTTATTAAAGTAACCAAAACTGTCACCATCATCACTACTAGTTGAAAATTAAAACAAAAGGCGTGTTTTTGAATGGCGCTAACAAAAACCACTATTTTCCAATAGTTTCTAATTGTATGTTATGGGAAAGGGGTCCGGTAGACCGTCCAATCATGTTGAATAAACGTTCATCTTTGCACTAAGTGGAAGGAAATACAGAGAATTTCCGAAAAAGTCATTGGATTTTTGGGAAATTCCATATCATACCTTCCACTGTCTATCTCTCTCTCTCTCTCTCTCTGTATATATTTCTGTCTGTTTCTTTATCTTCTTTTTTGCTTTCCCCCCCCCTTTATTTTATCCTATCTTCCTTTTTCTATTGCTTTTCCTTCTTCATAGGGGGCCCGATCAGAATGCGAACCCAAAAATTAATTCCTTCAAGGGGCATAGAGTACTAAGCTTGGACAGGGATGTAGATCCGGTGTATTTTTTAGCTGGTTCATTTTTTGTGGAAATGGTAATCTTAAGAAGGAATTTTCTTTTCAGTTGTCATTATTTTTTTAAATTCTTGAGTAGTGAACATCCTATCCTAAATGGATTCAATTATACTCAAAACCTAATTGAAAATTCGTATTTGCTCATAAAAGATGGAGTAGAACCCTCCTCTATTTGTTACAGAGTTAGAAATTGTAAGTACTTATTTGAATCAAAGTGAAATTGGGGATCGACATCGGAGTAATTCTAGAAAATGTACTTGTGTATATACTTTTTGCATTCCTCCCTTGTCACAGCTGATTGTTGCTGATCTAAGGAAACTTAATGAGCATTATTCTTTCTCTCCTCCAAAGCATTCTTCAAATTGTCAGGGTTACCATTTTGAGTTTCGGTTTCTTTTTTTTAACATCCCATTATACACAGGATTTTCATAAATACCAGGGACCACAACACCGCACTGCCCGATCTTTAAACATCCTGGTAATTGAGTAGGTTTTATTCTTGTGGTTCCTTTTTACGGAGTTCACCACTAAGGCCGTTATAAATTGGACGTTCACAAATGGAGGTTTAAGTTGTAATATTTCTATCACATGATTTTGTCTAGAAGGAATGCTAGGAAATATGAGCATTTATTAATATTCATTATATATTAGTGCTACAAAGGAAAAGCCAACAAATTGGATTTTTTTTTTAAATCATAAGTGACTCATTTTATTGTTTCCTAACGTATTTCAAAACTATGTATAAAATAATGCAACTAAGTACAATATTTCATCGTATTCTGACATTTTTCACGCGTCTACTGACAAGATAGAGCGCAGGGAACAAACAATTTATAACTATATCTGACAATATTGTATGGATTTCAGTCTGAATTTTCAAGACAGTTAATGACTTCACAAAAGACTAATATCTACTATGTAGTTGCGTTTCATACATAAAGAAAAATACTCAAAACACCCGTTCATAGTGATAGATACAAGAGGTGCCACGCAAGTATCTGGGTAATAACGAGTATCCGGATATAGATAAAGAAAATAATACTATTTAATAATTATACTAGCCGAGGAGTAATTACTAGTGTTGAAACTCGGTCCAGCACCAATTTTTTTATTCGGTTCGGTCTTAAGTGATTTTTTCTGGACCGATTTTTCGGTCCAGGCCGCGTTCTTTTACCGTGTAGACTTTGTAGACTGATTTTTATTTGGTCTCACTTTATGGCCCGATTTTTTTCGGTCTCATATATTATGAGATACATTTTTTTTCTAGATCAACTGTCATTCATTTTTTTTTTAAATCTCAAAAGTACACGATAAGTTCAAGAACAATTACTGTATACATATAAAAAACGGCAGGATCAAAATTAATCCGAGCTATTTCTGTTTAAACTTCGTAGAACGTCATTGTCCTTGAAAAAATATATGATGTCATATTATAAACAATTTATTTTTAAAATCAGTCTAGACCGATTTTTTTGGAACCGAATTAGATTGAATTCTTCATTTGGACCGATCTGGACCGAATTTTTATATGAGACCGATCCAGACCGAGCTTTTTGGAGGACTGAACTAATTTGGTCCAACAAAATTTATGACGTTCTCAGACGGGTCTAGGATTTCTAGACCAAATGCCAAAACTAGTAATTACACGTTTTGGTAGATATTTGTAAGATTGATGTTCAGGATACGACTATTATCCAGATACATACCTTTTTTAATCGGTGTATGTAAAAGATTTGATTTTATAGTGATTGAAATTGAAAATTACAAAAGTGTAGTTAAGAAATGTTAAAAACTTTTTAACGTTCAGGGACTTTTTTTTTTTTTTTGTTCTTTAACTTGTGTTATCTTCTCTTTTCCTTTTTTCCTGGTGTATGAACCAAATTGTAAAACTTCTATGATGGAAAATAAAAACTTTTCCACCTTCTTTATAAAAAAAAAACCACGAATATTAATGGTCACATTAGTTGTCGTCGAACTCTGAGAGACATACATGGAGACTCTCTCAATTAAACCTTATCCATGTCTTTTTTTTTTTTTTTTCCTAATTTTACTTTTTCAAGATTATATTGAAATTGTATATATAATTATTGTATCAATGCAGAGTAGAGCAAAGTAATAAAACAAAGGAAAAAAACGTGCTTGTCTACTTAAGGAGATTTCCTTGGCTACGAAAAAACTTTTTCACGTAAGATGTCGTTTTTGAGGCACATAGTATATTAAGGTACCTAAGTAATACGTATGAATGATCATTATTGAATTTGTGGAGGTTGCATAGATAGAAGGTTATAGAGTTAAAGCATTCTGTGCTCCGCTATTGAACAAAAAAGTATGATCAACTAAATTCGAACAAAATTAGCCACATGATCCTGGTTTGATCACTTGGTTTTGTAGCTTTGGGTAAAGTAAAGCTATAAATCAAGTAGGGAAATGCGCATATTATATTCCTTGTGAAATTGTTTTCACACGCAAAATGTCACTTTTTATGAGACCACAAATGATTCACTTGATCATTTTCCCCAAGGCATGTGCAAATTTTTCTTCAATCTATAGAATAATTCACTTTGTTAATTTAATAAAAGAGTGAAGTCATGGAGGTTGCTTAATTAGTTATTAATAAAGTTGATATGTTTGTAATGAAAAAACTACATTTTTGGTTGGTGCGTGTGTTCTTTCTTCTTTTTTTATTCATTATTTAATAGGGCGTCGTGGGGTTCACTTCTCCCTCTAAAGTAAGCAGTCCTACCTATTTTTGGAGTAAATTGTTTTAAAATGCATGGTTAAATAAATTAATTTTTGATTTATATTTGAATGTATATATAATATTTTCCGTTCACTAATGCTCTTTTAAATGTTGAAGATTCCCTATTTATAATAGTAATTCATTTTCTCCACCCAAAATTTTATAACAGACAGCTGATATTAATAAGGTTCTAAATTCAGGAGAACTATAAGCATCAATCCCGCCATCTTCTTACACTTTTTTTTTAAATTGTCAACTCCAGCTATAGAGTAATATTGACGCCTCTAGCGGACAAAAAAAGTGATACATAGACCACTACTTTGGACAATTACTGATCCCCACTTTGTTTAGAGCTTTGAGAAAGATTAGCCTCATATATATGTACACATATTAAACGAAGTACATATCATAATAAAGGTCATAAAAAAAATATCCATGTTCCTTGATCATATCCCAAAATAAAGAAACTCTGACAATCAAATCTCACTTTCATATGTGAATAACCCTATGTCTTTAGATAATAAATAATAATATATCAAATTAAACTGTCAAGAAAGAGTAACAAAAAGAAGAAGAAAGTAATATAAATGTTGTCCATTGCGTTTCCTTCTTCTCAACTTGGTCTGAAATAAGCTGTTTCACATTTGACTAGTCATTAAATATACATATTTAATATAGCCACTTCAAATTTGTCTCTGGGTATTGATAATATAATTGGAATAAGTAATACAATGGAGTTTTAAAAAAGCACGAACCTCTCAAAAGTCAAACTTTAAGATAGCTGAGCCCAAAGCTTGACTTTAATACTAGTTTGGTAACTAGGGCTGCGAATTCGGAGTTGCAAAAATTTTACCGACTCCGGCTACAAAAAAGTATTATAAATTATGTCAAAAACTTATTTATAATCTAATTCAGTATTCCTAAAGTTATTTGCTAAATGGTTATACATTATGGTATTAAGTACTTAATAATCAGTAATTACTTAGCAATATATGAAACTTATTAAGTTAACTAATTTATATGTTTACTTCCCAAATTTCAAACGTGCTCCATAGTCCATGCAATCACAATTGCCAAACACTTATAAAGTCTAAATTATTATATTGGGTAGAGCATAGCCCAAGATAATTCATTATCTTGGACATGTGAGTAGTCTATTTCATCAGAGAAAAGTGTAGTATAGATAGATAGATTTTGATCCATTTCAATTCTTGTTCATCTAGTTAAATATCTTATACTCCAAATATTTTCTATGTATATAGCATAATTATTTACTACCTATCACTAACACCTACCAATAGCTATAAATTAAATCTATATTTATAGAATATAAAATCAAATGACTCAATAGTACTTATATTGATCATAAAGCATATTATTTAACAATAATAATGTTTGTTGGAGTCTGAGTCAGGTTTGGTGACATTCAAAATACTGGAGTAAGAGTCGGCCATTGTTCTGCTGGTAACACTTGATTGCCTGTAAACAAAGACAGATTTGACAGGAAGATACCACAAGCATTTTTCTTTGCATGTATACGGGACTAAATTACTAAAAACGTGGTTTTTATTTAATCATGACAAGACCACTCAAAACCAATTTGTGATATATTTAAATACTAACTTTAGCTAATTTTTATTTATTCAATATGTTCTCCTTCACAAGTAATAACAGCTTCAACACGGCGGCGAACAGATTGCCATCTCTTGATAATGTAAGCCGTATCCTTGGCGTACTAAGATACATTGATGACAGCTCAGAGGGGATCCAAATTTTGATTATAGCTGCGGCAGACATTTTTCTCCTACTCATTTCAATCTGCAAAGTCCAGAGAGTTGAGGTCAGGTCTGTACGAGTGCTACATGGAGACAACCCAGAAGTAATCCATATTGTTTCTGTATAATTTTTGGTTGTTTGTGGCTGTATGAGACTTTAATTGACTTCTTGATGTAGTAGGGAGTCCGGATGGAGAGGTAAAAGGTCTATGCAGCTTTCTTGGCACTGACACTAGCGTGGAGGAGATCGCTACTACTGGTATTACCTGGGATTGCCCGGAGTTATTAATAATCGACGAACAGACAAACTTGGCTTAAAAAATATAAATTATAACTACCGAGAAATCCTACGTGTTCTTCACTGTTTCTCATGAGCACACTTACACGCAGTTACTCAAGACATAGATGATAAATATTATCTCTTCAAGAGTAATAATATTACAACATGAAGTCGTTGTTTAACAACGAACTTTGAGCACCAGATACAGCTGCACTTACGTAGGTAGGACGGTTTTTGTAGTTTTAACTGCTAGTCAGAAGTGTGTGGCGTAAGTTTTAAATTAATATCATCGATTGACGATGTATTTATTCCACAATCATGGAAAAGGCAGCGCCAGACGAGACAATGTTAAGATTACAAACTTCTTAAACCTGGAAAGGTATTTTTTTCTGGAGAGTCAGGGAGGAGTTTGAAGCGTCTGGAGCTGAACAGCAAAGCGTGCTAATCACAAAATGATATCAGATCTTTTTTACTTTGTTGGACACTTATTTGTGTGGGGTTAAAGTCGAGCAACACACTAATAGATTCTCCAGCAATACAAAATCAAAGATTATGCCAAGATCCAGAGGAATTCCGGAATCTAACAAAGGAGATTGTCGTCAAGACTTACGCCTGTTTCCGAAGTAGAGTTGAGGCCGTTATTCACGCAACAGACGAATATATAGGAATAATATTTTTTTTTTTAAATAAATAATTTTCATAAGGAATTGGTTTTTATTGAAATCGGATAATTCGTTTAGGAGAGAATCCTTCTTTATATATATCGTATTGGTAGTTAAATGGAGGTGACACCCAGTACAATAGACTACTTATGATAAGATTCCAATGTTTTTAACTTATGTATAGCAACATATAATATATCAATACAAAGTAGAAGGAACCAGATAATATAAAAAACAAAGCATAATATGTAAATCAATTTGACAGAAGAAGAAAACAAACTTTTTCATTTATTATGTATGAGAATGGTTTGAAGAGAGTGTTTGTGGAAGGGAACACAAAATAAAATAATAATAACAATAATATAATAGAACATAAAAAAGAAATCAGGGGCAAGTATTTGAATGTAGCTTATTGCATAAGTTGTATGTATGTATGTACACTCGAGTGACAAATACACGAAGGGTCCCCCCTCTGCTTTTATCTATTTCAAATGTCCGTTTGAATTAAGATCTTCCTTTTTCTTTCTTTCGTTCATTTGTAGATATATAAGCAAATGAATACAGTAAATCCTACTATAGAGGGATTTATTTTTTTAGTTTAGTCTTTAGGGATTTTTCGAGTCCGATATATAGTCAATTTCCCTGTTTTTGACCGTGCACCGAAATGTAATCGTTTGTAGATCATTGGGTGTCTTGCTCTATATCCCAAATAGGGAAATTTTTTCAAAAGCCACGTGGGCATAGAGGGCGGAGGTTAAAGCCTAAAGCCATGTCTCTTCTGCTTGAAGCGAAAGGGGATCAACTTAAAACCACGGAGGTCCGAATAATAAACTACGTTATGGGGAACAGGGGACAAAAATTTGAAAAAATAGAAAGAAGATCGACCTTATTCGTCTTAGAAAAAAGAGTAACCTTTTTTTTGGAAAAAAGGTCATTTTAGAAAATTGAAAGAAATATTCGGAGCACTATTCCGTTTAAATATTAAAAAACGCTCAAGCTATCTCAAAAGTTATCAGACCGCAATAGGAGTTCTTAGCTGAAACCAAACACGAGTAAATAGATAGAGAAGATCCTTTGAGTTGAACATCAAACCGCAAGCCCAGTAATCTACATAGTCAATTAAAAAGATACACGATACACACTTGGATAGATATATATTTTTTACTCCAGTTGGGAGTATTACTTTGCCCAATATTTTAATCAATTCAACTGATGAATAAAAATAATAATAGGGAGATGTAGAAGAGTCATAACTTTTTCTAGAAACCAAGAATAGACATATCTATCTCAACCCCATTTTTTAACAGCTGTATTTCTTCAATCAACCCCACATGTTTGCAACTATAGAGCGAATAAACCCCTTACACATAGCTTGCAGTCAATATATGCTTATTGTGTAATAAGTAAATAGATCAGATCACAAGCTGAATGTAGCATGTCCCCTTTAGATGGGTTGCAAGGAAATTTATTCACAATATGGACAGACAAACAAATAGCAAGCAAACATGTATGTTATTAATAATTATATTTATATTGCAAATACATTCGTAGGACATAAACATTTCAGGAAATGGCAAATGACCTGGAGAAGTACATGAATTGAAACATTTGATGTATAAATGTCAAAGTTTAAAACTCATGTCATGGATTCGAGACATTAATTGTACAAAAGGGTGTTGTTGTATCGTTCAATTGACGATGCATCATGAAGCAATTAGAGTGTCTTCTTATAAGGCTATTGATTCGGGCTTGTCTAAATTTAGTCCAAGTACCAAATCCTTCTTTAAGTTTTGTATTATTCATACAAATTTATTTTTATAGAAATTGGTGCTTAATGGTCCGTCTTTATTTACACAGCCGCGTTTTTTGGAAACTAAAAGGTAGTAACATGCGTAGAGTGTACTGTAATTTTCTGAATGTAATCATTTTCTTAAGAGAAAACTGTACATACTTGTTGGTTTTTTTTGGGTTTTTTTTTGTTATATAGTATTTGTAAATATATTTACCTGATGCAACAAATGTGTTTAGTTTTGAAGATACAGTTTATCTTCCGTTTTTAAGACAATCAAAACTATTTATATTACTTAAGTTTCTTTAATGATACACTTTTGTATGTAGACACTTTGTATAGTTGGTTAGTGTTTTCTTATCTTTTTGTCATAGTGGTCATCAAGATTGTTAGACAGATTGCAATATATGTATATATACATATATCTATCCAAGTGTGTAACTTAGCAGATTCGGGACTAGGACTTGAGATTCCGGTAGACTCAGGACTTGATTTTGAATTTCAAATCGGACTCAGAACTCAGTCTTGAAGTCCAAATCGTAATTTGGACTCAAACTCACCCTAAAATTTGAGCCAGTCTACAGCCCTCCTTCTTATGAAGCGAAAAATAACTATTCATCCTTTTATGAAGTGTATAAGGAGTTTGCTCATTTATTCATAAAATGGCCAAATTCGTGAATAAGTCGTAACATATGTGCATTTATTGTAGAAAAGGTGTTGGATTTATCATTTAAATTCATTTTCTTTACAAATAATGTCACTGTGTGGACATTGTGGATAACTGAATGTTGAAAAGTTGATTAATTAGGGGATGGAAATTAAAGGAAAATCAATTTAATATACATGATTCATTTTACAAATTATAAAATACATTTTTAAATTGTATTTTTTATTCCTTCGTTTCTTAATATTACACACTATTTATTGGTTTGAGATTCGATAACTACTCGAACTACAAAAAAACTCGATTAATCAAAATATTTGAGTAGTGATTTTTTAACAAGAATTTTTAATATTAATATGAATATTTAAAAATAGATAATATAAGTATAATAATAAAGTCCAGGGCAATTACGTATTACCATTATGGCTTAAACTTAGTGCCCTAGAGTAGAACAATAACTATTATAAATATACGATCAAAAATATATTCATTAAAACTCAAATGAAAAGTATCCACTAAAAGTGAAAGGATCAAAAAATATAGTTTGTCAAGCTTTTCCAAAAATTATTTATAATTATGTTTAAAAAAATTGCTTGTTGAAAGCCATAGATAAAGGATACTTGTTTTCTTTTGCTGATTTGGATCATGTTTCCGTTCCTATGTTTGAAGTTTTAGCGATAAGGCTACATATCTCGCGGATGCAACCAAAATTATAGCTCTCACTTCTTCCAACACAATATATTCATATGTAGTGTTGAAAATCGTGTGTATAATGAGCATATAAAAAAAAGAAAATATACATGGTTAGCCTGACAATTTAAAAGTATGTTTTGGTGGAGATCAGCTACAATCAGTTGTGGCCAGGTAGGAGGGGGAGGGGGAGGGAAGGAAATAAACAAGGACATTTGTAAGAAGTTCTTCGATGTCGATCTCCAATTCTATTTTGAGTCCAACAAGGACTTCAAATCATAACTCCGCAACAAGGTTCCTCAAGGTTACTCTCCGTCTTTTATGAGCACACACGAATGTTCAATCAGGTTTTGAATACCATTGATCTATTTAGGAAAGGAAGTTCACCCCTAAGGAATTGACTAATAATGACAACTGCTAAGGAAAAGAAAATTCATACTTGAAATTACCAATTCCAAAAAACAGGGGAGCTAAACAAATCACAGGATTTACATCACATTACATAAGACGTCAGCCTGCTCGCAATAAGGGCTTTCGAGTTTAACAGTGCAAAGCCAATTGCTTTGGTTTCGAGGTAGCTCTTTTTTCTTCTTCGTGAAAGTCCAAAAAGGACAATCACTTTATGAATTTTGAGTGTATGCCTAGTTATTAAATATTATGAAAAATTTTTAATCTAATTATTCCCTATGACGAGTTTTTCTCATTAAAAAGTCATCATTGTTGAATTAAGACTATTTTAAATTCCCTTTAAAAAAAGCAAAAAAATAAATAAATTCGCGTATGTTGAAGTCAAAATACGTTAGTATCATTCGCTTTGGTCATAAAAGTGATATATTTGCTTTATTAAATTGAAAGAGTAAAAAAATTCTTAATATTTTTTTCGCATTAGCCAAACATTAAAGCAGGCAGCTTTAAAGTAACAAAGTTAGTTGATAATTTATGCAAATTAATATTATGTTTATTGTATATTTCATAAGAAAATAATTCATAGAAGTAGTTGCTTTTATTATCTTCCAACCATAGGCAGATATGATTAAACCTTTTTGTATAATTTGTTTTACATAATGAAATAACCTTTATAAAATATTAATACTATTTTTTTCTTAAATTAGTTTTTTTAGATTTTAAACCAAATAGTAGTGAAGGACTTTTTTTAACCTATTACTCACAGCGCACATTATCGATCTTTATTTTTTTTTAATTGAACGGCAATATCGTCGTTCATTTACTGTTAAAAATGAACAATTTATTATCAGAAGGACTTTGAATCTTCATTAAAGTTTGCATAGAATTATTAATAAATAACTATGGCATTGGTTGTAAGAGTACTTTTGCATATTAATCACACAACTATTTCATTTTTATGTTTCATATTACGACTTAAAATATTAATAGCAGTTCAATTTAAACAAAGAATACTAAAGTAATGGCAAAATCCACGAGAAGTCAAACTAAAGATTTCCGGTTACCTGGACACGAAGAGGCCCAACTAACTAGTGCAAAGGTGCTTTCAAGAAGGCAGGTTTTGCTTCTTTTTTTTTTTTTTGTATCACCATATAACATTGAAAAAAATCATTCATGAAAGTGCTTCAAAAGTAACACTGGATATTATATTTTTTGGGAAAAGCTAGAATTCCTGTTTGTCCTAAACCTTATGCTATTATACAACTCAAAAAGCCTCATTGTGAGAGGCATTGTAAAAACAAGAAACCGAAAATCTACATGGTAACCTTGACAATTTGAAGAATGTATTGAGAAGATAAAGTATAATGCTCATGATGTTTCATTAGATCAGCAACAATCAGCTGTGACAAGAGAAGAAAGAGAAAAGGATATTAAAAAAAGGACATTTGCTAGAATTACTCCTATGTTGATCCCCTGAGTCCAAAAAGGACTTACAGTTATAAATCCCTGACAAATCCTCATGGTTATGTTTCGTCTTTTATGAGGATGTTCAATCACGTTTTGAATATAGTTGAATTTATTTAGAGAAGGATATTCGTGAATTAAATAATAATGACAACTGCTTAAGAAAATAAAATTCATTCTTCAGATTACCAATTCCAAAAAAATGGGGCAGCCAGAAAATTCATAGGATTTACATCACTGATGATTATAATGCCTGAGAGTAACTCTCCTGCCAGGATATTTATAGGTGAATACAATGTACACTCCTTATAAACGAAACGGTTTATAATCATAAAAGAGATTGAGAGGGAGGGAAACGGCTTAGTCGTAATACACAAGAAAAACAGCTAAGTTGTTCGCCTCCTAAATATATTTTTAAATTTTAGGCTTCCCAAATGAGTTTTCAGTTTCTTTTTTATAGCATACCAACAGAACGTATTTTTTACTACTGGAAATATTTGGATGTTAATCTGCTAATAGAGTCCGATAGACTACCAACATTCATGTATAGAACTTAACTAAAGACTCCATCAAGAAAAAATATAATTAGCTTTAATCCTTTTTAGTAGGAAAAATATTCAACTATTCAAATTATTATTAAAAGTTTTGACAATATAGTAAAACGTTCCGTGGCTCAAACAACTTAATTAACTGATGTCTCTTTCATGATTTGAAACCCCAGTCATACATAATTAAAGGCTTAATTGATATAATTATATCATGAGATACCATTTCTTCATGAAGATAAGTAACAAATTAAAGAAATATGTTACATCAATACATATTGGCTTATATTATAAAAGACATGAATTCTCAATCTAAAATACAATTAGGTATCATATATTATAATACAAAGAGATTATTCAGTGCATGTTTTGAGAATGGGAAAAAGTATGTATCTATTCAGGGATGGCTTTCAAAACAAACAAGTTAAAATATATACTTATTATAAACAAAAAGGATTTCAAAGACGTATTGATACTTTTTTTTTTTAAATGGAACTTGAAATAAATTGTTTTATATATTTGTAAGAAGGAAACACACAAAATAAAAACAATACAATTTATTGTTGTTCAATTCTCATGAGACTTTTCATATTATAAGACGTATACTTAGTATGTTGTAAGTAGAATACATCTCTACGCAGTTCTATATTTTTACATCAAAATAAGAAAGTCTGTAGAGTCTCTACGTAGCGGCACTTTTTTACTAGGTTTTTTTCTTCAATTATATATGGGTAGTAGAAATACTCTCATTCTAATTAGAGTATTTGAATACAGAGTGGGATAGGAAATCGTCAATATTTTTACCCATGATGAACCTCTTCAAATTTTCTCAAAAAGACCACAGAGTTTAGCTTTGAAACTTTCAACATTTTTTTATAACTAGATCCATATATAACTATTTTTGAAGGTGGTCTCCTTCGGCGCCAACCACGGCCTCAATCTGGGGTGTGAGCGCCTTACACAAGTTTATAACAAAGTCCACAGACATATCTGTACATTCCTTCGCAAGAAAAGCCTTGAAATTTTCAACACTTGAGTGTGGGGTTGTACTTGCCTTCTTATGAACTGCGTCTCAGATGGTGGAGTCCAAGGGATTAGAGTCATAGCTAGAGGGTGACTACATTGTCTAACCCCAAAAGTTTCCTAAGCTGTTGAAATACCATGTCTCAGTTGTCTTGACTTGTGTCCGAGTCCTGCTTTCAAACATAGTTTCGTAGAAGATAGTTGAGCGTCAGCCAAGTTAATATCACCACTATTAAGACCTCCAAGTACGAATTGGCAGCGATCTTCAGGTCCTCAGGGAATCAATAAGACGGCACTATTTTGTCGTCAGATGCAACGATGAATTGATGGAGGCACATCATCAACATAGTAGGCCAAGTATCAAGCGTTTCGGGATAGGTTCACGTTTCAGAGTATCCCGTTCCGGCATCAAGAAGAGCTTTTTTTGTCTTTCATCTTGGAATTGATGGCTTGATTTTTTTTTTTTTTTAAATTAACAAAAGTTGCATTTTCATATTTGTAGATATCTCCTGAAGAAAGTAATTTTTAGGAACATTTTAATTACTCTTACTTGAAACCAACCCTTAAATTAATGTTTATGCTGAAGTAGGTTAAAAAAGAAGAGAAGAGTAGGATGTTCTAAGATCTACAGTACCCTGTACCTACCAAGTTAAATATTATACACTATGCATATCAATTTATTGTATTTGCTTCTGGGTATAGACAACAATGAGGGTAATGACAATGAAGAAGTTATAATAAATACTATAATAGGTAGGGAAAATGTTGAACTTTTAATATAATCCCGTTGGGGAAATGGGAAGAGAGAGAGAGAAGAGAAATTAAGCCTCTTCCTCTGACAATGATGATATCAACGACAAAATATCAATTTAAAATGGGAATGGAATACGTTAATGAATATACTTCTTATTCATTATTTATTAGGATCATCATTGCAATAATAAAAAATGAACCCCTGAGATTAACCATGGGAGAACAAGAGACAGAGAGAGTAATTGAAAAGGACACTTGTGACGTATACAAATGTCGTGGCTACTATTTCTTGGAGAGTCCGACTTTGGAACTTCACTTACAAGTCACAAAAATACCTTCATGTTCTGATGTATTAGGGGCGCCCGCAGGATTATATTGGAGGGAGGGTGATTTTGATTTTTTTCCGCAAATTACAGTTTTTTTGGAAAAAAAAATCTAAAATCCAGAGCTGTTTACAAAGAATGAAATTTTTTGAGAAAAAAATTAAAAATATAAAAAATTTTCTACATATATCAGGATTTGTTACTCACAGCAAAATATTACAATTGATGAAAATATTTATTGTTTTAAAGTCATTTTTAAATAAAATAAGTTATATGACCTTAACGGGTACTTAAGTATAAGTACCAATGTACTTGGCCCATTCCTGCTAGATACACATCATGAATAGTCGTATTCAAGGCCACTGTATATGAGACCATCGACGAAAGAGACGAGGTATCTGAGGAAACTATCAATATTTATTATATATTTGGGAAAGCAGTATGGTATATTTGGGTAATCTTAAACTTTTTTATATTACATCATCAAGAAATGTTTTTTCTAAAACAATAAATGATATATATTTTCTATAAGAAAAAGTCTGGAAAATGTTTTGTTCTTTAAATAGTAGATTAGTATGCTAATATTCAGACTTAAAATTCTAGTTCCCCACGCGGATTTATGAGACTTATACGGTTAGATGCCTTTTCGTGAGTACAACAGGATCTCTCTTATTAAATCATTCAACAAATTCATAAAAGAGTATCAGTGTTCATTTGCCATATGGATGCTCTAAAGGCTGCAATGGAAAAGGAGTGGACTGACATTTTTGAGGAATACGTAAAAAATAGACTATGGTGGATGCCAAGGGTAGCCACTTTGAGACTGAATGGTTTATATGGAGTAAAATAAATATATAAAGTCAAATTGTCTTACTATTTGTACTTTTTGAGTATCTTGATAAAGTTGAACTTGGGAAATTCGTTCATGATTCGCAAGGAAGACACTTTAATTTTCATCTTTTGGTCAAGACTCTACATTTTACTTAGACAGAAGGTCTACTTGGAGAACCAGAATAATAATTTTATTAAATTGTAATAGTTTTAAAGTTGAAGGACATGTCATTTAAAAAAAAATCATTAGACATTTATAGAACGGCTTTATTATAATGGGCACACATGATAATTTTGTCAATAGATTATGCTTTAGCACATTGATGGATAGTCGTATGAAGAAAAATATGATAATTATGAAACTTTGGATGAAAAATACTCAGAATTTTTTCAACTTTCACCCTTACAAAAACCTGTTAAAAGTATACAAACACTCCTCGTGAGACTAAGCCTTTTTTCATTTTGCCTTGTTCTTCAATTAACTGTCAGACTACAAGCATACTATATCAATAACAAATAAATATTAAAAATAATTTTAAAGTTGCTTGTAGTATGTAACAAAATTCGTTCAAACCGACATCGTTCAGTTTGAGACCGAATCAACTCTATTATGCATTCTTGAATAGTAATTTAAGGATGATAATATTTTTAATTCTTTTTCAAAATCAAGGATTATAAATATTTTTTTAATTAAGCAAACGGAATTTAAGATATTACAAAAAGATTAACAAAATGTAAAGCCAACAGAATTTTGGTAAAAAAAAGAGAAAAAAAGTCGGGGATATATATTCATAGAAATGATTACTGACCTTATTTCTATATAATTGTTTCTAAATAGTTGAGGTTTTATGGCTCTTCATAATAAATACAATCACTTGTTCAGAACCTTTTACTTTTATGATAGTCACTTTGAAAAATCCCATCAAGTGTGTCTATTGAGAGAGGGAGTCAAGAGTTTATTAAAGTAGAAATATTCAAAGAAGAAGAAGGAAATACATATTGAAACAGAGCGCCTTTTTTTATAAATTTATTCTTTCTTCCGCCAAGTATCGTGAAAGGTTTTCCTTTCTCTCGCAAGGTAACGTCGTAGTCGGCGAAAATTCTAAGTGTCTGATTATTGCGTTTGTGTGTGGTGGTTCTTTTTAGGTTTCCTTCTATGAATATCAAATTATTAAATAACAGGTTATAGTACATAATTTAGTTTCAATAAAAATTTAATTTATTTTTGCTTTCTGCTGTTATTGAAAAGTGGAGATGCTCTTGGTGATTATTTTCGTTGATTTAAGTACTAACTGAGTCCATATATTTGACCTTATGGGTAAAGGGCTTGATACAGTCATGTTTTCCATCAGAGGAGGTTTTTCCTAGGCAACTTAGAGATAAAATCCGGAAAAGTTTGTTTTGATATCATGCTAAAATACTTTTTGTTCTAAATAAGTCAACAAAGAACTCTTCTTTGGTTAAAGCTTGTTCGTAAGTCAGTGGGAAATGGAAGTTTTTGAATTTAAAAATAGAATAGAATCTATATGGGTCAGGAGACCTATGATGGATCTCCTTGGTCCTATTTCTGCACTTAATTCTCAAATATTGTATGATGAAAGACCGAGTTTGTTTATGGCCGTTTCTGAAATATCATAATCGAGGATATTATAAAGGTCTGGAATGGAGTTTTCTGATTTCTGGCCTCTGGAAAGATTACCTTGGGGTCCACTCAAGCGTTCATCTTTGTCCCACACCTCGTCTTCATTCTATCCAGATTGCGTTTCAGGCTCTCCATCTGGAGGCGGATCCTCCATCGGGATAGTCAAAATTATGTCAAATGCTTGAAGATGAGCAGTAAATGTCCCCTATCTCGTTTGAATTAATTAATAAATTAGCACCGGCAAAAAATCAACAAACACATTCAGCACATTCATTATTAGAGAAAAATCTGTATAAATTAAGAATGTAGAAAAAAAAAAAAAATTTCTAATCCCTTCTAATTAAATTGAAAAGCTGTAAAATTTGGTTATGATGTAAAAATTCTCTAAAAAAATAAGGATACAAAATTCAACCAATTTAACATTGTAGTGGTCTTTTCTTTTAAGCAAATCCAGTTGTAGTTTACTAAAACATTTACTAATATTTTTAATAAGGAATAAAGAATAAATATTTAGTTGATATTCTTTCTTATATTTTTTCTTTGATGTGTTTCTACAAAGTTCAGTAACATAGGACAAAGTGATTTCTTTGGCTGTGCTTGATACTGTATAGATTTATACGTTCGAATTCATCAAAAGATTAACCTCACATAGACAGAATAATGATGTGGTTTTGGTCTAGCGATAGCTTACTTATTACTTCTAGATCAATCTACATCTTGTTGATGTGCACGGTACCACACGTGGAAAAATGACCTAAGTCCTAAATATTATGCATCATGCCTCACACAAACATATTGATATTTCTTCTAAGTCAGCATTAAACCCGTCCCTATTTATAAGTAGTCATTCATATTAAATCATTTACTACTATAAACACCTTTCTCAGTACAGAAATAATAATATACACCAAATTTTAACATAAATTTACACACAAATGTTGTGGGGACCCAAAACTGTCAGCGGTATTACTAAATCACGAAAAACATGATTTTTATTCAATCAAGAAATGACAAATTAAAACCAAATGATAATATTTTTAGCTGTATATTTTATTCAATATGCCCTCCTTCACAAGCAATACACTTTTTGATGTTGTAGGTAGTCGGTATGGAGATGCCAACGGTCTTTGCTGCCTTATTGGTACTGACACCATTGCAGAGGAGATCGTACGTGCTTTGTCCTTATGTGTTTATCAGACATTTTTTTACACTTAGAGACATGAGATAAAAACAAAACTTGCTTATTTTTGTTTTAGCTGTCGTTTGATTACGTAATAAAACTTCTTAATTAAAAATACAGGGTTAAAATCGTCATTAAATGCTACTACAAGTTTTGGGTGCATTCTTTGTCTACAAATCAAATTTCTCTGATCGTAAATAATTACTTTTAAAAGTTATAAATCTCAACGAGATAGTTTGTGAGGTAAAATTGTGGACTTTTCAATAACGAACAAATAGGGTAAACTTTTGCAGGAATGAAAAGAAGTACAACATTCAGACTTTATCAGAGAATTCCTTATTGATTTATCTTTCTATTTTTCAAAATTATTTGCTTTGGCTGCTACCATAGCCTCCAACTTGGGCTTAAAGGCGCCACATCCCTTCTTAATTAAGGCTTTGGACACGGCTGCTCAATAAAGGTCTTGAGGTCATCCAAATTTCGGTCTCTTCTCAACCACGCTCCAAATGGCATAGTCGAAGGGGAAAAGTCTGGGGAAGAGGGTTGGCCAAATTGGCCCATCATGCTTTAACCTAGTCAACCATTTTTCCTCTCTTGATCCGGTTGGCCTTTTGTGGCTGTTGAAACGATTTGCCGATGTCATCAAACATAAGAGGGATTACCCAAATCTTTCACATACCTCCTGATAGTCCAACCACTAAAGTATTCCAGATTGATTTAAAGTAAAGTCCACAATTTTACGTCACACCGTACCAAAATATTTAAAATGTCACATGGAGCAAGAAATGGTATCAGAGACTCATGCTCACAAGTTAAAATTTGTATGGGCAACATTATAAATGAAATTTGAAATGCTAATTGGAAAGCTCAGAAGGACTCTTTCCTGCGGTGGCCACCAAATTCCTTCAAGACAACCTGATCTTCCATCGATGTGAAGACTCTTCAAATAAAGCTTAAACGACGCAAAGATTCATGCCTGAGAGAAGCTAATCTGGCCCCTCTACAGGCCCAAATGTCAATCCTATTACTTACTTTTTCTGACAGGAGTTTGAGATGAAGACAAGTAGAGGGTGTCATGTGAGTGTAGATTCAAATATGATCAACCCCAGACTAGAATTAACACAAATACATCTGTCAAATGTGTATCTTCTTTCATGAGAAGAAGACTTTGGAAGATTCTAAGGGCGACAAAATTGAGTAGACGAGAGGTACTGGGAATATTCTTGTAGATTATAACAAAAATATCATTTTTTGTCAAATTTATACTACAAAAAAGATAAAGTATTAAAGAATATTAAATGGTAACAGTTGCAAATTATTAATTCTCCAATACTTTGTGTTATTTAATTACTTGGAGTATTTATTCATTGTTACTCACATTCACAGTATTGTCAATTTGAAAATGTTCACTTTTTTAATATACAAGGTGTGTTCAAAAAGTAAGATTACTTTTCAAATTTTGCAATCAACATACATTTGGTATGGTCGATTTTTTTTTTTTGTCTTTGGTTAGTAAATCTATGAACATAATAACATTTACTGTTTCAGCTATATAATATGTTTAGTTTGTTTGTGAGAGACATAACGGTTATAAGTGTTTTGCGTGTTCTGTGATTTTTACTATCTCTATTGGGCTCTTTCATTGGGACGATTGGGCTTGGGTTTTGATATCATAACCATATACCCATTATTCGTCACCAGTTATGGCTCTTTTGAGCGAATCAGGATCCTCATTGACGTCAGTCAACAGCTCATGAGCGATGCTCAGGCGACGATTCTTTTGGTCAAAATTAAGCAGTTTCGGAACAAACTTCAATGACACTCTTCTCATGCCCAAAACGTTCTAAAAATGTTATGGCACGAGGCAACCGATATCTCAATATCTTCAGGAACTCTGATAGTAATTTCCTTCACTGTTTCAACGTTTTCCTTTGTTGTTGACGTGCTTGGACGTCCAGAGCGAGGCTTGTTATTGTTATCTTCCTGACCTTTTTTGAAGAGTTTGTACCACTGGTAAACATTTTTTTTTTTTTTACTCAGAGAAGTTTCACCGTATGCCTCTATCACCATTTCAAGTGTTTTTTTGGAGGGCATAATTTCATTTTTTACATCAAATTTGATACAAATTCTTTTGATCCATGTTTTTCAATAGCAAGAAATCGCAGTACAATGCCTCACACAAACAAACTAAACATATTATTTGCTGAAACAATAAATCCTCAGCCCTATGATGAAACCTCCTACGTTTTCCTAAAGTTTTAGATTTAAATTCGGTTAAGAAGTGCACTTAATTTGGATTTCAAAATATATAATGAAACCTTCTATGTACAGATGATATAATAAAAGAGTTCTGTAGATAGAATGTTTCATCATAAGGATTATGAAGCATAAAATAGTCTATCTAATAATTATCTAACACAATTAAGTTTAACAATAGTAAAATTTCATAAATACTGTATAGTTGTATTTAATTTCCTATATAACACATATCATGACAATCGACATATCGGTTCTACTAATAATACATTTTTATTATCACCTGAAAATTGTAATTTTGTAGATAGGTGGTTTCATCATGGGACTAACGTATATTATGTTTGTGTGAATGTACTAACAAAAAAAAAAATGAAAAAAAATAACATACCAAATGACCACAAAATTTGAAAGTTATCTTACTTTTTGAACACACCTCGTATATATTCAAGATTAAATTTAAACATTAATTTAAAGAAAATTGAAAAACTATTTTATATTAAATTGTTGAAAATTGCACACACACACACTAAAGTATTTATTTGTGAAAAAAAAATTTAATACTGCAGTCTTGTACTAAGATATATGAACCCTTTTTACTATCAATTTAGCATCCAACTTATAACAGACCATGATTTTTTTTAAATATGACGCACTGAGCTTTATACACTTTGGTTGCTATATATTGTTATTTTTGAGATGAAGTAGTCAATTCAATTCGAATATATTAAGTACACTCAAAAATGTGTCCTTGACGGAAAGATTGGCAAACTTTGACTAATTATCCTTCATCCTTTTTTGTGAGTGTTTCTTTTTTCAATAACGACATAACTCCACTAACATGAAAATGACGCAAAAGGTTCGTAACGTTGATTAGTTAAACTTGAATTATGCTGTGAACAACTTCCTATACTTTTAAATTAAGAATAGACCCAAAATTGGGAATGAGTTTTGTTTAGTTATATTAATTGATTTACAAAACGATCAAAATAATACCATTCATAATAATTTCTAACTTACAATTTAAAATTGTATTTGTGGCACAGGAAAAATTAATTAAAGCAAAAATCCTTTTTAATGTAATTACGGTTCCGCTTCCTAACTACATACTGGCATTCCTCCTTGCGGATAATGATTTTTTTTAGTTTGCTCATGTCCTATTGGGATAAATTGACTGACTGTGGGTCCTTTTTCTTTCTCTTCTGAAGTGAAGAAGGTTAGGAGATACAATCAAAATCAGATTGTACATAGTTTCTCCCAATCTCTAATAGTAGCTTAAATACAGTGAAAAAAGATGATAATGTACATGCATTCCCTACTTATTGCGGTTTTTGGGAACAAACAAAATCGCGGTAAATAAAATCCACGTTGTACAGGGACTTTTTTACTACTCAGCCCAGTAAAATGGGAGAAGAGAAACATTTTCAACATCTACTTATCTTACCTTCTTTTTCTTTGTAATTATGGTAATCCAATAAAAACATTTTATTAATCATAAATTATTTAAAATAATATAAATAACTTTAAAATTTAATCTGAATCAGGTATTTACTTGTTTTTTAATCCGGTCATTTCAATACTGTAAAATTTAAATAATCTGAACTTAACCAATATTTATTCAGTAAACTTTTTAATTGCAAGTTTTTATAATCCTTTGTAACCTAAAGTTTTAAGTCTAGGTATCATATCAACTACGTACAAGACACTCCCCCTTTCCCCCTATTGAAAGTTATAAACTTCTATTTTATGAATTTAGAGGCAAAGTATGAACAAACTCATCAACAACTACAAAAATTCTTTTTAACCTCAATTTACAGTTTTTTTATAATTAATTATCATAATATAAAAAACACGATATGAGGGGAATATACTGCATTATTTGGGGAGTCAGAATAATTCTAAGCACCGCGTTATGCGAAATCTGTGGTGTTTGAAACTGCTCTAGATAGCAGTATTTTTTTATTTACTATAATTCATTTCAAAATATTTTTTTTAGGAAATGAGGCACAATTTGGGTCTTGTCCAATGTCCTTGGAACTTCAAAAGGAAAGAAAAAAAGATTTCAAATTTGGTGTTCAACTTCTTTTAAAAATTTTTTAAACATCACATTAACAAAAATGAAAATTGATATTTTTTTTTTTTTTTTTTTGCTTAAATAATTATGATTAAATCAACACATTTTTATTAATACTAAGATATTATTTATAATTAAGAATGATTAAGGTTTACTTAATTTCCTTTCTAAAAATATAGAAATAAATCCAAAATTAACTATTAATAGATCAGTTTGGTGTTGCTTACGGTTGTTGGAGTTCAAAAAATAAACGTTGATGATACTATTAACAGACAAATGTATGTAGTATAAAAAAAATTAGATTTGAATATTTAGGAGGGAAAGTTCAATCTATCATTATATTAGTCAGTGTAGCTCTAAGGTCCAATGTAAAAAGAAAAAGTTAAATAATCCCCCAAATCCTCATATTGAAAAGCAACAAACTTTGTACCAGCGCTTTCGTTCACAATATGTATCCGTAGGCAAAATATACCGTATACCTATCCATTTTCAGGTAAGCGGAAAAAGAGGAGCTCAAAATAAATCATTGTTGACATATTTTAAGTATATATAGTATTTTATGATGAGTTGTCTTTTTATTGATTTTATTTGTCTAATTTAAATTCTTTTGTCATGAGTAATACCAAAATAAACATGCAGGGAAAATTACAATTTAAAGTCGAGGATTTTTTTTTCCAATATGGAGTAAAAACCATAACGAACGATACCCCAAAGAGCCTTTGGATTAATAAAGTGATATCCTTCAACATAAGGGAAGCAAAAAATAGGAAGTCACGCCACACCCTGATGAAGCATTTATTATCTTGCAGTCCTGATGTAATCTGTCTTGAGGATGTTAAGCCCAAAGTTTCATAATCTTGTGGTATACCATACTTCTTCTGTCTTTATAAATCATTCTACAGCTTGATTAAGGGGAATGGTTCGACAAGAGGGGTACTGACGTTTGTGTCAAAGAAAGTAGAAGATTCTATATGCACAAAGTTATAACGGTTATAGTCGTCACAGGCATAGGAATCTAATTTCTACTTGCAGCATAAGCTTTTTTTTTAATAAATATGTACAGCTCTAACGAAAAATCATTCCGTTCTTCTAGGTAGTGATGAATATTCAAAGAAAATAGCCTATTCCACTTTTATTAGTAATGTTTCTTCAACAAGAATATTCACGATACAAAAGTCGATTTTAATAAAGGACTAATTTAAACAACTATTGCATGATAGATTGAAAGAGAAATTCGATGCATCCTTTACTACAGGGAGGGCAACTACTACTCTAAAACATTGTATTCTTAATTCTTCCACGAGATTTGTGATGAATCATAACAAAGCAGCTGATAGCTTACAAGAGAAAATAGAGGAAATTTTGAAAAATTGAAGTATATTTGGACAAACTTTCAGATCCGACACTGTTAATTGTATTAGAATTTCTGATATAGTGGAGGAGGAAACTCAAAGAAAAATTGCAGCAAAATATGAGCCTAGTCTAAGAACTAGGAAACTGAATTTAAATGAAAAACAAAATCTCTTAAAAGTTAAAAAGATAACTTATAATGGTAAGGTTTTGACTAAAACCGACAATATATTAATCATGTTTAGAAAAAGATTTCAAGCCACGATGGGTAGACAGAGAGCTAATTTTTCTAAATTTTGTAGGAAGTATACAACTCCTGTTCTATTCTTCTGGAATATTATTGAACTGTATTAAAAACAAATGCAATTCAAAAGCTCCTGGTCCAGATGAAATAGGACGAAAAATGAATTATCTGTTTAAATATGAGATTGTTGGTAAATCTATGGAATGATAAAGAAAGCATCTTACATCAATTACAGAGGGCAGAATAGTATTAATTCCAAAAAAGGGAGATAGACTGACATTGGCCACTGCTGGCCCATAACTTTGTTAAATGAGACATATCGAATTATGTCTAGGGTAATTGCTGATCAGATTCAGCCAATATTGAATAAGAAGATTGGTACTCATCAGAAAGGTTTCTAAAAGAAAGAAAAATATCCGATGTCTCCCTTAATATCCAAAGTGAGATCCATTCTGTAAAAATTAGGAAAAGATACAGCATTTTTTAATTGTTGTCGGCCATATTGAGTAAACATGTTCACAAAGTTCGTGTTTCAAAGTTTTGTTAAAAAAGTTTCAAAATTATTTATCAAAAATTAAATTATTGACATTTTTCTCAAATCAGTAATTTAGTCCACGTTTTGCTTCCAAATCCTGTATATTTCAAATTACACTAGAACAGTTAATATAAAAAGTAGTCAAATGTTTCAAATTCAGGAATACTTGATTTTCTTCGTGAAGCTCATAAAAAATAACTTTCATATTTCTTATAGATCTATTAACATTGAGATCTCCGAAATTACTTCCCTTAAAGTCGCTAATGTGATATGTTATACAATGATTAATCAAAAACTAATGACTAACACTTATAAATAAAATTTGTCTTCATCCTATCATACTTCAAATACAATAAAAATACTTAAAAATATCTAATGTAAATTACACATCTACATGTTCGAATCTATCGAGCATACCCAAGTGTTAACCCAAAGAAACTTATGCTAGACAACCATTTTGAAGCTAAGACCCCCTTTGAGACCATTCAGGTAGTTGTTCTTCGTTATTCGTAAAAACAGATATAGCTTAACTTACAACTGTGAAAATCAGGGCCTGTATTTTTGATGAGACGAAAATACAGATACTCTTCAGGTATGTTCTTCAAGAGATAGGATCAAAGCCTGATAAAGGAAATCGAAGAAAAATCGTTCTAACTTGATCATCCATCTCAAGAGAGCAGATCCGACTCTTTCCTTGCAAAGAAGATTAAAAAATTGCAACATTGAAGAGATCCATTCACGATGAGTGGGGGAAGTCCAATATCTCAAATGTAATTATAATTTACTATATTTGAATTTGTACGAAGCACGGTATTATATAGAAACATTAATTATTAGGAAGTCTTTATCGTTACATTGAAATTATTAATATAATTGATTAAAGTATTATAACGTATGCTTATAATAGTAAGTTAAATAAGTATGTGTAAATTTTAAAAATTACAACTAAAAAAAATTATATCAATTATAACTGGGTCATTCCACGTCAAGTGTACACACTTTTTTGCAATTTACGGCATGTCCATAATTGATTTTGTTGGTTTTTGGTGAGCTGGTTTTTCTATATGAAAGTGTATGAAGTGTGTGTATATGAGGGTGTGTAAAATATTAGGGTTCTGTGACTCACCTGGGACGTTCTAGGACCGCTCAAAGTAGGACCTAATGCGTTGGACCAGTGTTGTTCAGAAGGCCATAATTCCTTTCATAGTGACTCAATTTGAACAAAAAATTCGTCAAAAGATGCAAAAGAACACAAACTATAGTTTATATTTTGTATGATATATAAAAGTTTGAGACTCTGGTGCTACCTTCAAAATGGTGCCCCTGCCAAGCAGCAAAGCCGATTTTTTTAAATTTTGGTAGAACATGTTTGTATATATGTTTTCAAACATATCCAAAATTCAGAGTGGGACCTCAATGGGATCAATTCCAATAAGAGCATTAACTAGAGTATGTAGAGCCGCTTTTATAGTATATTAGTATTATTGTTCTATATTTAAACTCATATTTTATATAATTTACATATTTTCTGTTGATTAATTAAATAAATTGGGATTCTTAATTCCTAAGTATAATATAATTGAAAATTTAGATATTTTACTAAATAACGATAAAAATGATACTATAAATAACTTATGATCATACTATTGAGAATAAGCCGAAATAACAAGTTATCAAACGTTTCATCATGTTATTGTTATTGTACTTTCGTGCTACTTTCGTACATGTGATGCCTCAAACTTAGTGATAATCATGAAAATACATTATTCGACAAATTTGAAAACAACAACATGAACGAGTTACTATTTCAACAGTGGGTATCTACTGATAGATGGGAGTTAACTTCTACAGTATTACCAATACAAGACTTTGTTGAATGTTTCTTTGAAAAAACAGTCAAGCTAGCAAAACACGACTTTATTGAAAAGGCCCAAAGAAATGTATTAACAAAAAGAAAGAAGAAATTACGAACGAAGAAGTTGTAATTTCAGAAAGTTACAGTTTTATTGTCCAGGATGCGGCTCAAGCACCACTCTTGCACTATTATATCTGATAACAACCATCACGATGTTGTAGCCGTACATTTATACCAGAAACGACTTGAAAATCAGTTAAAGGAAAAAATGAGCAATATTAAAAAATATGATACTTTTCCAATGGGTGTGCGGGCCAATATAGAAACTATAAGCCTTCTTGAACCTCACATTTCATCAAGAGGACATTCAATTGTTTGTTGAGTTGCATTTGGTTTGTTTTTTTGCCTTCAGATGGTACAGGTGGTACTTTTATAAGAGAAGCTACGAAAGAGAGCTTACGATCTCCTTATATAAATTACAAAGCCGAATGATTTATTAGAATATTCACGGGACAATATGAAAAATATGAAGATAAATATTTGGACCGAAGAAGATTATCAAAAAGCTAAAAGAATTTTTTTTAAAAAAGGCTAAGTTTTGTAAAAACCATTTATGGTATATAAAAATTAATTGATTTATTCTCGAATTAGACCAATCACTTAAAGTTCGCATGTATAGTGAATCAGAAGAGTCAAAAATTGAATCTGTCATACAGTTTAAATTTTTAAATGAAAATTATTGACTCTATCACAATGTTACTAATGCCTACCTAAAGAAAAACCCTAATTTATTTTATTAATCAACAGAAAATATGTATATTATTTAAAATACAAGTTTAAATATAGAAGAAGAATACTAATGTACTTTAAAAGTGGCTCTACATACTCTAGTTAATGCTCCTATAGCCCATCAAGATCCCACTCTGAATTTTGGATATGTTTGAAACAATATATTGAGACATGTTCAACCAAAATTAAAACAAAATCGGCTTTGCTGGTTGGCAGGGGCACCATTTTGAAGGTCGCACTAGAGTCCCAAACTTTTATATTTGATTTAAAATATAAATTATAGTTTGTGTTCTTTTGCATCTTTTGACGTAATTTTTGTTCAATTTGAGTCACTATGAAAGGAATTATGGCCTTCTGAGCAACACTGGCCCAACACATTAGGCCCTACTTTGAGCGGTCCTAGAACGTCCCAGGTGAGTCACAGACGTCTAATACAAGGTGTCCACGATAAATTGGAACTATCTTAAAATTCAACCTGCTTGATAAAAATGGAATTTGGAGTGTATTTGTTATTCTGAAAAAGTTAGACATGATATTAAACAAATAAATTTATTCAACATGTCCTCCCTCAGCAGCCACCATCTTCTCCATCCTGCCCCCAAAGGATTTGCATGCCCTTATGACTTCCGCGGAATCACCAGCATTCTACTCCCTCATAATGGAGCCCTTCAGGGCCACGATGCTCTTGTGGCTGACCTTGCACACCTCCCTCTCCAACTTCCCCTACCAGTAGTAATCACACGGATTGAGGTCGGGTGAGTTGAAGAGGTTAGTGGTCCTCATGGCGATGTGTGCGGGCGCTGAGTCTTGTCGGAATATGAACTCCCTCCCAGCGGCCGTATCCTTCATCCAGGGGATGAAGAACTCCTCCATGACTTCGCAGTACCTTATCGCGTTAACCCTTTCCTTGGGATTGAAGAAGAAAGGAGGCATCACCTCACCGGTGCTGCAGATGACACCCAGGGTCATCACGGAGACCGGGAACTTTATGGTGAAGACAGCAGGGACCTCTTCTCTCTCCTTGGCAACCTTTAACCCCGGATATCCACATTATGGATCTGGATGAAGTTTAAAGTAGTTCCAATTGATCGTGGACACCCACAGATTTTGAGTAATTTGTGTATTTTTGAACATAAAAGCAATGATTCACAAGGTTAGTAGTCACTATCATAGACCTTGAAAGGGATGGGGCATCTGCACAATGAACTATCCTTCCAATAGAGAAGATGAGATCCATCGAGTAAGGGACACAGAGACGAGATCCCTTGAAAAGAATATGAAGGGAGGGTCAGAAGGCGTGTGGCTAGGAGATCCAAATGGAGAAATATGAAGTCTTAGGGGAAAATGGATGGATGCAGATCCAATCAAATGCAATCCAGGTGGAGGAGGAACTTTTTAAAGGGATTGGACTAATAAAATGAATTATACTCAATATTACTATGGTAAACGGCAAACTAAAGTCTTTTGTTGGAGATGTTGAACAAGAAATATTAATAAATAATGAAGGAAAAAAGAAAAAATGAAAGAAATAAAAAATCAACCCACTGTTTTCCTTTTCTAATCTGAAACCAGTAATTTATTTGACCAAACAGCCCATCTTTACTCATAAATCATAACTTCATATCATTTTTTCTCAAGCGATTACTATTTTTGTTTCATTCTTGAGGAGAGAACATTTATCCTCTAAGTATTGAGTAACTAGGTGTGAGTGTGGTCATGAAAAATAGTGAGTGACACTCACGATATCTTCTATATTTTTTAGACAAATTTTATCTGTTCGACGACATACTAAATAAGTAATTTTAACAAACTGTAATGAAATGATAGCTTCAATTAATAACTTGTGCAATTAAAATGGCAGATTCTGCAATTAAATTAGGCGTTGCTTAAATTAACTTGTACAACCTGATCATCCAAGTTGGAACTTGTACACAACCTATATAGGTCAGTAGTTTCAAAATTAAGGTCAATATTGTCTTCATGGTTGATAACTAATATTAATTAATTATTCTCATAGATCAAAATTTCAGAATGAGGAGGATAACTCGAGTTTACAAATTATTTTACATATACAAAATAATCCCACCTTTAAAATTATATAAACTTTTTTAAATTTGCATTTTTTTTTTTTTATCAGAAACAATTTTATCAAATGAAGAACGCTTGCAGCATTGTCCTTTGAGTGAATTATGATCATAGAAGAAGATACCAATTAGTGTTGGTGTTCGATCTGCGTCGATCTCATTTAAAATTCGGTCTAGACCAACTCTATCCAGTGTGAGGACTCAAAAATTAGAAAATTTTAAAAGCCGATTTCACTTCTACATATTTTTATTATGTTACATTATATTTTATGGTATTTTTATAGCAAACTTTTGAAGCAAAAGTTGATAATTCAACAATTTTCTACACTTTATATTCAATATGTTCCCTTAATTCTAGTGGATGGCTTCAATACGGGGACAAAGAGAAACAAAACAGGCCTTGATTAAGTCCAAGGCAAGTTGTTCCGCTCCTCCGTGACCTCGTCCTTCAGGACATCAACATTCGGATGAGTAGTATTGTTTGTCATGCCCTCCAAGACGCACCAAACAGCAAAGTCCAGAAGGTTCAGGTCGGGTGAGGACGAAGGCAATAAGTCTGCGGTCAGAAGGAAGCCATGTTCTCCCTGCAGAAATACTACACTTTCTTGTACGTGTGTGCCAGGGGACTGTCTTGGGTAAAACCTAGGACTACATGATTATAAGGACAACGCATTAAAAGAGGAGGCGTACAAGAGCCGTCATAACAAAAAGAAACGTATATAACATAAGACGATAATGGTAGTGGTGTTACTTTTTGGCCAAATGAAAATTTATATATAAAAATAAGGAAATCATTATTCTTTTAAATTCAAAATGGTATAATAAATTATATTCTTTTAATTTGCCACCCCAGATTTTTTACTAGGCCCCTATGTTGAAATTTCCCATTCAAAAGAAGCCTCCGTAACACATAACACAATTTTTTTGTATCATCTAATGGTCTGAAATAAAGTCAAATGGTTATTTTTCTATCATCAAATTTTTGTTTATACATATTAAATTTGAAATATACATCGAATTTATAAAAGCAGATCCTATTTGGCAGTCATTCTTGAGTTTTCTGCTTATTTATTCAAGATGATTCAAATCTTATTAGTTTTTCAGATAAGTTTGCCTATTTTTCGCTGATTATTTAAAGATGAGTTATCTTTCACCGTTCTCTTTTCTTTTTAAGTCTAATTTGGTTATTTTTTTGTTGGAAAAAAATGACGCATGAAAATATTGAGCATTTTTGCTGAGATGAGAGTAACATTATCCTTGAAGAAATTATGATCAAAATGACATTCTTGTAGTTAAATTTGATTCAGTTATTTCTTCATTTTCCATCTGCACCCCCACTGCAGATGCAAAAAAAGATTGTGGATTCCCAGAATTGATTAAGATATTGGGTGGCTCATAACAGTATGATAAAAATTATTAATAAATATTGCAATTAGATATACAGAATCTGAAGGAGATTTCAGTCCACCTCGATTGAAAATGTTCAAATATTCCGACTGAGAATTTCTATTAACAAAATCGAATAAATCTAATTCTTTGGCTTGACAAGATAGTACATTTTTGCAGTCCTCGCAGTTAATTGTTTTAGGTAGCGAATAACAAATGAATCCGGCAATAAATAATAAAATATTTCTTTTAGATTCGTCTTCGATTGTAACAGGAATTACCATGTCATTCAAATATTCAAGAAAAATAGCAATATCTTCCATACATTTTGACTCATAGATTTTATATCTATAAAAATTGTTTTTTTTTCCGATTGTTTCTTATACATTTATAAATATGAAATCCATCAAACATAGGAAAAAATGGTTTTTCTGGATCAGCTGGATTTGAAAAAGACCGTTTGAACTCTCCTTGGTACAAGTCTTACTTAATAGCCTCCCTATTCGAAGCGTGGTTGTCTGCTCCAAAACCTATTTCTTCAAATCCTAATTTGGTGACTTCTTTAGTTAAAAAGTTCAAATCTGAATGACTCTGCATATGAGAGGGTTTTATTTGAATTGTATCCTCATATCATCCACCAACACTAGAAAGCATACTTATTTGTTCTCTCCTCAAGAATATAATTGAATAATTATAACAGCTTTTGGAAAATAAAAAGAAACCATTCAGTTCTCCAAGTACATACATTTTTTAACGCGAGTAAGAACTTATTTTTACATTTGTAACTGCATTTAAATTATTCTAATTCACACACACATGTATAAATAAGTAGTGATACATGCAAAATGTCCTGTAAATATATAAAAATTTAAGAAACAGAACTGTTAACCCTGACAATTTGAAATTGTTTTTGAGGACAGCAGCTTAGTTGTTATGTCTTTATATTAGATCAGCTGTAAGCAGCCGTGAGAGAAAGTAAATATACACAAATCCCAACCCTAATGTAGCAATAACATATAAGAAGAAATTACATCGATGTGTATAATCAATTCTACTCTGTGTCTCACAGAAGGCCTTACACTTACAACTTCAAGGAGAAAACTTTCATTGGCACATGCACTAGTTATTACTTTTTTCTTGGCTCAGAGTTTGTGTGGTTTATTAACCTCAAAGGAAACACATAAAAGTAACACCAATATAATTACCTTTTAAAACAAACCAACAAACAAAAATTCAAAAAAACCTACACACAGATATTTAAGTGTTAAAATGCCGAAATAAAGGGTTTACATATCTAAAAAAGTTAATCATTAAAAAAAAAACATTTATAGTCAATAAAATTTTCATCCAAATATTTTGGTTTCTTTTTAATCGATAATGGCCCATAAATTGTGGACACAAATTTCAGTGTAATAATATTAGCTCCCATTAAGTCGGACAGCAATTAGATATCCCCCTCATCAACAATTATCAAACATAGTCTTTGTCTTTTGTGAATAAGGACACGAGTAATAAATAAATATCATTCTTTTCTTTCTCCTCACACAGCCTACAAATACTTGTACCTTTCCTTTTCACCCATTTATTTGTAGGCAGCGAATTCGTAATGAGCCTACATATATCCACCATGTGCAATGGGAAATCAGAGGTCTTTGAATGTTTTTTTTAAAAATCACTTTGGCCTGATTTTTTCGATATGTTTCAAACCAGATGAGATAAGTGGAGTCGTGTGGTTCTTGATCCTCTCCTTCGAAATACTTTTTAGTCAATAAATAAAACATTCACAGGTCTTTCGGAACAAACAAGCAACTCATTTTCTTTAAAAAAATATGCGTATACATTGATCAACAGTTATTATTTTATATTTTGATGTTATGTCTTTCAGAATTAAATAATAATGATAACAGCCGTGGAATTTTTTTTTTTATAACCTGTTCAGATAGAAAAAGCAGCTTCAGCTCTCTAGAAAATATTTTATACACCTCTGTAAATAAGTATATGAAAAATACATACGTATATGCTAGTGATGTGTTTGTTGACTCTTCTTAGAAGCCCGCGTGACTCGCTTCTTTTGAATTATGTATTCTGTAATCTGACAGAGACCCACAACATTTTGTCTAATTTGACTACTTACGTGAATTTGACAAAACACATAATGCTTAAGTAAATTATGGCCCTACATACTTATCAAATAAATTACAATTCAATGTAAGAGGATTTAAATAAAATTAAGAAGTTTATCTTCAAACTGCTCATAAACCTTTACACTCATATTTTACGATCAAATTACTTACTTCTTTTTTTTTAAATTATCGCTTCCAATTCAATGTTAGGTTCCAAATAAATATGCCGACTTCAAATTTAAGGTTTCTTTTTTTATGTTAAAAAAATAAAGAAATTTTATGTGAGACATAGAATCGTAAGAAAAAGGTGTATTTGAGCTTATCTTTAACCAATTGTGTGGGACTTGAGAGCCCTGTAATGATGGTGGCATGGTTTTGTTTGATAAGTAGTTTTACTTTTAAAGAGTAAAAAAAGACTAAACTACTATATGAAGAACAAGCTCCTTTTGTCACGAACTGTGGATTGAATACGGTGGCTTCCGCAGAATAATATATAAATACATTTTTTTTTTTTTTTTTTTGGGGGGGCGGGGTATTTAAAGGCATAATTTAATCAAATGACCTTTTATTATATCAAATAAATCATATATTTTCCTAATATTTTTTTTTAGAAAAGAAATCCTTAAATTGATCGGGAGGCAATTATTTTATTTATTTATTTCTTGATTTAGGTGGGCTACAGCCCCTTCAGCCCCCCTCGCCCTTGGAATAACATTGAAATACAGAACTTAACCCCATTTGAAGTTACTAAAACAATTATAATCTCTAAATGAAGGGTCAAAATGCAATGAAAAATTGACAAGTACTATTTGCAGGTTATTATTAACCTGAAACTACGTGTTTATGTTAAAAATGTTACCATGCAAGGGCAATACAGGAGATTTATTAAGTGATGTGTCAAATGACTCAAGTTGAGGTCTCAATAAAACTACTATAACCTCTAAACTTACGGTAAGAATGCAAAGAAATTTTGACACGTACTGTTTGAAGGTTAGTACTAACTGGAAATTACGTGAGTCTGTTTACATATGGTTCCAATATGGGTTAGACCAGGAACTTATTGATTGATGTGTTAAATAAATCAAAACTAACATAAAAACTTAAATGAGAAGAATTTGTCTTGATAGATTAATTAATCTATATACATATGTCTTTGTTGCTTTCGAAAAAAATTCTTCTCCAATCATAAACAAGTAATACTAATTAACTTGAATCTGAAACATCTCAATCTATAAATATAAAAGTAAAGTGAAAATCAATCAATCATCTGTAATATAGTTCACTTAACTCATATTCCCAAATGAATAATAAGTTAATTTATTTTGGATATGTTTCTAGGTCATATCTACTAAAGACAAAATAATATTGAACAAGATATAAAACTCGTCGTTACCTACCAGTTGGAAGCTCAAAATTAACATACTCAAAATATTCCAAATTCTAAAGATTTTAAGTGACAGACTTCAAAAATTTCCAAATATTTATTGTTTCTATGAAATATATGTTGTTGTTTTTTTCATTAATGAAAAAAAGTCATCAGAGACTAGACTTAAGGTCCCAAGATTAATTCGTTCAAGTCACACTCCAACTGAAATTACAAGACTCACTGGAGTATCCAAGAAGCTTATCCACAGCATGAAAAATACTTTGGAATGTGACGGGAGGTTAAAATTTTTGGTAGGAAACCTATTATTAAGGTAAAAATCTTCAAAAGCCGCATTAGGAGAACGCGATCGAAATCAACACGAAATAATGTTAAGGATCTTGGAGTGTATCTCATTACAGTTAATGAAACAGTTCTAAAACTTGGTAGTAAGTCTTTGGTAATGTTGTAGATGCCTACCCTTACGGACAGCATGAAAAAAAGCCATGTTCCATGTTACAAAGGACTTTTAAATTATTTTAAATCAGCACAAGCTGGAAGAGTGATCATCATTTCAGATTAAATAAAATTTGATGTAGACCCAGTTTATAACCGTCGTAATGACCACTTTATAATTTTTTGGGAGATAAATGATGCTAAGAGACTTTGTGGCATTATGGCACCCCTCATTTGGTTCTTCCATTAGTCAACGCTCTAGGAAGAGGGGCATGCTTCTCCATAGATTTCCCGATATATGTTATATAAGGTACAATTTCCTTCTTCACCACGACATAAGCTTTTCCAAAGATTCCATCATCCCCACATGCCTCATCGGATTTCAAGTTCTTGCCCATAAAATTTCAAATAACGTCGTCTGAGAGGATTGCTCTCCTGTGTCTCCTTGCACGGGGAAGTTTTTATTTCCTATCCAACAATATTTTGAAAGCACTCATGGAAATAGTTCTAGACATTCTCTTTTTTTATTATTTTTTCCCCATTAACCATTATTAACATAACCCCCCCTGTTGTTGAATGACCAAATTTGCTTCCCTATTTTTTAAGTCGAAGACTGAAGTTACTTTCCCGTTCAATATTCCTATTCTTCTCTTCAACTTCTAGACTACATATTTATAATAGAAGAAGGATTGGCCAGGATAAAAAATGACATACATATAACGTGGAGCTGTTATACCAATGAACAGAATGAATAAAAGTCCTAGCGAAAGATTTTAAAGAATGATATCCTATTATAATCCTAATCAAAAAGTAAAATATTTTATGTCCACATCTTGGAACTTACATCCATTTTGAATGTTTATTAATAATGAACATTGTCTCATATGTTTGTATGTTAATAAATAATTAGAAAAAAAAATTGTTCTTACAAAAAATTAGGATCATATCTAATTTAAATGTGTCTTCAATTAAATGGAATATTTATAGTGGCTAGAACATACTATATCAAGTTACTTCAAATAGAAATATCTTTTTAAGATCATCAAGATTTGTTGGAATTATTACCAAAAAGTATCGTAGGCGCTTTTTTATTTTTTTATTGTTCATAGGTTGCTTGTCCTATAGCTTCTTTCTACTCTCAACAGAACTCTCATTCAATTTGACAATTATATTCTTGCTCATAATATTACACAGCACTTGTGCGATTTTGTTGAGGAGTGAGGCTCACTTGTAACTTCCATCATGTGTTGTTTTTATAATTACTTAGCACCTTCTCTGAGCTCTTGGTCATTTTTTTGATAAAAGTCGGAACAAATGATGCTCTTAGAGACGGAAAATGCATTATATGGGTTTTGTCTTCCTCAAGGTTAAATAAAAAATCAGATAAGGAAGAGGCATAGACACATATGACAAAGAGGATAGATATATGAGAGGGTGTTGATAACCCACCCCATCACATGATTTCCATTAATCTTCTCAATTCAATTTTCTCTTGGTCTGATTCTACCTCAAACTTAATTATATTATATGGAGCTCTATCTTTTAAGGTCATACATATTCTGCAAGATGTACACTACTGAGCATTTTTCTGGAAAAAAACGTAATATAATAAGCAACAAAGTATAGAGCGCTGCTCTCTCATGTAGATGTAATTGTCTTCAATTCGTAAAGCTTCCAGTGAGTAACTATGATTTCAGAATTAGAGATGTTGCCGTCGAGTTTCTTAATTTGATTAAAATCTAGTTGTGATAATATCACTAGTAATACGACCAGTATTTTTGGGGGGGACACTATTTTGTGCCACACTTATGATATAATTCCCACTGGTCAAATCTTTTTTTTTTTTTCGAATGGATCTGATTGAAACATTGCTTGTAAAACATATTCAAATTCCCCCGTTTCAAGGAAGTATTCTGGCAGATCATCAACTGCCAATAATGTGGACTTTGTGCCATGGAATGTTTCTTCTGTAATACCTCTTGATCCGCTTTTTCCTCCTTCTTCTAAAAATACTGCAAATTATCTTAGGAACCACACAGCTATCATATTTAACTTTGAAATGGGATTCCTATGTATATCCTTTCTTTTATCCTTATTAAGTGTATTCCAATGATCAAGAATACATTATACATCAATTCATCCATATCTTCTACAGAATCGTCATATACTTCTATCTTAAGAGCTAAGGAGTTCTATAAAAAAGACAGAATAATCGAGTGAAGGACACTGTGACAAACAAAGAGAGTTATCATCCTCCATCCACAGCTCATTCATTGAAATTCTTTAGTTCATTCCTCCATATCAGAATTTTGTCATCAACAATTTTCTGAAGCTAACCTTCTCATATCTGAGATGAAGAATATATTCTTACATTCTAGTGTCAAGAAACGGGTATTCAGAGCTTATTGCAAAATTCCCTTACCTCCAGCACTAATTACTACGCATTACGGTATATGGTTAAAAGTAGTGGCTTATTAAGTTGAACAACTAGATAAAGAAAAGGAATTCATTAATGTCATGAGTGAAAAAATATTTATATTATATTCGTTAATGTCATTTTTATTTGTTTTTTCTGATCTCTTCATGTTTCATTTTTTTTTATCGCTACTTAAAATGATTATATCTGCCATTGCTACATTAATGGTCGGTTCACTGTTGGGTGCAAAAAAGTTTGCGTTTCTCCTCTTTTTTGTGTGTGTACGGTTTTCACTAACCGATTTTTGTGTATATTTCGCCCAGCCTTTCCATTTTTCTGTAGTAAAATGAAGGGGGAAGAGAATAGAAAAAAAATGAAGATTACTCCTTAAGAAGAAGTGTAGGCACGACTCTTACTTCTTCTGAGAGTTGCCCCCCACTTATACTTTTTTACGTTTTTTGGTCTTATTCCGATAATAAGTGAAGAGTTATTCAAACCCATTCTAATAAAAAATTTGTCAATATATATATAGTTACATTGAAATAAGCAGGCCTGTTGATCAGAGTTTTTTCTGATCGGCGATTAATCGCGATATACCGATATTATATCACTGATCACAGTATTGCAATGGGTCCTGTTAATGTCAAATAAAGAGCTAGAAGAGAAATGATTTATGTAGATATATTATTATTCGCCAGCAGACTTGTTTTAGTTTTTTTCTAAATATATTTTATTATTTGCCGCCAGACAATATTTAAGTTTTTTTCTACCTATATTTTATTTTAGTAAACTATTGTAAATAAATACATTTGAAAAAGGTGTAAAAATTGTTTATTTAAATTAAATATAGGTTTAAATGAATTGTATATTTGAATATGATCGCAATTAAATTGATCAGATCGCTGATTGCAAATGGCCCTGATCGTTATATCGCAATGGATTTCTGATCGCAATTTTTTTTTTTTTTTTTTTTTTTTTTTTTTTTTTTTTTTTTTGATTGCTGACAAGCCTGGAAATAAGTAATAAAAATTTGGAATGACGAATTCAAATAATATAAGCCTAGAGTCATTTGTTTCCACTTTTTAGAATAAAGAATCATCACATTTTCATCTAAACAAGGATAGATGATCAGAGGAATTTTCCCTCCCTTGAGTAGTTGCTATTCTTCCTTAACATGTGAAGGTTAAAAAAATCCTGAATTTATTTTTGCTTTAGAAAGAATTTTCATTTTTTGTCACTCCTATTTTTAGATCGTTTTAGCCTGTAAGAAATGAATAAAAGCGACATGAGGTCCTTGCATGACAGTCCAAAAAAGGAAACATTTCGAAGCTGTGAGGAAAGTGACAAAAAGAGCTCCATGGAAAGTCAAGATCCACTACTATTTTGATTGGGAAATTATGAAGATTCTTTAGGAAACTTTCTCACTCCTATTTAATAGTTGATATTGAAATTTATATGTTAACTTTAGATACAACATATAAAGCCTATAAACTTCTATTCATACTATTGTTTTTAAGGATTGGTTTTCAAATTTTAAAATATTAAAAGCATGAAGAAGATCTTTATAAATCGTAGGAAGGGAATGATTGCTTGGAACCAACTCACTATTGAATGAGCCTATCAAAATTGCCAACATATAATTTTATTTTTGATTTAAACTCAGAAAGACATCCCATTTTCCCCATCTCTGTTAATGAACAAATCCTTTAAAATTGAATAAGGATTGTCATCTTTTAGGTACTTATTTAGAGAATATTCAGATATATAATAAAGAACGTTTTCAAGGATTACACTAAGTAAATGATGGAATATTAATATTGGAAAATACTCATGGATTGATAAACAAGCATAATATCAGATTAGACAAAAATAGTGATTCCCGCTTCGTTATGAGTCTGGACGTATCGTCAGAAGAAGAGGAAGTTGGATGTGCTGAGGTAAATCACTGAAATGATTTTAGGAGGCACTCAAAGATCGTGTCGTAGGAGAGCAGGAGGAAACAACTAAAAGGGCGTAGTTAGTAACTACGACATTTCAGATGTTGTAGTTATATATATATTTTTTTAAAGTATCAGTTGTCATTTTTATTTAATTCCTGAGTTGTGAACATCCTAAATAGATTCAATTATATTCAAAATTGATTGAACATTCGTGTGTGCTCGTTAAAAACAGACAGTAACCTTGAGGGTTTCTTGCGGAGTTATAATTGTAAAAGTCCTTGTTGGACTCTGAGTAAAATTGGGAATCGACATTATTGTAATTCTTGTCAATATCCTTGTTTATTTGCCCCCCCCCTCCCTCATACCTTGTCACAGCTGATTTTAGCTGATTGAATGAAATGTTAGGAGAGCTGAGCTGTGCTTCTCCTGCACATTCTTCAAATTATCAGTGTTACAATGCTGGTTTTTGTGTTTCTTTTTTTCCATGCCCAAAATAAATACGATTTTCATTACAGGGGGGAAATATTTTTTCATAATTTGAAAGAGAAAAAAAGGTTAGTAATTTTTTCTTGAATAAAACTTCAAATATTGGAGGGGCAAATGACGCTCAATTGAGACGGTCCTAATCATAGTTGAAAAAATAATCTACCAGTATACTAAAAAAAGAAATCAAAAATCAAATTGGTCATCAATATGGCCATTGACCATTATTCTAAACAATGAACGAGAGCGTGCTCATTGTTTGAAATAACGAGCGAGAAGTGGAGCGCGCTCGCTATTTTAGAAGAGCGATACAATTACTTGAATTTTTGCTCATTTATAAAAATTTATATTACTTTTTCCGTTTCTGTATCTTTTGAGATAACATCAAAAAATTTGAGAGTTAAAGAATAATTGTTAAGATTTCAAAAAAAGATAGTCGAAGTTATATCTCAAGATAAGCTAGAATCTTTTTTTCTATGATGTACCTGTGGCTCTCTGCTGTCTTCGGTTGACAAATTTGCCTCTCATGTAGTTGGCAACTCTAAGAAGACAATGAAGATATAATTTCCCTCATAGACACCACCAGGTCCTTCGTGTGTGGAAATTACGTTGGAAGATAAAATTTTCTTTTTGGTATTTTACGAATTTTACCAACTTAAATACGTTTTCTTATATTTTTATGCAGTAAATTGACATAAGATTTCAAAATCTTACGCAAGCATAAGTTTAAAAAATTGAAAATAACTTTCTCAATTAAACCAATTAATTGGATTGTTATAAGTTATTGCAAATAATGTATGGTTGTCACAAATCATGCAGCACACTTGAATTTTCCTCAAGACACACTGTTTGGGAACCACTAACCATTAGTACTTAATAATTCAGGCTTGTTGATATGATTTTTTTCTAATTAGCGATCAATTGCGATATGGCGATATTATATCGCTGATCGCAATTTCGCAATCGGTCCTTTTCGTTATATCGTTACAGAAATAGTATAAAAATTGCGATCCGATAAATTTGTAAAAAATTACACATCATGTAATAGTGCTGTGAGGCCAGTCTTTATCTTGAGACTTCTCTCAATACGGTTTTTATCGGTTTTGGTCTCGTCTATGTCTCGACACATCAAAGCCTTGGTCTTGGTATTGAGTCCAATACACTTGGTCTTGGTCTCGAACTAAAAATACAGTTCTTGGTCTAGATTTTCGTTTCGAACTTTATAACCTCAGGGTTAACTTAGTCTCGATCATTATATATGTTGTGGGAACTGATTTTGGCCGATATTTGTAAATAGGAATTTTAATTTGAAGTGTTCTTCCCAAACATCCCAAAAAGATGGATAACGCCAAGCAGGAAGTGGAAAGATACCTGGCTGATGACTCTGAAGGTCCGAAAATGATCTTGGCCTACTGGAGGCCCAAAAAGGTATTTCAACGATACAATGTTGTGCTTTCCAGTAGTGCCAGCAACGATCGTTTGTTCTCCAAGGCCAAACAAATCCTGAGAAGGTTAGATTTGTACAATTATTATTGTTATTTTTTTGTTTTTCTTTTGATCGATTAGGAACGAGAAAAGAAGCCAAAAGTCTTAACAACAATTTTGGCTCCGATTTCTGTGGCGAGAGACTAAAGTTTTTCATTACCGATGGTGCAGCTTTTCGTATAAAACCAGTAAAAAACCTTAAGCAAAATTTTCTAATAAACTTTGTTGTAACTTATAGGTAAATATGGAATGTAAGTAAAGAAAAACCTAAGTATAGCCATATAGAAAAGGAAAAATGGTTGAGCTTGTGCTATTTTTTCTATTCTGTTCATTATTTAATTAGCCGTGGGTACTTCACCTATTGAGATAAAAAAAAAACTATATTGCTATAAGATTAATATCTAGTTGAGTCTAGGGAAAAAAAAACAAAGGAAGAATAATTTAAAAGAGAAAATTGTGATGGTAAATTTTAGTAAAAGTGCCCTGAATTTTCTTTTCCTTCGCAGTTGTCATTATTATTTGATTATTATTATATAATGATAATTGAGCAGACACGAATGTTCAATGAGGTTTTGAATAGAATTGAACTTATTTAGGAAAGGATGCTCACAACTCAGGAATTAAATAATAATAAAATGGAAAAAAAATTCAAAAGCCCATTTTTCAGACTACCAATTCCAAAAAAACGGGGCAGCTAAAAATACACTGGATTTTTATCACCGCTTATCACCTATATTTGGGGTAAATTGATTTAAAAATGCATAATTAAATAAAAATATATATAATAGTTTCCATAGACTAATACTATTTCAATGTAGAAGGTTCTTCTTTTTATAGAAGTAATTGTGTTCTCCCTCCCAAAATCCCATATCAGAGAGCTGATATTAACATAGGTCTTTATTCAGAAATAACATATGTCTGGCTCCCACTTTCTCCTTGAGCTCCATTGACTAACTGCAAAAAGCAATAACACTAGCATTTTTTTCATCTCTGCTCATAACTTCACAACGAATCCTCAGTCTTACTATTTTTCAATCACACAGTAGAGACTACCTTATACTTATATGTTCTCCTTCAATAATAATGATAATACCTTTGGAAAATAAAAAACATATATTTTATAGCAACTACAAAAAGACACTGACTCTTCGTTTATCATATTATTTTGATCAATGATCTTGATACATCATCAATTTTTAATTTTATGTGTAACAGTTGAATCAAAAAAAAATTCATTAAGTTGTTTTAGAACGACTTTTTGTAGTAAAGAATGTTATTTTGTATCAAAAATATTGAAAATATATGGGATTACATTGACTTCCCATCATCATGACATCCTTGATCTTCAGTGTTCCATCAACATTAAACACTCCAAAATTAAACTAATATTATTTTTTAATACAATCAAACATGTGTTATTTATTATTCTAGTATTATTATGCAAAACAAAATATAAAATCATAACAATACAAGATACCATGAAGGACACAGATATTTAAAAATCATTTTATTTATTTAACATTAGTACACCGGGTATAACGCTGATTACAAAGTAAGACAATGGCTAAATGCAAAATCGATAAGATAAAATACGATTAATAATTTAAAATAATTATATATATATTAAAGAAATTTTTAGAAAAACACGTCAGATCAATAAATTTTAAATAATAAAGAAAAATATTTCAAATCTATAAATTTTAATAACGGAAAAAATAAATAAACATTTAATTGATAAGGTTCCTACACAAATTATAAATCAAGATTAAGAAAAAAGAGTAATGCTTCTGAAAAACCTCACATAAAATTCTTCATTTTGAATGTAGACTCTGAAATTCTGATGAAATACACATCAATGTAAGATAATCATAATAAATCGATCCAGGCAGCCATTCATATTTGACATTGAAAGATGAGTTTTCTATACATTTATAGATAATTATTCTCTACAAAATTTCCTTCATTGACCATATTTTTATTACTCCGCCTTTTCCAACTGATGCCAAGACTTTTTTCGCCTCATCGATTTTCATTGTGAGTACGTTTTGTTTCAAGTCATAAAAATTGGCCAATGATGTCTTCCTTAAATATTAATTTTAATTAAAAAAAATATATCTATTTAAAATAAAATATTACTCGTTGTCCTTTATGGAAAAGAAGCACTCCTCGCAGACTCTAACGACAAACTCATGTCCTTTTCTAGGTAATTGACTTCTTCGAGTTGAACAAGAACTACAAATGGCCTTACCACATTTTCTAAACAAAAATTAAGTTATATGATAAATTAAACTAAAAAATAAGATCATTTTATTAAATAACAAAATAAAATAAATTAATATATTTATAAATTAGTTAATATACTTTATAACCCAAAAGTGTATGCTTCATATTTTACATTATGTTTGGGTTAACACAAAAACAATTAGAATAATAATCAAGAAAAGGAGAAATGCCCTATGTATTTTTGTACATAATATATACACTAATCTTTTAATACTTCAATCAATTATCGACTTTTTATTCTAACTTCTGAGGATATCTAAGAATTTTAACTAAAGTTTAAAGCCTTCATTTGGTTTGTGAAATTTAATTTGGTGCCGATATGGCCTTTCCAATAAAATCAACCAGTTTATAATTATTTTACAGTAACGATAATTTTTAGTTATTGTAAGTGCAATTTGCGGCATTTCCAAGTAATTAATTATAATAATTTGTTGATAGAAATGGACAATAATTCGTCGAAGAAAACAAACTCCATTTATGAAAAAAATAGTCTATCCTACTATTGAATTGACGGGCCACGTATGAAATTATTTTTTAGATAGTAATTTCACTTTAGAAGGTCATGCAAATATCCTATACATACCGACAATGGTGCTGCCTATATCCAAGTTGTTTTTGTGTCTGCATGGCCTTCAAATTCCAAAAAAATGGCCGATTGCAAAGTTGGCAACTATCACTTTCATTCCAATCAGCTGTCTAAATTAAAATCACTTAATTAATAACCCATCAAAATAGACAACTAAATATGTTTTTTACAATTTCCCGCTGGACAGACATATCCCATTGGACTAGATTCATATCTTCTCCGGATGAGAAAAGCATTTCTTTGGTACTTGAATAATAGATACAGGTAACTTTGTTTTTATGGCCATACAATTCAAATACAGTGCCCTTCCTTCCTCCAATATCCCATACAAATACACTACAATCAAAGCCACCTAAATTGAGTATATGGAAATTAGAAAAAATAAAAACTTCCAAGGGTTTCCCTGTTTACAAGAATAGAGCCATCCTTTCTTTCCATCCCATAATACGGCTTGAATACTTCCTCCATGGCCTTTAAGAGTATTAATCAACTGTACACCATTGCCGCCGCTTAGTTTACACACAGTTATGATCCCAGAAACATCTCCAATAAATACATACTTGTCTTGTTCATCATATTCAACAGCCGTGCACCAAGAATTACATAAGTAACCTCCCAGTCTCTTCCCACTTTCTGTACAATGAAACTGAAAATATCTGCAGTAGCAGAATATATATTATTTTAAAGAATGAACTTGAAAATGTGGAACGTTTACTTGTCTCTGGCAACACTCAAGATGTATTTATGATTGGGTGAATATTTAACTGCAGTAATACGGCCCTGATGTGCATGATAGTCGATGACATGCTTCATAGAGTTATAATCAGAAGAAATTACAAATTCCTAGGGTAAAAGAATATCATTATTACTTGTTAGCGGAAAAGTTATAATTCAATGAGGGAGGTTGAGCCTCTAAGTTTCAACGTACAGAAATAACACCGGAATCAAGTCCCACAAAGAGTCTTCGTTGTGGTTCATGATAATTGAGAGCTGTAACCGCAGAGTTCATGTAGTGACAAATGCTGGGCCAATATTGCCCTGTGTCACGAAGAAGCCAAACGCGAACAGACCTACAAAATTAAAAGGAGAAATTAAAGGTTGCGTCAAGAGCAAATGCTTCGTTATGGACGTCTCTTTACCGGTCAGAGCTAATGGAAATAAGTCCGTTCTCGGAATCTAACAAATGAATATCGTTGACCTCGTCAGATCCTCCATCGCACCGATTTATGAGTTGAGGTTTCTCTCCGTTAGGTCCCGTTCCAGCTCTTCCATGATGTTCTGCTGGAAGACTGCCTCCGCCTAAAGAACCAGCTGTAAGATTTGCCACCATACTTTCATGAATTTTCGCAGCCATAATCGTAACAACTCCCTCCGAAGGATTAATGAGTTATTGTCTAACTTAATAGTTAGTACTCTTTTTAATTTTTTTACTATATTCTTCAACCGATGACGTCAATATTCTAAACATGACATCAATGGAATGCTGTTAATTAATTAATATGCGCATTGAATAATTCGCTAGAAAAACTACGCATTTTTGTGATTATAGCCTATTTTAAACCTTAAACTACTAAATTTATTTCCATATAATTTAATAAAAGCATTTCTTATATAATTAATTGTAGATTTTCTGCATCAACACTTTATACAAAATGTGAAAGAAAAGCGCTTAGCCACTTTGAATTTCTTCGGTTATGTAAATTTCTAAGATAAACGACACTTGTCAAGCTATATATGTACTAACCCACTTAATTGAGACAAATTATATCTAGTTAATTGAGTCATAATCGAACCTGAGTTATTTCATTAATATAACTTATCCGTCCTCAAAATATACTCATCTAATAAAAATAGTATTGAAATAATTTGTGTGAGTTTGATGCACGTCCCGATTAGAAAAACAATGATAAAAACGCATTTATTTCAAAAATGAAGACAAATACAGACTTTAAACATAAAAATAAAAGTTTTTCAGAATTTTGAGTTACGTACGCAAGACTATGTTTAGTTCTGATCAGACCAGATTCCTGGGCTCTGGAGGGAAAGTTTAATTTTTTGTAAAAGAATATCGATGCCCCGTGTCTCAAAGTTTTTTTTAGGTATGGGTTGTCGATTCGAAAATGCACCAAAAAAATTAAAAATCCCAAAAAGGAATTATTGTACTAACAGAAAAAGGGAGAAGAACGTATCAGTATTACTGGAACACGTATATTAAATACGAATTAAAAAAGGGAATTAGGAAGAAAATGAGCGAGTTAATCTGAGGATGTATCTTCAATCTTTATTATAGATGAAGAAGGAGTAATGAGTCATTAGTAATGAGTAATGACAAAAAATCAGTATTTTCACATGTTTTTAATACGTTGCATTTTCAAGAGTGTCAAAAAGAGTTTGATTATATTTACATCAAATGGACAGAAACACCATAAAATGTTGTATAGAAGGAGGCTTTATAATAGAAATTTACCTATTATATAATCATAGTTTATAGTGAATCGTTTTAGTTAAGAATTTTAACAAAAATAAACTAAATATTAATAATTTTTTTTAAATTATTCATTGGCTATCTTAGACCTAAGATAGCGCGTTTGTGCTAGTATATATTTAAGACTATATATTACATCATTCAATCAAGGTAAAGTAAGTAGATAAAAGTTCTTCACCCACTGAAATTTCTTTAACGGCAACAATTGGAACAATACGGATAATGTTTGAATGAATATGGTTATAAAAAACATTTGGAATCAAATAGTTAAGACGAAAATTGACATTCAGATCCCAATTACATTCCGTATACGTAACATTTGCTCTTTTATCTCCACCATTATTTATTAATTGTCCAATATTTAACGGATTACATGGAGTTGCTCGATTCTTTCTTAGCCATGTAGCATCCGGGTAACGATCTCTATGACTTATTGATTTAAAAAATGAGCCAGATAAACCATATGATTTACCATCAATCATAATTCCGTCTTTACATCGCAAGATATAGGGGTTGAAAAGAGACTGTAGGAATACTGGATCTCCTGGATGATATACAGTACCAGGATAGAGAGCCACAACCTGTCCTGGTGAGACAGAGCCTGAACTTACGTAAACACCTACACCATGTCTTTGATCAGAATCGGCGACTTTAAGTCTAAACCCAAAATGTTTTGCTAGTAGATCATTATTTTGCTTATAATCCAAGTGAGGGTTCAATTTTTTCAATACATCTATTACAGAGTTTTTCAAATGGGATGGGGAAAGGGTTTCATATTTTTGGATATTTTTGTTGAGAGGAGCCAGCTGCTCTTTGATGTTGAAAATAAGCCAGGGAAGGAATCTATATTTATAATTATTCCAAGTCATCTGTAAATTATAAATACATATATTATTGAATCATCGTGAGTAATTAAGTACATAGTCATTGTAAATAATAAGATTAAGTTGTATATATATTTGCAGCCACCTAACAAAATTGAAACCAGCTAAAAGAAAATAATTCCAATATGAACTTCACTTACGTTCCCAGCATTTTCATGTGATCGTCGTAGGTGGATCGACCAATTAGAATACGATTTGTAGATGACGTCATAAGTTGAACTAAGGAAAAAGCTTGAGCTCCGGCCAGCTGCTAGCTATCTATCATTATTCATTTATTAAGATGCAGCACAGCTGGGGCGTGGGAGATCATTAAAATTCATAACAAATATTAATTTGGAGCGGATAACTCTTGGACTATATGAGGACTCATCATTGATGAGGGACTTACAACCCCTTTTGAATTACAAAACATTTTTTCCTTATGTAGGTACGACTTTCAATTACATTACTTAGCATTCAGTAGATGGAGGGAGGTGAGAGAGAGTTCGAACTGCGTGAAAAGACATTTCATTTCTGTTCATTTGGATGGATCTTTCCTACGGAGCAATCGGGGATATGGATCTGGGTCCATATCCTGTTCCTAGTAATTCTTATTTTTCCATTTGGTTATCTAATCCACCCACCCTTCTGACACTCCTCTCTTCTATGTCACGGTCTGTACAAGGGATCTTGCCTCAATGTACTTCAGTTGGTGGATTTAATCTCCTTTAATGGAAGGATCGTTCATAATGTGGATGCCCCTTTAAATCAAGGACTGTGATAGTGACTTCTGATCTCGTAAATTATTGTAATTTGAATCTATATTAATTCCTCCAGATCTTTTACGGAATCATCGTTTACTTCTACTCATCATTGTACTAAGGAGTTCCATAAAGCCACAGCTCCTTCATTGAAATGATTGAAAGTCAACTCTACTTCGTCTCCTACTCTAAGAAAATTATTTCATTAATGAGAAACCTTCAGTGTTCTTAATTTATATAACGGAGAAATCACACATCTCAATCTCATTGATATCAATTCCATTTATAAGTTGGACTTTGTGATACACGCCCTATATGAATAATTAAATAACCTGGATATTTCAAGCTCACGCCTGATTTTTATATTACTTGCTAGTCTCTTTTGTCATTGGAAAACAAGTGGAAGATGATTCTAGACTCGTAAAGATAATGTCCTTCTCTTTTCTCGATATTTATGTGTACAAAGCATATTCTATTCTACTATTACATATAAATAGTTATTTGAAACTGTTAATGATTATGTGTTTAAAAATAAATAAATAAGAGATCTCTTAACTTCTGTAAATTTTTATTGAAATATCTTACTTATTCCCAAACTTATTGAATCGGGAATCCTCTTCTAAACAGCCAAATTGCTTGCCAAGATATTGGAATATTACTCTCGCAAGGATCTAAGGTATCCACAGAAATGAATATATAATTATATGTTTGCCATCCTATCTAATTATAAGTTGTTTTCGTTATTGTGATTGCTGTTAAATTCTTCCTATTATTGGTCTGTATTACAAACTATTCCAACCAATATGAAAGTGGTGATGCTTTAGAAAATTTAATTTCCCTATTATTATTCAAATATTTATTCATATAATAGTAAAAATCACAAGGCAACAGAGGCTGATATCATCATCTTCGGTTCTATTAACAAGGTAATTGATTATAGGTATAATTATATTGAACTCTATATTCAAGATAAATGAAAAATTAAGATCTAATTATAAGTTTATGTTTTTCACATGAGCATTTCATTTTTACTATATAATATCCACTCATTCTTAATATATTATGGATTTCTTCGCTATACTGATAGTTTTTTTTTAAATTATAAAAATAAAACTAATATTATGATAATGGTGTATATCCAGTATCTAACTCATAAATGATTCAAATGCAGTTGTTAAAAGTTACAAGGCAACTAATAGTAATCTACCGTATTTATATTCATAAACGTTGATAGATGTTTTCCTTTTTTTCTTTTTAATACCTACAATTAAGGGTACAGTATGAAAATAAGATGCAAGTCTCCCAAATCATATAGTCCAGGATAACTATGCAGGTAGCACCCATAGTGAACACCACACTAAAAATTGCCATATCTACTTATAGGTTTTTCTTGTTTTTTCATGCACTTTTTTATCGCTAATTATTCTGAGAATTTTAATTGTTTTTTTTTATTTAACTATTCTTTTTTAACCAAACTACAACTCTGTGTAATTTTTGTTTTGTTTCAAAAGCTCTAATATATTTTAAAATCATCTTTTTAAAATTTGTGATTAAAAATAAATTAATTTTGGTCAAATTACAGACATCTTCGGTAAAAATACAGATATGATTTAGTAAACTTTGGGATTTTGTCTATCAAATAGCAAAAATTAATAAAAAATCGATCAACTAACCTAGACATAATAGGACTTGTTCACAATGACAGATATATGAACTAAATATGAAATATACTTATAGCAGAGACGTCATGACGTCATCAATCCAAAGTGTGTTGTCATACTATAGGAAAGTGTGTTTGTATTTTATATTTTTTAACCTATAATTTAAAAGAGGTATTATCCATTGTATTTTATATATTTATGTTCAATAAAATAATATTTTTATTAATCTATAATTTGAATTTGAACCTCTTTGATTTAATGAAAGGTTGCGTTAGAATAGGAATAGTAAAATAAACGTAAAGAGATAGGGCTGAGTATAGGATCTGGCATCTACCTAGATGTAAACAGAAAATTCAAAAGAACAAATGACGTCACTTTTTGAGGAGGTATGAGAAGAAAATTCAATTTTCGGCTTAGAATAAGTGCAATAACTCAGTGCTGATCAAACAAATAAAAGTAATTTTGGTGTCAACTAAATTCTGCACACTATATACATCGCAACAATCTACTCAAAGTCCTTGATCCAGTTATTTTTGATTTTTTGTAACTACCTAGGATAAACACAATAATATCACTTAAATCATGGAAGCGGGAAAAGAGACTAAATCTACAAATAATCCAGGAGAAGATGGGCTTGAAGATGTGGTAAAAACATTGTATCTGGATGCACAGGAAGCCAAAAGTGGTAAGACCTCATTTGTTTTTTTTAAAGGATCGGGTAAAAGAATTAAGAGAATAAATTTGAATATGGGGTTTGATGACGTCGCAGACTCATGTGACTTTTTTGCTTTTATTCTCCTAACTCGCTTTTATCCTTAATGACGTCACGGTGAAATACAATTATTCAAAGGAGGGAACTCATTCTGTTCTTTCTATTCACTTTTGACATTTTTTTCATCAATTTAATGAACGAGATAATGGATGTTATTTTTTGAATTTTCAGATGAAGCCAAGAGCAGTGAGGATCTTCGTGAAGACAATGACGTAATCACGGTTCCCAAATCAACTTCACAAGTGTGTATTTTGAAAGGAATTGGAAACAATTTTTTCTTTCCTATCTCTTATTAGATTAAGGGCAATTATTTTTTACGTAAAGGTTAAGTCCTATTCAAAATATTGATAGATTTCCCTCATTATAGTTCATTGTTCATAATTCATTGAAAGTTTATTAGTTTATTTCACAAGTAGATAGATAAGGAACAAGTACATACTGAAGTACATTTTATGGTTGGAAAATGTATTGTAATGTGTAACTAAAAATATATATTTAATATATGATGAATAACATAACCCACTTTACTATTTAAAGCAGCCCACTATTCGCCTTGCAAAGTCTCTACAAGTTCATCATAGTAATATTTTAAAACCAATGGCATCATGGAAACCTCTTAATTCATCTTCAATATCTACCTCTAAAGAAACCACAGTAGATTCTACCAGCGGAATCAAAATTCTATCGCCATACTCTTCATCCTCTCGGTTACCTCAGCAAGTCAAAATTATCAAAGGGAATGAAACGCGTCAGTTAAGTCTTGCACAAGCAACTGAATTGGGCTTAATGATATCATCCTCTTCAAACTCATCTCCAATCAAGACTACACAAGTCATTAAAAGTAGTAGTCCAATTAAACCTTTGCTCACTTCAACATCAGGCAAGGCATCACCTAAAGCAATTGTCATAGGGTCACAAAATAGTAGTGGAAAACAAGTTATTATTCAGCCTGGAAGTGATGTAAGTGATAAACCGTGATTTATCTTTTCTTGTAAATGTATATATATATATACATACTTTATACAACTTTTAGAGTCAAAGAATAATCAGACTGCCTCCTCAACCCAATTCCTCTTCATCTGCATCCAACATCATTCAATTGAATAGCTCTAAAGTTCAATATGTTAAGGTTGCTTTACCGCCCAACAATAAATCCCAAGTTGTAAGTAGTGAATCTCTAAAAATTGCATTACCTCCTTCGTCTAAAAGTGTTCAGCAAAGAAAAATTCTTCCTGCTCAGAGAGTTATCCTTCCCACATCTCCAGCGTTGTCTTCTCCAGGAAGTGGGGGAGCATCAGTTAGTATTCACTTTTATTTTCTCAATTATTACACTCTAATTTAATATTTGAGTATCCATTTAATATATCACAAAAAATATAATTAATTTACTCTAAACTTTTTTTTTTTTTTTTAACTTTTTCAGTCCCGGTATCTTCCTATTGCACCCCTTATAGAGTTTAAAGATCAAGAAGATGGAAAATTGGTCCTAGAAAATTTAAGTAGTACTCCATCCACTTCATCGTCATCCACGTCAAATATTCAATCACCTGCAGCGGCGACACTTGAAGTGAGTTCAGGTGTAAGACTTCGAAAGCCTTGCAATTGTTCAAAATCCCAATGTCTCAAGCTATATTGTGAATGTTTTGCTAATGGAAAGTTTTGCTACAATTGTAACTGTTTTAATTGTTACAACAATATAAAGCACGAAGAGGATAGGCAACGTAGCATTAGATCCTGTCTTGAGCGTAATCCAAACGCATTTCGTCCAAAAATTGGTCGTGGAGGCAACAACGAAGGAGAGCGTGTTCATCACAAGGGTTGCAACTGTAAAAGGTCTTCATGTCTTAAGAACTATTGTGAATGTTACGAGGCTAAAATCCCCTGTACAGAGGCTTGTAGATGTGTAGCCTGTAAAAATGTGGAGGAATTTAGTTCGCTAAGTGGTAGTGGCTCAGGGCCTACTGTTCTGGGCTCAACCCATAATGATATCAGTGTAAATAAAAACGCCAACACGTTGACTGAGAATCTTCAAAATAGTAATAGTAATACCCATTTTGAAGAAGCTGCCATCGCGGAAGAACCGACTGATCAGCAAATTATATTGCCAATGTTGAAAAAAGAGATCAAACCGTCTCTAAAATCCAAACTTACTCCTTTTATATCCCTATCTAATGAGTCGCCAAAAGTAGACAAGTATGTATAGACATGAAAACTAACATATATTTTATAAACATTTATACATTTACAAAACTTGATATTTAATTATCGATGTGCGTAATGTTGTCATATATAATCAATATTTTACTGTTCCAGAAAATCCTTTAATTTTGTCACAAATGAAGTTATAAGTGCTACATGTCAGTGCCTTCTTACTCAAGCTGAAGAAGCAGAAAAAAATGAACTCTCCGAATCACAAATAGAGGGACTTATCTTAGAAGAATTTGGAAGATGTTTGAAGCAGATTATTGATATATCTAAGAAACCATAAATAATATAAAAAAATTGATGCAAAGAGGTCAGGATCCTAGAGCGGTTACCTTTTTTATGTTAAACGTGATGGATTAAAAATTCTTTATTGTTTACCGTCAAAGAGTTTGGCCACTAGTCGTACATTATTTTGTCTATGTGTATAATTTTAGTTGATATTTTATCAGTGTATCTAATATTAATCATAGTTTTTGATGTTCATTTATATATTTACATATAAAGCTACATATATATCAATGTTAAAAACTATTTTTTCCTCATGTATAATGTATATTTTAATTAATTAATTATTTTATTTAGTATTTATTGTAAACATTAACACATAATTTCATTTCATTTATTGATTTTATTTTCTAGAAACTAATTGATAGTCTTACTTAAATGAATTGTTTTAATGTCATTGCGAATGTAAATTGTGATGCAATATTACTACTCATTTCCGTATTATCACTTTAACAATTTCTAATTTGCTCTAAAAGAATACTATTGACATGCATGTAAATGCATATTATATATAATATGAATGCAACTTTTTTTTCGGGGGGAGGGGGAAGATGTTAGTGTACATTCTATAAGACTTGACCTTAATTATAAAATACAAGATGTTATTCTACAGATTGAATTATCACACTCTAATGATTGTCGAAATAATCCAATTTTTTTGAAGTTCCTTATACTATTTATGGAGTAGATTACATGCATTTCCTTGTAGAAATCCCACATCGATCCAATATTGATGAGATCCAAGCTGATACTATCATATAACCGACAACATGAACGCAGTTTCCATATATCATTAAATTGAACCAATTCGATCTCAGCGAAATTCTCTAGAAATATAAATAATTCATTTGATGGATTGGCAATAATTATAACAATTATATTTATATATGGAACTGTATGTTTTAACTTGATATAATCGATTTCTATTAGTGGTGGAGTTTTCTCGACTTTCACATGGGAGGCCATGTTGTAAATTATACCACCTCTACACTGCAGATTTACAAAAGCTGGTGCCTCTTTAAAAATACATGTTTTAGGGGAATTTCGGGTCTTTTATTTTTTTAGAGAGGGAAATTTCGTATCTTGTTAAGTTTAAGCGTTTCTTAAATTCACTCCATTCTAATATATTTTACCGCCATTATGATTATATTTGCAAATTTCTGTATAGTTGTCTTCCCTTACATTTATATTTATTAGGAAAGACTCCTGAACATAAATTATAGAGCTATTCCAGCATTATTAATAATTAACGCCAATTATCATAGTAGCTGAAGTGTCTCAATGAGTAGTTTTAATGTGACCCGCTGAGCTTCAGCTACACACGCTCGCTGCTAATTGTAAGTCACATTCATTATTTTTTTATTATATACGCTCCTTTTATTTTATTTTTTGTGCTGGGCTTTAAATACAGAGGCTCGTTGTAAGAAATTAGTCCTCCTCAGACAAACTTTTCTTTATTCATTTATAATTTCTCCTTCCTTTGGAAATTCAAATCTATTAGCGCGCAACGAGCACTACAGCTTTTATAGCGATATCTGTCAGCAGATATACCGTATATCAAAGGGTTCTAGGAGGAATCGCCTTGAACATTTTTACGTTTTCGCCTTGAGACGGTTCCCCTTGTACTGTTTTGCCTTACGACGTTTTGCCTTCGAGAATAATAAAGGGAATAATACTTCTTCTTAGTTATATATTTATTTTGAATTTTTACTTTTGTACTCTAGCTTTGAGAAATTAGAAACAAAATGTAAACAAGCCTAGGATATAACAATTCTTTAAACCTTAATTAATTATATATAAATAATACGTAGGTTTCAAAGTATTGGGAAGGAATCACGAAATGCCAGAGCTACGTCAGTTGCAAAGAATCATTAGCATTCATATGCAGTCCATTTCTTCAACCCTATTCAGAATCATGCATTATACAAGAGAAGCACAGAAACCTGAGGAAATATTTTTTCTGCATGCCATACATTAGTCGTCATAACATTATCTTCTTTTCTATGTTTTAATATACTTACTTCCTCGAGTCAGTGGTGCCAAAAACCGTAGGAGCTATTGGCCCACCCCTCATTTTTAGAAAATACATTCCAAAAAGCCGATGTCTTGAGGGTACTATGAATCGATAAGTCAATGTATTATTTTTAAGAACTGTTTCACCCTTAACATTTGCTAAACTTTATATTTTAATATTTGTGGTGATGCCAAACCTTTGTATTGTCACAGAGTGTTAAAAAGATCATCTGGGCTTGAAAAAACGGATAATATAAGTTCCCATCGAATTTCAAGGAGAGAGTTAAATTAATTATAGTATTGAAAAGTTCAGCCTGATTAGACTTATACTTCAAATTCCTTAAAATTTGTATTAGAAGTGGCCCATTTATACCATCTGAAATTTTATAATATAGTTAGTAGTTTTATTTAAGAGTAATTTCTTGGAAGGAATTTGAAAAAAAAAAAACTATATCCCAGGAAAATAATTATATATATTATTTTATTTATTTAGTGGACGTAGTAGTTATGTTTGTTATGACGACAAATATATGTATTTATTTTTTTTAGTTCCATTTCATTCCTTGTTTATTTAAAAAAAAATATATTCAAGCAACAAATCTTAAATAACTTTAAAAATATGAATTGGGCCTTTAAAAAAATAAGATTTGAATGTTCTAACTTTATAACAAACTCATCAAAAAGGATAAAATCTATGAGGTTTCCGAAATATGAGTTCTTTGATTAATAAAAAGATACATACAGAAATATCGAAATATTTTTTTGAATATACATAGTGGGGACCAAAAACTTGCAGTAACATTTAATTACGATTGTATCCCATTATTTTTAATTACAAGGTTTCATTACGCAACTAAACGAGAGTTGAAACAAAAATAACCAAGTTTTGTTTTTGCTCATGTCTCTGAGTGTAAATATGTCGGAACAACAACAAAAAAGGCAACGCATGTACAATCTTTTCTGCACCATTGGTATCTCCATCCAGACTGTCTAAAACATCATAAGTTCATTAAAGATGACCTCTTCCCATACTACAGCCAATAACGTCATGTCTGAGAAAAAAAGGAAATGTCTTTGCTGGGAATTATTTGTGTTTTAGTTTCGGTCTGAAAAATCTAAACTGGTCTAAAACTGTTATAATTCTAAATAATTCGGTCTCGGACCGAGTATCAACAATAGTTTTGTATCGGTCCTAGGACTGGATTCTTAATCAGTCTTTTTTTTTCTCCCCCTTTTTATTCGGTTCAGTATTTCTCACCATTCATCAGTTCAAAGGATCGATAAAAGTTGGTCCATAAGTCCTACGGTCCTAGCTATCTTTTTATTTTCTTAATTCATAGCTAGGATTGAAGAAAATAAAAACGATGAAAAAAAATAATGATAACTAGAACTGTAATAATACTTGAGTATTTTACGTTCTAGCCACATACCTTCTATTTTCAACTTCAGACATTTCGTCTCTTTGAAAAAGGTTATGAGAAAAATTTAACAGCTGAAATGACATAATTAGCAACTAGGTAATTTAAGATGTTGTAGTTACCATAAAATATCGATAAGGACAGATCTGATGACTGACAAAATTAATCAGGACCGGACTGATAGGACTTCAGTCTTTTTAGTTTTTTAGGCCGATTCAATACTACTCAACACTATTGAGTATTGGCTGTATCATTTTTGATTTCCACAAAAGATAATACGTATCCACAGTATCGGAAATATATTTTGAATCTTTTTTTTCTTCCAATTCACATTGGTGGGGCATCTACTCTTAAGAATTAACGACAATTCACAAGATAAAGTATTACCTTAAAGCTATTACATATCTATTTTACTTGAGTTTATATTACAAATTAATTTTTAAAGAAATCTTTATATTGATGTCTCATTTCAATTGTTTAGAAACTAGGGATAATTAATCTACCTATTAGTGATCCTAATTAGTAAATGAATTAATCTTACGTAAATATCAATATCTCCGAATCCGATGGTAGAATATGTGATGAAGCAAGCGTAGAAGGCATCAAAATACGTTATATCTTCCATATATGATATAAAACCAGATACTGATACCATGAAAAGCAGAAGAATCACACCAATGACGCAGGGATGAAACCTTTTATCCGCCGTGAGTTCCTTGTATAACGTATTGGATTCCATCTAAAAGTATATTCAAATTTCTCTATATATACTTAAATATTAATAAGGTAAAATCCAGGGGTTTATCTATTATCTATATTATAAAGCAAAGTTTGTATGTCTATGTACGGAGAACTCATTTTCGAGTTTAAGAATAATAACTTAGAACTATGTGATGTAAGAAATAATAATACAGCAACGAGCGTGTATATCTAAATCTCAGCGTCACATATTGAAAAAGAAAGGAAATGAAAAGGAGAGTAGGAGTAGTAGATATCTTTATTTATAATTCTGATATGCAGGACTGAACTGCCCGGGAATGCAGTCTTGAGTCCTAAATAAAGACTGAAACAACATTACATAAATCAATTCATGTGTGTTCTGTCCTCAAAAGAGGAAAAATAATAATAAAGGTTGGAGGAAAAAAAATATATGCTGGGATGACTAATGAGGGATTTAGTCTCTAGAACGTTCATTTACAAAGATAAATAAACGAGTGTTCACTTTATGCTAAATACAAAGCCCCTGAGAGAGTTAATTCTTTTTTACATGTCATCGTTTATATTTTATTTAAATCTTATGATATACATAAGAGAAAAATAATAAAAACAAACAGAAACAGTACTGCTATTTGATGCTATATGCCCACACTTGCAATATTTCATCAATAGGACTACATAGTTATTTGTTGGATCAAAAATATGTATATTTTAAACATCAAGGGTCACTGTATTCAGTGCACCCTGTTACACGTTCTATGCTTTATGCATACGCCTGCAATATATCAATAATACGACTACATTGTTATTTATTATATCAAAATATGTTCGATATACATCAGGGGCACTATCCATTACTGTTTTTCATATAAATAGATAAAGCATGCAAACTTTGCTTTATTAATATAGATAGATGAGTAATGATGAAAATTGTGTGAATAATAGTCATGTCAAAAAAATGAAAACATACATGGTTAGCCTGACAATTTAAAGAATGTTATGGAGGAGATCAGCTACAATCAGCTGTGGCAAGGTAGGAGGCGGGGAGGGGGGGAAAAATAAACAAGGACATTGGTAAGAAATAATCCGACGTCGATCCTCATTCTACTTTTAGTCCAACATGGACTTACCTTTATAACTCTGGAACAAACCCTCAAGGTTACTATCTGTCTTTTATGAGCATACACGAATGTTCAATTAGGTTTTGAATGGAATTGAATGTAGTAGAAAAGGAATTTCACTACTCAGGAATTAAATAATAATCACAACAGCTGAGCAAAAGAAAATTCATTCTTCAGATTACCAATTCCGAAAAAGGGGCCCGTTAAAAAAATCACAGGATTAATATCACTATAGATGAGCCTCTCATAGCGATGTGATGATTGATCTTTTCTTATATTAATTCGCAATACAAAACAAAAAAGACTATCATTTTTGTGAAGGATGATCGGCAAAAATTCAACTAATATAGTTAATTATAAGATATTTTATATTACTTTTTCCTCTTCGGAAGCAGATTGAAGTACATTTGTCAATCGATTTTTTTTCCTCCAATTGAAACAGCCTACCCTGAAGAGAGATAAGATTTTATAATCAGATGTGTATCCAAGAAAACTAAGTATGACATGGACTTACTCAAAGATTTTGACTCCCCAAAAGATGAGCCTCATGACTAGAACACGAAAAAGGACTCCAAGCTTAACGATATACCATATAAATATGGGTATGCCGTAGAGAGCATAGATAATAGTGAAGATTTTTCCTCCAAGAGTAAGAGGTATTATGTCTCCATAGCCAGTTGTTGAAGAAACGGATGTTATAAAGGCACATGAGGAAAGCATATCCCAAATAATTTCTTTGTTGTTCTTTTGAATTGAGAGAGTCTTCAATTTTGAGGAATAAATCATAAAAGAATCTAATTTAAAATCTTGTGAGAAATTATTTCTGAGACTTATGACTTCCGTCTCCAGCTCTTGTGTGCTTCGAAGCCTTGCAGTTTGTGCCGGTCCTTCTAATTCAATAAAAATGGCAGCAGATACCATTGAGATGAGCCAATTTATGAGAACAACTACAAACAGAGTGGCCAGAGGCTTCTTTTTGAAGTAATAAGGTATACAATAAACGGCAGATGTGGATTCTTCATCCTTGGTTGGCTGTGATTGAGGGGTGTGGTCACTTTCTGACTGTCTTGTCGTTGTTTTTGTCTTCATAAAAATCCTTGTTAATTGCGAATCAAGTATGAAAATTTCCTCTTCTTCTTCGGGTAATAATGACTTTGGTTCTTTTACTGCTTTTGGAGCTGTCATGACTCGTTCATATTAAAATTACTATTAATCATAATAAGGACGAGTTGGTTCTAGTACAGAGGAAAAAGTTTCTCTTTTGCTGGTTGAAATATTAATGACATTTTATGCATAATTAAACAAAATCGACGTTTCTAGTATACATACTCGTATACATATATGTATACTATACATACATACGTAAGAAATCACAGTTAATAATTCACTCTGAAATGAAATTCAAGTTTGGGAGCACCCGTTGGCTAAAACATACATTCAATATTGTCATTTAAACCATAAAAGTTTGGCCTTTAGAGCCATTAAAAAAACCCGTTTTTAGAGTATAATTTTGATTCAGAACCATATTTCGACGTAAAAAGAACTATGTAACGGAAAATAAATTTAAAATCAGTTAATAAAAACATTAAAGCATGTGAAATATTAATGATTATTTATGTTATCTTGAATATTATTCCTAAAAATGTTGTTAATTTTATATCTATATAAAAATCAGGTAAAATGAAGGATCTTATTTTTATAAATAGGGTATGATCAAACTAAAAAAGTAAATTTTTTCTGCAAGGTGGTATGACAAATGTTGGATGATCTAAAGGAATTTGACATCTATGAGAACATCCCTGGTGCATGTTATTTTTCATAAAATATATCATAATCCAGTATTAATTGTTAAAACTAAAGAATACACCTTAAATTACAGCCTAAAAAGATTTGTCTCTAAGAAAAGTTCAATTTTAATGGATTTTTTCAGTTTATTTATTAATTTTCTAACGGAATATTTATTAAATAAGCAATAAATAAGGTTGCAAAATATACATAAGTCGATAAGATGACTCAATCTGTAATAAATACTAATCAAATACATTGGATATTGAGCATATTTAAACTCGAGTTAATTTCCTTCCCCCTAAATAATCGAATTAATTATGTATAATTTCGGAACTTCTTTCACAGAACACTACATTCCTTATTTTGTAAATAATTAATGCAGTCTTATTTATTGTAGGTAAGGGAGGTTCATCTAAACGTTCCCAAGACTTAAAAAAAGTAAAACACTGTTATGACTTTCTTTCTTAACAGATTCATTAAAATTTTCACAAAAATTTGACATTCAATAAATAAAATTACCATTAGCTTGGACCAAACGTTCAAAAAGTTCCCCGAAACGTCCCACTGTCTTCTTGACTCTCGTACTGGTTAAAGTCAAGAATATATTCCTTATTCCATCACTCAGGAATCTTTTCATGCTGTTGGGGCCTTCATTGGAAACTCGTTCAACATTGTGAAAGACAAAATAGTCTAAAGGGTTCCATTACAGAGAGGTAGGAGGTCAAGAACTAGGCGAGACGTACATCATATTCCCATAATCTAGAAAATTGAGGGATTTTTTGCTAGTATGACAGGGTGTTTCATCTTTCTGTCAGATCTAAGGTCGGTCTTTCATGATGCTGCACATCCAAGGAAATACTTTCGTGCGCAGAAAACGGATTTAGACCTGGCATCGACCTTTAGGCCCTGCTTGAAGATGAAGGGTGGTATAAAGTGACCCTCGCTGCTAACAACGCCAAGAACCATACTTGCTTTGCGTACTTTGCCTTCATGATCCTGGGGACGTTATAAGGACTTTTTGTCAACCATCTATTGTTCCTCGAGTTTTTTGACAGAATTTTTTAGCATCTGTGAAGGACCAGACAAGATCTTTCACGGAAAGTTTATGTTTTAGCTTGATCAAAGTCTTAGTTTGGGTGACCCTTTTCTCTCTTGGGACTTGCATATCTGTGGTACTGTAGGTCTTCATTGATGCCACGATAGGCAGTTGAATGGGACACTACATCGATGCTGCCATTGATTGGTTGGGGTACTTCTACATTTTTTGTATATTTTCCTAGATAAAGTAGGACTTCAGGAAAACATTGTCAGTGAGTCTTCACTGTCTTGATTGACATGTATTCTGATTTTTTGGACGAATCAAGTTGTGAACCTGACCGCTTCAGCCAAAAACAGGTTGTCTATTTTACCATTTAAATTACGTTTTTGTTCCTGATTAAAAGAAGACAACTGTATGATGTCGTAAGGAAGCATAATGAACAACTGACCTAGTAGAGTGACCATTATACCAGACTTACTCTCCATTAGTGTGTCTGTGTTTTAAAACCAGTTTGCAGGGGAATGGTTGAAGGTCAGAGAAAATTCCAAATGTTTAAAAAAACTAGCCTTTATATTATATTTAGTGACATACCTGTGCAATTGTGTCCGGTAAAATGATCGTGATAAAAAGTAAGGGACAAAATCGTTGGTTAATATCGTTGAGTGATAAAACCGTTGTGTACATTATCATTCTGATACAAAATTGTTCTAAATATCAAGATTTTATTCAATATAATGATTATTTCATTGATAATCAGATCGGCCTGGGAATATATTAGAATAAATATATAGAGGTGCCAAGGCAAGCAAAAGCTGTTTCATAGCCTTTAGCTCTTAAATTGTATGATATGGCTTATAGGGATATATTCGATATCTTATTCGAATTAGGGATTTAAAAGTTGTGTTTTTTTTAACAATGATGCAACAAAATTTGTTCTAGGTTGTTGGGTTATTTTACTTTTGTTTTCGATCAAATTAATCGTTAGAAGCAAAAACATCATTATATTTTCAATATAATTTTGACTCTGAGACCCTTATTTCATGCAAAATTGGGGCTTAAATACTTGAGTCGTATGGGATCACTTCTTATTAAGAACTTTCCAAATATAAGTAGTGAGTATTTCAATTTAATTAAGTCATCAACGGGTGAAAGACAATAAGATATATTATATTCATTTAAATTAATAATTACGTTTGTATGGTTATTAAGAGTTTAAATGTTCGGTATTTGGGACTATCTGTTAATTATTATTATGCTATTCCCGGAACTTCTGGAAATACTTGTTTGGTTTTTTTCACAACAAATGACTTTTCTTAGAAAATAAATCCTTAAAAAAAATTATTCTCGAGTACCCTTTTTTGTAAGAAACACATCCTTAAATCCTTAAATTGAGGGCTAGCTTAATACCATTTCGTATCAGTTCAACGATGATAATGCTGACAAGTAAGGGTAATCGTCCTTCTAAAGCTGTGATGACCCCAGAAATTTGATTGAGATTATTATGAATAGTGGTCAACTCTTCAAATATATATTCGTCAGTAATAATCTCCTTTGCTTTAATTATAGAAGACATTTTTTCATGGAGTCTACTTATATATTCCCTGATTACTATGAAGTGCTTGAAATAGTAAGCAGCTGCTTTTAACCAAGTTCCCTAACGTGTAATGACTGGAGCTGGGGGTAAGGGAATTGGGTAAGAAGCAGCGAATCTACGTTTTCTTAGTCCAGCGTTCAAAAATATTTTTTTGATTTCGGATATTAATTCATTTGTTCTAGGGAACTCTTTACGAGCAAGTTCAGCAACGTTATGGAGCCCATGAGCCACGCAAATAATATGTTTCAACTGAAGGTAGTATCTTTTTAGGTCTTTGCCAGCTTTTTACAATAAGAAGCCCCATCCGTAATAAACACCTTCAGGCGGGTAGCCTTAAAGTCGGTTCCAAGCGTAACTTGAATACTCTCGACAACAAAATTGATTATGTTCTTGGCATTAGCACGTTTAATGTCTATCCCGTTGATGATATATGGACGACCCGAGAAATAGCCGTCCAAAGGACCAATCACTAAAGCAGTGATTGATTGCTCCTGATTATCTTTTGTCTCATCGACAGCAACAAAAATATCCTTCTCTTCGACTTTTTCTTTGATTTTGGAGATGACATCGTTACCAACATCCTCCATTAATTTAATGATGGTTCCTCGGGAAGGGAAGGGTTTACCTGTGTGTTTCTCCATAAATTTTTTGAACGTTGGATGATTAGCAATGGATAAGGGTATATTACATGCAATAAACATCTTTGTAAGATCAAAGTTAAAGTCTGACTTGATATATTCATCATTAACTTGATTTTTTAGATGAATATTCATCATTAACTTGATTTTTTAGAGGAATATTCATCATTAACTTGATTTTTTAGATGAATATTCATCATTAACTTGATTTTTTAGATGAATATCCATACTCTTGATATGAGATGAGTATAATGAGTGGCGTTTAATTCTAAAATCACATTTATATCGACAAATCCGACAACCCATCCGTTTCTCATCTGGTTAGTATTTTCCAAATTCCTGGGCCTCCATTTTCATAAATCCAGACAGAAGGTGACGTTATTTTAGCCATTTAATTCATTTCTCTATCGACTATCAGCATCTAATATTAATATTAATATTGCTTAATATTGAATAATATAGGCGGGAATGATAATGTTCTTGATAGAAGAAGATGTATACTATTTAATCAATGATACAATGCGTATTTATTCCTTTGTCCTCGAACGCTTTTCTATTCTTACCAAAATTATCACCCTTAAATATGAGACGTCATCTCTATAGAACTGGTCTCTACTTATGATTATAGTTGATAATATTGTAGAGAAAAACGCGTGCGAGGAGGAGGGGAAAAAAAGACATATGGTATCATTGTTTAAAATACTGATGTGATTATCATCTGCCTGCTTTATTATGATTTTTGAGGGTATAACTAATGTATTTATTAGCAAAATGTTTAATGGAGATATACTACGTATAATTGACTTCGACGTTTTTTATCCGTTACAGTAGATTTGAAAACGTCACACTCCATGAAATTGTAATTCATTATGAACCTTATTCTCAGAATAATAGCTAATGAAACGACAAAGTAGAGTATTTGAAATATATTTGAAGCTCAAAGTTTAAAAAGAAGGCTTTAATTAAATATAATCTACATACTAAAAAATAAACCATTAAACATTTAAGTTAAATAGTTAAATTAAACAATTAAAATCATATAACTATTAATAATAATAAATTATAAATACAGAATATTGAAATAATAGATTGATCCAGATAATTTTTTCTTGTTCTAACATCGGAATTCAGTTAAATATGTCATAACTTTAGGTTGCAATACACAAGCGAGACGTGGAGTTTAATCAAAAGATAATCACCCCTCTTCTTCATGTGGAAGTTGCTATATACAATTGTGCACAGGATAGATATATCTCTACCGATGAGATCTAACTAATTATTAATAATAAAGTAAATGTCAAAATCATAAAATTAGACAATAAATATATTAATAAAAAAATGTTAGAAATAAATTCATCGTAAAGATTTAGAGCAAAAGCTAATTATGTAGTAATGTCCGGCGATATTACTCCCTATTAAGAGCATCAAAAAGATTTTCCCCGTTATTTAGGTATGCTTATATAACAACATACTATTATCATGATGGATATACACAATTGTTAATTATAATGCAACACCCAATTTGGATGTAACTACCCTCGTTGTTGTGACCATTTAAACAGTTGTTTTGCCTTTTATGAGTTTTCTGAACACCATTTCTTGGAGCCCATCAACCATAGCTAAGCCTTTGAAGTGATAAAAAGTAATATTTATTGACTATGTAATATTGGAAAACCTAATTATCATACCCAAGTCTTAAAGCGAAGTAAGTAGTCTCAGACAAACTAGTTGCAAACCATCCAAAGCTACTACCCCCGTTGTTGTGACCATTTAAGCAGTTGTTTTTGCCCTTTACTGAGTTGTGTATCATAATTCTTGATATGTTTAGCTAAAATAGAATCATATTTTATGGTTAGATTTAAAAAAAAAAATTGAATACTTACTGTGAGATAGTACAAAATTCAGAGTTCCATTTCGATATTCGTAAATACTTTTTACTGATAACTTGATCATCATTTGGTGTGGATGACTCAAAACATTTTTATATGTATTTCTATATATGACATCAGTACCAACATCCTCCATTAATTAATGATGGTTCCTCGGGAAGGGATATGTTTACCCTTGTATTTCTCCATAAATTTTTGAACGTAGATGATTAGCAATGGATAAGGTTATATTACATGCAATAAGCATCGTTGTGAGATCAAAGTTAAAGTCTGACTTGATGTATTCATCGTTAAATTGATTTTATAGATGAATATCCATACTTTGTTATGAGATGAGGATAATGAGTGGCGTGTAATTCTAGACAGGGACTAAAGGCACATTTATATCGACAAATCCGACAAACCATCTGTTTCTCATCCGGTAAGTATTTTCCAAATTCCTGGGCCTCCATTTTCAGAAATCCAGACAGAAGGCGACGTCATTTTGGGGATTTTATTCAGTTCTCTATCGACTATCACCATCTAATATTATATTAATATTGAATAATAAAGGCGGGAATGATAACGTTCATGATTGATAGAAGAAGATGTATATTATTTAATCAATGATGCCATAAGTAATTCTTCTTTTCTCCTCGCACGCTTTTCTATTCTTACCAAAATTATCACCCTTACTTATGATTAACGAAGGGATCTGGGTTAAAAAAGAACAACTAAGTTTACCGATTAGAAAAGGAAAAAAGGTTGATGAGTGTGCTCTTTCTTCTTTTTTGTTCATTATTTAATAAGTCGTGGGGTGTTAACATCTCCCTTTAAAAGAATAATTTAAAGTACATTAATTCGTTTTTTCTTATTTTTAATTTCTTTGGTGCATTTTTGAATCTACAACCCATACATTAAAAAAAAATTGAGACACGGGGAATTGATCTTGGTACTTCTCTTCCTATTTCAATGGCAATACTTCATAAAATTAATTCCTTAGTATTTAAAGTATTTCAAATTTTCACTGTCGCTCTTCCGATTTCAGGATAGAAAGAGAAAGTGCTATGTGTAGGTAAAATTATACAGTGTACCAGTAATGAATTCGATATTTTCGAAGACGTCCTTGATACAGCGGCATAAAGATTGTCCGCTATAACCTTTTAGATCAAGGAGTTTTGAATATGGGCCAATGTCACTAGTGTCCAAAATAACAAAAATAAGACAGTCCGAACAAGCAGACTGATATGTCTTAATTTGGTTTAAAATATAGCCACCAATAATATTTATAAAATACTAGTTCGTTGTTCAGACAGCACCCTATCTTCTTATAGCTTAGGAGTTAGTTATTGAAGAATAGATGCATTAGCCACTTCGTCTGATTTATTTCTTCCTTCTTTTAAATCATCTAAGAAATTGATTAGATATTATTCGCCATCATTATATTGATAAAAACATGTTCTTCTTCTGCTGATTGTTCACTCTTTCCCTTGAGTCCTTTAGTTTTAGTATTCCTCGAATAGATCGAGGCCTACAGATTGTGCAGATGAACTGTAGTGGGCTTTATTCCGCAATCAACGCCCAACCGAAATAATGGCGAATGCAGAACGTTGAACAGAAAAAAAATGAACGGCACTCCGAAATAGCGGACTGCTTACAATTCTACTTGTATGTAGGAAAAAAACATAAAATCATCTTGCTTCTGTCTGAAAATAAATCCCACTGTAGATGATAAACAATGTTCGAATATTTATTAATATAATTGTAAGTATGACATTTATGAATATAAAAGTATTTCCCCATGACGGGAAAATGACATTCAAAGAACAATTTTCTATTTTTATTTCCATTAAATATTAAGTAGCATTAAATAACTTATTTTGAAATTCATTATTATCTATTAGGTACTGATTTTATGTTATTAACTTTTTTAATTTTTTAAGCGACGACCAGGAAAAAATGAACGATGAACGGGAAAAAAATTGAACAACGTTCATTTTGTTATTGTCTATAAGGGGTCACTTTTTGACAATTTTTTCCGAAGATTAATACATCTTTTGCTCTTGATTATGGGAATAATTATAATTATTATCTTCGATGGTAGCTAAAATATAGTTTTATATGTATATTCAAAAATTATAAATATGATTTTGTGTTTACAAATTTCAATTGTTTTGTACATTGATTACTTTCTATGAAATGTCTAACCAAACAATTTGTACTTTATTGAGCATTTGTCATGGGGTATCATTGTTATTGTTCATATTGGACGGAGAAGCTTGCATTTGGGTGATGAGATCATTTGCAGACATCACAAGATGAATAAACAGAATCAATGAAGTAATATAAATAACCTGAAGTTATTGGTAGTTTAATGGAAAGATACATGAATTAATTAGGATTAGAAGAATTATTCAATGAAATCGCCACAAAATAGGGATTAGCGGATCTGTACTTATGGCGCCTATGTACATTAGGATTAATTTTGTATAGTGAAACTTGAATGTATTTCAAAAAATCATGTTATTTTAACTAAGCTAGGCGCCAACATACGCTTCTGCGTCCTCCATTTCACATTGTGAGAACGGAATACCTTTTACATTGCGTCCCACTAAATGTTTTAGTGGAGCCCAATACTCATTCTCACTTCAAGCAGTATTTTTTTCGCAAAATTGTTAGAATATCTTCAAAACGCGTAGACCACAAATAATACTTACAAATATTAAATTTGTTTTTGTACGTCATCTCCGCAGGGGGGGCAGTTGGGGCTCTCCGAATAAATTTTTGAAAAATTATCTGGGGAAAAAATGTTAATTTGAAAGCAATGGAAATTTTTGCTCCGCATCTTTTCTCTCTCTAAGGATGGCGTCCCAATTTTAACGAAATAATTATTAATTATAATTAGAAATGAATAAATACGTAGAAAGTTACGATCTTACCTAAGCTAGAATACATTATTTCATAAAATGATAAATGGCTAAAAAGCCGCGGAGGATTTATTACGGTATTGGGATCAAGTATGCAATCGAACAGGGCCAATCCGAATCAATTTGGTGCCCAATGCAAGAGATTAGTAAATAATATGTGTATTCAATATTATACTCTCACACAAAGCTGAATAGACTGTCGTAGGGCTCTTACCTCCCGTCCAACTACCCCTTCCTTTCACCCCCGATCAATTACCTCCTTTTGCTCACAAGCCTTTAACCCCCCAGGCCATCTACCCCCATATTACAATAAATAGCAACTATACGGGGAAACATTCAACCTTTGAACAACCATACCAACGTAATTATTTATTTAACCAAGGAGTCCTTGATTTAACTTAATGAAGTAAATATTAGTGATACGTATTATTATTAATTAGTATATCTCATCAAATACGAGAGGATAATTATATGCATCTAAGTCAGTATTTTGAATGTTTCCTATTAAATTAAATGTTTTACCAACTTTTTGTCATGGGATTAACGAAATTAGATTAGGCATTAGTATAAATATTTATTGTATCTTATATATCATGCCTATGGTTAAACAATCAAGGTAAGTATTTATTTTAATTGCAATTTTTATTTATTTTAGTATTAAAATTTTGATGGTTTATAGAACTCATAATTACTTTCCGATTCGAACTTGAAAGTTTTATTGCTCAACAACCGCTCCAAACAACCATAACATTCATTTATTACTGTCACCCTCTATCATTTACTAACCGTACTTTTAAATAATAAAAATAGAAAAAGATGGGGGTAAAGGGTCCAGGGGATAGTTGGTCGGTAGTTAAACGCTGGGGGGATAGTTGATTGAGGGGTAGGTGGCCTGTTCCCTCTTAGACATAACATACGATGTTCAAGTTCGAACCAATTTCAAAAAGTTCGTCTCATGTTCATTAAATTGGAATGAGGAATCTGATAAATAACAATCTGTGATAATAGGCGATAGGGTTCAACTACGGTATTGGAAAAAAGAATATCTTAGGTTTTACGGTTATGAAGGATTCCTCGTTGGCCTAATCCTTCCTATGTTACACGCATTGCTGAATATACTTCAATTAATCACTCAATTGAATATCAATTGTCATCTCATTCTCATATGCCTGGAGTAGAATTGATTTGACAATGGAGCTGTCCTTTGGAAACTTAGATGGAAATGATGTTTGAGAGGTTTTCCTCCGAGATATCGCCTGGAATGAATCCCCTGTTCAGGTCAAACTTGCGAACTCGAGTCAAGATGAATTCTAGGTATGAATGATGTAGAACTTAACTACTACCTATATATTCTATAAATTCCAATAGATTGACAATATTGAATATTTACGAACTCCATATGCTTATTTATCAGATCCTTTATTCCAATTTAATGAACATGGGACAAACTTTTCGAAATCGGTTAAAACATGGACATGGTATGTTATGTCTAAGAACGTGTTCCCCTTTGCTTTTCCGGTATACCACCAAAAAATCCTCTTTAAAATGAACTCGGTATCTTCTTACTACTAACTTACTTAGATGATAGTTTGAGCAATTTTTACCATAAGGAAAAACTAGAACTAACCTTACGAAATATGCTCATAGTAGGTTTTTTGAAAGGAAACTGCCTATGAATGAATCAGCCTTAAAAGAACTTATTAAACAAAAGAACTGAATCCTTTACAGATTATTCCTATTTCACAATTCCCAGTATTAGAAAATAACTTAATTTTCACGAAAAAAAAGAAAGGAAATCGGCAATGAAATAATCATTTTTGTACAATAGTGCAATATGCAATACCATTGAGGATATGCCTTGGCGTCATATTTTCAAAAACAGGCAAGCTCTTCAAATATCCCGTACTATTATGTCCATCACTAAAATTGAAATTTGTCCTAGGAGAGAATCGGATTGTAATCTTAACTAGTATAATTATTGATTCTACTGTATTTCAATATCTACTATGACATATATATACCGTTGAAATGCGGTTCTTAACTGGTTGGAGCAGTGCATTTAGCTCGGGTTTTAGACGAAAATATAGAAAAGTGATTAAGAACTACTTTTTCTTCTTTCAAATGGCAAGCACCACCAACCCCAAAGTCTTGCAATAAAAAAAATAGTAACAGAACCCACCTGTCTGAAGAGGTTAGCACTATAAACAAACTAAGCCCACTGTGGGGATATGGGAGATGAGCACATATGAGGAATTTACAGCGTTCTGATAAAAAAACAGCACGCCATTAAAAACCAATCAGAGGCCTCTCCAAAAAAATCAGCCTGAAAATAAAAGAATGAAACCCGACTTGACCTGACAATTAAAAATTAAAGCCCAACCAGGCCAGAGCGTTATGGGCACAATTTGGTCAAACTATCATGTTTGGAAAATTGAGCCTAACCCGAAATTTGGGTTAGGTTCGGGCTCACTTTTTTTTTTCTTAGGACCAATTATGGCATCACCTGAACTATCGGCACCCTTCGCATTTGCCTTTATTGTCTATGACATGAGTCTGCCTTGCTAGTAAATAAGGGGAGAAAATTTTTCTGTTGATCTGTTTTTTAAAGGAGAGAGGTTGTTGAAAATAGATTGGAGGTTGCTTTGAATAAAAGTACTGGCTCTAGACACTTTTCGAGGCTGCCTTAAAAAACTTCACTGGAGGCTATTTCGATACAGTAAAAAAAAAAAAAAAATTGGACACCATTTTATAAGAATTGAGAGAATCATTTTTACCAGTATATTCGAGCCCTTTACATTTCAGGACCCATGTGATTGCCTGTTTTGATTTTATTAAGCTACAGCCTTGAGGCTCATTTTTATGTATTGAGAAAAAAAAGGGATTTTATATATTAATGAGTATTCTGTAAGTTGGAATGATTATACTAGGTAAATATTAAGTGAATAAATAAATCAGCTATCGATTCCCTCATTTCCCTTGATACGGCATGGCTATTTCATAATTTATACAATTTAGCATAATTGATATATTAATATATAAAATTTTTAATTGATGTAATATTATATGTTCTTTTAGTAAATGAAAAATAATTTTTTATCTCTTTGCACAAAAGTATCCCTAGCCTCCCATTATGACCCCCAATTTGAGAACCATTGTCTTAAGCAACCTTACTTTTCGGGGGCTCTCCTAGCACTATGCACTCTGCGTATAAGGTAGCTGCAGCTCCGTTTGCATCTAATTTCAATTCCTGGGCCCAAATTTTTTAGCAACCCCCCCTTCTTTTATGTGCTTGTTACCAAAACTGAGGCTGCATAAAAAAAGAACCGAGAACGAAGACCGATACCTGGACCCATAGAACAGCTTAACCTGAACTTGGCACAACAATGTACCTATCATCAGTATAATATACATATATTCAGTAGTATTGCATCGGTTTAAAACTAAAAAGTATGTAGTCCCATCAGTTCGGTCCAAATAAAATTCGTCTGTTCTAGGAACGGTCCTCGTCGGTTCTTTAAGGAAACTAAAACAGCCGAAATTATGTACTTACTACTAACTACGACGTCATTTGAGTCGCTGAAGTTTCATCATAATTCAAATCATTTTTCAAAGAGACAAGATACCTGAAGTTAAAAGTACGAGGTGTGTGACTTTAGCACAATATTATACGTTCTAGCTACCATTAATTATTGTTTAGTTCTAATATTCCTCAATCCCAGCTAGGAGGGGGCAAAAAAATAGCCAGGACCGTAGGGATGAAAAATCGATGTATCGGTCCTTAGAACCGTAAAAAAATTGGACTGATAAAAAAAATACTGATTAGAAAATCAGTGCTAGGACCGATTCAAGACTAATATTAAAATAAAAGAAAAATAAACAAACCTGACAGTGGTTCGAACATCGAGATAAAATTAAGGAACATGACTCCTAACCCCCGAACATTTTACTTCCCAGCCATTTACCCCCCCGAACCCTTTACCACCCATCCTTTTTTATCATTTTTTTTTAGAAGTACAGTTAGTAAATGATAGAAAGTCAAAGTCATAAATGGTCATAAGTTATAAATTATGGTTGTTTGGAGTAATTGTTGGGCAATGCAACTTTCCAGTTCAAATCGGAAAGTAGATATGAGTTCTATAAATCATTAAAAATCTTATACTAAAATTAAACATTTTTGAATTGAAATAGATACTTAGCCTGATTGTTTCGCCAATTCGGTAAATATTTCTACTTAATTAAGTAGAATTTGGCTTGTAAGCGTTCAGCTATTTTGGTTTTTCGTTCAGCCATTATTTTCGTTCCGTTCAGTGTTCCGATCATAAGATAGTACCAGGCTTGTACAGTATACATGCATAAACTAGCTCGCTCGTTAAATGAACCTCTATAGTTGTTGAAGCATAAAAAAAGTCAGATACTCCAAATGCGATTGCTAATTTAGATTGAACATAAAAAAAACGAGAACGCTTTCATATATGTCTGGGGCGCAAAAGTTTCTTTTTTCTCTCTGAAATGTCTATTGGAATCATAAAAAAAAAATCAAACATAGTTCAAAACACTAATAAGTAATAACCAACTAAAAATAACAATATTTTGTTTTCATAGAAGTAGAATAGCTATGTCTATTGTGATTCATATCGATCTCCTCTTAATCCCATATGTAAAAATAGATGAATTAACTCATAATTAATTTTTTAAATTATTATATATAACTTATGACTTACTATTAATAGTACTAAGTCATTGTAATAAAGTTGCATATTTGTAGCACGTCAACCCAAAAGGAAGCTAGAATATTTTTTCTCAAAATTTGAACATGGAATACTTCAACAAATTAATTATAGCTCATTTCAACGAACAAATGATTCTGATTAATTCTTTGGAGGCACCGCTAATTTTACTTAAAGCGGTCAAAATTTATCTTATAACTGATTCGGTAAACAAATCTTTTGAACGAATCATTTTAGTGAACTGATTCGGTGAACAAATCTTTTGAACGCATCATTTTAGTGAACTGATTCGGCGAACAAATCTTTTGAACGAATCATTTTAGTGAACTGATTCGCTGAACAAATCTTTTGACCGAATCATTTTAGTGAACTGATTCAAGTGTTCGGCTCACTAAAAGGAATCAAAATTCCCAGTACTAGACAGTAACGTTAAACATAATATCTAACTCAAGTATCTACTCAATGTGAAATACTTTAAAATTCATACGAAAAATGTTGTGTGCGTCTTTTTTTTTTATATGGCTGTTAAGTACTCTTGAAATAATTCAGAGTGTGAGAATGTGTTTCATTGAGTAATTAAAGAGAAATTAAATTATTAGTGCGTAAAAGAGACATAAATAATAATTTAGACTCTAAATTTTTAGAGTGGTTTACTAAACATGAACATTTATATCAGGGGTGTCTGCAGGGGAGGAGGCTTTAGGTCCTTTCCCAATTTCAAAAATGGCCCCTGATTTTGTGTAGTTGTGTTACTAGGATACTTATTCCGTAGACAACTACATCCCTGCCAAAATTACTATAGCCTATTTGAAAGGAAATCTAATATCTCATTTTTAGCGTTCAGTCCAATTTATTGATGGGCCTCTAAAAATACCTACTATGAACATATTTTGACAAGTCAGTCCTAGTTTTTCCTTACAACCAAAATCACTCAACCTATCAACTAAGTAAATAAGTGGTAGGAAAAGATACAACGTTCATTTTAAATAGGTTTTTTTTGTGGTAGACCGGAAAGGTTCGTTTATCCAACGGAAAACACGTTCCTAGTCATAACATACTATGAATTTATTCATTCCTGTCAATAACTTTGAGGAAGACCCTCTTCAACATAATATCCATCCAAGTTTCCAAATGACAACTTCATTGTTAAATCAATTCTACTCCAGCCATATGAGAATGAGATGACAATTAATATTCAATTGAGTCATTAATTAAAGGATATTCACCTATTCAGGTAGCATTTGAAGGAATAGGCCAATGAGGAATCCTTCATAACCGCAAACCCCAAGATATTGTTTTCTCCAATACCGTAGTTGAACCCTATCGCATAACCCTGAACATTCTATTTTATGACTAGAAACGTGTTTGTCTTTCCGATCTACCATCAAAAAGCCATTAAAATGAACGTATATCTAGGACTGAGAATTTATACCTTTAATGGATCTCAATCCAAATAATGAGAACCATAAAAAGTGACTCCTTCAACAAAAATTTTCATGTAAGTCTTCTAGTATGATAAAATGACATTTGAATATATAGCTACGTTTGTAATAATGGTCGCCACTGATCAGAGTGTATAAATATTAAAACTCTATAAATTCATTAATTACCATTTAGAATGAAAATCCAGCTTCAACTTAATTAAACTGAAAAATAAATATAAATGTCAATTTCTTTGTCTGAGTTTAATTTCATCAAATATTTTATTTGTTGAATAAATGTAAATATATTTAATGATGGTAGAAATGAATCAAAAAATATTTATTCGACACTCATGTAAATATCTAATTTGGTTAATTGCAGTACGTACTGTTGGGGTCGACTCTATGGGAAGGTTTCAGGCCCTCAAAAATTTCAAGTTCCTCATATTTCTCGATATATTACGCTAATACTTGTTTGTCAATAATTGAGTCTTGTCCAATATGAATAATCCATCATGACTAATAATATTATAATTGATAACGGAGAATTATGTGATTAAAACTTAATCCACATGAACCGCTACAGTGGTCGTTTTTTTTGTTTTTTTTAATCTTAATGTATTGGTGATAGGTGATATCAGTTTTAAAGAATTTTGATATTTTTTGCACTTGGTCACTTTTCCTTTTTTTCGCTTGCCATTTTTTCCTGCCACCATCTTATGAATATGAGTTATGGATATTATCTAATTGGTAGTTTTAAAACTTTTTAATGCTTTAGTTATATAAGCTATAATATATAGCTATTAGCTTATTAACACACGTATATTCTAGTCTCTAGCTAGAAGCTACACTTGTAAAGGCGGGTTACCACATTTATCGTGCGTGTACACGTCGTGTATATAGGTATATATATATATAGGATATTTTTGTGAGAGCAACTCTTTTCCCAATATCATTTATATGTACGGTATAATATACATAAAGCGTTAAATATATCTAGCTATATACAAGATACTTTAAGACTCTTAACTATCACATTTAAGTCAATATATATAAATTATACACGTCTAAGTGTATATTATATAATATAATATACACTTAGACGTCTACACGCACGATAGTCGATGGCAATTTGTTCTATTGCAATTTCAGATTGCTCCTACTTTACTGAGCTCTACAATTTTCCTCGCTCTCTCCAATAACATCTAAGATATGGTAACACGCCATTTATTCTCTTGAAGATAGAATTAAGTAATAACAAAATTCTGCCTCTGCTGCTAGCGCACAAAAAAGTAAATTTTGACAAATACATTTTTCAGCTATTGATGAAAGCTTTAGCTAGCTAGCTCTCCTTTTTAATTGCTTCAAATTTCCAATACCGGAAGAACAACCCGCAGTGGCTTTAGTATTTGTTATTTTGATTTAACATACAGCAAAGTGAGACATGTCGTCCCGCGAAGGTGGCAAGAAAAAACCTCTTAAGGCTCCCAAAAAGAAGGGAGGAGATCTGGATGATGAAGATTTAGCTTTCAAACAAAAACAACGGTAATTATTAATACAATTTGTTCATTATCTTATGATACTAGTACTACAGATGTTATGAATTCCATATTTATATTTTATATAAAGGGGAGGAGGATAAAATAGGGAAATAGATCTTGTTTCTATGCCAATGATATATTAATTATTATAAAAAGTATATAATATTTTAAGAATGGTAATGATGAATTAATTATCAAGATCTTATAACTGACTTCATTTAAGTATTTACTAAACTATCTCTATCCAATCATTATTAATTGCAGAGAACAAGAAAAAGCACTAAAGGAAGCAGCGGCAAAGGCTGGTAAAAAAGGACCCTTGGTCAGTGGTGGAATTAAGAAATCCGGAAAGAAATGAGCGTCCCTAACTTCAACTATACATTTCCATTTTGTATCTTGCTTTTGTGTACTGACGTTGATGTGAATAACATGTAATGTTTTCGAAAATATATTGTTCATAAGTTCACAGTGAAGTTATATTTTATGGTTATCATAATTAACCCTTTCATACATTATTTGCTCCTTAAGTGGCATTAGATGATGATTAAGTTGGTTCTTGGATACTTTGCTGGAAAAAATAATAATTTATTTGATGATGATTCTTGGTGCAATACTAAAGGATTATCTACTGAAGTACTCTAATGGCAAACACATCTTGATAATTATAAAGTCAGAGACAACCTCGGGGTAAGGTAGTGTCGATCAAGACTTGACAAGGTACAAAAGAGTTCTGACGCATTCGGTCCAAACGATTGATTCATTCGTAATGCCCATTGAATCTAAAGAACTGTTTGATTGACTCCCTCTCTTCTTTCACCTTTTTTTCTCTTGCTAATTAATTTATTGGGGTGTTGTCATGATTTTCGTTTTAACGGTTTTAATAGCGGTTCAAGCCAACTGTTAAAGCGTCCTCATAATTAAATGTATCAATGATTTATTAATTAACACTTTATCATTGCAGTCTATGGCAAAACATAACATATTTTACACGGGTACCCATATTTAATTTGGGTAATAAGATATGTCTTGTATTATTAGCAAATGTTCCTGCTATTATCAATGCACTGTTCTTCTCCTACGCACGCAGCTCATACTTAGTATTATTAATCAATTTCATTATTACAAAAATTTTATTTTATTTTACATCTAATGTACGCTCTTAATTAAGATATAAATCTCCCATCCTCCCAATTGCTAAGAAACCACTGTCCTACACTAAAAAAGTGATATGTAAATGTGATAACCATTCAACTACTTGCGACGAGACATAATTATGGATGCCATCAAACGTTTGTAAATTTATTTATAACAATAATGTTTTTAATCAATCTTGGTTTACGAAGCACTTCTTTAACCCGGAATATTCTCGAGATACAGGATACTATCCTTCCACGTTCAATATTGGTTGGTATAAATAAATAAACGTTCATTTTGAACGAAATTTCATGGAAATAAATTTAATATTCTCAGTTTTTTGTTTGATAATGTTCAATAATTCAATATACTTCGAGGAGACAGGAACTTCTTTATTACTTGTTTACTGATTTGGGTTGGCCCCCATTTTGACGCTACAAGGCTAAATGTATGAAATATTTTTTCTAAAGTAATTAAAAATATATATAGATAATCTTTCTAATAAATATAAGGTACTCATCCACGAGTGGATTCATTAGACTTGATTTGGACCTTTCTAAAACACTTATTGTTTACGCCGTCTTGATCTCTTCCTGGTTACTTTTTTTGGGGTGGGTTTTTTCGGAGTGGAAACTTGTTTTTCCGGAATCATTTGACATATTACAACATCAATACATTCACCACCCTCAAAGTCAAGCACTTTAAGGGATTCCTTTTTTTCCAGAACCTCGCCATCAAAGATTAAACTAACTTCCTCAAATTTGATTGAGTCGTCTTTCTTGGAAATGTACATTTCGATTAGGGAAGAAACAGTCTCTGAGGGTTTTAGTTTGACCATTACGGGGTCTCGACTTTTTCCATCTTGAATTTTGAGTTCGATCAAGTCCTCATCTTGAATTCCTTTGTAAGCATGTAATATGTCAATAACTTTGATTTCTTCAACGGATGAGTCTTTGTTCATGGGCTTATCGTTCAATGAAAGCATAAGCTCATCAGAGGATATGGATAACTTCTCAGCAAAGTTAAGAATGAGATCACTTACTTTCGCATTCTAGAAAACACAAGAAGTCAATGATATATTGATGATGTAGCATTATTATATAAAACCTACTCTATGAATGGAAATACGATGGATTTCATAGTTCCAGTGTATTTTAATGACTTTATTGTCCTCTTCCTTCGTTTTCGGAGACGAACTTCCATCATCATCACTCAACTCAATTATAGAATTGTCGTTCCCACTCGTTTTTTTGGGTTTTTTTGAAGACTGTCGTCTCTTTCTTCTACTTCTAGGTGTTTTTTTGGATATAACAGAGACTACTTCTTGAACTGAAGCATCATTAATTGGAACTTCCTCATCACTATGTCAATATTTAGAGTAATTTCATGATAGAGAATTAAGAACCCCTTTAAATGATACCTTAAGTAAATAGATGAAGATGGAGAAACGGAGTTTAGGGATGATGAAGACGTGGACCTTTCACGCTCTCTTCGTATTGGAGTTTTGGATTTAAATTTGGCTGGTTGTTGGTGAGAATAAATGAATGCTGAAATCATTATTGTTAAATAATAAAGAACTTCAAACGTACCTTGGTTCTTGGTGCCGGCGGATGTTAAGAAGTTAAAGTCTCCGAATTCATCATCCGAAAAATTATTGAGGCTCATTTCTGGTTCTTAAATAGTTATACGATCAAATAAATGGTTGATTCTCCCTTGTCTATGGAAACCTCTGATTCTTTAAAAGTGAGGCCACTTCAATTATCTATCCTTCATAAACCATACTTACTCTTAGATAATAATAATTATCATTATTTGTCGATTTATATCAATGGGCAATATTATGGACTTTAATTCATTCAAACTGTCGTCATTTCCCAAATACAATAATAAAAACTAATAGTCGAAGGGTATTTAATTAATATGCTTATTTCAAAAATATTTAAGTAATATTAGTTATTACTTATTAATTATTAGGTGGGTATATAATTATTAATTTAAATTAAAATACAAAATAAAAATAGATTTTTATAGCAAGAAAGGAGGGAACTATGACGTCATGAAACAACTCTGACAAATTTATTACATCATATCATTTTGCATTCATTAGATACTAGCGCGCACGACGAGCTTTTTTATACAATCTCAACCTCAATTGTCAAAAGCATAGAGAAAGAAATACATTTCTTTTTCTATGGTCAAAAGGAAAATGAAAAATTTGAATAAACATATGGCCTTCTGTATTTTCCTTGTTGCCAACGGTTCATTTATTATATATTATATCAAAAGCATAGTATGAAATGACATAAATTCAAAACGAAAGCTCTTGATTGATATAAGTTAATACAAAAATCAAAATCCTATATAATACCAATGAATTCTAACACTACATGGAGGATCACAAGCTCCAATCACGAAATCTTTTGTGGTGAAAAACATTATTTTTGATGAATGATGATAAATTTTACTTGGTAAACTTGGTAAATCTTTGAATTATTAGGCTATAATATAAATATTAAGTATTTTAAGCAACATTTAAGATTATGTTTGAAATGCCAAAAATTTGTTTTTGAGTAAAAAATGATGGATTTACTTAATGTATACAACTCAAAATCGAAATAGATTAATGTTAAAAGGTTTTCTAACGTAAATGTTGAAATAATCTTCAACTAATTACTTAAACTGATGAATTTGTCCTCTAAAAACAATGTATCAACTTCAGCTTATATTGTACAAGATTGTTATGTTACATTGAAATAATTAATCAATTCTCTAGAGTCGAGTAGATTGAATTTGCACAATGAGTCAAATGTATTTGGAGTCGCATAATTCAAATGGTTGGATTAAAAACCAGGATTACAAAATATTATACCAAACTGTGAATTATGAATAATTTATTTCTAGATGTATATAGTTTTTAGTGAAATTATTTATGTTGATTTATTATTTTAGGGACTGAGAATTTAAATTCAATTTCTATCTAGTATGATCCAAGTAGTTTCTTCATTCTTGACTCCGACTCCAACACACATAATTATTTTTTAATAATATAGCCACTATAAGTACTATTAAGTCATTTGAGTCTATATACTTTAAATATAGATTTAATTTATACCTATAGGTAATTATTAGTTATATGTTGTAAATAATTGTGCTATGTATAAAGAAAATATTTGAAATATAAAATTTAACTAGATGAACAAGAAATGAAATGGATCAAAATCTATCTATTGCTAATAAATTATAAGTTTCAGAAAATAATTTATGTACTCTTAACCAAGGAATGACAATACGAACTACATCTCACTGGAATGTTACACATTTACCTGATGATATTGACTATTCACAAGTCTAATTAATGAACAAAGTACAGTTACTGGCTATGCTATATCCAAAATAATAATTTAGAAATTAGAAGTGTTTGAGAGTTGTGATTGTATGGAATATAAAGAATGTTCAAAATTTCTGAAGTAAACTTATAAGTTAGTTAACTTAATAAGTTTAATAAATTAATAGTGATAAATACCTATAATTTATAACCATTTAGAAAATAACTTTACGAATACTCAATATAAGCCTTAGATTATAAATAAGTTTTGTTTACAAAAATTAAAATAATTTTTGTAGCTGGACTTGGGTTCGGTACAAATTTCACGACTCCACCAAAAATGGCACCAACTCCGACTCCGGAGCCCTTATTGAAGGTATTATCAGTCGCTGGCATTAAATCCTCTTGATGTTATAAACGATTGGTTTTTTGAGGATGTTTATCCTCATTTAGTTAACAAAATCATCTGAAAATAGTGCTCGGCACAACTGAACTTCTATTAAATATGTGAACCCTCAGCTCTAATAATTGCTTCAATACGAGGCATAAACCCCTTACAGTCCTTCACTATATAGTCAGACTCGAGCTTGGTTCACTTCTAACTTATAGAAGCCTCTTGAGGCTGGACGCCCTCTCCACAAGACACTCCAGATAGATAGGTCTAAGGGTTTTGAGGATGGCGGGTACATGTTGAGGTCCCAAATGTCCGGAAATTTGTCTACAAGGACGGCCTGGGTCTTAGAAGTGTGATGAAACGGAGCTCCGTCTTGAGTGAAAACAAAGTTGTCCCGAACTTTTCACTGACCCAAGGTAGCACTAATTTACCAAGAATTTTGCCACAAAAATGGAGGGGAGACACCCCAACGTTCAAGACCATGGTTATGGCTGGATTTTTTACTCTGAAGACATGTTTAACTGAAGTTGAGACATTGTCTGGTTGTTCAATTGTGATGTAGCAGCTGTTCTGTTTATTCACAGAGGCATCAACGGTGAAAAAAAATTCATGAGAAAAGAGTAAAATTTTCCCCAAATTTTTGTTAGCTTCAATAAAAATAATAATTGTTTAGAAATTGCATCTATAACCCTAACAAATAATAATCAATGAATCACAAAATTAAATACTATGAAATAATACGAATCTGCTCCAGTAATTAAATTTAAAATGTGTTTGATAGTATTGATTAATGCACATTTCATCCTTGTTTCAATTCATATTTTATGAGTCCCCAGGAGATCTTGGTTCCATTAATTTTGATTTTTTATTTAGGTAACCTGAAGGTAACAGTGCTCTTATTAATTATTTCTCCCTATTTTGAAAATTCAATCCTAAAATTAGGAAACAAGGAGCACTATAGTTTTTTTAGTCATCTCTAGCTATATGTCCACAGATAAAAGATATGTGACAAGTCAAAACCAAAGTAAGCTAGATGGATTTCTTCTCTAAATGGATTTGCATTTATTAACTCATTATCTTCCATTTCATTTAATAAATTATTCTTATTAACCCTACTGATTAGTAATTACTAACTGAGGCGCTTTCTACCTTAAAAGTTTCTTACTTTTTAATAGTGGACATAATATTGATGTTATTATTTATTAAATATTATGTCGTCCATCATGGTTGCCAATGTTTTCTTTTTGATTTACAAACTCACGAAGATTTAGACAATTTTCAATACCCTAACAACGTGGTACCCCTGAATGACGAATTGACGCTGATTTATAAAAATAAAAAAGTCGTGAATTGTTTCCTTCCTTTTCCTCTTTGACTTCTCAACGACGCGGTACTCCCGAGGTTAGGGTAAGAATAAAATTCTATCACTTTGATATATAATATAATAAGTTATTGTTTGCAGATAGTTAATAGATAAAGATGGGTCGCTACGCCACCGAACCAGATAACCCCACCAAGTCTGCTAAGGCTCGTGGCTCTAACTTGAGAGTCCATTTTAAGGTGAGATAAAGTGATGGTGGGAAAGAGTGGAAAGGTGGAGTCCCTGTACTCTGAAGGGCCCACAAACCTCTTTGATACATGGTATGAGTTGCTGAGAAGAGAGTGTAGGTGACTTTGTTCCGCAAACCTCTTGGTATCAGGAGTTAAACGGCGGTTGAAGTCACAAACCTCTTTTCCTTCCTTGACTCCCTCCACTTGGGCCCCAATCTCCTCCTTCTTTTCATTACGTCCCTTTTGAAACGTTGATCATTCTTAATAATTGCTTAAATCCTGTAGAACACACGTGAGTCCGCTCAGGCCATCAAGAAAATGCCACTTCACCGTGCCACCACTTACTTGAAGAACGTGATCAACCAAAAGGAAATCATTCCCTTCCGTCGGTTCATGGGAGGCGTTGGTCGTCATGCTCAAGCCAAGGTTCACGGAACGAGCCAAGGTCGTTGGCCCAAGAAGTCTGCTGAGTTCCTTCTTCATTTGTTGAAAAATGCTGAGAGCAATGCGGAGTTCAAGGGTCTTGATGTGGATCACTTGGTCATTGATCATATCCAAGTCAATCGTGCTCCTCACATGAGACGTCGTACTTATCGTGCTCACGGTAGAATCAACCCCTACATGAGCTCTCCATGTCACATTGAAGTCGTTTTGGTTGAGAAGGAGCAAGCCTTCTCGAAGGTCCCCTCTGATACTCCCGAAAAGAAGAAGGTCTCTCAAAAGAAGTTGAAGAAGCAAAAACTTCAAGTAGATAGATCCGAAGGTGTTATGTAATCATAACGTGTCTCATTCTGTTAAATATATAACCAAAACCATATAAAAACGAATTTTATTTTGAGTTCCCTTTTATTTTCGGGCATATCCAGTTGACAAGATTTTACGGCTGGAGGTAAGTAGGATATAATGCAATGGGGGTGAATACTATTGAAAATACAACAAACTAATCAATTTATTACAAGCAGAGTAGATTTAATGGCATGAAGATACCTATCACTTCATCAGAACACTTATGAGGTTGATAAATATATTCCGGCCTAAGTCATCTGTGACTCAGACTATATGGGCTTGAGAAGGTCAAAACACGGCCTGACTGGACAGTCCAAGAACTTAATCGTAATTTTTGGGTTTAAAAATGGGCTATGTTTTCTAAATTATATTCAAGAAGCCGAAAAATGGGTTTAATCTTGTGAAGAAAACATTTGTACTAGATTTGTTTGGTATACATGAATAAAACTAAAAATTAGTACAGCTAAATTATCATTATTTACGCAGCCACTAAATGAAACTAACTAGCTAAGAAAAAATGACTTGAAATTATATGAGTTGGACAATTCTGCTAGCTATGAAACTAGTACAGTCGCGACTATTCTTCATTTATTAAAAGGGAATTGTTCACAGCTTAATGAGATATAAACAAAGCATTAGTAAGCGCCGCTCAAAATTTATGAGCTCGAGCGGAAGCGCGCTCGCCATTTTAGAAAAGCGAAAAAATCGATAGAATTTTTGCTCATTTATATAAATTTGTATTACTTTTTCAGTTTTCTGCAGCTTATGAGATAACATCGAAAAATTTGAGTGTTAAAGAATAATTTTAAAGATTACAAGAAAAAGGTTTTTATGCTATATCTGTGGCTCTGCTGTCTTCGGTTGACGAGTTTACCTCTCATGTAGCTGGTGACTATGAAGACTCTGACATCAGTTACCTCAGAGGCACTGCCATCTCCTTCGTGTGTGGAAATTACGTTGGAAGATCAATCTTTCTTTTTTGTAAAACGAATTTTCCCAACAGAAATACGATTTTCAAATATTTTTATGTTGTAAATTGACATAAGATCTCAAAATCTCACGCAAGCCTAAGTTAAAAAACTTGAGAACCCTTTGTTTAATCTCAAACTAATTGTCAGGAAATTACCCCTCAGACAATTTTTAATTTTTTCAATCCGTTGCTTCGTTTAATCGCACTATTCGGTATGAAATAAGTCATTTTAAGATAGCTTTCAAAATTACAGATAAAGTGGAATGGATCGAATAAAAGGTATAATGCATTTAATAACTTCATGTTTTGTAATGTTTTTATTCTATTTGTTTATGCTAAGGTCATAAATTTAAACATCAGCATTTTCAATCTTTTTTACTGAGCAATATGAAAGTACTTAGTCTTAATTTTTAACCTCTCCTTTTTTTTTGAATTACTATCATTAATTGTATGGAGCGTGGTATTCATATACTCTAATGTCATATTATACAATTCAAATGTGGGTATTAAAAAATATCATCTTTTGCACAGTACTGTATTCTGTAATTCATGAAAATTTCATTCAATTCTCTTGATGTTTAAGAAAGTTGTGCTGTTTTATTGAAATATCATATTTTATTATATTACAGATTTTGGTGGAGGTTACAACATTCACAGATTTAACACTACAAAGAAAAGGCTTAAAATTCCTATAATAAATTGGTCATAACTTCCTTAATATTGAAGCTAGAGACATGATCTTGGTATCAAAATGTCTTTTTTACCATTATCTATTAGATAAAACAGTTTTAAAAGGGGGAAAAATTGAGTTGGATTTTTTTTTGTAACATACATATACCAAGAGTTTTCAAGTTTAAATACGAGCGAAAAAATGAGCGCCGCTCATTTTCATTGAGTAGAAGCGCGCTCTTCGGATTTCTTGAGCGGACTAACGCTCTGGATATAAAGTTCAAGCAATCAATTTTTCAGAATATTAAAATTTATACTTTCTATTTTCACAATTACCATTATGAAAAATCTTTTTTCTTCTTATAAACATTCTATTTGGGCTTTTTTTTAATTAAATGATTTAATCATTATTACTTTAAAAAAATGTGCTTTTCTGAATGTGGCCCTTCAAAGATTATAATTTCCTTAATTCAGTTCTTTATGTGAAAGCTTGAACCCTCTAGCTATAGATTCTTGAATATATGTAATCTAATGCAATTTTTACTCAGTAATATTTTTATTAACATATACTTTTTCAATAAATATTAATATGTACATATAATATCTAATATCGACCCAAATAACATTATTATGTCGTTTATAAATGGTTAGAAAACAAGTTCCCTGTTTTTAGATTATTATTTTATTTTTATTGGTAGCACATTATTTCATTTTTAATCGGTAGAGAGGTTTTTTGGCTAATAATTAATCATAGTCCGGATCTTTTAGTATTGGTCAGTAAATGGTATTCCATATTTGTTAATTTTTAAAAAATCTTACAATTTATATAAGCAAGGAAGGATTTGTGGCCAAAAAATTACTTACTATAAGCGAATCCGTCTATTATGAACCGAAGAATAGACTGATAACCAATCTACTCATGGGTGTCTTAAAAATGATATATGTCCGTTGATAAGTTTATTGGTATTTCAGTAAATTCAGTTTTTGAGACTTCATTAATTTAATTCAGTCAATTAGACACGAAAAGAATGCATTTATGAGTTACTCCTATTTTATCGAAATTGGTTACTTTATACGAATAAAAACGCTCAAATGGGTAAAATCTATTCGTAAAGACTCAGTTTGCTTTTTTAAGTCTTAGTGATTTGAATTAAACTTGATTTCCTTGAGAATTTGATACTCATATTTGACTTGAGACTAAATATGTTAATCAAACAAAGAAAATACATTTGAGAAAAAGAAGAAGAAATGTATTTTCTAAAAATGACATGATCCCATGTCATAATTGTAAGGATCCAGGTGTATTAACATTTAATTTGAACAAGAGTCATGATTAAAAAACTAAGTGGGAAGAGTCATACTATTTAAATACGGCTTACCTGACAAATTAATGAATATATTGAAAATAAATATTCTGAATTATTTTTATTTATGTAATTTATTTCACATCCGCGAGATTGTAATAAACCAATTTTACAAATAAATATTCTGTAATATGACAATCTATTTTTATAACATGTATATATAGGATCGATAAATGGCAGATGAATCATATATAAGTAGAACAATAATGATTTTAGGTCATTAAGTTACTTAATATTCATTTGATTAAAGTAATGCTTTAGGTACTTATATTTTCTTACTTAAGATGATAAGCAATAAATTGGGAAGACATAAAGTACCAATTCATTTAAGAGATAAATAATATGTAAGTACACAAAAAAGATGGATGCACAGTATTAATTTATAGCACATTAGTTGAGAATCCAATATCAGAAGTCCATATAGATAAATCACACTGTGTAGCTAGAGTCCAAATATATTTTATTTTGAGGGACATTTCACTCTATGATGATTGAATTTAATTCATAGGAATTTGAAACAATGAATACTTAAGTACAAACAAATGTATCCAAATAAAATAAAATAAATCAAAAATGTAGTGCCTATAACTATTTCTCAGGATAATAATATTAATAATTAATCTTTGACAATACAATCTATAAGTCATTCATTCATTTAATAAATAAATAAAATTCAGTGGTCATTCCAAATTCATTTTTAAAATTGCTTAAAAGAATAAAACATTTCCATAGGTTTATTTACTTTCCAGTATTTTTCATTCACTTCCGCCAAAGAAAACGTACCTGTCAAAGGCTGATACGCCCCTTGTCCAGTACACATATGTATAATGAGATCACTCACGTTATTTGACTGCTGATCCGCATCTGGGATATCTAGCGAAATCCTCATAGCGAGATACTTGCACAAATGTTCAACAAGAGCTTTTGAAGTCGTTTTGATGTAGCGAATGGAGCTCTCCTTGGAAGCAATACTTTTATCTACTTCTGGATGGGGTTTGAAAACGATTTCAATTTCTTTTTGGGAGTTGGATTCATCTGAATCCGTCGTTTTGGGTTTTTTCTTTTTTTTGGCATTCGGATCATCGGATAAATGAGAGGATTGCTGCCGTTCTGCACCAATAGGCGTGTTTTCTGACCCAGAGTTAGGTGGTAAATCATCATTGAAATTTTTCTTTCTATTTAAAGCCTTTGCATGGGCCATTTGAGCTTTAATTCCGTCTGTAATACTTGTTATGAAATTGGCACTACGAGACTTGCTGAGAGTTTCTAAAATGGACTCTTGCTGAGCCTCATACTCCTCTCGATTTGGAAAGATTTTTTCAACGAGTTGATCGAAATTCGGGTCTGGACGAAGACTTCTTTTAGAAACCAGCTTTTTTCGACAGGTTGGACACTCCTTGTTCCCTGATCTTAGCGCTGTCACGATGCAATCCGCACAAAATCGATGTAAACACTCCTTTGTCGTCATTGTCGAGCTAAAAAATGAAATATATATAAAAAATGAACTAAATGATCTTGAAGAGCCAGCACAGATTCTTCATTCAACTGAATGCCGCAACGACTGACTTACCTCAACATATCAAGGCAAATGGGACAAGTCAGCTCACTTTTGAGGCTTAGGGCGGACACAGCTATCTCCGTGTTGTCTGTGATGGCTTCTTGGGGAGTACGGTGAAGCTCATAGAGGGATAAATCCCAGGATTTCTCCACAATTTCGTTGGAACTCATACCGACACCGTCGCACTCAGTTTTTCCTTTCTTTCATTTGTTTTTGTTTATTTTCTTTTTCTTTTCCATGATATTGGTGTAGGCAGGGGGACCATATACAGGCTTCATCCATTTTATATCTTACTTAAAAAGTTATTCTGTTGATCAATGATCATGAACATACATGATTGAAATATAGTAAGATATGATTCTACCTAATATATGTTCTAAAATCAACCTTCATAAATGATTAAAAATTATGTATGTACAATTAAATTTATCTCCATCTAAATAGAATATACTTTTTGTTTAATTTATCAATAGTAATTACTAATAATTGTTGGATCGGTTCTAGAATAGATTTCCTAATCAGTCTTTTTTTTTACAGGTTTGATCTTTTTTACCATTCCATCTTCGTAGCTATCTCTTTATTTTCTTAACTCTTGTCCATGAATGAAGAATATAAAAACGAAAAAAATAATTAATGATAGCCAGGGCCGTCACTAGCCCCTTTTGGAGAGCTCCTTCCCGCCCAACAAAAGAGTTTCTGAAGCCCCCTAAAAATTTGAATATAAACAACTGGAATGACGTAATTATTCATTACGTTATTTCACCTGCTATAGTTACCATATAAGACCCATAAGGACCAGTCCTAGGACTGGCAAATTTTATTAGGGGTGAACTGATAGAACTGCAGTCTTTTTATAGACCGATCCAATACTATTATTATTAAAATGAATAAAAATTATATAACAGTTGAACATAATTATATTAATTGATTATTTCCATAGCCATATATCACTCGACCATTTTATATCCCTACACTGATATAATTTTTGTAATTAGACGTAAATAAATTTTCACAGTTTGGTTTAATTTCTACTCTAAATATGTTTCGAATAGAAAAAAAACCTACCTGTTGTTAATCATTTGTATGATGTCAACGAGGTATAGATACATTAGTTAACTATCTTCCATGATGATATATTATAATATTTAATTATGTGGATCAGGTGCCTATATCATTCAATTAAATACCCATTTTTATGATAGTGCAGTAATATACAAAAGTGCGCATGTATACAAAATTCTATTGATTAATAGGTTGAGTGATACCCATTAAACTTACCGAAGTTTTGTTATCCTTGACAATTGTTGAAATCCTGTCTCTCAAAAGATAAGAAATACATTCCATGTCGACCAAATGAGTGTTTTTTGTCAATGTATGGCATGAAAATGATTTCAAACTATGTAGTGCTGTAAATAATAAAGCTCCAAATATCTGATCTCTTGTTGCTGGATCAATTTATTATGATTGGTCTATAAATACTTCTTCCTTCGGTGAAAAAACACATCAAGTCTTGCAACGTATTCGGCTCAGGTATTCAAACTCTTTGTCTAAATTATTTGGGAATTTTGCTCAAGGTAAGGATTTCAATCATTTATTCATTACTCATTGAATCCATTATTAACTGTATAAATCAAAATTCCTTTTTTATTGAGTATTTATAGGATCCCGAATAAAAAGAATAAATGATTTTTAATAATACTAATACAGAAAACAAGGAGAAACAAGAACTACATCAGAATATTTTTTTTGTATTCAACGCAACGGATACATAAGTTAGCAATTAAAGGGTTCCATCCCTCCCTCTAAGGACGCCCCTGAGTAGACATTAGTTTATGATGGGTAGGGCTGTATATTAATTTACAAATATCCACATAATCATTATTAAATTTCAGAAACTTAGCGAATTGATTGTAGCATTGACATTGTGTATCTCTTTAGGAAATATCTAAATTTATGTAATCTAAAGTACAGTAATGTTATTATTCTTGATTTAAAGTAATAAGAGACATAACGAAATTACATTTACACAGAGTAATAACTAATAAGTAACTTATTACTCAGAGAAGTAATATTACCGAACACTGCTTATTACATGATTTTTCAATTAAGAATAATCACTTTGCTGTCTCCTCCTTATTTCAATCTTTCATGAAGATGTCAGTAGAATTCCTAACGTTAGTAACAGCTTTTATCTTGTTCAAGATATTGTGTACATAATTATATTGTCTTTCTCGGTTGAAACATTTTTTTTTTTTTTGCAAAGATAACATGACATTAATGGACTAATTAGTAGTTCATATCATGAGATATTTATTATTAAAAAATATTTTGTACTAATTATTTTTTTTCATGACCAGTCATTGGAACTCGTAAGTTATAAAATAATCGGGGTTTCACTCTGCATGAATTGGTTCCTTGTAATCAAATTCACTTATAACTTATAAGTTGCATGCCACAAACATACCTGGAGAAAGAAGTGTTTACAAACGAAATTGTGTAATATTTTCTTTCAAAATTGTATTGATTTGTATAATACCTTATTCACTCAATCAATAATTGTTTTGTTTATAGAATACAGGGGCGTCTACAAGGTGTCAGCCCCTCCAAATTAAGGAATTTTTGCTTTTTACTAGAATATTTAATATTAGAAATTTATTTTCGAAAAATTTAATATTTAAAATTTAATTTTTTTCCGAAGAAATTAAATTTTTGAAATTTATTTTCAAAAAATTTAATATTTGAAAATAATTTTTTCAATTTTTTTCCCAAAAATTTTTATTTTCTGTGAAAATCTTTGGATTTTTTAAATTTTTCTCCGAAAAAATGGAATTTTTTAAATTTTTTTCCATTTTTTTTTGTCAACAGCTGAGGATTTTTGAAATTTTTTCCACAAAAATAACTTAAACATTTTTTTTCGAAAAACGAATACTTTTTTTTAAATGTATGTCCACAAGGATTTCGTCAATTTTTATATGCCTACTTATGAGCATTGAGTAAGATGACGAACTCTCTTACATCATTTCAAATATTTAACTTTCCTACGGTCAATTAGTTGAAATTTCAAAGATATTAAATAATAATAATACATTCTTTTACTCTTCATGAATTCATGGGCGTAATCAAATTACGGCATGATTGTCTGTACAATATGTATATTATGTGTTTTTAATTCATGTTATCATTGAATGTTAAGATTTGCAATCTTTTGATTCATAACCTTGGCTTTCATCATTCTTCAAGACTTAAAGTTAAATATATGTAATAATTAGTACACATTTATTATGCAAATATGTTGTGTACAAGTTCGAACTTTTACAAGGAGATTGTTCAAGCTACAATTTGTACGTTTCATTATGTTTAATAAAAAAATTATAACTATTAATAGATGCTACCATTTCATTGTTGATTTCTTTCAGTAGTAGCTTGGGATGTGTTTTTTTTTGGAGAGGACGAGAAGAAGGCGGCAGCGAAACATATGGTACTCCCGAATTAAGGCCCTTGTTAATATCAGCTGCCTGTAATATGATTTTGGGGTGAGAAAATGAATGACTGCTATAAGGAGGAGAAGCTGCCACATTTAAAATAGCATTAGTACATCGAAAATATTGCAATGATATTTAAATATATATTTATTTTATTATGCATTTTTAAAACAGTTTACACCAAAGATAGTGGATGATTCTTCTTTCAAAGGAAATGTTAACAACATAGCCATCTATTTAAGAACGAATAAAAAAGAAACTATAATGATCACTCAATAGAGCGGAAAACCTCCTCCAAAAATCAAATTTAGTGATATATCTCAATTTCTTCAAAAGTTATGGTCAAGTATGCATTTTTTACGTTTTGTGTTACCTTAACCTTGACATTTTCAAAAAATTTAATGGCCTCTTACAGAGACAATATATAAAATTCATACCAAGTTTGATCAAAATTTGACGTAATCCTGCTGACTAAAAAACAATCAAACGGATGTAAAAACATAACGCTCGTTCGACTTTGTTGTGGAGGTATAGGAAAACAAGTAGCAATCGTTTTTCCTTTTATTAATCTCGAAACGGTGATTTTTCTCTACAAAAAAACCATCTCTAGTAACACTATAACTTTCTCATCGCACTCTTAAAAAATAACTTCCCTCATAATGCGCCACCATAAACGTAGGAGACGGGAAAGCAGAGGAGGGTGGCAACTTATCCACTTCCAATGAGGGAAAACTATCAATAAATAAATTGGTATGTACGGGTAATTAGCCCCTTCCAAATTTAGAGAAAAGTAACCAATATTCGGGCAATATTTGACCTTTCTAAAAAAAAAAGGTCACCAAAAAATTTAAAAAATTATTTTTTGGAAAAAGGGGGATATAAATTAAATAGAAAAAATGCTAGATCCTAATATTTTGAGCAAAATTTGAAACACGGAATCTCCTCTCCTACGTTTATGTGTCCTACAGAGTACTTATCAATTAGTAATAGTCATAAATTAAACCATTAATATAAATTGACCTTCTAAAGAATACTCAATTATTGCATTATCATCTTCACAAGTACTATTCTAAATTCTTCCTCGAGATATATTAGTGTACTGCCATACTGTTCACCAAACCTCAATTAGGATGAGACTTCAATCATTAATATCCAGGATTGGAACATTGCCACTGAGCCTTTTATAACAGTAGTCATTCCTAAAAGTCAACTGATTATTTTTATCGAAAAAAAAGGAATTAAATATTAATAATACATGAAAAATATACAACTGATAGAATATTATCAAAATTTGCTTAAATAAAAACAAATCAACTCCAGAAATTAAGGAAAAATAAATGAAAAGTTGTATTTTTAAGAGTTTATTTGACAGTTTTCGTAGTCTAAAATTATAAATTGGTAAAATATGTTGTTTTATTTGCCATAAAGGAACAATGATAGTATATTTGATAATATTAGACACTTGGTATCAAATAAATGAGATTTTAGTAATAAAAATTAAAAGAAACATCAAAATGAATGTGCGTAATACGCAGTACCAAAGATAATATTTATTTTTGGCAAAATGTTTGGAACTAAAATACTCATACCATGAGACAAGTTAGGGGTAGATTGGAAATATATTGTTGCAAAATATATGTTTCATCTATAATACTTAATGACATAAAAATCCTGTAACTTGATTTATATCGATAATTTTAAGGATACAACATCCAAATTTCATTTTTTTTTGTCATTTTACAGATTTTCTAATCAAAACACGTCCATAAAGGACCATTTTTTTTGGACGTTTGATGGTTTTTTTCTTGATTAGAGGAATAAAATGCAAAATAAGAAATATCCGGCACTACTAAATTCCCAACTTTTGTCATTACGGTAAGTCCTAATATATATACAGTCAAACTTGGTCTAATGGTCACGTCATTTATCCTGTCATATACAGTTGCCACGGATGAATTCCATAACATAAAAAAACTATATTAAGCGTGAATAAATGGGACATTAAAAAACTGTATTAAGCGTGTCTCTGCAATTCCCACCCAGCTGTTGCACATATTGTACATAGATGAATCTGCTTTAAGTGTTAATGGTCACTAAACAGACATAGCTTGTTATGTTCAAGACAAAGACGACCATAGGGCCTCTCTTGACGAGTTAGTAAATAAAAATATATCCATTAACATAAATGAATTTCTATCCTTTCCTACCTCTTTTTCCCATGATTAGAGTTGACATTTTACTAGCCCCCGCCCCCAAAAAAAAAAAAAAAAAAAAAATAGAAAAGGAAAAACGGTTGTTGTGTGTGTTTTTTCTTCTTTTTAGTTCAGTATTTAATCGGTCGACGTGGTGGTAACTTCTTCCTCTGAAGTGAGCATTCTCACCTATCTTTAGGTTAAACTGTTTTAAAAATGTATAATATAATATAATTTAAATGTAATTACAATATTTTCTCCGCAATAGTGCTATTTTAAATGTAGAAGGTTTATAATGTTTATCATTTTCCCCCGGATCATATAACAGGGAGCCGATGTAAGGAACGTTAATTCAGAAGTACCATATGTTTGGCTGCCGCCTTCTTCTCGTCCTCTTTTTTTCCCCTTTCAAAAATGTCAACTCTACCCATTATTGCCTACCTGTAAATTTTATCGTTCGTTTTATTCTTTTATCCACTAGTTTTAACTTTTCAATTGCTCCAAAATACCAAGCACTAAGTGTCACTTTTTCAGTTTTATTAAAAATATTCTTTTTCTGTTAAGGAGTATGTTTTGTCTACTTTTGGCATGGGCTTTTTAGAGAATGTGAGGAGAAGGCCGGAGCAAGACTTACAGTATTGTTGAATTAGGACCCTTGTTAACATCAGCTACCTGTTCTGCATAGAGAAAAAAATATTATTTCTTCAAAGAATAATCTTCTACATTCAAAATAGCAAAAGTGTACTGAAAATATCAAATTCAACATAAACCAAGGAATAGCTGAGATATATAAAGGGTTTTTCAATAGGGACACTCACATTTGATAGGTCGTGCGATTTAACGCCTCTAGACTATTTTCTTTGGGGTCACGTAAAAGTCCTGGTCTACACCAATAATCCGTTGACGTTAGAAGAGCTCAGAACAAATATTCAACGGGAAATTGCTGCAGTTTCAGTCAATTTATGTGGAAAAGTAGTCGAAAATTGGGTTCAACGATTGGACTTCTTAAAACGTGCACGTGGTGGTCATTCAAACAACACCGAATTTCATTCATAAATTAACTTGAATGTACATATTTTAACGGCAAATAAAGAAATCGTCGATATCTCAAACCGTTTTCGTTTTATTAAAAAAAAAAAATGTGAGTGCTGTTAATGAAAAACCCTTTATAATAGTGGGCAACCGTTATTATTTATTTACTCATATCTATTATGTAATTTTTGAGAGTTCAAAGAGAATTTTTTTTTACAATGTCCCGATGAGCAGTCTTGTAGAGCACATAATTAGCTGTCGATTGCTAAGAAAAATATTTTCCTAATCGCCACCATGAGCACACAGTACGAGAAGAGGATTGAGACCACAACACTCTTCCGCACGGAATTGTTACAGAAGGCCATCGGAGAGCAGACTGGAGCCTCAAGGAAGACATTTAAAATGTCTCCATGCAGTTGAAGGTCGGAGAGGACCTCAGACACTCTTCAGGAGCAGGTAGGAAACCCTCCGTGTCCGTCAACCGCCTGAAGTCGACCTTCGAGAAAAAACCAATTTCCTCAATTGTTGACATGGCCAGGAAAATGAACAAGTCCCCATCTGCGGTTTCCAGGTCTCCAAAAAACGCAGAACAGCAGAGAAAAGTCAGTTTGGAGGCTACAAAAAAGATCATGAACCACCTTTGATGAACCTGTGGACTCATTGTGATCTTTTTTGATGAGAATACCTTTACTATTGACCTTGTTCTCAACAGACCGAATGATCGTTCAGTGACATTTGGAGATGCAGAAGAGGAGCACCGATATGTTTACACCCCCAAACATCCTGCCTCAGTAATGATGCTACGCCTAGTTACATACAATGGGAAGGCCATGAATCCTGTGTGGCTCCCTTTAAGATACAGGTTGAAGGCTGATGAGTACGTCAAAATACTGGAAACCAAATTTCTGCCATGGATCATATCCATCCTTGACAATTCTCCCTAGGTATTCCAACAAGATGAAGACCTGCCTACACATAAAAAAAAACCCAAGAGTGGCGGCAGGCCAACATGCACCTCTGGGCAAAGTACTTCTGGCCGCCGGAGATGCCGGACCTCAACCCCCTAGACTATTCCCTCTAGGTGCACATGGAGTCCAAGGTATGCAGGAGACGAGCCTCCATGAGCGCCAAGTACATCTAGAGGATCTGCAGCAGCTTCCGCCACCGCCTAGACTTAACCATCAATTCTGAGGGCGGATACATTGACTAGAAGTGTTCGATTTGTTTCTATTGATAGTTAACAAACTTGTTTCCTAATTCACCCAGGGTCCTGCCATGGTCATCAATACTTTTTGTGTTAAAATGAGTAAATAATAATGGTTGCCCTGTATGATATGATAAATATATGTTTTCAATAGTTATTTTCTGTTTTTATGAATGACCTTTTAAAAGTTCCCACATCCTAAAAATCAAAATTCCAAAAATTGATTTATTCTTTATAAGTTGAGTCACTTTTTCTCCAAGAAATGCAAGCTCAGTACTTTCTATAATTAGAAGAAAATTTCCCGTAGAATTTTGTATGTTGCAATATTTCCAATAACTCTCTTTTTTTCCTTTTACACACCTTGGAAAAAAAATGTAAGAACATTTTTATTAAAAAGAATTTTGAAACTTATTCGCTATTTCCATCGGATTATTAACAATAAGTAATTTACTCTTGTGTTTGTAGTGATTTTTGATAGTGAATAAATTGAAAGAATATTCATTCCTTCGCGTTCAATGGATCATTTTTACATTGGAAGTATGTAATAATAATTAGATATTGTTTTTCAAACACTTTAATGTAATTTTTTAGTGTAAATACATAGCAAATATTTATTTCTTTTTTGATTGTTTTTTGTGTCTCTATATGTCGGTATAATAATTAATTAAACTGGGCCAGATAATTACATCAGTTTGGAGCAGTTGGGATTTAAAAACTTTGGATGATTTTTCTGTAAAATATCTATATATAAACCGGGTGGGATTTTAAATCCCGAACAAGTTTAAACCTCAATATCTTGGTAATCCTGAGTTTTACGTTATGGAAAGTGTGCTCATCAGATTTAATTGACAAAATTGTATGAGGAAAAAACACAAAATCCTTGAGATGTCCTCCGAATACGAACACCGTGCTGCTATTATTTTGTGCCTTTGTGCTAGGTGCACCCCCAAGGATATAAATAACACCATAGATATATAGAGAGATTATCTTAACAGATCCGGTGTCATGCTAGAATGTTAAGTTGGTGCAGTTTGTCCAAATCGGTGAATAGTAAACAGATTTATTCCATAAAAACTAACATTTTAAGACCTAAAGTTTATATTGGAGAAAGGAAATATGACTTCCTAACTAGCTCGCTGGGTTTGAATCCCTTTGACTACTACGTGTAGTGCTTTTTGAGAGAGATAGTTCAATTAACGTGTATAGAATACTTTTAACTCCTTGTGGGCTTCCATTCTCGAAGAAATGAAAAGGAGTTCTTCATCAAGGCCTGTGCCAGGTTAGAGGCTGTGATGAACTTGGTGCTGAAGGTGGTTGCTTTGAGCAATATACTTTACAGTGGACGCCACAATGTAAGAGCAAAAGATTAGTGAATTGCTGAATTAATTATGGGAAATAAACTGTTGAATATATTATCCTTAAGTTTTCTGAATTTAAAATCCCGACTCTGTATATTTTATGTGTTATTACTTGTGTGAAGACGCGTGTGTCTTCAACGGTACATATATAAATCTATTAGTGCCGTTAGAGATTGACTATAATCAATTGAAAAATTATATATTTAAAACAGTGAATTCATAAGTGTTCATTGGAGGTTTTTGGTGCCAAATTTGGTCATTTTTTTCCCCGCCATTTTTCAACATCCTGGAATCTACTTTGGATATTCTTCCTTTTCGTCTGAGTAGGAGTCTTTCCTCCATATATAATTTTCTAGTAATCGCGTGCTCTCTTTTTAGTTCATCCATCTCCTGAGTGTCTTACGCTCGGGCTTTCCTGACTCCTCCAAAGAGCTAAATAAATTTGGTCAAATAAATTACTTTTTTGAGATTAGAATAGGAAAACAGTTGTTGCTTGTCTTTTTTGATTTTTTATTCATTATTTATTAATTATTGTTGTGATAACATCTCCCTCTAATAAAGACTATAGTTTACTGTTGCTTACCTTAGTGCAATATTGAATATAATTAATTGTTTCAGTCAAGTGCCATAAAAAAATTATCCCTTCGCCTGGATTGCAATTAATTGGATCTGCATCTATCAATTCTCCCAAGGAGTTCCTATTTTTCCATTTGGATATCCTAGCCACACGCTTTCTGATCCTCTTTTCATGTTTGGTTCAAGGGATCTCGTCTCTGTGCCCTCACTCGGTGGATCTCATCTTCTTTAATGGAAGGATCGTTCATTGTGCAGATGCCCTTTCACATCAAGGTTTGTGATATTGACTTCTGATCTCGTGAATCATTGCCTCTATTCTCAAAAATACATAAATTCCTTCAAATCTTATACGGAATAATCATATACTGCTATAAGAACTAATGAGTTCCATAAAAAGCCTGAATAATCCACTGAAAGCCCAAGTGAGGAACAGTAAGAGTTCTCATCCTCCATCCACTGCTCCTTCAATACTGAAGTTCTTTTCTTCTTAAGTCAACTCTGCAACGTTTACTCTAAGAAAAATATTTCATTATAAGAGTCTTTCAGTTTCCTTGATGTATATAACGCCGAAATAACTTATTTTATTATAGGAATAAATCGTCATTACAATGATGATCCTGATTTTTTAAGTTCCAAACACTTGTCCATAATATCAAGCAGTCCTACTATAATAGCAGGGGATTTTAATGTCAAGCTTAAAGTCACTAAATATTCAACTATACGCACGCAAAACACTTATCCTACAGCTAAAAAAAGCTCTTAGCTCAATTATTGCATGGTTGCAACCAAATTTGGAATTACATGCATACTTTCTTCTAAGAAAAATTTTCTAGGCCTGTATCCTCCCGTATAAATATGGTTCTATTCAAAGGTTTCTTAAAATAATCTTTGAAGTCATAGAGGGTGATAGAAACACAACAATCTGACCATAAAGGCATTGACACTTTTTCATAGGAAATTCAATTTTATTTTTTTTCAATTTTTCAAGAGTAAAATGTAAAAGAGAGGTTTTGTGAGGAAATTTATTCAACAAAACCCTCTGAAAATAGTGTTTGGCACAACCTGATTTAATATGTGAGTCCTCAGCTCTAATAATTACTTCAATACGAGGTCTAAAACTCTTACAAACCTTCACTATTTAATCAGACTCGAGCTTGGTCCACTCCTTCTTGATTGAAGCTTTTAGAGACTGGATACACTTGTGAGTAGTAGCACACACTCTCTCCTCCAGACGTGTCTAGATAGAGTAGTTCGAGGATATCGCGTCTGGAGGGCGGCCACATGCTTAGGTCCCAAAAGTCCGGAAAGTTGTCTCTCAGGAAGACCTAGGTCTTAGCACTACGATAACATGGAGCTCTGTCTGGAGTCAAACAAAGTTATCCCTGAACTTTTCTCTGGTCCAAGGTAGCACTTTATTATCCAGACGTTCGATGTAAGCATCTCGATTGAGCCACTCCTTCTTCTTTACAAAAATGGGAGGGCAGACTCCGCAACTTCCAAGAAAATGGTTCCGGCTTGCTTGATTGTTCTGAAGACATGTCTCACTGAATCTAAGACATTGTCTGGATGCTCGAGGGTGATGTAGCGGCTGTTCTCTCTATTAGAAAGTGGTTTCAACGGTCAAAATTTTTTAATCAGAAAAGATCAAAACTTGGGCCGAATTTTTGTTGCCCTTGAAAAATTTAGAATCTTGTTTGCTCTTTCCAACTGTCTCAGCTTGCTTTGTTCAGAGATAAGATATCCTGTTGTCCTCCTCCGTGATTTTGACCAATGTCATTCCAGATTGAAAATAAGAAAATGTACCACTTGATAATATCAACCCTGTATATAATCCAGAGCCTTTACAGAAAGGGTTTTGAAGACTATATTTTTCAAATGGTTGGCGTTATCCTATCCAGAACTAGAACGTGTTTCCAAAATGAAATTCGAAAATGCTTCTATCATAATAAAAGAGGCTATCGCCAAGGAGACCCTTCTTCTGCAACACTTTTTATTTTATGCATCGACCTTTTAATATAAGATATCCACCAAGATAAAAAAAAAAAATCATTGGTTTTAAATCTTCAACTTCTATTTCAATATACTTCTGTTATGTAGATGACTTGACTTTAATTTTTACTGGTACTCCACTTCTAACTTTAAAATCTATTAAAAATATGACACAAATCTTGAAAACATACTCTTTAAGCTCTGGCCTTGAAATGAATGCTGAAAAGACAGAAGTTGTAAGTATATACAAATAACATTTACAAAAAGATTGGTTCCTTTTCAAGACCACTGGAAAAATAAAACGGCTTGGGTCATGGAAAGTTCGAAAAAAAGTTAAAATGAATCAAAATGACATCCTATCTAAACTGAAGAATGTTGTAAAGTTTTTTATTTGTTTACTTTAAATATGTGGGATAAGGCAACATCATGAAATAACTATATTTCACACCAAAAGATATGCAACTTTTATCTGTTACTCTTTTGAAGCTGATATTTTAATGATTCAAAACGATGATAACGATGATATGGAAAGTAATTTATTTCAATTAGTAAAAAGAGAAATTTATTTACAAAAAGATTACACAACTCCAAGAAATTTGGTGCCTTATCACTTATTAATTTTTCAGCTTGAGGTCCTTGAATCTCTATTGGATCGGTCGACCTTGAGATTAATGCGATCATGAATGGAACATTAATGTCAAGGAGTTTTTATGAAACAAGACTGAATTTATTCAATTAATCCCGGCAATAAAGTGTCGAAAATTTTAAAAAGGCTCTTCAGACTTCCTCTTCAGGACTTGACGTATTCTACATTGGTTCAGAAGGAATTACCAAGTGTTATGAACTATCTGTAGAGGAGGGAATGCCAGAAAAGGAATGTATATAACCAATAGAGGCTATAATCCAAGGTTAATAGAAATACAAGTTTAGACCATCATGTAATCGGGCTTGCTACAATTATCAATCTGATGTATTGTACCTACTGCTGGGCAGGATAGACAGATAAGACAAAACACACAACCAATCAAAGTCTATGTTGTCATTATTACTAGAATTTTCAATTTAATGTATCTAATTGACTGTTGGGTAAGAAAAACAGATTTTGACAAAACATGCAATCCCTCATCTACTATGACGTCAATATAAAAAGCGCGGTGGAAGTCAAACATCAGTCGTACACGCGTTATGGTATAACTCTGAATTTCTAACGACCAATTGTGCCATTCAGGTTGAGGTTAGCTACGATTTTCGTATCAATGTTGAGAAAGTATACTCAATCCCCTACACTAAACCATTTTATTGAATATATAAAACCAAGTAAAATCAAAAGAAACATTCATGAAGTAATTGGAGATTTTAGGTGTAAACCTCTAACTTTGGCAAGTTAAATGGTTTACTTATCGTCAATTATCCGGTACCCTGGAAGTTGAAAGTAAATTTTATAAGAACAAACATTTTTGCTGTATAATAGAGACTGGTAATCATTTAGTATATCAGATAAATACACTGGAGGAGTTCTAAGCATTATAAAGCTGTATGCAATTGTTTTTTGAAATATTTATAATACCTAGTACTTTTTATTGACTTTCATATGACTTAGAGTATCTGTTTATTAATGCATTTGCATATTTCTTTTTGTTTGTGTTTCTGTCTATTTTTTGTTTTTTTGGTTTAAATTTTGAAAATGTATGAATGGATATCAATATATATGGGGCACTAAAAAAAAATTCCTTAAATTTCCCGGATTTAAAATCCTGACCCTATATTTAAGTATCCATAGGTATATATGAATAACTTATTGAATAGATTCTTTATATTATAACTTTTTATTTGGATTAATATAAAATACATTTCGTACATATTTTTGATGATTTTTTTTTTAAAAGACCTTTTTCTGATTAGGTTTATTTTTTAAATGTTATTTTGAATAATGGATTCATTTCATTTCTGGCCTTTTTGAAATAAAATAGAAATAAATTCATTGTGGAAATATTGTTTGGCTTGTCTAAACACGAGAGCGATTGTTCTTTTGCCCCATTCTAGGTATACAGATGGAGATGTGTATCCTATGTCTATTTGTATAGATACAAAAATATGACAATGGAAGAGTCTGATACTTCTTGTCCTTCCAAACAGAAGAGTGTTCTTTTCCAAAGCTGTATTCCTTATTATTTTATTCTTAAAGAGATAAAATGTAAGTTACAAGTAATCACTAGTCTGTGAAAGACGAAGAGCTATAAGTGTCAGTCCTTGTTGGACCTGGAGTAGAATTGAGGATCGACATTGTAGTAATTTCTGTATGTACTATTGCTCGATAACAGATAGTCTAATAAAACGTCATGACAGCTAAGCTGTTCTCCTCCAAAACATTCTGACAAACTAACGAGGACATATTTTTCATTATTCAGTGGCAACTCTTTCCATAGTATAGATCTCCTACTCCTCAGAATGCATTTGAGCATCATTTTCAATTTAAAAACCACTGGGATATGAGCGTTCAAAATACTCCATCAAATGGAATTATAAATGCTCAAATAATCATCAACTTATGGAATTCCGTTCGTAATTTGTTCAGAGTTTTGACTCAAGGCCTTTCAATCTTTTTTGGTCTGTAAACACCAGGCAAACAAAATTAATGGAAAAAAAAAAAAAGAGAAACTGGCCACATTTGAAATATGATCTCTAATAAGTAATAGCTAGTATTGTTCTGTATAGAGATATTATGGTGGTAATGGAGTACTGGCACGTTTAAAACTGTATTATATTCAATTGGTGTTATAAGCGGGACTTACAGCGCCATTACGTCACAAAAATATTGGCCCAACGATGATATAACTCCCAAAAACTTTTCAAACAAAAAAATATATAATTCGTGAGTTAGCCCCTTATCCCGAATAAACATCCTGTTGTCTCTGAATTACCCTAAAGGGAGATTCATAAGCAACTCGGCCACTTAAGGGGGTAGGGAGTATCCGGCCTAAAACCACGTCTATCCTCGTTGAGAAGGAGTAACACTATTTAAAACTATGTAGACCTGAATAACGCACCATGATGGCATAGATGACGTCATAAGGAACATAACAAAAGTTTTAATATAAGGGCTAAAAAAAACCCCGTTATTAAATGAAATATGGAACAATTTAAAAAAAAGTCCATTGTAAGGCCTTTCAAAAGGTAAATTTAAAAATGAAATGAAAAGTTGGGAAATTTTTTTGGAGGGGAAAGTAAAAAAAACCTAGATGTTCTTAGGAAGGGGCGAAGAAAAGTATCACGTAAGTCTACATGGGCGAGGGGGCTTATAATTATATGGAAAAAGAACCATGTGGCGTATGATTGATCCCTATGGACATTTCTAGCTTATCAAAGATTTTGAGCGGAGGTTATGTTTTTTTCTCTGTTGGTTTGTTTGTTAGTCACCTGGATTACGGCAAGAGTTTCATTTTAGGTTTTGATAATTTAATATTTTTTAAATCCAAATTATTCCCTCAAATTCATTTCATAAGGCCAACTAGACATTAATCAAATTAATCATGATAATCGTAATGAATTTAGAAGATAAATCATGTCATGAGTTCTGCTTCCCTCTTCTCTGCCGTTCCTTTGTGTGTGATCCCTCAATCACAATTAATCAACACACAATGACTGGCAAAGTTTTTTATACTTACATTGCACTGTATGAATAGAATAAACAGTTATTCAAGGAAAACATAAATATACACATGTTAATAATATGTCTTATATTAAGTGTTTGTAGAATAAATGATTTTTTTTTTTTTTTGCAAAAAAATACATAAATAAGTCGAACAGTAATAGCTTTCATCTCTTTGTCTGTTTGAATGTTGATTGAAATGTCATCAGTTGGATTTTGATATTATATGCAATACATATAGATAGATTTGTATGTCTATAAACTCTTATAGTTCCTCTTATCTATTGATAACTCGTGATTTGCATTCATCAATGTTGAGTCAAGATAGCTTCGTTTTTCTTTTATATATTTGCAATTTGCAACTAGCGGTACTACCTGGTATGGCCCGAGTTATTAGGTGTCTACTAACGTACACACCTAACTTATTAAGATGATCACTCTCTAAAAATCCTCTATGTTACTCTACACTTTCATGAGCAAACTCATGCGTAGTTGCTCAATACTTAAATGTTCTCCCCTCAAGAATGAAAGAATAATGAAGATAACAGCTTGAGGAAAAAAATGTTGAGGTTGCTAATAACAAAAGAACTCGCAAACTAAAGATTTACAACTCAAAGTTTATATACGCTCCTTTTTTTAAAAATATGTCGTGCTGTAAATACCCACGCTCGTTGCTACACTTCATCTAACGTCACATACATTTTTTTTATATGTATTGTCCTTTTTGTTTGTTTTTTAATATGAGTTTTAGCTACAGAGGCTTGTTGTTAAAAATGAGATATCTCCAACCGATAGGGAAACAATTTTTACTTTATTAATAAGATAGATAAGAGATGATAGAGATTAATGATTTGCATCATATATGTAGGAGTCCTAATCCACAGAGGTTTTGATTAATTATTATTATTAGTTACAAAATGTTCGTTTGATGACCTTTTTGTGAGATGGATTTTCAATATGAATACCAAAATTAAGTTTCCATCAGAATTAATGGGTTATGAACAAATCAATAAAACATTCGTAGTTTCGAGATGGCGTTAAGAGCCGGAGCCCCGCCATGGAATTATAGAGACCTAGAATAATCATGCAGAATTTAGATTCCCACATAAGGGAAAGAAATGAAAAATGAGTCGAAGTCATTTTTTATTCCATTCCTTCAAGCAGGTAAATAAAAAAATACAAGCTAAGCTACATTGTAATTATTCCATGGTTTTGTGAACAAACTACAAAAAACAACAACGTTTCATACCAAGGATAAATATTGATTGCATGGGGACGCCGTTATCGTATGATTTCATGTCAGTTGGTGCAGGGGAACTTTTTTTATGGACAAGAAAAGTCCATATATTTGCAAGGAATTCCTGCCCTGGCCGCTTGGATTTGATTTTGTGAGGATCTGCTCCAAAGACTCCCTCGAATGTATAAAAAAATAATAATTATTATTTTTGTTGTACTGCTAACTAAATCAATAGCCCCTAACCGGGACTCCTTTGAGCCCTTATTCTCTGCAAGGCATAGTCAAAGGCTCCAAGAGAGATTACATAAATAATCAATAAATATTTATTTGGATCATATTTAAAAAAAAAGGTCTTCATAGTGAAAAAAGGTTGGGAATCATTGAACTAGATAAAAATATATATATTTTTCTCTTCAACCGATAAGCCATAAATATGAGCTGTAAATGTAAATTAACTTATGTCTCAGGTCTAGTAAACAACATTTGTACAGATGATGACCAGAGATAAAACAAGAAGGGGAGACTTCGCCATGAAACAAATTGGAAAAGACAACTGCACTATTACAATGTAAAAAAAAAAAAAAAAAAAAAAAAAAAAAAAAAAAAGATTAAATATGAACTAAAATATATTTGGATACGTATCGGGGTAGAAAATGTTGAGTGATGGAAATGTCAGGATTTAAAAGTAAAGCGTAACTCAATGGACCATAATGGATAACAACGAGTGTGATGATGCTCAGCTCATCTTATCGTAATTTTGGGAAGAGTCCGATCTATTTATGAGTTCATCTTTGGTCATGCTCTATTAAGAAATAAATATAGGTTATGTACAAATAAGTATTTAGTGCGTGCACTATGCATATTGTTATGACCTATTGAACTATAAAATTACAAATTTTGCATTGCTAGAATGTTGAGGATGTAGTAGTACATAACTAATAGATTGGATCACAGTATTGATTGGATATCAGATATGTTGCAGCATCGAGAACTCAATTCCAGTTCTATAAAATTGTGAATAACTGTAAACAAACCACAACCAACCCGAAATTCCCGATATATTAGAATTCTGATCTAAAATAGGGTGCAATCGTATTAAAAAAACAAAAAAACTAGAAGGGGCTTTCTCTAGAGCACAAACATTCTCCTAAGGTCATTTTTCCAAAATGAAACATGCAGTTTCTACTTTGGTCTTTGATTTTTTTTGTTATATGAAGCATCTTGATTTAACTTGATTACAATTTGAGCTTTGTACCTAAATATGTTCCAATGTTTTGGTCGACCATGTATTTTATACGTTTTGTGTTACCTTGACCTCTCAAAGTTTAATGGCCTCTTACTGTTTGCATAAATAATCATTGTATCAAGTTAGATCAAAATCAATCTGCAACTTTCTCTGTCATCTTGGAGACTAACAGATAAACAAACAAGCAGATGCAAAAGCATAATGGTTCAACGTAACTTGCGGAGTTAGATATGATTTTTCTCAGTTATAGCAGCGATATTCGATTTTTTTTTTGCAAAGTACCGAAACTAATCTAAAATTAGGACCTAAAATCCATTACTACATAAAATACTACCTCAAGTGTAGTCATAATCAACTTTTTAATCTTTTACACGACTCAGTTAGAAAGGGGAATATACGAGGGTCGTTTAAAAAGTCCATGCAAGCTCCGACTGGTACTTATCGAGGTTATACTTAGTTAGTTCCTGGAAGAACGGTCTTCGCCTCTTTTGGAGCAGATCCCTCCTTCATAACTCATTGTTAAGATTGTTGTTTGGTTTCAGGAGTGTACTGATGCATCCATGTTTCATCCACAGAGATGAAACGACGCTTAAAGTCCTGTGGATTTTTCTGAAACAGCTGTAAACCATCCTTGCAACACTTCACATTATTTCCTTTTGGTCCAGCGGTAGCGCTCCTCTTGCAGATAGCTTTGTTATTTCTAAATGTTGATGCATAATATTATGTACCCGTTCATACGGATGCCCATAGCACTAACAATCTCACACACCTTCACTCTTCTGTCATTCATCACCATATCATGTATTTTATCAATGGTTTTTGGAGTGGTAACCTCAACAGGGCGACCAGAATGTTCAGCGTCACTTGTGTCCTATAGTCACTCTGAAAACTTTAAAACCACTTATAAACTACTTTAATCGAAGGTACAGAGTCCACATAATGCTTATCAAGCTTCTTTTTAGTCTCCTGAGGCGTTTTGCCTTTCAATAATACAAATATCATTTTTATAGCTCCGATAACCAAAAAATTATGGAAATTGCCTGAATAATTTAAAAAGAGTACCGAAACTATACGGATCTTAAATTAAGATCCAAAATCCATCATTAGTTAACAGGGATAATGATAATTAATTATGGAACTTTGCATATATTTTGACGCTTCATTGTAGTAAGAAAAAAATTATTAGTAGTTGACATTTATGTATTAGGATTGTGAAAATAAACATTTGTTTAAATTTGCCACTCAAGCAAATCGGCATATTTTAGTTGAAAGATTGTATAATAATAAACTAAAAAAGTGTTCCATCTTTTTTTCATTGTTGCTGGGAATGACTTAGTTTTTTTTTACAAAAAAAGTATTGTATGAAATATTTAAGTGTATGAATAAATACTAGTGTTGAGACTCTGTTTAAGACCGAAATTTTTTCGATTCGGTCTTAAGTGATTTTGTCTAGACTGATTTGGACCAATACTACAGTCCAGATTGCGATCGTGGACCGTAGAGCCAAATTGAATTGTTTTCAAATCGTGCACCGATTTTTTTCGGTCTCAATCTATGGACCGATTTTCTCTCTTATCCTGATTTATGAGTTGAATAAATATGATTTATGTAATACACTTATGACGTTATATTGCCGGTGTTCACAATTTGGAAACACACATGACGTCATTCACAATTTATCTATTGAATCAGTCCAGAAGGAATTTTGAATGAGATTGATTATTTTGTAATAGCGATCCAGATCGAATATTTCTTTGGGACCGATCCACTATAAGTTTTTTTTTAAATAAACAAAGATTCAATAGATTTTCCTACGGCTGTTTTCATTAATTTTCATGAATTAACACTTGTATGATTCATAATAGGGATCTCTACGTTTTATGAACTAAAAATAGGTATTACATAGGATTTTTATATTAATTTATACAATCAACTCGTTTATACTCAGTCTTTCGTAAGAGTATTAATTCAAGGTATATAATAATTTATTACTATTCTCTAAATAATAATTAACATTTAGGTACAAGAAAAATACAGAAAGCCATCTACCATATGTTTTTTCCATTTTTTCCTTTCGCTTTTGACAGTAAGGTTGAGAGTGGATACAAAACTCTACGTGAATGGATCTAATTTTTCTTTAGGACCGTTTTGCCACAAAATAGGACTCTCAAGCGTCTGTCTTTGCTTTAATAGCCATTTAAATCATATTTAAAATTTTTTTGTAAGTAGTATTCACTCTTTTTGTTGCGTGCGCTAAAAAAATGCATCCATTTGTCTTCAGTACTAATCAGTATTCTTTTTGGAGAGAGGGAAGGGGCTTGGACTAATATATTATAATAAATACATTTATGAATAAAGTAAAAACTAATAGCAAATTTCGATTATTTAAAAAAGTATATTTTTTTAGCGTTGTTTATTTATCTTTTCCCATAGTTTTTTGTAGATTTTAAAAGTTATTCATGAGCAATGTATCCCCCTTAAAATTGGACATGAAAGTATAAAAAGAGGACATGTCCAGAAAAAGAGATCATCCTACTAAAACAATACAGTTGTATAAGTTAGTTATCTTTTAGGATAGAGGGATAAATATAAAGCCTTTGAATGTCACTTGTGGCTTGAGAGCCACAAGTGCATGCTCCTTCTTCAAGGGATCGAAATAAAAAAAAGAACTTTTCCTTTTAGAAAAATAAATCATTAATCTAATTAGTTTATTCCATAGATATTGGTTTATAAAAGATATCCCGCCAATATGTAAAAAAAAAAATAAACCAAAAATTAACGTGGGCATCCTAATAATTTGAAGAATTTTTGGGAGGAGAGCAGCTTAGCTGTCAACACGTTTTATTAGATCAGCTATGAGCAGTTGTCAGGAGAAGGAAATACATTAATCCCACTCTATATACAGCAAGAAAAAATAGCTGGAATTACTCCAATGTCGATCCTCAATGGTACAACAAATACTTACACTCCTGAGAAAACCATCATTGCTACTTTCCGTCTTTCATGAGTACACAGACCAGTTATTATTTAATACTTAGATGTTTTTTTCTCAAGAATTAAATAATAATAACTGTTTTAGAAAAATTCTATTCAGGTAGCAACTACAAAAAATCGCTCTGTTCTAGGATTGTCCTACAGCCAACACTAGCACTTAGCCCCTCTAAGTGTCTAAAGCATTTAAAAAAGCAAGAATCCATTCACTTAAGTGGTGAAAAAGGAGGGTAAAATGATGTTAATAGACTTCCATTAATCTAGAGTTCCATGTTTTAGTCTTGGTTTCTTTACACCGACTTCAAGAATTTGAAGGGTCGACACTGATCTATAAACCCACATCACTACACAGTACATACATACTACATTATTACCAAACGTGGCTTGACACATAAGTGAATTTATATTTAAATTCCATGTAATTGTCCTTCTCTATATAGATTCTGCATTTACCCGGAACATGACGCAGATAATATATTGTATGCTTTTTTATATTTTTATTTTTTTTAAACATACCTACTAGTGTTGAGACTCGGTCCAATACGGGTTTTCTCCGGTTCGGTCTTCACCCTTTAATTTTTTTTTGTTGCACAAGTGCAACCTACCCCAAAAAATGACATTTTTTAAAATATTCAACAAAAGTATGTCAAACTGGAACTTTTTTTTACATCTACAGTAACTCTGTTGTTAAATATGAGTAAATATTAGTATGGTATTGTAGGTTGTAGGACAATAATTGGACAAGCCAAACTGCCAAATATAATCCGTTAGTCTTTTGAGTTTGAAATCACTCACAAAACTTTTGTTTTTTTCAATATATTGGATTGTTGGAAAAAAAATATGCTGATTTGCCGAAGGACAATTTGCCAAACGGAGATTTCGGACATTTTGGTCGAAAAATGATATTAAATTTATTAATATTTACGATTTATATTTTAATTTAATTTAACATTATAGTTTGATAAATAGGTATTCTTCATATACTACATATATACTCCGAAGATTCTACTCTTTTAAGTCACTATTCAATGAAGAACGTTTCGTACTCTTTGTACAAAAATAAAGTTCATGAAGAGACAAAAAACATAGTTCCTATCTTCCCTTTCCGATTCCAGATTGCTCCAACTGTATTGAGCTTTACAGTTTTCCTCGTCACGTCTTTCATTTCCTCGTGCTCTCCTATAACTCGAGTGCCTCACCAAATTTTCTCGGGGGTTTGCCTCACTAACAGTTAACAGCCTCTTCTTCTAACATATTATGGATCATAATGAAGTGGAAATCACTGCTCTTGCCTCATTTTAGGCATGCTTGTTCATGAATCCATGTGTATTTGCCAATATGAATAATTCATTATGTCGAATGATAATTAATTAATAACAGAGAAGTTATTAGCCCTTCTTCCATTAGAATCGCTGTTGGATTTGTTTATTTTTTTAATTTATTTAAAGTACTACAACGGTAAAGATTCGAACTACATTCGAACCCCATACTATTGTTTTGTGCTAAAATATTGATCAATAATGAATAAAATTAATAAAAAAAATATTTTTCTGCAGAAAAACACTCATTAGTTACCTATATGACATATATAGTATATGAAAAATACCTATTTACATACTATTATTTTAAATTGGATTAAAATCGTATATATCAATAAATTAAATATCATTTTTGGGCGAAATTTCAGAAATGGTCTTTTGGGGAAATGTTTTGTTTACCAAATTGTCCTTTGGTAAAATGTCAATCGGCAAATTCTCCTTCTCTAAAAAATAATATCGCCCGAAAGTCTGCTCACGAGTATGCTAAGTCGGTAATTAGTAATAAGGGGGAAAAACATCTAAAAATCCTTTTCATATTACTCCTTGAAAATAGGATCCCGGGACAGAAATCCCGAGATCGAATTTTGGGACCGATTTTGATCGAATTATTTGAGACCAATCCAGACTGAACTTCTTTAAAGGATCAAATTAGTTCGGTCCACGGAAAAACATAAGGGTCTCAGACCGGCTTAGGATTTTCAGAACGAAGCCCAACACTAGTACATATATTAGCACAGTGAGTTTGTTGAGCTCACTCTTATCATGCTTAGACCTTTCAAGTTTTCCTTTTATAGGAAGAACTGTTCCGAAAAGCAGGATAATATTAATATAGAACAATTACTTGCTCCTTTTTGACTTACTATTTTTTAAATTATTCAACGTTAATTTTTCAAAAAGATAACTTGGTCCATATTCTAAAGCACGCATCTACTTTGTAAAAAACAAAAAATTCTCATAAACGTTAGCAAACACTGTATTAAATATATATGTTACTAGCTGGTGTATTAGCATTCCTTGAAGTTATTTGTTAAACTAAAACACAAAGTTTTTTTCATCGCCTTTGTTACCTACATTCATTCTATAGTCCTTTTTCACTTTTTTTTATATCTATGAATAATTATGACCAAGTTTCAAATTATCGTAAAGATATTTGATATACAATTTTAAAAAATTATTCAAAATTGCAAACATAGATACTAAAGTACTTCTTTTTAGAAAATACTTTTAGTACTTCCGTCTTACTTTAATATATGGAAACCCTATTTACTATCAACTAAGCATCCAGTGTATAAATAACCATGATTTTTAAAGATGACGTGCAGAGAGTCACACGTCTTTGGTACATTGTTATTTCTTGGATCAAGTGTACACTCAAAATGAGTCCTCCACAGCTTTATATATATGAGATATTGAACCGAATTAATAATTGTTTCATAACTTAGTATTCGTAATGAACTAATAACAATGTCTAATACAATTTGTGTTTCATTAATAAATTATGACTAGAGATGTAAAATCTATGACATTGGACAAGCGCAAACCTTTTAAAAGTTTTCACCTGAACAGTGCTTTTTATTTCCCAAAGCTGTTATCCTTATTATTTTATTCTTGAAGAGAGAACATCTAGGTAGTATAAAGTAATCACTAGTGAGTGAAAGACAAAGAGTAAGTCTCAGGATTTGTTGAGTAGCTATAACTCGAAGTCCTTGTTGGACTCGGAGTATAATTGAGGACTGATATCGGTGTAATTCCTGCCTATGTCTTTGCAAAATGCAGAGTGGGATTTGTGTTAATTTCTTTCATCTTCTAGCATCCAGTCTATGGGCTGGTCATATTCTTACAAATAGTTGACCTGCCAGTATGATAAAAAAAGAAACCGATAATCAACATGATAATTTTGACAATTTGGAGAATGTTTTGGAGGAGGGCAGCTTAGCTCTCATTACTAGCAGCTAGAAGGTAAAGGTAATATACTTATAGTATATGATCTGGTTTATTAAACAGCATTTTTGTGTGCTCTTTGTCTTTAGTACATTAATAGTATTCTAAATATCTTTTGTAGCAAATATTTAGAATACTATTAATGTAATTTTTCTTTTTAACAGAATTGATATGTATGTGAGTCTTTTTTATGCGTAAAGGCGGGTTACCACATATATCGTGCACGTAATTGTCTAAGTATATATAGAAACAATGATGAAAATCAAGTGCAGAAAGGGCATGTTAAAGAAAGAAACCGAAAATCAATAAAATAACCTGGGCAATTTCAAGAATGTTTAGGAGGAGAGACAGAATTATGCTCTTGACGTTTCATTAGATCATCTACAATCAGCTGTGACAAAAGAGGAAGGAGAAAAAGATATAGAAAATTACATTTGCTAGAACTATTCGGATGTCTATTCCCAATTCGACTCTAAGTCCAATAAGGACTTATAATTATAACTCTGCTACAAATCCTCAGGGTTTCATCCCCTCTTTTATGAGCACAGGCGAATGTTCAATCAGGTTTTGAATATAATTGAATCTATTAAGGAAAGGATGTTCATTACTCAGGAATTAAATAATAATAACAACTGCTATGGAAAATAAATTTCATTCTTCAGATTACCAATTACTAATTAACGGGCAGCTAAAAAACACACTGGATTTACATCATTGTATATAAATGATACCAGGGGAAGAGCTGCTCTCACAAAAATATCATATATATATACTTAGATATGTACAGTGTACACGCACGATAGACGTGGTAACCCGCATTGTAAAAGAGAAAACATATAATAATGTGGCTACTGCTGTTTAAAAAATACAAGTGTTTTCTCAATTATTTGTACATATACCGGGTGCAGCAAAAAAAATGGACACTTCTAGAAATGATTTTTGCAATGTAATATTTCTCCAATCGGGAACTACTTTTTCAGAGATTGTGAGCAACTAGGAAGACGGTTTACAATATCAAAAGTAATATGGAAGTCCTTAAAGCATAAATAGACATCCTGGTTCTAATAGGAAGTAAAGATAGGACGGATTTACCTTTTTATCGGATCCTGGGAGGTTAAGATCTTTACACGTTAATGTTCGAGTAAATTTCCCACCCAAACTTTCAGATCCAGATCTGAAATCTAAATTGGAAGATACTTGTCTCGAATTTTATGAGTATTTTACCCAAAGTTTGGACCTTAATAAAATAGGATCCAGATTACAGGTCCATTTTTACTGATTCCGAAACAATGAAAAGCCCAATATTATTACTGTTAGAACATAATTAATAGTTATAATAATAATAACATTGCCCACGTCGTTACCTTTTCGGTATCTCGCAAACTCTCATCCGAAAAAAAAACAGAAAAAAGGCCCAAAATTTGTTGGTAGTTAGCCAATTATAACAATAGAGTTATTTTTAAATAGTAATTGATAATTGTTTACAGCTTAATAAGTACTAATTCGAATTGAACCAATCAATATTCAGAACACTGATTAGAGGAAAAGAAGAAGAAATATTGACTGCTGACAACCAAATACACTGTAAATGTTTGTGTTAGTGAGGTAACGCTGTATGGAATAACCACGGATACTGCATTACCTCGTTTAAAAAAATATGCAATGTATTTTGTTATCAGCTGTTTATAATTTTGGTTCTTTTCTCCTACTCAATATTCTGAAAGTTGATGGGTTGAATTAGTTCCTTTTATACTTTTAACAATTCTCAACAACTATTGAATAATAATTCTATAATTAGAATATCCCTCCGTTAGTGATCTGGGATATAATGGGCTAACTGCCAACTGATTTTGACCTCTTTTCCTTTTTGGAGGAAAAGTTGCGTGGTACAATAAAGATAACGTCCTTACTCTAAGAGTTAGAGTTAAACGTCTCCATCTCTTACGTCTTAAGGGACTTTTATATTATAAGAAGCAAGTTAATGTGACCCTCCTTCAGCTCGAATCTCAACCCTGTTGATTATGCCCTTTAGTTGAAAATTTAGAAAAAAACCTGTAGACTTCGCTACCCAAATATTGATGCCCTGAAAGCCATTATCAATGAGTAATTAGTCATATTTTTGGGAGCTATATTGAGTAAATAATATTCCTGTTTGTTCAGAATTTAAAATATATTCATATAAAAACTATCTATTCCATTTTTTTTTTGCTACAGCCTGTAGTTTTTTATGCAATAAAAGTATGTAATTTTTTTTGTTACACCCGGTATTCGATATACATATGCATAAAGTTACATGAGTTTTATAAAAAGGCTTCCACACTTTATTTTCATTGGAGAACTGTCAAAGTACTTACACATTTATACTTTAGTTAAAATGTGAAAACGAATGAATCTAATATTCTATTCTTGAATATTTACCTTAACACGAGTAAGTTGTTTCATATCTATTTATTTCGCTCATTCTAGACAATTTGATTTCATGGCTGTAATTAGAACTTAATAAGTCTTCAGACAATCCTTTCTAACTTTCCATTCATAATTTTGTATGTAGTGTAATCAACCTTTCTTTATTTATTCGGTCCAATCCAGTCTTAAGACAGTCTTATTAGTCCTTAATACTTTCGTTCCTTTGGACTATCAGTACTAGAACTTAGTGTTGTGTTTATCTTTATTTATTCGGTCCAATCCAGTCTTAAGAGAGTCTTATTAGTCCTTGGGACTAGTCTTTCAGACTCTCGGTCCTTCAGACTGTCAGTACTATAACTTAGTGATATGTCATTCCTTTTTTATTGGGTCCATCCCATCCTTAGGACTTGTACCATCAGCTCTTGGGACCGGTCCTTATGACTGTTTGTCGTTCTGACTGTTAGTACTAGAACTCATTAATAAAAGAAGAAATAAAGTTGATGGACGCCATCAAGGACCGAGTTTTATAAGTTTTGAGACTTAATCGCTCGGGTCTTCAGTCATAAAAAAAGGACTGATTCTACACTATAGGAGTGTAGCTATGATATGTCCTCAGTTTCACACGGAACATTGTTTTCTTGGGAAATTTCTCAGTAAATTAGGGGAGAGCAAACGTTATAATGAAGCGATCTTATTAAGGAAATTCTAATTTTTAAATGTGACCCCTTTTTAAATTTGTACTAGTTAAAGTTGTTTAAAAGAGCCGAAATATAATATTTATATTGGGAAAATAATGCAGTTTTCACAATGCAATCTCCAAATCATTAACAACCCCAATGGTGTTTTTTCCAGCTCCTTATTAGTATTATGAATATTGATTAGTTGTATACAAATTAAATGATGTGAGGCTGCAGTGAACAACTCCCTATTGTTAAATGATAAATAGTTTTACAGTTTGTTAATTTCATGTCTTTTTTCTTTTTGGGATGGGAAAGGTTGAGAGATAGAATAAAGATTAGGGCCTTGTATTTTATTAATGTATATTTGTAACTCTTCCAATGTAGAAATTAATCCTAAATTACCTTATAACTAGAGCTCACATATTTGTAATAAAAAACTACGTTTAAAAAATAGAAAAGGAAAAACGATTGTTGCTCTTTCTTCTTTTTTATTCCTTATTTAAACCAGTTAAGTATTAGGGCCGGTTAGATTGTATTCATTCAAACTCCTTTAAAATATTTGTTATTTTTCTTGTGTACTTGTATTTTTCGGCTATTTCAATACAAACTAAATTAGACACTCAGTAGAGTGAAAACCTCAGCCTATGGTTATTTTTCAATTTGATTTTTGCTATGAAGCATCTTTTTTGTTTAACCTATAGAAGGGCACAACTTTGAGCTCTGTACCTCAATATGCTTTAAAGTTAAGTTCCATTATGTATTTTCAATGTTTTGTAGTACCTCCTCAAAATTTAATTGATCTTAGTTTGAGCATATATGCTCTTTGTACCAAGTTAGAGCAAAATCGGTCGGTAACTTTTGCCGTAATCCTGATGACCAACTGGCAAACAAACTAACAAAAGCAAAAACATAACCTCCGTTCAACTTTGTTGGTGGAAGTAATTATTAAACTATATATATTCTGTGGCACATTATAAAGTGAAATACCCATAGTTATATTACTCATAAATAAACATTTAATAGTTGCAAATAAAATGATCAATGTAAAGATGGTAATTACAATGATCAATGTTTACATTAAAATATAGATTGTAAGACGAATGAATTCCCACTTGTACACAACATATAAATAATTATCAAATGATCCTTAGTCCTTACAGATATGAAGGCTTTTTACTGATTTATTTTTCTCGTGTTTTTTGAAATTATGATTTTCTTTCTCCTTAAACATATTATAGTATAAAGATTCAATCAGTCGTTGAGCGCTCCTGTTTTTGTCGTCATAAGCGTATAAAAAGTATTTATGAGGAGTGTCATACATTGAACATTCATGTAAATGCATTTATCATTCGAATTCACTTGAGTTTAGACTTTCTGTGACATCAGTTTTACTCTAATATCGGATTTTCTTATTTTAAAAAAGAAGGAGAAGATATTTCTTTTCTCATAGTGTCACAACTCATTTCGTTTCCTAATCAGTTCTTTTGTTGAATTCAGGCATGACATCCAGCCGCCATCCATTTGCAAAACTTCTTAGCCAACTACTCTTACTTTGGAGTATTGGAGGTTGTGCTTGCTCAGCCGCCTTAGAAAGCGTTCAAGATCCTTGTCAACACCCCATTTTCTGCGTTGGTGGACCTAATTCTATGCTTGATGTTGTGAACAAAGCGCAGGTGTACAATGATTCCAAGACCTTTGTGGACAAGCCGCTTCGATTTGATATTGATGTAGTTTTGGAGGGATTCCACGCTCTGATGAAAAAGGTATTAAAATAAATTGTTAAAGAAAGGCAAAATAAGCATTATAGTTTTGATGCAGTGATAGTAAATTATAATTGAGGCATAGTTTTTAATTATCTTATATTTGATTGGTAAAGTAGACTGTTAAAAGTATTATTAATAATTATTATCTATCATAAATGACCTTCAATTACCAACTTTTAATTATAATTAATTCTATTATAATTTTAAGGAATGCAATTATTCTTTCAAATTTTACTTTTTTAAGGTCATAATTTTTATTTATGTATAGTTATGTACTTATTTTACTATGTACACACATCATAATAATGATTAATTACTTCAAAATATAATTATAAGTGCATTCATGTATGTTCAGGGTCTGCCACGATTACGATTACGCTTTCGAGGCTTTTGGCTCTCTTATTAGTTGTATAATTTGAATTTAATTTACACCATGTAAATAGCCGAGTCTGCCATATTTAAAAATACTATTTTTTTAAAAATCGACTGCAATGTAAGAATACTATTTTACTGACAACTATATACCTCCAAGATAGTGCCCCAGGTCCTGCTAATATTGTTCTTGAGGGCCTGAATGTTGGCATGCCTCCATGATTGAAGACCTGCTTATCTTTCACTCGATCTTGCCGGCCTTGGACTTGAGGGACCTGATAACCTTCTGAATACTCTTCATATAGTACTTGATAGACTTGGCGATCTAGGGATCACTTTTCCCAGTCTCATATATAGGCCATTGATGACTGCACGGTCGGCCAGACTTTGGTATTTTTTTGTATGTTACAGTTGCCATACTAAAAATGATCAAAATCAATAAAATGTTTGCCATAGAAGTAATTTTGGCCATATAGAGACTTGATAGAGCGCATTTTTCCCCATTAAATTAATGGTACTTATATTAGCATAAACTCGGTCTTTTTGTCACCAGAGACCGGCTCCGGAGCAGAATTTGAATTGGTAAAGCTCAGTAATATTGTGTTGCAGTACAACCCAAAAAAAAATTGTTAAAATATTTAGTTTATGTGTAAGGTTTGGGTACTCAATCTTCTATACTTGCTGTGCAAATATAAATTGTTGCGGAATTGTGATTATGGCGGACTTCGTATTATTTAGTGAGAAACATTATATGTGTCATTAATATTCTAGGGTTGGATTCGAGTCAAACATTTTTGAGTTTGGTGGAATTCAAAATTTTGATTCCTGCATTAAGTTGCGTTCGTTTTAGGACAATATACCAATTTTTGAGTTTGTCCAAGTTCTATTTATTGAGAATGTTCATATCATATGTAGGGCTGGGCATCGAGCGAGTGTGTGTAGAAAGGAGGGGCGAAACATATGGTACTATTGATTAAAAGTTACGGTTTTGGAGGATAGAATATCACGTGATGCGGTTATAAAAATCAGAATCTTCTATAGTTCATATTATACTAGAAGAGTGAACATAAAAAGTAATTGAAATTTTCAAATTCAGGAATACCTGATTTATTTCGTGAAAATCATGAAAAAACTTCCAAATTTCTATATTTTAGATTTATTAACAAATATTAATAAAATTTGCTAATATGATATGTGATACAATGAGTAGTCAACAATTTATGATTATCACTTAACTCGTAGCAGTAGATTACAAGTAACTTTAATCATTCCGTCTCCAGCCTCTCCAGTTTTTTTATTAATTCTGATATCGGGGGCTGGCTAAACAATGCACTATCCCTAGAACAACGGACTGCAGTAGGATACCTAATCCGGCAAAGTATTGCGAGGGGACCAAAAGTTAAAGTTATGTCTTTTTTTTAAAATTAATTACTAGTACATTTATAAATTAAAGTATTATAACAAATATTTGTGATATTAAGTTATTAAGTATGAGTAAAATAAAAAACGATTAATTATAACGAAAAATATTTTTTTAGAAATTTTAGTAGTAGCTATACACAGAAAGTGAAACAAATTAATAATAACAAATGACCTTAAATATTACAAATGGATTCAACGAATTATTAGAGAATAATGAAACAAAATTGAACTTATTAAAATTAAATATTACCAATGGATTCAACAAATTATTTAGGACAAATGTAAATTATAAATATACAAAATAATGAGACATTTTATACAGAAAAAAAATATAATAATTATGAGTAGAAATATTATCCGTCTTTTTCCTATTATACTTCAAATTCTATGTAGAATCCTCATCTTTCGTCATCTAAGTAATTTGTAAAGCTAAGAAAAGACAAGTAAGCTAATATGCTCAGTATTTAAAACGACTTATAGTTATCTTAAATAAATTGTACTTCAACATGTTGGAATTCAAGGAGCATACCCAATTCTTAACCCGAAGAAACTGATATTAGACAAATTATTTGCAAGCCATTTGAAGCTAAAAACCCCTTTGACACCATTCATGCTGTTATTCTTGACCATATTACTTTAGTTCTCTAAAACCTTATCTCGGAGTTTATGAACATTTATCTATATGTTTATCCTAAATTTGAAGTAGTATTTGTTGAATTAATTTTTGAATATTTAAATACATCAATAATAACTTACCTAAGTCTTTACACGAAGAAACTGATGTTAGACAAACTATTTGCACTCCATTTGAAGCTAATCCCCCTTTGAGACCATTCATGCTGTTGTTCTTGACCACATTACTGTAATTTATTCTTAAAAAAAGCTATTTCATAAATACTTACTCTTACGAATATAATATTTCAATATTCCATTTTATAATTAGCTTGTTCCTGACACTTTTTACTGATAAACAGGATCCCATTTTTGTATGAATGGCTCTCAATAGGCTAAAAATTCTCTCTAAGTCAAAATTTACAATAGGTGTGTTTCTATAAATTTTCTCCTCAGAATTTGCTAGTGCTTGCAAATCGTTGTACGCTGGATTTTCATATAAAAATGCATTTAATTTTGTTTTGAATGGTTTTAGCTTGATATCGACGCGTAATTATTCGACAATAGTCAAGCTAACAAGTGAAGGGAGTCTTTCTTCTAACGCAGTAATGGCCTTGGTAATTGGGTTGAGAGTATGATTAATCATTGACAATTCTTCATAAATAAACTAATCATTTATAATCTTCTTAGCTTTAAAACCGTTGATGTTTTTCCATTATGCTTGCTTAAATATTTCCTGATTACTTCGAAGTTATTGAAATAGAAATTAACTGCTTTCAACAAAGTTCCCTAGTGTGTAACAATAGGTGCTGGAGGTAAGGGAATTTGGTAAGAAGCAGTAAAGTTCCGTTTTCTTAGTCCAGCATTCAAAAACATTTTTTATATTTCTGAAATGAGCTCATTTGACTTTGGGAATTCTTTACGTGCAATTTTAGCCAACCTCCATTTATCTATGTAGAGTCCTTCCACTAGGGACGGTTCTATCGGTATATTTCTTCATAAAGTTTGAGAACATGTGGTTCTCCACGGTGAAAAAAGGTACATTACAGGAAACTAGCATCTTTAAGAGGTCGGTGTTAAAGTTATCAGAATCATCATTAATCCAATGTTGCTCTTATGCATTCATATTCTTGATGTGGGACTTGAACATAAAGTGTCGTTTGACTCTAGATGGGGGGGTCTGTAAGAGTACTTACATCGGCATACTCGACAAAATATTTTGTTGTCGTCCGGTAGGTAGCTCCAAATTTCATAGCCTCTATTCATTTCAATCCAGGCGTAGGGATAATTTTTTTCTGGCATTTTACTAATTTTATTATACAAACTCAAAGGTACTCGTCGAACAATAGATTATTTGGGGAGATGTTAGAACAACAATAATTCGAGAAAGAATGAATAAATCAGAAAAAAAGGAAATTCTCCTAAATGTTTTCCTTTTCTAATCTCAAAACAGTAATTTATTTGACCAAAAAGCCCAGCTTTAATAATACATAATGTGGTCTATCCTATATTACATATAATACATCCATTCTTCTTTTAATAAAAAAAGAGCGCCTGTAGTTTGTAACTATTATTTTGAATAGTGATACAATAAATTTGAAAAATCATAACTCGAATCTTTGGATTTGAAGTAATGTCGAATTTTCCTTTAATATTTCGAGTGCGTTCGAGTAATTATCAGAAAATTGTCTTTAATAAAGTAGATTTTTTTGGGGTTTGAATAATACTCGAATGCAACAATACAATATTCGTTGTTCTAAATTCATATGGTAACTACGTAGGGCATAAAAAACTAAACAATCTAAAATCACTTAGAATCAATCTCCTTAATATCATTTATGCCATGTCACGCTTTCATTAGTTGTTCTCAAAAATTCATGTCATTGATTTATTAAAAAAATCTAATTTGAGAAGAATACTGAATAAGAAAGATTTTTGAAGAAAAATAGCAAATTGTCTAGTAGGGTGGTCAGTACTTTTGCCTTAAACCATTTGGCTGTAGGACCCTTTGCATTAAATACATTTTTCCTCAAGAATATTTCGTCTTAAAACTATAAATAAGTGAGGTTTACACGTCGTTATTGTTTATTTATGGTTAAAATTAATGTTCCCTTTAAATGTTTTAGTCAAAATTGTATGCATAATTGAATACCATAAAAAAAATTAAATGTTTATTTTCTGTTAGCATATTGATGGGATTATGCTCTTTCGTCAATCCATGAGTCGTTTCCAATAAGGATAATCCATCATGTCTAATGATAATTAATTACAGATAAGTTATTTGAACTTCTTCTATAATAACCTATTTTGTTTTTGGTTGAAATTCATTACATAGTGAGACTTTGATGGTGTGGTTTGAAATTTTGGGGCATACTAACATCATTATTCTATCAGAAACACACATTTACTGCTTTTTATAGTAATAAACATTACATATTTTGATTTAAAAATTCAAAGGGAATATCATTTTTAACGAAAAATAAACAATAGCGACGTAAAAATATCATTTACTTATATACCAAGGCAAAATATCCTTGAGGCACAATGGCTTTAAGCCAAGATGTCCTAAGGAGAAGTGGTTTAAGGTAAAATATCCTGAGGCAAAATAGTTTAAGGCAAAAGTACCAAGCGTTGTCCAATAGGTATAGCTTGATAAGCATTTATGAGACTTCCTCATTTTTAAAAATGTAATAAAGAACAATTTTTGGCATCCTCTAATTTGGCGAAAAGCAAAATTGTCGGCCATGCGGGAGGGGCAATATTTCCGGTAGCAATTTTGCTGCATACCTTTTTCCATCTTGGAGATTTTGTTGCATGACATATTTACCGCCTTTTTATGTTTTTGTATTATACAGGGTGAGGATTAAAATAAGAATCCTCTTCGAGAACGTCTAGCCTCATTTTTAAAAGTCTGACCATTTTTGTTCTTGGAACCATTTGAAAGAACTGAGAAAAAAGCTACAATTTGACATTTTTTTGTTTTTGTTCGATCAAAAATGTCAGAGTAACAAGCAAAACGGCAGAGGATGTGTGATCTCCTCTCTGTCTTCAAGCCATCATTCAGAATGGAGGGGGGATATTGAATAAAAAGTGTAGAAAATTGATGAATTACCAACCTTTGCTTCAAAAGTTTGCCACAAAAATGGCACAAAATAATATATATAAGTGAAAACGGTTTTTAAAATTTTCTAATTTTTAAATCCTCACCCTGTAGATTCGAACCTTACCTTAACCCTCCGTTAGCGAACATCTTTTTTAAAAAAATCATTGAATTTAGTAAAAAAACAAAAAAAATATATAATGTATTTGATTAATTGCTTGATAAACATTTGAGGGATTATAATAATTCATTTCATTTAAATTTTGTATCATTTACAAAACCATTCCATACATTTTACATTGAAATATCAATTAACATTCTAAAAAAACTTGTATAAATATAAAAAATTGAGAAAAAATCCATTGTTATTTTAAAATAATCTTAACAACAAGAGTTTGGGATTTTAACAAGAAATAATTTGTTTTCTTATAATAAAATCATTCAGTTTTTATTTTTGATAAAAATTTCTATGAAATATTCATTACTTTAGCCAAATTTTAGGAATCAAATTAGTACCCATAAGTTTTGATGAGGTTGCGTTTATTTTATTGTAATAATACCTACAATATTTGGTTTCCTCACATTGAAAAAAATAACAAAAGGAAAAAAATAAGGAATGACTTTTTAGTAAAACAGTTAATAAAAATTCACCAATCCCCAATAAAAAAATGCGAAACATACGAATAAATCCTTATTCAGGCATTATAAAGATAAATGAAGAATTGCACATAATCTCAGTTAATGTTGAAGGTGCATTCTGAAAAGTATTGGTGATAAAATGTTGATTCAATAGAATAAAAAGCTTTTTTATAAATTACTGGGATGTATAATATTCCAGTTCATTAACCGAGGGTTAAGTCTTTACTGTTGTATCTCAGCTATAGATTATGTATTATCATAAGTCTATTCAAAAGTACTCATTGACTAACCTCATCTTGTTCCTAGTCTTAATTTTTGTTGAAAATTGAAGAAATGTAAGGAACTCTATTGATAGAAGTAATATTTCAACGGTACAAATCAAAACATCAATTGAGCACCCCTCAAAATTCTTGAGCAAAAGGAGGAGCGCGCTCATAATTTTAGAAGATAAAATTGCTCAAATTTTCGCTCAATTACATAAGTTTGTATTATTTTTTCTGTTTCTACCATATTATGAGATAATATCAAAAAAATTGAGAGGTAAGAATGATTTTAAAGTTGAAAGAATAAATGGTTGGAGTTATGTCTCAAGATATGCAAGAATATTTTTTCTTACCGTATCAGTGCCTTTGCTGTTTTGGTTGACGCTTTTGCCTCTCATGTGGCTGGCCACTCTAAGAAAACTCAGATATTGGTTCCCTCAGAGACAGCGCCAGCTTCTTCGTGCGGAGATACCGTTTGAAGAAAATCTTTATGTTTTGTAAACGAATGTTCCGAATGAAATAGGTTTTTTTAATATTTTTATGTAGTAAATTGACATAACATCTCAAAATCTCACACAAGCATAAGTTCAAAGACATGAGAAACCTTTGTTTAAGCTCAAGCTAATTATCATACTTAACTGGATGATAATGCACGAAACCTCGTGAATACATGTCTCCTAAGACAGTGGTTCCCAAACTTTGTGAAGACACACCAAAAGACAAAAATATTTATTCACACACCTTTTTTAATTAAACCAATCATTTGGATTATTATAAGCTATAGCAAATAATGTATGGTTGTCATAAATCGTACGGCACACTTGTACTTTCAATATATTTAATCTAATTGCAATCATAAAGAGTTTTCAAATTTAGTTACACTTATACGAGCGAAAAAATAAGAGGCCATCATTTTTAATTCAGTGGAAAGAGGAACCTCCCCATTTCTTTAAAAAACGAGCGGGAGTGCGCTCACAAAATAAGTAACCGAGCAAAAGCGCGCTCAGGATTTCTTGAGCGAACTAATGCTCTGGCAAAGATTAAATGTAAAGTTCGAACTTATGATACAGAAACATAAAATGGCGGCCCATATGTCATGTGGCAAAATCTCCATGTGGCGAAATTGTATATGTACAATTTTACCAATAATCTGCTATATATAGCAAATTATCTATTTTTATAAATTTTTATTCAATAATTCAATATATGTTTCATTATCATTTTTATATTTTAGGGTATTATTTTTTTTTATCTGGATACAACTTGTTTCTACTTCAACTTTTCTTAATTAATTATATAATATCAAAGTTCCTTCGTACTCTACATTATAATTTTTATAATTAAAATTAATATCCTCTTGATGGGGGCCAATATAGATAAAACCAAAATGATTTGCCTTTAATGTAACTCTGTATCTCTCATACAATATTTCTGACACTCGACTCCTTATCCCTTCAGTGCGCATACATTTTGAGAAGGAATGATCAGGGTCTCTTTTTCAAGTTTACAAAACAAAAAACTAAAAAAATCTATCCTCCTGTGTTTTTCCATATACGTATCTAAAGAGTAAAGTATTTGTTATGGTAATGTAAATGAACCAATGTATGGAAAAGTCCAGTCTTTTATAGTTTATGGTATGTAATATTCCTCTAAAAAAGTTCTTTACCCCATAGATTCTAGTTTGTTGTTTATTGATCTCATATATTGTGTAGATTCAAGGACTTGTAATCTCCGAATCCGTCGATTTCCACGTCCCCTTACGAAAAAACAAAACAAAACAAACTATCCCTTGGTACAATCTCCCTTTTGGTACTTTTATGATTTTAAAAAACTCTTTTAATCTCTAATTCTTTGAGGTAAGTCGAATTAAGGTTTTCATTGAAAATCTCTAGGACATTATTAAATTTCTTTTTTGTTGATATATCTGACACAATGTACAGTCGAGAATTTTTATAAAAGCTTCCTGTCCATCCCATTGTTTTAATTATCTTCGAAGATATCTCCCTAAGTATTGTGGATATTATTCTCCCAAATTTATTAACTTGCCCAATGACTCCCAATAATTTGACTTGGAATTTTTCGTATCGAAACACTGTTAACAATAGCTCGTTCTTTAAGAAACATTCCCAACCAGTTAGAATTATTGATAATTTCTCATACAAAGTTATCCAAACCACCATACTCCTTTGTACATTTTATTCGTTTCCATGAAATTTTTTTTTGCCTCTAGGAAATAAAATGTTCTTACATATTTCACCTATTCTTGTGAGAAGTTCCCCATAATAAGGAGTTGTTCTTAGAAGATGGGTGATCCTTGGCAGAATAAAGGTATTCCACACGAGTATCCTAGTTGCTACCTTGTTAATTGTTATACATTAATATCTCAATGCTGCTTTTTACCCTCGATTTGATTCGTTTTTAGAGATGTAATTTTCACAAAGTGCTATAACAGTAACAAGAATCTTAATTTGAGGAACATTTGCTATCCCTTTCTTAAAGCATTCATAATTTAAATTTGTCTGTATATTAGTTTTTTTAAGATTAATTTCTAGTCCTGATATTTTCCCGAAATTGTGGATTACTTTTAAGGTCCCATTTAAAGATATTGCTACTTTTTCTGTAGTCCCAGAGAATCAAGTCCTCAGGTAGTTTTAAGATATTATTGGTCACATTTGTATATTAACATTATTTATTACTTCAAAAGTACTACTTGAGTACATTTAAATTGTTAAAAAATAAACCTTTTATTGATACATTTGTTTCGTTTTATTTATTAGACTTCAAATGATCCTAACAGAGAGGAATTGAAGAGTTTCTTAGATGATAACTTTGAAGAAGTTAACAATGAACTTATAGACTGGGCTCCACCAGACTGGAATGAAAATCCAGAATTCTTGTCAAAAATATCAGTAAGAAATCTTTACCATTTTGCTGGTTGAACAACATTTGCAAATATGATTTATTTTTAGGATCCAATTTTGATAGCCTTTGGCAAGGATTTAAACTCAAGGTGGAAGAGTTTGGGTCGTAAAATAAAAAATAGTGTCAAAGAGAATGAGGATCGTCACACGGAGATTTACATGGAACATCCGTTTATTGTTCCTGGTGGTCGCTTTCGGGAAATGTACTATTGGGACTCTTACTGGACGATTTTGGGTCTCCTTGTATCCAACATGCCAGATACTGTAAAAGGAATGTTGGAGAATTTTGTAGGGCTTGTGCAAAAGTATGGTCATATCCCCAATGGAAATCGCATTTATTATATCAACCGATCTCAACCTCCTTTGTTTATATCAATGGTTGATATATACTACAAGGTAAGACATCTAATTGGATCATATTCCTTGAGCTTTTATTCTCAACTCATTCAAGGCTACAAGTGATAATACGTTCCTTGAAGAAAATATTAAAGTATTGGAAGAAGAGTTTCAATTTTGGTTAGAAAATCGGTCAGTTGAAGTTGAAAAGGATGACGAAAAATATACTTTATTCAGATATAATGTCAATGTTGGAACTCCTCGCCCTGGTAAATTTTACTTTTAAATTGCATTTGAATAAATAGTTTAGTGTTGGGTTGGATCGGTTCTAAGATTTGATTTCCTAATCGGTCTCCCCTTTTCAGTCTTTTTTTTTATCGGTCCCATATTTTTTTTTACCATTCAACGGTTGTAAGGACGGATAAGTCCGTAGTTCGGTTCTAGCTATATCTTTATTTTCCTAATTGCTAGCTAGGTTTGCAGAATGTAAAAACGGAGAAAATAAAGAATGATAGCTAGAACAGTATACGTTCTAGCCACACAACTCCTACTTTATACTTCAGGTATCTTGTCTCATCGAAAGAGCTTATACTGGACAGCTGAAAGGACGTAATTAGTAGTGTTGGGGTTCGGTCTGGAAATCCTAGACTGGTCTGAGACTGTAATATTTTTGTTGGACCGAACTAATTCGGTCCAACAAAAAAGCTCGGTCTAGACCTGTCTCATTGACAAAATTGGTCTAGATCGGTTGGAAGGAAAAGTTTGGTTTGGATAGGTCCAAAGCAAAAATTCGGTTTAGGCTGATTTTATAGATAAATAGCTTATAACAATACATCATATGTATTTTCAAGTACAATCACGTCATACGACGTTTACAAAGAGATAGCTTGGATGAATTTTAAAACGTCGTCTCTCGTCGAATACGGTATTATAAATTGGAGACTCTCTTGAGATGGATGATCAAGTTAGAAGTATCTTACTTCAATCCCCTCTATCTTCCTTTGGTCCTAACTCTTGGAGAACATAGAAGTTCACTTAATAATTAAACAAACTAATCTGCGAGGAAACAGATTCTTATTACTTATACGACTTATTACGTATTTACTCAAATGATTTGCTTTTATAATCGAATGAATAAATTTATATTATATATATAGAGTATTTTGAAAAAATCAATGACGGTTGATCAAGAAATAAAAATAGATTTGGTCTCACATAATATATGAGAGCGAAAAAAATCGGTCCATATGGTAAGACTGAAAAAAAAATCGGTTCACGGTATGAGACAACTAAAACAGTAAGTTCAAATAGGAATAGAAAAATCACCTAAGACCGATAAAAAAAAAATTAGGTGCTGGACCGAGTCTCAACAATAGTAATTAGTAACTGCGTCATTTCAGCTATTCCAGTTGACTTAAAGGACCGATAAGAACCGTTCCATTTTATTAAGATCGGACTGTAGTCTTTTAGGATCAATCTTTGGGTCTTTCCGTGTAAAATTTAAGCGTTTATTTCTTCATTCAATTGGAATAAAATTTATTATTCAAATAAATTATCGTTGGGAAACACAAAAATGAAATTTCATATTTGTAAGTCAATCCAACTCTGAGTTCTGACCTCCTTTTCATGATGAATTTGATCAAAAATCGTCTTGAAGACCCTTGCGTTTTGAATTGTAATGCATAAATCTGATAGATGCATACAATACATAATTTGATAACTATTAACTTATGCAACAAAAAACCTTTAACAATTTTTGATTATGTCATAAAAAACATTATTGTTACGGACTATATTTTTTTACCTTAAATATCTCAAACATCATATCCTCTAGTTTTGATAAAAACTTATCGGACTTCGGAAAAATGTTAAGTTTAATAAGTAGATTATAATGTAATTATATTTTATAATTTCATATATAATGGTTTCTAGAGGTGTAATGCTGTTCAGTTTAACCAAATCTTGTGATTTTATACCAATTCACGTGTAATACTCATTTTCATAAATATCTTTTGTTAGAATTTATTTCTTACCCAAAATCAATGCTTACACATATAGAGTATTGGCAATCTTCATTAAAATCATTCATTGTTGAGTTTGATGTTTGAGATATTTAAGGTAAAATACATTATCGTCAAGGATTAATAATATAATATTATTAAAAGTATTTTGTTGCACTTTTCAAGTTATATATTACATACCTACATCCACCAAACGAGTCCTTTCAAAACAACTATTCCAAATGTAAGTGTCCTGAAGGCCATTTTTGATCAAATTCATGATGAAAAGTATCTTAAAACTCAGAGCTTGAATTTTGAGTTTCCCAATAATGACATAGCAAAGCGGAAGAAAAACGGTTAAATCTGCCATAGATGACCATGGCAACATTCATAATATCATTCCGCTATTTTTCAGAGTCGTATCTTCCTGATCTTAATGAATCATACCATTTTGGAACGGAGGCTGATAAGGAAGAGTTTTATCGAAATATGAGATCTGGTGCAGAGAGTGGCTGGGATTATTCTTCAAAATGGTATCAACCAGATTAATTTAAAATAGAAAATTACTTTTTCTTTTATCTGCGTTATAGGTTCATCAAAGGAACTTCCAATGTGGGCGTTTTAGCAGATACGAAAACAACCCAAATAATTCCGGTGGAGCTCAATTCCTTCTTGTGCAAAAATGCCCGACTTTTGGGGGATTTCTATGGAATTCTTGGAAATGAAGAGAAAGAAAAGGAATATAGAAAGAAGGAAAAGTCTATTCGATCAGCCATAGAATCTGTTTTATGGAATGAGGAAGAAGGGATCTGGTTTGACTATGATCTTCATAATGGTATCCCTCGTAAATTTTTTTATCCAAGTAATGTTGCACCACTCTGGGCTGAGTGTTTCACTGATACAAGAACAAGAAACAGGATTCGCAGCGTAATGAATTACTTAAGGAATGCACCAGCTATGAAGTATCTCGGAGGAGTCCCTACCTCCATGTTGAAGTCTGGACAGCAATGGGATTTAAGGTAATAATTGCATACTAATTAATGACATAATTTTATTTATAATGCATACATTTAATATACACAGTAATGCATGGCCTCCACTTCAAGAAATAGTCATAACTGCCTTAGAAAATGCAAATGATCCCGACGCTAAAGACATGGCATTTAATTTAGCTCAACGATGGACAAATAACAATTGGCTTACGTATAACAATTCAAAGAAAGTTATGTTTGAGAAGTTTGACGTTGAAAAGGTAATATAAACTAAGACATGGGATATTATATACATACTTTGATATCTTTATTTCAGGTTGGGTTACCCGGAAGGGGAGGGGAGTATAAAGTTGTGGAAGGATTCGGCTGGACTAATGGAGTAATGCTTCATTTACTAGATATTTATGGCGATAAATTGAAGAATCCTACTCTCCCCATCTCTGGGTCGATGGCATTAAGGTCCTACCAGTATATAATATATTTAGCTATCATCATAGTTGCAGGTTAATACTAACTTAGCTGCCTCCTCTAATGGGTATCCTTTTTTTTAACCACTTTTCAATAGTTTTATTTTCACTTTCTTTTACTATATCTGTTATTGTTTTTACTATTGCCTAAGTCATTTCTAAGTTATGAGCTTTAACACTGGTGCTTTATTGGGAAATCTAATTTTTATTATTTAATTTGCATTGGGATTTTGTTAAGTATATGATTGCGTAGTACAGGAAACAAACACAATCTCTATGAATTTCTAGTTCATTATATACCTTTTATTTATTTTAGAATAATTTGTCCCATTCAATTACTCCTCGAAGGATCTGAACGTTGTGATATGTTACGCAATAAGAAATAAAATTATTTTTAAAATAATGATTACTATTTAAATTCTATTACATAGTTTATTTTTCAAAAACAAATTAATGATTTGATTTGAGTTTCCCTATTACATATAATCTTATTCTCTGTTTATATATCAATATTTGGTTAAAATTGGGCTAATTGTGCTGCAGGTTTTTGGTTACTTTTGAATTATTTATATCCAAAATATTAATAACTATTATTTTTTATATAGTGGCCAATAGGCATAGATTAAAATTCATTGGAAATACAGCTTACAAGCGTCTTTGGCAAATTATTTTACCAGCTCAAACATTACATATATATAATCCGTTTTACAAATAATTACCTATACATGATACTTGTATTAATTTTTTTATTGTCATACTAAAATTATACAATATATATCCAATATAATTTGAAATAATCACCTGTTTTTACCTAATTTACCTGTAATAATTGATTATAAATATCCTGTATTATGTATATATTTAAAAATAATATAGAATAAATTATATATAATAAAAAAAAAGTCGGATTTGTCTTTATTGGAATCATAATAGATTTACAATTTAGGAAGAACTTCCAACACAACTTTTAACGTTATACTCGTAAGATAAATAGAACAAAAATAGGAATATAATATCGGTGGCGTCTGAAAGGGGACTCGAGGGGCTGTGCTCCCATCTTCATCCTGAGAATGCACCTAAATAGATGTTTAATTTCATTAATCATAATTATGTATGAAAAATTATGAAATGTAAAAAATCCAAGCTCAAATCAAAGTTTATATCACAAGAAAATGATGCCATGAAGTAATTTGAATTCGTCTATTGAAATTTGACTTCCTCTATATGTTCAAAATTTAAAACCCTGTTAGATTTGGACTGAATAAAGGGCACCCTTGTGACTATTTTTGTAGATCAAACAGTCCGTATAACTGTTTATATAATTAAATTTTTTTTTAAATTGAACCACAATTTAATCGGTGGAGCCAGTTTGTCTTTTTTTTACTGCGTCTAGTTATTTTATTTATTTATATTATCCTTATATTTTGAACGTATTACTCAAGGTGACTGTATATAAGATGTGTTGATAAGAAATTTCTTTCCTTTGCATACAATTTGCAAGTTTCTTATCGACACACTATATATATAGTCATTATAGTATTACTTATTCATTTAAGTAAATCGTTTAAAAAATAGGATTAAACTATTTATTTTGAGTTGTTTTTATATAAGTGTATATTTTGGGACTTTACAACATCAGTATTCTATCAGAAACACACATTTACTGTTTTTTATAGAAATAAATATTATATTTATATTTTGGTTTGAAAATTTAAAGGGAAGGTAGTTTTAACGAAAAATAAACTATAGGAACGTATACATCTCACTGACTTATTTATTTAGGAAAATATCCTTGAGGTACAATGACTTTAAGGCAAAAGGTCCTAAGGCGAAGTGGTTTAAGACAAAATGTCCAGATGCAAAATAGTTTAAAGCAAAAGTACCTAAAGGTACAGCTTGATCACCATTTATTGGACTTCCTCCTTTTTTAAAATGTAATAAAGAACATTTTTTTGGCCCCCTCCAATTTTCCTGCATACGTTTTCGCCTCTTGGAGATTTTGTTGCTTGACATATTTTCCGCCTTTTTATGTTTTTCTATTATAGGTTCGAACCTTACCTTAGCCTTACATTAGTAAACATCTTTTTTTTAAATGCAGTTAATGAACTGGGTAAAAAAGAAACCCCAAAATATATAATGTATTTAATTACTTGATTGACAGTTGAGGGATTATGATAATTAATTTAATCTAAATTTTGTATCTTTTTGTTAACTTGGTATTTTTGTACAGGGAAGAGTTGCATCTCATTATAATCTTGAAGCAATTCGTTTCCAAACACTTCAAGCCAGAAGATTTCCGATTGCCAAGATAAACTCTAGCATCCGTAGGAGGAAAAGCATATCGTCATTTTAAACAAGATGCAGTTGCATCTCTTTTTCCTTGGTCACAAATAAGTAAAAATCCAGTTAAGGAAAATTTTCACTTGATCAAGACTGAAAATGTGGCAAGTTTAAGGTGCTTAAATCTTCCTAAGAATTTTAATTTATAAACCCATACTTTTTTATAGCATGGCAACATAATTAATATCGATGGCAACATCATGATCATGATTCCAGATCAATATTTGGATGTGTTAGTGGAGGAGGTACATACTTAAAAACATCAACGAAGGTATTTTAACTACAACACAAGACGAAGATGACTAAACAGATCCGTTGACCATAAAACATCAATATGTTCAAACTGTATATGTATGAAATTGTATGCGTAGATGGAAATCACTATTTTTTCCTAATTTTCAATAATATTATAATATTCAAACAGGCGATGAAATAAACTTAAATCAAATAATTTGGTATTAACCACAAGCAATGGATTCTAAAATAAATAATTGCATTTAAACTCCTAACTTAATAAAAACAATTATAAGGTAAATACTAAATAAATAAATTAAAAAGGATTTCAAAATATAAAAATAAATTTAAAAGGCTCCTATTGATATCATCATGTATGTATTAAATATTAACATAAAAAAGAAAAGTTGAAGTGATAATTATTATTTATTCAAAAATACTACAAAATTTACAACAAAATATTAAAACATAGTTATTTCTTTCCATTGCATAAGAAATCAGAGGGCTCCGATAAACATACTAGTATTTAGATTTTTATAAATTGTATGAAGATAAATTCTTTATAGATGTTGACTGTTGTTTATTTATTGAAAGAGCTAGAAAGTAATAATTCCTCAATAAAAATTATCTTGACTTTCATGAGAAGAAATGTTGGTCCCTTTCCTCAACTTCATGAGAATGAGTAATTCATGAATGGACTATATTCGTATTATCTTGACAGATCCTGATCCAAAAGGATGATAGCTCTTTGTTATCTTGGTGAGTCAGTCCTTGCTCACTAAAGAAACAGATTCCGAGGATTGAACTTTTTTGACATAAGCGTTGAAATGAGGAGAGGCAATCCATACTCATCTAGAAACTCTTTCCCAAGATAAAAAAGGTCATTTTCTTGTTGCCTAACCTTGTAATAGTAACATTGACTAATAGATGGACTAGTTTTAATTGATTTAAATCTAAATTGTAATTCAAGAACTACTAGTGACAAGAACTTCATACGTTTCTTACTTCTTGAATAGAGTGGACTCTTGAAATTAACTTCTTGGGTTGTCCAACTCATCTTTGGAAGAATCACTTTGAGTCGAAAATACTTTTAATTTAAGTATCACTAAGTAAAAATTCAGATCACTTTCATAAAGTCTCAAATGATAATAAGTAATAAAATTAAAGGACTTTTGTCAATAAGTGACTCAACTTCGTCTGAAGTCTTTCTCTAGCTAGTATCTAGCATTCTTTGGCCGGACAATCATAATTATTAGTATGGGAGGTTTATTATTTTTCACAATCTGGCACTACTCACTGGTGATGGATGTGGTTACAAAAGAATATTAGTAAACAACGCACATTCCCTATTAATGTATATCATATTTTGTAAAATTACGTGAGATAGAATATATTCTCAGTTAATTAGAGAGCATCAAACACGTCATTACATGGCACAGCTCGGGTGTGATTGAAGGACATATCTAAGCATTGTGAGACCTGATATATAAGAATAACTCCTATCTGAAAGAAGATTAAAAAATGGCGTCTAATAAGAATACCAAATTAATCGAAGTCCGGAGGTCTAGATAAGCAAAATTAAGGTTATTTGATGCACAAATATAGAATGTGAATGATGTGTTAATAGAGAAGACTTCAAATAACTTCAGGATTAAAAGAAAGATGAAGACAATAAGCAAGCTGTTGAAAAATTCAATCATAAAACGGAAGAGATTTTATCATTAATGGATGAATCCTCCTCGGAGTTTGAAGCCGAAATTGATAAAAGTATTCATATAAAAAATACATTAATAGAAATTGATTGTTAAGTAGATCAATATTTGGAATCAAACTTACCCGATACGATTTAGACGAAATATAAAGACTCATCAAAAATTCATATCAGACCACCAATCAAATCGAAGAGGAAATTAGTTATTCAGACTTTCTTAAATAGTTAGAAACATGGAATAATAATGTAAAATTAACTCATATGATGGGGAAAACTAGCAAAGAGCAAATATACCCGATCAAGAACCATCTCTTATATTTGAATCAATTTGTGCTAACATCATAGAGACGCACGACATGGAATATGCCAAATGGAAAAATAAATTTTGATACAAATCCAATTAAAAGGGTATCGTTTAGAATATAACGTTAACCTAAATTATATATTTATTTACAATAGAAGGCAGAGAGGTTGTTGTCTATTATTAATTTATAACTTCCGTATAAATAACAATATAATTTATGTATATTTTATTTTGTAAAATTGTGTAAGATAGAATATATTCTCAGGTAATTAGAGAACATCAAACCCATCATTACAGTGATCTTTTTTGGGGTGCTCTTTTTGGCCTTGTGGGGACTGTATGGAGCATGCTTGATGCCCAGTGGTGTCGCTTTAACCTTTTTATGGGCTGAAGCTTTAAATGATAAAAACAATACCGCCATATCAAAAAATATGGAATAGGACAATTTTATTTTATATGTCAATATGTATTTTTTTTTTGCTTCAATTGAATTTGCAATAAATAGATTATTTTACCATTTACTTCTTCTATATTTTTTTGCTATCAACTTATACGATCTGCTTTTACAAGATACAACTTGTAATTTTCTAATTTTTACATACTTACATAAATATATATTTATAAGTTTTCCTCGCTTGAAAGAAACTTTTTTGGGCATCATACTGCCTAAATCAAATATTTATACCCATTTATATATTTTAATTTTATTTATACATACATAATTATTACTTACTTATTTTTTGGTGGAACACAAAATTGGGTATGGATTACATTTGTATTCTTTGGCCAATTGCCATAAATTAAACTTTAAGTATTCAAAATTGATCATAGCAATAAAAGAATGATAAATTATTAAATTTTATTTGAAAGACCATACTAGACCCAATATAAGTTTCCTTAATCAAATCAAAGATTCTGAACTATAATTAAAATTCTATGGGTATCTCAGCTTATTTTACAAATTTGAATGCAAAGCCTTTTATCGACTCAATTAAAAAAGATTGGGCTATATAACACATGGGTTGATAAGTCTCGGGGCTCACACATAGATGATCTTATTTTTTTCAATTAATCTCATTTTCAGTTAGTAGCACCCTTTAAAAACAGCTGTCAAATTTCATATCAATCGTTTCTTTAGTTTGTTAGTTATTCTGCTAACTGTGACACTACTTTTGTTATTTCCAAAATAATGGATCAAAAACAATTTTGTGTTTTAATTTTACACTGCTTCTTGATAGGAAAAAATACCGTTTATGCTAAACAATGGTTTAAAAAGTGTTATCGGGACTCCGCTCCATAAAGCAAATATGAATAAAGCCAATTTTGAAATAAAAAATAAAGTTATAAACAAAAAAACCACAAAAAGTCTCTTCGTTAATCCCAGGACTTTTCAGCCCATGTTTTATGTATAAGTGAGGTAAAAAAAATTGGGATTTTCTCTTTTTTTGGTCAACATTGTTTTATGTTGACGCCATATATATATGCATTAATATTTATTGTATACATAATAATTTCGTATCTACTTAAACTTTAATGAAAATTGTTACTCTATAAAACCTTCTTAAGTTTTTGTAATGTATTCGTGTTTTCCTTCCCCCTTGTTCTTTTTCTTCTAGTCTCGTATTTTCTTGTATATATATATATATATATCTATTAAAGTACATTGTTTTACCTAGTATACATAGTCATGTATTTATTAGAGTAGGGTTTTTGTATTATAAAGAATACACATATTCCTTTTATAAGTGTTGTCTTATTCCTCAACGCCATTTCTTCTTCTCATTTGTCTCTCGGTCATCCTGGATTCATCGTTATAAGCTGTTTGTGTCTCCTCAACCTCGTCAAGACACAACAGTTTTAGATCTTAGTGGGATTCTAAAATATTCTACATATTTCAAAAGATTATCATTTAAAATCTAATAATTCAACCATGGGCGTCGTTAGAAAATCCAACTCTCCAAATTTTATATAATTTATATAAGGAATCCGTCTCCTCCAAGTTTAAAATTCCTAACTGCGCTACTGATTACGACCAAATAATTTCTCACTTATTTTTTGTAATTGTCCCATAAATAATTTGCTCTATATCAAAAACTACAAATCCAATTCTGTTGAAATCTTTTGAAACATTTAATTTAATTATAACACATATTCAAAATATGAATTTATTCAATTTGACCACCTTTGGCGGCCTTTTTTATAGCAACCAATATCTTCCAAATTTGATAGGAACTGTCATGTACTACATCGTCTGAAATTTCTTCTCAAGGGTTCATGGATAAATTTTGACCTCCCAATCCGACTTTCCCTCAATGGAAAAGTCCAAGGAATTTAAATATGGCGAAGAGGGAGGCCACATAGACTTGACCCAAAAATGCTGGACTTTTTGGGACAATTTTTTGAATTGAGTGGGCACCAGGAGCTGGAGCTGAATCCTAAGTGAAGCAAACTTCTTGACGTGGAAATACTGTTTCAAGCCAGTGCTTCACTTTTGTCTTCAAAAGATCTAAATCAAATTTTCGATTATTTTTTACGCCATCAGAAATCTCGAAAAAGTTGATTTTACCCCATTTGAAGCCACATTCATTAAAACCATAATTGACTCTGGTTTTGCACTTTGTAGGCAAATTTTTGGCTGGAAATCAACGCTGTCATATGTCTTTGCCAAGATTTTGTGATTTTGCTTGTTAAATTTCCGACTTACAGTAAATAACTTTTCGTCACAATAAATCCTGATGACATTATTATGTACTGCATGCTAGTTGAGCAAAACTTTGATTCTATCCTTTCTCTTTGTAATGGCACACTTTGACAAAAGATGACGATACTGAATTTTGTAAGGGTGACCCCAATCTCATCTTAAACAATCTTGGTCATAGTGGTTCTGCTTACACTCTTACCCTTGGTTAGCTTTTCTATAGATCTTCGTGGATTTCGCCTAATTTTTTCACAGACAGCCTTGACCAACCTTGGAGTTCTCACAGTTTTGGTTGTTCCAGCCCCTGACCTCTTATCAGACTAAATTCTATCCTCCAATCCTTTTGCACTTGTAAACAATTTCCCGATTGACCTTGGCTATCTTCTGGATTGACTTGGATATGTGTCAGGTTTTAAAAGAGTTGTAATCTGTTCCCATTTGGATTTTGCCATTTTTTGAAAAATTATATGTTCTAGAGCAATTATAAAAATTTAATATTTTGTTAATATGTATTTTGGAAAAAAATTATATGTAACAACAATATCTGTTACACAGTTATTTTATGGAATACAGCAGTTCGAATGGAAGAAGTTCTAATCGCTTAATTCTCCTTTAGCAATTATAATCTCATTAGACATTACGGCTTATTCATATTGGACAAAACTTATGGATTGACAAATAAGCATGAGATAATTTATTGAGAAACATAAGGCACCTGAAATCTTTGAGGGTCTAAAACCTTCCTATTAAGTTGGCTCCAACCATACGTACCGCAATTAATCAAATTAAATAATTACTAAAGTGTGGAATAAATATTTTTAGAGCCACTTCTGCCGTCATTAAATATATTTACATTTATTGAATAAATAAATATATTGATGGAATTAAACATTGGCAACAGAAGTTCACTACTTAGGAGTTAAATAAAAATGACAACTCAATATCTAGCAATGCCATATGCAGGAATTACCCCAAATGTGGATCCTCAATTCTACTACGAGCCCAACACTCCAACAAGGACTTACCTACCTATAACTACCCAACAAATCCTCGGTGTTAGGCATCGTCTTTCATGAACTAGTGATCACTTAATACTTTGCTGTTCTCTCTTTTAGAATAATTATAACAGCTTTGAAAAAAAAAATACTGTGTATGTAGCAACTACAAAAAGTCTCACATTCGTATAATGTTAGATTTTTATAACCATAATGGAACCATACCCTCTCACTCAAATAAAGATACTTTTCAAATATTTTTACTTATATTTATCATAGATATTTTATTATCTTTCAAGTTTCTGACCTACATAAGCTGACAATACATATTTTTATTTCATATATTACATATAATGAACTTAATTTTTTCCCTGGATTTATTTTGTTTTGTTTTTCCTTTACAAGAGATTTCAAGCTATTAAATACATACAATGCTCCCTGAAGTATATAAATCAAGAGATTATAAACAACATTTCAAACAATTATCTGCATTTACCTATGAGTAATTATGTATTAATTAAATCATTCTAAGATTACATTATTTCTTGTCTCGCATGAAAAATAGAGTTGAAAAAAAATAAAAAAATCCAATAATGCTATGAATCTATATCAAGAATTGCATATATAAACAGTTTTTGCGTGCTATTAATTAAAAACTCTTACAAATATATATTATGTAGTTATATTTAATGGTTGAGAGAGATTTTATGAGATTTTTTATTACAAATTAAAATATCATATCCTTATGGATAAATACTTAACGCAGAAGAGCATGATTAAAATTTGATTTACCTTCTCTTGTTTAAGGGTAACATTTACATACAAATTGCTACATAAGGGCAACAAAAAGAAGGTGGGATTAACTAGCCAGAGAAAAAAAATATATATAGTGTCCACTACCTTGAAAATTTAAAATATTATTTTTATGTTATGTGTTTTTTTTTGTTTTTTCTCTCTCTCCTTTTCTTAAGAATTTAACGATTTTTTAAAACAATTTTTTATACTTTTAAATCTTAAATTTAGAAGAAAAAAAACCACTTTTGGATAGGAAGTCAACCTATAATCATAGCAAATATATGATGTCCTCGTTTCCAAAGTCTGACAAAGCCGTGCAGTATTATTACATATCTATTGTTAAATACTATGTCCATATTACGTGTATAAGATTTTTTTCTTCTAGAGAAGAAAAAAAAATTTTATGTTTACATCCTTGGATTTTGTGAATCCTTTTAATTATGTGTTCTTATGTATTCGTCATGATGAGGCTCTATTCTCAGATTCTGAATTCTTCGACTTTTTTTCCGTTCATACTTTTAGCACCAATTTAAAAAAAAATTAATTTAAGATTTTTTAATATTTTAATAGAGAGTAAATTCCAATGAAGAAAAGAAATTAATCATTGACGAATTGAATTTGCACTAAAAAAAGTTGAGGAATTGATTTTTCATAGAATATAGATTAAAAGATTCAACAAGCATCTTTTAAATAAGGGGGCTATGTGTGTGTGTATGGGGGTTGGGGAGGGGGGAGGTACTTTTAACAATGACAAGAAAAAAGACTGTTTACAATTAAGCATATTCACATAATAAATATACCAATTATTATCCAATTTCCATCATGCTAAAAAATATGATGAAAGAGAAAATTGGTCATTAGTTTAAAATTCCAATCGATAGGCAGCACAGCTAGTTTCATGATCTTGAAGATTTATTGTACAACGACTAGCTGAGGGTGCCAAGTCTATTTTATTTTCTATCAGGGCTTCTTCATTTTCTGCCACCCAATAACCAAGCGCATCAGAGTCATAAGTTGGGATTATTGTCACTTCTGAAAAATAGTAAGACACAATTAGATTTAGTGAATCATATGTGTATATAAAAGGCAAAACGTTTATTAGGACTCACAAAAAAATATAGTAGAATCATGCTAAATATATAGAATGAGAAAGTTTTTATTGAGGAGGGTCTTATCGACTCGAGATAGCGTCAGCTGTTGTCAGAGTATTTTTGCTATAATAAATCTATAATTATCCTTCTATTCTTTTTCTTCATTTCCAAGGAATAAATATGTATATCATACAGCAGGGGTATACAACAGTTGACGTAATCTCAAGATACACTAGTGCCCTTCAGTAATCCAACCTTATATATAACTACAACCCAAGTTCGTAAAATAATTTTTTTCTATTTAACTAATGTTCAGCCATTGAACTCTAGATATCTAGAATAAAGACGGCACTTTTCATTTTCCCATATGAGTCAATCTTTCTTTTATGTATAGAATAATAAATAGGTCTTGAATATATTCTTCTATTTAAAATTTCTAAAATGTCCATCTACAAATTTCAGCAAAGATTGATCTTTCAAACAATTTTTAGATTAGAGATTTTAATTTAACAATTATTTTTCAACAAAGTTGTAGACTAAAAACTCATTAATTATAAGGGATATCGTTGAATGTGCTTACTTCCAAAGAGCTACCAAGGATAAATCTATCTAAATACAAAGTATTAAGTATTAAACCTTAAGTGTATAAATTTTATAGAAACAAAAAAGGTCCAAGACCAATCCTGGCGTTTTGACTTGGTTTATTTTAGTGAATTTTCTGACACTCAACACGGCGTTACCCCGCTAAGAAAAAAATAAAAAAATGATTTTGTTGTCAACTGTCAATGTTTAAGCTTCTTTTTCGGGAATTAGTGTTATGAGTGTTGATCTAATTAGTATTAGCTCATTTGAAGCTGTGAACAATTGCAAACAATTATTATTGAATAATAATTTCAAGCGTTGGGAAGAATTGGATAAAGACCAATTGATTTTGGGCCTTTTTTCAGTTTATTTTAATAAGAAAGGTAACATCGTGCCATAGTAGTCATTTGGCTAGTAAATAAAGGGGGAAACTCATCATGTTATATTTGACAAAAATCTTTGAAATTCCTGGCCGAATAGGCATTGTTATAATTATCAAAATCAACTTTATATAAATTTTTACTAAGGTAATAAATACAACATCTCATAGGCATATATGAGTGTTAAATTAAAAAGTTTCTAAAAAAAGTAATATGGTTTGGCTCTAATTTTTTTATCTTGAATTAAATACATCATTTAAGGCCATTTATGGATTTAGAATTTTTGAGCAATTGCTCAAAAAATTTCTCATTTTGACATTTTGGAAAACATCGCTCATTTTGGATTTTTTTGTGGAAAAAATAACTCATTTTCCCTTTTTTGTGTTTGAAAATTGCTCAAAAGCTATGATGATATTTTTTGAGGATAAACCTTCTTTCATTAAGCAGGAAAACAATAGAATAATATTCCAGGATATAGGTTTTTATGTTTGATTTATACTTGTCTTTTTTACTCAGGAATATTGTAAAATCGATCGAAAATTTGAAATTGAAAATATTCTTAAACCTGACCTGATACGAAAAATCAGATACGTCATCATTTGAGGGTCTGTCAATTATGTACTACTCGATTAAAGTTTAGAAACTAAAGCAAAATATTTATAAGTTTTGGGGTTGCATTCACACGAGGTCGGTGTTTCGTTGAAAACGATTTTTTTCGATAACAACTTATAAAGGGGAAGAGGCTGAAAACACAGTTAATGCATTAAAAAAGTTTTAGAATCGGGGTTTTTCATGTTGTATAAGTAAATTGTACTCATTAAGAGGAAGAATTAATTCCTACCCGACGAGTGCGCTCATTTTTCCTTCTCTAATAAGTATGAATCCAATTCCCTTAGTAGATATATTTTTTTTTCTAAGAGTGAGATGAGAAGGTTGAAGCGAGACATATGGTACACCTGAATGAAGACCCTTGTAAATATCAGCTACTTCTTTTATGATTTTGGAGGGATAAAACGAATTAATGCTATAAGGAGGAGAACTTTCCACATTTAAAAGTGCATTAGTACATCGAAAATATTATAGTTATATTTAAATTCATAAATAAAACATCCAATAGTAAGTTTCGAAGCATTTGAAGGAATCACAGAGTTATTACTTCTACGGTCCGTTGCGAATAATCATTGGCATTCATATGCAGTCAATTTCTTGTTCAAAATACCATGAAGATATATTCAAACCTCTATCTACATCAAGGATTGTTATAGAGTAATAAATCAGAGTCAAGATGGAGACTTTGTCCTTGAAAGTTAAGGATTCAGGTCTTCTCCTAACAAACTAGGGTTATTTTGGATGTTGATTAACATGATGTATGCATTGGAAGTTTAGCAAATTGTGTAATTAATCAGCTAACCTTCCTAAGAGATCAAGAAAATCTTCTCAGCTAGAACTGTAGATCTCTCTGATGGGCAACAATTTATAAACTTGTGCCGGAAAATATCATTTGGCTCCTCGATCTTTCGAGCAGTCTAACTAAGTTCTTTCAAATAGACAGAATGGCGTTTGACTAGACTAAAGACAAAAAAAGTGTTCTGTAGTGAAATAACAATAATTATATTTATTATTTTATCACTATAGTTTAAGCTCTCTCATTTGGTCTTTAGTTTTTGATTTTTTTAGATGGAAATCTTATTCATGATTGATGTATTAAGTCCGCCTTTAAGATTAAGATTTAAGCCCTAAGATGTCTTTTGTGTTTAAGTACTCAAAAGGACGTAATACTTTTTGTATGTACAAAAAAAGTATAGCCTTGTTTTGAAAACGTCACCATGTGGAGGTGGGCCTTAGTGTTCTTGTTTTGTGCCATGTTATTTAATTATTAAGGATGATATTCTGAATGCTTTTTAATATCAAGACAAGACATTAAATTAAATTCTTCAGTTATTTAATCCTTAGCAATTTCTTATAATATTTAAATATTCAACAGACTCTATCTCAGACACGTGTATAAAGAAAAAACTTAGTTAGCGATTAAAAAAAAGAAAAGAGTTGAAGCGTGTGCTCTTTCTTCTTTTTTGTTCATTATTTAATAAGTTTTGTGTGTGTGTGTAAACATCTCCCTCTAAAAGAAGAATTCTCGCCTATCTTTGGTGTAAATTGTCTTAAAATGCATCATAAAATAAGTACCTATGAATTTAACTATAAAAATAATATTTTCCCTCGGCTAATGCTATTTTAAATTAATAGAATTCGGCTTAAAAAACAAACATATATTGACATTAGCCATTTAGTATAGATAGAAGCGTTTAAAGACCTCAGTATTCAAAGTAGTTTTTTCGTTTTTTTTTTTTTGCTAACGACGCTCATAATCTTCTAGATAATATCGTATTTATTCTTCATTAGATATTGAGTACTTTTGATATTCATATTTGTACCTTTACTCGCGGGATTTAATTAAAAAATTGTGCACCTGAAGGAGTAGAGGATACTTGTTATATCTTTTCTTTTTTTATTTATCTTATTACATTTTATATTTTTCTAGTCAGGGAATATGTGTACAAAATTTGAGACTTGAAAAAAATATAATTTCAATGGAAAGAGATACTGAAACTATTCTAGAACCATGTTACTTATGGTTTAAGAAACTTAAGTTCTTACAAAATATATAATACTAATTATAATATTCCACAATTATATAGGATTTTATGCATAATACAGAAGGAAATTCAATTTGACACCCTTTTCTGATCTTTGTATTTTTGAAAAAATTAGACTAAATATTTGTCGTATATGTTTATACTATTTGTAGACATATTAAGGGTCGTCGAATTGACAAACTTTGCCAAAAAAGAAAGAGGATAAAGGGTTTACTTTACAATTTTTGTATTGTATGGTCACATACCCTAATTTCCTTGATATAACATCTTTTTATAGTGAAATTTTGTGTCTTTAACTAGTATATACATAGTTTTAGCTAAATTTATATAATTGTCTAGTCCGATGAGTCCGATCAAGTATTGTAACTTAATCATTGCACAACTTACTACCAAGTAAACATAACATTTTGAAAAAAAATTATTAACAATCTTGAAATACAAATTTCAAGCATTTCGATAAATATGAGATTAATATAACATAATTTGTAAAAATGTGTAAATGTAGATTTACTCTGAAATATTGGACCTTTACTCTCAATAAAATATTTGTACGTTGAACAAAGTTCGATTGAAATACTTTGTTTGAACAATATAACAATTTAAAACGATAAGAATATGATTAATAAGTTTGTAATTTGCTTTAAGTACATAATTATTTAAAAATAGATCCTGTAAATACATAAAATATATTATTATGATAGATTGAAAATAAAATTTGATGGTAAATTTACCTTTTTGAAAATTCATCGTAGAACCAATTGTTAACAAAATAAAACATTAAAATGATTGAAATAAAATAATCTTACCCAGATTTTTATCTTCCCACTTTTGTTTGGCTTCTAATAACGCGTTAAAGACTTCTCTACTGGGTTCTACACCACTGAATACGTAGTATCGTGCCCTGACTCTCATGAAGAACTCAACATTAGAATATTGAGAGTCTCCATGATGAGGTACATATGCTAAATCCATGTAAACGGGCGGTGACGATGAAGTTGTAGCTCTGGAGTGGTCTGACTTTTTATTTGATTTCCTTTCTCTTTCTGGAGGAGGAGGAGAGTTGTTTGGTCGTATCGGACTAGGGAGCCTCATTGGCTTTCCCCATTTTGCTAGTTGACCTTCAATTTCGTTAGAAGTGTCTTCAGACTCCTCTGTAATCTCTTCAATTACATTTCCATCAGAGTCCATGACAGTTTTTGTCGTTATAGTTTTTGTTACAACAGTGGTTTTTAGATCTATTTTCTTTTTAGTGGGTGTGGAGTTTGCACTACTTGAGGGAAGGGGCTGTGGGGAGGGGGATTGACTTACATTATCAGCATGGGATATGAATGCTGCTGCTCCTCTTGGAATAGGGCTAGTCGAAACGGTGGTTTTAAAAGTATTACTTTGAAGAACTGTATCAGTATTTTCTCCACTTTTTAACATGGTACATACATCTGAAATAGTTTCAGATATGGATTCTCCTGTTTGAATAATTTGTTGCTTGATTTTGTCTCCTTTAAGATCTTCTGCAATACATGATATTGCAGTAGGGAAGGGTTTCTCTGAATGAATTTTGGTAGGGAAAGATGAAGATTCTGGTTCGGTATTTTGATCCTCTAAGAAAACATCACATATTCTTTCCATTTCTTCACTTCTTGGAATACCTCGTCTCGGACATGACACTATATGAGCAATCATAGAGGTGTAGTGACATTCATAGTCTTCGTATATTGCAGGCATCATGCCTGTGCTCTCTAAAGATTGAGAGAAATCTCTTGGTGACGTTGAAGGGATCTCTCTTTCACTGACATCTGAAGAAGTGATAGAAAAGCTTCTTATTGCGGATGCCTTGCAAGGAAATGTTGATTCTACACAAACGGATTGGCTTCTATTAAACGGTTGCTGTTTTACAATACAAGATCTGGGTGATACTATGGTTTCTTCAAAACCATAGATACCGGAGGCCTGGAAATCTCTTACATCATGCGTAATTGTTGTGTGGTGTTTTAGTAACGTAGATGAGCTGAATGTGGAAGTCTCCTCAGTTTTTGTTTCGGTGTAGCTTTCGATGTTTCTATTGACTTCTGATGACGTACTCTCATTCTCTGCCTTGTAAACGTATTCTGAAAAGGAGGATTCTTTTTCAGGATGAGGGGAGGGTGGAGGAGTCTTTATCAGTTTTGTTTCTTCCTCTATCTCCTCTTCTTCATCATCTATTTCGATGTTTTTGCACTGAACCAGAAGTTCGTTGGCGCGAGAAAGGTCCTCTTTTAATTTTTCTGTACAGGATACGTTTCTATTAATTAAAATTTGAGCGTCATGCTTACTTTTTATAACAAGAGACTCTACACTGCGAGTCATTATATGAACATAATCTTTAAAGTCTAATTTTGTAGTTTTGTGTTCATAGAAAGATTGACATTTTTCAACGAGTTTATGAATTTCATCAATACTAATGGCAATGGATTTAAGCATGTTTTCATCCGGAAGTTCTTCACAAATAATGGCTGAAGATTCATCAACTAAAATGAGTTCTGTTTTTCTAAGTATATACTCAAGGCGTTTGACAATAATTAACACAGTTTCGAATGACATTTCTTCTTCATCCTCAGGATATTCTTGACTTATATACATTGAAGTTGTCATAGGATCTGAGAGTGTTGATGCAAGGACTCCTTCATCAGCAAGGTCTTCGTCATTTTCCTCACTTTCCTCTCCCCTGATTTCTTTAATGGAATCCTTAGAGTCAACAATATCTTCCAGAGAAGCTTCAACTTTTGTTTTATACACCTCAGTTGATGATAAGTCTTCAAATAATTGAAGATCCTCATCTGCACTGCGAGGTTCAAATTTATTATTCTCAATTGGAGCATCTATGACTTTATCATAGATTACCAACTCTTCATCAGTTTTCTTAGAACTGCTGTTTTGATCCATCGTGACAACAACCCTTTCAGTCATTCGTTGCCCATCTTGAGAATAATATTGTGAGAATTGTTCTTCCTTGCTATCTTCTTCATCGTCAAATGTATGAGTAAAAGTGGCTTTGAAGCTTTCGTCAGTAGAACAAATATCTCCTGATTCGTCGTCAAAGTCTGATCTTAATATTCTGTCTTTTATTGATTTTGCCGTATCCTTGTTTTCAGTCTCGGAGGAATTTGTTGTAGATTGCATTGAAATTTCTTGAGTAAAACTAATTGAAGAGCATTCCTGATGTACAGTGCACGTTGATTCAATTGATTTGGAGTCTAAGGAATCCTTGTCAAAATTTTTGCTCTCAGATTCGGGTGTTATCTCAGGTAAAAGTGTTATCTCCTCACAGTCAATTCCATCTTGTTCCGTACATTCTTCGAAGCTTGGTTCTTCAATAATACGTTCCTTTTGATAAGGCTTTGAAGGGACATTCTCATTGATAAGCTCGTTTGTACATCTTTCTACTATTGGTTCATCAGACACGGATATTTGTTCTTCATTTTTATTTACAGTTTGATCAATTGTGTGCTATAAACAGTTGCTTGAGAAACGGTTGATTCTCTAGGCTTATAAGCTTCATTGATTATTTGATCAATCTTTTCTTTTTGATTCTTCTTAGAAAGAAATCCTTTGTCTTTATCCTCATTTTCTTTGGTTGTTAAGTCCTCTCTTATTTTTTTGGTTTCACATTTGAGTATATTTTCTGGGATTTTGGGAGCCTCTATTGTTTTTCCAACCAATTTTTCTCGTGAGGATGTAGCAACACTAACCAATGCTTCTCCTAAAATAGGAATAATTCTCTCTATGCAAATCGGCTCTCTAACTGGAGATACTTCTTTCGATCGTGTCGTTTTTTTACTCTCCACCGTTCTTAATATTGTTTCTGTTACCTCAGGAATATCTGGTTGATCTAAATTTTGTTTATTAACACTAAGAGTCTCTAGTTTTTCATCGTTATCTCTCAGCGTTTCTTTTTGTACCTGCCCTGTTTTTTCTTCAATAATAGTTTCTGACGCTGAAATTGAATGATGATCGCTGGAATCTTGGTCAGAAATATCATCATCCATTTGACTAGAAGTTTCTTTTTGCTCTATTGAGTCCTTTTCTTTTTGACTCAAAGGAATAAATTCTAATGATGGGTAGTCTACTGTGGAATCTGGTTCGCACAAGTATTTCTCACTAGATTCTTTTTCAATGTTTCTGTCTCCTGACTTAAAATTTTCCTCATTTCCGTCTTCACTATCAACAGCTATTTGTGATTCACCTTCCGTTATCTCATATTCTAGATCAAATGGTGTATTTTCCTCAACTGTCGATATTGACAAATTTTTGGAATCTCTATTTTCATAAAAAGTTTCTTTAATTAAGAGTTCATCCTCTTTTGTTTCTTCGTTTAATTTTTCAATGTCTGTATCTGATAATGTAGAAGTTATAGAGTCAGGGAATTTGGAGAGCAGCTCACATTCTATATGTGAGTTGTCATCATTTTTATCTAAAACTTCATACGTTGTGTATTCTGAAACGTTGATTTCACCTTCAGACGAAATTATTGTTTCCTTTATTTCAAAAGTGACCAATGATTCACCTCCAGGTAAGTTTTCAATTTCTTCCTCTTCAATAATTTCGACATTGTGATCCTTTAAGTAGTCATTGTTAAATTTTAGATCTATCGGCTCAGATTCTGAAAATTCAATTGTCTGCTCATTAATGCTAATGAATGAGTCTTCTACCGATACAAGCGTTTCTTCAAATTCAAATTTTGATGAGTCTATGAGCTCATTATTTTTTTGTGGACTTGGAACAATAATTTCATATTCTGTGCCTTCTTCTTTTTCAAGTTCATGGGTTATATTTGTAGATTTAGTTTCTTTGTTATAGTCGAAATTTTCTGTCAAGGTACCTAAGCTTCCTTTAATACTTATTTGAATATTGTCTTTGTCCGAGGTGATGTCGACGACATCCACTTCTTTAATTGTATCTTTTTGAACTGCTATTGAAACATTCATCTTGTTTTTTTCAATATCTTTTGACTTCAAAACTTCATCAGTATTTGTTTTAGAAGAATCTTTGTCCTTTTCTTCAGACACAATACAGCTATCTAAAATTGTGTGCTCTCTCACTGTAGTTGAGCTATCAAATATTTGACTGCTTGTTTCTACAATTTGAACGTCTTTTATTTCAATATGAGATTCCTCGCATGCAATACTAAACGAACTTTGTTTTATTGTATTGATTTCCTCTTTAGACTTAAGTGCCTCTTCAGTAGATAATTTGGTTTCTTTTACTGATTTCATTTGTGTATCAATGAATTGCTTATCTTCCAACTTTGATACAACATGTTCTAGCAGTTCTTTAGTATTGTCATCCATATTTTCTGCATCACTTGTTCTCGTGTCATCATCTTTCTTTGTCGGCTCATTATATTTACATACATCTAATAACTTTTCTTCAATAAAATTGTAGAACTTTTTAGATGTCATATGTATTTGAGAAATTTCTAATTTTTCATTATTACAAAGTTTTGTAGCTTCAGAAATTTCCTTTGATTCGACGATTATTATATTATCACTTTCTGCTTTGTCTTTCAATTCATGGTCTTCTTGGACCAGAGTGTCCATATCAATGGCTTTTCCTTGTTGATTTTCCTTTTGTTCTGTAGTTTTCTCTGAATCCAACATTTCAATTTCCTTCTCGATAATATTCGACTCCATCGATCTTTCTTTCTTTTGAGAAATTTCAGATATTGTTTGGTTGGTCTCAATAGAAACTTCAGCGGCGATATCAGACTTGGTCATAGCCTTATTATCTTCTAAAACTGATTCAGATTCTTTCCTATGGTCAGAACTTTTTTCTGCAGAAACTGCTTCCGATACTTCTTGAAGAGGCTTGTTTTCTTCAAGTAAAGTTATTTTTGTGCCTACTTCTTTACCTTTTAATTCGTCCTCTTCAATGGAGGAGATTGTTCTTTTCTCTGTAGAAGTTTTAATATCTGCTGGTGGGAGGCTCATGTCTTCAAAGTACGTGTCTAAATCATTATTAATTGATTCCTTTTGATCCTGTCCCCCTTTGCCTGCTTGTTTAATTGGACTATTCGATTTTTCATTATCTTGTAACACGTCAGGATCTTCTTTATCCTCTGAGTTCTTTGATACTTGAACGCTTTCGTCGTGCAAAATGATATTTTTTATTTTTTCGCTGGAAACTATGTTATTGACTGTTTCATCAATTAATTTATCATCAATAAATGTTTGCTTGCTGAAGGAAGCATTCTCTTTATTCATTTGATTGGAAAAGTCTTCCACTTGAGAAGCAATAATTGTTGCTTTTTCTTCCAATTTTTTAATTGCCATTTCTGTTTTATGATATTCGCTCGACTCGACAATTTCCTCCGTTATAATTGATTCATCTTTTTTCAAAAGATAATCTAATTTGGATTCTTTTGTAAAAGTTTCTTTGACTATAGGAGTTTTAGTAGAACTATTAATACAAATGTCAAGTTCCTCTTGTGTTTTATTATCTGTTCCATAAGCTTTGTATCCAGAAGAAAATATTACAGATTCTGATAGAGTTTCGTTTTCTCGACTTAACTGTCCTTGTATTTCCTCTCTTGTTAAGGTTATCTCTGGTGTTCTGACTGTAAAATCTTTCGAAATACATTTGCTTGTTTCAGTTTCAACCAAATGCTCAGAAATTTGTGTGGAAGGTTTTTCTTCAGTTAAACTAATTTCCTCTGTTTCTTTATCATCAGCTGTTGTAGTTTTTGACTCCAATTTGTCTTCATTTTGATCGTTAACAGAGTCGACGGGAACATCAAAATCTTTTTCTTCAGTTACATATGAAATAGATTCAGACTTTATTTCTGAATGTTTTTCCTCAGTCACCGATATAATAGATTGATTAAGGCATTCTGTTACTTCAATTTTAGTTTCTACTTGAACTTTTTGTTTATTGGTATCTGAAAATTCGGATTGATCAACCACAGACTCATTGATTTTCTGAATCAATGATTCTTGTGATTCAATATCCATAACATCTTGTTTGGATTCTTCTTTATCTTCAATTTTTTTGCATACTAATACTTGTTCGGAAGTAGACTTAATTTCAACTATTTCTTTGATTTTTTCTTTTGTATCCTTCTTCTTATCGATTATAGAAATTTCTGTACTCTTTGAATCTTTTTCGACTGAAGTTTCTTCAATTTGCCTGATTATAATTTCCTTTATAGATTCTTTTGAAATATCTGCGTGTTTTTTGACGAGTGAATCAGTTTTAATGAACTGATGCTCAAATTCTACTGAAACGTCACCAACTTTTGTATTAACTTCTACAGATTGTGCCATCTTTTCAAATCTTTCAAATTTTGATTCGGAAGAAAGTTTAATATCTGCATCTTTCTTGTCTTCAGAATAATCAATGACATCTACATTATCTTTGTCTGAAGGAATGTTAGTATTTGGTTCAGTAATGTTTTTCTCTGATAATTTCTCGTGTTCTTGTTGAACAACATCAAAGTTTTCATTATCTTGAATATTCTTTGCTAAAGACAATTGATATTCTTCAACAAAAATCTCCTGTTGTGTTTCCAATACTTCTTTTGTTTGATCAATCTCACTTTCCTCAGGAGGATGAGTCATAGTTTCTCCTTTTATTTTATCTGCAATATCTTTTGAAGATGGAATTTCAGTTTCAGTATCATCTTTTTCTGACTCCTGAATAGGTTGTTGTTTATCCATCTCGGGTTCAATTATATCCTTTTCTGAAAATTTCTTATGTTCTTCTTCAATTATGTTACTTTCTTTTTGCACTGTAACATATTTTTCAGACACCTGATGATTTTCTACATTTGGAAACTCTTTTTCTGAATCTTTAATACATTGAAGGTTTTCAACTTCAGTATCCAGAAGAAGCTGAATTTCTGTATCAAAACTATCCTTTTCTTCTTGTTTAATGACATCAGTTTCTTTTATGTCTGCCGTAAAATATTTTTCTGCCTCATTTTTCTGAGTCAAATGATCTTTATGATCAATTTCTGTTTTGTTCACGATATCATCTGCAGATTGAAATCGAGGTTTAGTCAGAGATACATCAGTTTTTAACTCTTCTGAGTCTGTAACGTCTTCTTGATGATCCATCTTAGTCTCTGGGATCAAAGGAGCTTTTGTTTCTTTTTCAATAATATCATTCATTGATACCGTTTCGTCTTCTTTTTTAATCATACAAGTTTCAGTTTTTTCTGCTACTTCCTCTACAGTTGGAAATTGTGACTCCAATATTGTAATTGATTTTTCAGCTTCCTTGTGAAGAACGTATATTTCTTTCTTGTCTGCGTCATCTGATGATAAAATTTGAGTTCTACTCTGAGTCATAACTTGATTCATATCCTGTTGCTTATCTGAATCCATTTTCTGGATTGAAATAGCTTTTGTTTCTGTTTCAGTATTATCTTTTTCTGAATTATTTTTGTTCTTTTCTTCAATAACAACTTCTGTTTTGTTCAAAACATCAATTATTGAAGCAATTTGACTTTCTTGGGACGAAGAAACTTCTGTTTCTGTTACAGAGATAAATTTTTCGGATACCTTTTTGTCTTCCTTTTCAAGACCATCAATTTCTTTTTTGACTTCACTGTCCTTTCTAAATGGAATTTGAATTTTACTATCAATAGCAACATCTTCAGACTCCTTTATATTTTTCTCAACAATATCCTTTTCTTGAATTGAAATAGTTTTTATTTCTGTTACAGCCATATCTTTTTCTAACAATATTTTATCATGTTCTTCAATGTCCTCCACTGATATGAGTTGAGTTTTACTAATATAGTTTTCTGATAACTTCTCGTCATTTTTCTCAACAATATCGAATTCTTCTTTGATTTCAATATCCTTTACAGTAGGAATTTGAACTTTACTATAAATTGGTTCTGACATCGTTTTTTCTTTTTTATCCATCTCTGTTGCTTTTATTGAAGAATCTATCATGTCTTTTTCTGTAATATCTTTTTCTGATAACTTTTCGTCATCCTTATCAAGAACATTGATTTCTTCTTTGATTTCAATATTCTTTTCAGATAGAGTTTTACTATTAATATTAATTGTTTCTGTCATTATTATATCTTTTTTATCCATATCAACTTCATTTATGAAAGTATCTATCGTTTTTTTTTCAGTAATATAATTTTTTGTACACTTTTCGTCAAGTTTCTGAAGAACATCAATTTTTTCTTTGATTTCAATGACCTCTGCAAATGGAGTTTGAATTTCACAATCAGTATCAACTGCTTCTGATACCAATGAGTCTTTTTTATCCAACTCTGTTGCTTGAATAGAAGAATCAATTGTTTCTTTTTCAGTTTTATCTTCTTCTGATACCTTTTTATCATCTCTCTGATGAACTTCGATTTTTTCTTTAATTTCAATATCCATTTCACATGAAGTTTGAATTTTAATGTCAGTATTAAATTCTTCTGACTCCAATATATCTTTTCTATCTAACTCTGTGTCTTGAATGGAAGAATCTAGGGTTTTTTTTTGATTCATTTCTTTATCTGATATCTTTTCATCATTTTTCTCAAGAACATCTATTTTTTCTTTGATTTCATTATCCTTTGCATATAGAGTTTGAATGTTTCTATCAGTATCAACTACTTCCAATACCGATGTATCTTTTATATCCAACTGTGGTTTTTGAATGGAAGAATCAATTTTGACTTTTTCTGATACCATTTCGTCATCAATCCGAAGACTGTAAATTTCCTCTTTAATTTGAATTTCCTTTGCAGAAGTAATTTGAATATTAAAATCAGTGTCTACTCTTTCAGAAATCATAGAATCTTCTTTATTCATTTCTTTTTCTTTCATAAAAGAATCAATTGTTTCTTTTTCAATAATATCTTTTTCTAATACCTTTTCGTCATCTTTCTCAAGAATATCGATTTCTTGTTTGACTTCATCATCCTTTGCAGAAGGAACTTGAATTTTAGTATCAAGATCAACTGCTTCTGACTCCACGATATCTTTTTTATCCAACTCTATTTCTGGAATGGAAGAAAATAATGGTTCTTTTTCAGTAAAATGTTTTTCTGATACTTTTTTGTCAACTTTCTGAATAAGATCAATTTCCTTTTTGATTTCAATGTCCTTTGCAAATGGAGCTTGAATTTTACTGTCAGTATTTAATTCTTCAGACTCCAATGTATCATTTTTATATAACTCCCTATCTTTAATGGAAGAATCTATTGTTTTTTGTTGAGTAATTTCTATTTCTGATATCTTTTCGTCATCTTTATCAAGAACTTCGATTTTTTCTTTGATTTCAATTCCCTTTACAGAAGGAATTTGATATTTACAATAAATGTCGACTTCTTCTGAAATCATAGAATTTCCTTTATCCATATCTTTTTCCTTTATGGAAGAAACTGTTGTTGCTATTTCAGTAATATCTTTTTCTGATAACTTTTCGTCATTTTTCTCAAAAATATAGATTTCTTGATTTACTTCATTATCCTTTGCAGAAGGAATTTTACTTTTACTCTCAGTTTCAACTGTATCTGATACCAATGTATCTTTTTTATCTAACTCAGTTTCTTGAATAAAAGAATTTTTTGTTTCTTTTTCAGTAATGTCTTTTTCTGATACCTTTTCGTCCTCTTTCTGAAGAACATCGATTTGTTCTTTGATTTGAATTTCCTTTGCAGAAGGAATTTGAATTTTACTAAGACTGTCTACTGTTTCTGAAATCAAAGTATCTTCTTTGTCCATTTCGTTTTCTTTTACAAAAGAATCTATTGTTTCTTTTTCAGGAATATCTTTTTCTGATACCTTTTCGTGATCTTTCTGAAGAACATCGATTTGTTCTTTGATTTGAATTTCCTTTGCAGAAGGAATTTGAATTTTACTAACACTGTCTACTGTTTCTGAAATCAAAGTATCTTCTTTGTCCATTTCGTTTTCTTTTACAAAAGAATCTATTGTTTCTTTTTCAGGAATATCTTTTTCTAATACCTTTTTGTCCTTTTTCTGAAGTAAGTCGAATTTATCTTTTACTTCATCATCCTTTGCATAAGGAACTACATATTTGCTATCAGTTAAAATTGCTTCTGATTCAAATGTGTCTTGTTTATCTAACTCTTTTTCTTTTACGGAAGAATCTATTGTTTCTTTTTCTGTATAATCTATTTCTGATATCTTGTCGTCATCTTTCTCAAGAACATCGATTTCTTGTTTTACTTCATTATCTTTTGCAGAAAGAACTTGAATTTTGCTATTAGTATCAACTCCTTCTGATACCAAAGTGTCCTTTTTATACAACTCTGTTTCTGGAATAGAAGAATCTACTGTTTCTTTTTCAGTAATACATTTTTCTGATACATTTTTATCATCTTTTTCAGGAACATCGATTTCTCCTTTGATTTCAATTTCCCTTGAAGAATGAATTTGAATTTTATTATCAGTTTCACCTGCTTCTGATACCAAAGTGTCTTTTTTATCAAACTGTGTTTCTTGTATGGAAGAATCTATTTGTTGTTTTACTTCAATTTCCTTTGCAGATGGAGTTTGAACTTTAGCATCAATAGTAACTGCTTCTGACTCTAAGGTATCTTTTTTATCCAACTCTTTGCCTTTAATAGAAGAATCTATTGTATTTTTTTGAGTAAAATCTTTTTCTGACAACTGTTTGTCCTCTTTCTCAAGAACACCAGTTTGTTGTTTTACTTCATTATCCTTTGTAGAAGGAATTTGAATTTTAGCATCAGTTGTAACTTCTTCTGACTCCAAGGTATCTTTTTTATCCAATTCTTTTTCTTTTATAGAAGAATCTATTGTTTCTTTTTCAGTATAATCTTTTTCTGATACCTTTCCTTCATCATACTGAATAACACCAATTTCTTCTTGGCTTTTAATTTCTTTAATTGATGGTGTTTCAATTTTAGCATTACTAGTAACTTCTTCTGACTGAAAGCTAACCTTTTCCTCCATTTCTGTTTTTTGAATGGAAGAATATATTCTTTCTTTTTCAATATTATCTTTTTCTGATAACTTTTCATCAATTTTCTCAAGAATATCGATTTCTTCTTGGATTTCATTTTCATTAGCAGAAGGAATTTGTATTTGAGCATCATTATCAGCTGCTTCTGATGCCAATGTATCTTTTTTATCCAACTCAATTTCTGGAATGGAAGAATCAATTCTTTCTTTTTCAGGAATACCTTTTTCTGATATTATTTTTTCCTCTTTCTCGAGAACATCGATTTTTCCATGGACTTCAATTTCATTTGCAGATGAAATTTGAGCATCAGTATCAACTGCTTCTGATACCAGTGCATCTTTCTTATCCATCTCTGCTTCTTTAATGGAAGAATCTATTGTTCCCTTTTTAGTAATATCTTTTTCTGATACCTTTTTGTCATCTATCTGAAGAATTTCAATTTCTTCTTGGATTTCATTTTCCTTTGCAGAAGGAATTTGAATTTTGTTATCTGTATCAATTGCTTCTGATGGCAATGCATCTTTTTTATCCAATTCTGTTCCTTTAATGGAAAAATCTATTGTTTCTTTTGCAGTAATATCAGTTAAAATTGCTTCTGATACAAATGTGTCTTGTTTATCTAACTCTGATTCCTGAACGGAAAAATCTATTGTTTTTTCTTCAGTAATATCTTTTTCTGATCCTTTTTTGTCATCTGTTTCAAGAACATCGATTTCTTTGATGGGTGCATTATCATTAGCAAAAGGAATTTGAATTTTGATATCAGAATCAACTGCTTGTGAAAGCAATGCAACTTTTTCATCCAATTCTGATCCTTTAATGCCAGAATTTATTATTTTATTTTCAGTATTATCTTTTTCTGTTGACTTCTTGTCGTTTATCTGAAGAACATCGATTTTTTCTTGAATTTTACTTTCTTTTGGAGAAGGAATTTGACATTTACTATCAGTAACCACTGCTTCTGATATCAGTTCATCCTTTTTATTCATTTCTGTTTCTTTAATAGAAGTTTCTATTGTTTCTTCTTCAGTAATATCTTTTTCTGATAGCTTTTGGTCGTTTCGCTGAAGAACATTGATTTCTTCTTGGATTTCACTTTCCCTTGTAGTAACAATTTGAATTTTGCTATCGGTATCAACTGCTTCTGATACCAATTCCTCCTTTTCAGTCAATTCTGTTTCTTTAATGGAAGAATCTATTGTTTCTTCTTCAGTGATATCTTTTTCTGATACATTCTTGTCATCTATCTGAAGAACATCGATTTCATCTTGGATTTCACTTTCTTTTGTAGAAGAAATTTGAATTTTGCTATCAGTATCAACTGTTTCTGATATCAGTTCATCCTTTTTATTCAATTCTGTTTCTTTAATGGAAGTTTCTATTGTTTCTTTTTCCGTAATATCTTTTTCTGATACCTTCTTGTCGTCTATCTGAAGAACATCGATATCTTTTTGGATTTCACTTTCCTTTGTAGAAGGAATTTGTATTTTGCTATCGGTATCAACTGCTTTTGATACCAATTCATCCTTTTTATTCAATTCTGTATCTTTAACGGAAGTCTCTTTTGTTTCTTCTTCAGTGATATCTTTTTCTGATACGTTCTTGTAATTTATCTGAAGATCATCGATTTCTTCTTGGATTTCACTTTCTTTTGCAGAAGAAATTTGAAATTCGCTATCTGTAACAACTGTTTCTGATAACAGTTCATCCTTTTTATTCAATTCTGTTTCTTTAATGGAAGTTTCTATTGTTTTTTCTTCAGTAATATCTTTTTCTGATACCTTCTTGTCGTCAATCTGGAGAAAATCGATTTCTTCTTGAATTTTAATTTCCTTCGTAGAAGGAATTTGAACTTCGCTTACAGTATCATCGGCTTCTGATATCAGTTCATCCTTTTTATTCAATTCTGTATCTTTAACGGAAGTCTCTTTTGTTTCTTCTTCAGTGATATCTGTTTCTGATACTTTTTTGTCATCTATCTGAAGAACATCGATTTCTTTTTGGATTTCACTTTCTTTTGAAGAAGAAATTTGAATTTTGCTATCTGTATCAACTGCTTCTGATATCAGTTCATCCTTTTTATGCAATTCTGTTCCTTTAATGAAAGTATCTTTTGTTTCTTGTTCAGTAATATCTTTTTCTGATAATTTCTTGTTATCTATCTGAACAGCATCGATTTCTTGTTGTATTTTACTTTCCTTTGGAGAAGGAATTTGAATTTTGCTATCGGTATCAACTGCTTGTGATACCAATTCATCCTCGTTACTCAATTCTGTTTCTTTAATGGAAGAATCTATTGTTTCTACTCCAGTAATATTTTGTTCTGATACCTTCTTGTCGTCTATATGAAGAACATTGATTTCTTCTTGGATTTCACTTTCTTTTGTTGAAGGAATTTGAATTTTGATATCAGTATGAACTGGTTCTGATACCAATTCATCCTTTTCATTTAATTCTGTTTCTTTAATGGAAGAATCTATTGTTTCTTCTTCAGTAATATCTTTTTCTGATACCTTCTTGTCGTCTTTATGAAGAACATCGATTTCTTCTTGGATTTCCCTTTCTTTTGTTGAAGGAATTTGAATTTTGATATCAGTATGAACTGGTTCTGATACCAATTCATCCTTTTTATTCAATTCTGTTACTTTAATAGAAGTTTCTATTGTTTCTTTTTCAGCAATATCTTTTTCTGATACCTTCTTGTCGTCAATCTGAAGAAAATCGATTTCTTCTTGGATTTCAATTTCCTTCGTAGAAGGAATTTGAATTTTGCTTACAGTATCATCGGCTTCTGATATCAGTTCATCCTTTTTATTCAATTCTGTATCTTTAACGGAAGTCTCTTTTGTTTCTTCTTCAGTGATATATTTTTCTGATACATTCTTGTCATCTATCTGAAGAACATCGATTTCTTCTTGGATTTCACTTTCTTTCGTAGAAGAAATTTGAATTTTGCTACCAGTATCAACTGTTTCTGGTATCAGTTCACCCTTTTTATTCAATTCTGTTTCTTTAATGGAAGTTTCTATTGTTTTTTCTTCAGTAATATCTTTTTCTGATACCTTCTTGTCGTCAAGCTGGAGAAAATCGATTTCTTCTTGGATTTTAATTTCCTTTGTAGAAGGAATTTGTATCTTGCTATCGGTATCAACTGCTTTTGATACCAATTCATCCTTTTTATTCAATTCTGTATCTTTAACGGAAGTCTCTTTTGTTTCTTCTTCAGTGATATCTTTTTCTGATACGTTCTTGTCATCTATCTGAAGATCATCGATTTCTTCTTGGATTTCACTTTCTTTTGAAGAAGAAATTTGAATTTTGCTATCTGTATCAACTGCTTCTGATATCAGTTCATCCTTTTTATGCAATTCTGTTCCTTTAATGAAAGTATCTTTTGTTTCTTGTTCAGTAATATCTTTTTCTGATACCTTCTTGTCGTCTATATAAACAACATCGATATCTTCTTGGATTTCACTTTCCTTGGTAGAAGGAATTTGAATTTTGCTATCAGTATCAACTGCTTCTGATACCAATTCATCAAGGTTATTCAATTCTGTTTCTTTAATGGAAGAGTCTATTGTTTCTTTTTCAGCAATATCTTTTTCTGATACTTTTTTGTGGTCTATATGATGAACATCGATTTCTTCTTGGATTTCACTGTCCTTTGTAGAAGGAATTTGAATTTTGCTATCGGTATCAACTGCTTCTGATACTAATTCATCCTTTTTATTCAATTCTGTTTCTTTAATGGAAGAATCTATTGTTTCTTTTTCAGTAATATCTTTTTCTGATGTTTTCTTGTCGTCTATATGAAGAACATCGATTTCTTCTTGGATTTCACTTTCCTTTATAGAAGGAATTTGAATTTTGCTATCAAAATCAACTGTTTCTGATATCAGTTCACCCTTTTTATTCAATTCTGTTTCTTTAATGGAAGTTTCTATTGTTTTTTCTTCAGTAATATCTTTTTCTGATACCTTCTTGTCGTCAATCTGGAGAAAATCGATTTCTTCTTGAATTTTAATTTCCTTCGTAGAAGGAATTTGAACTTCGCTTACAGTATCATCGGCTTCTGATATCAGTTCATCCTTTTTATTCAATTCTGTATCTTTAACGGAAGTCTCTTTTGTTTCTTCTTCAGTGATATCTGTTTCTGATACTTTTTTGTCATCTATTTGAAGAACATCGATTTCTTTTTGGATTTCACTTTCTTTTGCAGAAGAAATTTGAATTTCGCTATCTGTATCAACTGCTTCTGATATGAGCTCATCCTTTTTATGCAATTCTGTTCCTTTAATGAAAGTATCTTTTGTTTCTTGTTCAGTAATATCTTTTTCTGATAATTTCTTGTTATCTATCTGAACAGCATCGATTTCTTGTTGTATTTTACTTTCCTTTGGAGAAGGAATTTGAATTTTGGTATCGGTATCAACTGCTTGTGATACCAATTCATCCTCATTACTCAATTCTGTTTCTTTAATGGAAGAATCTATTGTTTCTACTCCAGTAATATTTTGTTCTGATACCTTCTTGTCGTCTATATGAAGAACATTGATTTCTTCTTGGATTTCACTTTCTTTTGTTGAAGGAATTTGAATTTTGATATCAGTATGAACTGGTTCTGTTACTAATTCATCCTTTTCATTTAATTCTGTTTCTTTAATGGAAGAATCTATTGTTTCTTCTTCAGTAATATCTTTTTCTGATACCTTCTTGTCGTCTTTATGAAGAACATCGATTTCTTCTTGTATTTCACTTTCATTTGTTGAAGGAATTTGAATTTTGATATCAGTATCTACTGGTTCTGATACCAATTCATCCTTTTTATTTAATTTTGTTTCTTTAATGGAAGAATCTATTGTTTCTTCTTCAGTAATAACTTTTTCTGATACCTTCTTGTCGTCTTTATGAAGAACATCGATTTTTTCTTGGATTTCACTATCCTTTGAAGAAGGAATTTGTATTTTGGTATCAATATCAATGTCTTCCGATGACACTGCATCTTTTTTATCCAATTCTGTTCCTTTAATTGAAGAATCTATAGTTTCTTTTTCAGTAATATTTTGTTCTGATATCTTCTTTTCGTCTATAAGAAGAACATTGATTTCTTCTTGGATTTCACTTTCTTTTGTTGAAGGAATTTGAATTTTGATATCAATATCAATTACTTTTGATGACAATGCATCTTTTTTATACAATTCTGTTCCTTTAATAGAAAAATCTATTGTTTCTTTTTCAGCAATATCTTTTTCTGATGTTTTCTTGTCGTCTATATGAAGAACATCGATTTCTTCTTGGATTTCACTTTCTTTTGTTGAAGGAATTTGAATTTTGATATCAGTATGAACTGGTTCTGATACCAACTCATCCTTTTCATTTAATTTTGTTTCTTTAATGGAAGAATCTATTGTTTCTTCTTTAGTAATATCTTTTTCTGATACCTTCTTGTCGTCTATATGAAGAACATTGATTTCTTTTTGGATTTCACTTTCCTTTGTAGAAGGAATTTGTATTTTGGTATCAATATCAATGTCTTCCGATGACAATGCATCTATTTTATCCCAATTCTGTTCCTTTAATGGAAGAATCTATTGTTTCTTTTTCAGTAATATCTTTTTCTGATACTTTCTTGTCGTCTTTAAGAAGAATATCGATTTCTTCTTGGATTTCACTTTGCTTTGTAGAAGGAATTTTTATTTGTCGGTCAGTATCAACTGCTTTTGATACTAATTCATCCTTTTTATTCAATTCTGTTTCTTTAATGGAAGTTTCTATTGTTTCTTCATTAATTATATCTTCTTCTGATATTTTTTTGTCGTTTATCGGAAGAACATCAATTTCTTCTTTGATTTCACTTTCCTTTGTAGAAAGAATTTGAATTGGTCGACCAGTATCAACTGCTTCTGATACTAATTCATCCTTTTTATTCAAATCTGTTTCTTTAACTGAAGTATTTATTGTTTCTTCTTCAGTTATATGTTTTTCTGAAACTTTCTTGTCGTCTATCTGAAGAACATCGATTTTTTCTTGGATTTCATTTTCCTTTATAGAAGGAATTTGAATTTTGCTAACAGTATCAACTGTTTGTGATACCAATTCATCCTTATTATTCAAATTTGTTTCTTTAATGGAAGAATCTATTGTTTCTACTTCATTAATATCTTTTTCTGATACTTCCTTGTCGTCTATATGAAGAACATCGATTTCTTTTGGGATTTCACTTTCCTTTGTAGAAGGAATTTTAATTTTGCTATCGGTATCTACTGCTTCTGATACTAATTCATTCTTTTTATTCAATTCTGTTTCTTTGATGGAAGAATCTATTGTTTCTTCTTCAGTAATATCTTTTTCTGATACCTTCTTGTCGTCTTTATGAAGAACATCGATTTCTTCTTGGATTTCACTTTCCTTTGTTGAAGGAATTTGAATTTTGATATCAGTATCAACTGGTTCTGATGACAATGCATCTTTTTTATTCAATTCTGTTCTTTTAATGGAAGAATCTATTGTTTCTTCTTCAGTAATATCTTTTTCTGATACGTTCTTGTCATCTATCTGAAGAACATCGATTTCTTCTTGGATTTCACTCTCCTTTGTAGAAGGAATTTGAATTTTGCTATCAATATCAATTGCTTCTGAAACCAATTTATCCTTGTTATTCAATTCTGTTTCTTTAATGGAAGAATCTATTGTTTCTTCTTCAGTAATATCTTTTTCCAATACCTTCTTGTCGTCTATATGAAGAACATCGATTTTTTCTTGGATTTCACTTTCCTTTGTTGAAGGAATTTGATTTTTGATATCAGTATCAACTGGTTTTGATACCACTTCATCCTTTTTATTTAATTCTGTTTCTTTAATAGAAGAATCTATTGTTTCTTCATTAATAATATCTTCTTCTGATATTTTTTTGTCGTTTAATGGAAGAACATCAATTTTTTCTTTTATTTTACTTTCCTTTGTAGAAGGAATTTGAATTTGTGGATCAGTATCAACTGTTTCAGATACTAATTCATCTTTTTTATTCAATTCTGTTTCTTTAATGGAAGTTTCTATGGTTTGTTCATTAATAATATCTTCTTCTGATATTTTTTTGTCGTTTATCGGAAGAACATCGATTTCTTCTTTTATTTCACTTTCCTGTGTAGAAGGAATTTGAATTTGTGGATCAGTATCAACTGCTTCTAATACTAATTCACCCTTTTTATTCAAATCTGTTTCTTTAACTGAAGTATCTGTTGTTTTTTCTTCAGTAATATCTTTTTCTGATACCTTTTTGTCGTCTTTATGAAGAACATCAATTTCTTCTTGGATATCACTTTCCTTTGGTGAACAAATTTGAATTTTGCTAACAGTATCAACTGCTTCTGATACCAATTCATCCTTTATATTCAAGTCTGTTTCTTTAACTGAAGTATCTATTGTTTCTTCTTCAATAATATGTTTTTCTGATACCTTCTTGTCGTCCATCTGAACAATATCGATTTCTTCTTGGATTTCACTTTCCTTTGTAGAAGGAATTTGAATCTTGCTATCGGTATCAACTGCTTCTGATACCAATTCATCCTTTTTATTTAATTCTGTTTCTTCAACTGAAGTATGTATTGTTTCTTCTTCAGTAATATGTTTTTCTGATAGCATCTTCTCGTTATCTGAAGAATATCGATATCTTCTTGAATTTCACTTGCTTTTGTAGTAGAAATTTGAAGTTTGCTATCATTATCAACTGCTTCTGATACAAATTCATCCTTTTTATTTAATTCTGTTTCTTTAATGGAAGAATCTATTGTTTTTACTTCAGTAATATCTTTTTTTGATACTTTCTTGTTGTCTATATGAAAAACATCGATTTCTTTTTGAACTTCACTTTCCTTTGTTGAAGGAATTTTAATTTTGGTATCGGTATCAACTGCTTCTGATACTAATTCATCCTTTTTATTCAATTCTGTTTCTTTAATGGAAGAATCTATTGTTTCTTTTTCAGTAATATCTTTTTCTGATACTTTCTTGTCGTCTATATAAAGAACATCGATTTCTTCTTGGATTTCACTTTCTTTTGTTGAAGGAATTTGAATTTTGATATCAGTATGAACTGGTTCTGATACCAATTCATCCTTTTCATTTAATTCTGCTTCTTTAATGGAAGAATCTATTGTTTCTTCTTCAGTAATATCTTTTTCTGATGTTTTCTTGTCGTCTATATGAAGAACATTGATTTCTTCTTGGATTTCACTTTCTTTTGTAGAAGGAATTTTAATTTTGATATCGGTATCAACTGGTTCTGATATCAGGTCATCTTTTTTATCCAATTCTGTTCTTTTAATGGAAGAATCTATTGTTTCTTTTTCAGTAATATCTTTTTCTGATACTTTCTTGTCGTCTTATATGAAGAACATCGATTTTTTCTTGGATTTCACTTTCCTTTGTTGAAGGAATTTGATTTTTGATATCAGTATCAACTGGTTTTGATACCAATTCATCCTTTTATTGAATTCTGTTTCTTTAATGGAAGAATCTATTGTTTGTTCATTAATAATATCTTTTCTGATATTTTTTGTTGTTTATTGGAAGAACATCAATTTCTTCTTTTATTTCACTTTCCTTTGTAGAAGGAATTTGAATTTGTGGATCAGTATCAACTGCTTCTGATGCTAATTCATCCTTTTTATTCAAATTTGTTTCTTTAACTGAAGTATCTGTTGTTTCTTCTTCAGTAATATATTTTTCTGATACCTTCTTGTCGTCTTTCTGAAGAACATCGATTTCTTCTTGGATTTCATTTTCCTTTATAGAAGGTATTTGAATTTTGCTAACAGTATCAACTGCTTCTGATACCACTTCATCCTTTTTATCCAATTCTGTTCCTTTAATGGAAGAATCTATTGTTTCTACTTCAGTAATATCTGTTTCTGATACTTTTTTGTCATTTATATGAAGAACATCGATATCTTCTTGGATTTCACTTTCTTTTGTAGAAGGAATTTGAATTTTGATATCAATATCAACTGCTTTTGATAACAATTCATCCTTTTTATTCAATTCTGTTTCTTTAATGGAAGAATCTATTGTTTCTTCTTCAGTAATATCTTTTTCCGATACCTTCTTGTCGTCTATATGAAGAACATCGATATCTTCTTGGATTTCACTTTCCTTTGTTGAAGGAATTTGAATTTTGCTATCAGTATCAACTGGTTCTGATGACAATGCATCTTTTTTATCCAACTCTGTTCCTTTAATGGTAGAATCTATTGTGACTTCTTCAGTAATATCTTTTCTGATACGTTCTTGTCATCTATCTGAAGAACATCGATTTCTTCTTGGATTTCACTTTCTTTTGTAGAAGAAATTTGAATTTTGCTATCAGTATCAACTGTTTCTGATATCAGGTCATCCTTTTTATTCAATTCTGTTTCTTTAATGGAAGTTTTTATTGTTTTTTCTTCAGTATTATCTGTTTCCGATACCTTCTTGTCGTCTATATGAAGAACATCAATTTCTTCTTGGATTTCACTTTCCTTTGTAGAAGGAATTTGAATTTTGGTATCAATATCAATTACTTCTGATGACAATCCATCTTTTTTATCCAATTCTGTTCCTTTAATGGAAGAATCTATTGTTTCTTTTTCAGTAATATCTTTTTCTGATACTTCATTCTCGTTTATATGAAGAACATCGATTTTTCTTGGATTTCACTTTCCTTTGTTGAAGGAATTTGATTTTTGATATCAGTATCAACTGGTTTTGATACCAATTCATCCTCTTTATTGAATTCTGTTTCTTTAATAGAAGAATCTATGGTTTGTTCATTAATAATATCTTCTTCTGATATTTTTTTGTCGTTTATCGGAAGAACATCGATTTCTTCTTTTATTTCACTTTCCTTAGTAGAAGGAATTTGAATTTGTGGATAAGTATCAACTGCTTCTGATGCTAATTCATCCTTTTTATTCAAATCTGTTTCTTTAACTGAAGTATCTGTTGTTTCTTCTACAGTAATATATTTTTCTGATACCTTCTTGTCGTCTTTCTGAAGAACATCGATTTCTTCTTGGATTTCATTTTCCTTTATAGAAGGTATTTGAATTTTGCTAACAGTATCAACTGCTTCTGATACCACTTCATCCTTTTTATCCAATTCTGTTCCTTTAATGGAAGAATCTATTGTTTTTACTTCAGTAATATCTGTTTCTGATACTTTTTTGTCATTTATATGAAGAACATCGATATCTTCTTGGATTTCACTTTCTTTTGTAGAAGGAATTTGAATTTTGATATCGGTATCAACTGGTTCTGATGACAATGCATCTTTTTTATCCAACTCTGTTCCTTTAATGGTAGAATCTATTGTAACTTCTTCAGTAATATCTTTTTCTGATACGTTCTTGTCATTTATCTGAAGAACATCGATTTCTTCTTGGATTTCACTTTCTTTTGTAGAAGAAATTTGAATTTTGCTATCAGTATCAACTGTTTCTGATATCAGGTCATCCTTTTTATTCAATTCTGTTTCTTTAATGGAAGTTTTTATTGTTTTTTCTTCAGTATTATCTTTTTCCGATACCTTCTTGTCGTCTATATGAAGAACATCAATTTCTTCTTGGATTTCACTTTCCTTTGTAGAAGGAATTTGAATTTTGGTATCAATATCAATTACTTCTGATGACAATCCATCTTTTTTATCCAATTCTGTTCCTTTAATGGAAGAATCTATTGTTTCTTTTTCAGTAATATCTTTTTCTGATACTTCATTCTCGTTTATATGAAGAACATCGATTTTTTCTTGGATTTCACTTTCCTTTGTTGAAGGAATTTGATTTTTGATATCAGTATCAACTGGTTTTGATACCAATTCATCCTCTTTATTGAATTCTGTTTCTTTAATAGAAGAATCTATGGTTTGTTCATTAATAATATCTTCTTCTGATATTTTTTTGTCGTTTATCGGAAGAACATCGATTTCTTCTTTTATTTCACTTTCCTTAGTAGAAGGAATTTGAATTTGTGGATCAGTATCAACTGCTTCTGATGCTAATTCATCCTTTTTATTCAAATCTGTTTCTTTAACTGAAGTATCTGTTGTTTCTTCTTCAGTAATATATTTTTCTGATACCTTCTTGTCGTCTTTCTGAAGAACATCGATTTCTTCTTGGATTTCATTTTCCTTTATAGAAGGTATTTGAATTTTGCTAACAGTATCAACTGCTTCTGATACCACTTCATCCTTTTTATCCAATTCTGTTCCTTTAATGGAAGAATCTATTGTTTCTACTTCAGTAATATCTGTTTCTGATACTTTTTTGTCATTTATATGAAGAACATCGATATCTTCTTGGATTTCACTTTCTTTTGTAGAAGGAATTTGAATTTTGATATCAATATCAATTACTTCTGATGACAATTCATCCTTGTTATTCAATTCTGTTTCTTTAATGGAAGAATCTATTGTTTCTTCTTCAGTAACATTTTTTTCTGATACCTTCTTGTCGTCTATATGAAGAACATTGATTTCTTCTTGGATTTCACTTTCCTTTGTTGAAGGAATTTGTATTTTGCTATCGGTATCAACTGGTTCTGATGACAATGCATCTTTTTTATCCAATTCTGTTCCTTTAATGGTAGAATCTATTGTGACTTCTTCAGTAATATCTTTTTCTGATACATTCTTGTCATTTATCTGAAGAACATCGATTTCTTCTTGGATTTCACTTTCTTTTGTTGAAGAAATTTGAATTTTGCTATCAGTATCAACTGTTTCTGATATCAGGTCATCCTTTTTATTCAATTCTGTTTCTTTAATGAAGTTTCTATTGTTTTTTCTTCAGTAATATCTTTTTCCGATACCTTCTTGTCGTCTATATGAAGAACATCAATTTCTTCTTGGATTTCACTTTCCTTTGTAGAAGGAATTTGAATTTTGGTATCAATATCAATTACTTCTGATGACAATCCATCTTTTTTATCCAATTCTGTTCCTTTAATGGAAGAATCTATTGTTTCTTTTTCAGTAATATCTTTTTCTGATACTTCTTCTCGTTTATATGAAGAACATCGATTTTTCTTGGATTTCACTTTCCTTTGTTGAAGGAATTTGATTTTTGATATCAGTATCAACTGGTTTTGATACCAATTCATCCTTTTATTGAATTCTGTTTCTTTAATAGAAGAATCTATGGTTTGTTCATAAATAATATCTTCTTCTGATATTTTTTTGTCGTTTATCGGAAGAACATCGATTTCTTCTTTTATTTCACTTTCCTTTTAGAAGGAATTTGAATTTGTGGATCAGTATCAACTGCTTCTGATGCTAATTCATCCTTTTTATTCAAATCTGTTTCTTTAACTGAAGTATCTGTTGTTTCTTCTTCAGTAATATATTTTTCTGATACCTTCTTGTCGTCTTTCTGAAGAACATCGATTTCTTCTTGGATTTCATTTTCCTTTATAGAAGGTATTTGAATTTTGCTAACAGTATCAACTGCTTCTGATACCAATTCATCCTTTTTATCCAATTCTGTTCCTTTAATGGAAGAATCTTTTGTTTCTACTTCAGTAATATATGTTTCTGATACTTTCTTGTCATTTATATGAAGAACATCGATATTTTCTTGGATTTCACTTTCTTTTGTAGAAGGAATTTGAATTTTGATATCAATATCAATTACTTCTGATGACAATTCATCCTTGTTATTCAATTCTGTTTCTTTAATGGAAGAATCTATTGTTTCTTCTTCAGTAACATTTTTTTCTGATACCTTCTTGTCGTCTATATGAAGAACATCGATTTCTTCTTGGATTTCACTTTCCTTTGTTGAAGGAATTTGAATTTTGATATCGGTATCAACTGGTTCTGATGACAATGCATCTTTTTTATCCAATTCTGTTCCTTTAATGGAAGAATCTATTGTTTCTTCTTCAGTAATATCTTTTTCTGATACCTTCTTGTCGTTTATCTGAAGAACATCGATTTCTTCTTGGATTTCACTTTCTTTTGTAGAAGAAATTTGAATTTTGCTATCAGTATCAACTGTTTCTGATATCAGGTCATCCTTTTTATTCAATTCTGTTTCTTTAATGGAAGTTTTTATTGTTTTTTCTTCAGTATTATCTTTTTCCGATACCTTCTTGTCGTCTATATGAAGAACATCAATTTTTTCTTGGATTTCACTTTCCTTTGTAAAAGGAATTTGAATTTTGGTATCAATATCAATTACTTCTGATGACAATCCATCTTTTTTATCCAATTCTGTTCCTTTAATGGAAGAATCTATTGTTTCTTTTTCCGTAATATCTTTTTCTGATACTTCATTCTCGTTTATATGAAGAACATCGATTTTTCTTGGATTTCACTTTCCTTTGTTGAAGGAATTTGATTTTTGATATCAGTATCAACTGGTTTTGATACAATTCATCCTTTTATTGAATTCTGTTTCTTTAATGGAAGAATCTATTGTTTGTTCATTAATAATATATTCTTCTGATATTTTTTTGTCGTTTATCGGAAGAACATCGATTTCTTCTTTTATTTCACTTTCCTTTTTAGAAGGAATTTGAATTTGTGGATCAGCATGAACTGCTTCTGATGCTAATTCATCCTTTTTATTCAAATCTGTTTCTTTAACTGAAGTATCTGTTGTTTCTTCTTCAGTAATATATTTTTCTGATACCTTCTTGTCGTCTTTCTGAAGAACATCGATTTCTTCTTGGATTTCATTTTCCTTTATAGAAGGTATTTGAATTTTGCTAACAGTATCAACTGCTTCTGATACCACTTCATCCTTTTTATCCAATTCTGTTCCTTTAATGGAAGAATCTATTGTTTTTACTTCAGTAATATCTGTTTCTGATACTTTTTTGTCATTTATATGAAGAACATCGATATCTTCTTGGATTTCACTTTCTTTTGTAGAAGGAATTTGAATTTTGATATCAATATCAATTACTTCTGATGACAATTCATCCTTGTTATTCAATTCTGTTTCTTTAATGGAAGAATCTATTGTTTCTTCTTCAGTAACATCTTTTTCTGATACCTTCTTGTCGTCTATCTGAAGAACATTGATTTCTTCTTGGATTTCACTTTCCTTTGTTGAAGGAATTTGTATTTTGCTATCGGTATCAACTGCTTTTGATAACAATTCATCCTTTTTATTCAATTCTGTTTCTTTAACTGAAGAATCTATTGTTTCTTCTTCAGTAACATCTTTTTCTGATACCTTCTTGTCGTCTATCTGAAGAACATCGATATCTTCTTGGATTTCACTTTCCTTTGGTGAACAAATTTGAATTTCGCTAACAGTATCAACTGCTTCTGATACCAATTCATCCTTTATATTCAAGTCTGTTTCTTTAACTGAAGAATCTATTGTTTCTTCTTCAATAATATCTTTTTCTGATACCTTCTTGTCGTCTTTATGAAGAACATCAATTTCTTCTTGGATTTCACTTTCCTTTGTAGAAGGAATTTGAATTTTGGTATCAATATCAATTACTTCTGATGACAATGCATCTTTTTTATCCAATTCTGTTCCTTTAATGGAAGAATCTATTGTTTGTTTTTCAGTAATATCTTTTTCTGATACTTTCTTCTCGTTTATATGAAGAACATCGATGTTTTCTTGGATTTCACTTTCCTTTGTTGAAGGAATTTGATTTTTGATATCAGTATCAACTGGTTTTGATACCAATTCATCCTCTTTATTGAATTGTGTTTCTTTAATAGAAGAATCTATGGTTTGTTCATAAATAATATCTTCTTCTGATATTTTTTTGTCGTTTATCGGAAGAACATCGATTTCTTCTTTTATTTCACTTTCCTTAGTAGAAGGAATTTGAATTTGTGGATCAGTATCAACTGCTTCTGATGCTAATTCATCCTTTTTATTCAAATCTGTTTCTTTAACTGAAGTATCTGTTGTTTCTTCTACAGTAATATATTTTTCTGATACCTTCTTGTCGTCTTTCTGAAGAACATCGATTTCTTCTTGGATTTCATTTTCCTTTATAGAAGGAATTTGAATTTTGCTATCAGTATCAACTGCTTCTGATACCAATTCATCCTTTTTATCCAATTCTGTTCCTTTAATGGAAGAATCTATTGTTTCTTCTTCAGTAATATCTTTTTCTGACACGTTCTTGTCATCTATTTGAAGAACATTGATTTCTTCTTGGATTTCACTTTCTTTTGTAGAAGGAATTTGAATTTTGATATCAATATCAACTGTTTCTGATACAATTCATCCTTTTTATTCAATTCTGTTTCTTTAATGGAAGTTTCTATTGTTTCTTCTTCAGTAATATCTTTTTCTGATACTTTCTTGTCGTTTATCTGAAGAACATCGATATTTTCTTGGATTTCACTTTCCTTTGTAAAAGGAATTTGAATTTTGGTATCATTATCAATTACTTCTGATGACAATGCATCCTTTTTATTTAATTCTGTTTCTTTAATGGAAGAATCTATTGTTTCTTCTTCAGTAATATCTTTTTCTGATACCTTCTTGTCGTCTTTATGAAGAACATCAATTTCTTCTTGGATTTCACTTTCCTTTGTAGAAGGAATTTGAATTTTGGTATCAATATCAATTACTTCTGATGACAATGCATCTTTTTTATCCAATTCTGTTCCTTTAATGGAAGAATCTATTGTTTCTTTTTCAGTAATATCTTTTTCTGATACTTTATTCTTGTTTATATGAAGAACATCGATTTTTTCTTGGATTTCACTTTCCTTTGTTGAAGGAATTTGATTTTTGATATCAGTATCAACTGGTTTTGATACCAATTCATCCTTTTTATTTAATTCTGTTTCTTTAATAGAAGAATCTATTGTTTGTTCATTAATAATATCTTCTTCTGATATTTTTTCGTCATCTATATGAAGAACATCGAGTTCTTCTTGGATTTCACTTTCCTTTGTAGAAGGAATTTGAATTTTGCTATCAGTATCAACTGCTTCTGATACCAATTCATCCTTTTATTCAATTCTGTTTCTTTAATGGAAGAATCTATGGTTTGTTCATTAAGTAATATCTTTTCTGATATTTTTTTGTCGTTTATCGGAAGAACATCGATTTCTTCTTTTATTTCACTTTCCTTTTTAGAAGGAATTTGAATTTGTGGATCAGCATGAACTGCTTCTGATACTAATTCATCCTTTTATTCAAATCTGTTTCTTTAACTGAAGTATCTGTTGTTTCTTCTTCAGTAATATATTTTTCTGATACCTTCTTGTCGTCTTTCTGAAGAACATCGATTTCTTTTGGATTTCATTTTCCTTTATAGAAGGTATTTGAATTTTGCTAACAGTATCAACTGCTTCTGATACCAATTCATCCTTTTTATTCAATTCTGTTCCTTTAATGGAAGAATCTATTGTTTCTACTTTTCAGCAATATGTTTTCTGATACTTTTTTGTCGTCTATATGAAGAACATCGATTTCTTCTTGGATTTCACTTTCCTTTTTAGAAACAATTTCAATTTTGCTATCGGTATCAACTGCTTCTGATACTAATTCATCCTTTTGATTTAATTCTGTTTCTTTAATGGAAGAATCCTATTGTTTCGTTTTCAGCAATATCTTTTTCTGATATTTTCTTGTCGTCTATATGAAGAACATCGATTTGTTCTTGGATTTCACTTTCCTTTGTAGAAGGAATTTGAATTTTGCTAGCAAAATCAACTGCTTCTGATACAAATGCCTCTTTTTTATCCAACTCTGTTGCTTTAATGGAAGAATCTATTGTTTCTTTTTTAGTAATATATTTTTTCGGTTCTCCTTCGTCATTTCTCTGAAGATCATCTATCTCTTCTTTGATTTTTATATCATTTGCAGATAGAGGTTGAATTTTAGTATAAACTGCTTCTGATTTCTTATTATCTTCTTTATCTGTTTCTGTTTTTTGAATTGATGAAGTTGTTTCTTTTTGTTCTGTTATTTCTATTTCTGATAATTTTTTCCCATCTTTTTCTAGAAAATCTATTTTTGTTATGCAAGAGATTTCTTTTTCAGATGAAGGTTGAATTTGATCTTGTTTGTCGACGTCAGTTTGAAGAGATGAAAGTGTTTCTCTCATAAGATATATTGTTTTGTCTACCTTTTCGTCTTCTTTCTCAACAATATCAGCTACTCTTTCGTCAACAAGATCCTTCTCTGTTAGAATTTGAAGATCATTATCAGGAACTGGTTCCTCTGACTCTTTACTATTTTTTTGCTCATTTAGTTCATTAGCTTTAGTAGTTTTTTCAAACTGTTTTTCATATTCTGTCTCAACAATCTTAGTTTCTTTTTTGTTTAAAAGATATTTTTCCGATTTGATTTGAAGTTCGTTGTCGGTTACAATTTCCTTTGAGTCTTTCATATCTTTTTGCTTACCCGTTACTGTGTCTTCAGTGGAAATAACCTTTGTTTCCTTTTCGATATTATCTTTTTCACAAACTTTTTCGTCTTTTTTCTCAATAACCTCTGTTTCTTTTTTGTCCAGGATATCTTGTTCTGATTTAATTTGTGATTCATTCTTAGTATAAATTTCTTTTGACTCCTTAATTTCTTTTTGTTCATGTATTTCAGTAGCCTCAGAGGAAATTGCTTTTGTTTCCTTGTCGTTGATATCTTTTTCAGGTTCCTGTTCATCTTCTTTCTCAAGTACCTGCGTTTCTTTTTCGTCTAGGAGAACCATTGTAAGTGGAATTTGAGATTCAATATCTGCAACAGGTTTCGTTAACTCATTATCTTCCGATTCCACATCCATATCAATAGGTTTAGTGGAAAGAGCTTTTGTTTCTTTGTCGATAATATCTTTTTCAGATCCATTTTTGTCTTCTTTTTCAAGAACCTCTTTTTCTTTTTCGTCCACAAGATCCCTTGTATATGAAATTTGAGATTCAATATCTGGAATATGTTCCTTTGACTCCTGAACTTCCTTCTGCTCATCCATATCAGTAAGTTTAGTGGAAAGAGCTTTTGGTTCCTTTACGTTGGTATCTTTTTCAGTTACTTTTGTGTTTTCTTTTTCCAGAATTTCGGTTTCTTTTCCGTCGAAACGATCTTTTTTACATGTAATTTGAGATTCATTATCAGTAACAAGTTCCTTTGACTCCTTAACTTCTTTTAGTTTTTGCATCTCAGTAGTTTCAATGGAAAGTTCTTCCATTTTTTTGTCGATAATATCTTTTTCAGATACTTTTTCGTCTCGTTTCTCAAGAATCTCCGTTTCTTTTTCGTCTTGTATCTCAAGAATCTCCGTTTCTTTTTCGTCTTGTTTCTCAAGAATCTCCGTTTCTTTATCGTCTACAAGATCCTTTGTATATTGAATTTGACATTCAATGTCAGTTACAGGATCCTTTGACTCTTTCATATCTTTTTGTTCATCCATCCCGGTAGCTCCAGTGGAAAGGGCTTTCGTTTCCACTTTAGTATTATCTTTTTCAGATACTTTTTTTGTTTTCTTCTTCAAGAACATTTGTTTTGTTTTCGTCTACAAGATCTTTTTTAGATAAAGTTTGATATTCATTATCAGTAACCGGTTCCTTCGACTCCTCTACATCTTGTTTTTTATCCATCTCCGTTTCCTTTGTGGAAGGAGCTTTCATTTCTTTTTGAATAATATCTTTTTCAATTACTTTTTCGTCTTCTTTCGCAAGAATATTTATTTCTTTTTTTTCTACAATTTCCTGTGTTTTCTTTTGTAATTTTGATTTGCATTGAACAAAATCAACCTCATCTTGTTCCATTGGAATTTTCAACTTATCCAAAATATTGGACATTTGTGTAGCTGACAATATAACTTCTGACAATTCTCTCTGCTCTTGAGCACCGTCTGACTCTGGTGTTATTATGTTTTTCCCTTTATTTACCTTACTTATATGGTCGCCCATTTCATTAATTTCGTTCAAAAGATTTTTGGATTTCCACATCTCCTTTTCTTGTTGATCATTTGTTATTTTTGATTCTTCCTCTTCGTGAGGAGTACTCATTATCTCAGGGTCAACTGCCTCATGTTCCGGTAAATCATCAACTTCATCCGGAGTTTTGATGTGATGATATGTAATTGGCTGTGTAGGAATTTCTTTTGATAAAGGTAAATTATTTGGATGCCCATCAACGGGTGCAACCTTCTGTAACTCTGAAATCTCAATTGGATCAAAAGAGCTTTGAATGACTATTTGTTGTGTTTCCTGAATATCTGGCTCTCTAATTAAATCCTCAGGATCTTCTTGATCCTTGATACGTTCCAATTCAGGTTCAATGTCATTATCTTCAATGGGAAGGTTTTCCATTGCCTCAATTTGGTCTTTTTCCACTATCGAATCTTCTTTATCGTTCAATTGAGAGATTTTCTCTAATTTTGTTCCTGCTTTAGTCACATCAGGTACAATTTTCTTTTGATCAGCTGCTTTTTTGGTTTTGTTGCTTGCTTCCTTGTTAGTTTTGGATGCAGACTGTTTCTTGACTTTCTTAGAAACTTCTTTATTAGTGGTAGATGTTGCAACCCTACGCGATGCTGTGGTTGCTTTTTTTACAACCTGTCTGTTTTCAGCCAAGTTTTGTTTTTCTTTTAGTTCTTTCTCTTCTAACTTTTTCTTGAGCCTTCGGGACTTTTCTTCTTTATCTTTTTTGTCTTTAAGCTCTTGGATCTTTTTTTCTTTTTCTGCCGCAATTCTTTTTTCTTTTTCTGCAGCAATTTTTTTTTCTTTTTCTGCAGCAATTCTTTTTTCTTTTTCTGCAGCAATTCTTTTTTCTTTTTCTGTAGCAATTCTTTTTTCTTTTTCTGCAGCAATTCTTTTTTCTTTTTCAATTTTGTCAGCTTTTTCTTTTTCTGCTTTTTCGGCCTTATCTTTCCGTTCTTTATCACGTTTGTTTTTCTCTTCTCTAGCTTTTCGTAGTTTTTCTTCCTTCCGTTGCCTTTTTCTTTCAGATGAATCCAAATTAGATTTATCCGACTTCACTTCTTTATTAGAAAGTATGTCTTTCTTTTCGTCGATGGACTCTTTTTCGATTGAATCCTGTTTCTCTTTGTCTTGTTTATCCTTATCACCCTTTTCTCTATGATCATCAAGATCACCTTTACCTTTTTTAAGTTCTTTTCTATTAATTTCTGTTATTGGTCTACCTGTATGAATCATAGTGGTAGCTGTAGTTGTAGTAGATGCTGATTTGACTGAGGACTCAGTCAGAGCATAACTCACTGTTTCTTGTCTCCTTTTGGATCGTGATCGACTTAATCTATTATTCATATTATTGTTCACTGGAACAGATGATGCACTTTTCCTTGCATTTGGTAGTTTTGATTCAGCCATTTTGCCAAATCCTGACGACATAGACTTAGGAGTTACCACAGGTTTCTGAATGAATTCCAATGATTTTAACTTTTCCAAACCTTTTATAACTTTATTTTGTGGGGTACTTCCGGGAAATAATAGCCTTGTAATTGTATGCTCTGGATTATCAGGGATCCATACAAGTAATGCACAAATGGATACTAAATTGGCAAGAGGAAGCCAAAGTTCTCTTCCATCAACATTAATACCGGATTTAAATTTACCCAACGCTTTAGAATTATCGTTCCACCTGGTCATAAACTCTTTAAGCTCCTTTGCTTCCTTACTTGGATTTATAACGTACATCACGAGTCTTCCTTGACCCACTTTATGATATAATTGAATTGGATCAGCTATTTTATTATTATCTCGTAGACAGACTTGTGGTTTGAGATTCAATATTCTCAAATTTTCCAACATTCCAGCACCTTGATCTATCACGTCTATTAAGAGAGAGTCTTGAGATTCCTCATTTTCTTCATTTTTTGAATGAATTCGCTCAGGAACATTAGCAAATACATGCCCTATTTGAGGATATACGGAGCTCATTGTTTTTCTTTGTAATAACGCCGCTACGCCTCCTGAGTTTTCATCACTTACTCGTGTGATAAGAATTGCGTCAAGGCGGTCTAAATGACGTGAAAAATCCCAAAAACAGGACTTCCAACTAAAACCACCGTCTATTAACATGTTAAAGCCATTAATACCGAAAAGAGCAGAATCCCCCTGACCTCCTGGAAATACATACAGAGTAGGGTGGGAAAATCGTATATTTCCTACTACATCTGACGGGGGTAGGGCTTGTTCAATATTTTGGGGGGTCATAAATTGATCCAAATAGTCTAAAAACTTTTGTATACTTTCTGTACCTTGTATTACTTCTGAAGGGTTCAATTGTACCTATTTAAATACAAAATAAATTCATACAACTAAAATTCCCCCAGCATTCTACAAGGAAATCAAATCTGAATAATCACTTACCCGGCAGTATTCGGAAAATTGTTCTTTTCCAATATGTGTCTGTGTCCATTCCCCTTCTTCATAGCAATGAATATTAATTGATATAGAATTTTCATAGGCCCTAATTATCCTTTGAATTTCGAATTCATCAAAGCATTTGACAAAATCGTTGTAGTTAAATGATCCGTCCTAATATTTAAATTTATAAAGTTATTCATCAGTAAAATAATAATTCAAAAAATAATGACTTGACTTACTTGAAGTACCCAACCACCACTCATGGCAAAGGTGTACCCAGCGTGAATAATGTGTCTATGTTTAGTAAAGCTTGCAAGCATATTTCGCATGCACTGTTGTAACGTATTTAACTGAGGCTGAATTAACACTTCTGTCACTAAATGCTCAGAAGCAAATTGAATTAGCCGCTCTCCTAAATTTAAAGGAAATTGATTTTAAAACATATAGTAATGTTACAATACTATGCCATTTTAATTTTAAAACATACCTCCTCGAGATTCTTCTCCAGGCGGAGCAAAATTGGATATTACATCCAATTCTTCCCCTAAGTCAACATGACATGATGTGAGATCCCATGATAACAAACCTGTAAGCAATTATTTAAAAATTAGGCTGCAATCCATAAAATATACTCATCATATATAAAAATGAGAACAAAATGATTCCTAGGTTAGATAGAGTAGCTGTAATGCTAGAATGTTTACTGATACTTAATTAGTGCAACTCCATCTAACCAATTAAAATGAACATTAAAAAAAAAAAAAAGAGAATCTCTTTTAATATCTCTGATTATATTCGGCAATTTGTAAAAATAATAGAAAACAATATATCTTACATCTCTTGTCTAATTAAGTTACAAAAAACATGTCTATTTGATTAGCACAAGGAGCTTTTTGCCAACTCACAACCACAACTTTTGTTAAAGTCGAAAAGGTTAAATTAAGAAAAAACAAAAAACTTATCATAACCATATGAACATTTGACATGCGTAGCTAAATATTTTTACAAGCGATAGATTGTGAATTCATAAAGAAATAAATTCAGGTGTCTAAAACCAGAAAGAGCCATCTGCTTTATATTTACCTATAGTTTTTAATATACGATTGTTTTTAAGCCTAAAAAAACAACGAAAATCAATGTGGTAATCCGGACATTTTGAAGAATAAGGAGTTTAACTGCAAGTACCAAAAAGATGAAGGAAATAAACCCAAACCCCACTCCGTATCTAACAAGGAAATAGATGGTAAGTAACTACTCCTATGTCGATCATCAACTCTACTCCGAGTGCAACAAGCACTTACATTAATAACTCCCACAACCAATCAGCAGTGTTACTATTCGTCTTCACTCACTTATTGAAATAAAAAAACACTGTTCCGGTCGTAACTACAAAAAATTACATTACTCGTACAATGTCATAGATTTTACAACTCTCCAATACTAGCACTCAAGTTTTTATTGTTTTTATTTAGTATTTACCCATTTTCGAAAAAGTGATAACCCCCGTTTAATATATCTGTGAAATCTATAGATTTTTTAGAGTGTGTACTCATTAAACATTGAAAAAATATTCAGAAAATGATAGATATCCCAGTTAGAAATGTATTTTTATGCTTTAAATCTATATGCAACCGAATTTCCAGACTAATTTCTAGAAACAATATCTCTTCAAAAAATCCAATATTCTATTGAAATCCATTTTTTTTGTACCTGAAAAAAACGAAGATTCAATTTTCGGCTATTTTTTCTTTGCCCATAACTTTCTTGATTTTGAACAAATTTAGAAAATGTATTTATTTATATATATATATTTGAGTCGCCAGTAACTTTTTAATTTATAGCTGAATCCCCTATTTAGTCTCCTGTAACTCCAAAATGCAGTGTTTATGTTTTGGGTAAAGAATAAGTACCCCTTGTATGAGCCTCCCCAAAATTCGACACCCCTGTCAGAACTTGACTAGATTCAAAAGAGGTACCCATATGAAATTTCAGCCTCCTAGGTCCAACGGTATGGGCAGCCATAAAGGATACATTTACACACAAATTATATAATATATATATATATACACTAGCAAATGGTTACCTGGCGTTGCACGGCCGCCAAGGAGGTAGTTGGACATCGCATTGACAATGATCAAATAATTGAAAAATTGTTCAGAAAATAATTATATATACAAAATTATTCTATTATACTAATAATTATAATATGAATGTATCGTTGTTGTCGAGAAAGATCCTGATAACTCTAATTATAATTATCTTACTATGATAATAACAATAAAGTAGGAGTTGGGTATACTTTATACTACATATACTAATCACACTATATCCCTCGAGTTAAGTAAGGTTTGTCACAAAGTCTCATCAACCCTCCCCCCTCCCCTTCCCAAATTATCTTATTATTCTGAGCTCTGTAACCTCTCTTATTATTAGCTCTTTTAACCTTAGTACAGTTATTATGAATTTAAAAAAAAGACAATTTACATATAAATATATATATATAAATTGTCCAGATGAGAAGTCCATTATTTTTTGTCAAAAATTGCCAAAACGAAATTTGTGCAGAAAATTTGAAAAACTTTTTTGGACTAATTTTGGAAAAATATAGTTGATAGCATTTATTAAAATTATAAATAAAACACAATTCTACCAATGTTTTTTTCGTACTTGCAAAAAAAAAAAAAAAAAATATGGAGAATAATTTTCTAGCAAAAATAAACAGCCATAAAATTGGTTCAATTTTGGAAATATTGCAAAAATTTTTAAAAAAATGTTCTGTAAATTGAAAATACTCATAAAAGTAACGTTAGAGATTAAAATTCCCTGTACTTACAAAAAGCATTGATTCGTGCCATTTCTTTAAAAAAATTGAAAATTGACGTTTGATGAAAAAGATAAACAAAAAATTGAAAAAAAAAAAATATTCAATACATTTTTGTGTGTAATATTTATATGCAATCTAAACAAATTTCTCCAAACTTTATTTTATTTACAAATCATGTATGAAAGGTTGCGTGATACAATACATCTAAAACTCTCCTTCCATCTCCAAGGGTTGATAAATAATATGATTGCACATCGATAATTAATTCCAGAATTTGTTTATACTTTAGAAACATAAGGAAGTACCTCCCCAAAAATAAAGGGGGCAGGAAGTATATGGATTAAAAATTTACATAGAAGTTAGAGGGAAAATATGATAAGCAAAAGATATGAAAAAGATATTTCTGTCTTAGTGGTAGATAAATACTCCAGGGTATTAACGAAGGATTAACTACGGAATGTAATCAAAACATGTAATCATGTCCCTTTCAAAAAATTTGGTTCTCATTTCATTATGATATTTTATATCATAATCTTTAACTATAAATAATTTTTTTAATGGAATTAAATTATTAAAAAAAATAATACTTTTGATATTGTCTTTGTGTTTATTAGAGATAACAATAAAATATAATAAATTAAGATTTAAATGTTTGACATATTTATTTTAATTCTGAAATTATTTTCTTCACATCCTCATAAGTTTGATCTTTATCTTGATCCGCATTCACCTTTTTGACATTATTTATATATTTGGTTAGAATGGGTTTGGTGCGTGAGTTATAGGTTTCAATTCTATTTTTAATTGCGTCCTCCGTGTCATCAAAGTTTCCTCTTTTAAGAAGACGATCCCTCAAGATCTCATCCGAACAATCCAAAAAAAGTACAAGACTAGCAGGTGCAATCTGATTTTCAAAATCCTCTGCTTGCTTTTCTTCTATCGGATATCCATCTACTAAAAATCCTTTAGAGGATGATGCCTTAGCTACCATGACCTCAGCAATTAAATCGTTTACAATAGGATTGGGAACAGGGTCTCCATTAGCCATGAGTTTGTAGAGCTGAAGACCTCTATTTGAATTGGACATCACTTCAGCTCGTAATATATCACCAGAAGAAATGTGAGTGTAGTCAAAGTGACGGACAACTTTTTCACTTTGAGTTCCTTTTCCTGATCCAGGACCACCCATAATCCACACGATGGGGATCCCTTTGAGGCAGGATGTATCAATCGGTTTTCTTTCTACATTTGCCATTATTACTTTATATAGAAACTAGGTTCAAAAGTGTCAGAGGTTAAAGACTAACTGATTCAATGTTTTTAAAATACAATGTAGTCTTTTTATGTCTGGAAGAAAGCACAAATATTCATCGTTTATAGTTTTAGAAAAAAATATAAACGACTATACATAAGAGTTATTTTCCTTTAACATGTATAAAAAAACTTAAAAAAAAAAATGTTTTAGGTAATATGTAGACATAATAGATGTATGACAAACGTCTTCTCTAAATACTTTTTAATGTATGAAAATTATTTGAAACATGTTTATGGATCATGAAAAATATTTCATGTTAAAATGTTAGTATCTTGTTTTATAGTGCTTTTTGCTTTAATCCTGTTCAACAAACTTATTCCTTCCTTGGAGGTGTTATCCACCCCACAAAGAGATGGAAGTGGGAGGTGAGATGTTTTATTCCATATAAAATATCTCTAGTTTGTTAATAATCTGTTAATATCTATGTATATTTTTTCAGTATTTTTACGTAACTGATCAACTTTTGTTATTTACTTCTACACAGGAGTTTCAAAATATCTGGAAGACAAAATTATCAATATGACTGACATTTACTTAAAAAATGTTTTAGGTGTATAAAGAATATTTACTTACATCTTATATGCTTTAAATTTACATCTATATTTAGATATAACGTTCCCTGCTTTTGTATTTAAAAAAAACACTGCTCAAAAGTTAATTTATTACACTCCCCTACAAATTTGAATATCTTTCAAATGATGAAATTCATAGCCATGTATAATTTATAAACTAATATATTTTTTAATTCATGAAGTTACATTTTAAAATTACATACATGGGGCGGAAATAGTGGATCATCAGGAATGGATTTACATTCAGAAATCACATGCTGAGTGTTGATATAACTATGTATATTGAATAAAACGTATTTTTACTTTTTAAGAAAGCATTTCTTAATGTAATGATAAGCTGCTATGTATATTTTTTCAATATTTTGCGAGGTGCTGTTACTCAACAGTTGGTGGCAATTTTCAGAAATTATTCTTGCCGTAGGACAAGTGTTATTTTGTAAAATAAAAAAAAAAAAAAATGTATTAATCAATAAATAAACACAACACAGTAGCATTAGATAAATATATATAGTGTCGAATAATTTTTTATAGCCGTTTCTTTAGCAATTAACTATAAATTCACATTTATTTAACGATTTGAGTAAAGATTCGAACTTCAGTCGAATCACATGCTACTGTTTTTATATAATCATTTATGGTATAAGTGGAGATACTTATCAGTGTTTTTCTATAGTTTTGATTCTTCATTTGATTTATGAAACTTAATCTGACACCAATATGGCCCTTTCAAATATAATCCCTCAATTATAATTCATATGTTGCGACGATTAATTTTGCAAATATATGTGCAATTTGGACCGTATTCAAAGGATTTTTGAATGAAATGCACGATAATTAGTTAAATAATAGGTATCATTCAGAAAAATTCATTCTATCTTACTTTTGTGATGAAGAACAATATTTATAAAATATTGAATGGGTCAGAATTCGAATGATCTTTTTTACATCTAATATAAAGACATTAATTTTATACGTACTTTCCATTAAACAATGCTGATACGTTATTGGTTACATTAATGTATATATAGTAATATGTTAGGGAAATAGTACTTTCAAGATATTTTAATACTTTATAAGAAGTATTAGAATCATTTGATTAATAGCAAATATGCCCTGGTCTTTTTGATAAGTTGTTGCCAAAGAGAATTCAAATTCATAATGCCCATCTCGTAGTGCCCCTTTTCCATATTGGCAATCAGCTCGTACTCCAAATTTTTATAGGCCTCAATTGAAGCCAAATTTGTATACCCAAGGGCTTTGGACATAGACAGGAATAGGTAGTAGTCACTTGGTGCCAGGTCCAAACTGTAGGTTGGAGGCAAAATAACTTTTCATCCGAGCTTCTGGCGCGTCATCAAAAATGTATGCGACCTGGGGCTGTCTTAATGATGTTTTGGTGTCTCTTATTCACCAATGCTGGCCGCTTCTCTTCGATCACCAGTTTCAAACGGTCAATGGTGTTCACAGTAAAAGGCAGAATTGAGCGGGAAAAAAACTGCTAAAAAACCACCAATGGAGAATCCTCCCCGTATACATCGCAAATTTTCTTGGTCCCTTTTGAAATGTTTTTTCCTTTCAGGTAGTAAAATACGGATAATTTCTTCGATTGAAAGCTCCATTCTTGACGCACTATATTCACGACTGAACCGCCCAAGCACAGTATTATTAAAAAAGTTTGTAGTAACAATCACCTCTAAACAACGCTTACTCGTATGATTCAATGTGACCAATAATGAACAAGATATACTTAGTTTTTTTAAAAAAAGGAGTGGGAAATACGAAATTACCCAACTTAAGTGAAAGATTAGTAATTTTTGATAATTTTTTTACATTTTAAAGAGTTCCACTAGCAGTTAGAAAATCCAATATTTATTATCCTACTAATTAAACTGAAGCGACATAATATTATTAAACAGTTTTCTCAATGTACGAAAAACAAACAAAACATTTTATTTTGAAGGCAAAGGAGAAATGACCTCAATTTTTTTAATGAATGCATGACTACATGCTAAACAATTTCTATAGCATACACCGTGTTTTTCTTTTGCTTTTTCATTATTTGAAGTATTTTTCTAACACAGCTAAACCTTTTTTTTCAATATTGAAAATTAACTGCCATAAACTTGTTTATTGACAATAAGTTGAAAAACAAAATACTCGTATTTTGTATTCGAAATACGAGTAATATATTAGGTTTTATGACCTTCCTCCAGTTTTAGTTGTGTTTGTTTTTCATATCCAACTTATGTGAGATGTATTCAAAGACATTCATTGCGATACACTTTCTAGGTGATCATCAAACTTTTTAATATTGAACGGAAGCACAAACTACCCAAACTGGGAATCAACTAATTACCTTCCATCTCTATTCATAAATGATTTATGATTCATCTTTGAGTGCCACAGCAAATGAGATTTGAAATTGCTAAATTTTTCGTTGACAATTTAAAGAAAATAAATGTTTTATATTTGGTTTCAAAGATAACATCCCCCGCCCCTCAATCAAATCAAGGCTTTATACAAATGGTTTTCAACCTTTTCACTACTGCAGAGCTCCTACATGTATTTGAGGGTGGGGGGAATTGTTTTGCCTTGTTATAGGAATAAGTTGGAGTTCCATAACTTGATGGAATCTTGGGGTTGGTAATCACTGATCTATATAGACTATAGTTAAAATTAAGAACTATCTAAACGGTTCCTATAAATTTGAATATTCATTAAATAATTGATTCAATGAAACATTTGGTGGTTATTTATATTTTTATATTATAAATTGTTAAGAAATACATTTTAGGGTTATCAATATTCCCTACATTAACTACATTTACGAAGATAACCTCTATAATTTTACCGTTGTGTGAGATTGGAAGACAAATCCTACATTAAGTTTTCTATCATACCGGGTGCATAGTTGAAATTTACATACTTATAAAAGAGAGGTAGAGAAAAAATACATTAGAGAAATCAATAATTCCTCCCATTATCTGACAAACTGATTTTATTGGCTCCCTCTTCCAAAAAAATCAACACAATCAATCGAAAAATGGCCTCACAAAGAGACAAACGAATCAAGATTGCTGCACAACTTAGCTTGGAAGAAATAGCAACTGAGATCCAAAACTTGACTTAGGGAAGCAGGAAGACTAATTACAACGTCACGAAGACCTTTAATGACTGTATTGGTATCGAGACGAGCTTCAACAAGATGGAGCACCGACACACACAGCAAAGATGACACATTCCTCGTTGGAGATCAACATTCCATTCTGGCCACAAACAATCTGGGCACCATTTTCCCCATACACAACCCACTTGATTTTTACTTCTAACTACACGAGGAGGCCAAGGCTTACTGGACGAGGGCACCAAATCTCAAAGCTCTCAAGGCTTAAGTCGATGAGTATTCGAACTCTATGAGTTCCAATTACATTATTACCTCCAGTCAGAGCCTCCAGTGGCGCATTAAGGCAATTATCAAAGTAAATAGAGGCTACATTATTGAAGATTAAAAATGATAACACATGTGAAAACATATATACTATGTTAAACTAATGGTGCTTGCCACTTTTTCAAAATTAAAATTATTAAAATTCAAGATTCAAAATGTTCAGTTTTCAATTAAGTATCCCGAGTTGCTTTTTCGCAATATGTTGAAAATCTGTGTGGCAAAACTTTTCTACTTTTTATAGTAAATTAAGAAAAAATCATTGTTTTGATGAAAATAGCATAATGAATAATTTGTTTTGATGTTTTTCTTTTGCAAAAAATCGATAACTAAAAAACAACGTTCACTTGATTTTTTGTATGGTGTTACTCTTTTTTCCTATTCTACTAGTAGAAGTTAATATATTAACACTTTCTCAAAACAGAACATAAAATCTATATGCATAAATTCATAATTATCCCAAAAGCTCTTTACTTTTATTTATATATCAAAAAGCTTTCTACATACAAAAATAAAAGAATAAGGGTGGAGTTTTGCTACTTTTTTCTTTCTTTCCTCGACCATTTTTCCTCATAGGAAAGGGCCTCATTTATACAGAGAGTTTTGTACAATTGAGAATTGATATATATATATTTAAATAAATATGCATACTATTATATAATTTTGTCCTTTTTAACAACTACAATTTTCTTTCAAACTATTACAATTTTAATTTTTAAGGCTACAATATAGAGCGCACATTGATCATTTTGCACTGCTAGAAAAATTAATTAATGATAGCTTTTGAAAAAAACGTTACCACATCAAAACCAAGTGCAGCTTTCTTTTTTTTTTTTGATACAATGAACTTTCCTTAGATTTATGTTTTTTTTTGTGCTGATGCTATGTACATATATGTAAAATGTCATTTCATGTCTTGCCTTAAAAGATTTCAACAAATAAGATCTGACTTGATCCGTATAAAAAAATTAAGTAACCGATCTGGATGATTAATAAAAGTACACGATATATTTAAAAAATATTCAAAGTTACATGGTAGGTACACTATAGGCTGGTTAAGTATTTGCTGTCGACAAATAAATAGGGGAAAAAGAATGGTACGATTGTCCATATAAAAGACAATGTAAATTCTGAGAGATGGAACTATTGCTCCGTATCGAGGTTATGTTTAGCTAGTATTATCTCTTGGAAGAACACACACCAACTTTTAGTCAGATCGGTGAATTTCTTTCTGTTTGTCATTCTTTTGTATCGAGGAATCAGCCGGAAAGATTATGGTGACTCTATTTTGGATTCGCAAGGAATAATCCTCATCGAAAAGGGTAAAAATATTACAGGTGCATATTATTCATTGTTATTGGACCGTTTGAAAGCCAAGTTGCCGGAATAAGACCCACGATTAGCCCACCAAAAGTTATTTTCACCAGTAAATACACCAGCTCACACCTCAGCATTTGTGGTCGCAAAATGAATGAAAATAGGATTCCAACTAGATATACCCATAGCAATCTCAAGCAATCAGACAGAGAATAGAAGCGCTACTAAATTTTTTATTCGATATCTTTCTTGTCTGTTGGTTAAAGAGTAAATATAATATCTCTTCCTCTGTGTTCCAAAAAAAGAAAAAAAAAAAAGAAGAAGAAGCTTCTTTTAATTGTATCCCTATCTATCACGTCTACATACACATATATATGTAAATATAGGATAGTAGTCTATTGATATTCTATATAGATGCTTGATATCTTTTTTTGCAGATATATTCGGCTTTTTAATCATTACTTCTTTACATATAAACTTCTAATCTGGACTCGAAGGAGACAAAAGTGTATGACTGTGTAATTAACACATTTGTTCAACTTAAAAACCAGGCTCCTTGAACTCTGGACAATATCCGTTATCTTCATCACATCAACTCCAGCATCTAGGAGATCTGAGATGCGCTGACTTTTTGCTTCTTGCTCGCTCATAAAGATGGAATGACTAAATTTATTTAAAAAGGACGGCGAAAACAGAATATCAGGTAAACAGTCACTAAACCTTTGTATAGTTATGAGAAAATAAATATCGATTAACAGTTCACGTTTTGCTGCCCTACCCTGTATATGTAAACAATCATTTAAATACTAGATGAATAGAATTGATTCTCATTCAATCAAACAAAAATTAATTATTATAAATTATATAATTAAAATAGATTATTTTACGGGTAGATGCTGAACCCTGTAAGAAATTATTTCTGCTTTTGTGTCAAAAATATATAATTGAATTAAAATGAGAGATTACAATTTGATGGTTAATAATTATGCCTAAATGAGAACTTTTATTATTTGTTTTCAAGAAGGCAATTTACTAAAACAAGATTAGTATTTTATAGGAGGATTTACAACAGAATGCGAATAAAATTCAACTGTCAAAACGTTTTTTAATCTATAACAATACTTTTTTGATTTAGGTTCAATTAGTTTTCTGTATATGGATTTGTTAAACTCAAGTGAATGATTGCCAAGTTGTAAAAAATTCTTACTTATTAAAATAAAAATAGTTTAAGAGTTGGGGGGAAAACGTAATTGGCTAACTTCCAATTACTTTTTTGGTATTTTTTTTCTTCTTTTTAGAGGAAAGATTAAAAGATACATGCAATAAAGTTCTTTGGTTGGTTATGGGAAGAGAATAGGGTTAATTGGACCACGGGATGAGTTGGTACTCTTCAATTTCTAGTACTCCACCACTTTTGTGGAATAACCATTTATTAGTCTTGCATTAGTTACAACTCTTTGGAAGTACATAGTACACACAATCCTAAACTGCCGTACCTTTTCTCAATTTTGATTCTGTCAGTAACTTTTTCCATGTTTATTAATTTAATTCTAAAAAGTATTATCCTCAATTCTAAAACATTTTTTGTTTTATGAAAATATAACTAAAACTATTTGAGAGTTAAATATTGTCAATTTATAAAATCTTCCATGATATATATTTTTGTTTGAAGTTAAAGAACAGCTGGGGTATGAGTTGCCTCATATACCAATTTAAAAAAATTCTAATTGTTTGTATGAAGAGAAAACATTCTTTAATTATATTATTAATTATCAATAATCGCTACAGTCTCTAAATACCCCATCGATGGATCACTTTGGAACAAAAAATTGCAAGTATTAAAATTGATATTGCAACTAAAATAACATTAACGATGTTATGAAATGGGTGCCCAAAAGTGGATATTGTTTTGAACTTTGCAAATAAAGTTATCAATTCTCAATGTTACATCCTATCCGTAAAAACATAATAATATGTCAAAAAGCAAATTTTGTGTCTGTTAGCCCCACAATCCCATGTGTCATCTTCTTTTTGCGGGTTACAAAGATGGGAGCATCACTGGGAGAAGTTTGTAGAATTACAAGGAGACTCCGTTAAAAAATAAGAATGGAGAAGAAATTTATTTTATCTTTGCTAGGTTGGAAACTTTTCAGAGCACCCTCGAATTATCTACATAATACCATAGCATACCAGTAATTTTCGCTCTACGAAGAGTTAAATATATAAACAATGAAACACTTACAGACATTAATATTATTTCATGCTATTTAAATAATTTCGTTCTTTTCTTTTCAAATCTATAGACACAATGGAGGAAAAAATTATTGGATCCCTTGCTGATTTTCTAAGTTTGCACATTGACAAAAAAAAAGTGTCTATAATGAAAATGGGTCGTGTAATGGTTCTTCCACCACAACAATGGTCCAAAATATACCGGCAAAGTAATCAAGGAGTAGCTCAAGAAGAAGTACATTGACGTCATGAAGTGGCTGTATGAGTCTCTTGTCCTCAATCCCATTGAATGTTTTTATCAGCGGACAAACTTAAAAAATCGGCAAGGGATCAAATACTGATTTCTTTCAATGTATATCCCTAACATACCAATGATTTTTGATATTTTTTGATTTTTTGAATGATAAATAATTAAATAACACTTAAGGGATTCATAGTCTTTTATACCATTAAAATAAAGGCTTTTTTTTCATAAAAAAATCTGTAGATATCTGTTAATTTCAAATAAAAATCAAACAAAAAACAACATTTAAATTAAATAATCAACGATAAAATTGACTACTAAAATTCTTAAAGGAATCAATTCTCTTTCAAATACATCTATTTCGATATAAGAATTGATAAAGAGAGACATTTTTTATTTATCGACATACATATTAAAGGAACTAATTATACGAATGAATAGACATGAGAATTCAACGGTTGATTAGGATATGTATGTATGTATTAATAGTTCTATTTTCTTTCTATGGTTCGTCGAAAATACGATTAAATATATATAAAAATAATTATATTATTGATTGAGCATAATTCTACAGCAAAAACAGAGCAATAGCAATAGAGTTCATTGCTTGACCTAATTATTTTTGCTCAAACGACCTAAATATAGTCGTTCCATACATGTATGGCTATATTACAGAATTGTAAATATATTTCATAAATTTATAGAAAATGGGCTCGTTTCATAGACAAAATAACAAATATGTATACATTTATCAAATATGTTGAATTTTAAATATTTCTGTCTCATTAAATAAAGTTTTTCTCCTATCAAAAAAAAATCAACTTGTTTCAATCTCATTTCAAATATCTAAAAATATCTTTTATTTTCTGTCCAAAATAGGTGTATGTAAATCAACAAACTAATACCACTAATTTAGCTATTTTCCAAAATCTTTTTCTTTTAAAAAACAATGAAACTGTTTACATCTATACTATTTCGTATTATTTATTGATTAGGGTCATTCCATACAAAATCAACCAGGGCATATTAACCCACCATTCTAGATTTGAATGATTTTTGACACACAAGTTGTTGCAGCTTCTAATTTTTAGCTAGTCGGCATCAAGAACTATCAATAACCTGACCTTCCTTGCCTTGAGTATCCACTCTTTGCCTAGAGTCCTTTATTTTTAACTAATTCAAGTCTCTTTTTCGTTTCGTCTGATTTTAACTGCAGCTAAATAATATCTTAGAAAGAACGGTGGAAAATATTCGAACTGGGAACCTCATATAGCCTTAATAACGAAACTTGAACAAGGGAATATCAATGATACAAAGATATGCTTATAACACATAAAGAAAATGATTTTACATGCTTATCAGCAGGTACTGTTGAAGAAGAATATGAAATATAACTGATTCAAGGTGTTGTACTCGTAAATTAAAATTTTACTGATATCCAGTAAACTTATATTATTTTCTTAAGATTTCAGTGTTGATTCTTGGGATTTTTAGGAGGGAACTTAGAGATAGTATAAAATTCTTATTAGTATCTTTGGCCTCATTCCCTTTTTGGGTTACAATTTTTGGCGACGCTTTAAAGTCTTATTAGCGGAAAGTACTGCCATTTGTATATTTTTTTAAATCCAAGAGAGCTTACCACTTGAAATTTGGTACCTGACCATCTTAAAGAACAAGGACTCTAAAAATGAAGTCAAAAGTAGAATATTTAATTGTCTTAATCCCTCAATTTTAATTTAACAAAGAATAATAATTCAAAAAACACGGGCAAGAACTCTGGAAATGCTGTTAATTTTAGGTATGTGCTTATGTCTGAAACTTATCTTATGATTTAATTATAAATACAAAATATGTACATTGTACATATTGACAAAATATCGTGTTTTTTTTCTAATTCTTGCCGAAACAAAGGTTGAGTAATACAGTACAAATTTCCGTATCCAAACAAATAAATTACAATTGATATAGCAGTATTTTGAAGTTTGAGCTGATAAACTCGAGTTATATTATCCTAAATTGTAAAATTTATATTATATATATCAAAGTTGTTTTTTTGACTGTATATAGTGATCATTGACGTATATCATATACATATTTTTGATCAAAGAAACAATAACGTAGCCGTATCTATGAATAAATGGTGGCGTGTGCGTGTAGCATCGAATATGCGACACGGTTTCTGTTTTTTTTTGTTATTGCTCTCATATACATATATATCATGATTTAATTGTGCTTACAGTATAACATATGCAAAGATTTGAATAAAATATAGACACTGGTATGTTAAGATGAATTAACTCTTGCATTCGTTTTGTATTTAGAGGACGCGGATCACTGCTTTATTTGTTTTTGTTATGGAGCGCTCAGAAAATAAAGTATTCATCAGTCATCCCATCATATTAATATTTTTTTACACAAACTGTTACTATTATTTTTTCATTGTTGAGAAGAGAACAGATATGAATGGATATAAGTATTTCGAAGTTACGTGTGAGTGAGCTCATGAAAAATAGAGACTAACACTGAAGATTTCGCTTTTTAGCTTTTGTAAAGAAAATACAATATATATTATAAAAAATAAATTAGCATATATCAATTTTCTGAGTTTTTTTGTGAAATTGTAGCGTTTTCCAATGATTTTTTTATGTTGCGAGGGTGATACAATTGTATTTGAGTTTCGAAAAGCTAAGGGCTTCTTATGGATCTTTAAAAGTAGTTTAATACACGAGACTTAATAAATAATCTAGGGAAGGGGTGGGTTAGATTATGTATCCAGGTTCGCTACTAAGCTGTTGGGCCCAATAATATGATAACTTAATATTTGTTAAGCCAGGGTTTCCCAAACTTTACTATAGCCCCCCCCCCCCCTCTACACTAATACAATTTTTGCTGAGTCCCCCTTTCTACAAAGCATGTGTACTATGTATGTATAGACTGAAAGCAATCCTCTATAAGGTAGCTGCAGCCATGTTTGTACCGAATATCATTTTCTGGGCCAAATTTACTAACAATATCACTTGTTTTAAATGCCTATTATCAAATTAAGCATGTATAAAAAAGAACCGATGCTGAAGACCGGAACTGAGTTAGATAAAGCTGTTGAAATGGAAGAACCACTGAACCTAAAACGGGCACAACCTTGGCATTTTTCTTTAAGATATAAAGTACTATCTTAAGTATTCTTTGTAAAAGAGTGTGATCACACACAGAAGCAAAATAAGTCCAATTCCAGTCAAATTTGGTTTACTTGTTTTAAATAGGTACGCTATTGACAAGAGCAAGCCAATTATAAATCAAAGTTAGTCTACGTTTTTAGACTGTGACAATAAATATTAGTGTTGATACACAGTCACAGAACGAAATTTTTTCAATTCGGTCGATTTTTGGTCGAAAAACTATCTATTCATGGTTTCACTTGACTCTTTTTCACTTTCCTTAATTCCCCTTTTGAATTTTTGTTGGATACACTGTCCTTTTTCCCAATGGCGTCATAATTATGCATGAATATAGTCTTAGAACTAAACAAACAATAGGTGAAGCTACAATCAAATTGTCAATAAATTACTATTTTGAAAGGTAATCATTCTTTAAATTCATGGGATGACATTGCTGAGCCCTTGACTCCGACTCAGGACGAAATAGAGTAAGATGTTATTAATCCAATGTATTTCTCCAACATCTTATCCTTTATTCCCATATTTATTCCTCTCTCAGAATTTTAACCTTATCCAAGCTCAACCTTTTTATAAAGAATCCAAAAAAACTATACGTACAATATGGGTGTGTCCATGAAGCATTGTTCTACTTTGCATGTTACTCCGCCAAAGGTTGACCTATTTCGTACAATTGGTTTGAATAAAAGTAAACAGAGTTGAATGATTCCGACCCATTTAAAAACGTTTTTATTGCTACGCTGACTCTCTTACATACTTATTGGATAAATATAGGAAGTTCATGACTCCTGCATAGAACATTCAAATTAATGTATATTATAATGGATTAATATATTCAAATATTTAATATGAAAGTATATCCAATATTTTTATAAAGCAAAAGCAAATGAGATGTTTGCAAATTACTAAGTCCTTTATAAAATAAAATAAAAACCTTTTCACCCTATAATAATAGAAAAATTATGGTATTGGTAGAAGTAAAACTGTCAATAACTGCTTGACACGACACGTACTAACAAATATTGATTTTATACTAAAGTATTATTCTATGCTTGTATATTTAGTATATTGTAACTATAAATAATAATGGATTGACTATTATTCTAGGGAGCCGGTTTGTGACATTTCCAATTCTAAAAAGTATATTTTCGTCTTTAAAGCAATGAAATTAAAGCAAAAAACGAAATAAAAGTATAGTTTGAAATTTATTTTGGAAGTGATATAACCCTGTTGTTACCATCTACAATGAAAAAAAATTGACATAAATTATATAAAAATTATCGTTGACGAACAGAAAAACTGTTTTTTTATAGAAGATAAATCCCCAACCAATCCTCAGTGTTACTTTTCGTTTTTCATGAGCACACTCACAGATGTTTATTCAATACTTTGTAGTTGTTCTCTCCTCAATAATGAATGAATAACATCTTTAGCTTAGGAAAATAACCTGAACATTGTACAGGTTACCAACAACAAGAAAACTCGACCGCTAATAGATTATTATGATTTATAGCCCTAAATATGTAATCTCCCCTTTTTTTTCTTTTTGAAAATGACGTGTTGAGCTTTAGCTACACACGCTCGTTGCTAAACCTCATCTAAAGTCACATCCATTATTAAATAAATAAATATATATGAACTTTCCTTTATTTTAATATGATACAATGAGCCTCAACTGCACACGGTTATGGTTACAAATGAGTTATTTTTAGACAATGAAACAAACAATCAGACAGGAATACTTTCCTTTATTACAATAGAAGTTATAGGGTTCCTCATGAAAAAATTGTAATGTTAAAAATAATTTATTTCCGTTAAAATATATATATTTTTTTCAAATGGAGGAATAAAAGATTACTTTTAAGCAAATGGTTTGTAGTAAAGTAGATTCGTTATTAAATATATATAGTCTTACATTTTATTATGTTAAATATAAATACAATTTTCCATCCACTTCCCCCTCTAAAGTAGAAATGTCACTAGAATTGTATAATAAATAAATTCGGCAAATGTAAGTGGACAATCAAAAATGGAAAAATGAATAATGAAATCCAGTCAGAAAAAAAAATATATGAAGGATTATGGCTTTTCAATATTGGGAATAAATAATATACGTATGGAAATAAGTATATTATACATTTACTTAATGTCTTCTGTATATTTTCTGGTTTGTAGATACTTCTCATAAAAATAAGGACTTTTTTCAATATGATTTGAATGTTTACTTTAGATCCACATTGATTTTTGGTAGAAATATGTAGAAAACAAAATCCTTTTTCTTTATAAAAGTTTTAAAAAAGGGATTCTCAACCTTATTTGGTTTCTTTCACTTAATTTTCATAAGCATAAATAATGTGGTTAAAATATGATATGCCCGTTTGATAAAAAACGAAAATCAACATGGTCATCCTGATAGTTTGAAAAATGTTTTGAAGGAGGCAGTTTATTTATCATAGCGTGTCATTACATTAGGTGCGAGTAGCTGGAATATAAGCAAATAAACTACCAATCTACCATTGATATCGGCAGGAATTATTCTGAAGTCGATCTTCAATTATTCTCTAAGTCCAACAAGAAATTACCCTTAAAACTCCCCATCAAATCATGGGTGTTACTCAACATATATATATATAATATATATCCATACTAATGATGTAATTGACTAACAGCATATTAGTTTCTTATATGCGGAAAGCCTTGAATTAATGAAAGTATGTGGATGTCAAAAAACCATTATTAAAGAATAAACCGTCGATCAAACGCGTTTAATTACATACCAACTAATACAAAGTATTAATAAAAAGTTGTTCAGAATTTATTAATGTAGGGTAGATCGGAATAATTCTTTGGTTCAATAATCCGGAAATGGTTTCCAAAAATTTAAAACAGCATAAGTACTAACATATGTCTGCTATTGTTAAAATGTAATTAGAGACTATACAAGTGAGTCATTTTTCTGCAAAATGTATTTTTTTACAATTCAAATGTTGCAACTGTCCCCGTAGCAATAATAAAAAAGCTGAATGTGAGTTAAAAATCTATAAAATGAGACTAACAAATAGTTTTGAGAAATAAATAAGCCAACTTTTCAAGGTGTTGAATGATTAACATTTGATTTGATGTATTTTTTTTTTTTGCAAATAAGTTGATTGTTTTCATAAAAGATCTTATTCTTATGTATCAAAGTATATAAGTTCCAGTAAAAACAACGTAAAACTTACTAAATCATTCTAAAAATATTGTTCTTCCAAAAATTACTTTTTCTTCTCAAAATCCGCTTTTATCTAATATTTTGAAGAAAAGTTCTCCAAAAGTATTTTTTTTTACACAATCATATTTATATACTTTTCTATTGTAAACTTATTTGCTGTATTTTTTTTATGTTTGAAAATAAGGGCCTCATGCCTGTTCCTATTCTAAGTATTATTACAGTTATGGCAATTTACTGTATCTATCATATATATATATATATATAAGAACTTTGTACATTGCACTATTTAAATCTCGATAATTGTCCATGTCAAAATTAAGAGGTTCTGTGATTTAAAATGTTTTTTGTTTGTTTGGAGATAGAGAAACCTCCAAGAAGATTTAAAGTTGATAAGCTCGAAAATTTGCAACGTGCTATTTTCTCTCTCAAACAAGAAACCATCTTTAAATCACTGAACCTCTTTATTTTTGAAAGGGTGGATTGTTGAGGGTTGAAGAATGTCATATGCAAAGTTCTTAGAAATAAATTGAGTGTAAACTCATGCTATCATGTAACCCCCCTTTAAATCCTGATCGTATATATTGAACATTTTTTTGTCAACATTTATAGCCATTATATGATATTGTTAAAAAAACGCAGTGATTACGACGAAAAAACCTAAGTTATGACGTATTTTTCTCTATAATATATATTTATAAACATACATGAAACTCTACTGCGTCAAAAGGGAGGAAACAATTAGGAGTTTTTGCTTCATGTATGACTATATGGAAAACTATGCAAGCAGTACATTTATTTACAAAAAATGAAAGTTCTACATATACCTTTGTATGTAAATATATATGTAGCCTTTCAACACAAAACTAAGATTTAGTTTGAATTACATTTGTATTTTTTGAGAAATTATCGTCGATTTGTATCAACGAATTATTCTTTTTAACCTTTTGGAGAATCCAGAGATCGAACTTAAATTAGACAAAATTGATTGTTACAATAAAGGAATGAAAAAATGATTAATTTTATTTTAAAGGCTATAACAGGTCTTTAGTACAACATATACTTAGATTTATCACCATAAGTACAGGGCGGAGATTTTAATGTGAATTTTAAAACGTACACTAAAATTTATTTCCCAAAATTAATTTAGCAATTCACAAATATTTTGTTCTTTCACGCAGGGTTCCATATTGAAGTCAATCACTAAAACCTACCACCTCCAGCTTCAACTGCAACCTATAATCGTGATGATAGACTCCTTGTCTAGCTGGCCAATGCCACGAGAATGGAAGCATACAAGGACTCGACTGTGTTATGTGAACGTTTATTCGACTCTCTCTCGCCAATATTTCTTTGCTACAAAAATAAAGGTCTTAAAAATGTTGGGATTTTTGGAATAAATCCTGTTCCAATTACCTGATTTGGACAAACTGAACCAATTTATAATTCCAGCATGATATTGGATCTGTTACCATCAATTTAAGGTCTTTATCATAATTATTGATGGATTTATTTGCACCCCAAAAAAGAGATGAAACCTACTGCTGTTAATTAAATTACTTTTAAGGGCCCTTCTCATCACCCCAATTTATTTCACGAAAATTAATAGTTATAACTTTAACACATATTAAATATTCCTATTTATTCTATTATTTTCTAATTCATATAAAATAAGAAATGTAAAATTATATGAGACATCTCCCCCTACATAACAAACAGTAATTGCCCCTCAACCCCTCAATCTCAAAAAGGGATGACCCCCACCACCGTAAGATAAGTTATCTTCAAAGGCCACTCTCAACACCTTAATTTATATCCATGAAGCTGAGGCAGCTTTCAGGTATTGCTCATTTCCAAAACGAGATGAAGCCCAAAACAGCCTCAAATTTAGAAGCTCTTGGAGGTGTAAATGTGAAGTGTCTGGCGGTACCCCAAAACAGCTCCAACATTTGTGGTATAAATGAGGAGTTTTGAGGGGATCTTAGTGGTTGCTTAATTAATGGCGGTGGGTTTCATCTCATTTTGGGATACAGACATACCAAAAAAACAGCCCTAACTTTTGTGTTATATACGGGGGTTGGGAGGGCCCCTTACTGGAAGTATATATGGGAGTGTTGTTGCTGGGGATATATTTCAGGCGGGAAATGTCTTAATGCAATATATTGCAACACCATTTGAAGGAACCCCTTATTTTTTATTTTACAGTCGACGTTTAGTATATTCGAGGTTTGTCCATTCGATGTTTCGTCGGGTGAGATATCGGCGGTAGACGTTTTGTCCATGCACCTTACATAATATGTGTTTATAGTATATGTGACCGTCAATACAAAAGGAATCTTTGATTAAATCTGCATTACAATTGTATTCTTCGACTAATTGTTATCCTTTGGAGGCATTGCAAATACCAAAAAAATTCTCTTAAAATATAAGAACCATAAATTGATATATTTTGTTTTAGAAAATATAGGGGTTGGGGGAGATGAAATGAAGTCTCATGGATTCAATGACGATTTCAAACTATACTTAACACTTTTGAATATATCAACTCATGCCAGAAATTTGAATACAATGCTCAAAATTAACTTTAATATGTATATAAAATATTGGGATGTTTGTACAGAGTGAGACTCAAATTTACAGTAGCATGAATACATTTCAAAAAATTTGATTTTTATGGAATCAAGAGAAGACAACTTGGAGGGAATCTAAATTTTGATGGGAAGTGCGACATAAATTATTCTATAAGATGTCCTGAACTGTAAATTCTAGGGGTTGAGGTAAGAAAGTCAGCCATTTTGTTGCTTCAGAAGTTTAGGTTCTTCTTACTGTATGGGACTGTAATATACTTCTTGATGTTGTTGGCAATCCAGATGGAGCTGACAACGGTCTTTGCAGCCTTCTCGGTGCTGACCCCTCCCCCCCCTATATTTTAGGTTTCAAAATAATTTCTTTGATTTATTTGTATTTTACGGAGGATTTGTGAAAGTTTCATTTTATTGCCACCCCGTAAATATTTCATTGACAAATAGCATTTGTTCAGCTATATATCAGCATTATTTAGGCATGAGTAGATTCCTCTTTTATAAACCGATTTTTTATGTTTCGCATTCGATTGTTAGTAAAGGGTGATACAAAACGAGGGGTTTTTTCCAGTAGGGATTTTTTGACAGGCGAACGCAAGTTCTCTCACATTCATACGTCATTTTTACTCAGTATTGTTTTACAATTCTTCATGCAAAGATATACGTCACAACAACATAGTACAAATTGTTCAAGTGTACTATGAAAGTCAGCGTTCTGTGAAAGTAGTTTTTCGAAAATTGCACCCAACTTATGGTCCACATAATCGACCTTCAGAATCTACAATTCGCAGAATAATCGAAAAATTTGAAGGGGCAGCAATTTACTGGGATGTCCCTTCGTCTGGTAGGCCACGCACAGTTCGCAGCGTAGAAAATATTGCGGCCGTAGCCGAGAGTGTAGCCGAAGATCGTGAAGAATCGATTCGCCACCACTCTCAACAATGGTAACAGACTTTTGGTACCACAAATTGAAGCATATGGTCTCCAAGATATTTGGTTCCAACAAGATGGTGCCACTTGCCACACAGCCCGTGTAACAATGGACTTATTGGGACATCATTTTGGTGAGCAATTAATTTCACGTTTTGGCACGGTGAATTGGCCACCAAGATCGTGTGATATCACACCTTTGGACTTTTTTCTTTGGGGCTGCGTAAAAGCAAAAGTCTATGTGGATAAACCAGCGACGATTGAATCATTGGAAGCAAATATTGAGCGAGTTATTCGTGAGATTCCGGTCACAATGCTCGAACGCGTCATCAAAAATTGGCGCAAAAAAATGGACCATTTAAGGGCCAGTTGAGGCCAACATATCCAGGGGATTAATTTCTAGAAATAATTGTGAAGGATTGTTTTTTCGGTTCATAATAAAGTTTTAACCATAATATAATATTTTATGTGTTTTATTTCTACAATCCAAAAACCGCTCGTTTTGAATCACCCTTTATATAATATATGTAAATAACTTTGTTTTTAGCTCAGCAATTGAAAGCTAGCATGTATTTAGTAGCAAATGGTATAACTATAATCAAAATTTAAGATGAACAATTTTAAATGAAAGATTTACAAGTCGTGGAATTAGGATAATGCAAAAATTGAATGTTCCTATTAAAGACTAATTTAATAAAATTACTAAAAGGTAAGTATTTTGTATTACATTATAAAGTTTAAATGCCCAGAGTTAAATTACCCATTAATACATGTTAAATGCATAGTTTTAATTTATCAAAATGAAATGATAGTATCAATCAATAGTTGGTAATTAGAATGCCCAATATAGTAATTAAACAATGCATTTTAAGGCAATGAAATTCAACTTTTACAATTTACATATGCAAGTTGCAACTTGTATAGACCTCACAACTTGAACAAACTATATATATATATGGTTATTTTAAGGTTAATAAAAAATAATTTTCTATTTTTAGAGACTAATTATAAACTATAATGTTTATTTATAAGAAAACCTCATTAGAATGTAATGTATAATTACAACAACCAGATCATTTAAAAAAAGGGGGACAAACGATTAATGAGTGTTTAAGGTCGTGTTTCTTCAAAACAAATTGATAGAAAAAGTTTTTGTTTCATAATATGAAAGTCCAAATTAGTTGTCAGCAACCCCCAGACTGTAAACCAGATGTGACCTAGAAGAAGTTTATATTTGACCCTTTGAAAATATCAATTTTTATTATTTATAGTTAAACTAAGTATTTTTTCTTGGAAAAAGTGGTTGTAAGAACAAATAAACTCACTAAACTATATACATATATTTAACAAAATGATCTTCCACAATTACTAAGATATTGTGATATTCATCTCACTCCGAAACATTGTCATTCACTGGTAATTCAGACTCAACTGTTTCATTTACTAAAATTGCAATTTTTTGAGGGTGTCATCAAATATAAAAGCTCAATTTTACTTTACAAAGATGAATATATCAACTTAAAATAATAACATGATCCGTTTATTGTTTAGAATTTTAGGGTGCTGTAATAATTGAACTATAATTTCAACTTGACCACACAATATATATACAAAATTCCAAAAAAATCATTTTTTTATAATACACATTCTCAAAAGGATTATTCAAAGTCCAAGCACTAATTTGTTGCTAATTTTATATATCTTAATCTACGGGTAGGGCTTTATTAATAGTTTATACATGGAATCTTCTAGTTATAAGGAAAATAATGTGGGAAACTGTAAGAATAATTTGTAATTATAAGTTGTCAAAATACTTGCGGTTGTTGTTTAAAAAAAAGAGATGACTTATATTTTTTGCTTCATGATTCCATTTTGCTTAAAAAGTAAGGATTTAAAGGCTCTGCCCTTTGGGGAAAACAAATAAAAGAAAGTTCAATTTATTTTTGTGTCAATTTTGTATATGTTTTCTTTCACTTAAAAGATTAATTATTTAGATTTTAAATTATAAGGCTTCTTCTGTTTATACTTGTCTGAGACAAGTAATAAAAGTTATCCTTTTTGCCTTTGATAATAAAGGTCTGTTTAAAAAAATAAGGAAATACAAAGATCTTTATGAATAGACATGTATTGTTATTACGAATAAAGAAAAAACAAAAAAAACCTTTTATGGAATATTTTTGTTGTAAATAATATTTCCTTTGAAGTTTATAAACCAACAAATAAGGTTCTTAAGAACAATATTTATTTTTTGTTGTTCTTATCTGTCTTATATGTCGGGAAATCTTTATTACAAAATTACAAATAAAATTCAGTCGGGATCGATCTGATATAAAAATTCGATCCGGTCCCATTCTTTAAATAAATTGGTGATGACGTCAGTTGTTATTTAAACATGTGAACATCGATATGCAATAATGTGATATAAAGTTAGATTACTACATAAATTATATTTTGACAAATACCGTCTTCCCCAAAATTAGGAATTTTTGCATTTTAGAAGATTTTTTTCATCATTTGAGCAAATAATGAAGCAGAGCAAAAAATATAATACTTGAATGTTTTTTCCAAAAAAAAAATTTCTGTGAATAACTCTGGATTTTTGTAATTTTTTTTATTAGTTATGGATTTTTGATTTTTTTTTTCAAAAAATTTAATAGTTGAATTTTTTTTCTAAAAGTGCCGAAACAAAACCAAGCCCCCAAATAAAATTCTACAAACGCACCTGCCAAAAAATGTGGTCTGTATATTGAGACCAAAAGAATCCCTTTCTCCATTTGAAAACGATTAAATTTCGGTCTGAGATTGCATTTTCCAATGAAATATCGCTATAAAACGATTTGTTATAAATACTTTTATACCGAACTATCAAAATTTAGTCTCCAACCAAGTTTCAACATTTCTGACTACCACAATAAAATAATAATTTATTGTAGGCCATTACATGTTTTTTTCCCTTTCATACATGGTTCTTCTCTATTCTACACCTCCATTTTTCCTTCAAGAAACATATATATTTATGACACTTATATATATACAAACAGTGGAACGATATAACATTTTTGGTTTATTATATCACGTTCATTGAAGTTTTTTTTTATTATCTTTTTTTTGTATTAGTATTTTTTTCTTATAAATGTTTCTACCAAATTTGTGCTACATTTTCGTTCTAAGACAGATATATTCCTTAATATATGGAATTGAAATAAAAACTTACTTATAAGCTTGAACAATTAATAAGATAAAAAATTAAGCTAACTTCGTAATCCTTTATTGAATGTTTAAAAACCCATGAGTAAATATGTCAATATTTAGTCAAGGTAAGACCCACCATGAAAGGGAAAATAAATAAAATATATAAATATATTTATGAAAAATATAAGTATTTCAAAAAAGGTGTACAAATATTTTGATATGTAGTGTTAAAAGGCAGAATAAGTTGTTGTTTGATTTACAAGTGAATAATTACATGTATTTGTATATTCTACATTTGAATGGCAATTTTTTTTAATGTTTGCAATCTTATTAATAAATTATATTTCAAAAAATATATATATTTTCAGCTGTGAGTTGTAAATTACATAGTTTTATAACTTTATACACAGAAAACTTAGTACTAACGTAGAGTCAATCTAAATATGTTTATTTATCTTGAGTTGTCAGAGAAATTTTAACAATTTTTTTTATATCAAAAAGTTTTGAATTTCGTAGAAGATGTTGTAAGGCTTAATATTATACAGCACACACTCTTTATTTTTTCCCCTTATCTAGGTATGTACCCATATAAAATGTTAAAATAGACATAACTGTCAAGTAAAAAAAAAAAAACTTGAGAGTACATTAGTATAGGTATGTACTTTAATATGCAAAGGAGAAAAAAAAACCCCGACTACTTGAACTTATCATAAAAATTCTAAAATAAAATAGACTAATTCTTAATCATAATTTTGAGCAACACAAATAAAATTTGTGAAAAAATTAATGCTTTACACTTTTGTAAAGAATTTGCTATACTTTTATGGATGATGATATCTTGCATCCTTTCTAAGGAAAAAAGAGTTCATCTCCCCCCGTCTTAAAGTGGTAGATTCTTACTTAAACTTAGTAATGTACATCACTCGAGATATGAGATTTAAGAAACATATATAAACTACATTATAAGGAAGGCTAATCGAAACATGGGAATCATTATAGAAGTTTCAAAACTCGTAACCTTTCATTCATGGTGAAACTTTCTTCAATTTATGTCCTTCTGATCTTAATGTACGGATCTGACATCTGGAGTCCTTTCAGAAACTATTTGACTAATCAACTCCCTTTATTGGAGAGTTAAAGGCAAAAACATAAAAATAGTCCAAAAAGTGTATTTGAAGGTTATAGAAGGTCAATGGAAAAAGGTGTATCCTTAATTATACTTTATAGACTAAATTTAAAATTGTTCATGAAAATTGTTCATGAAGACGGAAGTAACTTTTCTTCGACTTTACGCTTATAAATAAAAAAAACTTATTTTAATTCTATTCATGACACTCTTTTATATGGAACATTTTCAAAAATGTCATAAATTGTACTATAATTTTTAGAGACCCCGTCTTGGGACTCACAGTTGAGCCAATACGTTTTAAGGTAAAATATATAATAAAACTAGTTGATAAAGGGTTAGATAACTATTGATAGACATTAGAGTTTAAGACATTTTTATTTTTATGTACCTTTTGTACATACAATAGTTAATTAGTTTCCTAAATATTAATTAAAAAATGGCTTTTATTATTATAACACTTGGTTATTTAGGCCTCCGAAATCGTTGATATCAACAATTTTGTCTTCACATCAAAAAACCCTTATAAAAAAATAGATTCAAGGTATATAACTGATTTTATCAGCTTTAATGAAAAAGGTCATTTATGTGTAGGTACATATTTTATTGTATATCCTTATTCCCATTCTCTTTACATAGTTGATTATAAGAAAGTACTTTTAAAGTCACTAAACAATACAAGTATATAAAAAATAAAAATATTCAAGTTGACACGCAATTATTTTGTTTTAAGTTTTTTCATTCGAAAGTATTTATAGTTGTTTTTTGTTATTCTTAATTTAGTCACACAGAGACGTAGCTTTATAAGAACATTTTCTTGTCATTTGCTTTTCTTATACCTGTATAGTTATTACCCTCACTTCTAATATAGGGTCACATTAAAAAAAGTGCTGTAAGTATTTTGTATGAACAACATTTTGATTACACTGGACTACATAGGATTTAGATCTAAAATATATCTTAAACATTATGTGGCTATACACTACACAAATCTCAATTTTTTTGAAAATGTCCTCCCAATCTTTTTAGAATAATTAATTGTTGTGTCAGTTCTTATTTAGGACTGAAGACTGCACACCTGTCCAGTTCAGTCCAATATATCAGTCCTTGATGACGTCACACAGCTTTATCTCTTCTTTTTTGAATAAGTTTCTCTTACTGACAGTTGGAAGGACTGGTCCTTAGACTGGACTGGATGTGAACAAATGAAGACTGACACAACACTATATCAACTAATAACTTTTATTATTAAAACTATTGAATATATCTTTTCGAAAAGGATTTGAATTGGAGTTTTTTCACCTTTTTCAGTAGATGCATATAAATGATTGCACAAACATATGTATATAGGTAAAAATAACTTATATTAAACTCTTGAACTCAAAGGATGATTATTTTTTTATCATTTACACTCAGTGCGTTAAAAGATAAAAGTGAATTAGCATATGATAATTTGCATTGATTAAATGAAATGCATGTGTTAGTGGAAAAAATTTATATGGTTCAAAAAAGGGAATTATAAATGAAGTTGTCTTCACTGTTTTTTATCCAAATTTCTAGTATGAAAGCAGATTGTTTTATATAAGGGAAACGGGCAACAGAAAAATAGAAATGATTGCATCAAACTGATTTGCTTCAACATTCAAAAGCTATGTTAGCCTTTGCTAACTCTTTTAACAATTTATTTGGGCAGCTGAGTAAACTCAATAATATCATTGGGTGTGGGCGGAGGCGCACAATAATGGTTGCACGGCGCTCATATCTTGAGTATATCTCAAGAATGTTGTAATTGTCTACTAAATCTGATGAACACACTTTTACGGACATAGATGTCAGGGTTGCTAAGATATTGAGGTCTAAATTTGTTCCAAATTTAAAACAATTTTTTTAGGTAAATTATTTTATACAATTATTCAATGATATATTATATTAGTTATATTAAGAACATCATTTATTGGACATTGCCCTCTGTATAATTATTCATACCTAGTAGGTACAAGTTTGCTACATGAAAATCACCGTAATTTAAAAAAAAAGGATGGAATGATTGTCAATCAGATTTGAGGGTCCCCTAAAATTAATGCTCTTAATTATATTTAATGAGCCCTTCCCCAACTATAGAACCCACTTGATCATTCAATTGTAAAATCCCAATTGTTTGCCAACATTTTAAAAACATAAGTGAGAATAATAATTGTGCCAAATGTTCATCATCAAAAGTCATTCTTACTAAATGTTATTAGTGATCAATATATATATTTTTTTTGTTGCTAAAGATGAAATAAATATAAACATCAACAACATTAGGGTCAGAGCCGCGCCCTTTTCATTCCTCCCTCTTCCTTCCTTTTCTTTTCTTTTCCTCTCATTATTTCTCCTTTCTACTGTATAACTCACGCTTTCCGCTCTGACGTCACTTGTTTCAAAAAGTAACTTGTCAAATAAATGGTTAATATGTAGATACAGTAATAATTCGACCAACCTGTACTATGTTCATTTTGACCACTCTAAGATAAATACATTAATGGGTATATAAATGCGTCACAATGTAGTTCCCATACATAATATGGACGGTATATTACTCGAATCTTACCTGGAAAGAATTAAAAATATTTTCAATTAGTTGTCATAATTTTCCTAAATGTTACATTAAAATATTTATATATATATATTTGATGATTCCCTCCCCCCCTTATATATGACTCATGGTAATAATATAGAGCTATTCCATCAACCACCTACCCGACAACAACCCTAACTCTCCCTTTTTCCTCTTCATTCCTTAAATTTTAGAAAACCTGTGAGGGGCTTTTGCCACGAAGAAGGGAAAATAAATCGTTACTGGTAAAAGTCATGACAGTTCCTTTGATGGAATGTTGTTTAAGTCACATAAAAAAAATAAATAATGATTTTTGAAACCCCTCACATGTAAATTTTACATTATTATTTTCTTAAATAAATAGATAAACTTTCAGATAATTTTCGGTTCCTTTTATAATACACAAAATTAAAGTGCACGTATATCATGAATATTTTATTCATATTTGGTAGTTTGTAGAACTATACAAACCCTGGTTGTATGTAGTTTGAATAGTCTAAGATATTTTTGATTCATTATGGGTGTGGCAGGGAACTGCTTTTTGCTATGCAAATCTTGAGCGAAAAACTTCAAAAAAAAAAAATTACAAATGAATTGAGCTGATTGAAATAATAGGATAATTGATTACAATCCATTTAAAACCCCAGTATATGTTCAAATATATATATATATATATTAATAAAGATTCAATGGCAGTCAAGAGCATTAAAAAACTGCAGTTTTTTTTTTTCCTTTTGGCAAAATTGGCAGAGGGACTTAATGTTCTTTTTTTCAACTTTTATAAAGGAAAGAGTCATTTTGAAAATAAAATATTTCATATTATATGAAATAAATATATGAATAACGAAATATTACCTTGTCTGAGTTTGTTTGTAATCCTTGCTTTATGAGCTTCTGATAATGGTTCGCTCACAACAATGAGTAGATATGCACCAGATAAAGGGCTTAAAAGCCCTTGAACTTCTGGCTCTCCAGTCGTCTCCATGACGTCTGGAGTGTTCCTTGAAGAAGGGTAAAATGTCTTCTTCGAAGGGATTTGGAGTTTGTGTGTGTGTGTTTTTTAAAGTCTATATTCTATTATATTGAAAAATCGAATTCCACTTCTATTTTTTAGCACTTTTTTAAGAAAAAGAGAGAGAAAAAAGTGATGACAAATCTGTCTTATAGGTAGTGTGTTAAGCTTGTATCCTTTAACGAGTTAATGAGTTACTTTCCTTCGTGGATTAAGCTTCTTGAAGTGAAAAATATTCCAAGTTCCTTTTTAGGGAAGTCCGTTCATCTTCCTTCTCATTATCGGACTGACTACTGAGGATAATATTTATCAGCTGTTGTAGGTTCTTCTTTTCGAAATATATATATATATATATGCAGAGAGAGAGAGAGGGGAAAAGGGAGTTAGAACCACGCCAATGGATCGATATGATGAAATAAGAAATTATTCACAGAAAGAGAAAGTCGTTGGGAAATAGCTGGTACTGTAAGGGAGAAACAAGTCCCTTCCTTTTTAACATTCTGTTATTACAAACTTATTATACTCTAAGTAGATAGTCCATGCTACAACCTGAAGCAAAAATCAATTTTTTCTTTTTATAAGTTATATTCTACAATAGTCTGCCTTTGCTAAATTCCTTTATATACGTAGAACATGTATAAATTGGAAGATCAAAACTATAGGTTGAAAATAGAAAAAAAATAACATCCATTTTGGTTGTTTTTTTGTGCAAATTTTTCAAAAATTACAACTATAGCCCCTAGCTCCTTTTTTGTCTTCTTCTTCTCTCAATCCAATAAGAAGAGGAAGAAAATTTCGGGCTTTCCTTCCTCCTCTGTGATAGCCTTGAAGTACACCCTGTTTTTTTTTCTCCTATTTTTTTTTTTGCTAACCGGTACAAAAAAAATCAGGGCGGAGTTCGTACCTTCGTAATGAAGAAGGGGATTTCAGGCCTCTCCCATTTAGAGAATACTTTCCCGTACATAGAATAAGGAGGAGAGGAGTCGGAAAGAGGTGGGGGGACTTGCATTAAGCCGGCATGATGAAATATTGTGACTACCCCACCTTTTGATTATAAAAGCAAAAAATGACTATCTTTTCATATCAAGTCATGGATATTTAATTAATGAACAAATATGTATAAAATATATGCATGTAAGATATGAGATTGGGCGTGGAGCTCATTCTCAAATGCTCTCCATGAACCTTTTTCCAAGTCATTTTTTATGTAAATATAGTTTAACGTAAAAGATCTATTGAGTCTAATAGGGAAAGTTGTACATATATTTAAACATATATATAAAAAACTTTCAGAAAAAAAAAAAAAAAATTAGGATTTATTTTCTTATCAATAGTAGTGAGCGAATAGGGAAATATATTATAAATCTGTATAAATACAGTACATTTAAAAAAAAGTGATGCACAATAATTATTTCCAAAAATATACGATTAAATCATTGAAAAATAAACGATTTTTTAAAATATAATAATACATATCAATCACTAAATAAAATTTAATTTCATAAAAAGTATGAACTCATAGAGTTAAAATTAATTAATTATTCCTATGTAGTCGAAGGTACATAAAAAGTCTTGTAATTTTTTTAATATACAATACATACATATGTAGAATAACAAAATGCAAGAAAATTTAGGCCTTGGAACGGTTGTGACCTGAAAACCAAATTATTGATTCTTACTTATCTTTATTATACAAAAATGACCATTAAAATCTTTAAAACCTTTAAAAAAATCACACTTTTAGATTATATTGTCGATTCAGAGCCATACTTTGACGTCATAGAACTCTATAGATGAAACTAAAAATTAAAATTAATTGATAAAAATTTACGGCAATGGAATCGCCGTAGGTCATGGACAACGCCCTCGGGAGAAATTATTCTTTATAACTCAATATGCAAAAGTTCGCGCCCAGGTGGTTTCTGGAGAAAGAAATATGTATACTTTATATAAATGGACTTCGCATCAGATTCCTAGGTCATTTGGATAAATTGTAATACTATAATGTTTACTTATACTTAATTAGTCCTAAAAAGGAACATTAAAAAAAAAAAAAAAAAAAAACAGCACATCAAAGATAATTATTTAATCTTTCATCTCGATACAATTCCTAAAAAATGTGTTTAAACGTAGAAAAATTAAGTCAAATGAAGGATGTTGTTTAAAATCAAATATTTTTTTGAATATTTTTTAAAATTGCTCTATATTGTAACTAATACTCAAGAATAAATCTTTTTTACAACTTTAAAAAAAATATTGTGTTAAAAAAGATCGATTTTAATTGTTTCTTCAGTTTAAATTTTATTTTTCCAACACAAAATTCCATGGAAATTTCTGATTTTTAGCCTTTGCGGTGGTATTAAGAGGTCCATGAAGCTTCAAATTTTTCATAAGAAGATCCGAAAGTAATTATAAAAATGTTTCTCATTTTCATACCTTAAAAAAACAATACTAAATGTGGGGTTCACCCGGTGAAAAAATGCAGTTGCATATTGTAATTATACATTGTATTGTGTCCATCCTTATTTATTCGGTCCAATACTGTCGATCATTGTAACCTATCCTTAAGGCCGTCGGAACTTCAGACTGATCTTTGGGAGTGTCGGCCCTAGGGTCAGTACTTGAAATTTTTCTTAAAAATGTGATGTTTTATTAAGGCAAAATAAATGAGATACAAATGAAGATTATTGAACACATCTTGCAAAAAATATTAATTTTTTTCTTATTATAAAACAAACATACTATACTTTTACTTAGTTATATAATTTTTTTGTAATATATAAAGAAATAATAAAAAAAAAAAGGATAAAGACCCTCAAAAAATCACGAGGGATCGATTTTACTTTTAATTACAAGGTGTCAATGTGCAACAAAAAGACAATTGCAACAAAAATAAAGATATTTCTTTGATCCATGTGTCTGAGTGTAAAAGTGTCAGAATAACAAAAAAAAAAAAAAAAAAAAAAAAAAAAAAAAGATTGACCAAAGGGTTGCAAATATGTAATTGATTAGTGTCAGTTCAGAGGAAACTGCAAAGACAGTTTGTATCTCCATCCGGAAAGAATGTAAAGTCTTTCAAAGGGGTTGCAAATATGAAGGAAATCAATACCTTGAAAGGGATATATAATTACATCTTCATCAATGTATATATTACATTTTTAGATTAGGTCTTATTTGCCCAAAAAAAGATGCGGCATATCAATTCAATAATGAATTATGTATTTCAGGTCTCTTTCTAATTTATAAGTAAGGCTTAGAGGAGATGACAAGAAAATATTAAATGTGGTTTAGACCACGTGATAGAAAAAATTAAAACGAATCTTGGTTGTCCAATGCCAACAAAAGGGTCTGTGAATAACCTTGATATCATTTCCATAAATAAAAAAGATATCTTTACTATTGGTAATGTTTAGTGGTCTAAAAACTCGATGGAAGAATGACATTGAGGAATATTACCAAAAAGTATGGATCTACGGCAAAAAATATTTAGCAACCATCGGTCTCATTTCTAATTCATTTTACATCGCTGAAAGTAACGGGTTGACAGACCAATCTAAAGTCTTTCAAAGGGTTGCAAAAATGAAGGAAATCAATGCAGTTATGTCAAGATGATCGTTGAATCATTGGAGACCCCATAATTAAACTCTTCCGAATGATAATGAAGGTATAGATCCCTTCCTGCCACTCAAGAATTGTCCAGTAAATTTTCGCTAAAACAATTTAAAGTTTTTACAAGGCTTCCCCTAAAGAGGTTGTCCATCTTTTGAGGGCATGTCCCAAAATAAATGAAAAAATTGCGTCTACTATTACTACTTAAAGACATTTAATTCTGATGCTGCAAGACAACATTTTTGGGCATGTTCTCTGAGGAAAAATAGTAGGAAAATTGACGCGTCAATTACGAAAATAAGGAAATAATTAACGCAAAGAGGTGTAATAAAGACAACATGGATGGTTGATAATTCAGAAGTGTTTTAATATCTTGAAAATTGATATTGGACTTCGGTTTCTTTTTATATGGAAGTATTCAAAATGTAATGGGTAGAAGATTTTAGTATCGGTGAAATATATTTTTGCGACTGTTACTTTTTTTTGTGGACGACTTCCTTGTTGTGAATAATACAAGGATGAAATATATGAGCTCTTTCATAGTCATTCTATACAAAAATTAAAAAAATAATGGAAATATAATTATGGCATTGAAACGTAAAATGTTTGTTTCAAAATTTAGCTTTTGTTAATAATTATAGCAATATATTTTTATTCAAAAGTATTCTTTAGAATGAGATTACAATATGCAACAAAATGAAAGTCTTGGAGTGCCCGCAGGCTAAAACCCACATTTATTATTGTTATTCAAACCATGTAATACAAATATGAGGATGAAGTCTTTCATCCAGTAAAGTTTTGGGCTTTAAAGCCTTTAAAAAATCAAGTTTTTAGGACACAACTACAATTCAGTGCCATATTTCGACATGAAAGAACTATATAGATGGAAATCAAAGTAGATAGCAAATTAATACAAATATTTTACCATTTGAAAAATGAATTACTTATTACTTTATCTTCTATTAAAATTAATCTATTAATAAAAAATATAAAGAAATACCAAAAATTAGAGTAAAATTATGGATCTTACTTAGAAGATAATATCTTTTTTATTTTTTATTCAAGTGCTTTATATCTTAGCTGAAGTTATAGAATAGACCTTATATTTCAATGTATAAAAGGGCGATTTTGATTGATTTTGGGCCAATTTAGTTTTAATAGTAATTTAAAAATTTAAGTATAATACTCGGGTTAAGTTGCGTGAATATAGATCCAAATAATAATTAAGGTGAAAAAAATTATTTGCTTCTGAGCTTATAACTAACAATGAATCAATTATTTTGAATGTTATTGTAATCTATGTTCACGCAATCAAACCAACTTATCCTACTCAAATTTCTTAATTTTGAGAACCTTTGAGGAAATTGACCAATATTTCTTCTCATAAATGTCAAGATAATTTTTAATAAGGAATGATTACTTTCTTACTCCAAAGTAAAATCTACGACAACATACGAACATCTATCAAGACTTTCTTCTCATATAGTTTATATAAATCTAAATATTATGTTTATTAGAGCCCTTTGATCTCTTGTGCAATGGAAGATAACTCAATTTTTTGATAATTTATTGTAAATTTCAAACTTTTTTTTTGATAAATACTCTTGACTCATACATTGTATCAAATTGAAAATTCTTTTTTCTTTGTAAAATATAAATATTTGATACATATATCATGATATTCAAATAGTCCTTTTAAATTTATTTTTGTCAATTGAAATATATTTCAACTTATTAATTTAGTTTATATTGTTTTCAGTAACTTATAATTGTAATTTATTCGACACTTGTTAGAATATTATAATATTAGCAACGATGAGGGTAAATGATATCGACGTAATTTTTGATTTCCAAACTTTGCATACAATTTCATAGTTTAGGAAGAATTAGTGCATTAGAAAAGTGATAATGAAAATACCAACAGTTCTTCAAATATTTGATTAGAAATGGATAGGACCATTTTTTAATCTAAGATTGAGAGTGACAATGATAATTTAAATGATAACAATTTTTAAATAATTATCAATATAATTTTTCAATGTTAAAAATACAACTTATTGTTCGTTCATATTGTCCATCCTGAAAATTGTCCACTCACCCTGAATGCGTTGATGAGAAATTTATTTTTTCCCCTTATATTTATGTCGATGTTGCTGATTTTTTGTCTGTCCACTTTTTTCCTTGAGTAAATAAGCTTATAAACCCTTGTCCTGTTTTGGTTAAGAAAAATTGTAAATACCTTCTTTCTAACAAGATTTTTCTTATATTTTGTCAATTATCTTTGTATTTCTAAAGCTTTTTATTCATATTGTTGATATATTTACCCATATATTTAAAATACTATAAACGGTTACAAAGAGTTGTGTTACAACAACATAAATAAGAATTATAGTTTAAAAAATTAGACAAACTAATTTAGCATAACAATTAACTAATTAAAACATAAGAAGACTAGAATATTGTAACACTGTTGTAACCAATTTTAATTTAGGACTTTGATTAATTCTGTAAAAGTTCACTTTGCTGGATGATCTTCTTGAATGTAGAATAGTATCAAAGGTGTACAATATCTGATCACATCAATGGTATAGTCACATCCTACCAAGTTTGGAATTTTGAAAGAATAATCAGAATATTTCGCAGGGCCCATACAGTTATTGCTCTCAGATATTGCCTTCACTTGTTTTCGCCATTGGACAGCATTGACGCAATGAGAGCTTTTGAACTGAACAAAAAAAAAAAAAAAATCATTGCTCGACTCTCCTGGGATAATAATCTGGATAGAGCTCAATATTAAATTTTGATTTTAATTTCTCTAACGATGTGCTCTGTCATATTCATTTTCGATAACAATAACTTCTGTTTATTTAAAGATTTGCAAGCCGAGAAAAGTAAGTAAAACGGTACTTTGACTTTATTTCATAACCGAATTTATTAAAATTTTCACAAAAATCGAAATTATAACATATATTTGACATTCAATTAATAAAATCGCATTTATCTCGAAACACCCGTGAAGAACGTCACCAGAAACATCCCACTACATTCTTCAGCGTCCCTCCGTCTTTTCCATTGTCCCACTGTGTAGTGTCTGGAATGTTTTCCTTATAGCCGCTCTCAGGGATCTTATGGTGCTGGGATATCTTCATTGGAAACTTGTTCTTTATTTTCTTAGACAAAATAAAGGGGTGAGTTTTCTTTTGCTGGTTTGACAGGGTTCCCAATGCCACTGATAGATCTAAAATAAGCCTTTCATGATGTTGAAGATCCAGGGATAAACTGATGTATATCTTGGTGTTGAACTTACAGGCTCTGCTTGAAGATGAAGACATAATGTGATCCCTTCTGGTAACAACGCTAAGAATCATAACTTGCTGAGGAAACTTGACCTTCATGATCTGAAGGACTTTTTGGCAACTATCCATTGTTTTTGGATTTATGCTTCTGGATTTGACCGAAATCATGGAGTGATTCTGTTTTAGCTTGATCAACTCCGTGGTTCGGGGGACTTTTTTCTCCCTGTTTGAGAAAGATAGAAGCTTTCCCTTGGGTTATACATATTTGGAGTATTGTAGATCTTCATTGATGACACCATGGGCAGTTTAAGGGGATGCTACAATGATGCTGTCTGCTATTGCAAACATCGAGTGGTTGGATTTTTTTTTTTCCTAACAAAACAGGACTTTGGATGATTTTGGCGACTTCCGGATTATAAGTTTTTGGAGAAATGATCATCAGTGGGTCCTCATCATCCAGCTCAACACATTTTCTTAATTTTTTGACGAATCCAGTAGTCCACCCGACCATTTTAGCCAAATGTATTTTATCTATTTTACATTTACAATGTCGTTGGAAAGCATAATGAGAAATTGAAATTGTACAGTAGCATTCGTAATAGTGTTGACTCTCCATTAGTGTGTTTAATCAAAAAAGTTATAAGTTTATTCTGAAAAATTATTAAATTTAAATTATTTACACAGTTTTTTACTAAAGGGAAAACTTTGCTGTTTAAGTAATTGCAAAATTGTACACAGTACAACAATAAATTATTACGATTATATGAAGTTTTGAATACTAGAAATCAGCAGTTTACAGCGTCGGACAAAGTACATCGAAGGCAGAGTTGCTGAAAATATTTTCCCCCTTAAACTCATCCTGAACTTGGGAAGATACAGAAAAACTATGAAGATATTACAAACATAACCCTTGGTGGTGTAAGAAACTACGTAAGGTTAAGCTCAACTGCACTCATAGCAACTGCAGCCCTGAGACTCAAGACGACAAACGGACTGTTATTGATTAGAACATGGTAGGAAGGGCACAAGATAAATTGATGAGTGAGCTAGGAAAAGTGTCTTTTCTATTAAGGCCTCAAAGTTACTCTGGTCCTCATGATAATCTGTAGAAATTGTGAAAAAAAGACTGAGTTATGCGGATTGACTCAATGTAACATTCTCACGGTATAAGGAAAAATGGAAGGTTAAATTTCTTTTATTCAAAGTACAGTCAATTATACACCCAGTGAGACACAAGAATCAAAAACTCCCATCGTGTCTCCAAAGATTACGCTCTTCATGCTTTTCGACTCCTCAACTCCCTTTCCATTGATGGGAACCCCAAACTGTAGAAAATACTTTTTGACATTCCGTTTCAGATCAGTATGTTACTTGTGTTCACTCATACAGTGATCTGATTTGATTATAAGAGCTTCTTAGAACAAAAAAGAAGGAAAATAATACTATTAAAGAACAGTTTCTGTATCCTGGATCCCTTTTACCTCTTTTCCTTCGAATCATAATCTAAGCTTGATATTTACAGAACATAATAAATATAAGATATTATTCAAATTAAGCTGAAGTTTTAATTTTAGTATAAAATTGAACATAACCCTGTCAGTTGGTCATTTTTAACTTTACACTTTAAAAATGTGAAATTTTAACATCTTTAAACCCCATGAGGCTACAGCTAAAAACAGCAATATTCACTCTCTTGACACACAAAAACATGGGAAAAGTACAAAAACATAACAATATAAAGTTTTTTTTCATTGAACATATCGTTACATATGAACAAAATATAACCTGCTGTATTTAAAAATAGAAGGAATTTAAAATTAACAAAGTAATCCTCTCAATTTGAAAAATGTTTGGGAGGAGAACAGCTTAGCTTTCATGACGTTTTATTAGATCAGCTCCAAGCAGCCGTTAGAGGAAGGAAATAAACACACGTTTTAATCCTTTTACATAAGGTTGGACATTGAGTGAGTGCGAGGAAAAGGCGGAGCGAGGCATATGGTACTATTGATTAAATGTCTGATTTCGGAAGATAGAATATCAATTGATTCTGCAGTAGAAATGAGAATCTTCTATATTTCAAATAACACTAGAACAGTTAATATAAAAAGTAGATGAAATTTTCATATTCAGGAATACTTGATTTACTTTGTGAAACTCAAAGAAAGAACTTTCATATTTCTATATTATAGATCTATTAACATTGAGATCTCTTAAATTTCTTCCCTTAAAGTCGCTAATAGGACATGTTATACAATGAACAATCAAAAACTACTGGCTAACCCTATAGTCGTAGCAGTACTTTACTTGTAAATTAATAAGTTAAAGTATTATATTGTATATTTGATATATTAAATTAGAAAAGTATGGTCAAAATAAAATCCAACTCAAATAACGATTCAATATTACCAAATAAGTCGTTAGAAATTTAAATAGAAGTTATACATAGAAAATAAACCCCAAAAATATAAAGCATTTAATCATTAACAGTAATTTCGTCATTTAAATTTTATATCATTTTTTTAACTACTCCATTCTTTTTTGGACTTATAAATATCAATAAAAATACTTTCATGAATTTTAAGCATGATGAAAAAATATATTATTATTTTAAAATAAACTGAACGAGATAAGTTTGGGGTTTCAGCAAGCTATAACTTGTTCATCTTATAGTAAAAACATTAGTGTCAGTTTTTGACGAAATTGCGTGTTTTATATAAAATGTAGCTACAATATTAGGATTTCATATTTTACAAGAAATTATCAGAACATTTCCGCCACTGAGGTTGATAAATGCACCAGGGAAGTAACAAAAAGTTAAAAAACAATTTATTTAAAATATTATCCTAGCTTTTAGAAGCTTTACTAAAAATAATAAATTCCTTCATACTTTTATTTAATTTAATATTTTTTATGTGCATTTATTGAACAACTCTTCATTGCTAGCTTGAACTACTTGTGGGTTATAAAGTTTAACAAAAAAGAAGAAAGTTTATAGCAAGTAGAGATGATTTTATTTACAACTTTATTTGAAGAGAAAATTTTATAATTTAAATACAAGATTTTTATTCCTTCATGTCATGGACATGTCAAAGTATGTACATACTATATTTTTCCCCATTCGTTTTTTAGGAACATACGATTTATGGGCTCGTTATTTTACTGATATTTGTTTTTCTTTTTCAATTTACATTTATTCAACTAAAGAAAATGAACGTTCAGCTTTAAGACTTAACTAAAATATAAATTAGAATGTACTGTAATAAAAAAGTTCATAATTTGGTATCATAGTGTGCTTTGCATATTATTCATGTAAACAAGTTAATTTATAGGCTCATTTTGTACCGCGTATTACACGTATATTTCAAATGTCGTACTTTTAAGAATTAAAAAGAGATTTTCTGTATAACAAAATGATAAAAAGTTGACATAGGTAAATGAAGCTTGGAAGTATATTTGACACTTTTTATCACAAAAGGAAACTCTAATATACATCCCTTATATGTATAAACTACATACATCGATCATTTATTAATTAATTTCTATTTATCTGTTGTCCAGAGTACTTTTTTTTAATATTAAATATATAAAGTAGAGGTGTGCTCAGTATGGAGTACAACCATTGATAATGCCCTGCCTTTCATAGGTTCGAACGAACCACTGAATTATAATCCTCGACGGAGCTGTAGGAGTGAGTTCCTTAGATGTACCAGGATTACTTTTGTAGATCAATAGGTATCAGACGGGAGCACCGTGTTGAATATATTTTTTTCTATAACATTGAACACGGCGGATGTTCTCAGGACGAGATTTCAAAAGTAAATATCTCGGCCCTTCAGTCCCGGCTTACATTGCCCTGGAAGTAATTCCAAACAAAATGAATAACCAAGCTTCCACTGTTATTATTATTGGTCGTGAAGAGAAGAACCTATCATCTATGGCAGAGCGAAGGTTCGACAGACTGTGTCTTAGAGATGGCATGGAACATGCGTATTGTAACGTTTTTTTTTGAAGAATCCCTTAACTGATCTGCCAGTTTTTCTTTTCTTTTCCTTCTCGTGTTGTTAACCTTATTTTAATTTAACATATAATGTTAAATTCTTACATTCTCTTTTTTATATAATTATTTTCCGAATAACGGGTTAATAATTGTTGATGTGATTCATTGAATGTTAATAATCCATTAATATATGTATAAAGTATGCATTAGTTACTGAAGAGCCACTTTACTCAAGAGTCTAGCTCAAATCGAGAGTTTAAAAAAAATTCAAAATCATGATTTCCAGTAAAAACAAGATATCTCTTAAAGTATAAAGTCTATCAATTTCATTTATATTTTAAATGATTTACATCATTGATGTTGATTAGGATCAATTTTTAACCATTTCAAATAATTTTTACATTTTTATTTGATTTTTAAGAATTTAAGTTAATTTTAGTCGGTTTAGCGTAGTAATTTAATAGAAAATATTGCATTTTTAAGAAATATATTACTGTTAACGAAATTTCAAACAAACGCTCTGATACAAATTTTTATGGCAACATTGTTGACATATCCATGTAATATCCTATTAATACTAACCTACAAACAGTACCTTTTAAAATTTCATTGCATTCTGACCATTAGTTGAGAACAGGGTTTCTAATTCTCCTAAATTCATAAAATTAAAAGTGTCAAGTAAAATAACAATATTATATTCAATTTAAATTTTACCTTTGTCATTTATAACCATGCATTCTGTTTTTACGTTTCCAAATAAGTAACTATTTAAACATTAAAAAAAAATCAATCTATTTATATTCTAAATATTTTTATCGTTTTAATGAGATCTCTGATTTTTTATTTTATTTGCAAGTTTATTTATTCCAGGATGTATTTTTGTAACTACACATTGAACATCATGCTCAATTATTTCTTAATTTGACCCAAAGTTTTTTTTAAATCCCCAATTGTAATCAGAAAGTAAATTCGACGGAGAAATAAGCAGTACCCTAACAGCAGTTTCTCTAATTATAATGTACAATTTTAACCCAAAATGAGGATAACTTTTCTCTAGAACAAACATAACGAGCAGTTTCATCATATTAAAGTTTTATCAAAGCATCTTGCTTAACCAGTTCTGATAGTAATCTCTCTGAATTTGATCGAAAATATTTGTGAGATATACAAGTTCGTCATCATCAATATTAATGATAAATGACTTTACATTTTTTTTTTTAACTTTGTCAGATAGTCAAATTATTACTGTTTTTGATGTGATAGTCTCCACTTCTAGAATTTTCTCATCAAATTTAACAAATTCTGTCACTGTGCTGAAAATCAGTAATTTGTTATTCTCGCCATTTATTTTTCAAAGACAATTTTTTGCCGAGAAAGTTTTGAGCTTTGACTCAAAGTTTCAAATGTCGCATCTGTTCCTTGGATACTTTTGTTCAAAAAATGTATAGTTATAAAGCCTCAAATTGAGGCTACCTACTTCTTTGCATTGATTGAAAATTTTAATTTTTTGAATGGCTGCAAACACCACTTAGAATCGTCGATGCTTTATTGTTTCTGGTCCGATATGCGCAAACGTAGCACACAATTCGAAATCAACTTGAACATGCTCAAATTTTCATATAAAGTTTGAAATTTACAACCTTTTAATATATGGGTTTAAAACTGTTTTGTAGACGATTTGCCATTTTCCAAACAAACTGCCAGTTTCGTTTGACCAGAGAGCTCAGCGCCATTGATGCCTGTACGACCGTGCTTAAATTCAGCATACAAATCCATAGTAGATTATTTCTATGCTATCGAGTACCAATAATGCTTATTAAGCCCCTTTTTAGCTTCAACCGTATTCCCTCTCCTCCATCAAACATAAATATTAATCAACACACAAAAGTCATTTCCATCTATTGCCTTGAAAATTACAAAAATCGGGTATCTAAATTGACTCTAATGTCTAAACTATAAGTCGTAATACAATTCAATTTTGGGATGTATTTTTTGAAGATTAATACTAACCGGAAATAATGTGGATATGCCAACACTGTTGTTTGTCATACATGTGTGGGAGTGGGGACTTCTTGAGTGATTAAATATGTATGTATACGAATCTGTACACAAATTAAAGCTTTTAATACTTTTCGAATTCATGTTGAATATTGAAAATCTAAAGAACACTATTAAGCTTTTTATTTTAAAAGAATGAATGAAGATTCGGAAAAACAGTTGTAATTTAATATAATAGTTATTAGTAACTCGTACTACATACATTGCAGTATATGGAAATAATTCTGCAAAACCATGATAAAACAAAAATAACAAGTAACTTGTATTATATCTTGCAGTATCAAATACCCTAGACAATCATTTTACTACTCAATCATGAAAACAAAATATTATGTATACTTACAGCACTAGAAATATTTTACATTTCTTAAAGTAAATTTATATTTAATCCATGAAATATTTGAAACAAAAAGTTTTTGAGAGCCATAGATAAAGTGCTGAATCATTGCTAAATGTACAGTAATAAAATCTTGTTCTCAAGATGCTGCAAATATAGATTCGGTATATTTAAGGGAAAATGTATAGTAACCATTAAATATTTATGTACATATGTGATACATAGATAGAAGTGTATAAAATATGTCCATGAATGAAGAGTAACTTTTTGTATTTGCAACCTAAACATGACTTTTTTATTTTCTAAACTGTTATTATTATTATTTACTTTTTAAGAAGGGAATATCTAAGTATATAGTAATCATTAATGGGTTTTCTGATGAAAGATAGAGAGAACAATGAAGGTTTGCTCCGGAGTTATAAGTGCAAGTCCTTGTTGGATTCGGAGAAGAACTAAGGATCGATATTGGAGTATATACAATGAGGAAACTCTTGGTTATTTCCTTCCGTTTACGACTGCTTGCAGCTGATCTAATAAAAAGTCATGACAGCTAAGCTTCTCCCCTCCCATTGACTCTTCAAATTGTCGGAATTAGCACATTTTATTCTATTATTTTTTTATATTTTATGCATCACTTTACAGTGGACAGATATGTATTTCATAAGTTTATTTGATGGATGACAAGAGTAAACACACACTAGAACAACGTATACTTCTCTTCATGGACTGCTGGTATCAAGAATGATCCGCCAAAGTTTCAATACTATGCTAATGAAGAAAATAAAGAAGAGGATGTTTGAGTCTTTTTTAGTAATACATTACACGAAAAGTAACTCATAACTCAATAGGTCCCAATCCAACATGGTGTCAGAAAAAAAATGTCAAAGGAAAGAATGTCAAGGGAAAAATGGGAGGGGAAAAATGGCAAAGGAAAAAGAAAAAAGTGACACAGTGGAAAAATCATGTAAATGACATAAATGAGAACTAAGATAAATGAAAAATAAACAAACACGACAGTGGCTGGAATGGAAAAAATACTTATAAATTAATTCTCAGTTATCAATTATAATATAATTAGACATGATGAATTATTCATATTGGAGAAGACTCATGGATTGACGAGCAAGTATTAGCATAATATCAAACAAGAACCGTGATTTCCACTTTGTTACGATCCAGTGTGTGTCAGTAGAATATATAGGGTAACATTATATGAATTCTTCACCATATTATTATAGATTAATAAGCAAAATATACAAATATACGTACAGGCACAGAAATTTAGGCATGAATAAGATGATTTTGATGTGGGTGTCGTGTTTGCTCCGACCGAATCAGAAACAACAACACATCGAGGGGTCAGAGTGCTGTTTGGAGTTGTTAAATCACAATAAAATAGTTTTCGTACGTAGTATTGTGACAAATGAAGGAAATATGCATCACAACTACATCCTTAAAGCAAGAAAATCGTAATGTGAGTGGCAGTAGCCAGTCAAAGCTGTTTACAAAACGGAGTCACTAAAATGACCGTAACGTCTAAACTAACGGTTAGAATGTAAAGAAATATAGAGAAGTACTATTTGAAGGCTAGTAATAACAATAGGTATGTCAACAATGTGATCTTTTTCTATCTTGTTATAAATTGTCTTTGTAATTTGTGGTTTTTCGATTTTCTGGACTTATCAAAATTTTTATAGATTACACAAGTCAATAATGTTTTATTTCTCCAAAAATATTTTAAGTTACTTATTTATCGAATAGTAGGTACTTCACTTGTAAAATCACAAATCTTTTATTTTTTTTTATCACATCTAATATTCAAGAATGATTTAAATTTTTTGATTAGTACAACTTTTGAGTAAGAAAAACATCGTTAAATCCACATGAAGATGAACCCATTCCCTGGAAAATTGTATGCTAAATTCTAACAAGGACTTATAAATTATTTGGAATCATCCAATACTTAGAAATATCAATTTAAAGATAAAAAACTAACTCTTTATTGGGTTTTGTTTGAAAAGGAATAACTTTTCTATTCTTTTTTGCCTTCGATTCCAGAGAGTTTATTTAAATTTTAAATAACTGATGTGAAGTTCAATAGCATTATTTATATTATTTTAACTTTTTGTAGATAAACTTTATTGAGGTTAGATACAAAAAAACAAAAACAAAATCCCTTTAAACAAAGAAAATTAAATACATATAAGATATAAATTGGTAAATAATAGAGTTTATATATATTATTATTACATTCTTGATTAATAAGGGCAAAAAAATATCAATATATTATTATTTTATTCGTTTTTGAAAATAAAAAAAAATAACTTTTAAATTCTCATAAGATATAATGGTAAAATGATTTTACGATTTTTATTAAAATATGTAATTTTAATATAATACCATCAATATGTCTCTAAATATTTTCATTTTTTTATGTCATAAATTGCTTTTTTGGTTGCATAAATCATATTATAGATTTCCATTATAAGTCTTATAGGTATTAACACATAAAAACAGGCATTTTTTTGAATTGTTATAAAACAATACCACTATTTAGTCATTTAAAAAAAAAATTCTTACTCAAATTTGATATTTTTTTAAACAGTTGAACCGTCCCTGCCTTTGTCTTAGTTGTAACAATTTCATAGGTCGGTTGGTTTAAAATGTGATTTGTGGAAAAAGTAATAATGGAATAATCTATAGCAATATTAAAACAATAGGGCACCCATGTTGGTATATTATGTCAAATTTTGGTATGTATCAATCAAACCAACTCTAAGTAATTCAGTATAAATCAAAAAAATTTGAAACTATCCCTATCTAACATGAACTTTATACCATCAAGTATAGAAACTTGTACCTCTCTACTCTTTAATTAAAAATTATGTAGAAACATCTAAATACTCAAGATGCATACATGTGTACCTACAAGCTATAATATCACTTGAAAACACTCAACAAAAAATAAGAGGTTTATTATAATAATCAAAGTAGAAAGGAATACAATTATGGTAAAAATTAAGAAGCACTTATCTACATTTTCTACATATATATATATATATGGATATCTGAAAAAAAAAATTTGTATAGTTACATTGCACATACGTAACAAAGTTAAATTATCATTTTCAAACCCTTTATATAACAATTAGAAAGTCAAATATCCACATGGGACCAACTCTATTAATGCCACAAAAATATGAGAATAAAAGCCATAATCCTATTATAAATTGCAATGCACTAATATATAATCATCATTCACTATTATAGATAAATACTAGTGTTGGGCTTTGGTCTGAAAATCCAAGACCGCTCAGAGACGTTTACGATTTCTTGTGGACAGAACTAATTTTCTCCTTGAAAGAAATTCGGTCTGGATTTGTCTAACAGAAAATTGGTTGGATCACTCTAATTTAAAATTAGGTCTAGACCGATTCTATGGAATAATTTATGATGAAGCCATGTGTTATTTAAAATTGTGATAATTGACTTACAATAACGTCATATAAAGTTAAACTTTTTTATAAATTATATTTGTAGAACTCATAAATGAGAACTGTGTTGAAAAATAGATTGAGACAGAAACACTCAGTCTACGATTTGAAAATGATTAAATTTCGGTCTACGGCCTAAAATTACGGTCAGGATCGAAATATCGGCCCAATTCTCCCTAAAAAAATAGATCTTGGACCGAGTTTCAAAACTCATAAATACATTTGTATATTTTGAAAAAAATGTCTCAAACAGTATTTAATGTAAAGATTATTTGATTAAGTCATGGTTTATATTTGTAGAAGCAGCATAAGAAGATTATGGAAACACTTTTTATTCGAACTTATTTTGTAAAATTAAATTTGTCACGAATTACTGTTTTTTATATTATATTAGTAATATTTTTCGAATAATTAATTGGGAGTCCCGCTATTTAGGATTATATTTGAGCACTAATAATAAATTATTGAGGCATTTTCTTTCAGTCACTCTTGATTTTATATGCAAGAAGTTGGGACAGAAAGAGAAAAGAAAAATAAATCAAATTTATAGTGAGAATATACCATTAGACATGGTATAATCTCAACGGCTTATCACATAAATAAAAGGGGAAAGAAGATCCACTGCAGATTTACTCGTTTTAAATTGAGTGACCTAATTCAATTTTTTGGAGTATTTAATAAGATGATGCCTTAAACATAAAATTACATGTATTAATAAAATTCATAAAAAAGACCTGTTATCAAAAACGTTACACTTTTTACAATATTATTATTTTACAGGAATAAAAATAAATTTCAGGCTTGAGTGTATTTTGTTATGTATGAAAATATCATAGTAATTTCTTATTAAGTAATAATTGCTAGAAAAAAAAATTAAGTTTTCTCCTTTTTCTCTTTAAAATTCTAGGATTTTTTTATGCTACCTCTACACATTTAAAAAGATCAAATAATATTTTCTATACCCCATTCATGCAAGAATATACATCGTTGCTGAAGGCAAATTGTATCTTTGATGCTCGCTCGTGTATGAAACTAAAAACGAGTTAACTTCTGAAAAGTATTGTTTAAGTACACCATGAATATACTCGTACATATGTCTATATATTTTTGAAAACTCACAAATACTTCTACTCATAGTAAACTAAATAAAATATTTTTGACCATAGATTGAGATAGTAGTCGTTTTTCTGATTGTTTTTACATCAAAGAACAAAAAAATATAAGAACATATATGCAGGCATTACAATACCTGCTTTTATGGCCTTCATAGTATTTTACGAAGCAATCATTCTTCAATAACTGCAGTTAGATTTCCAAAGAAAAAAATCAATTTTCATTGATTTTTTGTGAGTACAATTTTTTTTTCTCCGATTCAGAAATAATTAAAATATTTTTAAAAGTGAATATGTATATCTACAAAATATATTTTGTTTTTATAAAGATTTTTGAAAGTGAATTAATTGAGTAGAAAAAAGAATTCTATTATTTTTCTAATAGATGGCTTTAGTAATGTGTATCTCGTGTTGTATAAGTGTCATCAGTTTACGCTGGGTAGTATTATAAAGATAATATTTCTTACTACAAACTTTTTTTACAATTTTTTGATTGTTTTACTCCTTATTGTTTGAGCATGCGCCAAAGATGGACATTAGTAATGAGAAAATACGACCTATTTCACAGTTCATCTTTGTTGAGTTGATGGGCCTGATATTGTAATGGCCAATTGCATGTAATTTTGGTTTTGTTAATTCCGTTCCAGTAATTTTGATGTCGCAAATACAACTCGAAAATACGGATAAAATAATGAAAATTGTCGAGTCCAACTGTCATCTAAGCACTGTTTTGATCAACTGAGTTGGTTTGGTCAACTTTGACTTGTGGGAGAACAGTGCTGCCACTCGTAGGGAATTTAATGTGTCGTAAGTATAAGTGATATTATTGAAGGAAAATAATAACCTTCACTTATCCCTACGTATGAATTTTTCATCATTACTGTTCCTTTAGTATCTACAAATGTGAATCGCCACCAAACTTCGTAAGGTAAAAATACGTTTTTGCTATGAGAAGGAAGACTATGGATTGTATTGTTCAATAATTTGGTTTTATGGGCTTTTTTTTATTGCGATCCTAGGAGTACAGTCTATTACATATAACTTGAAGTCTTTGCCTTCCTGCATAGTTCTCATCTCCATTAATGTAAGGATAATTCATTCTGTAAAAAACATGAATATAAAGGTCCATGAAAGTGACTTCAAATCTCATAGATCATCAACTCAAAATGCATCACCCACTCAAGCAAATCTATGGAATCGTTGTATACTCCTATAAGAACTGAGGAGTAATGAAATCGATATAGAACAAGAATAGTCAAATAAAAAGCCAGTGAGAAACAAAGGGAGCTCTCATCCTCCAACTACTTTATTGAAACTCAAGAATTTATTCCTTCAAAGGTAAACTCTATTTGTTATTCCACTCTAAGAAAACTCTCTAATGATTTGATCTCTTGAGTTTCCTTGAGCTGAATTCCTGCTGTGTAAAGTCCTTACAGACAATTACACTTACACATCCAGTCTACTTCAATCCTCACTTCATAATATCCTCTAATAGTTATTACTTCGATTTGTGAGTATATAGTTATTAAAAAAGGTCGTAAACGATACTTGAATCTCGAGGTCATTTTTTGAGAAAATAGATGGAAAGTAGGACTCTTTTTCACATTCATATAAGATATAAATGCATTTTCATGATAAGTCTATTTCTGACAGAGTCCTCAGATGAATGAAGAAAGTTATTATGTTCAAATTAGATTTATTTTTTATTCAAAAAGGGCTTTGAACTATGTATATAAATCATAATTCATATGTATACAATTTGTTTAAAAATTCTCAAGTTTAAGATATCTATCACTGAGATTGAAGATGGCAATACCAACTTTTGTATAATTGTAAAAATAATACAATAGGACCCAAAAAGTTATATTTTTATCAGTGTTGAAATAAACCAGTTATTTATTTGTAACTATACGCTATACATATCCGTATCTGGGTGAAGATATATTTTAGAAGATTTAAAAATCTGTTGTGAAGAGCAAAGGGCACCAAATAACGTTTTTGAGATTTGTTCCCTAGTATCTTGTATTTTCAAAATTTTCTTAATTCGTAAATTCTATCACACTCGAAATCACCATGCTGAAAGTGGAGTAAGCAAGCCCTTGAATATTTAGAAGGTGCTTTGTCTAAGAACAGTTTTTTGCCAGGAACTTTTAGACTATTCCTCCTCGAGAAAAAATGCAGTGATATAGAGAGATTTGTTGTTTCAGTATCATAAGCAGATTAAAACTAATCCTAATTCAGAACTGTATTTTTTCCACCTATAAGTCTTCTATATATGTTTATAATTCCATAGTATCTATATTAATTTAAATATTGATTAAATATTAAACATACAGGCGTTCTTAAATATTTTAGACAATCTGTTTATTTACGTCATCGATAAGCAAACATATTTATGGCGTAATGTATGCTGATTATAAGGGTAGGGAAATATATGGGTATTTGGGGATATTTAGTGGGAGCCCTTTAGAAAATGTGGCCTACGTATGGTCCTTGCAATTTGGCTTGGTGCTGATATCGTGGGCAAATATTGTTGGGTAAGACACCCTTAATATTAGTGTTTTTAAGGACTCTGTCAACAATTACTGGGATCTTCTGTATCTGAATAAACAATTTAAACATGTTCCACATTCAACAAGCGCCTGGACATAGTAAGGGTTGCAAAAGCTTGACTCTTGAAGTTTCATGAGTCAAGTGTACTTTTATACTTTTTGGTAAATAGAATCAACCAATCCAGAGAAAAAACAAAGGAAAAAGAACAAAAGTAGTAGTATCTAAAGATTTTTAAAATTTAAGAGACTCATATGGAAATTTATAACTTTATGAAATAAAATAAATATTTAGACTTGGTTGCACCAATTCTACTTAAATTTAAGGCTAAATCAATTTTATGCCTATTAAAATGTAGTGAGTTTTAAATTTTATACGAAGGGAAAGTTTAAAATTATATTTTTTTTTCAAAGATTAAATATCTGGATAAGTATGTAGATACCTAATATGTGAAATGAAATTACTTAAATATATTTATCAATGAAGGTATATAATTCAATATATATATATTTTTTTATTATGGACATATTTAAAGAAATTCATAAAATTTATTTTAAAGAACAATTTATCAAATATTTTCATTTAGGCCATATAACGTATCTATAAAAGATGTAATAAAAAATTGCGTCTTATTCTAGAAAACCCATTTCAGGGAAAATACAAAATTAATCAATAACAAACATGAATTATTATAACGTTAATGTTGTGTCTTAAATGGGAGAGCAATTAAAAGTTATGAAATATGATCATTCATCTGTCATTAAATTTTGATTAATGCATGCAAATCCGATTACAACATTATTTTTGCAAATGATATTATTTTTCTGGATTAAATGTAAATACACTATAATAGAACATATTATACAGTACAGGAAGTTCCCAATTTTGTAAATTTGCCCACTGATTAAATGTTTTTGTTGAATTGAGGTCTGAAAACTGGCTTGGCCACTTCATGACCTTAATATGCTTCTTCTTGAGGCACTCCCTTCTTGCCATGCCATATCTTATGGGCATGCACATGTTGGAAGACACATTTTTAAACCTCATTTTCAATGCCCTGTCTAGAGGGAAGGAGGCTGTCTCCCAAGATTTCCTGGTACATGGACTATCTTCCCTTCGATGTGGTAAAGTTGTATAATAATTCAAACTGAAAACTAGGATATACTTATATAAACTGAATTACTTGCTTCTGAGTTAGTTTTTTTTTTGTCTCCGAGGAAGTTTTGATTACACGGAATTTTTATTTTCATACAAGCGGAAAAGGCTATCTTACACACCATAAAAGATTTATACGGTTTCATTTTAAAAACAATCTATTTGATGTTAATAAATCAAACATGTGACGATTAAACTGTTTATTCTGAACCCTTAAGATTGTAATTTACTTAAACAATGTTCCATCCTTGATATCGGTCCTTGGAAAACGTCCCAAATGTATAAGCGCTAACGAGAGCCATCCTTTTTACTAATATCTTTACGAAATACTTCATTTTACCAAGTGAATTCTTTCAATCACTTTTCATGCACGAGTTTGCCCTTCTTCTTAATTGAGGCCTAATTAAAACATTTATTATTTTGTAAGCAATTAGTACAAATTTAGTTGAGATTATTTAATAATAAAATCATTTGTTGATGTTTTCGGTAATGTCATTAAACAAAGATTGACTTACTTTTACGTCCGATTCGGATACGTCCTTAAGATTTATGACGGGGCATTAAAACTTTGCTACCACTGCCTCCCTACTACATATTTATTGCAGTACTACAAAACTACAAATTACTACAAATCCAGTTTCATTACAAATTATAAGTATTTCATCCATACTAACTACTAAGAAACATTGTAGTCGTGTTATTAGCTTAATGCAAATTACTTTTCTACAGATAAATTAAGGTATTCAATGGCATAAAAAATTATTTTATCTTTCTTTTTTAATAATGTTTATTTTAATAAAATATGATAAAAACAATTAGAGCTATTGCAAAATGCATTTATTTACCTTCATGTGTGTATTGCTGTGTTTTTATGCATGTAGTTGTATTCGAGGTCGCATACAAACAATCCCAAGATATAAAGTATAAAATACAAACATATTTTTTGTGCATGTTTTGTCATCTTCTATTAATTGCCATACCATGACTTTCAAAGACAAAAAAATGTATATTCGTGTAACTTTTATTAAAGAATAAAATCCAACTCATTATATTTGATGTAACCATGAAGTTTTTCATTGATTTTCTATGAAACAATTTTAGTGTTGATTGATATTTTGCTATGACTATTGAGTAAAAAGACAACGTGTCGAATGGAAAGTGTGTCGAAAGTTCAAATTAAAGAATGCAAATATTAATTTAACCATTTACAATTATGAAGTTTAATTTGTAGGTAAACAAATTTAAACTTTAAATTATAATAATTTCATAATTTATAGATTATGTTATGAGAAGATATTTATTCTATAGGATTAAAACTAGGGATCCTTTTTCATTATGCTAACTGATAAGTAGTTATTATTTTTTTGATGAAAAACCAAGTACTTACGACATAATGTGTCTAAATTTGGTATGCCCCACATATGGGACACCATGCCATGAAGGGTAAAAAACTAAGAACAGGATCTGAAAAGATTTATTTCAATTAACTAGAAAAACCTAATTGTAAATCAATATGACTGTTAAATCTAATTTCAGTGGAATATGACCGCTCTAACCTGTGGTGGAATTTTAAAGAGCCAATAAAGTGAGGATCAATGGAAAAAAATCTTACCATGGGCTTATGAGTAGTATGGTATAACTTAGATATAGTAACAAGATGGAGTTAGGCCACAAATAGCCAACAACACAAAAAATTTAATCAAGGCCTAGGTATTATTGGTCTTCCTGTAATCAATATCTTTAAGAAAAAGTTTTATAAATGAAAAAAAAAAAATTAAATATTAATACTTAGATAAAAATGAGTTTAAATTTTAAGTTTGAATAATAATTTTTCAAATTTATTTTCACTTATTCGAAAATTATACTGTTATATAAAAAAATTCTTCAAAAAAGTGTACGCTATATGAAGTACTCGTTCAGCGTCAACCTATTTATTACCTTTTTTTGGAATAGGAAGGAGCCATTTTTGAGGAATTGAATAATACATGTTAATGACAAATTATATTTGTAGTCAAACTTATTCTTTAAGAAAGTTTATTTACCTTCATTATATTTAAGAAACAAATTACTTTTCAACAAGAGTAACTAATTTTGCCTAAAAAATACATAAATCAAATTACCATTTCTGATTTTTTTTATTTAAACTTTGCAATCTTACACTTTTGTAGCTTATAAATATGTCTATAACTTTGAAGAGTCGAGGGTTTATTCCAGTTCAAACTTTTTTTAGCAAATAAAATGAAAAATTCGACATAAATCAATTTTTCTCAAAAACGCCTCCATTTTTTTTAAGCTCTGAAAATCGATAAATATAAACATCGAGGATTGTTAAACAGGCTTTAAAAATTGTGGGAACGATTTTGACACAAAAATGATGTTTTTACAAGCGTAAAAAATCAGTATTGGGCAGAAAATCAGTACATAAATTGAGCACAAAAAACAAATCAACTATCTGGAAAAGATCGTATTTAGATCTAGGGTCTAGGACCCCGATTTTGAAAATTAATATGATAACTCAATTAGAAGGAAGAATATTTCAAAGAGGAGCAGCTTTGCTATAATAATATTTCACTATACTAGCTGCAAACAAGAGTTAGATGAAGGCAATGCAGATAATTCAAAATATCCAGATATCCAAAAATATGTAAAGGTCGGCAATTTAATAGACACATGGTTTACGACTTTTTGTTTCGAATCATTATCCTAAATCGTGTCTGTGTCATCAATGTATTGTCAAGAAGGAAGCACATTGATCATTATTTCATTTTTAAACATCTTTGTTTCTTTACATAAAAATATATTGAACGCAAGAAATAAAGAACAAAACTGACTTTTCCTTTTATACAAGAAAATAGAAAACAATAAAAAAATAAATTGCAGAAAATCTAAATAAATATTAAGCACTAATTATATAGGAAAGATATGTGTAGGAACTACCCTTTTATCGATCCTCAATTCTACTCAGAGCTCAACAAGAACTTTCCCTTCTAACTCTTCAACAAATCCTCAGCGTTAATCTCAGTCATTAATGAGTACACACACTCAAGTTTATACTGCAAATGGAGATTATCTTTCCTTAAGAATGAAAGAAAAATGATATAAGTTATAGTAACTATAAAATACATTTCAAGTTCCCAACAACAACTACAAAACTCGTATGCTAAAAAAGCTTAGGATTTACAACACTATAACTATTAAATTACTACCATCTCTTTGAGGGTCGCGAGAACACCTAATGCTGAGCAGTGACTTATTTTTTGAAAATACCATCGATGAGGCAAGTTGGTTTGAAAAATTGCAAGTTTTGAAGTTGATATTACAGATAAATTGGCACTATTAACTATATTATAAAATTAGTATTTTTTTGCATATTTTACTTAACTTTAAAAAAAAAAAAAAAAAAAAAAAAAAATCAGACTTAAACATCAATTCTACATCCTGAGTAATATACAAGAAAAAAATAAAAATTGTGTGCCCATTGGCCCCGCTCTCCCCCCATAGTTAATTACAAAATATATTAATAACTAAAGAGACTCTAAGAAAATAAGAAAGGCTAAAGTTGAAATAATTATGAAATATAAATTATATTAACTCATTCAAAAACTCTCGATCCAAAAAGTACCCAGTAGCTTTTGTAGTGTGCGAAAATAATATGAACTTGAATGTTTCTCTACAACAGTCTTTTACAAACAAGGTTAGGGGACACTCCAGGAAGTTTATTTGAAATATTTATTTTTCGACCAGTAGCAATAATCAAACCTATAGAAGCCAACTTATAGTTCGTGTTTCGGAAATATAAAAAATATTATTCTTAGAAATAGTAATATATTTTAAATAAGAATATTAAAACTTTAAAAATAACTTAATAGTCCATAGAAAAATTTAATAAAATCAAATATTCCCTAAATGTGAATAATATTAATATATATATGTCACACAATAAAATAAGTAACTAAAAATCGCTTGTTGTGAGCCTCGCTTCCTTGGTGAAAGCATAGAGGTATAAAAGTGAAAATACTAGCTGATTTATGATAAAAACTGCGCTTGAAAATGTATATATTTGGTTTTGGGGGTAGACGTTTTTGTGAAGAGAGAGTCTCGTTTCGTGGGAGAGGTAGCCTTTATTTAGTACCCAGGATGAAGGAGATTGGTTTTTCTTTTTGCTTAAAATTCGCGGAGCCTAATAACAACCGGAATAGCAGGTCTATGCTACAGAGTGGTGGTGGCAAGTCTTTTGATATTGCATTGATAGTTGTCCTTATCTCCAATGAAGGATAATGACACAAACCTAGCTTGCACCTTTTCCAAGGAACTAATCAGGCAATTTCTGTAAGTATTCCAGATCTTAGATCCATACATTAATATTGGTAACTTTACAAGGATCAGAGACAGTTGAATTGATCACTATGCTCTGTATTATATTCGTCGACCAGGAACAAAGACACTTTAACAACCAATCCTTTATTCCAATGTTTGACAATTCAATGTAAAGTTCACTGTGAGGGACTTCATGCAAGGGATGTAGGTCTGTAATTAGAAGGATCAAGAGGATCTTCCTTCTTAAAGATGGGAACTACATTGGCCATTTTTCTATCATTTGGCACATAACCACTATAAAATTAAATATTAAAGAGAAGGCAACACTATTAGCAACTATCTTCAAAAATAAGGTGTTAATTCTGTCTGGTACTGTGGTGAAATTACTTACAATTATACTACGAACTTTTTCAGCAGAAAAGAAACATTAAATTCAAATTGATAGACCAATGCAAAATACTTGTAAAAGAAAGAAGCTATGCCAATAGAAGTACGTACAGTCTTAAAGAACGGTCCCATGGGCTGATATGACCAGTCCTAAGAATGGATTGGGCCGAAAAAATAAAGACTGACTCAACATTAGGTAAGTTACAAGAAATCAAAGATAACTTAATGAAAGACTTGAAATAGGTTCGTGGGATGTATATTGAGTGTAAAATTCTGTAATTAACAAAATGACTTTTATTTGCGGGATATTGGCCTTTTTCCTAGCCGAAAATTGATTTTTTTTTGCACCCTTTCTAAAAAATGAAGTCACTTGTTCTATTGAATTTTATGCGACATCTTCTACCCAGCCCCATCTGTTTACATTTGTTCTACTATTTATATTCGAATACAACCTTTCATTAAATTAAAAGCTTATAACAATATTAAAGTGAACTTACAAAAGTATAATATACAAACACACTTCCTTTTAGTATAACATCCCACTTTCGAATGAATGGTAACAAAATTTAAAAGTAAAAACAAATTTAAGTATGACAATTTGATTTTGATGCCCTCTAGTTTTTTAACCTAACTACTATTTATATTAATACATCAATATAAAAGTATCAACAAAATAGTAAATTAAAGTGTCTCTAAAGGACTTTTTTAAATACCTACCTATTTTTAATATATTAAAAAAAGTACATAAATGAGGCACAAGAATGAATTCTCCTTTTGTTAGCTTATATATATTTTTTTTTAAACGAAATTTTATAAGAATTTTTCAAAATAACGTAAAGTTTAACAAAAATAATAAAATTTGAAAACTTTACTTGTTAGATAAATAAAATCAAAATTTGTATAATCTTTACATGTTTGAAGAAGATAAATATTTATACATATTTATTTATATAATTTGTATTTGATTCTTTTTTGACGTACATGAAATGGGAGTGGCATTAATGGCTCCTATATGATGTATGTTAATGCATATTACAGTGTTTTAACTACTTTAAAAATGTAATAAGATTGGACTTATACATACATTCATTCATGAAATCTGCATAAAAATCGAATATATATCAAGAAAAAGACGGAAATAAAAAAAAGAAAGCTCTTTTATATTTAAGTATGTGGCGCGTCAGCACAAAAGCAGCTAAAATTGAATTTCTCTAAATTAAGTATAAATGAGTACTATTCAACGAATTATAGCAAAGAGGATGGAAAGTGGTGAGGGATTGTATATCTGGAGGAGTTACAAAATGATGTTTTGATTTTGATAAATTTAAACAATGCGTCGTTGGTTTGCCCAATAAGACAAGTGATGTATTTTTTATTCACTAAAACGATGGAGAGGATCAAAACCACATAATTCCATAAACCTCATCTGGTTTGAAACATATCGAAAAAATCAGGAAGAGATGGGGAATCATCAAATGTACCAAGGTGATTTTGAAAAGTATTCATAGCCTTCTAATTTCCCATCAAACATGGTGGATAAATTAGAAGCTTTTTTCAGGAAGTTAGAGTCAAAAATGGCTTAAAATGACCATATTTTCCGCAAAAATCTAATTTTCGTGTATTTAATTAGAAATTGATCTTTTAATCATCAAATATAGCACTTTGAGAAATTTGCTTCCTACAAATAAATGGATTAAAAGAAAGGTATAAGTATTTGTAGGCTTTGAGAGGAGAAAAGAAAGGATGATATTTATTTATTACTCAAGTGGCCTTATTCACAAAAGACTAAGATAATGTTTGAGAATTGTTGACGAGGGGAATATCTACTTGTCGTTGGACTTAATGAGTCTAAAATTGATAAGCAAGCTATTATGGATTGACAAGAAACCAAAGCATTCGGCGGAAGTTTGATTGGCTATGAATGTTCTATTTTAAATGATAAACTAATTTGCGAATTTGTAAATCCTTTATTTTGGGATTGTAACACTTTTGATGTTTTAAATATACCATATGTATGTTAATTACAGTGAAGGCTTGTTTGGTTGTTTGTTTAAGAGGATAATTATGTTGCTGCTGCTTATATGTGTTTCCTTTGAGGATAACAATCCGCCCAAACTCTGAGCCAAAAATATAAATAAAATTTTTAAGCTACAGCTAAAATATCTTAAATTTGAATAATTCTAAACATTCTCAAAACTACAGTATCAAAATAAACTCCTTCTATTGATTTTTATTCTTGATTGTTTTTTAGTTGACGCACGACATATTTAATGTAGGCCTAGTTGAATGACTTGCTTGAACAAACAATGTTCACTTGGTAGTATATTTAGGTATATGTAGATTATGTATATGTAAGAATTGTCAAAAACTGTAAAAATAATTATACAGTTCTTTGTTTAAAAATTAAAACAATTGATTTAAGGAGAACATGGAATAGTAGAGTTTTTGAACTGCATATAATTGTTGTAATACATATACAGAGTGGGGAACATAATTTTGTCTGAAGTTTTGTCTGATTAGTTTTGAAAATAGAGTACAATATTTAAATGTTTGTATACAACTAATTGCGGAAATGTTTTGCAACAAGGAAGGCTGTGAGCTAGGTCTAAATTCATAACTATTGAAAGTCTTGCTTGAGTAATTTCAAACCTAAAAGATACCAATAAGTACTTCATGTTGTAAATTGTTTCACCTTTCTGACCTTATAAAATAGATATTTAGTAACATTATTCTACCAACAAAATGACACTAATATGAGGTATTTATCTCAATTTGTTCCAAAATACTGGTTGATTATGCTTTTTCAACAATAACTATAAGTTCTCAAAAATTTGATGGCGTCTTAATACAAAAATTACCAATATCAGTCCGTAACTTTTTTCTTAATCCTGCTTACAAACAAACAAAACTATGCGAAAACATACGATTATTTTGTTGGAGGCACATAACATTAACATCAAAATAACAATAGTTATTTACAGAACTTTTTGATTGCAATGCATCATATCTCTAAAAAAAAACAATTAAAAAAGTGTTTCATAATTAAATTTACACCGAACGGTTGGTTAGAGTGAATCAAGAGTGACGTTTTTGAATACGAACGTTTTAGTTATTCAATTTGTAACACTTATATAATAGTGTATAAATGTATTTGATGAACCTTTAACACAATTTCAACCGTATACCCTGATAAATCTTAAAAAACCCCGCCTTATCTCAGCACAAAGTGTCACTTGAGAACAAATAGTGAGATTGAAATAAAGGACATTGTCCTCTTTCTTCACGATAAGCAAGCATGTCACTTTATTTTATGTGTATACATGTTTGCTGAAGTAGTACAACGTCTCCCCAAATAATAAAGCCCTGTGAATGAACGTAACTTTTTTTTTTGTTGCTCTCAATATTTATGTTGATTTGTCAATGAGAAGTAACTATTTTTTCATATTTACTACTCTAATAATATAAGGAATTTTTATTTTTAAACTCTGAATCTAATTCTTATTCGGTTCTCCCTTAATTTTTTGTTACCCTGGTACTCATGCTACAATGTGTATTGACAATCTCAACCATTTTGCATTTTTAGTTTCTTTTTGACGGATATAAAGGTTTAAAAGTCATTTGGTGTATTTTTTTAAATACCGATTGCTCCATAAAAATCTGAACACCTTGATTTTTAAACTTCAACAAATATAATTGATTAATGAAACTATAATTTCAACAAAATTAAGACTATAAATAGATGTTTGTCTGAGATTTATCAATAATTAATGTAGCCTCCCTTAGTGGGAATAATGGCATCTAGGCGGCGGCGGAAGACAGGTCACCCGAAGCGGATGTAGTTATCCTTCATGGCGTCCCTTTTCTGGTTGACAGTGGCTTTGAGGGCCTCAGTTTTTGGATAACGGACACTGCAGGTCTTCCACTCGACATGTACCCAAAAGGTGAAGTCAAGGAGGTTGGTATCAGGGCCTTAGGGAGCCAAAAGTGTCAAAAATGAGTTCAAAAGACACGTTCAATGCTCATTCAAAAGAGTCTTACAACGTAGGAAATGAGTTTTTTTCATTGCAGGTCTCAAAACTGGCTTCTTGTGTGGAACCCCAAAGTATATTTCTTGGGAATACTTATATACTTGAGGGAATTGTTCTGGGATGTTTTCTTTAACTCCTCCGGGCTCAGTTTGGCCTTTTTGACAAAAACTTTCTTCCTCTCCAACGTTTCAGACTTGCTGACGGTACAGACGGAAGTCCTGGAGACGCCCAACTGCTTGGAGTACGCGGATTGAAATTCTTCCATCACCTTCAAATATCATTCTTTCGACTTGTATGTAAGCTAGAGAGCTCAAATTTGTTTTATTTTGTAACTAGTTGTTTATGCTTTATTATTTTGAAATATATCCTATCCAGTCTATGAAGACGCCATAAGCTGATCCTTGATTACTCTTGAAACAGCATTGGCCTTTCTCTCTACCATAACTAAGAAGGCAAAGTCCAAGGGCTTGTAATCAGGAGAAAAAGGAGGTTAAAGTTCTTTAATCCAAATATTTTCAAAACAAGTCGCACGCCTTACCTTTTATATCTTAAACCCATCAAAAATATAGAGTGGAGGTAATTATGTGCCTATGATGTAGGCTGTTTTTCAGATTGTGATTTTTACTACGAACTTGGAGGGAGGAACAATTTTAATTAACAATGAATGACAGAGTGTAATAGTGGGGATTTGTTAGGGAATTATAAGTCCTTGTTTGACTTGGAGTATAATTAATGATCGACATCGGAGTAATTCCTGCCTACATCATTGGTTTATACAGAGTAGAGTTTGTGTTTATTTTGTTTATCCCAAAGCTACTCACAGCTAATTTAATAAAACGTCATGACAGCTAAGCTGCTTTTCCCCCTAAAATTATTTAAATTGTCAGGTTGACCACATTCATTTTCCGTTTCTTTTTTTTAGTGTATCGGCAGATCATATTGTTTTCAATAATGCATAGTTCTATGGAGAGTCGAGATTATAAAAATCTTAGTTGAATATAATGAGTAGTTTATAAGAAAACGATAATAGTTATTCTTATAAAAACCAATAAACCACTTATGTTACTCCAAAAACACATAAGTTATAAAATATGTAAACATTTATATACGTGCCTAATGGTAGCTTTGTTTGTTTTGGTACATTATGCTTTTCATTTTGTCATAAAAATAAAGTGAATTATTACAATATACCAAGCATGAAATACTTAAATCCACTTGAATGTGTCGACAAAATTTTCAAAAGAAAAAATATATTTAGGGTATTTTTAAAGTTGTATTTCTATCAAGATTAGTTTATTTTCAAATATTTACTCGTGTGTATCCTCGCTATGTTTGTAAATACCTCTGTTTCCAAGCTAGCTGAATGAATTGTTTTAGGTATATACATATATGGTATATGTTGTGAGTTACAATTTTAAATGCATATTAAATAAATATGAGGTGTTGTATTATTTAATAGGGAGGGCATTGTTCTGAAATACTATTATTTTTTATACTTTTTGTATTTTTGAGAATGTGTAGAATTATATTCCTTATGAAAGTAACAATTATTTGTCATATTAAGGAAAGTTTTATTTAAATAACAGTATTTTGGTTGAAACTAAATGTGGTGGGTCAGCATAAAAACAATATTGAACACATACCAAGAAAATCAGATTTTTTTTACTTCATATAAACATACATCCCAATATTTCATACACATATTTAAGTCAATTATAGGCTATATATTCAAATTTGTGGGATGAGTTAAGATACTCAAAAGTTTTAATGATATTTTTGAACTGTTGTTTGATTTAAAAAACTTATATTGGTCCCAATATGGCCTTTTAGATAAAATATATCAATTTCTCATTCTCTTATAGTAACGATCAAGTTTGTCTAATTTAAGTACAATTTGTGACGTCTTCAAAGCTTTAAAAAGAATAATTTTTTGTTATAAACTGACGATAATTTGCAGAGAAATACAAATATAATCCGCACTTAACTTTGGAAAAATAATACAAAAATAAAATTGAAGAACAGTTTGCCAAATATTTGCATAACCGAGCATGTCTTAAAATAAAAAAATAATATCATGAAAACATTTAAAATTAAGATATGTTCCCGTGCAAAACAACTATCCAATAAAATAAAGTAAAAAGAAAACCTTGACTTTTTCACATATATATGGCGGATAATATTAATTTTAGAATAATTTGCCGAAAATGTTTTTTCCGAAGGATATTTTGCCAAAGTACAATTTCCCAAACATACATTTCACCAAAGGACAATGTTGTACATTTGCCCAAAAATGATATTTAACATAATATAATGATATATAACTATATTCAATTTATAATGAAAGTATGATGAATAGGTTTTGTTCATATGATACCCCTGTCTTATAGATACATGGAATATCGTTATTTTTGTAGAAAAATATTTTGTTTCTAATTATATTCATTATTGATCATTATATCAAAACACAACATAGTAGCATGTGGTTTGAATGTAATTAAGGCATTCAAAGGTCGCGAAACAAAAGGAAATGAGAGTCGTTAGTGAGTTGATTGACTAGCAGAGTTATTCTCCAAAATTACTCTTGATATGGTCTAAAAGGTTTTCCGATCCCTTGAAGGACATGTTGCAGAGGTGTCAAAGCCGACCATTCTTGGAAGACTCCCATACATTCATCTTATCACCTCACATAATTTATTACTAAACTAACTAAACTATAGATAATAGTTATTTATTAATTCTAGCATTAGAATATATTCAGTATTCTACTTTCTACACTTGTGACTCAAATCTAGCTATTTTTATTAATACACGAATACATTCTAGTTTATAGCTAGAGTTGTTATTATAGAGATAATAGCCAAATAATGCCCCTGGCAGATAAAAAAAGTAAATTCCGACCAAGACATTTTTTCCTTGTTTATTGTTTATCCCTACTTTGTTTAAATCTTTAGTTGGCCCAATCTGAAATCGGAATAGAAAGATAAGAATGATGGCCCCTGTCTCTAAAATAACCTTTATTTTTATCCAAAGCGTACGAAACAGTCTGCATTTTGTTGTCACTCAAGAAGCAAAAAGGTTTTTGGACAATAGGCTGCTCACAGAGTTGATTAAAAAGACTATTAAATAACCTTCTACTGATAAAAATAGGATAAGTGGAACACAGACCCTATTAAATTTGCGTTAAAAAAATAATAAAAAGTTGTATTGAACTGAAAATAGAAAATCAACCACTAAAATAATACTAAAAAAAGATAACATAATTTTATGGATACACTGTGCTCAGCCAATAAAGTAGAATTTGACATTTTTTGAAAATATTTTCCATTTGTTGTTTATAAATGTTATGTATTAGGCCAATAATATCTAAGCAAGAGATAATGAGAAGTGTCACGAAACCTCCTACAAACAAACTACCTCATCGGGTGAAGGAGGAAGAAATAAAATAATTAAGCACTTTTTTCTGAAAACAGTTATTGTGATAAACTTTAGTCATCCAGTTAATTACTTATAAGACCATAATGATGGCGGCTTGGATGGATCTTTTTCACGTAACATCCGAATATATAGATCCACTCATAGCTCCATTCAACTCCTATATGTTTATGAAATTGGGATATCCATCATGTTCAGGGATCTCATCTCTTTAGAAAAGGTTCTTTCGCCTTACTCGATGGATATCATTTCATTTAATCCTTTAAGACCCAAATCTGTTACAGCATCATACATTGGTTCAAATACCCATCCGTTCCTCTATATCTTGGATGGAATCGTTGTATACTTCTATAATAACTCAGAATATGTTTAATCAAGAGGAGTAATACTGGAAAGAAATGTACAGTGAGGAATAAAGAGAGTTATCATTCTTGAACTGTATTTCTTCCATTGAAACCCCTTCTATTTGGTCTCCCAATATTCAAACTTTTTCATTGATTTGAGTCCTGAAATATCATTGATGTACAAAACAAACAAACAACTCATATCTATGACACTGAGTCCAATTACAAGGCTATATTATTTCTATAACTCTAGACACTTCATCTTCACTTCCGATTCCATTGTTACTTGTGAGTCTCTTCTGCCGTTGAAAAAAAAGTTGAAGACAATCCTGGAACATTAATTTAATGAGTTCCTCTTTTCTAGATATCTTTATCAGCAAAGCTGTATGTGTCCTGCTTCGTTCCAGAATGCCGTAATAATTTTGAAGCATCTAAGTTTTACAAAAATTTAGTATAGCGCTTTTTTTTTTGTTAGTGTCTACGTTTTGTTATTCAACATTTTCATAAATTAAAAAAAATGATATGTTCAACAAAAAAAATCCAAAAGAATATTTTCACTAATTGCAATATTTTGTAATTGTAATATTTGTTGAAGTAAATTATAGTATTCAAAAGGATATAAAAATAAAGAGTAGAAAAGTAGTTAACATTGAATAGTTAGGATTATAATGATAATTTATTCCATTAAGAATATGGATAATGTTCTTCAGCATAAAATAAACATAAAATACCCCATACCGTATCTCATCTCGCGTGCTTTTGCTTACTTTAAGGTTAGTGTTCATTGATTAGGCACGTTCTGTGTAATATGTCAAAATTTAAACATTTGCACTGTACTAGTTTTATCAAAATCCAAATAAAATCAGATGATTTAATAAAAAATGGTATGTTTGTTAAATAAAGAAACAATTTTTGCAACATAAAATGCATATAAACATTTTACTTAAATTCAACAATTATTTCATTACCAAAATTAAAATAAACACTTTGTTTTTTGCAGAAAAAAAGTACATTGAATTAACTACAGCTTATTTTTAATGTTACACAACTTTTTTAAAGAAAATTTACGAATACAATTTTGAAGTCTAATTTGATGCATCTTGTGCGTAGTTTCTATATACAGGGTCCACGGAAAGTTCTGTTAAATGTTTATTAAAGTACTAATGATATAACTAGTTACATAATTATAGATATAGATCGACACAAGTTTAAAAAACATGTGACATAACTTTCATTCGAACCCTTAGCCTTGACCACAGCCTGAAGTCTCTCTGGTAAGGACTTGCATGCTGCACGCATCATGTCCACGGGAACGGAGTCCCAGGCAGCCACCAGTTTGGCTTTCAGGTCGTCCAAATTGTTGCTGGGGGTCAATCAGATCTTTGGTCTCAAGTATGGACCACATGGATTAATCCATGACGTTTAGGTCGGGGGTGGAGGGGGGTCAGATTGTCTTGTCTTTGAAACCACTCCAATTGCCCTCACACCACCGCTTTGTCTGCACAAACCCAAAAGTGAACTTCCCTGTCTCAGTCACGGCCACCCAAACAATCACAGACTGTGGCTTTTGCACCCCATTAACTCAATCGTCACCCAGCACACCTTTTTTTGGCCAGAATCCGATCATTTTGGGGTTAAAATCCTGTTCCACAGTGAAAATCATTTCACAACTGAACACAATGTTAGGAGCTGTGCCAGTTCTCCCCTTCTGAAGAATGACATTGCTTCTCTCAAGTCTTTTAGTTTTGACCTTGCTTGACACCTCTTCTATTGTTAAGTACACATCCCAAGGTCATCTTGAATAAGGTCTCTTATTTGTTGCTGCATTTGTGAGGTTCCTCCCGGGATTTTTGCAATCTTTCCCTTGACAACTCCAGACGTCCTTTTTGACCTTGGTCTGCCTCATCTGGATCTGTTCTTGATAGATTAAGTCTCTTCGTACCCCTCAATGATTCTTTAGCCGAGCATGGGGTTTACCTCCAGGTTTTTCAGGTTCCTCAAGATAGCTGATCGAGATTTGCCCTTCCGTGGACTCTGTAATATGTGAAACTATTCATTCTTTTGAATGTAAAACTAATATTTATCTTAATTTTCAAATATTCTCCTCTAGAATACAGATATATTTGGAAGGTAGATATTTATCTACATATATAAAAGTTAAACACGATTAATTCATAAATAACTGTTTAATTTTTCCTATAATAAAGGGATTTTCTTCTCTAATGTGAGCTTATGCATATTTGAATCAATCATTTTTGAGCCCTTTCAAAAAAATACTTATATTTTTAGAATCTTCCTATGGAATACTAACACATTCTGCTATTATCTCTCACACATGATCAATTTCGTACCATAATACATTACAATGATTCAAAAGTATGTTCTTATATCAATTATAGTATTACAAAAGTAAGGCTGCCTGTAAACTTTTGAACAAAACCCAGGACGTAGCTATATAAAATCTAAGATCAAAATAAATCATTAATTTCATTAAATTGATTATTTAGGAAATATTAGGCCCTTTGCAAAACATACTGCATAAGTTTTATTATAGGTTTGGTTCTACACTTGCTTAACCTTTTGAAAATTCCGCCCACAATGTCAATTTTATCAGCCTTTTGTTCATTTTGAAAATATAGAAGAAGTACATCATATTGAACTTTTTACATTATCTCTAGAAAACCATCTTATTTGAGGCAATTTACGAACTTTATGACGAGTTGCATTAACCACATCTTGAATAAGAGCAAAGTCGAGTTGTTGTTCACTGCTGCGTGAAAAGTACCATGTGATGTTCCTCAAAAAAAAATTCTCAATATGATAATAATATAGGGACAGCATGACTGACTCATATACCAAGAGAATGAAAAATGCATCCCATAACTAAAATAGAAGAAATATCATTTTTGACAATTTTCAGAAGTCATTTTTTCCCCCATAACTGAAAAACAGTTATCCCTCCTAAATCCTTTGATATTCTGAAAGGAATATTTTTCTCAGTCAATCATGATTTCACGGGATTTTATAGAACGCCAGCAGTTCCATCTCAAACAATCGTACTATCTAACAAAGAATCCACAGCATTTTGTTGAGTAAAATCAAAATATCTAACAATAAGTGCCAAAACTTGAGAACATAAATATCTATGACCATCAACGAAAACTTTTGTGTCTTGCACATTACGCTTCTTTTATCGAAAGCTATTTCATCTGGAATTGCATATAAATGTTTTGTTTCCCTTGTAGACAATTTCTTAGAAATTTTACTATTTTGAGATGCTTCTGTACACAGACCCTTATCCTGCTTACAAACAAAAATATAAAAACGGAGTTTGTTAAAACGTTCTAGGAATATTATACATAAATATAAAGAGTAAAATACCATGAAATTTGGAGAGGCCCAGCTCAAAGTTCAAGGTCACGAAAAACGCATAACTGACCATAGAATTGAGATACATTGCTTTAATTAATGTCCTTTTTAGGTATAATTCAGGTACTTCTGATACAACACAATTCAAGCTCTGAAAAAAGTCGAATTTTTTTAAAAGGTTAATGATTTATTCGCGTTGTAGATTCGATGCTCAATGGCTCCTGGAAAAGGCTAGAAATATACAGTATATATACGGACTTCAAAAGACAATTCTTAGGTAAGATGGAGTAGTTGTAATACTATAATTCCTTTACTTTACTTCAATTTAGTCAGTGAACTCCATCTGACTAATTAATGGAGCATCTTGCTCAACCTTGCAAATTACTAAAGATCAAAAAAATTATATGTATTCGGTAGTCAGTATGTAGGCAAAAGTTCTGACCATTTTTTATCCTTTAGAACACAGAATGGTAGTCCACGGTCTGGATGTGTACTTCGATTCGTGAATTGGCAAACACAGTATTTTAAAGTTATCGAACATTATGGTAAAAAGTCGTAATAAACATGATTTTATATCAATTTTCCGTTTATTTTTTTAATCTAATAATTTCAAATACAGTAATAACCATCAATAAAGTTATTAGACCAGTATTTTTTTTAAATAATAATTATTTTTTCGCATTTGAATCAACTTTTGAATAAAAAAAAATCGCAATTCTACTATAATTTTTTTTAGTTTTTGCAGAGGACAAGTAACGCATTAATTTGTATCGTTTTTAAAGCTAAAGAAGATCATTGGTAGGAGTATATTATTTTACTTTACTTCTAAGAGTTTAAATTTCTGCAGAAATGATGATTCAATTTCATTAACGAGTCGAGATGAAGAGTTGAAATATATTAAAGAATATATAAAATTAATGTTGAGTAGTTTTTACTTCAATACAATAGAACTTATGTCAATATTGAAAATCAAAATTGAATTATGAAGTAAATAATTTTTTTATGGTTTTTTTAAGTACTCAAGACAGAGGAGGATGTCACTAAAAACTACAAAATACTTCATTAGCTCAATAATCATCATTTATCAACATGTAACCATACAAAAAGAGAAACACTTAAAATTACCCGTTAATTATGATAAATATATGTTGGATAAATACACAAGAAACAACTGGTATTCGCATATAAAATATAAATTCAAATACTCCTAAGAAACTTTACGCACCAATTCTCCGTTTTGGAGGAAAATATCACACTATTGTATGATCTATCCCTAATTTAAATTATTTTTTTAAAGAATTTGAATATTCCTAGTTTTTCTTTTACTTTTCCTAGAATACAGTGTTATTTACAATAAAAGGTAATCGTGCCTAATCCTTCGTATGGATCTTTTCACTTGCCCTTGAACGGACGAAGGCATATACACGCATATGTAGCTTATTCAACCTTGGAGTATTTTTTAACCTTTTTTATTATTTGAGGCCATTATTTGTTTTAGAAAGCATGGAATCCAGGATCTTTTTTTATTTTTATTTCCAAGTATTAACAGTTTTGAAATATTTCCAAGATAAAAAGTTCTTTTTTTTTAGTTAATTTAATTAAAACTTCAAATTATCATCTTTTGGAGAAATCAATTGTAATAATTGGCTTAAACTTTTAAATTAATTGTGATTATATTGCATGAAAAACAATTAAATTGTAAACATCAACAATATATTTACACAAAATAACAAGTATGTTTCTTACGTAGAATTAGACTAAACTGATCTATAATACTCAATCTTAATCTGCTATAGTACTTTGAAAGTTAAAATCTCAACTACTTCAAAGGTGGAATAATTTATAAGTAAAAAATTTTGGTCAAATATATTTTCACTTATTTTACAATTGCAACCGTCTTTATTTTTTTTTTTGGGATAGTTGCAATATTTGACAGGTTACATTACAATGCAACTTTTTGAAAATTACGTCTCTGTATAATTTCTAAATTGTTTCAACTTTCTTTGGTATAAAACTCAATTAGTAAATGACAAAAAAATATTTAAATATTCATGATTCAATGATATGCCATAGAACCCGGTAAACGTGTTTATTTTTTTAACTGACAAATTATCTAGTTAATAATATATTATTAATTATTTTAGGGTCTGTTGATTTTTTTTTGCAATCTGACTTAAGTAGGTTCTACTGAATCAAATTTAACCAGTTATAATATAAGTCAAATTAATTATTTTTATAGATGATTCACAAGTCTGCAAAATCTGATAATATATGATGCAACAACATAGCATCATTTTTCTCAATGACAATAGAACTACAGGATGCGTGCACAAAATCTGCCGCATTTTAAAGACAACATTACTCCATCATCCTTCTGTCAATGCCAGTTAGAATGGTCAGAAGTCTATGGAAGCAGATGGAGGAGTCATCGGACCCGATAGACGTTGCTGACAGGAAGAAGAAGGAGAAGAAGAGCACCAGGATTATCCGGCACGTCCCCAGGGTCATGAAGACCAAGTTTCTGGCCCCTTTCATGGTCTTTGGGGTCGTGTCAAGTGAGGGTAATGTCATGCCACCCCATATCTTCGAGACAGGCCGTGGATGTGGCAGCAGGACTCGGCTCCGGTCCACGAAGCTAAGCGGACACAAGAATGACTGAAAAGCAATGCTTTTGCGTTCGTACCCTTCTCCTCTTGGCCTCCCTCATCACCAGATTTGAACCCATTGGACTACTTTGTCTGTTCCTACGTGGAGAACATGACCAACCGCTCCTCCCATAACACCAAGCAGTCTCTCATCACCTGCATCAAGGAGAAATTCAGTGAGATAGAAGCAGTGCAGATCCAAAATGCCTGTTGTCGGTTTCGTAGCCGCATTGAGCGGGGTTTGGCCGCTAATTGCGGCTACAATGAATAGATAGCTGCTCTATATCCTTGTAAAGATATTCGTTTTTATTTTATCAATAAATATTATAAAATAAGCTTGTAGTTGGTGTTTTTGAAAGGCCAGATGTTGTCCACGCACCCTGTAGTTTGCTAAATTAGGAAAGTTTTATATATTTTTATAATTAGAACAAATTTAAAGTTTATTTTTACTCAGTTTTGATAATCATAAGACGTCCTGGATTGTTTATAGACTGAAAAAACCATACATTTATAATTGAATACTCGGATATGTTTTACATAACATTCGATAATTTTTCATTTAGATATTTTTTGAAATGGTTAATCCGTTCAAAAAGATTCAAATTAAAAAACTCTTCTTAATTCCTGATTGTTGATCTTTAGATATTTTAATGATTAGATTTTGCCAAATTTATAAAGATCTTTAAAAATCCAATTTTTCCGGAATAAATCTGGTTTTAATTATTTAAGTAAGACAAATTGCAGCAATTTAGAATTCTTGCGTGACACCAAGTCATTTGGCGGCAAAGTTTTTAATTCAAAATAAAATTATTTATAGAGTTATTCACGTTCATATAATTTGACATATTTTAAATTTTTGAAATGTTTTGAAAAATTATTTTTCGTTTATTAAAAATTGAAGCAGTCACATGAGGAAAAGATCACCAGCAATTATTTTAATTTAGTAAAGTATTATGTCAAACCGTTTTTTGAGAGTATTTACTTTCGATGGGAAACGCACGTTCCTCAATACAAACGAGGTTATGTTGCTGTATCTTCTATTTAAATAGTATATACTTATTCATATAGCATTTAGATTGTAATAGATGATTAGACCAATAATAAGATAGATTCGTTGAGTATAATGTAATTATGCACGATTATATATAGATGCATATATATCATCAATATGGAGAAAAACCAATTACGAGGTACTGGTTCAATTACAAGGATTAAGTGCAAGTGATTTGTTCTTTTTGACAATCAGAAACGTAAATTACATAAAGCAATAAATATAGAGAAGGAACATTTAATTAACATTAAAATCGAATTGTATTATATTATAAGAATGTATTAGGAATTACAGTAAAGAAATTGATTTTATAGTTTAAAATTAAATTATAATATGTTGATATTATAGCAAATTAAAATTTGTTTGCGGTTTGGTACAAATATCCATTTTTAAGTTTTTTTAGAATAATAATTCCGATTTTGGTAATAAATACATCCTTGCAAGTTGCCACCTTTGGCCTCTACTATGGGGTTGATCCTTGGACTTGCATCTCTTTTTCGTGTTTTCCTCTGAAATGTCAGCCTATTCCGTCTCCACAGGAGTATTGATATTTATACGGGAGGTGGTACATACCTACCTCTGAAAGAGGGCTGTAGTCTTGTGAGGACAGAGACTACATTGCCCAAGGCCACATCACGCTGTATTTACACTGGGGTGTACCGATACACTGGAATTGCTATCGGAATTGGCAAGAATTGGGCTTTTATGAAGTATCAGAAAAGAATATATATGGTTTAAAAATCTTAATGTTTTCAAAATGACTATTTATTCTCCCTAGTTTCATGATGGTGTCCTATTCGTTTTATAAACTCCTGGCTTTATTTTATGCAAACTACTGAACAGCAGCAAAAAATCTGCTTCCATGCCCCTATCCACGATTTGCAATTAATTAAGAACAGGCTTCACTATCAACATATTGGTAATGAAGTCACAACCTTTGTTCTGAAGAAAATGAAAAATCACGGTTGGTATTTGACTCAGGAATGAGTACCATTCATCTTATTGAGATCCTAATGAGAGCATGAAAACACCTATAAAACAGAGCTGGCAATCAGCCTATAAAAACCGAAAAGCCGGAGTTTTATATAAAAGAAAAGTCAGTTTTTAGAGTCATCACTCTAGCTATATCCCTCACAGACTTGGTAGGACCTGAGTCACATTTTCTTTTTGAAGCTTGTGGAATGACTTGCTTATTACAACGGTTGATACCGGGAAAAATAATGGAAACTATAGAGCAGCATGGGAGTTTGTGAAGTCAGAAAGATTGCCCGATGATGTTGCTGAATGAGACATAAAACTCATGGGTAACTTAGCAACTAGGATTACCACCAACCAAGGTCGAAGAAACTGTATACTGCAAGTTGTGGAATACCACAAAATATTAGTTTCAAGAATTATAATTTAAACCATTAAGAATCAATAAATTTGTAGTATGTTAAAATGAATGGTTTTAAGCATAGAGTGCTTTGTTCAAGAAAAAAATGTACTTTTTTGTAATTTATTCTATTTTTGTATACATATACATCAAGATAATTCTAACTTAGGAGAATACCTAAAAAGAAAGGAAAAAATATATAAAAACGAACATTTTTTAATATCTTGGGTAAAATTTATCCATGGGCACAAATAAAGGCTTAATAAAATATGTATACAAATTAAAGCACGGTTTATTGGCTTTGATTTGATACCCATTTCAATGTTATACGATAAGCAATTGCGAAGCTATAGTCAAAAGAATATAACCAGTTACGTTTTTTTTTGCCTTTTTTTAGAGGCACCAATAATAAATTTTCAAGGCCCGTGCAGCAGGCATGGTGGTCCAAAATCCAAATGACTGGTATAATTAGTTTCTATAGACCTTGGAGAACGGGAAACAGTCAAATATTAAAAGGTTTGAAAAAAAGTTAAAATTTGGACATTCTAATGTACATACTAGATGAATACATACATAAAGATGGGCATGCTCTATATTTAAAATACTTTCTGTTTTTACTCATATCGGTATACATTTAAGGACAGTTATCATTCATTTAAACAGAAACATTAAATGTGTAAAATTTCTATTAAAAGTGTGCTAAAGTCTCGTATATAATAGTTGCATAATTTGCCTAATTTATAACCATAAAAAAATATTTCGAATTTTTTATATCTGTTTATTATACAAGTAAACCAATAAATACTTGTTAAAACTTTCCATATTTACTTACTATAATTAATTATATTGATTTATTGATAAAATGTTTAGTATATAGAATGCATTATATAATCAATTCCTACGAAATACATACAATACATACATGTCATAGTTGGTATTTTAAGAATTTAGGACTGGTTCATTACATATTTGAAAACTTTCAAATCTGAAACCACTGCAACATCAGTAAATGACTCAGAGATAACGTCACAAAAATGGCTATTAAAAACTAACATTTCACATTGTCAACTTTAAATCTGTATCTGACGACTTATAAGATCCTGATTCCAATACATATAGTTATTACGATATTACTTAATTCTATCAATGCTTGAAGAAACTGGATGAGGTAATTTGCCGTGTTGCAAACTAAGAATTACCTGTTAATGTACTGTATTTAAATAGGCAGGGAAATGGAGAAAATAAATCTCGTCTATGGGAAAATATTGATTACCAAACTCCACTTTCGAGAGTCCCACGATATGTTCAACAATCCAAAAATCATCCCACAGATAATAATCCGATAGAGTTATAACTGAAGGGAGAAAAATTACATATGGATATTAGACCCCAACTACGGTCATATTTTTCAGAGCTCTGTACAAATAATAACATTATTCGTAATGAATAATTATTATTTCCTGGACTATCAGCAACCCTTCCCTTGCTCTTGAAGATATCAATGGAGATGGATCCAAATGGATGTGAGACCGTAGAAGCAGGAATTTATGTTTTTTAACTCTTTTTTTCTAAATGCTGACAACATTGATTGATGACATCATTACCTAACTTAGTCCAGTATTTAAAAAAAATAACGTCTTCTCTGGTTTTAGGAATACCTTGACAAAAGTAACTAAGTTGATAAATTTTGTTAACGTAAAAAAAACAAACCAGGATGGATTTATAATTGTATAACCATGAAGAAGTAATAAGCATTTATTGTCGTCTGTAGAAAGGTCGGTCAATACTTCAAAATAATGTCTTAGTTGTATGATCTTCTTATCCTTAATCAATGTAAAAATAATAATAAATAATAATTTATATTGGGTTGGCCATGAGACGTTATTATGTACCGTGTAGATTATTATCTTGGGGGAGATCAATAATCGAAACCTGATTCTTCTCAGTAGAACAATACAACAAATATTAAATGAAATAAAAAGTTTACTTTATATGATTCTTTGCAGTTATTACAAATACTTATTCCACATTTCTGTACTTCATTGCATATTCTAGTCATTCATGAAAATAAAATACTTATTCTAATTATTTTCACTTATTAATTATTTTAACAATTTTTTGTATGCTTAAAAGTTTAAATATATATATATATATAATAATTTAATTGAAGTACTATGTGATACTGAATACTTTTAAGATATCTTGTAAATAGTATGATTGCAATTTGCACTTATTGAAATACCAATTTATAGCCTTAGGACATAATTTTATAAAATGATATACTGATGTTAAATAAATAAAGCATGTCTTCCCTTCAAAATTATATGATTTAAAGGAAAATAATTAGATTAGAACTACATATAAAGAAACATTTTCGAGAATTTCATTTATAAACAAGTATCTTTTACTGTTGCAAAGATTGTATTTTATAGGAAGTGCTTTATCAATCAAAATACATAAATATATGTATAGTGTACATTTAGAGTCAATATTTATTCTTTCTAAAAGAAGATTATATTTTATCAAACTCCAGCAAAATATTGATTGTCTCACACATCATCACATTATGTAGAAATGTAGTATCTCGTAAGAAGAGATAATTAATTTTAAAGTTGGTGCTGTTTAATATAACTGTTTTTTTAATATATAATAAATAACAAAATAAAAATGATTTCTCTGAATATGGTAGTAAATTGATATTGTCTAATTCCTATGACTTCTTTATCAGAGATGTATTGCAAGAGAAAAATCCCGTTTGTGCACTCCTAAAAAAATCTATGGATCTAGAGTTGTTTTGGTACCAAAATCTTCAGTCTAGTCCAGTCATAGGACTTTTTTTTTTATCAATTCTTTGGACATTTACTCGTTGGAATCTATTCTTATAACTGCTAGTCATTGATTTTTTTTTAAATTGTGCAAATCCGAAAACATATTAATATTGCACATCATTCTTGTTTTCATAATAATAAATAATAATATAATCTATCATATTGAATATTTCTGAATAATTAAAGCATATAAATGTTACGATGAATAAATTTTAACTTTTTTAAGATTGAAAGTGGTGACTTGACTAAATTCAGCCCAAGAAATATATTAAGAACGAATATAAGCACAACACACCTGCCAAATGAAAGGAGTGAGTAACATAAACTGTTCAAAAATTTATGTTTTAACTTTTTTGCTATAATTTTTTAAATTGTGGTCCTACGAACATTTTTATAAATTATAGTTTCATTTACTAGTAATATAGTTATATATGACATTACTATTATTAGTAAGCTCTTTATAGAATATTTTATGGAATGCATGACCATACTAAACAAAAAATTTAGATGTATATTTAATAATATTTATGTTCAGATACTGAACTATATTTCAGCTGTTTAATGTACTTCAAAAGAAGGCTGCTAATTCATCTTGACATATCTTCTATTTCTTTAAAAAATTCTTATTTTGTATAAATATAATTAGTTTCTAAATTTTGAGGAGTTGGGTGGAAATGTAGCATGAAAAAGAGACGTCAATTTTAGTCTAAAAACTAAAATAGTAAAACATTTGTTTTGTAGTTACCACTTACTAGCACGTTTAAATATAGTTATATGTCCGCTCAAAAAAAGTATATGATATTTATTGGAAAAAGGGAGACAAATACATATTTTAGTTATACAATAAAAATTCTGAGCTACGTACCTAAGGCCATGTTTCATTCTGATCAAACCACTGTTAAGAACTACTGTCTTAACGGAAAAAGGGAGAACGTATATTGAATAGTAATTAAAGAAGGGAAATAGGAAATTAGGGAGTTAGTCTTAGTATGTATCTTCATCATGGTTGAATGAGAAACATATTTCTAATTATTATATTGTCTATCGATAAGTTTGACTAAATTCTGAAGTTATTCATAGCATTAATAAAATAATTAGAAATAATATATACAATACTAGTTCGTATATATATATTATGAAGTAAAAAAGATTGATTTATAACGTCTGAGTGACTATAATGACTTAAAATTGTCTCAATATAAGTACATATTTTAATTAATTAAATAATTAAAGTAATTATAACTCTTATGTGTATAAAAAAGTTCTAGAAAACGGGAGTTACTTTTTTTAATAGGAATCTCTACATAGATGATTTGTTATTTTCAATAACAATTATCATTATTATTTAATTCTTGAAGGTAAAACATCTAAGTATAAAATATTAAACTGTACGTGTGCAAATTAAAGACGAAGATAAACATTGAGGGTGTGCTCGAGAGTTATGAGTATTAGTTCTTGTTGGACTCGGAGTAGAACTAAAAATTAACATTGGAGTGATTCCAGCAGCTTATATGTCCTTGCTATAGAAGGAGTGGGATTTTGTGTTTATTTCCTTTTTTAACAGCGGGTTACAGCTGATTTAATCAAAGGTTATGACAGCTAAGTTTCTCTTCTCCCAAACAGTTTTCAAACTGTCAGGGTGATCACCTTCATTTTTGGTTCCTTTTATTTTTACAAGCCAAAAGGACATATTTTTTACATCCTTAATCATACTTATCTATGTTTTGTTACAATGCCGTTTTATTATGTGTTCCTCATCTATCAAAAATATTTGCGTGTTCAAAACACACTCCTTTCTTCCCATTTTTAATAATCTATTTATAAGCTATGTAATATAATAATGATCGATTCTTGAATGCCATGCAAGACAAATGCATTTCTAAAGAGAAGAAGTTGAACGTATGTAGAGAAGCTACCGCTCCTTCTTTTCCCCTTAAGTGCACTTACATACATACAAACTTAGTTTTTATTGATTTTTCCCCCCCTAAAATTATTTTCTGTTGTTTCAATAATAGGTTGGAGGAAAAAGTAATTTCGTATATATATGTAAATAAAACAAGAATACAATTGAATAAAATACAAAAAAAAAAAAGTAGTTCAATTAAACTTAAATTTAATTGTTTTTCTGACTTTACTTCCAATATCAAAGTTATATCGTCAGCATACATATCAATAATATGCTTTGACGTTCCAAAATCAACTCCGAAACCCCAAACTTATTTCTTACAGTACCCCCGATATCTTTAATCCCTGTCAAAGGGCTTTCCTTTAATGTTTTGAAATATTACAAAAAAAAATCCCATTTAAACCTCTTCCACCCTTTCCTTGTTTCACCACCCTCGATTATAGTATACGAGGAGATAAGTAGAGTTGCATAAAATGTTATTTAAAAAGCCTTTTTGCAGTTGTTACTCGATTAAGGGAGGGTGCTCCCTCTCTTAACATGTTTTTATTTACAAAAACTGTCATAATTATTTTTCATCATGATCACGCCCTTATAAAGTCAATGGAATCCAAAGGTAAATTAGTATTTTCAAAGAATAGAATTTGAATAAAGCTTCAAATTATTATTGCCAATACAGTTTTTTTATGCTGTTGAAATGGGAATTTTTTAAAGGCTGTATCCCAAAATAACAAAGGTCACGTGACAAAAATCTTAAAGCCTTCTCATGAATCTATATTTTTTCTCCTTCCTTATTGGCGAAAAAGGAATTATAATTATAATAACAATTATAAAATGAAAATTAATGTTAAAAATAACAAAAAATATTGTTATATTTATTTTTTCTAGTTACATGCTTAGTATTATATTTAAAACAGGCTAGAAATCTTCATAAGAAAATTATGTAATATTGAAATTGTAGGTCCAATACATTTCAAAATAAATACACTTAAAAAAATTAAACTACCCTGAATATATGCGTTTATTTTATAGAGATTAAATGTGTATATATTATATCTTACATGAAGGAAGACATGCTATAAAATTAACATAACTTTCTATTTTTTAAATTTGAGATTATTTTTATTTAATTTTTAACCAAACTTTGGTAATATCCATCAAAATTATACATTTAAACAATTTGAGCTCTCTTTTTTTGGTTTTGATGATGATGATGGAATTGCTATTTGACGTTCTACATAATATTGAATCCTAGTATTGGCAAGAATTATTTTCTAATTAAGAAGATAATATGATTTCAATATTTAGAGGACATGGCAGTCTAATACTGTAATATCAAGGATCCATGTCGTCTACTCTTCTCATACCTTTGCTATAACAAAGATTTCAAATTTGAATTATTATGTCACATATTTCATCTTTAGATAATTTTATTAATAAAGGAGATTCAAAATGATAAGTTTGTAAAATCTAAAAAAGAAAAGAAGTATACTTGTTCAATGAAAAATGTATTCTTTTATAGAATGCTATTGACAACATTAGACTAGATCAATACATAATGGGAAGATACTTTTATAATATTTATAGTAACTATGTTTATATCGTTATTGATGTTAGATGTAAATATTTAGTTAAAATAGGGATGTCATATACTTTGGAAACGTTTATATGAATGCTATATATTTGCCATTAATATGAACAATAAATATTATTGATTATATGTCTAGAGAAAAAGATTGATTAGCCTCACTATTTAGAACGTTTTGTTCAGATGCTACAGCTACATATATATTTGTGAGCTGTTTTTTTTCATCCTCTTAGAACGTCATATGGTTATATAATCAATCTATTTTTATTTAACGTTGTTGATCGTAAAAAACTTTGTATTTTATAATAAAAAGGCCTCAAATTATTTTTCTTGATGTAGTGAACGTACTAAGAAGAACTTTTGACATTCCATGAAAAAAAATAGTAAGGGTTATATCAAATTTCAAACAAAAAAGGACAGTCGCTAAACCCAAAACACTACCTAAATGAATTTTCCTCAATTATAACCAATAAAGCGTTTTTAACATTTTTTTATACGTTGACCTTATTTTTATTAAAGAAATATTTAGTGCCTTTATCATATCTACAAAGTGAAAGGAATTATAGATATGTATCATAATTTTTTCCCAAAGTTATAGTCAACTATGCATTTTTAAGGCTAACCTTGACTTGGGACCTATATTTCGCAAACTTTAATGCCCTTTTTGAATACTTTTAACATACATAAATTTATAAGAGAAGCTTTACGAAAAACGATCCTTAACTTTTTTGGGAAATCTGCCCACAAACAAACCGACGAGAAAACATAACCTCCGTTCAACTTTGTTGGTAGAGATAATCACGTTGCGTTGAAATTTATATGCAGGACGGGGTAATTTTTTTTATTGGTTTAACTTCCTCATCTGGTTTGATACAGACACGTAAGAGTATGCGATTAATTTCAAGATTTTTTTTTTGTATTAGCAATTCATAACCATATCTCCTTTTATTGTATTTATACTAGTCATTAGTTTTTCTACAAACTGCAATTCAATTGCAATTTGTACAGCATAGCTTCTTTTCTGAGTGCTTCCATTCTGCATAGCTCTTTAAAGCGCGATCAAGATTTCCTTGATTTATGTGGACTTTCATGCATAAATGAATACATTAATATAATATTGATAAACTAAACTATAGCTTTATACATTTAACGATACTTTATTTCCAAAATCTAGTCAAAATATTCCATATTTTGTCCCAATTATTGCTAAATAATGTCAATATGATCCGTTCGAATTTATAAAATTTCCCTTATATTTCTTTATTCGAAAGAAAAATAAACAAACGAAGTTGAATGGATCCTTTCTACGAAATATTCGTATTTATGGACCATCATCCACCCATTGTTCCAATTCCTAAGAAATAATATTATTCTATTTGGATATCCTAGCCACATTTCTTATGATCTACGATTCAACTTCATATTCAGTTTAAGGGCTCTTCGGGCCTTACTTGGTGGATAGCATCTACTTTAATAGAAGGATCTTTCATTGTGCAGATGTCCCTTCAGCTCAAGGTCTTTGATAGTGACGTAAGCCAAAAATATGGCTTTATTAGACTATTCTTCAGCTATGTACAAAATCTTACTGACACTCAAGGATAATCTACGTGAACACTCACATATGCATATAAAGAGTGGGTCATCTAAACTTTCGCAAGCCAAGAGAAAAAAAAAGTAACGGAACTATGACTTTGTTTCTTAACTGATTGTATTAAAATTTTAACAAAAATCAACATTATAACATATTTTTGACATTTATTGCTCTTATGTTGCTGTCAGCGATTGCATTCATCTATTTTTGCCACTTTTTCAAGAAAGTGTTCTCTATGATAGCATTTAAATTACACATTATACACAAAAGTGCACAATGTTTTGTTCCTGATTAAAAGAAGTCGGGATTATGTTGTCGTTAGGAAGCATTATGAGAAACTGACGTGGTAGAGTAATATTCTTACCACACATACTCTCCATTAGTGTGTGTTTGTAATAAAACCTATTTGTAGTGGGATAGAATGAGGCCAGAGAAAATTACGAACATTTTATATGAACCACTTCCTATGAATGATGAAATCATAATTCTCTTGCAATTTCATGTAGATAATCATCTTTCTACTTTTGATTTGTTTCGTTCCAATCTTAATATGTACTTGGATTTTGTGTTTAAAAAAATCTCTTTTCTTTTTATTACGATTTCTCAAATTAAAAGAAGATTATTTAAATGAAAATCTATCTAAGTTGTCATAAACATTTAACAAATTTAGTTTGAAGTCTACGAATAACAAAAAATTGACAAGAGTTTAAAGGCCTACAAATGTTTGGGAAGTTCTGCTGTAGAGATAAAAATTATTAAGTATATATTATAAAATTTTGCATGCACGTCTCACTTTCTTTTTTTGAAATATGAGACGGTCAGAAACTTAGATGTGAATGCATTGATTTGTGTTCTCTGTTACCATTGAGCTTGAGGGATATTTATCTATATATTTTTGTAATATATCTTATTCACTTGGACCTTTTAAAACAGTGGTTCCCAATTTTTTAAATATAGCGACATATCTTAAAACAATAAATAAGAAAACAACCCAAATTCTTAAAATATCATATGTACACAGTAAATTTGTTTTTGTACAAGAAACTGTCATAAAACAATAATGAATAATATATTATTTACTTGTGAAAAAACTATACATTACAGTTGAGGCCCCAGAGCTGGTATCCATTCCTCCAAGGCATACTGGAAGGTAGAAAATAATCGTGCTACCTTGATTCATTGTAAATACTAGAAACAATCGTAGTACCTTACATAATGATCTCCTCCGCCCCCAGTCCATAGATCCACTCCAACCCCTCCCACCCTGACATACTTCATAAGAGACAAACTCACAATCTTCTCCTCATAATGAGACCTTCCATTTACTTTTATGTTTTCCAAAGGGCTAAATGTCCAAATATCTCGAAAAAGTCACGAAACCTCTTCTGATAATCAAATAATTTATCATTTGTGTCGCTTTGTTCACTTCCTGCGAAGTTATATCCTTATTATTAACAGAAATATAATACTAGAATTTCAACTTACACTTTCACGTGGTCTCCAATTTCAGTATAGCAAGAGTCAGTATGACGTGGGGGCAAACTCTTTCAATCTACCTGATATTTTCTGTCTTTAAGAGTGAATAAAATCACCTTGGCAAGTAACACATGGAAATATAATTTTATGGAGGATATTTCTTAAACTTTCAAATTCACAAGGTAAGGAAAGATGATGAACACCTTCCATAAAAAAATATTTATTATTTTAATATTATAGTGATTGGATATACACAGCAGAGTAGGGCACGAAAAAGTGGACTTGAGATATGGATTTATAAATAGATTAATAATTTTATATTTTCAAACATAGTCAAAATAAAAAATGTTTACAAAATATGTAGACAAGCTTTTTGCAAAACTTTTTCCCCTCAATATGGCCACCTTCAATATCAACCACAGGCTTTACACGTCGCCTGAAGGCCATGCAGGAGCTGACGACAAGTTGTCCCATGTAGCACTATAGAGTACTTCAGTGAGTCTATATTTGGGTGTGAGGTCCTGTTGGTTTCCGTCTCCAATGTGGTCCATATAGAAAAATCAAGTGGCTTCAAATCTGGTATGGAACGGGGCCATATCTCTTTGGACCAGAATCGAGCCATATTATCTGTCCAAAACTTTTGCCTCTTGGTGGACATATGAAAGGGGGTGCCGTCCTGAGCCTACACGTAGTTACCCTCCAGGTAGTTCACCTTTAGCTATGGCAAGATGGTGTACCCAATCACCTTATAGTAGGCCACTTGGGCTATTTTCTGTTCAGCCTTAAAAAAGAACGGAGGCATCTTATTTCCATCAGAGGCCACAACGCCGAGGACCATTGTTTGGGTCAGAAATTTGGTGTGATAAATACCTTGGACCTCTTCACCTCTTCTTTTGTTTCCGCAAACCAGCCGTCGTTCCGGCGGTTGTGGAATTGATGAACAGTGAAACTATTGTTGTCCGAGAATATTTTCACAATTGAGCCATCTGCTTTCATCCAGGTTAGGACTTTTTTGTACTCCTTGAGTATCCTGGATTTCATGCCCTCGTTCAGTAGGTGAAGTGGGGTCTTTGTGAAAAAAAAAAATCCCAAGTTGTGATTTTAGTGCTCCTGATGGTTTTAGGAGACACAGAGAAGTATTGATGAGGCGTTTCATATACTAAGTGGGATCCTCCTTTCTATTCTTCTTCAAACTTAACAATAACTTCGTATCCTTTGTATTTTTATTCAATGCAGCTGTTTATTTGTGGTAGTTATTTATTCCTCAAAACACTCGTATTTTCCAAATTTTTAACTTAAGCGTTAAGACGTGGGGTCCTGTGTATATGGGATATCCCAAGCCATTGTACAAGGGCCTCCTGATGGTTGAAGTAGCCAAGGAGAAGTCGTCGGCATATTTAAAATCACGTAAAGTTCATCAATAAAATTTGTAATCTTTAAACAATTTCCATATCGTTCTATACAATGGATCCAGACTACATCTTTTTCCATAAGAGGCTTACTGGCGTAGTAACAGTGGATGATAAATGAATTGGCAATAGTTTTGCGTAAAATATTTTTTTGCAATATATTATAAGAAATATGTGTAGCATTCAAGAATAGTATACAAACTGTATAAGTCTTTAGTTTCTATACGGTATTTTATAGCTTTTAATAGCACGTATTGGAGATTAATAAAACATATTTTTAATTTGTATAATATTTAAAAAAAGAAACACACTTTTAATTCAGATTATTGATTTGTTTCTCACTTAAAAGTTGCCTCGGAAATTTAAAAAAGATTAAAAGTACTCAATAATTTTAAGCAGAAAATTCATAAAAATAATCAAATTTAAAACGAAAAAATTAATTATTGATTAGTTATTATCTTGACAAATACCAATAAAATGGAATATGGAATTAAAATGACATGTGAATAAGTAAACTTTTGTTGATTTGTGTTATTGATAATTAATTAATAAATATTTATCTACAAAAATCTCTACAAAGTTAGTGATGAGGGGGGGTTAATTTTTTTTTCTAAATTCAATGTAACATAATTACAGAAAAAACATGCTCCATGGTAATATAAATACTTTTTGAAACATTACGTCATCTGTAATTTATATTATGTTTACTTGCACCACATTTGATAAAATATATAAATTGCAAATTAAAGCAAATATTGACAAAATCAATTAACTTAACCATTAAATAAAGTATAATTAATATTTAGCATAGTTTAAATATACTGTTTGCGCAACATATATTGTACTCTAGTTAAACTATAATACATTCAATTTCTCCATAAGAAAACTAAAAACATTTTTTGAAACTCTTTTTTCTTTCTTTTTTTGAGCAAAATTAGGCCAATAAGATATGTAAAGATTTGATACATTATTCGTTGAAATAGTTACTACATGCTTTTATAAAAAAATTTATAGTATACATTTACGCAATCATAGACTATATGAAACAATTATGCTAGTTTTTGTATTTTATACATAAGATCGTAAATCATTTCCTCAATATTTTTAATCTGTGGTTTTTAGTGCCCGTATGTTGGAAAACAGTGTAGTGTCATAGCATGAACCCTCCAAGCTGACATGCAACAACGTTTCTACCATAAATTGTCTCAAGGAGGAGCAAACGTTGCTCAAAATATTTTTTTTTCCTTCTGAAACTAAATACCAACTGTTATTTGATGGGGTGAAAAAAGCGAAGGCAATCATTACGATCATTATGTTTTTAAGGTATTAAAACGGATTAATTAGTTTTTAGAAGTGTATTTTTAAAGACAACATTTTTCTAATGAAATTTATCGAAAGGTATTAAAAAGTTTCAAAAAAATATCTTGAAATTAATTATATTGATTGATATACAGTAAACAGCCATGTTCTCCTAATAGAAATGTTGCACCTTCTTAGACGTGTGTTCCGGGCGAAGTCTTGGGCAAACAATAGTTGTCCCTTGGGAATGTGCTCTTCAACCATGGCAAGACATGGTATCTGAGGACCTTATAGTAGACGTCCGTTTTGACTTTCTCGTTGGTCTTGAAGAAGTAACGAGAGGTCTTACTGACCTGAGCTGTATTTTTGGTCTTGAAGGTTTTCTCGACCTCAGCTTTTGATTCATCCAAGAAGCGATCATTTTTCCTGTTCAAAACAGCGTCCACAGTCAATATCTTCTTGTCTGAGATGACTTGTGCACGGAAGAGATCGCATAATCTCTGCCGTTTTGCTTGTTGCTTGGACATTTTTGATCACACAAAAACAAAACAGTCACAAAATTGTAGCTTTTTTCAGATCTTTCTAATGGTTTCAAGTAAAAAATTGTCAGACTTTCAGAAATGAGGTTAGACCGCCTCGAGAAAGATTTTAATTTTGAGTCTTCACCCTGTATGTAATTCACTTCTTATATGAGAAGCATAGGTTTTATCAAAAATAATATGTTTTCGAAAAAAAAGTTAGGATATGGTTTCATTTAAATAATTTTGATGATAATTGATATATCAACATTATCATGGGATATTTAGCTATATCATATCACTATTTGTTGAGCTATTTGCATTAAAAGAATTTCGACAATTTTAAATATAAAAATAAATTGAAAAGCATCCTTTTTTGATTTATTAGAAATTGAAACAATTTACAAATTTTCATAAATCGCACTAATAACAACTCAATAGCTAAATTGAAGCTAGGATAATTTTATAAAATATTATGAAAAATAATGTCTTGGCAATATTTATTTCCAAATTCTAACGTATGATAACAACTAACTATATTTCAATGAGAATTTAAGAATATTGCTTCTAGATTTATACACCAAATATCCCGTTACTACTTTTACACCCTGATTGCTACCCATAATAATGTTGTCATACCTTGTATTTTCAAAAATCAATTTTTCCAATAAAAATTTAATAATTGATGTTTCTTTTTTGCTTTCTGAATTTTTTTTCTAAAAAATTCCAAAAATCAAGCCTCTCTCCCCCTACGGACGCCCCTGGTATTTTAAATTATTAAAATAATTTTTTAATGGTATATTAAAGTTTCTTGGACATTCAAATACAATATCTAATCCATATTTTAAGGTTTTAGGCAATATAAAAATAATCAATTTGACCCACGTAATTTTTTTCTTTTTTAAATGACCAGAGCCAAAAATCGATTCAAATCTTGGAAATACATTATTATTGACCAAAAACTCCTTGGTGTAGTCAAATAAAATTAGCACTCATTTTGATTACTATATTCGGATGTAGAGGTTCTCAAACTGTATTTTCTTCTTTTAGTAGTACGATGGCTCAGGCTCGTGGCTATGGGGGGCTGTGAAGGGAAAATTAAACACGTTTGATTAAAATTTACAGTCAAATTTGTAATATTTTGTGTAAAAGACAGCAATTGTTGTCAAAAATTAATTTGTTGGGTAAAAAAACAATTTAGTATGAAATTTTCCCAATAAAATTGCAACAAATATGTATATTTTAATAAATATGGTCAAGAAGTTTTCAAATTTTTCCTTTGAAATCCTGGTAACACCATAAACAGATGAAGCATCCCCTATTAATATGGTCAGGCAAAACGCAGAGAAAAATAATAGTGTTGAGATTAAAAACAGTAAACAGTAGTGGGTGTGCTATATTTTACTTTTTGTTAATTCTTTAGAAAATGGTCGTGGTTTTAAGACCTGGTTCCCCCGCTTCTCTTTTTGGAATATTCTTCCTATTATGCATAGTACCATTTGGTTCAAGACTTTACGAGAGTATACTCAAGCTTAACCAATCAACGGTTAAAACAGTAATATGGGGTAAAACGACATAATATTAATTGTAACTTGCAACCTTCTTTCTCAAAGAAATAGAGAATCAGTTAGTAATTAGCCAATTCTTCCCAACTTTGGATTTTTATTTTATAACTTGTTGAAAATTGTTCATAACATAATACATATGAACCAATTCAAATTCATTCAATCAACCTTCATAACATTGACAAGTGAAAAGAAGACCAGAAAAGTCAATAGCCTACTCAAAATTTATTTTTTAATAAGAAAAAGTCCGTATAAAAGTAAAAAAAACTATTGAGAATATTTAAAAGTGAGTTTGTAAACATGATATTGAAAGAATGATGTCAAAACTCTTAATATAGGAACTAAACCCTAGACAGAATGCAGGGTTAGTGTTTCTACATTCGTACATTGTTAGGTCTATTAAAAGAACAAAAATAAGAGAGGTTCTAATGCATTCTATATATATTGCCTTACTTCCTTTGATAACATGAATTATTCGTGTAATTACTCATTTATTTTTGTAAAGGGGATATGTAAAAATGTATGTGAAGGCTGTATACGTTGTACTTACTCGTATGTCTGTACATAATAATATATTTTCCTCCATTGTTTAATTAGACGTCTCTTGAAAGCAATCCAACAATTTTTATATAATATTTCTTGTCTTTTCTATGTATGTTGTTTTTTGTTCAATTATTCTGAGCTGGTTTAAGTTAGACTCTCCAAATTTTAATATAAGATTCTTAATTACAGTGGGAAGGGGATGTCGAAGCAAATATTCGATCCTTGATGGATTTTGTAAGCTTGTTTGCGGACAAAGATTTTATAAGGGTGTAATTGTCTACCAGGAATTGCTGCTCCATTTTATTAAAAGAGAAGGAGAGTAATCATAAGTGATGCAAATTCTGTGAATTTTTATCTGGCACATTTTTATTTTTTTTTGGAAAATGTCATCTGAAGAATGAATTTTCCTTTCCTTTGCAGTTGTCATTATTATTGAATTCCTGAGTTGTGAAACTACCTTTCATAAATAGACTCAAATATATTCATAACCTAATTGAAAATTAATTTGTGCTCATAAAAGACGAAAAGTAACCTTGAACAATTGTTGTGGAGTTATAATTGAAAGTCCTTTTTGGACTCAGAATAGAATTGGGGATGAACATTGAATTAATTCTTGTCATCTCCCTTATTTATTTCCTTCTCCCTCTCCAACCTTGGCACATCTGATTACAGCTGATATTCTCCACAGCATTCTTCCAATTGTCAGGGTTACCATGTTGATTTTCCGTTTCTATTTTTTTTTAACATGGCCATTATAAACAGGATCTTATTACTGGTTATGATCGTTCGGAAACTTTAGCCTCCTTAGTTAGGGAGTCCATCCTAAAAAAATCATTCTTTTTGATAAATAAACAAAGTAATAACCTATGAATACTTATACTTTGTTTCAAAAAGGTGAGGAATACAATTTCTTGTTGAACCCTCGCTACACACACATATATATATATATGTTCAGGCAAAGTATAGAAATGCAGCATTATATATATAATACCTAGGTAATATATATAATATCTGATTGTTATCAGGCGAACTATATAATAAACGACATTTTTTACATTACTTAGGTATTATATACGATGCTGGGGTCATATGTTGGCAATGTGTATAATACATATAAGTTGTGTACATACTGTAAATAACAGAACAAAGTCAAGCATAGTACATTTGTACTTGTTCTTTGTGTGCGTTAACTTATTTCCTGTAATCAACAATATATTTCGATTACATGCTCATCGAACTGACATAAACAAAAGCATTTGAATTGGAAAGGGGGGTATTACTTTCAAATATAATAATAATTGCCCCAAACCTTAAGATCTAAATATATTCAAAGATACAAGGAGGGGGTTTACCACACAAAATGAAGTTTTTATATGGCCAACCTAGTAATTCGGACTTGAATCTGTTTTATATATTTTTGATGAATTATAAGGATAACCTTTGATGACGTCATAATAATGAAATAATATTTGATGAGTATTATTGTGATAGAAGTGTATCATTTTCCATCACTAGAAGTTACGTATCATGTATTAATATATGTTTCTTTTGTTTGATGTATCAAAAAAATAAGAAAATGGTGCCGGATAATTGAAATAGTATTTGGGGGTACGATTGTGTTTTTCCCTCAGCTCTGTTTATCTGGAAGTTACGCACTATATATTTATTTTCATCATCTATTGAAAAATTATTTTCTCAATATTTTTAATCTGTGGTTTCTAGTGCCCGTATGTTTGGAAAACAGTGTAGTGCCATAGTATGAACCACTCCAGGCTGACATACAACAACGTTTCTACCATAAATTGTCTCAAGTAGGAGCCAAAGTTGCTAAAAATAGTGTTTCTCCTTCTGAAGCTAAGTACCATATGTTAATTGAGGAAGAGAAAATCATTACGAGGAAACTAAGAATAACATGACGTAATGATAGTAAGGAATAAGTCAAATTAAAATATCCATTTATAGATAATTATATTAATAATCTATTTTATATATGAGACATCCGAGTGATTTGTCATTCTGGTTAAGAGTCATTCGGCAATCATTCATGGTGGAAGTGACAAAATGTTGAAAAAACTTGCTCAAAAATATAAAAACATTACACGTTGTGTCTCTTTTTTGCTATCACTTTTTTTCTGAAAATAATATCTATTTTTAAAGCTTATTATTTCAAATGCCTAATTAATAATAAAGTTTTATAATCCCAAATTGTCAACATTTATTACTTTGCCTAAACAGTTACATGTATATATAATACCTAGGAAAAATATAAAAAAAAATTTCATTTATTATGTAGTTTGCCTGACACCATCTGGTACTATATACATTACCTATGTATTCCTTACAATGCCTTATTATACATATTGCTGGTAACAAATATATATATTCGTGATCTTATTATTCCTATGAAGAAATTTTGGCATATAGAAATACAAATATATACGAGCGTCCTTTTAAAAAGTTCATACAAAGACCGAGAAATGGAACTACTGGCATGCATCAAGGTCATGTTTAGTTAGTAACATCTCTTGGAAGAACACACACTAACTTTCAGCCAGTTCGGTCCATTTATTTCTGTTTGGCATTCGTTTGAATCGAGAAAGTGGAATGATTTTCAAAAAATGATTGAAAAATAATTTTATGTCTTAATTAAACATTACTTTATGAGAGGGATAACCTTTAAGAGACTAAAAAGAACCTTGATAAAATTATGGGGACTCTGCGCCTTCAATAAGTACAGTTTATAAGTGGTTTCTAAATTTTTGGAGTGGCCATATGGGCTCAAATGAAATCTTGAATTTTTTTTTCCACACGCATCTCGGAATACAAACGGAATGTTTTGTACTGTGGTAACCTGTAAGGAGCAAATAACCACATTGTTCTTCAAGTAAGAACTGAATTTCAGTTTCTGTGCCATCTTTTAAGGTTATGGTGGTTGAACAGAGAAAACTGTGCAGGATCAATGCCTGAGCAGTAGAGTACTTCCTGTGTTTGAACCGTCCCATAACACATTCTCAACATGATGCACTCCCGTGTCCCATGAAGAGTGGGCTCATTTTCCCATTTTCCAACTACCCTTGAACTCCTGTTTGTCTGTGAAGCTCTTAATCTCATCAGGAGTAACCTCTTCGATGGTGATGTTTGGGCATCTCTTTGTAGAGACTCTGGAAAAATGTAAGTACGGAGGAGTCTGAAAAGTAGAATTATAACCGGACATTAGCCATTTGTGTACATTATAAACATAAACAAATTAATCTTTGCAATGATTCTTCTATTAATTTTCTATTTACCCGTAGAGGCATGTTTTAATTTGAAGTAGGGCAAAATTCATTCCAATGCAATTCCTTGGTCCATAGCTAAAAGCAATAAAGCTATAGACGCTTCTCTTTCTTTTCTTTTCATCCTCAATTTTTTTTTGGATTGAATTTTAGAGGTTCCTCGTAGTGTTCTTCATTCAAACTAAAATCATCATTCGGAAAGATGAATAATGTACCTGTGCAACAGAAGTAGAAAGGAACAAATAATTATGGTTGTACGGTTATATAAAATAAATATACTTGATCTTGTATTTGGGACCTGTATTGATGTTCAAGTTTGTTCCTGGTATACGATAAGATTTAGTACAAGACCTCTCCAAAGTAAGGAATGGAAAATGACGAAGAACTTCGTGGACAAACATGCCTAAATATTTCATTCCCATAATATCATTAAAACTTAACGTTACCTCTTGATTGGTTTTATTCGGTATGGTTACAGATATTTCTTCAAAGAGTGTATCTTGTATTTCTGGATAGTTCGCCAAATAGACCAACATAGCAGTCATCATTGATGAAATTGTTTCATAACCAGCAAACAATAGTATAAATACGTTTGCAATGAACAAAGTATCTAAATCGTCTATATTCAATGATTTCAAGTTCATTTTTTGAATTTTGGTGTCCTTCTCAAATTACGTTAGTTCATTTTTCTCGTTATTTTCTTGTTCGTTGCTTTCAATTTTATGATATTCCTGTAACAAGAGATCCACCAAATCTCCACATGAGCAACATTACTTTTTTTACGATGCTTAATTGAGCTTTTGATAATTCTTATGAAAAAGTCCTGACTTTTTGGGTTCAAGAAAGAAATTGGGAGGAACTTTGCCAAGGTATTTGGAGAAAAGATGAATACCATAAAAATCAATGCTTGTCTCCATTTACTGCCCTTCCTATTTGTTAAAATATCAACATGATTCATGAATGCCGATTTGTCAATCGTGTTGAAGCAGTCTGCTTCCACCCTAAAGCCTGATTTTGCTATACTTTGTGTAGTATATCGACTAATTAAGTATCTTGAATCAATCATTTATAAATCTATTTTCTCTATAAAATCCAACATATCATCTGCAGCCTAAGATCAAAATATTTCCTTAATAATTATAAAAATGTATTTCAATTTATTAATTTACTTGATCTAAATGTGGAAGCATTGCTTTTAACTTTCGACTTGTTAAGATTTGAAAGTATAAACATCATATTGTTGAAATATTTATTGTTATGCCCGTACAACTTTGGGGGTGGTTTTCTGGTGGCGAAGTATTCAAAATCTTATACAAATATGGATTTTGCTAATTCAACATCCAAAACTATAACTCTAGGTGCACCACAGTCCCAAGAAATAAAGAATTTGTCATGGGGATATTTTTGTTTGTATGAATCCGTATAGTCTCTAAAGTTCCTCCGTCTCAGATATAAATCCCAGAACATCTTTGAGCCAAAAGGGAAGGAAGCCTTCTCCTCAGAGAATCCTTTAGCCTTAAAACTACCATAATTCTTCGTTGTTTTATAGTAATACCATCCGAAAAGTATAACTAAGATGGATATTATGAGTATAAAATACATCCTAGAATTATGTATAAAAATATAATAAATAACGCACGATACAAAATACATAAATAAACTAATTTACAGAATGATGAAATAAAAAATGAATGATAAACATATAAAAAAATATTTTTTTATCGTTTAAATTGATTAAATTTTCTTATACTTGACCTTGATGGACTTAATATTATATAATTTGTTACATCTATATGCGTTTTAAAAATAGGATATGTAAATAATCATTATATTAATAGAACACTGATTACAGAACGAACACTTCCCTATTAATATCCTGATGCGCGTTTTAGGCGTGAATTTCGAAGAGGCTCCCTAGCAAGTTAGTGTATGATCAAAGTGAGTTACTCTCGACTTTGACATAAGTTAGCACCCCAATTTTAATGACGTAACAAATATATGAAAAAAGCTGGTCCGTACATGTATTTCCCTCTAAGATTACAAGGCATCTAACTCAAAATGTAAAATTTGCTACTTGTAAACTGTGCCTGGGACTATATAAAGGCGAAATTACATCTTATTTTCATACTATACCCTTGTAGGTATGAAAAATAGAATAAAAGGTGAACCTCTATCTACGTTTATGAATATAATACAATGTAATACCATTACTATTTGTTGCCTCGTAAACAAATACAACTGCATCTAATCATTTATGAATATTTCTCAATTTCATTTAAATAGGAGATATATACCATTATCTTAATATTAAGTATATTTATATAATAAAAAACCATCATTATAGCAAAGAAGTCCATAATATATTAAGAATAAGGGGATATTATGTAGTAAACATGAAATGCTCATGTGAAAAACATAAACTAACAAGATCTTAATTTGTTCTTTATCTTGAATATAGAGTTCTATATAATTATTTTGTTAATAGAACCAAAGATGATACGTTGCTATCAGCCTCTGTTGCCTTGTGATTTTTACTATTATCTCCAGAGAGAGAAATATATATATGAGTAAATATTTGAAAAATAATTAGGAAATTAAACATTCTAGAGCATAATTCCTTTCATATTGCTTGGAATAGTTTGTAATACAAACCAACAATAGGAAGAACTTAACAACAATTGCAATAACGAAATAGTATTTCCATGTCCAAAATAAAATTGAATGAATCTGTCGGATAAAAAAATAAATTATGAAGAACTCATAAATAGGTAATGTAAATTTTGAAGAATATTTTTGATGTTTTATTATTTTTCAATCAATACTAAAAAAAAAAATATTATTATTTTGCTCTAATTGTTTTCAGTAAAGCAACTTATAATTAGATGGTATGGTAATCATTTAATAATTTATTTATTTGAGTGGAGATCCTGGATATTTTCGAGAGTAATATTCCAATGTGGTGAAAAGCATTTGGCCATTTAGAAAAGTATTTCCGACTCAGTAAGTTAGAAAATTTCAATGAGATTCAGATATTTCAACATAAGTCCACAGAAGTTAAGTGGTTTTATACATTTTGTAAAACATATAATCACTTCTTAAGAGGTCCAAATAACTATTTATATGTAACAGCAGAATAAAATATACTTTGTTTACCAAAATATCGACAAAAAATAAACATTATCTTTACTAATTTAGAATCATCTTCAACTTGGGATTCCCTGGGATGGGAATATGGTGCTCGGGATTGTTGAATTTAATGATTTATAGTGTTTTTTTTTTCTTTTTAAACATTGTGTATTTGTTTTTATTATTGGATTCATGTATGATGCGCATTGCGTTGTGTTTAGTTGAAATTATCTTCGCTACGAGTAATTGCTTAGAGCAGCGGGCGTTCTTTCTTTTGTTTTTTTTATTATCTTTTCTTCCGTTCTTTACTTTTGAGGTGTGTTGGGGGAAAAACAACAACAGGGAAACTCGATCGTACGTACATAAAAATCAGGGAAAATAGCTAACGTATGTCAATAATATTGTTCTATCTTAGATGAATATAGTTTTTTTTTTACTGTTTTATAACTTTAAATGTTAATTAGATTTAAAAAATAAAAATAAAGTAAATGCATTGAAAACAAAAAAAGTGACAACAGCAAAGCAGTGTTAACTTTGTCAAGGCCGACGAGACAAAATAATTTCGTCAACGAAACTGTTTTTCATGACGAAGACGAAAATTTGAGGAAAAAAACGAAACAATGACGATGTGTGACTAAAATAATATTATCATAATGACGAATTTCGGACAAAAACTTAAGGCTTTCAATTACGAATTAAGTGTCTGTGTTTGTATGTATGTTGTTCAACATCCTCAAGTATTACAATATGTCAGTATGGCTCAGAATAGGTTTATAACCCACCGCCAAATCATTGTAATTGACAAAGGCACCTCTAATTGGAGACTCCCACAGGTTGTGTAATATACTAGTGGGGAACATAGTGGCCTCATAAGCTAACACCAATTCACTCTTTCTTTATATGACCTCTAGAGTATAAGTAAAATTTTTACTTAGATGATCCATTTGAATCCCTACTGGGTTTGCAAACACCCAAAATACACCCAACTAGGCTTTCAGGTTGTACAGAGTGAAGTACTGGACCAAATTTTTTTTTTTTTTTAACTCTACCGCCGAATCATTTATAGGCTCAAAGAACTCTTCTGATATGTTATAATACACACCAACCTAAGGATTTGTCCAGGTGAACTGCAAGGACCAAGGCAAGTTAAATTTCTCAACCACCCCTTCCCTGAACATCAAGGAACTCTCCTAATATCCCAAGATATAGTCCGCCTCTCAAACTGTACTGGTGAAGTACTGTGCTAAAATGCAGTTTATATATTGCCATCACCGCGATACTAACAAGGGGTACTTCTCATATAACCAGCCCATGGGTTGAACAGGTAAACTGCTAGGCCTAAGTCAAGTTAAATTTCACTACTGCTGCTTTCCTGAGCAACAAGAAACCCTTCTAATACATCAAAATACAATCCAGCTCTTAGGTTGTAGGTACCAGTGAAGTACTAGGACTCAAGGAAGTTTAAACTTCACCGCATCTGCATTTATAATTGCCGAGAACACCTTCTAGTATGCTAGAATACACCCCTGCCCTGATCATCAAAGAACTCGTCTAATATACAAAATACACGTTGGCCCTCAGTTTGTATAGGTAAAGTGCTAAAAATGCTATTTATAGGCCCCCATGGCCCCAATGACTAAAATAAAATATTACCAGAACCATTTCTGGAGCCTTAAGAGCCTACATGAGAAATTTCAGCATTATCCATCCCTTAGTTTGTGTCGTGAATGAAGGACAAACACAAATACAGATAGACATTCACACATAATATATAGAAAATGCTATTTTACAATTTATAGTTATGGCTCCAAAATCTTTCTACCCCCCCCCCATTCTGGATGCTGACTGCCTTTGCAAAGCCAATAGGAAGTTAAATGGATCATATAAATTTAAGTAATACTCTAGAGGTCATATCAAAATGGTGAATTGGTGCTGGGATTTGAGCCCACTACCTCCCCCACTGGTATATTGTACATTAATGGGTGGACCGAAAACCAAAAAGTAAGAAAATCTGATATGGCTAGTTATATTTCAATGTTATGCATACAAATAAACATACTTGCCAAATTTCATATGTATGGGAAAACGTTTTTAGCTACCGAAACGAGATTGAAATATCAATGTCTCATACTATTTTGTTACACCTCATTTTTTAGCAGAAATTGCATGGTAACTCGAAAAGTTTAATAGTGAATAAATTATTATGTCATATACTGATATCTTACTTCAAAGTATTTCAAAAGCATAAACTAGTGGGTTTCAAACTTTTTTAATTCACTTACCCCCTTCAAAATATGTTTTTATCCATATATTTCCTACCCAGCACAAACTTTTTTATTTATTAAATAGATTAAAAAAAATTTAAATCTCACTTACCTCTTGAAAAAAAAAAACAACGGCCAGCTAAAAAGTTCACCCAATTTATATCACTAGTTATGTAGATCGTCCAAAAAGAGGGATTTGTGGAAAAAAAAAAAAGAAAAAAAGAGTACAGCGATTAGAAAAACGGTTGATGCAGGAGTTTCTCTTCATTATCTAATCAGTCGTGGGTTTGTTAACATCTCCATCTAAAACAAGAATTATCCCTACTCTTCGTTTTAAATTGGTTTAAAAATGAATAATAAATTAGATGTATATGAATTTAAGTTAAATTATAATATTTTTAATATTCTAACGCTATTTTATATGGAGAAGGTTCTTCTCTTTGTCGTAGAAGTTCATTTTCTCCCCCATAATCATACAAAAGGCAGCTGATACTAACAAGAGTTTTAATTCAGGTGTATGTCTTGCTCCCACCTTCTTCTCGCTCTTTTGCACAAATCCCATCCCTAATCATCAGCGATGCATAAAACATGTCTACTCGTGTATCTCTTTGACCCTTAATAAGGTCTTTTGCAAGAGGTTGTATTTCAAAAATCTTTAGGGTTATCAAACTTATTTATAAATAGCAGGAAATTGTTGATTTTTACCTTTATTTTCTTTTTTTTAATAATCATACCATTGACGGTTAGAGATTTCTATAGAGGGGTCTCACCATGGGGTATCTTCAAAAGTAGTTGAAGTGGGCCTTCGGTGAGGAATATTAATACTCCTTCTAAAAATTTATTTTTTAAGATTATTTACATAGGAGGGTTATATCAAGAGTTGAGATCGGAGGATCCTAGTGACCACCTTTATTTATAAAGAGGCGGAGAGCTTGAAAAACTCCATTATTAAGCACTTATTTTGTTAAAATCAGGGGCTAGGGTGACTTGAAGGTATGGTACGCGGGTATAATAAAAATACCACTTAAATTTACTAGCTACTGTATTACTGGCTCAGTAATGTAGTTACTGTTCAGGTCGGTAGCGCTCTAGAAGCAAATCTACTGCTTGGCTCATCAAGTCACATTACTTTTTTTTCTCTAGCTTTTATTATTATTTTTTGAGTTTATTGTATTGCATAAATATGTGTAAATACCATTTGTCCTTCATAAAACTAGATATTTCATGAATTTATTTAAAAGTATCTGGAGAGGATTTAAGAAAAAGAGATATCTTGGGTAAAGTATACTGTTGATCATCCGAGTATAATGATGTATTACCATATTTTTAATGATAATTGATATGGTAGTGAGTACTGTATTTCCAAGAAAACTCTAAAATTTCACTTTTAAAATCAAAACCACACTCAACCCGAAGCTACTACTTCTACAGGCTGATTGTCATGCATTATAATATAGGCCATTATGTTGCCTCACCCTGTAAATATAGTTAATCAATATCAATCAAACCTTTAAAAAAAATTAAATGTATTTGTAAATAAAATTCCAGAAAGTATTGGCTATCTTATAATCACTGTCCAAAACTCTCAATTAATTTCAAAGTTATATACGTTTAATTATTTCTTTTCTAGGGGTTAATCCAATAGTGATTTGTGTATTATTTCCACCTGTGATTTCGGTATTATCTATTTTTTGATCAAAATGTATTTTTCTACAGTAAGAAAATTAATTAAAACTGAATGTAAATTGATTTTTTAGCTGATTTCATAATTAAATATATTTAATCTTTTTATAAATTATTTTTTCTTATTTTTGATGTACATATATTCATTGTTATTCATAGATTAACCCCCTTATGATATTGAATGAAAACTCAATCTCCATAGCTTACATCATCAGTAGCTCAAACACCTTCTAACATCAGACAATAGAATTGGTTACCAAATTATACATTCTGATTGATAATTGGGACATGATGAGACAGCTTTTTTTCAACATTCTTTATTTGGTTCATTTATTAGATTGAACATTCATATATAAATAACCCAGAGTAATTGTGTAAAAAGTACATGACTAAACATTATAGTTTATATTTAATTCTCCATGGTAGAATTTCAACTAATATTCTGAAAATCAATTTTTAAAAAAAGTAAGCATAGTCATTGGTGATAAATATTTCTCAAAAAATTTTAAGACCCTTTTTAAAATACTTCTATGATTACGTGACGTCGAAGGAAGGTACATGATTTCTTCTCCTGCAAAAATCCATGACCCAGACGCCAAGATTATACCTTTCAACTCATCCTCCCGAATAGGTTGATAAATAGTTAGTCAGCTGGCGATGAGGACTTTACAATTAAGAATGGCTAAGCCCAAGGCCCTTATTACATTAAAAATTTCAAGGTTTTCGTTGAAATTCCAAAAAAAGAACAAGATCTTTAACATATTGTTCTTCCCCATTCGTCAACCCTTTTAGGTTTATGGATACGAAATATTTAAGGATATAGGTAGAAGGGCAGTATAAAAACGCATGAAGTGTATTATTATATAGTTTTCCACAGATCTTGCCAGGCCTAGTATATTTATTACAATCTGTGGATATTTGTAACTGTACGGTAAACTTTTTATCATCGTTTATTCCCTTCAGAGAAGGTACTATTTTTCTTTTCCCACCCATACGGAGGCCCAAACGCTTACTATACTGCTCTCACAGTAAATTCACAGCTGCATCAAAGTTTAGAGGGACCATCATGGCGTCAAATAATATTTTGAAGAATTAACAAGTGGAAATCTTATTCTACCGTCGTTGAGAAATTCTTCCAAATTTAAATTATGAACTATTAAAATATCTCTTGTGATTGCATGTTCTTCTAAAATTGAGAGGTCCTTTTAATTTCTAAAAAAAATAAATTTTTTATTTATATTTGTCGAATTATATCAATTGTTGAGTCATTTCTAAAAGCAAGGGAGAACATCCAAATTAATATTTGAGCTGAGCTATAAAATAGAGAGATTAAAAATGTAATTTTGTTGGTCATATTGATCCCAATCATAAGCCAAATGTACAGTTCTCGGTTCTTTATACTTCTTCTCCATTCTACGGGTGGATTTCTTGAAATATACACTAAAATTTTGCAGTAAATTTTTAGGACACTACAAGATAGTTGGGCTACTCCAACACCTATATGGGATTTAGGTTTTTTATGTTTGCAATATAATTCTTATAAAACAAACCATTAAGCAATTTGTCGTCTTCTAAATAGCTTTTTCAGCTAGTTGCGGGCTTGCTGTAGTCTTATATAAAATTAAAAGTATTACCAAATTGTTATAAAAGTCAACTCTTTTTTGAAGGTTTAATATTTTCCAAAAATAAACTCTTTTGTTGACGGAGGTCCGAATTTCATTCGAGTTACCTTCATGATTACCACTTCTATTCCATTTTATACCCTAAATTTCCAGCATTCTCCCAACTTTACAACTTCCCACTTTAAGATCCTCTTCAGGTTTCCAGTAGCCTAAATTTTTATTCACAGCCAGTCCTGTTTTTTCTTGAAACTTCCAAAAATAATTAATAAAGATTTTTATTCAGGCAGTTAGCTGAGACTCAGAATTCGCCTCTACGGTTAAAGTTACATCATCTGCATACTAATCAGTTATATGCTGAGATACCTCAAAGCTAATCCCAAAGCCTCTGTACCTCTTTGTAACACCTAAAACGAGTACATTGCAGCTATGATAAGAAGTCGAGCCGAGTAGCATCCCTGATAACTGCTCTTTTCTAAGATGACTGACTGGCTTTTCATCCAATGATATCGTCGAAGTTCCGTCAACTCTTAACGGAGTTAAAAAAATGTATCGTAAAAAAACTTTTTACAGATCGAAGAATTGGTCTATTAAAAATAGAATAGAAAGTTTTGGGGAAGTCTATTGCTCCAAACTTTTCCCTACTTTTCAGTATATCAATTGCAGCTTGAATATTGCGTGAAACTTTTACTTTTCTTTAAAAGTCCTTTTTTGTTGAATCCCAATTTTTTTGTTGAGAATTGATTGCATTTGTTTAGGCAATACTCCAGAGATAATCCTATATGATTAATTGAGAGCAGTAATTGGCCTCCAATGCTTATAATTTGTCCCATCTCCTTTTTTTCGGAATCAATGCAATTTTTCCTTTTGTCTGTGATTTGGATAGTTCTGCAAAATTTTCCATAGAACGTCCAACTTTTAAAAGATACAGAATGACTTAATCGCTAAAATTCGAATAGACTTTCCCCGAGACTTCATCTTTTTCTTTAACAGTTTGGGTCTCACTAACCTCTTCAATTTTTTTTTTTTTTTTGGATAGAAGATCTTAATCAATTCTGGAAGACTTATCTTCATTTTTTTCTTCCACCAATTGTGCTTCCATGTTTTCTTCAATTTGTACTTCTGATGGAAGACGTTCTTGCATCGCCTTTTTGAGAACCCTTACATATTCAAAAGTTTTAAGTCGTTTTTCCAAGCAATAATGCTTCATGTGTCCAAAATTAAAGCATCTTTGATAATGAACTTTAATTCCAGAAAACTTCAGCTTAATTAAATTTCAAGGCCAAAGGCCAACTATACTATTAGCATATGCATTATTTTATGATTCATTAATCCACAAATTTATACATTATTCAACCGAAACCCAAGATAGAAAACAAACAGCAAAGTTTCTTAAATTAATTTTGAATTTTTGGAGTATTGTAAGTGTTAAAAGTATTGGATCTTCTTAGCGACATCAAGTCAAACAAAGAAAAGTTGTTATACATGGAGATACGTTATTGGAAATTTTAGAAAAGTTCAAGTATTGGGTAATAAAATGGGAGACTGATAGAACCAAGGGCTTGAGCAGACAAACACTTTTTGCCTGAAAAATACATTAAATGGTCTACCAGAGATATCTATATATTTATTATCCTAAAAATCAATCAAATATGTTCTACTTATTAAGATAAACTCTGACAGAATAGAGAAATACTTCTCATGGTATCGTTCTATAGGAGAGGAAACTTTTTTATTTCAATCAAACAATTTCTAGAAGCTGAAAAGACGATTCGACTAAGTTCATTAGTAAAATTAAACAACTTAAATATTCAGCAAATTAAATCACTATTATCCAAATATGAATAATTTTTGGCGATAAGTCTAAGTTTATTGATTTTGTAACTAGAGGAGGACTCATCGACCTCTGCTTGAACAGGTTAAAGCTTCGAAATAAGATTTTTGAAACAAAATCGTTTCTTGATTTTTTTTAGGGAGTCCATCCCCCTAAAAGTTTTTAATATATGTTTAGAGGAAATTGTAATATCATGTGAAATATTTTTTTAATAATTGTAAATCTTGTCATTGTTTTACTTCCTTTATTCCCAAAATAGGGCATTAATTTTTTAATGTCATGAACATTTTTGTATCTTTTAAAAATGATAAAGTTCAAAATAAAGTTGAAATGAGCATCACCAACACTCCAACTAAAAGAAAAATAGCAAAACTCCCACCCAGCGATGATTATCCCTCAAATATAATGTATCGGTAAAGTTATTTTGATCAAAAGATATATATATATATATATGTTCATTGATTTTAATACAATTAGTTTTATTATAGACTGAAAAAATATCTATCATCGACGTAATCATTAAATCAACTTTGTATTAAAGAGTAAGAGAATATGAAATGGAAAAGAAAAAATATAGAATAAGAAAAATCAATTGGTGTCTAAAATACAGGTTGCGTGACTGTTTATTGAATCTGATTATCCATTAGTTAAGATATCTATGACCTAAGCCACATCTGTTGAGAATCGCTGAAGGTGTTGTTCAAAATTAAAAATGGATCTACTTTATACATATATCTTTCTAGGTCCAGTCATTTTTATTCTTTTCCGAACTAGAGTGGATGGGTGGTCCACAGTTTTGCTAAATTGTTCAAAACGATACCATTTGAACTGACCGAGGGACGTTATTCCTTGGTTTTTGGAATATTCATCACTACTTCTCGGACGAGTATTAAAGTTGATCGGCTCATTGAGTCCCAAAAGTGGCAGCACGTAGTCCATAACTGATTTCCACGATGAACACATATCTCTCCAGTACTGTCCACATCTATTCACGACTCTGAGGGCTTCCAGTGGGCCTTATAATTGTATTCTGTATTAAGGTGAAATATGTATCGAATTTTTTCAATCTTTTGAGCCATGATAGATTCTGCGTTTTCCACTTGGCTTCTACATTTGTCGAGCCCAATCCCCAACTTTTGATAGGAGTTTCTTGAAACATATGCACGAGATTGTCCCCATACAGGGTCTACCATTATTTTATAAACTTTTTCCCATAACATCTGACAGTATGGTACATATCTCATAATGTGAAAAACTTTAGAGAGGATATTTATCCCCCAACCCTTAATTTTTTCAAGGCACATAAGGGGGGGGGGGCTCTTTTGAAAAATTGGACACTTACCTCCAATAATTTCCAATAATTTCTTTTATAGAGTCTTCGTTTCTAATTGCAGCTATGTTTTTTTATTTTTGCAGAATGGTTGTACCTATGTTCAGAGTGATGGAGGACATAATAGGGCTCTACTTTGAAGTGAGACTCACGCAGCTGGATTGGCATGTCGTCACATCACCTTCATATGAATATGAATATTCTCAAAATAGAGAATATTATTTCCAATGTCCAGGAAATACTCTACGCAGCAAATCACAAAAACATGATTATTCAGCCCGGAATCCAAAAATGGGTATCCATCTTGATGAAAATCATGGACTCCTTCTTATGAGGAGGCACAACACTAGCCACATAATAGTTTTTAATGATACTCTACTAAACTATTAATGCATTAATTTAAAAAAGAATGTTATCTTGTTTGTTTAAATGTCAATAAAGCTTATGAAATTGTTATATAAAATGTAAATAATTGTATGCCTAATAAGATTTAATAAATGCATTACCTTGTAACACTGTACATTAAATATTTGAATTTCATGAATGTATCTATATTTTCGCATTTTTTAAGCCTTTGTTAACGAAATTTTAAAAATTATGAATACGTAGGTATGTTAAGAATATATATAAACAAAACTTTCTGACATAGAGTGTAAGAAATTAGTATCTGATCCCTTGTCAATTTTGTATTTTTGTCAACTGACAAAGAAACGAACCGTATAGTATTTTGATCGTAGGTTTTATTTTTTCCAGTGTGAGGCATTATATGAACAAATGAAAAAGTGTTTAAAGGAAGAAAAATGCTGAGTATAACGGCCACAAGAATACCATTTTCCCTGTCAAGCAGGAGTGTGGAAACAATATATTTTCGTGGTGTTTTTCTGCTAAGATGAAATTACGACTTCACCCAGGGTCGTCCACGGGGATGGCCCGGAGGGGGTGTAGCCCACTCCCATAATTAAGGAATTTTTCTTTCTACTTTTTTTTTCGTCATTCGGGCAAATTATGCAGCCTAGCAAAAATAATAATAATTAAAATATTTCTCCAAAAAATTTCAAATTTAATTTTTCTTGAATAACTATGGATTTTTGAAATTTTAATGGAAAAATAATATCTGAATTTGTTTTCCCCAAAATATAGTTTTTTGTGAATAACTGGGATTTTTGAAAATTTACGGTACATGCATTTTCCATTTGAAGCTGTTCACGAAAGGTATAGAGCTATAAATTATAGCCTTACACCATACGTTGGTAGGTATGTATATTGAGAAAAAGGGAGTTCCTCATTACTCAAATCAAGAAACAAGGAGGGTGGAAAGCACAACAATTATTGTCAATGGGTAAACATTGTTCAATAATATCCAGATGACGCAAATAATACACTACCATTCAAACACGCTATTTTTATAGGTACCCATATAGAATATAAATTATACCTAAAAAATGAAATACATCCATCATTTGATGGTTTTACTTTAAAAAATATATATTATGATAAAAAGGCTTTCTATTATTTTTCAGCATAAATTCCATAAATATCTACTTATAACAACTGTATCTACATCAGAGGTTATTAGTGGTGTATAGTGTGGGTTATTTTTGTACAAGTAACCTAAACAATATTATTTTCTAAATTTGTTATCATTATAATTTAATTCTTGGGAGGGGAACATCTAAGTTATATCCTTGTTATATTCATCTGTTTGCTATATGATTTTTGGGTATAATATAAATTACTCCTATAAACAATAGAAAATTTTACATTTAAAATAGTGTTAGTGTAGGAAAAATATTACAACATGCAACAGCATTTTTCTGGGCAGGCTGAAACCCACATTTATTATTTTTATTAAAGCCGTAGAACACAAAAATGACAATTAAAATTTTCAACTTCTACAGGTTGGGTATTAAAATCCTTGTTAAAGAAATCTAGTTTTTAAGATAAAGTTACGATTCAGTGTCATATTTTGACATAAAAGATCTACATAGATGAAAATCAAAGTAAATAACAAATTAATACAGAAATTCAGGATTTGAAAAATTAATTATTTTTACTTTATCTTCATTATAGCTATATCCAAATGTATATAACTACTAAAAAAATCGAGTAAAATGAAAAACCTTACTGAGAAGCTAATATCTTTTTCATTTTTCTCCAAGCGCTTTATATCCTAGCTGAAGTTATAGAATAGACATTCATTTAAAAAAATGCTAATTATAAAGGTCGATTTTAATTGATTTTTTGATTGTAATTAATTTTTCAAATGGTGAATGTTTGTATCAATTTGCAATTTACTTTAATTTTCATCTATATAGTTCTTTCATATCGAAATATGGCACTGAATCGTAGTTAACCCCTTAAAACTTGAGATTTTAAAAAATACTTTAAAAGCAAACCCTTTAGAGATTGAAGTTTTAATGGTCATATCCGTGTTCAACGGTCTAAATCATAATAATAATTGTGGGTTACAGCCTACAGGTATTCCAAGACCTTCATTTTGTTGCGTAGTGTTATTATTTTATTTAAATACATATATATTTATTTTGTGATATTTTTCTGAAACAATTTACATAAAAAAAAGGATGATATTTTTTCTCTGAAGGAGAGATGTGAACACTACGTCAATCTATTAAATAATGAATACGAAAGAGAACACGGGTTGGATACTTTTTTCAAATTTGCTAAACTGTTTATTTTAATCCAAAAATAGCCTTCCTATGTATAACATAATGCATCAAAAATAGTGGTGCATTGCATAGAAAATACCTATTAGTAGACAAATCCCTTCAAGGACAACAATCTCAAAATGGCGAAACAACTACCAATATTTGTACGATATTAATACTCTTATTCTGTGGTTCTCTTGTGGTGGTACACAAGTTCATTCTAATGGTACGTGGAGTAACGATATATAGCTATAAGTTAAGTCTCCCCTATTTTATATTGAAATAGCTCATAAGTGAGGTACTTAAGCATATTAATATTTTTTAGGTGATATATTACTCTGTAAAAAGTTTTGAAAAACACTGTTCTAGTCGAAGTTATTAATTCAAGAGACCCTTATCAAATTAAATTCCCTACAAATTAAGTTGGATTTTCAACAGGGATTTACAGATACCAAATTTTCAGCCGCTTCTGATTCCGATACTATCTTTATGGACAATTCCAATATCGATTCCGTTTCCTTATTATATATATAGGAATTTCATAACCAAATAACAAAATTGTTTACTTTTTTACTCCTTCACTTTAATTTAAATTTAAAAAAGTTAAATACTCTCCGTGCTCAGGAGTTCATAAATTTCTTTTTGCCTCTTATTAGGGAATTTGATACCCCTCCTTTTTGAAATATGTAAACTCAGCCTCCTCGTCCCTCGGCCTCTGATACTACTAATATATATTTTAATAATATACTGTATCGAGTCGCGTACAGTGACAGGTTATCTGTGGTTCGAGCCGAACCGTGGGTTTTTGTGTACCGTTGTATCCCTACTATATATACATATACTCGTAAAACTACAATATAGGAATATGAAAAGTAAAAGAAAGTAAATATAAGAATATAAAAAATAAAGAAAGTAATTATAAAATGTGAACACACATAATAGGGCGAAAGCTAGAGTTGTATAAAATATGTCTAGAAAGTGGGAGCAACATTTTGTAGTTGCAACTTCAACATGATTTTTTTATTTTCTAAAGCTGTTGTTATGATTGTTTAATTCTTGACAAGTGTGTGTGCTCATGAAAAAGGGAGATTAAAAAAGAAGGATAGCTCGGGAGTGTTAAGTGTAAGTTCTAATTGGACTCCGAATAGCATTGTGGATCGACATTGGAGTAATTTCATCCTATATGTTATTGCTATATACGGGGCAGGATTCGTTATTTGTTGGCTTTTCTCTAAATGCTAATTGCAACTGATCTAATAAAACGTCACGACGGCTAAACATTAATTGAATTGTCAGGATTACCATTAAAACTTTATTTATTTATTTTATTTTTATATACTGGCTGGTAATATCAAATGCATGACTGATGAAGACTTTGACAAGGTAATTAAAAAAATCATATTTCTGTTATGAATCTAATCTTTACCTACATCTGAATTACAATGACGAGAAAAAAATATTCAGGAAAGGAGGTTGACTTGAGTAAATATGTATACATAGCGCTTATACTATGTTCAATATTCATATAACTATGTTCAATGCAAATAAACTATTATAAATCTATTTCTTTTTCTTTTTATAATTAAAACAGAATATTATTTTGTTCATCACACTTTTTATTTCTAACCATACTCCAAATTGGCAGCTTCTAGAGTGCTTAAATTTTGCAAAAAGGACTATGATTGTCTAAAGATGGTTGTAATATTTGATGAGTTGCAGTCAAAAAAAAAAAATTGTGAAAAAGCTATTGAAATACCAGACATATGTTTTGTCTAATTTTGACGTGTCTATGTCTAAGCAACACATAGTAATTGTGCAAAAGACAAAAATGTTCTTTATATCTACAGTAACTTCATTTTTATATTTTTGGCCATCTAACAGGTATAATATATCTTTACTGGCGGCATTGATAAAGTTTTTTATCGGCTTTGGTAGTTGTATAGTCAATTTGAAATTTTTACGAATTAAATTTATTGGATTAAACATGCAATATTTATAATTAAATCATGTATTTAAAAATTATAATTATTATCTGATAATTCCAAAAATATAGAATATATAATTCTAAAATATTATTCAAAATTGCAAACACAAGAGTTTCAACCTAAATTTGACAGCAATATTTGTTTATTCCATCTTGTGGTAAGATAAATAAACCTTTAAGACTACTATCTATTGATCTCATTATTTAAAAAAATATTAATTACTGACTCGAGCTACACACACCCGTTGCAACATTGTTTTATCTTAAATCAAGTAGTCGTGCAGTTCTAAGATAAATTGCATATTTAAAAATGAAGCGGCGAGTTTGAGTTTTATTTTTGCAAAGTTCAAAACAGCATACAACTTTAAACACCAATTTTATAACATAGTTAAAGGCACTATGTAGATAATTTATTAGTCACCTTGTTCCATCGATGACGTAGTAGTGACTATTGATGTATAATATCGGAAAAATGATAGTCTTTAATCCAAATACAATTCATTTAACCAAAAATATACATTTCTAATTACTTACTAAACCTATGTATGGATATGCATGACTTTATCTGGATAGACTATTTACTTTTAAAATCACGCAATTTCTCTATAATAAACATCACTGTTTTGATTGAATAAGCTATATTATTTTATCGTCAAATAGTTAAAAATAAATATGTGATATACATAGAAAGTTATTATTTTTCCTTTACGTAAATATACCTCAACTTGTGTTGGCAACTCTGTTGGCACACAGGTAATAATTAAACAAAGGATTTGTATGATGTCAATGGTGAAGGCGAGGCGTAAATGTAAACTGATGAAACACGATTAAGGGTATAAGATTTTTGATAGAAGATAATATTTCAAATTTGTCGGAGCTCAAACAAAAATTAGATATATATTGTGTTTCTAGAAAAATATGAGTAGATTGGGTGAAAGATGAAGCTTGTATCAAGCTTCAGAATGTGATATTTGTAGAAAATATAATACATTCGGAAAAATTTTAAGTTCTCCATGTCCTCAACTTATTTTTTGTAAATCTCTATACTCAATTCTTATCTCTTGAATCTCCTCCACACCAAAATAAAGGTTTGATTTTCACTAGCATTTTTATTTTGTCATGATGAACAAATTTTACCTGAAAATAAGGGTTAATTTTTTTTTTGAAAAATTTGCAAAATATTTAATAATTGAATTTTTTGTGAATGCCCATGGATTTTCGAAATTTTTTCCAACAAATGTCAATTTTGAAATTTTTCCAAAAAATTTAATATTTGAAATTTTTTCCAAAAAGTTTAATTTTCTATGAATAGCTATAACTTTTGATTTTTTTTTCAAAAATTGATCAAATTTCAAAAAACAACCCTCAATATGTATTCTTATAAACGCCCTGAAAATATTGTCTGTTTGTAAACCCCTAATAACTACGAACAATGCCAGGTGCTATCGTTAATAATGAATGAATTAAACAAATTACTATTCAAGATTACATTAATTTTGTATTGTTTTTTGGAGGCTTCGTATTTTTTTTTCTTTTTTATGCCCTAAAACTTGCTAAATACGTTACCGATTTTACTCAAACTCTATTTTTAAATTAACTATGAATAGTTGTATATTCATTAAATAAAAATGATTTAAGTATATAAACTAATATTTGATGACAGAAAAAGGCCGGAAGCCCTGGAAAAGTCATTTTTTTGTTTTTCTACAGTAGACAAAGTAATTTGCTAGAGAAAAGGGGGATATATTAACTCGAAAATGGGTTAGTCTAGTGTCATAATACAAATAATATGACTGGCTACATCCATTTTAAATTAAACTCATTTTTGTATTTTTTTTCAAAACAGACAGTATTAATTTAAAAATTAAAATGAAAGATTGTTAAACTTTTAAATAGTAAAAAAAAAATGGAATACAAAAGCTTTAGCTTTATATGGATGTACAAAATACGACTTCTTTTCAAAATATGAAGAAGTATGTACGTTGTACATTTGAATGTTTCACAATTTTATAAGGCTTAGGGAAAATGGTTGTAAAGCCATTATCCGTAAAGAGCTAAAAAAGTATTCAGAGATTTTGTTTTTTTGTTTTTAAAAGAAATATAAACTTAAATTCGTATCCCTCCTCATACATATATTTTGGTAAAGTTTTTATAATTCTACGTACAATTAATGTATATATAAAAAAAGGTTTGTCACCATGGAACACATGTGGTTCTAATTAATTTATTTGCTCTCTTGCATTTTTAAATATTTTTTTATCCGATAAAAGTGTTTAAAATATTTTGTAGCTATTGCTAAAGACACTCAGAGGCAAGGGTTCTCACCCTTTTTTCAACTAAAGGGACCCTTGTGATTGTCAAAAAATTTTCTAGACGCACTTTCCTAAATAAATGAATAAAATACCTAACATGCTTATGCACAAAATAATAAATACTAGAGTAGGTTTACCCGGTGTTGCACGGGACATTAAGAAATTAAAATGAATAAAGAATGATTCTGATTAATATAAAGAAAAAATAAAGGCCGTAAATTTTAAGAATCCTTCTCATGTTGGTTTTGTGAGTATGAGTATACTAATATATTGGCACTCTTCTTTTACGAGATGATAAAGAAGTTGAATTATTCTGTATCAGAAGCAGAACCTGTAGTCTTGCAGCTGCTCAAATGAGCATTAAGGAAACCTCATAATATCAGGTTGTACAGGTGAAATACTGGACCAAAATACAGTTTAAACTCTACCGCCGCCTACTTTTTAGGCATCAAGGAACCTTTCTAACATGAAATAATACAACCGAGTCTATAGGTTGTGCAGATGAACTTCTGGGCCCAAGCAAGTTAAATTTCTCCGCTGCTCCTTCCTTAAGCATCAAGGAATCCTCCTAATATTCCAAAATACACCTCCTTGGCTCTCAGGCTGTACAGGAGAAGTACTGATCCTCAAGACAGTTTAAACAGGATCGCCACTGCATTTATAAGAACCAAAAACCCCTTGTAAGATGTTTGAGTACACTCCCACCCAAGGGTTGTGTGTTTGAGATGCTGGTCCCTGAGGTTAAATTATTCCACTGCTGCTTCCTTGAGCCTCACTTTTAATATCCAAAATATACCCAATCCCTGAGATTGCACAGTTGAAGAGCTTAAAAAATGGCCATGACCTTGAATACAAAAAACATTGTTACCAGAACCGTATCTGGAACTTTGAGAACCTACATGAATAATTTCAGGAAAATCCATTTATTGGTTTGCCCGTGATTGAAGGACACACACACGCATACATTCACATTCAATATATAGATATACTGGGCTGCAGTTTTGTTTTTTTCTACCATCATCTGTCATGGCTAAAATACATATTCTGCTCGGGGAGGCACTTGCGGTTACATCTGGAAAATAATTAGATCAAGTTTTGGTGGGATAAGTGAGAGACTGAGACGCAGAGTAGCATCTAAATTTACTTTCATTTTGTTCCTTGTCTTAAATTTTGTAAATGTCATAATAGAAAACCCTGACTCGTATAAATAGGCAGTAGTGAAAGGCATATAAGTTAAATTGTTCTGGACTTGTACCTAGTATACAGAATGAAAGCAAGGTGCATTGTCGCTATGGTATTGATCAATGATAATTCCAAAGATTTGAGACCAAGAGTTTTAGGGGTAAAGACTGAGACGAGACCGATACTTATCTCAAGGAAAAAATTAATTGTATACATGAACATGTTCAATGGACATATGTTATATGTAGCTACAAATATGTTGCTATATCAAACTTAAATAAATAGATTTGACTAAAGTAATATAAGACAAGTGGTACGAGTGATTTTCTGTCAAGCCTGTTATATATCGTAAATATACCATTATAAAATTCTCCCACATAGTAAGGTAACATGGACAATGGACAGGTCCCATTACATAAAAAATGAGTATAATTTCATTGTAACATTTGAATAATTCACAATTTAATTATCATACATGTGTTTTAACCCTTGAAATTATTTTCTTTATGGAAAATAATAGAGATAAATTGACTGTTAATTTATTGTACATTGAATAACTAGAGTAAGTTAGATTTTACACGTAAATAGTATGAATCTTTTCTGCACATTTGTTGATGAATAAGGAAAGTAAAATCTATTGAAAAAATAGAATTTCGTCATTAGTTAAGTTTATTTCCAAGCTAGTGAAGTCGATGGAATGTTTTATTTAGTCATTATATCAGTAAAAATAAATCACTTTTTAAGTTTATAGATATAATTCAGTACTTATTAAAAATCCCTCAGTTATAAGAAACTTATTAAAGACCAAAAAATTTTTAGGAAGGCCTAACCAGAAAAACATTAAAGTCAGAAAAATGAATTTTCATATCTCCAACAAATTAATTATCATAAAGTACCCAAAAAATTGATTTTTTGATCGAAAATTCTCGAAAAATCAGATTTGTTACTGAAAAAGTAATTGCAGATTCGCCATCAAGGCAGTAAATAATACTCGAGTTAATTATGGAATTCAAAAGATATTTCTGTTGTTGACTTGTCAAATCATTTGCTTACATTGTCCAATAATGCTTTTTTTTTTAGATGGAGAGTAAAGTTTATAAAAGTACTGAAAATGAATGTTTATATACAATTTCTTATACAACAATTATTATTTTTTATTAAATTGAAATTATAACGATGATGAATAAACTAAATACCGAGCGAATAATATTTAGAAGCATTAATTATCTTATTCAAGTTGTCTTTTATCTATAAAGGAAACTCTAAAAACTTGGCCTCATTGTCATTCTAGTTATGTTATATATATATTTTTTTTTTTAGAATCAAGCTGTATTTGGAAATGATCCAAATTACTCACGTTCTACTAACATATTTACGTGTGCATATGAGTAAAAAAGGATGATCACTTCTACCCTTTATTACGTCTCAAATTACATTCTATTGTTAACGAGAGATTCACGCTATATTTTACTAGTTTCATCATATTTTTCTATATAATCGAATCATATATCATATTGTAATCAATGCAAAAATTATAATAGTCAAATAAATCATCGTTAAAGCTGTTTTCCAATCTTCATTACATCTCTTAATCTTTTCTTGAGGAAAAGATAAAACAAAACCCAAAAATGATGCGTTAGTTAGTTATCCTCTTCGACTAATAGATTATTTTCTATTTTATAGCGGAATTATATTGTCAAAGTTACGTTCAAATCAAACCAATCAGCGTTCTTTTATATATAATATAAGTACAAAAGAAGTCTAATCCACAGTTGGTAAAAATAATATAGGAGTGGTTGATGTTTTGAAAATAGTGTTGTAAATTTAAATTGAATTAAAAATTTTTTGAGACTTACAATAATATAATGTTTTTTTTTAAAAAAGTGGCTCTTATATAAACAAAATCTTTAAAAAAAGGTAGTTGTTCATCTTTAAATTGCATTTCCTCAGGATTGGATGAACATACATAAAATATTTAATAACAAAATAATATTTAAAAAAAAAGAATTTTTTACAAATTTATATTAACAATTATTTGTTTACTCAAAGGTTGGCTCAAAAATAAAATATGGGTAAAAATAATGAAAAAATTCAAATTGAAAATACTTGTAACTTGATTAATGTCAATAAAAAAAATGTTATTTGAAAAGTGATTACTTTGGTCCTTTAAAAATAAAATATATGATCAATGGTAAAGAATATGTAATTCTTTCATCTTTATTGATAAAAAAATATATCATTACTTTTATTATTTAGTTTGATGCAAAAGCTTATCTATTTATTTAATTCAAACCCCGAATAACTTTTTTTTTTAAATTTTTTATTATATGTCACATAAACATTTGTGTTGTTCGTTACCCTTGTACTATGGTGGTAAAGGGGCACTTTATTAAATTAGTACTAAAATCGATACTTACAATGCTACTACGTAAAAAATAACATTGATCCGCCAATAACGTAATCCCTCAAATTTATGAGCCTCTCCATCACTCAAAACAAAATGGTGTCTCAAAAAAGAATCAAAAATGAAAACTTTACCGTAAAAAAAGTCTTTTAATTTCTGAATAAGCTCACAACAAAAATGATATGTGAATTGCTCTGAACAAAATTTTGTTAAATATTATAAGTAAAAAAGTATCGATACCTATTTTTGTATCAGAACTAGTAAGAAATATTGATATTGAGACAAGACTAGTGAATATAAATCAACTGTTACTGGTTTAATACTATTTTCAACATGAAAAAAAAGTGTCTCATTTACTTACAACAAAAAAACTAGAATGAGGCTTTGATAATCTGTCATAATCATTATCATTGATAATTATGTTTAAACGATAATAAATAAAAACTTTTTTTTTTAAATTTAACAAACCCTGCTGATATAATGATTTATTGTAGAACAATTTAACTAGAGTTGGACTAGAGTCAAAAGTTTCGAATTTTCGAGTTTGGTTGAGTTTTAGTTTTTGATGACTTCAATATACTGTGAAATGAGGCGTCTCCCTTTTAATATATCTATCGACTTTTCTATATTAATAATGCAAAGTTTATTTGGAGGTAGGTTTCAATGTATGTTGAAATGAAAAACTATCATTTTGATCTTATAAATAACAATGTCGTCATATCAATAAAATATCACATGGATTTTAAATGTAGGATCGAGCGTGTATACAGGGTGCACGGTAGATAGTGCTTCCTGATGCATATTATATACATTTTTTCTATCTTAAAAATTTCGTTTTCACTTATACTATTGAAAATATTTTATATTCTATTGCAGGCATATGTATGTAGAATCGATTGTGTGTAGCTAAAGCTCATCCGGGTAGCGTTCTCGAGACTAAAATACTCTTTGACATATCTGTCCAAATTGTAATACATTTATTCTTCCATTCTCTAAAAGAGAAGATCGAAGTATTTTTATGTTACTTTAATTGGTCAGATGGAGTTGCACTGATAAAACATAGTAAACATTAAGTGCGTTGTCCATTGAGTTACGTTGTTCCATCTTGTACTGAGTAGCTACGTGTGAGTGTTCTCATGAAAAAAAGTACGTAACACTGAGAATTTTTTTGGTATTTATATATTATATTTTTTACCCATGTTGGTGGTTCGACAGCGCCTAATAACTCCAGGCAACGATAGGTATTATCACTCTTTTTCTAAATAAGAAAGTATCTTCTTATATTTTGTATTCTCCTTTTGAGTAATACTAGAAATTTGGCTTATTATTACCCGAATACTTTGTTTTCTTTTTTATTTTAGTAACGTATAATTAAAAAGAATATATATTTTTAGTGAGTTCAAATATTCTTTCCGAAAATTTTCGGCTTTAGTAATATCAAGTTTATTTAGAATTTAAATAATTCTCGTATTCACCACTATTTTTAACTTGATGGCACAAACTATGCATAAATTATAAACTTTTTGTAAAAAAACGGAATCTTATATAATATGTAGTTGAATCTTAACAATAAAAGTATACCTTGGCACAGTGAATATATATGTAAGTAGGAGTATGGAACATTTTTCCTTTCAACTTAGATTAGGTAAATAAATTATTATTTTCATAAATTACAAACATTTCCATTAGACGTTCTTTAAAGTTTTTAAACTTACCTTTTTGTTAAAATGGGCAATTTCAAAAAGTTGTGTATGTTGTGTTCACTAAATAAATACTCCAATTTGAGAAAAAGCATGGTAGTAATTTAGAATATTCTCATGAAATTGAATATAGTTAAAAAACTATAAAACTCTTCCCCAAAATTATCTTACTCACATATGTAGTCCTTGAACACAAACGAAAGCTAGAATGATTTTTCTAGCAAATTGATTGTTGATTACACAGGGGAACAATTAGGGGAGGGGGATTAGGATTTTCTACAATTGAATTGAAGACAATAATCGAATTTATCTATGAGTGCAGAATCCAAAACGGAAATATCTGGGATTATTGTATTTCGGGACTTGTATCGTTTAGAGTCATTTTTTACCCATAAAAGAATCCTCAAATTAAAAGTAGGATTAATAAAACTTATATAAAGTGTTATTATTGCTTCTGTATCTTGTTATGAATTCGATATATTCCCACTTTTACGCTGTAAAATGATGAAAAACTACACTCTTGAATATGATATGAATATCATAGCTTCTAGTTATATTATAGAAAAGTATTCAATGTATAATTTAAAAAATATACATTTCCTAAGGTTTTTTTTCATTTTGTAGTGATTACATTTTTATGAGGGTCAACATTTTTCATCATATTTTTCTGATTTTCATGCCAATTTCATGAAGTCATGGCTTGTAAAAGGAAGATCGAGGAAATTGAAGGAAGATACTTCTAACTTGATCGTCTATCTCTAGAGATGCCTGAATTTGGATTCCAAATTCCCCAAGGGACGACGGAGGAGAATTAATCCAAGGAAAACTACCAAACGTTAGCTAGGAGTATAGGGGACTCCTTGCTTGGGAATGAGATACCAGGATCGAACCTATAAACAAAGCATTCATGATGAGTTTATAATTTTAATATTTCAAAATTGGATCACTTAAAGAATTCAAATTGAAAAAAAAATTCTTGGAGATTAAATATAGATAATTAATTATGTGATTCAAACTAATCTTATTTAAAAAAAAAAAAATGATAAAACAATAGTAAATGTGTTTTCTTCAATTATATCTTTGATTTTCAACTACATGTTCTATAGATATTTCACTTAGAAATATGGATCTGAATCGTAGTTAATTTGTTTACAAAAAATATACATAGTATGTAGTAATAAATATCACTAATTGACAATCTTTAATTTTTCTTGTAAGTTCTATTTTGTACACAACTCATAGAATAACAATCAATTAATGCTATATTACTGAAATAGTTGTGAGACAAATCATTTTTGATCTGTGACATATCTTCTGAATGTACATCCTTGGATTAATTTTTCCAATGTTTGTTAATTTTTTTCGAAATTCAAGCTTAAATTGTTTCATTTTATAAAAATATAATTATTTGGGATTGATTTAAGAGTTGATTGTTGTTAATCGGCAAGTATTCAGAGAGATATATATTTTTTTAAGTCAACGGTTACGGGGGGAAGTGAGTTGATACATTCTACTTCAGGTAACTTGGAACTTAATAATAATTTTTTCCTCGATTATTGTGAATATTTAAGAAAAGTACTTAAATCTTATATATTGAAATGTTTGGAAATTATAAAAGTATAGGTACTAAAATATTTTTACTTTTATTAAATTTTGTTTCAATTATATTGATGAAAACTATTTCATTATTAATCAGAGTTATTAAGCATCGGTATTATATGTGTTGGAGTTGTGAAGAACTTGCTGTTGCCTTTCTAAATAAATTTTGCCAAAAATTGGTTTGTCATAATATTTTACAAAAATAAACTAATTGCAATTCAGCTTTAGAGTTTTTACTCCTGCAATTTATGAAAATCACTTAATTACCTCAATTTTTAAATTAAAAAAAAACAATTTTTCCATTTTCTTTAATAATTTGAAATTTGAAAAACTATTTTAACGCGAATACCTTTTAAAAAAAAGAAGACGAAGATTGAAGTGGGTAAATAAAATTGGATTTTTTTGGGGAAAGATTATTAAAACCTTTGCAGAATCGCCAATAAGCAATTAGTTTCTCAAATAATTATTCACAAAGTATAATTAATATGTTGTTCATTGAATTTAGCATTTTTTTTTGTCTAAAGCATCTTGATGAAAAGTGAATGAAAGATAAACCAAAAAATGATAAAAATCGCAGGACATTAAAATACAAAGTTTGTTATATTCAACAATAGGGAATACCGATGTCTGATTTGATTTACAAAACTCCGTTCAACAAAACTTTAAATGTGAAATATAATTATGGAATAAAAGTTAAACTTTTCTGATTTTTGAACATTGTTTACTTGCCTTTTGGAGAAAGGAAGATTTGTTACTGCACCCTGTATAAACCCTTTTTAAAATCAATTCTTTATTATCAAACGTATAATTGAGCATGATTTTTTTTTCAAATTGATATGTATACAATTGTTTTTAAATATTGTATGTAGAGCTCAAGCCACATACGCTCGTTACTACATTATTATTACTTAGCTTAAATAGAAACATATAAAATTGATATCCTTACTAACATTCAGGCATCCATACATAATTTGCTTTATTAATATAGATTTGTCAGTAATTTATACTGCCTCAAGTGGGAAGAAAAATTAGCAACGTTTTAATTAATACGATAGCTAAAATACAATGAACTGTGATTATTTGAACAATCAATAACAAGAAATTACGTCTCAATATTGCTTTTACAAGATGAGTAATTTGCAAAAAAAAAAAAAAATGAATTTCTTGTTGATTATCTCCTCTTCACCCTTTTTGCATTGCTGTCAACATTTATTCCGGCTTTCTAAATAAGTATATGCATCAATCTACGATTATATGTATATAATACGTAAATGACAGGTTTTTATTCAAGCCAAAGTATCTAGCAACTTTAAAACACAAAATAGGTTTACACAAGCATATACAATAAATAAATATTGAATGATAAATGTATTATACAAATAAACCCCTAGATACATATTTTTATTTTTAGAGTATAAGAAGATAAAAGTAAGCCTATATTTTTATGGGAGGAGAAGAGGTGTTAGTTTAGTTCATTAACTAACACAAAAAAACACATCATCATAGTCTGCAATATCGTTTTTATCTTCTACTCAAAAGATAGGCATATTTCCCAACATAGTGGATAAAATGATTATATACCTAAATAATACATACTTGTGTTGGCTCTTGGTCCGAAAATTCCAGACTGGTCTGAGACCGTTGTTATTTTTAGTATATCAAAATAATTAAAAGCTTTAAGAAAGTTGAGTCCGGACTAGTCTCAAAGACAAATTCGGTTTAGATCGGTTTAAAAAAAAAACCTGATTTTGATCGGTTTCTTTAATAATTAGGTAGTTCTAGACCGACTTAGCAAATGCATTGTTGATAACATTAGTTGTGTTTCAAAATTGTGAGCATCAACCTAAAATTATATCTTATGATGTTTTGTACAAATCAGAAATCAGAATAGGAGAAAAAAACCGGTCCATAGATTGAGACTGAAAAAAAAAATCGGTCTAGACATTGATACCTAAAAACTCAGTTTACGATTTTAAAAAGATTTAATTTCGTTCTATGCTCTGGACTGACGGTCCAAGTTAGTTTAGGAAAAATCCCTTTGGATCCAAACGCACAAAAAATTCAATATTAGACCAAGTACCAATACCTGTACATTTATATATTTAAAAAATAAATAATAATGGAAACTCATTTTTTCTGAATAAATAATGTCATATCTACAAATAGGATGAAAAAAATAACAACTATAGTCTTTGTAATATTCAAAATAGAGCTTCATTATTCATATTAAGACTTTATTTTTTTAATTTATTCCATATTTTGCTCCTCATCATTTCTTGATTAAAAAATCTAAATAATTTGAAAGTTTTAATTTATTTAGGTAAAAGATTATCGAATCAAAATTACTGAATAACATAAAAGATTAATTAAATTCATTAATTTCAAATATTAAACAATTACTTTTATCACAATTATTAGACTATTATCTAGCGACAGAAAATAATTACAGCTTAAGTTTCCTTAAAGAAAGATTATTTATCAATGTGTTTTCTCATCCAATCAACCAAAATGAGGAAGAAAAAAGCCAAGTATGGTAGTTACTTCATTTTTTAAGTATGTAATAGAAAAAAGTTCAAAGAGGAATTATAGTACAAAAGAGAAAATTTATCATGTATTTATTGTCAGTAGTTAATTCTACGCCTTATTTTGGATTTTTAATTGTTGAATTCGAATTCCATCTATGAAACCTGTAATTATTTATACCGTGATATAAAGCGTTATTGGCTAATTAGCAGTTCATTTCAAATATTTTGTTTATTTTTTTGTTTGAAGGAAAGGTTCAGAGGTTAAGTACGGATAGTATCACACCTTGACAAGATATAATTTTAAATGAGTAGATTATTTTTTTTGGATAAAACACAGAAGGAAGGAGTCCGACAATTGACAAAAAGTAGATTGTTTGAAATTTTTGTAAATGGGGCATGAGCATTATTCACTTTTATTAGTTTGTAAACAAAACAAACAGCTCTCTGAGTGATGTTATTTAACATAAAATTTGATGATGATGAAAAACAACAACAACAACATTTTATTTCCTTTTGGAATGATTTTTATTTCCGTAATAGGATATCGGTTAGCGATGAGAACTTTACAAGTCAGAACTGCAAAGTCCAAGTCCCTGGTTACCGTTGAAGTTCCATTACTATTCTTTGAAATTTAAAAAAAAAAAAAAAAAAAAAAAAATCATCACCATTCGACAACCCCTTTAGTTTGATGGATACAAAATATGTAAGGAAAGGAAAGAGAGCCACTTTATAGTTTTTCACAGTCCTTGCCGGGGTTAACATATTTAATACAATCGTTGGATATTTTTAATTAAACGGTACACTTTTCCTCATCATTTATTCCCCTCAGACTAGACACTTTTCGTTTTTTCCAACTCATACGGAGTCCCTGACTCTTATTATCCAGCTTCTTGAGTCTATTCAGAACAGCATCAAAGCTTAGGAGACTATCTTAAAGGACAGGCATTATATAATACTTAGAAGAGTTTATAACTGGAAATCTGATTGAGTAATTCTTCTGAGTTGGAATCCTGAATAGTTAAAATATTCCATCTGATTCTATGTTATTTTAGAATTAAGGGGTCGTTTAAATTTCTAAATAAAAACTTTTTATAAATGTTTTCTCGAATTATATAAACTTTTCAGTCACTTTTAAAGGTAGTACATCTAAATTTTTCCCTGATGTTAGGCCAATATTACTGAAATTAAAGTTTTTTTGATCCACAAATTAGTCTCCATTATAAGTTAAATAAATTAATGGTGCGTTATTAATTTTCTCTGTCTACAGCTGGATTACTTGAAAGATACACTACAGTTTGGTGTCAATATTGGGATCAAAAATAAATAGTTGTGCGATGCCAACACTTATATGGAAATATAGGACTTCCCATGGTCTTGATATAATTTTTAACAAACAAACCATTGTTTCTTTTGTAAAATAGTGCTTTCAGTTAGTTGCAGACTTGTTGTAGCTTTATATAAAATTAAGGAAATTAGTAAAGTGTTATAAAAGTCACCCCTTTTTCAAGCTGGAATCTTTTCCACAAATCAATATTTTTGTTGACAGAAGCCCAAATTTCCTTCTGATTATCTGTAAGAATATCACCACTCCTCCAACTTATACCCAAAATTTTCAGCCTTCTTCTAACTGAAATATCCTTTTCAGGCATCCACCAGCCTATAGGTAAGATAGAAGTCTTATTTCTATTCACAGGTAATCCTTTTTTTTCTTGAAACTACCGAAAATAATTCAGCAAGACATGTATTTGTGAAATAAGCTGACCCTCAGAGTTCGTGTCCACAGTTAAAGTAACACCATTGGCATACAAATCAATGATATGTAGAGATCCCTAAAAATTGACCTCAAAGCCTCTACACCTCTTTTTAATCCCTAAACGAGTTCTTCAATAACAGCTATGAAGAAAAGTGGAGCCGTGGGATATCCCTGAAGTCATTTATTTTTTAAGACAATTGGCTTGCTTTCTAGTCCATCCAATGATATCGTTGAAGTTCCATTGTATAACAAAGCACGTAAGGAGTTAAATGAATCTTTCGGAAGAAACATTTTGACATCTCTAAGTATTTGCCTATATGAGATAAAATCAAAAACTATACAGAAGTCTAGAGTTATTATCGCTCTAAACTTTTTCCTCCTTTCCACTAAATTTCACCTTGAATATTGTACAATACATACATCAAAAATCTACTTATGTATCAAAAATCATTTTTGTTCCATTCCAACTTTCTGGTTGATAATTGGTTCAATTTGTGTGCCTATACATCAGAGAGAATCCTACAGGATTAATTGAGAACAGTGATTGGTTTCCAATACAATTCGTCCTTCTGTGTGTAATTTTTGTAGTCGTCCATACTTTTCCATATAACGTCTCACTTTAAAAAAATCCGGAATTAATTCATTTATAAAATTCCAATCAACTTTTCCCCAGTCTCCATCTGAACCATAGGATTTATAATCCTTATCATACCTGCCTATGTTATAAGAAATATTATCTATTGAAAATACATAATTCCCACAAGTAGTGGAAGTTACTCGCCCCCTTTTTTTCCTGGAAGTGACCCTTTTTTAACAAAAATGTTTTAGAAATGGGAATGAAAATACTTCTACTCGTTTAGTAATATCCTTCTCTTATGAATAATTTTTTAACCCCAGTCTTACTAGAAAACTTTTCTTATGCCTTCTGCATGCAGAGTCTTCTAACTCAACATTTAAATCTCTAATCAGCAGGAACAGAGTTAAATCTTATATTTGGATATCAAATATTGCTTGAAAAATGAGGTAAATTTTTCATTCGTCTCATACGAATTGATTGCACTGAAACTTATACTACTTGAAGAAGTTTGAGTCTATTGTCAATTGATTTTCTATGATAATTCTTTTACGCAAAATTTTTATTTTGTTTCTATAATTAAAGAAATTTTTACTAAAAAACAACAATAGTAAAACCATTATATTAACACTTTTTAAGCCACTATCCAGATTATACTCCCAACTTATTATCTTGAAGACGCATGATGTGAGGATCCATTGGCATCAAGTGATTCATAAGTGAATATGTATATCTTCTATCTTTACCATCTCTGGTTTTTAGAGAAATCATTTAGTTTTTTTTTCAGGAATAAAGCAGTCCTCAAAGTTTTGATATCTTGTCCCATCTTATATCTTAAACGTGGGCACTGTCAGAATTAGACGCAAAAGTTGTCACAAAATCTTTGCTAAACGACATCTTTAGATATATCAAGATCAATCTTTGATAATTTTTATAGGAGTAATAAATATTTTAATTATGTAGGTTTTAATTAAGGATAGTGGAAAACTATTCTTATGTATAAAGTATACTGAGAAGTCTTACGAAGCTAACTGAACAAGTAAACTTTACTATAAAATTAGTTAAAAGTATGCTTCAAAAGAGCGCTCTAAAATTAAGGACATTTTTGAAAGACTGCTAATACTAATGGGACGTTAATGGTTAATAACCGATACAACGTTTTATTTATTATCTAACATTTTTTTTTTTTTGAAAGTTATAGCTAATTTCATATGCAAATTTGAAAAAAAAGGGAAATTGTTTTATTTGTACATAGAAATTTGTATTAATTTGTAATTTTTGTTTTTATAATATGAAGGTACATTGAAGGTAAAATTATACACTTTGTAGGAAAGTAGACAAACAATTCTACTTGCGTGCAAATGTGTTAAAGTATTTGCTTTCTACTTAGTTTGTATATGCATTATGGGGTTTCACAATAATCCCTTCTTTGAAAACAATGGTAGTTTTCAAAACTTTGTGGCAGTTGAGCTAACTATAAATATACATTGTTCAATTCTGTTCAAAATTTGCTTATTGCATTTTTCCAATCAAAAGTAACAGATTTTGACCAACGATTAAGACACTTCAACATAATGAAAAATAAAAAGCAACCCAATATGTACAATATATAAGCACTTAAATATATTTAAATTATACATATGGGGTCTGTCAACATAAAAAATCATGAAAAAGAGAGAATCCCAATTTATTTATTTACTTCGTAAAGAACATACATCCCAATATGTTATAGATATATTTAAGTCAATTCTAATTGGCGTATTATTTCAATTAATAATATAATTGAGGAAAACAAAGAATTTTAGCTATATTTTATGAAATATATCCGTTTTTCAATATTTTATCGTGCCAATCCATTTTGGGTGGATATAGTGGGGTTGCGACGCACCCAAAGAGTTAATAAGAATAATTTGTTGTTGATATAAATTGACGATAGTTTGTCATAAAATACAAATGCAATAATCGAGACTTAATTTTTAGAAAAATCATGCTTGCTTTTTTTTAAAGAAATATCAAATAAATTCCCCCATTCGTACATTTAAAAATAACATTCAATAATTAATATCTATGCATGCACATATCAATAGAATAAATCAAATAAGATTTATTGCAGATATTGAGGTTAATTTTATATACGAGTATGTATTTTTTAACGATCCAAATACATAAGCCCTACCCAAAAAAGATAGCGGTACTAAACTTTCCTTTAAAATTGTAAGTAGTGGATGTGCAGCCCCTCAAAGTAGCCAAAATTGATCAAACAATAAAAGAACAAGAAACTAATAGATTATTTTAAAGGGGAAAATGTAGGATTATTAGGTCCATTTCGTTTCTTTGCTTTTTAGCTTTAGTTCTAATATTCAAGAAACATCTCCTTATCGTACACGACATTATCCTACTCAAGATATATAGAGACTTTATATATATATATTGATCCCACTGACATGAAACTTTACAGGTTTTTTTAATATAGTTGCCGATTTGTTTTTTCCTTGGAGATAAAATACATAGAGCGATCATGCTTAAACAATGAAAAAATAGTTATTTACCAATATAAACTTCAACAATTCTTCATATTAAAGGTATAATTTGTAGAGTTTGATGAATAAAATATTATGTTTGTTTTAATTGATATCCCAGGAGTTAATGTTAATCGCAATCCTTATTTAATTATTTGTTTTTTTGCAGCTTCCTATTATAGGCACTAGCCTCCTTCTTTCAATTTGATGCTAAGGAAACTCATTTCTTTCCTAGAGGATCTCATGTCTCACTTAATGGATCTTATTTCCTTTTGTGAGAGAATAATTCTTTGTTAATATACTATTTGAACTCAAGATATTTCTCAGTTACATATATTCATGAGGATTATTGCCTCTATCTTCAAAAATATATCAATTACTTTAAATCTTATATGAAATTATCTTATAAGTATATGTGTAGAACTGAAGACCTTCATAAAAAATGTATTGTATAAGTAAAGTAAGGGACAAACGAAATATCATCCTCCATCCACATTTCCTTCATTCCTTCTAAAGTCAAGTCCGCTACGTCTCCTTTTTATAAAAACTCTTTCCTTGACAACAGTCCTTAATGTTTAAGTATAACGTACGATTAACTAAATAATCTCTATCACACTGATATCAGTGTCATTGAAGGGATTGAATTCTTACTATACCATCAATATGTACATCCTGAGCTCTTCTAATTTCACTCCCTACTTTTTTATCAATCATAAGAAAAATAGAAGATTATTTTAACTTTCAAGTTAATGTGCCCCTCTTTTCTCGATACTTTTGTTTGCAAAAATATTATTATATTCTGTTATTCTATGCAAGAATATTTCTTGGGTCTTATTAAGTGATCATATGATTCAAAAAATATATATGTAAGAGACCACTTAACTTCTGTAAAATAATATTAGAAAATCTGAAGTTTATTCCACTTTCAAAAGTAAGTGAGTCTGTAGTCCTTTTCAAAGTTAGTAAACAGTTTCGGTCTAAAAAAAACTAAAAACGTTACATTCTTTTCAGTCTGGTCTTGATTAATTTGGTCAATTCTAGGACAAAAAGTGTTATATCGGTGTAAAAAATCTAAAAAGACTGTAGTCATGTAAGTTTGCCCCTGATTTATTTTATCATTCCTAAGAACGACCATTATATGTCTTTTGTGGTAACTACAACAGCTGAAACGGCGAAATTATATTCCAGCTATTGAATTTATATATTGAGGTATCTGATGTTTAAAGTAGGAGGAGTGTCGCTAGAACGTATAATTATACCCAAGTATTAGAAGTATTTTAGCTATCATTCATTATTTTATTCATTTTTATTTTCCTCGATTCTAGCTAGGAGTGAAAATAGGAAGCTAGGAATATTGAACAGAAATATAAGCTATTCGGTTCTAATAACTTATGAATAGTAAAAAAAAGACCGGAGCTATTAGAAAAAAAATACAAAAAGAGTGAAAAAAACTGATTAGGCAGGCTGTTGATTCTCAAGTAATATAATTTTTAAGCTATAATTAATTTTTTTCGTCCTTTAGACTGATTAAGAATAATAAAAAAATTGAATGATGTCATCAAGGATATAACTTAATAAATTTTTAATACTGATATGCAGGACTGAACTGAACCAGGCCCAGAGTGAAATGAATGAGACTGCAGTCTTTAGTCCTAAATAAGGAGTGACACAACACTATTGACTACCCTGATAAATAAAAGTTCGGACACTGACGAGATTAACAATCTACCAGTTATTTTCAAGTTCCTTCTTTCGGAGGAAAGTTTGAGAAGTAAAATAACAAATCTTATATTGAAAACTGGATGCAAGAATATAATTTGTAACATATACTGTATATGTACACCAATACATAGACTTGCAAATCATAAGTACTTTCGGTATGTAACAAGGAAAAGAGAGCAAAAATTGACGGGCTAACTCTGACAATATGAAGAAATGCTTAAGCAGCTTAGCTACTCTGAAGTTTTATTATATTAGCTGTAAGGACATATGTAGTATTTACTCCTATTTCGATCCTCAATTCTACTCCTAGTTTACTCAGTTATGCTTAAAATAGCTTCAATAAATTTCATTTCTTTGGCCTGAAAAACAATACTATAGTTTTACAACTCCTGCATGCTTGTTTTTTTATATTTTGATGTAAGGACAAAGAAATCCTTCTCTTTACTTATGGTCTCCCAAAACATATTTCATAAATTGATAGTTGTATTTTATATTTGTATAAAAGGTGGGATCATGTTGTTTCCATTTCGTCCTTCCTAAAGTAGTCAAGTGTATTTTTACATTAAAAAGCTGACGCTTCCCTTGTAGCAGTTATTCCACCCTAAGAAAACTTTTTTTCCAGAGGAGATATTAATGGATTCGGAAAACTCTTATACAATTGCCTTTCAGTTGATTGTATGTTTCTCTTCTTTAAAATATCATTATCAATGATTCACTCCACATTCTTCAAAATAACACTTTATTATTTCATTATGAATGTTTGTTTTTTTCTTGTCGGAAATACAAAAATGGGAATTTCATACGGAAATGTATCTTTTGAAAGACACAGATATTGGGGTTATAGCCACTTATTTTGAGTGAATAATTCTAACATCAATCTTACATATCAAGAAAAAACTTTTCTAATGATATAAATAAATTAAACAGAATATATACACAGATAGGAAGCTATAAAAAACTTAATTCTTTGATTCTATAAGGGGTTAAATACACACTCCAAGGAAGTAACGGAAAGTTAAGAAATGAATAAATAAAATAACAATGCATTCGGAATAAGTTATTCTTTAAAACTCCATGTGTGTAGGTTCAATACTCGATCGCTCCTAGAGAAGGAAATATGCTGTATATCTATAGACAAAGTATAAGATATGTCCTAATATTCGAGAGTGGCTATTTTTAGTTAACTATCTGAACATACTATTTTTATAATTTGTCATAATTATTGAAACAGAACGTTTAAGTATAAATTAATCACTAGTTTGTGTCCTCATGAAATACAAGAGCAATATTACTTGATATTTTGTCATCTAAAATATTTAATGTGGTAATTAAATTAAAGTTAAAATGCATTAATATGATTAAAACAAGAGAATAATTTTTATTTTGTGACCTATTAATTATAGAAATTGGATGTCCTTTCTATAATACAATATTGTGTTTGACAACAGCATCATGTAGTCTCGTACAATAGCCAAACTATATAATTAATTGACTAGTGGGCGTACCGGGCATTACTCCGAGTCGTTTTTAAAAATAAAACATTAAGTTTTTCAGCATGTCTCTTACTCATATTTATTGTATAGATAATTTGAAAAAAAATCCCTATTTTATAAATGAATATCTTAATTGTAACATTTATTTAAAAATTCCAATGATTTCAAAGAAAATTCAATGAAATTATGTACTATTTTGTATAAAATTCTAAATTTCTAACACGGTATACTAAATTACTTCTTTTTCACACTATTTTTAGTACTTTTGTCTTGAAACGGAAAAACAGGGGTGAGAGTGCTCTTTTTTCTTTTTCTTTCATTCTTTGATAATTCGTGGTGGTGTTAACATCTTCCTCTAAAAAGGAATTATTGTCTATCTTTACTCTAATTTTTTTAACGCATAGTAAAATAATTGTATATTTATTTAAATATAATTCATCCCTCCCCCCATGGTATAGCATATAACTGATACTAACCAGGGGCTTTATTCATTAATAAGTTATGTATAGTAAATAATTCATTGGTTAATGTTGACTTCTTCTATAGAGCGAATTAAAAGGATATATTTTTTGCAAGTTTGTGTGATGGTATGTAGTCTGTGGTCGCAAAATAAAAAGGGGAATCCCTTTTGAAATTAATTAATTTTGTTGCACACCCAAAATAAAAATTTTGGATTTACAAATAATAAATATATATTAAATAATATTAAGATTTCGAAAGTTGTACTATTTTGACACAAGACGGCACCACTCTCAATCCTTTTGTCAACAATCTATTATGCCATAAAAAAAGCACATGCCTATGGACAATGCCCAAGCTTACTTTTTACTTAACAAAATACATTCTTTTTGAAAGTTTAGACTTTCAATGGACAAAAAATCTTGCTATATTAAAGAAACAATCTAAAACTAATTATTATTAATTTCCTAAAATATTACTTGATATTTTTATTTTGTTCTTGGTCCAAAAACTTTTTTAATATTTTTGTACTATTATATAGTATTTGCACTTTTCCTACCTTACAAAGAATACAATCTCAATTAGTTTACATACATTATTTCAAACACATATGTTATATGTATGTTAGTTTTAAAGGATGTAAACAAAATCTTTGATAGTTTAATATACATTTGAGAGTCTCTTATTTTTATTATTATTCTTTTTTTGTAGTAGGAACTCTTAATTTTTATAGCTAAGAATAAGAAAAAACACATGTAACTGAGCTATGTATGATAATGAAGAGTCTATTTAGAATATAACATATCAGCATAAGGTGTCGTCTGGAGGATGTAATAGGTTTAAGAGGGAGTAACTTTCAGTAGTTACTACTCTTGTTTGAGAACGTTATTAATCTCTTCACCCTCCTCAGTTCATTTAAAATATCTAGCGGACACTTTTTGGGCGAGATAAGTGTAAAGAGAATGAAAAATAAATTTCTACCCATAATCAGCATTTTAATTCTACTCTTTGGGGTTTACATAGTGTTTGAAACGATTTTTGTTCAAAAAATTTATCACAATCCAGCAAAACAGTTGTATGAACAAGAAAACTCATCAAAAGAAATATTTAGGAACCGTAGACAACACACTCGACGGAAATGTCAATCAGAAGTTTTCCCAATTTTAAATCATTTTAAACACATCCTTGTGGACCAAAAAAGAAAAATAATTTTTTGTGTTGTGCCAAAAGTTGCGTGTACGAATTGGAAAAGGATTTTAATATCTCTAGAGACTGGAGAGGAACTTTTCAATATTAGAAATCCACATTCATACAACTTTAATTACCTATCAAATACATCCGACTCCAAGTCAAACTATACAAAAATTTTATTTGTTCGTCATCCATTTGAGAGACTCGTCTCTGCCTTTGAGAACAAAATTCACAAGCCCTTCTCCGATTACTTTAGAACCAGGCTACTTAAGGAGGGAATGAAAAATCTATCTTTTGCAGCATTTGTAGACTTCATACTCTCGAAGAAACCCCAGGATCTCAATGAGCATTGGGCACCTCAAAACTTACTATGTTTGCCTTGCCACATGGACTATGATTTTATTGGAAAATATGAAAACATTGCAAGAGATTCCGATTTTATTCTTCAAAATATTTTGAAAACTGACTTGAGGTTACCTCAGATTAAGAGCCAAAGTCCGATTGGAAGGACTGCAATACTTACACCGCAGTATATGTCCAATTTGAGCCAAGAAGCTCAAAAAAACCTTTTTGAATTATACAAAAAAGACTTTGAATTATTTGACTATTCTTTACAGAGACCATAATTCTAACTAAATATTTGCGAATTTTTTTTTTTTTTTGTACGTGTTGGGAAGTATTTACATTTAAACCTAATTAAGCGTTTTTTGTCAAATGCAACATTCTAATTTGATTTAATTTTCATCTTTTGACAGTGATTATTTAATGTATTTTTTCATATGTAACATTTTTGTATTTCATATTCCACCTCGACAAGTTGATTTTATATATATTTATACATCAGTAAATTAAATAAGTATCTCATCTCTTGTCGATTTTGTAGTTTTGCGCATCGAAAAATATTTTCTAAAGGATTGAGGTCCGGACACTGGCTAAGTCTCTTAAGGACCTTAGTGTACTTCTTCTTGAAACAATCCTTTGTTGCCATAGAATTATGTTTTGGGGTATAATCCTGCTGGAAAACCCATTACACGACTTATTTTCGATGATCTCCTCTAAGGGAAAGAGGTTGTTGACCAAAATGGCCCCGTCCATCCTCCCTTGGATGCTATAAAGTCGTCGTTTCTCCTTAGCAGAGAAACACCAGTAAAACATAATGTTTCAATTCCCATACTTGAGAGAGAGTATGGTGTTCTTGTGATTCTACTCAGCATTTTTCTTCTTCCAAAACCTTTTTTTATTTGTTCTTATAATATCCCTTACCATTAAAATGATAGACTATTCTTTTCAAAATCGACCAGGGATCAAAACTTATTTCTTCTAATATATATGTATAAAAGAATGCATTTAATATTCTGATAATTATGGAACACATGCATATTTATTATCTAAACATCTGTTTGTGTTTCAAATTGCTACACCAGTTCAATACTACCTTTTCAACAGAAATTATCATATCATACCAGAGGGCGATCGCAGGGTTATATTATATCAAAAATTAACTATTTTAGGAAAAAATTTGAAAAATTAAATTTTTAGATGAAAAATTTGTCAATTTGAAGTTAAAATATTAAAATTTAAAGCTATTTTCAAAAAATATATTTTTTTGAAAAAAAAAAAAAACACGGCTGTTCAAAAGCATTTCGAATATTATTTATTTTTGAAAATTTTTTTGAAAAATTACATTTCAAATATAAAATTTTCCTTAAAAAATATTCAAAAAAAAATTATTGTAAAAAAATTTCAAAAATTACACTTCAAATATAATATTTTTTGAGAAAAAAATTCAATTATATAAAAACTTTTCAAAAAAAAATCAAATATTTTATTTTCTATTAATTAGCCATTACGGGGGAAGGGGGCTAAAGACCTTCTAAGTTACCCCCTGTAGACAACCCTACATACTGTTATATTTTTCTTTCTGTAAAGTTTGAAAAAATATTAAAAAAATAATTGGTCAAATAATTATGTAAATTTTAGGCATCGATATATAGGTATTTGCTAATTTTTATTTTTTGTTCAAAAAATAAACTATTATTTATCCAAAAGAAATAAAAAAAATGATATATCTGTTAGTTTTCCTTTCTCTATTTAATTAATTTATAGATCTAACCCACTGTTTACTTATGTAGGTATTCAACATTTAATGAGATGATGTTTTATATCCAGGAAGGTTCGTATATACTATATTATATTAGAGTTATTTTAAGAGATGTTACATTTTTCAGGGATAGAGGCTTTACTTTTATTATTCTTATTGTATATGTATTATCTAAACTTTCTTTTTTTGAAATAAACAAATGACTTTTTAAATATTGTGAAAGGTTGAAAAGTGTTCAATCATTTAATGTTCCGTTGTATTGCAAGATTGATTAAATTAAGCAATATAATATTTTATGGACTCAGATCAAGTACATTAATTAAAGTCTAGAACGGGGCCCAGTAAATTTAAATATACTAAAAGTAAAGTACTTGATTGAATTATAACTACAACTTAAAAAATATATATTATTAGGCTTTTTTAAGGTATTCATAAATTTACAAGTACTTGCAATGTTTTAAAGTACAAGTAGAAAAACTATGAAGAATATATTTACCTCCATCAACGATGTTGTACAGAGTTCATATTTTTGTCTCTTTTTTTTTGTCTTTCTATTGGTCACTAAGATTACAGTAAAAGTTACAGATCAATTTTAATCTAACTTGAAACATATTGAGATACAGTGCTCAAATGGGAGTCAATATGTAAGTAAATGATCATGTCTTTGATTCATCTCCTGAATCAAACAATATATTCAAACTAATTAAATTTATTTCAAAATGTTATCTACTATAATATAATTTTATAGTTGTATGATTCTATGTCCCTTCATAAAAACTCAAAGAGTAGGATATTTCAAAAACTTAAACAGATAAACACTTTTAACATAAAATAAAAGTTGTTCAGAATTCTGAGTTATGTACGTAAATCTATGTTTCATTTCTATTCGAACCAAATTTCAAGGCTCTGGAGGCAAGTTTTTATTTTTTTTTTGTAAATAAGTTGATTTTTTTTCATGAAACAAGATCGATGCCCCGTGTCTCAAAGTTGTTTTTCCAATTTTTGATTCAATAATGCACCAAAAAAATTAAAAATCCAAAAAGCCGTTTATTGAAATCGAATTAAAAAAGAAAATTAGGGAGAAGATTACCGATATAGTCTTTTTATGGTTGAAGGAGGAACATATTTATAATTATAATGACTATAGAAATATTTTCTATTGAAAAGTTTTACTAAATTCTGGAGTTATCTAAATATAAATCAAATATTTAATACGGGTACGTCATAGTAAAGGGATATAATTACATCCCTTTTGGGAAACGTGAAAGTGAGAGGATTGAAGGGACCAAAGTTAGGAGCATGCTCCTATTCAATTTAAGAATAAATAATTATTGATTCTTAAATTGAATTATAGTCAGGAAAACCCTCCCAAATCCAGTATTCATATTTTGAAAGACTCAATAAAATTATATTTAAATTAAAAAATTAAAATAAATATTAATATACTTCATAAAATGATGTGCTTAAAAATATTTTACTAACCTATTGATATCTCTAAATTGATATAATTAAGCTAATACATTATTATATTACATTAAACAACTTAAAAAATAGAAATATTTGATTCGATCTCTATAATTTATATAAAAATTGAGCTTCATTTTCCAGCTAAATAACTTGAATTCCTTTTGGAACGCAATTCAAATCTAACTTTCCCTTTAATTCAGATCAAGATGAAACATTATCATTGTCCGAAAAATTTCAGACATTTGATCAAGTTTGTTCATTGTTTTCGTGCTTCACGAGAAGAAGATGTGCTTAGATCGAACATTTTATCCGTTTAAGCTAGGAACAATCTATTTGGAAAAATAAGTACAAGATACATATATAACCTTATATCTTTAATACATAATTGAGAAAGAGAACTGAGGATCAAAGGGATGATCGAATGATGATTAATAATATTAAGATTATATTAGGGAGCATTGTGTCTGTGCTATTTTCATTTAATCACTGAGTATTTTTAGTTAATTTTGCTTTATATAATAATAGCATAATCAGGAGTGTAGTGGGAAAAATACATTCTATCTGTGATAAATGTGAAAAGTAATTTATAATTACTTCTTCATACTCATTTTAAGATGTAGTCAGTGTACTTGTTTCACATTCGTTCATCTTGCAGACCGAATTAAATGTGAGGTTTCCAGTAAGCTTAGTTCTTAATTTATTATTTTTTTATTTTCTTCAAATACACATTTTTTTAATGTAAGAATCATTGAAATGTTTGAATAGAAAATTAAATTTAACGAAGTAAATCCTACAAAGTATTTTTGTTAAAACATGCCCCCAAAAAAAAAAAAAAAAAAAATAATTTTTCTTAAGTTGTCATTGAATTACTATTATTTTACATTTAAACACAACAAACTTAATATATATATTTTTTAAATTATGGTTTGTGTAATACTCCTAAATAAAATAATTATATATAGTAAATCATGGGCATAATGGAGTTGCACTTATAAAAAATTAATCATTTTTTGACATATGTGTGCAATAAATAATTGCAGTGTTATTATTTAGTTTTTTAAATGTATTTTTGGGTTATCATTAATTCAAAAAAATATTGCAAATACTGTAATGCGTAAAAAAAATATCAAAAATTACTAGTAATGATAATTATTTTAGAATTAGCGAATAGTAAACATGGTATTATTATATAAGGCAAAATTAATTGATAATATTCAAAAATGGGACGGACACAATACTGTCTACTATTGTATTAATATTATTAATCAAGTAATCATCATTCATCTCTTCGATCCTCTCTCTCTTTATTAATTATTTATGTTATTGTACATACTTTGCAAAAAAATGACTCCTTATTTTAACGGATAAAATGTTCAATCTAGTCTTTACTTTCGGTATTTCTTTTGCATATGACTTGTAAAAAAATGTGAAAGGTAATATCTGTATTACTCTCAAATTGAAACACTTACTTTACACATTTTTTTATAAATCAAAAACTGTTTTATTGTAGTTCCAAAATGGTGTATATGTGGAAAATACATTAATTGTAGCACATGACTTCATATAAATTATCAAATGATGATCCAATAAAGAGGAATAATATTGTACAAAGTAAAAGATGGTTTTACCATTTGATTTTTAGGAATCAAAAGTACAGTTCACCCTAAATGAGTTTAAGGGATTGACCCTTGACCAACTCCAGATATTAGTAGAACTCATTAGCTCCGTCCTCACATTAAAAAAAAGTAATCCAAGATATTTACAGTCACCTTGTCAAGATGTCAAAAGGAAAAACAAAGAGACGGCTTTTAAGCAAAATAGTTAATAAAATTCCCTAAACATTGATCAAAAATTGCTCAAAAATATGAGAAAGTTCTAAACAAGGCATTATTGAATATAGTCAGATTAAATGTTTCAGGATCATATTGAAAAGTATTGATAATAGAATGTAGATGTAAATATATATGGATAATAAATGTGGGTCTCAGCCCTTGGTAGCTCCATTATTCGCATTAGTTGCTGTATTATTTGAAAATTCCTCCCCCAAAGTAAATGCACCTGTATATAAATAATTTTCAATCAAAATGGTTTTCCAGTCTAATATCCCGCATAAGGAAAATATATTATGAATTGAAAAAAATGTAAATGGTACTCAACCATTTAGAAATATAAATATATTCTAATTTATAGTATCTTATATTGTATCTTGCAATATTTTCTTCGAAAAGAGACATAAAATAAGGCCCACAATCAGTTGGAAATTAACCATGCAGAAAGACAAATATTAAGGTGACAATAAGCAATACATGGCTTAGTTAGGGAAACTAAATAACCTGATCTTGAGAAGTTTAATAAAGCTGTCATATTTGGTCTACTTTAGTATATTATGTTAAAATCCTATGGAAAAGAATCAGTATAATGGTTATTACTGCAAAATAGTTACCCCGAATAAACATTAAATCTAGAGCATAAAAAAGTTAAAAGCTGACGGAAATGGAACATTCTTTCGTATACCTTGTTTCCAATGTATTTTTCTTCCTGCATCAGGTTACTTTTATTGTATCACCCAATCTTTCATAGGAAAAAAGTCCATAATGAGTTAGTACTTAGTCAATGATTCCAAACTATAGAATGTTTCTTCAATCATAGTAGAGAATAGTTCACAGCTTAACAAGAACTACTTCAAATTTTACCAAGCAACTTTCCCAAATCTTGATAAGGGGAAAAACAAGCAGAAGCATCGATAGTTAACAAAGAAATATATACTGTAAATTTTTGTGTTAGCGTCGTGCCATATATTAGTTTGTAAGAGGTTTCGTGTTTACATTTGTCTTACTTTTTCCGTAGAAAAAGTATGTAACAGACTATACTTTATCTATTAATATTATTCAATAAGACTGGGGTGAATGAAAAGAATAATTCTTGGTGCATAGTCTATGTGCAGGATATTTCAACTTTTGTTGTTTAATTATATGATTCTACACGTACCATATTTAACGTATGAGTTTCTTAGTCCTCAATTTCAGTAATTTTGAATTGTTTTGCTTCAAAAATATCATAGATGCAATTTAAACGTATTCATTGAATTATTAATTTCTTTCTTTATGACATTCCCGTAACGATCTAAAATGAAAATCTTTTACGCCGATATTTCATTATAGAAAAAATTCTAACAATATGAAACTTGGATGTAATGGTTGTAAATTACTCAGTCAGTGCGAACAATATTTTTTGAAATCCGTCTACACAAACAAACAGAAGTGGCTGCTATATCAAATTGCAACATCGTCTCTTTTTATTAACAAGTTGTGCACTGAACAAAGAAGTAAAACTCACTCCTTAGGCCCATACTGTAACGGAACTTTGGCATACTTAGTGTATCGCTGTTCTAAATTAATACCAGTAATACAAATCTGTATTTTTAAAATATAGGAAAGCTTGAAAGCCAGGATAACAGAAGCTCACTATGACTTAGGAACCCATATTTATTCTCTGAATGCTTTCAAAGTAGATGTGTTTCACATTAAAATTGAAAAAATAACTTACACTGTCAGATGCCATCCCATTCCGATTCTATTACATATATAAAAAGTCGTAGAAAAAGTGCTCGATATTTTGGCAACTTTACAGAAAACAGACAACGTTTACTTCTTACCAAAGTTTTTCAACATCTGAGAATCAAGAAATAGAATGAATAACTCCCAAATTTTAATAGCTAATACAATCTTATAATTTATATATAAATTACTTATTTTTTCGATCAATCTCCATGTTTGAATAGCAATAATTACGCTTAGAATATTTTTATTACCAAATTGTGATTTCACGTCAACTAAGTTATTTTTTAATAAGTTGAATAGGTAATTTATGGTATATTTGTTTGTATAAGTTTATTTGAAATATATCTTTAAAAAAAAGATACTGAGTTTTGTTGATGTGAGGCCTAATGTTAGAAAATAAAGCAAAATACAATACACGTGAGAAGAGGCGTGGTGTCGTAACGCTTCAGCAAGAGAAGTTTTAATACGTATTGTGGAGCCTACAATTTGCATAACTCTCTTTTTATTTTTTCATTCAATCTCAAATATAATTCAGATTAGTGTTGTGTCACTCTTTATTTAATCATCTAGTCCAGTCAAGTCTTAGGAACTGTCCTGTCAGTCCTTGGGACCGGTTCATAAGATTGTTGATCCTTCGGATTCTCAGTGGTAGAACTGATTAAAAAATGCTTTATAGGAAGTGTTACAATCATCCAATTTATTCTGTTCGATAAAATGTTGCCAACGAGAATCTAACTTAATAATGCCCTTCTCGTAGAATCCCTTATCCCTATTGAAAAAAAACAAAAAACTCGGACAACCTATTGAGGGTAAATTTGTACCAGCCCAAGCGTGTCGGCCATAGACATGAACAGGGGTAGTTACTTGATGCCTGGTTTGTATTGTAGGGTGGATGGATAAGAAGTTCCAGCTGAGCTTTTAGAGCTTCTGGCGCGTCATTAAAGATGTGTACGGCCTGGCAATGTCTTGCTTATGTATTGATAGTTCCTATTCCCCAAGGCTGGTCGATTCTGTTCGATCGCGAGCTTCAAACAGTTGAGTTGTTCACAGTAGAGGGCAGAATTGAGTGGATTTTTTTTAGGTCGAACCACTGCTGTGCAACACGAACTACAAGAGTATGGGCTATACATTGCAAATATTCTTAGTCGTTTTTGACGCGTTTTTCCCTTTCAGATAGTAAAAATGTAAGATATGGCATATTTCTTCCTTTAAGACCTCTATACTCGACACACGATACTTCACGACTGAATTGGCCAAGCAAATACTGTAAAAATGTGTTTACACTTACGTATACACTCACAAACATTTACAAAGCGTTATCGTATGATACGATAAGACCAATAATAAAACAGACACACTTAGTTAAAAAAAGGCGGGATATAAAAAAATTATTTTTCCCAAACCTAATATAGTCCCTCCCCCAAAAAGAAGACGAAAGACGAAATATCATTTCTTTACTCCATTCACAAGATGTATTCTACAAATTATAATCCACAATTTGGTACATATAAATTAATATTTTGTTTTTTTATTACTTCTTTTGTTTTGAATATCTCTACCTATTAATTTTTTTATTTAAAAGTACAGTAATTTTATCATGATTGATTTTATATGATTATACCTGCTTTGACAATTAATACAAAATCTCATTAAGATCCATTTAGAATTGATGACAACGGGACAATTAAATAAATGTATTCTGCATTAGGAATTGTGAAATAATGTATCTTAAAGAATGAATAACGCAGACTAATAAAAAATAAATAAATAAAAAGAAAAGTAAAGAAGGAACTATATATGCATATACTTAGTTTTTTCCACTCTCAACTGTTTTAGGTAATCTTAGATCAGTGATCTAATACAAACGTAATGACAGCTAAGCTACTCTCATGCCAAAAATTTTTAAATTGTAAGATATATTCTGTTAATTTTTAGTGTTTTTACCGGGGACATGGTTTTTAAAACTAAGTTAATGTACATTGGAAATGGAACAAATTTTTTGCTGCAAGTCCAGCATTAATAAGAAATCACATTATTTTAAATAATTTGTATGTAAGCTAAAAGTATAATATGTTTAAGCATAAACAATTTATCTATCAAAATGGTCAAACAAAGATTAAACGTAGTTAAAGTAAAAGACCATTGCATTTCAAAGGGTCAAAGTTAAAACAAAAATGCATAATTGATCATAACTTTAAAACATATTAAGATACATAACTCAAATTTGATTTTTTTATTATTAAAGTACTACTCAAAAACACACAAAAATCGAAAAACCTTCATTTCTTGTAGAATGAAGATATTTTTTCAGCAGGAGAAACACATTGTAGCTATAAGGACATTCTCAAAAACTCAAACGAAGTCGAACTCGAATCCCATATAGTCTCATTTTTGGAAAAATTTAATATTTTCTATTTAAAGAATGATTGAGAGATACTAAATGTTTTATAAAATTATATTTGAAATCATTTAATTTGAAATCTGAATAATTTTAATTTAATTTCTTATGAGTTTTTTGGAAGACCCAATATAGGCGGAGTACCGTAGTCTTCCCTCACTTGATCGTACTAATATCCTTATGTTAACTATTAAAATAACGTACACATTCATAAATGAATTTATTTTACGATCATATCTAATAAATAGATAATGTATTTAGCATAATATCTTAATGGATTAAATCCTATATATATATATGATCCTCTATTTTTGTGTTAGATAAATGGCAAATAAAGAGTCTATTGGGTAAAAATTTACATTTGAATAAAGTCTAAAAGAGTTAAGCTGGATAGTTTTGATTATATTGTGGAAAATATCAATGTGTATTGAACGTACACACTACATAGTTACTCAATATAAAGCTTATTTTATTATCAGTGTATCTGTCAGATGATTTTTTCTACACATTGATAATATATTTTCATCGAAATAAATAAGCGAATAAATAAAAAGTTACAATGGTAACAGCAATATAAATATTTTTTTTTTCACAATCATAACAATTACATTTATTAGTTTATATAATATTTTTTTTACATGTATACATATATGAAAGGTAACTTCTATTCATAACTCTTTTAGATCAAATATAAATTTGAATAACTTACATTTAACTCTCGATTAGAGAACATCATGTTCAATAGAGTGGTAAGTGAACTAGGAAATAAGTTATAACGTATTTAACCCATTACTTAGATTATATACAGTTGAATGATTGAACATGATTATGACCTTTAAATTTTGCATATTTTTTACCATTCTATCCATTTTGAACTCGTAAATTGAAGTCAAAATTATAAAAGTACTTGTATAAATATAAAAATTGAGAAAACACAAATTTTCATTTTAAAATAATTTGAAGAATGTGAGTTTTTGGTTTCAAAAAGATATAATCTGTTATTATCCAAATAAAAACTATATATTTTTTTATTTTAAATAAAAATTTCATTAAAAATGCAATAGGGAAGTTTTAAGGATTAAGTTAGTACCCATTCTTTTTTGATGAGGTTGCATTATTATATAGATAATAGCTATTATTTTACATTTTTGTAGCTACTGTTGGTCGGTCATCACAAAAAAAAAAAAAAAAAAAAAAAATCTAAGAAAACAAAAGGAAAAATGAAATTTCATCTCTAAAAGATCCAAAGAAAGTTTATGCACTTACGTCTTCAACTTTGTTTGAAATGTAGAAAAATATTCCAACATGTAAACTCTTCTATTAATATATTTATGAGACTCGAAATTATCAAAACGAAGTCTCTATAAGCATTTTAACTGACTAGTTTCGAATAATTCTTTATTTTATCTTTGTGAATTTTTATGAAGTGATCGAGCACTATTTACGAGTATATACGAGTAATATTTTCCATCCAATATTTGACAAATGCTTCAAAATGAAGTAATATGAATTCTATTTTGATTTGATTTGCAATACTAAGCATGCCAAAAAAATCAAATTGCTTAACTAACCAAGTTAACTGAAAAACTAAACTGATTTACAAAGTATAAGATTAAAAAAACATGAAAAAATTACATTTTTAAATATTTATTCATACTTATGATTTAAAGAAAACATTGATTTTATTGATCATATGATGAGTTCAGATATGGCTTCAACTTTGATATACATATTTCATCATTTAGCTTCTTTATTGACATTGATAATTTACTACTACCTATTTGGGTAAATATTACTAGCAAGATGAATGTTCAGCATAATTGAATATATTGAGTCATGGATATGTTCAATTACGTATGTTATCATTTTTATTTTTTCAAATTTATTTGGAGGATTAATTTCAAAATACGATTTAATATTTGTGGTGCATCAATCTAAACATAATATCGAATAATAATCTAAGAAGAAGACAATCCCAATTAATTGAATTTACTTCATTTATTTGTTATGCCTACTTTCTACCCAATATTTCATAGACATATTCGAGTCAATTATCGGCTTGTTTTTCTAATTTGTAGGAAGTGATGAGATACAAAATAACTTAAGCTATAATGTGGTGCCCTTTTAAGATTTAAAAAACTTATATTGCCCCCGATCTGGTTTTTTAAATAAATCTATTCATTTATCTTTTATTGTGACGATCAATTTTGGTTACTTTAAATTTATAGTGGCTGCAATGGGTAAAAAAGAATACTTAATTGATCAAAGTTAATGATAATTTATCGAAGTGTACAAATATAATCCAAACTGAATTTTGAGCCAAATCATTCTTGCTTGCCGTATAAATTAGAATGAGAAAGAAAGTTTAATGAAGAAATAAATAAATTATTAACTAATTCAGACTGAAGTGTTAATAATAACAGATTTTAATTCGTGGGAAATATTTTTTTTTTAAAGTGCTTTGATTTAGCTTTGACCGAGAGATAATAATGTGTTTCATCATTCCAAGTTTTAAATTACAAAGAATCCTTTATAAATTAGTCATAAATAAATTTAAAAGAACAACAACTCGAAATTTGATTTAACAAAGCAAGTGTATGGGGGTGAAATAAATAATATTTAATTAATCGGACTCTCATGAGTCCCGCCATTTAGTCTTCTTGAGCTAGGTGTAAAATAGGCACCCATATAAATTTTCAGCCTCCTAGGTCCCACGGGCGTGGGAACACACACAAACTCTATTATATTTATACAGATAATGATTTTTAAAAAAAGATGAGACCTAGCAACGTATTTGATGATAACCCCTTATCATCAGATTTGTGAAAAGTGAGGGAGATATCCTACAAAATCTACTGTAAAAACAAGTTTTTTAAATACCTGCATGCATAAAAAATTACTGTTTAATAATATTTTGGGAGTGAGAGAGATGTATCTCTGGTATAGTGAACTTCAAGAAAGAGACGTTGTAGATTTATACTCTCATCTATATTAGCTCTGAAATATTTTCAAATCACATGGTAGAAATTTTTTGGGTATTCTCCCACCTTTCTTAGGCAGCCTTCCACAATTCATAAAAGACATAAATTAGATCTATAGATCTGTCCATTCAATAAGTATCATCTAAAGTAGTTTAATAAGCTCAAGTATTAAATAAAATACAAAATGCACTATAGTATTACAAACTTATTCCTAATACTTTGATTTATGGAACTTCTCGTAGGAAAAAACATGAAAAGCTGGTTCCCTTTCTTGTAGCAAAAGTAAATGATCTTTATTTAATAACTCCTTGTGTAAGTTTTAGAACGCTGAAATAATTTTGGTGTAAGTTGTTTGAGCCAAAGTGGTCAAAGCAAGAATAGGTTCAACTTGATGTAGCTCACTGAGGGCACCTGTATAAAAAATAACTATTATGAAGTTTAAGTCCATAAAATATCTTACTAGAAAGACCAACTGATTATTTACATCTTCGTATGTATGAAGAAAATAAGTATCATAAATAGTCTAGAGCAATAGCAGAGGTCAGTGTCAAACGATTAAATTGGTCATCTATGAAACTGACTTACTAATTTAATTTTTGTGGATGTTTAAAAAAATAGTGCATAATGTATCTCATTCCAATCCAGAATATGTTAATGTACCACTATAAATCCAAATGTATTTCAAAGAACTTATTTTTCCAATATAAAGCAAGTCTTAACATTTGTACTTACCCTTTGAAATAGACATAAAAAATATCAAAATTCATAGAAATGATTTTTCTTTTAGTTCTCTGATCAAAAACGAATCATGGATCCTCCAAATAATACAATAAATGTTAGTATGAATTTAGAAAACTGTAGTCTTCATTTTGGTAAAGTATCATTGGGCAAAGATCATGGTGTTTTGTGTTTGAGACTTGCTCCAACCCTCACAACTAAAGTATGTTTTATTGAACAGTTTTGTTTTACTGGGGGAACATTTAAGATATTACACGGATTGTATTTTGTCTTTAAAATTGTACAGATATGCCAATATCTACAATGAGGGGAGGGGGATTCAATCTAACATGTCACTATCGTTTGTTACAATAGAAATAATTATTTTACGGAAAGAGACGCAACATATACGGATGAAATACAGATACATTTCAATCCAGTCGTGACCAACAGCTCCTTCCTTTACTCCATACTTCCATGACGTTCCCTACATGCCTTCATCTCAACATGCGACTGTAAACGGGGTCAAAATTAAATAGATTTTTCATCTGAAAAGATGATTCCTCTTCGAACTGGTGCCGATTTAAGACCAGTTAAAAGTCCTATAGAACATTGAAGATGGGCTTTTTTTCATGCAGATTGTCAGAATGCACCTCTTGAATAGTACCAAGGACAACATAGCTTAGCTATTGTTTTGTTGACTGCCGTGTAGGAATGTTAAATTTTTAAGCATAAATTGATGTGTTTTGGTTAATCCCAATAATGGGTTTCCTGCCACTGAGAGCTGATATTTTATAGAAACTATAAAGTGTTGGAATTTTTAAAATCATTGACTTACGTTCTCCGGGATTTGAATTGTATGAGTGGGTAAATTTTTAGCTTCCAAATGATATACAACTTATATGTATATATACTTTTATATTTTTTCGAGGCATTCATCCCAACTATTGTATTGAGAATAATATCCATTCTTTCATTTATTGGTAATGCAATGTTTATTATATCCGTAACAAGGAACAAAAACAAGTGATATTTTTTCTTTTTATGTAATTTGATATAACTTCACAGATTTTTAATCATTTTTTGCGAGCTACAAAATGTATTTTAATTTAAAATTTTATACTTACTTGCATTCTTAATTTATAAGAAATCTTGTTTAACATCTAAAATAATATTTTGATGATGAAATGAAATTAATATCATGCAAATGTACGGTAATATACCAAGTGATTGAAGAAGGATTGGAAACGATTCTTTTAATACTATTTAATTACTATTAGAATACAAGTGACTGCCAAGTAACAACCGGAAATAAAGTAATCCTGAAGATTACCTTATTACATTTAAAATATTTTTGGGTGAAAGAACAGATTCAACAAAAACTGTCACCCTTGAACAGTTTAGAAATCTACAAAGCAAATATATCAGCTATACAAAGTAATATTTCGTAAATTAAGCATTTTATCTATATAGGCATTTTATAAAAACATTTTTTTAGTGATATAAGTTATTTCTAACTTACGCACATAGGATATAAAATGAATATATGTTGAATTAAATATTTATAAATTGCAAATTTAATGTTTAAGATACTTAAAGTGTATTAGATAGGTCAAGTATAGATTTGAAGAGAAAAGCAAATTATCCTATATTTTCTTTTGGATTTGGTAGGTGCAAAATTTAATGTAAACATAATGTGTTATATATTTTTAGAAATGTTTTTGAAATTGTTGCTGTATTGTAAACTTGTCATAACTCGATTTTCGCCACTTCTTATTAGAGAGAAAATAAGAATTTCAACTTTTTAATTTACTAATAACTTTTAAACTATATTCACTATAATTACCGACTTTGGGACACTTATGTAAAACATCCATTCGCTGTTATATATGTTTGCTAAATATTAACGGTTTGTTGTCATTGCAAATTTATCGAGATATTACAAGTCACAAATCGACAATTGGTTTTAACTTTTTTATTGCAAATTTATAAATGTTATGAAATCTAAGTATTGTAAAGAAAATCCAAATATACATAGTACAAGATCAAGTCAATTTCTATTTTTAAGAATATAATATTTCGTTTAAAAACATGTTGAATATACCGGGTGTCTGGAAAGTCCTGACTGATTTCTAGCTTCCAACTTCATTAAGATCTACAAGGACTAAAATTAGAGATACAGAGAAATGTTTTTAATACCAAAAACTTTGCTTGGTTATAATCTATAATATGTTTTTTAACAATTTGGCCTTTAGCTTCCATAACAGCCACAACACGGGGACGGAAGGAGGAGCAGGTGTTCTTGATGAAGGAGGGGTCCATCTTGGCCCAGACCTTGGTGATACTGGCCTTGAGAGCTTTGGTACTGATGTGGCGTTTTTTTGCAAGCCTGCCTCTCAATGTGCGCCCAGATGCTGAAATCCAAGGGGTTCAGGTCGGGAGAGGAGGGGGGCCAGAAGTCCTTAGGCCAGAATTCATATTCTCCTTCAACCACTTTTGGGTGTTCTTGGCTGTGTGTGCAGGTGCCCCACCCTGCTGGAAACACACCCTCTTACCAGGATACTCCTTCCTGATCCATGGGACCACCTTGGTCTTGAGCACCTTGATGTAGTCCTTCAAGGTGAGCCTGTAGCCCTCTCGGAAGAAGACTGGAGGCATGGCTTTACCATCTGAGCCAACAAATCCAAGCATCATGATGCTGGCTGGGTGCTTGGTCATGGACACATATTTCTCAGATCCCACATAACCATTAAGGTTAATGTAGCGATCATTTTTGCAGTTGAAGACTGGATCCACTGTAAAAGTTTTGTCATCGGAAAAAATGAGAATTCTGTCCCCATTGCTTTTCATGTTGTTCAAAATCTTCATGCATCGGATGTATCTGGCCTCCATATTAGCCATGGACAACATGGGATGGGTGGTGCGGACCAAGGACTTGCCCCCAATGTCCTTGATAATGTTGGCAGCAGTAGTCCTACCCATGTTGTTCTTCTTGGCAATTGTTCTGAAACTCAGAAGAGGGTTTATCTTGATCTGGGCCCTGATCTTCTTCTTAGTGGCCTTGGTGGCCTTTAAGACAGGTCTCCTACTTCGAGGCTTGTCTTCAAGGCCTTCCCCCTTGTCCAATCTCCTCTTGATCCTGCCAATGGTGCTGGCGGACATGCTGGTGGCCACAGAGATCTCCTTGTGGCTGATTCCTGCACGAAGCAGAGCAGCTACTTCATGTCTTTTAGCCTCCATGTCAAAAACACTTATGAATTTGGAAATGTTATTGAAACAAAACTTGTTAATCTGAAAACGGTCTTTAACTTTTATTTACACAACAGTTACGTAAAAAGTCTCTAAAAACTCAAAAAAAGCCATCGAAGGTACCGGTCAAGACTTTCGGGACACCGGGTATATGTTCATATAAAAAAAATTAAACGTCCTTATTACAAATGCTGACTTATTTTATACTACATAACGTCTCTATATTTAACCTTAACATTGCTGATCTCTTCATCTTGGTTTTTTAACTTTGTATTCAAACCATTTGGTCTTACACTGTTTCATAGAATGCTGGAAATTTAATTTATAATTTTTTAAATATTGCCGGGCATTTCAAATATATTTGTTCCAGTCTTAGATGCAGGGGCAGCAACAGAGCTTCATTCATTCTAAAGGCAATAAAAGTTTTGAAAATACTATCACATACGTGAGTTCCCCATTATCTATACACTGAATAAACCAAAATTTGACATTTTAATATCCAGAGATTTTTTCAACTAAAATAGCTTTTCATTGAGAGATTTCCAATTGATATATCAATATGTTTGATTTGATTAGTGTGAACGAGTAATTGATTAAGTCATTAGTAATTGAGGTTTTAAAATGTTTGCTTCTGGGGGAAAAAATCAGGTTCTCATTAGTTTTTATTGAAAAAACTACACTAATTAAAAGTTTTTTGCATGACAACAGGTCAGATGGTAACAATTTTAATTATCTAGTGTTTAAAAATGTTTGCAAATTTCAGATTAAGAAAATGTATTTAAACAATTGTTTTTTTATATAAAAGAAATTAAAGCAATTATTTCATTTTATTAGCCACAATAATAAAAACTTAACAGCTAAACTGCCATAAGTTTAATCTTATAAAATATTATGCCTAATCAATTTTGTAGCAACATTTATTTTTTCGACAAAAATACACGCTCCTTATTATTTTAACTCATGATATCAACCTACTCTATTTCCAAGAAAAAATTACAAAAAATTCATTATACACAGGTTTATGGTATTTAATAAAAATATTTAGAAGATTTATTTTATCTTTTCAAAATTTGACTTCTAAACCAATTTTTGAAAGCTCAAATATTTTTTCAAAAAGTATCTTTATGATTAACTATAACCCTAATTATAGTGAATGGAAGGTTTGGGGGCGTGAAAATTGGACAGTGAATTCAATTCAAAGTAATCTTATAAAGAGTTTCACTCTTCGTTAGTAAGCATCCGCAGTTAGAGATTAGGATTAGGGTAACCACAATAAAACGTATTGGATTACTAGATGAAGAGTTAAAAGATTATAATAACTACGTCTTCTAATTTTTCTTTAAGCTATTTCGTCATTTGAAAAATTTCAAATTTCAAAAATCCAACACAAAAAAAAAAAATGTTTTTAAAAACAAAATTTTAATATTTTGCACTTGCCAAATACATATAAGACAGAAAGAAAGAAATGTATATGCTTATTTTAAAATAATCTTAACAACATGAGTTTTTGGCTATCAAAGTTACCTGTAGTTGGTATATAAAATAATTGCTACCGTTGTATGCCTCAGTCTTCACTTTGAAGAAAAAAAATCCTTGTAATCTAAAGGAAAAACAAAGGAACGACTATTAGGAAAACAGTTAATTTATAAATTGCAGAACATATAAATAAAATAAGGCATAATCAAGATATTTAATTATTTAATTCTATATAGTCTTATTTAATTCCTCAGGAGCATAGTAAAAAGTATTGACGATAAATGTAGACTCATATGTGTAAGAAGCATGTTGATAAATCTTGTGAGTGTATTTATAATACAAAAATATGAAGCACCAAGTGTCACTTTGTATTTCACTCATATCTTTAGAGTAGATACATTAATAATTGAATCAAAATCCACATTTTTTTAAAGATAAAAAAAGTCATTATTCAAATAGTTTTTAAAGTTGAATACTTGATGAATACATAATTTTTAAAACCCTTATTGACATAAAAACTAACAGAATATTATGAATAATTATTATTTAGACGTTTACCCTCTTCTTATCAACTTTTATGGTATTTGTAATTGGACTTTATTGATAGCAAGCATTGCTCTCTTAAAAGAAGTTGAAGTAGTCAGTTTTTTAATAAAATAAGTAGTGCCGTCGCATATACTCTCAGTACAATTTTAAGTATTCCTCAAGTAAGGATTTTTTTTAATTATACATATTATTGAATTTAGATAACTATATGCATTTATGTTTTTTACCCAATAATGAAATTGAAATACACATAAAACAAATACTATAAAAATAAACCATATTTTAAAGAATATATATATTTTTTTAAATATCAATATAATCATTTATATATGTATATGTATATTTTTTAAAGTACATTTGACTGTTTAGGAGTAGTATGGTTGTTTTAAAAATGAATAATAGCTTATTTTTAAGTATAAAGCTTTATAAATAATGTTATGGTTAAAAACATGACATATGACAAATTCTTGATGGTTAACTCATATGATCTTTGTACAATGATAAAAGAATAATAGTTTGTCGTTGTTGTAGTTTTATAAAAATAACACGTGGTATTTTATTTAACTCTTCCATTTTGGGGTAGCATTTTAAATCACAAAAAATATTTTTGTGGTGAAAATGATGAAATCCCTTCCTGTTCACAGCTCAAAATCAAAGTAAATATTTGTTCAAAGGTTTTCTAAAGTAAATCGTCAAAAAATAATTGAACTAATGATTGAAACGGATAAATTTACCCTTCAAAAAATAATGAATCAACTTCCGTTCGTATATGTACAAGATTATGTAGTATCAGTTTCATTCAAATGATATTATATTTTTGTAATAGATATTGATCTTGTAATAATAAAATAAATAATTCATTATGATAAACAAGTATGTGAAACTGGAGCCGAAAGGAAACTTCATTCAAGTGTCGGGCTACATCGATTTCTCAAATCCTTTACTATTAAGCTTAAATGGATCAACATGACTCATCACAAATCCTCATAGATACTTTAATCCAATTCTGTAGTTTGCTCATAATATTTCAAGGAAATAGCTTATTTTTATACTCCTAAATGACAGAAAACAGAAAGACTTAGGCCTGAGGACTACCCTTTATAGATTGCCAGGGCATTTTGAAAAATACATTTATTTGTTTTCTATATTGCCAGTAACAATATATATAAATTTGATTTTAATTTAGAAAAATATTTTTATTGAAATGAAAGAACCCCGTTTAGAATATCGCTCTCGGTAATATTTTTAGAATGAAAAAAACTTATAATTCATTTAAAAACAGTTAGAGTGGACATTTTAATGAACACAAACCTCTGCCTATAATCCTTTCCTCTAAAAATTAATATTCATATGTATGTTATTAGACCAAAAAGTTATTATAAATTATGGGATTCTTAAGTTTTTTGTCCGCTTAACCTTTCAAAATTTAATGGCCTCTTACTTGTAACATTAACAATCTTCTTTGATTTTTTTTTTAACTCGGCGCGCTGTAACTCTTTCTCTAATTCTGCATAGAAACAAAAAAATAACCAAGACGAAAATATTACCTCCCTTTAACTTTGTTAATGGAGGTAAAAATCTAAATGCAAAGATATATAAACGATATTATGATATATTTTACATTCAAATGGCAATATTTTGTGTCTCAAAGGGTCCATTTATCGAAGAATTTTATCAATGTATGACATATGGATTTTACAGAGCAAAATGGCAAGAACAAATGTATTCGATTCTGTGCATTTTATTTATATTCATTATAGCACTTATCGTATTCTTCATCACCTACTTTTTTGAATTCATTCAATCAAAAAGTACATTAAATATTTATTATAAAAAAACATTATACCTAGGCATATACAGTGTACATAAGCTATCTATGCTGCCATAAATAGTTTTAAAATGGTTTTTAGGTTCGATACTCTCTGGCACCTACAGAAAACATACATAATATACATACTTCAATGGAAATTCTTAGGTCAGATGAAGTAGTTTTAATACTCCAATGGTTACTTATACTTAATCAGTGTAACTCTATCTGACCAATTACAGGAACATTTAAAAAAAATCATCCAATCAGACTTGGATAAAAATATCAATTACTTTGAGAAATCAATCTGGCTAACCCATACCTCGTTGTCTTAAATGAGAAGTATCAACAAAAAAACCCAAGCTCTGAACTATTAAAACCTATACAGAAAAATAATAATTTTTGAATATAAGAATTACTTTTAAAAATTTTAAGATCTTTTTCAATGATGGAAAATACCTGAAAAAAGAAAAATCATTAAGTATTAATTTCTTCTACATTTATTCTAGCCTGTTTTAATGTTTAAATTTCACAACTATAGAACAAATTATCCACTAAAGGAGATAGTATCCATGGTATCGTCTCTCAAGCAATTATCATCCTCAACTCCCAATCCATCAGTTCACCTGCACAACCAGTGGGCTTGGGTGTACTATAGAATGTTACAAGGGTTCTGTGGTGTTTAGAAACGATGCAGCGCAAGAGTTTAAACTGAATTTTGTCCTAGTATTTCACATGCACAACCAGAGAACTGTAGTACATTTTGGGATATTAGGAGGTTCTTTTTATGCTCATGGAAGCGGCTGCAATATTGTAAGTTCGAGGTCTAACCCAGAAATAGCAACTACTTCCACATCGAGTGAAAGGAGAGTGCCTATGTAATGTCTATGTATTTTTATACTTGTACTCAAAATACTTAAATGAGAATCATTTATAAAATTTTACGATCATTTTTTGTTTGTTATGAAGACCGAGTAGTAGAGTTTTTTATTGACAATAATTACAAAAGTGTCGGGCAAACCTACTACAGTTATTTTCTATATTAAATGTGAATGTTTGTGTGTATGTGTCTTTGTATGTTCTTCAATCACTGCCCAACAAATGGGTGGATCTTACTGAAATTTCGAATATAGGTTTTAATAAAACGGTTCTGGTAACATTTTTTTGGGTCATCGGGGCCATTGCAGCCTTTAAATGGTCTTTTTAGCACTTGGCCTGTACAACCAACGAGCTTGGGTGTATTTCAGATATTATATGGGTTATTTGATGCTTAAGGAAGCGACAGTGAAAGAATATAACCTATCTGAGGGACCAGAAGCCCACAAACCGTGAGTGGCGGTGACTTTTAGTATATTGTGAGGAGTTTTTGATGCTTTACTTGCATAAACTGAGAGCTGGGGCGTATTTTGGGATATTAAAAGGGTTCCTTGAAGCTCAGGAAAGGCGGCGGAGAAATTTAACTTGGCTCAAGCACAACAGTTCATCTGCACAACTAGTGTACTGTGGTGCAGTCTATTATATTGGGAAGGGTTCTTAGTGCTTATAAAGGGGGAGGCGGTGCAGTTTAAACTACCTTGAGGCCCGGTAATTCCCCTGTACAACCTGAGGGCCGGAGTGTATTAGAAGTGTTCTTTGATACTCAGGGAAGCAACGGTGGAAGAATTCAGCTAATAACCCTAATAAGAAATAGCCCAACACTATCTCCAAAATATTTTAATTTTGGCTAATTTGAAATGAAATACATAATTAATTAATATCAAATTTTATCCTTTTTTCATCATGTAGCAGTATTACTGTTTTGATTCAATAAATTATGTAAATGCATTCTTTTATCATCAATTAGTTATAAATAAATATTATTTTGCATTGAAAGTGATTATTCTTCCTAGACTTGAAATATGTCTTCAAATGCTGTCGTTTCTTGTTGCCACACTGGTAAAACATCTCGTCGAAATCTCAATGATAATAAAATAGGAACTTCTTTGCCTAAAATTACAATGAAAATTTTAATAATAAATGGAAATCAGCTATTCCAATAGATTAGATACCTGATAAAAAAAATACTCTATATATTTAGCGTAGATATATTTTCATGAGTATTTATATACAATTATTATTGTTTACTAGATGTTAAATCAGTGCATAGCTCTAAAAAAGGTTTGTTTTCTCTTCATTTTAAACATGAAGGTTTTGACCTAGTGTGGAGGCTGTGATAGAGGCTTTAGACGGCCATATTTAATCATTCTTGGTAAGAATTATTGCTAAAAGTTTTTTTAATATGATTTATCATCATACTTTTCAAATAAAAAGTTATTTGGTTTTGCTTCTTGATCGCAGAAAATTTCCGTCGCCCTGTATTTTCATATGAAAGTTTATGTTCTTCGGAAGTTCTTTTCATACTATGTAAATGAAGTTATGATTTTTATAAATCACACCATTATTCCTGATTCTATAATTTTTTAAAAAAAAAAAAATCAGGCTGTCTTGCCCAGCAGTCGTTAAGATAAATCAAATTGAAAAATATAGCAAGCCCGATTACTTTATGGTTTAACCTATTGTAGTTTTTTTAGAAAAAATCCCCTAAAATTTTTTTTTACTTAATTTACTTTTTTTAGAACAACAAATAAGCCTTCAATTGATTTTTTTGGGGGGGAAGCAAACTTTTTTCCATTCAAGTTATTTTTTAAATTTCTCATTTATTTTTTTTGGTGGGGGGAACAGCCCATCCAGACCCCCCTTCCCTGCAAACGGCCTTGGTGTTTCATAACGTTTAATTTTTTTAAATCTAGGAATAATAATTATTCTAGAATATTATTTCCTTAATATCTTCATTTGACTCAATTACTCAGAACTGGCTTAACTTAGACCATGGATTATTTAACATCTGGATAAACTATTTACTTTTAAAATCATGTAACCTCTCTAATATTAGTATTACTGTTTTGATAAAATAAATTATATAAATAGATTCTTTAATCATCAATTAGTTATAAACAAATACTACTTTGCATTGAAAGTTTGATAAAAGATCCTTCTCCATACTCACTAATAAAGGTAATCTGAAAATTAAAAGTGAGATCTGAAAGTAATAAAATGAAATCTTGTATACATAATTAGCTGTTCCTCGACATAATTTAATTTTAGTTGATAATTGCTTCTGTTGAACTCTTTCAAGTTTCACCTCCGAAAATGAAATTTCCGATAAAATCTTTGGCGAGACGATCCACCATTCCATGATAGATTACTTAGATCACAAATAAGATTTATGAATGGGCAATCAGATAAGGCCCTATCTAGCTCCGCGTCCATGATTAATCACTTTTTAACAGGACTTAATTAGAATCCTGTACAAGTTTGCCCGCACGTCATACTTTCTCTTTTTATCTCGAAACTGGAGACAGGGACAGAGGATAGTTGAAATTCAATTCTCGCAGTCTTTTAATAATAAGGATATTACTTCAGTACGTCAAGTGTAGGGACCAAAAGCGAAACGAGGAAAATATTGACGGAGGAAAAGTAGAAGGATCTCGACTTTTTTGAGTTATTCAAGTAATTAACACTTGGAAAGATAACAAAAGTAAATAGAAGGTCTCATTGTGTGAAAGGAGTTATGAATTTGGCTCTTATAGAGTATTCAGAGGACGGAACGGGGTGAGTTTTCTCGGAGTACATCCGTCGACTGAGGGATGAGGCCGGAGGAGATCATATCTAATTATGTAAGACTACTTCACGAAAGTAGATGGAAGGCCTCATTTTGTGAAAGGGTATACTTAAATACAGAAAAGAACCATTCTAAAATAAAGCAAACACATTAAATTAAAGCACTCCAAATTTCTAATTCGTTTAATTCGCAATCCTTACTAAAGAAAATATTTTGATCCAAAGCTATAGAACAAGTCCAATTTGGGAATAACATTTACTACATAATTCTTCTTATTCCTGGATGAAAGTAATGGTTATCATTTTGAAGAACATATATGCGATCAAATCTATTAAGTTAGGAAACAGAACAAAAAGTGGAGCATAAATGATCTTTAAAAAAATAAATGAAAAATATCAAAGAACTTCATATCAGATAGGGGCTCATAATATCGTCAAGAATTCTATACAAATTATTGATATCCTCGAGACACTTCCTTTACTTATACTCGTTGAGATATGTCTAAAAAAGCTCTCTAGAGGTATTCATTACTCCTAACCGTCTGAGCATACCCTTGAAATGACTCCACAAAGACTCAATCGTCTAAGTATGAGCTCTAGTTAATGGATCCACCAAGTTATACTTAGGCACAAAAGTAAAGTGTGCCATATCAAACACATTCCCAAGGTTACGATTGGCTGTCCAATCGTCATAAATGACAGTTGCTCCGGCCAAAAAGTAAAAACATATTCGAACAATTGTAATTAATAAAATTAAAAAACAATTACGTGATACTTAATTATACTCTATATTAAAACTTCATATAGGTAACAAACAAATAATTAAGTTTGAACAGGGGACATAATTATAGACTGTAAACTAAGCGTCAATATGATAAAATTTCATTTGTTTATATCTTTTAAATAAGAAACTTAATTTAAATTACATTATTAAAAAAATACTTGATTATTTTTTAGTTATTACTTATTTACTATTAATGTAAAGCTGTTAGGTATAGAAATATACAGTAAATGCTTTTATGATTGTATAATCCTATCTATAAACTTATTCCAACAATTATGATTGATAAAATCAATACAAAATCCAATGATTATTTATTGTAATATAATATTAAGACTTATTATTAGGTAACAAATAGTTAAGTTTAAATAAGGATTAAGGACCCTAATTATAGACTATAAACTAAGTGTAAAATACTTCAATTAGGCATTGAATTCACTCTTATCTGAGTTCATCGATGTCCAAGAAGAAAAATGCCAGTACGAATTTGCGCACTACGACTCCCATGCAAAATATTTCTGAGAGTAAAGACATCCGATCACACTTTTATTATCATCCCCCCTGTGTCCGTGGAATGGACAGGCTTTGACTATTCTTATACATACAAAAATAAACTTTTGAATCTTCCCCCTCCTCCGTTTTTTCTGCATAGTAACATTTTTTGTTCTACACTCTAATATTAAAAATTAGAAGGGGAGAACACATTAACCAGTTAATTCGTTGATATCGTTCCAGATATCCTATATTTCAGATACAGTTCCTTTGGATTGAGGACTGAATCCCGGATTGTCTTGAGATATTGATCTATATTTTCCGTTTCAATGTTGCCCTAGCAAACTTGTTTCTGAAGTCGTCTTTTGCCAAGTTGATCCTCATCTTTCTATTGGGGTTGTTATATGGACTCCCTTGCCTCGTAAATGGTTTGAATGTGAATTCTCCAATTTGATTTTGGACCATAATTATCAGAAGGTAGTAGTAGTCTGAGTTTTTAAAACATCGTCTACCGTTTTCAATCCAAAAGATGTCTTCACATTTGCAGGTATTTTTATTTGGAGGAGCTCACTCTCGTGGAGCAGGGCCGCCATTTCTACCTTGAGCCAATACATCTTCCTCGTCTCTTTGGGTATGCTTTGAATCTCTCTCCATGATGAACATTTAATTTCTTTTTCCACCAAGTGCATTATTCTTTATCAAGGCCGCCTAGACACTTTGGAGCGAATAATCATCTTCTTGGATACCCCCCGCTACATATATCAGACCGTTTTTGGGAAACAAATAAGTCCACTCACCTTTCTGCCTCTATATTTGACTTTGGGTCTTGTATTAGGGCGTGCATCTTAGCATATAGTTCACTCTTGGAATGACTACCATGTTCCAACATTTAATTCGCTCAAAAACGGTGTATCTATGTTATCTTATATCTTAAATTGAGCCATCTATATTATTATTGACTCTCTCCATATTTTCAGTACTTTTATCTCTAAATTAGATTGGATTTCCCAACACGATGGCTGTCTCTACTAGTTTGAACGATTTTAAAGTATGAGGTATTGTGGACATATTTGTAATCAATTGAGCCTTAGATATATTTATTTTCAGACCTGACTTCTTTTGAAAATGACCAAGTATATTGTGAAGCTTTGAAGCATTCTCAGTGATGTTTTTTCTACTCAGGATGACAGTGCAATCACCTGCATAGAACATATTAGTTACCTTTTTCCTTCCAATTTCCATCCCTTCAAGACACATATCCATTGTATTCTGGAGCCGTGCAACAGATGAAAGAAACAAGAGAGGAATTAGTGGATCTCCTTGTCTTACTCCACGTTTTAATCTTAATTTAGGTGTGTTTTCGACATCAATACTTGAATCATCATATTTTAATAGTTTGTTTACAGCGGAGCAGAACACAGCAGGAAAATTACTCATTGCAAGTTCTGCAATAATAAAATGGTGCTCGATCGAATCCAAAAGCTTTCTCAAAATCGAAGCATAACAAAGCAGTATTTTTTTTATTTCTTTTCGTCTGACCAACTATAGATTGTAAGGACATCTTCAAATCTTCCATTTGACGTCCATCCCAAAAACCAAGCTGAGTTTCCGGGAGAATTTTTCCTAATATGGGTTTTCTTTTTTCAGCTAAACACCCAGAATAAATTTTATATTCAGTGTCTAACAACTGTTTTTTATTTTATTTTTATCCTTTCCATCCTTATGAAATAATATTATGAGTCCACGTTTTTACTCTCTTGTAAGACCTTTCAAAAAAAATGTTTTATTAAAAAGTAGAGTTAGATATTTAGCTAGTCCCGGTAATTGCTTACAACAGTAAATCTAGAAAAACCTCGGGATTTTTCAGATTTAAGGTCTTTGTCAATGTATCGCCATATTTCAGATGGCGTAAAACTAGGTGGGAGACTCTTTTTGTCTCGTTAATTTTTTTTGTTTGGATAAAGTATCTTTTATTGGTTTTACTCTGGATGTAAAAAGGTCTTGATAAAATTTCTGAATGTATTCCGCTTTCTGTTTTGTTGTTGCACTCTCTATATTTTCTATTTGTATCTCATTTTTAACATCATTAACATTAGTTCCCTCCATGTAGCATGAAGTAAATAGATATAAATAATATTAGTAACTACTAATAAGAAAATGAGTTGCACGTAGTTCTTTTAAAATACACAGGCTCGTTTATAGTGTTCAAGTACTAAATATATATACAAAAATATACTTTTAAATATTCCTCCTCCTCCTCCTCCATTTTTTCTGCCTAGCAACATTTTTTTATTTTACCCTCTGATATTAAAAATGAGAAGGGAAGGGAAGATTGTATTAACTAGTTAATTTGTCTAGGATTGCTGCTATTCAAACAAACATTGATGAATATTGAATCTGTTCAATAATTTTTCAGGTAGCAACATGTAGGGGGATTGCATTAACTTGGATTCCTGCAATTCAAATGAACACTTATGAGAATTAAATTTATTCAATTAAGCCAAATAGTGACATAGTATAACTAATTTGAGATATTGCTTTGGTATTATGTCTTCTTAATTACTTAAGACAACCTCATCTTTCTATATTGGATGGGGGTTATCATCCCACATGCGCCCGTGGAACAGACATGCTCATGCTAGTATATAGTACAAACATAAATTTGGATTTTTTTGTCCAATATAACTTTTAGCCCTTTACGCCTGTAAAAAACATATCAAGAATATATAAAACAAGAAAAAGGAACGAAACTGGTAGAGGAAATGTCTGTTTACGTTTTAAGCTCGTGTTGCATTAGAAAAGAGCAGACTTTTCTGTCAAAACAAAAACTTTGGTGGAACAATAACGTAAATTTCAGTTTTCCTTGACATTCGTTTCATTTTACTGAATAGACAAAATTCCTGGTAGAAGTTAAAACCAATTATGTACGTTTATGTAAGTATCCACTTATGCCACTAAATACATTATAAGTTGACATTACAACAATTTTATCGGGGGGGACTTTTTAGTCAAATTTGCGGTAGCAACTAAGAATTTTTACTTTTATAGATGTACATTTTTCCAGTCTGTCGAAAAAAAGAAGAAAAAAATACTAATATTATCAATACACACATCTTCATATTTAATCATTTTAAAAAAATCAGTCAAAATTTAATTCAGGGAATAAAGGGTTTATGCTAACGCAACACAGAAAATGATACATAGTTAACTTTATGATAGTCAAATCATTTGAATGTGTTCTCTTAATTTAAATATATTATATAAAAGAAAAAGGTGAGTAATTTTTCATAACTATAATTGAAAAAATAATATCAAAACTATTTAAATTGGTACATTTACTTTCTGTTGAATGAATTTGCATTCTATATTATTATTTAAAAGGTTAATGTGTGAATTTTTTTTTTTACATACTTCTAAATTTGTACTCATTTTTAAATTTCAAGTATTTTAATTCTTTGATCAAGTATTATTTTTTTTTGAGTAATACAGAATTATTGCTTTTGACATTCTAGTAGTTAAAACCAAATAAATATCTATACTTTTTACATAACATATTTTATTGACAGAAAGTGTATTCTACTTTATTCCTTAAACTTAAAATTATGATATTTTTATGAAAATGCTAATCATCCTCTCAGTATACAAGATGTCTTGGATAGTAATCTAATATATAGATATACGCGCAAAACAACTTAAAATTATTTGTTACATCACCATCAAACATGTAACATATGTTTGAACATAATTAGAGTAAAGCCCCCAACTTTGAAAAAATGGAGGGCTGGCCGAATAGACTCTGATATTTGCATAATAAATATAAAGTTATGCTTCCTGGAAAGAAAAAAGTTTCCCTAGGCAGCTTTATGCAGGAAAAGTATTATCTTTTTTAACAAATATGTTGAGAATATACAAAGAAAATTGCAAAAATATGTCATAGGTTTTAATGCACTGTATTTCACATATTAAATTTAGAATTCATTATATTTTCTTTTGCTCTGTTAAACGTTTGTAACTTCCAGTGATAAGGATTTAGTATTTATTTGGTGTATATTACTTTCAACCCGATTGAATCTTCTTATCTTATATACTATCAAGGTGCGCTCTTTAACGTAAGCATTTTATAATTCTAGTGTGTTTCATCATTGACGAAAAATTAGTGGAAATTCTCCTCAGAACCTCATAATTGTGAAACTTTTTTCTCTTGCCTTTGCCGTAATTTCCAAAGTAAACCCTGTTTATTTATCCTCACTGAATTCTACTCACTGTTCTTTGTCCTATCTTATACTCATACGTCACAGTTAAGCCTTGAAAAAAAAGTTATGTTGATTAAAACACTGACAACTATCTTCATGAGGATCTATATGTTCTATCTCCTTATACAACAGATAATATCGGATGCTATCAATTGAAATTTTTGTGTAAGATTTCCACATAAAAAATTTTGTTTAAAATATTTGAAATCCAGGACATTGATATTAAATTTGCTTTCAGAATAACTCTAATGCTACTAATCCTCCATTAATTGCCGGTTTCTATGATAAAAGTACTGAAATATTTTGTTGAGGCATAAGTCAGACAAGATAAATGTTTTTCCACTCTAAACAAGACCTCAAAGATAATTGAACAATACTACAAATGAATACTTCCTATTATAAAACCCGGAGAATCTACTGGCATTATTCAAATAAGGAGAAAGTCAGTAATTTAGCAAATATTCCAAATAAAAAAAAGTATATTTATCTAATTATAAGAATTACTTTTATTAAATTTGAACTTATAAGATGTATAATTAACAATTTCAAGCCAGAAATAGTATATAATTTGGAAATATGGCTTCATGATCATAGCAACGAGAAAATTGTTTAGACTAATTACAATCTTATCTCTAGCACCGATCAATTAATTGAGTCTAAGAAAAGAGGAGAAGAAGAAGTGTTCTTTTGCTCTAAGGATCTCGGTTGTTTTTCATGTTTGTCCTCTTGATAAGATTCCTCGCACCCAGTCCTTCTAAGAAGGTTTCTCTTTTATTGCAGAAGTTCCTAAAGTAGTTGTAAATATTTGTTGCTTTTTCTCCACTGGACCACAGATAATTAACTCCTTCTTTTTGAAAAAGGTTGCTAATAATGTTGCCTTCCCTCTGTCTATGCTGTCAAATCTTTCTTTTCAAAGTGGTTATCTGCCAAATTGTCGAGGTTGTTCCCATTTTTTAGAGAGGAAATCCTTTTGATCCTTTCAATTAAAGACCAATATCCCTTACTCGCCATGTCCGGAAATAATGGAGGAGAAGGTTAATCGGAAGGTACAATCAGAGTTATAAACTTATTTCTATGTTTCGAATAAAATTTATATCTGGGATTTTATCGTCAGTCGTTCTAACTATAATGTATGTTGTAATACACATTGATTTCAGTAAGCCTTTTAATAAAGTATCTTACGGAAAACTCATCTTTAAATTGTCCAACATTGGTATAAAGAGTCGATTGCTTTAGTGGCTTAGTTTCTATTTGACGAATATGATACAATGTGTAGTTATCAATTCCACTGTCTCTAAGCCGTGTGACGTTACTTCATCTGTTCTACAAGGCAGTGTACTCGTATTCATGCTCTGTGACGTTTTCATTACCTATTTAGTTGATAAATTTTCGGGATATATATTTTTATAAGCGGATAATACCAAAATTATCTCCTCTGATTTAAACAATGTTGCTGATGTTTTTTTAATAAATTTCTTAAATGGAGTGTTACTTGGAGAATGCCTGTAAATGTGAAGAATAAAAAAATTATCTACACCAGCTTTAAAGTTGTTGATTATTCTTAGATTTAGAATTTATATCTCTCGTTATCTGAGATATAAGAATCATATACACTACATTATGTGGAAGGTCAATCGAAACTTGTGAATCATTAAAAGAAGTTTCAAAACACGTAACCCATCGTTCATGGAAAAACTTTATTAGCTTGATGTCCTCCCGATCTTAATATATGGATTTAATATCTATAATCCTTTCAGACACAATCCGATGAAGTCCCTGGGGAAGGTACAATTGAGGATATGTCATTTTTTTCTTAATTGGGAGATTACAACAACTATCCATGCAAAATCGGTTGATTATGCTCAACCGAATATTAAAAAAAAAGATAAACCTAAATCCCCTACCCTAGATACTAAACAAAGACTACCCTCTTGCTCGGGTAAAGGAGGGAGAGGGAAATCACATTGAAAATGGTTAAATTAATTCAGAAAATTTAAAAAATGTTCCGGAAAATACTTCTATATAGTAATCAATATAATAAGAATGTTTCATTGTTGTAGAAAAAGATCCTGATAAGTCTAATTCTCTTGGATTCTTCACACTATATCAATCCGGTTAAGTAAGGTAATCTACAAAGTCTCATCTAAATGGTGTGGGAATGTATAAATGGCATCTACACAAAGACACACGATCTCTCTTTTATATATGTATATGCAAATTAATAGTAAAGGGTCACCCAGCGTTGCTTTGGGCATAGAGGGAGTGGGAAATCGCATTGAAAATGGTCAATGCAATTTTTTGAATGTTTAAACACCTTCAGTGCGGGTGAGCATTTATGTATTTTATGATGCACCGTAATATAGCCCCTATATATTATATTAAATGTATTATTATGAATAAAAACAAGGGTCTTATAAACTTCAAAAAACATACAAACAATTATAAATTAAAAAAAATACTAGTTAAGAATCCTTTTCTTTTTTGTTCAAAATTTGCCAAATCAAAATTCGCAAAGAAAAATGCAAAAACTGTTTTGCACTAACTGTGAAAAAAAGTAATTAATATAATTTATTGGCATTATAAAGAACACAAAAGTACCAAGTTTTTTTTCGTACAAACAAAACCAATAAAAAATATGGAGAATATAATTGTTTAAAAAATACCCCTTGATAACTGGTTCATTGTTGCAAATATTACAAAAATTATGAAAAAAATGGAAAAATTAAAAAGAAAAAGAGATTTATGTATATTTATAGTTATCCATCAATTATTATGTGTCAAACTTATACGCAAATCGAATATCTATATACATTTTTACAAACTTTATTTATCTACAAATCCAATAATCAATTAGAAAACTTTTTTTTTTTTTTTATGCATCAAGGTATAGTTATTTATAGAGTAATTCATGGTTCCCTCAACACTTTTAGTGTTCAAACTAAAAAAAAAGGGTTTTGTTAAATTTGGAAAAAATTCCCACTTGATTGTATAGCTGTAGTTGAAGAGTCAAGCAAGGTGGGCCGCTATGGACGTAGACGAGCCATAATAAGCTTCGCTAGTACAACAAGAAAATTCCCTTTCACAAATACAATGTTTAAAAATGTACTATGAATAAAGACAGAATCTAACAATTTCTCTATAAAAAGTAGAAAATATGTTGTTTTTTTTTACAAAAATCAAAAAAATATATTATGAAATATGGGATCACATATTTTTCAAGGCCTTAGTCATAAATTTTAATAAAAGGGGTGGGGGGGGACTATGCAACATCTGACTGAATATAACTTTCTATGTTACAAAAACATATTATAAAATAAAAACTCATTTTATTATTTATAGAGAGTGAAAAAAATGCTAATTTGATACAGTTTAATTCAACAAGGCACAAGAATTGAAACACAACGCCAGAAGAAAATAATGAGAGAATCTAAAAAGTCTTTCAAAATGTCAATATATATAATTGGCGGATTCTTAATATGCTGTATAGTTAGAGTGTTCACTATTTTTTAAATTTGACCAAATTCAAAATTAATATGATATGTGTTGAGATATTTGTAATTATCTTCTAATTTCTTGTATTATATGCCATCAAAACCCGTTACTCTCCATCCGGTAAAAGTTCCAGCGTTCCAGAAGTACTTCAAAATCAGGTCAAATTAAAAAAAGAAAAACTTATTTTATAATTTATTTATAATTTTTTTGACTTTATTATGTAGTCGGTTTTGTAAGTAAAAACTCATGAAGTAACTGTTGACGACAATATAAATAAATAATTATGGATTTTTTTATTTATTCAGCTATTTATACTATTAAATTCCATAAACATATATAGTTTTTAAATCTTTGAATAATTAGTCTATTAATTCATGAAAACAGACTTTTGAAAGTTTTTATTCATTTTGATCTTGAGTGATTTGTAACAATTAAATTTTTGTGTCTCTTGATCATATGTTTTCTGGGATTCGTTTGTTTTTGATGTTGTTTATTTGTTTACTTTACATGAATGAACTGACTTCAAAAAAATATTTGAACACTATGAAACGAAAACGAAAAGGCCAAAATCTTATACAGCTCTCAAATTTTAAACTGTTCATGTAAAACGTACACCTTGATAGCTGTGGCTATCATAGGAAGTATACCAGACGTATATGAATATTTTAATTAATGTTTGATCCGAGATCAATAGTACTTGGTCCAGATTTATCAGATCGTACAAAAGAGGCCACATTATGTACCTGTTTTTTTGTTTGTTCTTTTAAAACATCCTGGAACAGTACAAGATGCGAGGTGGATTATTACCGCTTCTACTCTTTTAAGATTATACATTCAAAAATCCATCAGTGGAGCTTAAAAGATTTTTTATAATAATTTTAAATGTCTATGGTCCTACTTTCCCTCATATAAAAGATTCCCTCACATCACACATCAAACGCGGATCTACCATTTTTTTTTGTCAATAAATCAACCAAACCAGCATCTCAACTCTGCAGAAAGAAAGAAAAAAATCGGTTTTATTTCAGACAAATGTCTGCTTTGTATATCCAGAAAATGTCACTATACATGCTTTGTTTGATTCAAACCAGTTGACATCATCTTAGAAGATCGTTAAAAAAAAGGGTCAAGTCAGAAAATTTTTCCCTCAAAAGAATTTCTAAATGGGGGTCTAATTAGTTACCTGGATTTAATAAGCTTGAATTCAAATCCTAAAAATTACTCAACTTAACATCCTTTAATATTTGATACACCAAAAACTGAATTGTTAAAATGAGCACAAGGTGAAGATTTAGATTGTGATTCTCATATCGTTGAAAGATATATAGCATCAACAACGAAGGAATCCTAGAAAACATATGATAAAGAGATAATATATAAAAATTTAATTGTTACAAATCACTCAAGATCAAAATGGAGTAAAAACTTTCAAAAGTCTGATTTCATGAATTAATATACTGATTATTCAAAAATTTAAAAACTATGTATATTTATCGCTATTTGTATCTTGTTCTTGAAAATTTTTTATTTTATAAATAGCGGAATAAATAGAAAATCCATAATTATTTTATTATATTTGTATGCCGTAAATATTTTTACTTACAAAACCGACTACATAATAAAGTCAAAAAAATTACTAACAAATTAAAAATAATTATAAAATAAGTTTTTCTTTTATTAAGCCTTAAGTATATTAAGATTTTGCGAAGACTACAACAAAAATAAAACTATGATCCATGTATTTCGTGACTATGAATATGAAGAAGGAATATGGTTTATAATAGCTGAACGACTCACCACCTACCTAGGGAGAGGGCCTTCCCAAGAGGAAAAAATGTGTGGCTTCAACGACATGGCTCTTCCGTTCAGAATTGATTGCAAAACATGATTGCAAGGTACAATTATGAAAGAATTAAACTTCACAAAAACATATCCTACGCTGCTCTTAATGAATTTCGCTTTTTATCATGCGTATTGTGATTGTATTTTTAATTAGATATTTTTTACTAATTTGTCAGATGCTATTTTTTATTTTTATTATTATGTGTTATAGGTGAGGTTTTTTTTTTCTCGCCTCCCTTTTCTCGTTTTCTTTTTAAGATTGTTTTGTTTCGAAAAAAAAAATAGAAATGTTTCTTTAGTTAAAAACAATATCTATTTGTCAATGTTTGCATACTTAATCTTCAGACTCAACACATCACTATTTTACTATAGTCTGGATATAACTTATAAATATAATTATTTTAGTGGCAATGATACTTACTATTATGAATGCATATTACTGATAATATTTTGAAAAATAAAAGTTTTTAAGACGGTTGAAAAAAAAAAAAAAGAAGAAGATTTTTTTCCTTTTTTTATTTGACCTCATTTTAAATACGTTTTAAGGTACAAGTTTTTGTATAACGATTTCATCGAAAGTTATCTTATTGTAGAGATATAATATCAATAAATATACTAAATAAATGGAGGAATTAAAAAAAATAAATCAGAAAACAAGCATCTATGCATTAATGCATTTAACCATATAACACTTACTACGTTAATGCTTGGACACAATTTTCTTTTTTTTTAACACAAGAATCTTTGTTTATTTCTGAGAACAATTAATTTTTATCAAGATTTTTAAGTATTGTATTTAAATTGGGGTAGTTTTTTTTTTTAATTCAAAGTAATTGAACGTCTATTTATGTTGAATCAAAATAGATTTATATTATCTAAAAACAACTCCTATATTAGATGTAATTTCAGAAAAAATAAACTCTTTTAATAATGATATTGCATGGCAGAAAAAATGACACAAAGTAAATTTTTGATACTTATTTCACATATTATTTGCAATTGAAAAATTAAAATGTTAATAGCCTTGAACTATTATTCTAAAAATTCAATAATAGGTCAATTTTTGTTGGAGCATCGGGTAAAGGGGCGAAGTAGAACTATAAAATCATGGTTTTACTTTGCCTCATCTCTATTGCCCTATTTCCCCTTTTCAATTTTTATTGGATAAACTCTGCCCTTTTGCCCGATTGCGACACTTTTGTGGGTCACTCACCTGGTAACAATGGATTTTTTCAATATCTGACCATTTATTAACTGTTATGTTATCTGTTAGGGAAGTATCAACTGCTCTATGTTCCTGGACTTGTGATTCCTACGTGGCTAAGAAAACTCTTTGATTTCATAAGATTATGGGTAGTGATTTAATTAATTACTCTACCAAAAGACTTTATATTTGGGAATCCATCCCATGTATTTATGAGAAACTTCGTTTGCAAGAGAGTAATTCATATATTCGTTTCTTTGCCTTAGTTTTCCTGTTTCTCCGGAAAGAGTTTTGTCAGGCTCTTAATCTCGTTTAGATGTTAACGCAAAGAAGTTCAACCCTCGGAATCTGTCTCTTTACCGACCAAAGGCTGAATTACGAATAAAATGGAAGAGCTGATATCGTTTTGGATCAAGATCTTTCAAGAGATTATGAATATATTTCATTCATGAATAACATTTAGATACATAGTCGCGAATTATCAAATCAAATAGTGTTCTTTGTATGACAGTAGTTTCGAAGGGGTTTAAACAAAGTTACCAAACATTTCTTCCTAGGATAGTCAAAATAATTTTATTGAGGAATAATTACTTTATAGCTAAATAAAGGCAACGACAACTGACACCAACATCTATCAAGAATTTATCTTCCTACAATTTATAGAAATATAAATACTATGTTTATCAGAGACCTCTGATCTCTTGTGCAATGGAAGCAACTATGTATGTTTCAATCATTTATTTTAAATTTCTAAGCAATTTTGAATTTCTTACTCTTTGTTCATATTTGTTATCAATTTTACGATTATATTTTTCGTCAAAGAATGGGAATATTTAATACATATATGATGATATCCAGATGGTCCTTTTAAATTTATTTTTGTATATTGAAATTCAATTAAATTTATTTATTTAACCTATATTTCCTTTCAATAATTTAGAATTATAATTATTTATTTTAGAATCCATGGGTTATGGTTAATTACAAATTAGTTTATTCTAGTATATTAGATCACTTGTTTTGATATTATAATATTAGCAAAGATTGATCTCGTCGTTGTTTTTGATTTCCACACTATGCATACAATTTTATAATGTAGGAAGATGAAGTGCATCAGGAAAGTGATAATGAGGATTCCAACAGTTCTTCAAATATTTGATTCAAAATTAATAAGACTATTTTTCAATCTAAGATTGAGAGTGACAATGAATATCTAAATAATAACAATCATTTTTAAAAAATATATATATACTTACTTGGTATATTTGACTTTTACAGTGGTTATTTATTTTATCATTCAAAAATTACGACAATTACAGGTACAACTATAAATTATGATATGATTTAAATATCTAGGAAAATATAAAATAGTTCAATTTTTGTTCATTGTACATGAATATATACAAGCAAATAACAACCTCTGAAACATTAGAATGAAATATCAAGTTACTCAAAAGCATCTCTCTGTCCTCGTTAGTTAAATGAAAAACAGAAAATTCACCCATCTTCCGATATCAAATTTAATTTGATTCTTCGCATCCAGTTTCGCTCATTTTTTAAAGTATTCAGGATTTTTTTAAATACTGTACAACTCAAACCAAAAGTGGAGACTTTGACACGATTCTCTATTTTATAGACTTACAACATGACTTAATCACATAATAAAAAACTCAAATCTTGACTTGGACTCGAAATTCATTTCAATTATTTCACTGGATATAACTTCAAGTACTCATAAATAATATATTTTATTTTCTCAGGAGTTGAGCTGAACTTGATTAAAATATATTAATTCACTTGGATTGGTGAGCAAAGACTTTAGACTCGACTCGGACTTGCAGTATAAGGACTTTTGCCCACCATTGCCTGACATAGATCTTTATTTAATTTTCTATCAACACTTTGATTTTTTCTCAAATAGATCTTCATATTTAATTTTCTATCCAGTCTTTGATTTTGTAAGCCAATCATTATCATTGTTTAAACCTGGTGTCTTGATCTTTTACCCCGATTTGTGATCAGATTCTGGAGCTACATGATTATAATAGTATTTGGACTCACAATAAGGTTTATCACCCACCTCGTTACGGGTTTTTAAGTTGGAATGAGACCCAATATGCATTTGAATCACTATGGATGCATTTTTTGATCAAAGATAGTAAACTCTGTATATTCAGTTGATTCTTATTCATAAAGCATATTTTCAGTATGGAGCTAGTTGACTAGCTTGGTTTATAAAGAGGATAAGGTTTAAAAAACCTCCTTGTTAAAAACATCCCGGCTCTGAAATATCAGCAACTTGGATACAGCTCCAAGGTTTTTAGATAATCTTCCCAATGTTTTTCAGTTGACTTCCTTTTCAATAATACAGGTCATTTGTATCAATCAAAATAGTTGTTTAAAAGCTCACCTATATTGCGAGCCTAATTGTTCTTGCTTATTAAAAAATGTAGATAAGCTCATCTTTTTACAAAAATATTTATTTCATGAATAATAATATTATATAACCTGTGTATATTTTATATCAATTTGTTTTTTTAGAGACCGTGAAGTGATATTTCAGGTTACTTATTTAATTTTGTGAATAAATATTGAATAAAACTCAGGTTATTACCCAGGTTAAATCTTTAAAAACAACAAATGTTAAACCATTCGGAACATGATGGAGGGATTAACATCGATGGATTAAGTAGCTCCTTCAGTTCTTATTAAAATGGAATATACTGGCTCTTATAAGGTTCAAATGTTTTCAATAAGTTGTCCCAAAGCACATCTGTTTTACATATAAATGGATTATAGTTTCGAAGAATCGGAAAAAATCACCAACTGGATGTATAAGGTGAAGTCTAAACTACTTAATGTTGAACCACTCATCGCTCCAATCTGTTAACGGGTTATTGGTGGTCTTAATGAGAAAATATAATTTTTGAAAAAACTGACATGTACCAAACTATATTAAATGTATATTCCTTCAACAAAATGTATTCTTTCGATGTTTAATAATAGAAACTATACTCAATAATAAAGACAATCTAAACCCATTGTACATTGAATAAATGTAAATCCGTTTTGTCCAGATCTGACTACTATACAGGTACATGAAAGGATAAAATCCCCACCTTCACTTATCTGTGCTTAAAGCTTTTCTTTTTATCTAAAGATAAATTTCTATTAATGAATACAATGGGAGGTAATTTAAGACTCTGAAGGGGGAATGCACCAATTGAATTCAGGTAATAATTACTTTAGTAAGAATTTGATTCCATTAAGTCCATAATGACTCTATTGCCAATGACATTTACTATTTTAAGGACAGTATCTGTTGTGGTATTTGTGGGATTCGTTTTTTTTTTTTTCAGAAAGAAAATAAAAATTGAAAATTCTCAAAATTTAGACTTTTATTACGTCAACAAAATGAATAGTAAAAATGCATAATACATGAGGTTGCATATTGTGTCCCATCTGAAGTCCATTAAAAATACTGATTCTCAGATACTAAACTCCAATTGGTATCCTCAAAATTGTGAACAATATTGGCAAATTGGGAAGCCCATGATTAAGTCCAAATACTCGAAAGACAAATTCAATAACTCACTAACAAATCAACAGTTATTGACAAATGAACAATATTGGCAAATTGGGAAGCCCATTCTAGACATTGAAGGCTTTGCCTTGAACAATTTGAGCAAGAATATTTCGATGGAGACAAGGAAGGTTGGCACTTTGTAAATGCCATGGTAACTGAGGATGGTTAGAGTACTGTTCATCCCGAATGTTTGTGACCATATTTATTGTCTACATTAAATGTTCAATCAACAAAAAAAAAAAGTTTGTATGTTTCACAATAAGAGCAGTTAACAACAGTTTAATGTCCCATCCTAGGCATAGACTTTTTGAGTTTGAAATGGACTGTAAAAATAATTATAAATATTAGTAAATGACATTCCAACTTAAAGCCTCAAATTGTGGAGATGTCCTTATTATATTCAATCCTCTAAGCTCAACAACTTATCATATCCATCGGGGTTCACGTATTTATTAACCACAAAAAAGTATGTTTCACTTCGGCAAGGTCTTAAAAGTTTCATGTTTCATAGGACAAAATCGTCATCATTTTTAGGATTTCATCATTGGGTCTCGTCTGATTTTGGAATATATAATTCATCCCCTTCATATCCAATTACAATTGTTCAAACTTCAATACGTAGGTTTCAAAGCATTTTGAAGGAGACACGGAATATGACTATTATGGTCTGTCGCGAAGAATCATTGACATAAATATGCTGTCAATTTCTTCATCAAGAGGTACATGAAAGTCTGCATGCATCTCTAAATATGATAATTTATAAGAATAAATATATCCAAATATTTTATTAACTTATCACAATCTATGATAATAATATATGGAAGTAAAAACATTGTTTCAAGATCCTCCTGAAACAAAATATGATTTTTAGTGGTTAATAAATACAAGAAGCCGATTGATCTGTTGAGTTGAGGATTCAATAGAATAAAGATATCTACACATTTTGAGGTTTAAGGTTGAAATATCATTAATTAATATAATAATAACTATAACTTTCATTTCACACTCAAATTCATACTCAGAAAGTCTATGGCAAGGAAGGAGATGGGATATCGTTTATTATGAAATTATAAGGAGCTTTTTTCTGAAAGAGCGAATCAAAATAGACTATATTAATTCTTGTTTTTGTAAATATAATGAATATATAACAACAGTTGTAGAAGAGAAAAAAAAAAGGTGATAAATCACGAACGTGGAGACAGTAACTTATCCCATTCTTCATTTAAAAACCTCATTTATGATCTAAGCAATCAATCAGAAAGTTGTGAATTGTCTAGTGAAAGTTGAAAATTATGTCGAAGAAAGAGTTAATTTTTTAAAAAGGATTTCCTTCCATCCTTTCAGATATAGCGTATAATCGTAAATCTCCTTTATTAATGAATATGGACAAAGGAGTTCTTATTAAACCTTATAAAAGGTAGACATTTTTAGAGGAAATATGCAGGATATCGTAATAAGATGGTCAATTCCTTTGTAGTCCATCATATTTATTTTGTATCGGAAATGATCGTCCCTTGATGAACCTGTTTTCATCTATAGATAATTTAATATTAAATCATTCATATCTCATCTCTGGTAAAATTGATTTGATCTCCATTTCTAATTGATTAAAAGGGTTAAAATTACTGTTTCTGATTTGCTTTCCGAAATCATTATATGTTTGTGGGCCATTTTTGAAGCATTTATTATCAAAGATGACTCATCCACCCCTTTACATACATAGATACATAATATGACCTTCAGTCTCAGTAACTTTAAACTTACATTATGGATTAAGAGCCTGAGTTTGGATTACTCAAAATGTTAAGCATAAATAAGGCATCTTTTGCCTATTTTAATGCAACGAGTTGTTATAGTCGGACAAACAAATCCATTATTAATTGCTCGGATGTTGATCTTTTATTTTTCATGATTGAACAGAGTTTTTGATTTTCTTATATATTTATTTTGAGCTAATAATAAGTTTTTCATCATAATATTGAAAAATTTATTTGATGTTATGCAGAAAAAAGAAAAAAGAAATTTTCCGATTTTTAGGACATTGCAAATATTTGGCAAAATTTAGGTTAAGACATAATAAAGGAGTCAAAAGATTCTCTTTTGCATTTTTATTTTGAATAATGTTTTATTTACTTCAACTAAGATTTATAAGTATCATATCAAAATTTAAGGTATAATAGATATTTCAAACGCTAAATATATGTTCGATTATGTAAAAATATAATAACCAATTAAATTCCTCCGTTTTATTTATACCTATATTTATGTTATGTATTATATATAAACCAATTAAAGAATGATTTAAAAAAATTACATGTGTGTATATATATACATATCGCAACAAGGGTAAAATGTACCGAACCGAGCCGTGGTACAACTCCGTACTGAACCAGCCCTACACTCATATAGAATTAATTTATTTATGGATTGAACAATTCGATCAAATATTAAATTACAAAAAATTGCTTTATTAATAATAATATATGGTGGGTTGAATAAAATATTTTGTCTGTTGATTCATTGAGAGTTTTATAATTCAAACAATCCTTATTCAAAAAGGGGAGGAGAGTCAAATTTGAGGTTTGAATTAATAATATTCGTCATATTACGTTTACTACGACTTAAAAATTGGAAACAACATAAAAATAATTCTATTTTGAAAGGTAAAATCAATGTTTCATTAAATGATTTAAAAAAACAGGAGTCTTCTATTACAATTTTCTAAATTTAGAAGGATAAACTTTTTTCAAATTTTCTCCCAAATAGAGTGTTTTTGTGTTTGTTTTATAGAAAATAAAATTTGAATCGATTTCTGTTTTTATTTTATTTCTTTTTTATCAAAAGTTTCATGGTTCAATGGTTAGAAAGCTTTGTTATAAAACTTTTAACTTGATAATGTGTTTTAATACAATTTCCAACATAACATTGGCTCTTAACCAGGGGGAATATGATATATTTTGTATACAGCATAATCTATTTATTCAAAAATAAAGAAAAATATTAGCAACTCTTATTTTCTTTAAAAACATCAATTACATATCATGAAAAACAAATATGAAAATATTATCGTATTTTTCGCTTTGTTTCAATGCTTTACAAAAATTGTTAAAATCATTCGATTTTAGCCAAATATAACTCGTTCTGCAGAATAACTTGTTGCCAAAGATAGTTCCAGTTAATAATAGCCTTTTCAAAGACGTCCTTGTTCCTTTTTATCAAAAAACTCGTATAGCAACTTTTCACAGACCTCTATTGAAACCCAATTTGTACCCTTAAGCGCAATGTTCATTGATAGGAACAGATGGTGGTCACTTGTTGCCAGATACGCACTGTAAGGTGGATCCATAAGAACTTCTCATCCGAGTTACCGGAGCTTCTGGCGCGTCATCGAAGATGTGTAAGCCCTGGCGTTGTCCTAATGATGCCTTATTGTCTCTTATTCACCAATGTTGGCCATTTCTGTCAAATCACCAAACGGTCAATTTTTTTCGCATGAGAGGGCAGACGTGAGGGAAAAAAAATAAGAAATAGATGGAGAGACTGTTGTGCAACACAAACGGAAAGTGTATCGGCCCCAAATACATTAAAGTAAAAATGTAAAGTATGGCGATTTTTTTTTCTTTGAGATCTTCATATTCGACGAACAATAATTCAAGACTGAACCTAGTAAGCTCAATACTGTCACAAAAGTGCTTGTAGTGTACACAAACATCTTAACAACACTCTATGGTATAATCCAATGTGACCAATAATGAACAAGAAATACATAGTTAAAAAAGGGACGAAAAATAAGACATTACTTTCTCCAAAATCTAATATTTATGAAAAACAAAATTTACATTATATTTTGGGTATGTTAATTTAAAAAACATGACTTAATTCAGTTTCTGAGTTTAGATGATGGAAGTTAAAAGATTAAGAATCACTGCTATAGTGTGTTTTTAGTTTATGGCATCTTGATAATATAAATAATTGAATCATATACGAAAAAAATATATTCAAATTAGAAGAACGAAAATAAGCAATTTTGCCAATTAGGGATTAATTGGCAAATCACATATGAATTTTCAAGTAAATACAGTTAAAACAAAGCCGTTAAATATCAAAAATACTTATTAGATTTTAAAATTTATCTAACAGTTTTGCTTTAGCAGGAGTTTTTGCAGGATTATATTTTAAGGGGGGTGGGGTTTTTGGATTTTTTTTTGAAAAAAATTCGAATTGAATTATATCTAACAAGAACATACATTGGAATGACTTTAATGATGGTCTCTTCAATGTACTATTGCTCCAACAAGAACAGAGGCGTCTGTAGGGTTGAACTGAAGGGGCAGTATAAACTAAATTTTTTTTTTTTTTTTTTTTTTTTTTTTTTTTTTTGAGAAAAATTCCAAAAGCCTCCCAAAACTTAACCCTGCGGACGCCCTTCAACTTTCACTTACAATCCCCCACTAATCCTGATTGATACTCTTTTTCACTCATAGAACACGCACTAAAGATTACTTTATTCGAAGATGTTCTCTCTTCAAGAATACAAAAATGATGATAACAGCTATGAAAAATAATGTTTCTATGTCAATTTTCAGTTTCTTTTTTTTAGCAAGTGGACATGTTATATTTTCTCTAAATCTATAAATCTTACAATGAACTTGCGCTATTCTCTTAAAATACCGCTTTTTTCATTTTTTATCAATGTTATCTTCCATTGTTTTATATATTAAATTACTGAATGCTTATGAATTGCATTTCCTTATGTTACTATTTCAGTACTAATCACAAGATTTGTTAATCCAAAGAATTTTCCAACATGTTAGTTTTTTTAATACATAATGTTAACAGAATATCCTTCAAGACAAGATTCTAAAATAATAGTAGCTTAAACATAAAAAAACTTAATTTGCAGCTTCTTACTGATTTATCTTCTAAGTGGACGGTTATTGATTAGTTGCTGATTGAACAGTACGTCACTAATTAAACTCAATATGAAAGTTGAGTTTTCATTCATTTCAATAAGTTTCCTTAGTTGCGCCCTGTATGTTTGATAACTTAATAACAATACTATCAACATGGAGTAGCTTTTAGTTTTTGATGCAAATTGTAGCATGATTAAAGTTGTTCAAATTCATTTACTAAATTATTTGGATTGTATTTTTTTTTACAATTGAATTTACTGTTGTCTGATTTTTAGATTACTCTAAAGTGTGAAAATTGTTATAAATAACTAACAAGAAGTTAATGCTAAAGTATAAGAAAAATAAATTTTTATTTAAAAAATTTGAATATTTTTTCACATTGTCCATTTACCAAAAAATAAGAGAGATAAAATAAGATAGACAAAATTGAATTTCCTAAAAGCTTGAATAAGAATTTTTGTTTTAAAAATGCGTACAACAAAAACTAACTGTACAAAATCCTATTGTTATAATAACAAATGCAATTAAAAATATTAAACTCAACAAACATTCGAAAGATAACAAATGATAAAGTTGTAAAACTATTCAATCTGGATTCAAACCATGAGCAAACCGTTTCAAAATGCTAAGAAATAATGTTTAGTAGATAATTAGGACATTTTTTACACAGTCAATGCAAGAAATACTATATTTAGCTATTAAATCACAATATTTTTTAAAACTATTACATACAAAAATTCCTTTATCTATATTCTGTATGTCACTGGGAACTCTAAAGCTGTTATTAATCAACATCTTTGTGGCTTATTTACTTTAAAAATTAGATAATCGTTAATAATAAAGAAAATTTTATTTATATAAATGTTTTTTTGAATGAAAAAACCAATTTTTTATCAAAGAAATTACTAATTTAACCAGTGTTTTGCAGGCGTTTTGCATGTAGCATCGAGTGTGTATACATGATAAACTATAAGTAGTAATCCTTGATTTATATAAAACACATATTATGTATTTATCTGAGAAATATTAATGTAGTCATATTAATGTAATTTCGCGGCGTTTTACAAGTAATATCGAGCGTATGTAGCTTAGGCTCAGCCAGGTATCGCTCTAGAAACTAAAGTACCCGCTGGATCATGAGTCACAAAGTCATCTTAATAATTTCTTTCTCGATATGTTATATCATTTTGTCATTCTTGAGGAGATAAAATCTATGTATTAAGTAACTACGTATTGCTGTGTTCACAACATGTTGCGTCTTGACGAGGGAGAGGCACAAACTTATTTATAGTTGGAGAGATCCAGGATGACCGAGAGACATGAGGACAGGGAATGGCGTGGACGAAATAATACAAAAATTATTTATAAGATCATCTGTATTCTTTATAATACAAAAACCTACTCTAATTTATTTACAAAATACACGACTATTTATTCTACGTAAAATACAGTACTAAAATACATAATAAAGAAAATACAAGACGATAAGAAGAACAAGGGGGAAGGAAATATGAAATACATTACACAACAATAGGTAGGGAACGCCGATGATTTCTTGGATAGTTATCTTCTATATTTTTAAAGCAAGGTTTGTCCTTTTTATCACGCCTAATAACTCCTGGTAATATCGGCTGCTACCACTAGTTTGCTATAAAGGAGATAAAAAGTTGAGAAAATATTCCTAATTTCCAAAACGAAAATGGCTTTTACTCTTTATCTTTTATTTTTCGTAAGCTATTTGATAAAGTTCATAGGCTGATGCAGAATCGTTGAAAAAAAAAAATAACCATTTTTTTTATAATTTTTATCATATTTTTTTGCTTAATTCATTTTCTTATTTTGAAGAGAGAATCTCAATCCTATTACATAAGCATTTAGTGTTTAACAATCAACTTTAGAACTTAAAAGTAAAATTATGTTTAATATTTCAATTATTTATTATTATATTAAACAATTACTCATTTTAATAAAAAAATATTTAAAGGCCAAACACAGTTGCAACACAATTGTCTTCGAATATAAAAATATGGATGTGGAAGAAGATAAAAGAATTACAAAGTATTAAGAAAATATTCCTTGCTTTAGTTAGTCTAGCCACAAAGACTTTTTGTATTATGGGATCACAGTTTATAAATACCTTTTATTTCTCCATAACGTCATGCAGTCTATAAATTTGTAAATTTTTGTGTTCTTGATATGGAAGTTTAAAAGGTAAAATTAAAAATTAGTAAAGGGAGATTTTTTCAGACAACTTTTTTTTTCTTATTGGCTATGGGGAAATCCATAGTATTTATATAATATACTAATTTCTAAAAAGTTAGTTTACACATAAACAACATAAGTTGACTAGAAATTTATTTTATACTTCTTAAAAAAAGAAATATTAACGAAAGAAAAGAAGGTTTTGAAAATTTAATGGAGAACTTATTTATGGATCATGTTATTTTTGTTCTGGGAAGAATTGCATCCCAATATGATTTGAGAGCCTCCTATGACATTGGAATATGGAAGTGGAATATATTAGAATCATGTTCTGATCAAGAGTACTTTATCTATTTCAGCTGACCAACTCTTATATTTTGAAACATTAATATACATATAATCGACTCATCTATTTTTTTTTCTCGTCATCAACATATTATAAAACATTTTTAACTTAATCATCAATTACTTGATTTGATAAAATATATTTTCTTGATGAAGAAATCTACATTAAAAATTCAATTCACAAAATTAGCATATCATTATTTTATTTGTTAAATTCAAAAAGAAGTAAAATGAATATTGTTATTGCTTTCAAAGAAGTAAATGATTTATTGATTTTTTATTTTTTCGAGTCAAATAGTGTGAAAAATATTTTTATTGACATTATTGATCAATGCAAAACAATTAAATATCTTTATCAAATCTTATTAATCACATAATTGATTAATTTTTGTTTAACTGATTTGACTAAAATGCAAAAAACAACATTAATAATGAATATCTAAGAAAGAAATACTAAATGTAATTTTTTAGAATAAGTAAGTTATTAAATTATCTTAAATGCATTAAGATGCCATTATACCTTTAATATTTTATAGAAATGGCCTCATTTTGTTACATTTCAGAACATTAAATGGAAGGTTTTAAGAAAAAAACTTATTCTTTGATTCAACGAGCGGCTAAATCTCTTTTTTATATACATATTAAATTAGTGAAAAATCATAAAAGTTTGTAATTCAAAATAGAAAATATACTACTAATAATTATAGAAATAAAAAACATAAATAAGTGGATGTAAGAATTGGAAATATTATATGTTAAATTAAAATAAGGAACCTTTTTTAAGAATAAAAGAAGGAGGGGAAAGAAGAAAAACCTGTAGATAAGTAATCAAATTAAGAAGTGAGGTTCTCCAGCAAGTTCTGAAAAGTAAACGTTAGTAAACACTATTTATTCAATTCATTTCATTACCAATAAATCATTGGTGATGCACAATATGAATTGGCAATGATGTAAATCCAGTGTGTTTTTTAGCTGGCTCTTTAATTTTTAATTGGTAATATAAAGAGGGAGTTTTCTTTTCCTTAGCAGTTGTCATTATTATTTAATTCTTAAGTAGTAAATATCCTTTCCTAAATAGATTCATTTATATTCAAAACCTGATTGAACGTTCGTGTGAACTCATAAAACATGGAGTGTTACCCTAAAGATTTCTTGCGGAGTCATAATTGTAAGTCCTTGTTTGAATCAGAGTATAATTGGGGATCAACATCGGATTAACTTTTGCAAATGTTATTTTTAATATAATTTTCTCCTTCCTTTCTTGTCACAGCTGATAGTAGCTTATCTAATGAAAAGTCATGAGGTACTAAACTTTCTTCAAATTGTCAGGGTTACCTTATTGATTTTCAGTTTCCTTTTGTTTCTACATGCACATTTTACACTGGATTTTCATCATTGTGTATTACGTATTAGCAGTGATGAAAATCCGGTGTATTTTTTAACTAATTTAACCATTTTTTGGAATTGTTGTCAGATGAATGAATTTACTTTTCCTTTGCAGTTGTCATTATTATTTAATTTCTGAGTAGTGAGCATCTTTTCCTAAATAGATTCTATTATATTCAAAACTTAATAGAACGTTCGTGGGGGCTCATAAAAGACGGAGTGTAACCATGAGAATTTAGTGTGGAGTTATAAGTATCAGTCCTTTTTGGACTCAGAGTAGATTTGGGTACCGACATCGGAGTAATTCTAGTGAATATTCCTGTTTAATTCCTTTTCTTCGTCCTACTTTGCCACAGCTGATTGTAGCTGATCTAATGGAACGTTATGGGCATTGTTCTTTATCTCCTCTAAAACATTCTTTAAATTGTCAGGGTTACCATGTTGATTTTCGGTTTCTTTTTTAACATGATTTTCATCATTATTATTTGTATTCGATTTCCCCTCTATGGAGCCTGTGTAGCCAAGGGTAATAATAGCTTCAGAGATGCAATCACAGGGTCAAGTAGGGAGTTCTGGGTTCTTGTGCTTCCCATCGTATATAATATCTTGCTCTTTGGAGATTAGTCACTCAATTTTCCACTTATCCTTATACCGTGAGGACGTCACAATGAATCAATCTGAGGCACTTATTCTTATATTAAAGTTTCTCAAACTTCTTACTCTACCATCCTATGGATTGGGGTAATTTTTATACACTCGTAGAATAAATGGAAAGATGTGTCTAATTCTTCAGGGCAAAAAAAAACAAATTCTCTTTTAAAGAGCTGCCCGGGACTTTTGTAAGATAGAGAACGTCCATAGTCTTCAAAATTACGTTTGTATCTGCATGTTCCATGCCATCTCTAAGATCTAGTCTGACGAACCATTACCTCGCGATAGATGATGGGTTTTTTCTCTTCACAACCAATAATCATACTAGATACTTGGTTAATCATTTTGTTTGGAATTACTTCCAAGGCAATAATGCTGGGGTTGGAGGACCAAGATATTTACTTTTGAAATATCTTCCTAATAACATCTGCCTTGTTCTATGTGATATAAAAAAGTTTTTCAACACGGTGCTCCGGCCTGTTAGACATTGACCTGTTGATGTAATCCCTGCACATTCAGGAACTCACCCCTACTGTTCGGCCGATGATAATAATTCAATTGTTCGTTTGTACCTAGTAAAGGGGAACACATTATCAATCGTAGAACTCCATTCTGAGGTCAACTTTTTCTAAAGATGACCTGATCTTTTCAATACTCCAAACATTTCATCTTGCACCTATACATATCCGTTCAGTAAATTCACAACCAATCAGTTCTAAGAATTTTATCTCGATTTGAATTGTCCAAAAATTAATAGAACTTCTGAGTCATTTTAATCAAGACGGATTCAGTGCCTAGAACCAAGACCCCAGCGAATTGTTGAAGCATTAATCCCTGAACTTAAAAGGTATGTCCTAGAGTTACTTCATACTAAATCTTCTCCTAATTTATTTATACTCTCACATATCGTCTTAGAAGATGGAACGTAACATAACAAATGGAATGATTTTGGGATGATCGTGATATCCCAGGCTTTCAGTTCTTCATATTTGGTGAGTGGGGTGTTACTGAAAAATGTTACATCCTTCATTATAGTCGATAATTTTTTTTTTTACTTTATTTCTTCTCTCAGCATCGGCAATACTGCTAGAAGCTTCAGTTCCTACAAGTGAGAAAGGCTTAATAAATTCTAATTCGCTCAGACTATTACATGTCTTAAGATAGTACGAGCAACTAAATCTTAATGCAGAGTCTTCTTGCTCCCAAAAATTCTTCAGATTGTCAGGATTACCATCCCATTTTTTGGGGATTATTTTTTTCTTTAAAAAGATTCATTTTTTTTATATTATTTTTTTGCAATACTAACAATGTAAGAAATGAAGACTACTCATCTTATAAAATATTTTATCTAATTGATCATAATAATAAATAAAATAATAATTTCATGTTTATTTAAAAAAAAAAAAAATTTCATGAAAGAATATACTATCTATATTAAGATTAAATATTGAATTTTAATGTGTATTTAAATCTATGTCAATTTAGTAATATACCTAAAGAGTGGGAAAAATGCGATCAAACAGTCCTATTTTCTATTATTCATTGCCATATATTATAAGATTAAGTTTTGTAAATCAAAACCGAACGTGTCAGCTATTTACTGTTAAAATTGTTTCAAAATACTTTACTAACTAATTGATCAAAACTAACAAAAAAATAACCATCCAACGAACATAAAAAATGGTCCTTTAAGTTCACGTATTGATTTGAAAATCTGTAGAAAATGTAGAAAAAAATTAATTTTTTATGTTATTTGTTTAAAACTATCGATTTGAATCCAGTTACGGAACTTTTATTTTACTAAGTATTTTGATGGAACATATATTTTGCAATAATATTTTTACAATCTTTCTCTAACTTGCCTCATGGTATGATAATTTTAGTTCAAACATGCTGTTAATTAATAGATATTCTTTTTTGGTACCGCGTATAACGTGCATTTATTTTGACGTTTCTTTTCACTTTTATTAGTCAAATCTAATTTTTTCATACGAAGTGTCTAATATATTATTATCAAGTATACTTTTTTTTATCAGAGAAACTATGAATGGATAGTTGGTTTCAACTATTAGTTCGTTTAATTATTAGAGAAAATCAAGTACTATTTTAATTTTGCTCTGATATAACAAACATGAATTCAAGCGTTACTTACTTCTTTTACTCCACGTTCACAACTTTGTGTGTGGCATAGTATTTTGAGAAGTAAAACCAGTGAAAAGACAAAACTAATCAGTTGACTTTGAGAATGACTACCGTCGTAAAAAAACTCAGTGGCGTTGTTCCAATACCGATATTAATAATTGAAGTAGTATCCCAATTGGGGCTAGATGAACAGTATGGCCGTACACTGATATCTCCCTAATAACTTCCATCTCTTATTTTTGATATCTTGAAATACCTATTTACTTGCATAGAGCTTGATAATTAAAATAGTAGAGTGAGCATACCACAGACCTTTCTCCACAAATTTCATGGTGATACTTTTGACTTGTTTTGAATGTGCATCTATTTTTTCATGTTCTTAAATAAATATATTTGATATAGCGTATGTGATGGATGGACCGATTAAAATATTTGAATCTACTTTAATTTCGAACCACATATGGATATAAAATTTCACAATGAACTTGACTCTAACACTCTATTTTTTTGTTTGATCTCTTGTCAATCCATTTTTTGAGGTTAGAGTCGTACAAACGGACTTGCTATTTTAGTTATATTAAATGTGAAACAATGACGATTTTCATTTTTAGGAGTTGTTCATCCCCAATTCCTATCATAATTTTCCTTTTTTTCGACTTGTTTTGGTTATTTTCTTTTGTTTAGAGGAATAAAATACAAAATATCCGGTGATACCAAATTCCCAACTTTTGTCATTACGGAACAACTTAATGTATATATTTTAATCCTTTCAGAGTTGTCAAACCAAGAGTATCATGTTAAGAGTTTTCTACTCCTCTGACAGAAGACTCATGCCTACATACAAATGAATAATTATAAACTTCAAGTAATTTAATTTTATATTAAAAATTAAAAGATTAAGAAAAAAACAAAAAAACCTTCACCTTATTTTGTTAGTTTGTCTCTTTGTAAGGAAAAACATATCGATTTGGGTAAAAATTTGTTGGAACATAATATATGTTAACTAAAAGGCCATTAAATTTTGAACACAAAACGTTAAAACCGCAAAATTCACCATAATTTTTTTAATAAATTTAGATGAATAACTCAAATTAAATCTTCAACGCGTTCGGGAAAATTTATTCTCTTGAACTCAATGTGCATAGGTTCATTCTCTGGTAATTTCTAGAGAAATAAGTGAAATAACTTTATGAATATGGACTTCACACATATCTCCTAGTTTAGCTGGAGTAATTGTAATACTATAATGTTTACTTATACTTAATCAGTACAACTTCATCTAACCAACTATAGGAACTTTAGAAAAAAAAATCAGAGGTCCAGGTCACAAAAAACGTCAAAAATACATAATCGACCATAGGTAGTGGAAATTATTTATAGGAGAGATTTTGCACTCTACCGAGTGCCCATTCCCATATTAAGTAAATTATTTTTTTGGGACACTATTACGTACTATCATTTTTAAGCCATTTGTGTTTCATATTTGAAAAGAAAATTCAAATATTGTTAATCGAATAGGTATCCCGTGACATAAGATTTGTTCGAAGCTAGTTGTAAAAGCCCTAGTTGGGGGCAAATTGATGTATGTCAGTTAAACAATAATAAGAAAATATTTATATTCTTTCACACTATTTTCATTCCTTGGTGGTGCTTTGTTATTTGCGTTTGTGCAGCTAACCTTCAATGAAACACCTAATTTGGAAATATTTATTGAAGGATCTCATCCTTTTTATATCATTGGAGATTTGTAGTCTATGTTAAAGAGTGAGAAGCTCTTTTGACTATGGTAAACTTCAACTCGCAAGTTGAAAAAAAGAAAAGAATAATAATACGATAGTCTTGACTGTTTTTGCATTCCAATATTTTCAATGAGTTCTTTGAATCCCCTTCACTTCAATTTACTATATAGTCTTTTTATTATTATTATTGAGAGGAAAATCAAATATGAGTTAGGATCTATGCCACAAATGGCTCTTTAGAGGATGGGGAGGACGGTAATTCCTTCATTCTAAGCATGTAATTTGTGTTCATTGAAGGAGCAGAGAGAGTGTCTTCATTTATAAGTTACTTGATGTTCCGAGTGTTGTATCCTTCGTTAAATTATAACTTTATTTTTGACCGAAGGGTTTTTCCACTCATGCATGATATAAATTACACATTATTGTCAACATTAAGGACGGAATGAATTAAAAATACGGAAGAAAATGGACGCGACCTGCAAAAGTTGACTTTTGAGTTCCTTTATTTTCGTAATTTAAAGAAGCGAATGACGATACCTTGGATCTTATTGGGTAATACCTCGTCTTAATCATCTCTTTGATGTTAGGCTTTCTTTATTATAAACTCAATCAAATATATATTACTTGTGGGTCATTGATTTTTGGTTAATCAAGGATGAAAATTAATATTGAATATAGTTTATGATTATTGAGCATTTAGATTTCCCAATGTTTGTAGAGTGCTCAAAGTATTTGATAAATCTGTATAATAGAATAAATTGTTCGGAGATTTCGGTTTTGTGTCCATAACTTTCCTCTGAATGTTTTATACTAGATGTTATAGATTCCATTTAATTGTTTTGCAGACAATTTTGTAGACGTGTTATTTACTACTTCAATTAAGTCATCAATGAAATCTAAATTTTGCTGATTTTTTAAAAATTTATAAATGATTCCAATGCTGAGATCGGCAGAAAACTTGGAAACAGTCTCTACCATGAAATGAACAGATATTTAATTCACTTTCCCCAGCATTACAATATATGCTAAAAGGCCCATTATAATGAAATTCTTGATCCGATCTCTAATAACCATTGAAAAAATAGAAGACAAGTAAGAATATTACTGAAAAAAATTACCCATTTATAGTTGTCGCATTGAATTTGAAGTCGAGGAGCAAAACTATAACGCATTATTTCACTGTATAAAAGTAATGCAATACAATTAGAACCTTTCTTGCAAGTATCCAGTAATTAGAATAGAGAAAGTAAGAATATATATATTTTAAGTGCTAAATATAACTTTACTTGCTCCGTTTATCAAACATGTTAATGTTAATGTCCCTGCTCCTTCATCTTCAACAGCACATAAATTGATTTTATGTAAAGGTAGGAAATAATAATTAAAGTTTCCAAATGATCATAAAATGTACGGCAAACGTTACTTCGCCTTCCCATATTTCCTAATTGTGGATATGTGGTCTCCTAATGTTTTATAAATGTATTTTATAAAACTATTTTCATATCCAAAATCCTGGCATGATTGAACATATTTACTCCAATGACTCGGAAAATGAACAGCCTTGAAGTCAAAATGAGAAGGTAACCTTCCAGAAATAAAAACACTATGCTCATTCATGGGATTTTGAAGAAAAATATTGATACCTTTCCGTTGCTCATGTATAGATCTATTGTAAGGGTTACTTGATGGATTATCAATAAATTTATGTGTCCTTAAAGTAAGGCCTTATTCCTGATAATGAGTATGTAAACGAGTATAGATACTTTTGGACATTCCTATCCAAAAAGAAATAGTTATTTGTCCCTTCATTATAAAGCTTTATCTTGTCTTCCTTCTCTTCCATTGAAGAAAAAAGTCCAAGAACATACATGTCGAAAGAATCTTTGTAATTTGTCGCCATTTTAAAGGACTGCCCCCTACTAAATGTAACTTCATGTTGAGAAAACCATTTTAATGCATGTTTTTTCTCAGTATTCTTGAGGCTCTAATTTATATTGCATTCTATTGGGCAAAAGTTACAAACTATTTCTTGCTATTCCTTGTACACACAACGAAATGTCACATGATGAAGGAAAGGTCAAATATCGACATAGGAGGTGGAAAAAATGATAACGTATATAAGTAATAGCGTTTGAAATCTTAATAGTAATGGTATCAAATTGTATAATAGTGTATTATGCAGATGTAAAGAGTATGGTAAGAGATAATTTTTTTAATGGTCCTTCCATTGGTTAGATGGAGTTGCACTGATTAAGTATAAGTAAATATTATAGTTTTACATTTACTCCATCTAACCTAGGTATCTTTTGCAGAAATCAATATACATAAAGTATATTTATTTCTCTAGGAATCACCTCGACGCGAACCTTCACACATTAAATTCAAGAGAATAATTTCTCTTGAGCGTGTTGTCCATGAGCTACGGCGATTCCATAAAAATAATATTGTTCCTCTCCGAGTAAAGCTGGATTGGATAAACTTGTTTTATTTTAATAAAAAATCCCTAATAATAAATCCTAAAGTAGGTTTGCTCTACGCCAAAAGGTGGTGCAGGTGGACAGCTTGTCCCGAAGGGGGATCAAAATAAATCGTCACCACTATTCTGAGTATCAAGGATCCTTTTAAATATCCTGTGATACACTCTGGCCCAGAGGTTGTGCAATTGAACCACTGGTACTAAAGGTGAATCGAAATCTTTCTCAACAACTATTTTGAGTATCAAGGGTCCCTTCAAATATTGTATAATACACCCGGCCAACGGGTTACGCTATCCAACTGCTTGTCGTGCATCAAAACCTATATTTGATGCTATCATGAGTATCAAACACCCCTTCTATTATATTATGATACACCCCGGCGCACAGGTTGTGTATGTAAACCCCTGGTCCAAAAAAGGGATCATTACCTTTTTTGACATCCTATAATACACTCCAACCCACAGGTTGTTCAAGTGAAGCGCTGGTCGAAAAGGTGGGTCATTAGCCACCACTTCATTGAGTATCAAGAGCCTTCTTTATTCACACAACTCAAGGGATTGAACTTTTTTTTGACATTATACTTAGTGGGGTCCGTAAAGGTTTGTGTAGTTTTGGTAGGCTTTTATGAGCGTCATGTGGCTCTTCTGCAACTGGAGGGTTCAAGTGTTTTTTTATACGAAAATGTAAGCCATGAAGGTGAGTAATTTGAATAAACGTGATGAAATGTTGGCATATCTGGATGAATACAGCACAATTAAAGATTTAATAAAAATTCACATTAGAATCGTAGATCCTATTTGATAATATTTGAACAACACAGTTGTATATTTCATATAAGTTTTATTAGTTTCTTCAAAATTGACCTAAATAAAAAAATTATTTAAATTTACTTTTAAACATCAAATGTAACCATTTCAAAAAATAATCTTTGTGAATATACCTTATAATACCTAATATTATCTTATTTTTATCTAAATAGTTTTACTTAATATTTCCTAAACAAAAAGACATTCACAAAATAAAATATTATTGTAGCATTTTTTGCTATTAAGACATTTGCTAGACAGAGGTGTCCTTTTTTTTTTACAGATAAAGTTATTTCTTTACAGTCAGTGCAATTGCACCGCTTAAAGCATTGGTCAGTTTCATCCGACTGAATTTATGCAGTCAGTTATATTGTAACTTCATTCTCTCTGGGAAATTCATCAACACTGAGGTATTACTCCTTCCACTGCTTTCTTACATTGAGCTGTTTTGAGACATCATTTTTGTCCCTAATCTATAATATAATTTCTCTGCTTTATGGATCACAACACCCAAGACATAGTGGGTAACTATTTTTCCACTTGGATACTTGGAACTTGGACTTTGATGCACTGTCCTACTTCAGTCTCCATCAACTGCATTGAGGAGAGTCCTGTTTGCATCTTGTGTCTTGTTCTTCTTGCTTGTGATTAGCTCCTCTCTATTGCACTTGACCATCCTGAGCAGATTGTCAATGTGATATATGTCCAATCATCTTCATTTCCCCCCATGGCAATCCTGGAAGGTTCTAAAGGGTAGTATTTAAGGCTGCATGGGGAACAATTTTGTTCTCTGGATACAAAGTACCTATTTCTTGTCATCAACTGATGGTTTCTCTATCCCTTCCACTTCGGACCTTTCATTGTTTATATTTCCAGACGTCTCTGATATATATACTACTCCGTGGTTATATCAGAGTGAAAACGGTGATTTTTGGCATAGTGAACAAACCACTGATGGGTATTTTCATGTACAAGTTCACTTGCATAACCCATGGGCTGTGGTGAATGCATTACTACTTGGAATATTTTAATGGGCTGCAGTACCTATTAAGTTAAATAAAACAAAAACTATTAAATACAATTTATTTTAAATTTAGAACAAAAATACCAAAGGCCAAATTTAATTTTTCGGGGCCAAACTGCTTAAAAAAGCTAACCTGACAACCTTGTTAGAGTCTCAGAAAATAAGAAATAACGTCAAATATTTTTTTAATGTATGTACGTACAATGAGAGTTCTTCGAGTTTTGATGATATTGCGACAATTTAGCTAAAAAATACTACTTGAAGTGAGAATGAGTAGTGGACAACACCTAAACATTCGGCAGGCCGCAATGTTGCCCTCAATCCACAAGTTCAACATCCCTGCACTAGATTATCACATTGCTTTCAATGAAATTGTATCATTATCAAATTCATAATGATCAAATTGCTTCAATGAATGGTTTAGTAATCAAATTTCTCACAATCATCTTATCTCACAATGTAAATACAGTTCAAATGACCATTTACCACTCTATTAGAAATTTTATAGATTGCCCGGCAATTTTGCACATTGCCCGTAATAAATATCTCAGGGTATGAATATGATTATTTATATTCAAACTGGGCCAACTAGATTCCCATTAATTATAGAAGCTCTAAACTATAGCAAATATTATTGCGCATTTTATCCCATCTCTCAAATTTGAACATAAATCCTACATATAATGGAACAAATATATCAATAAACTATTTGCCGTTAATATTTATTAAGTAAATAAATAAAAGTAGAATGACTCAATATCTCTATTTTTACTCAAGTGTAATTTCCAGTTGACTCACTACAAATGCTGATATCTCTTCCAAGACTTTCTCTCTCTCTCTTTCGGTTTGATTTGGCTTCTTTTTAATAGGTTGTGTCACTTTGCCGCGATACGTCACTAAAATAACATAAATTAAATGGCTTTAATACCAAAGTACTTTTTATTAAGTTTAAATCGGTATGAAATCCAATTAATTAAATCCATGCAATTTATTTGAAGATTTAAATATGTACAATAAAAATAGATGGGATATCATTAACAATTTTAATTATTTATTTAGTGGCTTAAAAAAATATATTGAAATGAAGGAATTTGAAAATTATAATAACCCTTTTTTTCAAAGAAAGTACTTTTAAAAATATATAGACTTATTATTTTCTCAAAAAAAGTAATTCAATAAAGTATTTAAAACAAATTAATTGTACATTATTGATAAAACATAATCTTATTTTCGAAAAAAAATCACTTTATGTGAGAGTCAGAAAAATTAAGGCCACACCCAAAAGTTAAATTCTAGTAGACCTGATTTCAGATTCTAAGATGTTATTTGAAATAAATTGATAATCAATTCAATACACCTCCTTATAATAAATTAAATAATAGAAAGAGTAATCCAGTCTTTTTATGATTCCTTTGTATTATTGCAGATATTAACTTACAAAGTTTAAAAATACTATGCAAAAACATTTTTGCCTGTCAGGTAAAATAAACCTTTATTTTTCTGCATTAATCCATAGAACACAAAAATTGAAAAGTTTAACTGCAGTAGACTTGGTCATTAAAGCCTTAGAAAGATAAAAAATAAAAACACGTTATTAGAGTTTAATTTCGATGCTGATCCATATTTTGAAATGAAATAACTATATTGATGAAAATTTAAGGTAATAACAATTGATAAAAAACACTCAAGTGTTCAAAAGATAAAATATTCATTCAGTTATCCTGAATACAGTTCCTATAGAAGTGAATAATCATACAAAAATCCTGTAAATGTAAACTTAGAATGTACTGAAAGTAGCAAAAATCGATTTTCACATTAAAATAATAAGAAGACAAAAAAGCTATATTAGGACCAATATACTTATCTCAAATCAAATATAGTTTCTGAAGAATTATGAAATTTATCTGGGAGCCTTACAGAATTTAAAATAAATCCTGAAGGGAGTTGATTTCTGTTTTCAAAAGAGACGCCATGTGGAGGCTTTGTTCAAATAATTTTATATTTTATTATTAGTAAGTGTATTGATTATTTAAATATTGTCGAGTAATGTTTAATTGTTAATCTATTTAAACATGTAATCATCTTGAAATATATTGGAAGTTCTAGAGAATTCATATTCATGATTACATTTAATTAATAGAGTTCATGTGCTCGTGGACCTCAAGAGATTCAACATAATGCCTAAAGTACGATCAGTTATTGATTGCCCGTTCCCAGATTGTGATGAAGTTGTTGAGAGTGATTGCTCTATAGTCATAGTTTGAGTCATCATAAACTACTTTCATGGTACTTAGAAACGAGTCGTAAATGTAATCTATAAATTTTTACCCCGCGTTAGATTGGGCTGGTTTAAACTAATTTAGATTTATTTTCTCGGGAAACTGAATCAAAAAATATATGCAGTGAACAATATCTTGAACTTTTATGTAAAAACTAAAGTCGATGAATAAAATTGGTGAAAATTGCATCTAAAAGAGTAACAAAATTGGAATTTATATACATAGTGCATGGGCTGAAAAGACCTGAGTTCAAACATAGATGGTGCTATTCTTTTAATTCCCCTCATTATCAGTTTGTACTAATCTTTAAAAGACAGCTGTCAAAATTATCTCGTCAATCGGTTGTTAGTGAGTTATTTTGCTAAGTGTAACACTACTTTTGTCATTTTGAAACAGTTAATAAAAAACAGTTTCGTGTTTTAATTTTATACTGATGCTTATTGTGGAAAAATACTGTTCAAGATAAGAAACCTTCTTGAGCAGTGTTGACTCCGCTCTATCAGAAACAAAAATTAAACTTCGATTAATGACTTCAAAAATAGTTCTAGAGACACCAACAATGGTGGAGAACGCAATGACCGTCTAAATGAAGCAGTAAACACGGAAAATATATATACAAAAATCCACGAAATTGAGTTAAATGATAGGATAGTGACAATATATCAAAAGAACGGATTTTTTTTGTATTGAATGAAGATTTGTTCATGAGAAACCTCTGTTGAAAGTGGGTGCCGCCTTTGCTCACAACTGACCAGAAACAAAGGCTAGCTGATGATTTTGACCAATGTAGGCCATATTTAAAGGTAAAAAACCGGAATTTTTGCGTCAGTATGTGACAATGTATAAAATATGCTTCAATCACTTCACTCTGGAATAAGAACAATCATCATGTTAGTAGACATCACTTGTTGAATATCATCCAAAGTACTCAAAAGGACAGCAATCAACTGAAAAAGTTAATGACCTTGGTATTTTGGGATGTGTATGGCATAACACTAATAGATTACCTTAAGCAGAGAAATACCATCATCAGTGAATATTATATTGGACGCAAGATGAAATCACGGGAAAATGACCCCATTTGAAAGAAAGAAGCTCCAAAGATAAGATAAAATCTGAGAAGTAAATCAAAAAAACTGATGACAAAAACACTGAGGCTATCATAGAAATAGAGAAGATTATTGAGCATGAAAATAATGGAACTTTGATCAGAATGAGAAAGGAACTGGTCGAATTACATCTAAAAGGAAAGACGTCTTTTAAAATTGACCGAACAATTTTCGTGGGAAACAACTTTCATCCCTTTACCTATAAAAATTTATAAAGAAGCTTGCAAATTTTCAACAAAATAGATGTCACCAGTAAATACGACTTGTAAATACAGTTTAGACTCTAGTGCCGCCACGTTTATAGGCACCAAGGAAGACTTCTTCAGGCTATACTACACCCCAGCCCACTGGTTGCCCAAGTGAAGTTATAGGGTCGAGTCAAGTTAAATTTCTCCGCCGCCGCTTCATTGAGCATAAATGAAATCTTCTAATATCCAAAAACAACCCGGGCCTCCAAAAATGTTAAACTTTACAGAACGTATAAGACCCCCTATAAAATACCCACGAACGCTTCTTTGAGCATCATATCCAAAATACACCCCTGGAAAATTTAAATACTATGTAAAGGCAAAAACTCCAAAAATCTATTGGAAAATTTCGGCGGCGTAATTAAAGGACATACACACACACACAGACATTCACATTTAATATATAGATTATATTAAGAGGATAATTAATAACAAAAAAAATGAACAAAAGTTTCTATTTTCTGTACTGAAGTTTAATTATCTGTATTATATTTAATAAACGATCTACCCCAATCATTTATTGCTTTCTACAATCAAGGAAATTAGAGTGACACAAAAATATTATAAAATAACATAATCTTTTTTTTTTTCATAGAAATACTTTCTTGTAAAATATCCCTTATATTTTTTTTTTTGCATCATACGTGTTTGGAAATTACAATTGTGCTAAAGGTAAACATTAACCAAAACTAGCTGCAATACCAAAATTATCATAAGGATTTTTAATTTTGGGGGTAACTGCATCACCCTAATATTAAGTCATTAGAAAGGTTGGCTAAAATTGAATTTGCTCATTTTCATAAATTAACACCCACCCCAGTCTAAGGGAATACAATTACTATACATTTATATACATATTCTAAAATAAAGATGAGTAGTTACTATTTATAATGTTAGGTAGGATGTCCTGAATTCTGTAAGCTATTTACAAACGATTGACTGAATATTGAGTCTATGCGTTGCCACATATCCAACTTGAAAATGACATTGACAAAACTTTAAGAGATCGAGATTGGTAGATCCTAGGGTAAGCTTTTTATGCTTGTTTTTGATAAAACTTTAAGAAGCTTGTATAAGGGGCTTGATTCCACATTCTTTTCTTTTTCGAGGCATTAGAGTGCATGTTTTAAGTTTTTCAAATAGGTGCCTTTCGTTAGGAAACAGCTCACCCGGATGTTGAGCTAGGTATACACTACATCGAGAATAATACTGAAACTTTTATAAACATATGCAACTATTCAGTCCTGTTTCGTGTACATCAATAATACCTTGTATTTTGTATGTAGTAGGACATGAAGTTCATACCTCAGGAATGAAATAGTAATAATTATAACTTATGAAACGAAAACTCACTTTTTAGGGACACAACTCCAAAAAAAAAATAAAAAAAAATGGGTGAGTTAAAAATTCTACTAATTAGCCCCCACTACTGCTTCAAACTCAAAGTCATTTTGAAAAATGCTCGTTAGAGCTGGCAATGTGCAAAATGTTCACCAAGTTGAGAAATGTGCAAAATGCCCAGACAATCTATAAAATTTCTAAGAGAGTGGTCATTCGTCATTTTAACTTCATTTACATTGTCAGGTAAAATGATTGTGAGTAATTTGAATGTTAAACAATTCATTGTATGCATTTTGATCATTAAGGATTCGATTAAGAAATAATTTTATTTTCCACATTGCCCGTTACATATATATGTAAATATTTTAAATAATAATTAAAGAAGAGGTTTACCTACGCTCGTCGTTAAAAACAGTGACTTATAGAATAGGTCAGGGTTGTAAATTCTGTGCTTTTTCTTTCCTCAAGATGTTATAATTATTCATATTTCCATTTTGAAGTGGGAATATCAATATTTAAATTATAATTATTAGTGGGTGTGTGCTCTTGAATGACGGAGAGTAACAATTATGGTTTGTCGGGAAGTTAAAAGGTTAAGTCAGTGTTGGACTCAGAGTAGAATTGAGTATCTGAAAAGGAATAATTCCTGCCCTTTTCCTCGTTTGACTCTAAGTTGAACTAGCGTTTATTATTTTCCTCTCACAGCTGATTGCAGCCAGTTTAATGAAACGTCATGACAACTAAGATGCTCTACTCCAAAGAATTCTCCAATTTGTTAGAATTACCATGTAAATTAATATATCCTTTATTTTTTGCATTGTAAGAATGCTTACAATGTACAAATTTACTTATAGAAAAAGAAGAACGAAAAAAGGAAATTAGTTTGAAAAAAAGGTAAATGAAGGTACAGCAAAATAAAAGGAGATATCCGGTATAATAATTAAAGAAAGATGTAATGAATATTTTTCGAACCATCGGTAAGGAAGGAACTATGGACCTCTTAAAATGATCAAGAATCAACAACTTTAATAATGTTTAATAAATTATTTTATTCAAGAGATAACATATTAGTATTGAGTAGCTATGTGTGAGTGTGCTTATGAAAAAAGTAGAGCAACAATTATGATTTGTTGCGGAGATATCTTTAATTTTAAAAGCATAGTTTGTCTATTAGTGAACGCCTAATTGATCCAATGACTCAAACTACTCCTATATGTTGATTGTACTTACATAGATGTAAAAATTAACATCCAATCTTTAAAATATTTCCTTTGAATAATTTTATATTACCTATGTTTATATATCCATTGACATATCTACAAGGTGTAATTCATAAGATGATGCAAATTAAAAATAAAATTATTCTGAAATCATATATAAATGCTAAGATATCTAATATAAAGATAATTTATAGAACACTTATGTGTATGGTTATATAAATTAGAAAAATCAATCGGGACTATAAGCGTGTACACTTTTCTAAATAAGTGGCAATCCTTGAATTGGCCCAAAAAAATGAGTGATGACAAGTAATACTTTCCCTCTGAAAATGCATAAAAAGATTTGAACCTAAAGAACACTTTTTTGATCTTCATTGTAAATCAAAGGTAAGCTGTCATGATCTTATATTTAGAAGGAAGTAAGCTTTCTAAAAAATTACTTTAGATCGAATTACAAGCTTAAGGGGGATTTATAAACTCATAGAACTCGGGACACTGGAAGTACTCAACCAAAGCCTAATAAAAAGAGAATTCGTTTTGCAATGACCCCTGAGTTTTTAAATCTGTAAGAATGATAATCTATTGAAACTGTGTTCGTTAAAGGAATGGGAGGGTTTATTCAATGGGAATGAGTCTTGAAACAATAACGTCAAGGACAATCAAGGATGAATTCTTACAGACTCAGACACCGACATAAACTTTCTGACAATTTCAAAAGGAAAAGAAGAGAAATAGTTCTGAACCTACTTATAAAAGTCAATTCAGGTGGGCATTTTGTATTTTGTCACGAAAATATTTAATAATTATTTAAAAATAATCAAGGTCATACAAGCCTATCCAAAAATATCTTTATGGTTTCATAAAATAAGAAAGTAATAACTAAATGTGTCAAACTTCTATCCGTCATGGTCTGAGTAGCAATTTCATCCAAAAGGTAGATATTACCACAATCGTTTCTCAATCAAGCTGTAAAAAATAATTTCCAAACCTACATAGACATTAGACACCATCCTGGAACCGGTAATGAAACTTTAGTTCGTAGAAAATACAACAAGGAAAAAAGTATGTTTTTCTGCAAGATTCTGCACCCAGTCATGCCTCCGAAAAAACACAACACATGTTACTCAAAATTTTTTGATTCGTAAAATTTTCGAAAATTGATTCTTTGCCATCCGTAACTTCCACAAAATATGAAATCTTAGTTTTGTCACTTAGTTAATTATACCAAATTTTATAAACTGTTCTAATTCGATTAAAAAATAAATTGCATCACCAGCACTTCTAGTCTGAATCAAGACAATTCCAGACATTTCAAGTAATTGTTACCTTAGTTTGCAATCATTCATCGAGGTTTGACGAATTCAAATAATGAATATGTACAATTATAAATAGGTTTGTATTTTACATATCACCAAATAGATGAAGTTCCTCATTGGTTATACACAGAATAAATCGAACTTTAGTAATTTAAGAGAAAATACTCGCTATGTGTTGACGTGGGTTGTGGGACCTGTGATATTAATTACATATAAGTGGTATTTTTAGCTGATAGTGCATTTAATTTTGATACATCGGATAGCAAATCTTCCCTGGATTTTGCGTTATTTCATCTCTTCATCTGCTAAGTGCCTATTCAAATCCATTTTGGCTTCTTTATATCTCGTTGTTTACTTCATATATATGAAATATTATCAATTTTTACTATTCTCCCTCTTTATTCCTTATATTTTGCCGTGTACCTTCTTCTAACCTAACTTGTTGATTAATTAATTTTGTAATACATTGATTCACCTGCAACGGACAACCAAGGCCTGTCAAATGGAAAAACTCGTCCTCGCGCTCACCGGGCGTGCAATCCTTCCAATCTCACTTGCAACTAACTCTAAGAACTGTCAAAAAATCTTTCTTCTATATTCTTTTTAATATATATCGCTTATAATTATATAAAATTATCTTTTTATCCTCATGATGAATGACAAGAAAAAAAGAAACAGTGAGACCTCTGATTCTCATCAGTTTATGTATAGTATTGATGACCTAATGTAAAAATTAACATCCATTGAGAAGAAGTTTAAGTCTCTGAAAAAACAAATTAGAAGCACTCACTCATGAAATACAATCAACCACCAACCCCAAATAACCTTCCTCGCCTATCCAAGATTATATTTGCAGAATCAGTTGTCCTAAAAGCCATTTCCACCCTCAATAGTTCTTTCTCGTCGGGTCCTGATGGTATTTGTGCTTTCTTCTTGAAGAAGCTTTGTGATGTTATTTACTTCCCTCTTACAATGATATTTAACAAGTCGATGCAGAAGGGAGAGGTGCTGTTAGACTGGAAATCCGTCAATATTATCCAAAATACATAAAAAAGGAAGCCATAAGGATCAATTTCCATCACAAGCTAGATCTCTCAACTAATGGAGAAGCTAATCAATTCTGAATTGATAATTTTTTTTGACAAACACAATTTGATATCTCCCAGACAACATGGATTCCGAAGTGGAGGTCTTGTGTTACAAGCCTGTTATCATTCTGGGGTGATGTTGTTCGAACTAGGGACTCTTCACTGGATACATATGTTTTATACTTTGATTTCAGCAAAGCGTTCGACAAGTCGAATCAATATATATATATTTTTTCAATATTTGTGGATAATTAGTTGATTAGACAATCATTTATTTGAGATTCTGCGAAGGACTTTAAAATGTTAATGTTTTCAAAATAAATCCAGTTCTAACTACTTGACATAACCAAATTGCATTCATTTAGAGTTCTTCCATGACACCAAATCTAATTGCATCATTTTGAGCTGTCTACATCATTATCTGTGGAGTTATTAGCATTTAAGTAATTTTGCAAATTATAAAAATAAATTGATTTTTTTTTTCAACCAAAGTAATAATAGTCAAGTATAACCATTATTAAAAACCTAACAGTTTCCTAAACAAAACTTATATAATATATATATTTTTTGTTATGAAAAAAAAAAAAAATCCTTGAACTAATTTTTTTTTTGGACAATTGAAAACGTTTTATACCCAACTTCTTTAGAGTACCAAATTAGTTCACTCTATTAAAAATTGTAACAATCTTGGACTTTTAAATGAAATACTAATTACATTGTATGCAATAAGTTAAAATTAATATTTTTGCTATTCATACAAAATATGATTCATATTCATGACTAGTGATTGAGTATTATTTAAAAAAAATTGATTATACAATTAGTTCCTTCTCATAATAACGTAAATAAATTATTTACATGAAATGAGTTAAATTATAATAATAGAAAGAAATATTTAAATTGAAGCAATATTTGAAAAATTTAGAATACTCATTCCAAATTTCATGTTTAACAATATCTATTAGCATTTGTTAAAAATGAGTGTTTCTAAAATCCAATTATCTGATAAAGAAAATAACAGAATACTTTAATATTTTTAGGGATAGATATTAATATTTGGGCACAAAGTATTAATATCATAAATGGGCTGAATAGTCCTTGGTTTAACAAAGAAAATACAGGTTTTCTTTTCGTTCAAAATTGACTTTATTCATAAATATAATCACACTTGAATAAAACTTTTTATCATTTGGGACAAAATAGTTCTCAGTTTCAGCAATAACCTCTTAATTGGAGCTAAATGTCTTACTGGTAAGCTTTTTTTTAGGCCCTCAAGCGGCCAGTATTCGCTGGGAGCCAAATCTGGATATTAAGGTGGATTTGCAAACCATTCGAAGTTCAATTGATGTAGTTTTGTTATTGTGTTGATTTAATATTGAGGCGGAGTGTTATCCTAGTGAAATAACCCTTTTTTCTTCTTCCAATCGGGCCATTTTCTGTGATTTGGCCTTTAAACGCTCTAATAACGTTATATATTATTCACTTTTGATGATATTTACTATCTCAATGTATTCTATACATATTATGCCATACCCATTCTAAAATACCAAAGCAGCAACCTTTTCAGCTGCTTTTTGTGCTGTCAGCGCTCAGGACGAAGTTCACCAGTGGCTGTCCAATCAGATGATGATTAATTTGATTCTGTAGTGAAGTGATTGATCCATGTTTCATCTATTGTTACATGCTGATGCGAGAATTTCCGGTTTATAACGTATAAACATGTTTAAACACTGTTTTTAATCATCAGCACGTTTTTTTTTTTTTTTTTTTTTTTTTTTTTTTTTTTTTTTTTTTGTAAAAATTGAGCAAACGCGAAACCCCCTTTGAACAGAGTTTTCTCATGGAAAAATATTCATTCAATCTAACAGCAACACATTTTTTCTTATCTTTACGATATCAACATATTCACGCAACCTCATTGTCCTATCATTTAACTAGATCTTGTGTATTTTATTTTTATTTTTCTGTTGTTACCGCCTCATTTGGACATTCATTGATTTTTGCATCACTGTTGTCTCTACTACCACCTTTGAAGTCAGCAAACCAACGTCTAATATTTGTTTGTATTATAAAGGGAAGTCCTCTTAACACTTTTCAACCCATTACTTAGCTTGAACAACAGTATTTTAGTTTACTTTAGATGGTTGGTAATACCTGAAAATGAGGTGAATTAAAAAAAAACTTGAAAAATTATAAAATATAAAAACTGTATCGTCAACTCTTTTTCTAAATTGGCGATTTTTATAACATTGAGGTCGTTTAGTTACTTTAAATATTGATCAATTTTGCTCCAAATTTGCCTATTGTATTTTTATTATCAAAGGGAACGGGTTTTTACCCAGAGACCTGGACATTTCAAAAAAATAAAAATTGAGCAACATTGTAATGTCTATTAAATTCTTGAATGAAGAAAAATGAGTATTGGTGTTTGTGTCAAGTAATTATCAAATATACAAATCAGATTCGGAGACAAAGGCCAAGGGATACCCCGCTGGAGGAGTGGCAATCTTAACCATTAAAGACTCTGGACGCTAAAGGAATATTTACATACCAAGATGGAAAAATGAAGATATTGGAAATAGTAGATTTAGTGAAAAATTTATATTATATTGTTATCTATATTCCTTCATGAGACACCAAAATGATCATGGGGTATTTCAAGGAGTTAGGAGCGGATCCCAGGAAATATAAAGTGATAGTGGTGGGAGATTTTAATGTTTCTGAAATTTATGGAAGAGATTACACATCACTATATGGCTTCACAAATTCAAAAAGTCTTGTATCATGGAAGGGAAACAATGGCCTGAATGATCTTCCAGATGTTACAGATAACTAAATGCCGTCATTCATCCAAAAATATAACAATCAAGTGACTGACGTCCGATAGATTCTACAAGGCATATCAGATCCTTTTATAATCAAAACTCGATCATTTAGAGAGTTTCATTTAGCATCAACAGAAAAAACTTTCCCATCTCTGGAATTAATGTTATGAGGCATCCCTAACTTTTAACCGAAATGATAAATACCGTCTCTTTACATAACAAGAAATGCATTATTTCTCATGTTTGTGGAGTGTTGCGTGGCCAATGTCTAGTTCCATATAATGGAAGCTCCTCTTTGTATTTTGTCAGATCCTCTCTCGTATAGTTTTGATGTTCTTCGTAGTCCGTCCTGCTTGTGGTTGACCAATTTGAGGAAGATCTTTGACGCTATTGGTCTAATTTTATCTGTCAATAGTTCGTTTTATGAAGGTTTTGGAAATTTATATCATCGTTAAAACATTCAAAATCTCTGGGGCACTCTTCCCCATGGAGTTAGGTTTCACATTCACATTACGTTTTTTATCCATGCTCGTAACTGAAGGATCACAAAAAAATACTTTAAACAAATTTTGTAGAAAATAATGATTTATTGAATTCGAAATTTTTTACCATGATATTTCCTGATCTCTTTGAGTTATATAAGGTTAAAAAACATTTGTATTTTATTTTATTTTTGAATTTTTGGGTCACCCTGTACATAGGAGAACACGATATACGACTATTTTTCATACATTCATACAAACAAGTTTTGGTTTATTAATATACATGGATATGTGCATCGTAAAAGGTTGAGAGACCAATATACATTAGTCCTATTTGTTCCGAGTATTTCTTGAATGGCTGTTCGTCAGACTCTTCATGATACAAAGACATAATTACTATTGAGATTGTTTATTTTCCCAACACAATCGCTTTATATATCCTACAAGAAATGTCATCTGGAAAAATTTGCTGAACATAAGATAAGAAGATTGACAAAAGCTGTTTATATTGACTATATTTAATTCAAAAGTGCAATCTCTCCTTGAAGTCTTCAGTAATAAGTTTTTTAATAAACGGAATTGAGTTGTCTACATCAATGGATTCTGAAAGAACCAAAAATTTTATTGTTACCCGCCTTGTGAAAGAAACCGTTGGCCTATTAGACTATCAATTCTCAGATCACTATGACCTCTACTACTCAATCTTCTGAAGTAGTTAGAAGTTGCTAAATTCAAGTGAGTTTGAACAATAATAACCACTCCAATTTCAAAAAAATTTGCTATGGATTATCTATGTTGCGACTGCATCTTCAGGCAAGATTTCTTCAAATTACATTCCAAAGTGATTTTCATCTTTGGAGGATCAAGAAAAACCCTTAACTATTTCTGCAAGCTTAACTGCAATGAAAGATCCTCTACCCTCTGTTGTTGCAAAATTACACCCTCGTTTAAACCCATGGCCTTAGATCTCAGAGACATGTCCGTGCTTATAAAAAAAAACATTAAAGATGAATGTAAAAGGCTCCATGAAGAAGTAATTATCGATCCTAGTATATCCCCATTGAAAGCTCAAATATTAATAACAACTAATGAAAACTACAAGAAAGACCTCACATTCAATAAATCGATTTACTTTACTTGATACTTGATTCCTCGCATCGAAGATATAATTGCAAAGGTAGCTAAAAATCAATACTTTAGTACTACAAATCTAAAATTGCCTACCACCAAGCATGGATTACTTAATATCTAGATAAGCTTTTTTACTTTTAAAATCACGAGATCTAACTATTATAACTATTACTGTTTTGGATTCAAGACGTTATAAAAAAATATTATTTTATTGTCAATTATTTATAAGTAAATAGTATTTTACATAGAAAGTGATTATTCTTCCTTGGTGTGAAATATAACTTTTAATTGCATGGTGCCATGTTGCCACACTGGTAAAACAAATGTTCGATAGCTCAATGATAATAAAATAAGAACTTCATTGCATAAATTTTCAACATAAAACATGGAAATTTATAAAACAAATTGGAAAAAATCTACATTTATGACAACTATGCTGGAAAAAAAAGTTTTAAATAACTTGAAAATGCAGTAAAAAGAGGAGGTGGATCTTATGGGAATTATAGTAAACAACACAAGTACATACGAAAGGGATACCGTTAATATGAAAAATGCTCTTCAAAAACGGATAATATCCGCCAAAAAGTACAATTTGAACCTAATAGACTGAATAAAAGTCTTAAATCAAATATTAATTCTTCACTGAACAAAGTAACAAACGACAACCATACGATAAGTCAAAAATTTGTAAAGTAAATACATAAGGCGACCTAAAAACATAAAAAACGAGAGAATATTTGTGGAAAAATATAAAGGTGGACTTTGAGCACTAAAATTATATGCTCACTGGATATTGATGGTATGTTCGATGACAAGAAAAGAAACTCCAAAAATGATGGGTCATGTAGAGGGAATTAATATACGATAAACATCATGACCATCCTCTTGGTGCAGAAAAAATGAAGAACATAATTAAAAATAAACAGGTGCCGCTGTTTCTGTTCAAGAATATAAATATAATTTAATTCCCCCTATCAGTAAGATGAATATTGAAACGTTAAGTAGAAAAGGAATGTTCAGGAATTAATGTCACCAAACAATTTAACTGGTCACGCCATAGCACTACTTAAGTTGCAAATAAACTCAAGATATAAAAATGAAGTAAGGGATAAAGCCACAAATTATTCTAACCAATTAATGATTGGTAAAATTTTGGAGGGAAGAGGAAGTGAAACATTTTTTTGCACCCTTTTAAAAAGGACTGGAATTGAGAGAGGCAAGCTGATAAATTTCTGCTATGGAATCTATGACAATGATCTAACATCGAACCAAATGCTAAACGATATACAATTGCATCAGAATCATTCTGTGTTGGAAACCAAGGAACGTGGAAAGGAAATATGTTCATGGGTTCATTATGGGGGTAAAGAATAAAAAAACAATTAGCCTCTTTCTAGGAGAATGTAAAATAATTAAAACACACTTTACTTCACTTAAGAAGGGGTTGAGGCATTTATTGGGAAAACCCCATCAGAGTCTCAAATTGAGTATGAGCTAATAGTACATAATGAGATGTATGCATTAGCTAATAGTTAATATTTATTTGATGGGGCAAATTATAACTATATAATTGTAGATACAATTTAATATTTGAAATAAAGATATGACAATAAATATAAATTAATTATTATTATATATATGTATTTACCATCTATCTATCTATATATATGTATAGATAGATAGATGGCAAATCCGTTGATAGCTCTATAAAAGTTGTTTGCTCTCTTCATTTTAAACATGAAGGTATTGAAAATAGAAACTAAATGGAAAAATGAAGAACTGAAAAAACTTATTTTAAGAAAAAGGGATATACCATCTTTAAGATTAAAAACAGAAGTCACATTTAAACAAAGGTCTAGTAAAATGTCAATGGCTAATGTGTGTTTGTGGACAATATCAAACAAGATGCAATTATATGAATAAACAGTTTCCGTCCAACAATTTTCGATCTAGTTCAATTAATTTCGGATGAAAAAAAATAATCATTTCTTTGCAAGTAATACATGATAGAATTTTTAAATTTAAAAAAAATGTAGAAAATAAACAAGAAATTATAAGTTTATTCCAGCCATGTTACGTTGTAAGTGAAGAACTCTATATCGAGTTATCAATGGAATCTTGAGTTATTCCAATAAAAGATTAATAACATTCATTTATAAATATAATGTAATGAATATTTATTAGGAAGTAAAAGTTGAACTTGCTCTTACAATAAATTATCAATTTATTTTAAAATAGAAAAACCAACCGAACTTCAATGTGTGCCGTGTCTTCCGATTGAGTAGTGCCAATAATAACGATTTTTTCCATTCAAATAGGCAAAATATAGACATTTATGCTTAACATGTTGAATAATCCACACTAAGGTTCTTAATCTATAATATAAGTTGAAAATTCCTGAGGATAAAGGTACATAATCAAGCAGATATCCTATATATATATATACAGGGGAGGATCAGGCTTCTCTGATAATAAATTCTTTAAAAATAATCAACTATTTTGAACAATTTTAATCAATTATAAAAGGGAGATGAAATCCATTTTACAGGAGGTGAGACATGAATTGTTTAATGTGAAGTCATCTATAGATGAAAACAGAGTCATCAAGAGACACTCTTCTCCAATACAAGAAAAATCTGATGAATTAATTTAAAGGTTCTAATAACGAGGTTGTGTGGCTTGTGTCTATCCAGATGTTAAGTAATCTATGCACCAAGTTACTATACAAGAAAAAGTGAAAATATACAAAGATTTTAAAGCTCAAGGTAAACTGTACCAGTTCACTCGTATACAATTTGGGGGTGACCAACGGTATTGCTGTATTCTAAAGAATAATTGATCTTGTCATATCTGAAGAGAAGCTTGAAAAAACATAGATGATGTAAACATATGTGGTTATACACAGGAAGAACATGATTTTAATTTAAAAGTTTTTCTCCCACAAATATCAACTCACAAAAACTCACACATGATTCACTTGCTCGGATGTACTATAGAAAATCAAACTATTGAACCTTATACTGAGCGCTGACAATGCCAATCCTTGGATTCTTATCAGTACTTAAACGAACTTTGAGTATGCTATCTTAATATTTCAAATGGATCCCTTGCTTCTTGGAGAAAATATGCCCCCTTTTGAATTCTAATAAATTCCTCTAGGGAGATGAGGTTGTAAATTTTTTTAATGATTTGAATAAAAAAGCTGTTATAGGAGCTGTGGACCCTTCTCAAAACCATATTCTTGAGACTGGTACATCTGATTACGCCATCAAAGCCACTATCAGTCAGAGTGAAAGGTCTGTTGTATTTTTCTCTTAGAACACTATCAAAATCCGAAAAGCTAAATTCTGCTATTGAAAAAGAAGTGTATGATGCTATTGTTGAATCCCTCTAAAAATGGAGACATTTCTTCCTTGGGTATTCATTCCTACTAATTACAAATCAAAGAAGTTTTAGCTTCATATTCCATAGACTCCAATCAGATAAAATTAACAACATAAAATCATGAGGTGGAAGATCGAATTAGCTTGTTTTGACTATATGAAACAATCCATCAACCAGGGAGCAAAAATATCAGAACCCATACTTTTTTTCGAATCTGTAACACTTCACAAGAACTAATTCCTAGATTATGATGCTCTGCCCATGAACTAAATAACCTAGTGTCGCTGTTTAAGAATCTATGTCATCCTAGAGTAACAAGACTAGCTCACTTTTTAAGGGCTCACAAATTACCTTTTTCAATTGAATTGATCAAAAGGATCGTCCCTAACTGACAGGTATGTTTTGAGCTATAAGCAAAATATTTTTAAACAACCTGAAAATTTTCTCATTAAATATCTTAACCGTTTGAACGCCTTATTATTGACATAAAGATGCCATTAGATTTATGTTCTAAAAATAAAATACATGCTAACTATCGTTTATGAGTATTTGCGACTCCCATTCGCCTATCCCTGGCAAGAGATGACTTCTTCTACTGGACTATACTGCTTATTTGACCTTTTTTCACTATTTGGGTTGCCATCTTTTATCCAATCTACGCTCTACGGTCTGTAGAGCGTCGGTTTTGTCAAGTGATCTCTGGACTTTTCTCACTTCTAAAGGAATTGTTAATAGTAGAGGCCATAAGGAAATGGGCAAGTTCAACGATACAATGGAATTATTTTGCACATAATTACTCAAATGCTGAAGGCAAGATACATGCGGGTACAAGAGTGGGAAGAATTTCTAAAAGGCGCCTTCCACTCTATCAGATCATACGTATGTACTTCAACAAATTGTATGCCACACAAGAGAATTTTCAGATTAAATCAGAAAACAACCAAGTTCAAACTCTTCCATTTTGTTTAATGAGACCTGAATGTGTATTCTTGATGAAAAGATAGACAAAACAAGTATGACCCAAACGTCGATGAATTTGAGCTTGTGTCAGTAAACTATGAAGATACATGGGTCTTGTTCCCAAATGGAAGGGAATATAATGTATCCTTAGAGTACCCGTTCCCCAAAGAGCTTGACTTTCAAAATCTCGAACCACTAAAGGAAACAACAATGAGGGATATAGACTCTCCAAAGGTGACAGAAATCAGAAAATTTACCAGCATCCGAGGTAAGCCTGCATACTTGAATGATTATGTATGAACTTTTCTGAGGAGGGAAGTATGAAATGTAATTAATTTGTGTTTGGCTTGTGAGTTTAATCACTAACATTCGACTCACAACCCTAGTTTTTTTCTGTTTGTCATAATAAATTATCATTGTTGTGTTTTATACTTCCGTCCTTTTGTGTTTAATAAAGCCTACATTCGTAACTTAAGTGATTTCATTACTTAACATTGTACTCGGTGAGTCTTTTTGGTAAATTCATATATTTAGACAGACAGACAAAAAAAACTATGCTATATTTTTATAATAACATAATCTTCCGTATTTTCCTATATCTATATAGCCTTCACAAAAATGTTGATTTGTTCCAAATTTTGATATTGCCTACACAATTTATTTTTAATAGAATTATTTGGAACAATCATAAACACGTACATATTTTGGTAGGATTTAAACGAAAGATAAAAAGGCTGCTTCAGTATTGCTATTGTAGAGTGAGTACTTCAATATATCATTTACATGATTAAATGCCCGAATTCCTTTGTATCTCCTTAGATAAGTGAATTATGACAACTAGGTTTCCTTGAAGTGGTATACTCACTCCCATTCTCCGCCAATATTTCTTCTTTATCTTTGTTTCCGGTACAAAATTTTCCCATGGAATTTGATTAGTGGTGTCCTTGAAGTTTCCCTTACAGACTACAAATAAAGAATTTTTCAAGGAAATTTGACCTTAAATACGCTATTATACCAGTAGCTCGTGATATTGACAGTATAATTTTTTTATATGCATACATTTCAAATAAATAAAGTTAATACAAAATAATGATTTACGAGATATCCAAGTTAATAAAAAATTAATGAAAACAGCATTAGTGTAAACCACTTAAGAAATAAAATAAAATAGCCAAATGTTGATGTATTGTTTGAATTATTTATGTATTATCATTGGAGACTAATGAGTTTAGCATCTTGTACATTGTTTGTGGGTTCTACATGAGACGTTTATTTCCGATGGCGATATATGTGTAATGTGAGTATCTTCCCTTAAATAAATCTGATGAACTGATACAGTAATAATGTATGTGTATTCTAAGTCTGTCTTCAATAAGGCATAAGACTAATAAGTACATTACAAATGAGAAAGTTCATGAATCAGAAAATATAATAAAAACTTAACTGTCAGTTATTTTTTATACATGCAGCTCATTTTTAGCTTAAAACGCTAAACATTTTTAGGCATAAAGCAACTTGAGCTGTTCAGAAATCAAGTAAAGAGTAATCATTCATCTCAAAGGTCCAATTTAACGAATGGGTTTATTCTCCTTATGCACACAAATCCATTTCCGTCTTCCAGACATCGAATGAGCAACTGCTAAAAAGTAAAATATATTAGATACAATCACCCCTCATAATAATTTCTCCAAATAATAACTAAACAGTGCCTCTAGCGGAGAAAAAAAGTTTCTGTGCAGCAAGATACTTTCAGCTATTGATCTCTGGGGTCCTCGTTTCGCTAGTAGGTTTAAATTTTTAACACAGACAGTGCCGGCTGACAGTGGATTTGATGACCTCGGTGTTTGGATGATGGACACTGCAGGCCTTCCCCTCGACATTCATCAAAATGAGTCTTGCAACGGAGGAAATGGGTTTCTTTCATTGTTGGTGTCAAAAGTGGCATCTCCACCCTCATAAGGCTCTTTCCACCGCCCTTTTTAGATAGCTTTCTGGACAGTCTGGTGTTAAACCCCAGACCTCTCTTGTATGCGCCCTCTTGGACTTAAGGCTGTTTTCTTTGACTCCTACGGATCTAGTTTGGTGTTTTTGACAAAGCCCTTCTTCCTCTCCAAAGTTTCAGACTGTTGGTCCTGGAGACGCCCAACTGCTTGGAATGCACGAATAGAAATTGGTCGATTACGTTCAAGTGTCATTTTCTCGATTTGTACGTAAGCTTGGGTTTGTTCTTTTTTGTAATTTATTCTTCATGCTTTAATAAATCGAAAGATAACACGCTTCTTTGTTTTATATTATTTGTGAAAAAAGTATCGATAAGTATCGAAATACCTATACAAATTTTGATATTGTGAGAACACTAATCTAAACCTACATACTTTCACTTTGTTCTTCAGAGTTTTCAAAACATTTATTTCACTTTTAACACCACTCAATTAAATGTGTGATGGAGTACACACTACTTTTTTGCTAAGTCACCTTGTAGATAATCTAAAAAACTCCTTCACATATGCTCCAAAAAGTCATTCTTGCTCCACTGAGTCTTATTAGGAGGCCTGAGGAATTGTTATTGTAATATATAAATGAGACCTTGAGTTTATCAAAATCAGTCTCATTCTCAATCATTTAAGCTACTTCTGGGAAATGAATCGATGTATGTACAAATTGTGAGTATTTGAGTACCATGCATAATCTAAGCTATTTAATTTTTAACAACATAATTCTTAACTTCCTCTTCCATGAGAATTATCTTTTGCGTACATTGTTATAGAATATAATACGTATAACAAATTAGAGTTATATAAGTATTTGTGTGTATTTTGTTTTTTGGATGTCAATAGGTTGTTTATTGTGAGAAAGGAAACAAGACTAATTATCTGTGTACGGAGTTTGATTATATTATATGTGAGTGGTACACTAGTACATTGCATTGTTTTCTTACTTGATGAATCAAACACGTTCCTTGATTGCCTTACCTTATATAATTTTTTCTTCCTCATTCTTAGGAAATGAGAAAAATATAAAAGTTCAGGGGCAGAGGCTCCCGCAGGACTATATTAGGGAGGGGGGAGGGCTTGTAATGTTTTGGAAAAATTAGTTTTCTTTTGAAAAATATCCAAAAATTAAATTTAAAAAAAAATCTATTTGATTTCAAAAATTCAATTTTTCAGGAAAAAAAGTTAAAAATTTGTATGACAAATATCAAATTTTTAGGAAAAAAATTTCCAAAATCTAATTTCAAATATTAAATTTATTGAAAAACAAATCTTATATATTAAATTTTTTCGAAAAAAAATTCAAAAATCTACAGCTATTCACAAAAAAAATCAAAATCATAGTTATACACAAAAAATTGAAAAATTCAATTTTTGGGATCCTTTTTTTTGGGGGGGGGGGGGCTTCAACTCACCCCCTGCAAACTCCCCTATAAAAAAAACACTATATGTACACATGTGGACTTCCAATACAAAAAAATGCAATGTTTCTGCGTTACATATAAAAATAAAAAATCCTAATTTATTTTTTACTTTACACAAATTTATTTACGTACATACAGTACAATATTTAATATACATATTTGATACAATGATAGGCTTTACATTTAGATTTGTGGGATGAGTTAAAATATCCACAAATTTTGATATAGTTTAGAACATTTATTTGATTTAAGTGAATTAATTGGAGCACAATTGACGACATCTCCAAAACATAAATCGAAAATAATTCGTCGACACATACACATGCATTTGTGGAACGTGAACACAATAACAAGCTATGAGGGATTCTGGTATACATATAGGTATGTGGTATGTCAATATAAAAACAATCCGGTACAAATTAAATTAACAAGAAAGTCATGTTCATTTACAGCTTTATTACTTTTGTTACACTTATATTTTCTTCTAATTATCTTATAGTTCCTAATGGAAAATATTTTGAGAAGTTCCTTGGAAGTGCAACCCTTTCTATATTATAAAGATTCTCTGAATTCCCTGAAGAATAATAAAACAAGAATGGAATAGGTTTTGTTTCAAGTATCATATGAAAGACAAATAAAGGTTCATATATTAAATGCGTGCACGGAAAACTGCCGGAGAAAATTGCCCGTGGAAGATTACCTTGAAAAAAATTGCCAGTTACAAAATTAAAGAAAGACCAATTACTGACATGAAAATTGAAATAAAAATAATTTTATTTTCATGTATCCATAAGAAAATAGTGAAATGGCGTAAAAACAAAGAAAAAAGGCGGTTTTTTTAATTTGCAAACCGAGGGCTTAAACTATATCGTGAGGCTAGAAGGGTTTCTTGGATATATGTGATGATTTGGCGGTGGTTTGTAAGGATCCAGTGCTACCTTAAAGTACCTCGCGTAACTCAAGGGCTTGGAACTATTTTTTGATATTAAGTGGTTCTTAGATGTATTTGATAATTTGGCGGTGGTTTTTAACTATCCCACACTAACCCTTGGATCTCGGCCAACCCGAAGTCTTTGAACTAATTTGTAGTGTTATATGGGCTCCTTGGATTTATTGGTGGTGGTTTTTAAAAACCCCACACTACACCTCAGACACTGGCCAATCCGTAGGTGGAGAGTATTTAACCATATTTTTATAGGCGGTAAGCTATTTATCCCCCGCCCTTCCCCCTCTTATATTGCAATAATATTACTCACACTTGAAGGTACTCCCTTGGTGGATGGAACAAACATATATGTTTAGATATTTGTCATAAATAATAATAAACGAATTTATATTGTGTTAATATTCATCATGAAGTTTGAACAAAATACGGGAAATTTTCCTAATTGGCAATTTTCCTCCTGGACAATCTTCCATTAAATTAAGGCTCTATACTTTAGATAATACTCCTAAATATCTCAATCTACCCCAGAAAGGAGAAAATGAAGCCCATATTTGACCAAAATAAGTTAGTTAAATATGAATGTATTTATATTTTTAATTCATAACACGTGATCAGGAATTGTTCATTTCCATGATTTCTGTTTAAGCATATTTTTGTCTTGACTTGCCATACATGTTAGTATACAAAGTGGGGATTTTTTTATTCGGAAAATTTAAGAATTATTTAGTATGTTATAATTACTTCCCCGAAACATAAACGTGTTTTAATATTGGTTTTTCCTAAATGAATCTATTCCAATTACACGATTTGGACAAACTCCACCAATTTAAAATTCTAGTCTTACACTGGACCTGTGAACATCAATTTAAGCTCTCTAGCATCATTATCTGTGGAGTTTTTTTTTTACGTCTTTGGGTATGGAGGCAAAAAATATTGGCCACTAGGTGTTTGTCTTAAGAATTATGTATATATTCTTATACAGTTTTCTCAGCTGAATGTGAGGAGCACACTTTAATAAACATAAATATCAGGGTTACCATGATATTGAGCTTTAAATTTATTCCAGATTTACAATATCGACCCTGTATACGATGTGTAGGATAACATATTGGACAGTATAGTATATATATTATATTATGCCAAGTAAAAAGAGTTGAACTAATAAAACTACGTCACCATAAGACAATTAAAGACCATTTTTATAATAATAATTAAGCATAATTAATCTTTTTTTACAATGCTGAATTTTTGAAAATAATTATATGAGTCCATTTCCGTGTATGAAAAGTCTAACGTGAGAAAAAAAAAGTTTAAGGAAGACTTTGACCATAACGGACATAAATATTTTTTTCAAAAATGGATTTGAATGAAAATAATTTAGTTTAAATAAAATATTCATTTTAGATAAATCAGGACATTTAAGTTGAATATTCAATTACAAACGAGTAATGAGTATTCAAGCAAGTAACGATCATAGCTAGTAATTCCTAGAGTTTATTTATAAACTGGAAAATACTTGAGCAGGAAAATTTAGTTTGCGGCACATCACTAATTATTACTTTTCTTTCATTGTTGAGGAGGGAACTCGTCAGATGAATTGATCCAATAATTATTGTATTGAAAAGTTACCCAGGAGTTTGCTCGTGAAAAACAGAGAGTAACAATTATTATTTCTGGGGGAATTATCTTCTATATTATCAAAGGAAAAAATGCATTTTAGCTGGCGTATAATTACTATGGACAATACCGGGCACTACTGCTGGTTTTAAATAAAATTCATTGTGCACAGGTTGGAGTTTTAAATTAATCTTCCAACACCGATTTAAAGCAATTTAATGTTACACTTAATTTTTTTAATATTCGTTTAATTGGTTAGATAGAGTTGCACTGCTTAGTATAAGTAAACATTATAGTAAATAACTTACACTCCATCAAACGTAGAAATCTTGAAGTCCATAAAGTATATTTCTTTTTCTAGGAATGACCGGGCCACAAACCGACTCATATTGAGCTCAAGAGAATAAATCATTCCAAATGTGTTGTCCATTACCTAAGTCGATTCCATTAAATTTGTCAGTCTTCACCAATTATTGATTCGGATTTATCTTTAACCATAGTTAATCTATGTAAATAATTATTCTTTCCTGTTTTCATGATTCAATTTGACGTAAGAGAAAAAATAAATGAATTTGTATTATAATATCTGGTAAGGAAGTCTATTAGGATGCGTGCCAATGCCTCATTTTTGGGTGTTACTACTTGATTAAAGATTAAAAAATAACTTTAAAAAATTGTAGTCAGTTATAAGTTGGATGCTAAAGAGTTGATTCACTAAAATGTTTATATCTTTATGCAAGACAGAAGTTCTAATTACCTTGTTTAAAAAAAGTCATTTTGTAAGTTTGTGTAAAAATCTTAATATTTTTTTAGAATTTTCTTTAAAATAACTATAATTTTTAAACTTGTTGTTACTTTAAAACATGGGCTTATCTATATTGATAAAACAAAGGTTGGATGTAAGTCTGTCGTCGACGCATAGTAACTCCGAGTAATATTGTGAAATCCGGATAGTTAATCTATAACTTCAAAAAAATAAAGTTATATAACCCCTTTTCCTCCCCAATATTTACATGTTAATAGTTTTAAGAGGTTATAAGAATAAAGGATTGAAAAAAAGACAAAACCATCTCCTATAAAATTTGAATTTATGACGTCATTTAGCTTCCTTCTTTGTCTTACATATCCTTAGGGCATATTTTTTAATACTCCCAAATATAAAAGGGAGTAAGTATGGAAATTCCGGCTCTTTATAGAGAACTAGCTCTTTGGGATCGGCTGACCAAAAAAAAATCTTCATATTTTTTGTTAATTTAGTATATATATTACAATTACAGAGGTATCCACACAGGGACATTCGTAGGTAATGGGCTGGAGTAGCTGTAGCCCCTCCCCCCAATTTCCAAAAAATGTAAATTTTTAAAATTTTCCAAAAAAAATAATTTTCTGTGAATAACTGATATTTTTGAAAAAAAAAATTCTATAAAAAACAAATTTTTATATTATTTTTTCAAAGAATAATAAAAAATTTTATAGTATTTCTTCAAAGAATACTATAATTTTTTTTTTTTCTGAAAAATAATTTTTTTGTGGTCAGCTGTGGTTTTTTTTTAATTTATGGGGAGCCAGCTCCCGTCGTTTACTTTAAAGAGCCTGTTCATAGAGCCGTTACGTTCGTGAACAACACATTACTATCAAGAATTATTTTAGAGCGCTCCATGCTTCTTTATAAATATATTTTCATTTTCTTGTTGGCTGTAATTTTAGAAAACAGCAGAAAAAACGAATAAGATAAAGTAAATAATAACATTCTTCTGGAATAAGCAGTCTGTTAAATGATATTGTTATTATTTTAGACTAACTGAGATGTAGTTTATAATTGTGCATCTAGTCATGACATAAGCATCATGTATTAAGATTTATCAAATTGATATCATTGTGACTATACCTATGTGACAAAAGAATTCCAAAAAATTAAATAATTGAGTTTTTTTTTCCAAAAATTTAATATTTCAAATTTAATTTATGAATTTTTTATTGCAAAAAATTCATTTTTTTGTGAACAGCTATTTTGACTATATGTTTGCTTTACAAAAAAATTAATATTGGAATTATTTTTCCAAAAATACATATGTGAAATTTAATTTTTTGAATTATTTTTCAAAAATTAGATATGTGCAATTTAATATTTCAATTATTTTTCAAAAAATTCAATTTTTTTTTGAATAACTGTGGTTTTCAGTTAAATGATTAAAAAAAATTCTAATTTTTTTATTTTCGTATTTTTAAAAAAAAATGTCCCTTTCCCTCCTGTCTACTACGTGAATGTTTAGGGCTGTTAATCTTAAGGATTTTCAGTATGTAAAAAGAGAAGAGGAAGGAAACTCTGAGATGAAGGAAATTAACAAATGTCCCACTCCATATCGAGCAAAGACATAGGCAAGAAATTACTCTACTTTCGATCATCCGTGTTACTCAAAGTCCAACAGGGACTTACACTTATAACTCCAACAACAGCAACACTTTTAAGTAAAAAATGCCAAGGGTTTACAGCCCTTCCCTCTATGTTATTTTGATTAATGTTTGTTTTGTAAATTATCTGTACTCTATTTCAAAAGTCTTCGATTTTCATTAAAGATACATTTGTTCAGATTTGTGAAGGGAACTGAAAATTGGACGACCTTCTGTGAAACGTGCGTTCAATGAATTGTAGTTTGCAGCTGTATGCTTAATGGTGGCCTAACGGGACTTAACACTGTCATGTGATATGTCACATGCGTGCCTTTTCAACTCCCTTAGGCCTAGAAGTCTCAGGGGTTCAGGTACAGGAAGCCTTGTTGGACCAATTCAAGTCTCTGTTGAAATTTAATTGAGGCTTATGGTTGATTTCTAATGAACCATTTTCGAAAATCTGTCATAGAATTATTTCCAAAATATGGCTTAAATTTATAACAGTACTTAACACTTATTATCTCTTCTTTTTAGATCTGATTCATATCTCAAAATGTAGAGCATAATTTACTTGATTTAATGATGGTAATAAATATGTACATATCTATATATGTTACAGCCAATGAAGAAAATCAGGCATTCTACCAATTGACTGGGCATTATGTAAAATGCCGGAGAGAGATATAATTTAGTCAATCTCACGGGCATTATGTAAATTCCTGCTCTATCGGGTTATTTGCAAAATATTCTATAAAGCAAATCCAGGCGTCATTAATTCAACTGCAAGGCGCTATGACATAGTATAAATATTCACAGCAAACTTAATTTTAAAGCACTGTAAAAAATAGAATACGTATTGCGCATTACAAATTTTCAGAACACCCTAATCTAAGTATGAAATATTCCTGGGCCTTGGGTTCACGGCCTTGTAACGGGTTTAAATATGGCTGCAGTTGTCTTTATTATATCATACGGTGCTGCCATTGCTTTTTCGACCTGCCAAGAGATTTTATTTAGAATATTTATCATGTTTCCTCAGCAAGTATACATTGGGAGACGGTTATCTGTATCATGTTATGTGGTTCAGCCGATGCTATTTAGAATATTGATAATGTACCTTCCACGGATCTATATAGCAAGGTGGATATTTATATCATGTTTTGGGTTCCTGCTTATGCCCTTTAGAGCCCGGAACAGCAATTAATTAATTATATTTAGACAGACCCCTAAACGAGCGGCAATTGTACTACTTTGCAACCCTGCTGTTTCCTTTTACAACCTCAAGCTTGGTTTTTATATTAGAATTTAATCACTTTTACGTCAACATATTACCATTGGCCATGAATTTCCTATATTATGATATGCTGTCCCACCGATGCCCTTTACACCCCGTGGGCTTATTGTTCATTTACGTTTTTTAGAACGGCCTTTTAATGGTTCTGCATACAGTAAATGTATATATTATGTTTTGATGCCCAGCTGATACTGTCCAACATGTTTATTTAGGATAATTGGTATATAATTAACAACAGTTTCCAGATCATACTATGCCATCCCACATTTTTCAAATTGCTTATAGAGCGGGAATTTTATATAAAACCCGGACAATTTACAAAATAGCCAATTTTCCAGATTGCTAGTTGCATTTACATACATACAGGGACCATAAGTTGTAAACATTTTTAAATTTTATATATTGAGTGATACATTGATAGTAGAGAAAAACACTGAAACTAAATATTTTAGAAAATTTATTTAATTTTATTCCACATTTTATAAGTTATTCGATATAACTGCCTAAAATGACGTGATTGAAATACATAACATGATGTACTCACCATAAATTTGGGAAGTTTCGCCCATTCCATCTTAATTGAGGTACGGAGATCTTCCAAATTTCAATATTGACGAGTTTTTACCTTCAACTCGAGATAATCCTACACAAAGTAGTCGAGGGGGTTAAGATTTGGACTCTAAGGGGGCCACATAGATTTGTCCCAAAAAGGAATGTATGCTTTCAGCTACTCTTGTCATTGAACGCTGGTATGTGTAGGAGCTCCATCTCGCTGAAAGTCACCTTAATCGTTTTTGATGAATTTACTTTAAACCACAGAAGGACCACAAGCTCTAATACATATGAAAACCCGTCTTCATACAGAGACCCTCCAGAATAAAAACCAAAGGAAGCTTATCTCCTTTACTTGAAATCCCTAGCCAAGCAAATAGGGATCGACTATTAACCCGTTCGGGAAGTATTCTTTGGTCTCAGGATGCATCTTTTGATAATGAGGGCAAGATTAAGGTCGTTTTGGCAGTTAAATTTTTTTATCCAAGTCCCGTTTCTTCTCATCCGAAAAGACAATATTTTATCTCCACGTGCAAAGTTGTAATAAAGTTTTACTTCTTTGAATCTGTTTCATACGTGCATCTTCCTTGAGATTCTGATCGTAACGAAACTTCACAGAAACCTTTCTCAGGTCCTTATGGATGATTCGATTCATCGAAGTCCTTGACACGTTGATCTCCATGGCCATTTTTGCCACAGATCTGTTGGGGATTCTTTATATATGTAATTTCACTTTCCAGAGGCTCTTGGGGCTCCGAGTGGACATTGGTCGTCCACTTTTTGGCTTGTCATCAACGTTTCTAGTCCTTTGAATCTTTCCAACATTATATTTAACAGAACTGAGGCCAATTGAAGGTATCAAAACCTGATGAATGATGATTTGCCAGCATGATGAAGACTCTCTACTGCTTTTCTTAGATGATGCATCTAGACTAATAAAAATATCTTTAATGTTCCTTTTTTTATATCACAAGGGGGAGATTTAACTCAGATAGCATAACAACCAATCAGATTGTAGCTAGTATACTTTACTGGAACTGACAAAAAACTTAACAAGTACTACAAGCCCGACCTTAACTACTAAAGAGATTCTTTAAATACAAGCGGGAAGTTACTTGATGCCAGAAACATCTTATGGCATAAAGTACTTCCTATGGAATAAACTGAACCAAAAAAACATAAAGGAAAGATTGAACTAACCCTCCCATGGGCCAGGAAGTCACTTTCATGCTCTGTCTAAGCCATCAATCAGATTGTCATCCCAGAGACTGAGTAATTTATAATGGGGTTAAATTCAAAAGAGTGGTGCTCTCGTATCCTTCGGGAATTCTATCCATATTTATAGATTCATAATGATGCTTCAACGTCTGGGTTTGGCTTCCCTATTTCGGGGACGAGATTCCGGCTAGGAGAATGGCTCCCAAGGGACGAAAAAATTACACATCAATATGCTTAAAGTTATTACTTTTACTCAAATTATTTGTAAATTTTCCTGTACCATTTTGAATTATACAATTTTACACCTATGCTGATTAAATAAGGTGATTATCACATACCTTCAATTGTTTGGCTTTTTTATACTATTTGTATTACTTGACATTGCTCGAAGCTATTAAAAGTCGAAGAACATATAGAAATAAATTACTTTATTTTATTTTACTCCCCAACAAATTATCAGTCTTACCCTCCGTTTTTCACGAGTACACTTACACGTAGTTACTCAATGCTTGGATGTTTTATCCTCAAGCATGAAAAAATAGTGATTACAGTTTAAAAAAAGAAGAATGTTCTGGTTGCATCCTCCAAAACACTTGCACGCTAAACAATACTTATGATTTACAACAAAAGAAACAAATGTATATGTCCCTTTTCTTTAATAATGACAGGTAACTCTTTCTGTTTAAAAACATTAACCAATCAATGTTCAGAAACCATCATAAGAAGCATGAGTAGTACATAAAATGACATCTAACAAAAAACTTTTTATATGCCAGGACATTACCTCACAATTACTAAGCAATTTCAGTGATTTTGTTAGATATTGTTTCTTTTATTTACTTCTTCCCCATATCAGTGTTTGGAACTGTTATTACTTGATTTTGAATTAGCCCTTGCTATGCTAAGGGCAAGATTTAAGGGGAAAGTATCCCAAGCCCCTTCTTGATCGTGGGCTTGCACGTGAGACTTTGTTATTGGAAATTTAAATATATAATCGTATGCCGATAAAATACTTATAAAAAGAGTACCAAAAAATGAATTGATGTGTTGCAGGATAACACCGAAACGACTATACTTTATTTTATAACTAGTAAGAGTAGCCTGCATTGCTAGGATTTATTTAGCTTCGATTAATACATATACAAATTCCAAAACGACAGATAAACTTGCTTGATTAAAATTGAGTTTTTCTCATCTTCTATTTTATTTTTCAATATGAAACACTGAGCTTTATCGAACACATGTAAACACTGTTATTTTTTGGTATAAAATTGTAAAATATTTGTAAAAGCTGCAAAAAAAAAATAATAAAAGATTTCTTTTAGCAATATTTTTATTACTTTTGTCTCGTATTAAAATATGTATATACCCTTTTTACTATCAATTTTTTAGCATGCAAGGTACAAATGACTGTGATTTTTGTAGAAACTTGTTTTCTTTTTAAATATGAGACACTATGATTCTGGTACACACTTACATTTTTTTCTATATAAAGTAGAGACACAGTTCTAAGTGCAAACTCAAAAATGAGTCTTCTGAACAAAAATTGACAAACTTTGCTCTATAAATAAAGAAAAGTTCGTATGTATGTATGAATTTCTGTCAATAATTTTTAAAGCATCGAGTGTGCTTTTATATTTTAAAAAACGAAGAGGGAGCATATAAATTTTAAAATATGAGTATACCTAAACCCCTGCAAGATTTCATTCATTTTAACATACCAGCAGTTCACTTGATTGTACAACTTTTAACATATATTTAAAGAAGAAATCTGTGTAAACAAAAAATAAGTTTAGTTATAGAAAAGGATAAACTGTTGATGGGTGTGCTCTTTCTTATTTTTTGTTCAGTATCTCCCTGAAAAATCATTGAAAAGGCAACTGATATTAAAAAAGATAGAACTATATGCCTTGCACTTGTTTTCTCCTTGCACTTTTAAAAAATCTCATCTGTACATATTTTATATACTAGCTGAGAGTGTCCGTCCACAATTACGGGGCTGAATAGAAACTAAAAATCAAGGTAGTAGAAGATAAATAAGAAAGGCCAAGAAGAGGGGATTGGCAGAGAGAAGGAGAGAGATAAAAAAAGTAGGAAAAAATGAACATTAAAGAAAAAGAAAAAATGAAGTCGATATGTTTAGAGAACTTTAATTTCTTGACTAAAGTACTCCCTGGCGCATCATGTTATTTACAAAATCTGATATTATTTTATTCTTGAGGAGAGAAAATCTAAGTATTGAGTATCTATGCCAATGGTTCCCAAATTGAGGGTCGTAGGATATAACGGAGGAGTCGGGAGATGTTATTCAAAATTACAGCTATATATTTTAAATGAACATACATATTTTTTATAAGTCTCTTTTGGATTACTTTAAAAAGTATTTCCAGAAGATAGTGCTCCACAAAAACAAAACTGGAAGCTCCAGTTTTACTGCCACATATAATCATCTGTCGTCTGATGTGAAAGATGTTCTTATTGAACTTTCATGTTACTAAGCATTAAAAGAGATATTTGTTATAAAAGGATTTTCGTGTTGAATGAGTACCCACTACAGGCTATAACAGCTTCAGACTTACTAATACCATTTGCCTTAACATATTTATGTTTAGAATATTTTTTCAGTATTAACTTTTATCAAAAATATGTAAAGATTGTGGCTTAAAGTGGAGAATGATCTTTCAATTGCCACGTCCAAAATTAAATATTGAATAGGCTTTATTTGCTCAATTCACATTAAGCTGTTTCTTATTTTATTTTCTTGAAAAGGAACGGGTCAAAATCCGTTCCTTTTGATAGAAAAAATTGGCAAAGTTGTAGAAAAGGAGAAAACTAATACATCTAGAACGTGTTGCTTGTAATGTCATGTGCATATGAGCAATGATGCTTCATAGAAGAGGAAATTGAAATTTAGGATATACCGACTCATTGTTTTGATTGTGTCGGTCCCTAATTAAAACATGTAAGATCATTCCTTCATCGGTATATCCTAAATTTTAACTCCCCCTTCTATGAAGCATTATTGCTCATATTCACATCTGGAGTGGTTTTTTTATAATTTAAACTATCCTTGTACTACAATGATTAATTAGAATAGTTGATGAATATTTAGTTACAAATAATACTACCCAATACGTTGTAGTTTCCTTCCAAATTCATTACAATTAATATTAATTTGAACAAAATTGAAAAAAAGAATATTTTTAATAAAGGAAACGGTAAGTAGAATCATAGTGTATTAAAAAAGTAATTTAAATATTAAATTGCCAAAACAGACACCATGGAAAAATCAATACATTCTCAAAGTAAGTTATATGTTTACGGCGTGTTTATTACCAAATTAACTAGAAATAAATAGTCTTAATGAAAAATTTCTTGATGATTTTTTTATATATCTTTATTTTGAATTAAAAAAACAGTAGTTGGGAATCCTCAAATATTACAATCAAAGAAATATTAAGTTTTGGGGAAAAA